>NC_090929.1:314571397-317071397 GCF_040938575.1 Ambystoma mexicanum
TTCTCTAGATTCGGCCTGCCACGGGTCATATGGTCAGACAACGGCCCGCATTTTGTTACTGCCGTGATATTACAGATTTGTGCAGGCCTTCAGATTGATAAACGATTCCATTCCGCCAGGCACCCGATGAGTACCGGTCTTGTTGAGCGCCAAGACGGCATCTTAAAAAACAAAATAAGCAAGATCTGTTCAGGGAGTCAATTGAAATGGCCGGACGTGCTGCCCTTAGCTTTGTTGTGCATGCGCACGTCTGTGCAAGCAAGGACTGGACTCTCCCCATATGAGATTGTCATGGGGAGACCCACAAATGTTTGGTGCACTCCGCAGCCTAGGCGCCTGAGTGAAGTAGAATACCCTTTGCTTAGTACCTATTGTGACGTGTTAACGCAGAAACTTCGTTTGATTCATCAGCAGGTGCAGGAGGCTCTTCCTGTCAGATACACAGGCCCGGGGCATTGTCTGCAGTCGGGCGAGTGGTTCCTGGTCAAGAATTTCGAGAGAAAATCCTTGCTCGCACCAAGGTGGAGGGGTCCATATCAAATTCTCCTGGCAACGCAGACTGTAGTCCGTGTGGATGGTCGTAAGGCGTGGATCCATGCCACCCACACGAAAATAATTCCATTTCCGTTGAAAGAACTGCCTGATCCAGACGACAAGAAAGAAACAGCTGCCCTTGGATCGAAAGATACCATCACCAGTTCTCTGCCACAAATACTGCCTGAGAAAAAGCCTGAAAAGATTGCTAAAGATGAGAAAGGGCTAAATGTGCCCCAACTTTGTCCAGCTGAACCTGCATCATCATAGGCTGACATAAAGCCTGCTTCATCACTTATTGCATCACAGGCTGACACTGAGCCTGCATCTGGAAGTGCATCTGCACTGTTCATTGATCACACAGTGCCTGGAGCGATAATGTACAACCTACAATCTCAAAATCGAAAGTGATCTGATCTACGTGCTTTGTTTTTGCTTCTATTCCCACCACGGATGAATTGGGAATCGGAAGCCTTGGGAAGTGGAGCGTGGGGGCTGTACCAATCTGCATCAATTTGGGAGCTCTGGAACGCGGCTTCCCGGTGCTATCGTTGAAAAAAGTGAAAGACCTATGTTGATCACCCCATGGGGACAAATGGGGCGCATATGGTGAAAACACAATTGATGCCTACTCTAAAGTCTTTGGAGCACATTGCAGGGGCACAATAATCTTGCCACATGTTTAGCAATTTATGCTGCCGACAACTGGCCTTGACGTTTGCTGATCTCTTTTGAACACATAGGGCCTCATTACGAGTAGCATAGTAAAAAAGGGGTCATTACCGGCATGGCGGAACGAGCCGGTCCGTCCTCGTATGACGCCGCTAATAGTGGGTGATTACGAGTGCGTGAGCATGCGCGAACCCCCATGCCGGTAATGGCTATACCGGCAGTCCGCAAGAGGCCCTCCAACCCCCCGATAGCGTCATCACGGGACCCGCCGAGACCGCCACCGCCTAGGAGGAACCCCTAAATGCTGACCTGGTAATACCAACATGCTAATACCGTGCTCGTAAAACCGGACGATGAATTAGAAATGCTAGCGGACACCCTTGCTGCACATGCAGATGTCATCAAGTCCCAGAACCTGAAGCGTGAGGTGCAGCAGCAGAAGAAGGACATCTGGCAGGAGGTAGCCCGCAAGGTGTCGGCTGTAGGAACCACCCCATGTAGTGTCAAGGACTGCAGGAAGAGGTGGGATGACCTCCGCCTGAGGGTCCGTAACATCATGGCAAGCAACAGGAGGGAGGCCATGGCCACAGGCGGGAGTTCCCACTCTCCTGCCAAAATGACCACCTGGGAGCAGACCGCAAGCACCTTCATTAATCCAGAGTCCATCAAGCGATTTGGGGAGATGGAGACGGGTGCGGCATCATCACCAGAAGGAGGTGCGTGACCCTGCAGATCCCTGTAGGGGAAACCATGACGTAGCACAAGTGATGTGGAAGAGAGTTTAGGCAAGGCAATGCATGTCCCAACACCCACATGACGCAACATCTTACATCAGTCTAGCTGCTGTAAGATGTTGCGTCTGCGTTCTATTTAAAAGAAAGTCTACTGTGTGGGGCACCATCAAAGTTAAGGCGTGACCCAAAACCATTCCCTCGGTTTGTTTTACTGACGCGGCAGCCACAGCAACAGCTCTCAAACAGCGCAGCAAAGCACATGCAACAGGATTCAGCGTGGAAGAAAAATCCAAGTCCAGATGGCGGGCCAAACACTGCCAGACAGAAATGCATGCTGAGGGCCAATCCCATAACCAACACACAGCCAGCACACATGGACCATGCCCATGTGATACATCACACAAACCCCAAATCAACGGCATGCCACCTGCCATGCAGCAAATGCCAAAATGCCCCCTCAGACTACCCTGTGTGACACACCTGTAAAACATGAATGCATGATTAAATGAATAATGAACAACACCATAGTATGCTTCTGGCATGTAACACCATCACTGATGCCCTGCATCTCTTTTATCCCCCCAGGCACCGATAGAGAAGATGCCAGCCAAGACACCACCTCGAGGGCATCCACGTCCCGCACACAGAAAAGGTCACCCGCCACCACCACCTCTGGGGCATTCAAGCAGGCCACACCTACAGCCAGTGTGCCTGACGCACTCGAGACACAGCAGCCCACAACCAAACCAGTGGAAGAGGAGTCCCTAGTAGCACTGGCCACTACTGCATCACATACTGGCAGGGGTGCTGCTTCACCTCCGTCTCCATCCTCATCCTCCTCACCCGGTGCACGCATGTCAATGTCAGGTGGCAGTGGTACATTTCTCCGGACGTACACCCTTTTATAAAGGGTGCTTGCTAGAATTAGCTGTCCAGTATCAAGATCCTTTACTCTGAAGCAAAACTCGTACAAATAGGACCCCATGACTGCCACGTAGCAACTTATAGCACAACCTACAGTGCATGTCGACTCTCAGCCACAATCTTGGAAGGATAGAGTACATCTCTCCCCTTATACAAATATCGCTAGGGCGCCAAAAAACAATGGCCCGTGGACACATCAAATGCTAGATAATGAAGGCCAGGCTGCGTTCTGCATAACAAAAGGAGTTGGCGGTCTTTAACACAGTAACACTAAACAGACCACCAATACAAAGAAACACTCCTTTTCCCTACACACTATTGCAATACCGATAACACAATCTATAGGTCTCACTTTTTGGAATTAAACGGAAAGGGGGCCATGCAAGTGCAAAATTACCCAATATAATTGCGGCACAACCGGGTAATACAAAAGGCACTTTCTAATATATGATGCCAGTAGCTGTTATAAATCACTTGAGTATATCACATTACCAGGTGCAACATTACAAAAGGTGTCATTCATACGGCCGGCCTTCGATTTGCAATAATACAAAACATGGCCTTTTTTGGCCCTTGACTACAAGTTCCAGCAGCCCTATAGTCACGTTCCAATGGCTACAAATGTGAGGTAAATACGGGTCTCTTATCACGTGACTCGATTCAAAAACACACCATTACTCTGCAGAACGAGCTCTTGCCGGTCTCGCAGACTTCCAGCTTTCACTCGGACATAAACAACACAGATCAAGGTAAGCGTTAGAATAGCTTCAATGAATTCAGAGTTTTAAATTATACAAGCCTTAACCGCACTGTCAGCATGACACAGTGATCACAATGACTGATAAGCTTGCTCGTAAAATCTGACACTAACGGCACTGATTACAACAGGTCATAGAAACACGTGCATTTTAAATAAACATGCAAAAGTCAAGCTGCAGGTTGCAAGGCGGTGAACACGGGGCCAAATGCTTGCACATTGTCTATCTTTGTAATTCGTGACAGTAGTACATTCAAAATAACTATAGAAAATAGAAGAATGAACCATAGCCATGTCATGCATCTTTGGGCTATATCCTTTAGAGTTTCACAAGCAATAATGCAAAAGGCGCTTTGACTGCCGCATGAGAAAATTGAAAGCCGACTATATTAAAGCACAGGCTTTCATTAATTGCAAACAGCCTGCGGCCCACAGTCCATGTTTAAATAACTACAGCAACAACAAAGTCATAAAAGAATGATGACTATTCTAACATGCTGTAATATATCCATTCAACAGCGAGTTCCTTTTCTCCTTTGATTTAGGCAGCACTATAACCACCAGAATAACGGTGCATGTCCTGCCAATGAATGGTACCAAGTGAAATACAGAAATACAAAGACCAACCTCGAAAACAAAGCCACAGAAGTTGCTAATCTGTAAGTCAATTTAGTTCACTTAATAAATAGCCTGTAGTAGCAGTAACATAACACTAATTAATGGTCGTTTCTAATTAATTATAGGAACCAAGACCAGAGATGGCAATACCCGGCCACATCCGAGAGTCTGACCAGGCTCAATAGTCCTAACTTCAGTCTATGGACCATAGGTGGGTTTAGTGTGCGTGTCTAGAACAGTGTAACCTAGCCATCGCCTTGATTCTATCCAGTTGGGAATTGCAACTCTTTTTCTATTTCTTTTCTATACATTAATATATGTATATTTATCCTTTTAGATGTGCTAGTGTGCCTAATGGGGAACAAGAATAATCTACCACAAAGTAACCATTTGTCCTGAAGATGGCCCAATATTTATCTTAGTGATCACTGTTGACAGAGGTGGTACACTACAAAGGGCCGAAACATATGTCGACTGCTAAAGGGAAAACCTAATGTTTTTTTCCCCTGTCACTAATGCATATTTTGACTCACTGTTATGCACAAAGCTGTTTAAGTTGTAGTATTCCCCTGTTAGAATAGATGAATGATGACTGAATGTTTTAATTGAAAATGTATTGAGTTTGCTATGTTTTGTTAAGTTTGTAATGTTTTTAGGTATTCTTGTGACTATTAAAAAGATAGAATTTTTTGTACTTAGCTGCATTTTTTTGCAATTCTTCCCAAAAAGGCGATAACCTTACTAACAAATTGTACAGGTTAACCTTCATCTTCACCTGTGACCCATACAGGACTTAAAGAGAGGGGTAGTCGATCTGTTTTTTCACAAACTTTTTCGCCATAGAGAATCCCTTCTTACAGTTTTGACCCCCCGTTAACAAAAAATAGGGATTACCCATTTATATATACCTACCTAGGACAACCCTTGGTTGTTGGGTTCAACCGTGTCCGTTACGTATATCAGTGATCTGAGAACCGTTAAAATGGACAGTGGAAATTTGGTTTCCTTTTCCGATGAATATTATCAAAAAATTATGAGTCTGCCATCACTATTAGGAGACAATATTGAAAAGGCAGCTTCTACATCACAATCCAATGATGCAGATCTTTTGACTCAAAAAAAGAAGAAATTGATACGTACTGAGTCCCATGGCCAACTTATGCTGGCATATCTGAAAGCAGGCACAATACCAGAGGGCTTGCAAATCAGAAACATCCCCAGAGTATTCACGAATAACTCAAAGTTTAAAAGCAAGTTCAGTGGAGTAAGCAATAAGTGTTCAAGGGATCTATTGATACTAATCATAGATACGGCAGAAGAAGAAGCAGACCTACAAAAAATAGAAATTGCAGCTTTAGAAGACAAAATCAAACGAGACAAAACCATCAAAGATATTAAAGAAACTTTAGAAAAGATTGAAGATGAAATAAGTAAATTCAAAAAATTAACTCTAGACAAAAAAATTTGGAAGTTGAAGAAAGACGTTGAACAATATAAGGAGACAAAAACATACCCTTATCTTGTAGAAAGTTATTATGAAGACCTACAGAAGGCCAACCAAGGTCGAACATACAATGCAGGCAATAGGAACAAACAATTTGTCAATTTTTCCAACTCCTCAAATGCCTCCTCAAGTAGCGGTTCAGATACTAGCCAAGCAGGACCCCCGCCCCAATTTTTTCGGGGCCGGGGCAAACGCGGCCGCAACAAGAATCCAGGACCACCCCGGATGAATACCAGGAATTGGCAGGGCCCACCCCCAACTTGGTAGTACCGATCTTCAATTTAACTTCACACACCCTTTCTTCCACGGAAATTAGTGTCCTTTCTAAAGGTTTGTCTTTTGTTCCTACTACTAGGGCAAAATCTTTCGAGACAGAAATAGAACTTCAAAAGTTCTATAGGACAATACGCCTAAAATATTTTTTTAGGAACTCGACACCATCGAGAAAAGAACCGTCCATTACAGGTCTAAAACCGCCCTCCAAGTTTACACCTACAAACGCAATGGTCAGTCCAGCGATACTAGCGTTTGAACAAAGAATTTCTCACGAAATTCAAAGTATGATAAAAACCAAAAACAACTCGAGAGACAATCTCACAAAGGCTGAGAGAGAGGCTCTAAAATCTTTACAGTCCAACGACTTATTTATAATCAAGCCCGCAGACAAAGGGGGCGGAATAGTGCTATGGGGCAAAGAAGCATACGAAATAGAAGCAATGAAACATCTCAATGATAAAACTGCATATAGGGAACTGGCGCAAGATCCCACACCAAGGCTCCAAGATGAGATAAGTAGTCTCATGAAACATGCAATGGATGAAGGATGGATAGAGCCGGAAGAAAAAGACTTTTTGGTCAATACACAACCTACCATTCCGGCTTTTTACATCCTTCCAAAAATTCATAAAAATGAAAAAACACCCCCCGGTAGACCTATTGTAGCGGCGATAAATTCTATTCTTGAGCCGCTTTCAGTCTATTCAGATTGGTTCTTAAGACCCTTTGTGTCCCAAATGAAATCATATGTCAAAGACACTACCAGTATGTTAAAAAAATTGGAGACTTTTCAACTCAGTCCATCAGACATCTTGGTGACCTTTGATGTGGTTAGTCTCTACACCAGCATCCCACAACAGGATTGCCTGAAGGTGATGGCAAAATACTTAGACAGACGTACTAGAACACTCAACAGTGTCCCCACTGCATTCATTTTAGAATGCATTAGACTCGCTCTAACAGAGAATTTTTTTCTATATAATGGACGTTTTTACAACCAACTAAAAGGCACAAGCATGGGAGCAACTTTTGCTCCAGATTTGGCAAACTTATATATGGATGACCTTGAAGAACAATGTATTTTTGATTCTTCTAACCCTTTCTCTGCATCGATTATAACATGGCTACGGTACATTGACGACATTTATATGATCTGGAGAGACACATCTGACAACTTGACAAAGTTCCATGAATGGCTTAATGCGCAAAACTCTAATATACAGTTCACAATACATACTGACCTGCATACCATACCGTTCCTGGATCTTCAAATACAAAAAACTGAGACGGGAAGTATAGAAACAATCTTATACAGGAAGCCCACAGACAAAATCACATTGCTCAGCTATCACAGCTTTCATCCGCTGAGTTTAAAAGAAGGACTCCCCTACGGGCAGTTTCTGCGGATTCGCAGAAACTGTACACAAGTTGAGACGTACAAAAAACATGGAAAATTTTTACAAAAAAGATTACAAGATAGAGGCTATCCGAAAAAGACAATCCACCGGGCATATAAAAGAGCATTGCATAGTAATAGGATGACTTGCCTAGAGTCTATGCACCGGCGTAAGGAAGAGGAAAAAATAACATGTGTCAGCACATATAGTCCTATTAGTAACCATCTTAGAAAGATCATTAAAAAACACTGGTACATGATCAAAACTGAAGATTTTAATCCCCTTATGCCTCGTTTTGCCTTTAAAAGACAACGTAACATCAAAGATACCTTGGTTCACACTTACCCTGTTGCGCCCAAGGCTGTGATTACCCAGACACAACTCTGGGGCCTACCACCAGTTGTGGGGCATCACCGCTGTGGAAAATGTTCAGTCTGTGCACAGACCACCACTATGAAAAGTATTCAATTGCGCAACACCTTAGTACAGCTAAAGACATTTACCAACTGCCTTACCAAATGGGCTGTATATGCCATAAAATGCCCCTGTGACCTAGTATATATAGGGAAGACCAAACGACAGGTACGTCAAAGAATCTGTGAACACAAATCCTGTATTCGGAATGAAATTGACAATAAACCCTTAGTGGCCCATTACATTCAACAACAACATAAATGTACAGATCTACTATGGTGTGTCATACAGGTCATCAAACCCTCCCCCAGAGGAGGTAATATGGATCTTGAGCTCACAAGATGCGAGCAGAAATGAATTCACAATTTAGATACGGTTAAATATGGCCTGAACATTGCCATAGAATGGAATACATTCCTTTGTAGCCACCCCTATTCAACTTGTTGATGGGTGGTTATATCTGGAGGCTCCCTTTTATAAAGGGTGCTTGCTAGAATTAGCTGTCCAGTATCAAGATCCTTTACTCTGAAGCAAAACTCGTACAAATAGGACCCCATGACTGCCACGTAGCAACTTATAGCACAACCTATAGTGCATGTCGACTCTCAGCCACAATCTTGGAAGGATAGAGTACATCTCTCCCCTTATACAAATATCGCTAGGGCGCCAAAAAACAATGGCCCGTGGACACATCAAATGCTAGATAATGAAGGCCAGGCTGCGTTCTGCATAACAAAAGGAGTTGGCGGTCTTTAACACAGTAACACTAAACAGACCACCAATACAAAGAAACACTCCTTTTCCCTACACACTATTGCAATACCGATAACACAATCTATAGGTCTCACTTTTTGGAATTAAACGGAAAGGGGGCCATGCAAGTGCAAAATTACCCAATATAATTGCGGCACAACCGGGTAATACAAAAGGCACTTTCTAATATATGATGCCAGTAGCTGTTATAAATCACTTGAGTATATCACATTACCAGGTGCAACATTACAAAAGGTGTCATTCATACGGCCGGCCTTCGATTTGCAATAATACAAAACATGGCCTTTTTTGGCCCTTGACTACAAGTTCCAGCAGCCCTATAGTCACGTTCCAACGGCTACAAATGTGAGGTAAATACGGGTCTCTTATCACGTGACTCGATTCAAAAACACACCATTACTCTGCAGAACGAGCTCTTGCCGGTCTCGCAGACTTCCAGCTTTCACTCGGACATAAACAACACAGATCAAGGTAAGCTTTAGAATAGCTTCAATGAATTCAGAGTTTTAAATTATACAAGCCTTAACCGCACTGTCTGCATGACACAGTGATCACAATGACTGATAAGCTTGCTCGTAAAATCTGACACTAACGGCACTGATTACAACAGGTCATAGAAACACGTGCATTTTAAATAAACATGCAAAAGTCAAGCTGCAGGTTGCAAGGCGGTGAACACGGGGCCAAATGCTTGCACATTGTCTATCTTTGTAATTCGTGACAGTAGTACATTCAAAATAACTATAGAAAATAGAAGAATGAACCATAGCCATGTCATGCATCTTTGGGCTATATCCTTTAGAGTTTCACAAGCAATAATGCAAAAGGCGCTTTGACTGCCGCATGAGAAAATTGAAAGCCGACTATATTAAAGCACAGGCTTTCATTAATTGCAAACAGCCTGCGGCCCACAGTCCATGTTTAAATAACTACAGCAACAACAAAGTCATAAAAGAATGATGACTATTCTAACATGCTGTAATATATCCATTCAACAGCGAGTTCCTTTTCTCCTTTGATTTAGGCAGCACTATAACCACCAGAATAACGGTGCATGTCCTGCCAATGAATGGTACCAAGTGAAATACAGAAATACAAAGACCAACCTCGAAAACAAAGCCACAGAAGTTGCTAATCTGTAAGTCAATTTAGTTCACTTAATAAATAGCCTGTAGTAGCAGTAACATAACACTAATTAATGGTCGTTTCTAATTAATTATAGGAACCAAGACCAGAGATGGCAATACCCGGCCACATCCGAGAGTCTGACCAGGCTCAATAGTCCTAACTTCAGTCTATGGACCATAGGTGGGTTTAGTGTGCGTGTCTAGAACAGTGTAACCTAGCCATCGCCTTGATTCTATCCAGTTGGGAATTGCAACTCTTTTTCTATTTCTTTTCTATACATTAATATATGTATATTTATCCTTTTAGATGTGCTAGTGTGCCTAATGGGGAACAAGAATAATCTACCACAAAGTAACCATTTGTCCTGAAGATGGCCCAATATTTATCTTAGTGATCACTGTTGACAGAGGTGGTACACTACAAAGGGCCGAAACATATGTCGACTGCTAAAGGGAAAACCTAATGTTTTTTTCCCCTGTCACTAATGCATATTTTGACTCACTGTTATGCACAAAGCTGTTTAAGTTGTAGTATTCCCCTGTTAGAATAGATGAATGATGACTGAATGTTTTAATTGAAAATGTATTGAGTTTGCTATGTTTTGTTAAGTTTGTAATGTTTTTAGGTATTCTTGTGACTATTAAAAAGATAGAATTTTTTGTACTTAGCTGCATTTTTTTGCAATTCTTCCCAAAAGGCGATAACCTTACTAACAAATTGTACAGGTTAACCTTCATCTTCACCTGTGACCCATACAGGACTTAAAGAGAGGGGTAGTCGATCTGTTTTTTCACAAACTTTTTCAGCATGACACAGGCCATGGTGTTCTTTGCCACCTTCTCAGGCCTATAAAGGAGTGCTCCACCAGACCTGCTAAGGCAGCGGAACCGCGCCTTCAACAGGCCAAAGGTCTGCTCAATCACAAAACGGGTACGGGTGTGTACCCGATTGTATTCCTCTTCATGGCTGTTCTGCGGGTTCTGCACAGGGGTAAGTAGCCATGGCCTCAAGGGATATCCTCCATCATCTGCAAGCATATTCAAACAGGTGTGTGTCACTCTGAGCTGCCACCTTCAGGAATCACAGTCATGGCCGCAGCTATTTGGTGTGGACATGCACATGTCCCTGTACGTATGCACGAATGTCATCTAGATGCATACTATACTGCTATGAGGTGTGGTAGTCTGGATGGCATTCAATAGATGATGCAGGGTGAAATGATGCATGCTGAGGGGGATGTACTGTGGTTGTATGACAATGTTTAGCCTCCCATTTATGCTGTGTATACTACACTGTGCATGGACACAGGAGCCACATTGGCACAGTTGCAATCCGGTTTAGTCATGCATTGCTTGACATACACATGGTGGTCAGATTGTGCGTCTTACATATGGTCATTGATATGCGTTAATGGTCAGATGTGTGCCAATGATGTGTTCTGTTGGGGTTGGGGGGTTCAGGTCAGGTGTCATTAGTTCTGCTTGCATTCTCCACTCACCGTCCATTCCCACCCAGGTGGGGTATGCAGCTCCCCCATTCCCACCAAGGTGGGGTATGCATTCCCCCTACGCATTCCCACCTAGGTGGGGTATGCATTCCCCCCCATTCACACCCTGGTGGGGTATGCATTCCCCCCCCCATTCCCACCCAGGTGGGGTATGCATCCCAACACATCCCTACCCCAATGCACTGCCATGGCCCACTCACGCAACTCACCAAGCAGCCAGGCACGTGGTCCAGCATGTCACTCCATGTGACAGGGTAGCGTGGAGTTCCGCAGCACCATGGCATCATGTGTTGATCCGGGAAATCGGGCGCAGCAATGTGTGATGATCTTGCTGGAGTCACATACCATCTGCACATTGATGGAGTGGTTTTTCTTGTGATTGCGGTACACCGCCTCTACGGCATGGGGGACAACCAATTCGACATGGGTGCAGTCCTGGGAACCAACACAATTGGGCATGCCTGCCAGTGCATGGAAGCCTACTTCGGTGTCGTCTATCTCCTGGGCAGTCCGTGGTGGGGATATGTGTGTGCTAGCATGCTTCAGGAGGGCATCCAGCACTTGGGTCAGCATGCGTGAAAATAGTGGTTGGGAAAGGCCACGCAGCTGGCCCACTGTGTGCTGGTAGGTGCCTGTGGCCAGGAAGTGGAGCACAGACCACCTTTAGTAGCAGGGGGATGGCAGTGCGTATTTCTATGAAGCTGGCAATGTCATTGCCTATCATGTCCACTATGGTGGTGATGGTGTCCCGGTCCAACCGGTACAGGGTGTGGATCTGCTCAGGGTTAGATTGAATGGACTGGGTCTGATGCGAGGGATTGGCGGCTACCTACGAGGGACTTCTGTTTGCACTGGTGGTAATTGCTGGGCCTGTCTCACCCTCCTTCTCCTCCTGCGTCTCCTCTGTGCTGCCTGTTGTTGCTGCTGTTGTTGTTGTAGTTGCTGTTATTGCTGTGGTTGTAGCAGTATAGACATGTCCTCCAGCGCCATGATTGCAACAGCTAGTGGTAGCATTTTGGTATAGGAAGGGGTGTGGTGTGTGGGTGTACACCTTTTATACTGGGCCAGACTCCATTGAGTCCATCTGTGGTGGTTGTGTGCACCTGTGGCAGTTGGCTTGATTGCTGATTGCTGTTTGCGGGTGGTCTGCGATGCCTGTATGGCCGGCATCGTGCAGCCCCCGATTACTGCCTTTGGGATGCCGGTATTTGCATGTCCGTGTGGGTTGTGATATCCTCCTGTTACCGGCATGCCGGTATTTGCTCCCCGAAGGGGTGTGTGTACGCGCACATGCCGGTATGAGGGTGCACGGTACGGGCGGTGCTGGTATTGGCGTGTTGTCGGGTCGGAATTCCCCAGACCCGTTAACGATGCCGCTATTACCATTCCGCCTTCCTTTTTTCATTACCTCGATTCTCGTAATGAGGCCCACACTGTTTTACCGGGCGCTGCTGTGAGAATTATTCACGACGAACATTGTTGGAGAAGAAGAATTGTACACAATGCCCATATTCGCTTCTGTTCCCTCCAGCACCAATGCTGATGATGTAATAGATATAGAGACTATAAAAAAAAAATCTAGAAGGAGTTGCTGTAAGAAATCAATGCTTATGATTACAACACTTCTGTGTATTCTGAGTATGCTTATTCCAGTAGTATGTATTCCAGCTTTTGATTATGAATATGACTCACTCCATCCTGAACAGAACAAACTGCTGGGTCTGCTCCCATTTACCCCAGCATGGTGGGAAAGGAACGGGTTGGTATGTGCAGCCATTACCCCTTAATACAGCATGCTATGCATCACTAAGTGCACTATTTTATGGGAATTGGAATAAGAGTGATACAGGTCAATTAGATGGAAAAAACATAGATGAGTTTGAAAGAGTGGTAATGGAACATGTAGGTTGTTCCATATTTAACAGAGCAAGAGTAATAAAACCAGTGGTGGTAAGGCCAGTAGACAGACTGTATGTGCCTTATCAGTCATCTGTAATCACGTCTCACATGAACCCAGTAGGGAATAAGGACGTAGTGCCCCCCCTCGTATACAATAAATTACAATCCGCGCACTGTCCTATTTTGCCTACGGGAAAAAAATTCCTATTCAGTAGGGACATTCAATAGATGCATGAATATTGCAGTACTTGAGAGAGAAGAAGAACCAATATATGTAGGTGATCCCGTTTATTTTATATGTGGAGAAAAAGCTTATCCCTGGTTGCCTAGACATTGAGGAGGCACCTGTTACTTAGGGATCCTTTTCCCAGGTGTATCCCTTTCCAAAATGTCAGACATATCGAAATTATCTAGATCCAGGCAACGGCGGGATGAAACAGGTTTAATTGCAGAAGACATAGCAAAATCATTTATACCATTTTGGGGCCAAATAATAAACTCCAGGAATATACGAAGATTGTCCAGAATTTTGGAAAAAATGATAAATGGAACGACCGATATATTCTATAATATGACCCTAGACGAAAAGGCAGTTAGATTAATGACACTTCAAAATAGAATGGCTCTTGATATAATTTTGCCCGACCATGGATGTGTTTGCAAAATTGTGGGGTCAGCGTGCTGCGTATTTGTAAGTGACTCCTTCACTACGATTTTTGAAGCAATAAAGAAATTACACATTCTGAGCTCTGACCTTCGTGCCCCAACAGGTGGTTGGGAACTGAATGCAAGTTCCTGGTTTTGGGAGTTACTGCGCTCATGGGGATGGAAACTAATTGCAATCTTAGTAATGATACTTGGAATTTTCATGACATGTTGTTGCATACACTGCCTGCCAATTACTTGCTCCGAAATAACTGATGAATGCGTACACATGATAACAGAGAAAAGAACTCCCAAAGTGGATACGAATGCAAACCACGAAACAAACTATGAAAGGGTTCAGGTCGATTAATATTGATGATGAAGATTACAGTAGTATGCATAGCTCAGAACTAGATACATGGTCAGAGGAAGATGGGATGTATGGTTGATGCTCTTGGTTTACGGCCAAAAGGAGGGTTTGTGAGTCTAGAAATGACCCTACCAAAGCATAGATGGTATATTATGTTGGCCGAAAAGCAATCGTATCATATGCCCTACATCGCCAAATACAGAATCGTCACCATAACCATAGAGCGTCCATTTTGTGCCCGCAAGATCCGCCATTTTCTTTTCCTTGCCTTTCTGTTCAAAACGCTTTGCAAAATTTATTTCATTTCATTCTGCTCTTACACGAAGCAAGGCCACAAGTTAGATGTTGATAGACCGGCCCAGACAGAAATGCCAAGCAGTACAGATATACATTGTTTTCCTCCCTCACAAGTTCTTGAAGGCGAGCAGAGAGGCATTTAATCACCAAGCCAGGTGCCAGCCGGTCTTGCTGAAACTGTAGAAACAGGCTGTTAAAGGCATCAATTATACTTTCCTAGTGGCCCCCCTTTCTGGGCCCTCTTGTATCAGGCTGACCCCTAGTTCACGAATAGAAACTAGAAGATAGCATGCTTTGGAATGTGTCTCTCCTACGAACACAGTTTGCTCGCTAAACAAGTGCTTTATGTTCTCCATAACAAAGAACCATGTCTACTTACTGCAAATTGCAACTGTTGCTAAACCAAGTAATATAGATTAAGAAAGGAACTTGTCATAATGTGTTATATTTAAGCAATATGACCCGAGCGGCGGGGGCATTACCGACCAGAGTCGGTAATGCCCCCGCCGCGGTAATGTGCGTGACCGGGGCACTAAAAGCATTTTTTTCTATCCCGAAATTCTGCAGCGTTTCGGGACAGAAAAAAAAAAAAAGAAACGACCAAGAAAATGGCCGCCATGCAAAGGGAAAACAGAGTCCGTTTTCTCTTTCCATGGCGGCCATCGGGAGCGGGCGCGCTGGGAACACAAGTGTTCCCAGCGTGTCCGCGCCCGAGAAAGAAAAAGAAGCAGAAGGTAAGTTGGGTTGGGAGGGAGGGGGAGAGGAAAAAAAAAAACGGACCCGCGTCCCCGGCAGGGGACGATGGAAGCCTCCAGCCATGTGGAGGTGCGGAGCGGGGATGGCCCCGCTCCGAGTCTCCACACTGCTGGAGGCTGCTATCGTCCCCCCACCGGGGACGCAGGAGCAAGCAGGTAAGTGGGGTGGGGAGGGCAGGGAGGAGGGAGGGAAGGAAAGAAAAAAAAGCTTACCTGAGTCCCCGGCGGGGGACGAAGGCAGCCTCTCAGACGTGGGGAGGCTCGGAGCGGGGCTGGCCCCGCTTCAAGCCTCCTCATTGCCTGAAGGCTGCCACGCCCCCCGCCGAGGACAAAGGCGGCTGGATTCCCGGCCGAGAATCGAAGGATTCTCGGCCGGGTAAGGTCCCGGCGAGAGCCAATCAGAATGCGTGTTGCATTCTGCTTGACTCTTGCCGGGATACTAATTGTCATAATTGTCAATTACCAACCCTAGCTCAAGAAGATACATTATGGGTGGTTTTGATGTGTCACAAAAAGATTGTATGATTGGCTATTTGTATATATGGTACTGTTGTAGAATGCTCTCTCTCTTGCGTCTCATGAGGTCTGGGTGACACACGTTTCGAGACGTGAGATCCGGTCTGCCGACTGAGAATATTTGCTTCGCAGTAAACCCTAGATTTTGGGAATTGAACCTCATGTCTGTCGTATCACTGTATATGGTGATTGTGCCTTGTTTCCATGCACAAGGGTCTTCAGGGCCTAGCAAAGCGATGGCTGTGTCCTGGCCACGTGAATGATAAGTACCCGGGGAGACACCCTTTGGTTTCTCATATACCCTTCCACTATGCGAGGTGGATAGGTTTGTTCTTCTCGGAGGTCCTCCAGTTTTAAGGCCTTGGAGAGAACAAGGGAAAAAATTATCCATGGGCTCTCGCATATTCATGGGGGTTCTTCTCTGCCGTGCTGGTAAGGGATGGATGTTGACGTTAGTCCCTTGTAAGTAGCCCATGAACTGGGGCCGAGGGCGTGATCCTTTAGTAGGGGTCTCCCTACATTTAGTGGTGAGCTCTTGCTATATGATATGCTTGTGAGGGTCTGCTGCCATTTATTCCCATACCGCAGAGGTCTGGGAATAAAAATCAGATTGCCATCGGTCTTGTGGTATAATCTCCATAGGTGGAGTTGAAAGTTCTTGAAGAAAGGTGGAAAACTCTGGGAAGTCCCTTCCTATATTGACCTCTTCCGGAAGTCCAGGGATAATGGCCGATGACACCAGCCTTGACTCCCCTCTGATATTAATGTACATGGGTATCTGGGGATATATCTCGTTATCTCCATTTACACAGGTAACTCTAACTGAAGTCACGTTTTCTAGATCTTCTGGAGTGACCCAATTAGCTCTTCCGTCTGTCTGTTTACTGCCAAAGTATATTAATGCCTTTACCGCCTTCCCATTGACCAGAGCTTTCTCTTAGGTAAAATGGCTGAGGATTGGCAGAAGCAGATGCTAAAGGTTTCTAGGTCTTCCTCTTGTTCTTCCCATAACTCCCCTTTTAGGCATCCTATTTCCATACGCTCCTCCCTTTGATTTTTGGGACAATGCCGGGCCAAATGGCCCGTCTCTCTACATGAGAAGCAGATAGGTGGTGATGGTTTAATTCCTGTGGGCTCTTCTCGCCTTGGTTCTTCTTTACCCCTAAGGTCATTTTTTTATCATTTCTACCCTCTCTTTGGGGGTCCACTCTCAGGATTTAGAGAGTCCTCCTCCTTGTTCTAAAGTCGGAGTTTGAGAGCTCAAGGTTGGTTTTTGATGTTTTCGGTCTTCGCTTCTATGTATGTAGGGGAAATGTTTTACTGTGTCTGAGTGATTTTGTGCGTTCTCAACAACCATGCTAAGGGTAGGCCGATTTAACTGCAATACTACTTTTTGTAAGAAAGGAGGTAGAGACTTTTCCAAGATAATTATTTCATCTAGCTCCTCCAGAGTTGTATTACCGAC
This sequence comes from Ambystoma mexicanum, assembly GCF_040938575.1. NCBI lineage: Eukaryota > Metazoa > Chordata > Amphibia > Caudata > Ambystomatidae > Ambystoma > Ambystoma mexicanum. The sequence goes on from NC_090929.1 coordinate 314,588,584, forward strand.
CCAAAGGGAGACAGTATTTTTAATTTGTTCCCCTAATTCCAGACGGGTTTACTGGGGTTAAATCTGATGGATCTTAATTTTTGTCGATAAAAATTACTGATCTGACCTACTCTTTTGAGGAGTCCTTCTTTAATGGATACGAAGGTTGCTCCCAAGGCGAGATTAAGGAACTGATAGGCGGTTTGTAGCTCACCTTTCAATAGAGATCCCAAGTAGCATTTTTTTAAATGTTCTCCCCATCCCAGCTTTTAGGGAGAGTTCTCATTCTATGGCTAATTTCCCTTACCTATAGAGTCCCCCAGCAGCTTTGCTGGATTTGAAGGGTTTGTTTTTTTCTACTGCTAAGAGTGAAACTATTACTCCTACGTCTCATCCCCTTTCCTCAATACTTATGGGACATCTCTCCGTCCTGTGGGACGGGACCGGAGCACTTTGTAAAAAGCATCCACATTTTTCCAAAAATGTGTCCTTCCTCTCTTTCCTGCGCGGGGCCCGGCACGCGGCCGGAACCCTGCCCACCTTGGCTCCGCCCCACGCATCGCCCCTCAGTCCTTTTCTCCGCTCGATCGGGGCCGGACGCACTTGCATCCTCGGAAGATTTTCTTCCCTGTTTTCCTCTCTGGCTCTCGCTAGCGTTCGTCTTATAGTCTGTCTATGTCTTTTAAATTAGACTTTCCAGACTGCTCTTCGTGTCATCGTCGCTTCGCGAGGGCGGATCCCCATCCTCTTTGTTTAGAGTGTTTGGGTCCGGAACACCACTGGGACTCCTGTTTTTACTGTGACTCCCTTTCGGTCCGGGCTCTTCAACGTCGGTTGGAACGGTGGGAGGAGGTGTTCCGACGCGCTCCTCCATCTCATTTTCAGGCGTTCATCGACGAGAAGAAGAAACGCCCGGTAATTTCTTTAGTTTTCAGAGCACCCCGGCCGGGGGATACCTTCCCGGGTTCCACTCGGGCCCGGAGGGGCGTTGATCGCTCTGTCACCGGGGTTCGCCCTGAGGTGCCTGTCGGACCTAATAATTCTACTGGAGTTTTCTCCGAGGGTCTTGGTAAGGGGCCTGTATACACCGGAGTAACTTCCGAGGCCCCTCCTGTGGGGGCTGTGTGTAGACCCAGTACTGCTGAGTCACAGGGTACCAGAGCTTGCTCTGAGGCCTCTCTTTCGGCTTCCCTTACAAATAAGACCGGGGTGCGCCCCGAGGCCTTGGTTGGGCTTGCGTTTACCGAACGGATGTTCGAGGCCCGTGCCGATAAGGCTATTACCGGGCCTAGGCTCGAGGTCCCTCGTACAGAGGCTAAGGCTACCAGCAGTTCTGAGGGGCCGGGCAGGGCCCTGTCGGTGAAAGTGGTTTCTCACCGTTCCCGCTCTTGTGGTGATACCAGATCTGTTGAGGGGGCAAAGAAGCAAGTTTCTTCTTTTACCGGCAATGCCGAGGTCCTTCCTTCAAAGGCTCAGTTGGCGGTTGGTATGTTGCAGAAACATTCCAGGCCTCATAGTACCGGCTCTGCCGAGGTTCCTTATGTTAAAGCTAAAATTAAGACCCCTGATCCATCGACGGGGACCCCTGCCTCACCTCCTCACATGCCGCAGTTCCCCTCAGATGAAGACAAAATGGTGGCCGTTCCCGCCACGACCACGGCGGCCATTTTGGGTCCTACCCCTACAACTACGCCATCGGCCTCTGGTGTAGGGTTCGGTCCCTTGGGTGAACATAAGGTCACTTGTGCGTATCCTTACCGGCCCGTTTATTATTGGAACGCCCGGATGCCTCTTCCGCACAATGTTTCGTTGCCTGCAGGGGTGGCCCCTTTGATTTATGTGGATACGTCGGCGGAGGGCCCGGTGTGGCACCCTTCTCCGTTACGTCCCTGGAATTGCCCACCTCATGAGAGGCCTCCTCAGGTTCCGAAGCAATCTCCTGAGGATGCTTTTTTCGGTAAATTTCAAGCGCTTATGCGCACCGACCCCATGAGGGAGTATTTCAAAGTACTTTTTAAGGAAATTTGTCCACCTGCGCCTCCGGCTCCACCCGTTCCTCTGGTGGTTCCGCCGACGCCTCCTTTGCCCGTGGTGCCTGCCCCTGCTCTTCCACCTTTGCCACCGTTGTCCCCAGTGGACAAGGCAGTGCCTGACACGGTTCAGCAGGATCCTGACGTGTCCGATGACCCTCAAGGCGAGCAGGACAACGAGGACCACCCCCGCTCTGTTAGAGCTTTTCATGACCGGGTACTGGACATGATGAATTTCTTAGATGTCCCGGTTCCCGAGGACCCTGCTCCACAGGAGGGCGTGCTTTCTGGGGCGTTCAACCTGTCTCCTTTGGAGCGTACCGGCCTTTTCCTGCAGAAGTATGTTTTGGCTGAGGTCCGAAGAGTCTGGGAGAAGCCACACTCGGGACTTTTCGTCAATAAAAAGATTGACGTGAGGTACAGCCTGCACTCTTCGGAGGAAGTGGCCTTGTCGTTTTGTCCTCCTCCCTCCTCCACAGTGGTGGCTGCGGCCACGTTGCAGTCCAGACCTGCAGCATCCTCTTCCGCGACGGCTACACGGGTCTTGAGAAAGGAGGACAAGCTCCTGGACTCCATAGGGAGGAAAATCTTTGCCAATTCGGCTTTGCAACTTAGGCAGGCCAATGCCGAATTGATTTTGGCGGGAGCTAACATGCGGATGTGGAAAGGTCTGTCAGAGTTTGAGGAGCATATTCCGGTCGAGAAGTTGGAAGATTTCAGAGGTGGCCTTTCCGATGCCAGGGTCTTTGCTCAGGATCTCCTGGAGGCTGCGGCTCATCACGTAGACACCTCGGCTCGGGGCATGATGCTCAGGGTTGATACCTCGAGGCAAGCGTGGTTGCATGCCACCAAGTTTTCGAAGGAAGTGCAAGGCAAAGTTTTGGACCTTCCATTCGATGGTAAGGAGCTTTTTCATTCTTCTACTGATGTAGAGCTCACCAAAACCAAGGATAGCACTCAGACGGCTAAATCATTCTCCGTTCTGGTTAAAGCTCCTTTCAAACCTCAGAGACAGTTATCGCAGAGTCGACCTTCTTCTGGTTTGAGGGGCTGGACACTCCTGTGGGAAATAACCGCCGTAGACAACAGCGTATGCGGTATTTCTCCCACTCCTCAGCCTCCTCATCAGGTTCAGGTGGCACCGCCACCGATAAACCTGCCAAATGAGGTTTTTCCGTGCTCGCACGAGACCCCGGTGGGAGGACCCATCGCGACTCATTGGGAGGCGTGGCAGACCATCACAGAATACAGATGGGTCTTGTCAGTCGCTCGGGCGGGCTTCCGCTTACCTTTACCCCCTATTCCACCCCTCAAACCTCCTTTTCAGCTGTCGGGCTCACCCTCCCTCAAGGCCGAGGTTCAGAAACTTCTGCTCCTCAGAGCTGTGGAACCCGTTCCCCTTGGGGAGCGAGGGGAGGGCTTCTACTCCCGACTGTTTACGGTGCCCACACCCAACCAGGCTGGCCTGCGCACCATCCTAGACCTTTCCCAGTTCAATCTTTCCTTACCCCAAGAGAAATTCAAGATGATCACGCCCGGCCAGATTCGCTCCTCGTTGCAGGCAGGCGATTGGCTCAGCGTGGTGGACCTTCAGGATGCGTACATGCATATCCTGATTTGGGCTCCACACAGGAGGTACCTCCGTTTCTCTTTGGGAGAGGAGCACTTCCAGTTTCGGGTGCTTTCTTTTGGCCTCAGTTTGGCGATGCGTGTCTTGACGAAGATGATGTAGGTGATTGCGGCCTATCTTCGTCTTCAGGGTATCCATGTGTATCCTTATTTGGACGATTGGCTTCTACGTAGCCCTTGTCCGCTGGCGGCAGCGGGCAACCTCCAGTCTCTCCTTCAGCTCCTGTTCCATCTTGGGCTGTCGGTGAACTGGCGGAAATCCTCCATGACGGTCTCTCAGGACCTGATTTTTCTGGGTTTTCGTTGGAACACGATCGACTGCAGAGTATACCTGACCGGGGACAGAATGGCGGATCTGTTGGCCATGTGTCAGATGTTTGCGCAGTCGGAGAGCATGTCGGCCTGGTGGTTCCAGAGGCTTCTGGGCCTCATGGCCTCGTGTGTGCTGGCTCTTCCTCTTGCTCGTCTCAAAATGAGACGGACCCAGATGACCCTTCGGAATTCATGGCGTCAGGCAGTAGACCCAGACTCCATGCGGATAATGATTCCGGATTCCATGAGAGTAGACCTGGACTGGTGGTCATCTCTCAGCAATCTGTCTGGGGGTGCGGTGTTTCAGGACCCGGTCCCTATGGTGACGATCACGACGGACTCCTCCCTCCTAGGGTGGGGTGCGACGTTAGATCTTCAGGTCTCAGACCTCTGGTCGCCTCAGGACAAGCTCCTGCACATAAACCATTTGGAGCTTCTGGCCATTTTCTTGGCGCTCAAGGAGTTCAGACCGGTCATTGTCAACAGAGTGGTCCGCATAAGAACGGCAATGTGGTGTCAATGTATTACATCAACAAGCAGGGGGGAACGAAGTCTCCCCCCCTCGTGGACCTGTCCATCCACATTTGGGAGTGGGCCGTGCTTCATGGTGTCTGGCTGCTTGCAGTGCACATCCCGGGCCAGCTGAATGTCACAGCAGATGCCCTCAGCCGGCGGACAGTGGTCAGATACGAGTGGGAGTTGAAGGCGGAGGCCCTCTCAGGGATTTTCTCGCGCTGGGGCACACCGCAGGTGGACCTCTTCGCGATGGCGCCGTACAAGAACCTTCCTCTGTATGCCTCCAGAGGGGGGGCTGGGAGCCTACTCTCTGGGGGATGCTCTAGAGATTCCATTGCACAACATGAGAGCTTACGCCTTCCCACCTCTGCTTCTAGTTCACCGGGCAATTTGGAAGTTGAAGAAATCGGTGAACTGTTCTCTTCTACTGATAGCCCTGTGGTGGCCGGCCAGGTTTTGGTTCTCAGAACTCCAACACCTGTCGGTCTATCCGCCGATCAGATTACCGGTAACTCCCGATCTTCTCCACCAGGGGGAGCAGCAGCTGTGGCATCCTTCGCCACAATCGCTCAGCTTGGCGGCTTGGTGCCTGAGTTCAGGTCTTTAGAGCATCTGAATTTGTCTGCGGATAACATGCGTATTATCCAGGCAGCCAGAAAACCTTCGACCAGATCTCAGTACAAGAGTAAATGGCTCAGGTTCTGTCATTGGTGTCTAGAGAAGAAAATGGATCCAAAGGGGGCCACGGTTGACGCGGTGTTGTCCTTCGTGTCCTCCCTAGCAGAGTCAGGGGTTCATGTTCTGTCATGCAGGACTTACATGTCAGCGGTCTCTGCTTATCTCTCTACGGATCAGTGTTCGTACTCTCTGGCTAACCGAGTGGTAAAGAGGCATTTTGCTGGTTTAACACGCCTTTACCCTCCAGTTCGTAATCCGCACCCGCCATGGGACCTGAATGTTGTCCTGACGGCGCTGTGCCATAAACCCTTTGAGCCGATGGCTACTGTGGACCTCAAGTACTTGTCTTGGAAAGTGTTTTTTTTTTCGCCGTCACCTCGGCAAGGAGAGTGATTGAGCTCCAGGCATTGTCGGTGGGGCATCCTTTCTTGGTCTTTCACAAGGATAAGGTAGTCCTTCGAACTAATCCGGCTTTTCTGCCGAAGGTGGTGACCGAATTCCATTTGAATCAATCGATCTCCCTACCGGTCTTTTTTCCGAACCCCGCCTCTGAGGCGGAGAGGGTTCTACACTGTCTTGATGTCCGAAGAGCTGTTAAGTTCTACCTGGATAGGACTTCCGAGCTTAGAAGTTCTTCTCAACTTTTTGTGACTTTCGGCAACCCTCAAGGCAAACAGGCGTCTAAGGCAACTATTTCTAGGTGTATTGCCGCCTGTATCACAGAGTCTTTCACTGTCCAAAAGCTGAAACCTCCTAAAGATATTCATGCACACCTGGTGCGGGGCAAGGCAGCTGCGGTTGCTTTTCAGAAGTATGTTCCCTGGGAGTCCATCGCTAGGGCAGCTACTTGGGCCTCTCCATCTGCTTTCTGTAAGCATTACTGCCTCGACATGAGTTCTAGAGCTGATGCTCAGTTTGGTTAGGCTGTGCTGAAGAACCTTTTTCAGTAAGGGGTATTTCCATCCACCCGTAGTTCCTGTAAGGAGTGCTTGGGAATCTCTCATAAGTATGGAGGAAAGGGGACGGGACGTAGGAGTATTAACAGGTTACTCACCGTAGTGACCACCTTACTCCTAGTCCATAGTGTCCTTTCCTTCATACGCCCGCCCGCCGTCCCCTCTAATAAGGTTCCTCTGTATTGGTAATGGGTCTCTGACCTGGCAAAGAAAAGGACTGAGGGGCGATGCGTGGGGCGGAGCCAAGGTGGACGGGGTTAGGTCGCGTGCCGGGCCCCGCGCAGGAAAGAGAGGAAGGACACATTTTTGGAAAAATGTGGATGCTTTTTATAAAGTGCTCCGGTCCCGTCCCACAGGACGGAGAGATGTCCCATAAGTATGGAGGAAAGGGGTCTATGGACTAGGAGTAAGGTGGTCACTACTGTGAGTAACCTGTTAATTTTCCCATTCTTAGGCATTTTTGCTATGTGTGTTCTAGGCTATTTTTGTTTTTAATGTCTATAGGGTTTCTCTCACCTCCATAGGAACCATCTTTATTCACATGTGTTACACAGCACCCTCTGTGCAGTGACACAGGGGTGTCGTAGCGACCCCCAAACATAGACTCCATACCTTGGGACTGACTACTGTCTCCCAGGGCATGTAAAGTCCCAATTGACTTTACTAGTCGATTTTTATGAACTAAACCAGTACAAACCATCTTACAATGGAGGTACTGGAAAGGGTTAATAGTTTTTCCCTAATGTTCATTTTCGAGAGTCCCTCTCTCAAAAGTTTCTGGCTGGTGGCAGTGGTTACTACCATAAATATTCAACCGCAAATATTTTCCTATGGGATTTTCCCATTGTTCGAGGCTACCACATTTTCTGACAGCCTCTAACATACCGCCGGTATATTTTAATATTAACTTTACTCCGGTAGGTTTTATTTGCCAGACTTTTAATATAACTTCTTTCTCGTGTCTTTCTCTAAACTCCTAACCTAGGTCGGGGATCCCTTTTTCGTCCTTTTGGCAGGCTTCTGCCAAGAAGCCCTCCTTTTGGCACCACTGAGTCTGGGGTGGGTGGGAGGGGGAGTAGGCCCCCTGGACAGGGTTGCCTCAGCAACCCATGTCGCACTCTATCCTGATAGGCTGGAGGGTCGCTCGCCAAGATCACCACTCCACTGTGTGAGTGACAGCTAGGCTGTATGAATGGGGATCTTTTTGCATAAAAGCAGGGTCCTGAGGACTGGAAGGGCAAGACATCGCCACTCGAGGTAAGAAGCCCAAGAGGAGAGAAGCCAAAGATATCTGCAACGACTGTACCACCGGTGAAGCCCTGCTGCAGCGTCTCACCACTTTTCTCCACACAACGAGAGAAGATCTGAAAGAGCCTTCTTCCCTTGAACTGGTGGGGCCAACCAGTTTGCCAGTTGCCTTCCCGGACCTGCCTTGACCGAATCGCCAGTACCCTGTACTCGGAGGCCGGATAGCCAGGCACCAGTCCACCTGGACCGCAATTTAAAGGAACGTACCTTTTATTCGACAGGCAGCACTGCGGCTGGTTTCATCCCTGTGTAGTGCAGTAATTCAAACCTTCCTCCACGACGAGAGCCTCTCTTCCTCTGCTGGATCCCCTGAACTGCAGGAACTACCAGGAACAACTGCCACCGCAGGAGCCACTTCTTCATTTTAAAGGTACATTGTTCCGCCAGGCCGCCCTTTCTTCGCGGTAGAGCTAAAAGTGTTTTAAATCCTTTACCTACCTGTTGGGTTGGCCTCCCCTCTCTCTTAACATTGTCTTTCACCTTCTGCATCCACCTTTTCAAAATTGTTAACCAAAGACTTGACTGCAGCTACAAGAACATTTTGCTCCTAGGCCCTTGTCCTGTACCACTGACTCTGGCACCGGCCTACTGACTCTGGCTAAATTTGTTAGAACTGCCTTCTCTAGATTGCTTCTCAACTAGAACTGTGTTGGTGTACCTACTTCTTATAACCACTCTTTCCTCCCCACTTTTAAACCTTGTGAAATGCCGTTTTGCTCAGTTTTCATTTAAGTATTTTCTATACTGATGCACCGTCTTGCTTAAACTGGTTCACAAACTTAGGGGAAGTGTTACTAGGGTGTGTAACAAGATATTTCTGTATAACTTGTACTTTCCCTCCCTTGTGAGAAATTGCTAGAGTGCCATTTGTGTTTAGTTTTGACTGTGCCGTTTTGCTCAGTTTTCACTCTTGCTCAAACATGTCTACAATTTAACTAGGGAGTTGTGTATACTTTCTTTGACTGAATTTAACTTTCTTTAAGAACTGTGATAGATGTGTCTAACTAGAAGTGTATAAAATAAATAAATATATTCTTTTTACTACAAAGCTTTGGTCAGTGTTTCCTTGTTCCATAGTACTGAAGCCTCTTGTGCAAACCCAAAATACTGCTCATCTCCCTCTTGAGATACGTCTGACTGCTCAGCCACAGCTACCAACTAAATCTTTGTGGTACAGACTGATAACAAAGCGGATTTATTGCTCTCACCTGTAGTCTTAATCTTATATAGTGCTCCCTAAGGGAACTGCACAGGATTCTGCCGAACACCAGCTTCTTGGCTAATCGCTCAAAATTCAGGAAAAAAATCCCTAGCTCTTCCTCCTGATAGGGTTGTAATATCCCTTGAGTTAGTAAGGGCCTTCCTTATAATTGAACCAACTTTGCCAAATTCTCTTGAAATCGAGCCTCGGCCTGAATCTGATGGGCGGCTAGTTGAGCTACGAGTGGCTCCATATTGGCCATATTTTTCACAAGCAGATAGGGTTCCCTCTGTTGCATTTTCTGACTCGGAGAAGAAAAGGGTCTCAACTTCTTCAGAGAAGGTTTCAAAGTCGTTTGACCCTTCCAAGCCAGATTCTGATGAAGGGGAAGTTCCTGGTGTATTGATCTCTAACCCGGATCGACCAGGTACCAGAGTGGGCTTGGCACCGGGAAAAAAAGGTTTGTGAAAAGTTGAGTTGAGGGCGGTAAGTCTAATGAAAATGTGGGGATGTGTATTTTTTTAGACTATTTGGTCACATTGTTGTATTTGATAGGGGGAGACCGGAAGGGTATTTAATAGCACCTGGGTTTTGAAAAACAAATCCCGTTGACTAACTGTGACTTGGAGTTGGGAAAACAAGGTCTCCTTAATGGTGGATATTCGATCAGAATCAAGGACTTTGCGTGGCGCTGTTGCACGAACAAGAAATGGCCACCTGAACGTTCTGCTCCGACTTGAACAACATCGTAGTGTCTCAAATATTTTTGCTGGGGCCTCCTTACGTTCTGTAAGGCAACGGAACTGGTGCCTGACGGCACTATGCAACAGTTGCCAGACCACCGTTCCCCGCACTGGAGACGAAACAGAGATATCCACTCCAATCAGCTCGCCGACTGTGATCGAGACCGCGATCCGTGGCACACTTCCAGGGTGTGCAGGCTCCCAAAGACTCGAGATGCGCTGCTTCTGTGGCCTCGTCGGGAGGAGGAGCCTCTACTGCTCCTCAGCCCCGGTCTATGGAACTCAATACGTGGTGCCCTCTGACCACACAAATTGCAACCTTTGGATTGCTGGGTCCTGGAGTGAAGAGGGAAGATTACATCTACCACACCGACCCGCTTGTTACACCTGCAGGTATCCTGGAGGAACCTGCTTCCTGGACCCTACTGATCCAATGTACTACGGAACTTTACGTCAGTCATTCAACCTGCTTTTGAAGCTGTCCCGCCACCCATGTGTCCGACACTGAGGCCTGACGCGACTCACCACATGGAATCACCCATCTACTGGGCTGTGCAGGCGACATAAGTCTGCAGTGCCCTGACCACTACAGCGGGCGCATTGGCAGAGGAAGGCCTGCGCACCCGGATCACGTGCCCGAAGCCATCTATCCAGGCCACCGGCCGTATGTGCATAGAACTGCAGCCACGGTAAGCCTGCCCCAAAGTTGCACATATTTAAAGAAACAGAGAGGTCTGCATGCTACTATTCCCAGCTTCCACACCAGAGGGACCCTCGCCCCTGCCTCCTAGTCTGTATGACTAACTTCATCCCAGGCACTACCACCATACTTAAGATGCCGGAGGGGCCCTGTTCAATATCATGACCGCTTACTTATTCTTCAATTAGTATTTGGATCTACGCAGCCATGGGTGGTCGCCCTCACGGAGTGGGGTCCTGCAGAACCTGTGAGGTGATCGTTCTCCTTGGACCTGGAGGTGGTGCCCAAGTTTGGTAGTGGTGGGCTGCATTCCACTCCCCTGCCACCAGACAGCGTGGCCGAAGCTCTCCATTCCCCACATCCCTGCAATGCATCTCAAATGCTGCCATCTAGGGGAACCGGCATCATACTTGCTTAACCCTACCTGTCGCCCTTGATCAGAGACCACAACCAGTCACCGGCTAGTTGCCCAAGACACCTCAAACACCCTCACCGCGCACCGAGACTCTGGAACAGGCCAGGGCATACGAGGGAGAACACAGCCATTCTATCCTGCGCTGAATTTTCTCTGCCAGGTTTTTTGCATCGGCATGTACAGGATATTTCGGATCTGAGTCACAATAAAGACTATGTTGCGGCATCCTCAGGGTGCCAGCTGGATAGTCTGTGCAACAGCGCCAATGCTCTGCAATTACTGGCTGTACGCAACAAGCTCACAAGACCTAACCATACAGTGACCTAGTTCCCCCAAATGGCGAATCTACTTAACAGCGGTGAATATACTCTGCTTTTCACGCTCACTTTCTGAATGCTCTGGTTCCCGCACAACCACCATTCAACACCCTTGCTTCTATTCTTCGTGCCTGGGCCACCTCCACATCTGCTTTGAGACTGTGAGTCCTGCACCCCATCGATCCTCTTGGGTGCACTGTTCAAGGACCCCCTCGTACTACTGGTGATTAAGGGGGGCAGCTGGGACCCCTCCCCCCATACCCTACCACCAATTGTTGTGCTTCACACTGACCCTACAGACGCCCTGGGGCGATCATGACGAAGGGAGCAAACAAAAAACAGAGCTCCATCAACATTTTCACTAAGGGAACACCAAAATCGAACGAAGACCCGCCCGAGGTGGAGTCCCCCCCGGCAGGACCCTCTTGAGTCTACAGAGCTCCAGAAAATGATGGACTACATGCGGGATGGGTCCACTACCCTCCACACAAAACTTGATGATATTAATGGTACAAGTAGTTCTATTAAAGCCTGGATGGAGAAGACCGACACCAGGGTGACGGAGGTGGAATCCAGGGTTGGCTTGGCGGAGGACAACATCGGCTCACTCCAAACTGAAATGGCCACTCTTTCCAGACAGGTCCAAACGGTCAGCAAAACGAATGATGACCTAGTATCGCGGTCCAGGCGGAATAACCTACGTATCATTGGTGTCCCGGAAGACAAAATAGATGGCCCTATGGAAGACTACGTCGAGCCTATCCTTCTCGCCTCAGTTTGCAATTGAGCGGACCCACCGATCCCAAGCCGCGAAACCCAGGCCGGCGCTCCCCCTCCCATTATCGCAAGAGTACTAAACTACTGAGACTGGGATGCTCTGCTACGGGCTGCGAGAACCAAGGGCAAGTTGTTGCTTGGCTCTGCCAGGATCCACCTATACCCAGACTTCTCAGTGGCTATCCAACAGGAGCACAAAACCTTCCTTGCCGTCAAGAAAAGGCTACGAGAGCTGGGGGTCAAATACTCCATGCTATACCCTGCAAAATTAAGAATCGAACATTCATACCAAGTTTTCTTCTTCACTATGATCACTTCCCAGGTTGACAGCTAGTTCATATCACCCCTGTGATCCCTTCTGGTTTCTCCCATCCATGAAGCCTCCTTCACACACCCAGGTGAGCGGCACTACGACTGCCTGTCTGACTTCTTCCCGCGACGCATCAGTCCCATTGGGACAATTTGAGAACAATACTGTTTCTCTCCATGGTCTCCACTATCCTTCTTACTATGTTTTGAATTGCGCACCACGCTATGTTGGTTATACGCTCAATGTTGGAGTAGCGGCCGTCACCGGCTCACGCACAGGCCCCCAGGCAGAGTTGCCACAGTTGTAGTCGATTTGATGTTCTATAGGGGTTTCTCCTATCTAATTGAGAGGGGGTTAGGAGTGGGGTTCGGAGGGGAGGGTAAAAAGTTTGGGAAACTGCTTGACACGTGACCAAGGTCTCGAGGTCCAGACCACTTTCAAGATAACCTTATCAGAATACCATCTCTCCCATTCTGGATAGCAGCATGTGGAGCATGCTCCCAACCGGGCATGTCTCCATAGACACAAACCCACCGTCTTGATGGTGGATGAATGCATGTGTAAATTACAACTATACGTAGAGCGTCATAAGGTGAAGGTACTTTTCCTACAAGAAACCCACGCATTAGCCAAGGGATGTGAGGGGTTCACTAGGTCATGGGTTCCCCAGTGGGATTACTCTACCTATTCCACCAAAAACCATGGGGTCATGATCCTAATTCACAAGTCTCTTAAATTTGTACTCAAGGTAACACATGCTGACGCCTTGGGATGCTATATATTGTTATTCACTTTGCTCCTGGGAAGGGAAGCGGTTCTACTCAACTTCTATGGCCCCAATGTCAAAGAACCTGATTTCTTTGCTCATCTTTCTTCCCTGTTAGCTGGATTCCCCCGCACTCCTATATTTTGGGGCAGATACTTTAATACCATCGTAGACGTTGACCTAGATCGGTCTGGCACCAGGCCTTGCCAGCTTACTAAAACCGCTAGAACCATCATTGAAGTACAGTCACAGCTGGGGGTGGTAAACGCATGGAGGCTGGCGCACCCTGATTCCTGAGCATTTTATTTCTACTCCTCTGTGGATGACTCGCACTAACGTATAGACAGATGGCTAGTCTCCAACATTCTCATGAGAACTATTGTCCAGAGGACCATCCTACCTGGAACCTTCTTGGACCACTCTCTGGGCGAGGGCAATAGAGGGATATCCACATGGAGTCTGAAGCCACACGCCCTGCTAGACACAGTATTTGAGTCTGAACTCGTGTCCTGTATCGATGACTTCTTCATACCAAATACCGGGTCAGTGAAGTCTCAGGCCACCCTCTGGGAATCGTTTAAAGCCTACATCAGAGGTATTACATTGTCCAAGGAGGCGGGCATCCTTAAAGTGATTCGGCAGACCATCGAAGAGAGCGAGTCACTCCTTGCTGGACTCGAGACTCAACATGCCGTGTCCCCATCGTCCCTACACTCGGCGAGATAGGCACAACACTGGATACCTCCCGGGAGCAGGCCGAACATGAACGGAAATTCCTTGACTATCCCTGGTTCGCTCGAAAATATGAGGAGGGGGAATGCCCCGGCCGTCTTTTAGCCAGATTAATCCTCCAGGAAAAGGGGGCACCGCATATCCCAGCTATTGAAAGAGCAAATGGCACCCTGGCACTCTCTTTACAGGAAATAAACGATGGGTTTCGTTCCTTCTAAGAAACGCTCTACGCTAATGTTGATACTGCACCTACAGCGGAAATCGAGACCTTTTTGGATGGTCTAGCACTCTCGATGCTGTCTGCAGAGACCAGAGACACCCTGGACCGCCCAATGACAGCTGAGGAGTTATGTAACACAATAGACTCCTTATCGTCGGGTAAGGCACCTGGTACAGACGGGCACACTACCAAATTTTACAAATGTTATAAAGCTTGCCTGGTTCCCCAATTGCTGGCTGTATGGGAGGAGGCATGTGAGGTTGGCAAACTTCCCCCTCTCTCAGAGAGGCGATCAGCTCAGTCTTAAGTAAGCCTGGCAAGCCAGCTACACAATGCGGTGCGTACCGACCACTCTCCCTCATCAATTGCGATATAAAAATATTTGCCACAGTACTGGCCCTCCGGCTGGCACCGTACATGTAATTTGTAGTCCACCCGGACCAGTCCAGTTTCATACCGGGGCGCTCCACTTCTCTTAATCTACGCCGGCTGTTTAACATACCTGCCCGCATTAACCCAGATGCACAGACCGTGACAGCCACCCTAGATATGCAAAAAGCATTTTATTCAGTCTCTTGGAGGTTTCTGTGGTTGGTGCTGGAGAAAAGCTATTTTGGCCCCCAGTTCATCTCTTGGGTGGAACTGCTTTATGCCTCTCCTATGGCCAGGGTCTGTACCGAAGACCGATGTTACGCCCAATTTGAAATAGCTTGACTAGGCAGACAAGGTTGCCTCTTCTCACGGCTAATATTTGCATTGGCTATTGAGCCACTGGCGGACCGGCTCCGTCAGCGACATTCTCATAGGGGTATTAGACTATCTGGCGTCCCCGCGATCATCTCTCTCTACGCGGACAAACGCTTTGCTTTACATCTGCTTGCCCGAGGTCAATCTCGCCCCTTTACTAGATGACGTCATTCAAAGGGATTGTGTCCTCCGACGTATTCCTCATCTTAGATATCTCCTTCCAGCTCTGCTGGCCTCGGAACATTTTTTCTCTCTAGAGGGCGCTGCGCGTCGACGTCCTCCGAGTCGATGTCCCTCGACAGCCGCCGTATCGACGTCGACGTCATCCTGCCTATAAAGGCCGCGCGCAGTGTCCGTTGCTCAGTTCTGTTTTTCCGCGCTTACTCAGTGCCTCGGAATACCGTTGCTCAGTTCTTAGTCAGATTAATCCTATTTACCTCGAGTCATTCGATCCGTACTCGATGGCTTCCTCGTCGGAACCGACAACTCCTCGATCCGGCTTCAAAAAATGCCGAGATTGTGGGAAAAAGATGTCGTTGACTGACCCTCACAGAGTTTGTCTGTGGTGTTTGGGAGCTGAACACCATTGTTTGGAATGCGAGGACTGTATGTCCATGATAGCTAAGGTCCTGAAGGAGCGTAGGGGGAAGCTTGAGAAAGGTAAGACTTTTAAAGCTTCTTCTTCATCGACGAAGTCGAGACACTCGTCTCCTCGTCACCATTCGCGCTCCAGGTCTCGGAGTGGGTCCCATCACTTGAGATCGAAGCACTCGAAGAGGAGACGTCGAAGATCCCCTTCTCCGTCTTCCTCTTCCTCTGTTTCGCCAAAAAGAATCCCTTGCCCCACGAAACATAGTTCCCGGGCTGAATGGGAGGAATTCCGCAAAAATATGATGAGCGTCTTCGAGAAAGCAGCCTTGACCCCCTCGAAGACTGCCGAGAGCGATGCTCTGGTCGAAAGACCCGAAGGTCAAAAACGCCGCGAGTCGCAGTACCCGGCGAAGGAAACCTCTCGAGCGCGTCTCGAACCCTCGAGTAGGACTATGACCTCCAAACCTTCCTCGAAGGTTCCGTCGACGCTGTCAACGAGGGTTTCGTCGACGCCGAGGTCGGTGTCTTCGACGCCGTTGTCGAAGGGACCTTCGACACACGGGTCTGTCGACTCGACGCCAGCTTCGACACCGGCGTCGACGCCAAGAAAAGTCACGGTTACGACACACCCAGTGACTATCCCCAGGTCCTCTACGTCGATGGCTTTGAGATTGTCGAGTAGAATTCCAATTCTGTCGAGGTCTTCGAGGCCTCCGCCTTTGTTTTTGACGCCACGTTCGAAGCCTTCGGCGTCGACGACATCGACGTTTTCGAGGCTGATAATGACAAGTTCGGCACCCTTTGCCTTGGAAATGGGATTTACTCCCTTTATGAGTTCAGAACAATTGAGAACTATGTCCTCAATTTTGGAAGAGGGTGAATTGTCTGAACAGGAAGACACATTTGAGTTGCAGGGACCTGTAACCCCAATTAGAGAGGAATTTTCCTCTGAAGAACGCAGGTTAAAGGATCTTCATGATTCCTTACATGAAGCAAGTGGGTTAGACACTTCCCCTGAGGTGGAGTTTGCTAGGCCAGACCCGGGGGAGCATGCTGAAACCCCCTATAGAGCCTTAATGGCCAGGATCACAGAGTTCATGGGGTGGTCTGCACCTTCACAATCTTTCCAACAAGATGACCTCACGGATATTCTTGACAAAGGCCCACAGGAGGATCCTGTGGTGCCTTTTCATAAAGCTCTTCATGATCATGACAAACTGGGAAACCCCAGATGTAGTACCAGCAGTAAATAAAAAACTGTCTACAAAGTACAGGGTATCTTCTACAGACCCGGAGTTTTTGTCTAAACACCCATCCCCAGAAAGTCTGGTGGTACAGGCAGCATCCTCTACCGATGTCAAGACGGCTTATCCTACCGTCCCACAGGACAGGGACGATAAGAAAATATGATGCTATGGCAAAGAAAGTCTTTTCAGCATGTAGCATGGCGTTAAAATCTGTTAATGCTACTTGCACCCTTGCTAGGTTCAGCCATACACTTTGGGAGTGTGCTTCTACAGCGGCTGACTGCATCCCGGAGGGAGAAGAAAGGGATGCGTTCCTGAATATTACACAGGACGGTAAAGACGCTATGTGCGAATCCCTCCAGACTGGCATTGATTCGGCTGACAGTATCAGCAGAGCAATGGCGGCAAGTACATCAACCAGGAGATTCGCTTGGTTGAGAAAGTCTGGTTTTGCCCCAGATGTGCAAGCCAGGCTCTTGAATATGCCATTCGATGGCTCTTCTTTGTTCGGGAAAAAGGCGGATGACAGTTTAGAGAAACTGCAAACTTCAAAAGCAGCAGCAAAATCCCTAGGAGCTGCAATCCGTCAGACTCCTTTTCGTCCCACAGGAACCTCTGCGAGGGGCAAGTCCTTTCGCTTCTACTCCGCATTCGGAAGAGGTAGAGGACGACCGGCTCAAAGGGGACAAAGAAGAACTACCCGAGGTGAACGGGGTAGATATTCAAAAGCCGCAGCAACAGCAGGTGCCTCTTTACCATCGGCATCTGGATCAGCCGCCCCAAAACCACTCTGAGGACTTCCCTCACAGGACACCTGTAGGAGGCAGGTTGACTCAACATCTGGCGGTATGGCAGGCTATCACGTCAGATGCTTGGGCATTGGATACAGTTGCCCAAGGTTACTGCCTGCCTTTCCTACGTATACCTCAGGGGATCAGCTCTCAGAAAGCTCCAGATCCGCTCCTCTTGCAGGAAATTCTGGACCTGCTAGAGAAAGGTGCCATAGAACCGGTACCTGTAGCGGAGAGGAACAAGGGCTGGTACTCCCCTTACTTTCTCATTCCAAAGAAAGACGGAGGACTGAGACCCATCTTGGACTTGCGAGAATTGAACAAATTCCTCAGAAAAGACAAATTCAAGATGGTCACTCTTTCTCAGATCCTCCAGGCCCTTCAGTTCCAGGACTGGTTGGTATCTCTGGACCTTCAGGATGCTTATTTCCATGTGCCTATCCATCTCAAACACAGGAAATACCTGAGGTTCGCAATTGGCAACTCTCACTATCAATTTCGACTGCTGCCATTTGGGCTGACCTCCGCCCGAGGGTCTTCACCAAGTTAATGTCGGTAGTGGCTGCAAGTCTAAGGAGGGAAGGGATTCACGTCTACCCCTACCTGGACGACTGGTTGATCAGGGCTGTTTCTTCGGAACAAGCTCAGATCCAGCTAAATCACGTGTGCCACTCCCTTCACAGACTGGGCTTCTCCCTCAATTTAAGGAAGTCACAAATGATACCATTGCAGAGACTCCAGTTCATTGGAGCGATCCTGGACACTTCCCTGGGAAAAGACTCGCCACCAGAGGTGAGGGCTCAAGATATTCTACAGAATGTTACCAAGTTCCAACATACCCAACGTCTCCCAGCCTTTGACTTTTTGAGGTTGCTAGGCCTCATGGCATCCTGCATTTTCCTAGTGCCAGAGGCTCGCCGGAGAATGAGATCCCTCCAGTGGGCACTGAGGACTCAGTGGTCACAATTCTCAGGGAGAATGACAGATCTTCTTCAGGTTCCCGGAAGCGTGGCTCGAGACCTTCAGTGGTGGGCCTATCAGGAGAACATTCTGAAAGGAGAACAGTTTTGGCAACCCTGGCCGGAGATAACAGTAGTCACGGATGCCTCACTCACGGGATGGGGAGCCCACGCCAACGACTTGACCATCAGCGGTCGTTGGTCTCCATCGGAGTCCAGACTACATATCAACCTGTTAGAGCTGAGAACCATCAGACTTGCGCTGAAGGCGTTCCTGCCAGCTGTACAAGGGAAGAACGTCCTGATAATGACGGACAACACGGTGGCCATGCATTACCTCAACAAAAGAGGAGGCGTAGGATCACTACCCCTGTGCAGAGAGGCGATGCAGCTCTGGTTTTGGGCAATCCAAGAAGGAATCTCTTTATCGGCAGTTCACCTTGCCGGAGAGAAGAACTTGACAGCGGACGCTCTGAGCAGGCAGAACACAGTCTCCCACGAGTGGGAGCTAGCTCAGAAAGTCCTTCAAGAGATCTTCGCCCTTTGGGGAACCCCTCAGGTAGATCTGTTTGCCACCAGCCTAAACAGGAAATGCGACCTGTTCTGCTCAAGGGAATTTCCCCCAAGAGGAGCTCTGGGAGACGCGTTCATAGTGGACTGGGAGTTTCCGCTTCTGTACGCGTTCCCACCGGTCCCTGTCATTCCTCAAATGATCAGGAGGTTGAGAAGATTCCGGAGAACCATGATCCTAATTGCCCCGGATTGGGCCAGGAGAACGTGGTACCCGGACCTTCTAGACTTGTCCATCTGCCCTCCAATTCGACTTCCACTCAGAGAGAACCTACTCTCACAGAAGGGAGGTCAGGTTCTCCATCCAGACATCAAAACCCTCAACCTTCACGCTTGGCTTCTGAAAGGCTGAGGTACAAGGATTGGGACCTCCCTGATGATGTTATGGAGGTGTTGCTTTCGGCAAGGAGGCCAGCAACAAAGGCCCTCATTACGACCTTGGCGGAGGACCATGGTGCTATTAGCACCATGGTCCATGGCGCTAAGGGTGCAATTCCGCCATGGTGGTTTGCGGACTTACCGCCCCATTCCGACCTTGGCGGGGCGGTAAGTCCCCAATCCCCATTTTGCCCTTCCCCATTCCCATTTTTGCCCCATAGGGCATAATGGGATTGGGGAAGGCGTTAATTACGCCACCGTAAATTACGGTGGCGTAATTAACATGAAGGTCCCTTAGCGCCATGGATTTTAACGCCTGCAAAAAGCAGGCGTTAAACTCACCATGGCGCAAAGGGACCTCGTACTCAGGCGGTAAGGGTCGGCGATGTTTACGCTGGCGTAAACCCCTTACCGCCTGGGTCGTAATGAGGCCCAAAGTCTTTATACCGCTGCCGTTGGAACAGATTCTGCAGCTGGTGTAGAGAACAGAATATCGACCCTTTTTCATGTGGTACACCAATGGTTTTGTCCTTCCTACTATATTTGGCAAATTCAGGCCTTCAAGTTGGCACCATTAAGGGCTATCTCGCAGCGCTATCCATCTTTAAGCGTACTGCGGAAGAACCATCCTATTTCAAATTACCCTTGGTAATACAGTTTCTAAAGGGGTTAACCATTGTTTATCCCCCAAGACCATTCCAAGTTCCACTATGGGATTTAAACTTAGTACTAACTTTCCTGATGGGCACACCTTTCGAACCTCTCCATTCTTGTTCGTTAAGATTCCTTACCCTTAAAACTGTTTTATTAATAGCACTTACATCTGCTAGAAGGGTGAGCGAATTACAAGCTCTTTCTTGTAAACTCCCTCACACAATATTTCACAAAGACAAAGTTGTCCTGCAAGTGAAGCCTAATTTCCTCCCAAAGGTGGTTTCTGAATTCCATATCACTCAGAAGATTACTCTACCATCTTTCTATCCCCCTCCTCAACCGGGGAAAGAGGAAGAGAGGTTACACAGGCTAGTCCCTAGGAGGGCTTTAAGTTTTTACATCAGTAGACTAGCCAGGATAAGACAGGCAGACCAGCTGTTTGTAGGTTACGCAGGTCACAAGCTGGGGTTACCAATAACTAAGCAGACCATTTCCAGATGGATCATTCTAGCCATTCTGGAATGTTATAAACTGGCAGGGAAAGAGCCCCCTCAAAACCTTAGGGCTCATTCGACCAGAGGTATTGCAGCTTCATCGGCCCTCAAAAGAGGCGTACCGGTTAAAGACATCTGTGCGGCCGCTACATGGTCTTCTGTCCATTCCTTTACACGTTTTTACAATTTGGATTCCTCCTCCAGTCAAGAGACTAGGTTTGGAAGGGCTGTACTGCATTCTATTCATCAATAGAAGACAGTGTGAAGTCAGTACTCCCTCCTCCGATAATAGAATACTGCTATGGGAGCCTATGTAAGATGAGGAATACGTCGGAGGACACAATCCCTTCGAAGAACAAGTTACTTCTTACCTTGTAACGTTCTTTCGACGGGATGTTCCTCCGACGTATTCCTCATCGACCCTCCCATCCATCCCCGCAGTTCTACTTCCCTTGTTGTTGCAGCTTACGCTCCTTCAGGGTGATTAGTTTAGTCCAGAAAGTATTATTGTGGGCTACAAAATGGAACTGAGCAACGGACGCTGCGCGCGGCCTTTATAGGCAGGATGATGTCGACGTCGATACGGCGGCTGTCGAGGGACATCGACTCGGAGGACGTCGACGCGCAGTGCCCTCTAGAGAGAAAAAAATTTCTGAGGCCAGCAGAGCTGGAAGGAGATATCTAAGATGAGGAATACGTCGGAGGAACATCCCGTCGAAAGAACGTTACAAGGTAAGAAGTAACTTGTTCTTCTTTTCGGTGAGCTGTCAGGCTTAAGTATTAATTGTAACAAATCCTCACTATTCCCGTTGACCGATGCTACTGCTGCCCCCAGGGATCTCCAGGGTTTTACATAGTCTGCAAAAGAAATCGCCTAACTTGGGGTAGTGGTCGCATGTCACCGGATCCCTCTATATGATCTCAATTTCGGAAATTACCTTACCTCTCTTACCCGAAAGAGAGCCGACTGGGACAAATTGCCAATTATGCTAGCCGGAAGGGTAGCCGTTCTTAAAAAGATAGTTTTACCACAACTCCTATACAGTTTCCAGAACGTACCGCTATGGCCAGGTCACGAGTTCTTCAAGTCACTGACCCGTACCGTTAATGCCTTTATGTGGCACTCCGGGGCCGCTCGCCTGAAACTTGGAACACTAGCTACCCTGACCACACAGGGTGGATTCGGTGCCTCTGACTTTGAGGGATACTAGATCGCTGCGCAAGCCCACTTTGCAGCATACTGGTTTGACCCTGACGGATCCCCCCCACGTTAAACTCGAGCGCTTGGCGACCGGCAGGTTGGATGTCTGCTCCTTGGTCTCCCTTCCTTAATTCTCAAATTAGACCCTATGAACCCACCCCACCTGGTCCACGATGGTGGTATGGAACAAACTCTGGAAAAGGATGGGCACCCCACGCCCGTTTCATGGTAACTTCCCCCTGTGGAACTATCTCCCTGGCTCCCCTCGTGTGGACGCTGTGACGGTTCACCACTGGGTCGATGAGGGCTTTGCCACTGTCCGAGACGCGTTCACCTTGGGGGACCTTCAGTGAGTGGCCAGACCTACCCGACTCCCTGCGAGGATTGCCTTCCTGCTGGCTGCAATACGCAGGGCTCCGTCAGTCTCTCAAGAGCAGATGGCCTGTATTCCCCTCGATCCCCCGATGACTTTCTGCTAGCTGAGATCATGATGGGTAGCGCCACCAGGTGGCAGGAGGTCTCCAGACTGTATGGACTCCTTCGGGCCTGAATGGACAGCTCATGGGAGGGGCTCAGGGAAGCGTGGAGAAGGGACCTAAACGTCAAACTCACAGATCAACGATGGGAGTCTAAGTGTAAACGCACCCAAGAAGTTTTCTTCAACTCTAGATTTAAACTAATCCAATTTAAAATACTCCACAGGTACCACTTCACCCAGCTAGATTGCACTGCATGTCAGTGGATCGCTTTTCCGGATGTCCCAGGTGTAGAGCAGACAATGCAGATTACATACATATGCTCTGGTCCTGCCCAAACCTTTTCCCATTCTGGAGGGAAGTGTGCCCAACCATATCCCAAATACTTGACTACACAATCACTCCATCCCCATTGGCCTGCCTCTTTCATGAGTTTCCCCGTTTGGGTTGTGATCACAAGAAACTGGCTGGATTGTGCATGTTGCTCTTGACCCGCTGTATTCTGCTGCTTTGGTTGCGCCCTGGAGCCCCCACTCTCAACCAATGGCTTCAGGCTGTCACTTGGGCCTCCGATACTGAGGAACGCTGGGCAAGCGTGCAACCGGTAGTAAGTAGACCCAGAAACATCTGGATCCTCTTCCGTTCATATTTGCTCTCCTCCTCCAGCGACGATGGGTATTTATTATAGGTGATGAAAAGCACATGAGTTCCATTGTCATGGTCCTGCAAGGCCATAATATCAGACTGTATTCTGTTGTTGTAAAATGCTGATCGCTCGTGTGTTGCTCGCTGTTCTCTGTTGTACTGTCAAGCAATTTAAATAAATAATAAAAAAAAATCAAGAACATCAATAATTGTGTTTTCCCTGCAGGTGGGACGACATTTACTAGCATAGGTTCTCAACTTTTATCAATTGAGTCACATCCCACACCTGACACCATATGTAAGGGAGGTATGGTATCACAAGTATGACACTGACACAAGAGATACAATTGTAAAAACCTTTATTCAGTTCTCGGACTTTGGAGCAACTCCTATTTTGCCCCATAGCTATGATGGGAGTAGTCTCTAGCATCAAATAGTAAAGAAAACACAGTCCCAGTCAGTCTTTGTTAAATCAAAATGGCCTATACCAACAAAACCTAATGCTTGCCCTATCTCTCATACACAAAGTGTGTAATGGGGAATATGTGTGCAAAGGAAAATCAGTGTTATAACATAAAGGATCAAAATGGCTGAGTCAGCTCTCCTCCCCACGTTGGACAGCACGGAGTAAGGCGGCCCCTGTAGACAGGATGACACACTCTGGCTCAGGTTCTCAAAAACAAAGGCAGTTGAAAACGTGGAACGAGGCCCGCCTGTCCTTCCACATTAAATTCACTTATTCCAGCATTCCAAAAGTTCTTTTGCAGTTCAATAAAAAGTTTACAGTTCAACAAAAAGTTCACGTAGGTCTCCCTCCATCGGGCTCAGACCTCTCAAAGCTTTAACAGTTCACAAAGGTCTCCCTCAGCCGGGCTCGGACCTCTGAATCACAGCACTCTCAGACATTCTCTTCCCCAAGCTTAATTCACATTTTTTAGGAAATTCCGTCCCCTAACTTATTACACTTCTGGTCTCCCTCAGTCATGCTCTGACCTTTACTAATGTCGAAGACTTTCAAATGTGCAAGGCTGTCACTATAGTCCTCCGCAGGACCACTTCGACTTTCTCTTCAGCTCACACACTTATGTTTATTTGCCCCATTGTCTCTTGGTCTTGGTAGTTCAGCACCATATGCACAAAGTTCAAAGAAATCTTTCTCTTCAAGCATTCACCTTTTCACTTCCCCTTTTGCAGGTTTTAATCTTGACCATTACATATTTCAGAGTTTGTTCACTTTGCCGTTGTATAACAAAACATTTCACATTTCTCTGAGACTTTTGAGTGGGCTACTTAATTTCACCGGACCACTCTGCTACTCTGTATCACTGGTTTCACAGTTATCAGCCACTTAAAAGTTCATCAATAGTGAGCTTTCTTTCACGTCTCATCAACCCCCGTGCAGCCTTCAATTGTGAGATATACTGTTGCAAATTCAATCTTTCCTTAACACACACCGGCCTATCATGTCCTTCGCTAACTCACCAACTGTGTGCATTGCTTTCTTGGCTTTTCAGCTTTGATTCAGAAGTCAAGGTTAATACAACATACTTTGCCTCGCCTCCCCAACTCTGTTGTTCACCCGGAAGGGTTCCCTGACTTCCTTGAAACACAATGCAGTCTTCTTGTCTTGGATTTGGCATTCTCCACATATCTTTCACAGCTCTTCGGAGGTAACGACCTCCTGCAGGGATCTCCTGGATTTCTCTACTCTTTGCTCTCGTCCCTCTGTCGGTTGTTCTGCTACCTTATGTTTGCCTCTGCCCCGGAAGTTCTGCTCCTTCTTGTGTTCCACCTTGCTCAGAGTGTGTCTCTATGTTCCACTTTTTACCCGTGTGGGGAGAGCTAATGTGTATCATGTGTATGTGATTAAAGTCAAGTGCCTGACTTTGCCTGACCCGATTACTGGGACATGTCCAATGTAATGCTCGGTTGTGAGTCTGTCTTTCCCCAGAGTGCACTGTCCGAGTGAAAGTGTTCGTGTAGGGAAGGTGGGGGAGGGGAGGGGTTGAAAACTCAAGATATCCTACCAGGTACAATGGGGCATGGGTACGGGAAAGGGGGAAATACCTCATCTCACTATCGGTTGCCTCACCTCCACACCCGGAAACCCCTCGCCCAGGTGATCCTCCCTCACTGTTCCACCCCCAGCAACTGGATCCAAAAGCGATGGCCATATCCTGGTCACCTGGATGACAAGTCCCCCGGAACTAGCTAGTGAGACACACTTTGGTTTCTCACAAAAGAAAAAATGGTTTGGGAGATACTTCAAAGTGGAAATAACGTAATTGTTCAGATGATAAATCTAAAATGGAACACTTTGGCTTCAGTGTACAATGATTACATTATTCAATTTACAGAAACATTCTTGCGTCAGTGATCTGTCGAACTTATATTGATATGGGTGAACAGCATATGTCACTCGTCTCTATTTAGAGTAAACATACCCGTTTCTTGGATTACAAGGGCGAACTGTAGTTCGAAGTTCGTGCATAAGGACCATCATCATTCTCAGCACGGATCTTGTAAGGCAGGTGGCCCTAAAGTCATGCAGCTCGGTAACGCATAGCAGCAGTGTGTCTCCCTCGGCAATGTAGGCCAAGCTGCCAGAGTTCTCCACCATGGTAGGCAAAAGCTCACAACGATGGCAGGTACAACAGGTGAAAACGTGCTCCATGCGACTGTGTTCAAGTTCTGACAATTGATCCTCATGACTCTCAGCTGATTCCACATTGTCTGTACTTTTTTCTCTTTCAAGGATCTCATCTTCTGAATATTCGCTCTCATACATGTAGGGCTGAATTGTTGTCATAGTTCCTGAATAGTGAAGAAGCACAGAATCAACAGAGAGGCAAATAAAACCCTTTTTTTGTCTAAAGCAAAGAAAAGATGTTCCCCATTAACATTGAATGTTAAAGAAAGATAAGCAAAGAAACAGCCAATGGGGGTCATTCCGAGGTTGGAGGTAAATAACTGTCCTTACCGGCATGGAGTAAATACTGTGTCCATGTCGGCCAGAGACCGCTAATAGAGGGCTATTACAACCTCGCGGGCACGAGCTTTGCGCCATGCCAGTAACAACATTACCGGCATGCCGCTAAAGTCCCGAAAAAGGCCCTTAGCGCCATCAAGTAAAGCGCAGATTGCACTACCGCCATGAATCAAGACGGCATTAGCGGTGACCGCTATCAGCGGTCACCGCTAATAACGGTCACCGTAAATAAGCAGAACCGGAAGTAGCATCATCGCATAAGAATGGGAAAGAGCACGGCGGCCATCTTTAAAAACACAATCCATTGTTATACTCAGCAGCCAGGACCTGTAGGATACTGCTGTGTGTGAAATCCAAACCACTACAACACTACAATGCCCAAGGCTGTGAAGAAGGGCGCCTCCCGCCAGTGCAAGGAGCGCTTTAATGAAGGTGAGTTGACCATGCTCGCGGAAACCCTGGAAGAAAATGCAGATGTCGTGTTTGCCCAAAGCTTCAAGAGGGAGGCCATAATCAGAAAGAAGGAGATCTGGGCACCAGTGGCGCAAAAAGTAAGTGCGGTCGGTTACACCCCCGCACAATCAAGGACTGCAGGCAGAGGTGGGATGACTTGCGCCTGCGAACCCGCAGCAGCCTCTCGGCCAACAGGAGCCAGGCCATGTCAACTGGCGGAGGAGCAAGCTGTCCCATAAAGCTGTCCCGGTGGGAGGACATATGTGCAAGCCTGATCGGCATGGAGGCCATAGAAGGCGTGGGAGACATGGAGTGTGGTGCCACGTCATTGGCGGACGGAGGTGTCTTAAGAAAACACTGTAATGCAGAGTCTGATGATAGTCCACCAATATGTCTGTCTAAAGAGGCAAGCCATGGCCCAATACACACACATTCCCAGCAACGTTGTCATACGCAGCACAGATACATGCAGATGCCTGCAGCAAGGCAATGCCATACCTTACAAAAACCACACTAAGATGTTAATGGCATAAGTCTCACTGCATGTAATCCAGGATAGGCGTCCCCAACAGCATGAACCTAGGGGAGAAACAAGGTAATTAGCACAAGAGAGAGGGCGGGTTCACGTGAATCAAACCATAGAACGAATCAACGGGATAAATTGCTCGCTGTGCAGGAGCTGAATGAGGGGATAGACCAGGTCAAGGAGAGTAAAACAATAAATCAATCTTTAATAGACACATATTCAATTACATTATACACACTGCATGCAGGCCCCAAGAAATATGCATGTCACATACCATACGTCTGCCCCAACATGAGTGACCCCGACGTATGCCTGCATTACCCACCCATGTAGCAAGCAACATGATCATCCAAACTCAACTGCCTATTACCCTCTATTGTGTAGATGTATGCATGATGCTTATCAAACCATCACTCATGCCGTCCCTCTCTTCGACCCCCACAGGCTCAGACCATGTCAGTGCGGCACGGGAATCACCCCCACAGCAAACCACACCCCAGAAGAGGGCCCGGGATGAGGGCGACAGGCCTTCGACCTCAAAGGCCCAACCGAAGGCCTGCCATGCACCACCGAGGAAACCACCTCCAGATGCAACGGCACTGGTGCCGTCAAGACGGAACCCACAACTCCTGTCACACTGCCACAGGACACAGCTGAAGCTCCACACTCTGCAGAATCCAGTTCATTCGGGGAGGCGGCAGCCACAGCACCCCTGGCTGAGGAGGTGGCGCAGGAAGAGGTGTGTGTGCCCCATGGAGGACGACTCCTCCTAACTGCCTCGCAGACCAAGTCCAGCACCATCCCCCCCAGATCAAATCGTTAGAGTCCGACCACGCCACCACCCCGGAGCAGTCTGGGGGGGAGTACAACCAAGGGGCCATGAGTCCCATAGTGGAGCCCATAGAAGTTGTACATGACACCCAAGCACCCTCCACCTCCACAGGTGTATCGGCGGGGCCGCAGCGGCAGGAGGAGCTGACTGCCCTTGTGTGTCAATTTGTAAGTGACAATGCCCAAGCAAGGCAGGAGTGGCGCGAAAACACCGTCTCTCTGGGCAGGATAATTGCCGATAACACCCCCTCCCTGGGCAAGATCTTTGCAGAAAATACAAGTAGACTGTGCGAGGAGGTATCAGCCCTGCGGCAGGTCCTCGGCCGCATTGCTGATGCAATGGAGGCTGAGCGTCCGGCCCCCCAAATGGAGCAGGCGGCCACCCCATCGTCCTCCAGCTCAACACAGACCAGCTCACTCCGCAGGTCGTCGCGCACCCTGCGCCGGCCGGACATGCCGCCACCAGGTCCAGGGAGTGGCAGGAAGTAGACTGGCCAGCCTGATGAAGGCAATAGACACTTGTTGGGACATGTGTGGGGGAGTTGTGGGGGGAGGGGTGTGAGGGTGTGTGGGGGAGTTGTGGGGGGAGGTGAAGAGAGGTGAGGGGGTGGAGGGTTAGTGCACTTTCATCTTTATTGTACATTTCAATACACCCGTTGTGTAAAATAAAATGACTTGAGTGGACATTCATCATTGCACATGTGTCATTTATTCAGATACAGTGCATAGTGTACATGTACCCCCACACCTAGTGCCTTCTGTCCAACTATCATGTCACCCTCTGCAGCCATGTGTGTCAGAAATATTGTGCAATCACTGACTGACGCACAGCACGTCCCTAGTGTGCATCGGCACCGCGATGATGTGCAGCCACATCGTCTTCATCCCCTGCATCACCAGGTGGTAGCAGTTCAATGTTAGGGGGCAGGGGCACATTCCGTCAGATACACATGTTGTGCAGCATGACACATGCCATGATGATCTTGGCCACCTTCTCATGCCTGCAGAGGAGTGCCCCACCCGACCGGCTTAGACAGCGGAACCATGCCTTCAACAGGCCAAAGGTCTGCTCAATGACCACACGGGTACGGGTGTGGGATCGATTGTAGTCCTTCTTGTGCCTGTTCTGTGGGTTTCGGACAGGGGTGAGGAGCAACGGCTTCAAGGGATAGCCACTGTCACCTGCAAGGGAGGCAAGGAAAGGTGTATGTCAGTCGATTCATGATGGACAGCTGTACTAGTGACACATGCCTGCAGATTACCATTGGTCACATGTACATATCCCTGGTTGTATGCACGCCATTTTTAGGCCCTCAATGTGTCCTGTGCCATGGAATAATGGTTTGGGTTGCATCTTCAAGATGATACACAGTGAGCACTGACGTCTTGCTGCTCATGCATTGTGTACGCATACAGCTGTGTTCGTGTCAAATTTGTGATGTGTTGTGTTCTGTATGATTTTCTTACTGGTAGCGTTGGCAGTAGTCTCTGCAATATTAGGCATTCAGCAATGATTTTTCACATGGTGACATGCAGCATTCCTGTGGTTGTGGCGGTCCTGTGACAGACAGTGTATTCCCTTGGTGGTTCAGTTCAATGCACTCCCAAGGATACTTATCCTGTGTGGTGATTGCTGGAGACAGCAACATAGTGCATATACAAAGCATGTTGCTGAATGGTGTTACGGTGGGTGAGGTCCGCTGATTAGTGGTGCACGTGATGTGGGGTGGTTTACTGTTAGTCATGTTGTGATAGGTGTCGACCTTACTTCATTCCTATGGGATTTGGGTGTCATGTTCAGTTTGGGATGCTTTGGGGCACAGTGTTTTGCACTATGGACATTGTGCAGTCACCACACCAATGACACCAGGGTGGTGTGTGCATCTCTCCCCCAATTTCAATGCGATGTGCCGGTCATGCAACTTACCAAGCAGCCAGGAACGTCGTCCAACATGTTGCTCCATGAAGCGTGGTAGCGTGGAGTTCCGCAGGACCATAGAGTCATGAGTTGATCCGGGATATCGTGCACAACAATGTGTGATGATCTTGTTGGCGTCGCATACCATCTGCACATTGATGGAGTGGTATTGCTTGCGGTACACCACCTCCATGGCATGCGGGACCACCAACTCCACGTGGGTGCAGTAGGGCACCTATACAATTTGGCATGCCTGTGCACGGAAGCCAACTTTTGTATCAAAAATCTGCTGAAGAGTCCGTGGTAAGGTTATGTAGTCCCTTGTGTGCTTGAGGAGGGCATCCAGCACTTGTTTCAGAATGCGAGAAAATAAGGGTTGTGATATGTCATGCATGTGCCCCACTGTGTGCTGGTAGGTGCCTGTGTCAAGGAAGTTCAGCACAGACACTACCTTCAGTAGAAGGGGGATGGAGGTGCGTAGTTCAATGAGGCTGACAATGTCGTCATGTATCATGTACACGATGGTGGTGATGGTGTCCCGGTCCAGACGGTACAGGGTGTGGATCTGGTCAGGGGTTAGGTTGAAAGGACTGACTCTGATGCGAGGGATTGGGGGTGCCTGCGTGGTAACGCTGGCTGAACTGGTGGGGCATGCTGGGCCTGTCTCACCCTCCTTCTCCTCCTGCGTCTCCTCTGTGTTGCCTGCTGTTGCTGTTGTTGTTGCTGGTGTGGCAATGCAAGCACGTCCTCCATACTACTATTGTAATCATTTTGGTGTGGGAAGGGGTGTGGTGTGTGGGTGTGCTCCTTTTGTACTGGCCCAGACTCCATTACCTCCACCTGTGCTGATTGTGTGCACCTGTGGCAGTTGGGAACACTGCACATAGCATTTTACGGTTGGTTCGCGATGCCGGTATTACCGGCATGCCAGTATCCCCTATTAGCGCCTTCATGATGCCGGTATTTGCTTGTCCGCCTAACTTGCGATTTCCTCCGATTAACAACATGCCGGTATGATGGGCCGCGTGCCCGCTATTAGAGGCACCGTTAATGACGGCACCTCTAATAGCAGGGTCTTAGGTCGGAATAGGCTGGAGCCATATGCGATGCCGGTAATCCTTTACCGGCATCGTTTTTCCATTACCTCCAACCTCGGAATGACCCCCAATGTCACAAAAGCACATTGTAAAAAGGCAAAATGTAATAGTCTTAAACTGTACAAATTCCCATTTACACATGTTTAAATAGGTTTGGTAAAGACCTCTGTACATAATATAAGAAATGAAAAGCGACTACTGGGTTAATTGATTTTAGGCCTTATAAGTACCTGTTCTCAGTGTGTCGCACTTGGCATAGAGCTGAACAGAGTAGAAACAAGACAGGGAAGCTCGAAATGAAATGCACTGACACGAAGGCAAGGGAAACTCCAACGTTGTGTGCTCAGAAAGGATTTCTTTACACTTTGAGAAACTAGGCGTCTTGGCATTTCCGTGGAGACATGTCAATATTTTGCGCACAGGGGACGTTTACATCACACGTTCCTTGGTGTTGTGAAATGGGGCGTGAGCGTCTAGTTATGTCAGGGGCGGGCAACCCAAATCAGTGCCGCGAGGACACTTTAACTTAGGGCGATAGATCAACAGATAACAATAGGACAAGATGGGCCATCGTTTTCACATGTGTTAAAGTGAGAAAAAGTTGGGTAAATTGCATTGGAATTTATTTTAAGAATGATCGATGTATGCTCTGAAATACACGGCTGATCCATTGGGCCAGTCACATTTCTGACCGTACTACCCCTTTAAAGTACCAATTTGTTAAACAATTGTACAGTTGTTCATTGTGCATTGCAACTCGTTAGCCACTTTACCTGCTGCTTTTACAATGCCTAAAATCATCTACCTAAAGATGAGTTCCAAGCTCAAGGTGCTTTTTAGCCCTGGGCATTGCAATTCAGAGATCCAGTAATGGCTTGTCACTCTCGAGATTTTCCTAGCTCAGTCTGCAATCTACAAGCACACACAATGGGAACACTTATTCAGGGATTGCCCGAATCCTGCTGCACAACTAACAAGTTGGGGGAGTAATTACGATTTGATTTGTACTTAGCTATAACCCCAGTAATCAGTCAGGTGTGACCCGGTGGGGGAGGGAAGCAGAGAAAAGAAAGGGTATCTTTATTTCAAGCACACCTTTGGAGAAGCTGGCGCTGTTGAGAAGGAGGGAGGGTGGTTCATCATAAAGTTCAGATTGCTTCTCTGTACATTACACGATGACTCGCCAAACACCTTTGCCAGGTACTGTGACACCTGCAGTTAATGAATGAAAACTGTAAATAATGAGAAACAAAAAATACTGAAAGCATTCTCTTATTTTTCCATACTAAAACAATATTGAAGTACTTAAAGACACCCTTTCTATCTCCAAAAAAGCAGGGGAATCATTAAAACCATACATAATAAATCTACACCAACAAAATACAGTACTCTTAGTAGTTACCACAGTACAGTACCTCTTATTTTTGTTGTCCCACCAACAGTATAGTAATGACTTCACATTGTACTCCATTTCATAAAATAAAGAAATAATCCAATATATTTAAATCTCTAAGAATGCCTGTGGATTGGGAACTGGACATGCGCACAGTTACTTTGGGGGTTAGTTTCCTTTCTTAGAAAAGCTCCTGGTTTGTGGAGAAGAAACAACACTTCCAGAAAATAGATTCACTATTTTTGTCCTATTTTTCTTTGCTTCCATGGTTGGGGAAGGGAGAGGTTTTGCACTTGTAATTTCGATTTCTCTGCTCTTGCTCCTGCTGCTGTTCCTGTTCCTTTATTTTCTCTAGGAGTCTGTTCCTGGTTTTCCCTTCCACTTCTCGCTTTGTTCTATATTGATTGTTAGGTGTAGTGTCCTGTTGTATCCAGTTCCTTTGTAAATGCCTATGTTTTCCTCACTATTCTGTAATTGCTTTTCCTACGTGTCCCTTGTCAGGAATGTTAAATATTAAGTTATCCTCCGTTTGCTGTTATAGGCTTTATTTATTTTCACAATTGTAGAGCGCACTAAGATAGAAAAGGTAGGAGGAAGACGTCAGAAGCAAATTTACAGAAACAACCAGGTTTTAAGAACTCTCTGGAAAACCCAGTAGGAGAGTTCGGCCCGCAAGGCAGGAGGCAGAGTGTTTCAATGTTTAGCTACAATGGATGGGAAGCTAGAGCCTCTGACTTTTGCCCGTTCGAATTTGGGCTGTGTGAAGCAGTGTGCACAGGCTGCTCTGGTAGGCCTGATTGATTGGACTTCCCAGATTCTCTGGGTGAGGTAGGGAGGAGCTGTGTTAGACAGGCATCTGTGTGCAATAGATAAGGTTTTTAACATAATCTGTTCTTTTATCAGGAGCCAGTGTGTATTTCTTCCGGCAATGGAGGTGTGATCCCTTTTAGGAATATTGAGTGCTGCCAGCAGTGCGTTATTCCGTATAATCTGCATCTTGTGAATGTTAGTAACTGAGAAGCCTGCAAATAGTGCATTGCAATATTCTAGTCTTGATCCAATGACTGCTCACGCAATTGTCAGACTGCTGTCAGGAGAGACAAAGTGTCTAGAGGCGTTGACCAGCTTTGTCACATAGGCAGCGGAGAAAGCAATGGAGTTAACATGTTGTGTGAGGGATAAGGTGGCATCTAGGTAGACTCCCATTGGCTTCTTAGAAGGGGAGACTGGAATTTAAATGCCATTGATGTTGAAGGAGGCGTAACAAGGGCTAATCTTTTTGATCACCGCTGATAGCCCTACAAGGAGGATCTTGGTCTTTCCGTCGCACAGGCGCTGAGTGGCCATCTAGGCATGGATGGTCAGGTAGACAGTGTTTAAGGTGTCAGAGTATTCCTGGTAGTTAGTTGCCTGAGAGCAGGGGAGGATGTGAGTGTCATCAGCATAATTGGTATATGATATGCCAGTAGTCTAGAAGGTCAAACAGAGGTTTGGTGACTATGGGCCTGATCACGACTTCGGCGGTAACGCTATTAGCGCGGGGGCTATTAGCGCGACCGCCATAGCCCCCGGCGCCAATAGCACGGGATCACGAGTTGGGCGGACTTGGAAGTCCCCATACCCCATTGAGCCCATTCGGGAATGCCCCATTCCCCATTGGGCTCAATGGGGAACATTCACGCTCTTACCGCCGGCGGTAATAGCGCAAATTTTCGGCAGATTTCCCCCCAGTCAAGAGCTGGGGCGAAATCCGCCGAAGCCCTGATTCGGCGGACCCTTAAATCCAGAAGTAATAGCGCTACCGCCGGATTTAAGGGTTACTGCCGAGGTCGTGATCAGGCCCTATGTTATAGAGGGTGGGGAGATGCAGGATCCTTGGGGCACCATGCTTGACACAAGTAATTGTGACCATTCTGCGACGAGTTTTCGAGACAAGGTATCCGCTAAGAAAACCATACCAGATGTATGCTCGAAGAGATGATAATCTCTTGGAAGAAGTCCCTGAAGGAATATGAAAACAGGAGGAAGGGAAGCTGGTGACATCACAAGAAGTGAGAATGACGCGCTAGGAAGATAAGCTGATAAAGATGTATGGACCTTATAAAACTGATGACGAAATAAGGAGTTGAGTAAACTTTCATATGCGAAGAGAAGATTGCATGTGTGTGTGACGCACTGAAGAAAATGCAAGCGGCTCAATGAATGTACAGAAGCAGCAACGCAAGCAGACTAAGTGATCATAGAAGCTGGCTATACGTAGTGAAGAGTCTGCAGGCAAAGCCACCATTGTATATAGTGCCTGGACATCGGTGCCACAACCTTTAGTAAGTTCAAACCCACGGAGATAGCAGGATCAAGAGCTGTGTGTGTCGCAGCAAAGAATTAGCTGAAGATCGCGGACTTGAAGGGTGAAGCTGGTTGGCCTGGTATCAAAGTCAGAGCAAGACAAGGCTGGTTATCTATTCTCAATGGCAGCAAAAGTGAGAAGCTGAATCGCTCCTTGTTAAGATGCAATGAAAGAACACCATGAGTGCCAAGTTTATTAATTAGAGAAAATTAAATGCTGTAAACCAGGCCGAATTGCGGTCTCCTGTCGCATGGTCCGAGGATGAAAATAGGAGTTGGGCATGCAGACCAGAACTGTGATAAGCGTGTGCTGTACTCCCTTACATTCCCAGAGACAACAATACATTGCAAGGCCAAGTTCAAAGGCAATCTTCATGGCAGAAGGCACACACGATGAGTGATGTTGGGTTAATTGGGTGGGAAACAAAGTCATGCCCACCTCCCAGCACCTGAATATTCCAGACATGACACGAGCGTGACAACCAATTGTAGAGAGCTGTATAATTAAGGGTTGTGTAGTTTGAGAGCTAATGGTGTTTCATGTATCTAAATGTGTCAAGGATGACTTGCACTAGAGGCAGGCTTAAGTTGTCCACCTGATAGTAGATGTCCTATCACAACCCACACCCGTATAGAAAGTATACTTAGATGTTCCCCTTAGTCCTATCACAATCTCCCGTAGGTTTTTCTTATTTGCCACATAGTATGCTGATGTATTTTTCGTATTTACGGCTGTTTTTATGTGATTTGCATTGAGAGCTCGAGCGAACGTCTGTTGTAACTCCCTGTTTTAGACAATTGATATTAAAATATTTGAATAAGACTTTGCCAACTTCCTGAGTCAGTCAGATTATTTGGTGTAAGAGTTATTCTACATCCCATCCTTTGCATGACATATTACTGATTTAAAGACCGTAAGTTCAAGCCGATTTGTTCCTAATTGGTGTTGCTAGTGGATCCTCTCGTGACTTTCGGCTGGAGATGGGTTTGGTCCAAAAATATTTGTTTCAGAGGACATAATTGGTTAAGTCATGTCCCTCAAAGTAACTACGAACACATGTAGCGACCACACTTTTTCAAATCCTGAAATAGGAAACATAAAACTAAAGAATCCTAGGTGCTTGAATTCCGAATCTGCTGTGATTAGCACAAAGTGAAACCAATTCATATGGTGCCTCAAAATGTCAAATATCTGATAAATAATGTAAGTGCATCTCTCTCTATTTATAACACCACCTATTGGGCTATATCATGGTTAAAACCCCAATCATTCTAAGAATGCTTGATTACATTGACTAATGATGTAAGAGCTAAAGGGTTTAAGATTGACCCACTTAAATGCAGAAATCAAAATAAGTATCTCGATCCACTTACAGGAGAGAATCATGAGGAGTGATATAAAACACTTGGGTATATAATGACAGTGATAGGCCTAAATATATTTGTGCAAAGAAAATGATCATATATTGTGTTATGGGGAAGTTAGGAGTGTGTTCTACTCTCAATCATTTAAAGAACACAGTAAACCAAGTTACTAATTCTAAAGCTGCCACATTGACTCATATACAATACTTAGGTTTTACTTCAAAACAAATGGCATTAGGCTTCTGTGCAGAAGAAGATGTCACAAATACTCTGTGTGTATAGGTTACAACAGATCAGTACATATTTAACTTCAAAGTATTTTAATTTAATTAGTTATCAAACAAATATTATCATCTTGTTTCCACAGAAACATCATATTGCAAGAATGTATTCATGGGGTTAGTAGCATAATGTGCTGAGAAAATTTAAATGCCTGCTTTACAAACATTGTTTTGGTTGATTTTACATTACTTTTTACATTTCATCTTTATTCAAACATTATCTTCCTATATATTTCCCAGAGATCTTTTGGATCTGAGTTACTCCACAAACCCACTGCTTAATACCTCATGCACGTGCTCCACCTCTAAATTAGCACCATAAAATAACAAAACAAATGCCAACACTCAGTGTTTTGGCCATGTATCTGGGCTTGGCAACTGCAGATCTTTTCTTTATTTACCCAAGGCCTTCATCATGGCAAAACTAATCCATAAGTGGTGTGAGGAACCAGGAATGCGATGCAGACACAGAGAACTCATAGTGATTGCTACAAACTTTAATTGAAATAATGAAAGGGTTGGAAAATGGCTCACTATCCCTACCTCAACTAAAACTAAGGGCCTGTTGTGCGTCAAGACGTCCAAAGCAAAATGTCCTGTGTCCGAAATCCTATCCTATGCCCTTTTGCATCCTCGGGGCCCTGACCTCCCACACCGAATCGCCCCCAGCTTCTGTCTATCCTCAGCACTTGCCTCTGCTCACCCTCCACCCTGGAGGCTGGTACTTACCTTCATTGCGCTTACCTGTTGCTCACTCATGAGCACCCTATAACCTATCCCATTCCCTCTCTCTTCTGCACTTGTACCTTCTAAAAACTTGCAAGGCATAGTAGGTTCGCTCCCCGCACTCTATTTAATATTTGTTATGTTTTGCATTATTTCTCATCCTCTGACCCCTCCCTGTTGCCCTGTGGGCACTATGAAACAGTATTTACTTCCTGTATAAGCGCCTAACAAGCAAACAATAAATACATAAAATCCTAGCCCTCACTCTCAAAGTAACTGTAAGGTGATAAGTCTCTGGCCTTGAAAGTGCACAACTGTTCAAGTTCAAAGGAAAAGGTTAACTCCAACAAAAAGGTTCCAAATTGATATTTGTAACAGTTCCAGGGGATGACTCCTTTCCCCAAGTTTCTTTCCACAACACAAACAGTTCAAACAATTCAGAATCTCAGGGGCACATGTCTTCCTCGTAATTCCCTTTTTGCATAGTGTTACAACTTGGGTGCAGCCTTGCAGAACTCTCCTGCCAGGCTTCTTTTACTTTCAATATACTTACATTTTGTAAGGAAATGGGTCTTCCTTGGGATCCTATTTATATACTTGACTTGGCCTGGTATACTCTCCAGCCAGGCCTTTCTCATGTAGTACATTTCACACACTTGCAGACTTGACTTTGCCTAGTATACTCTCCTGTAATTGCAATTGTTTATTTGTAGAGCGCATATACACAAGTGAAGTGCTTCAAAGCGCTTCAAGGCAGGAAGGGAACCTGGGAGTTCAGTCGTCATTCTTAGGCCTTGAAGATTCCGAATGATTTACAACAATAGCAAGCATGCTAGGCCAGAGGCATATATACTAGTGAAGTGCTTGACATAGAAGACGGAAGGGAGCAAAGGGGAGGGGAGAGGAGCATACAGGTTGATAGAGCAGTGCTGACCTGGCCAACATTTCAGGATTGCTTGCTAGTTGGTCCTCAATGCACCTATGCATTAGTCTTTGAAGCACGGCCCATCTAGGGAGGGGAGACAGGGAGGACCGGACAGACAGATTTGCAAGGCCTAGATAATTCAAGGTCAAGGAACGTGCAAGTGTGCGCAAAACACGAAGTGCGAGAGAGGGGAAGGGGACAAATGCGCCCCGTCTAGCAGGGGCCCGGGTTAAGTGCAGAGTGGGTGCCCCTCTCATGGAGCATATTGCAGTAGTGCCTTGCTAGTGCAGGGGCTCGGTGGTAAGTGCCGGACTGGCGGGGGAGCCTGAGAGATTTGAGGCTCTGGAGGTGCACAAATGTCCTGCCAAGGCTTTCTCATGTGCTTTACATTTCACACTTGCAAACCTGACTTTGCCTGGTATACTCTCCTACCAGGGCTTTCTCATTTAATACAACTGTTTCACATGTGGGTATGGGCTCTGGGTTTTTAACCTGTTTCTCATTACTTCACTCTTCCTGTTGGTTTCTCTTTTCCCCATCTATTGGTTCCCTTTGACCTGCTTTGGACTTGCTTCCAGTTGCTTAGTGCTTTGCTTTCCTACACAATGCTCTGAGTGAAGCGCCCCGTTGTCCCAGCTCCCTGCTACAGGCTCACCAGCTTTGTTCGGCTGCTCTGGTGCTCCTTGTGGTCTGTGCTGCTTCCTCTCCTTGGTCGTCGTGAGCAGTGGTGTTTCTCCTGGTCTACGGTTCCCGTGGCTTCGGAAGGGATTCCCCTCTTCCCTCGCTCCCAACGCTTACACAGGGCTTCTCTCCCAGCAGGATTTCCATAGACACTGTCTCTTCGAGGCGCTTCCTTCTGCTCGACCGTCTGCTTCCTCCAGGCTCCCTGACCCAGTCGGGAGTCGTGACTATTTATTTATGTATTTCATTTGTAAAGCGCACATACAACCCGTAGGCATTGAGGCGCTGTTGCATGTACAAAGTACTAGTCAAGCTAGTAAGTTAAAGGCAAGGTTGCATACAAGTACAATGTGACAAAGGGTGACCACGCGGCGGTTATCCCAGAAAACACACAGAGTCATACATAGGTAAAAGAACTGGCAATTGGCAGGTGGCAGTTATCCTACCGCATAGGCAGATGCGCAGTGAGACAGACAGTTACTTGTAGGTTTTATGTAAAGAGATCAGTTTTTAATGCTTTACGGAATATCCTATAGGATTTCTCTGCCCTCAGGGCGGGGGGAGGTTATTCCATAGCTTGGCAGCAAAGTATGGGAAACTGGATCCTCCGGCTTAGCATCTTTTCACTTTGGGAACAATTAGTCAATCTGTGTAGGGGGTCCTGGTGGGTCTGGAAGAATGGTCAGGTAAGGTGGTGCTGTGTTGGAAAGGCACTTGTGGGTGATGGATTGTGTTTTGAAAATGATCCGCTCCTGGATGAGGAGTCGGTGTGCATCTCTTCTGGCTCTTGAGATGTGCTCTCTTTTTGGGATGTTCAGGCTGCTATAAGGGCGTTATTCTGGATTACTTTGAGTATGTTGCTGGAAGAGGTGCCATTAAAAAGGACGTTGCAATTCCAAAATGGCCGCTGACACGAGCTAGACATGCCGACGGCTGCTCCTCTACTCCAGTAAGGCTAAAGGAGGCTTCCACCACTCCTGACCGCCACAAACTGCGGGAAATTGGAGCAGAGGCTCCCCACAGCAAGGAGAACCGCGCCTTGAAGCCTATAGCCCAGTCGGTACTCACTCAGCACTGTAGGCTCTCGGAAAAGCAAAAGCAAACAGGAGAGGCAGACTCCCATGCCCCACAGCGTGTGGAGCCTAGGAGCAGGCACCCAGAGCAAGGGGAAGAAAGCGAGGGAGAACCCCGCGGGGTACAAGGGAGAACCCTATGACGCAGAGCAGACTGAGAAGGGACTAGGAATCGAGCCGGCACCAGCTGCCCGCTGCCCCCAGCATCAGACACCCAGGAGGGGATGCTCTCTGACTGCAGGTACAGCAGGGCGAAGGAAACAGTGAAGCAGAGTCGGGAGGCCACAGGGGATGTCCAATACCCCCCAGGCTATTGCCCGCCTGTCAGGCGGAGCAGGAGAAAGTGCAGCGAGGTGGCCAGCCCCAGGACCGACTAAGAGATCCAACGAGAGGCGGACCCACGGATACCCAGGGAAACCACACGGAGAAGACACTAGGGGGAGACCCAGGCTCCCCAAACAAGGAAGCAGGAGGTGCGTAGCCCACCAGGCAGGAAAGGAGCTGCTTCAGAGACGAAAGGGCCCGCACTGCGAGCAGTGGGAGAGCTCATAAGGACAACTAGACTGACACCGGAGAGAAGTGGCGGAGCAGCGCACCGCGGCCCCAGTCCATCCAGAAGTACGCGGGAGGAGCAGACCCACTAGCAAGAAGAGGAGCGCCGATGACCAGAAAGCAAACCAAGTAAGGAGAAGGGCACTGGGTCGGGAGGCGCTGCTGCCCCACTAAGTGCGGCCTGCAAGGAGAAAGGGGTCACGACAAAGGCTGGGAGCTGAAAGCTTGAGAGGGGGGCCCAGAACGGTGACCAGGAAAGACAGGAGCAGGGCCAACAGCTCGCATACACCAGCCCCAATGGAGGAGGGGGCATAACAAAAGAGGCCCCACTCTAGCACGAACTAGCTGCAGAACACGGAAGCGGAGCGAAGAGGGGAGAAAACGTGAGGGACCCAGCTCCAGGGTAGGGAGAAGAAGAGATCCAGCAGAGGCACGAGAAAGTCAGATGGGCGCTGGCGGAGGTAGGTAGCCCACGCCTGGGAAAACACCAGCGCACAGGGCAGAGAACCTCCCCTGGGGCATAAGAGGAGGGTAGCAGGATCCACGACCGGCACGGGACACCCATACAATTGGAAATTGGCCCAGTGAGGCTGGGAAACACCTCTCGCCAGCGGAGCCCTGGAGCTGGGGGACACTACAGGGATAACCGGAGAGAACAACATGGAGAGGAGATATTCCAGACCAAGCTGGGCAATGAGAGGAAGCTGAACTTCACAGCCAGGTGGGAGCACGAGGAAATACGAAGGAGAAATCAGGGGAGAACATGAGCCAGCGACAACAGTGTAGAACGGGTCACGGAGGGCGAGGACACTGCTCCCAAAGAGGAGATGCAGGAGGAAAGACCCAAAGAGGAAAAGGGAGAACCCGTAGGACTGTCATGATTCATGCCCCTGGTCATCATGGCAAAACCAGCCTTTCGACTGGGGCCAGGTTACAGGCTTCCATGGTGGCCTCAAGGGCCACAAAACACCATCAGGGACTCTCTTGGAGCCAGTCCTATCGCCTTTGACGCCAGGCGCATACTGTTATGTGAAGGACAACATTTGGATTGGGACTTCAGTTAACATGGAGGCACTCAGCTCAGTTCCATAGAACTGAGCTATGCAGTCTAGTCTAGTCTAGTGTTTAGAGGCCGGGCCTGGGACTACTTTACCTGGAACTACTCTACTTGGGCTATATAAACCACACCCAAACAGCAGGACATGCTTCGCGTTATTCTGCAATTAGCAGCGTAACGCTCACCATGTCCAGTTCTGATCTCCAGTGTTTCTTGCATCCTGCCACGTGCTGAATCCTGTATTTGGAAGAACACCATTGTTCAGCGCTTACCTGTAAGTAGCAGCCTGGCTTTGGTCTTGAATCTTCCATCTTCAAACTACCACCAGCTGCTCACCTGAATACACGTGATCCGGGGATTCTTCATCAAAACGGCACATCTATCTTCAGAACTCTGCAGCAACCTGAAAGAGACAAGAGAGACATTATTAGTGAGCACTTGCTCACGGCCACGCAAGTACAACGAAAACCACTTACCAGGTGCAGTCTCTCCTTGATCTCGGAACATCAGAGTGGCCTGGAACATCATAACGACCTGCAAAGTAAGTGGCACAGGTGCAGCTTAGCAAAAAGAAAAGGCAAGAATGCACAGCGCACCACGCATTCACTTACCTTGCTGGGATTCTCATCATATACAACATGGCAACGCCAAAACTCTCCAACTCATCTGAGGGAAAGAAACTACAGACATTAATGACAACAAAAAGACTGTACAACAGTAGTACCTACCTCATCAAGCAAATCGGAGTCACAGCAGACCTGGACCCGAACACGGGGCAACGCACCAGTGAAACAACTAGGACGCAGAATGCCCACACCTCCAACGCGCCCCTGCACAGAGACGCAGGACGGAGAGCACTCCATACCTAATATTAAGGTGAGGAGAGAGACTAGACTTAAGGGAGGAATTTGAGGCTGAGGGAGGTGGGAATCAATCCAAGAGAGACGTTAGCCTTATATCCAGTTCTCCTGTATTGCAGGCGCTCTCCACGTTCAACACATTATCAAGGGAGAGGGTTCGAGAGTGCTAATCTTCCAGCCAGGGCTGAGTGGCGTCCCCGTGGATATCAGGTGAGCGTAACAAGGACATAAAGGGGCGCAGTAAGCTTACTGAAATGGACCCTTAGTCAAACCAGCCCTGCACTCAAATAGACATAGCTTACCAACTGGCACGCCCCCCACAACCCTTAAAGGAATGGTTGGCCCAAAATTTTTTATTGGCCAAAAAGATGAGCAATAATAAAAAAAAATATTGGCTGGCTTTTCCTTCATTAGTGCCGCAAAAGCAAAAGCGAGCACAGGCGGGCATCCATTTCAAAAAATGGATGCCCCCATGTGCTTGCTTTTGTAAATTTTGAGCTTCAATTACTCAAAATTTTACATAGGAACTTAAAAAAAAAGTGGCAGTATATTGTTTTTATTATTGCCCATCTTTTTGGCCAATACATTTTTTTGGGCGAACCATTCCTTTAATTTCAACCAAAGCCAAAGGCAGAACAGGGAAAGGAGGCCCATCGGCAGGAGATACCCCTGCCACACTCACAACCATGTGGCCGGCTCTGGAACCAAGGGACCAGGTCAGAGGGGCCTTGGACAGAGCAAAAGAACGGAGAGACACACAGGGGGGAGGAGGGCTGCACCCCGATAACAAAACAGGAGTGAAATGCTCGCATTACAGAATACACTGGCCAAGACCTTCCAAGATCAGTTCTAGCTGATGAGAACGGATCTTAACTCAGCACTAGAAGAAATGAGACAGGAGCTGGGTCAAATAGTGGAACAAACTGATCTCCTGGAAAGGGGCTTGCAAGAAGTTGACAAGGAGACCACGGGCAATAGCGAGGCGATAGAGCGTTTGAACAAAGCAACACAAAACATGGAGATACAACTGGAGGACCTGGAAAACAGGTCAAGGAGAGTCAACATAAGGATAAAACGACTCCTGGAATCAATTCTGGATAAGGAGCTGAAAGGGGAAGCACAAAATATATTCGCAGACCTACTGGGGGGACAGACCCCTGAATCAGTGGCGCTGTATCGGATTAATAGAGTAGGACGACCCATCAATGGCCCCGATGCAAGACCAAGAGACGTCCTGGCTGCATTCGCTAGATACGGACAGAAGGAGGCAGTTCTCAGGGCAGCCAGGCAGCAGGAGCAAGTGTTATACAAAGGCCAGGAAATAGCACTCTTTCAGTAAACCTGGCGAGCAGCACCTTGACGGAGAGAAGACTCATGAGCCCTATACTGAGAGAACTAACCAAATGAAACATTAAATACAGGTGGACCTTCCCGTTTGGACTACTGTTTGAGTATGACGGTGCACAGAAACGGGTCACCTCTCCACAAGAAGCAGCAAATAAACTCCACGTGGATTTAGAGGAGGACCTGACAAGAGAGGAATCCCCACACCTGGAGAACAAAACTAGACCCCGGCCATTTGAGTGGTCCCTGGCGGGGGAGCGCCGCAGAAGGAGGGCCCCACTCAGAGGAGGGGGGGAGTTACACCAAGGAATACTGAGGATTAGAGAGGTCCCAGAATAGCCTACATGAAGAAACTGAGGGGGTTGGTGGAACTGCAGGAATATACAAGGCGCAGAACAGGGAGTATAAAACAGACTGGAACCAGTAAGGGTGAGTGCACATGAGGGAGGGGGAGGGAGAGGAGCGGCTCATTCCAAAGTTGGGGAGGGAATGAGGGGGAGGAGGGGCTTAAGGAGAAGGGGGTGACAGGCAGCAGGAGACTGGAGGGGAGAGAAAACATGAAACATGGAGGAACTGGGAACAGAGCACACACAGAACGGGAGAGGAGACAGGGGAGGGGACTACCGAGAAGAGGGAGAAGCAAGGCTTTAAGGGGAAGTTGGTGGGCACAGGGGGAGAACTGACAAGTTCAAATGCATGACAAATTATGTGACAGGGCTGAATACCCCTCTCAAAAGGGAAAAAACACGAAAGGTTCACTAAAACAATGGGCCCTGAGGTGCTAGCCCTACAGGAAACTCATCTCCTGAAGCAAGACCAAGGGCACCTTAAACTGAGAGGGCTCACGCAGGTGTACGTCGTATCAGGCCATACCAAGGCAGGGGGGCTGGCACTGGCATTTAGGAATAACCTAGATTTCAGGGCACGCAAGATCATTAGAGAGGCGGTGCGAGATATATAATAGTTAAAGGGGATCGCAGAGGAACTGACTATACTATTGTATCGGCATACGCACCAAACACCGGCCAGGAACAATTCCTGGGGGACCTCCTCCGGAAGGTGGAGGAATTCGCCAAAGGATATATAATCCTGACGGGGGACCTGAATATGGCCTGGGATAGGAGAATGGACAGAACCGTGAGGGAGGGACGCGGGTGGTTGGGGGGGAGCCGTAGCATCCCTACAACTAAGTGAGAGGTTCGAGAAACTAGGCCCGAGGGATGCCTGGAGGACACTAGAGGGACAGAAGGAGGGACACACCTTCCTATCTGGGGTACATGGCACCCAATCCAGGATTGATTACATCTGGGTCTCTGCACGCTTGATAGGGAGAATAGAGGGAGTAGAGGTGGGGCCACTCGAGATAGCAGACCACAAGGTGGTATCAATGAAGGTCAACATGCCAAAACAGGAGGTAGATATCTGGAAATGGAAGCTCTGGAAATGGAAGCTCCCGGGGAAATACTTAGAGACCCAGTGAGGAGAGAGGAAATAGCAGACAAGATCAAGGGGTTTTTCGAGGTGAACATAAGCTATGAGACAGGCCCGACAGCTTTACAGCCACCTTTTACAAGGCATATGCCCATATATTAAGCCCCCATCTAGCGCAGCTATATAATACATTTAAAACCTCTGCAACTATCAGTGCAACAATGGAAGAAGCCAAAATTACACTCATTCCTAAGCCCAAAAAAGACCCCCTAGAGTGTTCCTCATACATGCCCATGGCGCTCATAAACATAGATGCGTAAAATCTACTTGAAAATGCTGGCTAAGAGATTGGAAGCATTGCTCCCCGCCCGAGGC
The DNA here is from genome assembly GCF_040938575.1 of Ambystoma mexicanum. Taxonomy (NCBI): domain Eukaryota; kingdom Metazoa; phylum Chordata; class Amphibia; order Caudata; family Ambystomatidae; genus Ambystoma; species Ambystoma mexicanum. Next base: position 314,633,149 of record NC_090929.1, read on the forward strand.
CACCCGGACCAAGCAGGCTTTGTTCTTTGGAGACAACAACAACATTGGGAGAGTGGCCCACCTGGTAGAGAAAGACTGGTAGAGAAAGACCAGAAAAAGTCTACTCTGGCAGTGTTATTGGCGCTAGACGCCTAGAAGGCATTCGACCGAGTGGAGTGGACGTTTTTGTTTAGAGAAATGGAAATAATGGGTGGGGGGATTTCTTAAAATGGTCCAAGCAAACTACAGACACTCGAAGGTACAATTGCCAATAAACTGATCCATATTGCGACCAGTTGACCTAGGTAGAGGCACCACGCAGGGCTGCCCACTCTCACCCCTCCTCTATGCATTATATCTCGAACCCTGACTTCAGGCAGTTAGGGAGGAGAAAATCCCTGGGGTCCCCTTCGGGGGGGTGCTGCATAAAGCAGCTGCATTCGCTGATGACATGCTGTTAGCCCTCACAAACCCCAAGGACTCGTTGAAAGCATGTGGGAACCTACTGGCTAGGTTCGGGGAAGTTTCAGGCCTGAAAATGAATCAGGGCAAGTCTGAACTGATGAACCTAAAGATGGAGCAGGAAAGGGCCGGGGAGTTGAAAGTGACATCCCCATTTCTGTGGAGCCCGGCAGGGATCAAGTACTTGGGGGTCAAGATCACCTTGGTCCTATCAGAGTGGTATGCAGCAAACTACCCACCTGTGCTAAGAGCAATCAGGCAGGACTATCAGAGATGGAAGGGCCGCAGGGTCTCGTGGATGGGCAGGTTGGCAGCAGTAAAAATGATCACGTTACCGAGGCTACTTTATTTGTTTCAGGCAAACCCTTTGCTAGTCCCCCAGGAGTTTTTCAGGGAACTAGGGAAGGCAACCAGGGAATTCATGTGGGAGGGTGAGAGAGCAAAGATAAGTCGCAACCTCCTGATGACACCAAAGGGGAGGGGAGCGCTGGCGTTTCCCAACTTCCAACAGTATCCCTAGGCAGCACAACTACGGGTGATAAAGGAATATTTCTCCCAAGGGGAAGCGAAACAATGGTCGCAAATGGACAGAGCAGTGGTGCAGAACGATCTGGGAAGGTCCTCTGGCTCCCACGTCAGAGCAGCCCCAAGCACTTATATATGAGTGCAATTACCAAGACGCTGGCAGATACCCGGGACAAAGTGGTGCTAATGAATAAGATCACAGTCTTCCCATCTCCATTCACCACGATCTTCAACAATAGGGAGTTCACACCAAATTGGAGGGTGGCGCGTTTGCGGACTGGAGCAAGGGGGGCTGTAGAAAGGTCAGAGTAATATACATGGGGAACAGAGTGAAATCTTTCCAGGAATGTAAACAGGACTTCGGAGTGGGGGAGGGTGAAAGACATAGCTACTTTCAAATAAGGCATTGGGCCATGAGCGGGGACCTCAAACAAGCTGCCACCCGCCAGCTAACTGCCTTCGAAAGATACTTGGTGATGAATGACTGGTCCAAGGGCTTTATATCAGGGCTATACAGATTACTGGGTGAAGCCTCCCCACAGCAGAAATGGCCATACATGGCACGCTCGGAGAAGATGCTGGGTAAAGAGATTGCGAATGAAGATTGGGAAAGGTTATGAAGGAAACTCTCAAAGGTGGCAAGGGCAGCACAACTCCAATACTTATGCAGTTGGCAATACACGCATCTTCATAGCATATATCCGGAGGTCTCCAGGGAATGCTGGAGGGGCTGTGGGGAAGAGGGCACAGTGATACATATATGGTGGCTGGTGCCCAAAGATCTAGCCATTCTGGGCAGAGGTCCCCCAAGCACCGGCACAAGCATTCGGGGGAAGGGCACAAAGGAGACCCTAAACATACCCTACTAGTGCTGAAGGATACAGAGATAGAGGGGTTGGGGGAGAAGGAAAGGAGAATTCTAACTTTGGCGGCAATGACCCTCATCGCTCAGAAGTGGAAAAGCCTGGCAATCTGGACAGAACAAGAATGGCTCAGAAAGATATGGGAATTGATCGCCCTGGAATGGCCTTTGTACGCTATGAACAACAATCTCCAGAAATTTGCATTGGAATGGGGGGATACACTGACATTTCTGAAAGGACGCTTTAGAGCGCAATGGTGCCCCCAAATACTGAAACTGCTAGACTTGAACTAACATAAACAGAGAGGCACAAGCAGTGAATAAATGTGACCCCAAAGCTGCCGAGGGAAGGGGTGGGCTGGGGGGGAGGAGGAGAGCAGGAAATGTTTAATTTGTTGTAAAACCAATAAACAGAAGTTTAAAAAAAAAAGAAAATGACATTGCAATAATCAATCTTTGAGCCAATTATTGCACGTGTAATGGTTAGGCAGTTGTTTTTAGAGAGGAATGGTCTGGCTGCATTAAGTACCTTGGTAGCATAGGCTGTCAATGAGACAATGGCACTAACTTGTCTGGTCATGGTGAGTGAAGCATCTAAATAGACCCCTAGCGTCTTTACGGGGTTCGAGATAGAGATCGAGCTGTTGTTGATTGTGAAGGCAGAGTATTGAGTATTGAGGGACTTAAGGGCGCTTGGCGGACCAACAATCAAGATTTCTGTCTTGTCGCTGTTAAGACAGAGGTGATTGGCTGCCATCCAGGTCTGAATTGTGGAATATATTGTGTTAAGGGTGTTAGAGTCTTCTGTGTAGTTGCCTGAGAGAGGGGATCAAGATTTGTGTGTCGTCGGCATAGTTAGTGTAAGCTATGCCGAGCGAATCTAGAATGTGGAAAAGGGGCCTTGTGAAGATATTGTACAGCGTAATAGCACACTGCAGGTGATAGGAGAGGGAGAGGCGTTGGCGGTCACTGAGAATACTCTCATCACTCTACCATTGAGGAAGGATGCTATCCAGGCAGTGCCAAGCGAGAAGGAGTGGTGAGGCTCTCGCAGAAAATTTGGTGATTTACCAGGTCGAAAGCTGCGGATAAATCGAGGAGGAGGAGTAGTGCTGACTTGCCTTTGTCCCTGCTTTCATCTAATTGATTTTTTAGATCAAGCGGGGCAGATTCTGTCCCGTGCCTTGGGCGGAATTCGAATTGACGCATCCCAGGGATGTGATTGTCCTCCAGGAACTGCTGAACTTGTAGGCAAGCAGCTCAGTCCAGAATTTCTAGGAGGAAGGGACAGTTGTGGTTGGCCTGTAGTTAGTGGGAATGGCCCAGGCTTCTTTGAGGCTGGCTGGAACAGTGCTTTGAGTGAAGGAGGTATTTATGATAGCTGTGATGATGGGGTTAAGTATGTTGGCCCAGTCTTTGACGAGGGGCGTAGGGGAAATGTCACCTTTACATTTTGAGTGTTTCAGACTGTTAATCACTTTGGTGACATTAGTTTCAGAGAGGTCCCTGAAGAACTGGGTGGTGGAGGAAGTAGGGGAAGGTGGTGTGCAGTTGTTGCTAGAGGTCATGGGTACTATGTTGAAGGTCGCTTGTTGAGCGACGATCTTCCTATTCAAGGTGTCAATTTTGCCGTAGGAGTGCCTCTTGGATGCTCGAGCACCAAGTCTTGTTTTTAATAATAGTTGTGGGTGGAGCAGCAGGGAATTCAAGTTCTCTGTAGATGGTGAATATTTATTTTGTATCTGACTTAGCCCTTCTGATTCTAGTGTTGAAGGAGTTGGACTTAGCTGTGACTATGGCTGATTTATACAGTTTGGAGGCTTTGGTGAAGTCCTGTTTAGTAGTGATGGCGGGATCATTTAATCAGGTTAACTGAGCTTGTCTTTTCAGGGTGCGTAGATCTAGTAGGTCGGGTAAACCATGAGTTGGAATGTCTGACCATTTTAGCTTTGTGTGGTATTAGGGGTGCTAGGGTGTTCACTGCCTTAGAGAGGATTGAGGTGTAGATATCGACTAGTGCGATAGGGTTCAAGGCAAAGGGAGCCTGAAGGCAGGGAATGTTGAACAAGGGTAGGATGTTGTCTCTGGTGAGCTTCCAAGAGCTCCATGAGACAGCAGGAGAAAGTGGGTAGGGTAGAGCTGTAGGCTTGTTTGGCTGTGTGATGGACAAGTGGATAATATGATGGTCCGACCAAGGACAGGGTGTGTTGGCCCTAGTGGCAATTTGGCAATTGTGGTCTGTGATCCAGTCCAATATGTGGGCTTTGTTGTGTGTGGGGTTGGTGACGAGTTGGCTGAAGCCAAGTGTATTGAATGCGTCAGATAAGGATTTGGAGGGAAGGTCATTCGGATGATGGAGGCCCAGGGTAAGGTCACCTAGTAAGATTATTTTTGAGGATGCTTTCAGGTTATCCTGGAGGATTTTAAGTAAATTTTGCTCATAATTTGGAGAGGTGCCAGGATGGCAGTAGATAAGGTGAATGGTGATAGTACAGGTAGGGGAAGGGGAGAATTTGAGAGAGAGAAGGTTCATATTCACATCAATGGAAGTGTGAACTTGTCTAAGGGGGATGGAATCTCTCACAATCATAGCGAATCTGCTTCCCCTGGAGGTGGGTCTGTCGTTCCATAGGATAGTATATCCAGTGGGTAAGGCTAGGACTAGGGCAAGGCCAGAGGCTTCATGAAGCCAACTCTCAGTGATGGCTAGTGTGTCAAGGTCCTCCACCCCTCAGGCCAAGTCGACTCCAGCACTGCGACCTACCTTCTCGATTATCCGACCCATGAAGCGTGAATCAATTTAGGCTTTCGCCACCACTTTCTCATCCCCCCCCCTTGGCTGACTCACACCCTGACACAGCCCTTTCTATTCTCCACTCTGCTATATCTGACACTCTTGATGTTCTTGCCCCTGTCATGAGGATCTGCTTGAAGCCCAAAGTCAAGTGCCACTCCTGGTACGACTCAGACCTTGTCACCCTTAAACCCAAGTGAAGGATGGCTGAGAGGAAATGGCATGCTTCCTGTACATCCTCTGACGAATTGTCCTGCCGCCTGCTTCAATGGCAATAGCATCTCTCTGTCCACACCAAGAAGAGAGCCCTCATCCAAGCCCACGTCTCTGCAAACTCTTTCAAATCTGCAAGGAGCTGGCCAATCCTGCTGCAGTCTCTACCTCTCCTTTCCGCTCCCAGGCCCTCTGCATGGCCCTGGCTTCTCATTTCATCTCTAAAACTCAAGACATCCTGTCCTCTCTCTCTTCCTCCCCTTCTCGTCCCTCTACTCCCCGCTCTTCCTCTGGCCCATCTGTGGCTCCCCCCCCTCCTACCTCCTTCTCTGCTTTTCCCCTGTTCTCCCCAGACAAGGTTTCTAGACAAATCGGATCTATGAAAGTCTCGTCAAAACAGGCTTTGCCCTGTTCCTCTTAAACCATCAAGGACCACACTGACACCCTGGCTCCTGCTTCGGACAACTTTTGCAACCACTCCTTCGCCACTGGAGTCTTCCCTTCCCCCCCCTGAGACACTCTCTTGTGCACCCTCTTCTTAAGAAACCCTCAGCCGACCCCTGCTGCCCTGCTAACTACTGCCCAATCTCCATCGCTCCTTTCCTGGGCAAACTCCTGGAAAAGCTGGCCATCTCCCAGCTTAATCTTCACACTGAATCGGTTGGTTGTCTCCATGACCATCAATCTGGCTTCAGAGCTGCCAGAAGCACGGAAACTGCTCTCCTGAACATCCGCGAAGACCTGTTCTCAATCCTTGACTCCAATACCCTCTGTGTCCTCATCTTACTTGATCTCTCTTCTGCCTTTGACACAGTCAACCATGCCATCCTGCTCAACCGTCTCCGTGACAACCTGTGTATCACTGATCAGGCCCTGTCTTGGCTGACCTCTTTCCTCTCCGATCGACCCTCCCAGGTCCAACTTGGGTCCTTCCTCTCCTCTATCTCTATCTCTACCTGTGGTGTTCCCCAGGGGTCTAACCGCTCTCACTGGCTGTTCAACCAATACCTGCTACTTCTTGCCCACCACATTGCCGCTCTCGTCCCCCAACTTTCAGTGCTATGTGGACGACACTCAGCTCATTTTCAGGCTCCCTTCCGCCACCTCTTCTCCTTCTCTCATCTCTAACTGTCTGTCCACTATCCAGTAGTGGTGTGCTGCCAATGATCTCTTCCTTAATGCCAGTAAGACTGAGATTCTCCTCATCGGCACATCTGCTCCCTCCTTTCCTATCGCTCTCTGTCCGGCCTCCCTGGGCCCTCTTCCTTCTCCCACCTGTGAGGCTAAAAACCTCGGGGTCATCTCTGACGCCACACTCTCCTTCTTTCCTCACATCTCTGACGTCTCTAAGAAGTCACACTACCAGCTTCACCTCCTCAGAGGTATTCTTCCTTTCCTCTCCTTCCCCCAGAAGATCACTGTCTACAGAGCTCTGGTTCTCTCTAGGCTGGACTACTGCAACAGCCTCTTTCTAAATCTGCCTGGTTCTACTCTCCACCCTGTGCAACTCATCCAGAACAGGACTGCGAGACTTGTCCTTGGCCTCAATCACAGGGATCGTATCTCCCCAGGACTAAAATCTCTCCACTGGCTTCCAGTGGCTGCGATGATTACGTTCAAAACCCTCTGCATTGTCCACAAGGCCTTCTGGGGCCTCAATACCTTCAAATCTCTCTTCCTAAATCTTCCTTCGCTCTCGAGCTCTTCCCTCATCCGCCTCCAACTCCCTCAGGGTCAGTTGCTTCTCCAAGCGACGAGTTGGTGGTAGATCTCTTTCTTTGGCTGAGGCCTTCCTCTGGAACAGCCTTCCTGCCTCCCTGAAACTTGAGGAGCACCATCTTCGGTTCCGGAAGCACCTCAAGACATTCCTCTTTGTTTCTGCTTTCTCTCCTCCTCTCCCCTACTGAACTCCTGACTGAAACTGTACTGGTCACCTGGCTGCCCTCTGATCTCGGGCCCGGGTCCCCTCCCCCACCAGTTGCACACCTGCACTGCCTCCCGGGCAACTCCTGCACTTGGGGACTGTTTCTGCATCCCTACAGCCCCCACCAGCCCTTGACACTTGATGTCTGCACTTAGCCCTGCACTTGCCACAAGCTGGCCGCACGTTTTACCTATTGTTTTATGTATTCTATTCATTATTACTGATGATCCTATGTACTGCATTGCCCCCTTCCCATTCCTCCCGCACTTTCCCTTTCCCCCTCCCCTGCACTTGCGCAATCTCAATTTCATCTGGCCTAGTAAGATCGTTGTCTCTGTCTTCCCTCTGTTCCCCTCCCTTGTATTGTCGCACCTTGAAACACATGTGTATAGGCGCATTATAAATGCCATGTCATATCATATCAAGGTTGTATTTCATGATGAGGTTGTGAATATCGAGTGCGTGGGCAGGAAGGGAGATGATTAGGGCGCATGTCAAGAAGGGCTGTGGATCAGAAGGCAGGGTGACAGAGCCGTGAGCAGGGGTGGAGGCTTGAGTTTGAAAGGCTAGGTGGGGGAGGTGTCTGTTGTGCAGGTGGTGTTTGGTTGGAGGAATTGTGGCTGGCATTCTGTTTGCCATGAGCTGTGTGATTGTGAGTTGTGGACGATTGTGAGTGGGCTGATATTCTATTTGGTGCGAGTTTAGGATCAGTGGCAATGCACTGAGTTGTGACTAGTCCATAGCATTTGTGTGGAGATCAGCTGTGGAAGAGTGAGGGGGGGCATCACTCTAAATTCTCCAGGTGCATTCCTTTTGAATGTCCCCTGGCTTGAAAGACAGCTACAACCACTAGAGCGCATCTCCAGCTTGTCGACATCAGTGATTTGTATCGATCTAGTTATCTTCCTCGTCCCAGTACTCCCATATGCGTGGGAATGATAGGCAGTTCTTGGCATGTAATACTGAAAGATGTCATTAGTAAGTTTTGTGGGTGGTTCTTTAGTTGGGTGAAATCTTTAGATGAAATGTACATATGATATTTCTAAAACAGGTGGAAAGGAGGCTGGAAAGGAAGGTGTTCGTGAAGACCGCAAGTGTGGGGTTCAGACAGAAGGTGTGGAGGACATGAAGGAGGGGAACTATATCCTTGGCAAAAAGGATCCTGGGATCACTGGAGGTGACAGAGCAGGAAGGATGCCCAAAAGGAGAGACAGGTTAGAGAGGAGAGGAAATGAGTTGTAGTAGAAATTTCCTTAGACATGAGACCACTGCGACCTGCATCACAGAGTAAAGTGAGGATGGGCGATTAGGGAGCATGGCCAGGTCCCTGAGACAGGGGGATGGCGGCCAGTTTGGGTGGACCTAAACTAAACATACATGCAGTGTCCCAGATGAGATTTTGAGTTTGGAGTATTTTTAATCCCTATTTTTAAACTTTAAGAGTAAATGTGATTTCAAGAGAGTAAACAAGTAAAAAGTATGTGACATCCAGTCAACGTGTGTAAAGAGTTAAAACTGTTTGGAAATCATTACCATGCAGCAGCTTTCTGCATTGTGACAGAAAAGCATGTTTATGTCACAATTTACTCTATTCTCCACGGTTCTGAGTCACAGAAAGGGATGAAACAGACCTCTCGCTTCTGTGAGCGTACATTTTTACATATAAGGAGAAAGTCTGATATTTTTATGGGTGTAATTCACCCCTCTTACCACAACACACTAGTATCAAATATTACAAAACTTTATTACAATTCATTATATTTCATAAAACAATCATAAAAAATGATCATAGTACATAAGACCATTATGTTTAAAAACCACACAAGTTTTAACACCATAAGTGAGTAATGTTTGCAAATATTCCGTAAGGATCTTACCCTGTGTGTACATCTCACACTCTGATTCCTATGCCACACTACTAATGGCCTATTCCCTATCAATGTAATACAAACTACCCAACTTGTACAAGTTTCTGTCCTTGAACCACAACAATGTCGGACATTCTTCAGGGGACAAATTGTCTTGTGTCGTAATCTAGAACATTCTTCTTGTCCTAGGGGAGAACCCTGTTGATCAAGAAATAATGGACACCCTATTAGTAACTTATAATCGAGTATCAATCTCTACATGTGAAACATGTACAACATGAACCCTCATCCCTAAAAGGGTGCAGGGTATGTCTAAAATTACGTACCTCTGTTCCCAGTAGTAAATCTTGGGCTTTTTCTGTACAGTGTTGTAGATTCCCAATTTCTTCAGGAATTCTTACATATCCTTTCTCACCCCTGTCTAAAAATAGTGTGCAATATAAGCAAAAATTAATAAGGGATATTGCTGCAAACTCCCGCAATCATCCACTTGCTAGGCTAATCAATACATACATAGGTGCTAGATCTTACCTATTTAGATGTAGCATTATGTTGGAAAATTGTGCGACCTATCAGTTCCAAAGGCTCCTTTGTACTTTATCCCATATCCGGGTCAGTGAAAACAATTCTCTACTCCCCCTCATGGGTCACCTGTCTGTAAAAAATGGATAGAACCATATTAAAGTATCTCTCCTCTCAACAGAGACAACTAACTAAGTCTACAAAACTCTCTACATAGACCCTCTGCTCACTTACATATTGGTGTTGTCTCGTTCAATCTCACAGCCAGCCACAACAAACGAGCTGCCTCTGTGTCCCTGGAGGATCCAAAAACTCCGCGGACTTCGCGGGTCAAAAACGTACCTAAAACGTGACGCAGAGACGTCATCACGCGTCATGTAATCCCATGTAATTCTGGGAAATGTAGGCGCCATGGTCAAAACTTCCCCCAACGCCAAAGAAACAGACAATTATGTTGCCCACACAGTGGCCGTAATACCCAATGAAAATCACGTCATAATGACTCGCCTGCAAATTACCCTTAAGAAATAAAAAGTGGACCAAAACGCCACTAAACTGGTGTTCAACAAGGTAAGGGGACATCTATGATGTAATTCGGAGAGCAGAGATACACAGCTTATAGTCCTAACTTCAAGTTGCATTTTAAGGTATGTTACTTGCCACATAGTCCTAATGTGGTACATAAATCTATCCACATAGGAAGAAACAGTACTAACATATACGTGTTCATACGCTGTGGGCCACAAATGGTTGCATTTACATTACATGTGTTACATAAACAGTAAAGCCAGAGTAATGGATAGTACAATATATCAGGTCTACATTCAGCATGATTATGTGACACAACCACATTGCATGACATGATGGTTGAAAACAGTAACTCTGTATTACATGATGTAAGACATACTGGAACCCCGAATTAAGCATTTTTTGGAAAACAGTGTCACGGGATGAGCTCTGCATAAAACTGTCCATAGGCATAATTTTGTGTCACAGTAACTTTGTATTACATGATGCAAGAAACACTGCGCCCCCCAATTCAAGCCTTGTGCCATTCGACACCTTCATTCATCCCTTTGATGTAACTTTTAGACAAAAAAATAAGTTTCTGTTCTAGATGTAATAATTTTCTATTGATAGCCATCTGGGATTGCCCCTTCACCTGTTTCAAAATGGACCACTGAAAATCGTTGCATGAATGTTTCATTTCAATGAAATGTTTTACCATGGGAGCCTGTTCTACTTTATTTCTAATGCAGCTCTTATGTTCTATCATTCTGATTCTACATTTTCTGTTCGTTTTGCCAATATACTTGCGTTTGCAAGGACATATAATCAAATAGATCACATTATTCGTATTGCAATTGGTATGTTCATTGATATTCCACAGTCTATCCAACCCCAAATCTACATTCACTGTTTTGCTAGTTTCAGAACACATAGAGCAATTACCGCAAGGAAAATGTCCAACCACTGGAGGAATACCCCACAAAGTGGTTTGTTGCATAGGCCTCTTTTTAGCATTCACATCATTTCTCATTATCAAATTTCGTATGGTAGTACTCTTTTTGAAAGCTACAATAGGTTTTCCTATTTCCTTGGTCATGATTCTTTTCCAATTCCTTGTCACAATGCCTTTGATTTTATATGACAAATTACTAAACGTATTGACAAATACTAGAGGTGTCTCCTTTGTACTGCTTTCTCTTTGAATTTGCTGGTCAAGAAGAGACTCGCGATTATTGTTAAAAGCCCTCTTCGCTGCTTTTTTCACCAAGGGGGCAGGATAGCCCCGATGTATCAACTTGGTAATCAAATTGTTTGCTCCAGTTATATATGAATCATTGGTGCTGCTATTCTTTTTTAACCGCAAAAACCCGCCGGGGAGACCTATTGTCTCAGGCGTAAGTTCCCTTTTGGAACCACTTTCCAAATTTGTTGATTTTTACTTGAGGCCTTTCATTCCCACCATGAAGAGTTACATCAAAGACACTACGGATGCGATTAACAGAATAGAGGGGAACATTTTCGACCCCGAGGTGAATTTATTGGTCTGCTTAGACATCCAAGCACTATACACTAACATTCCGCAGTTGGCTACCTTAGAGGTAGTGGAAGAGACTCTATTGAGAAGATCTGATGAAAGCCCAGTATCCAACTCATTCATAAAATGGTGCACAGAGATGGCCCTCACAGAGAATTTCTTTCAATTTATGGGGCAGTTCTATAAACAGATTGAAGGGACTGCTATGGGCTCAGCCATGGCCCCCAATGTTGCGAATTTATATGTTAACATGTTTGAAGAAACGGTTGTCTATAATGAACGTAATCCTTTCCAGAATAACATCATATGTTGGCTACGTTATATAGACGATGTTTTTGTCATTTGGAAGGGCAATGAAGAGGAAGCAGGCAATTTTGTACAGTGGCTCAATCAACAAAATAGATACTTGAAATTCACTAGCAATGTAAGCAACAAAGAAGTGAATTATTTAGATATATGCATTTACCATCAGAATGGGTTACTTTTAGTCAGACCTTACACTAAAGCAACTGACAAGAACGCATTATTACATTTTAAGAGTCATCACGCCCACCATGTGAAGAATAATCTTCCGTTTGGCCAATTTTTGCGGTTAAAAAAGAATAGCAGCACCAATGATTCATATATAACTGGAGCAAACAATTTGATTACCAAGTTGATACATCGGGGCTATCCTGCCCCCTTGGTGAAAAAAGCAGCGAAGAGGGCTTTTAACAATAATCGGGAGTCTCTTCTTGACCAGCAAATTCAAAGAGAAAGCAGTACAAAGGAGACACCTCTAGTATTTGTCAATACGTTTAGTAATTTGTCATATAAAATCAAAGGCATTGTGACAAGGAATTGGAAAAGAATCATGACCAAGGAAATAGGAAAACCTATTGTAGCTTTCAAAAAGAGTACTACCATACGAAATTTGATAATGAGAAATGATGTGAATGCTAAAAAGAGGCCTATGCAACAAACCACTTTGTGGGGTATTCCTCCAGTGGTTGGACATTTTCCTTGCGGTAATTGCTCTATGTGTTCTCAAACAAGCAAAACAGTGAATGTAGATTTGGGGTTGGATAGACTGTGGAATATCAATGAACATACCAATTGCAATACGAATAATGTGATCTATTTGATTATATGTCCTTGCAAACGCATGTATATTGGCAAAACGAACAGAAAATGTAGAATCAGAATGATAGAACATAAGAGCTGCATTAGAAATAAGTAGAACAGGCTCCCATGGTAAAACATTTCATTGAAATGAAACATTCATGCAACGATTTTCAGTGGTGCATTTTGAAACAGGTGAAGGGGCAATCCCAGATGGCTATCAATAGAAAATTATTACATCTAGAACAGAAACTTATTTTTTTGTCTAAAAGTTACATCAAAGGGATGAATGAAGGTGTCGAATGGCACAAGGCTTGAATTGGGGGGCGCAGTGTTTCTTGCATCATGTAATACAAAGTTACTGTGACACAAAATTATGCCTATGGACAGTTTTATGCAGAGCTCATCCCGTGACACTGTTTTCCAAAAAATGCTTAATTCGGGGTTCCAGTATGTCTTACATCATGTAATACAGAGTTACTGTTTTCACCCATCATGTCATGCAATGTGGTTGTGTCACATAATCATGCTGAATGTAGACCTGATATATAGTACTATCCATTACTCTGGCTTTACTATTTATGTAACACATGTAATGTAAATGCAACCATTTGTGGCCTGCAGCGTATGAACACGTATATGTTGGTACTGTTTCTTCCTATGTGGATAGATTTATGTACCACATTAGGACTATGTGGCAAGTAACATACCTTAAAATGCAACTTGAAGTTAGGACTATAAGCTGTGTATCTCTGCTCTCCGAATTACATCATAGATGTCCCCTTACCTTGTTGAACACCAGTTTAGTGGCGTTTTGGTCCACTTTTTATTTCTTAAGGGTAATTTGCAGGCGAGTCATTATGACGTGATTTTCATTGGGTATTACGGCCACTGTCTGGGCAACATAATTGTCTGTTTCTTTGGCGTCGGGGGAAGTTTTGACCATGGCGCCTACATTTCCCAGAATTACATGGGACTACATGACGCGTGATGACGTCTCTGCGTCACGTTTTAGGTACGTTTTTTGACCCGCGAAGTCCGCGGAGTTTTTGGATCCTCCAGGGACACAGAGGTGGCTCGTTTGTTGTGGCTGGCTGTGAGATTGAACGAGACAACACCAATATGTAAGTGAGCAGAGGGTCTATGTAGAGAGTTTTGTAGACTTAGTTAGTTGTCTCTGTTGAGAGGAGAGATACTTTAATATGGTTCTATCCATTTTTTACAGACAGGTGACCCATGAGGGGGAGTAGAGAATTGTTTTCACTGACCCGGATATGGGATAAAGTACAAAGGAGCCTTTGGAACTGATAGGTCGCACAATTTTCCAACATAATGCTACATCTAAATAGGTAAGATCTAGCACCTATGTATGTATTGATTAGCCTAGCAAGTGGATGATTGCGGGAGTTTGCAGCAATATCCCTTATTATTTTTTGCTTATATTGCACACTATTTTTAGACAGGGGTGAGAAAGGATATGTAAGAATTCCTGAAGAAATTGTGAATCTACAACACTCTACAGAAAAAGCCCAAGATTTACTACTGGGAACAGAGGTACGTAATTTTAGACATACCCTGCACCCTTTTAGGGATGAGGGTTCATGTTGTACATGTTTCACATGTAGAGATTGATACTCGATTATAAGTTACTAATAGGGTGTCCATTATTTCTTGATCAACAGGGTTCTCCCCTAGGACAAGAAGAATGTTCTAGATTACGACACAAGACAATTTGTCCCCTGAAGAATGTCCGACATTGTTGTGGTTCAAGGACAGAAATTGTACAAGTTGGGTAGTTTGTATTACATTGATAGGGAATAGACCATTAGTAGTGTGGCATAGGAATCAGAGTGTGAGATGTACACACAGTGTAAGATCCTTACGGAATATTTGCAAACATTACTCACTTATGGTGTTAAAACTTGTGTGGTTTTTAAACATAATGGTCTTATGTACTATGATCATTTTTTATGATTGTTTTATGAAATATAATGAATTGTAATAAAGTTTTGTAATATTTGATACTAGTGTGTTGTGGTAAGAGGGGTGAATTACACCCATAAAAATATCAGACTTTCTCCTTATATGTAAAAATATGTCACAATTTACCCATAAAGCACATGTTGCAGTGGCTCAAACACCCTCTCACAAATGGAACAGATGAACACTAACACTCTGAGTTCTCCTTGCACATAAAGCCATGGTACAGCAGTAATATAAGATTTTTAACACTTCGCTCACGCAGAGCAGGTGAGCTTGAGCAGAAACTGTGCAGGCGTCCCCCACACAAACAGAAAAGGTCACTCCAATGCAAGCTTCAATCATGTAGAACAGGTGGAAATCAGTGCAAGGTGTATAGCAAGGGTAGACGATTCCCAAACAGAAAATGGATCAAGAATGTGTCTCAGCAGTAGAAGCTCCTCTCATATTAATCAGGTGTAACATAGCCTTCAGTATTGCACACTGCACTCCTTTTTATTGAAAATGTATACTATGGATCTCAGTGCATCATGCTTTCCTCACATAGAACAGGAGCGTTGTGAGTCTCAGTAATACAAGATTACCACACTTGGAACTGGTAAATTCTGGGTCACAACAGTAGAAGTGCCAACTTGCATAGAGAAGGAACTGCATGGGATGGAGCAGTACAAGCACTACCACACCAAAGAGGTAAATTAAGGGCCTCACGACAGCAGTGCAAGCTATACTCACATATTACTGGAACACCATAGGACTCAGCAGTCCAAATTTCTGTTACAAAGAACATTGTCTCATCTTTCTCACCAACAATGTTGAAATAGGACTTAATGAGAGTATAGATTGGTATAGAGTATGAACCATATGTCGACCAATATAACATTCACACTCCATGAGTGGTAGATCTAGCTGTAGCGTTTTTGTTCACACTGCACCCACTGTACAGAAAAGGCTACACTATATAACCACCTGGTCCTTTTACTTTCCACCTAGACAGACGTCCTTTATCTTGCTTCTCAATTTATGTGCCGCACATACTTCTTACAATATGCGTTTCGACACCACAGTTTGGTGGCAATAGCTGATGGGTTCATAAATAGTGATGAGACACTTTATTTTTGAGAACTGCGCCATGAACTTACTGTATAAATGGCTATCTGTCAATGAAAGAAAGTCACTAGGTTCTTCATACGTTCTTTGTTGCCACACTCGGTGTAAAGATGGCTGACTGCTTATTAAGCACGAATCTGAAAAAATGTGCAGAGAGCAAAACTGGGATGTTTACAAAAAATGGATCAAATTTTATTTGCCATGATACAAAAAATATTCAAAAAGTCAATTAATGACACATTACTTTTAGAAAACATCATTGTATCACATAACACGACAACATGGGTAAACATAACACATGGCTAAAATTAGTCCATCGTCACAACCATACATAGTGCAGCATTCAGACCATACATCATACATAGTGACATTCAACCAACCAACGATAGCTAAAAATGACAAAATTGATTAACAATCGGGGGTGGGATATACATTCTTCAGCATGGGGTCTGGCATGGATTCACATGCTCATGAATATCCCCCGGTGTCAGGTTGGGAATCCTCGGTACAGAAAGAAATCAGTATCAGTTTCGTTTCTGATCTGTCTTTCCTAGTAGTAACCAATCACTGATCTCTGGGTCATACTGCCCACAGCCAATGACTGCCCTCTCCCTAAGCCCCGCCTCCGGCAGCCAGCCTCAGATTTTTACCGCATGTTCAAGTGTTGGGGGTCCTCGTGCTATAGCACTCCAGCTTTTGCTGGGTTTTCGCACTTTTTCAAAGAGAATTTCTCATTTTTCGGTTAAATTGAGCCTCAAGCTCCACCGTCTTTACATCAAATCAACAGGGACCCGTTTCGGAAGTTTCTACGCCCCTCAAGGGTGAAGATTTCATCGAGCAACACTTTTGGAGGATTCCAGAGGTTTCTGAGGCCTACCCCGGACATGGCTCAGGAGAAAGGGAGCTCGACGCCCGGGAAGCTGTTCAGGGCCTGCCCTGGATGCCAGCTGCAGAACGTGTTCAAGGAAGACGAGCATTCCTTATGCCTCTACTGTCTTCACGAGGACAAAACGCACGTGGAGGAGGACTTTGCCTTTTGCGGGAACATGTCGGAGCGGACCATGAGGGACCGCCATCTTTGTCTCGTCAACTGGCTGGAGGGAAAGAGCCCGTCAGGTGAGAAGAAAAAGAAGAAATCCAAGCGGTCTTCTAAGTCCTGTGAGGGCGCCCCCGCGACGGGGGCCCAACAGAAGGCTAAGCACCGCGAGTCCGCGGGCACCGGCAGCGCCGAACGGTCAGGCTCCTCTGCTGCCAGGCAGGGCGCATCCTCCCCAGCGCCATCGACCACGAGCCAATGCTCTGGCTCGGGTAAGAGGAAATCCGAGAACCCAGCCAAGCTTCTGGAGAGGCCCCGGTCGATCTCCGAGATTTCGGCTGATGGGGAGCGAGGCAGGGAGTCCTCCCCCAAGGTGAAGGCCACAAGCACGCAGTCGGTGACTAAGGCCGAGTCTCCCTGTCACCTCGGAGGGAGGCATCTTTCAAGCCCATCGAAAGAACCCCCACGAAGCCCCGGCGCATCCCGACGAGGGTGGCGACGGAAGCGACGGCAGCGCTGACGGGACCCCAGACCAACCGTCGCGCCTGGTGCCGCAGGACAACTCGGCGGCCATTTTGATGGCAATTCAATCCTCTGAAATAAGGACTAGATTGCCTTTACCCCCGACGGAGGAGCCGGAGCCAGGCCCGATGGAGGAGCCAGGGGCAGGCCCGTCGGGAAGTCCACCACCCAAGAGGAGAAGAATACATCCTTTCCAGCCCTCGAGGCCTGCTCAACCCTCCTCCCCATCCACGGTCCGCGGGGATGACACGGACACGGCCACGACGGGCACGGACGACGAGGGAGGCGACGGCGGGGTGGACCTCTTGTCGTCCCACCTCCCCGGGCTTCCCCGCCCGATGAGATTGGATCCTTCCATGCGATGATCTCCAGGGCATCCAAGCTTTTCCAGCTCTGCCCCGAAGAAAAGAAGGAGGGGTTCCTCTATCAATGTCGAGAGACCAAGAGGAAGACGGTCCTCGCGGTACCTCTACTGGATGACATCTGGGATGAGGGCTCTCCCTCTTCAAGAACCCGTCCACGACGCTGGCAAAAAGGGTCCGATACAAAAAGAAGTACCGGGTCCCCGACACGGCCCCTCTATGCCTTAGAGCACAGCCGACCCCGGATTCAGTCGTCTCAGCGGCAGCCAGGAAGAAGGCGGGGGGGGCATCGGCATTGACATCGAAAGAAGCTCGACGCAATGGGTGTCATGATCTCTGCTTCCAAAAGGTCAGGGTTTTCCCAACTCCCTTGGAAGCAGATCCATAACCCAGGTTCCGAGTGCCAACCAGTCCCAATTGGGACCTTTTGGACCCAGTCCTGGCGCCAGTGGCACCAGGCTCATAAATATGCCCAGTCCCAGCGCTGGAAGCGCCGGGCTCATAATGCTTGGGTGGACTTACCTGCAGCAGACCATGATGCTTACTTGCCTGCCAGTTGAGCCTCTGATCTTCTTCTGTTTGGAACTACTTTTCCTGTTGGGTGGGGCAGGAGCCACTCCCTAGATTCAGAACACTGGAACTCTTCTGGAAAGCAGGAACTCTTTTCTTACCTAGGCGTGGCTGTGGAAGGAGACACCTAAGCACTACAGGAGGCTATTTAAACCACACCCGATGGATGAATCTTGCTTTGCGTTATTCTGCATCCTCTGCAGCAGAACGCTCATCGTGTCTTCTGCATCTGATCCTGGGCCTAAGGAAAAAGGCTTACCATCCTGAATCCAGTCTTCAGCAACACCTATAAAGACAAGAAAGAACAGGTTAGCATTACGGTCTTCAGTGACAGCTCTTCACTTACCTGGTCCATCGGCTGTCACCAACGCCTCGCGGTGCATTCCGGCATCTGAAAGACAAAGGCTTACCTACTCTTCGTGCGCTCCGGAGGTCTTCACACTGCATTCCGGCATCTGAAAGACAAAAGCTTACCAACTCTTCGCACGCTCCGGAGGCCGTCGGCGCTGCATCCCGCATCTGAAAGACAAAACAAGGTGCGTTTAAAGACATTGGGGAACTTTAATACTCACGTGCCATTACTCCTTTCCACATCTAACCCAGTGGGTATTCCGGCACCCTGCAGCCGCTCCGAACTTGTACCCGCAAAATAAAAAGACAGTTAGAGCGCATCGTGAAGCAGGCAACAAGCGCTTACTTACGTGCTTCCAGGCGCTTCTATTCATCACACGGGCTCCATCTTCAACTCACTTCAGCCCGTCATCCGCCATCGCCGGAACCCTGCAAAACAAGAAACATCATTACTAAAGACTTTAAAGACATTAGAGTTACTCGAAACTTACCGTTCGTGCAGTAAACGACGGACAGCAGTCCTCTGAAGTCAAGAGGCCTGCTCCCCTTATCCAGTGAAGAAACTGGTTACAGCACCCTGCCCCGAGGCAGATGGAGAGCACGGCGTTCACTTACCTAAGACATCTTACCCTTCAAGTCAGACATACAGTGCACAGAGGTCCAACCCAAAGAGCCAGCCGTGTGTTGCACATCACCTTTGAAGATACGGTATACGCCCAGTCAAGACCGGCGCCTCTACGGGATTCAGGTGAGCGTTACAGAACGCAAAGCCTACCACAAAACTCCGGTCCAGGCGCTATGGAAACCTCGGATACCGACCAGCTAGCCCAGTTACTTGGGGAACTAAGGGCAGAAGTGCATGCAGCCCGTCAGGAAACGAATGCTCTAAGAAGGGAACTGATTATTTCCAAGGAGCGAACAGATGATCTCGCTAGACAATTGCTACAGTCACAAGCCGGACAGACCCCGTTACCCGCATCTGGGGGAAATCTTCCTTCTACATCCTCTATGAATCCAGTGCAGATCAACCTACCTGGGAATGTACCTCTGGCTCCGCCCGAACGATTTTCTGGTGACCCAAAGAGGTTTGCAGTATTTATCAATCAGTGCCGGTTGCATTTCTTATGCCGGCCAGCAGCCTTTCCAACTGATCAAGCTAAAGTAGCTTTCGTGCTTTCGTACCTTAGTGGCAATGCGGCAGACTGGTCGATCCCTCTAGTAAATCAAGATGATCCGGTCCTCCATGATTTTCAAGCTTTTCAGCTCAGTATGGAAAAACTGTTCGCAAGACATTCACAGGGGCAGGCCTTGGACAATGAGCTTCTTTCGTTGCGACAAGGTAATCAAGACCTTTTGGCTTATATTGCGTCTTTCAACAGACTGATAGTGGAAACTCAATGGCCTGAGGACAAAAGGATTACGCTGTTTTATAGAGGTCTACGTGGAGAGCTCAAAGATGTGTTAGCCCAAGTAGTGAATCCCCCACAAGATTGTTCGGACTATATAGACTTAGTCGTTCAAATAGATCACAGAGTGCAGAACAGGAAGGCCGATCGTTCCAAGTTTGATGCTCGAGTATTTTCCAAACCGCCAACTCCTTCCAAAGGAGTAGACTCCGGGGAACCCATGCAAATAGGGGGTCTGAAAGGTCCTCTAACACAAAAGGAGCGGGAAAGGAGAAAACAGTTGCAATTATGCCTCTATTGCGGAAACTCAGGGCACTTTCTTCGAGACTGTCCGGTGAAACCTGCCAAGAAGGCAGTAGGAGCTGCAGTTACCAAAGTTACAAACTCTGAGCAGGGAAACGACCTCGCCCGACAAGAATAGAGGTCCTCTTGCCGAGCGTGAAAACCAGTTCCGTGACCTCGCATTTCGTGATACCTATGGTCCTCATTAGCCCTGATAATCCGGATCGATTACATGCAATTGAAGCTTACGTCGACAGCGGTGCCAACGGCAATTATGTGGATCATGAAATGGTTTTGAGGATGAATCTAACTCTTTGTCCCAAGGCTGTAAAGGACGTCATTACTACGGTGGATGGTACGGAGATAGCCTCCGGGCCAGTAACGCATACCACTCAAGAGGTGACGCTAGTAAGTCAAGATGGACACCATGAGAAGATCGTGTTCGATGTGATCAAGGCTCCTCAGTTTCAGATTATTCTAGGAATACCTTGGTTAGAGAAACACAATCCTCTGATCGATTGGCGAGCAAGAACGGTCCAGTTCCCAGAATGTGTCTCTACTTGTCACCCTCCACCTGGTGTTGCACTGGCAGCAATTTCTTCAGAGACTCCCCAGTTACCTCCCGAATACCTAGAATACCAAGATGTTTTCCGGAAGGATCAGGCTAACTCTCTACCTCCTCATAGGTCTTATGACTGCCAGATAGACCTGATACCTGGATCTACTCCTCCTTGTAGTAGAATTTATGCCCTCACCGAGCCTGAGAACCTTCACCTTCGACAATACCTGGATCAATACCTGGCAAATGGGTTTATTCGTCCTTCCAAGTCCCCTGCTTCTTCAGCTTTGTTCTTCGTTCCAAAAAAGGAAGGAGACCTTAGAACTTGTATAGATTATCGCTCCCTGAACCAGATCACCGTTAAGAATAGATATCCGTTACCTTTGATCCCTGAACTCCTGGACCAAGTCAGAAAAGCATGCATATATACAAAGCTGGATCTTAGAGGAGCTTACCACTTGGTACGAGTAAAAGAGGGCGACGAATGGAAGACGGCCTTCCGAACCGAGTATGGGCTATTTGAATATCAGGTCATGCCCTTCGGACTTTGCAATGCCCCGGCCGCCTTTCAATATTTTATGAACGATGTCCTCAGAGAGCTCATAGATGTGTGTGTTGTTGTTTACATTGACGACATCCTCGTTTATTCTTCATCGGAATCTGAACATCGGAAACACGTGAAAATGGTCCTCGAAAGATTGCGTCAACACAAACTTTTCGCTAAGTTGGAAAAATGTGTTTTCAAAGTGACTGAAGTTGAATTCTTGGGATTCATATTATCACCTGGCGGAGTGCGTATGGATTCAAAGAAGGTCGATGCAGTTCTCAAATGGCCATCACCATCCTCCGTAAAAGGTGTGCAAAGCATGTTAGGCTTCGCTAACTTTTACCGCAGGTTGATCCCCGAATTCTCTCGAATAGTCCAGCCCATCACTGCCTTGTTAAAGAAAAACAAACGTTTTGAATGGTCTACCGAGGCGGAACAAGCTTTCCAGGATTTGAAGACTAAATTTATCTCTGCACCAATCTTAAAACACCCTCGCCCCGAACTCCCCTACATCGTGGAAACTGATGCTTCAAGCCTTGCCATGGGGACAGTTCTATCACAAAAGGACCCGGTAACCAATCAGTTGCATCCCGTGGGATTTTGGTCCCGCAAATTCTCGCCTCCTGAAATCAATTACACGATTACTGACAAGGAACTTCTGGCTATCAAGTCTGCCTTTAAGGCTTGGCGGCATTATCTGCTGGGGGCCCGACACACCGTTACTGTGATTACGGATCACCGAAACCTGCAATATTTGAAAACCGCAAAAGCCCAATCCTCTAGACAACTCCGTTGGGCATTATTCTTTGCCGAGTTTGACTTCATAATTACCTATCGACCTGGTACAAAGAACGGTAAAGCTGATGCCCTTTCTCGGATGGGAGTGGAAGAACACTTGATCAACCTTAAACCTGTACCAATCATTCCCGAACAAAGAATTCTGGGTGTAATCGCCACAGAATCCATAGAGGAAGTTAAGGATAAAGCCAGGCAACTTGTTACTCCAGCAGACATACAGAATTGGCATCTGCAGGGAAAGGACTTTGCAGTAAAGGACAACTTATTGTATTTCCAAGAACGATTATACCTACCCAGCACAGATTTACAGAAAAAAGTAATCGCTTGTTATCACGATTCTTTAATGGAAGGACATCCCGGTATGGCCAAGACCTCAGAAAAGATCAAGCGCTACTTCTGGTGGCCGTCTTGGAAAAAAGATATCAGAGACTTTATAATGTCCTGTGGAGTATGCGCCCAAAACAAGAGTCAAAAGGAAAGACCAGCAGGCCTCTTACGCCCTATTGACATCCCATCTCGCCCTTGGCATACGCTTTCTATGGACTTCATCACCGATCTACCTCCATGCTCCGGATACAATATGATTCTAGTAATCGTGGACTTATTCTCCAAGATGGCGCATTTCATTCCGCTCAAAGGCTTGCCAACAGCAGCAACTCTGGCCCGAGAATTTCTCGAAAACATCATCCGACTGCACGGTTTTCCTTCGGTTCTAATTTCGGATCGAGGTAGTCAATTTATTTCTCATTTTTGGCGAAGTTGCTGTCGTTCGGCTCAAATTGATGTGAGACTATCGACCAGTCACCACCCTCAGACCGACGGACAAACCGAGAGGACCAATCAAACTCTGGAACAGTATTTACGCTGCATGCTGCAACAAACTGAAAAAACTTGGAAAGACATCCTTTGGATAGCCGAATATGCCTACAATAACTCTGTCCATTCGGGAACTGGGAAAACCCCGTTTTTTCTTTTGTACGGCAGTCACCCTCGAACCTCGGAGTTGGATCCCCTCCAAGATCTTGAAACACCAGCAGTAGACTACCTGCATTCTACAATCACCCAAGCCTTTAAGGAAGCTGTTTCTCACCTTCAAAGGGCTAAAGAACAATACAAGAAAGGAGCAGATCAACATCGGAAGGAAGCCCCTCAATATCAAGTAGGGGATCAAGTCTGGTTATCCACCAAATATCTACCTCTAAAAGGGCCACGCACATTCAACCCAAGATACCTTGGTCCCTATTCCATCACTACCATATAAACCCAGTAGCGGTCAACTTGGACTTGCCCCCGCACATGAAGATACATCCGGTCTTCCACGTCTCTCTATTAAAACCCGTGCAACCTCAAACCCGACTAACTAAATCTCCAAAACCTATCCTAGTTGATGGAGAACTCGAGTTTGAAGTCAAAAGCATTCTGGACTCCAAGATCTCCAAATCTAAACTATTTTACCTAATTGACTGGAAAGGCTACGGCCCCCAAGAGAGATCCTGGGAACCTGCTGAATATGTCCACGCTCCTTGCCTAATCAAAAGATTTCACCGAACATTTCCTGACAAGCCAAAACCCCCGGAGGAGCCCGGTTTGGGAGGGGCCTTGAGAGGGGGTACTGTCATGATCTCTGCTTCCAAAAGGTCAGGGTTTTCCCAACTCCCTTGGAAGCAGATCCATAACCCAGGTTCCGAGTGCCAACCAGTCCCAATTGGGACCTTTTGGACCCAGTCCTGGCGCCAGTGGCACCAGGCTCATAAATATGCCCAGTCCCAGCGCTGGAAGCGCCGGGCTCATAATGCTTGGGTGGACTTACCTGCAGCAGACCATGCTGCTTACTTGCCTGCCAGTTGAGCCTCTGATCTTCTTCTGTTTGGAACTACTTTTCCTGTTTGGTGGGGCAGGAGCCACTCCCTAGATTCAGGACACTGGCACTCTTCTGGAAAGCAGGAACTCTTTTCTTACCTAGGCGTGGCTGTGGAAGGAGACACCGAAGCACTACAGGAGGCTATTTAAACCACACCCGATGGATGAATCTTGCTTTGCGTTATTCTGCATCCTCTGCAGCAGAACGCTCATCGTGTCTTCTGCATCTGATCCTGGGCCTAAGGAAAAAGGCTTACCATCCTGAATCCAGTCTTCAGCAACACCTATAAAGACAAGAAAGAACAGGTTAGCATTACGGTCTTCAGTGACAGCTCTTCACTTACCTGGTCCATCGGCTGTCACCAACGCCTCGCGGTGCATTCCGGCATCTGAAAGACAAAGGCTTACCTACTCTTCGTGCGCTCCGGAGGTCTTCACACTGCATTCCGGCATCTGAAAGACAAAAGCTTACCAACTCCTCGCACGCTCCGGAGGCCTTCGGCGCTGCATCCCGCATCTGAAAGACAAAACAAGGTGCGTTTAAAGACATTGGGGAACTTTAATACTCACGTGCCATTACTCCTTTCCACATCTAACCCAGTGGGTATTCCGGCACCCTGCAGCCGCTCCGAACTTGTACCTGCAAAATAAAAAGACAGTTAGAGCGCATCGTGAAGCAGGCAACAAGCGCTTACTTACGTGCTTCCAGGCGCTTCTATTCATCACACGGGCTCCATCTTCAACTCACTTCAGCCCGTCATCCGCCATCGCCGGAACCCTGCAAAACAAGAAACATCATTACTAAAGACTTTAAAGACATTCAGGGTAATTCATAGAATTTCGCAGAAAAGTGTCGCAAGCGGCTGGCGCAGAGTGTCCGCGTGCGATTGACTGCGCCAGGCACGTGCGCTAAAACCGATTTCCGCGCACAGCGTATTCATGGATTTTAGGCTCCCAAACCAGCCGTGGCGCAGAGAATCGCAGCGACCCTGCAGCAGCGCCAGTTACGCCCCCAAGAACGCCCTCGCGCAAGGAAAAGCCATCAAAATCGCTAAATCATCGCAAACGGCTGCGCTAACCCTGGACCAGTTCACCGGCCTGGCAAACAGCAAACGCCAAGCGGGGAACGTGTATTTCAGGGGTGCGCGGGAAGTTCCACACGCGATTGGCCCAGTGCGAGCAAGGGATGTGTATTTCAGGGGTGCGCGGGAAGTTCCACACGCGATCGGGCCTGGGGGAGCGGGCTACGTGTATTACAGGGGTTCGCGTGAACTTTCTCACGCGATCGGGCCTGGGGGAGCGGGCTACGTGTATTTCAGGGGTTCGCGTGAAGTTTCTCACGCGATCGGGCCTGGGGGAGCGGGCTACGTGTATTTCAGGGGTTCGCGTGAAGTTTCTCACGCGATCGGGCCTGGGGGAGCGGGCTACGTGTATTTCAGGGGTTCGCGTGAAGTTTCTCACGCGATCGGGCCTGGGGGAGCGGGCTACGTGTATTTCAGGGGTTCGCGTGAAGTTCCTCACGCGATCGGGCCTGGGGGAGCGGGCTACGTGTATTACAGGGGTTCGCGTGAACTTTCTCACGCGATCGGGCCGGGGGAGCGGGCTACGTGTATTTCAGGGGTTCGCGTGAAGTCTCTCATGTGATTGGCCCCGTGCAAGCAGGGTACGTGTATTCCAGGGGTGCGCGGGAAGTTCCACACGCGATTGGCCCAGTGCGAGCAAGGGATGTGTATTTCAGGGGTGCGCGGGAAGTTCCACACGCGATCGGGCCTGGGGGAGCGGGCTACGTGTATTACAGGGGTTCGCGTGAACTTACTCACGCGATCGGGCCTGTGGGAGCGGGCTACGTGTATTACAGGGGTTCGCGTGAACTTTCTCACGCGATCGGGCCGGGGGAGCGGGCTACATGTATTTCAGGGGTTCGCGTGAAGTCTCTCACGTGATTGGCCCCGTGCAAGCAGGGTACGTGTATTCCAGGGGTGCGCGGGAAGTTCCACACGCGATTGGCCCAGTGCGAGCAAGGGATGTGTATTTCAGGGGTGCGCGGGAAGTTCCACACGCGATCGGGCCTGGGGGAGCGGGCTACGTGTATTACAGGGGTTCGCGTGAACTTTCTCACGCGATCGGGCCTGGGGGAGCGGGCTACGTGTATTACAGGGGTTCGCGTGAACTTTCTCACGCGATCGGGCCGGGGGAGCGGGCTACGTGTATTTCAGGGGTTCGCGTGAAGTCTCTCACGTGATTGGCCCCGTGCAAGCAGGGTACGTGTATTCCAGGGATGCGCGGGAAGTTCCACACGCGATTGGCCCAGTGCGAGCAAGGGATGTGTATTTCAGGGGTGCGCGGGAAGTTCCACACGCGATTTCAGCAGGGTATGTGTATTCCAGGGGTGCGCGGGAAGTTCCACACGCGATTTCTGCAGGGTATGTGTATTTCAGGGGTTCTGGGGAGTACTACACGTGAATTGGCCGTGTGGGTCCTCCCAGGTGTATGCTCCACAACCTCCACGGCCCCTGCAGGCAGCCCACACCACGGGGGACTACCCTGCACCCCTGCTCATGTCCCGCAGGCAGCCCATCCACCATGGGCATGCCCCCCAGCCAACCCACATGTCACCTTGCACTACTGATCAACAATGCATGTCTCCCACCACCCCCACCCCCCAGCAGTGCAGGGGCAGCCTCCACCAGGCCCCCACTCATGTCTCCCACCACCCCCACCCCCCAGCCACCAGGGGCACCCTCCACCAGACCCCCACTCATGTCTCCCACCACCCCCAGCCACCAGGGGCATCCTCCACCAGGCCCCCACTAATGTCTCCCACCACCCCCACCCCCCAGCCACCAGGGGCACCCTCCACCAGGCCCCCACCCATGTCTCCCACCACCCCCACCCCCCAGCCACCAGGGGCAGCCTCTACCAGCCCCCCACCCATGTCCCCCTGCACCACCACCCCCCAGCAGTGCATGGGCACCCTCCACCAGGCCCCCACTCATGTCTCCCACCACCCCCACCCCCCAGCCACCAGGGGCACCCTCCACCAGGCCCCCACTCATGTCTCCCACCACCCCCACCCCCCAGCCACCAGGGGCATCCTCCACCAGACCCCCACTCATGTCTCCCACCACCCCCACCCCCCAGCCACCAGGGGCATCCTCCACCAGGCCCCCACTAATGTCTCCCATCACCCCCACACCCCAGCAGTGCAGGGTCACCCTCCACCAGGCCCCCACTCATGTCTCCCACCACCCCCACCCCCCAGCATCCAGGGTCACCCTCCACCAGGCCCCCACTCATGTCCCCCTGCACCCCCACCCCCCAGCAGTGCAGGGGCACCCTCCACCAGGCCCCCACTCATGTCTCCCACCACCCCCCAGCCACCAGGGGCATCCTCCACCAGGCCCCCAATCATGTCTCCCACCACCCCCCACCGCCCTGCCACCATGGGCAGCCCCCACCAGGTCCTCACAATCCCCAATCATGTGCGTAATGGTCAGCCTCCACAGCCAAAAAGCCCTACCAAGTAACCCATTCACCCACATGGAAATGGAAATCACATGTTACACCCCCAATGTTCATGAAGCTAATGAAGCCATGTCCGTCACACACAATGGTTGCAATTGAATGGGAAAACACACAACATGACATGCATGAAACCAATGAGATGATACCACACAGTGAAGTATGCAAACAAAATTGTATTGAAAATAAATAAGAATGCTAAAGAAAGAAAACTAACTACAATGTGAATGAGAAAAAAGTAAGCTGCATGTCCGTATGAAAAAATGAAACTTGAAATCCAAATAGAAAAAAATGTTGTCCAAAGTCAAATGTAAAAAAATCTCCATGCAATAAAGAACTATGTACAAAAATAACAAGGGTCCATGAGCCCAACTGAACAAAGGAAACCTACTAAAAAATCTACCTAAAAATCAACTATATACAAAAAGTGGAGCAGTGTCCGTCGACTCCAAATCATAATACGAAAGAAAGGAAACCTAAAACTAAAGAACTATATACAAAGGCGGCGGGCAAGTCCAGCGGCTCACTCTGTGGTGTCCCGGGCCAGGGCATCATCAAACTCCTGTTCGATGTCCCGGAGGCGGTCCAGTTCCATGGCCCTGAGGGTCCGCAGGGACGACGCTGTGTCCTCCTCCAACCCCCTGCGGATTGCCTCGAGGCACTCGGCCCGCCTCAGGGCCCTCCGCATGGAGTTCTCCGCCCTGACCATTGTGAGCCGCGCCTCTTCCGCCCGCCGCCGCTCAGCACCTATGGCGTGGCCCAACCGCTGCCACACGGAAGACACTCTCTGTCCTGGGTCCCCCTGCCCTCCGGCCGATGCCTGCCCCTCCGATGTCGAAAGCCCCGAGCCTTCATGGCTCCCACCATGTTGCTGCTGCTCTGCCTCTGCCCGTGCACTGCCTCCTGCTGCCTGCACATCCTCCACCGGCTGGGGTGCACTTGTTGATGTGGCCACCCCTGCTGGACCACCGACTCCCGACTGTGGCAGGGATGCCTCCTCCACCAGCCTGGCCGCACCGTCAGAGGCAGCTCCACAGGGCACCCAGGTGACTGATGGGTGGGAAGATGGCACAGAGGACGACTGGCGCGTAGGGGGTCCAGTTGAGGAGGGGGTCGGAGCAAGCCCCATCAGACGGAGGAATCCGGCCTGGGTGACCTGTCCCAGCAGGCTGACGTGGTCAACGAGCCATTCGAGATGACGTGCAGTCTCTCCATGAAAAGACTGCAGGTCACCTCGCATGGCCCGTTGACGCAACGCCACACCAGCCAGGACAGGCTCAACCCGGACCTGGATAGCCACGTCCGCAGGCAGAGGAAGGCCAGTTGACGTCAGCTCATCCCCTGCCTGGAAACGGGTCTGGACGTAGGCATCCCTGCTGGTGCAAGATGATGCAGGGACAGGATCGGGGACAGGATTGCACACAGGCACCTCCGCGGCGGCCTGTGCTGCCTCCTGTCCCTGGTCCTGGACTGCACCACTAGCACCAGTGGGATCCCCACCTCCAGACCCCGTCTCTGGTGCTTGCACGGCCTCCTCCTCCACCAGACCCCCCACCAACCTGGATGACTCCGTGCCATCTTCCCCTGTTGGGCCCTGTGGGGTCCCAGCTGCCCCTTCTGCTGCCGAGGAGTCCAACTCCAACCTCCGCCTCTTGGACCTCCCCCCGGCAGCTGCGGCCTGGGACGCGGCACCGGACTCCTCACTCCCCGACGAGATGACAACACGGGAGGGGAGCCGGGCCTTGCGTCTCCGGCTGGCGGTCGGATCCCCGCCTCTGTGCTCCACAGCACCTTCTCCGCCCTCTTCATCAGTTGACGCTGCAGACAGGGAGAAACAAAACACAGGCATCAGGGCACTGTACAATGGACACATACACACATGACAGTTGCACATGAGTGGCATTGGCAAACCTCAGACATGTCATCACAATCCCCAACACACATGTCATTGCAACTCGCACACATGAGCCATACCACAGCCATATTGCAACTGCCACCACCATCCATACACATACAACAGCATGAGCAGCCAAAGTTGACCCAGACATCACATGCAACACAGGAAGTGCACCACACATGTACACACACCACCACACTTGCATGCATGTGTACACCTCGGCCAAGTGTCGCACTGTTCAGACGGGCATCCATGTCACATCTGCCAATCAGGCTTACACATACCGCAGTCACATGCATCCATGTTGCATCACTGTTGCACCCTTGTCAAATACACACACATGCACATGTACACAGTGCTCATACATGCAGCCCAATACAACATACATGCGTGACATCACGGACATGTCTACTTACATACACATACATACAAACATGTGTGCACGCACAACTGCATTTGCCATGCAAGCCTACACACACAAGCACCATCCATGTCTCACACATTACAGCCCTCGCATGTGTCAGCCCCACGGCCATGTACACCCCCACCCATACTCGACCCCATACAAACACATGTGCAACCTGCACAATACCGAATAATCAACACCCGCACTGCTCACAATCAGGATGCATGTACACTCACCGCTCGACTCCAGACGGGTCTGCTTCTCCAGGACCTGGACGTGGAGCGCTGGGGATATGCGTTCCAGGACCCCCATCTGTTCTTCCGACAAGTGGCCCCGGCGCCCCTTGGCATCCGCTGCCTTCAAGAGGCGCCGGGCCTTGTTCAGGGTCCTGGACCTGAAGTCCTCCCAGCGCTTCCTGACATGTTGTAAGTCCCGGACTGCCACCCCCTCCGCGTTGATGGCAGTCACGATGTCAGTCCAGATCCGAGTCCGTCCTTCCTTGTCGGCGCGGGAACTTCCGAAGAGGGCATCATACTGCCCCAGGACTTGCTCCACCAGGACGCCAACTTCGGTGGCACTGAAGCTGGTGCCCCTCTGCCTCTCTGGCCGGGGGTTGTCAGTGGTCACAGATGGTGTTTGCCCCGACATGACAACCCCAGAGGCAGGAGTGGGTGGGCAACTGGGTCCTGGGGCTGGGCTGTGGAGCGATGGAATTCCAGTCGGGAGTCTTCGGTACCAGCAGGGGTGGTCACAGCAACAGCACCCCTGGCTGATGTGCAGGCAGCAAATGGCAGTGCACGTGGGCAGCAGGCAGTCAGGCAGCAGCAGATGGTAGGTGGGAGCGTGCTCGGGGCTCTGGGGGGCAGTAGTTCGGCCTTCTGGGCAGGAGCGTGGTCTTCCGTGTGCTTATGCGTGGCCAGCTTGGTACGGAGTGATTTGCCACGTGAAAATCCTGCACGTCAGCGTGAAAATCGAGGAAAGGCCCTTAGCGCGTAAGCGCGTCAGCACGCATACGCGATTCTATTGGACCAAAGGCCCTCAGCGCGTAAGCGCGTCTGTGACGTGACCCGCACGGGTGTTTCCCACACAGCACGTGATGACAGAGCACACGTGGAAAGACTGCACGTCAGAGTCTCATCGCGTGTGATTGGTGGAAATGGCCCTACACGCAGAAGTGACAAAGCGTGTAATAGGAGGAAATGTCCCTACACGCAGAAGTGACAAAGCGTGTAATTGGAGGAAATGTCCCTACACGCAGAAGTGACAAAGCGTGTAATTGGAGGAAATGTCCGTACACGCAGAAGTGACAAAGTGTGTAATTGGAGGAAATGGCCGTACACGCAGAAGTGACAAAGCGTGTAATTGGAGGAAATGGCCCTAGCGCGTACACGCCGCGTAAGTGACGCTGGACGTGTGGGCCTGTATAAAAGGTACGCGTAGAACACCACTTCCTTGTACGTGCTTTTCGTGGAGAGCGAGTGGGTGAATTCTGTACTTCTTGTCGTTTCACACGCGATTTACTTCACGTCATTTCAAGTTCGTATTCCCTGTTACCTCTGACAGATTTTTCTCTTCTTTCGCTTTTACTGGTTTACCTGGGCCTGTTCCCTCAAACAGTGTTCCCTTCTACTGTTGTCCTGTCTCCTCAGACAGCGTACAAATCTTCTTTTGGCGGGGGTGTTGCCAACCAAACATGCTCCTTTTACACGCTCGTTTACCAGGCAGACGGTGAGTCACGCACGTATCTAACATCTGTGCTTGCCCCGTGTGTAGCCTACCCCTTCAGAGGTCATTCTAGGCTGCGTGTGACACGCATACGTTCATTCTTGTGTTTCTGGGTGCCACAGCGTAGTGCAGGTTTTTCTTTCTGCACACGTGGTCTAGGAGGGGTTGCGTGCACGTCATCTCCCTTTTTTGGGCCTCCTGTGCGTTGCGTGACCCGTCATCTTTCCCCAGGGGTTACATTCAGCCTTGCTAGAGCACTAGGGTACAATTACCGTCTGGTACCCAACCCCTTTGACCCCCAATTGCCCAGGACAATAGTCTACATCCACTCCCATACGCACATTAACATCAGTGCCATGGCTGGGAGGCGAGGATTCCGTAAGGGTGGCAAAGGTGGAAGAGCCACAAGTGGTGGCCGTGGTGGATCCGGTAGGGGACGTGGTCGTAACTTGCAGGGTGAGCCTGTCCCCCCATGTGTGGAGGACCAGTCACGGGCACCCATAATCCCCCCCCCCCCTCCCATTGAGGCTGATGTGGCTGACACCATCCATGCTCAGCCCTTGTTGGACCAGCCCATTGTGGCACCAGACCTGGCTGACTCCATGGCTGACTTCCAGGTCAGCAGGGCTACGACACGTGCGCTGGTGCACGTTGATGCCATCATGCCACGTGGATCTGGGGCAGCAAGGTCATCTGCTGCACCAAGGAGGCAGGGCGGAGAGGCTGCAGGGGCAGCTGCGGCTCCATCCACCCCAGCCCTCACACACCCAGCCAGGACAGTGTCGGTCCTAGTCCATGCTGCTGACATTCCCCCTGACACCATCACACTAGACCCAATGCCTGCACCAACTCCCATGCTGAGTGTGCAATCCCACACTCCTGATACAGAGTCCACCAGGGCTCCTGCCCCTAGTGTCCAGAGCGGCGCAGGACACTCAGGATCACCACCACCTTCCAAGCGGAAGAGGAAGAGTGCTCGTCCGGCACAGGCTGATGCCCCAGACACGGCTACACAGTCCGGCCCGTCCAGGAAGCCCAGCTTCACGGATGACGAACTGAATGCACTTGTCAAGTATGTGTCCGGACATGACAACGAGATGGTCATTGTTGCAGGATCCAAGACCACACCTGCACAACGCCAGGCACACTGGCAGACCGTTGCGGACATCGTAAGTGCCCTTGGAATTGTGAGGCGCACAGCCAATGATTGCTATAAGCGCTGGAATGACCTAAAGCGCAGGGCAAAGAGTAAGCTGGCCTCAAGTCATGCCGCAACTCTAGTGACTGGAGGTGGGTCTCCAGTAGTAGACATGGAACTCACTCCACATGAGTCAGTCGCTGGGACCTACGTCACGGAGGAACAGATCCAAGGCGTGGGAGATCTAGCTGATTACGAGGCATTGTCCGGTGAGTGCACATGCATTTGTGTGTCATCCATGTGCATGGTGTGTGTGTGAGGGCTTCTGTTTGTGTGCCAGGTGAGAGTGTGTGCGCCTGAGTCATATGGGTCAGCCATGTGCTTCATGCAATCCTTCCTGCGCAGCTGCATTTGGCCATAGCAGTATCCCTTCTGCCAACAGTAGACATCTAGGCCAACTGCACGCCAGTTGCCCTTGAAGTGTCACCTTGCCACAACATATTTGCTTATTTTTCACTGTTCATTCAGTCAGTTTGTTTGCATTCCACCACTTTCACTAGGCATGTCGCTGTCCACTAGTCACATGTCTGACATGGGTATGGTAAAGTGGAGTGACTTTGTTACCTGGATATCATTTGTACACACATGTCCCTGTGCAATTGAACCATTTCAGACTGGCAGCTCCAGGTGAAAAATCTGACCTGTTAGAATTAGAAAAGCAATTACATGCGGGAACTGGACTGAATGAATAGGTGCTGCCCTCCTCTCCATCTTCACTCAATTTCAATGGTACATGCCATCTGTGTGATGGCATGTGTGTTTCACCTGGCAATCACAGGCCAATGTGTGATGCCACTGCCAGGCAGCATGCAGAAAATGTGTTCATCTTCCATCTTGGTGTCATCAGTGTGTGCCTTTTGCCTGCACTTCATACGCAGTGAGGGTGCATGCATGGGAGGGTTTTAGTCATGTGGGACATGTGTCAATCAAGTACTGGTTCTCTTGCTTCTCAGCCCTCATTGTGTGCCATGGTGCTAATGCCTGTTTCCATTTCTTTGTTTTCATGACTTTGCAGGGGAAGACGCACCTGATACTGCTGGGGTTGTGGAGATGGTGCAGTCCGAGGGCCGACCAACCACCAGTGAGGGACGTGGTGTGGTGGTGGGGGAGAACCCACAAGTGCTGCAGGTCGTGCTCTCAAGGGGTGTCTCTGGCTGCACCTCCCCCGAGCTGTACTCAGGTGTTGATTCGGATGAGACCTACGTGCCATCGCAGGTGAGTGTTCCAGGGAGGGATTCTGTTCTGTCTCACCCACCTGCACCAGGGTCAGGACCCTCCATGGGGATGTCAGTGTTGGCAGCTACGCCTTCGGTGGTTACGGATGCAGGGTCACACTCCGCGACATCTGATCCTGTTCCTGGGCCAGCAGATCAGAGGGGGAATGCAGTCCTGCAGCCTCAGGCAGTGCCGGCACAGCAAGGCGCAGTTCGCCTTGCCCCAGACAGGTGTGGTGCCCGCCGACGTGGTGGCCGTACGCCACCCGGCAATACCGCATGGGAGCAATCCATTTACGGTATGGCAACCCAACAGGCTGCATCATCCGAGATGATGGCTCAGGCCATGGATAGGGTGGCGACTTCCATTGTCCCCCCAGAAAGGCTGATGGAGCGACTAGAGCAGGCAACCGACTCCATCTGCCAGTCACACAGGGAGGACATGTTGGGGTCCAACAGGGACAGGCGGGCGGCACTGGCGACTCTGCAGGAGGCCATCTCCATTGTGTCCCAGGGCCACAGGGAAGCCCTGAGGCAGGAGCTCCTTCACCTCAGGACGACTCTTGTTGAGCTTGAGGCTTCAACACACCAAAGGACAGAACAGCAGCTGGAGCGTCTCAGCTGAGATGCAGGCAACGAGGGCGGAGGTCCGGGCATCCTGTGAGTTGTTGCATGGGGACCTCCGCACACTCATCCTCCAGAACCAGACCTACCACACCCGCATGCTTGCAGCCATGGAGGAGCAGACTAGGGCCTTGCGTGGGCTGCCTCCCATAGTGCAACCACCTCCGGATGCAGCTGCACAGGGTGATAATAGCGACAGCAGTGATACTCCCACAATAGGGTAGCCGTGTGGGCCATGAGCCCATGGAGGTGTTTTATCTTCCCAGGATCCACGCAGGTGGGTTCTGGTGTGCATCCTGTCCTCGGACCTCCTGGGTGGCCTCCCCAACCCCACCGGGCCCATCAATGGCCATTTTTGATTGTTTCTTATTTTTATTTTAATTTTGATTTCTTTTATTCCCAATTTTTTTGGGACGATCTGTTGGCTTCGATCTGTTGGCTTCCGTGGTTCCTGTGGGCATACGCTGCATTGTGGCTGGGCACATGCAGGCTTGTAATGTATTTGGTTCAGATGCTTGGGTTTGAGTCACACACACCCCTCCTGCTTCCCGTTTCCATGGGCTTGCAAAGGGTGTGCCCAAGTGACAGTGAATTACACAGTGACGTTGGACTCCCATGAGCTGTGTGGCCAGTCTGTAGTCAATACTGTGTATACATTCATAGTGCATATTGCTGTTGTGTTGTACACTGCATGTTGCATTGATGTGTAACTCTTCTTCTGTGTCTACCTCCCAATTTGCAGGTCCCTTCCTCATGTCCACACAAGGACCTCTAGTCTGGAGATGGGGACCATGTTGGCAGCAGTGCACCTACAACTCTACATGGCGACAACACTGCACAGTTGGTAGTGGTGGGAGTGCAGGCATTTCCAGGTGGTGAGACTACTAATATGTAACATTAGTGATGTCATGTTAATGGTACTACGTGCTCAAGTATGTTGTTGGTCCGGCATTGCTGTGAGCATTTCAGGTGTTGCAGGTTTATAATAGTGCCACTGTACATAGTGAGACTGATGTCATGTTGTGGGGATTACTTTGTTTACCTGCAATTAGCATGACATGGCACGGTGTGTCGTGTGGCGGTGCTGGGGTTGGGTTGGCTGACATGGCACTGTCCTCTTGTTGCATTTTGCAAGTGGGTATTCATTTTAGCTGCTTCCATGTGTAACTTCACAAAACTGCATTGGTGGTGTCTGTGTGGGTAGGGATGCACACATTGTGACACTTCCAGGTGAACAATCTCAGGCTGACATGGTATTCCCGGTTCATTCTCCAGACATTCAGGATCAGTGTCAGGTTGAGTCATCATTGATTGTCAGATGGAATGTGCCAGGCAGTGTGCACTCCACAGGGGTGTGATTTCTATGTGAAGTAATTAGCCACTAGCTGTGTACGGGCTGCCTCCCCCCGTGCCCTTTCCCCTCCCATGCGCAGCGGCTGTGCATGTGGTTGGGGATGTGGGGCTACCACCATGTCCACGGCCAGGCCCCGGCGTGTTGCAACGTTGTGCAGGACACATGCTGCCACTATGATCCTGCACACTACTGGGGGAGCGTATAACAGCTGCCCGCCAGAACGGTCAAGGGAGCGAAAGCGTGACTTTAGCACTCCGAATGTGCGCTCCACTATGCCCCTGGTTGTAATGTGGGCTGTGTTATATCTTACCTGGGGTGGCGTGGTGGGGTTCCGAATTGGCGTCATCATGTGGGGGCTGAGAGGGTAGGCACTGTCCCCTGTGGAGGTGGTGATTGGTATCATTGGTGGGGTTGTGACCTTGCTCAGTATCCAACATGCATGCATGTGCAGTGGCATACATACTCACCAAGCAGCCATGTATCGCCATGCCGCCCAGCTTCTAGGTCCCTGCTTAGGGTGGACATTCGGTAAATGAAGCTGTCGTGGGTGGAGCCGGGATAGTTGGCATATACTGAGGTGATGATTCCCTTGGCATTACATGCTACCTGCACGTTGATGGAATGCCAGTGCTTGCGGTTCGTATAGATGTGCTCAGATGCCCTGGGGGGACGTAGAGCCACATGGGTGCAGTCGATGGCACCTAGCACTTTGGGGAATCGTGCCACAGCGTAAAAATCCAGGGCGGCAGCATGCCTTTCTGCAGGTGTTCTGGGCAGGTATATGTGCCTGCGGACTGATGGGCGTGCAGTGATGATGTTCAAGACCTGGTGTAGGCAGCGTGACTGGGTGGCCTGTGACACCCCACCCACTATGGCACTTGTCCGCTGAAATGATCCAGTGGCTAAGAAGTGAAGTACATTGAGGACCTTCTCCAGGGGGCTGAGTGCTTGGGAGCACAGGGTGGGTGATGTGAGGTCATCCTCCCACTCACTCACCAGGTCCAGTATGATGTGTGGTGGAAACCTGTACCTCCCATACACCTGGTCATCAGGCATCCCGAAAAGGCTGGTTCTGGGTGTGAATATTCTGGCCCTGACTATCCTCCTCCTCCTCCTTTGGTAGCCCACTGCCACTGCTGCTAGGAACGGTATGTTCATCCTGCCGTCTGAGCTTGTTATTGTTAAAGTCCGCAAATTTATGCTTTGCGCGTGTTCTAGGCGAGCGTGTGACCCGCCCACCCCTGGAATCCAGTTCCCAGTCCAATAGCGTGTGGAAATTCACACGTACCACGGGATACAGCGTGTGACCCGCGCACCCCTGGAATCCAGTTCCCAGTCCAATAGCGTGTGGAAATTCACACGCACCACGGGATACAGGTTCGCTGACGTACTTGCCTGTGTGAGTGCCCGCGCACCCATTAAATACACGTACATAGGCCAATCGCGTGTACGCGCACTTTTGTCCAATTACACGCGATGACACTCTGACGTGCAGTATCTCCACGTGTGCCCCGTCATCACGTGCTGAGTGGGGAACACCCGTGCGGGTCACGTCACAGACGCGCTTACGCGCTGAGGGACTCTGGTCCAATAGAATCGCGTATGCGTGCTGACGCGCTTACGCGCTAAGGGCCTTTCCTCGGATTTCACGCTGACGTGCAGGATTTTCACGTGCCAAATCACTCCGTATCAAGCTGGCCACGCGAAAACACACGGAAGCCCACGCTCCTGCCCAGAAGGCCGAGTTACTGCCCCCCAGTGCCCCGAGCAGCCTCCCACGTGCCATCTGCTGCTGCCTGCCTGCCTGCCTGCCTGCTGCCACCGTGCCCTGCCATTTGGTGCCTGCACATCAGCCATCTGCAGGGGTCCAGTTGCTGTGTCCACCCCTGCTGGAACTGAAGACTCCCGACTGGGATTACATCGCTCCACAGCCCAGCCCCAGGACCCAGTTGCCCACCCACACCTGCCTCTGGGGTTGCCATGTCGGGCACTTCCACATCTGGCACCAGTGGCAACCCCAGGCCAGAGGGGCAGAGGGGCACCAGCTTCACTGTCACCGAAGTTGGTGTCCTGGTGGAGCATGTCCTGGGGCAGTATGATGCCCTCTTTGGATCGTCCCGCGCCAGCAAGGAAGGACGGCAGAGGATCTGGGCCGACTGTGTGGTTGCCATCAACGCGGAGGGGGTGGCAACCCGCGACGTCCTGAAGATCAAGAAGCGCTGGGAGGACTTGAGGTCCAGGACCCTTGTGAAGGCCCGGCGCCTCGTGGAGGGGGGCCGGGGCCGCATGAGTTCCATCCAGATGAGGGTCCTGGAACGCGTACGCCCAGCGCTCCACGCCCAGATCCTTGAGAGGGAGGCCCGTCTGGAGTTGAGCGGTAAGTGTCCATGCATTACTGTGTGAGACAGGGCATGTTGCGGTGTGCTGGTTCTATGATACTTGCCTGTATGTGTGCCATAGGCCATGTATGCATGTATGTGTGCAGGGACATCATGGTAATGCATGTGCGACCAGTGATGTGTGATGCACATGGTTGTTGCATGTGTTGAAATGCTGCATGGGGAGCCCTATGCAGATTTTGAACATGAGAGCATGCCAGTCTCTGTACCTGGACATGGGTGGGGGTGAGGGATGGGTGCTGATGCCAGGTACATATATGGTAGCCATGTCTGTGTGCCTGACCTGCGTGTCTGTGACTTGTGCATGCCATGGATGCATGACACATGTGTGTGACAATGCACAGATTCAGTAAAGCAGCCAAATTACCCTTGTATCCGCTGTGTTTGGTGTGTTTGGGGCCAGATGGATGTGACTGAGGTGAAGTGTGTGCATGTGATGGGCATGAGCCATGATGCATGTGAGTTACATATCATTGAATGTTTCAAGAGTCCATTGGACATGCATGGAAATGTCCATGGCATGCACCATGCCTGTTACTGTGTGTGTTTTGCCTGGACTGACCCATGTGTTGTGGAGGGACATGATGAAAGTGTACTTTGACAGTGGTGCTCATCTGCTATTGCTTCCTGTCTAGGGGACCATTGTACAGTGCCCTGATGCTTGTGTTCTTTGTCTCCCTCTACGCAGCGGCTAGTGAAGAAGAGGGCGGAGACGGCGCTGTGGAGCAAGGCGGTGGGGATGCCCCCACGGCTGCAGCGGAAGGGGTGGGTGAGCCCCCACAGGGGCCTGCTACGGTGGGAGACGGTGAGGAGCCATCCAGGTTGGTGGTTTGCACAGAGGAGGAGGAGGCCGCCACTGGGGCACACATGGGGCCTGGTGGGGGCATCCCTGCTGGTGCAAGTGGTGCAGTCCAGGGCCAGGGGCAGGAGGCAGCACAGGTCACCGTGGAGGGGCCTGTGCATGTCGCTGTCCCTGACCCTGTGAGTGCACCACCATGCACCAGCAGGGATGCCCCGTCCCAGGCCTGTCCGCAGGTAGAGGGGATGTCCATGTCACCTGACTCCCCTCCACCTGCGGACGTGGGAACCCCTGGCCGTGCGGAGAAGGTCCTGATTGGGGTCGCGATGCGCACGGCTGTGATTCGTGATGCCGTGCGTGCTTCCCGGGAGGAGCACGCACGTCATCACGAAGTGCACCGTGCCGACGTGGCCCAATTGGGATCGGCCATGTTCGGGGGTTTCCTGCATGTGTTGGCCAATGTGGCGGCCCTCTCCTCCTCTGTGCAGGCTATCCACCAGTCGTTCTCCTTGCCGTCTTCCAGCCCAGATGCCACCAGGGCCCCCTGTGGACCTGCCCCGACCAATGCAGCCAGCTCGGTGGGGATCCCATCCCTGCCACAGTCGGGAGTCAGAGATCCAGCAGGGGTGGACACCAGAGCAACTGGACCCCAGCAGATGGAGGATGTGACGGCATCATCGGGCAGGGCACGTGCACGACGGCGTCGGTGGTTTCCATCAGCCTGGATGCCGTCGTGCTGGCACAGGCAGTTGCGTCGGAGGCAGCAGCAGGCTCAACGTGGGAGGCATCATGGCTCGGGGCCATCAACATCAGGGGTGCAGGCATCGGCCGGAGGGCAGGAGAACCCTGGAATGGGAGTGGCTTCCGTGTGGGAGCGGTTGTGCCAGCGGATAGGTGCGGAGCGGCAGCGGGCAGAGGAGGAACGGCTCACGATGGTCAGGGCGGAGGACTCCATGCGAAGGGCGCTGAGGCGGGCTGAGTGCCTCGAGGGTCTTCGCAGGGAGTTTGAGCTTGACACTGCGTTATCCCTGCGGGACCTCGGGGCCATGGAACATGCCCGCCTCCAAGCCATTGACCAGGAGTTCGATGATGCCCTGGCCCATGACAACAACCAGTGAGCCGTCCGAATAGCCCGCTGCCTTTGTATATAGTTGTATAGTTAGGGTTAGGTTTCCTTTGTTTTTTTGATTTTTCTTTTGGTTGCGATTGGACAATGCACCACTTTTTTGTATATAGTTCAGTTTTTAGTTAGTAGTCATAGTTAGGTTTAATTTGGTTGGGCTCATGGACCCAGGATGATCTTCTTCATGGTTCTTCATTGGCTTATTTTAATTTTTCAGATTATTTTCTTGGACATTCATCTTGTTTTGTTTGATTTGCTTTGTGTTTTTTCTTATTTCATTTCCATTC
Source organism: Ambystoma mexicanum (assembly GCF_040938575.1). Taxonomy (NCBI): domain Eukaryota; kingdom Metazoa; phylum Chordata; class Amphibia; order Caudata; family Ambystomatidae; genus Ambystoma; species Ambystoma mexicanum. The sequence goes on from NC_090929.1 coordinate 314,673,371, forward strand.
TACTTGCTGTTCAATACATATTATTATTTTAATCTTCAATGTGTCGTATCATCTCATTGCTTTCAGGCATGTCATGTTGGGTGTTTTGTCATTCACTTGCAGCCATTGTGTGTGACAGACATGTGTTGAATTGCATTATTTAAATTGGGGTTGTAACATGTAATTGCCTTTGATATGTGGGTGGGTGTGATAGTTGGTTGGGCCTTTTGGCAGGGGAGGATGGGCATTACGGACATGATTGGGGAATGCTGGGACCCAGGTGCAGGGGGGCATGGATTGGACATGGGTGGGGGCCTGCTGGCAGGTGCCCCACAATGCTGGGGGGGTGGGGGTGGTGGGAGACATGAGTGGGGGCCTGGTGGAGGGTGCCCCTGGTGGCTGGGGTGTGGGGGTGGTGGGAGACATGAGTGGGGGCCTGGTGGAGGGTGACCCTGCACTGCTGGGGTGTGGGGGTGGTGGGTGACATGAGTGGGGGCCTGGTGGAGGGTACCCCTGGTGGCTGGGGTGTGGGGGTGATGGGAGACATGAGTGGGGGCCTGGTGGAGGCTGCCCCTGCACTGCTGGGGTGTGGGGGTGGTGGGAGACATGAGTGGGGGCCTGGTGGAGGGTGACCCTGCACTGCTGGGGTGTGGGGGTGGTGGGAGACATGAGTGGGGGCCTGTTGGAGGGTGACCCTGCACTGCTGGGGTGTGGGGGTGGTGGGAGACATGAGTGGGGGCCTGGTGGAGGGTGCCCCTGCACTGCTGGGGTGTGGGGGTGATGGGAGACATGAGTGGGGGCCTGGTGGAGGGTGCCCCTGGTGGCTGGTGGGTGGGGGTGGTGGGAGACATGAGTGGGGGCCTGGTGGAGGGTGCCCCTGCACTGCTGGGGTGTGGGGGTGATGGGAGACATGAGTGGGGGCCTGGTGGAGGGTGCCCCTGGTGGCTGGGGGGTGGGGGTGGTGGGAGACATGAGTGGGGGCCTGGTGGAGGGTGCCCCTGGTGGCTGGGGGGTGGGGGTGGTGGGAGACATGAGTGGGGGCCTGGTGGAGGCTGCCCCTGCACTGCTGGGGTGTGGGGGTGGTGGGTGACATGAGTGGGGGCCTGGTGGAGGGTGCCCCTGGTGGCTGGGGGGTGGGGGTGGTGGGAGACATGAGTGGGGGCCTGGTGGAGGGTGCCCCTGCACTGCTGGGGTGTGGGGGTGATGGGAGACATGAGTGGGGGCCTGGTGGAGGGTGCCCCTGGTGGCTGGGGGGTGGGGGTGGTGGGAGACATGAGTGGGGGCCTGGTGGAGGGTGCCCCTGCACTGCTGGGGTGTGGGGGTGATGGGAGACACGAGTGGGGGCCTGGTGGAGGGTGCCCCTGGGGGGTGGGGGTGGTGGGAGACATGAGTGGGGGCCTGGTGGAGGGTGCCCCTGGTGGCTGGGGGGTGGTGGGAGACATGAGTGGGGGCCTGGTGGAGGCTGCCCCTGCACTGCTGGGGTGTGGGGGTGGTGGGTGACATGAGTGGGGGCCTGGTGGAGGGTGCCCCTGGTGGCTGGGGGGTGGGGGTGGTGGGAGACATGAGTGGGGGCCTGGTGGAGGGTGCCCCTGGTGGCTGGGGTGTGGGGGTGGTGGGAGACATGAGTGGGGGCCTGGTGGAGGCTGCCCCTGCACTGCTGGGGTGTGGGGGTGGTGGGTGACATGAGTGGGGGCCTGGTGGAGGGTGCCCCTGGTGGCTGGGGGGTGGGGGTGGTGGGAGACATGAGTGGGGGCCTGGTGGAGGGTCACCCTGCACTGCTGGGGTGTGGGGGTGATGGGAGACATGAGTGGGGGCCTGGTGGAGGGTCACCCTGCACTGCTGGGGTGTGGGGGTGATGGGAGACATGAGTGGGGGCCTGGTGGAGGGTGCCCCTGGTGGCTGGGGGGTGGGGGTGGTGGGAGACATGAGTGGGGGCCTGGTGGAGGGTGCCCCTGCACTGCTGGGGTGTGGGGGTGATGGGAGACATGAGTGGGGGCCTGGTGGAGGGTGCCCCTGGTGGCTGGGGGGTGGGGGTGGTGGGAGACATGAGTGGGGGCCTGGTGGAGGGTGACCCTGGTGGCTGGGGGGTGGGGGTGGTGGGAGACATGAGTTGGACATGGGTGGGGGCCTGCTGGCAGGTGCCCCACTGTGCTGGGGGGTGGGGGTGCAAGGGGACATGAGTTGGTGGTCATTAGTTCAAGGAGACATGTGCCTTTGCTGGGGGGCATGCCCATGGTGGGTGGGCTGCCTGCGGGACATGACCAGGGATGCAGGGTAGTCCCCTGTGGTGTGGGCTGCCTGCAGGGGCCGTGGAGGGTGTACAGGGTACACCTGGGAGGACCCACACTGTCAAATCACATGTGGAACTTCCCGCGCACCCCTGATATACACGCGCCCAGGCTATTCGCGTGTGGAACTTCCCGCGCACCCCTTAAATACACGCGCCCAGGCTATTCGCGTGTGGAACTTCCCGCGCACCCCTGGAATACACGCGCCCCCAGGCTATTCGCGTGTGGAACTTCCCGCGCACCCCTGAAATACACGCGCCCAGCCTATTCGCGTGTGGAACTTCCCGCGCACCCCTGAAATACACGCGCCCAGGCTATTCGCGTGTGGAACTTCCCGCGCACCCCTGAAATACACGCGCCCAGGCTATTCGCGTGTGGAACTTCCCGCGCACCCCTGAAATACACGCGCCCAGGCTATTCGCGTGTGGAACTTCCCGCGCACCCCTGAAATACACGCGCCCAGGCTATTCGCGTGTGGAACTTCCCGCGCACCCCTGAAATACACGCGCCCAGGCTATTCGCGTGTGGAACTTCCCGCGCACCCCTGGAATACACGCGCCCCCAGGCTATTCGCGTGTGGAACTTCCCGCGCACCCCTGAAATACACACGCCCAGCCTATTCGCGTGTGGAACTTCCCGCGCACCCCTGAAATACACGCGCCCAGGCTATTCGCGTGTGGAACTTCCCGCGCACCCCTGGAATACACGCGCCCCCAGGCTATTCGCGTGTGGAACTTCCCGCGCACCCCTGGAATACACGTAGCCCGCTCCCCCAGGCCCGATCGCGTGAGGAACTTCACGCGAACCCCTGTAATACACGTAGCCCGCTACCCCAGGGCCGATCGCGTGAGGAACTTCACGCGAACCCCTGTAATACACGTAGCCCGCTCCCCCAGGCCCGATCGCGTGTGAAACTTCACGCGAACCCCTGATATACACGTAGCCCGCTCCCCCAGGCCCGATCGCGTGAGGAACTTCACGCGAACCCCTGTAATACACGTAGCCCGCTCCCCCAGGCCCGATCGCGTGTGAAACTTCACGCGAACCTCTGATATACACGTAGCACGCTCCCCCAGGCCCGATCGCGTGAGGAACTTCACGCGAACCCCTGATATACACGTAGCCCGCTACCCCAGGGCCGATCGCGTGAGGAACTTCACGCGAACCCCTGTAATACACGTAGCCCGCTCCCCCAGGCCCGATCGCGTGTGAAACTTCACGCGAACCCCTGATATACACGTAGCCCGCTCCCCCAGGCCCGATCGCGTGAATAACTTCACGCGAACCCCTGTGATGCACGTACCCTGCTGAAATCGCGTGTTAGACTTCCCGCGCACCCCGGTATACACGCACACGTATTTTTTGTCAGCGGGTGTCCGTGTTTGTGGGTACCTCTTTGCACGTCATTTTTCCTGGAGGGCCACAGTATGGGACATTCATCATGGCAGTATATAGGTGCTATTTGTTGGCGCACCTTTTGGCGCACATTTCTTACAGCCGCAGAGACGCTACCGCCTGCTTTCTTGTGGCGGTCGTGTTTGTGCCTGTGCGCTGGTTTGAGCGTGCGCTTTTTTGCCCTATTCTATTCCATGAATACGTGTTGTAGGCGAGCGTGTGGGCGTTCCGCGCACTTGTGCCCTGTACTTCCCCCGTGACGCCCACGTTTTGGCAAGTTGTCCCCCATTCCGAGTGTTACGCCCGTGTTCCGCCTACTTTTGTTGCGTGCGCCGCGCTATGTGCGAATTTCGCTGTGGCCTGTGCGATTTTCGCTGTGACCTGGCGCACGCTGTTAGATGGCCTGTGCGCCAACGTGTGCCGCGCACTTGTTTATCGCACATCCGCTGGTTTTCTCGCGCACGGCCTTCCATGAATCGACGTGCGCTGCTTTTCGTGCGATTTTCGCAATTGCACTGCGATTTTCGCTATTCCACTGCGATTCGCACGTTTTTGCCCACTTGCGCCGCGCTAATTATTCCATGAATCGGCCTCATTAGAGTTACTCGAAACTTACCGTTCGTGCAGTAAACGACAGACAGCAGTCCTCTGAAGTCAAGAGGCCTGCTCCCCTTATCCATTGAAGAAACTGGTTACAGCACCCTGCCCCGAGGCAGATGGAGAGCATGCCGTTCACTTACCTAAGACATCTTACCCTTCAAGTCAGACATACAGTGCACAGAGGTCCAGCCCAAAGAGCCAGCCGTGTGTTGCACATCACCTTTGAAGATACGGTATACGCCCAGTCAAGACCGGCGCCTCTACGGGAATCAGGTGAGCGTTACAATGGGACGACGAGTCATCACGTCGGCGGCGACGACGATTAAGGTGGCCAACGCCCTGGCTATCGTTGCCCGTTAGGACAGGGAACTTTGGTATAAAATCGCTCCCTTGTTGGACTTCCGGACGACAAGAGGGCAGAAGCCCTGGAAATCTTGCAGGAAGGCGAGGTGGCGTCAGACCACGCCATAACGGTGGCGACGGACATCGCTGACACCAGTTTCCACCAGTTGGGCAACAGTGTTTGCCTCAGACGGCGCGGATGGCTTAAGGCAATGGATTTCTGCCAGGACATACAAGCCAAAGTGTTGGACATGCCCTTCGACAGGAACAACCTGTTTGGGAAGACAGTTGATGAGTCCCTGCAAGCCATCGAAATGGACACGGAGACAGCCGGGGCTCTGGGAGTTCTCCAGCAACGACGGCCGTCCTTTCGGAACACTGGAGGCAAGCAAGGGTCCTCCAAAGGTTCCGGCAGCGGCTCCTCTACCTACCGTCAAGCGGCCCGTTCCTTGTCGCAGGAGGCCTATAGAGGACGGGGCAAGTCTGGAGGTTCCCACCGTCGTCGCCAGGGAGGTCAAGGCGGCAAGGCGGCCTCGAAACAGGACTGAACCGACCGTGGCGTCAGGCCCCCACCGAAGCACCCCGGTGGGAGGCCGGCTGGCGAAGTTCGTCAGCGTGTGGGAGTCCATCTCCACCGACCGTTGGGTGCTGGAAACCCTGGCCCACTGGCACGCCCTCGAGTTTCTAAAGAAGTGCCCTCGCGTGCCACCCGTGGCCAGGAAGGAAAACCACGTACCCCAGCTGCTGCTGGAGGTAAGGGCAATGCTCAAGAAAGGTGCCATCGAGCTCGTCCCAAAGAGACTTCGGGGCTCCGGGGTCTACTCAAGATACTTTCTCGTAAAGAAGAAGACAGGAGGTTGGCGTCCCATCCTGGACCTGCGGCGACTGAACAAGTACATCAAGGCTCAGAAGTTCCGGGTGGTCACCCTCCAGCATGTGCTGGGACAGCTGGAGGAGGACGATTTCCTGTCGTCGTTGGACTTGGAGGATGCCTACTTTCACATCCCCATTCTAAAAGGACACCGGAAGTTCCTCAGGTTCCTGGCCCAAGGACGGCACTACCAGTTCAAGGCCCTCCCGTTCGGATTAAAGTCAGCACCCAGGGTATTCACCAAGTGCCTAGCACCGGTGGCGTTGTGGCTACGCCTGCAAGGGATCCACGTCTATCCCTACCTGGACGACTGGCTCATCCGAGCAAGGACAAGGGAGCTCGCCGTAGAACACACAGCGAAGACTGTCCAGCAACTCACGGACCTGGGGTTCTCCATCAACTTCTCCAAATCCCACCTGGTCCCTTCGCAGGTCGCCCTGTTTCTGGGAGCCAAGCTCAACACAGTGGCACGGCTGGCCTCGCCGTCCGACGAAAGGATGAAAGCCATCCTGGGCAAGGTGCAACGCCTGCTAGCCACGGACGTAGCCAGGGTAAGATCCATCAAATCCCTTCTCGGGATGATGTCCTCCTGCATCTATCTGGTACGCCTGTGCAGACTTCGAATGCGTCCACTGCAAGAGTTCCTCGACGCACGCTGGATCAAGGCGAGGGGCAGCTTCGAGGAGAGGATACCGCTCAACGAGACCTTCCGACGAGCGATCTGGTGGTGGGGCACCCGCTCTCATCTGACGGCGGGCGCAGACGATCAGACCCCAGCTCACCAGGTAACGGTGTTGACGGATGCCTCCCTGGAAGGGTGGGGAGCGCATACCGGAGATCCCCACGCGACAGGCCTTTGGCTCCCGGAGGAAAAACAGCTTCATATCAACATTCTGGAGCTCCGCGCAGTGTTTTGGGCCCTCAGGTCTTTTCTTCCGTCCCTCAAGGGCAAGGTGGTGAGGATCTTCACCGACAACACCACCACGATGTTCTATATCAGGAAGCAGGGTGGAACCAGATCCCCAGCCCTGTCCAAGGAAGCTCAGGATCTGTGGCATTGGGCCGTCGACCAGGGGATGTGTCTGGTACCCTTTCATCTGGCAGGGATAAAGAACACCATCGCCGACTCACTCAGCAGGGAGCTGCGCTCGTGCCACGAGTGGGAGCTACGCCAGGATCAAGTGGATCGACTCTTCAGGCTGTGGGGCAGACCCCAGGTCGATCTCTTCGCGACGGCGACGAACTCCAAGTGCCAGAGGTTCGCCAGCAGGTTCCCCCAACCGAGGAGCATGGGCGATGCTTTCTCGTTCCCCTGGGACAACCTGTTCCACTGTGCTTTCCCGCCGTTGCCACTGCTACTCCGGCTCGTCAACCAGCTCAAAAGGTCCCGGTGCAGGATGATCCTTGTCGCACCAGCGTGGCCGAGACAGATCTGGTTCCCGGACCTTCTGGACTTATCGGCGTCCCCACCAGTCAGACTGCCCGTGGATGCGAATCTTCTCTCCAGAGAAAGAGGCGCCATTCTTCATCACGACCCGAAGTCGCTGAACATGCAGGCCTGGCACCTGCAGCACTAGAGTTTGGGGGATACGATATACCGGCCGACTGCAGAGAGGTTCTTGCAAAGGCCAGGGTGTCCTCAACTCTCAAGTGTTACAGACACAAATGGAAGAGGTTCTCTGTCTGGTGCCGGGCACAGAAGATTAACCCTCTACGGATTACGGCCCCTCAAGTGCTGCCGTACCTACTGTCGTTGGCCAGGGCTGGACTAGCTCACGCCTCCATCAAGATACATCTGGCTGCCATCTCCAGATACACCAGGACAACAGGACGGGTGTCCTTGTGGTCTCATCGCCTGGTGAAGGAATTTATGAAGGGACTATTCCGCTTGTTCCCGCCGGTGAAGGCCCCAGCCCCGGCGTAGGAGCTCAACGTGGTGCTGACTAGGCTCATGGGGACTCCTTTCGAGCCTATGTATACGGCACCATTGAAGTTCCTATAGTGGAAGTTCTTGTGGCCATCACCTCCGCACGGCGCGTGGGAGAGATTCAGGCCCTATCTTGCAAGCCTCCATACTTGACTTTTCACGACACAAGGGTGGTGCTCAAGACACATCCCTCCTTCATGCCCAAGGTGCCGTTGGACTTCCACCTCAACAAGCCCTTGGTGTTACCAGTTTTCTTCCTGTTGCCTTCGTCGCCGGCCGAGAGGACTTTGCACTCGCTGGATGTAGCCAGAGCGCTGAAGTTCTACGTGGACCGCACAAAGAGTTTTCGGAAGACGTCACAGCTTTTTGTGAACTTTGGGCCTGCGAATCAAGGGAAGGCTCTCTCGAAGGCTTCCATTTTCAGATGCCTCTCCGGCTGTATCATACACTGTCACCGGTTGGCAAAACGACCGCTGCCCAGCCGCCCGAGAGCCCATTCCTCCAGAGTGATCGTGGCTACCACAGCGTTCTTGTCTGGTGTGCCCCTGCTGGACATCTGCAGGGCTGCTACGTGGAGGTCGACGCACTCCTTCACGAAATTCTACTGCATCAATCGGGATTCCAGGGAGGAGTCCAGGGTCGGCCAAGCAGTGCTGCGCAACCTGTTCGCCTGAAGGGCCTGGTGAGGAGGTAAGAGTTGCTTAATGTTGAGTTTATGTATTGCTTAATGTTGAGCCTTTTGCCACCTCCCGTGTTTGTGCATGTATGTAATCTTATATTCATGAGCATGTGAATCCATGCCAGACCCCATGCTGGAGAAGGAACAAGTTACTTACCTTTAACTGTTGTTCTCCAGCATGGGTCTGGCATGGATTCACATGCGAACCCTCCCGCCTACCCCTCTGCGGCTCTTCACTTGGTCATACTGCCACTTTATGTGCTACCAAATCTGAAGATGGCTGCCGGAGGCGGGGCTTAGGGAGAGGGCAGTCATTGGCTGTGGGCAGTATGACCCAGAGATCAGTGATTGGTTACTACTAGGAAAGACAGATCAGAAACGAAACTGATACTGATTTTATTCTGTACCGAGGATTCCCAGCCTGACGACGGGGGATATTCATGAGCATGTGAATCCATGACAGACCCATGCTGGAGAACAACAGTTGCAGGTAAGTGACTTGTTCCTTCCCCACATCCCGTCTGGTTATTTTAATGTTTAGAAATTAATTAACATACAACAATAGAAATAATTAAAACAATCTATCGCAAGGGTGGATCTGAGAAAAAAATGTTGTATACATCACATCCCTGGAGAGTAAACTCAACTGGTTTCTACGTAGAATGTATATTGAACAGCGTCTTCATCAGGAGATACAAGGCGAAAGGCTGCAAGAGAAGAGCAAAACTGCATAAATATGCAGCAGTCGCCATCTCATACACTGAACTCAACAATTAAAAATTATGTAAAACCACCACCTGTTACAGACCAAGAAAGTTACAAATTGAGAATTTGTGCTGGGGAAGTCAACCGAAGTCGAAAAATGCCCCCAGTAGCAGAGTTTTATTTGAAAAACCCAGAGGCAGAGAAGCTGACCCCGAGGAGTGTGCAAAAGAGCAAAAATAGGAACACCATGAAAAGGCCAAAAAGTCACAAAAATGTCTTTGAGGCACCATAAAGACCCGCAAACAGCAGAAAGGATAGTGTGGCCGTAAGGACACTGAATAAAGCCCAAAAAGGAAGGCATGCTAAATGTAGTGAGCAAAACTAACCTCATATGATTAGCCATTCGCATACACGAATGGCTGCCTGCGCACTGCTTATTAAGTCTGCCTAAGCAGTGCTCACTGAGTCACTATGACGACCCCGCAGCGTCCATGGACACGACTAAGGCTCCATAAACGTTCTACAGAAATGTATCATTTAGCAGGCAAAGAAATTGTTAATGAAGGAAACAAGCGTATAACACAATAGCGAGCAATGGCACTCGAACATGCAAGTTTACTCGTGCACTCCGGATCCCTAACATTATTTTAGTAGGCTAAACTGGCCAGCTATAACCATTACTAACACATTTGTCATTCACTCTTACTTACACAGTGAAGTCATTTAGAAACGTGAAATCAGCGCTACTGTGTGCCCAACGCTACATTGGGCCTCATTACGACCCAGGCGGTAAGGGGTTTACGGCAGCGTAAACAGCGCCGACCCTTACCGCCTGATTACGAGGTCCCTTAGGGCCATGGAGCTTTTAACACCTGCTTTTAGCAGGTGTTAAAATCCATGGCGCTAAGGGACCATGGAGTTAATTACGCCACCGTAATTTACGGTGGCGTAATTAACGCCTTCCCCACTCCCATTATGCCCTATGGGGCAAAAATGGGAATGTGGAAGGGTAAATGGGGATTGGGGACTTACCGCCCCGCCAAGGTCGGAATGGGGCGGTAAGTCCGCCAACCACCATGGCGTAAACGTAGTTTACGCCATGGTGGTAAAGTCACGGCCCAGGCGGTAACTTACCGCCTGGGTCGTAATGAGGCCCATTAACGAAAGCGGCCAGTTGCACACACACGGCTCATTAACCTTTGAGGAAGTTTTCCTTCCTACCTCAGAGGTGAGCATAGTTATTACTGCACAAGTTAATGCACTTGTTCACAGGACACTATATGAATTATACTACATTAAGCTTTTAATTGATATCGATCAGTACACGATATTCCTCATTCCAGCCCTCACTTTATCTCGAATTAGGTGGCACAGCACCTCAACCCAAATTAGCTAGAGTTGCAGCATCCGCCCCAATCCACTTTGAGCAAAGCTTCAAACACTCCTGATCTTCCCATGTAAGTGTTTACTCTAAATTTCGTTTGAAGCTAGAGTGTGCTCCAGATGTCTCAAACCTAACAGTGTATTCCTATTAGATCCATATGCACACACTGGTTTTTGTGATACTGGTTTAAGGACACATTTATGTTTTGCTTGTAGGGTCAACCTATTGGCTGGGTACTTTGCACACCGGAAATACTCAACAACAGTACCGGTGGTAAGCACCCTTTTGAACACTCAATTTTAAAAGCTGTGCATATTAGAATTTTGAAAACAGCATTAATTAAGGCTGTTTAAACAATTTGTTACATGTGGTCACGGATATTCCGTAGACAGGTCCAGTTTATTGAAAGAACAGGATACAACCTAGCATACCAAAATGCTTTAAATGTGTTTTTGAATATTATAATATATTGAATGTGCAAGTAACTAAATCCCATCTGCAATAACCCCCTGAAGATTTTCCGTCACCAACAGAATGAAAATGTGCGGAACGAAACATGTCGGGTATGGTCCGGCTATAATGTAATAGCTGAGAAATATGCAACAAGTTGTCTGTGTTTCGCTACACTTTGGTAGCGTTTTGAACAGAAGATTTAAACTATGGTTTTGCAACACTAAAGTGCTACGTCTTACATTCTGCTTTTGGAGATTAGTTAGCACCAACCGCTTTTGGAAGCACTGTGTTTTATTTGTTGTTCTTTATCTGAGAACAGGAATACTCTGTCATTCTCGACGTTAGTATTTTAATAAATTTAAGTTGAACACGTATCACTGCACTGGGGAGCACAAGTCACTTTACAAGTGTTTCATTGAACTCTGTGGTTTTAACCAAAAAAAATGTATGGTGATGAATTAAGTATATATTTTTTTTATACGTTTTCACTCTGGTCTCACACATTCTAACCATACATTTATGGTCGCAATAATCCATCCGACGAGTTATACATAGCATAACAACCTAAAAGTCACTTTTCCTTACTTTGGACTTTACAACTGTACAGTGTATTGTGGGTTGGGCGACCCACAACATTCCACTTCCCTGGAGTCTTTGTTTTTAATGCGACAAAGAAAATGCCCAGCATATGCCTCACTGATACAGCAGTGGGAGAAGCACCCAGATAGAACAGGAACAGTTCTTTGCCTCAGCAGTGCAAAGATCCTCAAAGATAGAATTTATATAACATGGATAGCGACTAGTCCAAATGCGCACACTAACTGGAATCAGAAAGCTTTTCAGTAGCAGTAGAAATTCAGTAAACCATAATTAGAAGGAATTCAGCTTAGAAAACCAAATTATTCCTATACCAATGATGATGAGTTATATTTAATTTTTTAAGACACAAAAACCTAGCCGATTACACTGTAAAGCAAACATGAAATGTATTGTGTGTTATGAGGTTCAATAGCAGAATTGTCATTTGATGATTAATGAAAGTCCTCATGTCCGGAAACTTGTACTACCTAATGGTATGCCAATGTTATGATACAACAGTGAAGAGAGGTAAAGACTCAATGCTAAATTCCATATTTAATCTCTTGGTCAGATTGTGGCTGGACAGAGTTAATGATTGTTATTCATATAGCATGTTTGCTTAAGCACTGTACATAGAACATATTTACATACAATTATCACCCAACTGAAGTTGATAATTGCCCTCGGAAGAATGAAAGGCTGGGTGGGCCTTGCTGGGATTCAAACCTGCGACCAGCATATCCCACACAGATTGCAGCAGCGAGCACTCAACCGACTGAGCTATCCTACCGGCTAACATCCTACAGAGGTTGGTACACTGACTATTGACTGAGGAATAATAATCACAGTGCCTAGAAGTTGAACAAACAATGCATGATGCGCTACATAACAAAGTTAAATACCTATCTGGATTATCACTACAGGGACAGGTTTTGCTGAGTTTATATTTCAATTAATGTAACTGTTTCATGCACTTCATGGAGAGCCAGGTTTTGGATGTTTTAATTGTAGTCTTGAAGATTTGACCAAGGCTGTGACTCCTGTGATTGGTGTAATAACAATCGCTCACCCTTGAGCAAGGACTATGCTGTATAAGGTGTCGGAAATGTGTCAGACAGAAATTTGCTATGTTTTACATTAAAGACTTTTATTAATAATAAAAAGGGGTTGGGAAACAGCCTCTCTGACCCTGCACTAGAGGAATTGTCCTACCTAAACAAACACTAAGGTTCTTTCCGTGTCAGGATTTCCAAAACAAAACTGTCCAGTGTCCAATGTTTTATACTGACCCTCACACTACAAACTTAGCTGAACAAGGGAAGTGTCTTTAACCTCGATAAGTAAAGTGTTCGTAAAGGTAGGATAAATGACTTTAAAAAAAGTTTCTTCAAGGATAAAGTTCTTGGTTCCAGAGCATAGGTCCCTACCCCTGGATTCTTCTTTACTCCTTGAGGTTTTCATACACTGGTGTTCTCTGGACCTCTTAAGGATAAAAGTATTTGTTCTAGAGGGTTGTTTTCTTCCCCTGAATTCACTTTTACTTCTTGAGTGTTTATTCACCACAGTTCTGTGGACCTCTCTTGACTGAGTACAACACTTGCACCATAACTGTTTGACTTCACAATTTCTGGGCCTCTCTTGGCCAAGTACAACACTTGTACAGCAACTGTTTAACTTCACAATTTTGGTCTCTTTCAAGAATAGTTCTTTGGGCCTTTCTTGGCCAAGTGCAACACTTGCACATACAACTTGTTTAACATAATCCTTTTCAATTGCCTGGTGTATTCCCCTATCAGGACTTCTGTTTTATACACTGACATTGCATTGTGTGCTCTCCTGCCAGGACCTCTGATTCATTCTTTTTGAGATTGCCTCTTGTACTCTCCTGCCACTACTTCTGTCTCACACACTTGAGGTTGCTGGTGTACTCTCCTTTCAGGACGTATGTTTCACACAGTTGAGATTGCCTGGTGTACTCTTTTGCCAGGACTTCTGATTCACTCCACACACTTGTGACTGCCTGGTACACTCCCCTTCCAGGACTTTTGTTCATTTGGGTTTATCACCCGCTCCCAAACTTGTCTGCATGTAGTATTCAATAATGTTTCTTCCTGATAAAGTATCTTCTTTCTGCGTTCTTCGTATTTACACTGTGTACATTTACACATTAGAAAGGGGTTAATTTGTGACTCAAATAACCTTCTCTTAATATGTCCATCTCTTTTCTCTTTCCCATGTAAGTAGCTTTCAATTGTTTGCACACTGCGTGTTCGCCGATAGGCCCTTGTGTCCCTGTTGCTTTTTGGAGGAGTCACCGGTTTCTGAAGGCGTTAGTATCTTTCCTTCGCATGCCGGTCCTCAGCGGTTTCCTCTCGACACGCTTGCTGTCTTCTCGGCTCTAGTAAGCAAAATGCTGTTCCCCTGCACTTGCAAAAGCCCAAGAGTTCTTTTCCGGCTCCTGGCGTTTCTGTAGTGTCCCTCGGTTCAGCAATTCCTTCTTCCTACGGTGGTGAGCCACCTAACTCCACCACGCCGGTACTGGCTTCTCGGCTACCTGCTTCTCTTGGAGAGGTGAAGCCCTTTCTTGCCAGTCGCCACAGCAGCTGCCTTCCCGCACCAGCAAAGACTTGAGTGCTCGCTAGGTTTGCAGTTTCTTTTGCTCCACATTGCTCGATCCTTCCTCTTCTTCGCCACAGTGTTTTGTGAACTCTGGGAATAGAAGTCCATTGTGAATGATTGACTTATGGAATTCGGATAAGCATTTTCAAAAGGTTTTGATGGCAAGTCAGTTTTGATTGATTGACAAGTGGAATTGAAAGAGGTGATTTTATCACATTGACAACTTAGGTTGGGAGGTTGGTCAGTAGTTTTGGTAAAAGGGTTTACCCTGCTCTTCATAGGAAAGGGAGTGGTTACATGACAATAGACCATACAGGTTTCAGACATGGGGAAGTTATTTTCAAGGAAAAATTAGGGATACCATGTCCCATCCAATGGAGCCACAACATCTTTCCGAAGGCTCCCTCCTCCCATGAGATCCTCCATCATATAGCGACCTCCAGAGTCAGGATCAGGTAGCGGCCGCTGTCCCCTGGCCACATGAAAGGGGTTTACGGCCATGAAATTAGTGATGACTCCACCGGATTAATCGCAGCTGACACTGACAATTTATAGTCATTTATTCCATTGACTGCAAGTTAAGGTTTAATTGATGTAAACTAGACCTTGCATACTCATCATTTTACACAGTTTTTTATAGACTGTAAATTACATTATAAGAGTACACATTATTTGCTTCTGCAAGAGTGTAAAAAGTAAGCAAATTGCAACAAAACATGACAACAAATAGGACTCATTAGAAACAAAAAAACTGTTGTTCAGCAAAGATGTATGGTTTCAAACAATTTAATACATTTGTGGAAAACCTTCTTCTACACAATACTGTATATAACCACACCATATAGATGCATCTTGCTGATAAATTAACACAGCACTGGAACGCCGAAAAATACTTTTGTGCAATACTGGGGTGCTTTCTCTGAAGTCTGAAAAAAACATAATTTGTTACAAAAGATAATTCTCAGTTGTAACTCAGTTTTCCAACTTATTAATGAAGGGTACCCAGGCTTACAGCTCAGGAAGTCTTCATTCTATTAAACCCACAGAGGCAAGCATTATGCTTAAGCTTCTTTAATTGTACTCTTCAGCAGATTCAAAACTTATCTCCTTTAAACTAAACATTTCATTTTGTTTTCCAAAACATAACAACAAAAACTGAACTACACATTCCATCAATCCTGTGTTTTTGGTAGTCCCTTTATCCACTTCCTTTGCTCCAGGTCCTATGAGTCACTTTCTGCCTGGGTCCTTTCCTCTTCTTTTGATGCCTCCCAACGGACATCGAGCCACTAATCCGCGAAATAGTATGCTGCCAACCAACTGCAACCAAATGGATCTAGAACTGAACGCCACCAAAGATTCTGGACACCACAGCAAGATCCGGTCCTCGACGGTACACCATTTTGCCACCGCCAGCAACTCTTCCTGCTTTCCGGTCATCCCCTGCAAAAACCAAGACACATATCAGGGAGGGGTATACGCAACATAAATCACAGCACTTGACATTTCTTCTGCACACATCCACAACCCCCATTGTGTACTGGTTGGGATAAAGTTTGCCTCTGTGTCTTTAATAGAATCAAGACTCCCTGAGCTGTAAACCTGGGTAATTTTCCTTTGTCTCGAGAGGATAGCTCAAGGGCAACTCACTTGCCTTGAAAGCAGGGACGATGCAGAGCAACACAGGTTTGATCCCCAGCTCCACACGTAGAAACCTCTGGGTATTAAGCGCATTATAAATAACCAATTACAATTTCAAGACTGGAGGCAAGTATTATGCTTGTTCAAAGCTCTGCACTATTGCCACTGCTGCACTCGTCATTGGCTTAAGATAGAACATCTCAAAGGTGGAATCGTTTGACCAGTCTACCGCTTTAAGAATATCATGAAGATTCGTGCCAGAGCTAAAAGCCTTAGAGGCTATTGCTCCTAAAACGAAGTGGGCACCAAAACGAGCTACTTCCACTTCAGCTAAAGACATCACTTTTCGTACCCATCTAGCTATAATGGTCACTGCTTCAAACTGTTTCCTGTGCATAATGAGCAACTGAGGCACCCTTGGGGCCTAACCACACTCGTCTTCGCCTCATACTCCTTAATGCAGGCTGCTACACACAAATTGGTCTGCGCCGGAAAGTATGGACACAAAATGACAGTGGAATTACTCTTGGTCCGCCTTGCTATTGTAAACGGCACTCTTTCCGGGTCAAAAAGCTTTCTATCTACCCTTAGCACTCACACGCCTGCCACTATCCTACAAGACACAAGACATAATAGCATAGCCAGCTTCCCTGACAATTGGTGATCTGACAAATCCCTATACTGCGGCCATCCAATGAGTAGCCTCAGTACCACATTGACGTCCCAGATGTGCGTATATTTAGGAAGCCGAGGTGAACAGATCTTCATACCCCGCAGTAAACGCACTACTGCCGGATGTTCCCCCATGGGCACCCCCCGTCTACCGAGTCATGCCCAGCAGAAATAACTGATCTGTAAACTACTGTATGAAAGGCCCTGCCCCTATCTGATAGACCCACCAGAAAATTCTGAATGTGTACTAAAGTGGCAGAAACAGGGTGAACATTGTGTTGGCCGCACTATCGCTCTACAACAAAATAGAGGCTGGAGGGTAATTTACTGGCCCAGTTAAGCAGCTCTTCTTCAGGTTAATAACCTTGTCCAAAACAACAATGCTACTGGGTCGGTGTCGTTTCAAAAGAGTGAGGGTCACATCTTATAATGAGAATATTCATTATGCTGAAGAAATGTAACACTTCAAACCGTTTCATAGTATACTAAATATCATGTTTTATTCAATTTAATTCTGTTAAAAAACGCTAAAACACATAGAAAACAGCCACAATAATATAACATGTCTGGAAAAGGTAAAGTGCTTTGTGCTACACAGTACAATGAGAAATGTAGGTGTAGAAGTCTATGATCACCAACCATCATTAATAATTGAGAAAACTAAAAAGAATGATACTAGGGAAGACAATACACAGTATGTAGCAATACATACAAAGTCAGCTGAGAGAAAAGATACCAACTGCCGTAATGGAGAGAAAGAAAAAGACAAAATCTGTGCGCTTCTACCAATGATAATATCTGAGGTTTTTCAGAAACTCAACGAAAGCAAAGATTTGCTTTAGAAAATGTTGACAGACATCAAATTTGTGAATTGGAATACAAGGGGACCCTCATCATTTAGAGACATTACTACAAGTAGACATATTTTCCATGATATCATCTTTTTCCAAGAGACATGGCTGAGAGAAAAAATGAACATAGATGATTTTACAACAATTGAGCAATATGCTATTTGTCCCAATGGAGGAAGACCCTCTGGTGGACTATTAATAGCTATGCGAAATACTATTCGACATGATATGGAATGTATAAACACAAACACTCCGGGAATACTCGCAGTGAGATGCACCACAAACTGGGGGCCTGCAATGAAGGGTTTAACCTTGATAAATGTATATTGGAAGCCAGTGAGTAAAGATCTAGACTCATTCATCGAAGAAATAAACATGATTCTTACTGAGATAAAGATACCCACCCACAGAGATACAATAATTATTGCAGGAGAGCTAAATGCACCATGCTTAACTGTCAGTAGGAATAAAGTCAATTCCAGCTTAAGTAGAAATAATGGATAACTCTGGGAACAGATGTTTCAAGATTGGAACTTAATGATCCTAAATGAAAACATCATAGGTGACCTGACGCCTGCTGAAACATGGTCAAATGGGAGAACCTACTCAACAATTGACTAATTAGCCGTATCTGAAGACCTTTTTCAAAACTGCATGAATTTCAATGTCACACAAATGAAATATAGCGATCACAGCTCCTTGCAGGCAAAGTTTGCTGTAAACAAGGGATCCATTAAAAAGGCAACTCAACCTAGCTCCATGTCAACCTGAGAGGAAACAGCTTAATAGGAATCAATAAACAAGGTGCCACATTGAATAGAAAGCTTGGAAACCTGATAGCGGATACCTCTGACTATGAAAGAAAGAACCTCTTGTCGCCTGGCATCTTTGTTAAATTCCTAAGGGACTTGGAACCCCCAAAAAATAAAGACATCACATGTAAAAAATAATCTACATAACTTTAATGAAGGGATGCAGATAAAAAAGCTCTCACTAAAAATCTTTATGAGCTAAAACATCAAGGCCTCGCGCCAAGTAGCTAAGAAATAAAAAAAAGGAGCTTTGTAACGCATCGTAATTGGTCAAGAGCTCATAGATATGCCTACAATGCCGGGGATGGCGAAATAATGCTACAAGCACTGCTTCCAATGAATGCTAGAAACTTCTGGTCGATTATCAATAATCAGACGCAATCTCAAAGCATACAACAATTAAGAACAATCACTGAAAAAAATGTGGGTCAAATACTACATAGACCAATTGAAAGAACCCAACTCCTCATTGCTGAACATGCTGAAAGAAGCAACATTGGAACTACATATAGGGAGACCAGTGATAGAAGGCCTGATTATTAAATCATATAGACCAAAAGCTGCCGGGCCAAAGGCCCTGACTAAAATAATCTTCAAAACAGACCCATCCGTGTGGTCAGAAATACTGGTTGGACTCTTCAAAAATATAATTTATAGCCAAACCCTGCCAGAGCCCTGGAAACGTGCCATTGTGATCCCCATTTATAAAAAAAAAGTGATAGAACAGATCCAGTCAAATTTCGTCCCATCACTTTACTGGACTGTGACAGTAAAATCTTTTCAAGCATGGTATCGCAGGAGCTCGAAATCTAGGCACAGTGTCGAGGAATTCAATCAAACCTCAAACTGGCTTTCGCAAGGGATTATTAACACTAGCAAACAGGCTCATATTGAACATTATCAAGGAAGAAAGTTCCATGAGCACTCAAAAACCAATTCACATGGCCCTAATAGACTTAATTAAAGTTTTTGATCTAGTCAACCGAGCGGAATTGTGGATGAAGCTAAGTAATCGGGGGATACCCAAAGGTCCATTAGCCATACTAATCACCTTGCATGACCGGACAACCATTCAAGTGAGGCTGAACATGAAGGGAGATCTGTCTGCAGAAATCATGACTGAAAACGGAGTCCGCCAGGATGTATTCTAGCAGCATCTTTACCTTGCTGACCTTGCAAAGTATCTTTATATATATCTTAGCATGTCCAAAAATAGGCAAATGTCCGATCCACTTTTTAGCTTATGCAGACAATATAGCTCTATTGGACTACACTCCAGTTAGCCTACAACACCTCATAAAGCAATGGAGATGTATGCTAAGGAGAATGGGGTAAGGATTAACCCAACAAAAACAAATATAATGATATTTGACAAGTGTTCAAACAAAAAAACAAAATTCACTTGGAAAATGTATAGTCGGGTTCTCCCAGTTTTAAAAACCATAAAATATCTGGGTTTCCAAATGAGAATCGGGCAAACCATGAAGGAATTTGTTCTAGAAATACAAAATAAAGCATCGCAATACATATGTTAATTTAAGAAATTACTGATGTCATTGTGTAGATTCTCGTTGCTACCTTTAAAACAATTCTATAAAGGGAAAATAGTACCAGCAATTCTATATGGAATGGAAATTCATCCCACTGCATGGGCATATAATTGTGGTCGCCTGGAAGGAAACTTCTGGAAAAAAATGCTACAACTTCCTTCGGCTGTGCCAATTGCCCGGTTGAGATATGAACTAGTATTACAATCCCTACAAGCATATTTCCACTGGATATTACTAGCACTATACAGATTAATAATCCATCCCCACAAATGCTCCATATATGAAGATCTGGAGGAGCACATGGCAACCAACAAAAGTGAATATTTGAGGATTCTTCAAGGAGACGCTGAAAGAATACTAACTCACAACGGTACATAGAGGGAAGAGCTAGTAATAAATCCAGACGAGGTAAAACGTGCAGTAATGAAAACAGATTGAATTTCAACCAGAGCTGCGTTCTGTGACATGAACATTTGCAAAGTCATCAGCATTTGTGAAAAATATAGCAAATACATGTTACATAAGACGATTTCCAAATCCTTCCTGGCATGTAGAACCTCTGCGCTTTCGATTAAATCTGATGAAAATAAGGGAAACGCAAAGAATTTGGCAAAAATTAGACTTGTGCATGGGAGAATGTGATCTATGTGGGGAAGGACTCACATTAGACATCTGCTAATAACATGTAAAGCAACTTTGAATTTAAGAATAAAATACTTTGCCAGCTCAGTACGCAATATCGACTGGATCGGTACGCAAGACTTTTGGATAAGATTATCGTCCGGGAAAGAAATCTACTTGTCTATCCAGTTATTGAAATTGCTCAATGAATTAAACTATATAAGAATATCATTATAACCAATTATGATTCTTTAACAGCATATAAATGATGAAATGTCTAAAGCACATTTTGTAAACGTTGAATTTAAGGAACAAATAATTTTTTAACTGTAAAAAGTCATACATCAAATGTGTTGACTATCTGCACAATAAATACATTTTAAAAATATACAGTACAATATGGATAATTACACAACACTAATCATGCGTCCTAAAAACTCAATTTTGCCCTTTCGTACAATTCAAACTTCATATACCAAACATGTTTCATTCCCTTTTATATATTAGCAACACAAATCTTCAGGAATCTGTTCAGGGGCTTGCTGTTCCCTGTTTCCTTTGTGAACAATTTCTGGAGCTTATTTCTTAGTCCAGACACAATCCAATTATCTTCCACTCAATAAATGTGGGTGTCATCAGTCCTAACGGACCCAATTTACTCTCCTGAAACGACAGAAACATTGGTATCAGTTACTGCATGCTCATATATTTCTTAATACAGTGTACGAGTTATAATACTTGCTCTTAAAAAATACATATCAATTGTAAATGTTTAGAGTTCTAGACTTCTATAGTTGCCAGTAACCTGGTATCTGTATTCGTCTCTACCTCCATTCATCCACTCAACCCCCATTTAGAATATCTGTCACCTGTGTTGGTATATTCATCTAGTACTAAGGTTTTCAAAGCTATGGTATTGAACTTCATTTACTTTGGGAGGTTTACGTCAATTTAATGCTCGGGCTAACATGATTATTTCAGTCTAGCAATTCATTAACTCTGGTGTACAGCTTCACTAGTTTTGGAATGTTTTCTTTAGATGTCCTTATTTGTCTGTCTTAATTACGCTAGACTGGCGAGTTATTTATGAGACCCGCCACAGTCGTAATATTGGTTAAGTCACTACAAACAAACTAGCTATGTGATCAAAATATGCTCCGCTAGTTGATGAGATTATCTCATAAAAATATCATATTAAGTTGTTTAATTGCCCCGTTTCACTGGAGTGACTATGGAGGATTGGGCCTTCTTCAAGGTCTTGTAAGTGCCCACGAATTTCCCCATCTCTTTAGCGAACAATAGCCCCTGAGCTTATTCCCCAGCCTCATAGGAGGCAACATCCCCTAACTTGGGGTCAATCTTTAATAATAGGATCCTTCTCCTTTTGGATGAAAGGGCGCAATTAGACACACCGCCCATTGTGCCCAGGTAGCCAGCATAGCCGCGTCTACCGGCTCTCCTGTGTCTCTGGCCCTCTACGCCAGATCCATTATTTTTGCGAGAGGTTCCGTCAGGTCCAAAAACTTTCTCTTGGCACCTTTTCCAGGAGCGATCCATTCCCTTCCTGACATCCTGGGATACTTTAGGTACGACGTAACTGTCCTTCTGGGATCCAGATCCGGTGTGTCCGTAACTTTACCCAGGAGATCGGGGTGCGGACACTCTGACTGCATACACAGTCTAATTTCCTTCTCCATTGGTTTGTGCAGCCTCTGCACCATCTACAAGGACACTCTCGGCGAGGGTATCCAGTCATTAGACCTCAGGTGAATCATGTTCTCCGGGTCAAACATGTCTGCAAGTTCTTCCTTGGGCTCTGGATGATGAACTTTCTGAGATCTCTTACCACCTTTAGGCGCCTTTGAGGATGGTGAGTTTGATAAATCAGTATCAGGCGATGCGCCACCGTCGTCCCTCATAATTTGCGCCCCATTGGATGGAGGTAGGAGGCTTGGCACGGCCAGTCTTTGTAAGAAAGCATCTTTCAGCTTATCAAAACCCTCAACAGCCTCTGGAGCCTTTTTTTAATGCTCTGTTTCGTGACCCAGGTGTAGAGGAGGTCTTCCCCTTCTGGGTCTGTTCTCTCCCCATGTTCTCCTCATCTTCTTGAGGCCGGTTGTAGGGCGTGCTGCTAGACTCTATGGGCCTCCCCAATCAGGCTCTCCAGAGCATCTAACCTTTCCTGCAATGGCTCACTTCCTGCACAACTGCTTGGACCTGGAAGTCGCTTAGTACTTTTTTTAAACTTAAGGTTAGGCCATCTTCCTCCTTGGGAAGATCATGTTTTTGGCTATGATCACTCCAGTCACTTGACTCCATCTTGCAAGCCATCACGCCAGTTAGAACTGCCTGAGTACCTGGCTCCCAGCAGGTAGAATGGCACGCCCTCTGGACTGAGTATCTAGATGCGAGGAGAGGATGGCTTATATTGTGCAAATCTAGATTTACCTCTGCACTGCAGTCCATATCAAAATTAGTGACTTTCTAATGTTTGCTTTGAGGCAAGGTAGTCCCTCTTCCAACGTGCAAGTTTATGCACGATGCTATCCGTGTTAAAGCATCTACTTCTCCTTCCTCACGACAATATGCTTTCAATTGTAGGCGCGAGTTCGGGAGTATGCGATCACTGCTTCTGCCCTGCCACGCTTGCTTAAAACTGCACAGCAGCCAGGAAACTTCTGCAGTGCAGTGATGCGCCTGTCATGTGCCCTATGTGCGTGGGCGGCGCGCTGACAATCCCTGCTATCGGGCACACATTGCCAGCCGCTCTCTCCTCGAGCGGGCGACAGCGCTGTTATAATGGCGTGACTCGTCTTTCGGGACTGCGGCGAGCAGATGCGCCGGCCTAAGCAAAGAAATGCTCGGGGGCCGCACTGATCGGCCGTGCAGTTCTGAGCGACTAAAAACAAATGTTAACGCAAGTGGAGGCGCAAGCTGGGGGCCTTGAGGTGAGTTCAGTACTCACGGTCCGGCTCGCGACTTCCTCTGTTTACTGCGTCAAACACACGCGCATAGCAATGCGCAATCAACAAATAAATAAAGACATTACTCTGAGTCTAAGCAAGTATTGTACATATTACGCGATCAAGCATGAAATAAAGGCACGTACTAGATGTGCAGTCACAGTGTATGACTCTTTAGAATATAGTCTGAAAATCGCTACCCACACACCAATCTACGGTAGAAGTAACAGAGCAAGTCAAGTGGGTACTTATCTCTGAGAAGAGCTGAAAATGAAGAGGAAAGGACCCGGGCAGGAAGTGACTCATAGCGCCTGGAGCAAAGGAAGTGGATTAAGGGACTACCAAACTCACAGGATTGATGGGCTGTGCAGTTCAGTTTTTATTGTTATGTTTTTGGGGGGAAAGACATTTTTGGTTTAAACGAAATACGTTTTGAATCTGCTGAAGAGTAGCATTTAAGAAGTTTAAGCATGATGCTTGCCCCCCGATCTTGACATAGAATTATAGGATTCTATAATGCTAGGAAAATATATATGCACAATGAATCTATTTGCTCCATGAGCATATAGACACAAATACAGCAGAAGCTGAACTGAAAGAAACCATTCCTTATATCACCTTCAGGTTTCTTTCTGAAAGGCTTCAGAGAAAAAAAGAATGGTCTGTTTCACAGGCTTTTCTCCATGTCCTGCAATTACATCCATGTACATAAAAAAACAAAAGAAGCTTCTGCTTTCTGTCAAGTAACCTGATCGTTACACTGTCCTCTGCTCTAAACTGGTGTGTATCATTACGCAGGAATAGTATAAAGATGTCGTATTTACAGTATTTTTCTTTTTTTTTTAGTCACTCTGCCAGCATAAAGAAATGATTTCTGTTACAGCATAACGGAAAACATTTATTTATGAAGGCAGAGTGACTACAAAAAGAAACTATTTATTTTTTAAGTCTGAGGGCTCCCTCCACCCCATGACATGGAAGTCTCTAGGCTGGAGACCTCCATGTCATGGGGTGTGGGGAGCTCTACGACTTCAAAAAGAAATAGTTTCTTTTTGAAGTCACTCTGCCTTCATAAAGAAATTATTTCCATTATGGTTCGGTCCTTAACAGAAATAGCTTCTTTATGAAGTCAGAGTGACTTCAAAAAGAAACCATTTCTTTTTTAAGTAATAGGGCTCCCCTCATCCCCATGACATGTGCGTGTGTGAGTGTATGGTGAACGGGTGCACAATTAAGTGTATGGGTGGCTGGGTGTGCATGTCGACTGTATCGTGAAAGGGTGCACACCAACATGTATAGTTGCTGCCTGTTGAGCATATGGTGAAAGGGTACACAGTGAGCACCACACACCATGGGTAATAATAAGAAGCGCTCAGATACCTGAGGGTTCGTAGCGCTATATAAATGCTAAATTATTATGATTATTATTATTATTATTATTATTAGTTAAATGTACAAGTGGCTGCCTGTGTGAGTGTATGGTGAAAGGGTGCACACTTAAATGTATAGGTGGCTGCTTGTATGAGTGTATGGTAAAAGGGTGCACAACTAAATGTATGGGTGGCTGGGTGTGTGTGTCGAGTGTATGGTGAAAGGGTGTACACTTAAATGTATAGGTGGCTGCCTGGGTGTGCCTGTATGGTGAAAGGGTGCACAGCTACATGTATAGTTGCTGCCTGTGTGAGTATATGGTGAAAGGGTGCACACTTAAATGTATAGGTGGCTGCCTGTGTGTGTATGTTGAAAGGGTGCACAATTAAATGTATGGGTGGCTGGGTGTGCGTGTTGAGTGTATGGTCAAAGGGTGCACACTTAAATGTATGTGTGGATGTCTGGGTGTACCTGAATGATGAAAGGGTGTACACTTAAATGTATAGGTGGCTGCATGTGTGAGGGTATGGTGAAAGGGTGCCCACTTAAATGTATGGGTGGCTGCCTGGGTGTGCCTGTATGGTGAAAGGGTACACACTTAAATATATGGGTGGCTGGGTGTGCATGTGTGTGCTTGTGTTCAGGGGTGCAACAAAACCTACAATTTGTGGGGTGGGGTGCTAACCCTTCAAATGTTGGGGAAGGTGCTAACTTCACAGGCAGTGGGGCAGGGGCAGACTTATTTGTGTGGGGGCATCTAACTTCTCATTCTAATGACACTATTCTAGTGCAGCTTCAATGTTACAAGCAGTTAACTCCCTCCTTTAAATCTGAAAGCTCCCACTTATGGACTGCTGTGAGAATAAGCAGTCTTCTATTCCCTCTCTACCCTTCCTATCACTTCCCTGGCAAGCTAAACCCACATCAAGATTTCAATTGCCTAAAGAATTATGCATTTGAATTCAGGTAGTAACAGTGAAACGCTTTACGTTAGTAATTGCTGGGCCTTTGTTAACAGTGAAACCCAGGTGCCGTTTAACATCTGTGTCCTGTTCTGTGTGGCAAAGCCACTGTAGGTTATCCAGGTCGAGTCAACATAGCCCAACATTTCAGAAGGGGGAAGGGGGTGGGGACGAGGGCTGAAGCCCAGTCAGCTCAATAGTGTTGCGTCACTACTTATGTTTAATCCCTTGGTTACTCATTGGTAATCTTCATTACTCATAGCCCCATTCTTCGTCGTCCCAGTACTTGTGTATGAGGCACTTTGACTGAGATGAGGTAGAGGGACATGGAGGTAATGCCTGGCATAGTTACCTGTAATCTTCTTTATGCCTAGTCTCACTCTTCCTCATCCCAGTACTTACCTATGAGGGAAGGAGCCTCATATGTAAGCACTGGGACAAGGAAAAGGGACGTGGAGGTAATTCTGGGCCGAGAAGCTGATTTTGGGGGTTGGGGCAGAGGAAGGAGGGAGCAATACGTCGCAATGGTCATCCATGTCCAGGCCAAACAGTCATGAAATGTGGTATTAGTGGCTAGAGAGGCATTTTGGTGCAGCCAGTCTAGTCATTTTTTAGTTTGGCTTGATTTTTTTAACTGGCCATCTCTGATAAAGCAGTCCTGCTAATTGTAATTTCCTGGATAGACTGGCATTTGGGTGCTGCCAATCTAGCCATTTCTTACTGCAGCATTGTATATTTTTCTGGGCATTTGTGATAAAATAGCCATGATTAAGCACTGTACATAGAACATATTTACATACAATTATCACCCAACTGAAGTTGATAATTGCCCTCGGAAGAATGAAAGGCTCGGTGGGCCTTGCTGGGATTCAAACCTGCGACCGGCATATCCCACACAGATTGCAGCAGTGAGCACTCAACCGACTGAGCTATCCTACCGGCTAACATCCTACAGAGGTTGGTACACTGACTATTGACTGAGGAATAATAATCACAGTGCCTAGAAGTTGAACAAACAATGCATGATGCGCTACATAACAAAGTTAAATACCTATCTGGATTATCACTACAGGGACAGGTTTTGCTGAGTTTATATTTCAATTACAAATGTAACTGTTTCATGCACTTCATGGAGAGCCAGGTTTTGGATGTTTTAATTGTAGTCTTGAAGATTTGACCAAGGCTGTGACTCCTGTGATTGGTGTAATAACAATCGCTCACCCTTGAGCAAGGACTATGCTGTGTAAGGTGTCGGAAATGTGTCAGACAGAAATTTGCTATGTTTTACATTAAAGACTTTTATTAATAATAAAAAGGGGTTGGGAAACAGCCTCTCTGACCCTGCACTAGAGGAATTGTCCTACCTAAACAAACACTAAGGTTCTTTCCGTGTCAGGATTTCCAAAACAAAATGTCCAGTGTCCAATGTTCTATACTGACCCTCACACTACAAACTTAGCTGAACAAGGGAAGTGTCTTTAACCTCGATAAGTTTGGAAAAAGTGTTCATAAAGGTAGGATAAATGACTTTAAAAAAAGTTTCTTCAAGGATAAAGTTCTTGGTCCCAGAGCGTAGGTCCCTACCCCTGGATTCTTCTTTACTCCTTGAGGTTTTCATACACTGGTGTTTTCTGGACCTCTTAAGGATAAAAGTATTTGTTCTAGAGGGTTGTTTTCTTCCCCTGAATTCACTTTTACTTCTTGAGTGTTTATTCACCACAGTTCTGTGGACCTCTCTTGACTGAGTACAACACTTGCACCATAACTGTTTGACTTCACAATTTCTGGGCCTCTCTTGGGGTTAAATGGGAGTGAAGCTGTGTGGTAGTTAGTAGCTATTTCAGTTGTGTGATATATAATTTCTTTTCCCTAACCTAACCATTGTGGTTAGGCTTATTAGCAACATATTGATTTAGATTTTTTTTGTGTTTTTTGTATTCCTTGACTGTGGCTTTTTAGGTTTACACGTACACCTCTGTCTCCCGGTGTACTTATATTGTCACTGATGCGATATGGTTGTTTTTCCTGTTCTTTAGTTCATTCTGTACTAATAGTTTTTAAGGATTATGCTATTTTTGTATTAAATAATGTATTATGCCCTGTTGGCATTTTTACGATGTATTCTTACCATTGAAGGTTAATAAAATTATAAATTGCATACTTGGTTCTATTTCCTTGCGTAGTACCAATAACGGCAAGTACCAATGTTTAAAGTTATGTTAAGTGGGTATTGTTCACCCCCATCCTTGCCTTCCTACTAGTGAGTTTGGACACGTGACACCGTGACATTATACTGTGGACCATTCTTTAGTTTATTTTTTAGGTGTTCCTAAAGTTAGGGGGCGTTTTGGTCCATAGTTTAATCCCCCCACCTCTTTAGTGTATATTATTGCCCTCTCTTGGCCAAGTACAACACTTGTACAGCAACTGTTTAACTTCACAATTTTGGTCTCTTTCAAGAATAGTTCTTTGGGCCTTTCTTGACCAAGTGCAACACTTGCACATACAACTTGTTTAACATAACCCTTTTCAATTGCCTGGTGTATTCCCCTATCAGGACTTCTGTTTTATACACTGACATTGCATTGTGTGCTCTCCTGCCAGGACCTCTGATTCATTCTTTTTGAGATTGCCTCTTGTACTCTCCTGCCACTACTTCTGTTTCACACACTTGAGGTTGCCTGGTGTACTCTCCTTTCAGGACTTATGTTTCACACGGTTGAGATTGCCTGGTGTACTCTTTTGCCAGGACTTCTGATTCACTCCACACACTTGTGACTGCCTGGTACACTCCCCTGCCACGACTTTTGTTCATTTGGGTTTATCACCCGCTCCCAAACTTGTCTGCATGTAGTATTCAATAATGTTTCTTCCTGGTATATTATCTTCTTTCTGCGTTCTTCGTATTTACACTGTGTACATTTACACATTAGAAAGGGGTTAATTTGTGACTCAAATAACCTTCTCTTAATATGTCCATCTCTTTTCTCTTTCCCATGTAAGTAGCTTTCAATTGTTTGCACACTGCGTGTTCGCCGATAGGCCCTTGTGTCCCTGTTGCTTTTTGGAGGAGTCACCGGTTTCTGAAGGCGTTAGTATCTTTCCTTCGCATGCCGGTCCTCAGCGGTTTCCTCTCGACACGCTTGCTGTCTTCTCGGCTCTAGTAAGCAAAATGCTGTTCCCCTGCACTTGCAAAAGCCCAAGAGTTCTTTTCCGGCTCCTGGCGTTTCTGTAGTGTCCCTCGGTTCAGCAATTCCTTCTTCCTATGGTGGTGAGCCACCTGACTCCACCACGCCGGTACTGGCTTCTCGGCTACCTGCTTCTCTTGGAGAGGTGAAGCCCTTTCTTGCCAGTCGCCACAGCAGCTGCCTTCCCGCACCAGCAAAGACTTGAGTGCTCGCTAGGTTTGCAGTTTCTTTTGCTCCACATTGCTCGATCCTTCCTCTTCTTCGCCACAGTGTTTTGTGAACTCTGGGAATAGAAGTCCATTGTGAATGATTGACTTATGGAATTCGGATAAGCATTTTCAAAAGGTTTTGATGGCAAGTCAGTTTTGATTGATTGACAAGTGGAATTGAAAGAGGTGATTTTATCACATTGACAACTTAGGTTGGGAGGTTGGTCAGTAGTTTTGGTAAAAGGGTTTACCCTGCTCTTCATAGGAAAGGGAGTGGTTACATGACAATAGACCATACAGGTTTCAGACATGGGGAAGTTATTTTCAAGGAAAAATTAGGGATACCATGTCCCATCCAATGGCGCCACAACATCTTTCCGAAGGCTCCCTCCTCCCATGAGATCCTCCATCTATAGCGACCTCCAGATTCAGGATCAGGTAGCGGCCGCTGTCCCCTGGCCACATGAAAGGGGTTTACGGCCATGAAATTAGTGATGACTCCACCGGATTAATCGCAGCTGACACTGACAATTTATAGTCATTTACTCCATTGACTGCAAGTTAAGGTTTAATTGATGTAAACTAGACCTTGTATACTCATCATTTTACACAGTTTTTATGGACTGTAAATTACATTATAAGAGTACACATTATTTGCTTCTGCAAGAGTATAAAAAGTAAGCAAATTGCAACAAAACATGACAAAACAAATAGGACTCATTAGAAACAAAAAAACTGTTGTTCAGCAAAGATGTATGGTTTCAAACAATTTAATACATTTGTGGAAAACCTTCTTCTACACAATACTGTATATAACCACACCATATAGATGCATCTTGCTGATAAATTAACACAGCACTGGAACGCCGAAAAATACTTTTGTGCAATACTGGGGTGCTTTCTCTGAAGTCTGAAAAAAACATAATTTGTTACAAAAGATAATTCTCAGTTGTAACTCAGTTTTCCAACTTATTAATGAAGGGTACCCAGGCTTACAGCTCAGGAAGTCTTCATTCTATTAAACCCACAGAGGCAAGCATTATGCTTAAGCTTCTTTAATTGTACTCTTCAGCAGATTCAAAACTTATCTCCTTTAAACCAAACATTTCATTTTGTTTTCCAAAACATAACAACAAAAACTGAACTACACATTCCATCAATCCTGTGTTTTTGGTAGTCCCTTTATCCAATTCCTTTGCTCCAGGTCCTATGAGTCACTTTCTGCCTGGGTCCTTTCCTCT
Source organism: Ambystoma mexicanum (assembly GCF_040938575.1). NCBI lineage: Eukaryota > Metazoa > Chordata > Amphibia > Caudata > Ambystomatidae > Ambystoma > Ambystoma mexicanum. The sequence continues at coordinate 314,703,273 of NC_090929.1, forward strand.
TCTTTTGATGCCTCCCAACGGACATCGAGCCACTAATCCGCGAAATAGTATGCTGCCAACCAACCGCAACCAAATGGATCTAGAACTGAACGCCACCAAAGATTCTGGACACCACAGCAAGTTCCGGTCCTCGACGGTACACCACTGTGCCACCGCCAGCAACTCATCCTGCTTTCTGGTCATCCCCTGCAAAAACCAAGACACATATCAGGGAGGGGCATACGCAACATAAATCACAGCACTTGACATTTCTTCTGCACACATCCACAACCCCCATTGTGTACTGGTTGGGATAAAGTTTGCCTCTGTGTCTTTAATAGAATCAAGACTCCCTGAGCTGTAAGCCTGGGTAATTTTCCTTTGTCTTGAGAGGATAGCTCAAGGGCAACTCACTCGCCTTGAAAGCAGGGACGATGCAGAGCAACACAGGTTTGATCCCCAGCTCCACACGTAGAAACCTCTGGGTATTAAGCGCATTATAAATAACCAATTACAATGTCAAGACTGGAGGCAAGTAATATGCTTGTTCAAAGCTCTGCACTATTGCCACTGCTACACTCGTCATTGGCTTAAGATAGAACATCTGAAAGGTGGAATCGTTTGACCAGTCTACCGCTTTAAGAATATCATGAAGATTCGTGCCGGAGCTAAAAGCCTTAGAGGCTATTGCTCCTAAAACGAAGTGGGCACCAAAACGAGCTACTTCCACTTCAGCTAAAGACATCACTTTCCGTACCCATCTAGCTATAATGGTCACTGCTTCAAACTGTTTCCTGTGCATAATGAGCAACTGAGGCACCCTTGGGGCCTAACCGCACTCGTCTTCGCCTCATACTCCTTAATGCAGGCTGCTACACACAAATTGGTCTGTGCCGGAAAGTATGGACACAAAATGACAGTGGAATTACTCTTGGTCCGCCTTGCTATTGTAAACGGCACTCTTTCCGGGTCAAAAAACTTTCTATCTACCCTTAGCACTCACACGCCTGCCACTATCCTACAAGACACAAGACATAATAGCATAGCCAGCTTCCCTGACAATTGGTGATCTGACAAATCCCTATACTGCGGCCATCCAATGAGTAGCTTCAGTACCACATTGACGTCCCAGATGTGCGTATATTTAGGAAGCGGAGGTGAACAGATCTTCATACCCCGCAGTAAACGCACTACTGCCGGATGTTCCCCCATGGGCACCCCCCGTCTACCGAGTCATGCCCAGCAGAAATAACTGATCTGTAAACTACTGTATGAAAGGCCCTGCCCCCATCTGATAGACCCACCAGAAAATTCTGAATGTGTCCTAAAGTGGCAGAAACAGGGTGAACATTGTGTTGGCCGCACTATCGCTCTACAACAAAATAGAGGCTGGAGGGTAATTTACTGGCCCAGTTAAGCAGCTCTTCTTCAGGTTAATAACCTTGTGCAAAACAACAATGCTACTGGGTCGGTGTCGTTTCAAAAGAGTGAGGGTCACATCTTATAATGAGAATATTCATTATGCTGAAGAAATGTAACACTTCAAACCGTTTCATAGTATACTAAATATCATGTTTTATTCAATTTAATTCTGTTAAAAAACGCTAAAACACATAGAAAACAGCCACAATAATATAACATGTCTGGAAAAGGTAAAGTGCTTTGTGCTACACAGTACAATGAGAAATGTAGGTGTAGAAGTCTATGATCACCAACCATCATTAATAATTGAGAAAACTAAAAAGAATGATACTAGGGAAGACAATACACAGTATGTAGCAATACATACAAAGTCAGCTGAGAGAAAAGATACCAACTGCCGTAATGGAGAGAAAGAAAAAGACAAAATCTGTGCGCTTCTGCCAATGATAATATCTGAGGTTTTTCAGAAACTCAACGAAAGCAAAGATTTGCTTTAGAAAATGTTGACAGACATCACATTTGTGAATTGGAATACAAGGGGACCCTCATCATTTAGAGACATTACTACAAGTAGACATATTTTCCATGATATCATCTTTTTCCAAGAGACATGGCTGAGAGAAAAAATGAACATAGATGATTTTACAACAATTGAGCAATATGCTATTTGTCCCAATGGAGGAAGACCCTCTGGTGGACTATTAATAGCTATGCGAAATACTATTCAACATGATATGGAATGTATAAACACAAACACTCCGGGAATACTCGCAGTGAGATGCACCACAAACTGGGGGCCTGCAATGAAGGGTTTAACCTTGATAAATGTATATTGGAAGCCAGTGAGTAAAGATCTAGACTCATTCATCGAAGAAATAAACATGATTCTTACTGAGATAAAGATACCCACCCACAGAGATACAATAATTATTGCAGGAGAGCTAAATGCACCATGCTTAACTGTCAGTAGGAATAAAGTCAATTCCAGCTTAAGTAGAAATAATGGATAACTCTGGGAACAGATGTTTCAAGATTGGAACTTAATGATCCTAAATGAAAACATCATAGGTGACCTGACGCCTGCTGAAACATGGTCAAATGGGAGAACCTACTCAACAATTGACTAATTAGCCGTATCTGAAGACCTTTTTCAAAACTGCATGAATTTCAATGTCACACAAATGAAATATAGCGATCACAGCTCCTTGCAGGCAAAGTTTGCTGTAAACAAGGGATCCATTAAAAAGGCAACTCAACCTAGCTCCATGTCAACCTGAGAGGAAACCGCTTAATAGGAATCAATAAACAAGGTGCCACGTTGAATAGAAAGCTTGGAAACCTGATAGCGGATACCTCTGACTATGAAAGAAAGAACCTCTTGTCGCCTGGCATCTTTGTTAAATTCCTAAGGGACTTGGAACCCCCAAAAAATAAAGACATCACATGTAAAAAATAATCTACATAACTTTAATGAAGGGATGTAGTTAAAAAAGCTCTCACTAAAAGTCTTTATGAGCTAAAACATCAAGGCCTCGCGCCAAGTAGCTAAGAAATAAAAAAAAGGAGCTTTGTAACGCATCGTAATTGGTCAAGAGCTCATAGATATGCCTACAATGCCGGGGATGGCGAAATAATGCTACAAGCACTGCTTCCAATGAATGCTAGAAACTTCTGGTCGATTATCAATAATCAGACGCAATCTCAAAGCGTACAACAATTAAGAACAATCACTGAAAAAAATGTGGGTCAAATACTACATAGACCAATTGAAAGAACCCAACTCCTCATTGCTGAACATGCTGAAAGAAGCAACATTGGAACTACATATAGGGAGACCAGTGATAGGAGGCCTGATTATTAAATCATATAGATCAAAAGCTGCCGGGCCAAATGGCCTGACTAAAATAATCTTCAAAACAGACCCATCCGTGTGGTCAGAAATACTGGTTGGACTCTTCAAAAATATAATTTATAGCCAAACCCTGCCAGAGCCCTGGAAACGTGCCATTGTGATCCCCATTTATAGTGACTGGCTTTCGCAAGGGATTATTTACACTAGCAAACAGGCTCATATTGAACATTATCAAGGAAGAAAGTTCCATGAGCACTCAAAAACCAATTCACATGGCCCTAATAGACTTAATTAAAGTTTTTGATCTAGTGAACCGAGCGGAATTGTGGATGAAGCTAAGTAATTGGGGGATACCCAAAGGTCCATTAGCCATACTAATCACCTTGCATGACCGGACAACCATTCAAGTGAGGCTGAACATGAAGGGAGATCTGTCTGCAGAAATCATGACTGAAAACGGAGTACGCCAGGATGTATTCTAGCAGCATCTTTACCTTGCTGACCTTGCAAAGTATCTTTATACATATATCTTAGCATGTCCTAAAATAGGCAAATGTCCGATCCACTTTTTAGCTTATGCAGACAATATAGCTCTATTGGACTACACTCCAGTTAGCCTACAACACCTCATAAAGCAATGGAGATGTATGCTAAGGAGAATGGGGTAAGGTAAGGATTAACCCAACAAAAACAAATATAATGATATTTGACAAGTGTTCAAACAAAAAAACAAAATTCACTTGGAAAATGTATAGTCGGGTTCTCCCAGTTTTAAAAACCATAAAATATCTGGGTTTCCAAATGAGAATCGGGCAAACCATGAAGGAATTTGTTCTAGAAATACAAAATAAAGCATCGCAATACATATGTTAATTTAAGAAATTACTGATGTCATTGTGTAGATTCTCGTTGCTACCTTTAAAACAATTCTATAAAGGGAAAATAGTACCAGCAATTCTATATGGAATGGAAATTCATCCCAGTGCATGGGCATATAATTGTGGTCGCCTGGAAGGAAACTTCTGGAAAAAAATGCTACAACTTCCTTCGGCTGTGCCAATTGCCCGGTTGAGATATGAACTAGTATTACAATCCCTACAATAATATTTCCACTGGATATTACTAGCACTATACAGATTAATAATCCATCCCCACAAATGCTCCATATATGAAGATCTGGAGGAGCACATGGCAACCAACAAAAGTGAATATTTGAGGATTCTTCAAGGAGACGCTGAAAGAATACTAACTCACAACGGTACATAGAGGGAAGAGCTAGTAATAAATCCAGACGAGGTAAAACGTGCAGTAATGAAAACAGATTGAATTTCAACCAGAGCTGCGTTCTGTGACATGAACATTTGCAAAGTCATCAGCATTTGTGAAAAATATAGCAAATACATGTTACATAAGACGATTTCCAAATCCTTCCTGGCATGTAGAACCTCTGCGCTTTCGATTAAATCTGATGAAAATAAGGGAAACACAAAGAATTTGGCAAAAATTAGACTTGTGCATGGGAGAATGTGATCTATGTGGAGAAGGACTCACATTAGACATCTGCTAATAACATGTAAAGCAACTTTGAATTTAAGAATAAAATACTTTGCCAGCTCAGTACGCAATATCGACTGGATCGGTACGCAAGACTTTTGGATAAGATTATCGTCCGGGAAAGAAATCTACTTGTCTATCCAGTTATTGAAATTGCTCAATGAATTAAACTATATAAGAATATCATTATAACCAATTATGATTCTTTAACAGCATATAAATGATGAAATGTCTAAAGCACATTTTGTAAACGTTGAATTTAAGGAACAAATAATTTTTTAACTGTAAAAAGTCATACATCAAATGTGTTGACTATCTGCACAATAAATACATTTTAAAAATATACAGTACAATATGGATAATTACACAACACTAATCATGCGTCCTAAAAACTCAATTTTGCCCTTTCGTACAATTCAAACTTCATATACCAAACATGTTTCATTCCCTTTTATATATTAGCAACACAAATCTACAGGAATCTGTTCAGGGGCTTGCTGTTCCCTGTTTCCGTTGTGAACAATTTCTGGAGCTTATTTCTTAGTCCAGACACAATCCAATTATCTTCCACTCAATAAATGTGGGTGTCATCAGTCCTAACGGACCCAATTTACTCTCCTGAAACGACAGAAACATTGGTATCAGTTACTGTATGCTCATATAGTTCTTAATACAGTGTACGAGTTATAATACTTGCTCTTAAAAAATACATATCAATTGTAAATGTTCAGAGTTCTAGACTTCTATAGTTGCCATTAACCTGGTATCTGTATTCGTCTCTACCTCCATACATCCACTCAACCCCCATCTAGAATATCTGTCACCTGTGTTGGTATATTCATCTAGTAGTAAGGTTTTCAAAGCTATGGTATTGAACTTCATTTACTTTGGGAGGTTTACGTCAATTTAATGCTCGGGCTAACATGATTATTTCAGTCTAGCAATTCATTAACTCTGGTGTACGGCTTCACTAGTTTTGGAATGTTTTCTTTAGATGTCCTTATTTGTCTGTCTTAATAACGCTAGACTGGCGAGTTATTTATGAGACCCGCCACAGTCGTAATATTGGTTAAGTCACTACAAACAAACTAGCTATGTGATCAAAATATGCTCCGCTAGTTGATGAGATTATCTCATAAAAATATCATATTAGGTTGTTTAATTGCCCCGTTTCACTGGAGTGACCATGGAGGATTGGGCCTTCTTCAAGGTCTTGTAAGTGCCCACGAATTTCCCCATCTCTTTAGCGAACAATAGCCCCTGAGCTTATTCCCCAGCCTCATAGGAGGCAACATCCCCTAACTTGGGGTCAATCTTTAATAATAGGATCCTTCTCCTTTTGGATGAAAGGGCGCAATTAGACACACCGCCCATTGTGCCCAGGTAGCCAGCATAGCCGCGTCTACCGGCTCTCCTGTGTCTCTGGCCCTCTACGCCAGATCCATTATTTTTGCGAGAGGTTCCGTCAGGTCCAAAAACCTTCTCTTGGCACCTTTTCCAGGAGCAATCCATTCCCTTCCTGACATCCTGGGATACTTTAGGTACGACGTAACTGTCCTTCTGGGATCCAGATCCGGTGTGTCCGTAACTTTACCCAGGAGATCGGGGTGCGGACACTCTGACTGCATACACAGTCTAATTTCCTTCTCCATTGGTTTGTGCAGCCTCTGCACCATCTACAAAGACACTCTCGGCGAGGGTATCCAGTCATTAGACCTCAGGTGAATCATGTTCTCCGGGTCAAACATGTCTGCAAGTTCTTCCTTGGGCTCTGGATGATGAACTTTCTGAGATCTCTTACCACCTTTAGGCGCCTTTGAGGATGGTGAGTTTGATAAATCAGTATCAGGCGATGCGCCACCGTCGTCCCTCATAATTTGCGCCCCATTGGATGGGGGTAGGAGGCTTGGCAGGCCAATATTTGTAAGAAAGCATCTTTCAGCTTATCAAAACCATCAACAGCCTCTGGAGCCTTTTTTTAATGCTCTGTTTCGTGACCCAGGTGTAGAGGAGGTCTTCCCCTTCTGGGTCTGTTCTCTCCCAATGTTCTCCTCATCTTCTTGAGGCCGGTTGGAGGGCGTGCTGCTAGACTCTATGGGCCTCCCCAATCAGGCTTTCCAGAGCATCTAACCTTTCCTGCAATGGCTCACTTCCTGCACAACTGCTTGGACCTGGAAGTCGCTTAGTACTTTTTTTAAACTTAAGGTTAGGCCATCTTCCTCCTTGGGAAGATCATGTTTTTGGCTATGATCACTCCAGTCACTTGACTCCATCTTGCAAGCCATCACGCCAGTTAGAACTGCCTGAGTACCTGGCTCCCAGCAGGTAGAATGGCACGCCCTCTGGACTGAGTATCTAGATGCGAGGAGAGGATGGCTTATATTGTGCAAATCTAGATTTACCTCTGCACTGCAGTCCATATGAAAATTAGAGACTTTCTAATGTTTGCTTTGAGGCAAGGTAGTCCCTCTTCCAACGTGCAAGTTTATGCACGATGCTATCTGTGTTAAAGCATCTACTTCTCCTTCCTCACGACAATATGCTTTCAATTGTAGGCGCGAGTTCGGGAGTATGCGATCACTGCTTCTGCCCTGCCATTACTCTGAGTCTAAGCAAGTATTGTACATATTACGCGATCAAGCATGAAATAAAGGCACTTACTAGATGTGCAGTCACAGTGTATGACTCTTTAGAATATAGTCTGAAAATCGCTACCCACACACCAATCTACGGTAGAAGTAACAGAGCAAGTCAAGTGGGTACTTATCTCTGAGAAGAGCTGAAAATGAAGAGGAAAGGACCCGGGCAGGAAATGACTCATAGCGCCTGGAGCAAAGGAAGTGGATTAAGGGACTACCAAACTCACAGGATTGATGGGCTGTGCAGTTCAGTTTTTATTGTTATGTTTTTGGGGGGAAAGACATTTTTGGTTTAAACGAAATACGTTTTGAATCTGCTGAAGAGTAGCATTAAAGAAGTTTAAGCATGAAGCTTGCCCCCCGACCTTGACATAGAATTATAGGATTCTATAATGCTAGGAAAATATATATGCACAATGAATCTATTTGCTCCATGAGCATATAGACACAAATACAGCAGAAGCTGAACTGAAAGAAACCATTTCTTATATCACCTTCAGGTTTCTTTCTGAAAGGCTTCAGAGAAAAAAAGAATGGTCTGTTTCACAGGCTTTTCTCCATGTCCTGCAATTACATCCATGTAGATAAAAATCAAAAGAAGCTTCTGGTTTCTGTCAAGTAACCTGATCTTTACACTGTCCTCTGCTCTAAACTGTTGTGTATCATTACGCAGGAATAGTATAAAGATGTCGTATTTACAGTATTTTTCTTTTTTTTTAGTCACTCTGCCAGCATAAAGAAATGATTTCTGTTACAGCATAACAGAAAACATTTATTTATGAAGGCAGAGTGACTACAAAAAGAAACTATTTATTTTTTAAGTCTGAGGGCTCCCTCCACCCCATGACATGGAAGTCTCTAGGCTGGAGACCTCCATGTCATGGGGTGTGGGGAGCTCTACGACTTCAAAAAGAAATAGTTTCTTTTTGAAGTCACTCTGCCTTCATAAAGAAATTATTTCCATTATGGTTCGGTCCTTAACAGAAATAGCTTCTTTATGAAGTCAGAGTGACTTCAAAAAGAAACCATTTCTTTTTTAAGTAATAGGGCTCCCCTCATCCCCATGACATGTGCGTGTGTGTGTGTATGGTGAAAGGGTGCACAATTAAGTGTATGGGTGGCTGGGTGTGCATGTCGACTGTATCGTGAAAGGGTGCACACCAACATGTATAGTTGCTGCCTGTTGAGCATATGGTGAAAGGGTACACAGTGAGCACCACACACCATGGGTAATAATAAGAAGCGCTCAGATACCTGAGGGTTCGTAGTGCTATATAAATGCTAAATTATTATGATTATTATTATTATTATTATTAGTTAAATGTACAAGTGGCTGCCTGTGTGAGTGTATGGTGAAAGGGTGCACACTTAAATGTATAGGTGGCTGCTTGTATGAGTGTATGGTAAAAGGGTGCACAACTAAATGTATGGGTGGCTGGGTGTGTGTGTCGAGTGTATGGTGAAAGGGTGTACACTTAAATGTATAGGTGGCTGCCTGGGTGTGCCTGTATGGTGAAAGGGTGCACAGCTACATGTATAGTTGCTGCCTGTGTGAGTATATGGTGAAAGGGTGCACACTTAAATGTATAGGTGGCTGCCTGTGTGTGTATGTTGAAAGGGTGCACAATTAAATTTATGGGTGGCTGGGTGTGCGTGTTGAGTGTATGGTCAAAGGGTGCACACTTAAATGTATGTGTGGATGTCTGGGTGTACCTGAATGATGAAAGGGTGTACACTTAAATGTATAGGTGGCTGCATGTGTGAGGGTATGGTGAAAGGGTGCCCACTTAAATGTATGGGTGGCTGCCTGGGTGTGCCTGTATGGTGAAAGGGTACACACTTAAATATATGGGTGGCTGGGTGTGCATGTGTGTGCTTGTGTTCAGGGGTGCAACAAAACCTACAATTTGTGGGGTGGGGTGCTAACCCTTCAAATGTTGGGGAAGGTGCTAACTTCACAGGCAGTGGGGCAGGGGCAGACTTATTTGTGTGGGGGCATCTAACTTCTCATTCTAATGACACTATTCTAGTGCAGCTTCAATGTTACAAGCAGTTAACTCCCTCCTTTAAGTCTGAAAGCTCCCACTTATGGACTGCTGTGAGAATAAGCAGTCTTCTATTCCCTCTCTACCCTTCCTATCACTTCCCTGGCAAGCTAAACCCACAACAAGATTTCAATTGCCTAAAGAATTATGCATTTGAATTCAGGTAGTAACAGTGAAACGCTTTACGTTAGTAATTGCTGGGCCTTTGTTAACAGTGAAACCCAGGTGCCGTTTAACATCTGTGTCCTGTTCTGTGCGGCAAAGCCGCTGTAGGTTAGCCAGGTCGAGTCAACATAGCCCAACATTTCAGAAGGGGGAAAGGGGTGGGGACGAGGGCTGAAGCCCAGTCAGCTCAATAGTGTTGCGTCACTACTTATGTTTAATCCCTTGGTTACTCATTGGTAATCTTCATTACTCATAGCCCCATTCTTCGTCGTCCCAGTACTTGTGTATGAGGCACTTTGACTGAGATGAGGTAGAGGGACATGGATGTAATGCCTGGCATAGTTACCTGTAATCTTCTTTACGCCTAGTCTCACTCTTCCTCATCCCAGTACTTACCTATGAGGGAAGGAGCCTCATATGTAAGCACTGGGACAAGGAAAAGGGACGTGGAGGTAATTCTGGGCCGAGAAGCTGATTTTGGGGGTTGGGGCAGAGGAAGGAGGGAGCAATACGTCGCAATGGTCATCCATGTCCAGGCCAAACAGTCATGAAATGTGGTATTAGTGGCTAGAGAGGCATTTTGGTGCAGCCAGTCTAGTCATTTTTTAGTTTGGCTTGATTTTTTTAACTGGGCATCTCTGGTAAAGCAGTCCTGCTAATTGTAATTTCCTGGATAGACTGGCATTTGGGTGCTGCCAATCTAGCCGTTTCTTACTGCAGCATTGTATATTTTTCTGGGCATTTGTGATAAAATAGCCATGATAAGTGTTATTGCTTCGACTAGCATTTTGGTGCAACCAGTCTAAGTATTTCTAAATGTGGCCTGGCATGCTTTACTGTAATATGTTCTTACGTGTCTAGACCTGTCTTTCTTGTGCAGTCAGTTGGACATGTTTTCATTGTGGCATGGCATTTTTAATAGCAACACACTATATTGATTAAAGCATAAATGTTCTTGGGCACTGTTGGTAACTTGCATGTATTGGATTTTTGGATTGGCGTTACCCTACAAAACAACTGCAAGCACTCTTGCCTTTTAGACAATTTTTCTCAGAAAGTGTGCTGTATAATGCATTAAAACACATAATTATATCTTTCTCCTAGTGCAGTGTGCGGCGTACCCTTGCAGCAGCACGTTCGTGCGTATTGTGCAAGCATGGTAATCTAGGCCGGCCCAGAGTGTGGCACAACACGTGATTTGTTGCCGAGTTGGGGAGGCCCTCAGCATGGCTCGCAGGGGCGCCCCCAAATTTTGTGTTACGCCACTGGTGGGACTTGGAGGGCCAAGCAGAAGCCCAAGATTGAGGACGAGAAGAAGATGATGGGAGTCTACCAGGCGAGGGGTCAATAACGAATTTTGGTGACACTCAAAACCCTTCCAATGTCAGTGACTATGAATTGACCATCTACTCGGGAAAGGGAATTCATTTTGGGGGTTTACATTGGAAATTGAACTGTAGATGGAATCAATGGATAAGCCGTCATGTTGTTTGAACATGTTGCATTTTTTAGTTTGGCATAATCCTGTAACAAATTATAACAAAGCCTTGCTAAACATCATCTCCCTGTGATGCTGGAAATGCCTTATGGAGGAACAGGGCCTCCTAGTCCTTGTCCTACCACGTCTCTGTGTGTGTTTTCCTTATGTTTTCTGCTACTGATGTCCAGCCTGGACCTCTGGCAGTGCAGCTCTTCATTTTATCTTTTGGTGAACAACACCCATGGGATACCCTTATGGCACCCATGGGTAGGGGTTCATCCTTGTAGCCCTTATGTGTGTGTTTTGGGCACCTGAGTGTTGCCCACAGCACAGGGTATGGGCTGGTGGCAGCTACATCTTGACTTGGCAGTGGCTCTGAGTGTCCTCCATGTTGGGCTACCAACAACAGCAAGATGGCCACTGTGCCTCTTGGTTTCTATTGCCTTTTACCTTGTTTCCCAAAGTTCTGGGATTTTCTGACTCTGTCCCTTCCTCCTGAATGGCTGTTGCATGGAAATACCATATATAGCTCTGGGGCTGCCTCCTGTCAGACTGACTGGTGCCTTCCCAGGGGCTGTGTGTTGTGGGTACACCGTAGGGGTGGGACCTGTATGAATGGAGTCTGAAGTGAACTCACATTCTGTGTTATGGGTGTCTGGTTTCTGTGTGACACAATGAATGCCTTGAGTGAAACTAACATGAATGCAGTGTAGTGTGCTGAAATGCTGGAGAGAGTCCAGAGTTGCTGAGTGCAGAGGAAGGACCGTCAGTGAGTTTCCCACCACCAGAAGCTAACAAAGACCTCTCGAGGTTCCAGACTTGGTGAGGGTCTGAGGTCCACTCCAGTGGTCGAGTCCAGGTCACCAGAAGCCATCCATAGGTCTTTGCTGCGGCTGCAGCACAGAAGAACAGAAAGTCGGAAAAACTGCGATATTCCGAAACCCGACACCAAAAGTGACCTATGCACACGTCGCTGCCAGAAGTCATCGAAGGGTCCCAGGGATCTTGCCCATAGCAAGTTTCATCTTCACAGGACTTCTACAGTCAGAGAAACTGTTGACCAATGGAGAGTACCAGGATGGTACTTTGGTTCAATTTGAACCAGGAAGACTTTGGTTCAATTTTTCTTCTTGGACTCAGCATCTTAGTGGTTCCTTTTTCCAAGGGGGGGTCCATCCTCTGAAGGAATCGTCGGGTGAAACCGAGAAACTCTGCCACTTCACCTGCCAATGCACCAAAGATATTGTGACGAGGAAAAGCATCTTCTAGCCTCAGGAGTCATCCAGTGGTCCCAGATTCGTCTTGGATCCTGTTCTCCTGTGGCCTCTCAGGTACTTTGAGGTGGTAGAATATTTGGTTATTGAATATTATTGGACTGATCTGAAAAAGACAAGATAAGTTACTGCCTACCATTTACATTACAGGTTGCCCAGGTGGGGCGATCTTCGCACAGAATTGTCTATCTAGTCTAAAGCAAGCATTCTGCCACTGTTCACAACTAACCTGCCTTTCTTCCCTATTCTATGCTGATACACCTCACTTAAGAATTCACAGGCATATTTAAAACTGTCTGAAGTTAATGCATCTATTACTGAATGTAAGTATTGCGTGGTACTGCATAGAGTGTATATATTTGCCATTCTCTGAATAACTATTTCAAATACAAAGTGTTATTATTTATATTCCTATATTTTTGGGTAACAACCCTTATTTTATATTTTAAAAAAAGCTGTGTTATCACCTAACACAGTGTGTGATATTCCTTTTTGGGTGCTTTCTGGAAACACTGCACTTAAGAACCAGCCTGCATCACCTCCTGAAAGCTTAAGCCTGGCTGCTCGCCCATTCTACCAAATTGAGATCCTTGGCTGGGGTGTTCTGTGCCTTTACCCTACCACATAGGGGGTAGAAGTACAGATACCCCCATCCAGTCTTTACCCTTTTCATGCATGCTTCTGGTTGATCCTACTCGCCCTTTTGACTTTGGGTACTGTACTAAGGTTTTAACTGAAAATATTCCAGCTTATCACTTAATGCTGTTCATGCTTCAATTATACCCTGTTTTCCATGGTCTTTTTTGGTGGGTGGTCTGAGTTCAATATTAGGTTGGAGTTCTGTGTTCAATTGTCCCAGTTCAAAAGCTTTCAAGGCTTAAGTGTTTCAGTGTGTTCTGCTCTGTGAATGGCCCCTGTACCTTTGCTATATTTGATACCAAATGAGGTAAAGCAATCCTGGGATGCAACCTCTCCTTGAGAAACACGCCACATTCCCACCATGAGTGCACCAAATTTAGAAATGTATGTTTTGTGGTGGGTCAGAAGAAGAACACAGATTTGATTTTCAATCTCACTGCTGATATTTATTAAATGAAAGGTGAAAACTTCTATCTTTTCCTATGCTAAGGGTGTTCCCCACCTAACAATACTAAGGTACTTGTCAGTCATTAGTATGAGTACAAATCAAGATCAGTCCCCTGTCCAATCTAACCTATCCTAACCCTACCACTAAAGCACAGAATGACTCCCTTCTAATGTGAGGTGGTTTTTCACCAAGTTCAGTTCAAGAAAGTATCCTTAGGTAATTCTTGGTAAATACTTACATCAAATCATGCAATTCTGATAATGGGTTCTTCAAGGTTTAAACATCTCTTTCACTTGATTACTCTTTCTTTCCTTCTTGTTTTATTCTAATTGTGTTTGCCCCTTTCCTTGGACACGTTTATTCCTTTCTCTTAATTTATATTTAAGATTTTTCCTTTATTCAATGTCCACTCTTTAGCCTGACTAGGACGAGTATGAGCATTCCAGTAATAATTCTCACTCTCCATTTATTCTTGATACTTTTCTCGACTGGGACGAGTCTGAGCATTCCAGTAATAATTCTCACTCTCCATTTATTCTTGATACTTTGTCTCGAATGGGACGAGTATGAGCGTTCCAGTAATGATCTTTGGTCCCCCTCCCAGATCTCCTGCTTTCCTGTTACCTGGATTGTCCAGGGAAAACGCCACTTGGGTTCCTAACAGGTTGGGACCCTCTCCTTCGCTTGTCAGGTTGGCTTCTTGTTTCTTCTATACTGTCACATACATTTTCTCTGTTCTTTCTTCGGTCGGTTTGCTCTGAGATACCTTAATGGAAGTGGTATTGGCGTTATTCACAGACTTCCAGGTACACCACGACTTGCTTGCGGTCAAGCCACCACTTATCTCTCGATCAGGCTCAGGATGCCTTGTGTCCACATCGGTTTGTCATGTCCCTCTCCTTTCTAAAGCCGCACGTCAGAAGCTGCACTTAGCCTTGTGTCTAGCATCGGACGCCGAACGTCAACGTTTCCTTCAGCGTACCTCGAAACTTGCGAGTCCTCTGTCTACCAATGTCTCCACCTCTTAAGTTTTATGACGCTGCCATAGGACTTCCCTGGAGCAATGTCAAAGTACTTCTTCTCTGTTCTGTTTGATTCATACTCTGTATTCTTCCAGTGGTTTTCTTTGTCTCATTACCATATAGGTTTTCCTTCACAGATATAATTAGAGTGTTTGGAAGACAATAACAGATTCTTGTTTGTTCTTCATATCTTTCTTCACTGGATGTTCTTGACGGTGAGTTAGTGATATGTTGATTAGGGAGTTCCTCATAAGAACGTGAGTCCTTGTCCCCAGAGGGGGCGTCCTTCCTGGTGAGGTCCTGCTTGTCACAACCCCTAAGCAGGGTATTGCAGAGCTTGCTCACCTCCCTACCCTCACAGGGAAAATCTCCCCCTTAGGGAGAAGTGATGGTATCGCACGATTCGTCAGTTTCTTATGGTTACATTTGTCCTGCAAATTTCTCATCTTTGAAATATGATCTAGGAGGATACTGGTCTGGAGTTCTTTTGCTTACAATCACATGCTGGACCTACTCGGCCCCATCTGATTCCGTCTGACGTTAGTCGCACCATTCGTGCTCGAAACGTCACAGTCAGTATATATACGGAGACAATCACGCAATTCATGTCTCCCCTTAAATCAGAATTTAAAGCATGTAAAGACAGTGGGGAGGCGGATGTTGGTCTCCACCCTGCACTTGAGATGCAAATGTGCTTAGGACATGGTCACTAAACCAAGATTGAGGCTCCTGCCAGTCAAATACCCAAAAAGCTGTGGGCCCTTGAGTATGATGTCTCCAGTGAATACTACTCCAGAGAATCCCACTTTTGGAAAAATCCATGCCACAGAAGACCCAACTTGTGCCTTCGGCACCAGAACACACTTTGAGGTCTGAGACAAGGAAGCGAAAGTAAGAGAAGAATAAACAGCACTCTCTAGAAGGGCTCATTACGAATTTAGCAGTAAATATAGCAGTAATTCAGCAGAAACACCATTACCACTAATGTGTCCAGTGGAATTACCACCATGTTACAACAATCCTCCTGGCGGTAATGGTAATTCTGCCCTGCAGAATTACAGCCAAAATCCGCTATGGAGTGGTAATTCCGCCAGTATTGTGAGGAAATGCCAAATGCTAATTCCTCAAAAAGGAATCTGCGAAATTGACGCCAGCCGGAAATAGCCCCATTCTGAAAACGGGAAGCTAGAGGGCAGCCATCTTGAAAAATACAATCCATTGGATATCAGCTTCCCTAGCAGCCATCCCAGCCCAAAAGAAAGTTTAACCATGTTGGGACACAAATCAAAATAGAAAGTGACAGAAATGAGGCTGTGTAAGCCTAAATTCATGGAGGCAGAGCTCACTCTTATTCGCTGAAGTGGTCAGGGCTCATGCAGAGCACCTCTATGGGGCGAGACGTCAGAAGACCACACTCCAGCTCAAGGATGGCCGAAGTATATGACAAAGTGTTCGCAGTTAGGTCAGTGCCCATGTATATCTAAGATGTCAAAAAGCACTAGAATGGTCTCCTTGCCCACCATCACAGGTAGACAGCTGACACAGGAGGAGGTACAATAGAATGAGAGACTCAGATTGTGGGACTGGCTGTGAGATTCTTGCTCCGGCAGAGACAAATGAACAAGATCAGTCAATTGAGGGGCCAATACTAGACGCTGCTATCAATATGATGTCTGCATTAGTAGAAGCTCTTTTGTCCTTCGTTCTAACATGGCCAAAGAGCAGCAGAACTAAAATATGTTCTTGTGAAAATTGGCGATGCTATACTAAATTCACATGCGCCTGCCACTCAATAAACAGCATGTGCACAAGCCGCACCAATTACCCCACCTCCAGATAATAGTATAACTGTTGTAACACCATGCACACAAATAATTGTCGATTTAACAACAAGGATCGATCTGATCAATACTGATGTGACTCCATACTTACCAACGAAATGACACTTTTGACGCTCCTATTTTTAATTTTTTTTTTATAACGCGCCGAACCAAAGCCTGTAGGCATAAGGGCGTGAACACGTAACACATCAACACAAAACAAAAAGCCAGGGTAAAGAAGATCAGCAGGGGGCAGAGAGCAGCACACCATGTACATTTTACTGAAAAACATCAGAGTTTCTAGACTGTGCTTGAAAGCTAGTAGACTACAGCACCTTCTCAGATCTGGTGGCAGGGAATTCCAGAGCAAAGGGGCCGCCACAGAGAAGCATCCCTCCCGCACCTGTGTCAGATTCACTGAGGGCACCTCCAGCAATCCTGTATTGTTCGACCATAATGGTCGTCTAACAGGAAGCCAAGTGAGCTGTTTCGTCACATGCATGTGTAATGCACAATGTCCTGAAAAAGATCCTTTTTTGAATGGGCAACAAATGGAGTGCTTTCCTTGCACTGGAGACATGCTCGGTTCTCCGCAGACCTGTAACGGCACGCACAACTTTATTCTGGACTATTTGCAGGCGATTGATCTCTCCATTACCAATGCCCTGCAGCAGACTAGCACAATAGTCCAGACGAGATCCAATTATTGCTTGAGCAAGTGTTGCACTGTCATTTATGTTTAAGAAAGGCCTGATTTGCTCTAATAACTTAATGTAGTAAGATGCTTGCGTCACAAGACTACTAACATGCACCTTCATAGAGAGACATGTCACTATTCATGGTGCAAGACAACGAAGATTAAGAGATTTCTCATGAATCTAATCACAAAGCAACCATGGTGACAAAGCTTTGAAAGAAATGCTGGGCCCAGGCTGGCCAACTCGCCTATGCTAGTGGGGAATCTTACTACAACATCAGAAAATCAAAACAGCACCGATGTCTGTGCAAGTGGATAGCCCTGCTGGGCGTGAGGATCTGAACCCCCCACTCTACAACTGCACTGTGCCAACAAACGGGAAATAAGACCAGTTGCCGGACCTATGAAAATCGTTGTGACCCAAAGTGACTGTACTATGCGGCTACACAGACCTATTGACATGTGGCTACAGACTAATGGCCCCTCAAAAAGCGTACTGAGAATGCATTATGTGTTGACCTCACTACGCAACGTATAAATACAATATGTGTTCCAAAATGTTTGCGTTTGCCCCTGGTACATAAAGATACAGCCAGTATGGGCCAACAACACATATCCAAACTTTTCGAACATCAAATATCGTACCAAGTAAACCTGCAACTATGAACACGCATAACTACACATCCAATTGTCACATGAAAAACAGTGTGCAGGGCAAGTCTGGGCAAATGTATCACTTAACACCTTACATCCATGACGACAGGGCAATGTCACGACTACCTGAAGTTAACACGACTCTAAACATCGACACGGATGTAATGAGGAGTAAGACACTGATGAGTCAGCTGGACCACATCGCCTTACCTTTGGGCAAATGGGCGAAACTGGAGGAAATTAATCCATGCGCCTCCAGCCCATTCATGAATCGTTGTTACATAATGAATCTGAAAATATTACGGCTATAAAAAATATCCACACGGAAGACATTATTTATGTTGAGCTTCCTGAAGCTGATAGCCTACAAATTTGGCCATTATGGAATTGATTACGCCCGTGGTAACATTTTTGAGTGCCTACCATCTGGAGCTTAAAAAACAGGGCTTTCAGCTTGCCGCAAACACTGTAAATGTTGACACTAATGAAATAGTTGCTGAATTACTACCTAAAACTTCATTGGGTCAACCCCAGAACCGACATGTTAATCAAAGATTGAGCCTACTTGCTACTATGAGAAGTTCAAAAACCATATCGTTAACTACCCAAAGAGTTATGGACCAAAAGATCCCCAATACTTTCATGTTTTGACCAACACAGGAAAAACATTGGAGGTGGTCTACATGGAATACATGTGGATTCAATTAATTTTTGAGCAACCCACTTGGCTTCTCTATGCTATTAACCAGTGATGTGTTCTTTTTACAGGAGACGTTGCTTACGTCTGACTTTCATCAATGGTTATAATATATTATGTAATCCTGCCATCTTTGGGTCTAAGGGACGTCCAATGGGAGGATTGGCCATCAGAGCCAAAACTAACATACCTCTTGTTCGTTTCATTTCGGGCATTGATTGCTCCAGTATACCATCTGCCACCGTTATCCACCCGGAATGTAAAGATAGGAATGTTCTGATTATGAACATATATTATCCCCCGGGATGCAAAATATCTTCCAACTTGAAGAACAAGGTGGATGAAATATTGCAAATTTGCTATGCCCAATGCCTGCTGGGACTTTTGATGGTTGTTGGAGACTTTAACGAAGGAGTGACTTTCACGCTCATAGCGATGAATAGTCTGCCTATGAGTCTAATATCATCAAATATAGCACAGCCGGCACAGTATTAAAACGAAAGGTGGCTAGATGGGGCCCCTGTTTGAAGCTTATGATTTAACATGCCTTAAAATCAAGGAGAGCATAGGGACCTGTAGTGTCCTGTTTCAGGGAAGGCAGGCAGGACGCAGTGATCACAAGGGAGCCAGCAGGTGCAAAAGGTAAATAGGCTTTATTGTAGTTTCAGGGTACAGGCTATAGTAATATCTCCCATCCTGAATCCTCCAACTGTAATCAGTGGAATCCTGAGGGAACACAGGGTTCCAACCTGATCAGCATTCTATGGCTTGCATTGCCATATACAATGCAAGCCCACACTACACTACCCCCTTCCTTATAAAAAAAAAGGGGTCAACACAGAGACTCACACCATACCAAACGGGATCCCTCACCAAGCACATCTAACAACGACCTTTTAGTAACAAAACCACATTCGCAACCTTCCGTGCATAATCCACAATCGCATAAACAACATTCCAGACCAACACATAAACATACCGCCATTTATCCAGGACTGCCACTCCCAGATCTCGAAGCTGCCACCTTCGAGCACAAACCACACCATACCACACTCAGAACCATCACAGCGTATTCTTCGTTTACCCCGCCTGCCACACAGGGTCTCAGGTCTGCCACACCCGAGCACATTCGCAAGGCACGCTCGCAACCCACACATCATCACATACCATACCCGGGAACCGGGATATCCGCAACCTTCTACTGATAAATCCAAACACACCTGTCTTACCAACAACCTAAACATTTACACCGGGATCATGCCAGCAACCAGATACGAAACAACATCAGCCAACCACACAACACAACCACTCTCTTCCCCAAAAAGCACACAGAGCAAGTACGAAAGTACAGCAAAGAAACAAACAAAACAAAGAGAACATAAAAACGGATGACAGTGTTGAAGAAACAGGAGCATCTAGAAACATAGACACAGGTTAATTACTCCTCTGGAGTGTCAAAAAGATGGGATAGAATCAAATGCATGCAAATAACCAGTAACTGTTTCCTTTTCTTGTGCACAGACATAGAGCGTTTAAATAATCATTAATTTGCCCAATGGCGTTTAAATGTAATATATCATCATTTTCATCACCTATGACTCGAGTTTAAAGACATATCCATTTAAAGACATTGCCTGACTATTAAACGTGATGGCACATATATAATACCAATATTGAGTCGGGTCACACCTACTGATGAAAGCAGGGACACCACTGTGTCTTTAGGGACAGAAATGACAAACACGCTATGTTGCAATTGTTTGACAATAAAAGAGCCATTATTAAGGTGTGTAATTTGTCATTGAAGTGCTCACTAATCACCTATGCTTAATCAATCTAGCATGGACCAACTCCTCAACGTTTGTATTACTTATAACCATCTCACACCCTTTAGACACCCCATGGTCTGACCTCAACCTGCATATAGCACCCACTACATCAGGTATAAATGGCTTGTCTGGACATATATAATTCTGCTCCTTGAATTTTATGCAGGTGTCTAACTTCGGTATCAGATATAAATCATGTTCCCATGCTCGAAATGCTACCATCTCCGGAGTCACAATCTTAACATATTTGTCATCTTGCCAAAAGCCTAGATTCCGTACCAACTTAGTTTGATAAATCAATTCTGGGGTGATAAACGGAATGCACAGATGACCAAGCTGCACTCTGAAAACTTGATGACCTATGTATTTCTGTACAAACTACCAATGTGTGTGATTACTATGTCAATTTAAATGTTACCTGAAATGTCGTAATATTATGTAACCACTGTTTCTAAGATATGCGCCCGGTAGCCTCCGGGCCTGGTTTGCGCTATACAAATAAATAAAATACAAATACAAATGCACAGTAGAAAGCCTATTTCCATTCTTTCCATATTTATATATAATGTTATCGCACTTCCCATCTCAAATGCAATTCTTTCTTGGATTATCTCCACCTCCCTTTGTGTAATCTGTGCCATCATTTGACGAAATATATTAGCTGACACAAAATACAGAGGCATATGGCCTTGAGTCAACTGAGACACTGCGTTTTTAAACTTCTCGTAAACACTTTGGCATAATGCTTTAAAATGGAGTTACCACATTTAAAATGTCATGCAATAGTTTATCATGTTTAGCAATGATATTGGTACTATGCTCTAATATTGTTGCTTGCTCAGTAAGAGTCAGACTTGTTTTATTCACATAACAGATTGCTTCACTCTGCCCACCCCTGAGCCCATCTAAAGTTTGTTGCAATTCTTTCAAATCATTACTCAATTCATGTGTCTTTGTTACTCAATGTGTTTGCAGATACAGCATTGGCTGTAGATATTGTCGTGCCCACCAAAGCGCCATTTATAGAGATCACAATTGTCGCCACCAAAAGACCAGCTACCCTTTTTTGCCTTCTTTTCTTAATACTAGACAAACTCATAAAAGCCTTTTCTAACTGCAACATTATTTCCTTGGTTGCCCTCCGAGCTTCTTCTTTACGGGGCTGCACCCATTCCACTATTCCACTGCATTGAAAATAACAAGGCCCCCCCACTACACATAACTCAATTCTGAGGGTGTTCTCCTGCACCACTACGCCCAGGTGTACTCCCCTGTGACTCCCCTGTATGTGTACTCCCCTGTGCCTGACCATCTAGACAGTGCGCCTAGATACTACTTTGTTGCAGTCTGTCAGTCTCATCACTTAGAAATTGTCCCCGTTTGCCTGTTTCACATCTAGATAGTGCGCCTTACATACTACTTAGTTGTATCCTGCCAGTCTCAAACACCTAGAATTTGTCCCTGTTTGCCTGCTTCGCATCTAGATAGTGCGCCCTAGACTCTACTGTGTTGTACTCTGCCAGTCTCAAACACTTAGTAATGTCCCTGTTTACATGTTTTGCATCTAGATAGTGTGCTTTACATACTACTGTGTTGTATCCTGCCAATCTCTAACACCTAGAAATTGCTAATGTGTCCATTTCGCATTTAGGCAGTGCGCCCTAAATACTACTCTGTTTTATTCTGACATTTCAAACACCTAGAAATCATTCTTGTTTGCCGGTTTCGCATCTAGATGTGCATCTTACACACTTCTGTGTTGTATCCTGTGTTAGGGGGAATTCTCCAGAATGGCTAATTTCCCTTACCTACTGAGTCCTTCAGCAGCTTTGCTGGATTTCTAGGATTTATTTTTTTCACCTGGTAAGAGTGTGAGCCTTTTTTCCCACTCTTACATGTGTTTTGCTGTGTGTGTTTTCACTTTTTGTGTGATCTTGAGCACCGGAGCCTCACCTACTCCATGACCTCATATTTTCATGTTTGCTACACAGCACCTTCAGTGCAGTGACACAGGGTTGTCTTTGAGACTTCCCACCGACTCCGTTTTCTGGGGCTGACTACTGTCCCCCAGAAAAGGGTAAAGTTGCCATTAACATTACTTTAGTCACTTTAAACCACACAACCAGTATACCCCATCTTACATGGAGTATTGGAAGGGTTAACTCTTATCCTGACGGGCCCTGACGACCCTTGCACATGGAAACAAGGCACAATCACCATACACAAACTGATACGACAGACACGAGGTTCAATTTCCAAAATCTAGGGTTTATTGCAAAGCAAGTAGACTTAGTCGGCCGACCGGATCTAACGTCTCGCAACGTGTGTCACCCAAACCTCGTGAGACGCAAGAGAGCAAACATTCTCCAAACAGGGACATATATACATAAAGACCATCATACAATCAGTTTGTGACACATCAAAACCGCCCATATTGTATCTTCCTGAGCAGCGGTTCGGTGATTGACAATTATGACGAGTATGACACCTTCTAAGATATTGATTTAGCAACAGTTGCAATTTGCAAAGGCGCAGACAGGATTCTTTGTTATAGAGAACATAATGCTCTTGTTCTATGAGCAAACTGTGTTCGTAGGAGAGACACATTCCAAAGCATGCTATCTTCTAGTTTCTATTTGTGTGCTAGGGGTCAGCTTGATCTAAGAGGGCACACAAAGGGGGGCCGTGAGGAGAGTATAATTCATGCCGCTAACGGCCTGTTTTCTACAGTTTCTGCAGCTTCAGCGAGACCAGCTGGCACCTGGCTTGGTGATTAAATGCCTCTCTGCCCGCCTTCAAGGACTAGTGAGGGAGGAAAACAGTGTATTTCTGTCTGGGCTAGTCTCTCAACATGTAACTTGTGGCCTCGCTCTGTGCAGGGGCAGAACGAAATAGAATTCATTTTTGCAAAGCGTTTGAACAGAAAAGCAAGAAAAAGCAAAATGGCGAATTCTGTTGGTACAACATGGACGCTCTATGGTTATGCTGACGATTCTATACTCGGGATGCTGGGCACATTATGCGGTTGGTTTTCGGGCAACATAATATACCATCTATGTATGCTATGGCAGGGTATTTTCTAGACTAACAATCCCTTTTTGTCTGTGCCTTTTGGAGCATTGTTTCGCTCCCTTTACATTAAGACTTGGCTGGTGAGAGTGGTATCTACCCTAACTTTTCTACCGCGATTATTTTATATAAACGTGTTAATGTTTTAGGCTATTATATTAGCCTCGAACATAAACCTGCTTGACCAAATACATTTTATTTTGGCTCCGGCTGGGTTTATTCGCCATTTCTTTTTGTTAAAGTCTTTCTCGTGTTTTTCTCTGCGCGCCAAACTGGGGATGACTCCTTTGTTCGCTGTCTTTTCGCGGGCTTCTGCACAGAGGCCCTCCTTAAGGCGCCTGAAAGTCTAGTTAGGCAGGATGTGAGGGAGGGATCTTCGGACCCCTGCCATGGTTCCCTTGGTAACCCAAGTCGCACTCCTGTTTGATTGGCTGAGGGGACTGTCCTTGCCAGGACTGCCACCCTGCTGTGTGATTGACAGCCAGGCTGTATGAATGGGGGAAAACTGCATAAAAAGCAGGTCTCTGGGACTGGAAAGGCAGAGTCTCCACTGAAACGAAAGAACCAACGAGGAACTGGCAGAACAAGACCCCTACAACGACTGAACCGCCCGGTGAATCCCTGCTGCAGGTCCGAATCTTCAGAATCCGACGACAGAGAAGACCCTCCAGGAAACTTCTTCCCTTGAGCTGGTGGGACCAACAGTTTGCCCAAACTGCAAGCCAGGACCCCTCCTCTGGTCGAATTCGCTGTACAGAGCTGCAGTGGGCCGGATAGCCAGGAAGGTCGGACCCTTCTTGGGTTTTATGGAGCGCACCTTTAACTAGTTGCTTTGCTCTGCTGCTGGTTTCTTCCTTGGGTAGTGCAGGACCCTCCAGTCTTCCTACTTCTTGTCAGTCCGACAGTTGCTTCAGGAACCGTGAGCCTGCAGGAACTACCAGGAACGTCCGCCTCAGCTACAGCTCCCTCTCCGTTTTAAGGTACTGTGCAAATCCGGTTGTCTGTTTCGTTCAATCGCAGTGAAATTGTTTGAAATCTTTCTCCAATCCGAGGGCTTGCCCTTCTCTTCTCTTTGAACTAACTTTTGTATCAACCAACCTCGTCCGGAAACCGTGCCACAAACTTTACCGCAAACTACCCTGAACTGTGTGATCTTGAGCAAAAGACTTTTGACCCATTGACTTTGGCCCTAAGCCTTTACTATCTGATTCTATCTCTGTAGTTCCTCTTGTTCAATTGCTCTGAGTACTTACATGTTGGTGTGATTTAATCTCTATTACCTTTGTCTTTCCCTCCCTTTTAAATTGCTGGACTGCCATTTTGCTCCCACTTCATTTTGTGAGCTTAACTTGTCTAGAATTTAAGGGACGTGGTGTGTTGTATTAAGAGTGTGATTTTTAGACTGCTTATAATAGTGTACTGTTATACAATTGAAGAGTGAAATAAATGTATATTCTTTTACTTGAAAACCTTGAGTCAGTGTTTGCCTGAATCATAGTAATTGCTGTCCTTTGTGTAACTATTTGATACTACTCACTTACTCTTGAGATAAGTCTGGCTGCTCCGCTACTGCTACCACTTTAACTGTGTAGTACAGGCTTGTACCAAAGGTGAAATTGTGCTGTCACTTGTAGTCTTAATTGTGTATGGTGTTCCCAAAGGGTACTGCATATAATTCTGCCTAACACTGGTGTACAGCGGTGAGGATCAAAGTATAGTACTTACACTTAGAGTGCTGCTATTACCTTGGATCAACTAACCACAAGGCTAACATCACTAAAAATGCAATATTAATAATGTCTGATATGGAAAGCCACAGTCAGGAGACCCTCCTGAGTTACACTGATGATTATTTAAGAAACATGTGTAAAGAAAGGAAACCATCTGCCAAAGGCAAAAAGATTGAATTAGTTGAAAAGTTGTTAAAGAACCAAAGTCTGAGAGAAATGATATGGTTACCAAAGCGGGAGCTGAGAGGTCGTCCGGGGATGTTGGGTCTTGGGTGGGGGATGTGGCAGAGGGCGTGCCGGTTTATGGACAAGCCGGCCCTGTGCTCTTCGCAAATCCCATTGGTCACAATGATGGGAACAGAAAAGCAACTAAGGTTAATGATTAGGAAGTATTGGGAACCGGTAGGAATAGCAACATTGGGTGATGTGTGGCAAGAAGGGAAAATATTGGAATTTGAGGAGCTGGTGAAACAAACGGGGTTGAGTGCTGGGCAATATATTACGTATCATGGGATGGTGCAATGAATCAAGGATACCTGGTCCGAGGTGGAACTAGCAGAGGAACCGGACACCACACTAGATACGATATATGATATAGCGGAAGGGGGCATGAAACGTCTAGATTATATGAGATGATGATGACTCAAGTGGGCAAGGAAGTGGTGCAACTTAGACTGGACTGGGAGGAAGAAGTAGGGGACCTGATGAGTGATGGGATGTGGGAAAGGGCTCAGGGGTATCATAAAAAAGTATCGAGAAATGCTAGGCTGCAACAGGTACAGTTGTATATAACTCACAGAGCATATCTGACGCCGCTAAAGATAGCCAAATTTAAGAACGCCGGAAGCCAAGTGTGTCTCAAATGTAATGAGGAAAACGCAGGAATGGTACATATGTTCTGGGCATGCCCACTGATAGCAAAATATTGGAGAGACATAGCACAGAAAATGGAAGAAAAGGGAATTTGCATGAAGGTGGATACTGTGTGGGCTTGTTTGTTGGGAGGGTTCCCCAGATCGCGGAAGCTTAAACATGTGAGTAAATTGAAAGATCTGGCGTATGTTCTGGCGAAGAGAAGGATTGCGATGGGATGGAAAGTGTGTCACAAGCCCAAAGTGGAGACGTGGTGGAGGGACTTGTAGAAGAGGGCAGAGGCAGAAACAGTGGCATGGCAGGAAGCGTGTAGAGGGGACATAGAGGGTGAAGCTGGAGCCCTAGCGGGTTGGAGACAACTAATAGCAGAACTATTAGGGCCTTCGTATGATGGACCAAGTGATGGTGACTCAATAAGCATGGCGGAAGAGGACTCCCCACCACAAGAGGTGTAGACTAACAATGGGAGAAAGTAGGCTCAGGAGGGGGGAGGGACGGGAAATAAAGTGGGCGAAAATGTAACAATGTATGTGTATTTATGAGCAAGTTATGTATCCACTGTAAGTTGAGTTTGGTTTGTTATTTGTTGTTTGAATAAAATTAATAAAAATATGGAATGGTGTGCCGCCAACGACCTCTGCCTTAATGCCAGTAAGACTGAGATTCTACTAATCGGCACTCCCACTCCCTCCTTCCCTGCTGCTCTCTGGCCGGCCTCTCTGGGCCCTCTTCCTGCTCCTACCTGCAAGGCAAAAAACCTTGGGGTCATCTTCGACTCCACACTCTCCTTCTCTCCTCACATATCCGACGTATCTAAGAAGTCACACTACCAGCTACACCTCCTCAGAGGTATCCTTCCTTTCCTCTCCTTCCCCCAGAAGCTCACTGTCTCTAGAGCCCTGGTTCTCTCTAAGCTGGACTACTGTAACAGCCTCTATCTAAATCTGCCCGCCTCTACTCTCCGCCCTTTGCAACTCATCCAGAACAGGACTGCAAGACTTGTCCTTGGCCTCAAGCCCAGGGACCGTATATCTCCAGGACTGAAATCACTACACTGGCTCCCAGTGACTGCGAGGATCAAGTTCAAAACCCTCTGCATTGTCCACAAGGCTGTCTGGGGCCTTGGGCCAAAATACCTTCAATTCTCTCTTCCTAAATATCTTCCTTCTCGAGCTCTTCGCTCATCCGCCTCCAACTCCCTCAGGGTCAGCCGCTTCTCCAAACAACGAGTTGGGGGCAGATCTCTTTCCACTGCAGGGGCCTCCCTCTGGAACAGTTTCCTGCCTCCCTGAAACTTGAGGAGAACCACCTCCGGTTCCGGAAGCACCTCGAAACCTTCCTCTTTGCCTCCGCTTTCTCTCCCCCTCTCCCCTGCTAATACTACTGAAACTGCACTGAATCTGCAACTGGGCCATTCACCGTTCTCGGCCCAGCCACTCTCCCCTGCACTGCCTCCACGGCAACCCCTGCACTACGGGACTGTGTCTGTATCCATACAGCCCCCCTTCCCAGCACTTGTCTGCACTTACCTCGCACTTGCCACCAGCTGGCCCTTGTTATTTATCCTGTATGCTGTATGCTAATAACCCTGTACTGCACTTTCCCCTCTCCCTTTCCCCCATGCACTTTTCCCTTCCCCTCTACCCTTGCACTTGCGCGATCTGAATGACACCTGGCCTAGTAAGATCATTGTCCGTCTCCCCTTGTTTTCCCCCTGCCTCGTCGCGCCTTGAAATACTTGTGTATAGGCGCGTTACAAATGCCTTATCATATCATATATCATATCATATAAAAAAAAAAAAGAACCAAAGTCCAGGGAGTGGGTCTGAAATGCCTGACTCTCTGGCAAATGTGGAAAGCATTGAAGATGATAATATGTCTGTCAATGATGAGTTGGAAGAGGTAGATGTGTCTATGAATGTAAGCCTCTCAGCAACCTCAAACCCTTGTCCACTGGGACCCTCACAGGTCCTACACTTAGTCCTGAATTCATTGCTCTAGGGAAAATGAGGCTTGAACTGGAATTCAAACTTTTAAATGTTCAAACTGAACAAAAACACAAAGAACTTAAACTCAGAGAAATGGACTTGACCCATGAACTAGAAATGAAAACATTGCCTCTTGAAAATGCTTCTCTCCTAGAGTCTTCTAGGTCTTCCAGTCCTAAGAGACCCCGTATGCCTAAAGAAATTGTGGGTATGTATGAGGTTAAGCTTGATATTTTGGATTGGTTGGCAATGTTTGAGTATACTTACAAGGAAAGGAAACCCGGTATACTACTGTCTAATCACAATTAGCAGTGTATACTTTGTCTATATCCGGGAGGATAGTGTTAGGAGTATAGGGAGACAAAGTTATGAAGCAGGTACTAGAGGTGTGTGGTGTACACGCTCTAAGTAAAACATTAGGAGGGACCAAGGAAGGTTAAAAAAGCCAATATCAAATTTTAATAACAAACAGTCCGTCAAATTTAAAACATCCAATTAAATGAATAGGTCAGAAATACAGAAATTGTCAAATCCCATGTAAGAAGCAACAATAGGGAATACGTAACAGGCTCTGAAGGCCAGTTGAAAGTAATGTTATAGCAAAAATACGACCACTGAGGGTACTTTTCAACCTAAATAGCAAGGTACCCATCCAAGTATGGATAAATATGTCATAAATTTTACTCTCTGTTTAAAGTACAGAGATATGTCTCGACATGTTTCTGTTCCTCTAGAACAAAGTGTGGAACATTCATCAGGAGGGAGTAAATTACAGTGTAGCCTATTTGACAATTGGGATGGTAAACAATACCACTACAGTATCCTAGCACCTGCAAGAGATAAAAACAACAAACATCAAAGGTTAGCTATTCAATAGTTATATACTTTGGAAGGTTCAGAGCATGAACTGGGCAACCTATCAAGGGGGGTAATTACCTTATAGGGTGCCTGTGGGGGCTCTCTACTAACATTAGTAGGTATAGGGTGGTGAGAATCACGGCCCTAAAAAAGAAAGGAAATAATAGCCAAAGTATCAGCTATTACAAAGCCTAGTAGTACAGAAAAAAACAACAGCGAACAGTGTGGAAGACGACACCCAATATGGGAATAAGCGTCAAAGCATCTCATCGTGGGAAGGGGGAACGATAACTGGTGACTCCCACATGCAAAAAGGGGACATATGCAAATCGGCGGTGGATGAGCGGGACGTGCTACACAACAATGTAGGTAGTGTCAGAGTCCAGAAGGTGTAGGGCCACCCGGACAAGGCATATTAGAGGAATCATACCACTATGTCACAGTGCATAGAGAGGAGATAAGTGGAACCGGTGTTTTACTAACATTCTGAGCAAACAACAACACGGGGCAGGGTGAACCTGCAGTGAGTGGCGTGATCGTGAACAAGGTCGGGTGTGCCCATAGCCCCACAAATGCCCAGAGGCATCCTACCTTGGTAAGACCATAGGAATATAATCAGGGGCCAATCACCGCATTCCGCACTGCAGGTAAAGTAAATACAACAAAGTAGTGCGCTCAGGTTAAAAGATGTACGATTGAGTCGCAACAACGGTCGCTGGAGCAGAATCGGTGAGCGATCAACAAAATGCTGATCGTCTGTAGGCAAAGTTACTTACCAAGTGCGGGGGAGTGTGCGGTAAGAAGGTGTCTCAGCCTCGAGGATCTAAACAGAGTATCCAGAAGCAGCACGATGTGGCCGATGCAGGTTGGTTGTCAAGGGAACTCCAAGATAGTCCTACTATTATGTTAGTGTCTCTTAAGGAGAGTGCCGTGAGTGAGTGAAACCCGGTGGCCATCTTTCAATGGAGTGGGAGAGAAAGAAAGAGTGACGGTGGTAGGGGCCAATGCCAAATCTGTAAAAAGGGCCAAATCAGTTGGTGGAACAACAGAGAATAGAAGGAAGGGGTCTCAGAAAATCAATAGAGGAAAGAATTGTTTGGGAAAACTAAAGGAACTAATAACCAAAGCCTTAGAGTTCCAGGGTGGAATTGCCAACATTAAAATCAACAATAGGTTTTTAAATTGTAGCAATGTATACACAGATATTTACAAGGCTGCTAGATATTGTGCCAATCAATCGACTCGTTGAGCCCAGTAACATCACTATGTATGGTGAAAATCATCTTTTGTTCCATTTTCAACAAATTCTTTTCACGTGCTGTGTTATTTGCTCCTTTCAAAGCCAGTAGAACCGTCCAAGTGAAGTCTTCATATTTGTGTTTCAAAAGGTTGAAGTGTTTCACAAGTGGAGCATTCTCAGTTATGTTCTTCAAACAGCTCCGATGTTCCATTATGCAGGTTTTTACTTTTCTGATAGTCTTACCGACATAGTGCAATCCACATCTACAGGTAATCATGTATACAACAAAGTCAGTGTTGCAATTAGTTAGGTTCTTTTGGGTCCAGGGTTTTGAGAGGCCAACATCAACTTCTTTAGTTCTCGCAGTTAGTTTGCAAACGCCACATGTGCCACAAGGATAGTGCCCAGTGGCTTCTGGGAGACCCCAAAGAGAGGTTAATTTGGGTTCCGAAATATTGACCGATTTCAATTTGTTATTACTAACTATATTGCCAATGGTGGTACTTCTTTTATAGGCGAATATAGGCATAAGGATCGATTGAGTTGCGGTTCTAAAGATTTTCCAGTTTTTCTTTATGATGTTGGTGATTTCAAAACTCTGGTCCGTAAATGTGTTCACACAGACAATGCGATCCTCTTTAGGTTTCATTAGCTTGGGTCCAACAAGGCCTCTCGATTATTATTAAATGCCCTTTTAGCTGATTTTCTTATTACCTTTTTGGGGTACCCTCTCTGTCTGAGCTTTTTACTGAGTGCGGAGGCCTCAACTTCATCAGTTTCTTTATCAGAACTATTCCTCTTGAGACGGAGAAATTGTCCAAAGGGGAGATTGTCGCGTAGATGTTTAATATGGTGGCTAGAATAATCAAGAAGGGAGTTCTTATCCGTTGGTTTATGATAAGGTTTTATTTTTAGGACCCCATTAAGGGGGAAGATGGTTACATCCAGAAAGTTGGTAGACTCACTACTAGAAGTCATTGTGAATTGTAGATGGGGATTGAGACCATTTATCCAGGTGAAGAAATTGTTGGCATCATCCTGTGTACCCTTCCACAATACCAGGATATCGTCAATGTAGCGACCCCATTTCGTAATATTGTTACTGAAAGGATTGCTGATGTTGTAAATATGTGATTTCTCAAAAGTTTCAACATAAAGGTTTGCCACGCTCGGAGCCATGGTGGCCCCCATAGCTGTGCCTTCGATTTGTTGATAAAATTTTCCATTGAACTCGAAGTAGTTACGTTTCAAAGCGAGTTCCACACACCAGAGGATAAATGAGGTGGGTACTGGGTCATTATCTTCTCGGGTAAGTAGTATTTCTTCTATGGTATCAATTGACGCCTGTTGTGGTATGTTGGTATATAGGGAAACAATATCCAAACCTATAAGTAGGTTGGATGAAGGGTCAAACTCAAGATTTTCATAGCAGTTGATCTCTGGAATCT
Source organism: Ambystoma mexicanum (assembly GCF_040938575.1). NCBI lineage: Eukaryota > Metazoa > Chordata > Amphibia > Caudata > Ambystomatidae > Ambystoma > Ambystoma mexicanum. The sequence continues at coordinate 314,734,695 of NC_090929.1, forward strand.
TTTAGATAGGATTGCATTTTTTGTACATATATTTTCAAGTAGTGGTCCGCAAAAGTAGAGAGTGGTTCTTAAACAGAATCAATACCCGCTACAATGGGGCGGCCAGGTGGGTTCACAAGAGTTTTGTGAACCTTAGGAAGGGTGTAAAACGTGGGAATGCTGGGTTTCTTATTAACAAGGAAGTCTGCTTCCTGTTTAGAGATCCATTCACGGTCTTTCGTTTTCCCCACTTTGTCAGCAACAAGAAGTTGGAGTTCAGGTGTGGGGTCTCGAGTTAGTAAGTGGTAGTAGGAGATGTTGCTCAACTGTCTTTCACATTCATCAATATAATCGGTGCGGTTGAGAATCACAATCCCTCCACCTTTGTCCGCCTTCTTTATGATGATCGATGGATTAGTAGATAGGGAATCAAGAGCTTTGCGTTCCTGGTTGGATAAGTTGTGAAAGGTCCTTCGATGTTTAGCTTCAAGGGCAGTGACCTCAGCAATGGCTTTCACCCTGCCCCGTGTTGTTGTTAGCTCAGCATGTTAGTAAAACACCGGTTCCACTTATCTCCTCTCTATGCACTGTGACATAGTGGTATGATTCATCTAATATGCCTTGTCCGGGTGGCCCTACACCTTCTGGACTCTGACACTAGCTACATTGTTGTGTAGCACGTCCCGCTCATCCACCGCCGATTTGCATATGTCCCCTTTTTGCATGTGGGAGTCACCAGTTATGGTTCCCCCTTCCCACGATGAGACGCTTTGACGCTTATTCCCATATTGGGTGCCTTCTTCCACACTGTTCGCTGTTGTTTTTTTCTGTACTACTAGGCTTTGTAATAGCTGATACTTTGGCTATTATTTCCTTTCTTTTTTAGGGCCGTGATTCTCACCACCCTATACCTACTAATGTTAGTAGAGAGCCCCCACAGGCACCCTATAAGGTTGCCCAGTTCATGCTCTGAACCTTCCAAAGTATATAACTATTGAATAGCTAACCTTTGATGTTTGTTGTTTTTATCTCTTGCAGGTGCTAGGATACTGTAGTGGTATTGTTTACCATCCCAATTGTCAAATAGGCTATACTGTAATTTACTCCCTCCTGATGAATGTTCCACACTTTGTTCTAGAGGAACAGAAACATGTCGAGACATATCTCTGAACTTTAAACAGAGAGTAACATTTATGACATATTTATCCATACTTGGATGGGTACCTTGCTATTTAGGTTGAAAAGTACCCTCAGTGGTCGAATTTTTGCTATAACATTACTTTCAACTGGCCTTCAGAGCCTGTTACGTAGTCCCTATTGTTGCTTTTTACATGGGATTTGACAATTTCTGTATTTCTGACCTATTTATTTAATTGGATGTTTTAAATTTGATGGACTGTTTATTATTAAAATTTGATATTGGCTTTTTTAACCGTCCTTGGTCCCTCCTAATGTTTTACTTAGAGCGTGTACACCACACACCTCTAGTACCTGCTTCATAACTTTGTCTCCCTATACTCCTAATGTTTGAGTATAACCATGGTTTCTGATGTTTGTTAATCTGCTTAGAATCACATTCTGTGCATAGTCCGACATCCAGTGGTCACTGCAGAGTATTTCATCTTGTTTTTCAAAAGTCGAAAAGGGGACGTCGACATAGGTGTGTCTGTAATACTATCCCTATAGTGACGTGTAGTGTACCCAAAATCCCTCACGCGTCGAGGTCCCTCAGATTGTTTTTTTCCGCCCAGAATACTGGTCGTCTTATGCAGAGCTCGTAAGAGACATTGGGCCTCATTACGACCCTGGCGGAGGACCATGGTGCAATTTGCACCATGGTCCATGGCGCTAAGCTGCCAACTCCGCCAAGGTGGTTGGCGGACTTACCGCCCCATGCCGACCTTGGCGGGGCGGTAAGTCCCCAATCCCCATTTTACCCTTCCCCATTCCCATTCTTGCCCCATAGGGTATAATGGGAGTGGGGAAGGCGTTAATTACGCCACCGTAAATTACGGTGGCGTAACTAACAACAAGTCCCGTAGCACCATGGATTTCTCCGCCTGCAAAAAGCAGGCGTAAAAATCATCCATGGCGCTACCGGAACTCGTAGTCTGGCGGAGAGGTACGCCGGCGTAAAACCCTCTCCGCCAGGGTCCTAATCAGGGCCATTGCCATTCACCATTTATTCGACCCTTGGTCGATTTGTCAGTTATTGTTTAATTAAACCACCTCCAGCCCTCTTTCAACGGCCATTCAACTTCCCCGCCGAGTCAAGATCTTCGACGGTGGTGGTTTTGTTGAAGGTGAAGTATGCTCAAAGAGGACAACGTCATGGCAAGGGAAGAGGTCGGGGCCCCACTCCCAGAGGCTCCCCGGCTACCACTACCAAATGACCCGAAGGTTTGGGTCCCCTCCCATGCATCTCTGGTCGGGGGCCGGTTAACATCATTCCTGCAGGCATGGGAGGGAATTATCACAGACCGTTGGGTACTGTCAACAATAGCCCACTGTTACTGCATCAAATTCAGTCGATCCCCAACATTCAGACCCCCAAGGGGAAGACGCTTATCACCAGAACACCTCTCCAGCCTTCTTCAGGAAGTCGAACTGCTGCTGGAAAAAGGAGCCATAGAGGTTGTGCCTCTATCAAGGGTAAAGGAGGGTATTAATTCAGTGTACTTCCTTGTACCCAAAAAGGATTTAACCATGCGCCCTGCATTAGATCTGCTCCCAGCGAACAAATTCGTAAAACCTCAGAAATTTCGTATGGTAACTTTGCAGGAGGTAATCCCCCTGCTCACACAGGGGGATTACATGAGAACACTGGACATGAAAGATGCATACTTTCATATTTCAATGTTGCCAGCGCACAGAAAATACCTCAGGTTCATGATAGACGGCAAACACTATCAGTTCAAAGTGCTACCCTTTGGCATAGCCTCAGCGCCAAGGGTATTCACGAAGGTACTGGCAGTGGCAGCAGCACACCTGCCAGGTTGTCCATTCCGGTCTACCTTTACCTTGACGACAGGCTCATAACAAGGTATTCTTACGAAACATGCTTCTCAAATACCCAAAAGACTAGACCTTTTGTTCCACATGGGCTTCGCCATCAACAAGAAGTCCAGTCTAGACCCCAGCCAAGTCAAGCAATTCCTAGGGGCTCTAGTTCGAACACAAGACGGCCTCGTCTTCCCCTCCAACGAGAGGTTCCAAAACATGCTGTTTCAGATCCCTCAATATGTAGCCGGTCGAGAGGTGACGGTAAGCAAAGTCATGCGATTGATAGGATTTATGTCGTCATGTATTTATTTGGTACCTCACGCGCGCATGCGCCCAATGCAAAAGTGGCTCAACAGCCAGTGGTGTCAGGCCAGCGGACAATGGGACGATCTAGTGGTGGTCTCGCAGGCCTTGGTTCTCTCGCTGCGATGGTGGTTGAAGGAAAACCTTGTGTTGGGGAACCATTCGCCACCCCCGCAGTGGAAGCCACACTAACCACTGACGCATCGCTCACAGGATGGGGGCTCACCTATCCCATCAGACTGCACACGGAGTTTGGACTCCGAGTGTGGTGTCCAAACACATAAACTTGCTGGAACCTCTGGCGGTCTTCAAAGCACTGAAGGCTTTCCAGACACACCTATAAGGGAAAACAGTGCTGATCCTCACAGACAGCACCACGGCCATGTACTACATGAACAAGCAAGGGGGCACTCACTCTCCAGGACTGTCCAAGCTGTCCCAGAACATCTGGATGTGGGCTCTCAAACACATGTTCCTGTTATCTCAACATGTACCAGGGGAACTCAATCTTCTGGCAGACGGACTCAGCAGAGACTTCCCTCTGCCCGCAGAGTACAAATGGCGACTACACGAAGACATCGTCTCCAACGTTTTCGCAGAATGGGGCTTCCCAGAGATCGACATGTTCGCAACTCTGGAGAACACCCAATGCCAAGATTACGCCTCTAGGTACCCCCAGAACCGCTCCAAGGGGAATGGTCTCTGGATAACATGGTCAGGGAAATGTATCTACGCTTTTCCCCCCGACTCCCCTTCTCAACAAGATAGTGCACAAGATGCACCAGAAACCAGTTACCATGATACGGGGCCCATGTGGGCCTGCCAACCCTGGTTCACTCATCTGATGGAGATGTCACTGCCTCCTCCAGTGAAACTACCCTGCCCGAACAACATGTCACAAGACAAGGGCCAAACACTGCACCCATGCCCACAGACCCTGAACTTGGCAGCCTGGCTCCTGAGGTCATAGAATTTGGACATTTGCAGCTCCCACAGAGATGCATGGACATTCTCAGAGAGGCAAGGAAACCGAACACTTGTTACTGCTACTCTAGTAAGTGGAAACGGTTCGTCATCTAGTGTAAGTCAAAGAGCATCAACTCCGTTGACTGCTCTCCCACACAGATTGTTCTATACCTGACTCACTTGTTGGACTCATGTTTAGTCTTTAATTCTATTAAAGTTCACCTAGCTGCACTCTCCGCCTACACTACGTCTCAACATAAGGTGTCATGGTGGAAAGTTCCAGTTATTAAAGCCTTCATGGAGGGAGTGAAAATAATTCACCCTCCTATATCTAACCCAGCCCCTGGATGGGACCTGAACGTTGTACTAACCAGGCTAATGGGCTCCCCCTTCGAGCCCATGCATAAAGCAACCCTTAAAGATCTCACTCTTAAGACCGCTTACTTGATAGCTATCACCTCCATTAGGAGAGTGAGTGAACTACAAGCGCTCCCTATATTAGATCCCTTTGTAACAGTTCACAAAGATAAGTGGTTCTACGCACACACCCTAGGTTTGCACCGAAGTTCATTTCAAAATTTCATGTCAACCAGTCTATAGAACTACCAAAGTTCTTTCAAAACCCATCAAACTTGGCCGAAAAGAGCCTGCACACACTTGAAGTGCGCAGAGCGGTCATGTTTTATATGGAAAGAACTAGACCACTGAGAAAGACTAATCAGTTCTTTGTCTCAGTGGCGGCAGGAAGAGAAGGAGATGCAGTTTCCAAATCCCCTATATCTAGACGGATTGTCCAGTGCATCACTCTCCGTTAAACTCTTGCTAACAGAGAACTGCCCTTCAAGCCTAGAGCACATTCTACTCGAGGCACTGGGGCATCCATAGCATTCATTGCAAATGTTCCCCTTGAGTCCATTTGCAAAGCGGCAACCTGGAGTTCTGTACACACCTTTACAAAACACTATTGTCCAGATGCACACTCTAGATCTGATTCCCAGATGGGACAAGCAGTAGTAAGACATATTTTCGCTACTGTTCCTTCTCACAACCCACCTCCAACTCCGGGTACTGCTCGCTAGTCTATGCACAGCATGTGATTCTAAGCAGATTAACAAACATCAGAAGACATGCATTACCTACCGTAAAAGCATTTCTGATGGTTGTATCTGCTTAGATTCACATGCGCCCACCCTTCCTCCCTGCTCGGATGGAAGGAACATAGACGTCTTATTACTTCTCTCTTTTCTCTACTCACTCACGGCAGAAAAAATACAGAGGGCCCTCGACGAATGAGGGATTTTGGGTACACTACATGTCACTACAGGGATAGTATTACAGACACGCCTATGTCGACGTCCCCTTTTCGACTTTTGAAAAACAAGATGCAATACTCTGCAGTGACCACTGGGTGTCAGACTATGCACAGCATGTGAATCTAAGCATATACAACCATCAGAAATGCTTTTACGGTAAGAAATGCATGTCATTCAAGGTCTTACAGGGAATCAATTGCTTCCCTGGCTCTTCTCTAGGCTATCCACTGTTGCATCTGATGTTGTGATGGAGTTGGGGGAGGTGGATAGGATGGATTATGAGTGTGTGAAGCTAGCTTTAATTGCTAGATTTGGGAAGACCCCTTCCCAGTATCTTAAGAGGTTTAGGACCCTCAAAAAGCATGATGGAACCCCTTGGGTTACCTGGGTATGTACATGTCTGAAAAACTTAAATGGTTGGATTAAGGGTTACATAGTAAACACTTATGAAGGAATGAGAAATCTTGTTATGTTGGAGGATATTTTTGATGTCTGCTCTCCTGAGCTCAGACAGCACTTAGCTGATTCTAAGGAGATAGATCCAAAGAAGCTAGCTAAGGCTGCTGACTTGTGGGTTGGCAACAGGGCCAATCACAAGGACTCTGGGGCTACTCAGAAAAAGGATGAGGGGAAACAGCCAAAGAAAGACAACAAGGAGAATTCAAATACCTCCCATCCAGAAGAGGTCCCCAAACATAACCAGGGTAAGCCACATGGGAAACCAAATAGGGCTAGTGAATCCTCTAGTGCTCAACCAATGGGAGCTCAGCAGAAGCTCCCATTCCAGAGAGCATTTGGTAAATGCTATGTCTGTGGATCAACTGACCATATCAAAGGAGATCCCAGGTGCAAGGTTAAACCTGCAGGGATCAGCACTGCCTCCTTAGCCTTCTCCCCAGAGGAAGATGTACAAATGGCTAGTGCTCACTTTGAACTATTTGCTGATGCACCCTTAAGTCTTCTGGCAACTGTATCCTTAGAGTCCATGGGTCTGGGTAAGAAACAGAAGTTAGATGTTGTTAGGCAGAAACCTGTGCAGTTCCCTTAGGGGCCACTGCAAAAGGCTTAGGACTACAGGTGTTGGCAGTAAACCCAATTGGTAGCAGTCTGTACCACCCAGATTTACCTGGTAGCTGTGGCTGAGCAGCCAGACTTCTCTCAAGAAGAGTTAGACAGTATATAGAGTATACAAGATAGGTACCAAAATACAGTAGCACAAGCAAACACTGACCAGAGCTTTGGTATACAATTATTTATTTAAAGACACACTTATAGAAACACTCCAGCACTATTATTGTAAGCAAGTTCAAAACACAGTCACTATTAATATATATACATCCCTTATTCCTTATTAGACAAGTCTTAGTTAACACCACTTATTTTCAGACAGAGGTGAGCGCTTATCTGAAGATGGCACTCCAATAAGTTATCAAAAAAGGGAGGGAAAAGGCAGAAATTAGAAAAGCACACAACACTAATACTTTAGAAGCACCCAGCAAGGCAGGAAAGTCAAAGTCTACTTGTGAGCAAAAAATTCAGAGGCCAGGCTCCCTCTTGGAGAGAGCAGAGCACCAATGCGCCCAAGATCACACAGTTTAAGAGGTTTAAAAAAGTCTTGCAGGGAGTTCACAAAGGAATTAGTTCAGCTTAGAAAAGTTCAGTTAGCCAGCCTAGGGGCAACCAAGGTAGTAAGTTGAGGATTTAATAGACACCCCGTACAGACCGTTGCAAGGGAGGCTAGGCGGGCACAGAACCTTTAAGATGGAGAGGATCCTCCAGTGGGGGCAGTTGTTCCTGGCAGCGGGTGCAAGTCACAGCGTCGTCCAGAGGAAGAGAATATCTCCACGTGGAGGAAAGCTGAAGGTCGTTGCACTGCCAGGGAAGAAACCAGCCGCGGAGTTCTCCGGTTAAAAAGTACTACCCTTTTATTCGCAGTAGTGTTAAATTGTGGTATCCTGGTTGCCGGGGTGCTTGGCACAGGCAAGGCGGCCACGAGATGATCCGGGAAGCCGAAAAGGCGGGCAAACTGGTTATTCCCACCAGTCAAAGGAAGAAGACTCCTCGGAATGAAGATCTCCTCTGTCGTCGGGAAAAGTGGTGAGGCGGTTCAGCAGGGCTCCACCGGTGGTGTCGTCTTTGCAGGTCGGCTCAGCTTCTCTCTCTTCGGATTCTTTGGTCCTGTGGCGACTTCTGAAGTTCCAGTCCCCAAAGCCCTGCTTTTATGCAGAAAACCCCCATTCATCAGTCCTAGCTGTCACTCAAATATGCTAAGTGGTGAGCCGGGCGGCTCACCACTGGGCCAATCACACAAGAGTGCGACTTGAGTTGCCGAGGCAACTCAGTCCAGGGTGCCTAAACCCCGCTCCCACACATCCTGTAGACCCAGTCAGAGTGGCACCACTTTTGTAGGCTTCTGTGTAGAAGCCCGCCAAAAAGTGGAACAAAGGGCTCGACTTGGGTTGGAGTTACAGAGGCGAACACAAATGCCATTTTAAAAACGAGTTCTGGCAAAAAGGCCCAACCGGGGAATAAATATTAAATAAATAACCCAGCGGTATCTTAAACATTGCACCAAAAAGTGGTGCGTTTAAAATGAATGGGAAAATCCCATAGAAAATATTACGGTGGAATATTTCGCGTGGTAGCCACTGCCACCAGCCAGAAACTTGACAAGGGGGGACTGCACCGTCCCCCCTCGAAAAACAGACCCAGGGGCAATCTGATTACCCCTACCAGTACTTCCACAATATGATGGTTTGTACTGGTTCTGTTCCCAATTTAAGACTAGTAAAGTCAATGGTGACTTTACATGCCCTGGGAGACAGTAGCCAGTCCCAGGGTATGGAGTCTATGTTTGGGGGTCACTATGACACCCCTGTGTTACTGCACTGAGGGTGCTGTGTAACACACTTACCAAAAACCACATGAAACCCTATGGAGTAAAAGACCCCATAGCCCATAAAACACATTACAAAGTCAAAGGATATCTCAAATCATGTCTAAGGGTGGGTGAAAAAGAGTCTCACTCTTAGCAGGAAAAAAAAATAAACCCCAAAAATCCAGCAAAGCTGCTGGGGGACTCACTAGGTTTGGGAAATTAGCCTTAACAGAGAATACTCCCTAACACTCCCCCCCCCCCCGACTAAGGGACAGGAGGATTTAATCCACTCCTGGATGAATCTCATACCTCTAGTCGATGACATACATCTTAGAGAGACCATCAGCATTTTGGTGGTGACACCCTGACCTCTGCTCAATGGTGAAATCAAACCCTTGCAGGCAGATTGACCATCTCAATAGTTTTGGGTTTTCCCCCTTCATTTGCATCAACCATCTCAAGGGTTGGTGGTCAGTCTGAATGACAAAGGTAGAACCATACAAGTATGGCCTAAACTTCTTCAGTGCCCACACAATAGCAAAACATTCTCTTTCAATTGTTGCCCACCTTGTCTCAGGATCCTTCAGCTTTCTGCTGATGAAGCAAATGGGGTGCTCCCTACCTTTCTCATCCAGTTGGCTAAGGACTGCACCTATACTTACATTAGAAGCATTTGTCTGCACAATGAAAGTTTGGTGATAGTCAGGAGCTCTCAATACAGGTGCTTGGCATAGAGCTTTCTTCAGGTTTTCAAAGGCCTGATTGCACTCCTCATTCCATTTGACCTTCTTAGGGAATTTTGGAGAGGAGATTACATTCAGTGGAGAAGCTATGGTCCCATAGTTCTCTATGAAATTCCTGTAATACCCAGTGAGGCCTAGGAAGGCTCTCACCTGGGTTTGAGTAGTAGGTGTTGTCCAATTTTGCACAGCTTGAATCTTACTGAGCAAAGGCCTTATTTCTCCACCTCCTACCTCATGCCCAAGGTAGACCACCTTACTCTGACCAATCTGGCATTTACTTGCCTTTATGGTCAGATTGGCCTGCCCAAGAGCCTGCAAAACATGTCCTAGGTGGTTAACATGCTCTTCCCAGGATTGGCTGAATACTGCAATGTCATCCAAGTATGCCATGCAGAAGTCCACCATCCCATTCAGAACCTGATTCACCATTCTTTGGAATGTTGCAGGTGCATTTTTCAATCCAAAAGGCATAACCTTAAATTGGTATAAGCCAACTGGGGTAGAAAATGCAGTTTTCTCCTTGGCATGGTCTGTCAGGTCTGTCAGGGCTATTTGCCAATAGCCTGACGTAAGGTCAAATGTGCTGAGGAACTTGGCTGAACCAAGTCTATCCACCAACTCATCTGTCCTTGGCAAAGGGTGGGCATCAGTCTTGGTGACTGCATTAAGAGCTCTATAATCCACACAGAATCTCAATTCTTTACCTGCCTTTGGTACTAACACAACTGGGCTAGACCATGGACTAGTAGAGGGCTCTATTACCCCGAGATCAAGCATCTTCTTGACCTCCCCTTTGATGTGGGTCCTTACATTTTCTGACATTCTATATCCTCTGCTTTTGACTGGCAGACAGTCACCAGTGAGTATATCATGCTGGCCCCAAGAGGTCAAGCCTGGTGAAAGTGAGAACAAGGAGGCAAACTGATTTAACATAGATTTGCGCTCTTGTTGCTCAGGTGTCAGATTTGAAGAGAGATTTACTCCTTTAATCTTTTCATCCAAGGGTAAGCCTCTGAGGAGATCAGGGAGAGCTTCACTCTCTTCTTTCTCTTCTGTTGAAGCTAGAAGCAAGGCTCCTACTTCAGGCCTGGAGGCATACGCCTTTAGTCAGTTGATGTGGAAGACTCTGGGAGTCTCCTTGGGATTGCCCAGGTTCACCAGATAGTTCACCTCTCCAAGTTTACCCACAACCTTGAAGGGTCCCATCCATTTATCTTGCAAGGCCCTCTGCCTTGTGGGGATCATAACTAGAACTAGCTGGTTTTGAGTGAACTCAACCATGTTAGCCTTTTGGTCATGCCAATGCTTGACCAAAGCTTGCCCAGCTTTCAGGTTATCACTAGCTTCTGCCATCATGTGTGACATTCTCCTCCGGAGACCTATCACATAGTCAGTCACTCTGACTGGCTTGGGGGAAGGAGCACTCTCCAACCCCTCCTTAATCAGGGCCAATGGACCTCTGACTGGATGGCCATAAAGAAGTTCAAAGGAAGAATAACCTACTCCCTCCTGAGGGACTTCTCTATAAGCAAAGAGAAGGCATGGCAATAGAAGGTCCCACTTTCTTTTAAGGGGATCTTCTAAAGCACCTATCATGCTCTTCATGGTTCTGTTGAACATTTCTACTAAACCGTTTGTCTGAGGGTGGTAGGCGGTAGAGAACTTTTAAGTAACTCCACAGGTTTTCCACATGGCTTTCACGTAGTGGGACATAAAATCTGACCCCCTGTCAGAGATTACTTCCTTAGGAAACCCAACCCTGGTAAAAATACCAAGGAGGGCCTTAGCCACAGCCTGAGCTGTAACAGTCCTCATAAGAATTGCCTCGGGGTACCTAGTAGCATGGTCTACTACAAGGATAAACCTGTTGCCTGAGGAGGTTGGGGGATCAAGGGGACCAACAATGTCAATCCCTACCCTCTCAAATTGGACTCCCACAACTGGGAGAGGCACTAAAGGTGCCACATTCTTGTGGCAACTCTTGCAAAACTTATCTACCTCAGCCCCCATTTTTGGCCAATAAAAGTAGAGTGAGAGCCTTTCCTTGGTCTTCTTGAAACTCAAGTGACCAGCCAAAGGAATCTCATGGGCCAGTTGCAAGAACTGTTGTCTGTTTTCTTGATGTACTACAAGCCGCTTGTAGTCTCCAGGTGCAGACTCAGTTGGTTCACTGTAGAAGAGGCCATCTTCCCAGTGCAACCTATACTTCCCAGGCTCTTGCCCATCAGCCTGAGAAGCTGCCTGTTGGCGAACACCTTCCAGAGTTGGATATTCTCTCTGTCCCTTACTGAAGTCTGCCCTGTTGGGTCCACCTTCTGCCAGTAAAGACTGCAGCTCAGGATGGTCAACAGGATCCAGATCTCCAATGAGTTCTTGGCCTTCCACTAGCTCCTCCTCAGAGTTTAGTTCAACCACACAGGGTTGTACCTCCCTCTCAGCCTCAGCTGGAGGTGGAGTTACAGGTGTAACTTTGGACAACCTAGGGGAAGTCCTTGTTGGCAGCACTGGAGTGCTTGCTGCTGGCTGTTTCCTTGAAGTCTTGGGTTTCCCCTTTGCTTCTTGTTGTTCCGAGATAGCAAGTTGTAACTCCAGTGGAATAGGAGTGATATCCTTCTTCATCATCTCCTTGGGAGTACCTCTCATGGTTCTCTCCCTTGCAGGTCTGGTGAGCTCTTGTAACCTTTTACTAGGAGATCTGGGGGTATGTGACACTACTCCAAGAGTCTTCAGGTCATTACCCAACAGAACCCTTCCTAGCACCTCACTTTGTATGCTGACAGGTATCTTCACAGTCATGTCATTACACTGGATGAGAACTAGTAACTGGGGAAGCATCTGCACAGGCCCTCCAGCTAACTTGGTGAGGCGTTTGGGTGCCTTAGCAACATCCTCTGCCTGAAAAAATGATTTATCCACCACAGTTATGCTGGCCCCAGTGTCCCTAATGGCAGGAGTCTCCTGACCATTCACCTGGACACTGTTCTTATAATACTCTTTAGTATTATCTGGGATAGAATTATATACATCTAAATTCTGTTGTTCCCACAACTCCAGAGACACTAAAGAAACACTAGCTGAGACTCTAATGGGTTCATCAGCTAGTAATAGAAAGTTTCCACTGGCCATCTGTACTTCCTCCTCTGGAGCGAAGGCTAAGGAGACAGTGTGGATCCCTGATGGTTTACCCTTGCATCTGGGATCCCCTTTCACATGGTCAGGCGAGGCACAAACATAGCATTTACCAAATGCTTTCTGGAATGGTGGCTTGCTCTGACCTCCTTCTGGTTTGGCACCAGAGGGTACACTAGCCTGATTCGGTTTTCCTTGTGGCTTACCCTTATTGTTTTGTTTGGGGCCCTCTTTGGGATTGGAATTATTAGAATTCTCTCTGGAGTCCTTTTTTGGCCGCTTCCCCTCATCCTTCTTCTAAGTTACCCCAGAGTCCTTGTGAGTAGCCCTGTTGGCAACCCACAAGTCAGCAGCCTTAGCTAGTTTTCTGGAATCTAATTCCTTTGAATCAGCCAAGTGCTATCTGAGCTCAGGAGAGCAGGCATCATAAATTGACTCCAACATCACAAGATTCTTCATTCCCTCATAAGTGTTCCCCTTGTAACCCTTAATCCATCCCTCTAAGTTCTTCAAACTTTTACTCACCCAGGTAGCCCAAGGGGTACCATCATGCTTTTTGAGGGTCCTAAGCCTCTTAAGGTACTGGGAAGGGATCTTCCCAAATCTAGCTATCAAAGCTAGCTTCACACATTCATAATCCTTCTTATCCTCCTCCCCCAACTCCATTACCACATCAGTTGCAACAGGGGAGGGCCTAGAGAACAACCAGGAAAGTAACTCATTTCCTGTAATGTTCTGGAGCCCATGATTATACTCAAACAAACTCAACCAACCCAACACATCCAACTTAGTCTCATACATACCCACAAGCTCTTTAGGCATCCAGGGTCTTTTGGGACTGGAACTCCTAGAGGATCTGGAGAGAGAAGCATTTTCAACAGACAATTTCTTCATCTCTAACTCATGCTTGTGCTCCATTTCCCTGAGCCTTAGTTCTTGATTCAGTTCTTGGTGTCTTTGTTCTGCTTGAGTATTAAGTTTCTTAAACTCCAATTCCAGTTTCATTTTCTCCTGTTCCAGATATTGGGGACTAAATATGGGACCTGGCAAAGGTCCAGAAGGTACAGCTGGCAGAGCAGGTAGAGGCCTAGGGGGGACAACTACATCATCCTCACCCTCCTTCTCTGCTTCTGACTCAAGATTATCAATACTAGGATCAATATCAATATCATTACTGTTATCTACATTTGCTGGAGTGGTAGGTTACTCTGAACCACCATCCAGACTTTGGTTTGCTAACAACCTTTCTATTAGCTCCATTTTCTTGCCTTTAGCTAGGAAATTATTATGCTTACAGAGAACTCTTAAACAATCAGCAGTTTCTGTAGCAAGGGACTCTTGACTATAACTTTCCATAGTTGACAGGTTATAAAATAACTTTTTTTAGTGCTAAGCTTTGTGGTTAGTTGCACTAAGGTATCTATAAGCACACTAAAATGTATACTCAATACAAATCCCCCCGCTGCACACCAGTGTTAGGCAGAAACCTGTGCAGTTCCCTTAGGGACCACTGAAAAGGTTTAGGACTACAGGTGTTGGCAGTAAACCCAATTGGTAGCAGTCTGTACCACCCAGATTTACCTGGTAGCTGTGGCTGAGCAGCCAGACTTCTCTCAAGAAGAGTTAGACAGTATATAGAGTATACAATATAGGTACCAAAATACAGTAGCATAAGCAAACACTGACCAGAGCTTTGGTATCAAAGTATATAATTATTTATTTAAAGGCACACTTATAGAAACACTCCAGCACCATTATTGTAAGCAAGTTCAAAACACTGTCACTATTAATATATATACATCCCTTATTCCTTATTAGACCAGTCTTAGTTAACACCACTTATTTTCAGACAGAGGTGAGCGCTTAACTGAAGATGGCACTCCAATAAGTTATCAAAAAAGGGAGGGAAAAGGCAGAAATTAGAAAAGCACACAACACTAATACTTTAGAAGCACCCAGCAAGGCAGGAAAGTCAAAGTCTACTTGTGAGCAAAAAGTTCAGAGGCCAGGCTCCCTCTTGGAGAGAGCAGAGCACCAATGCGCCCAAGATCACACAGTTTAAGAGGTTTGAAAAAGCCTTGCAGGGAGTTCACAAAGGAATTAGTTCAGCTTAGAAAAGTTCAGTTAGCCAGCCTAGGGTCAGCCCAGGTAGTAAGTCGAGGTTTAATAGTCATCCCGTACAGACAGTTGCAAGGGAGGCTAGGCGGGCACAGTACCTTTAAGATGGAGAGGATCCTCCAGCGGGGGCAGTTGTTCCTGGCAGCGGGTGCAAGTCGCAGCGTCGTTCAGAGGAAGAGAAGATCTCGACGTGGAGGAAAGCTGAAGGTCGTTGCACTGCCAGGGAAGAAACCAGCCGCGGAGCTCTCCGGTTAAAAAGTACTACCCTTTTATTCGCAGTAGTGTTAAATTGTGGTATCCTGGTTGCCGGGGTGCTTGGCACAGGCAAGGCGGCCACGAGATGATCCGGGAAGCCGAAAAGGCGGGCAAACTGGTTATTCCCACCAGTCAAAGGAAGAAGACTCCCCGGAATGAAGATCTCCTCTGTCGTCGGGAAAAGTGGTGAGGCGGTTCAGCAGGACTCCACCGGTGGTGTCGTCTTTGCAGGTCGGCTCAGCTTCTCTCTCTTCGGATTCTTTGGTCCTGTGGCGACTTCTGAAGTTCCAGTCCCCAAAGCCCTGCTTTTATGCAGAAAACCCCCATTCTTCAGTCCTAGCTGTCACTCAAACATGCTAAGTGGTGAGCCGGGCGGCTCACCACTGGGCCAATCACACAAGAGTGCGACTTGAGTTGCCGAGGCAATTCAGTCCAGGGTGACTAAACCCTCCTCCCACACATCCTGTAGACCCAGACAGAGTGGCACCACTTTTGGAGGCTTCTGTGTAGAAGCCTGCCAAAAAGTGGAACAAAGGGCTCGACTTGGGTTGGAGTTACAGAGGCGAACACAAATGCCATTTTAAAAACGAGTTCTGGTAAAAAGACCCAACCGGGGAATAAATATTAAATAAATAACCCAGCGGTATCTTTAACATTGCACCAAAAAGTGGTGCGTTTAAAATGAATGGGAAAATCCCATAGAAAATATTCAGGTGGAATATTTCGCGTGGTAACCACTGCCACCAGCCAGAAACTTGACAAGGGGGGACTGCACAGTGCCTCCTCGAAAAACAGACCCAGGGGCATTCTGATTACCCCTACCAGTACTTCCACAATATGATGGTTTGTACTGGTTCTGTTCCCAATTTAAGACTAGTAAAGTCAATGGTGACTTTGCATGCCCTGGGAGACAGTAGTCAGTCACAGGGTATGGAGTCTATGTTTGGGGGTCACTATGACACCCCTGTGTTACTGCACTGAGGATGCTGTGTAACACACTTACCAAAAACCACATGAAACCCTACGGAGTAAAAGACCCCATAGCCCATAAAACACATTACAAAGTCAAAGGATATCTCATATCATGTCTAAGAGTGGGAGAAAAAGAGTCTCACTCTTATCAGGAGAAAAAAATAAACCCCACAAATCCAGCAAAGCTGCTGGGGGACTCACTAGGTTTGGGAAATTAGCCTTACCAGAGAATTCTCCCTAACAGATGTCTATAACTCCATTCCAGAAAACTCTAGAGAATATTATATGGACAGTGTTCTTGTCAATGGCCAGGATACTCCTGCCAGGAGAGACACTGGGGCCAGCAGAACAGTAGTGGATGAAACTTTTTCAAGCCTGAGGTTGTTGCTAAGGCACCCAAAGGTCCCACTAAATTTTCTGGAGGCCTTGTCCAGTTGTTTCCAATTCTGCCAGCTCTCATTCAGTGTAATAATATGACAGTGAGGATCCCTGTCAGTATCCAGAATGAGGTGCCTGGGAAAGTCCTGTTGGGGAATGATCTAACAGCTCTAGGAGTAGTATCCAGTACCTCCAGACCTCCCAGCAAGAGAAAACAGAACCAAACCAAACTGGCTAGAGAGGCAACCTTAAGAAACCACTCTGAGCCTGTGGGAACCTCTACTGAGAACCCCACTATAAACCCTGGTGTTAGTAAGTTGACCTCTAACCCATGCAAATCTGAGGCTAGTATAGTAGGGAAATGGGAGCCCCCAACCAAGTTCAATCACTGCCCATCCAATTGTAAAGTCCTTGACTCCCCATGTTTCTGAGGAAGAGGTGGATAGACAAATTGGACCCCTCTCTAGGCCTGTGAGAACTGGTAATTCTCCAAGCTGGGGGAAAACCAGGAAAAACAGGTCTAAGGCTAAAAACCTTAAAACTGTTGGAGCCTCTACTGAAGACCACAGTGGAAATCCTAATGTTAGGAAGGAAACTTCTAAAATAGGTAAGGTCAGATCTCAGAGGAAGTGGCAGCATGTACCTTGCTTGACCACAATCCCTCCAACCAAGATACCTGAGACCTAACCTGCTCTTGTGAGAAGGGTTTTGAGGAACCATGGAGGCCCCTCTAGATCTAAGGGATCCCTTTCCAAGGACCCCTTGGAAAACCCTATTGTAGGTTCAGAGGTTTTTACAACTTCTGAGGGACTGCTAGAACAGATCCTCTATACAGTTAAAAAGAGAGAAGTACCACAACAGGTTTGTAGGTCATATAGTCTACAAATGAAAAACATTGGGAAGAAAATCCTAGCAAGGGTTACAAAAGGTTCCTGGTGTACTCAGCAGGCCATTTAGCCGACTTGCAACAGGAGATCCATCCTGGTGGGGATTAGATCTTCCTTTCCCTTAGTCTGGTGGGGGAGGCGTGTTAGGGAGAATTCTCGAGAATGGCTAATTTCCCTTACCTACTGAGTCCCTCAGCAGCTTTGCTGGATTTCTAGGATTTATTTTTTTCACCTGGTAAGAGTGTGAGCCTTTTTTCCCACTCTTACATGTGTTTTGCTGTGTGTGTTTTCACTTTTTGTGTGATCTTGAGCACTGGAGTCTCACCTGCTCCATGGCCTCATATTTTCATGTGTGTTGCACAGCACCTTCAGTGCAGTGACACAGGGTTGTCTTTGAGACTTCCCACCGACTCCATTTTCTGGGGCTGACTACTGTCCGCCAGAAAAGGGTAAAGTTGCTATTAACTTTACTTTAGTCACTTTAAACCACAGAGTTTCGGAAAGGGTGAACTCTTATCCCTTTTTGTCTGTGCCTCTTGGAGCATTGTTTTGCTCCCTTTACATTAAGACTTGGCTGGTGGCAGTGGTATCTACCCTAACCTTTGTACCGCGATTATCTTCTATAAACGTGGTAATGTTTTAGGCTATTATATTAGCCTCGAACATAAACCCGCTTGACCAAATACATTTTATTTTGGCTCCGGCTGGGTTTATTCGCCATTTCTTTTTGTTAAAGTCTTTCTTGTGTTTTCTCTGCACGCCAAACTGGGGATGACTCCTTTGTCGGCTCTCTTTTCGTGGGCTTCTGCACAGAGGCCCTCCTTAAGGCACCTGAAAGTCTAGGTAGGCAGGATGTGAGGGAGGGATCTTCAGATCCCTGCCATGGGTTCCTTTGGTAACCCAAGTTGCATGGTTCCTATTGAATGGTTCCTGGGGTAGCCCAAGTTGAATGGTTCCTATTTGCCCATTTCACATTTAGATACTACTGTGTTGCACTCACTTCTAGATAGTACACCTTAGATACTACTATATTGTATTCTGCCAGTCTCAATCACTTAATAAATTGTTCCTGTTAGACTGCTTCCACAACTAGATATTGCACCTTACTTCCTAAGATATTTCTTGTTGTACTCTGCCAGTCTCCAACACTTAGTAATTGTTCCAGCTAGCCTGTTTCTCATCTATACATTGCGCCTTAGATACTATTGTGTTGTACTCACATCTTGACAGTACGCCTTAGATACTACTGTGTTGTATTTGCGCCAGTCTCAAACACTTATAAATTCTTTCCTCCCTAGCCTGTTTCTCATCTAGAGAGCACGACTTAGCTACTACTGTGCTGTAGTCTCAAACACTTAGAAACTGTTCATGTTAGCCCACGATGCATCTATATAATGTGCCTTCGATACTACTGTGCAGTACATACTTCTAGATAGTTCTGAGTCAAGGGTTGTACATCTAGGGCAACACATCTACCACTTCTAGTTCTTCAATCCCTTCTACCCAACACCGGATGGAGACCCCAACCCTCAAGAATCCCGCCCCCTCTCCCACACGTTCAGATCCCCAGCCTCCCCGCACCCCCTATTGCTCACCCTCCATGGCACCTGGACCACGCTCTGGCCCCCTCCTTCACGACCCCCACTTATATCCCCCCCGAGCACATCCCTAAACACCTCCCCCTGCACCTCATTACTCCCTGCCGTCACTCACCCACTCTCCTACCACCACCCGACATCCAACTCCAAAACCAGAGGTGCACTCTGGCCCACCAATCAACTCTCTCCTCTGAAGCCTATTCCCCACCCCACCTTCCCCCTAACTCATCATCCTCCACCCTCCCTCTGACTCCCTTTGAGAACTGCCTGTTACCCCTCGCCACGACACCACGCCCCCTTTCATACTCCCAAACCAGGGGAGCCTTTGGCGCTCCAAACAGCGTGAATCCACATCCTTCACCCTCCCTCCGACAACTACGGAGAACTCCCTGATTCCCCTCACCACTACACCACGCTAGCTATCAACTCCCAAGCCAGGGGAGCCCTCTGGCCCTCCAAACAGCACAAATCCACATTATCCACCTTCCCTCCTACAGCTATTGAGAATCCCCTGACTCCCCTCGCCATGACAACATGCCCACTTTTGAACTCCCAAGCCAGGGGAGCTCTCTGGCGCTCCATACATCGTGAATCCACATCCTCCATCCTCCCTCTGACAACTATTGAGAACTCCCTGACTCCCCTCGCCACCACACCCCGTATCGAACTCCTAAGCCAGGGGAGCCCTTTGGCGCTCAAAACAGCGCAAATCCACATCCTCCACCCTCCCTCCTACAACTTTTAAGAACCCCCTGACTCCCCTCGCCACAACACCATGCCCCCTATCGAACTCCCAAGCCAGGGGAGTCCTCTGCGCTCCATACAGCACGAATCCACCTCTTCCTCCTCTCCTTCCTTGCACCTTACAAGGAACATCCCGCCCTCCTTTCCGCACCCCTTTGCCCCCCAGTCCCTCCTCTTAACCCATCGGAGAACTCACCTTCCTCTTGCACACACCACCCTACCACTCCCCCTCTTAACCTCTTCTAGACCCCCGCCAACAAACCCTCCAGTCCCTTCCCTCAACCCTTCGAAGAACCCACCTTCCTCTCGCACACCCCCCCTTCCGCCCACTACCCCCACCCCATAACCACTTCTGGACCCCCGCCAACAAACGACCCCCTTCATATCCCTTCCTTTCGCTAAAAGCAGCATGTCTCGCCCTCAAAGGAACAAAAGCTTTTTCTCCCTCCCCTTCTGACCCCCTACCCTCTCTCGCACCCCTGTAGCACCAAAATACATGAAATGCTTGAAACAAGGCTGGTCCTCGACCCTCTACTCCTCACCACTTCTACCTCAACACGTCCTTGCAATCTCTCCCTCCCTATCCCCTGGCACTCCCCTCTGCCCTCTCCCTGCTTCCACCCCCTCTCTCTTGTCTTCTCACCAGAACCCCCGACTCCTTCCAGGTTCCCTCCAATCCCTAGCCCCCTAAACCCCCTCACTCCCTCTGACCATCACTCCACCCGTCCGTCCCACCTCAAACGTACATACACTCCTCACATATCCTCCTCTGCCCGCCTACTCTTCTCTGCCTCCACCGACATAACCCCATCTCCCGTCCCCCTCCCTAACCCACCTCTCCCTGTCTCAACGACCCAGAATGCTCCTCCCTCACCCTCCTCCCCTCTAATCTCCCAAGCTTGTCATGCTCCCACTACAATGATATCCACTATGACCACATCCCCTCACAAAGTCAACTGCATCCATCCGTAGCAAGAAACAGACACAGCACCTTCGACCTCCTGTCCTCAGACAAGCCCGGCCTCGTCTTTATCGCAGAAACCTGGTTCTCTGATGACTTTGAACCAGTTGCACATGAAGCTCCCCCCCCGCCCGCCCCGGCTACTCGCTCATCCTTCACAATAGAACATCCGGAGGAGGCGAAGTGGCAGTCCTCTTCAATTCTCATTTCTCCGTCTCACTCATCGAATCTCAAACATGCATTCCCTCATGTGAATCCCTGCTAATTAAACTCTCGCTACCTTTGACTTTCTCCCACAGTTTCCTACTCATGTACAGACCCCCTGGTTGCGACAGACATTTCACCAACAACCTCTGTGATTCTGTAGCCACCATTCAAGTAAATCACCACCAACCCCATGACCCATCCACTGGCCGACATTCTTGATGCACTCAACATCTCCCTTCATATGACTGGTCCAACCCACTCAAAGGGGCACACCCTTGATGCAATTTTCAGCTCCCATGACCTGATTTACATATCCTGCCCCAAACCACTCATCTGGACCGACCACTTTGTCATCTCCTTCTGCATCATCACCCCTGCAACGCTCCCTCCCCCCTAAAACCCCCTCTGGCCTCCCCCAAGTCCTCAAATGCTGGAACAAAGTTAAGATCCTTTCTGACCTCGTCAAAGCCCTACTTCTTAGGTCCCCTACAATGCCCCCCCCAGAGAGAGCCTTAACCATCGACTCTTTCGACTCTTGGCTCAATGACTCACTAATTCCTATCACCCAACAATATAACTCTCTGGAATGCAAATGGCGAGCATCTAAAACCAATCTCAGCAGATCCATATCCGCCTTACAACATCGTAATTACAAAGCTGAAATCCGAAAGGCCAAAAAAGCCTATTACAACAAACAGATTCTCAACTACGGCAACCGCAGCAAAGAACTCCACAGAATAATTTCAGAATTCGTCAAACCCTCTTGCACCTCTACCTAATCCACCTCTTCTCAACCTCTCTGCGACTCCCTCTCCCTACACTTCTACACCACTGTTCTTGACGGGACAACCTCCCTTAACAGCAAACTGTCCCTCCTCTGAACCCCTCTCACTACTGACCACACCAACAACCCCCCTCTCCCATTGTCCCGACCTCCAATTCCCCCACCTTCAAATCCTTCAAACCCATTTCCAGAGACTAGTTTCTTGACCTACTATCTGCCAGCAAACCGTCTGGGTCCCCCCTCGAGCCCTGTCCCGCTGCTGTCCTAAAATAAATATTCTTGACTACCTGCGCAGCAGAACATGCAAGAGCCATACTAAATAACTCCCTCACCTCTGGCATCTTCTCTGATGCCTTCAAAATTGTGCATGTCAAACCTCTTCTTAAAAAGCCAACCCCCCTTGACCCCAAAAACTACAGACCCATCTCGAACACCAGATTCCTTGAAAAACTCATCGACCGAACAGCATACTCCCAACTCAACAGCTTTGTAGAATCCAAAAACCTCCTCGACCCCACACAATCGGGCTTCAGACCACGAAATGGAACTGAAACCACTATGACCTCGATTTGGGATGATTTTAAGGTCACCAAAGACACAGAAGGATGCGCTGCACTAATTCTCCTCGCTCTCTCTGCAGCCTTTGGCATGGTTGACCGCCTCCACTCCCTTGGAATCTGTGGCACTGCTCACAAGTGGATCACCTCCTTCCTCAACAACAGGAAACAAATAACCCTCCTTTCACCTTTTGTCTCAGCCACTCGCTCGGTTAACACTGGAGTACGACAAGGCGCATGCCTGTCTGCTCTCCTGTTCAACCTCTATATGTCAACCCTCCCGAGAATCATCCGCATGCACAACATCTTGTGCTACAACTACGCTGACGACACCCAAATCAACCTAAGAATTCCCAATTCAGGCACCAACCCGCAGCCCAATCACGAAGACTGT
Organism: Ambystoma mexicanum; assembly: GCF_040938575.1. Lineage (NCBI taxonomy): Eukaryota > Metazoa > Chordata > Amphibia > Caudata > Ambystomatidae > Ambystoma > Ambystoma mexicanum. Next base: position 314,756,864 of record NC_090929.1, read on the forward strand.
CTTCGAGATATTGAGTGATCGATGACAATAAACCACCTCCTAAAACCCTCAGAAAGCGAAATCATGGTATGCGGCAACACTGTCCTTCTTCCTCATCCACTCCTACGGCCCCCCTCCCCAGGCCCATCCCCCACACCTCTGACACAGTATAAAACCTAGGTTGCATTATGGACTCTGGCCTAACCCTCTTCCGTCAGATCAACAATGTGTCAAAATGCTATCACTACCATCTCAAACTTCTCAGACGCATATTTCCCTACCTCTCCTTCCCGAGCAGACTTGCCGCAGTTATGTCTTTTGTGTTGTTGAGACTTGACTATGCCAACTCCCTATACCTAGGAGCTCCAGAATACCATCTAAAAAAACTCCACAGAGCGCAACCGCTGCTGCTAAACTGCTCTTTGCTCTGGGCCCGAGAGACCACATCTCTCCTGCTCTCTGAACCCCCCACTGGCTCCCAGTTAGACGAAGGGCCACTTTTAAGACCCTGTGCATCACTCACTGTGCAGTGCATAAGACCGGCCCATTATACCTGCAAGAAAAGATAAAAACGTACCTCCCATTCAGCACCCTAAGATCAAGCACTGCCCTCCTTTTAGCGATTCCAACCTCTAACTCCGTCAGGATCGGAGGATCCGCCTTCTCAACCTTGGCCCCTACTCTATGGAACTTGCTTCTCCCAAACGTTCGACACACCCAAGACTATATGACATTCCGCAAAGCTCTGAAAACGTGTCTCTTTCCGTAATTCCAACCACATCTTTCTGATGCGATTGAAACCGTAGCAATCCGACGACTAACGTTCAATGAAACAAATGAAACTCCCAACAATGTCATCAATGAATACACAAATTAATTTAGCTATAAGCAACCACATGCTTAAAATGCAGAATAATGATCTCCTTACTAATATGCCAGTACCCTGCTGCCTCCTCACCATACTAAACCCATAACACTATCTCTGTCATCTCACCTCAGGCATGCTTCACGTGTTGTCGCTGGGTACCCCCTTCCCCTCAAGATTTCCCTGATATTGTTATATGCCCCTGCCCACCGGTTCCCCGTTTTACCACTATATGCACCAAGCCCCTATGATTCCCATGATATCGCTGTGTGCCCCCAGCTCCTTGGTCTCCCGTGTTGTTGCTGTGTGCCCTCTGGTTCCCCGTGACATCGCTGAGTATCCCCTGATCCCCTGTACTGTCTCTATATGCCCAGTCCTCTAGTCCTGTGATGTCATTATGTGCTCTTATACCCTCAGCCCACCTGAATCCTCGTACTATCGCTTTGTAACCCTCCCTCTGGCACGCACTGCCGCTGCATTGCCTGCCCTCGAGTCCCCATGATGTCGCTGTCTGCCCTCCTGTTCCCCGTGTTGTTGCTGTGCTCCCCCATTCCTCTGGTTTACTGTGATGTCTTGACTACTATGTACCCTCTGGTCCCGTCCAGTCGCTGTATGCCCAGCTCCTCTAACCCCTGTGATCCCCTGTGCCCTATCCTCCAGCCACTGTGTCGGCGATACATACCCCCTGCCCCCTCTGGTTTCCCTTGATGTTGCTGATTGTCCCCAGCCCCTCATTTTCCCTGATGTCGCTATGAACCCACAACCCCTCAGCTCCCTATGTTTCACTATGTACACTCTTGTTCACGTCTGGTCACCACGCTCCCTACCCCCCTGGTTTCCCGTGATGTCGCTGCGTACCTCCTGCTCCCATGGGCAAATGACTAAGCTTCACATTCTTGCTGCACATGGCCTGTGGGAGTGTCTTTGCGTTCTCACTTGTTCCCTCCCTTGTCGTCAAGCGCCTTATGTCACATTGTGTTTGTGCGCTGTATGGATAAACCATCACATCATATCATATCACTATGCTTACTCTCAACTCCACACCATCACACAATTAGAGTGCAGCTATACCCCTTGATGAATTTGGCCTAGCTGCTCACATATGAACACTACCCCATAAACACCTCATCATTCTAATTAAACACAGCTATACCCCACGAAAAAACCAACCTAGCTGCACACATAAGTGTCCCACAGGCCTAACACAGCCAGACCCCAGTCTTGGTGTCCACCCGCCAGACTGCACATATTGTATTGACTCCAATACCACCACACCTAATGCAAGAATGCAGCTACCATCATGCAATTACACCAGCTGCATACTTAACTGGTGCACCCAAGCACCCTTCAACACCCTACTCTTTCAACTGACCTGGACTACGGACCCCAATGGCGTTCGACCTACCAGCTGCCGCTGTGGTCTTGTATCCTCAGCCCCTCCTGACTACTACTTCTCCCGTCGCTGTATGCCCTGCCCCTCTAATCCCTGTGATGCCCCTGTGTACACTACCCCTGTGTTGTCACTGTGTACTCATCCCCCCTGGCCCCGTACTGTCGCTGTATGCCCAGCCCTCCAGTTCCGTAATGATACTGTGTACCCCTGCCCTCTGGTTCCCCGTGATGTCGCTATGTACCCCTCTGGTCCCCGTCCTGTTGCAGTATGCCCTGCCCCTCTAACCCTGTGAGGCCCCTTTGTACCCTACCCCCTCGGGCCCCTATGTCGTCGCTTCATACCCCCTACCCCTCCGGTTCCCTACGATGTTGTTGATTGTCCCCAGCCCCTTTCCCCTGTTGTCGCCATGTACCCACATCCCCCCTTGTCCCCTTGTTTCACTGTGTGCCTGGCTGTCAGGCTTCCCGTCTAGTCACTGCGCCCCCATTCTCCCCTGGTTCTGTGATGTCACGTTGTGCCCCACTTCTGATTCACAGCAATGTCGCTGCATACCCCCTGCTCCCCATGGCCGAATGACTAATTTCCCATTCTTGATGTACATGACCTGTGGGAACGTATTTGCGTTCTCCCTTGTTCCCTCCCTTGTCGTCAAGCGCTTGAGGCGCATTGCGTTTTGCACTGTATGGATGAACCATCACATTATATCATATCACTATGCTTACTCTCTACTCTACACCATCACACAATTAGAGTGCAGCCATACCCCTCGATCAATTCGGCGTAGCTGCTCACTTACGTACACACCCCATGAACATCTCATCATTCTAATAAAACACAGCAGTACCCCAAGAAAAACCGGCCTAGCTGCACACATAAGCGTTCCACAGGCCTAAGGCAGCCAATACCCTGCCTTTGTGTCCACCCGCCAGACTGCACACATGGTACCAATACCAATACCACCACACCTAATGCTAGAATGCAGCTACCACCAAGCAATTACATCAGCTGCACACTTAACTGGTGCACCCAAGCACCCTTAGATACCCTACTCCTTCAACTGACCTAGACTTTGGTCCCCGAGGGCGTTCAACCTACAAGTGATTTGAGGTCATACCAATGATATATAGAGCGCAATATAAATGCCAAATAACATAACATAACATAACTGGCTCTGATTTAATTTCCAATCCATTAAGAAATCTTTCAATCACTAGATCAGGATTTAGGCTAATATACATGTTCTGGTACAACAACCTTCTATTCCCTAATATAAAACCTGGTGCTTCTTCTACTGCAATTCCTGATGCCGGTCCCGGTTCTATCAGAACTTGTCCTTCCGCAAACATGACACATGGAGTGTTCATAACTACTGACACCAAAAGTAACCAAAAGATTTCCTTTTTTGCTCTGACATACGGGAAAGGCAGCCCGTCATCCTTCTCTCTGCAATCAGGATTTCGGGTCATCATCTTCACCCACTTTTTGAGTCCAGAGGGCTTTCCAGGGTACTCCATTCCAGGGTACTCCATTCCAGTGGTATCCTCCAGGGATCCGGCGCACTCCAAGGATCCGGTGCTTTGACGGGGAAAACAATTATTTTTCTAGAGTAAAAAGAAAAGACAACTTAAGAATCAAGTACATTAATCCATTTACTTTTCCCTTTTCAACTGGATATCTGAAATCAAATTTAATTATGCATACAAATGCACATTATACATCAAATACCATATAATGCAGCAAGGACATCTCTTTAGGACCTTTCTAAAATAACATGAATTAAACACACTAATACAAGACAGCACTTTTTCAGGCAACTGTTTCAAACACAATCAATCTTAACACAACATCTAACAAAAATAATGCAAATTAGTTAAGCCTTTACCTATTTACTATGCCCCTTTCTCTTTGTTACTTATTTATATCTTTGTTCACTAATTTGATATATCTTTCCCTTTTTATCCCTTCAAATCCCATTTAGATATCCTCATAATATTTATACCTATTGAACTGCTACAGTAATTTTATCTAATAGGTAAACGGTTTACTTTCACTCCCTGCTAATCTCAATTCGCTCTTGAGGCTTTTCACCTCATGTTTTGGGTGGAAGGGCTTAATCTGATTAACATGGACAAACTGTTTCACTGTTACTTCTCCCTCCTTTTTAGCAATTCGGTAGACTACAGCTGAAACATTATCTACAACTCTATATGGCCCTTGCCATGCTGCAAGAAATTTAGAGTTGTTATGTTTATCTTTCCCAAAGTTCAATTTATATACCTGGTCTCCTATCTCATATTCTTTCACAGATGTCTTCCTATCGTAATATGACTTTGCACCATCAACGGCCTTTTCCAAATTTCGCTGCACAAATGCAAACGCATATTGCAAGTGCTTTCTCAGTTCTTCCACATACTCATGGATTGTGGACGCATTTACAAGAACCTGTTCAGTTGTCCTGTAAAGCAAGTGTTATGGCCAAACCATGTTCCTACCTGCCAAAATTGTATGGGGGCGGAGATGTGTTGATTTAGAGGGCATTGACCTGAGAGCGATTAATACCAATGGAAGCTGCAAATCCCAGCTAGATCCCGCTTCAGCTACAAACCTTTTCAACTTTGCTGTCTACAACAAACTGTTGCCTCTACCATATTAAACACATAAAGTCCTCTTTTGATATACGTGGCTTACGGTGCCTGTTCCTTTCCAATGGCACTCGATTGAGAAGTGGCTGCATAACGTGCTGACGAGCGATTGCGTGAGCATGTCACGTTGTTCTTTGCATGAGGAAGTAATCGAGTGCCATTGGAAAGGGACAGGCACCGCAAGCCAAGTACATCGAAAGAAGAGTTTATTTGTTTAATACGGCAGAGGCAACACTTTGTTGTAGACAGTGAACAAAATGGATTGCAGGGAGCATTTCAGGAATGACAGCGGTAAGCTTTTGTAGTGTCCTTGTACAGGGAAGGCAGGCAGGAGGCAGTGATCACAAGGGAGCCAGTAGGTACAAAAGGTAAATCAGCTTTATTGTAGTTTCAGGGTACAGGCTAGAAGTAAGGGGAGAGCAGAGGTACAGACAACATTCTAGTAATAGCTCCCATCCTGAATCCCCAACTGTAATCAGTGGAATCCTGAGGGCACACCAGGTTCCAACCTGACCAGCATTCCATGGCTTGCATTGCCATGTACAATGCAATCCCACACTATACATCCCCCTTCCTTATAAAGAAGGGGTCAACACAGAGACTCACACCATACCACACAGGCACCCTCACCAAGCACACCCAACAACGACCTCCTAGTAACAAAACCACATTTGCAGCCTTCAGCACGTAATCCACAATTGCATAGCTAACAGTCCAAACCAACACATAAACATACCCCATTTATCCAAGACTACCACTCCCAGATCTCTAAGCTGCCACCTTCGAGCACAAACCACACCCTACCACACTCAGAACCATCACAGCGTATTTTCCTCTTAACCTGCCTGCTACACGTGGTCTCAGGTCTGCCACACCCGAGCACATTTGCAAGGCACGCTCACAACCCACACATCATCACATACCATACCAGGGAACCGAGACATCCGCAACCTACTGATAAATCCTAACACACCTGTCTTACCAACAACCTAAACACCTACACCGGGATCCTGCCAGCAACCAGATACGAAACAACATCAGCCAACCACGCAACACAACCACACTCTTCCCCAAAGAACACACAGCAAGTCGGAAAGTACAGCAAAGAAACAAACAAAACAAAGAGCACATAGAAACGGATGACAGTGTTGAAGAAACAGAGCATCTAGAAACAGACAGGTTAATTACTCCTGTGGAGTGTTAAAGAAAAAGGACTAGAATCAACATCATGACAAAAATAAGTCCGACCACGTGTGTAGGAGAAGTTATCCCCGCCAAAATCATCCTGAATAATAGAGCACTGTTTCTCCCCTTTCTTATTTGCATTATTGATGCCAGCTCCAGAGATGGTTGTGTCCCGTTGGCTCGGAAGAAAGTATCTGTGCCCCGCTTGTTAAAAAGACATAGGCTGCACCAAAAAGATGATTCTAGCTTCAGGCCCATTTCCAATGTCCCTTTCCTACTGAAGATTTTGGATAAGGTGGCTACAACGGAATTTCAAGAATTCCTAGAAACCTCGGGACCTCTACACCATAGACAATCAGGCTTTCGAGATAATTACGGCACTGAGAGTACTTTGTTGAATATGAAGTCTGAGATGTTTCTGATCATGGATCAGGGCAAGGCCGGGCTGCTGATGTTGTTAGATCTGTCAGCAGCCTTCGACCTTGTCGATCATGACAAATTGTCATGCAGGCTGACGAATCTAGGTGACTTTTCAGGCTAAGGTCTGGCCTGGATCAAGTCATTTCTGACAGGTCGCATGTCTGGGATATTATGGGGAAATGCACGTTCACTTGAGGGATCTCTGAAATGTGCCATGCCACAGGGTGCCTGCATGTCTCCCTCCCTCTTCAATGTATTTTCCAACCCTCTCTGTGATCTTTTGGATGGGCTGGGTGTACACTTTACCAACTATGCTAATGACACCCAGCTCGTCTTTAAGTTGAGCGACAAATACAGTGATGATGTAGAGCTTATTAACCAAGGGTATGCTGCTATCCAAGTGGATGGCCAATAATGGAATGTGCTTGAATGCCAAAAAAAAGAGATCATGATATTCGGCTCACCACAGGCGAGATCCAAATTGGACCCTCACTCAGTATGTTGGTCTCTCCATTGAGAATAATTTTATTAAGACCGTGGACAAGATCAGGACCTTGGGCGTCACCTTCAAATCCTCACTGAACATCAATGTAAACACAGAGATTATTGCTAACAAGGGCCAATACGTTCTGCGACTTTTAAGGTTGGTTAAGCCTTATGTCTCAGAGACTAATCGCACCACCCTGGTTCTTGCCTTAATACTGCTGAGGATAGATTACTGTAATTCCTTGATGCTGGGGGCTAGTAAAATAGTATCAGACGCCTCCAGGTTCTGCAAAACGATGCTGTTCTGATCGTTAAGACTATACCTCGACACAAATCAATCTCCTCCCATAGGAGGAGTTTGCACTGACTCCCTGTGGAAGCACATATTAATTTCAAAGTGCTGACGATAGTGCACAAATGCCTTTATGGCCAAGCCCCCAGCTATCTTAAAGAGTGTGTTAAGCTCGGCCAGATTCGCTAGATCGAGTGACAGGGTCTGTCTATCTGTCCCGAGGAGTAAGCGGGTCAGAGGGGTGGGCAGACCTTTCACCTCTCAGGCCGCCATTCTATGGAATAAACTTCCCAAACTTGTGCGCAGAATAATATCTTCTGTAGTTCAGGAAAGGGGTGAACACTATTGTCTTTGAGTAAACCTTTTTTCCTGTTTGCTATCTCATAACGCCCGCCCTGCCTCCTCCTGTCTCATCTTCTGCGCCGTGATGCATGCTCGCTCGGCGCATTAGAAATTGACAAAAAAATGCAAATAACCGATAACTGTTTCCTTTTCTTTTGCACAGACATAGAGCTTTTAAATAATCATTAATTTCTCACAATGGTGTTTAAAATGTAATATATCATCATATTGATCACCTATGACTCGAGTTTAAAGACATATTCATTTAAAGACATTTCCTGACTATTAAACGTGATGGCACATATATAATGCCAGTATTGAGTCGGGTCACACCTACTGACGAAAACAGTAATAATATAATAATATTAATGTAAGGTAAATTAATTCACTTATTTTCCTAAACCTATCACAGGATCAATACATATCCTAATTAACACTTAAACAGTGCAGTAAATCCCTTGCACTTGAACTGGGCACGTTAAAATACACATGTGTGGTGCTACCATGCACATAACTACACTTCTTTGCAAGCAATGGTTATCAGGCACCACTCGCAGGAGGGCATACTATGGCTAGTTTAAAAATGTTTTAAGCATGATGTAAAATGCATCTAACTTAGTATTGCAGCACCACACCACAATATGTGCCCCCTTTCACTTGGAATTGACCTATAATCATCAACATTTAACCAAAACCACTGCTTCATATCACTGCCTCATAATACTGTTTCATTGCAGTAAACTATCCATATTTATATATTTTTTTTAAATAGTCCCACCTGTAAAAAAATAACGTAACATATTAAATTCCCCAGTACATCCTTGAATGAAAGGCAAGTCCATCTGTAAAAAGAACTTACTAACATTTACAAATAAAAATTATTAGCATTAGCTAATAATCCATTCTAATCGTGTAAATGCACATCTTAAAAATATATATCTCTCACATAACCATCAACTCAATGTTATTTATGTATTTTTTTGTATTTGTTGAGCGCACAGCAGCCCTTGGGCATCGTGGTGCTTGTTACAGATATTGATGAAACTTAGTTAGAGAGATTGGAGCAGAGCTTAGTTGCAGAAAGGAAGCCAAGAAAAACATAGTACATACTTAACACCATACACTTTACGCGATATACATAGTGCAATGCGAGAAGAAGTGTGGAGGTGTATGAGATGTAGGAGGTTGATGTGGCAAGGGCAGAAGGGAGGGAGTTAATTGAAGAGGGCAGTTTTGAGGTGTTTTCGGAAGGCTGTAAGGGACGTCTCAGCTCTGAGGGTAGTAGGGAGAACGTTCCAAAGCTTAGGGGCTAAGAACGGGAATCCTAACCCCTCCTTTGGCCCTGTTGATGTGTGGGATGTTGATTTTATTAGTGTAGTGTGTTCTGATGGGTCGGGAATATGTGGTCCTTGATGTGGATTGTGACAGGTATGATGGAGCAGTGAGATGGAGACATTTATGAGTGATGGGGAGTATTTAAAGGTGATGCAGTCTTTGACTGGGAGCCAGTGGGCTTCCTGTCTGGCTTGGGTGATGTGGTCTCTTTTCGAGATGCTTAGTGCCGCTCTTAGCGCATTATTTTGAGTAACTTGAAGTCTGTTTACATTTCTTATTGAGGTGCCTGCTAGAAGGACGTTGCAATAGTCTAGCTTGGCCCCTATCGTAGCTCTAGCAATTGAGAGGCAGTTTGATTTGGTTAGGTAGGGTTTTATGGCATTGATAAGTTTCGTGCTTAGGGCTGAGGCTGAGGCAATGGCGTTTACCTGCATGTCCATTGATAGGGTGGAATCAATGTGAACCCCTAGTATCTTCACTGAAGAGGATACAGGAATGCTGGAGTTATCTGTGTCAAAGTTGGTGTAGAGGGGCTCTAGCTTTGCTAGTGTGGCTTTTTGGCCGAGAATCAGAATCTCTGTCTTGTCCCCATTGAGGCATAGGTAGTTTGCTGCCATGGTAGCATAAATTAGGTGCAGGGCCTCTGGTCTTGGTCATATGAGCCTGATAGTGGTAGCAAGACTTGTGTATAACATTGCCTCCAATCTCTCGGACCGCGCCTGCCCAGTCAAGCACAGATCAGAAGGTCAAATTCCAGGTTATTAATGAATTAAAGGTAACAGCTATGATAAGTCCTTTCTACCCGAACATCAATCCTTGAGCCAAAAGTACTGCACACGGTTCAATGTTATTTTCCTTAAAGCTAACTGTCTCTCCCCATAATAGCATGCTGTCATCCGTGTTGAAGGAACATAACGTAGTGCTGTCGCTGCGGCTTTCAACACATGTTCTCTTACAGAATGTGTATGTGATTATGAAAGTATTTCTCAGTTTACCGTTGCCTCTGCCGTATTAAATAAATAAACTCCTCTTTCGATGTCTGTGGCTTATGGGGCCTGTCCCATTCCAATGGCACTCGGTTACTTCCTCATGCAAAAAACATCATGATGTGCTCACGCAATCGCACATCAGCACGTTATGCAGCCAGTTCTCTAATGTCCCCTACTACTTGGAAAGAGTCGACCTCTCCCTCGAAAATCCTCAGAACGAGGGAAAGGAACGCTCCTATGACGGCATTCCATTTGATAACCATACCCCTTTGCAGTGGCTATGGCGCAATTATTAACAAAACAGCAGGCCATGGCAGCGAAGCTCCTGTCTCCAAACGGCCGCAACGGCCACACTGGACATACCCAGCCAATGTAACACTCCTTTAAAGACTGCACAGGCCACAGTGAGAGTGCGTAACAGCTGATAAAACATTCTCCATACCCTTGCATGTCGGATGCAGGTGGAGGAATCACCATGGCCAGATGAATGAAGTCGTTATGTAGATATTGTTGGGAACAGCGCTCCTGCCCCAAAACAATTATGACAATTCCATCTCCCAGAAGGCAGTGCTCTGCTGTAATTACAGTATCTAGGCCATGCACCGAAGAGTGCACCGGGGCCTTACATAATTTTAAGTACAAGGACTGCCCTTACAAGTGTTACTGGGCCTCTTGTGCCCCTCTCAGCACCATGGGCATCACCATCACAGAGGGCCATCATCTTCATGTAGCATCAGCATATGGGCGGCATCACAGCCCTCATCATGGAACCAGTAGCAGTGGCTCCACCTTTCATCACGGCTCCCTTTTCAGCATGTTAATCCCGTGTCGCCAGTTTGTAGTGTCCTTGATGAGGGAAGGCAGGCAGGACGCAGTGATCACACGGAAGAAAGCAGATACAAAATGTAAATGGGCTTTATTGTAGTTTCAGGGTACATGCTATATGTAGGGGGAGAGCATAGGTACAGACACAGGACCAGACAACCTTCTAGTAATATCTCCCATCCTGACTCCTCCAACTGTAATCAGTGGAATCCTAGGGGAACACAAGGTTCCAAATTGACTCGCATTCCATTGCTGGCATTGCCATAAACAATGCAAGCCCACACTGCAGAACCCCACTTAAAGCAACTTGGACCAATGGCAAACATGAGTCCTGTCGGGACTACGTTTTTTTGAGCCATGAGTTCTGGCTCCTTTGTCATGCTATCTCATATATTTCTAGTAACATTACCTACCATAGCTTCTTGACTTGAACATGAAAGCTGGGGTCTGAGCATAAACAAATAAAAAAAGCAGATGTCCCCTAGCTTGTATAAACAATCAAGGCAACAGGCTTATCTGGTCAGACGTAATATCAAGCGATTTAATTAATATGTGCGCTTAAATCAGGCATGGATAGAAATCGTCATTAGATACAATTGGGACATGCGTAAAATAATGCAGGCACTTCCCGCTTTGCTTAAATTGAGACATGTGACCAACTGTGGCAATCGAGAAGTGAGGAAAAGCAGTACCATTGAGACAGGGTTAGGGTAACTGGGACCAAGAACTTGACCAGTGTTGCACGGAGAGCTGCAATAACTACACTTCCTACCAATTATAAAAGTTGGATTTTACATCATAGGTGCTCTCTCCACAATGCAAACTGGAAATGTATGTTCAAACTTCTTTGTAGCAAAGATAATAAAAAAATCAGGTCCCACTACCAGGTCTTCCTGTCTGATGCTACTGCTAACAAACTTAACCCCATTCATGAGACAGTTTGGCTAACCAATATTTCATCAATGTACTATAATGAAAAGATTGATGAAGCTACTATGGATGAGATGCAAAACACTCTCATAAAGAATGAGAATCAATTGATCTTGGACTTTGATGCCGGCGATATACAAGGAATTATTGTGAGATCACGTAGTCCTAGAGCTCTGAGTCCGGATGGAATTCCTAACTTTGTTTATAAGTCTAATCCTGACTATTGGTCGGGGACACTAGATTGCTGATTTAGGGATATTCTATCGACTGGGTCTGTGCCCCTTGGATAGTGGGAGTCTACACTGATCCCGATTTACAAGAAGGGTGAAGCAGGGGACCCGTCTAATTAGAGGCTGTTGGACATGTTGGATACTAGTGCTGAGATCTTTGCCTCACTAATCTAGAAAAAGCTAAAATTCTTGGCTCCTGCCAGTGGTAGACTAAAGAAGTTCCAAATCGGCTTCAGGGAGGCACACAGTACAGCATTGAGTGCTAGTGTACTGCAATATTTTGCCTCTGAAATGACAACTAGCAAGAGGAAATCATACGTGTGCTTTGTTGATTTCTCCAATGCCTTTGATATCATTTCTCGGCCAGTCCGTTGGAGTTAATTACGGCAGTGGTGCTTGGATCCTTCACTCTTATATCTAATAATGGCATTGTATCAAGACACCACAGTGGCCATTTGCCTGAACCAAGAGGGAGAGATTTAACCTCATTTTAGAACTAATGTAGGTCTCAAGCAGGAATGCATACTCGAACCCCAGCTTTACAACCTATATGTATCAGACTTAGATGAAACCCTGAGAGAAACTCACAATTTTGACATGGGATGGGCATGGAACCTATCTCGTGGTTAATGTATCCGGACGCACAGTCCTTATGAACTGTACACAAATTGGGCTCCAACTGTCAATCGATGCTCTACAGACATATGCATCGACCAACTTTCTTGGTATTAATACTGATAAGACCAAGATAATAGTGCTGGGCAGCAAACAAAGGGGAAAGAACACCTTCAATTGGAAATTAAATGACTGCAGATTGGAAGTAGTGGATAGGAATGGTTACTTGGGTATTCTCACCTGCTCTGCCTCTCCCACCCAGAGCCACAAAGACTATGTTGCGACCAAAATACCACGGAAATGGTCAGTAATAAAACGCTTTGTAGTGAAACAAGATGGGAATAACATCAAAGGGCTATTAGCTATATATAACACCAGCACCGTTCCGGGCCTCATGTATGGTCTTGAACTGCTCTCGTAATCCCATGTAATTTGGCTAGGGAAATGGTGGAGAAAATACTTGGAACAATCCTCGGAGTCCCAAGCACAGTCCCTGTGGAGGCTGTACGATGCGAATTGGGCCTGCAGTCCTTATGGACTAGATGGTGTATAAGGCGCTGTAAGTTATACCTTTCCCTCATTTCTACTACGACCAATACAGAGACTCTTGTCAGACTTTTCTCGAATAGATATCGAGTACCCCAACTTAACCCTTTTTTGGCTGCATTAAAAAAGACTGCATGGATACATTTTTGTAATATTGACTTAGCAGCAGACACAAACTCCATTAAAGACATAAACATGATTTCTCCCTATGTGATTAATAAATTGAAACAACCTTAATCTTGGATAGAGCAAATAACATTGCTCACCTACGTGAGAAAAAGAGATACATCGAATAAAACATACAAGCCTTTGCCCCTAGCAAACTTTGCACCTACATAGTCAAAATCTGTACTAAAGATTTGAGAAGGTGTATTAGCTATATGCGATTCAACATCTTACCTACCTATGAATATGTTGGTGCCTGACTAAAAATACCCCCTGAGGATAGAATCTGCAGACTATGTAACTCTGCGAATGAGACATCTCGGCATGTGCTAACACAATACCCTAATCTTAGTTTGCATTACCAAAAGGGATATCATACATATATATCATATGCATAGGAAGCCCAGAACGATCAATTTTGGAGTTCATTGTTTGGGGCATCTCCATAGTGATCAACTGTGCAGCCTATAACTTCTGGCAAGAGGCATTGAAAAGTATGACAGTGACTGATAATAAATAGCCAATATTGGTATTCCTTATTGTAAATAGATACTGCACCAAAACCCTAATTTTGAGTGAGGCTGGAGCAGACGAAAGTGCAACCAGGGCAGCTATCTTTTTCTGCTACTGCCATTATTGATTATGAATTGAAATCTGAGCTACTAATTGACTATTTTATGAGGATACATTGAATTAACATGTAATGATAACTGTAATACACGCTGGCTCCGTAAAGAAGCAGAAAGTAGAAAATAATTAGTATGTCAATTATAATTGTAAATGGATTTCATTAGGAATATCTGAATGGATTTTTATATTTTTCTTATATTATTATTATTCCTCTTTTCTTTCTTTATTTTTGTAAACTGTTTAAGGATATAGGGCCTCATTACGACCCTGGCGGTAAGGGGTCTACGCCAGCGTTAGCTGCGCCGACCCCTTACCGCCAATTACGAGGTCCCCTAGCGCCATGGTGCTTTTAACACCTGCTTTTAGCAGGTGTTAAAATCCATGGCGCTAAGGGACCATGGAGTTAATTACGCCACCGTAATTTACGGTGGCGTAATTAACGCCTTCCCCACTCCCATTATGCCCTATGGGGCAAAAATGGGAATGGGGAAGGGTAAATGGGGATTGGGGACTTACCGCCCCGCCAAGGTCGGAATGGGGCGGTAAGTCCGCCAACCACCATGGCGTAAACTTAGTTTACGCCATGGTGGTAAAGTCACGGCCCAGGCGGTAACTTACCGCCTGGGTCGTAATGAGGCCCATAATGTTAATCAATTACACAATAAAAATAATAAAATAATCACTATGGTGAGTAACCTTTGCTTGCTACACTTTTTCAACTATTTCCCTTTTCAGTTGTCCTCCGTTTATCCCCTCGGTCTACTGCCGCAAACCCATCGCAACCCCTCACAGCAGTTAGAGAGGTGCGTGGTGACCTGAAACACAGATAAAGGTACCGTAAATGCAAGGGTGGCCAACGTAGCATTTGAAACCAGATATCTGTATCCTCCCCTATCTAAATTTGTCACAGTATTTTACCACAAAGGGACTGACTATGCACTTCAGTATACTTCATAAATTCTCTTATTTTGACTTCTGGCAACAGTAGCTGCTGAATCATGGTACAGGTTCTACTATCGAGGACTGTAGTGAACTCAAATTATTTGGTATTTGTATTGTTTTATATTGTTTTAGTATTTTTAGAGCCCTTTGCACCAAAGCACTTGACACAATATACAAAAGGTGCAAATCAAATGAGCATAACACAATTGTTGAGTTTAGAAAGAAATGCATGGGTGCAACCAAAGAAAATGACCAATAAGCAGATTGAGCCCAAAGAGGACAAGGGACAGAAAGAAAAAACACTGGTTGAGAACGTAGAGAGTGTGTGAGGGTATAGAAGGATCTAAGTGAGGAGAGAAGCAGGGGCGGGTGGGTTTCCAGATTATGAACAGATTTAAAGACCAGACAGAGAAAATTATTGAGAAATCGAGAGTGAATAGGGAGCCAGCGAAGAGATGCTAGAGTAGAAGAGATAGAATCACAAGAGGATATAGAAAAGAGAAGACTTATAGATGAATTATAGATAGAGCAATGAGGACTGAGGTGAGTTGCAGGAAGACCAAGGAGACAACTGGAGCAGTAAAATAAACAAGAAAAAACAAGAGGACACACGTGTCTTCGTAGCATGAAATGAAAGAAAAGGCCTACCTTTCAGAATATTGAAGAGCTGAATTCAACAAGACCGAGAAACAGTGAAAATATGAGAGATGAAAGCGAGGGAAAAGTCAAAATGAATGCCAATGTTGCTAGCAGACAGTGAGATAGAGGGAGGCATGGCTGGGAAAGAGATAGAGGTAGGAGGAAGAAGAGAGGGAATAATAGTAGCGGGAAAGGAAAGAACATCCGTCTTTGAAGGTCTAAGATGGTGGAATTTATCAGACATCTAAGACTCAATGGCTAGAAGGCATGAGGTAAGAGTAGCATGAATGGATGAAGTAAAAGAAGAGAAAGATAATAATACATGAGTGTAATTAGCATAAAAGTGATGAGACCAAAAGAGGCGATAAACGAGGTAACATCAATAGTATGAAGAGAAAAAAGCAGAGGACCCAGAACAGAACCCTTAGGTATGCCTTGTTGAAGAGGAAATGTAGAGGACACGTGGGCATCCGAGGAGACAGAGTAAGTGTGTTTAGAAAGATAGGACTGAAACCACTGATGAACAGGGCCTTCAAAATCTAGAGAAGAGAAAGAATAGAGCAAGAGAGAGTGGTCGACAGTTTCAACGGCTGTCTTCAGCGTTGGTTGTATTTGTACAAACCTTAGTCATCTGGATGTCATTGATAGAGTCTAATATAGTCATAAAATAACAGTCTAATTGTATTGTATGACCCTTTACTAGTGACATGCTCGTATCCTCGATTCTGCAATGCCCAGGTACTATAACCTGGTGCATTCCAGAGGGTAAATGTACTGTGTCTGCAGTCTCCCTGTTATTACCATCTCACATCCTCCTTGTATCGTCATAGTGGTGCCTGGCACTTGAGAATACCACAAAGTGGCCCCATATTTCACCGAGGGAGAGAGAAGAAGCAAAGCATTAAGTGCCCATGTGGGAAATATTGCGTGGGGCAATCAACCAGAACCACCAAAACGCGTTGGAATGAACATCACTCCTGCATTCGTAATATGAACACTAACTCTGCAGTGGCTCACCATTGGATCAGCAAGGGTCGCAACTTAACTCAAATCAGGTTTCAGATTTTAGAGGTTTTGACCAAAAGTAACCCCCACGAGAATTTTGGCCTACGGCTCAACAGAAGAGAAACATTTTGGATCGATAAACTGGGCAGCTTAACTCCAAATGGTCTTAACGAGGAAATTAATTACCAATGTTTTATCTGAAATGATCAGCTTTTTGCTAGTTGTTGTAGTCTCAAATGTACTTTTATGTTAGTTCACATTTTTTATTTTAGGTCCTTAAGAGTTATAGCCTATTCTAGCTATTATGACAGGATGAGCATCAACAGAGATTCTATATGTATTAACTAATATTGATATGCTTGTATAGATCAACTGTCATTATCCATGCGTGTTCCTCAGCATCTACATCTTCTGGGTTACACTCTATGTCTGTCGACAAATGATACACAGCCTTCTTCTTGAGGGGTGTCTTCAAATTCAACATCTTTATATTGAACTATTCTACTTCTTAGCATGCATAGCGCCATAGACACCTCTCCCGGACCACTGGTCTGGGACCCAAGGTGCCATCTGTGCGGCACCTACTGTGGCTTTGGCGCTCATACTCACCATTGAACACAGCTCTACCATACTCCTACGTCCCGTCCCCTTTCCTCCATACTTATGGGACATCTCTCCATCCTGTGGGACGGGACCGGAGCACTTTGTAAAAAGCATCCACATTTTCTTTAAAAAATGTCCCTCCTCTCTTTCCTGCGCGGGGCCCGACACGCGGCCGTATCCCCGGCCACCTTGGCTCCGCCCCACGCATCGCCCATCAGTCCTTTTCTCCGCACGATCGGGGCCGGACGCACTTGCATCCTCGGAAGATTTTCTTCCCTTTTTTTCCCTCTCTGGCTCTCGCTAGCGTTCGTTTACTAGTCTGTCTATGTCTTTTAAACTAGATTTTCCGGACTGTTCATCGTGTCACCGTCGCTTCGTGAGGGCGGATCCCCATCCTCTTTGTTTAGAGTGTTTGGGTCCGGAACACTGTTGGGACTCCTGTTTTTACTGTGACTCCCTTTCGGTCCGGGCACTTCAACGTCAGTTAGAGCGGTGGGAGGAGGTGTTCGGACGGACTCCTCCTTCGCATTTTCAGGCTTTCATCGACAAGAAGAAAAAACGCCCGGTAAGTTCTTTGCTTTTCAGAGCACCCCGGCCGGGGGATACCTTTCCGGGTTCCTCTCGAGCCGGGAGGGGCGTTGATCGCTCTGTTACCGGGGTTCGCCCTGAGGTGCCTGTCGGACCTAATAATTCTACCAGAGTTTTCTCTGAGGGTCTCCGTAAGGGGCCTGTGTCCACTGGAGTACGCTCCGAGGCTCCTCCTGTGGGGGCTGTTTGTAGACCCAGTTCTACTGAGTCATGGGGTACCGGAGCTTGCTCTGAGGCCGTTCTTTCGGCTTCCCTCAAAAACAAAACCGGGGTACGCCCCGAGGTCTTGGCTGGGCTTGAGGTTACCGAACGGATGTTCGAGGCCCGTGCCGATAAGGCTTCTACAGGGCCTAGGTCTGAGGTCCCTCGTACAGAGGCTAAGGATACCAACAGTTCTGAGGGGCCGGGCAAGGCCCTGTCGGTGACAGCGCACCGTTCCCGCTCTTGTGGTGACACCAGGTCTGTTGAGGGGGCAAAGAAGAAAGTTTCTTCTTTTACCGGCAGTGCCGAGGCCCTTCCTTCGAAGGCTCAGTTGGCGGTTGGTATGTCGCAGAAACATTCCAGGCCTCATAGTACCGGGTCTGCCGAGGTTCCTTACGTTAAGGCTAAAATTAAGACCCCTGACCTATCGACTGGGACCCCTGCCTCACTTCCTCACGTGCCGCGGTTCCCCTCAGATGAGGACAAAATGGCGGCTGTTCCTGCCACGACCACGGCGGCCATTTTAGGTACTACCCCAACAACTATGCCATCGGCCCCTGGTGTAGGGTTCGGTCCTTCGGGTGAACCTAAGGTCCCTTGTGCGCATCCTTACCGGCCGGTTTATGATTGGAACGCCCGAATGCCTCTTCCGCACAATGTTTCGTTGCCCACGGGGGCAGCTCCTTTGATTTATGTGGATTTGTTGGTGGAGGGGCCGGTGTGGCGCCCTTCTCCGTTACGTCCCTGGATTTGTCCACCTCATGAGAGGCCTCCTCAGGTTCCGAAACAATCTCCTGAGGACGCCTTTTTCGGTAAATTTCAAGCGCTTATGCGCACAGACCCCATGAGGGAATATTTCAAAGGGCTTTTCAAGGAGATATGTCCACCTGCGCCTCCGGCTCCACCCGTTCCGACAGTGGTTCCACCGGCGCCTCCCTTGCCCGTGGAGCCTCCCCCTGCGCTTCCGCCTGTGCCACCATTGTCCCCAGTGGACAAGGCAGTGCCTGACATGGCTCACCAGGATCCTGACCTGTCAGATGACCCTCAAGGCGATCAGGACAACGAGGACCTTCCCCGCTCTATCAGAGCTTTCCATGACCGGGTGCTGGACATGATGAGTTTCTTAGATGTTCCTTTGCCCGAGGCACCCGCTCCGCAGGAGGGCGTGCTTTCTGGGGCGTTCACCTTGTCTCCTTTGGAGCGTACCGGCCTGTTCTTACAGAAGGACGTTCCGGCTGAGGTCTGTAGAGTTTGGGAAAAGCCACACTCAGGACTGTTTGTCAATAAAAAGATTGACGCGAGGTACAGGCTGCATTCTTCGGAAGAGGTGGCCTTGTCGTCTTGTCCGCCTCCCTCCTCCACAGTGGTGGCTGCGGCTACGTTGCAATCCAGGCCTGCAGCATCCTCCTCAGCGACGGCTACCCAGGTCTTGGGAAAGGAGGACAAGCTCCTGGACTCCCTAGGGAGGAAAATCTTTGCCAATTTGGCCTTACAGCTCAGGCAGGCCAATGCAGAATTGATTTTGGCGGGAGCTCACATGCGGATGTGGAGAGGTCTGTCGGAGTTTGAGGAGCACATTCCGGTCGAGAAGTTGGAGGATTTCAGAGGAGGTCTTTCCGATGCCAGGGTCTTGGCCCAGGATCTCCTGGAGGCTGCGGCTCATCACATAGACACCTCGGCTCGGGGTCTAATGCTTGGGGTTGATACCTCGCGGCAAGCGTGGCTGCATGCCACTAAGTTCTCGAAGGAGGTGCAAGACAAGGTTCTGGACCTTCCCTTTGATGGTAAAGAGCTTTTTCACTCTTCTACGGATGTAGAGCTCACCAAAACCAAAGACAGCACTCAGACGGCTAAATCATTGTCTGTTCTGGTTAAAGCTCCTTTCAAGGCTCAAAGGCCGTTGTCGCAAGGTTGACCTTCCTCTGCTTTTAGGGGCTTCCTTGACCGCAAATCTCGCAGAGTGGATACTCCTGTGGGGAATAACCGCCGTAGACAACAGCGTACGTGGTGTTTCTCCCGCTCCTCAGCCTCCTCATCAGGTTCAGGTGGCACCGCCACCGATAAACCTGCCAAATGAGGGTTTTCCGCAGTCGCACGAGACCCCGGTGGGAGGACACATTGTGTCTCATTGGGAGGCGTGGCAGGCCATCACAGAAGACAGATGGGTCTTGTCAGTCGCTCGAGCGGGCTTCCGCTTACCTTTACCCCCTACCCCACCCCTCAACCCTCCTTTTCAGCTGTCGGGCTCACCCTCCCTCAAGGCCGAGGTTCAGAAACTTCTGCACCTCAGAGCCGTGGAACCCCTTACCCCTGGGGAGCGAAGCGAGGGCTTTTACTCTCGGCTGTTTACGGTGCCCAAACCCAACCAGGCTGGCCTGCACACCATCCTAGACCTTTCCCAGTTCAATATTTTCCTACCCCAAGAGAAATTCAAGATGATCACGCCCGGCCAGATTCGTTCCTCTTTGCAGACGGGCGATTGGCTCAGCGTGGTGGATCTTCAGGATGCGTACATGCATATCCTGATTTGGAATCCACACAGGAGATACCTCCGCTTCCCTTTGGGAGAGGAGTACTTCCAGTTTCGAGTGCTTCCTTTTGGCCTCAGTTCGGCACCGCGTCTCTTCACGAAGAAGATGTCGGTGATTGCGGCCTATCTTCGTCTCCAGGGTATCCATGTGTATCCCTATTTGGACGACTGGCTCGTACGCAGCCCTTGTCTGTTGACAGCAGCGGGCAACCTCCAGTCTCTCCTTCAGCTCCTGTTCCATCTTGGGCTGTCGGTGAACTGGCAGAAATCCTCCATGACTGTCTCACAGTACATGACTTTCCTGGATTTTCGTTGGAACACGATAGACTACCGAGTGTGTCTGACCGGGGACAGAATGGCGGGTCTGTTGGCCACGTGTCAGACGTTCGCGCAGTCGGAGAGCATGTCGGCCTGGTGGTTCCAGAGGCTTCTGGGCCTCATGGCCTCGTGTGTACTAGCTCTTCCTCTTGCTCGTCTCAAAATGAGACGGACCCAGATGGCTCTTCGGAGTTCCTGGCGTCAGGCTGTGGACCCGGATTCCAAGCAGATAATGATTCCGGATTCCATGAGAGTGGACCTGGACTGGTGGTCATCTCTCAGCAACCTATCAGTGGGCGCGGGGTTCCAGGACCCAGCCCCCATGGTGACGATCACGACAGACTCCTCCCTTTTTGGGTGGGGTGCGAAGTTAGATCTTCTTCAGGTATTGGACCTCTGGTCGCCTCAGGACAAGCTCCTGCACATAAATCATTTGGAGCTTATGGCGATTTTTCTGGTGCTCAAGGCGTTCAGACCTCTCATTGTCAACAATGTGGTCCGCATAAGAACGGATAATGCAGTGTCAATGTATTACATAAACAAGCAAGGGGGAACGAAGTCTCCCCCTCTCGTGGACCTGTCCATCCAGATTTGGGAGTGGGCCATGCTTCATGGGGTCTGGCTGCTTGCAGTGCACATCCCGGGCCGGCTGAATGTCACCGCGGATGCCCTCAGCCGGCGGACAGTGGTCAGCTACAAGTGGGAGTTGAAGGCGGAGATCCTTTCGTGGATTTTCTCGCGTTGGGGCACACCGGAGGTGGACCTCTTCGCCACGGCGGTAAACAAGAAGCTTCCTCAGTACGCCTCCAGAGGGGGGCTGGGAGCCTCCTCTCTGGGGGACGCACTCGAGATTCCATGGCACAACATGAGAGCTTATGCCTTCTTCGCCTCTTCCCCTAGTTCATCAAGCAATTTGGAAGTTGAAGAGCTCTGTCAACTGTTCTCTTCTACTGATAGCTCCGTGGTGGCTGGCCAGGTTTTGGTTCTAAGAACTCGAACACCTGTCGGTGTGTCTGCCGATCAGGTTACCAGTAACTCCTGATCTTCTTCACCAAGGGGAACAGCAGATGTGGCACCCCTCCCCACAATCGCTCAGCTTGGCGGCATGGTGCCTGAGTTCAAGTCTCTAGAGCATTTGGGTTTGTCTGCGGATAACATGCGCATTATCCAGGCAGCCAGGAAACCCTTGACCAGATCCCAATACAAGAGTAAATGGCTCAGGTTCTGTCATTGGTGTTTGGAGAAAGAATTGGACCCGAGGGTGGCGACGATTGACACGGTGCTGTCCTTCGTATCCCCTAGCAGAATCAGGGGTTCATGTTCTGTCTTGCAAGACTTATCTCTCGGCGATTTCCATCTTACCTCTCCACAGACCGGTGTTCTTATTCCTTAACCAACCCGGTGGTGAAGAGGCATTTTGCTGGCTTGACACGCATCTACCTTCCGGTTCGTAGTCTGCACCCGCCTTGGGACCTAAATCTAGTCCTGACGGCGCTGCGCCATAAACCTTTTGAGCCAATGGCTATGGTTGCCCTCAAGTACGTGTCCTGGAAAGTGTCCTTTCTGGTAGCCGTTACGTCAGCGAGGAGAGTGAGTGAGCTCCAGGCATTGTCGGTGGAGCATCCTTTCTTGGTCTTTCACAAGGACAAGGTAGTCCTTCGGACGAACCCAGCTTTCCTACCAAAGGTAGTGACCGAATTCCATCTGAATCAGTCGATTTCCCTTCCGTTTTTTTTTCCGAACCCTGCCTCGGAGGCGGAAAGGATTCTACACTGCCTGGATGTCCGAAGAGCTCTTAAGTTCTACCTGGATAGGACTTCCGAGCTTCGGAGCTATTCCCAACTGTTTGTGACCTGCGGTAAACCTCAGGGCAGGCCGGCGTCTAAGGCATCCATTTCCAGATGGATTGCCGTCTGTATCACGGAATCTTTCACCGTCCAAAAGCTGAAACCTCCTAAAGGTATCCATGCACACCAGGTGCGAGGCAAGGCAGCCGCGGTTGCTTTTCAGAAGTATGTTCCCTGGGAGTCCATCGCTAAAGTGGCTACTTGGGCCTCCCCATCTGCTTTCTGTAAGCATTACTGCCTCGATATGAGCTCTAGAGCTGACGCTCAGTTCGGCCAGGCTGTGCTGAAGAACCTGTTTTAGTAAGGGGTATTTCGATCCACCCATAGTTCCTGTAAGGAGTGCTTGGGAATCTCCCATAAGTATGGAGGAAAGGGGACGGGACGTAGGAGTATTACCAGGTTACTCATCGTAGTGACCACCTTACTCCTAGTCCATAGTCCCCTTTCCTACACAAGCCCGCCCGCCGTCCCCTCTAATAAGGTTCCTCTGTTATTGCTAATGGGTGTTGAACCCGGCGATAGAAAAGGACTGATGGGCGATGCACAGGAAAAAGAGGAGGGACACATTTTTGAAAAAAATGTGGATGCTTTTTACAAAGTGCTCCGGTCCCGTCCCACAGGACGGAGAGATGTCCCATAAGTATGGAGGAAAGGGGACTATGGACTAGGAGTAAGGTGGTCACTACGGTGAGTAACCTGGTAATTCTCACTACCCATTATATGCACCCATGAAACACATGATATTTATGTGTCGATATTCTCATAACACTGCCTGGTTTATTTAGCAGTCTTTCTTCCATATCTATGTTTTTTTTCCTTATTATATTTTCTTTGTACAAATACTCCATAATTCCCTGCTTAGCAGCGGACACACTCTGAATTGTGTTTTTTCATGATACAGCATTTTCATACAGCATTTTCTTCATCTCCTACACCAGCCGCTTTTCTTTTTTCCGCCTGCATCTCGCTAGACGCGATGCGTTCATGTGGTATATAAGAGGCCGTTGCCCAGGCAACGGCCTAACAAGGAAGCCCTTAGGCTTCGCGTTCGAGCTTTGCTTGCAGGGAGGCACTGACAGAGACAGTTCTCTACACGTCAGGTATGTCGATGATAGATTCTTGCACACAGTGGCATCTATACACGGTGGCCCCCCCATACTTAAACGCCATATCTTTGTGTTTACTTTAGAACGGCAGGAACATACTTACTGCCCGGCATTGATTGCTTTTAAGCAAGTACTTCAGATCGCTATATCCATTACTTCAGGCATTCTCCTGATTAACACACGGCTTGACACATTTTAGGTAAAGCCCACACATTTTCTATCTAAGCACCTCTGATTTTTATTACTTTGACTCTTACTATTCTTTTTTTACCATTTTTTACCCTTGCCTTACTGTGACTCTACCATCACCTGAAAATGTCCACACATGGTATGTTATCGTTTTCCTTATAATAATTTTTGCTATTTGTGCATTAACCTATGTATTGATTGTAATGCAATTTCTTGACTATGTAATAGACTGGCCCTGATGAAGGAGATCAATCTCCGAAAAGCATTGGCATATTTAGTCTGTTTTTTAAGGATGTGTTGGCCGCTTCCTCAATAAGAAGTTATTAGTGACTATTTTTTGAGATTGACTTTTTCGTTTATAAACCATTTATACAACAAACAAGGCACAGACTCATTATTTGATGATTTGTACCCATTTGGATACCCTATCTACACATTTAATGATTATACAAGTGATTCCCAGACATTTTTTGAAACTCAACATCCCAGGTTGGGACTAACAGAGAACGACTGCGTGTCTAGGTTATTTTACCAGTCTTCTGCTTCACACCCATATTTCAGCGAACAAGCGACAATAGTGCGTGAGCTCAACCCTTCTATGAGGCGATTGGGATTATCCCTCTAGAAAATGTTGAATACAATTTGTCAAAATGAGTGCATTTAAAGCATGTTTTAAACATACATGGATTAAAAAGTCATGTTTTAAGTAGGTTCATGATCTCGCAAAGTAGATCTTCAATGATAGAGGGACATACCACGAATGGAAAACATATCAAATAACAAAGGATGGATTGTAACAAATGTTTTTTTTAAGTAACAGAAATCTGTGAAAACTGTAGAACTGTACATCAACTAATAATGAATATTCAATATACAATATCCCTTGTAACATTCTACCTTCAAGGCAACCAGATCAATAGTGAGCATGAAGGAATTAAATGTAATATATCATGCTTTTTATTATTAAATACCATACATCCATGAAATCTGTAGGATTGTGGAACACATAATATTAAATAATATGAAATAATTAACATCCGTTTTAACAAGCTGATTTTTGTAGGGCAGCACATCAAACAAAACATGGCATCATTTTTCTTAAGCAATTTAGCTAAGGGCTTCCAAGTGAGGAATTGTAGGAAATTGCATTTAACATCCCGTGCTGGAAAGGACACACAGATTAAAGGCATTATTAAATGAGCCTTGGCAATGGCAACAGTTTTGGCTGTTGTGTAGGCATGGGTAAGGTATTTGCCAGTCTCTGTCTAGTGGTATTAACTGTACATTGATGGCAGCAGCTGCAAAGTGGTGAGAGTACCTGGGCATACAATAGTACTGACCGGTGAATGCCCGATATTGATACACACGCTTAAACTGTTGACTTTGCCAATGCTTGTTTTTAACAGGAATTCAGTGAAGGACAGGCATAGTGCTTATAAACAGAGTGGCTGAAGGCAGACCTGGTGGACCTTTTTTTCCCTGGTAGTGCTTTTACAGTTCCAATTGAGTCGTTAACTCTCAGAAGACTGCTTTGAGAAAACACTGGCATGCATTTTAAACACACAGTTTAATGGTAAGACATGATATAGCAGCTCAAAGGCATCCAGGAGGACGTTTTTTGAGTGGAGAGGGGCAGAACGCTGGTGGAAATGGCCATAGGGATTAGCATGGCCATGGGCAGTCAATGGGTGGGTAAATAACCAAACAAGATGTACAAGCTGTGTGTCCCTCCCTCATCCCACTGAACCGTCCTTCTAGAGGAGGGGGAGTAGCATTTGTCTTCAAATCTCTCTTCCACGCCTCAATCATAGACAGCCAACCTTCCATTCCATCCTGTGAATCCCTCCTCGTTAGACTATCCCTCTCCCCGTCGCTCTCACTCAGCTTCCTAATAATCTACAGACCCCCTGGCTACGATAGACAATTCGCAAACAACCTCTGCGACTCTATTGCCACCCTTCAACTAAACCATCCCAACCTCACCCTTCTTGGAGACTTCAACATATGGCTCGACATCCCCACCAACTCTATGACACACTCTATGGTTGACGGGTTGGACGCAATTAACCTCAAACCCCACATAAACGGCCCGACTCACTATAAAGGACACACTCTTGATGCCATCTTTAGCTCCAACACCCTGATTCATTTAAAGCCCCCACCCCTATCCTCTGGTCCGATCACTTCATTCTCTCGTTCACCATCCACTCACCCGACCCCCTTCCCGTACTCGAATCTGAACCTCTGAATCTAGGCAAATGCTGGAAAAAACTAATAATCATCCCGGACCTAGCCGACGCACTCCTCCAGTCTCCACCACCTACCTGCCAACTCAACAAACAACTAACCTCTGACGCCTTTGACTCATGGCTCAACACATCTATGATGCGGCTTACACCCCCTTGCAAACCATCAACCCGCCGTGGCCTCTTCCCCAGATGGTTTACTCCCGAGTTGAAGATCATTAAACAAGTATTTAAATACCTAGAACGCAAATGGCAGAAAGACAAAACCCAGGAGAATAGGGCCACCTTGGCCGATACCTTTATCAGTACAAGGCAGAAATCCGGAAAGCAAAAAAGCCCACTACAACTCCCGAATCCTAAACTGCAAAAAACCCAAGCAAATAACTCCACAAAATCATCCCCGAATTCACCCATCCGGCTTGCAAGACGACCGTCCCGACTCCCTCACAACCACTGTGCGACTCACTCTCCCTCCACTTTTTCACCACGGCTCTCGAAAGAACAAATACTCTAGCCATCAAACTAGCTTTCTTACATCCTCCAAGCAAATCTCCCCCCATACCGGCCGCCCCACCAGCTGCGACCACTACGCAACCAACGTTTGAATCCTTTAGTCCAATATCACCAGAGCAATTTCTCAAACTTCTATCTGCTCGCAAACCATCTGGCCTGCCTCTAGACCCTTGCCCAGCCACAACCCTCAAAGAAATCTTCGCTTCCACCTGCGCAGGTGAACACGCAAGATCCATCATAAATGCCTCCCTTTCCTCCGGTATCTTTCCCGACGCATTCAAAACGGTTCATGTCAAACCACTAATTAAAAAACCTTCACTCAACCCTCTCGAGCCCAAAAACTACCGCCCCATCTCATACACCAGATTGCTTGCCAAACTCATTGACCGAACTGCCTACTCCCATCTAAATGCCTTTGTCGAAGCCAACAATCTCCTAGACCACACTCAATCAGGTTTCAGAGCCCGTCATGGAACTGAAACAACCCTAACCTCAATTTGGGATGACCTTAAAATGACGGCAGACTCCGCGGGATGCGCAGCACTAATCCTTCTTGACCTATCCGCCACCTTCGACACAATCAATCACTCAATCCTCCTAGACCGCCTCCACTCCCTAGGAATTTGTGGAACCGCTCTTAAATGGATAGCTTCATTCCTCAGTACCAAATAACGATACTCTCCAACTATACCTCCCAAGCCTGACCAGTCGACACGGGAGTCCCACAAGGAGCATGCCTATCCGCCCTCCTGTTCAATCTCTACTTGATTACCCTTTCACCAATAATTTGTTCGCACAACATCCTGTGCTACAACTATGCCCACGACACTCAACTAATTCTAAAACTCCTGAACTCAAATCCCAACTGCCGACCTGACCTGGCCTCCTGCCTCCTTGACATAGAACTCTGGATGACCCAAAGCCACCTCCTGTTAAACCCCTCCAAACAGAAAAATCATGGTATGTGGCAACCTGGAACTTCTTCGACAACCACTACCCTGGCCATCCGCCATGGGCAACTCACCGACTCCCTCCAACACAATGAAAAATCTTGGATGCACCCTTGACTCAGACCTAACACTCTCGCGCCAAGTCAACAACGTCTCAAAGTCCTGCCACTACCACCTTAAAACCCTTATGCGCATCTTTCCATATCTCTCCTTTCCCAACATACTCTTTCCGTAGTCCAATCAATCGTTATATCAAGACTGGACTACGCGAACCCCCTATACCTCGGAGTCCATGCGTACCAACTGAATAAACTCCAAAGGGCACAAAACGCTGCAGCCAAATTGCTTCTTGCACTTGGCCCAAGAGACCACATCTCCCCAGCCCTTAAGACGCTGCACTGGCTTCCAGTAGCCCGAAGGGTAACTTTCAAAACCTTGTGCATCTCCCAATCGCGCACTGCATTAAACCGGACCTCAATGTCTTCAAGACAAGCTAAAACCCTACCACCCCCCATGCACCTTAAGATCAAGCTCAGCCGGCCTCCTAGTCATACCAAAGACAAACACAAGCAGGTTAGGCGGAACATCATTCTCAGCCTTGGCCCCCACGCTATGGAACTCACTCCCACCCCACATTCGCCTAACTGAGGATTTAATGTCTTTCCGCAAACTGCTGAAAACCTTGCTCTTCCCCTAAAACCAACCTGTACCAAACTAACCCAAACAGACCAACAGCAACTCAAGGACACCAATCCATCAAACCACCTGATGCAAGAAACTGACAGCTAACAACCCTTAATATAAACTAGAAGGACAAACAGAATTAAACGAATAAAGTAGATCAAAGCAGTGAAAGGGTTAATAAGAGTAAATCATACGGAAACAGTAAAGAGATTTAAACTCCCGAAATGGGCAGAATGCATCCAGAGTGAACAAAGTGAATGGTGTCAACGAATTACTTAGAACAGATAACTATATAGACCGAATGAATGTGGGAATCGAATCAATATGTAGATCAGATGAGTGTATGGAATGGATGAACATGTTGAATGGATGAGTGTGTAGAGCGGCTGGATGTATAGAATGGGCGAGCATGTAGCGCAGATAAGTGCGTAATACAGAAAAGCGAGTAGAACGCAATAGTGCGTAAAACAGATGAATGTCCAGAACGGATGAGCGTAAACGGGATAAGTGTGTAGAACAGACGAGTATGTGGACCAGATGAGTATGTAGAGCACATCAGTATGGATAACGCATGAATATGGAAGTGCGGAGAGTGTAGACCTAGCGAAGGTACAGAACGGATGAGTGCATAGAGCGGAGGCGTGTATAGAGCGGAGGAGTGTATAGAGCGGAGGAGTTGGTAGAGTGAATGAGTAGATAAACGGATGAGCGGATAGAGTGGATAAGTGGATAGAACGGATGAGTGGATAGAGTGGATGAGTGGATAAAGCGGATGAATGAATACAGTGAATGAGTGGATAAGTGTACAGAGAGAATGAGTGTACAGAACGGATGAAGGTATAGAACAGATGAGTGCAGAGATGAATATATAGAACAGGATATTGCTGTTGAATGTGTGAAAAGCACAAGTGCTTAAAGCAGATGAGTGCGGGGAGCAGATGAGTGCGGGTAGAAGATGAGTGCATATAGGGGATGAGTGCGTTGTGAGGATGAATGCGTAGAGGGGAATAGTGCGTAGAGGAGATGAGCGCGTAGAGGAGATGAGTGCGTAGAAGAGATGAGTGCGTAGAGGGGATGAGTGCGTAGAGGGGATGAGTGCGTAGAGGGGTGAGTGCGTAGAGGGGTGAGTGCATAGAGCGGATGAGTGTGTAGAGGGGATGAGTGCGTAGAGGGGATGACTGCGTAGAAGGGATGAGTGCGTAGAGGGGGTGAGTGCATAGAGGGGTGAGTGCGTAGAGTGGGTGTGTGCATAGAGGGGGTGTGTGCGTAGAGGGTGTGTGTGCGTAAAGGGGGTGTGTGCGTAGAAGGGGTGTGTGCGTAGAGGGGGTGTGTGCGTACAAGGGGTGTGTGCATAGAGGGGGTGTGTGCGTAGAGGGGGTGTGTGCATTGAGAGGATGAGTGCGTTGAGCGGATAAATACGTAGAGGGGATGAGCGCTTAGGAGGGATGAGTGCATAGGAGGGGTGAGTGCATAGAGGGGGTGACTGCGTAAAGGGGGTGAGTGCGTAGAGAGGGTGAGTGCGTAGAGGGGAGAAGTGCGTAGAGGGGATGAGTGCGTAGAGGGGAGAAGTGTGTAGAAGGGAGGGGTGCGTATAAAGTGTGAGTGCATAGAGGTGGTGTGTGTGTAGAGGGGGTGAGTGCGTAGAGGGGATGAGTGTAGAGGGGATGTGTGCGTAGAGGGGATGAGTGCGTACAGGGGAGAAGCGCGTAGAGGGGAGAAGCGCGTAGAGGGGAGAAGCGCGTAGAGGGGGCCAGTGCGTAGAGGGCATGAGTGCGTAGAGGGGATGAGTGCGTTGAGGGGATGAGTGCGTTGAAGGGATGAGTGCGTAAAGGGGATGAGTGCGTAGAGGGGGTGAGTGCGTAGAGGGGGTGAATGCGTAGAGGGGAAAAGCGCGTAGAGGGGAGAAGCGCGTAGAGGGGAGAAGCGCGTAGAGGGGGCCAGTGCATAGAGGGGATGAGTGCGTTGAGGGGATGAGTGCATAGAGGGGGTGAGTGCGTAGAGGGGGTGAGTGCGTAGAGGGGGTGAGTGCGTAGAGGAGTGAATGCTTGAAAGAGCATATAACCCACCATGACTGGAGTACGCATGGCGAACTGGAGCACGCGCAGAGGACTCGAACGCTCACGGCAAGCCGGAATGCATGAATGCGCGGAGCGGACCGGAATGTACGGAGCAGACTGGGGTGCATGGAGTGGATAGGAGTGCATGGAACGGACTCGAGCACATACAATTTGTATGACGCATATAGTATGGTTTGGAATACAGAGAATGTCTGAAAGGTCATATAACCCATCATATCTCACCACCACGCTTACTCTCTCCTTACATCACCAATCAACTAGAACACAGAGATATTATGACACTACTTTGCCTACTATTAAAATGCAGAGTAGACAATACCCTCTAACACATGAGTAATTTTCCTACGTCAACCACGGAAAGATGCAACCAGAGTGGATTAGAAGGATAAAGGCATCCTTTGGGCATCCATGTTAGAAGCTCACAGAAAACACAAATTTCCTGGTGTGGGGAGGGAGGAAAAGGGACAAGAGAGGAATTGGGGACTAAAACTGAAAAGGTTTGAAAGCAACAGTGGGGCAGCAGTACTCGGATGCCAGATCAGAGTTGAGTCTCGTACCTATTTGAAATTGAAGAAAGGATCAAGCCTGACGTTGTCATAGGTAATACTTAGTGTTATGACAACAGCTGTTTTCCTTGTTCATAATGCAAATGCACACACAAAAGCAATCCAATATCAAACTATGATTTTTTTTTCCAATCACTCTTTATAACAAATTTGTGGTGTTCAATTTTGAGTCAATTATGAATGAAGGAAGATCCCACAGTTGTTTTTACCAAAGGTTAATATGGAAAAATGTTATAAGTGTTACTCAAAAAGATGCGTCGCTCCTTTGGATATGACACAGTAGTTCTGCCCATGACTGAGCATGTGCTGAGGTAGTATCAAGACAGTTGTAAACAGTGATGAATGAACGATTTAATGTTTTGGATATAAGATTTGTATAATTATCAATTACCACATATATGTCTCATAACAGAAACAAATGGTGGCCTCTGGTATATGGGACCATCTGACAACTTTGGGACAAGTGCGGGAACTCTTTCACACTTCCCATCAGGGTGGATCCCAGCTTCTTAGCAGGTGCACATCGGAATGCAGCCCTGATGAGCTTACCAATACGTGCCAGCACCCTCCCCACACACAATCTCACAAAACCTAGAGAACAAAAGATCTTCACTGTTGAAAAGCTAGATGTAATGTCTTCTTTTTTCTGCCCATTACCAGAGGACATAGTAGAAGTAGACTGATCTCAAAGCATGGCAATGAATTCTATGTATGAGGGGAGCTGTGTGTATTGTCTTTCATTTGCCTCTACTGTGATGAAGAAGCACAGTCTAAGGTACAGGGTGTGGATGGATGCAAGGTTGAGTATAGGAACGCGCTCTGACTTGATGTAGTGTTGACCGCAGGGAGGGGCAAATATATTTAGTATCCTGATCTAAGCTTCATTTTTGCCATCCCTTCCATCTGGCAGAGTGCCCCCCTCTGCAGTTTAGACAACCAAATCCAGGGACCCTTGTCAGTGGCACCCTAGAAAGCCCATTAGCCTTACCCAAGAACCGACCCTGCGTGTTTGCGGAGAATGGTTTCACCTAGCTGTGGTGACATGTATGTGTCTTGATGGCTGTGTTGTGTGTGGGGAAGGGAGGAGAACGTCCAAGTAGGAAGTCAGATACAGTGATATTAAAAGACGGTCAGTGCATATAGGAGCATGAGGAGGGCAAATACTGGTAGGAGAAATCCAGTTTTAAAGGGGAGGCTTTTCGTGAGTAGGGAGATAGATCAACCGGCACTTTGAAAAGAACCCCACCTACTCATGCTGCACCAAGGCCTGGGTTTCAGAATACCCAGCACCTGAATGGCAAC
Source organism: Ambystoma mexicanum (assembly GCF_040938575.1). Classification (NCBI taxonomy): domain Eukaryota; kingdom Metazoa; phylum Chordata; class Amphibia; order Caudata; family Ambystomatidae; genus Ambystoma; species Ambystoma mexicanum. The sequence goes on from NC_090929.1 coordinate 314,789,040, forward strand.
TCACACACTCTGCCCTGTGCACGAGAGAGCATACAAAGCATGTTACCTTCAGCGAAATTCTACACATCTCAGTGATGCCTCATTCCAAGTGTAGGGAAGATTTACCACTAGAAGCCGCATATTCTTACACAGGCCCTTCGTTGGCAAATGTGGCACAGTGCAGCTGTTAGGAGTACCCTAACAATTCTACGACGTCCCACTGGGGGTCTGTTGTACTGTATTGACAATCTGCCCCAAGAAGCCTCTGACACAAAGCATCAGAATTGCTGCTGCTTGCCCACGCAGACCAGTGTTTGAGTTCAGTCTCGCCATTTCGTACAGAAACGGGCCACTGTGAAAGTTTGCCCAATAATCTGATTATCAAAGCAGTTTTCAATGGGGAAATACCATGGAAAAAACACTGTGAATTGGCATCTAAATGGGGTTGTTTTCGCTGACTCAAATAGGCAAGCACTTGTCGTGTTTTATGAACGACACATACTTAGGGCCTGATTCAGAAAGCATTTGTCAATGGAATTTCTTCATTGAAAAAACGCTTTTGAATCAGGTTCCAATGTCCACTGATTTCCTTCAAGAGCAATTAATGTTGGATTTCTCCAACCCAGAGTGTGGGTGACTCTTCTGAGAGTTCTCTGTTAGGTTTTAAGTAATTGGGGGCAGTCTCGGACTGACCTACATGTCATTGGGCAATACCTAGAGGACTGGCAACACAGGAAAGGCTGGACAGAGAGATGGATGGCCCATGCCGTGATGCTTGGACGTTGCGTCTAATACATTTAATCCTTTGCACAACACATTACACAGGGGACAGACACAGACTGTGGCAGCCAGGCTGGCAGCCGCAGTTAATGTATCTACCATGTTGAGTTTTTGTGGAACTGGAACGGATGCAGGTGGCAGCTGAGGTCTCCCTGTCGCTGCTGGAGCACTGGCAGGTCGGTATGGGCTGCACCTGCTCATGCAAGCACACTAGGGCACATGGTGTTAGTTGGATAACTGGGTGATGCCCCCCACAATGCTCAGGCGCGAGCCACCATGGCACCGCAGAATCATGCATACAGCGAACCACCTCCATTGGCTCAGGCTGCCTATGTCCCCGAGGCCTACCAGAGAAAGTCCTAGTGTCCCATTGGGCCTCCCAGACGTATGCATGTTCCCATTACCTTCTCCCGGGGAACTCTTCAATGGTTTCGTCAGGTGTCGCGGTTCCACTCTTCCTACTTCAACTTCTGTCTTTAGTAGTCCTCCGTGTCTCTCCTCACTCTACTTCGGGTTAATGTGGACTGCCTCGGTATAGCTGTCGGACCCCTCAGTGCCGCTGTGACAGGTTGCACCTTGACCACAGTCTTTCGCCCTCTCTTGATAGTCACCTACACTGTAATGTTGTAGGCTACGGTAGGCAGCGTTATCAGCACCGTTGTCACACCAAGTGGTGCACCCACTACAGGTCATGCCACCACATCTCATTCTCTGCAAGTTTATCATGCCGGTTCCCAACCGACTCACAGGACACTTCTCGGACGTCCCGCTATTCCTCTTTTCAGCCTTGGAGACAAGCCTTGTTGAAGTCTCCTGAAGCCCTGCACCAGTTTTCCAGGCTTTGATGCGGTCTCCTCGGTCGCCTGGTTTTCCTTCTGGTCGTATCACAGCTTCCAGCTTGCCAGAAACGCACAAGCCATTGCCTGATGGGTCAGAGGATGACGAATAACCCAACTGCTTCTTCCAACTTCACTCTCAGGTTAGGAGATTACAATCTCCCGGGTCTCGCTGGGGTCCTTCCAGTTTACTTTATTGCCTCTCTCTAGTCCCACTTCTATTTCTATTTTATATAGTTTGGTCCTCTCCAGCGTAACGTCTATTTGATTGACAGAAGCTGTGGGTACACTCTTCATGCTTCTCTGCAATGTTCTCATGCTCTTCTTTGTCTCAGTCTTTTCAACATTTAAAAGGGTAGTCTGTCTTCCTTCACTGTTCTTCCTTCCAATACTGTTAAAAGAAGGGCTAGAATCAGCTAACCGATCTAGCTTAGGCTTTTTTTTAAGATCAGGAGTAACAGACTTAGAAGAAAGGATATGATCACAGTATACATTAACACTTTCCGAATAACTCTTCCTAGATCTTATAGGCTTCAGAGTCTCAAGGGAGCAAGAGTAAAGGAGTTCTGTCATGGGATGATAATCTTTATCCCTAGAAGGATTTGGTGTTATTACTTCCCTGTGGAGTTTTGAATTAGAGAGGCCTAGTCCCAGACTTGCGCCTTGTCCCCAGGAGGAGCGTTCCCCACCATGAGGTCCTCCCGCATGTTCCCACCCCCAAGGGATCTATCGATTAGCGGCCTCACCTCCCTGTCCTCATGGAAAGGTGCTGAAGTGACGCCACCTGATAACTCCCGGTTAGAGTCGGCATGTGACTCTCCAGGCATTTGGTTTGGGTCCCTGCGTTGAGCAGTCGCTTCAGGCCTAGCAAGTGATGAGTTTAGCCAGGACACAATGCAGTGTCGAGCTGATCAGACATGTAAGCAATGTTCGATGTGGTGGAGGAGCACAGACTTTCCTCTCGTTCCAGATGCTGTGAACACGGAGCAGCCTGTTCGGTGCAGTACAACACAGAGCTTCAGCTGGTCTGGTCCTCTGATTGCGGAAGAGAAGGGGGTGGGAATATGGTGGGAATATGATAGGCAGGAGGGCTGTGGTCAATGGGAGGACCAAGAAGAGAGTCCACATTCAATCACGTGTCTCTGCGGCATCTAACAACTCAGCCAAACTTTTTAAAATCTGTAAGGAGCTGGCCAAACTTGATGCAGTCTACACTCCTCCTCTCGCCTCCCAGGCTCTTTGCAATGCCCTTGCCTCTCACTTACCTCTAAAACCCAGGACATCTTGTCTGCCCTCTCCTCTGCTCCCCCTCTTCTCCCCCTCCTTCTCTGCCTGCTGACCCTCTTTCAGCTACCCCCCTACTCTCTTTCTCCTCCTTGCCTCTTTTCTCGCCTGATGAGGTCGCTAGACAAGTCTGATCTATGAAAGCCTCTTCAAAACAGGTCCATCCCTGTTCCTCTAAAACCATTAAGGACCACATTAATACCCTCGCTCCGGCCCTTGCCGAGTTCTGCAACCTCTCCTTTGCCTCTGGATCTTTCCTCCGCCCCTCTGAAGCACTCCCTTGTGCATCCTCTCCTTAAGAAACCCACAGCGTATCCTTCTCGTCTGGTTAACTATCACCCAATTTCCATTACTTCCCTTTTGGGTAAACTCCTGGAAAAGCTGGCCATCTCTCAGCTTAACCTTCATTCCGATTCTGTTGGTTCTCTCCATGATCACCAATCTGGCTTCAAAGTGGCCAGAAGCACGGAAACTGCTCTCCTGAACATCCATAAAGATCTGCTCACCAACCTTGATTCTAACATTCCCTCTGTCCTCATCCTACTTGATCTCTCCTCTGCTTTCGACACAGTCAACCATACCACCCTGCTCAACTGTCTCTGTGACAACCCGGGGATTCACCGATCAGGCTCTAGCCTGGCTGACCTCTTTCCTCTCTGATCGACCCTCCGAGGTACAACTAGGGTCCTTTCTATCTTCTTTCGCCTTTCTACCTGTGGTGTTTACAAGCAATGTTCTTGTAAAGTGTCGGAAGCGGCCTCTGTCACGAGTCTCTATCACGAGTCTCACAGTGCGTAGTATGGCTTACGTGAGGTGCGGCTTGACGCGAGAGCGAGAGCTAGAAACGGTTGCAGATCCTTTCCTTGGATCCTTCGATCCTGACGCGGGTTGTGTGAAGGGTCCCGGAGGGTGGAGCGCCTGCGGCTGGGCAGTGAGAGAGTGAGGCTGCCGGCTAATCCCGATTCCAGCGCGGGCTGCTCAAGGCGTGTCGCGTCCAGGCGTGGAGCGACGGCAGCGGTGGAGGCAGTTTGTGAGAGAGGCCGCCAGCTGACTTCCAGTTGGTTCCTAGCCGGCTAAAGATTGTGTGAGCAAGGCGTGCAGCCCTGATGAAACTGTCGGCGAGAATATACTGGGGGTAAGCAAGCAAGCTGTAGGCTACCAAAGCTCCTGGTGGCAGGTGATTGTAGATGTGTGGTACTCTCAGCGTGATCTGAGAGGAGTTACGGGTGAACTCGGTTGCCTCGCTGAGAATGCGAATGGGTTGAGATCTCTGTGCACTCCAGCCACGTACACAGGAGCGCTTTGGGGTTGGCTTACCAGCTGGTAGAGACGATGGGCGATACAGCGCCTTGGCGGGGTCCTCTGGAGTCGAGTTTGTGGCCTGTACTGGTGAAGCTGAGTAGTGGCGTGTCAGAGGTGGCCTCCCTCCTTGCTTATTGTTATTGGAAACTTTCGAGGTGCGGCCTAACTCACGATCCCCCTTGCTCTCCACCTTGTTTCCTTTCCTCTTGATATTTTGTGCTAAGAGGTGGAGGAGATAAGGAAACAAATACTGTGTGGGATCCACTCGTGAGTTCTCCAAAAGACGGGTTAACTTATTCTTATCCCATTTCATCAGTAACCATTCCATCTACCAAACTGCTCTCTGATATTGTGGATAAGCGGGGTGACCTTGAGTCTCTCCTGAGAAGGACCACTGAGCCATCCATGAATCCAAACAGAGGGCTAAATATACAGAGGGACTAATCCACATAGGCAAAGTACCTATAGCTGTAATATTTTCATCAGGAGACTGTTGGCCTTGTGCCTTTGATCCTGGTGTGGACTGAAAACGTATTGGCTCAACAAAAAGAGATCAACAATCTCCTGCCCTAATGCAAGCAGGAATAGAACGGGAACAAACCACATATAATCTAAGGAAACCTAAGGTGAAAATCATAAACCAGACCCTTGCCAACAAGGAGGCTGTAATGGAAAAAACTAGGTCAAAAAAGAAAGTAAGGAAAACGCCTCCTATAAAACAAGGTGTGATTACGGAATTCTTCCCATTGAATGTAGTTTGTGAAATTAATTCCACTGCTATTGAAGAAGATATACCAGCTGATTGTGACAATGAGGCCTTAACATCGAAAGACTTCGAGGACATAGACAACAACTCACTATTAGATCTATGTTTAAATATCCAAAGAAGTATGACACCACATCCGGTTAGCAGGAGTAATAACAGTGGCATACAGATGGATAGAACCACAACCACACCTTCAGGAACAACTGCGATGGGCCTTGGCTTAGACAGGTTGTCAATTTCACCTAATCTAGCAATGGATTCCACAGAGGATGTTCCCGATGTGGAAGTTGAGTCCCAGGACAAGCCCTTCCCAGGGGCCTCAGAAATAGCGGAAATCCAGGCGTCAGTAGTATCATTACAGTTTGCGCTTAAGATTCTGCTTAAAATGTCCTGTCGAATATTGGCCAATACTGAGTCGATTGCTATGGAAAATAAAGGAAGACAGATGACAGCCGAAGAGGCTGAAGCCAATCTTTCAGAAGCAATTCTTATCGTCAATGAAATCGAAGAGCAAGAAATCCTGGAAACTGAGCAGGACGTGCCTAGCCCTAACCCTCTTTTTTCACGAAAACAACAGAGATTAGCAAAAAGGGATGGAAAGGGCAAAGAAACGGAAGGCGACCAGAGAGGGATATCTTACCAGCTGGCTGCTTCCCGTACAAGTGGCTGACAATGAGTCTGAAGTGGAGATAAAGAGTATGGAGTTGGAAGAAGACTACATTGGAGAGCCTGAAATAGAGGAAGTACCGGAAATGCCTAAGGAATTAGAAAACTTGGAAATATCTGCAGCTGCCGTCATGGAAACCAAAGGGGAGACAAGGGGAAACAGGATATGTCTGATTAAGAACTTATACCGTAGCAAGGATAGCAAATGGCTATCGCGTTCAGACCTTTTGACAAGGTTAGATTCTGTCCCACAATTGCGGGTCCTTAAATCTGACGATTTCGTATTTGTCGAACCCTTGAAAGGCCCTAACCCCAAAGTATCTGCGCTACACTGCAAGTTCCTGGCGACAGCGGATTTGCTAAGGAACTATAAAGAGGAACTAAAAGCAGCAGATGTTGAAGTCGACGCTGATCTTAATGAAGTTGATCTAGATTGGCCTATAGCAGAAGAAGAAATGGCCCCAGTAATAGCAGATTATCCAGGTTTACCTAAGGGAAAGAAGATTGTGGCATCTGAAGTTCAACAAGTCCTAAAATGGTTAGCTGATGCGCTTCCTGAGATCATTACTAATCAATGAGATCTAACTTTACTGTCCTGGAACTGCCGTGGCTTTACTCATCTGCTATCCCCGGAGGGTTCAATAAAGCGATTGGATAAATGTAACTGTTTTTGTCTGCAAGAAACATGGGCCATAAATCCCTTAATATTGGATGGCTATGTGTTATATCATGCGGCAGCAAAGAGAGGTGAAAAAGGCAGTCCCTATGGTGGTTTGACCATAGGGGTGGCTAATACTATGGGTTCGAGACAGATTGACTGCAATTTTGAAAGTAATATGATAGCAGTCAAAGTAATTCCGGATCTCAAGAACCCCAGGGACTCTTTTCTGCTAGTGAGTTTATATAACCCTCCTAGGGCAAAGCTAAGCGAACAACTGCAGGACTTTCTTCAAGATCTATTGGCAGAGTGGCTGTTTACATCTAGAGATTCTGGAATAATTGTTGTTGGTGACTTCAGTTGCCACATGTCAGGCTATGTGAGTAAAATGCCGAACCCCAGACTAAAAAAAAGAGGTGTTATGGTACACAATAAAAGAGATCCTGAGGGTGGAGTGTGGGATTATTTGTTTGAGTCTTGGGACATGGAAATGCTCAATGGTAGAACAGCTAGTGATTACCCTGGTCACCACACATGGTCAAATGGGATCTCATATAGTACATTGGATTATATATTTGTGTGCCTCAGGCTCCAACAATTGGTGATGGATATGACAGTGATCACTAATGAATGGAGCGATCACGCCGCATTGAAATGTGAGATTAGTATCCCCAGAGAGCTGCCTCCGCCCAGTAATATAGGCATGGTAAAAATGAATAAATCTGGTACTAGGATTTCTTGGTCCGATAAAAATATCTCTCTGGCAATTGAGACCCTGGGAATGGCAGATGACAGAAAGCTGCCTAATTTTAAAGAGCTATCAATTGAAGACATAGAGGATTGGGTCCTGGCTTTTGCAGAAAGGCATGCATCGTCATCAGTGGGGACAATGATAAGTACGGAAGGTAAAAAATTGCCTTATAATAAAGCAATTAGAGACATGAAAAGAGCGCTAAGAGCGGAGCTCCGTAAGGCAAAAAAAGATATGGCCCTTGGGGAGAGATATTATGTAACAGTTAGAGGGATCAAAAACAGATATAGAGCGGCTATTAAAGCCAAAAGAAGAGCAGACAGATTACTGGCCTGGCAAAAAACAGTGAAGGTTCATCTCGGAAAGAAAATCCAGAGGAAATAATTCTCAGAAAGGGAGGGCGTATTAAGGATTTTATTATACCCAATACATTTTTTTCCTTTGTGAATTTAGTCACGAATTAATCTGCACTGTAGCACATTTTATTTTACATAGCAGGAATATTTAAAAACAAAACAGTTTGATAAAATTCATCCTATTAAATCATACAAACATTTACCCGCATTCATACTACATCCATCCAAAAGCTCATACACCTCATCAACAATTACAAGGTAAAAACATATAACAAATATAACAATTAAAGTATTAAACCATCTTTTACACGTCGAACCCGGTCGAGAAAAACCTAGGATAAGGCCGCTTATGAAGACTCTGTTTGGCCTATTCTGATTGCTGACCACTGCTTTCAAAAATGTACTATGGTCATGCATTAAGTGTTGTTGCTGCTGACCACTTAAAAATCTATTGTGGACTTGCACTATGCGTTGTTTTGCACAAAAATTGATTGTATAATTAAGAAATTGTGTATGAATTGTTATATTTGTTATATGTTTTTACCTTGTAATTGTTGATGAGGTGTATGAGCTTTTGGATGGATGTAGTATGAATGCGGGTAAATGTTTCTATGATTTAATAGGATGAATTTTATCAAACTGTTTTGTTTTTAAATATTCCTGCTGTGTAAAATAAAAATTTCTACAGTGCAGATTAATTCGTGACTAAATTCACAAAAGAAAAAAATGTATTGGGTATAATAAAATCCTCAATACACCCTCCCTTTCTGAGAATTATTTCCTCTGGATTTTCTTTCCGAGATGAACTATTACCGTAATACCCTAATCTAGAGTGTGGGGTCTCCTGTGCCTTTCAGTGACATAAAAAACAGTGAAGACCATATGTGAAGGGAATACTCGTAACATCTGGTCCCTGTTGAGTGAGGCACGAGACCCACAAAATGGGACACTGACCAATCCCATTGAAACCAGAGTCTGGGAAAATTTCTTGGAAAACTAGAAGGCGGAGGATAATAATTTACCAGTATTGGATAGTCCTCCATCAGTAGCTCCGTTTGATATATCATACGAAACTATTTTTAATAAAATAAAAGAGATAAAATCATCACGAGCATCAGGACCTAATGGACTATCCAATATTGTTATTAAATCGTACCCTGCTTTTTGGGCCAGCCTATTTAGTATACTATTTGAGAAAATTCTAAAATCTGGTAAAATACCTTGTTCTTGGCAAAAGGCAATATTGATCCCTGTGTTTAAAAAGGGAAACAGACTCGACCCTAGTAATTACAGACTGCTTTCAATGCTAGATGCCACGGGGAAAATATTTGCCTCATTATTACTAAAAGAACTACAAATATGGGCTGAGGATTCTGGTGTATTGTCCAAATTCCAGAGTGGGTTCAGACAGGGTTATTCTACCTCCCAAAATATTATGATCATGGATATCCTACGAACTAGAGCCTTAAGAATGGGGGCCCCTCCTCCATATTCTTTATATATAGACTTTTCGGCAGCCTTTGATTCTATTCCCAGAAGCCGTCTGTAGTGGAAATTGAATCTAATGGGCTGTCCGAAAGGTCTTATATATTATCTAAGACTACTACATCAAAATAATACAGTAAAATTGAAACTAGACCAAGAAGGCCACACGACTGCTAACATCACACAAAATAGGGGTGTTAAGCAAGGCTGTGTTACAGCGCCCCTAATATACAATCTATATGTGTTTGACATTCCCAAAGCAATAGCCGCTGTAAACAACTGCCCACCCAAAATTGGCAAAGCCTCCTGCCCTGTCATGGCTTATGCCGACGTCCTGGTGATTTTCGACTATACCAACAGTGGAATACGCAGATCTGCGGCGGCCCTCTGGGAGTATGCAGAGGTGAATGGCCTGAGCATTAATTTGGGGAAAACGAAGGTCATGAGATACACAAAAAAGAGAGTATCGCGTGTATCACTTAAGGTAGGCTTGGTGAATATTACCTACGCTCCCCAATATCGGTACTTGGGGATAGACTTCGAAATCACTGGCGACTATGTGGCCTGTAAACAAGTGCGCGCAATTAGAGCGGCGCAATTGACGGCCCTGTTTCACAGGTTCACTATTAAGCAGTGTGGTTTTACGCAGTGGGGTATTCGGCAGCTGTATATACAGGCTTTCTCTCCGGCCATAATATATGGCTTAGAATCTCTACTGGAGATGGATTTAGGCTGGCTACAGGTAATCGAAAGGACATTTTGGTGTAGTATCCTTGGCCTTGCCCCCTGCATACCAATGGCTATAATAACATTAGAATTGGGCTTGATCTCTCTTAAGGCACTCGTATTGAAGAAGCGAGCATCAATATATCTAAAAATGACTCGTGATACTAGTAATGGATTACTAACAGCAGTCCATCAAGAAATGGCCAGGAAGAAATCGAGTACCACAACTATTGACCAAATGACTAAATTGTATTCTGAAATTGGGTGGAAAAATAAGAAGGGGGGTTATTCAGAGAAAGCTCAAAGGGCTCTTTGTAAACGTATAGACCTCTGGGACTGGATTGAGAATTTTGAACATTTGGGGAGGTTGAGATGTTACACATTCGTGCAACATAGACTCTATGATTTCAAGAAACCAAAGAGATACTTCAACATTTGTCCATCAGTCAGACTTAGACAGTTTATCTTGTTACTTAGATTGGATCAACTGCCTACGCTGACTGTTACGGGAAGAAAGGCTAAGATAGCTATTACATTGCGATTGTGCCGCCTATGTAAAGTTCAAGACCTGTTGGAAACGGCAAAGCATCTCTTAACTGAATGCACTGAGATGGCCAGTACATTTAAACCCCTGTTGGATAAATATGTTTATGACAATGAGTATATCAAGGATGACCTTTTTTGGAACCATTGTATCAACTCTAACAGCATGCATTTGTTGATAGCATTGTATACTATCTGGCTGAGGATTGAAGTTAGACTGGACATAACACTCTAAACAATTGCATTGATCGAATAATTGTATGCTAATATTTGCACTATAGATAACTGTATGATCTATACCGGATTCATGAAGATGATTTTCATGTTTGTTTTTTATCGTATATCTTAATTGTATGATATTTATTTTCTGTTTTGTGTAAAGTTTATAATTTAAACTATATCACAATAAATAAATAAATAAATGTGGTGTTCCCCTGGGGTCTAACCTGTCGCCCTGGCTTTTCAACAAATACCTGGCAACTCTCGCCTACTGCATTTCCATTTTCTGCTCTAAATTTCAGTGCTATGTTGATGACACCCAACTCATTTTCAGGCTTCCTTCAGCCACCTCCTCTCCTTCCATCATCTCTGATTGCCTAATCGCCATTCAAAATTGGTGTGCCGCCAACGATCTATGTCTAAATGCCAACAAGACTGAAATCCTCCTCATTGGTACCCCTTCACCACCCTTTCCCCTCACCCTCTGGCCTGCCTCCCTTGGCCCTCCTCCTACTCCTACCTGCGAGGCCAAGAACCCCTGGGTCATCTTTGACTCCACACTTTCCTTCTCCTCACACATCTTTGACATCTCTAAAAAGTCAAACTTCTTGCTGCACCTCCTCAGAGGTACTCTGCCTTTCCTCTCCTTCCCTCAGAAGCTTACTGGGCCTCATTCCGAGGTTCGCGTTAAATCACTGACTTTACCGGCATGGCGGAAATACCGTATCCGCGTTGGTAGCAGGGCGTAAATAGCACCATATTCCGACCTCGTGGGTACGAGCTTTCCGCCATGCCGGTAAACCCCCTAGCGCCATACCGGTAAAGGGCGCGTCAAACCCCTTACCAACAACAACCGAGACGTAACTAACACCATCGCCCTCCACGTAGTGCGTAAATAGCGGTGCCCGTAAATTAACGATGACCGTAAATTACGGGCACCGGTAAAAACCGCAAACGGAAATTACGTCATCGAACAGGAACGGGAAGCATCATGGCGCCATCTTTAAAATCACAATCCATTGCAATCCTCCCCATACAGGACTCGTGGGCATATTGTGATAGGCAAAATAGACTCCAGAGACCAGCATCATGCCAAAAGCATTAAAAAAGGGTGCTGCGCGCATCAGGAAGGAGAAATTCTCCCAGGATGAGCTCCAGGTACTTGTCGATACTCTGCATGAACATGCAGAGATTGTTTTCAGCAGCGACATGCGCAGGCCCACCATCCTCAGGAAGAAGGAGATATGGGAGCTGGTCTCGCAGAGGGTGAGCGCTGTCGGAAACACCCCCCACAGCACGACGCATTGCCGCAAACGCTGGGATGACCTCCGTCTGAGGGTGCGGGCCATCCTCACAGCAAACCGCAATCTGGCCCTAGAGACAGGAGGAGGCCCAGGCTCACCCATAAAAATGATGCCCTGGGAGGAAACATGTGCAGAGATGATGGGCACAGAAGCCATCGAAGGCGTTGGCGATATGGATTGCGGTGATCCTTCATCAGCTGACGCAGGTGAGTGCCATGAGTGTAAACAGTACATGCATCCCTAATGCAAGTCATCGCCAAGGGCAAGTCAAGCAGTCACATCATGTATGGGTAAACCCCACCCCCCCCCAATGATGCCGTAACAACTGGGACCCAGGATGATGTCAGGTGCAAGGCTGACACCCATATTGGGCATGCCACACAAAAAGCTGGTCAATGTCAGTCACCACAGTACTCCGCCAACATGAGTGACCCTGCCGACAGTATGCTCTTCCCATCCAAGCAAAGCTCACAGTCCCACTCAGCACCCAAATGTCACCAAAACGCTGCTATCCCATCGTAATACCGTTGTCTGGAAGTAATTCTGACCCCCAGATCATTGCTCATGCTGTCTCTCTCTTGCCCCCCACAGGCACCGGTCATGAAAGTGAGGACCAGGAAGGCCCCCGGACAAGTACCTCCCGGGGCACAGGCAGGGGACAGCACACACCTGCAAGCAGGAAGAAGGCACATGCCACACCACCTGCCCCAGCAACCCCCATGGAGGGTACACAACCCACATCCGCGGCCCTGGACATGCCTGCAGTTCTGCGGGACACATGCCCCACGTTGCACCATGAGGAATCGAGTGCGTCAGGGGAGAATGCTGCCATGTGCATCCTCGATGTGCCAGGCAGCACATCACCAAACACCATCGACAACGTGGAGGAGCCCAATGTCTATGTACAGAGCCCAGACACTCCCTCGTACAGCCAGGTTGCCCATAGCGACCCTGGGTCGAGTGACGGCCCAGGGTTCACAGGCGAAGCGGATACACCTGTCTGTCATGTGCCCACTTCCCCTGCAGGAAGTCCTGTAAGTCCTGCAGACACGACAACACGGAGCCTGCCAACCACATCGCCCACATCGGCTGCAGAAACAGTGCGCTGCCAGCACCTCACGGCCATGATAGAGGAGTTCCTCCGGGACAACCGGGAATCAGGGTCGGTGCTACATAATGACCTTCAGGCCCTGGGCGAGGTCATCAGTACCAGCACAAACCGCATCTGTGAGATGCTTGGCAGGATTGCTGATGCCCTGGAGGCAGCACCCCCCAGACCACAGCCCCAGCAGGAGGAGCCACCCTCCCAGAGCTCCTCCACGCAGACCAGCCCAGTCCGTAGGTCACTGCACACGATGCGCCGGAATTGAAGGGATGCCCCAGGCTCTGGCAGTGCCCATTGACTGTGCAGCCACACACATGCGGCCAATGCTGCACTGATGGGAACATTGTGGGGTTGTTGTGGGGGGAGGGTGGGGGGTTGAGGGTGTGTGTGGGAGTTGGGGGGGAGGGGGAGGGGGTTGAGGGTGTGTGTGGGAGTTGGGGGGGAGGGTGAGGGGGTTGAGGGTGTGTGTGGGAGTTGGGGGGAGGGGGAGGGGGTTGAGGGTGTGTGTGGGAGTTGGGGGGGAGGGTGTGGGGGTTGAGGGTGAAGGATCTGTTGTACACGTTTGGACATCATCATGCAATACACAGTTTGGTCTATCCTACAATACAGAGTGGACATTCATTATTGTGCATGTGTCTTTTAATGTCTCACAGTGCATGTAGTACATGTATCTCCACACCCACTGCCCAATGCCCTGTCATCCTCACCCCCTTAGCTGACTTGTGATTCAGAAATATTGCTCGATCAATGCGTGTCGCACGGTACGTCCCTCCCGTGCATCAGCACCATGTTGCTGTTCTGCCATTCCTTCCTCCACCTCCTCCTGCTCCTCCTCATCTGGTGGTAGCAGTCCCACGTCAGGGAGCAGTGGCACGTTCCGATGGATGCACATGTTGTGCAGCATTACACATGCCATGGTGATCTTGGACACCTTCTCGTGGCTGTAGATGAGGGCCCCACCTGACCGGCTGAGGCAACGGAATCGTGCCTTCAGAAGGCCGAAGGCCTGCTCTATGACCACCCGTGTACGGGTATGAGATCTATTATAGTCCTCCTCGTGCCTGTTTTGGGGGTTGCGGACCGGGGTCATGAGCCACGGTTTCAAAGGGTAGCCAGCATCACCTGCATGAGAGTGGAATGAAGGTAAGTGTTGGTACATTCATGGTGGAGAACTGTGCTAGTCTTACATTGCAGCGGGTGATGACTGGCCATGCACACATGTCCCTGGATGCAATCAACCCATTACTGGTCCGGCCATGTATGCTGGCCAATGGAATGATGGAGGGGGTAGCTTATTCCTGATGGGTTATGGTGCGCACTCATGTCTTGTTGCATGTGCATCGTTTATGCATGCAGCAGTGTTGGACTGCATTAATTGATGACTTGCATGAGACCTGCTGTAAGGGTGTGTTGGTAGTAGTTGGTAGCATAGCCTTCATTCAGCACTGATCCCTATCATGGTGATTGGCAGCTATCCTATGGAGGTGCCAAACCAGTCACACGCAGTAGGATCCCTGTCAGACTAACCTCTATGCACTCCCATGGATGACTGTCCTTTGTGTTGAGATGCAGGAGTCAGCGACATGGTGCTATTGCACTGCATGGTGCACGATGGCCTTACGGTGTGTAAGGTCCACCAATGTGTGGTGCATATGTCGTGGTCTTAGGTCAGGGTAACTGTTTGTCAGGTACCATTAGGTGTTGGCTCGTATTCACTACTGTGTGGTTAGGTGGTAATGTGGCGTGCCACTTGTCATGGGGCACAGTGTTCTGTGAGGTGCACAACGTACAATAGCGTTGTCATTCCCTCCCGGGTGGAGTATGCCTCCCCCCCCTTTCCCTCCCGGGTGGAGTATGCATCCCCCCCTTTCCCTCCCGGGTGAAGTATGCATCCCCCCCTTTCCCTCCCGGGTGGAGTATGCACCCCCCCCCTTTCCCTCCCGGGTGGAGTATGCATCCCCCCCCTTTCCCTCCCGGGTGGAGTATGCATCCCCCCCCTTTCCCTCCCGGGTGGAGTATGCATCCCCCCCCCTTCCCCTCCCGGGTGGAGTATGCACCCCCCCCCTTTCGCAATGGGGTATGCTGGCAACCTACTCAGAGACCCAATGCACTGCCATGGCCCATTATGGTTACTCACCAAGCAGCCAGGTACGTTGTCCGGCATGTCGGCCCATGTAGCGTGGTAGTGTTGAGTTCCGCAGGACCAAGGAGTCATGAGTTGATCCGGGGTACCGGGCATTGCATTGTGTGATGGCTTTACTGGCTTTGCGCACCATCTGGACGTTGATGGAGTGGTATTGCTTGCGGTTGCGATACGGCACCTCCATGGCATGGGGAACCACCAATTCTACGTGGGTGCAGTCGAGGGCACCTATGCAATTTGGCATGCCTGCAAGTGCATGTAAGGCAGCTTTGATATCATATATCTCCTGTGGAGTCCGGGGGAGGCATATGTAGTATTTTCTGTGCTTGAGGAGGGCATCCAGCTCTTGGTTGAGTATCCGGGAAAATATTGGCTGTGAAATGCCATGCATGTGCCCCACTGTATGCTGGTAGGTGCCTGTGGCAAGGAAGTGGAGCACGGACACTACCTTTAGTAGAGGGGGGATGGCAGTGCTGATTTCTATGAGGCTCACTATGTCGGTATGTATCAGGGCCACTATGGTGGTTAGGGTGTCCCAGTCAAGCCGGTACAGGGTGTGGATCTGCTCTGGTGTGAGGTTGAGGGGGGTGGCTCTGATGCGGGGTATTGGGGGCTGCCGGCGTGGTAATGGTGGCTGCACTGGTAGGGCATGCTGGCCCTGTCTCACCCTCCTTCTCCTCCTGTGTATCCTCTGTGGTGGTTGCTGTGGTTGCTGTTGTTGCTGTTGTCGTAGTTGCTGCCTTGCAAGCAGGGCCTCCAGCTCCAGGAATGCTGCTACAATTGGTATCATCTTGGTGTGGGTGGGGGTGTGGTGTGTGGGTGTGCTCCTTTTGTGCTGTGCCAGACTCTATTGCCTCCACCTGTGCTGATTGGGTGCACCTGTTCCTCTTCCAAACACTGATCAGGGTTGTTAACACCTTCCCCGCGATGCCGGTATTAACGCCATGTCGGTAAGGTACTTTGCGCCCATGTGGAGGTCGTTATTTCCGTGTTCGCTTTGCTTGGAATCGGAGATGGTTTACACCTTCCCGTTATTTACGGGATGGTGTGTCGGGCGCGCGACACTGGTCCGCTATTTACGCAATCGTAGTTTACGGTGGCGTAAATAACGGTGTGGCAGGTCAGAATAGACTGTAACGGTAAAGGAAGTCGTTATTCCTTTACCGACCTCGTTTTTCCCTTAACGCCGGACTCGGAATGACCCCCACTGTCTCCCAAGCGCTGGTTCTCTATAGGTTGGAATACTGTAAAAGCCTCTTTTTAAATCGACCTGCCTCCATTCTTCGCCCTTTACAACTAATCCAGAACAGGACTGCAAGACTTGTCCTTGGCCTTAAGCCCAGCTCTGAAATCCCTTCATTGGCTCCCAGTGGATGCAAGGATTACATTTAAAACCCTCTGCAGTGTCCACAAGGCCTTCTGGGGCCTGGGTCCAAAATACCTTCAACTATCCCTCTGTAAGTACCTCACCTCTCGAGCATGGGGATTTCCATTTAATGACTAGGTCAGCTCTCGCAGCCAATAGCAGTGGGGATGCCAGTCCCTTTATCCTGATTAGCTCCTCATCTTCCTCTTCCAAGCCAAAGAGAGTCAGGAGGGGGGATGGCTTCCGTTCGATGCCGTCTATCTGTTTGATCCATCCTAGGACTTTGTGCCAGTATGTGCAGACTTTGGGGCAGCCCCACCACGTGTGCCAGTAGTTGGCGTCCATACCACATTGTCACCAGCATCTTGGGCTGTTAGTCTCGTACATGTTCGAAAGCCTGTATGGGTCGTACTGCCATCTATGAAGTAGCTTTATTGCATGCAGCTTGTATTTTGCTGCAATTGATATTCAGGATGGTGTTTCGCAAATTATGTCCCACACCTGCTGATCGAATTCTCTGTCAAAGTCTTTTCCCCATTTTTCTTTGAGGCGGAGGCTTGGGACTCGCTCTCTGCAGATCATGGCGCTGTACATGCACGCTATCAAGCCTTTGTTTGTGGTGGTTGTATCTAAGATTTTTTCAAAGGGCGTGAGTTCTCTTTGTGTCTTGGCTTTCCATTCCCTTTTGGATAGGACGCCTTTCAAACGGAAGATCGGAATCGGATGCAATTGGAGGGCTTCTTCTAGTTCTGTGATTGGTATGAATTTATCGTCTCTCCACAGCTGGCTGACCCTTTCAAGTCCGGCATCGAACCAAGCTTGGTATCTGGAGTGTTCGGGAATTTCCTCTCTGATCCTTGGGGAACAGCAATGGCTCAGGGGGGAAGGCCATGTCGTGACGCCGGTCATTCCTTTCCCTTCCTTCATATGTTCCATATTGTCCCCAATATTTGGTGATTGCGTAGTCTACTCGTGAGCTTTGGTCTGAGGACCCATAGCCATTCTGCAAGAGTTGCAGGGTTTAGATTGTCGTTGTCCAATTGGATCCATTGCAGGACCTTTCTGTCTCGTAGATGTGGGATGAGGACTCTCAGTTGCGCAGCCTGGTGATTTCGCTCGATATCAGGAAGGCCTAGCCCTCTGCACGTGTAGCAGGATGTCATCCGGGTACAAGGCCAGCTTATATTCGCTACCATTCACCTGCATCCCCTCTACGCCGTTGTTTGTTCTGAGCATTTGCGCCAGCGGTTCCAGCAACAGCGCGAAAAGTATTGCTGAGAGAGGGCAACCCTGTCTTGTCCCTCTACTCAGGGGGAACCCGCGTGAATACTGAGAGTTCACTACCACGAACGCTCGAGGTCCGGTGTAAACGGCCTTAATTCCTCGTCGGAAAGCAGGGCCCAGTCCTATTTTCTGTAAGGTGGCTTCCAGGAAGTCCCATTCAACTCTATTGAACGCTTTCTCTGCGTCGATTGAGAATAGTGCGGGTGTGTTCAGCATTTTCTTGCCTTCGTGTATGAGGTGAAGGGTCTTCTGGGTGGAGTCTGCTCCCTGTCTGCCGAGGATGAATCCCAAGTGGTTGTTGTGAATTATGGCGGGCATGTGTGTCTCCAGTCACTCGTTGAGGACCCTCGTGTTGATTTTGGCTTCCGTATTTAGGAGGGAAATTGGGCGGTAGGATGCGCACAGTTTGGGGTCCTTGCCTTCCTCAGGGATAACCGTTATGAGCTCCTCTGAGAAGGATTCTGGGGCAGAGCCTGATTAGAGGATGTTATTGAAGAGCTCGACAATGAATGGGAGGAGAGTGTCCATGAATGTCTTGTAGAACCCTGCTGTGTAGCCGTCATTTCAAGGTGCTTTCCCTGTTGGGAGCCTTTTGATCGCTTCTTTTATCTCCTCACCTGTGATGGGGGCGTCGATGGCTTGTGCTATGTCCCGAGGTAGGCTTGGAAGGGATACCTTGTCCATGTATTATGTAATCGCCGTTGGGTGTGGGGTGGCGTCTGAGGTGTATAGTTTCTCATAGAAGCTGGCAAAGGTCTCTGGGATATTGGGAGGGTGGTTTCCGTGGGGGACTTCCTCACTTTGTATTGTTGACACCCATCTTTCTCTGCGTTGCCCTCGGAGTCTTGCAGCGAGTAGGGCGTCTGCCTTATCCCCTTATTGTTTTTGTTTTAGATATTGAAGTTTGCGCCCAATGCAATTGGTTTCTAATCGCTGCAGTTCCTCCCTCTTGTCGTTGGCTTCCTCTATTTTTTGGGTTCTATCGGGGCCGGCTGATAGGGCGCTATGATCCAGTTAGGTTATTTCGTTTCGGAGCTTGTTTTCTATGAGTTGGCGTTCTCTTTTCTTTGCTGCTCCTTCTTTGATGAGTATCCCTCTCCATGTGGCTTTGCCTGCTTCCCATACTGTGTTTACAGAAATTTCACCTGTGTTGTTTTGTTCGAACAGGTCGTGTATCATTTTACTTCTACTAGTCCGGGTGGGCGAGTCTCTTCAGGAAATCTTTGTTAATAGTAAAGATGCTGCACTGTCTGTGAAGCCTCTAGGTGGCAGCAGTGCACTGTGACCAGCATTTCAATGCTCTATCTAGCATCTTTTAACAGTGTTGTTACGGCTGCATATTTCTATTCTCAGCCAGCAAGCTTCGGAAAATAGTTTTGTCCCTTAGAACCATGTTCCAGGGTTCAGTATTAAGAGTTTGAATCAGGGTAGTGCTGCCTACTGATGAATGATATACACCGCTCTTTGATAGTGTTGCATGCTTGACACCAGTATTTTTTTGAAACTATGAGCATACAGTTTGCTGAAAGTGGGGGTCATTACACAATTTGTGGCATGGTTACCCCCTTACCGGGTACCGGGTCCGGGTTCCTTGAATGAGGAATTACCGGGCCATTCCAACCTTGGAGGACCTGGTAATTCCTGATTTAAGGAACCCGGACCCGGTACATCCCCATTCCCATTCGAGCCCCCATAGGGCTCAATGGGAATGGGGAGGGAGCTAACAACGGGCCTGTTAATAATGGGCCCGTTGTTAGCTCCCTGGTCTGCTAGCGGGACCTGCTAAGGGCACCTGGTTTAACCAGGCGCCCTTTGCGGGTCCCGCAAGCAGACTCGTAATGAGGCGGTACGGGGTTGACAGCTCCGGTACCAGTACCGGCGCCGTTAACCCCTTACCGCCAAGGTCGTAATGACCCCCAGAGTCATTTCAGGCTGTGGCATTTTTTGTTAGCCATTTTCTGGGCATGTACTGTTTGCACCACATGTACTGCAATTTAAAGATCACTTGTTGTATGTAGCTTGTTGCAGTCAACATCGATAACTTGTTTTTTTCATTTATATCTATCTATATTGTGCATGCTACCAAAGTTGTGTTAAGTTGTTGTATTGTATTGTTTACATTTATAAAGCACAATGAACCTGCAGGCATCTAGGTCGGTTACATTACAAGATTACATGTGGCATGTTAGTTACAAAAGTCATGTTGTTGCTGGCTTCAAAATATGTTCAAGTGTGGGGTGTCTTTGAACATGTCAGGTCACACAAAGCAGAACAAGGCTAGGTTGGTTCCAGCATGGTGCTCATTAAATCCCTCTTTCACACAGAGCGTCCCTTAGCTCATGGCTTGTTTTATTGCATGGCTGTGGTGGGGGTTTAGCCCTGGTTGACATTAATCTCCATCCCCCAGCAACAGCCCTTTACTATCCTCCCAACCTGCTCTCCAAGCAGGAGGCATTGATTTTACTAGGCACAGCACTCCCTTTATGAGTCCATAAATCGATCCCCAGACAAAGCTGCCCTCAAGAGCACCACAGTGTTTATGAGGCGGCAGTGTGGGAGAGAGCATCCCTGGTGCAGCCTAGCTGTGTGGAGAGATCCTGGTGGCACTGCGAGGCAGGTAAAGCACCCGGGAGCATGTTTATAGTGCATGGTGCTAATGACAAACCCATTTGCATTCACTGCATCCTTAGAACTCAAAAAGAGGAACCAGGAGCACAGCACACATTTCTTAAGAGACTCAGTTATTGCAGTCCCCTCAGGCCGGGCTCCTTTGCTTATATTTGAGGACAGAATAGGTGCTGTCTCTCAACATTGGCATTTATCTACGCAACACGGGTGCCTCTGACCTCTGCTTCTCTCTTAGGGATGCAAAGGGGATTTATCTTGGGACTGAGCTAAACAGAGCTGCAGCTCCACATCAGGGCCTTCATTCTGTTCATAGTGTATTAGGGCCTACAATCCAATATGATAGCACTCTTGCTATGTCGATCCGCTGATCTCGCTTTTACTATAATACCTTTCTGACTCCCTCTTCCACCTACTTCAGTTGCCTCCTCATACTTCATTTGGAATGTAACTTTGTCTACTAGTCCTAAACAGAGAGCCTATAAAATAACACACTGCCCTATCTATAGTCTGTGCAACTGCAACATTAATACATTTGTTGCTCCTTCTTTGTTGCTATATAATGTATCTATTATGTGTCACAAAGAAACGCACGTAATACGTGTGCCTTGTGCTGCGCAAAACTCGAACTGCTCCCACTATGGCACTTACTAATAGGTCTTTCTCAGCCTGCACCTTTTTGCCTCGCCCTCCCCATGCCACGCATGTGATTCTACCACATGTCCGATTTGGGGTGGTGCACATCTGCCATAGTATCCCAAATCACTCTCTTATACTGATTGTACTGTATCCCTCTTGGTCCATGTCATCCTATATTCTGTACATTTGTGCCATTCTCACACACCCCTTTATATGCCCCAGCCATATTTAATAACCACAGAAAGACAATATAGAAAAAACAAAAGTAAGACAACATATGCAGCATATCATATAAATTATATGCTTAAATTGTTGAACCTGCAAAGGGGTAGAATAAAAATGAGAAACACACAGAAAAATCAACACATTTCCTAAAGTTATAGGGATTGATCAATTGCAGCAGCGTACTCAATCAGGACCCACAGTGTACTCTCAGTTTGCACAATGTGTTCTTCATTTTCCACGAACTGCAAACGGTGTGACATATACTAGGGTATACAGGCCGTTGATCTGACATCCTTGCCACTGCCGCACAAAGTTATGAACGTAGACCTGGTGCCCGGGATATAACTGTGGTGCTGGTAAGCTCACTGGGTTGATGATGTTGCGGCCATATCTTCTCTTCTAGGAACACTCTGTCGATACAAGAGTTTAATACTTTTTGTTAGCTCTCTCAAATACCCCTGAAACTCCTCCCCCAACATCTGCTGTCCTGTAAGCGTCTGATGCTGTGTGTGTAGTTGTGAGAGGTTTATGCATTCTTCTCCCCATCACTATTTTGTGCGTGAAGAAGGGGTGGTCTTTACTTAGCTGTGTTCTCAGGCTGATCAGAGCCAGAGGTAGACAATGCAGCCAATTCCTCCGTAACATAGTAGACAATTTAGATAACCTTGTTTTCAATAGTCCGCTCAATCGCTCAACAAATCTTTTGGCCTGAGGGTGATAAATCGAGCACAACCTGTGACTTATCCCTAGTAGGGATGCAATTTCCTCCTTAAACAAATCATTTAAAACGTATGTCCCATTATCATCTGATTAAAACTTCACATATACCCCAACGAGGAAAAACCTTGAGTACTAGAAATTTAGCTGCTGGTTTAGTATCTGGTTGTGCTCAAGGGCCAGCCTCAATCCATCGGGAAAATGGGCAAACAACAACAATAAGATAATAGAAATGACTACACCTGCTTGACATCTCCACGTAATAAATGTGGAGTTCCCTGCAAGGTCCATTTGGATGGGGCAGTGTGCCGCACAACGTCCTGAGGGTGTGTCCAGTACTGTGAAGCTGACAAGTACAATTGGCTACAAATTAATTAACTCATTCATTCATTCAAGTTGGGGACAAACCAGTCCTCCTGAACATCAGCTGCAAGGTGCTGCTTAGAAGTATGCGCTGGGTAATGCAGTTACTCAAGAGCAACCCTTAGTCATTCTCGTGGCATTACTACTTTACCTGTGATGTTTTGTCTCCATACCAAAGCCGTCAGTGAAAGTGAGAACCCCCTTTTAACCCACAGGCCCTTCTCATCCTGGGGTGCCTGACCTTTTAGTTCAATTATTTGGGTAAGCGGTACTGCTGTATACGGTATTTATAACTGCAGCTGCTGAATGGCCACCTCAGGATATGACACCAGGTTCTCGTAAATATGCTTCTTTTTTTGTGGCACTGTCTGTGGCCTCATTTCCAAGTAAATCAGGTCTGTATTTTGGGAGTGAGCGGTGCATTTAACAACTGCCACTAGTGTTGGGTGGGACAATGCATAAATTAATCTTTCCAAGAATACTGTATGCTGTACGGGCGTGCCATCTGACCTCTTCTTTTCCATTTAGACATCCCTGAATGTACAGTGGAGGTAACGTATGCAGAGTCAGAGTATATGGTTACTTAACACCCTTGTGAAGCGTCTAATGCTTCAATTAATGCAATCCGTTCTGCTGCATGTGCCGAATAATGTGTTAGTAACCTCTTTGTAACTAGAACTAGAACCTCATACTCCCTGTCTACAAGGCACACTACTGCCGTACCTGTATGCACCTGTATGCCTCTGTCCCGCCTCCTGATTGTTCATCGATTATCCATCAATGAAGAGCACCTCCCTTTCTTCAAGTGCATCCTCCATTGCCTGTATTAAATCCTCCTCAGGACCTTCATATATAACACAATCATGTCCTTCCTTTCCTGGCTGAGTTTACTGTACACAACCTCACAATGTGAATGAACGAGCTTGACAAGATAACTTGACAAGATAACTTTGTATACAGAATCCCTTTGTGCGGTTAGAGTGGATTTGGATCGCTCTGTGTGCTCTACATATTATGTTACAGAGCAGCCCATGGTGATTGTGGAGTACTTTTCAATTGCGAAGGCCGTAGCGGCCAGTGCTTGATCACAAGGAAATTGACCCTGCATCACTGAATCTAATATCCCACTGTAATTTGCCAAAGGCTTGTGTCCCATAGATTTTCACTGGGTCAACACTGCTATCATGACCTGTCCATTGGAATGTAAAAACAAATAGAATTTTTTCTTATAATGGGGCGTTGCTAGTACTTGTGCATTGCTTATGGCATTCTTTAATTCCTGGAAACATGTAATCATTTCTCTTCTCCATTTAAGTGTTCATTTGCTTTTCTGTGCTTGCTTGAGTCCCTACAGCGGAGGCTTTGTGTAACTAGAGTTGTACAAAATCCATGCCCTACAATAGTTACAGATATACAGGGTAATTCATAGAATTCAGTGCACAAGTGGCGCACGCGGCTGGCGCACAGTGTGCGCGTGCGACTTTCTGCGCCAGTTGCGTGTGCTAAAATCCATTTCCGCGCACAGCGTATCCATGGATTTTAGCATCCAAAACCAGCCATGTCGCAGAGTGGCGCAGCAACCCTGCAGCAGCGCCAGTTACGCCCCCAACCCCTCCCCGTGCGCCATGCACAGCGCACAAATCCCGTACATGGTGCACAGGCCCCGAACCACGAAAACGCCAGTAAAACTCCCCGCGCACCCCTCAGAATACATGTATACCCCGGCGCGGGGAGTTTCCCACGCGATTGGCCCTGTGCGAGCGGGGTACGTGTGTTACTGGGGTGCGCGGGAACTTTCACACGCGATCGGCCCTGTGCGAGCAGGGTACGTGTGTTACTGGGGTGCACGGGAACTTTCACACGCCATTGGTCCTGTGCGAGCGGGGTACATGTATTACTGGGGTGCGCGGGAACTTTCACACGCGATTGGCCCTGTGCGAGAGGGGTACGTGTGTTACTGGGATGCGCGGGAACTTTCACATGCGATTGGCCCTGTGCGAGCGGGGTACGTGTGTTACTCGGGTGCGCAGGAACTTTCACACGCGATTGGCCCTGTGCGAGCGGGGTACGTGTACTACTGGGGTGCGCGGGAACTTTCACATGCGATTGGCCCTGTGCGAGCGGGGTACGTGTGTTACTGGGGTGCGCGGGAACTTTCACATGCGATTGGCCCTGTGCGAGCGGGGTACGTGTGTTACTGGGGTGCATGGGAACTTTCACACGCGATTGGCCCTGTGCGAGCGGGGTATGTGTGTTACTGGGATGCGCGGGAACTTTCACACGTGATTGGCCCTGTGCGAGCGGGGTACGTGTGTTACTGGGGTGCGTGGGAACTTTCACACGCGATTGGCCCTGTGCGAGCGGGGTACGTGTATTACTGGGATGCGCGGGACCATTCACACGCGATTGGCCCTGTGCGAGCGGGGTACGTGTGTTACTGGGGTGCGCGGGAACTTTCACATGCGATTGGCCCTGTGCGAGCGGGGTACGTGTGTTACTGGGGTGCGCGGGAACTTTCACACGCGATTGGCCCTGTGCGAGCGGGGTACGTGTATTACTGGGTTGCGCGGGAACTTTCACACGCGATTGGCCCTGTGCGAGCGGGGTACGTGTGTTAGTGGGGTGCGCGGGAACTTTCACACGTGATTGGCCCTGTGCGAGAGGGGTACGTGTGTTACTGGGGTGCGCGGGAACTTTCACACGCGATTGGCCCTGTGCGAGCGGGGTACGTGTATTACTGGGGTGCGAGGGAACTTTCACACGCGATTGGCCTTGTGCGAGCGGGGTACATGTGTTACTGGGGTGCGCAGGAACTTTCAAATGCGATTGGCCCTGTGCGAGCGGAGTACATGTACTGCTGGGGTGCGTGGAAACTTTCACACGTGATTGGCCCTGTGCGAGCGGGGTACGTGTGTTACTGGGGTGCGTGGGAACTTTCACACGTGATTGGCCCTGTGCGAGCGGGGTACGTGTATTACTGGGGTGCGCGGGAACATTCACACGCGATTGGCCCTGTGCGAGCGGGGTACGTGTGTTAGTGGGGTGCGCGGGAACTTTCACATGCGATTGGCCCTGTGCGAGCGGGATACGTGTGTTACTGGGGTGTGCAGGAACTTTCACACGCGATTGGTCCTGTGCGAGCGAGGTACGTGTGTTACTGGGGTGCGCGGGAACTATCACACGCGATTGGCCCTGTGCGAGCGGGGTACATGTATTACTGGGGTGCGCGGGAGGTTTCACATGCGATTTTGCTGTCAGAGCGGTTTACGTGTATCCAGTGTGGTGCGCGGGGAGTCCTATACGTGAATTGGCAGTGTGAGTCCTCCCAGGTGTCCCCTCTACCCGCTCCACGGCCACTGCAGGCAGCCCACACCACAGGGGACTACCCTGCACCTCTGGACATGTCCCGCAGGCAGCCCGTCCACCATGGCCATGCCCCCCAGGCCAGGCCATGTGTCACGTTGCACTAGTGATCACCAACTCATGTCCCCCTGCACGCCCACCCCCCATCAGTGAGGGGCACCTGCCAGCAGGCCCCCACTCATGTCCGACTCATGTCCCCCAGCACCCCCACCCCCCATCAGTGAGGGGCACCTGCCAGCAGGCCCACACTCATGTCCCACTCATGTCCCCCAGCACCACCACCCCCCATCAGTGAGGGGCACCTGCCAGCAGGCCCCCACTCATGTCCCCCAGGACCCCCACCCCCCAGCAGTGAGGGGCACCTGCCAGCAGGTCCCCACTCATTTCCACCCCCAACATGTCAACATGACCCACAATCATGGCCCTCATGGCCACCAAAATCCCACGGAACACCACCCCTGCCAAAATAACCAACCAAGCATAACATACACCCCACATTGAAATGGCCATTACATGAAACAACCCAAATGGCATGTATGTACACCAACACATGTCGTTCACACACACACAATGGGTGCCAGTGAATGTGAAAACCCACATCGTGACATGCATGAAACCAATGAGAGAATACCACACATTGAAGTACGGGAACAAATGTATTGAACAAAAAATGTGGTGAAAGAAAATCAAATACCAAACAATGGACATAAGGAAAACAATGCAGAATGTCACATAATGATAAAAAAAAGGAAATCATAATCCAAAATATATGAAATCAAAAATGTCTCCAAAGTCTCCTTCCAACAATACAAATCCAAACAGAAATGAAAAAGTAAAATGCATTGCTCCATGGAAAAATCAAAAAAAAAAATGCCGACAAATCCACACTCGAACTATTTACAAGGATGAAATCCTGGGTCCATTAGCCCAACTGTCCAAATTAAACCTACACAAATACACTAACTAATGAAGAACTATATACAAAAATGTGGGGTATTGTCCAAGCGCCCCCAAAAAAAATTAAAACCAAAATGAAACCTAACACTAACTAACTAACTATTTACAATGGCAACGGGCTAGTCCGACGGCTCACTTTTGGATGTCCTGGGCCAGGGCATCATCGAACTCCTGCTCAATGTCCTGGAGGCGGTCCTCTTCCATGGCCCCGAGGGTTCGCAGGGACGATGATATGTTGGCCTCCAAGTCCCTGCGAATTGCCTCGAGGCACTCGGCCCGCCTCATTGCCCTCCTCATGGAGTTCTCCCCCCCGACCATTGTGAGCCGTGCCTCTTCCGCCTGCTGCCGCTCTGCATTTATGGCGTGGCCCAACCGCTGCCACACGGAAGACACTTCCAATCCTGGGTCCTCCTGCCTTCTGGCCGATGCCTGCCCCTCCGGTGTTGAAGGCCCCAAGCCATCATTGCTCCCACCATGTTGCTGCTGATGCTGTGCCTGCGCCCTGGCTCTTGGTGCCTGCTCATCCTCCTCCGGCTGGGGTGCAGTTGTCGTGGTGGCCACCCCTGCAGGACGTCCGACTCCCGACTGTGTCAGGGATGTGTCCTCCACCAGCCTGGCCGCTGGGTCAGAGGCAGCTCCACAGGGTACCCAGGTGATACATGGGTGGGAAGATGGCATGGAGGACGACTGGCACGTAGGGGGTTCAGGTGAGGAGGGGGTCGCAAGAAGGTCCAGCACACGGAGGAATCCAGCATTGGTGACCCGTCCCAGTAGGTCAATGCGGTCAAAGAGGCATCCGAGATGACGTGCAGTGTCTTCACGAAAACACCGCAAGTCAACTCGCATGCCCCGTTGAAGCAACGCTATCCCAGCCAGGACAGGCACAACACGGTCCCGGATAGCCACGTCCGCAGGGAGAGGAAGGCCAGTTGTTGTGCGTCCATCCCTTCCCTGAAAACTGGTCTGGGCGTAGGCATCCCTGCTGGTGCCGGATGATGCAGTCACAGGATCAGGGACAGGATTACACACAGGCACCTCCGCGGCGGCCTTTGCTGCCTCCTGTCCCTGCCCCTGCACTGCACCATTGGCACCAGTGGAATGCCCACCTCCAGACCCCGTGTGTGTCCCTTCCACGGCCTCGTCCTCCTCCAAACCCCCCACCAACCTGGATGACTCCATGCCATCTTCCTCCGTCGGACCCTGTGGGGTCTCAGCTGCCCCTTCTGCTGCCCAGGAGTCCATCTCCAACCTCTGCCTTTTGGACCTACCCTCCGCAGCTGCGGCCTGGGACGCGGTACCAGACTCCTCACTGCCCGAAGAGATGACAATCTGGGAGGGGAGCCGGGCATTGCGTCTGCGGCTGGTGGTGCGATCCCTGCCGCTTTGCTCCACAGCACCCTCTCCGCCCTCTTCATCAGTTGACGCTGCAGACAGGGAGAGATAGAACACAGGCATCAGGGCACTGTACAATGGACTGATACACACATGACAGTTGTACATGAGTGGCAGTGTCAAACTTCAGACATGGCATCACACTGCCTGACACACATGTCATTTCTCCTCACACACATGAGCAATATTGCACCAGGCAGCACCATCCATACACATACAACAGCATCAGCATCCGAAGGTGAGCCTGACGTCACATGAAACACGGGGGGTACACAACACATGCACACACACCAACACACTTAAATGCATGTGTGCATGTCCACCAACTGTCAGAGTGATGAGATCACCATGCATGTCACATCTGGCATTCAGCCTTCTACATGTCAGTGCCACATGGCATCCATGTTGCATCACAGTTGCACACTTGTCAAATACACACACATGCACATGTACACAGTGCAGATACATGCAGCTAGAACAAGCATCCATGTGTGACACCACAACCATGCCAAAGTACATACACAGTAATTCAAACATGTGTGCTCCCACATCTGCATTTGGCCTGCATGCTTACCCACAGATACACCATCCATGTGTCTCACACATGACAGGACTCGCATGTGTCAGACTCACACCCCTGTACATACACATCCATACATGCCCTACAAAAACACATGTGCAACCTGCACACTACTGGCACACCACGACACGCGCAGCGTCCAATCAGTATGCATGTACACTTACCGCTCGACTCCAGACGGGTCTGCCTTTCAAGGACCTTGACGTGGAGCCCTGGGCATATGCTTTCCAGGACCCTCATTTGGTGGTCGGACAGGTCGCCCCGGTGCCCCTTGGCATCCGCTGCCTTCAAGAGGCGCCGGGCCTTGTCGAGGGTCCTGGACCTGAAGTCCTCCCAGCGCTTCTTGACATGTTTGAAGTCGCGGACTGCCACCCCCTCCTTGTTGATGGCAGTCACGATGTCCATCCAGATCCTGGTCCGTCCTTCATAGTCGGCACGAGAACTTCCAAAGAGGGCATCATACTGCCCCAGGACTTGCTCCACCAGGACACCAACTTCCCTGGCACTGAAGCTGGTGGTCCTCTGCCTCTCTGGCTGGGGTTTGCCAGTGGTGCCAGATGGTGGTGTGCCCGACATGGCAACCCCAGAGGCAGGTGTGGTTGGGCAACTGGGTCCTGGGGCTGGGCTGTGGAGCGATGGTATCCCAGTCCGGAGTCTTCAGTTCCAGCAGGGGGGGTCACAACAACTGCGCCCCTGCGGATGAGCAGGGCACGTGGGCAGCAGGCAGTCAGGCAGCAGCAGATGGCAGGTGGGAGCGTGCTCGGGGCTCTAGGGGGCAGTAATTCGGCCTTCTGGGCAGGATCGTGGTCTTCCGTGTGTTGTTGCGTGGCCAGCTTGATAAAGAGTGATTTGGCACGTGAAAATCTTGCACGTCTGCGTGTAATTCGAGGAAAAGTCCTTAGCGCGTAAGCGTGTCAGCACAGGTACGCGGTTTCATTGGACCAAAGGCCCTTAGCACGTAAGCGCGTCTGTGACGTGACGCGCACGGGCGTTTCCCTCGTGATGTGGCCATAGTGGCTCATGGCGCGTGAAAAAACTATACGTCCGCGTGTGAATGCGTGTAATCCGAGGAAAGGGCCTACGCGTCTGTGACGTGACGCGCGCGGGCGTTTCCATCAACACGGGTGCATGTTCATCACATACATCCAAAAACTGCACGTCCGAGTGTCAGCTCGTGTAATTGGAGGAAAGGGCCTTAGCGCGTACACGCGTAAGTGATGTTGTATGTGTGGGCCGCTTCAAAAGGTATGTGTAGGACCCCATTTCCTTGTACATGCTTTTCATGGAGAGCAAGTGGGTGAATTCTGTACTTGTTGTCGGTTCACACGCGATTACTTCACAGCGTTTCAAGTTTGTACTCCCTGTTACCTCTGACAGCGTTAATTTTTTTTTGTTGGGCCTGTTTCCTCAAACAGCGTTCACTTCTTCTTTTGTCCTGTCTCCTCAGACAGCGTACAATTCTTATTTTGGCAGGGGTGTTGCCAACGCACACACACGCATTTTTTCACATTCTTTTTCCTAGCAGACGGTGAGTCGCACACGCATTTACCAACTGTGCTTGCCCCGTGTGTCGCGTGGCTGTGTATAACACCCGTACGCTTATTTTTGTGTTCCTGGGTGCCACAGCATAGTGCGCGTTCAATTTTCCACGCACCTGGTCTACGAGGGGTTGCGTGCATGTTATTTTTTGTTTTCGGGGTGCCTCTGCGTTGCGTGACCCATCATCTTTGCCCAGGGGTCACAGACAGCCTTGCTAGAGCACTAGGGTACGATTTCCATCTAGTACCCTACCCCTTTCACCCCCAATTGCCCAGGACAATCGTTTACTGCTACTCCCATACGCACAACAACATCAGTGCCATGGTTAGGAGGTGACCAAGCGGTAAGGGAGGCAAAGGTGGCCGACCTCCAAAAGGTGGGTGTGGTGGGCGCGGTAGGGGACATGGCCAGGATTTGCAGGGTGCCCCTAGACCCCCATGTGTGGAGGACCAATCAGGGACACCCATGCCCCCCCGCCATGGTTGTGGGAAACGTAGCTGACACCATCCCAGCTCAGCCCTTGTTGGACCAGCCCATTGTGGCACCTGACCCAGCACAGGATGACTCCCAGGCTGACTTCCAGGTCAGCAAGACTAAGCCACGTGTGGTGGTGCAAGTTGGTGTCACCAGGCCACGTGGATCTGGGGCAGCGATGTCATCTGCTGCCCCAAGTAGGCAGGGTGGCGAGGCTGCAGGGGCAGCTGCAGCTGTATCCACCCCAGCTCTGAGTCTCCCAGCCGGGACAGTGTCGGTCCAGGTCCATCAAACCGACGTTGCCCCTGCCAACATCACACTTCAGCCAATGCCTGCCCCAAGACCTATGGTCACTGTGCCTTCGCACACTCCCAGTACCCAGTCCACCGGCGCTTCTGCCCCTACTGACCAGAGCGGCGTAAGCCACTCAGGCTCCGCTCCACCTTTGAAAAAGAGGAAGAAGGGTGCTCTGGCACTACAGGCTGAGACTCGAGACACGGCTATACAGTCCGGCACGTCAAGGATGCCTAGCTTTAATGATGCACTTGTGACCTATGTGTCAGCACATAGCCACGAAATGGTGGTGACTGCAGGGTGCAAGACCACACCTGGTCAACGTAGGGCACACTGGCAGACCATCACGGACCGCATAAGTGCCCTTGGATTTGTGAGGCGCACACCTGATGTTTGCTACAAACGGTGGATTGACCTGAAACGCAGAGCAAAGAACAAGCTGGCCTCAAATCATGCCGCTACTCTGGTGACTGGCGGTGGGTCTCCACCAGAGGACAACAAACTCACTGAACATGAGTCTGTTGCTGGGACCTTCGTCACAGAGGAACAGATCCAAGGCGTGGGAGAGCTACCTGATTACGACGCATTGTCCGGTGAGTGCCCATGCATGTGTGTGTAATCCATGCGTATGTTGTTTGGGTGACGGGTTCTGATTGGGTGCCAGGTGAGGGTGTGTACTCCTGAGTGTTATGGGTCACCCATGTGCTTCCTCAAATACATTCACGTGCCTTTGATTTGGGTATGACAGTATCCCTTCTGCCCACAGTAGCCAATTAGCCCCAAATTACTTCTGTTGCACTTGAACTATCATCTTGCAACAACATTGTTCTGATTTTTTCTGTGTTCATTCAGGCTGATTGTTTAGATTATCCCATTTTTCATATGCTTTTTTC
The DNA here is from genome assembly GCF_040938575.1 of Ambystoma mexicanum. Classification (NCBI taxonomy): domain Eukaryota; kingdom Metazoa; phylum Chordata; class Amphibia; order Caudata; family Ambystomatidae; genus Ambystoma; species Ambystoma mexicanum. The sequence continues at coordinate 314,820,654 of NC_090929.1, forward strand.
ATCCCTAATGCCACATATGTGACATGCTTCTGCCATTGTTTACACCCCACATTGTGCCACTTTAGTTACCTGGTTCTGTGAATGATTAGACCATTCAGGGCGAGGGAGTATTGGCCTGCTGAAATTTATTTTTAGGGCCTGTTTGCATGTGGAACATGATAGTTGTTTCCTGTCATGTTGAAGTGGCCAACCATTGATGTGTACATCTGCCTACAGTCACTGTCTTATTGTACACTGGATGTATTGCAGTGTGTGGCACATGCATATTTTGCAACACTATTCTGCATTATTATTCTCATCATGTCCATGTGACATGGATGTGTGACAGTACTCATTCACTGACATATCGCTGTAGTTGTCTAATTTACCATGGCTATGCTACATGACATCTGTGTGCTGGCATGTGTCATGTATGTGTATTGGACATGCCACTCACAGGCTGATGTGTGATGCCAGTGCTACACAACATGCTGCGAATGTGTTGCTTTTCCATCTTGGTGTCCTCATTGTCTGCCTTTTTGACTCCCCTTCAAACTCATTGACAGTGCATGCATGCCAGGGTTATAGTCATGTGGGACATGTGTAAACCATGTACTGGATCTCTGTCTTGTCAGGCCTATGTGTGTGCTATGGTGCTCAGGCCTGTTTCCATTTCTTGTATTTCATGTTTCTGCAGGTGACGACGCACTTGATGCTGGTGGGGTTCAGGAGATGGTGCAGACCCAGGAGGATTCTCAGCCACGACCAGGCACCAGTGGGGGACGTGGTGTGGTGGTGGGTGAAAACACTTTGGTACTGCAGACCATAATGTCGAGGGGTGTCTCTGGGTGCAGCTCCCCAGACCTCTATTCAGGTGCTGAGTCGGATGATGAGACCTATGTGCTGTCGCAGGTCAGTCCTTTTGGCAGGGATTCTGTTCTGACTAACTCACCTGCACCAGGGGTAGAACCCTCTATGGGGATGTCAGTGTTGATAGGTCCGCCTTTGGCGGTTACAGATGCAGGGTCACACTCCACAGCATCTGATCCTGTTCCTGGGCTAGCAGATCAGAGGGGGAATGCAGTCCTGCAGCCTCAGGCAGTGCCAGCACAGCAAGGTGCAGATCGCCTTGCCCCCAAACAGTTGTGGTGCCCGCCGACGCGGTGGCCGTGTGCCACCAGGCAATACTGTATGGGAAAACTCCATGTACGGTATGGCAACCCAACAGGCAGCATCAGTAGAAATGATGGCTCAGGCAATGGAGAGGGTGGCCACTTCCATTATCCGCCCTGAAAGGCAGATGGAGCAACAACAGCAGGCAACAGACTCCATTTGCCAATCACACAAGGAAGACATTTTGGCGTCCAACAGGGACCGACGTGCGGCACTGGAGACTCTGCGTGAATCCATATCAATAGAATCACAGGGCCACAGGGAAGCCCTGAGGGTAGAACTCCATAACCTCAGGCAGAGTCTGCTTGAACTTGAGGCTTCCCGAAATGTTAGAGCAGAACAGCAGCTGGAGCAGCTCACACATTCGCTCTCAGCTGAGCTGCAGGCAACACATGAGGAGATCCAGGCATCCCGCGAGGCCATGCGTGCAGAAGTGCAGGCAACCCGTGAGGTGCTGCATGGGGATCTCCTCACTTTAATCCTCTAGAATCAGACCTTCCAGACCCGCATGCTTGCTGCCATGGAGGACCATACCAGGGCTTTGCGTGGGCTGCCTCCCATAGTGCCACCACCTCCTGATGCAGCAGCAGAGGGTGAAGAGAGCGACAGCAGTTCTCCCACAATGGCATAGCCGTGCAGGCCATGAGCCCATGGAGGTATTTTTTTTTGTGCAACATCCACGCAGGTGGGTGTTGGTGTGCACCCTGTCCTCAAACCTCCTGGGTGCCCCCCCCCCCTTTTTTTTTACAGTGTGTTGCTTTGTGTGGCTCCCGTGGGCATCCACTGTATTCCGGCTGGGCACATGCAGGCTTGTCCTGAGTTTGGGTTAGATGCTTGGGTTTGTGACACACACACCCCTCCTGCTTCCCGTTTCCATGGGCTTGCAAAGGGTGTGACCAAGTGACAGTGACTTACACAGTGACATTGGGCTCCCATGATCTGTGTGGGCAGTCTGTAGTCAATACTGTGTGTACATCCCTAGTGGGCATTGTTGTTGTATTGTACACTGCATGGTGTTTTGATATGTGCTTGTGCATCCATGTCTTCCTCCTAATTTGCAGGTTCCTCCCTCATGTCTTCACAAGGCCGTCTCCTTTGCAGATGGAGTTCAAGTTGTATGCAGTACACTGACACATTTGCATGGCAGCAACACTCTACAGGGTCAGCTTTCCCAAGGAAACACTAACAGACCAGGGTTCGAATTTTATGATAAAGCTTATGGCAGAAGTCAAGGAGCTACTCCACATTACCACACTGCGAACTTCTGTACCAATGGCTTGGTAGAAAGATTCAATAAAACTCAAAAGTTAATTTTACGAACATTTGTCAATAAGGACAGGAAATATAGGGATCAAATTATTCTGTGGGCACTATTTGCAGTAAGGAAACCCCTCAGGACTCCACAGTTTTTCCCCTTTTGAGCTGCTCTATGGCAGAGAGCCTAGAGATGTCCTGGACATGCTCTGGGAAACCTGGGAAGAATGAGTAGAGCCACCCATTCCTATCTCGCAAACCGCCACCAGAATGTGAGAACTTATGAAATTGGTACGAGATCTAGTTTGTACTCATATGAAAAAGGTCCAGAGCCAACAAAAAAACAAGTTACTTACCAACTGTAACTTTCTTTCGACTGGATGTTCCTCCCACGTATTCCTCATTTTAGATATAATCTGCCAGCTTGCTGCTTCTTCAGAAAAGAAAATTCGCCAGAGGGCACTGTGCTCAAGGCCGCGTAGCTTTAGTCCTTCGATGGCCGCCATTGAGTGTCAACGTCATCCATCGTATAAAGGGCTCGAGCCGCTCCCGCTGGTCTCAGTTCTGTTTTTTCGGGGGGTTAGTGGTCGCATCAGTTGTATCAGGCATCAAAGGATGTCAGGGTCTTAAGGAAGTACAAGTGCAAAAAGCGTAAAAACTGTACGGAGGGGTAGGTCGGGAGAGTCGATGAGGAATACGTGGGAGGAACATCCAGTCGAAAGAACGTTACAGTTGGTAAGTAACTTGTTCTTCGAATGGATTGTGTCCTCCCACATATTCCTCATCTTAAATAGACTCCCACAGCAGTAGGAAATAGGAGGAGGGAGTACCAGAGTTTTTAATTATGTACTGAATGCAAAAAGGCCTCCTTGGTAAGAAGTGGAGTCTAAACAATAATGTTTTACAAAGGTGTGCATGGATGGCCAGGTGGCCGCTGCACAAATGTCCTGCAGAGGAATACCCCTCTGAAGAGCCATGGAAGATGCTATGCCCCTGGTTGAGTGAGCCCTTAATCCATTTGGAGGCTTTTTCTCAGCCAACCTGTAACATTCAGATATTGCTAGGATTATCCATCTGGATAAGGTTTGTTTGAACACACCAAGGCCCAATTTGTGTCCAGTGTAACCGACAAATAACTGATCAGTTTGTCTAAATCTTTCATGTCTAGAGATATAGAAGCTGAGAGCCCTTTTAGGGTCTAGCCCGTGGAAACTTTCTTCTTCTTTACTATCGTGCGGAGGAGGGTAAAAGGAAGGTAAAATAATCATTTGTGACAGATGGAAATCTGAAAATATTTTAGGTAAGAAAAAAGGTTTGACCTTCAAAATAACTTTATCCTTGTGGAAAATAGTGCGAGGAGGCTTACAAGAGAGCGCCTGCAACTCACTCACCCTGCGGGCTGAAGTTAAAGCCACTAGTAAAACAGTTTTAAAAGTTAGGAGCCTTAAAGGGCAAGAATGTAAAGGCTCAAAAGGGGCACACATAAGACATTTTAAGACTAAATTTAAGTCCCAAATGGGAACCTGAAAAAGTGTAAACACATTTGTTAACCCGTCATCATGTGGGTGCTCAGTGGGTAGGCACTGTTCCCTGGGAGGTGATGATAGGTATCATTAGTGGGGTTGTGACATTACTCAGTATCTGACATGCATGCATGTGCAGGGGCATTTATACTCACCAAGCAGCCATGTATCACCATGCCGCCCAGCTTCTGCGTCCCGGTTTAGGGTTGACATTCTGTAAATGAAACTGTCATGAAACTGTCATGGGTGGACCCTGGCTAGTTGGCATATACTGAGGTGATGATTCCCTTGGCATCACATACTACCTGCACGTTGATGGAATGCCAGTGCTTGCGGTTTCTGTAGATGTGCTCAGTTGCCCTGGGAGGACGTAGAGCCACATGGGTGCTGTCAATGGCACCCCGTAAAAATCCTGGACAACAGCCTGCCTTTCTGCAGGTGTTCTGGGCAGGTATATGTGCCTGCGGACTGATGGGCGTGCAGTCATGATGGCCAACACCTGGTGCAAGCAGCGTGACTGAGTGGCCTGTGACACCCCCCCACACTATGGCTCTTGTTCGCTGAAATGAACCAGTGGCCAAGAAGTGCAGTACATTGAGTACCTTTTCCAAGGGGCTCAGTGCTTGGGAGCACAGGGTGGGTGATGTGAGGTCATCCTCCCACTCACTCACCAGGTCGAGTATTATGTGAAGTGGAAACCTGTACCTCCCATACACCTGGTCATCAGGCATCCCAAAAAGGCTGGTTCTGGGTGTAAAAATTCTGGCCCTGACTATCCCCCTCCTCCTCCTGCGGTATCCCGCGACCACTGCTGCGAGTAACGGTATATTCATCGTGGCGTCTGAGCTTGTTTGTTGTTTGCGTGCACTTTTATGCTGCGTGGGTCCACGTACGCCTGCTTCCTGCTGGCGTACGTGTTTCCGGATTAGCGCTTCTTTTTTGGCGCACGCGTTAGCCCTGTTCGATTCCATGAATATGTGTTGTAGGCGCGCGTGTGGGCGTTCCGCGCATTTGCCTCCTGTACTTTCCCCGTGACGCCCACATTTTCACGCGTTGTTCCCCATTCCGCGTGTTATGCCCCGTGTTACGCCTACTTTTGTTGCGTGCGCTTCGCCATGTGCGCTTTCGCTGTGCGCGTAGCGCACGCTGTTTGAAGACGTGTGCGCCAATGTGTGCCACGCAGGATTTTAGCGCACATCCATGGATTTACACGCGCACGGACTTCCATGAATCGCTGTGCATGGGTTTCGCTGCGATTTCCACACTTGCGCTGCGATTCGCACGCTTTCGCATGCTTGCGCGGGAATTTTCAGTGCACATTAATTCCATGAATCGGCCTCATAATCTGGCCCACATACACCAACTCCTCCTGACGATATTGCATCTTGTCCTTCCCTACTTTGTATCCTTTCTCTGTGAGCCGTGTTAGCAGTGTCAATGAATCTTTTCTGCACTGGTCTTCTGCTTCTGTCGTGCTACACACTAGGAGATCATCTATATACTGAATAATAGTGCTCTGTGCATGTTTGTTACCCAAGTTCATATGGAGTAGTCTTGTGTTATGGAATCTTTGCACGCGATATGTAAACGTGGTGAGGCATTGAGAATTAGGGTGCAATGGATTAGGAAAGAACGCATTTTTCATGTCAATTACAGTGAAATTTGTGGCCTTGGTGGGTATGTTACAAAGGATCGGGGCCGGAATCAGTTCTACTGGAAATTCAGCTTCAACAATATTTTTATATGGGCAGACGTCCTTTATCATCCTCCAACTTGACCCTTTTGCTTTCTTGTCAGGATATATCGCTTTATTGGATGGGAACTCTGAAGGTACTATGATACCCTGTTTCCATAATGCCACAATTGTCTCATGTATTCCCTCATCTGCTTCTCTAGACAATGGATATTGTAATCTGGGTAACACTGTGCCCTACTTTGACTTCATATGCACTTCTCCGATATTCTTTAAAAGCCCTATATCATGGGAATTGTCTGTCCATAAAGAGCTGGGTACCTTAGCTATATCTCCCCGTGCATATGTGGGCATAGATTTGTCAATAAGTATAGCATTGGGTACGTGTCTATGCTGTATCACATGGAATGCACATCTCAAAAATCATCTCTCCATCATTATCAACATCTTCAAACAAGTGCCCCTCTGACACCTATTTATTGACCCGGCGGGTCAATACGCAAAATTGCACGCCACTCATCTCCCTCCTAGTGCCTATTAACACTACCTTGTAGTCTGCAATCATCACTGCTTCCAAATCTAGTGTAATAATGGTACCTGGAGCATGGTCTCCAGTAACTGGTGGCATGAACAAATATATAGACGCCACTCTCCATGGTTTGTTTCTAATGCAAGGCATCCAACTCAGCAACACTGTTGCTCCATACATTAACAGATCTGTGTGTCCCTCTAGTATCTCCATCACTATACAGTGCTTGTGTAACTGCCCAACCCTAGCTTCCTGGAGTGGAACACACTACCCCTTCTTCTGTGAATGAGATTATCATATTTAATTTGCTTAGCAGGTCCCTGCCTAACAAATTCACAGGTGTCTCTAATTAAAATAATAACAACGCTAACACCTCTTCATTATCTTCCTTGATGGGTAAATCTCCTGTAAAGAAAGTGATTTTATTGCCCCAAGCCCTGCGTGTCCATTGTCTTTACTGATAAGTGGAAACGCCCTTGCTTTATCCATGATTTTGTTGCACCTGTATCAACCATAAAAACAAATGATGTGTTACTTATCTTCACACCTATGAGGGATTCCTCTTCTGGGTCGCCAGTGATTGACAGGACTGGGCATGTCAGGGCTGTCATAATCTGGATAAGTGTTCGACCTTGGAAATAGGAAGAGGTTACATCCCACCACACTTATTCTTGTATAGTGTGTCACGGTGCTGTTCAGCAGAGGGTTTTTGGCAGCCTTTCGCCAGTTTACCTCTGTAGTGCCTCTCTGTCTCTTGCTATGCAGACTTCCAACCGCTCCACTGGCTCCTAGCCGCCCGCTCCTGGCTCCTCAGACCCCCTTCCAGACTCCCCGTCATCCTCTCCTGTCACCTGGTTTGTGTTCGCCATTATGCTCCTCCACACGTTGCCGCTTCCCTGCATTTTCCGTGGACACCTTTGTTATTCCTTGCAGTCACGCCGTCACTATCCTCGCCAAAGGAGGCCTGCCGGTGCCGTCCTGCATGAGGACCTTGGGTCCAACAAATTATCCTGTTTCCACACCTTTTACTGCACATCAATTGAGGATCTTATAGGAACTCGGCTCGACACGTCCTCCTCACATGGCTGCTGGCAATGCCAACTAGTTTCCACCAGTTGGCACTGTGCACCTGGCCACCCTCTGTCCCCTGGACCCAGGTACCTGCTCACCCTGCCACCCTCCTGTACTGCCTCCTGGCCACCCCTTGCACTGGGGACTGTACCTATACCCATACAGTCTCCCTCTTCCCCCTTTTTCTTCTTTGTCTGCACTTATCAGACTTACTCAGTTCTGCTGCCGTAAACAAAGCACTTGCCACTTGCTGGCTGCACTACCACTGTTTATTGCCTCTATTATCTATTTATTTGTATTTATTATTATTTATCTGTTCTCCTCTGCTCCGCACTTTCCACTCTGGCCCTTCCATGCACTTTCCCCCTTTCCTTTTCCCATGCACTTGCGCATTCTCAATGTCACTGGGCCTAGTAAGATCGTTGTTGTGTTCACCCGTTTCCCTCCCTTGCCTTGTCGCGCTCTGAAACACTAGTGTACGAGCGCGATACAAATAAACTATCGTATCATATCATATCATTACACTCGTCTGGCCATCAGAATTTTTCCAGGGTTAATTAAAGGATCCTTAATCCTGGTATTGATCCAATGGTCCACTTTGTTCATTAGAGAAGATGTCGATTCAGGTCTGTAATGGACCATAGGTGTAATTCCAACTAGGACTCCAACTAAGGGCACCACCACAGGTGGCTTGTGTAAAGTTGTCTTACTATATGCACGAGTACCAATCTTCAATGATGGTCTAGAATGAAGGCCAGTATCTGGAGGATTGTTGTTCCTTTCCAACACATTTTTTGCCTGATGGGATGCTTGTTTCAATTTGTGCCTTGACCTCTCTAACAGGTTTAAATGTCGAATGGACCTCTTGCTGAGCCATTAACATGTTAGATTGTTTGTTTGATTTTCCATTGGGATTGCTGTAGTTGGAATTGATGATATAGCTGCTTTGGGTTTACTCATTACATATCTAAATGTATATATATGCTATGCACAGTTGAAGAGAACCTTCACAACTGGATCACAGACACATTAGAACAGCGAACGCCCTTAAATCTCTTCAATCCCAAACCAAAAAGAATTTCAGCACGATGGTTCACAGATGGACTAAGGGAACTGAAAAAAAGTAACCAGGAACTAGAAAAGCGATGGATCAACCACTACAACCTAAGTGAAAAAATGAACTACCAACGACAATTTTGGCTATAGAACTCAACAGTTCTGAAAGCCAAGAAAGCAGACTTTACCGCGAGAATCCAATCAGCAACAAACCCACAAAAATAAATGTTTAGAATCATCAAGGAAATAAAAAAAACAACTTCATGCGACACCAACATTGTTCCCTCGCAAACCCTATGCGACAGCATCATGGCCCACGTTAGAGCAAAAATAGAAGTAATAAAACAAGCCATTGAGAAATCTTGCAGGACCACAAACACCACCCTCCGAGAAACCAGCACCCCAATAGTCAACACAACGTTTGATCGATTTGAACCTATAAGCGAGGACCTGTTCGACAAACTATTAAATGATACCAACATAGACAGACCTCCCAGCAACCATGCCCACTGGATATCAACAAAATTCTATATTCCTACAAAACAACAGCCCTCTACATCAGACTACTAATGAACTTATCACTAACATCTGGAATGGAACCAAAGTCATTCAAATCAGTGTACATCAAACCTCACCTAAAAGATGACACAGGAAATACAAATGACCCAACTAACTACAGGTCCATATCAAACCTATGAAGCACGGGAAAAGACTCAGTCGCACTGCACCAAAAGTGTGCAATATGAACGTGTGTTACAAGTAATTGAGAAGAAATGTAGTCATAAGTCCTTACTACTTACTCATTACAAGTGCTGTGGTCTGTGACTTTTTCTGCCAAATTTGTGTCCTTTCTTCCTATATCAATCCTACCATTCCCAGTGAAAATGCTGGGAACAACATGCACAAAGAACTAGTCAATCATGTAGAAAGCAACAGAATGCCCCCCTTCAACATCTGTATGATCCCCACTAATGAAACTCATTCAAACCCATGGACTAACAGCCTACAACTACGCAGAAGACACCAAACCCATCTTCAAGATAACTAATGACTATGACCCGGACAACACCCTTAATGTATGCCTCACCAACATAACTAAACCCAACCAAAACAGAAATATGAATCGAGCCACAAGAAAACAGTCCAACAAAGACATCCCTCACATGGCCCCTGACCATGGAAACCCAATCAGAGACGTCAACGGTGATAACAAATCTAAGAATCCTCATGGACAACGGCCTCACCTTGGAACCACAAGTCAACGCAATAGCTCCAAACTGCTTCCACCTCCTCCGATTACCAAGAGGGATCCTCCCTTACCTCAATTTCGCACACAGAACCCTTGCAATCATCTCCTTGGTATTATCAAGGATAGACTATGTATATAGTCTATACCTGGGAATGCCCGAACGCCTTATCAAAAAACAACAACTCATCCAAAATATTGCAGAAAGACTACTCCTCAGATGAAATAGAAGAGTCCACATCGCACCGGCCCTAAGAAGTCTACACTGGCTACCAGCAAAGACATGCAGCAATATCAAAGCCCTCTGAGTTGCCCATAAATCACTACATGAACAAGGAGTCAAATTCATCCAAACAAAAATCACCCGATACCAGCTGAGGAGAGACTTAATGTCCAGCACCGACCTCCAAATAGAACCAAGACACTTTGAAAAAAGAACATTTAGAGCAACTGCATTTTCATGTCTGATAGCCAAACTATGGAACTCGACCCCTAAGAAAATAGAATGACGGAAGACTACCTCACTTTCAGGAAAAGTCTAAAAACCTGGCTTTTCGACTTGCTGAGATAAATACTTAACAACCATTTAACAACTACCCCATGAATAGACCGCCCAACCCGTAAAATCCCTTGTTCTACAAACCATAAACAAGGAAAACAAGGGATAGATTAATAATGGAAAACAATAACATAACTACATATAACCAGCGATCACCCAAAACCCACTAACCACTTTTTCTCTTGTACACAACCCACACTCCTCACCTACAACACACACCCAGAGGGCTGTATGGGGGGACAGGTCTTTAGGACCCCCCACCTCCACATTCCTCTCCTACATGATGCTTATGACTCACCGGCAGCCACCTATGCACCTGGGTCCGGGATGCGGGATGGCTGCGGATCGACACGTGAGGCTGCACAGCTCACCTTGTAGTATAACATAGACTCCATTTTGTAATACACTTAGACTCCATTTTGAGTATGCTAAAGCCAGGCCTCTGTGGAACAGGCCGCCTGCAGAAGCTGCAGCACCCCCCCACTTGATCGTGCACAGCAGGCCTGCACTTCCCCCCAGCCTCCTCCCATGGCAGCTCCGCTGAAGGCGCTTTCTCACGAACAGCTAGGCGCAAGCAAGTAACAGAACAAACACTGTATCATTTACCTTCCGCAGTACATCATTGCCCTGGCGGTGACCGGACTTTTAGTTGGGGTCTGGGAAAGAACAAAGATGTCCCTATCAAGCATACCTTGACGCCCCACAGACCCCGACATCCGTGATATACGGTGCGCATGACCCCCCAACCCTGTTCCCCCGGTTGAAGTGTTAAACATGAATGATAAACTCCTGTGCCTTCCAGTCTCATCTATGCTGCTAAGCCATTTGTGAAAGGGTTTAAAACCCATAATGCCGATTGCTCATATAAAAATGATACGACCCTTCCCCACCCCAGGACATCTCCGTGTAAAGGTGTCAAACGTATGTACCCTCGAATCGGCCATTTAGTGACCAACGGTTGCTGCTACAGTAAAATGGTTAAGAAAGCAATGTATAAAATGCCCAGACATTATATGATTGTAACTGCTGTTGATTGAAATGTTAGTTGAATTTGTTGTTTCCTCGTTCTTAAGTATGTACACAAGCCTGATCATAAGTATAACGCTGTAATTTGTCACTGAGATTGATGCACTCACCAACCCGGTTCCACCTCATGTATTATGTTCATTTTTCTCATGGGCTCACAAGGAACAGAATGATAACGTTGCATGATGTAATGCTAATCAAAACTTTCTCTTTATTGATCCTGTAAACATGAGCACACGCGAGTTGTAGAGATGTGCAATTTACATAATGGCCCCACGTCTAAGCAACCCGTCTCTATAATAGTGTTCATGCTGCTCATTAAATAGGTACCCACGAAAAGTTATAAGGCCATATCCCACTCCTTCTAGAGAGCTGCATATCCAACTCCCTCCCTCCCCCCAAGGCTCGACAGGGCTTGAAGGTCCCTGGTTTTCTGTTGCTGGAACATTACAGCTACACCTCCCCGCATTCCTGCTGGGCCCGCACCAAGTATTTACCTCCTCCCGTGCTTCCGACACCAGATGCCATCATAAAATCACTGTGTACCGCCATGACCAGGCCAAGAAGAATTATGAGCCACCCGGTCACAAATCCCGCCGCCTTTTGAGGTGCCAGCTATGTCTCCCTATTGACCCAATGGTATTTCAGTTCACCCTAAGCTTAACGGGCCATTGAGACAGTTATTCACCCCTGTACTAACACACCGTAAAACTATCTCTCACTGCATCTATCAGAATAGAATGATAAAGGCAGCCTAACCCATGCCCCCTGATAAGACACCTGGACTCATGAGACTGGGTCCTTTGTCAATGGCAACTTTATGATGATGTATTAAGGAAGCCTCGAGTTGCATACTGTTTTTCTGTGTCTCTGTGTTTTCTGTGTCCAAAAGTCTTGGTGTTAGATTGATGTGTTGTAGGATTTATATGGTAAATTGTTAGCACTGCAGAAATGTATCCACATGGACAGCTCGCGCCCTGACACTCCACCCCGATTAGCCCAGCTGACTCAAGCACTCCGCAATGCCACCATGTGGATATCCGCCAATCATGGAGCACCGGACCTACATTATACATAGTAGCTAGTCGTCACCACCCAATCCCCAAGACTATGTGCCCCCTATAGCTTACCTCACACATGATGTATTTTTGTAATAAATATGACTGTCTTTGCTATTGTCAGACAGAGCCCTCTCAGAGTTTGCAGAGTCTTTTGCATGCCCTATATCGATTTAGATAAAGCCTTTTATATCTCACCCGCACTTGGTCCTGGTCTCATTCCCTGCTGGGCTGTGTCCATTATTGAATCCCACTGTTGAGTTTAACTGCCTTTGGGGGAACGCTCACGTTCAAGTGGTGACCCCGATGCAATAGTGTTCTTTTTGTCCCTTTTTTGGCACAAGACGTCCCCGGCCACAGCGGAGACGCACGGCACGTCCCCTCAAGAGAGCTGCCCGCCTACGGCAACTGGTACGCTTAGACTTGCGCACGCAGTAGTGCGAGAGGGTATGGGTCCCACTTCAAAAAACCTTTAGTACCGCTCGCCGTAGCCGTGGGCGTCCATTGAGTGTGAGGCAGCGCCGCCTGGACGGACCGGGTCCGGAGAGTCTCGGATCAAGACGGGCATGTGAGTATTAAGTGCAAGTGACATTAAAAGGAGTCGGATATTGATAGGAGTGTACGAGGTTAAGCTAATCCAGAGGGGGTTCTTTTAGGGGTAAACTGACTGGTGATTTCATACTTTTCTCTTTCTGTTGCATATGGCCATTAGGATAAGTTAAGGAGATTACAAGGTGAAAAAGGAAGATGGGAACCTAGCTCTGCAAGGGGGTAGAAGGCGGCGCCGCATCGTGCTATCTTGACTAGTACTAGTAATAAGTGAAACAAGCGGAAATATAAGTAAGAGTCTCTGAGGAGTAGAAGACTCAGTGTATAAGTTAGAAAACGCCTTTTCGAAGGGATTCCTCATCTTAGATATCTCCTTCCAGCTCTGCTGGCCTCGGAATTTTTTTTTTCTTTAGAGGGCGCTGCGCGTCGACGTCCTCCGAGTCGATGTCCCTCGACAGCCGCCGTATCGACGTCGACGTCATCCTGGTTATAAAGGCTGCGCGCAGCGTCCGTTGCTCAGTTCCGTTTTTTCGCGCTTACTCAGTGCCTCGGAATACCGTTGCTCAGTTTTGTCAGGTTAAACTTATTTACCTCGAGTTTTCGATCCGTACTCGATGGCTTCTTCGTCGGAACCGACAACTCCTCGATCGGGCTTCAAAAAATGCCGAGATTGTGGGAAAAAGATGTCGCTGACTGACCCTCACAGAGTTTGTCTGTGGTGTTTGGGAGCTGAACACCATTGTTCGGAGTGCGAGGACTGTATGTCCATGACAGCTAAGACCCTGAAGGAGCATAGGGGGAAGCTGGAGAAAGGTAAGACTTTTAAAGCTTCTTCCTCGTCGACGAAGTCGAGACATTCGTCTCCTCGTCACCATTCGCGCTCCAGATCTCGGAGTGGGTCTCATCACTCCTCGAGAACGAAGCACTCGAAGAGGAGACATCGAAGATCCCCTTCTCCGTCTTCCTCTTCCTCTGTTTCGCCAAAGAGAATCCTATGCCCCACGAAACATAGTTCCCGGGCTGAATGGGAGGAATTCCGCAAAAATATGATGAGCGTCTTCGAGAAAGCGGCCTCGACCCCCTCGAAGACTGCCGAGAGCGATGCTCTGGTGGAAAGACCCGAAGGTCAAAAACACTGCGAGTCGCAGTACCCGGCGAAGAAAACCTCTCGAGCGCGTCACGAACCCTCGAGTAGGACTATGACCTCCAAACCTTCCTCGAAGGTTCCGTCGACGCCGTCGACGAAGGTTCCGTCGACGTCGAGGTCGATGTCTTTGACGCCGTTGTCGAAGGGACCTTCGACACACGAGTCTGTCGACTCGACGCCAGCTTCGACACCGGTGTCGACGCCAAGAAAAGTCACGGTTACGACACACCCAGTGACTATCCCCAGGTCCTCAACGTCGATGGCTTTGAGATTGTCGAGCAGAATCCCAATTCTGTCGAGGTCTTCGAGGCCTCCGCCTTTGTTGTCGACGCCACGCTCGAAGCCTTCGACGTCGGCGTCGACGACATCGACGTTTTCGAGGCCGATTATGACAAGTTCGGCACCCTCTGCCTTGGAAATGGGGTTTACACCCTTTATGAGTTCATAACAATTGAGAACTATGTCCTCAATTATGGAAGAAGGTGAATTGTCTGAACAGGAAGACACATTTGAGTTGCAGGGACCTGTAACCCCAATTAGAGAGGAATTTTCCTCTGAAGAACGCAGGTTAAAGGATCTTCATGATTCCTTAAATGAGGCAAGTGGGTTAGACACCTCCCCTGAGGTGGAGTTTGCTAGGCCAGACCCGGGTGAGCATGCTGAAACCCCATATAGAGCCTTAATGGCCAGGATCACAGAGTTTATGGGGTGGTCTACACCTTCACAATCTTTCCAAAAAGATAACCTCACGGATATTCTTGACAAAGGCCCACAGGAGGATCCTGTGGTGCCTTTTCATAAAGCTCTTCAGAGGAAGATTATGACGAACTGGGAAACCCCAGATGTCGTACCGGCAGTAAATAAAAAACTGTCTACAAAGTACAGGGTATCCTCTACAGACCCAGAGTTTTTGTCAAAACACCCATCCCCAGAAAGTCTGGTGGTACAGGCAGCATCCTCTACCGATGTCAAGACGGCTTATCCTACCGTCCCACAGGACAGGGACGATAAAAAATATGATGCTATGGCAAAGAAAGTTTTTTTCGGCATGTAACATGGCGTTAAAATCTGTTAATGCTACTTGCACCCTTGCTAGATTTAGCCATACACTTTGGGAGTGTGCTTCTACAGCGTCTGACTGTATCCCGGAGGGAGAAGAAAGGAATGCGTTCCTGAATATTATACAGGACCGTAAAGACACTATGTGCGAATCCCTCCAGACGGGCATTGATTCGGCTGACAGTATCAGCAGAGCAATGGCGGCAAGTTCAACAACCAGGAGATTCGCTTGGTTGAGAAAGTCTGGTTTTGCCCCAGATGTGCAAGCCAGGCTCTTGAACATGCCATTCGATAGCTCTTCTTTGTTCGGGAAAAAGGCGGATGACAGTTTAGAGAAACTGCAAACTTCAAAAGCAGCAGCAAAATCCCTAGGCGCTGCAATCCGTCAGACACCTTTTAGTCCCACAGGAACCTCTGCGAGGGGCCAGTCCTTTCGCTTCTACTCCGCATTCGGAAGAGGTAGAGGACGACCAGCTGAAAGGGGACAAAGAAGAACTACCCGAGGTGGACGGGGTAGATATTCAAAAGCCGCAGCAACAGGAGGTGCCTCTTTACCATCGGCATCTGCATCAGCCGCCCCAAAACCACTCTGAGGACTTCCCTCATAGGGCACCTGTAGGAGGCAGGTTGACTCAACATCTGGTGGTATGGCAGGCTATCACGTCAGATGCTTGGGCATTGGAAACAGTTTCCCAAGGTTACTGCCTGCCTTTCCTACGTATACCTCAGAGTCATCCACTGGGGATCAGCTCTCAGAAAGCTCCAGATCCGCTCCTCTTGCAGGAAATTTTGGACCTGCTAGAGAAAGGTGCCATAGAACCGGTACCTGTAGCGGAGAGGAACAAGGGCTGGTACTCCCCTTACTTTCTCATTCCAAAGAAAGACGGAGGACTGAGACCCATCTTGGACTTGCGAGAATTGAACAAATTCCTCAGGAAAGACAAATTCAAGATGGTCACTCTTTCTCAGATCCAGGATTGGTTGGTATCTCTGGACCTTCAGGACGCTTATTTCCATGTGCCTATCCATCTCAAACACAGGAAATACCTGAGGTTCGCAATTGGCAACTCTCACTATCAATTTCGAGTGCTGCCATTTGGGCTGACCTCCGCCTGAGGGTCTTCACTTAGTTAATGTCGGTAGTGGCGGCAAGTCTAAGGAGGGAAGGGATTCACGTCTACCCCTACCTGGACGATTGGTTGATCAGAGCTGTTTCTTCGGAACAAGCTCAGATCCAGCTAAATCACGTTTGCCACTCCCTTCACAGACTGGGCTTCTCCCTCAATTTAAAGAAGTCACAAATGATACCATCGCAGAGACTCCAGTTCACAGGAGTGATCCTGGACACTTCCCTGGGAAAAGCCTCGCCACCAGAGGTCAGGGCTCAAGATATTCTACAGATAGTTACCAAGTTCAAACATGCCCAACGTCTCCCAGCCTTCGACTTTTTGAGGTTGCTAGGCCTCATGGCATCCTGCATTTTCCTAGTGCCAGAGGCTCGCCTGAGAATGAGATCCCTCCAGTGGGCACTGAGGACTCAGTGGTCACAATTCTCAGGGAGAATGACAGATCTTCTTCAGGTTCCCGACAGGGTGGCTCGAGACCTTCAGTGGTGGGCCTGTCAGGAGAACATTCTGAAAGGAGAACATTTTTGGCAACCCTGGCCGGAGATAACAGTAGTCACGGATGCCTCACTCACGGGGTGGGGAGCCCACGCCAACGACTTGACCATCAGCGGTCGTTGGTCTCCATCGGAGTCCAGACTACCTATCAACCTGTTAGAGCTGAGAGCCATCAGGCTTGCGCTGAAGGCGTTCCTGCCAGCTGTACAAGGGAAAAACGTCCTGATAATGACGGACAACACGGTGGCCGGCATTACCTAAACAAAAGAGGAGGCGTAGGATCACTACCCCTGTGCAGAGAGGCGATGCAGCTCTGGTTTTGGGCAATCCAAGAAGGAATCTCTCTATCGGCAGTTCACCTAGCCGGAGAGAAGAACTTGACAGCGGACACTCTGAGCAGGCAGAGCACAGTCTCCCACGAGTGGGAGCTAGCTCAGGAAGTCCTTCAAGAGATCTTCGCCCTTTGGGGAACCCCTCAGGTAGATCTGTTCGCCACCAGCCTCAACAGGAAATGCAATCTGTTCTGCTCAAGGGAATTTCCCCCGAGAGGAGCTCTGGGAGACGTGTTCATAGTGGACTGGGAGTTTCCGCTTCTGTACGGTTCTCACCGGTCCCTGTCATTCCTCAAGTGATCAGGAGGTTGAGAAGATTCCGGAGAACCATGATCCTAATTGCCCCGGATTGGGCCAGGAGAACGTGGTACCCGGACCTTCTAGACTTGTCCATCTGCCCTCCAATTCGACTTCCACTCAGAGAGAACCTACTCTCACAGAAGGGAGGTCAGGTTCTCCATCCAGACATCAAAACCCTCAACCTTCACGCTTGGCTTCTGAAAGGCTGAGGTACAAGGATTGGGACCTCCCTGATGATGTTATGGAGGTGTTGCTTTCGGCAAGGAGGCCAGCAACAAAGTCTTTATACCGCTGCCGTTGGAACAGATTTTGCAGCTGGTGTAGAGAACAGAATATCGACCCCTTTTCATGTGGTACACCAATGGTTTTGTCCTTCCTACTATATTTGGCAAATTCAGGCCTTCAAGTTGGCACCATTAAGGGCTATCTCGCAGCGCTATCCATCTTTAAGCGCACTGCGGAAGAGCCAACCTATTTCAAGTTACCCTTGGTAATACAATTTCTAAAGGGGTTAACCAATGTTTATCCCCCAAGACCATTCCAAGGTCCCCTATGGGATTTAAACTTAGTCCTAACTTTCCTGATGGGCACACCTTTCGAACCACTCCATTCTTGTTTGTTAACATTCCTTACCCTTAAAACTGTTTTATTAATAGCACTTACATCTGCTAGAAGGGTGAGTGAATTACAAGCTCTTTCTTGTAAACCCCCTCACACTATCTTTCACAAAGACAAAGTTGTCCTGCAAGTGAAGCCTAATTTCCTCCCAAAGGTGGTTTCTGAATTCCATATCACTCAGAAGATTACCCTACCATCTTTCTATCCTCCTCCTCATCCGGGGAAAGAGGAAGAGAGGTTACACAGGCTAGACCCTAGAAGGGCTTTAAGTTTTTACATCAGTAGACTAGCCAGGATAAGACAGGCAGACCAGCTGTTTGTAGGTTACACAGGTCACAAGCTGGGGTTGACAATAACTAAGCAGACCATTTCCAGATGGATCATTCTAGCCACTCTGGAATGTTATAAACTGGCAGGGAAAGAGCCCCCTCAAAACCTTAGGGCTCATTCGACCAGAGGTATTGCAGCTTCATCGGCCCTCAAAAGAGGTGTGCCGGTTAAAGACATATGTGCGGCCGCTACATGGTCGTCTGTCCATACCTTTACACGATTTTACAACTTGGATTCCTCCTCCAGTCAAGAGACTAGGTTTGGAAGGGCTGTACTGCATTCTATTCATCAATAGAAGACAGCATGAAGTCAGTACTCCCTCCTCCAATAATAGAATACTGCTATGGGAGCCTATCTAAGATGAGGAATACGTCTGAGGACACAATCCCTTCGAAGAACAAGTTACTTCTTACCTTGTAACGTTCTTTCGACGGGATGTTCCTCCGACGTATTCCTCATCGACCCTCCCATCCATCCCCGCAGTTCTACTTCCCTTGTTGTTGCAGCTTACGCTCCTTCAGGGTGATTAGTTTAGTCCAGAAAGAATTATTGTGGGCTACAAAACGGAACTGAGCAACGGACGCTGCGCGCGGCCTTTATAGCCAGGATGACGTCGACGTCGATACGGCGGCTGTCGAGGGACATCGACTCGGAGGATGTCGACGCGCAGCGCCCTCTAAAGAAAAAAAAATTTCCGAGGCCAGCAGAGCTGGAAGGAGATATCTAAGATGAGGAATACGTCGGAGGAACATCCCGTCGAAAGAACGTTACAAGGTAAGAAGTAACTTGTTCTTCTTTCTCATCTTTTCTAAACTATAAGGGGAAATTCTGACATTTCACGGGTTAGAGGGTGAAACGGGTCAGAGTAAAGGGAATCCATGGAATGAAAAAAAAAACTGTGAAGGAAGGAAATGGAGGTATATGTTACGGGTTGTAAGTAAAACGTTTGTCAAAGTGACGTCATGTATTGAATATGTTATGCTCCCTTTTTAACTACAATGTGGTGACAAAATGATAAATTGATTGTATCAGGGTTTGGTGAAAAATGGTCATGGTAAGTGTGACCTTTTGAAATTAAGTACCCAGGTTGTAACAGAGATATATAAGTATTTAAGAGCTGCCATCATTACAAGCGTGCACACAAGGTATCCCGATTAGCGTAAGGTTACACAAGTGAGTGAAAGACGGGGAACAGCATGTGGGCTGAAACACCCCTGGGCCATATTTGCAAAAATGTACCAGGCTATGCGGAACGCATAACAAAGTACCATGACCACTGGGTCACGGAATTAAAGGGGGAAGGGCTACCCCAGGTATGGCCCCAAGGAGGGTCACTTGACAAAAGCGTGTTGGACATGGTGGCCACATGCCTATTTGTAAAGTACAAAGGGAAACAATTGCATAATAGACGGGAGTTACTAGACTTATGCAGGCTATTTGAAGAAGTGCCTCCGATCAAAAGAAAGGAAGTAGCGCAAGAACAGAGTACCACTCCCCTGGCAACAGAAGGAAGCGAAAAGAAGGGTGAAGGAAAGGAAGGGCCAGTAGAAGTAACACAATTGTATCCCCTTTTGACTAAACCAGTGCCCGCTGAGGGATACAGTGACCCAGTGTACGTGTCTACACCTACTCCCGTAATCGCAACCCAACCAACTGCACGCCCACCATATGATTGCCCTAGAACAAGTGGAGAGGTGAGTACCCCGACAATAGACATTGAGAAATTCACAGAAGATTTAGATTCCAGATTATCACTATCCCGAAATGAATTGTCTAGACTACGAAATGCATGTGACCAGAGTGGATCGATCACTTCTAGGATTGAGCAAACACAGAGGGTACAGATGCCCGACAGGTCCATAGAAGAAGGATGGAAAAAGGGGGAGATACTATTTCGGATACAAGATGAGCCAACCAGAACAATAGAGCTAGAACAACACATGCCCGAGGGGAACACAGGGGACGAAGGAATGAGAGTTGTGGTGTGATATAGAGGAAGACGAGTTGAAAGGAAGGAGAATAGGGATCGCGGCAGGAGGGGCGCCAATGAGGTTCGATGAAACACCCCTAGGGAGGGCCATGGATGAAGAATGGAATGGGAGGTTAATGAGCAGAATAGGAAGAATGGCAGCCTTAGGAAGGAAAGGATCCAAGGTGAGTATTTTGAAAGGAATAAAGAATAGGTTACAGCTGCCCCTGATACACAGAGAAGGATGGAGACCAAACTACATACCCTGGGCTCAGATGGATAAGGCCAACTTGTTGAAATTGTTGCCCCCGCTGTCTGGGGGGAGCAAGTAAATGGATATATGCATTCGAGAAACACACAGAAGGGGTTCCACTAGCTGCTGGTGATGTTAAACGTTTGTTGGTGTCTGCAGTGGATGATCAAGCTGACAGGGTTTGGGCAAAGGCCGGATTGCCAGGGATAACATAGATTGTGACCGCCATGATGGTGCCTCTTTCAATACAGAACGCGCAAGGATCTGGGATGCCTTGAGAGTCACCTTCCCAGACACCAGATTTACAGTCAGTAATGCAATGTACAATGAATGATGGGGAAGATGCGATGGATTTCATTTTATGGGTGCAGGAGATGTGGAGAGCGGAAACGGGTACGGCCTGGGATCAATCAACATCTTTGTTTTACTTTATAATAAAGAGAGGGCTCCCAAAAGAGGTTCAGAAAGCACTCGACAAAACAGCAAAAATAGAAGCAAAAGGCTGGCCAGAAATACAAAGCATAATAGTGTACCACTGGAAAAGAATCAAGTAAAGGGAAAAGGAGATAGCACAGAAAAGGTTGGCAGACGAGGCAAAATTAATACAAACGAAACTGGTGAAGGTCGCAGCAGCTGTAGCCGCACTCCCCACAGATAGAGAAGCAGAGAAAGAGGAGGGGTCAGTGGCAATCCAAAGGAGAATGGCAGCCAATTGGGCGGGAAATGGGCAATCACAGTAGAACGGATAGGAACAGTACAGAGGACCGAAGTGGCAAGTGTGGAGCGCACAGGGAGGAAGAGGTGGGTACAGAGGGCACAGAGGTGGTTGCTTGGGGTACGGAGGGAATGGCGGGTATGGAGGCCCGGGCCCAAGGGGGGGACAAGGAAATTGTTGGAACTGCGGGAGGTGGGGGCATTTCTCACGGGGGTGTAGGAGCAGGCCAATGAATAATTACCAAAATGAACAGCAGTATGGCTATCCCCACCCGGGGAGCCCATACAGGCTACCGATGGGCGGTGGAGGGGGACGAGGACAGCAAGAACAGAGGTGCCCAGAGGAACATAGGGAGCAGACACATAATGTCCAGCAACATCCCCAATGCCGCGAGCACATGCCATACATCCAGGGCAACCCTTTCGCCACAACCGCAAATGGTGCACCTGCACCCTTTGGAGGGGTGGCCATGGTATCAGGAAATGTTTTCAGCCAAGGGGGTACCACGAGACACCCGGCATAGGACAGCCCACAGAGAGCACTTGCTTGTCCAGTACTATCGACGATCCTCGATGCATCAGAGGAACCATTGATAGGGGCAGAGATAGGGAACAAACAATTCATTTTTATGGTAGATTCGGGACCTGAAAAGTCATGCCTACGAGAAGGCAGGAAACCGCTATCTAATTGTAAATTAGAAACGCAGGGATTCTCTGGGGCGGTGGTCGAATTTCCTTATACAGAAGATTTGGATGTAACAATGGGGGGTAAAACAGTACAAGCTCCCCTGTTGTATTATGAACAATATCCGATCAACTTGCTGGGGAGGGACCTCGTCAACAAGCTCAACATGACTATTTCTTTTACCAAAAGTTGGATAGTTTGCTCGACACCGGGGTTCTGCCCATTGACAGTCGTAGTACACACACGCACAACAGCGCCAGAAGCACGCGGCATACCAGTGGACCCAGACATGTTTATTCAGGGGTTGAAAACACTGGCACGAGTGGTCCCAGAATTGAAGCACCAGGAATGGAGGGTGCCTGCAGAGTTGGTTTTCCACCCTGTAGTACGTCCAGAGATAGTGCCAGGAACAGTAATGTCATTAGACTTGCATGCAGTACAGGTATCAGCACAGAGGGTAGCAGTTATTGGAATGGACATACATGGCTGCCACTGGCGCACAGTATTGTGCATCAATGCAAAAATTGCGCTGCAGGATTTATCCGATGAAGACCTCTTCACAGATTCAGACAGTGATGGGGAAATAATAATGGAGATAGCAATCCCCTGTGACATTATGATACAGACAAGACAGGTACCAGTGCAGCTGATGGTAGTGGTAGGAGCGCCACCTTCATTTTTTGACAGTGACATGCAATCAGTACCGGTTGACCTGTGGACCACTGGCCCACATGATGTGGGACTGTTGCATGAGGTTACACCAGTTAAGATAAAACTCAAACAAGGAGCATTACTGCCCAGAGTAAAACAGTACCCCCTGTCCCGGGAAGCAGAGGAAGGGATAAAAGAAACGATCACTGCATTGTTAGCACAGGGAATAATTGTACCATCAAATTCACCATGCGATACCTGCATTTACCCCATAAAGAGAGCAAAAGGCAGGACTTGGGAGGATGATCCAAGACTTACGCCCACTCAATGACGTCATACAAAAGGAATTCCCATTGGTCCCCAACCCTGCATCAATTCTGTGCAGTATACCGAAAGATGCATCTTGTTTCACAGTGGTCGACTAGAAGAATGCATTCTTCTCAGTACCACTAGCTGAAGAGTCCCGATATCTGACAGCATTTACATTGGGAGGAAAGAGATACAAACATTGTAGGTTGCCCCAGGGGTGCTGTGAAAGCCTAAGTATATTAAGTATATTCAACAGGATTTTACACGAATATCTAGGAAATGTGGTCACAGACAGCACAATTATCCAGTACGTGGATGATTTACTGATTTGTGGGGAAAATGAAGGTGAGTGCAGGAAAGATTCTATTACCCTTTTGACATTGTTGGCCCACAAGAGTTACAATGTAGACAAAGAAAAATTACAATACTGTCAACAAGAAGTGTTGTATCTGGGACAACTGATCTCAAAGGATGCTAAACGAATCATACCAGACAGGGTGGCTGCCATCAAAACAATAAGCAAACCAAAAACAGTGAAAGAAATGCAGAAATTCCTCTGCATGTGTAACTACTGCCAAGCTTGGATATCAGAATATGCAGGATATACAAAGCCATTACTGCAAGGACTCAAGGAAGCACAGAGAGAAAACACAGAAATACACTGGACAGCAGAAATACATGAGGCATTCACAACACTCAAGGAGCTAATTTCAATGGCCCCAGTACGCGCTAACCCAGACTACAAATGCAAGTTTTACTTGTTTTCACATTGCAATGGGACACTTATGACAGCGGTCCTAACACAAAAAACATCTCTGGGGCACAAACCATTGTCCTATTACAGTGGAACACTGGATGCGGTGATGCAAGGACACTTCGCCTGCGAGCAATCTCTTGCAGCCGCAGCGTTCGCAATTGAAAAGAGTGCAACAATTGTGATGGGATGTTCCGTGACCCTGTTTGTAGAACATTCACTATTCGCCATATTAGAAAGATCAAAAAGCACATTGACCACTCAGAGAGCCACAGCATATGAAGTTATTCTGTCCAGCGCCAACATACACATAGTAAGATGCAAAACAGTGAACCCTGCAACATTTATCACAGAAGCATGCACAGTGGAAGACATGCAAACACATGATTGTGCAGCATACAGAGGAGAGGATGGGGATAAACCCACAGTAAGTGAAAACGCACTAGCTGAAGGAGAAATATACTTCATAGATGGGTCAGCATCAATCAATTCAGATACAGGAGAAAAACATGTTGGAATAGCTGTTGTAAGATTAGAGGAGGATGAATATGAAGTACTCATCCAGCAACGATTGCCAGCCCACTATTCAGCACAAGCAGCAGAGCTAGTAGCACTCATTGAAGCTTTACATGCAGCCAAGGGGTGTGCTGTCACAATTTGTACAGACTCCGCTTCATGACTACTACAGTACACGGGGGTTGGCTGGATGTGGGAGAAGAGGATTTCATAGAGCAGATGGGTCCCCTGTGTAACACGCAGAGTTTCTTAAAGAGTTGATAGAGGCACTAAAAGAACCTACAATTGTAGCCATAGTGAAGTGCCAGGCCCATATAAACAATACTGACGTAATCTCTTTGGGAAACGCGTCACCGGACGCTGCCGCGAAGGAAGCATCATACTTAACAAAACAAAGAACAGGTGAGTACTCGATACAGAAAAACATGGAAGAGGATCGCCCAGATGGCTATAACTCAATGCCCATATCTCAAATATTAGAACTGCAAAACGGGGCATCGCATGAGGAAAAGGAACTAGGGGGAAAAAGGGGATGCAGCCAGTCATCCACAGACCTCCTGTGGCGACAGAACAATACAGGTAAAGTAGTAATGCCCCACAAGCTACTAGATATAGCATTCCAGCAGCTTCACTTTCCATCCCACAATGCAAAACAGCACATTGCCGCAGAGATACAAGAGAATTGGTTTATCTCAGGGTTGCTGGAACAACTTTCAAAACTTGCAATGAAATGTACAACCTGCCAAATATACAATTCAGGAATGACATTGAGAACATTGCGAGGAACATTGCCCAAGCCAACAGGCCCCTTTAGGGAGCTGCATACTGATTATGCAGACATGGGAGAAAGGTGCAATGGGTCACGCTACATGATAGTGGTGGTTTGTCCATGTTCAAGATGGGTAGAGGCAGGCCCGTGTGCCCACCCGGATGCGAAGTGCGCTGCAAAGTTTTTAGTGCGGGAAGTGTTTCTGCGCTGGGGAATCTGTGACGTAATTCGCTCTGATAATGGCACACATTTTGTTAATGATCTGTTCAAGGAGGTTACTGCCCTGCTAGGAATTAAGCATAAACTGTGCACTATTTATCACCCGCAAAGTAATGGTGTGGTAGAGAAGATCAATGGCCTCCTTAAGGGGAAGTTGTCAAAGTTGTGTTTTACACTCAAGAGAAATTGGGTCTTACTGCTTGCCTCTGGCCTTGTTTGAGTTGAGAAATCAACCCAGCAAGGACCACCACTTGTCCCCCCATGAAATAGTGACAGGAAGACGCATGTACACTAGAAATTCTCCACTCCGCATACGTTCAGACGCCCACAGAAGTGCTACAGTGTTAGGAGAAGAATTCAATAAATACTTGACAAAGCTGACAAAGGCAGCCCGTATGATAGCAAATCAGCTAGCACCCACATTCACACGCGATGGAATCTATTGACACAGCGACACCTGCAGTAGACAGCCCAACAGGTCAGCTGATGCCAGGGGAGATGGTGTACGTAAGGAGTTTTGTTTGTAGGTGGAATACTCCAAGATTTCATGGCCCATACGAGGTAGTGTATTGCACACCAACTGCAGTCAAAGTAAAAGGCCTGAGATATTGGATACATTTGACAGACGTGCGAAGGGCTTACAATAGTGTCACACCAGAAGGAGAAGGGAGAGTAGATGAGGAGGGAACACAGACGTAATAATTACAGCAAAGAAATGTGTCTCTTTACCAGTTCCCAGGTGACACAAAGATTAAATGAATTACTGCTGTGATGTACATAATGTTGATAATGGATTATTGAAATGTTATTCTCTCTCTCTCTCTCTCTCTCTCTCTCTCTCTCTCTCTCTCTTCCCACCCCTCTTCATAATTACCCTATCACTTCTTTCTTTAAAATGGACAAGTGAAAATGTTAAAGTAAATGTACGTGGATGCTGTGGGATACTTAATATGCTTTTATGTTTCACTATGTAGGAGAAACCATGGCAAAGGAAGGGGCCCTCACTACAAATAGTGTTAGGGCAGACAGAAACGGGAATGTACATTTTGACTTTCATAGATATTCGTATGAGTCTGGCATATTTGTATGTGCTGTAATATTTTTTACACTAATGTTTGGCCTGGTTTTATACTGGGCGGTTACATTTATATCTATCAATATAAATGAGGGGGGGGACAGAACCAACATGGTCAAAGAAGCAGCCTATCTTATATGGGATGGCTTCCAGCTTATATCGGGGCACAACACCCACCATGATGGTACACAACACTTAAATACTACTGACTACAAGCGAGTAACCCCACGTCCATTGTTCCCACAAAATGCCTCTGCATATAGTGTTTACGAGTTAAATGATCGAAATATTTCTGCTCTATCCTGGCTGTATGACACCACCACCACCACTGCCACACCTACAGTTGAAACTTCTATAAAGTATGGGTCCCCCACAGGTATAAAGGAAGATAATGCGGAAATGACTGAAAGATTTGTAGCCCTATATGACGAGTGGGAAAAGCGGGGGGGTGGGAGAGACTACTCCAACACCACAGGTCTTAGAGCACAAACGAGTACGCCCCAGAAGCAATCGGAGAAGGAGGGAGGTTGGGAGAAGAAAATGTGACGAGTATTCCGGGTTGCGGCTAGACACGATTGAAGACCCCAGGCACCCGCACCAGTCAAATAAATGGTATGCAGACATCAGTCTCACAGCCAAACAAACGACCAATGAGAGCTGCTATGTATGCTCTCTAATACGCCACGCCTCCGGTACCCCTAAGGTACTCCTGCCCCAAGAACTGCCTCTTGCAGACGCACAGTGTCTCCTTCATCTCACCTTATGTACAATAAAGAACACCTTCCAGGCAAACACAGTGTCTTTTGAAATAATACAGAAAGAAAAAACATGCTACTCATGACCTAAAGGAATGATATGCTTGAAGGAACAATTTTTTGTGATTAAAGGAACATTATTCTCGGAAAACAAATGGAAAGAGGAGCAATTGACATGCAAAGCAGAAGCATTACGAGGGCTGCCGGCAGAAAAGCTGCAATGGGTCGAGAACACATGCACGCCAGTATGGACCAAGCACATCACAAAGCTCACGGTGGTCACAGCCCTGGAAAAACATTTTAAACTGCAAAAAGAGATTCCATATGAACTATGCTTCCTCGGTGAAGGGAAGAACAACATGGGCACAAGCAAGAACTGTAACAAAACACTCATCATTCCAGATATGAAGAAGGGGACAGCCGCCCTAATGGACACTTACTGGGTCTGCGGTAAACAGGCATACTTGCACCTTCCACAATCTTGGAGGGGCACATGTTCTTTGGCAACGCTGCCCTCTGCCCTGATGATGGTTCCGGAGAGTCGTATCGAAGGGGGAAAGGGACTGCAAGCCGTCCAAGTTCCAGAACACACACAACCAACGGAAGAGATGCCAATGTATGCCCTATCCGTGGACAACGTCCAAAGACTGATATCAAGGAAACAGAGATCATCTAACTATGCCTCCACAGAACTTTTGGTGCAAATTCCAGACAGGTTCTTGCTATTTAATTCCGCTGAAACATTCTTCGCCTCCCTCGTCCCCAGTATCCAAGCACGAGCCAACGCAAAATGGCTTCAAATAACACGCTGGGAGCTGATCCAACTGGCAACGACACTGAAGAAGGGTTCAACTTGATTAAGGTGGAGCTAAGGGCCCTGCGGCTAATGACAATGCAGAACAGGTATGTCCTAGACCTGTTAAAGGGGATGGATTTAGGTGTTTGCCAAAAAATGGGGAGCGCATGTTACATGTTTGTGCCTTCTGCGGACGCGGACAATGGAACACTGTCTCACGTTATCACAGCAGTGCACAACCTGGGCGAGCGGATGAAGAATGAAGGAGGTGTGGAATCAAGCTCTTCGTTTGACGACATTTCTTCATGGGTACCCTCCTGGCTCGGAATGACTGTTAAGATGTTGATACCCATCATCATGTTTTTGCTCTTGATTTTTTGTGTGTGCCAACTAGGTCTTCGGTGCTGCGCAAACGCGGTTCCTAATGGTACAATGATGATGACGACAATGGGAAATGCTAAAGGAGCAGCACAAATTACACAGGAGGCGCAGGTACAAACAGGTGAGGATCCCGAACCCAAGTATAGAAGGAGGGAGTTAAATGGTGGCACTGTACTATGACGGGGATATAGTGTACAGATTGTATCACACGACAATAAGGGAGCCCCTGGAACGAGCATGGTATAAGGAGGTATGGGTAGATTTGGAAGGGGATGGGGGATGTATCTATATGACCTGCACCCCAGACGAATATGCCAGAGCAGGACAGAGTCTCCAGGGGTTATGTAGAGCCTGGATGCCAATAAAAGGGACACCAGCATGGGACAAAGTAGTAGCTGATGAAAAGGAACGTCAGAGGTTGGGTGAGTTACAATATTCGTTACTTAAGTAACGAAAGGGCGGAAATGTATGGGAGGACAGGTCTTTAGGACCCCCCTCCCCCACATTCCTCTCCTATGTGAGGGTTATGACTCGTCGGCAGCCACCTATGCACCTGAGCCCGGGATGCGGGATGGCTGCGGATCGACACGTGAGGCTGCACGGCTCACCTTGTAGCATAACATAGACTCCATTTTGTAATACACTTAGACTCCATTTTAAGTATACTAAACCCAGGCCTCTGTGGAACAGGCCGCCTGCAGAAGCTGCAGCTCACCCCCCACTTGATCGTGCACAGCAAGCCTGCACTTCCCCCCAGCCTCCTCCCCATGGCAGCTCCGCTGAAAGCCCGTTCTCACGAACAGCAGGCGCAAGCAAGTAACAGAACAAACACTGTATCATTTACCTTCCACAGTACATCATTGCCCTGGCGGTGACCGGACTTTTAGTTGGGGTCTGGGAAAGAACAAAGCTGTCCCTATCAAGCATACCTTGACCCCCCACAGACCCCCACATCCGTGATATACGGTGCGCATGACCCCCCAACCCTGTTCCCCCGGTTGAAGTGTTAAACATGAATGATAAACCCCTGTGCCTTCCAGTCTCATCTATGCTGCTAAGCCATTTGTGGAAGGGTTTAAAACCCATAATGCCGATTGCTCATATCAAAATGATACGACCCTTCCCCACCCCAGGACATCTCCGTGCAAAGGTGTCAAAAGTATGTACCCTCGAATCTGCCATTTACTGATCAACGGTTGCTGCTACTGTAAAATGGTTAAAAAAGCAATGTATAAAATGCCCGCACATGATATGATTGTAAGTGTTGTGAGACATGTGAGCCATTTAAAGTACTGAGCCACACCTGCTGTTGATTGAAATGTTAGTTGAACTTGTTGTTTCCTCGTTCTTGAGTATGTACACCAGCCTGATCATAAGTATAACGCTGTAATTTGTCACTGAGATTGATGCACTCACCAACCCGGTTCCACCTCATGTTTTATGTTCATTTTCCTCATGGGCTCCAAGCAACAGAATGAAGAACGTTGCATGATGTAATGCTAATGAAAACTTTCTCTTTATTGATCCTGTAAACATGAGCACACGCGAGTTGTAGAGATGTGCAATTTACATAATGCCCCCCAAGTCTAAGCAACCCGTCTCTATAATAGTGTTCATGCTGCTCAGTAAATAGGGACCTGCGAAAAGTTACAAGGCCAACTCCCCCTCCTTCTAGAGAGCTGCATATCCACCTCCCCTCCTCCCCCCAAGGCTCGGCGGGGCTTGAAGGTCCCTCGTTTCCTGTTGCTGGAACATTACAGCTACACCTCCCCGCATTCCTGCTGGGCCCACACCACATATTTACCTCCCCCCATGCCTCCAACACCAGATGCCATCATAAAATCACTGTGTACTGCCATGACCAGGCCAAGAAGAATTATGAGCCACCCGGTCCCAAATCCCGCCGCCTTTTGAGGTGCCAGCTATGTGCCCCTATTAACCCAATGGTATTTCATTTCACCCTAAGCTTAACGGGCCATGGAGAGTTATTCACCCCTGTACTAACATACCGTAACACTCTCTCTCACTACATCTAACAGAATATAATGATAAAGGCAGCCTAACCCGTGCCCCCTGATAAGACACCTGAACTCATGAGACTGGGTCCTTTGTCAATGGCAACTTTATGATGATATATTAAGGAATCCTTGAGTTGCATACTGTTTTTCTGTGTCTCCTTCTTGGTATTAGATTAATGTGTTGTAGGATTTATATGGTAACTTGACATAGAAGTTTGTTATGAATGTGTACGGATGGCCACAAGGGCAAATTGTTAGCACTGCAGCAATGTATCCACATGGACAGCTCGCGCCCTGACACTCCACCTCGATGAGCCCAGCTGACCCAAGCACTCCGCGATGCCACCACATGTATCTCCGCCGATTATGGAGCACCGCACCTACATTATACATAGTAGCTAGTCGTCGCCACCCAATCCCCAAGACTATGTGCCCCCTATAGTTTACCTCACGCATGACGTATTTTTGTAATAAATATTACTGTCTTTGCTATTGTCAGACAGAGCGCTCTCGGAGTTTGCAGAGTCCTTTGCATGCTCTATATCGATTTAGATAAATCTCACCCGCACTCGTTCCTGGTCTCATTCCCTGCTGGGGTGTGTCCATTATTGAATCCCACTGTTAAGTTTAACTGCCTTTTAGGGGAAGCTCACGTTCAGGGCACGCAAACCACACATCACTCTTACCCAGCTACATACGAAATCGCCTCAGACAACAAACAAGTTAAAGATTAGACGGCGCCCTTCCGGACACAACAAGCCAAGTGCACAAAACAAGGCACATTCAGAAAGCTCACACGCACCAACGCCAGCTGCTCCTGGTTCTGCACCCAACAACTGCTGAGCACTACATCTAACGTATCCCTTTCCCCTTCACTAATCAACCCTATCCAGGTTTCCTTGCAGAGCCATTTCAGCACCTGGAGACCATGACATTGGCAGTATAAATCAATTTACCGTAACATAACATGTAAAATAAACCTACTGTGCAGGGTAATAATGTTGTTTTTGCGTGTTACTGTATGTGGATATTTGCGGCTGTTTATACCAGTAGCTCAAAAATATAAATAATAGCAAAAAAGTATTTACATGCTTGTCCCCCGCTCTGTGATTCAATGAGCTTTCACTCAGCCCCTGAGAATCGGAATGCGTTGTTTCAGACTGAGAATCTGCATGCGTTGTTTCAGACTGAGCAAATTACTTGAACAGATACAGGGCTAACAAGCACAGGAAGCACAGGAACTAGGGCCACAGTGAAGCTAGTCTCCAACCCATGAACAAGCCGTATGTAAAAGGCTAAACAAAAAAAATATTGGCTTGCTTAAGGCACAAGGCAGGTCACATGTCGAACACCAAGAAGAGCAGCTAAGTGTCAGAACCACACAGCAACAGCTCAGACTCTGCCCCCTCAATAGGCTCCAGACAAAAGCACCAAACAATGTAGAGGGGCCAGCAGCAGCCAGCTACAAATGAGCAGAGACGGTGCTGTGTTGATATATCACTTCGAGATCCAGGGTCCAAAGGCAACAGGCTAAGCACATTATATGTATATGCTGTGTGCGACCCCCTTTGTCAATCAAGCCGTAGTGGACTGATATAAATAATTGGGGTGTTATGGGTCTCATTACACGGATGGCGGTAAGGGATTACCGGCATCGGTAAGGGCACCGGTGCCGGTAATCCCTTACCGCCCTGCTACGAGGTCCCTCAGCGGGTCCCGTTCTAAAAGGACGGGACCCGCTGAGGGACTTCAGAGCAAATAACGGTACCGCTAATTGCGGTACCGTTATTTACTCCTTCCTCATTCCCATTGAGCCCTATGGGGGCTCAAATGGGAATGGGGAAGGGCCATGGTGTATCAATCTGGAAAAATGAATCCCCTTCATTTGAATGATAGACGTAACTTGATGGCCGTAGGCCAACCGTTTTATGCACCTAATTATAGAAATATAATCCGCTATGCTTGACCGACGAGCGGCCATTTTAAAATGTAGCAAGAATCGCCATTTTGCTTGTTAACCATTGCTCATTGCTTTCTGTCTAAAAACTGCTTTGCAGCTTGCAATTCTTGCGGATTCTGCTTACTCTGCTCAACTGTTAACATTGTTGTCTGAATATGAAAGGACAAGGTCGCGGGACTGAAGAGTTTGCTGAAACTCCTCATGAGTAGCCCATAGAGGAATGCCCACGCTCCCTCTCTGTAGCCTTGGGAGGAAGCTGCAGGGCATTTAATCACTTCACAGCTGCCAGCCAGTCTCGTACGATGGTAGAATATGTTAGAATAATACAGTTAAAGGCTTGAATTATGCTTTTCTTACGGCCCCCCCTTCGCAAAAACCCTTTAGAACGTGTTGGCTCCCAGGACACAAATAGTACCTCATAGATAGCAAAGCTTGGAACGTGGCTCTTCCCCCGTGTACAGCTTGCTTCCAAGAACAGAACCACTGTGTTCTAAAAGATGCCTCGGCACTTTCTAATTGCACATTGTTACTAGCATAGACATCGAAAGCATTATAATCGTCATCCTGAGTTCAAAGGAACTTAGTAAAGAGGGGTGTTGAACATGACTTTGCTGATTGTATGATATGCATTCTGTATATATGTAACTGATGTACGTAATTCGCTCTCTTGCGTCCCTCGAGGTCTAGGAAACTCACGTTGCGGGGCGTGAGATCAGAATTGGCCAATTGATACTATCTTTTGCTTGCAATAAACCCTAGCATTGGGAATTTGAAACCTCGTGTCTGGCGCATCTTCACATGTATAGTCATTGCCTTGTTTCCATAGTACGAGGAACCCCCAGGGGCCCCTTTCAAGATGGCGCCCAAATAGGTACCCTCCCCCACTTGCCCCATCGTATATGTTGTAACGGAGTAAAGGTGGAAGAACGGCGAGGACGGGACGGTCGAGCCGGGATCAAGAAGTGTACGGGGCGCCCTGTAGAAGAGAGGAGAGATTCCTTCCGCAGATCTGCACACATCTGATCCCTGATCGACGTACCGGGCCAGAGGGCAAAGGAGGCGAGGGTCCCGAGACAAGGCAGAAGCCAGAGAAGCGCAGACACGACGTGGGGAGAGGTTGCGTTAGAACAGGCGACTTGTTTTATCAGGTGAGTCATTCCCGATTCAAAGAGAAACCTGATTTTTGGTAGAGTGTTGATTTTGCAAACTCAAACGTCCAGGTAAAAGTGGCTAACCAAAGGGGAAGGTTAAAGAAACATGCCTGGAGTACTGTCCACTTTAGCGGGGCTTTTCAGCTGCGGTAGACAGTCCTTGGAATATGGCCAAAGTGCACTGTCTGGGGGAACGCCGGCTTATGATATGTATGCGAAATATGGTGTGGGTGCGATAATATTTTGTGAAATTTGGCATAGGCAAACTAGAAAGCAACCCGACCATCAGTGGCGGATTAATGGTAGTTTTGAGATGGGGAGGATAGATAACGTAGAGAGGGTGCTGATTAGAAAGAAAGCGCGACCTGCAGCTTTTGAGACCGTCAAAGATTGGAGGAGGGAAGCGATGCTCCGACTAAGGAGTAGAGAGAAGCATGCGCGCAGGCACATAACAAAGCTTGAGATAGCAGAAGAGAAGGAAGAGGAGGAGTGGACTGAGAGTCTAAGACGGGAAGGGAGACGAGACCAGATGAACTAAGACAGAATATACCCGCAGCGGGAACTACACATAGCAGATGAATTAATGGAACGTTTGTTAACTAACACGGGTCGAGGCCCAAAACCAGAATCGAAACCAAACACGCCAGCAGTGACTGCGCGGGCCCAACCAATAGCTCTCATACCCCCTCCCGCAGCCCGAGCACTTCCCCTCACGCAAGCGTTAACCCAAGCCCCGCCCACAGCACAAGCACTCCCACAAGCGCAGACCGCGGACACACAATTTCCCAGCACCCAGCAAGGCCCTTCACAGATGCCACCTGTGTCACTTGTCCCATCCGCACCTCCCGCTCTAGAGACAGATGCAGCACCATCCGCCCCTCCCGAAGTCGAGATTGAGACTGGGGAGGCGAGAGGCGGGGCTGAAGGAACAGGATTTGGACGGGTAACTCGAAGCGCAATCAGCAAAGAGAGAAAGATTGAATTACGGCAAGAGGCAGAAATGTACATAGAAGGAAATGATGAGATGGCAGCATTGGCCTCATTGTATGGGTACCGAAGAAGAGACAAGAGACAGGTAGTGTTGGAATGCATGGGGGAAATTCTGGTGGGAAAATGGAAAAAGTTGCTCGACAAGTTACCACCACGATTGTTAGATTTGAACCAACTAGCATATTGTAGAATAAAAGATGAAGAAGTGAAGGAATATGTGGATAGACTTTTTGATCTTAAAAATGAGTTGGATAATGAGTATGCCGAAATGTTTGCTGCACCGGGGTACAGGGGTTGGGATATTAGAGGAGAGGGGAGAGGGACGGTAGAACCATACATACAGCGGAGACATTCAATGTCATCTGTACAGAAGGGCAAGAAATTGAAAGTATGTATACGAGAAGCGGTAAAATGGGTATCAAATCCTAGTATTCCAACAATGGTTATACATGATATATTTGATGAATATTCCATACCAATGAAAAGAAAGGCACTACAATCGATGGCTGAACATTTGATGGAAAAGGATTTAAAAAATAATAAGGCCAGCCCACCTGAGATACTAGCGGTATACAGGAGAGCATTCGAGCGAAGTACAGGAGAAACGGGCTTATCACTGGATTTAGGAATACTATTGAACCTAAGAGAAGGGGGAGGGACCGTGAGTGGGGCATTTCCAATGAGAGAGGTCCCGCCCACGTTTGTACCAAAAGTAGAGATCCCTGCGACGGGTACAGTAGGAGCGCAGGTAACACCAGCCCATTTCACCGTCCAGTATGTGCATGTCCCCTTTTCCAGGCAAGAGGAGAATACTA
Source organism: Ambystoma mexicanum (assembly GCF_040938575.1). Classification (NCBI taxonomy): domain Eukaryota; kingdom Metazoa; phylum Chordata; class Amphibia; order Caudata; family Ambystomatidae; genus Ambystoma; species Ambystoma mexicanum. Next base: position 314,855,558 of record NC_090929.1, read on the forward strand.
TAAAACAGACGATTCCCGATATAAGAAAGAATCCAGCAGGGTTCTACAAGGAAGTAGAGTCAACCCTGAGATCAGCAGTGCTTACTATGAGCGATATAGATTCGATTTTCCCAGCCATTTTGCCAGCAGATATATGGAAACAGATGAGGACGGTAGATGACGCGGGGGCATTTGGCGCCACATGAGCGGAGTTACTACTGGAGGATAAGAATAGAAAAGTAGGGGAAAATCCGGGAACCCGCATGGCAGATCTACCAGAACGGATAATGCGGAGATTGAGGGAAATAATTCCAGAAAAAAGGATTCAGTGGGACAAATTAACTACATGTGTACAGGGCAAGGATGAGCCAGTAACGGATTATTTCAATAGATTTGAAGGAGTATTCACAGACTTCAGTGGGAAGGATGTAAGCACAGAGTTGGGGGAAAGGCTATTTGTTGATAAATATGTGCGGGGACTAATATCACCAATTCAAGGTATGTTAATGACGTCGGAAAGTTCCTGGGCAGCAAAACCGGTGAGTGAGATATTACACATAGCCCAATATTACGAGAACAGGGTAAATGTGGCGAAAGAAAGAGAGGTGAAGGATAGAGTAAATTTAAAAACAAGGGTGTTACTGCAGCAGGTCATTGGATACAATATAGGTAGAGGTAATGCACAAGGCCGGGGAAATTTGAATAATATGCATTGGGTGTCATTGGGATTAAATCAATGTACGTACTGTAAGGAGGAAGGACACTGGCGAGCGCAATGCCCGCACCTACAGAATAGAGGTGGGTTTGGTCAGAGAAGGCCTCATAGAGGACATCAGGGGTCAAGCGGCCCAAGCAGAAGTAACATGCAGCAGCAGCAGGGATATACCAATGGAGGTACTCAAACCCAATCATATGGCCAAAACCAAGCACAACAGAACCAGACATTGAACCAAAGTGTTTCGAATCAAAATCAGGGTGGGCAGGGCCAACAGAGAAATGATCAGAGTGGAAGACATCGAGGGAGAAATGGGAATATTTTTGATACACAACCAAACACGTATTATAGCAGTAGCTGTGACTACACATCGGACGATGTGTTATTTTCGCGATAGGACAGCCCACGACAGGGGTCGGAACCAGTGTCTATTCCCGTGAATCAGAGAGGACCCTACATAGAAATGAGAGTCCTGAATAAGGAGCACAGTTTCCTTGTAGATACAGGGGCACAGAAGTGCTCGATAGACCACCACTTGGTTCCGGAGATACCACTGTCGGGGCAGAAGAATGTTTCTGTAGGGTTCGCAAGTACACCAGTAATTAACCCCATGTCCGAAGCTGTCCGAATTACAAAAGGACCATTTACCGAGCAGTGTCCATTTCTTTTGACAGAAAATTGTGGAGAGAACTTACTAGGATTGAATTTGTTGAGAAAATTGGGGGCAGTCATACATTGTACGGCAGACGGGGTGTTCCTCACGATGTGGCCTCACGATGCACCGGTGACGGAATTTATGTCAAAAGAGTTGCCAGAAGAGTTAAATAGAGTACCAACCTGTCTGTGGGCAATGCATGATAATGATGTAGGATGCTTAAAAATAGAACCAGCAAAAATAACTCTGAAAGAAGGTGTAACACTACCACGAATTCCCCAGTATAAAATTTCTGTTGAAGGTGAGAAGGGATTGAAAAGCATTGTTACTGACCTGGTGAGATTGGGGGTGGTTGAGGAAATTGCAGGTAGCACGTGCAACACCCCGATTCTTCCAGTTCACAAGAAAGGAGGCAATGAAGTACCCTATCGTTTCATAATTGATCTGCGCGCATTAAACAAAGGGGTAGACCCACAATTCCCTTTGGTCCCAGATGTCACAACAATACTGACAATGATACCGGCCTCTGCAGAATACTTTAGTGTAGTCGATTTGAAGAACGCATTCTTTAGCATCCCAGTGGATAAAAGCAGTAGATATCTGTTTGCGTTCACTCTAGGAGGTCGATCATTCACATTCACACGCATTCCACAAGGATACACAGAAAGCCCGAGCATTTACAGCAGAGGGCTAAAAGAGCAGCTAGACATGCTAGAACTACCCGAAGGTTGCGTACTCTTCCAGTACATAGATGACTTGTTATTAGCTGCTGACACCAAAGAGATCTGCAAAGAAAGTACTATATTACTCTTGACACATTAAGCGACCCATGGTCATAAGGAAAGTTTGAAGAAATTCAAGTATAATCAAAAGGAGGTGTCTTATTTGGGATACCTACTTTCGAAAGAAGGGAGAAGATTAACACCAGAACGCATAGAAAGTATTTCTAGTATGCCTATTCCAAAAACTCAAAAAGGAGTGAGAGCTGTAATAGGCATGGCCTCTTATTATCGGCAGTGGATCAGTAACGGAAGGAAGGGTTTTGGGGCACACTTTAATTCTGATGGTGCCACATGCTATAGACGTCCTATTGAATAGGACGCAGACGCAACACCTCACCTCAGCTAGACTGACAAGATATGAGCTCATCTTGTTTGGACCCCACATCCAGATTATGAGGTGTAGCGCATTGAATCCTGCAGAATTAATGCCACTGCCCATAGCAGAAATTGGTTACAATGAATCACCACCCCATGATTGTTTAATGATCACTGAAGAAGAAACATAGGGAAGGATTGATTTGAGCGATATCCCACAAAAAGAGCCAGATGGGGAGTTATTTTGCGATGGCTCTTGTTTTAAATTACCTGATGGCACATCAACGGCTGCATATGCAATTACTACCCTAAAGAGAGTTGTAGAAAGCAGAAGGCTCCCCTACAATTCGGCACAAGCCGCAGAAATAATAGCACTGACCCGAGCCTTTGAACTCTCTGAGAATCTGAACGTAAATATTTTTCTGATGTTTGTTAATCTGCTTAGAATCACATGCTGTGCATAGTCCGACATCCAGTGGTCACTGCGGAGTATTGCATTATGTTTTTCGTAGTCGAAAAGGGGACGTCGACAAGGCGTGTCTGTAACACTATCCCTATAGTGACGTGCGTTGTAACCACAATACCTCACGCGTTGAGGTCCCTCAGATTGTTTTTTTCCGCCCAGTTATTGGTCGCCTCTATGCGGAGCTCCTCGAGAGACATTGCGAAATCATTTCTTCGACCCTTGGTCGTTTATTATTATTAATATCTAACATATAAATCCCTCCCTCAACGAAGCTGCAAGCTGTTTCTCCGCCGAGCAAGATCTTCGACGGAAGGACGAGCGGAGGAGATCCTTCCGCGTCGCCGAACACGTGGCCTGGCCTCGCCGGCCTTACACAGTAGGGAGAGTGGGGTTGTGTGGTCTGTTCTTTTCTCTCTGAGAATGCCTTTCTCTTTCCCCTCCCTCTCTTTCGAGGTCGTAATCACACTTCTTGCCCTCAGCTATGTAGAGGACGCCCTTTAGGTTTTGCCCACTTTGCAAAGGCAAATATACCTGGAAGGACAAGCTTGCCCCTCGATCACAAGGAGGAAGGCTGTGCGGCCTGTAAGTTACTTAAGCCCAAAACGATAAAGGACCGTAGGGTTAAAAGGTGGGCGGCCTACGCCATGTCTAGGTCAGATTCCTCGCCCGCTGCCGCCGCCGAATGTGACGAGGACAGTGATTACACAGCCTCCGTGACGGAGGTTGTAGACCTCTCGAGAGAGCGTTCGCACTCCTCTTCGTCCGTCCCCGGCCCCGACAAGCCCGGCTCACGCCCAGTTTATGGGGATGAACACCCCGGCGACAAGGACGCACACAAGAAATCTCAAAAACACATTCCCCACGACACGCATTCGTCAAAGACGAAGGCAGCCAGAGCGCCAACGGAGGCGCCGGGCCCACCGGCGTCTTCCGCCGACCGCAAGGGTCGCCAGCCCTCCCCGCCACCGCTCCCGCGACGGGCGACCGGGCACTCTGGAAATAAGGGCGCTAACCCCAAACCCTCAGGCGGCGACGCGCCTCGTAAGAGTGCGCACGTTGCCAGTAAAGACTCGACAGTACCTAGCGCGCACGTTGCCAGCAAAGACTCGACGGTACCTAGCGCGACGACGAGCGATCCCTCGGCAGACAGAATGATCGCCGAAAGCCTCGCGCATATATCTTCTAAGGGCGGCCAGAGACGGACGTCAAGTGACACGCCGAAAACCGCGCACAAGGCCAAAGAAACGCTGAAGGTGCCGGAAAGTAGGCTGGGACAGCTCCCGCCGTCAACGGAAAGCCCTAGCCTGCCAGAACACTTCTCAGAAGGCGAAGGCACCTTATCTTCGACGCTATGGGACATATCTAGACGAATACAAGGAGAAGAGACTCCTTTTTCACTCCCAGACCGCTCTGGCCTGCCTCAGTGGACCTTAGAGAAGTTCCAGTCCTGTATGGACACAAGTTAGACAGATTCATGGCCATTCCAGAAAATAGCACACCTAAAAGACCTAGGGAATTACTCCTAGAAAGTCCAAGGGCTAAATACCCGAAGTTGTTCTATAACCCCCTTCAGGAGGATATGAACTCTTACGACCTCACCGAAGAGGACACTCACTTCCAGGAGGAGTTCATTAATGAGGAGGACCAACAAGAGGGAGAAGGCTTCCATGAGGATTCTAACATAAGTGAGGAAGGGTACGAAGAAGACCCAGGTGAAGGTGACCCAAATCCCTGGCAGTCACCATCAGGGTCTACAGAGCCAGACATTATAGACATCAGGTCTCCTCAAACCACACCAGTCAGGAACCCTTCGTCTGTTGACGACCAGCCCACCTTTAATGCGCTGCTGAGGAAAGCAGCAGCACATTTTGAGGTTGAAACTGGGGAGGTCACCCAAGACACTGATTTCGTGGAGAGGATTATCAAAGAAAAAACCCCCACCAGCCAAACAATTCCAATACTCGCCTCTGTTAAGAGACGAATCAACCCTTCACTGGCCACCCCTGCACTAGTAAGAGGTGTTAATCCAAGAATCGAAAAATTGTTCTCACCCTCTCAATCAGACCCACTATATATTAAGGGTCACTCAATCCCGGACTCCTTAGTGGTGACTAACACTAGGAAAAGGGCTGGCGTTCTACTGTTTACCAGCGAGACACCCCCGGATAAAAAGGGGAAAAAGCATTATGCCCTAGCCAAAAGAATTACCACCTCGGCAGCGTTCTCAACTAGAATTTCCAATAATAACAGATTGCTGGCAAGCTATGCTGATGCGCAATGGGGAAAGCTTAAGCAAGACATTGAGGAGGTTCCTGAACCCCTAAAAACTAGATTGCTGGCTACAGTTAATGAAGGGTCTCTGGTCAACCAATGCATCGTTAAGAATACCCTTGATGCAGCGGAAACAGCTGGCCGCTCTTTGGTACAGGGAATTCTGCTGAAGAGCCACGTCTGGCTTCGCAATTCCGGGTTTGAGGCGAAAACGCAAGCGGCGCTCATTAACAAGCCTATTGAAGAGTCTAACCTCTTTGGAAAGTCATTGGACGACGCACTGGAGAATGCAAAAAAAGAATTTGATACCATAAAGACCTTGGACCAAATCTCAAAACCCCCTAACAGGCGGGGATTTGGCAACAAGCGTTCTTTTCGTGGCCAACTCCAGCAACAGAATCAACAACTTCAATATTCTGCCAACAACTACCAAAGTAATAGTGGCCAGTACAATCAGAGAGGTCAACGCCGTGGCAAGGGGAGAGGCCGGGGTTCCACCCCTAGAGGCTCCCAAGCCACCAACAACACCAAGTGACGCGAAGATTCGGGTCCCCTCCCATGCATCGCCGGTCGGGGGCCGGTTACCATCCTTTCTTCCAGCATGGAAGGGAATAACATCAGACCGCTGGGTACTATCCACCGTAGCCCGTGGCTACTGTATAGAGTTCAACAGTTCCCCAGCATACAGACCCCCGAGGGGAAGACGCATGACACCAGAACACCTCGCCATCCTTCTCCAAGAAGTGCACCAGCTACTGGAAAAAGGAGCTATAGAGATTGTGCCTCTATCACAGGTAACGGAAGGTATTTATTCAGTGTACTTCCTTGTACTCAAAAAGGATCTAACCATGCGCCCTGTATTAGATCTGCGCCCAGCGAACAAGTTTGTCAAACCCCAAAAGTTTTGTATGGTGACCTTACAGGAAGTAATCCCACTACTATCACAGGTAGATTACATGACAACACTGGACATGAAAGATGCATACTTTCATATTTTAATGTTGCCAGCGCACAGAAAATACCTCAGGTTTATGATAGAGGGCAAACACTACCAGTTCAGAGTGCTACCCTTCGGCATAGCATCTGCACCAAGAGTATTCACGAAAGTACTGGCAGTGGCAGCGGCCCACCTGCGCAGGTTATCCATCCCAGTATACCCTTACCTCGACGACTGGCTCATAACAGGGGATTCTTACGAGACATGCTTCTCAAACACCCAAAAGACTGTAGACCTTTTGTTCCAACTGGGCTCCTCCATCAACGAGAAGAAGTCCAGCTTAGACCCCAGCCAAGTCAAACAATTCCTAGGGGCTCTAATTCGAACAAAGGACGGCCTCGTCTTCCCCTCCAACGAGAGGGTCCAAAACATGCTGTTTCAGATCCCCCAACATGTGGCAGGTTGGGAGGTGACGGTGCGCAAAGCGATGCGCTTGCTAGGAATGATGGCGTCATGTATTTATTTGGTACCTCACGTGCGCCTGCGCATGTGCCCAATGCAAGAGTGGCTCAACAGCCAGTGGTGTCAGGCCAGCGGACAATGGGACGATCTAGTGGTGGTCTCGCAGGCCTTGGTTCTCTCTCTACGCTGGTGGACAAACGAAAACCTGGTAAGAGGGAAACCCTTTGCCACACCCGCAGTTGAAGACACTTTAACCACAGACGCATCCCTCACAGGATGGGGAGCTCACCTATCCCATCAGACTGCTCACGGAGTGTGGACTCCGAGCGTAACATCCAAGCACATAAACCTACTGGAGCTACTGGCCGTATTCAAGGCACTAAAAGCCTTCCAGGAACACCTACAAGGGAAGACAGTGATGGTCCTTACGGACAGCACCACAGCCATGTACTACCTCAACAAGCAAGGGGGCACCCACTCTCCAGGACTGTCCAAGCTGGCCCAGAATATCTGGAAGTGGGCTCTCAGACACATTTTCCTACTGTCACAACATGTACCAAGGGGAACTCAATCTGCTAGCAGACGAACTCAGCAGAGACTTCCCTCAGAGTACGAGTGGCGGTTAGACGAAGACATCGTCTTCGACGTCTTCACACAATTGGGATTCCCAGAAATAGATCTGTTCGCAACTCTATATGATTCTAAGCAGATTAACAAACATCAGAAGACAATACATTACTTACCGTAAAAGCATTTCTGATGGTTGTATCTGCTTAGATTCACATGCGCCCACCCTTCCTCCCCGCTCGGATGGAAGGAACATAGACACCTTTCTACATCTCTCTCTCTTTTCTGTACTCACTCACGTATAGAAGGCTCCCTCAGGGCAGAAAAAATACAAACAGAGGGACCTCGACGCGTGAGGGATTGTGGGTACAACGCACGTCACTATAGGGATAGTGTTACAGACACGCCTTGTCGACGTCCCCTTCTCGACTACGAAAAACAAAATGCAATACTCCGCAGTGACCACTGGATGTCGGACTATGCACAGCATGTGAATCTAAGAAGATACAACCATCAGAAATGCTTTTACGGTAAGTAATGCATTGTCATACTGACAGCCAGTACGCCTTTGGCGTGGTTCACAACTTTGACCGACTTTGGGCTGAGAGGGGTTTCTTGACATCACATGGAGCCAGGATTCGGCATGGCCCTTTGATTGTGCGATTGTTGTCTGCGCTCACGTTTCCAAAGCGCCTAGCTATAGTGAAGTGCGAGGCGCATAAGAAAGTAACATGTAGAGTGGGAGAGGGAAACACGTTTGCAGACAGGATTGAGAAGCAAACAGCCACAGATTTGGGGAATAAAATGATGACAGTACAGACTGAGGAAGTACCTTGTATGATAGAGAATGGAGTGGCCACAGTCAAAGAAATGCAGGCTGAGGCCACGACCGAAGAGATTCAGAGGTGGGCTGAGGGCTCTGCTGAGTTAGATTTGGAAGGATGTTGGGTGGACAAGGAAACAAAGAACTGGATGTTGCCAAATTGTTACGTAACTGTAATGGTTATAATGGCGCATAGCCCTACCCACATTTGCGCAAAGAAAATGGTACAGCATTTATCCACAGTATGGAAGAATAAGCACATACAAAATAATGCAGAAAGGCTAGTGCAGAATTGTATCACGTGCCTGCAACACAATGTAGGGAAGGGAACCGTGACTCCAGCAGGTAGTTTCGGCCCACCCTCTATGCCGTTTGAGGTGGTCCATTTTGATTTCATAGAAATGGAAAGGTGCCAGAACTACAAGTATGTGTTAGTGGTAATCTGTGCATTCAGCAAGTGGGTGGAGGCATATCCTTTAAAAGACTGTACTGCCATGTCCACAGCAAAAGTATTACTGAAGGAGTATTTCTCCCGGTTTGGGTTGCCCCGTGTCCTGTGGTCAGACAACGGCCCCACTTTGTGGGCACAGTAGTGCTACAGATCTGTGCAGGTCTGCAAATAGAGAAGCGATTCCACAGTTCCAGGCATCCCAGTTCTGCCGGGCTTGTGGAGAGACACAACGGAATCCTGAAGTCAAAGATAGCGAAAATTTGCGCTGGGAGCAAGTGGAGTTGGGTGGATGCATTACCCCTAGTGCTGTTGTGTATGCGCACGTCTGTGCAGGAGAAGACTGGGCTCTCCCCCTATGAGATTATAATGGGGAGACCAGCAAATGTATGGTGCGCCCCGCAGCCCAAAAGATTATGTGAGGGCGAGCATCCTATGTTAAGCACTTACTGTGGACTTTCAATACAAAAGTTGCGTTTGATTCATCAGCAGGTGCAGGAGGCATTGCCGATGCAATATACGGGACCGGGTCACTCACTGGAGCCTGGGAGCTAGGTGTTAATCAAAAACTTTGAACGGAAGACAGCATTAGCACACAGGTGGCGCGGCCCCTATCAAGTACTTTTGACAACACAGACGGCCATCCGAGTGGACGGACGGAAGGCATGGATCCATGCGACACATGCCAAAAGATTCCCAGGACTGCTGACAACTTCCGATGACCAGAGAAAGGAAAGAGTCTCGGAAACTAAAGAAACTGTTGCCAGTCCAGTGCCACAGCATCAGCCTGAGCGAGAAGTGAAAGTTGAAACAAAGCGCAAACGAGAAGTGAAATTCGAAACAGAGCCTGAGGAGGCTGCCAGTAAGGGGGAAGGGCGAAAAGTGCCTCAACGTTGCTTAGCGGAAACAACATCACTGCCGAGCGACACAAACCCTGCATTGCAAACACGAGCAGAAACAACGCGTGTACCCCTTTGGCGCCCACCAGTTCTCGCGAATGCACCAAAGCCAGAGAAAGAAACGACATTGCCACGACGCTCATCGCTGCCCATCATTGTGCCACAGGCTGACACTGAGCCTGATACTGGAAATGCAATGGCACTATTCACGGATCATACAATAGCAGGAGTGAATCGATATAATCTGCGGCCTCGACAGGCAAAGTGATCCACAGATCTTTGGTGCTTTTCTCTTTGGCCTTTGGTTCTACTCACGGGCGGAGTAGGAACCAGGGGCGTAGAGGAGAGAAGTGTGAGAATTGTGCAAGTCGGACAATTCAAGACTCCCGGCTCCTCGGTGCGCTTATAAAAGTATGTGTCAGGAGCCAGAGCAGGGCAAGCTGGACGCACGTAAGTACTAAGGCTGATAGAGTACATGTGTCCTAAGCCAGAGTGGGACAAGCTGGATGCACATGGTACTCTATCAATAAAGAACTGTTCAGAAATCGTCTGAGCAGTGGGAGAAAGAACAACTAATCTTGCTCGGGAGTGGATAAATGATCCAGGCTGTGAAAAGGCTGGCAGAATTGAACTGTGACATTTTTCATTGAACTTTTCTGGCATCAAGAACGAGAGACATTCACGACGAACTTTGCCAGCAAGAAGAAGGACGATGAAGAATAAGTCAAGACCGGTTTCAGCCTCCTCCTGCACCCCCGCTGAAAAGATAATAGATTTAGAGACTGTAAATTTAAGGAAAAAGCATGGTAAAAGGACTAAGGTACTGATTTGGACATTGGTCCTATGTTTTTTAAGTATGATAGTACCAACAATAACAGATATTACACTATGGTTCCTGGAATACGTACACCCATTAGAAACACATTTGCCAAAAGCAGCTACTGAAAGCCCGGTTCATGTAATCACCGGTACTTTGCCCCCAATGGAAGAGAGACATAGAGAAGGATACGGCAACAATACGTTGTTGCTCATCATGAACATGACCCATGCGGTGTTGAAGAAAAAAGATTGCTGGGTTTGCCCCCACTTACCACAGCACGGTGGGAAAGGGATAGGCTGGTATGCACAACCGTTGCCATTGATTTATTCCTGTGAAGTAACGTTAAGTGCAATGTTCTTTGGGAAATGGAACAAGAGTAATACGGGTCAGCTAGATGAGACCAATATGAATGAATTTGAGGAAGTAATCATGAGACCTGTGGGTTGTTCCATATTCCAAAAAGCTTGCGTGTTTGCACTAGAACCCATGAGAAAGAATACATGGAAAATAACAAGACTAGATAGATTACATAGGCAGAATAGACCAACCCCGCCAGCAGAAAGAACATCAGCAATGACATTTCGGATGAGGGATGAATGGAACAAAGATGCTGTGCCCCCTGCCGATACAGTGGATCACAGCCCCAAAACTGCCCCCCTATGTCTACAGAAAAAGTGTTCCTATGAAGTAGGAACGTTTAGCAACTGCCTGAACACAGTGGTTTTAAAACATGAAATAGAACCTGTGTACGTGGGAGACCCTGTTTATTTTATATGTGGAGAAAAAGCATATCCATGGTTACCTAGGAACTGGGGAGGTACATGCTACCTAGGTCTACTGTTTCCAGGAGTGTACCTCTTGGAGACAGCAGAAGTAGCCAGAAGAACAAAAGGTAGAACTCAAAGGAGTAGTGAGGATGGAATGATAGCAATGGATATAGCCAAATCATTTATACCGTTCTTGTCCCAAATAGAAAACTCTTACAATATAAGAAAACTGTCTGGAATATTACAAAAAACAATAGATTCCACAACGGATATTTTATTGAATATGACGTTAGAAGAAAAAGGAATAAGACTGATGGCACTTCAAAACAGTATGGCTCTCGATATAATATTAGTTGATCGTGGGGGAGTTTGCAAGCTCCTAAAAACTGCATGCTGTGTGTATATAGATGACTACTCCCCTACGATATTTAAAGCGATCCGGAAATTACATGTCATAAGTTCCACACTCTCTACTGAAGCAGGGGTTTAGGGGATAGGATCCTGGTTATGGGGATTATTGCGGTGTTGGGGATGGAAGTTAATTTCGATACTAATGATGGTACTCGGGATATTCATAACATGCTGCTGTTGCATACAATGCTTACCAATAATATGCACTGAAATAACTGATGGATGTACTAAGGGATGTATGCACGCATGGCTGGAATAACAGAGACACTGAGGAAACAAAAATAGTAAAACAATTCATGGCGATAGACATTAATGATGGAGATGATTCAGATATAGATACCCCAGACTCCTCCTCAGAAGAGGAGGATACAATGAATAAATAAGACGTTTGGCACACGGCCAAAAGGAGGGTTTGTCAATCTGGAAAAATGAATACCCTTCATTTGAATGATAGACGTAACTTGATGGCCATGGGCCAACCGTCTTATGCACCGAATTATAGAATTATAATCCGCTATGCTTGACCGACGAGTGGCCATTTTAAAATGTAGCAAGAATCGCCATTTTGCTTGTTAACCATTGCTCATTGCTTCCTGACTAAAAACTGCTTTGCAGCTTGCAATTCTTGCGGATTCTGCTTACTCTGCTTAACTGTTAACATTGTTGTCTGAATATGAAAAGACACGGTCGTGGGACTGAAGAGTTTGCTGAAACTCCTCATGAGTAGCCCAGAGAGGAATGCCCACGCTCCCTCTCTGTAGCCTTGGGAGGAAGCTGCAGGGCATTTAATCACTTCACAGCTGCCAGCCAGTCTCGTACGATGGTAGAATATGTTAGAATAATACAGTTAAAGGCTTGAATTATGCTTTTCTTACGGCCCCCTTCGCAAAAACCCTTTAGAACGTGTTGGCTCCCAGGACACAAATAGTACCTCATAGATAGCAAAGCTTAGAATGTGGCTCTTCCCCCGTGTCAGCTTGCTTCCAAGAACAGAACCACCGTGTTCTAAAAGATGCCTCCGCACTTTCTAATTGCACATTGTTACTAGAATAGACATCGAAAGCATTATAATCATCATACTCGTCGGATATGTCCATTGTCATCCCAAGTTCAAAGGAACTTAGTAAAGAGGGGTGTTGAACATGACTTTGCTGATTGTATGATATGCAATTTGTATATATGTAACTGATGTATGTAATTCGCTCTCTTGCGTCCCTCGAGGTCTAGGAAACTCACGTCGCGGGGCGTGAGATCAGAATTGGCCAATTGATACTATCTTTTGCTTGCAATAAACCCTAGCATTGGGAATTTGAAACCTCGTGTCTGGCGCATTTTTTCGTGTATTGTCATTGCCTTGTTTCCATAGCACGAGGGATCCCTAGGGGCCCCTTTCAGGTGAATGGGGAATTACCGCCCCCGCCAACATTGGAATGGGGCGGTAATTCCGCCATTCACCATGCCGGACTCCGGCGGCAACCGGCTACTTACATCCGTGTAATGAGGCCCATAAAGATCTTAGCAGCAATCTCAGGGAGCCTCAGGGGACCAGCGGGGAAACAGCAGAAATAGCCCACCCTCAGCTCCGGCCAGTGCACTTGTATTCAACAAATATCCTGCAGCTTTGACCCTCCTCACATAACATGCCTCCACAGCATTGCACAGCAGCAACAGCCCACTCTCCGCCCCACTCCGCTCTGCCGAAAACACTGGTCTTCTATAAATATTCTGCAGCTTTGACCTTCCTCACTTAACACACCTCCACAGCATTGCACAGCGGGAATAGACCACTCTCAGCCCTGCTCTGCTGAGTGCACTGGTCTTCAATAAATATCCTGCAGATGTGAACCTCCTCACATAACACGCCTCCACAGTGTTGCACAGTGGGAACAGCCCTCTCAGCCCTGCTCCACTCCGCAAAAAATCGCTATTACCACTGCAATAAAAAAGGCAAAAACAATGAGCAGTATGACACATCCCCCAAAGTTTCCACCCCATTTTTCAATAAGCGTCAAACAGACCCCCATTTGTCTGTCCATACCCAAAATTAATGATGCAGAGTTTTGGTTCAATTGTGCAGCTCCACATGCAAGGTCATTGGCCCTGGTGTCCTTCTTGTGATAGCTCCCCCTTTATTTATTTATTGTTCATTTGTTAGGCGCTTATAGAGTAAGTCAATTCTGTTTCAAAGCGCCCACAGGGCAACAGGGAGGGAACATGTGATTGAAAAACAATGAATACATGGAAGATAAAGACAGAACTTGGAAGTGCAGCGAGAAGAGGGGAAATGGGGGATGGGGGAAGTGCCGGAATGTACATGTCCGTGGGTGAGCAGCAAATGAAGTGCATAGTATGGTAAGTGCTATTGGGTAGACAGTGCAAGCCTACAGAAATGAGGCCGGTGGGTGCTAAGGCCAGGGTTAAGAGGTAGGCAGAGGCTTGGGCAATTGGGTATGGGAGGCCATGTCCCATAGGGATACATATGGGCCCTGGACATCAATCACAGAGACTGTGAGATTTGCAGAGGAGGGATGAAGGGAAGGAGGAGGTGAAGAGGAAAGTCTTGAGGAGTTTCTGGAATTTGAGGAGGTCCTGCTCAAGACGAAGAGGGAGGGGGGGGCTGTTCATTAAGAGGGAGCCAGCTGAAGAAAGTGATCGACCTCCAGCTGTCTGTTTAGCAAAACGCTTTACACATAGAGAGTTTGTGCCAAAGGACTGCAGAGGTGTAGAGGGAGAGTATTTAGTAAGATAATGTTGCAGGTAGCATGTCCCACGCCCCAGACAGCCTTGTGGATGATGCAGAGGGATTTGAATATAATCTGTGCTGCAACCAGTGAAAAGTTTTTAGGGCAGGAGAGATGCGGTCCCTGGGCTTAAGGCCAAGGATAAGTCTTGCTGCCCTATTCTGGATTAGCTGCAGGGGTCATAATGTGGAAGAAGGTAGATTCAGTAGAAGGCTATTGCAGTAGTCAAACCTGGAGAGAACCAGGGCTCAGGTAACATTGAGCTTCTGGGGGAAAGTGAGAAAAGGGAGAATTCCTTTGAGGAGGAAGAGTTGAAAGTGGGACTTCTTGGCAATGTCCTGGGTGTGAGGAAGGAAGGAGAGAGAGGAGTCGAAGATGATGTTAGGGAGAATTCTCATAAATGGTTGATTTCCCTTACCTAAAGTGTCCCCCAGCAGCTTTGCTGGATTTCTAGGATTTATTTTTTTCACCTGGTAAGAGTGTGAGCCTTTTTTTCCCACTCTTACATGTGCTTTGCTATGTGTATTTCTACTGTTTGTGTGATCTTGGGCACTAGAGCCTCACTGGAGCCTAACCTACTCCATGTGCACCAGTTTTTGTGTGTGTTACACAGCACCTTCAGTGCAGTGACACAGGGTTGTCTTTGAGACTTCCCACTGACTCCATTTTTCTGGGGCTGACTACTGTCCCCCAGAAACAGGTAAAGTTGCTATTAACTTTATATAGTCACTTTAAACCACAGACCCAGTGCACCCCATCTTACATGGAGTATTGGAAAGGGTTCACTCTTATCCCTTTTTGTCTGTGCCTCTTGGAGCTCTGTTTCGCTCCCTTAACATTAAGACTTGGCTGGTGGCAGTGGTATCTACCCTAACTTTCCTACCGCGATTATCTTATATAATGTGTTAATGTTTTAGGCTATTATATTAGCCTCGAACATAAACCCGCTTGACCAAATACATTTTATTTTGGTTCCGGCTGGGTTTATTCACCATTTCTTTTTGTTAAAGTCTTTCTCGTGTTTTTCTCTGCGCGCCAAACTGGGGATGATTCCTCTGTTCGCTGTCTTTTCGCTGGCTTCTGTACACAAGCCCTCCTTAAGGCGCCTGATAGTCTAGGTAGGCAGGATGTGAGGGAGGGATCTTCGGACCCCTGCCATGGGTTGCCGTAGTAACCCAAGTCACACTCTTGTCTGATTGGCTAAGGGGACTGGCCTTGCCAGGCCAGCCACCCTGCTGTGTGATTGACAGCAAGGCTGTATGAATGGGGGAAAACTGCATAAAAAGCCGGTCTCTGGGACTGGAAAGGCAGAGTCACTACTGGAACGAAAGAACCAATGAGGAACTGGAAGAAGAGGACCCCTACCACGACTGAACCGTCCGGTGAAGCCCTGCTGCAGGTTCGAATCTCCAAATCCGACGACAGAGAAGATCCTCCAGGAAACCTCTTCCCTTGAGGACCAACCAGTTCTCCCAAACTACAAGCCAGGACCCCTCTTCTGGTGAAATTCGCTGTACAGAGCTACAGTGGGCCAGATAGCCAGGAAGGTCGGACGTTGCTTGGGTTTTAAGGAGCACACCTTTTATTTGTTGTTTGGCGCTGCTGCTGGTTTCTTCCCTGGGTAGTGCAGGACCCTCCCGTCTTCCTACATCTGATCAGTCCGACAGTCGCTTCAGGAACCGTGAGCCTGCAGGAACTACCAGGAATGTCTGCCTCAGTTACAGCCCTCTCTCGGTTTTAAGGTACTGTGCAAATCTGGTTGTTCGTTTCGCTCAGCTGCGGTGAAAGTGTTTGAAATCTTTCTCCATTCTGAGGGCTTGTCCTTCTCTTCTCTTTGAACTAACTTTTCTACCTACCAACCTCGTCCGGAATCTGTGCCACAAACTTTACCGCAAACTACTCTGAACTGTGTGATCTTGAGCAAAAGACTTTTGACCTATTGACTTTGGCCCTAAGCCTTTTCTAGCTGATCTCACTGTAGTCTCTCTTGTTCAACTGTTCAGAATGCTTATATGTTGGTATTACCTAATTGCTGATAACTTTGTCTTTCCCTCCCTTTTAAATTGCTGGAGTGCCATTTTGCTCCCACTTCATTTTGTGAGCCTAACTTGTCTAGAATTTAAGGGAAGTGGTGTGGTGTATTTATTTGTAATTTTTAACTTGCTTAGAAAGGTGAACTGTTATACAGCTGATAAGTAAATACATATATATTATTTTACTTAGAAACCTTGAGTCAGTGTTTGCCTGAATCATAGTAATTGCTGTCCTTTGTGTAACTATCTTGTACTGCTCACTTACTCTTGAGATATGTCTGGCTGCTCCGCTACTGCTACCACTATAACTGTGTAGTACAGGCTTGTACCAAAGGTGATATTGTACTGTCACTTGTAGTCCTAATTGCGTGTAGTGTTCCCAAAGGGTACTGCATATAATTCTGCCTAACAGATGACTCCAAGGTTTCTGGCTTCCGAAGAAGGATCAGGTGGAGAGCCCATAGAGGAATGCCAGAGTGAGGGTGAAAAAGAGGGAGCAGGGTCCCCAATGGGAATGATCTCAGTCTTGCTGGCACTGAGGCAGAGATCGTTGGAAGTACACCAGGACTGGATGGCAGATAGGCAGTCAGGGATGATGGAAGATGCAAGAGAGTTAGCAGGAAGTTTGAAAAAGAGTTGTGTGTCATCTGCGTAGCATTGAAAGTTGAAGGCGAAGGAGGAAATGAGGAGTGCTAAGTGAGCAAGGTAAATGTTGATGTGCTATGGGGAGAGGTTTGAGCCCTGGGGGACACCACTGGTGGAGAAGGAAGTAGGTGAGGAGCAGGTGTCCAAAATGACCTGGGATGAACAGTCAGTTAGGAAGGAGGTAAGTCAGTCCAGTGCCCGCTCCGAGATACGTTTTACAAGGATGGAATGGTTAACCATATCGAAGGGAGAGGAGAGATCGAGGAGGATGAGGACAGCAGGAGAGTTAGAGTCCAGAGATGCGACCAGTTCTTCACAGGTGTTCAGAAGAGAAGTTTCCGTGCCTCTGGATGCTCAGAATTCAGATTGATGGTCATGGAGAGCACCAACATGTTCAGTGTGTGAGGTAAGTTATGGAAAGGCTGGCTTCTCCAGCAGTTTCCCAAGGAAGCGGATGATAGAAATAGGGAGGTAGTTGGCTGGACAGGTAGGATCTGCTGAATGATTTTTCAGGAGGGGGCGCACGAGGGAGGATGGAAAAGATCCAGTGGCAAAAGAGTGGTTGCAGAGATCAGCGAGTGCAGGGGCAAGACAGTCAATGCTGTCCTTGATGGTTCTGTAGAAGCAAGGGGAAACCTGTTTGGAAGAGACCTTCATGGAGCGGACAACTCTGGTGACTTCTTCAGGTGTGACAGGGGAGAAGGAGGAGAGAGAGGAAGGAGGGTGAGAAGCCATAGGAGACAAGGGAGTGCCAGAGGGCTTGGGAGAGAGGGTAGCGAGGGTGCTTAGAATGTCCTGAGTTTTAGTGGTAAAGTGTGTGGCCAGAGCGTTACAGAGGGACTGGGACGGAAGAAGGGAGGAGGAGACTGCGGAAGGGTTGGCTAGTTCCCTGCAGATTTTTAAAAGGGTTCAGCCGTGTTGTTGGATGCACCCGATACCCACGCCTGGATGTGGGCCCTCTTCTTGACACGGATGGAGAGTCTGTATTGCCTTTGGAGCAGGCGGCAGACCAGTTTGTCAGAGGGTGAGCCTGAGGTTTGCCACTTCCGCTCCACAGCTCTGCACTTGCGTTTCAGGGCTGCAAGTTCTGAGTCGTACCAGGTGTTATGTTTGGAGGCGGGTTTCAGGCGGATCCTCATGACTGGGGCAAGAATGTCAAGTGGGTTGGTAATGGCCAAATGGAGGTTGCTGAGAGTAGAGTCAGTGGTAGAGTCTGGGGGCTGAGGGGAGGAAGGTGGATGCAAAGGCAGCAGCGGACACTCGTTTCATCGGACGGATGTCCGTGAACGAGGTTGACAGGTCTTTTGGAGGGGCGGAAAAAGGCAGAGGGGACCCAGGTGCAAGGAGAGGAGAGACTGGTCTGACCAAGAGAGTGGAGTGACCAGAAGGGGGGAGAGGTCAGAATGGATGAGGGCGTCCAGAGTGTGTCCAGCCGTGACGGTTGGCTCAGAAGGGAGAATGGAGAGGGATAGTGATGTGCAGAGGTCAAAGAAGAGAGTGGATGCTCTGACAGGGGAGTCCAATTGGATATTGAAATCGCCCATGAGGAAGAGATTAGAGGTGGTTGAGAGTAGGGGGAAATAGAAGTTAGCCCATTCCAAGAGGAACAGGGTGGTAGCGCCAGGAGGCCTGTAGATGGTAGCAATGGTCAGAGAGGAGGAGGGAGAAATGAACAGCTTGCAGAACAGTCTCTCAAAGGAAGAGTAGAGCTGGGTGGGTATGATGGAAGATTAAGCCAACCCCATGGTGAGGTCGTGGCTTGGAGATGATCTTGAAGCCATCCGGGAGAAGGGAGTCAAAAGCAGTGACTGAGCTGGCATTGAACTATGTCTCAGTAAGAGCGAGAATGTTGAGGTCAGTGTCTTCAAGAAGGAGGCAGATGTCGGCAGAGTGTTTGTTGGCTGAGCATGTGTTAAGAGTAGCCAGGTGAAGGAGCTTTCCGCTTTTGAAGGTTTTCTGAGGTGGAGTACAGAGACGTGGTACACCAGTTAGTGGGGGAGGGACAGAGAGAGTGATAGGGGGAGAGGAAGGTGAAGGAAGGAAGTTAATGAAGGACAGCAGGTGCCGATCAAAAAGGAGGAGGTTGGGTTGAGGACCCTGAACCAAGATAGTGCCTGTGTGGTAGACATTAATGATGCAGCGTGATGATGAGAAGCCGGCCAATAGGATTTCCCATTTGGTGCGACCAGTAATGGGAGAGGATTTGAAAGGGAGGAGAGTGGAGATGAGATGAGGAGTCCATAGATCTGGAGAGGGGACAGAGAAGAGGATATCAGTGAAGAACTGTCTGGAAGTTGCACTGACGTAGGTGTCTGCGATGGGAAAGCCAGGGTTTGTAGACAAGATGGGCCTCATTACGAGTCCTCTGTGCTGGAATCCGGTGATTCCGTGATGACAGTGACTCCGCTTCCGCGACCGCAAGGTTGCAGAAAGAAGGCCGATTACGGCACGTGAGTCACGCGCAACACACCGAGGTGGAAACAGAGTCACTGTCGTTATGTAAACACCCACGCAGATGGACTTTACGCCACAGAAAATGGTGCAAAACCCGTGTCCGCCCCCGCCGACACGGAAACACCGGAAGCGGAAATACCATGACCGCGGGGAAAAAAAAACGGAAACAGAGAGGCGGCCATTATATAAAGCTCAATCCACTGCCATCCTCAGACACCACAGGTCAGATCACCTCCCTGAGACTGACAACTCATCTAACATCATCATGGCATCCAGGATCCCAGCACGCAGACAGCGAAAGCAACGCTTCAGTGAGGCTGAGCTCACAGTTCTGGTGGAGCACATTGTTGAGCATGCGGAAATGCTCTTTAGTGCAGGCCAGCGGCACGCTACTCAGCAACGCCGCAAGGAGGTGTGGGCGGAGGCAGCACGCAAGTGCACAGCGGTCGGTGTGACCACACGCTCTGTGAAGGACTGCCATAAGAGGTGGGATGACCTCAGGCTCCGGGTGTGCATCCTCATCACTACACACCGCCAACACAGCACTGGCACTGGTGGAGGCCCTGCATCCCCTCTCAAGTTGCAATTGTGGGAGGAGCGCTGCAGCAGTGTCATGCACCTCAAAGGCATCCACAGCATAGGAGAGGCAGAGGCAGGAGTGAGCCCACCTGCAGATGCTGGTAAGTGCACAGAGTACAAAGCCATAAGTATGAATGGGAGTGACCCGATGGACCCACTCACAATGCCCCCCCCCCAAACAGGGCAGGAGTGACCCAATGGACCCACTCACAATGCCCCCCCAAACAGGGCAGGAATGGCCCAATGGACCCACTGACTGGCCAGATGACAAGTACCACATCCCCAAAGCATGACCCCTGGAAATGCACACAGTGCGTGCCTGACTGGTAACAGAGACACACACACCTGAGTGCATCAATAGTCAAATGTGTGTACATGCAAGTGGTCATGGATTGTTATGTTCGATGCATGTGATGGACACATTTAGTAACATCACACAACTAACAGCATGCCCTCTGTATCCCCACAGTCGTGACAGGTGACAGCGACGACGGCCAAGAGGCAACGCAGCGGCCACCTGCACGCGCCCAACGCAGCACTCCTGCCCAGGAGGATTATGCTAGCTGCTCTGGCACACAAACACCGGCTGCATCAGGCACATCGGCTGCATCAGGCACATCGGCTGCATCAGGCACACCAGCAGCCGCCACCATCCCCATGCAGGCACCCACCCTGACCCCGGATGATGATTCGCAGCCCATCTGCACAGCTGAGGAGGCTGCATTGAGTGATGGAAGTGCCCCGGCCATGCAGGCCGAAGCAGTACAACAGGGTGAGGGGGACAACATGGATGAGGTTTCACCCATCCATGGCCTACAGTTCAGCTCCCAAGAATTGCACAGCCCCATGCGCTCCCCAACTCCCTCCATGGCTGAGCTCAGTACACGATTGCAGCACATCGAGCAACAACAATCCACCCTGACGCAGCTGGTGGAAAGACAGCTGGAGGAGGCAAGGCTGCAGCGTGAGGAGGCCATGCATCAGCGGGAGGAGGCCAGGCTGCAGTGTGAGAGCAATGCTATGTCTGTGTGCCGGCTCTCCACGTCGATTGGATGATTTGTGGCAACCATTGTCACCCTGGCACTCCATGTCAGGGAAGGGAACAGTGTGCAATCGAGCATTGCTGAGTCAATGTTGGTAGCCCAGCAGGCGTTTCAAGGACGCTTGCCCATAGTCACACCGACAGTCACCTCAGCCAGCACCACCCCGTCCAGCTCTGCCACTGGCAGCCCACAGAGGCATTCTAGTTGGCTGACTGGACCCGCCAGCAAGGACACGCCTGCGCATAAGCGCCCCCGCAAATAGTGGCATGTGGAGATGCCAGTCAACATGACATTTGGGGACACCATGGGTGTAGGGGGGTGGGTACGTTTGGGTGGTGGGTGGGCACGGGTGTACAGCTTCCCTACCCAATGCACTTTCCTTCCTGGTTTATTGATAATACAACACCTTTGAAAACTACCATAATGAGTGGACATCTGTCATTTCATTAGCAGACAAAATACATTTATTCACTGGCATCGTCATATCCATGCTTTGCTGTCAATCTGTAGTCTCTCAAAAGTAAATGCGAATGAGTGTATCCCGTGCTTGTTGGCCATCTTGCGCACCTCCGGGAGGGTGTGGAGCCAACCCATCCCCATCTCCATCCCCATCTTCATCCTCTGCGTCTGGGGGCACCAGAATGTTCCTGCGCAAGCACAGATTACGCAGCATGGCACACACAAGCACAATTTTACCCGTCTTCACTGGGTTGTAGAGCAGTGATCCGCCAGATCTGCTCAAGCAGCGGAACCTGGCCTTCAGTAGGCCAAATGTCCTCTCAATCGTGCCACGTGTGCGGACGTGTGCCCTGTTGTATGCCTCCTCATGCCTGTTCCTTGGCCTCCGTACAGGCGTCATCAGCCATGGCTTGAGTGCATATCCAGCATCACCTACATGGAATGGAAATGTGTGGGACATGTCAGTGTTTGTGGTATCATCTCTTGATCTGATGCAGTGCAATCTTGTGTCATCATTCATTCATCCATATGGGCCAAGCAGTGGTCGGACGGGTGGGTGATTGCCATTCATGGGTAATTGTTGTAGATGGTGGCATTTGGACATTGCCCTATTACTTGCTGTGCATATGAAGTTGTCCTTGTTGACAATAGTGGTTGGTAAGTATGGCACTGTGCAATGACGTGCACACATGGAGGAGTCAATCTATGGGCTGTGGTGATTTGGCTGTTGCGGGATGTCTCATGTGCAGCCGTCATGTGCATTGGGGGGGCAGTGGTGCTAAGTGTGGGTGGCTGGATTCAGCAGATCAAATTGTATGGCCTTGTGGTAGCATTGGTCGTATGTCTATTTAGGCAGGGTTTGTACTGTGCCAACCTGTCGTGTGTAGTTTCGTGATGTCTGGGTTATGCTGACCGTACATTATATGGGCCAGGGGGTGATGCATGTGCAGTTGTAGCAACCCACTCACACAGGTCATTGGCCTGGGCACACAACACACTTCCACAGGGCCTGTGCATTGGTAGTTGTACTCACCCAGTAGCCATGTGCTTTGTCCAGCGTAGCGTTCCATGTAGCGTGGCAATGTGGAATTACGCAGGACCATTGAGTCATGTGTTGACCCTGGGAAACGTGCGCAGCAATGTGTAATCACCAGTCCGGCATCACATACCATCTGTCATTCAGTGAGTGGTACTGTTTCCTATTGCGGTACACCATCTCCATTGCACATGGTACTGTCAGCTCTATGTGGGTGCAGTCAACTGCACCTAAGCAATTTGGCATGGCTGCAATGGCATGGAAGGCCAACTTTGTGGCAATGACCTCTGCAAGTGTACGGGGTAGGGCGATGTGTTCCGACACATGGCGCAGCAGGGCATCCAGTACCTGTCCCAATATTTTTGAGAAACAGGGTTGTGAGAGCCCGTGCAGCTCACCAACTGTGTGCTGATAAGTTCCAGTGCCTAGAAAATGCAGTACTGACACCACCTTCAGGAGGGGGGGTTGCGGTCGAAATGGCAATGTGGCTGCTGATGTCGTCCTCAATCATGGCGGTGATGTACATGATTGTTGGACGGTCCAGCCGGTATAATGTGTGGATCTGTCCTGGGGTCAGGTTCCAGGGTGAGGCCCTGATGCGGGGTATTGCAGGCTGCCTGCGGGTCGTGCATGCTGCACAGTTGGGTTTGGCATGGGTGCAGGGTTTGCTAACTGCCGCCTGCGCCTCCTCCGCCTCATCCTCCTCTGCACCATTACTGCTACTATGTGCACTGCTGCCTGTAGGTTCAATAGTCTCAGTCCCAATGCTGCTGCAGCTGCTGCCTGCATAGTTGTTTGGAGTTGGCCTGGGTGTGGGTGTGGCCCTTTTGTGGCCTCCCAGTGACCCGCTGGGTCCAGCTTGGCTCATTTGGGACACCTGTGGCCTGATTCAGCTCACCTGGTACTGTTTAACGTCATGTTCGCGGTGGCGCTGATACCGCCTCCGTGGCCACGGTTTTTCCGCCATTTTTATGGTGGAGTTTCCATGTCCGTGGTACTCGTGATGCCCATGGTGTTTCGTGTTGCCGGTAACTGGGGGGTTTCGCCGCCGACGCATTTTACGGATCCCTTACCTCCGCAGCGGCGGTTTGTGGTGGTGGTTTTTCCGGGATCGTGGGTTGTGATTACACGGTCACGGAAACGGCGCCGGTATGGTTTTACCGGTGGCGTTAAGTCCGGGACGGCGGACTCGTAATGAGGCCGATGTCTTTTTTGTGCTTTTTCCATCAAGACTTCGTGAGAGAGGGAGGATAGGTAATACTCTAGCAGTTTGAGAAGATGGATGTGATGGTGAAAGCCATAAGGGTGGCAGAGGATAGTTGAGGGATGAAAGAAGAGGGGCTGCAAATCACAGTTCTAGCTAAACTCACCAGGAGGCCTAGTAGTTACAAGAGGCACAAATGCAATCCAAAAAGGAAAATCGAATTTCAAACGCAGTGGCAAAAATGTGTTGCATGAGGGCACAGAGATGTCAGATCACACTAACCTAAATTATATTTTCAAACACAGTGGCAAAAATGCCTTGCAAGAGGGCACAGAGATGTCAAATCACACTAACCTAAATTAGATTTTCAAACACATTGGCAAAAAGCAACGCAAGAGGGCACATCGATGTCAAAACACACACACCTAAATTTGAATTACAAGTGCAGTGGCAAAAATGCAGTGAGAGAGGAAGTAGGTTAGGTGAGGCAGGAAGGCTGAGAAAATAGGCACAGCAATTGGTTCAGAAAGTTAGTGGAGGAGGCAATAGGAGAGTTCAGCCATCACTCACTGGTAGATCTGCAGGGAGCGTAGAGGTCCAAGTGCCCAAGTTCACTGGGTAGCAGTATGTAAGTCTTGAGGACAATTCATAGTTTGAGATGGGGTGCAAGAGGGGGAGGGCCTCCAGGCTCTCCTCGGCCCAGACAGTCACAGGCAGGGCCTTACACGTGGGCTTTAGGTGTGGGCTGGCGTTCGCCTGCCGGCTTGTGGATTGGCTCTGAAGTAAGGGGCACGGCCCAATCAGAGCACCTCAGGCTATGCAGAAGGAAGCAGCAGTGCTGCATACTGGGGCGGCCCCTGAAGCTTTCTATAAGGACGCCCACCTTCTCAGCGGTCACAGGGGGGGCATCAGGAGGAGGCCCCTCAGGGTCCAACAGCACTGAAGTAAGGCAGTTGTTTAGGTGTTCGGGAAAGACAGGCATATTCTTTAATCAGTTTTTGCAAGAAATCGAACAGCACCCCATTCTAAGTTCTTCCAGTTCAGATCGGCAAGTGCATCATCTTCCGGTCCCGTCCTCTTCAGGCGTGCATTGGTCCTCCGCACCATTACAAAGTTCCTGTCTCAAATGAATGCACCATTGTCCCAAATAGTGAAAACCAGCACAGTCCAAAGATGGTGGCGGAATCATCCTTCTCCTACTAACCCTAGACTCATTGAAAAAGCCAAGCTCAGTGCATTGCATACGTATGCTCAATGTCCCACATTGCATACCAGCATTGTCCCGTGCCAGTCGCTTTGTGAGATATCCCTAGACAGAGTTCACAAGGATGTAAAGGAAAAATAACAAATTCTAGGGGAGAAGTGACATGTAGGTGTATTTTGAGCCTCCATAAGGAAAACTACATTATTCAGCTCATATTCCCTCCCATAGTTTCAAACTCATCCCCACACCGTTACAGGCCCTGAATGATGCCATCACACTCTTATTACTGCTTCCATGTGGGTTCTACGTTGATAAAGTCCATAAGACAGACAATGGGCCTCATTCCGAGGCTGGCGCTATCCATGGAGTAAATAGCACCATGGTAAGCAACCATGGAGCTATTTACTCCATGGAAATCCGGCATGGTGAATGGAGTAATTACCGGTCCATTCCAAGGTTGGAGGGACCGGTAATTCCCCATTCACCATACCGGTTCCCCATCCCCATTCCGGTACCAAAAGGGCTCAATGGGAATGGGGAAGGAGTAAATTACGGCACCGTAAATTACGGTGCCGTAATTTACTCCAAGGTCCCTTTGCGGGTTGGATTTTTAACGCCTGCTAAAAGCAGGCGTTAAATGCCAACCCGCAAAAGGGAACTCGGAATATGGTGGTAAGTGTTAACGGTCACCGTTGCCATTAACGGTGACCGTTAACCCTTACCTCCAGCCTCGGAATGAGGCCCAATGATTATTCTTTCTTCTCAGGTATACATGTACTACAGAGTTTTGGGAGGATAGCTCAGGGACAATGCGCTCGCCTTGGAAGCAAGACGACGCAGAGCAACACCGGTTCAATCCCTGGTTCGGCGCTAAGAGACCTGTGGGTATTAAGCGCATTATAAAAAAACAATTACGATAACAACCCTGAAGGTATGGTTAAATTGCTCTCTCATGGGCTAACGCAGTTCTGGGCATCTAATCACTTTAAAAAAAATATAGACTTGACTGTGATAGGGGTGGGGTCTCAAAATCTTTCAAAAACCATTGTCTTGACTGGGCAGGGCGGTTGACTGTGGAGGGTGTATGCCTGTGGAGGGTGTATGCCTGTGGAAGATGACTGTGGAGCGCGGATGACTGTGGAGGGCGGACGACTGGGCAGGGTGGATGCCTGTGGAAGATGACTGTGGAGGGCGGATGTCTGTGGAGAGCGGATGTCTGTGGAGACCGGATGTCTGTGGAGAGCGGATGACGGTGGAGAGCGGATGACGGTGGAGGGCGGATGACGGTGGAGGGCGGATGACGGTGGAGGGCGGATGACGGTGGAGGGCGGATGACGGTAGAGGGCGGATGACTGTGGAGGGCAGATGACTGTGGAGGGCAGATGACTGTGGAGGGCAGATGACCGTGGAAGGCAGATAACTGTGGAGGGCGGATGACTGTGGAGGGCGGATGCCTTTGGAAGATGAGTGTGGATGGCGGATGACCGTGGAAGACGGATGACTATGGAGGGCGGATGACTGTAGAGGGCGGATGACTGTAGAGGGCGGATGAATGTGGAGGGCGGATGACTACGGAGGGCGGATGACTGCGGAGGGCGGATGACTGCGGAAGGCGGATGACTGCGGAGGGCGGATGACTGCGGAGGGCGGATGACTGCGGAGGGCGGATGATTGCGGAGGGCGGATGACTGTGGAGGGCGGATGACTGTGGAGGGCGGATGACTGCGGAGGGCGGATGACTGCGGAGGGCGGATGACTGCGGAGGGCGGATGATTGCGGAGGGCGGATGATTGCAGAGGGCGGATGATTGCGGAGGGCTGATGACTGTGGCGGGCGGATGACTGTGGAGGGCGGTGAGCGTACAGAGCGAACGAATATGAAGAGCCAATAAATGTGGTGGACAGATGAATGTGGAGAACACATGAGTGTAGAATGCGGCTGAATGAATATGGAGAGCACATGAATGTAGAAAA
Organism: Ambystoma mexicanum; assembly: GCF_040938575.1. Taxonomy (NCBI): domain Eukaryota; kingdom Metazoa; phylum Chordata; class Amphibia; order Caudata; family Ambystomatidae; genus Ambystoma; species Ambystoma mexicanum. The sequence continues at coordinate 314,882,246 of NC_090929.1, forward strand.
CGGTTGAGTGTAATGAGGGGAAGAACATGGACCGCGGAGGAGCTTAGGGAACGGCTGAGTACAGCTATCGGCTGAATCTGGCGAGCGACGGAATGTAGCGAGCGGCTGAGTATGGCAAGCAGCTGAGTATGTCGGGCGACCGAGTGTAGTAAGCGGCTGAGTATGGCGAGAGAACGGGTATGCGTCGAACGAACGAGAAATAAGAGCGAGAAAACGAGTGTACACAAAACAGATAAGTACATTGTACGGAAGAGTGAACGGAGCTGATGAATGCAGAACTGACAAGTGGCGGATGAGCATCTGATGCGAATGAGCGCGTAACAGATGAGCCTGGGGAGCGGGTGAACGCACGAAACAAATGAATGAATGGACCAGAGTGCATGATTATGCTAGATGGAGGAGTACGCTATACGGATAAATTCGCTGACCCGATGAACAGTGCATAAGAGCAGATGAGAAACAAAACACATCGCACGGACCGGACCCCTCTGAATTGCGTAATGTGCAGACTTTGATGTGGAACGCAAGGAACCGTTGTAAGAGCATACTTCATTTCACACCCCACGCTTACTCTCTCCTTACACCACCACTCAAGTAGAACACAGAGATACTATGACACCATTCGGTATAACTGTTCTCATATCAACATCCGCCGCTCACTCCCCATCACTCTAAGTAAACATTGCTGGTTTCTCACCCCCAGCCAAGCGTTCTCGTCAGGCCTAACGCTGCCTCACTCGGACTGGATAACTCCTGCCAGACCGAACACATACTCCTGATTCCTCAACCACCACACCTATCGCTAGGAAGCAGCTACCACAGAAATTCCGCACCAGCTGCACACATACCTGGTACGCACACGCACCTTTGACCCTCTCTAATCTCTCCACTGACCCGAACCTCGGTTCCCAAGGGCGTTCAACCTACCAGCACCTTCAGACCATACCAATGGTATATAAGGCGCTATATAAATGCAAAATAACAATAACAATAACAATTACAGAAAATGTATGGCAATCCCATAGCCTTTACCTCTGTACAGATTGGCAGCACAGTGTCACGAGAAGTGGTGTTCTGGACCCAAAATCCTTCTTTTGCAAATTTGGTCTTGGTTGGTTTAAAAATTCTTAAAGCGTAGGTCACAGAAAATGAACTATCTTGGTTTGATGCAACAACTCACACTCCTCTGGCAATTTTGACAAATCTGACGGGCCTGTTAGGTCCATGGACTTCCCGGATGAAGTTGATTGGTTAATGGGAAAATGTGGGGAATATCAAAATATCTCGACGTCAACTCCATTTTTGTTCGCAGACATTCTGGGAACACTTTAGACAGCATACTGAAAATATTTTCGAAAGGGACAATACACTGGCCTTAAAGGAAGCACACTTAGAGAGGGTGAGAGGTGATCAGAATGGGGTGGCGTATGTCTTGAAAAGAGCTAATAACCGCCTGTGTTCTTTTGGTGCTTTTGCAAACATAGGGCCTAATTGCGAGTTTGGCAGTAATTGGGTGGTAAATCTGCCAAATTACCACCAAACTCAATTACTATTACCATCACTTGGTCCTATGGTGTTACCACGGGATTACAAGTGGTGATAACACCCATTTATTCACTCCATAGGACTTTACTGGGATTTTGCCATATTTACTGTCAGCGGAATTGCTGTGCGGTAAATCTGCTGATTTTTTTAGGTAAAGTCGAGGATTCACCTCCAGCAAAAAGCTGCGGGTTTACCACACAGCAATTTCGCCAGCGGTACATCCACCAAAAATTATAATTTGCCAGTTCTGGGAAAAACAGCGGCACTCCCGTTACTGCCAACTGTGTCAGTAACAGAATTACTGCCACTTTTTTCTGCACCACCAAACTTGTAATGAAGCTCAAAGTCTAGTGGCCAGACATTGCCGGAACAGCACATTAAAAATATTTCATGAAAGAGAACGTTACAATAGTTTTATACATAAAACCTCCTTAGAGTGTTTGAGAGGTGGTCAGAATGGGGTGGAATATGTTTCCAAAATAGCAAAAAATGTTTGCCCTATTTCTATGCTTTCCACGAACTAAAACACATCCACAGAATGTTGTCCATGCCTGCTGACATTTTTTCTTTTTTAAAAAAGCATTTGGGAGTTGTTGAGTGGGTAGGGTATCAGGTCTGGTTGCAGTCTAGTCAGTGCCTGTCTGAAGATTGTTGTTCGTGTCCACGTAGTAGGTCTCGTCAACCTCAGTGCCGTATCCACGTTACCCCGACACTGAAGATTATTTGGTATTTGAATAGTGTCAGTGGGTCTTGTTGCCAGACCATGTAGCCACTTTACAGCACTTATTGTTGGGTAGAGTCTAGTGGGTCTTGCAATCCTCTGTGTCACAGTAAAATGTCCCAGGCCCTGTTACCCCTTTCCTTTGGCACTGGGGATGTTTTTTTTATTTCTATACTTTTAGTGGGTCTGGTTGCCAGGCCCTGTTGCCACTTTGCTTTAATTATTGTTGGTTAGAGGCTAGTGGGTCTTGCCATCCTCACTATATCATCCACATGAAGGTCCACCTGATCCTTGTTCCTACTAAGCCCTGCATTTGTCAAGTTATGTTAGTATATTTGTTACGTTAGTATATTTTAACGCGCCAAAGCTCGAGGGCATCCAGGCGCCAAGATTGGACAGGAAGAGAGCACTAGGTGATAACAGCAGTTTTATGCATTTTTTAGGAATAAAGCAGTTTTGAGCTGTTTTCTAAAGACTAGGTGATTTTCCATTTTGCGTAAGTGTTCCAGCAGGGCATTCCAGGCCCGTGATGCCTTCACATGAAATGCACGGCCATATCCATGAGCTCGCTTTACGCAATCTACTTCCAACAGGCAGGCCTTAGAGGAACAAAGATTTCTTTTGGGTTGATAAACCTTTAATCTATCTTTAAGGTAGACCGGGGCACTACCAAAGACAAATTTGTGGCAGATGGACAGCAGCTTAAACTGGATCCGCGCCGATAATGGCAGCCAGTGAAGCTTCTTTCGTGCCGCTGATGTTGGTTCAGAATGCTTCATCTGGTATATGATGCGGACCGCAGCATTTTGGATCTTTTGCAGTTTTTAAATATCCATCTTGTTGGCGCCTCCCAGCAGGGCATTGCAGTAGTCTACATGAGGGAGTATCACTGCTCTGACAAGTTTTGCACGGTTTTCTATAGAAACTAGTGGGGCGACTTGCCGTAGCACCTTAAGGGAAAGGAACCAGGTGTCTCTCCATTGACCGGGATACTAGCTGTGAGCCTGTTATAGAGTAGTTGGACCCAAGTCATAAAGCCATCCCCAACCACCATTCTTCCCATAATAGCTCATAGATATGGCCAGTAAAGCAAATCAAAGGCCTTTTCTGTGTCTTATCACCTTCACTGCTAGGGAACATGGGATTGATGCATTATGCAGAAATCGTATGTTCCTCCTGTTTGCCCTGCTGAGGATAAACCTGCTTTGATTCGGATGTACCATATCCAAAATGATGGCAGACAGTTGGGTGGCTAGTATTTTAGCAAGGAATTGTGTTCCCCCCCTTGAATAAAGATCTTGACCTGTATGGATATGGGCTTACCAGCTTTGGTATTTGCACTACAATCAAAATCCAGTGCAAATTCTTCAGCCTCTCGACTAGTCATGAATATATTAAAGGTTTGCATACTCATTTTGTTTCCTAGCCTCTTCCACATTTCAGTTGGAAAGCCGTTGTGGCCGGGGGTCTTCCCTGATTGGAGATTTTCAATCTCCTCCTCAAGCTCGTCTCTGGTGATTTTCGCATCCCTAGCTCGTCTGCTCCTATGTGAGCCTTTGTACTGGGATATCTGTTCTTATTTTATGTTTTAGTTGTTTATTAATTTTCATACAACATACAGCAGTAACACTTGAGTGACCCAGAATATAATGACAGTCCAAAAGGATCATCAGTTTAATAGCAGCATCCAGGTAACATTCTATATCTCAACAAGCAATAGGAGAATCCTCATTTGACATGGATAACAAATATTGTACATAAGGGTCCCATCCATCAGTATGTCCATGTTTTATGTTTTTAGAATAGAGATAGCCCCACCTTTCAGTACCGGCTTTCATTCTTTCCAGCGGGTCCTAATGTCTTTTACCGAAGTGATGTTAGGTTCGACGAATTTCACAGATTCCTTTTCCAGGGCATCAAGATCATCTGCCCTACTGAACTACTATCAAAACCAAGGATAATATGCAGTGAGTCACCACATACCTCCAGCTTGCAAAGACCTTCCTCTTATATTCAGTTGCAATGGGGCGTCATCTGATATCCACTGGGGGAGACACTCCACTTCTTGGATTGTATGGGTCTCTCCTTGTAAAGCAAGAAAGTAATCAAGTCTGCACAGTGAGTTGTGGACCCATTAGTAAAAAGATGAGCCTTGCAAGGTGAAAGTATATGTCTCCATTTAACAACCAAGCTCGTCGCAGACACACAATCATAAAGTTTGCTCTGATTTCCGGGGGTATCCCCAATCCCTCAGTCTATTCATCTGGCAATCCATTACATCATTGAATTCCCCCAACCCAATTATCCTCCATTCCATCCATGATAAATGTGATCAATATTTTGATCAAGTTTGAATCTCTGGGAAAAACTCCCCCTTCAATGGGGGCAGAACATACATACTCAGAAATTCCAGAACCCCTCCCCTATTTCTCCCACTACCACTACATATCTACCTATTGGTTCTATTTCAACCGTAGTAACTTTTAAAGGGAACAACATATTAAACATAATCAAAGTAACCTTGGAGCTTCCAGTGATCCTGGTATGATAGGTTCTCACTTAGCGGCCCATTTCCATGAATTTACAATAGGTTTCCATAAATTACTTCTCTTGCATGCCAACCACATTCATTCTATGCAGGTTTAGGAACTGTGAGACCATCCCTCTTTTAATTACTTTGCAGAGACCATTTACGTTCCTTTTAAGGCAGGTATCTTGCATCCAAGCCCATAGCCAACTCCGTCATCAACATTGACAGTTCCAGACCTCATCTCCCGATTCCACTCCCATTCAAGTACATTTCTTTATTAATTAGAAATTACAAATGTCTTTTATGGGTATGCAAACTCTTAGCACTGATCACCCTTGCACTGTCAGAGGTAAAATTCGAATTCTAGCCTTTCAAGCTGAAGTAATATCGAGTATCAAATGCTTCCCATCTCAGGCATACTCTTTAAGTATCAACCCCATTTTCAAGATGAGGCATCAGGTCTATTCGTCCAGATCCACACTTTCATTGTTGCGACTCTCTTCTTCCGTCAATAACACCTCCAACTGAGCATCATCCCAACTGGCGGGAGAATCTCCCTCTCTGTTGACTTTTCGTCGCTGTGAGTTTCATCTGTGTCTGTGTCTCAAGTCCAGCCAAACCCATGCTGCCTGTGGATCTGTGAATAAAAGGGATTTTCCATCAACTATTACTTTTTAATTTGCTGGGAATAACCAAAGTTGGCTAGATTCTCAAAAGTTAGCACAAATGGAAAAAGCGCTGAGGTTGCACTTTTTGCATTTGTGCTCCTTGTTGAAATGCGCAGGTCACCTTATTCTCAAAGTTGACCTGCACAGTTCAGGAGGGGTTGGACGGTAGCACAAAGATATGCTGTCCTGCCCCCTTGCATACATTACCAACACTAATGTATGACAGGCTCCCAGCAACCATGTGGTTGCTTGGAGCACATTTCACAGAGAAGGGCACGTCTCTGTGAACCTTTTGGAGAAAAAATAATTTTCTTCCTTGTTTGCAGAGTTAAGGAACAAGCACAGCAGGGTCAGAAAAGGGGCATCTGAATGAACACATGTAGATGGCCTTTGATGCCCATCTAAGAGGCGCTCATTCAGATGCCCTTTGTTGGTTGGGGTCCACCTTTTTTTGTGCCCACAAAAGGTTTGAGAATCTGCCTGAGTGTATTTATTGCCCAGCCTCATTTCGGTTCCCCTCAAAAGTCTGGTGCAGTTTCTGTTGTAGTCTCTGTGTATTCCTTGTGTTGTCAGGGTAGATTGCAACTTGAGGGCCATCCGCTTTTTAAAATCCTTGTTTTTTGGCCACCTGAAGGATTGTGTCCTTGTCTCCATCGTTTAGCAGTTTTGCTCCCCACTGCCCTAGACAGTGCTTTCAGAGAAGGAGGATTTGCAGGGACCCTGTGAGACCTTTCAATTAAAAATGTTGGACAGTCATCTAGGCCTTAGAGTCCCACAAAACCATACCTCCAAGTACAGGTTCAAAGATGTTCCTTTCAGTCATTCTGAAAGTCCAACTACTTGAGCATTACTTCTGACAGAGCCACTTTCTGTTTGCTCCACCTTGTTCTCTAGTTGTTTGACTCTATTGAGCAGCCTAGATGTTTTATCACTTATGAGTTTGATAGTTTTCTGTTGTCTAGATTCTCTGTTCGGCCTTCTCGAGTTGTGATGTGATCTTCCGTGTGTCCTGTCCTAATAATTTAAACTCGATTCCCATTGACACTCTGCAATTGTTGATAGCCTGAAACACATCCACAATGGCAAGGGAGTCATCGCCCAGGGGCTCAGGTTGCGGTCCCCCTTCCCAAACCCAGCAACTTTGGGGGACCGGGGGGTTCAAGGCTTGCAAAGGCACCACATAACTGTACATCTTTTTCTGTTGATTAGGCTTGTCCCTGGTCATATATTGCAATCACAATGTCACAACCCAGGAGTTGAACGGTGTCCAAGAAGGTTTTGTGACAAATATTATGTTGAGGACGGTGTACCACCACTTGACAGCTAGGATCCTTCTCTGTCATCCCTCAAGACAGAAAATCCTCATTGCTCTTTCTTGAGATCACCACTATCAGTGCCACCGACTCTGCACCTATTTATTCTAGGATTAGAGGGTTTGAGTGCTATTAGTGGGACAGAACAGTATTAGGCGCAAACTCCTTACCTGAAGGTCAGATTATTTTGCTGACCCACAGACCAGATGAGAAGTTGCCCCCAATCAGAGCTTTCACACTGTTGTGCTGTGTCAAGACACACCTATGTGAGCCTGTGAACATCCATTTCTCGTGCCCCCAAAATAAATCGGGAGATCAAGGAATAAGAGAAGGGGAAAACACAGAGTTGCTTGCTCCCACAGTGCTGGTGGGGCAGATGCAGCTCCCTGACCGTTCCTCCAATATCTGATCTCTGGTGTCAGATCTTGAGGAGCCCATTCCCCCCATGCCAGTTGCTCTCCTGGGACTCGAATTGCAGAGCTCTCTTTTAGTACCTACATGACTATCACCCTGTGTCTCCGATCCTCCAACCCAGTTTGGGCTTTCATCACCCCTCGTCAAGCTGTGGTTTGCAGGGCTTCCTTAGCACAGATCTTCACTCACTCGGCCCATGTTGATATCCGGCTGCCATTTTCCTACTGCAGAGGGGCCTCTTGTTTCTCTGCTTTCGTCTGAATATCTGCACCTGTGTAGGCACTGTTCCAATTCCCAGACGTTTCCCTTGGCCTCTGGACATACCTTGAAAACCATGGCCAGAGCAGGAGCTCTTTATAGATGCATCCTGCCAATTCATAGATTCTCTAATGCCCACATGTCCTGTGTTTTATTACAAAGGCTTTAGGTGCGTCATATTGGTGTAGTATTTACATATTACAATCCTAGCTTCACAGGACAAAAATCCAAAAAGGATTAAAAAAAAAATACAGTTTATCTAAATGAAGAATTTGTTAGTTATAACACCATATTGTTATTAAATGTAGGTTGCTGAACAGAAAATGCCTTATTTCTGGTAGCAGAGTTCTACATATGAAAATATAGAAAACATTGCATTGTACTTAACACACTGCTGGATGGTCCAGTTACTTCCTCCATTTCTTCCCCGTCTTGCTCATTCTCCTCCTCTTCATTGCCACTGTCTGCTTCTCCTTTATCTCCTTCAAGTGGTTGGAGTGGTAGGTGGTGGACGGCCATGTGGAGGAAAGCAGGAACCATCTTGGTGCTCTATAAAATGAAGACTTGCCAGTCCAAGTGCTAGTCAGAAATGAAGAAAAGAAATGGCAGGATACCATGGACGAGCATTGTCCACTCACAGAGGTAGAACTCTGCTTGTCGTTCCTGGATGAGGTATCACAGAGCACTGTTTTGCACATAGAGCCCTGTGGGATTTGTGAGCCACGTGATGGAGACTGGCCCTTTTAGGGGAAAATGGCAATGTTAACGTGATTTTCTTCCCTGCCCGAGCAGACACTTAGGAACACGAATCCCACGGCCTGTCTTGACAGATCTGGGGATCGGGTGGGCCTAAGAGTCTGGCACAGTCAATCACAATTTGACACCATCTCTCATGATTCTGAGGAGGATGAACACTAGACAGACTCAAGAGATGGAAGTTAAATTTATATTTTTTGTTGAAGGAATTGCACTATGGGTCAAATGTAGTTGTGCACTTCTCAATTCCTTTGTACTTTTCTCTCCTTGCTTTTCCTTACCCAAGCATAATCCAACATAAAGAAAATAGAACTTCTCAAAGCTGTTTATGCCTATGTTGCAACAATAACATAAGATGAATTCTCTGCTTAATATCCATGTCTCTGATCTCAATACAGTCCTTGAATTCAGTAAAGTCTGTAGGTTTCTAATTTACAATTTCAATACAGGTGGGGAAATCTCTTCCCTGGCAAGCCCCTCAAGCACTCACAGTCCTTGCTTTTAAGTGACTTCTCTTTTTTCTGGACTCTTATTTTTGTTGGTGCATTGCTTCTATCTCTCATCTCTGTCTTCTTGGAAGACCCATTTCACTTGGGTCTCCTGTGCCCTATGTGCGCCACACGCTATGCCACTATCACTGCTGTGGTTTTGGCAGAACACCACAAGAATGAGCACTTGAGTTTCCACTGGAAAGTTGGCCAGCTGAGCATCCCAACTGGATGGTATGGTGGCAGATCCCAAAACAGAGCGACAGATAGATCTCACCTCCTCCATCATCCAGGTTTCTGAATAAGGTTGCAAGCAACCTATATATCGCTTCGACAGGTTGCAAAACAATTATATTTAAATGGTTCTTTCATGCAACCCTTCTCTCCTTATTATCTCTCTCCTTCACCTCCTTCTGTACCTTATCATCGCTCCCCTATATGCTTGTGCTTCTACACCTTCTCATATCTAGTCCTACAGGCTCAAATCTGGCCTGTACCTTTTCTTCCACTCCTCCAATCTCTTCTTCACTCGTTTTCCCCTCGTTCTCTTTCCCCTCCTCGCCACCTGGTTTGACTTCAGCTCCATCCTGGGTCTCTTCCTTTTCAATACATTCTTCCTCCTTGCGCCTGTTGTTACAGCCAACTCCTCCGTAAGTTATTCCAGTCCTCCAATTCATTTATTTTCCTCACATTCCTTAGTTCTTCCTCCTGCCATGTGCTTCCTTCTGCTGGTGCAGGTCATTACCTCCTCTTTGTTCTCTACCTCCCTTCTTTGCCTTTTACCAACTCCTCCTTATTTTTCCAAGTTCCTTCATACATGGCCACCCACCTCTGATCTCACAGTGCAAGAAGCAGACTATTCATTCCACATCAGTGTGTTTTCTGGCTCTAGTGTTCTGGGGGAATCATTTTCTTTGAAACATAGAACTAGGGACAACTAGTGTGTAACTTGGAACTACAACACCATTCTGACTTGTTGGCCTGGATACAGCACTCTTTATATTAAACCTTTATCTGCTATCATGTCTCATGGGAGGTAGAGGTCCTGTGACAATCCCCTGGGGTGTACACTAGGGGCAATGTATTTTGAGTTCCATTGTGCATCATTATGACAAACCCCTGCCAAATGGCTGAGATATGGTGCAGTGGGCCAGGGGATTCTTCCTACACCACCCAAATCCTATCTTGTTTAGTGGTCGTGGTACCCTGCCCCCTTTTATTAGGCAGAATCATATGCCGTACCCTACACACAATAAAGACTACAAGTGTAAGTACTATTTCACCTTTGGTACAAGCCTGTACTACACAGTAATGTGGTAGCAGTAGCTGAGCAGCCAGACAAATCTCAAGAGTAAAGTGAGCAGTACAATAGTTTACACAAAGGACTAGCAATCATAGTGATTCAACAAACACTTAACTCAAGGTTTCTTGGTAAAAGAATATATATTTATTTACACAGTCATTTGGAAAACATTCCATTAGCAAGAGCAGCTCAATATCACAAACTAATACACTACAATACACAACCAATCAGTTTCTGAACAAGTTCAGCTCTCCTGAAGTGGGAGGAAAATGCACTTCAGTTACTTTAAAAAGGGTTAGAAAGACAAGGATAAAAGAAAGATAGCGCAAATACTTTGTAGAGGAAGGGCAAATAGTTTCAGTACACTATAACCAGCAATTCAATTCAATAGGCCTGGTCCAAAGTCAATGGTTCAGAGTTTTGTATAGGATAGGTTAGTTCTGGTAGTAAACGGTTAAGTCTTTGCCACGGTTCTTGGAAGCATTTGGTCAGGCGAAAAGTTATACGTTGGTTTAGGGAAGGACAAGCCTTCAAAGTCGGGAAAGTTTCACAAACTTTCACCGTGGCCGAACGGAGTTCTGCACCACACTTGCACAGTACCTTGTAAGTGAAGAATAGCTGTAGCGGAGGCAGTTGTTCCTGGCAGTTCCTGCAGATCTCGCTGTTCTGAGCTTCAGTCGTGGGGACAAGAAGGTCGTCGGGAGGTTCCTGCACTGCCCAGGGAAGAGGCCACAAGCTTGGCAAAACGTTGGTTTAAGGTGTGAGTGCCTTAAAGACCACAAACTGGTATCCTTCCCACTGGCTATCCGGTTTTTAACAGCACTCTGGAGAAAATTCGACCAGTATGGGGACGATATCCAGGCGGCTTACGAGTTGGTTGTTCCCACCAAATTCAAGGGAAGAAGTTAACCTTGAAGGGCTTCTCTGTCGATGGAGTTTCAGGCAAATCAGACCTGCAGCAGGGCTTCACCGGTGGACCAAGAGTTGCAGCACTTGTCTTCCTTCAGCTCGTCTTAGGTTCTTTCGTTCCAGTGGTCGACTCTGCTTTTGAAGTCCCAGAGACCTGCCTTTAAACAGTGTTCCCCCATTTATTCCAGCCTGGCTGTCACTCACACAGCAGGGTGGCTGTCCTTGCCAGACAGCCTGTCGGCCAATCACGCCAGAGTGCATTCAGGTCTCCTAGGAGACTAAGCACAGGGAGTCTGGGGCACCTCCCTCACATCCTGCCCACCCCAGACACTCAGACGCCAGAGAAGGGCTTCAGCACTGAAGCCCGCCAAAGGCCGACAAACAAAGGGACCAAACCTGGTTTGGCGCGCAGAGACAAACACAAGAAGGACCTTTCCAAAAAGAAATGGCGAAAAAAGTTGACCGGAGGCTACCGGTGTTCGCGGTCGGGAAAAATCATAGTAGTTTGTTTAAAACCGCTGCCTCCAGCCATTTCAAGTGGGAAAGGGTAACATTTGACTATTACATGAGTGTTTAGACTCAGGAGAAGCTAGGCAACCCCTCCAGCACTCTATAGGAAGATAGTGTGTGCTGGGTCTGTAAATTTAAAAAGACTAGTAAAGTCAATTTAACTTTACATGCTCTGGGGGACAGTAGTCAGTCCCAGAGAAGGTATTTAAACCTTGGGGAGTCTGAAAGACATCCCTATGCCACTGCACTGAAGGTGCTGTGTGACACACAAGAAAAAGATGATGCCTATGGATTTGTTTTAAAACTCCATATCCAAAGAACGCAAAAGTAAAACACATTGAAAATGAAAAGGTCAAAGTCCCAAAATATAGCAAAAGAGCTGGAGGGCTCTAAGGTAGAAGGAATTTAGCACTTTAGCACTCCTAGGGCCAAGACTGGGACTTCTTCACTTGAGACACTACTCAGATCATTCTTCCAGCAATGTATACATGTCTATAGAAGCTCTTGCTTTTGCCACTTGAACATCCGGATATAGATTGTTCTCTTTTTACATCAGAGTACTCACACATGAATGTTAGATACTGCCACCATCTAAGCCTGTCTGGACTACTGCAATTCCCTATATTTAGGTAGCCATGATAACCTTTCAAGGCAGTTGCAGATGGTGAAGAATTTAGCCGCTCTCCATCCTACATGAACCTCTTCTTTTGACCACATCACTCTGGTTCTTACCCAACTTCAAGACTCCTATTTCATACTTGGCCCAGTTTTCAAATTCTTTCTATGACCACAGGCTTTCGAACGGATTGTGTCTTTCCACATATTCCTCAACTTTTTATATCTTCCCTTCAGTGTCATGATGCCTATCCCTGGGGATCCAGATCAAATCCAGCAGCCCCGGAAGCAGGCATCAAGTTATTCCAAGCAAGCCCAACAACCCCTGCTAGGGGCCATTTGGGTGCAGTCCTGGCGACTATGGCGCCAGGCTCATAGATTAAAACTTACCTGATGCAGACCATGCTGTAAACTTACCTGATACAGACCATGCTGTAAGAGCTCCAACCCAAAAGAGGCTTGGAAGGGACTACTTTACCTTGGGACTATTTTTTACTCGGGTGGGGTCGGGGAGGAATACTTACCTGGGACTACTTTGGAGGCTATTTAAACAACACCCGAAGAGCAGCACACGCTTCGCGTTATTCTGCATCCAGCAGCGTAACGCTCACCGTGCCTGCAAGTCTGCATCCAGACTTCTGCCACGCCCGCCTCGAGCCTGGAGCTCCTAGAAAAAGGGAGAAAGAAGGAGAAAAGGTTAGAACAGGAGCAAAACCTTTGATCCTTACCTGAATTCCAGATCCACCGCGCCTTCGAGCTGGAAGAAAGAAGTTATTTTATGCGCGTCGCCTCGCCTGCTGCAGCGCGCGCTGAACTCACCGGCCTTCGCAGCATCTTCACTATCCACCGCATCCTTCTGCATGTTCCCGCCGCACTCCGGCACCTAAAGGAAACACAAGAACAACAAGGTGAGCCAAGGGAATAAACAGAGGCAATATTAGTTACCCCCCATAGACTTACCTGATTTTACCACCGGGGGTACTATTCCTCTTCACGGGTCGGCACAGCCTCCACCGTATCTTCGCCGTACCCCAGCCCCTAAGGGGAACAAAAGGACAGCAAGGAGAAACAAAGGGACAATCAAGGGGAAACCTCCTCACCACAATAGACTTACCTAATTTTACCGCCGGAGGAATTATTCCCCGAGACTTCATACTTTTTCTCAGCACCTGAATAAGGGAGAAAGCAACAGGTTCCATACTGACATTATTTCAGCGAACTGTGTTGGATAATACAAATCCGTACCTGAATGTTACCGGTTGCCACAAGGAACTCTTTGCTAGGGTCAAGCTCCAACCTGCAAGGAATCGGACAAGAGTGAAAGTCAGACATTTGAACTCTTACGAACTATATACTTACGGCGTCTTGCCAGAATTCTCAGAGTCAATATTGTTCTGGAACTCACCAGAGCCAAGTGAGCGTAACAGAACGCGAAGCCTACCCACAAATTCCCACCCGGGCTAATTACTAGGGGAACTGGGGGCTGAAGTGCATTCCGCCCGTCAAGAAACCAATGCTCTTAGGAGAGAACTGATTTTGTCAAAGGAGCGAACTGATTACCTTGCTAGGCAACTACTTCAAAGCCAGGCTCGACAATCACCCCTACCAGGACTCGGGGAAAGTCCAGCTCCTGTGTCATCGAGTAACCCTGTGCAAATAAACCTAACAGGAACTATTCCATTAGCTCCGCCCGAACGCTTTACCGGGGACCCCAAAAGGTTCGCCGTGTTTATGAACCAATGCCGCTTGCACTTTTTATGCAGACCTGGAGCCTTCCCAAACGATCAAGCCAAGGTAGCCTTTGTATTGTCATATCTCAGCGGCAGTGCAGCTGATTGGTCAATTCCACTAGTTACTCAGGATGACCCAATTCTTCGGGATTTTCAGGGCTTTCAAATGAGCATGGAAAGACTATTTGCCCGGCACTCCCCAGGACAGGCCCTGGATAACGAACTTTTGTCCCTACGACAGGGTAACCAGGACCTTCTATCCTACATCGCGACTTTTAATAGGTTGATAGTGGAAACTGGATGGCCCGAGGTAAAACGAATCACGTTATTTCATCGAGGGCTTCGAGGAGAACTCAAGGATGTCTTGGCTCAAGTTGTGAACCCACCTCAAGACTGCGCTGAATATATAGACTTAGTGGTCCAGTTAGATCACAGACTTCAGAACAGAAAGGCTGATCGAGCCAAGTTTGAGAATCGGGTGTTGGTCAAAACCCACGCTAACCCCAAAGGAGCAGATGCTTCAGAACCCATGCAAATCGGAGGGGTTAAAGGACCCTTAACCCAGAAGGAAAGAGAAAGGAGACGGCAAATGCAATTGTGTCTATATTGCGGAACTTCTGTGCATTTTCTATGGGATTGCCCTGTAAAACCACCCAAGAAGGTGGTAGGAGCTGCTGATAAAAGCCATATGGAGTCAGACTGGGGAAGCGACCACACCCGACAAGCGTAGAGGTCCGCTTGCCGAGCTTGAAGAAGGATACTCATACCTCGCATTTCATCATACCAATGGTCCTCGTAGATCCAAGGCAGCCATTATGTATGTACGCAGTAAGGGCATACATTGATAGCGGGGCCATAGGAAACTATGTGCACTATGAATTGGCTTCCAGGATGAATCTACCTCTCTGCCGAAAGACCACCTCAAATGTCATCACCACAGTCGATGGAACTGAAATTGCCTCTGGGCCTGTAACTCATTCCACCGCAGAGATGACACTATTGGGTCAAGATGGGCATCGAGAGACTATTGTGTTTGATCTAATCAAAGCCCCACAGTTCCAAATAATACTGGGGATACCTTGGTTGGAAACACATAATCCTTGTATTGATTGGCGAGAGAACAGAATAACCTTCCCGGATTGTGCACAAACCTGTTACCCAAAGAAAAACTTGAACGCAGGCCTGGCCACAGTCACCACATCAGTCATGCAATTACCTCCAGAATATCAAGAATTCCAGGATGTCTTCCAAGAAGAACAGGCAAACACCTTACCACCTCACAGATCGTACGATTGTAAAATCAATCTCATACCCGGTGCACAACCCCCTTGTAGCAGGATCTACACCCTTACGGAACCTGAGAACCTTCACCTACGGCAATACCTAGACCTTGCTAATGGCTTCATTCGCCCATCCAATTCCCCTGCATCTTCAGCTTTGTTCTTCGTTCCAAAAAAGGAAGGTGACCTCAGAACGTGCATCGACTACCGCGCATTGAACCAGATCACTGTTAAGAACCGATACCCATTGCCTCTGATCCCCGAACTACTAGACCAAGTAAAGGAAGCCTGCATATACACTAAGTTGGATCTCCGGGGGGCATACCATCTGGTACGTGTGAAAGGGGGCGACGAATGGAAGACCTCTTTTCGCACTAAGTACGGGTTATTCGAATACCAGGTGATGCCCTTCGGGGTGTGCAATGCACCAGAAGCCTTCCAATACTTTATGAACGATGTCCTTCGTGAACTCATTGACGTTTGTGTTGTTGTATATATCGATGATATTCTAGTGTACTCCTCTTTAGAATCTGACCATGTGAAGCACGTCCGAGCAGTCCTTGAGAAATTGCGCCAGCACAAACTATATGCAAAACTGGAAAAATGTGTTTTTCATGCCACAGAAGTTGAATTCCTTGGGTTTATCCTGAGTCCAAAAGGAGTCCGAATGGACTCACGAAAGGTGGATGCAATTCTTAAGTAGCCATCACTGAGTTCAGTTAAAGGAGTACAAAGCATGCTCGGCTTTGCCAATTTCTACCGCAGATTAATCCCGGATTTCTCACATGTTGTACATCCCATCACAGCACTCTTGCGAAAAAAAAAAACGCTTTGTGTGGACTGAAGAAGCTGAAAATGCCTTCCAAGAGCTGAAAGCGAAATTCACGTCTGCACCTGTACTAAAGCACCCACGCCCTGAACTTCCATACATAGTGGAAACTGATGCATCCAGTTTAGCCATGGGAGCTGTCCTGTTCCAAAAGGACCCTGAAACTGGCCAGCTTTACCTAGTAGCATTTTGGTCCAGAAAGTTCTCGGCACACGAGTTAAATTATGCTGTTACCGACAAGGAGTTATTAGCCATTAAATCCGCCTTCAAGGCTTGGCGCACTATCTTCTCGGTGCCAGGCATACCATTACTGTAATCACCGATCACCGGAACTTGCAGTATTTAAAGACAGCCAAGGCCCAATCGTCACGCCTGCCCCAATGGGCATTATTCTTTGCCGAGTTCGATTTCGTGATAACCTATCGACCAGGTTGCAAGAACGGTAAAGCAGACGCCTTATCCCAAATAGGGATGGGAGAGGCAGAAGTGAACCCAGAACCAGTACCTATAATTTCCGAACAAAGGATTCTTGGCATGACTACTCTACAGACACCAGAAGACATTCAGGTAAAGATCCAGCAACTCTTCCACAGCCCTGCAGGACTGGGTAAAGAAAGGCCCGGACTACTCTGTCACCAATGAACTGCCTTATTACCAAGAGCGGCTATTTCTGCCACACAAGGAACTACAAGAGCTAGTTATTTCCCATTATCATGACACCCTAATGCAGGGGCACCCAGGTATCGCAAAGACTGAAGCTAAAATTAAGAAACAATTCTGGTGGCCCACCTGGCGAAACGATATTAAATCATTTGTAATGTCTTGTGGCATTTGCGCCCAAAACAAAAGTCAGAAGTAAAAACCAGCTGGACTCTTACAACCTTTAGACATTCTGCCTACACCATGGCACACCTTATTGTTAGACTTTATTACTGATCTACCTCCATGCAATGGATTTAACACCATTCTAGTTATTGTGGATCTTTTTTCCAAGATGGCCCACTTTATTCCTTTAAAGGGATTACCTTCAGCTTCAATCCTGGCCAAGGAGTTCCTCGAAAACATTGTTCGCATACATGGATTTCCGTCCGTATTGGTCTCTGACGGGGCAGTCAATTCATTTAACATTTTTGAAGGAAATGTCAAATGGTGCAAATCGATGTGAGGTTATCGACCAGTCACCACCCCCAAGCCGATGGTCAAACGGAGAGGACCAACCAGACTCTTGAACAATACCTGCGTTGTATGTTACATCAGACTGAGAGTAATTGGAAAGACATTCTTTGGATCGGCGAATATGCATACAATAATTCAGTACATTCTGGAACTGGTCAAAGCCCCTTTTATACCTTATATGGGCACCATCCTCGAGCCTCAGACCTTGACTCACCCCAACACTTAGAAATGGCCGCAGTGGACCATCTGCATTCTACGATTACACAAGCCTTTAAGGAAGCAACTGCACACATAAAACAAGCGAAAGAAAAATACAAGAAAAATGCTGATCGGCATAGAAGTGATACTCCACAATACCAGATAGGGGACCAAGTATGGTTGGCCACAAAACACATACCTCTAAAGGGAACACGGACCTTTAACCCCAGATATTTGGGACCTTACTCTCTTAAGGCCATTATCAACCTAGTGGCCGTCAAGTTGGACTTAGCTGCTCATATGCGAATTCACCCCGTCTTTCATGTAACACTTTTGAAACCAGTGCACCCAGGGAGAAGATTAACCAAGCCACCAGACCCCATCCTTATAGACGGGGAACCCGAATTTGAGGTTAAGAACATCTTGGACTCCAAGCTGGTGAAGTCAAAGTTTTTTATTTAATCGACTGGAAAGGTTACGGACCACAGGAAAGGTCATGGGAACCTAGTGACCACGTTCATGCACCCCGATTGGTGAAAATATTGCACCAAATTTTCACAGACAAACCAAAACCACGGGGAAGAACGACTTTAGGAGGGGCCTTGGGGGGGAGTGCTGTCATGATGCCTACCCCTGGGGATCCAGATCAAATATAGCAGCCCCGGAAGCAGGCATCAAGTTATTCCAAGCAAGCCCAACAACTCCTGCTAGGGGCCATTTGGGTGCAGTCCTGGCGTCTATGGCGCCAGGCTCATATGGAGAGTCAGTCCTGGCGCCATAGGCGCCAGGCTCATAGATTAAAACTTACCTGATGCAGACCATGCTGCAAACTTACCTGATGCAGACCACTCTGCAAGAGCTCCAAGCCAAAAGAGGCTTGGAAGGGACTACTTTACCTTGGGACTATTTTTTACTCGGGTGGGGTCGGGGAGGAATACTTACCTGGGACTACTTTGGAGGCTATTTAAACAACACCCAAAGAGCAGCACACGCTTCGCGTTATTCTGCATCCAGCAGCGTAACGCTCACCGTGCCTGCAAGTCTGCATCCAGTCTTCTGCCACGCCCGCCTCGAGCCTGGAGCTCCTAGAAAAAGGAAGAAAGAAGGAGAAAAGGTTAGAACAAGAGCAATACCTTTGATCCTTACCTGAATTCCCGATCCACCGCGCCTTCGAGCTGGAAGAAAGAAGTTATTTTATGCGCGTCGCCTCGCCTGCTGCAGCGCCGCGATGAACTCACCGGCCTTCGCAGCATCTTCACTATCCACCGCATCCTTCTGCATGTTCCCGCCGCACTCCGGCACCTAAGGGAAACACAGGAACAGCAAGGTGAGCCAAGGGAATAAACAGAGGCAATATTAGATACCCCCCATAGACTTACCTGATTTTACCACCAGGGGTACTATTCCTCTTCACGGGTCGGCGCAGCCTCCACCGCATCTTTGCCGTACCCTGGCCCCTAAGGAGAACAAAAGGACAGCAAGGAAAAACAAAGGGGCAAACAAGGGGAAACCTCCTCACCACAATAGACTTACCTAATTTTACCGCCCAAGGCATTATTCCCCGAGACTTCATACTTTCTCTCAGCACCTGAATAAGGGGGAAAGCAACAGGTTCCATACTGACATTATTTTATCGAACTGTGTTGGATAATACAAATCCTTACCTGAATGTTACCGGTTGCCACGAGGAACTCTTCGCTAGGGTCAAGCTGCAACCTGCAAGGAATCGGACAAGAGTGAAAGTCAGACATTTGAACTCTTACGAACTATATACTTACGGCGTCTTGCCAGAATTCTCAGAGTCAATATTGTTCTGGAACTCACCAATTCCTTCGAACCAGTGAAGTAACTGGTTATCTACGTGCCCCTGCGCTCAATGCAGGATGGAGAGCTCATCTTTCCAAACCATCAGGTGAGACTATAAGAGGGGACATTAAAGGTGATCAGTGGGGAGAACAGCGGGGGTGGGGGGTTTACGCTCAACTCCACGGGTGGTTAATCTCCTTTCTCCATTTGCAGAAGAATACTCCTACGGCCCAAGCAAACGAAGCTAGGTGGGCCAGTCCAGTCCGTCATCTTGGCACTACGCGTCACATCGGTGGAGACCGCAGCTGTCCAGTTCAGATCGACGCCCCTGTGGGAGCCAGGTGAGCGTAACATTCAGCTTCAGCAGCTTCAGAAAAATATTTCAGCAGCGGGCGATGTGTGTTGATGTGGTCGACTCGATGTCCCTCGAGGGCTTCCATCTCGGAGTCAACGTCATTGTCGGTATATATAGCACATGCAGCACCGGTTAGCTTCAGTTCTGTTTTTCTGTGATAGCTAACACTTTGAGAATTACAGAGCGCTTCGGTTCACGTCTTAAGAAAACTGCAACACTCTTGAATATGATGGCTTCGTCACCATCCCCAATCCACCCCGAAGACCGAGTTAAAAAAATGCCATGATTGTGGCGCCAAGATGTCGCTCACGGACCCTCACTGAGTGTTTCTGTGGTGTCTTGGCATGCAGCACAACATGACCAACTGTTGATCCTGTCAAGCAGTGACCGCTAAGGCCTTGAAAGAGCGAAAAGGGAAATTAGCGGCGTGTAGGCCTCAAACTAAATTCCCCTCGACAACTCAGTCGAAGAAACGCTCGTCCAACAAGTCGAGTCGTGACTCTCCTCGAAGGAAAAAATCAAAAAAGCGTTCTCGATCCAGAAGTGGGTCACACCATTCTTCATCTTCCTCTAAGAAGATGAAGAAAAGACACTATAGCTCACCTTCCACCTCCTCTTTCGATTCTCGCCTGAGAGAATAATTTCTTGCCCTACCAAATCGTCGACTCTTGCTGAATGGGAGTAATTCAGACAGGAAATGTTGAAAATCTTCAAGAAGGAGACCCCGATCCCCTTGAAATGAAAGAAAAGACCAAACATCATGCTCCGGTCGAGTCTTTGATGACCGACAAGGACAGGAGTAAGCCAAAATCCTGTTTGCCCTCGAGCCCGGGACACAGGCCAGAAACCCCACGAGAACCTTTGAGGTGTTGACTTAACGAGAAATCTTCAAAGACGCTGTTGAGTCGGGGATCGAGCCCCTCAAGGGCTTCGATAAGGTTTTCAAAGACATTGACGTTGTTAGCGTTGAAACCATCAACGCTATCAAGGTCAAAACCATCAGGGTCAAAACCATCAACGCCATCAGGGTCGAAACCATTGGCGACATTGGTTTCGAAGCCAGCAACGCCTTTGCCCTCTAAACCTGCTAAGGAAGTGGACAAATCATTTAAAACCTTACCAAGGATTGATTATTTTCAAGTCTTTGGCCCTCATTACACGTTGTGCCGTAAAAGTCGACATTTACTGGCATGGCGCTATTAACGTGTCCGCCTAGGCAAGAGGGCGCTAATAGCGTACCATTGCAAGTACGCGGACAGGAGCATAGCGCCATGCCGGTAATGACCCTACCGCCATGCCGCTAAAGACCCCTAAAAGTCCCTTACCGGCTTCGACGAAAGTGCTGATAGCACCTCTGCCCTCACTCTACATGCAAATAGCGGTCACCGTTAAATAGCGGAACCGGAAATAGCGTCATCGCACAGGAATGGGAAAGAGCACAGCGGCCATCTTTAAAAACACAATCCATTGCCATCCTCTGCATCCAGGACCTCTTTCTACAAGACTCCAACACAAAATCATCCCGGATAGCCCGAAGATGCCAAAGGCCGTCAAGAAAGGCGCTGATCGGCAGCAAAAAGAAAAATTCAGCGACGAGGAGCTGATCATGCTTACAGAGACACTTGAGGCAAATGCCAATGTAGTATTTGCCAATGACATGCGGCGGGAGACCCTCGTCAAGAAAAAGCCCATCTGGGCAGAGGTTGCCCACAAAGTCAGTGCGTTGGGCACTACCACCCACACTGTCAAGGACTGCCGAAAGCGGTGGGACGACCTACGGGTCCGTGTACGAAACATTCTGGCTGTGAATCGCAAGCTGGGAATGGCCACAGGAGGTGGTGCTGATTCCCCTATAAAACTCTGGGAGTGGGAGGAGACCTGCGCCAGCACAATTGGCGTGGAATCGATCAAGGGTGTCGGAGACATGGAGCATGGTTCGCCCACTTCATCAGATGGAGGTGAGTGTATACATCAAACAATGCACTGTGAAGAGTGAGGGGCCCCCCAAATATGAGTCCATAATCAGGCTATGGATCCAGCCACAAACATACATGCACGCATCACCACATACACGTGCAACTCAGACCCATTCATGCATTACCCACCCGACATCCCCATTACCGGATTCCAAAATAAAGAGGCCCCAATGCATAGCGCGGCATGACGTAAATATTCTGCATAAGGCACGTAGAACCATAAATGATGGTATTCCCTATTTTTGTCCCCTACAGGATCACAGACAGACACTGATGAACCGGGCATTGTGACACCTGCTCCCCCAGCAAAGAAAAAGCCCAGGACACATGAGACAGGGGACACCGCCACCAACTCAAGGGGCACCGGGAGGAGTGAGCAGCAGCAGAGGGGCAAAGGCAGCAAGAGCACCAGTTCTACACAGCCTGAGGCCACGGCTGCTGCAATTGTTGCACCCACGGCAGTGTACCCCATTACATTGGAAACCAGCACGGAGGGCCCGCACTCTGCTGCCACCAGTTCCACTGGTGAGGCAGCAGCCACCGCGCCGTTGTCGGACTTGGAGGAGGCAATTGACATTCAGAATCAAAGGCAGACCCCCAGCCCACCACAGTCCATTGAGCCAAGCCCAAGGCCATCATCACAATCAGGTAGCCTTGGAGAATCAGGCAACAACACCGTAGAAGGGCGATTGAGCCCTCCGGTGTCCCAGAGGCATGGACCAGGGCGCAGCAGTCACCCCAAGAGCTGGACGCAGTCAACATGACCTGGCAACCATCAGCCAGAGGCAGGTTGAAATCACTGCGCTGGTTGGCCAGCATGTGGCAGACGCAGCCCGTCTGAGGGATGAGCTTAGCTTGTATGCAAGCCAGACAAGAGAGGGCATGGAGGCCTGCACAAAAAGGATTTGTGAGGAACTGGCCCAATTTAGGCAGGTCCTCACACGTATTGCGGACGCCATGGAGCGACAATACCCCCCACCACCACAGGATCATCTGGGCACCTCCTCCTCTGCGAGTTCCCGTCAAACAAGTCCCCGGCGCCACTCTTTGCGCACCATGAGGCGCACGTCATCCCAACCACCCAATAGCGGAAGAGGCCATGAGAATTAGGGCCAGCAAGAACTAGCTGGCACATGTGGAGCAGGACACCTACACACTATAAGCCTCACATGTGGGTGTCGTGGGGGGAGGGGGGAAAGGGTGTTTTTGGGAGTGTTGTGGGGGGAGGGGGGAAAGGGTGTTTTTGGGAGTGTTGTGCGGGGAGGGGGGAAAGGGTGTTTTTGGGAGTGTCGTGGGGGGAGGGGGGAAAGGGTGTTTTTTGGGAGTGCTGTGGGGGAGGGGGGAAAGGGTGTTTTTGGGAGTGTTGTGGGGGGAGGGGGGAAAGGGTGTTTGCACAGTTGGGGCCATGCACTTTGTGTTCACATTTTGATCACAATACACTGTTGAAAAGTTGAAAGACAGGCTTGGTCTTCATCATTGTGTATGTGTACTTTATTGGGGACAGGGTCCTTTGTGGGCCTCACCACATACATCAGGGCAACACTACCCATCTCCATCCATAATAGTTCACCCTTGTATCTCATAATTTTTGATACATCAGATGCTGACGCACATCGTGTCCCTCCTGGTCATCGCCTCTTGCATGTCCTGGCGGACCATTTCACCCATCCTCATCCCCATCAACATCATCCTCATCTGGTGGTTGCATGGTAATGTCAGGTGGCATAGGCACATTCCGTCTGATGCACATTTTGTGCTGCATAACACATGCCATGGTTATCTTCGGCACTTTGTCATGGCCGTACAGGAGAGCCTCACCCGGCCCACTTAGGCGCCAGAGCTGTGTCTTCGAAAGGCCAAATGCCTGCTCTATCACAACGCGGGTACGGGTATGTGCACGATTGTAGTCCTCTTAGTGCCGGTTCTGTGGGTTCCGTACAGGGGTTAGGTGCCACCTCTTCAGGGGATAGCCAGCGTCGCCTGTATGGGGTGAGGAATGGGTACCCGTTACCATTTATCTCTGGTGCGGCCTGTACATGTCACACAAATCGACTTTGCATTGTGATTCAAAATCACGACTACCAGCATAATGTCTTGATATGGGCAAAATCTTCCTCGGGGCCAGCCCTTTGAGAGCAAAAAATACCCAATTCAGCCCAAAATACAGTTTCTATTGTGCTGAGCAGTGATCTCATGCTAGTGACAGATGACACCTTCAATAGGTTTTAGTATTTATTCTAAAAAGTGAATTTCATATACATTTGGTATTCAAGTTAGAGAAGATTACAAAGCACAAAACTTAGAGAAATGCAAAATATAGAGAAACATAGAACTTAGATAAACATAGATAAACATAGAGAAACACAGTCTTACGCCCCTTCAATCAGCACTGGGAGACCCTGGCCCTCATAAGCTAGCTGTAACAAGCCCCGCTCAGAGAACAGCGCAGAAGGATGCCGTCAGAGCTCGAAATTCCGGGCACTTGATTTTGCTCGAACCAAGTCCACAGGACGATCTCCCACCCGAGTCATGTGAGCATGTGTATTTTATAATCTCGTGCTGCCCGTCCGTGACGCACAGTTCCAGAACTTTCCCTGTGCAAAATATAGGCTGGCTCATGGAAAAAACCCAACTCTGTTAATTTCCACTGCTCCTTCTTCTGAGCCCCTCCCTGGCTCCCTGGAGCCCATCTGCCAAAGCTCAGGAATGTCTTATCAGTGCCTTCCCAGAGAAAAGGAGATTAGCTTGGGGCCATGCAGGGCTACCGTTAGTGAGGCAGAATATTCTAAGGGAAGCAGGGATGTATTAACCCCATCTGCAAGCTCTAAAAGGCATGCACTCATAGCTTAGTGCTTATAGCGCTTAAGACTGGCTATCTAAGCGCTATATAGGTGCCATAATGTTCCAAACACTCCAAAAATACCTATTAGCTACAGAGCTAGGGCCCTCTCCCTGCCTGTCTATCAACAATGCATAATGTGACCTATCACTCATACTAGGCCTGCATATTCCTTGTAGCTCACTACTGCATAATGGAAGTGCTACAACAGACTACTGTCAGCATTTTTAGCACATACTTTGAATACACTATTGGCTTTCAGCGGCTAATGCTGTCATCTAAAGCCCTGATTGGCAAGGTTGCAATTTTGTGTATCACTACATTCCACCCCTATTCAACGTGTGTGCGACAAATGCTGACTAATACACATCAATATAGTATTTAGTGCAGTGATAAAGACCTTGGGGCTTTGCAAGAGGTTTAAGCAAACTACCTTCTAGCGGTTAGTTAGCGTGGCATGCAAGGTTAGTAAAAAACACTACCTAAACAAAAATGTACACAAAGTGAACAGTGACATATACCCTTGCCAAAACCTGGCCTACACAAAAATACCTACACAAAGTGAACGTGGACATTTACTCTAGCCAAAACCTGGCCTACACAACAATACCTAAATAATTATTGTATAACTGATTGTCAGTTAAAAAGCAGCATGCAGTTAGAATGTCAAGGCAATCCAGTGTAGTCTAATCTACAATGCACTATTGCATTTATGTATGGTTATCAATTCTAAAACCTGGCAGCCTTTAACTCTAAGGGCCTACCCTCCCCCCTGATCCCAGGGCATTCAAACGTGACTATGGGCTGTGTGATTAGACACTTCCCCCATGTATGTGGAACCCAACCAGAAACCATCTAATTTCGTGAACAAGGTGAACCCATGGGCACCAGGTTATCTAAATAAAAACAATTCTACTAATTTACATCAAGCATGGCATGTGTTATTCATGCAATCAAAAGCAAGCAATTTGATCCATATGTATGCTGGTAACTGTAGCTCTGCGTGCCAGTGTGTGGAGGATGGTCGCCCCCACTCAGTAAAAAGCCAACACCTGCTGATTAAACAATGTTTGCCATACAATGCATCGTGTGTATTTAGCAGTCTTGTTGACCTGCCCTATGGCAGAAAAAATGTCTTCATACCTAAAATTCTGCCATCGCCAGTGGTTGCCAATACTTGTAGCAGTGTTGGGCGTATCAATAGGCCCCACTAGGCCAGAATTTATATAGCAGAGCTGGCATCAGAACCCATAGTGGCTAGCTTATTGTGCACAGTTTCTATGTCACAAACATATAAAGCTCCTGTTACTCCCCGCTGCTCCTGCAATTAATGAATCTAGCTCCCTAGCTACGCGCACTCTAGTGATGGGCCATAGAAATGGACTCCATTTGTAGCAGCTTGGTAGTACTAAGGAAACATTGCCTCATGATAAATCTATGTCTAAGTGTATCACTGTAATAATGGAGGTGTGCATTACCAGCCTACAATTTAAATGTTGCCTTACTACTGGAAAATCTAACATGTTCACAGTGTCTACCTATTGTGACTTGGAGAATACCCTTCTTCAAGTGGGATATCTACCATATACAATACTAGTTTTAGCCACAAACACCATACTACCCTCCGGCAGTGGCTGTTTCATCACACCATTGTGTAAAATGCATTTAGTCAAGTTATAGTGCATAAAATCTTGGCGAGAACACTCGCTGCAGTTCTTGGTCAGAAAAACATCACATTAAACAAATTAAACAAATCGTTGTATCCATTCACTGAAACATTTGGGCCTATGACTTCATAGACACCAGTCATATGAGTCAGTGACAAAAGATGTCTGACAATGTGCCAGGCCAGTACGCTAGCAATTCCATGTGGATACTCATTTGTAGCGCTTTTCCAAAGAATTATTCCAAATGTCTACAATCAAAAGGTGACTCTTTGCATTAGTGTGCTGGAGACAGCTGTCCCCACTAAAACATGAAACTGGTTGGTTTAACAAAAACCGTGTCACACACTGTGTCATAAAATCAAACATCAAGTCAGTCATGGTTTCATTTACCTGCCTTAAGCTGGCTGTAAAAGTATCCAGTGTTTCAAAGGTTACCATCTCAAATTAGAGCTCACACACTTGGCAGCATTACTTCAATTAAGGATCTTAACCTACGCACAGGTGACTTTGATGTGCGCACTCATTTTATCTCAAAATAAATTACGCTCCTGCTTGCATATTTCTGCTGCCCCAACAATTCATAAATCATCTTCCTGCCTACGTGCAACGTAGAAGGTTTTTTTTTTTTTCAAAAAGCAAAACATCTCTGGTTAAAGCAATTCAGTTGGAAGAGTAAAACCATTTCGTCTTTTCAGATTCATCTCAAAAAAGTGCATTTAAAAACCATTTTTCAATGTGTTAGCATAGTAAAACCATTTCGTTTTTTCAGATTCATCTCAAAAAGTGCATTTAAAAACCATTTTTCAATGTGTTAGCATTCAAGTGCTGTGTCACACAGCTGTTTGTGGTGCATGATCTTACAGTCCACAACTCATTGTCCATAGTCCTTTAAACAAGAAAGGCAAGACATGTCAATTAAGTTATTTCCAGCAACTGAATCATTTGAATGTGTAGCATCAAATATTTGATAACTAGCCAAGTCTGCACCATGCCAGTTCAGCAAAAGTTATTACTCTGTTGGACACCTTTCGCAGGTTGCAGAACAAATGTCCTCATACGTCATGCATGCTAGCAGCATTGAGTGCGGTGCAGGACACGTTTAAAGTTGACACCCTTTCTCTGAGCACAGTTTGCTTGACTGATCAGTGTCACCCGCAAATTGAATACATCTACTTCTGTACATGGCGCGCTATTGTCTTGCTTTTTTGCCTAGGCAAAATACAAACAGAAATGTTAGGATGTCATCAAAACTTCAATATCAGCGTTATCCACCCCTTCCCTGAACACCACCCCCATCTTCAGAAGTCTCACCAGGTAACTACACACTTTATCATTGCTACTGCAATTATTTATCACCCTTCTGCATGTTTTCTGGGGGCTTATTTACACTCAACCATACGGGGTGTAACTGCCTAATCACAAACTCATTTGTGCAATGCGATCATAGTTGGTCAATGGTACCTCAGACTGATCTGTGCTTTTACAAAAGCCATATAATAAGTACCCAGGTCGCACAATGCTTTTCTTTTTCACCAAAGCGATCACGAATGCCAGGCGCCAACTTGCTTCCAGTGTCTCATGATCTTGATTTAGTTTGCCCTGCTGGCATCACTCCATTTTTCAAAGGTAAAGTCCTTCAGTCCAATACGGCCTGCAGTTGCACAAGCAGCTTTGTATATTTTTTTTCCATACAGCTAGTGTCTTTCAAGCCTCTGGTTTTTTCACTTATCATTTTTCTCAAAGGGTGTTATAGTCTAAGTCAGTTTCTTTTGTTGCTTCAACAAATCATTAATTCTTGCACTAAGCCGTGAGGCTTCTGGATCATGGCTAATGTGCAGTGTTCATGTTGTACTCCATAGCCCCGCTCTGCATGTTGTCTCTTGCAAAACGGCTAAGCGCTTTTTGTCAGTTTTGCTTCCATCTGGAATGCCATAATGTCTTTGTCAGTTACTCCATCCCTGGCAATGTAGCTTGCATTTTGCCAGCTGTGTATTTTCTCTTCTCAAAGCGCCTAGAGGTTTCTTCTCCAGTGCACAGCGCTTTACTTCAGTTCACATCACATAGAGCACTGGGATGCAGCTTGCACAGCAATAGCGTTTCACTTCACATCACATCACATGGTGCATGGGAATGCGGTTTGCATGGCAATGTCTGTTGGAATGGGCAGCTGTCTTTTCTTAGCCCATTCACAGATGCACAGGTTCCCCAATGTTCAGATGTGATGTGCCCATCTGCCATCCTGCATGCAGCCTTTGTTTTCCTTCCAGTGTTACTGGGCAAATTCTTTACTTCTGATCAGCTCTGTTATTGCATGCCGTTAGAAAGCTTGCGTACATCAGCATTTCTGTCTTTGCACCCCCTCTCCTCAGCTTTTTTTTCACACTGCCGGTGTCTCTCACAGGGGATGGAATGCAGGAATGTCATTGTTTATCTTTCGCGCAGCAAGCTTATCTCTTTGCCTATAACTCTTACACTGTGGCGGCTTCAATGGAAAGGCACTCGTTTCAGACAGTTCATCCAGATTAACTCTTTCTTGCATTAAACAGGAGTGCAGTATTCTGCTTTTGTTTGCCTTCCTGCACCTCGCCCAAGACAGCTTCAAGGCACAAGCTCTGCACACACAGCAAGACTCTTATTTTCAAAAGAGGCACTTTCCTTGTCATCAGATTCTACTCCATGTAATTTAGCAAAATGTCAAAGCGTCTTTTAGACTGTTTTGAACTGATTAATGTCTCATTTAAAAGCATACGTTTTTTTTTTCTCTTCTTCCTCGTAACCTTGTAGTTTGGCTTCACGAGCTCACTCCAATGCGATGTGCGATCTTTCAAAAGAACCCACAACCCACTTAATCTTTGTGCTATCTTATCACACACAGATTTTTCATTCTGTTGTACCATTGCCAGAATATAACCACTTATTTCAGTGCATTTAAAAAATGCCATATTTAGTGCAGCTCCCTGCACGGTTTTCCTGCAAGAACAACCCACACTCTATATTGCTTGTGGGCTGTTATTGTGTCAACAACATTTTTCCACCATGTATCACAGTCAACAGGTCACTATTTCCAAACATGCATCACTTATAGGGCAACAGTACAAATCCATGGCATAGCGTGGGAACAGTCAAAAATACTCCAGGGGCAATTTAGAGGCAATTTAGAAAAATATAAATTGTTTTTTCCCCCCAAACCATTGCAAACTGATTCTGCAATTCCAAATCAATACACAAAAATCGAAAATCCAAATAACATTCACTCACTTTCTTTTTTAAGTGAGTCTCTCACCCATTATAAGCATGGCACAGCTTAAAATGCAATATAACCATTTTAGTGTGTTTCCTTTAAACAGAATTCGCCACCAGCACATGGAATTTACAGTTGCCAAAAGGAAAACAAACCCTTTAGGCTCTCAGCACAGATGTTACTCTTTCTCCTAAGCACGGCTCCACATTATTTTTCAGGAATGTCAACACTTCAAAAGCATACATCAAAAAAGCGAACCTTCGCCTCCGAACATTACAGCCCCCCACTCGCTAGCACACTGGGGCTGAGTCAATGGTTAAATTACTATTCACAATTTGCATGTCAAATCCTCGCAACTATTTTTCCCTGCCCTCATGACAGAATAGAGTTGAGAACTCCGTCTCACTTTGCATTTCAAATTACAACTTTAAACTGGGGAAACCGCATGATAAAATTCTTTCCTAATTGAACATATATCTTTCTTGACCATTCATCAGAGCGCTTTAAACAAAGCCATTTCCCGCTTGTTTATCGCCTTGTACTCCCTGGCTCCATTCCCAAGCAATAAGTCAGTCACGACTGATTTACTGAAGGGAGTCTTAACCACACAAGCTATCGGCCACGGCAAGCCGACACAACGCTGCTGTCTTTTGAAGTCTCAGAGCTGCAGTGAGACCCCCAAGGAAATGCGACAGCCTGCTCCTCACTCTACACTGTGTTCTCTCACACAATTTGTCATTTCACAGCAAGGCACTGCTCTTCACAAATCCCACAAAGCTGCCACCAAATGTCTTGATATGGGCAAAATCTTCCTCGGGGCCAGCCCTTTGAGAGCAAAAAATACCCAATTCAGCCCAAAA
The DNA here is from genome assembly GCF_040938575.1 of Ambystoma mexicanum. Taxonomy (NCBI): domain Eukaryota; kingdom Metazoa; phylum Chordata; class Amphibia; order Caudata; family Ambystomatidae; genus Ambystoma; species Ambystoma mexicanum. The sequence continues at coordinate 314,912,233 of NC_090929.1, forward strand.
TACAGGTTCTATTGTGCTGAGCAGTGATCTCATGCTAGTGACAGATGACACCTTCAATAAGTTTTAGTATTTATTCTAAACAGTGAATTTCATATACATTTGGTATTCAAGTTAGAGAAGATTACAAAGCACAAAACTTAGAGAAATGCAAAATATAGAGAAACATAGAACTTAGATAAACATAGAGAAACATAGAGAAACACAGTCTTACGCCCCTTCAATCAGCACTGGGAGACCCTGGCCCTCATAAGCTAGCTGTAACAAGCCCCGCTCAGAGAACAGCGCAGAAGGATGCCGTCAGAGCTCGAAATTCCGGGCACTTGATCTTGCTCGAACCAAGTCCACAGGACGATCTCCCACCCGAGTCATGTGAGCATGTGTATTTTATAATCTCGTGCTGCCCGTCCGTGACGCACAGTTCCAGAACTTTCCCTGTGCAAAATATAGGCTGGCTCATGGAAAAAACCCAACTCTGTTAATTTCCACTGCTCCTTCTTCTGAGCCCCTCCCTGGCTCCCTGGAGCCCATCTGCCAAAGCTCAGGAATGTCTTATCAGTGCCTTCCCAGAGAAAAGGAGATTAGCTTGGGGCCATGCAGGGCTACCGTTAGTGAGGCAGAATATTCTAAGGGAAGCAGGGATGTATTAACCCCATCTGCAAACTCTAAAAGGCATGCACTCATAGCTTAGTCTTTATAGCGCTTAAGACTGGCTATCTAAGCGCTATATAGGTGCCATAATGTTCCAAACACTCCAAAAATACCTATTAGCTACAGAGCTAGGGCCTGTCTATCAACAATGCATAATGTGACCTATCACTCATACTAGGCCTGCATATTCCTTGTAGCTCACTACTGCATAATGGAAGTGCTACAACAGACTACTGTCAGCATTTTTAGCACATACTTTGAATACACTATTGGCTTTCAGCGGCTAATGCTGTCATCTAAAGCCCTGATTGGCAAGGTTGCAATTTTGTGTATCACTACACATGCATGCAGACGATCTGTGTGACTGCAATGTGAAAAGGTGAGCTTGACCCTGCAAGTGGACATGCCCGAATCATGCCTCCGACAGCAAATGACATGTCCTGGGTGAGGCCAGATCTTAGGTGTCCCTGGGCCCAGGCAAATTTGGTACCACACTGCTAGTGTACTGCCATTCCGACATCGATGTTGCCATGCTGTGTGGCATCACTTCAGTGGTGCTATAGGTGTGTGGTTCAATGCTATGGCTAGGGGTGTTACCTTTGCATGCATTCAAGGGCACATTGCTGTCTTGATGTTGTGCTGTGCTGATTCTGTAATACCATCTTGACGCCATGTTGCTGATTTGTGTGGTATGTGGTGTGGCATGATGTGCAATGTGGATGTGGATGGATGTGCAATATTCGGAAACCTGGATTGTACTCTATGTTGTGCAGCTCATAATTGCATGTGGGTTATCCTCAAGGACATTGCGGCCTTCCCTGATGGACATTGGCCTACATCCTGGGCAGTCCGTGGCAGGAATATGTGTTCACGTGCATGCTTCAGGAGGGCATCGAGTACCTGGTTCAGCGTGCGGTATTCCCTTACCGGTAACGTTAAATCCCTACAGCACAACGTGTAATGAGGCCCATATGTCTTCAATACCCCTCTGTTTGGTTTGGAGTATGGCACCCCAAGTGTCCCAGAAGCCCTGATCTCAGAAGTGTCCAGGCTAAAAGATTTATATGAAAATCTTCAGTTAGCTAGTTGGATTGACACCTAACCAGAGCTTGAATTTGGTAAACCAGACCCGGTAGAACACACAGATGCCCCATACAGACATCTTATGTCAAGGGTAATAGAAATTCTAGGATGTGGTAGGCCAGATCCCCGATTCGAGCAAGATGACCTGACTGATATCCTTGATAAAGGACCTCAGAAGGATCCAGTACTCTCTTTTGATATTGCCCTGCAAAGAAGGGTAAAAGCAAACAGAGGCACCTGAGGCAAGCCCAGCAGTGAACAAAAACCTCACCAAGAAGTACAGGCCATCCAGTAGCGATCCTGTCTATTTGTCAAAATAGCGTACGCCAGAGAGCCTGGTTGTTCAGGCTGCGACATCCACCTCTAAACAAACAGCTTATCCAAAAATTCAGCCGAACATGGATGATAAGCGTTTCGACGCTTGAGCAAGGAAAGTGTTTTCTGCTGGGAACATGGCTCTTAAATCTGCAAATGCTACTTGTGTCTTAGCTAAATTTACATTCATCCTGTGGGTCTGTATAGTCATGGCGGCTGACCATATTCCTGAAGGGGAAGAAAGAGACGGCTTCCTAAACATTGTAAGAGACAGAAAGGAGGCTATTTGTGAGTTTCCTCAATCAGGACTGGTCTCGATTGACAGTATCAGCAGAGCCATGGCGGCGTGCACAGTAATACGCAGATTTGCGAGGCTGAGGAAGTCTGGGTTTGCACCAGACATGCAGTCCAGGCTCCTTAACATGCCCTTTGACGGCACCCACCTGTTTGGCAGCAAGGCTGGTGAAAGCCTAGAGAAGCTGCAGACCTCAAAGGCGGCAGCCATATCCCTTAGTGCCGCTATTAGACAGCCACAACCTTCTCATCCCAGCAGATCATATTGGAGGAATAGGTCCTTTCGCTTGTACTCCTGAGTTGGAAGAGCAAGCGGACTAGCAAGTCAAAGGGGCCAAAGAAGATCCCCTTGTGGTGGACGAGGGAGAGGTGCCAAGTCCGCCCAAGCAACAGCGACTTTGCCATCAGCCACTGCTTCAGCCGCGTCAAAATCTCTCTGAGACCTTAACACACAAAACCCCGGTGGGAGGCAGACTATCACTGCATCTGCAAGAATGGCGGGTTATTACTTCAGATGTGTGGGCTTTGGAAACAGTTGCCGAGGGTTACTGCCTCCCCTTTCTAAAAAAGCCTCAGCACCTTCCACCGGGGAGCCACTCATTGAAAGTTCCAGATCCGTTCCTTGTGCAGGAAAAATTTGAGCCTGCTAGAGAAAGGTGCTATAGAACCAGTTCCTGTAATGGAGAGGAACAAAGGGTGGTATTCTCCTTATTTCATAATCCCCAAGAAGGATGGAAGATTGAGACCCATCTTGGACTTGAGATGCTTGAACAAGTTCCTCAGGAAGTACAAGTTCAAGATTGTCACACTTTCTCAGATCCTTAAGGCCCTCCGGCTACAGGATTGGATGGTGCCATTGGACATTCAGGATGCTTACTTTCATGTGCCTATCCATCACAAACACAGAAAGTACCTGTGGCTCGCCATTTGTGGTTCTCATTATCAGTTTCGAGTTCCACCATTTGGGCGGACTTCCGCCTGAGGTTTTTCACCAAGCTGATGCCGGTGGTGGCAGTAAGTCTCAGGAGAGGTGGGGGATTCACATCCAACCCTTACCTGGACGATTGGCTGATCAGGGTACGTTCTCCTGAACAGGCCCTGTAACATCTTAGCATCACCTGCCACTCTCCACAGACTGAGCTTCTCCCTCAATCGCAAAAAGTCCCACATGATGCCATCTGAAAGACTCCAGTTCATCGTAGCGGTCTTGGATGCATCCTTGGGAAAAGCCACGCCACCCGAGGTGAGGGCTTAACACATTCTGCAGATGATCAGCAAATTTCAGTGCCCATCGTCTTCCTGCCTTCGATTTCTTGTGGTTGCTCCGCCTCATGGCATCCTGCATTTTTCTGGAACCAGAGGCTCGCCTGAGAATGAGATCCCTCCAATGGGCTTTCAGGCAAGATGTCAGGCCTTATTCAGGTTCTGAGTAGAGGTGCACAGGACCACCTGTGGTGGGCCTGCAAGGACAACATTCGGAAGGGAGAACCTTTTTGGCAACCATGGCCAGAGATAATAGTAGTGACGGACGCCTCACTCATGGGGTGGGGAGCGCACACCAACTATCTGACAATCAGCAGTCGTTGGTCTCCATCGGAGTCCAAACTACACATCAACCTTTTGGTGCTGAGGGCAATCAGACTAGCGCTGAAGTCTTTTCTGCCCTCTGAATGGGGAAAGAATTTCCTGATAATGACGGACAACACAGTGTTATCACTATATAAGGGTAAGCTCCCTATTCTGTGATATAGGGGGATCAATTCTCAAACGGGAGTATAGAAACCGTTTAAGCAAAGAACAGAGAATTGATTACCCCTCTCTACAAGGGCCTGAAGGTTTGAGATTGGGGTGGTTTTTACATAGTGTTTAACACACAGACACACATTTGGTATGGGAAAAAGCTGTGTGAGACTGGTGCCTGAGATACTGCCAGGCACAGTCTCACACGTCTTTTTCCTGTTTGTCAAATAACAACTTTCGGTATGCAGTTCCATGCACGGCAAGACACGCGATATTAAGTGCCGTCAGCCTAGCCGCCCGCTCCGCTATTTAATTGAAGAATTGAGCGCTCCCACGCTCTACTGTTTCATATGCGGCCATTTGCAGTTGTATTTACCTAAGCCTGCTGAAATTGCATTTAGCGGTTTCCGATGCATTTTTGAGTAATCATCAAGGTCAAGATTTGGGTTTCCCTTGCCACAATGACGAAATTTAACTTCTGCATATTTCGTCCAACCTAAAAATATTATTCAGACTGACGTAATTTGCGTACATTTTTTCTCACAGAGCCTGGAGATATCAGTGATGCCACACATGCATCATAAAATTGGGTAAACCATTAATTTGAAGATAAATTGGAAGGAATCTATTGTCCTGAAGAAGGCTGATGCATCTATTTCTGAAAAAACACTAGGGATAGTGTCCAATCTAACCCATGGCCGAAACATGTCGACTTTCTTGCAAAAGACCACTAATGATAGTAGTCTGTTCAATTAATTTTGCAAAGTAATGTCTATTTAGTGACTTACAGCCCTTTGTATTCTATGTTTTTAGCTTTCTAGTATCTGTGACGTCATTGCACTTACCTGTTCAGTTATTTGAGTACTGTTCTTTTAAATTTTGAATAACAAACATTAAAAAATGTAGTTTCTGAATTCACCTATGCCTGCCTCTGGAGAATTATTTTCCTAATTGAGTGATCACAATGTACTAAATGTGTGTGTCTGTGTGTTAAACACTATGTAAAAACCACCCCAATCTCGAACCTTCAGGCCCTTGGGCAACACAGTGGCCATGTACTACCTCAACAAGAGAGGAGGCGTAGGTTCACTACCACTGTGCAGAGAGGCGATGCAGCTCTGGGCAATTCAAGAAGGAATCTCCCTATCGGCAGTTCACCTGGCTGGAGAGGAGAACACTGCAGCGGACACTCTGAGCAGATAGAGCACAGTATCGCACCAGTGGGAGCTAGATCAGGAAGTGCTTCAAGAGATCTTCACCCTTTGGGGAACCCCTCAAGTAGATCTGTTCGCCACCAGCGTCAACCGGAAGTGCGATCTGTTTTACTCCTGGGAATTTCCCTCAAGAGGAGCTCTGGAGGACGCATTCGTAGTGCACTAGGAATTTCCACTCCTCTACGTGTTTACTCCAGTTCCAGTCCTTTCTCACATGATCAGGAGGTTGAGAAAGTTCAGGAAGGCCATTATCCTAATTGCCCCGGATTGGGCCAGGTGGGCGTGGTACACGGACCTTCGGGACATGTCCATCTGCCCTCCAATGCGTCTTCCGCAAAGAGAGGACCTTCTCTCACGAGAGGAGGGACGGGTTCTCCATCCAGAGGTCAAGACACTCAACCTTCACACATGGTTTCTGAGAGATTGAGATATAAGGATTGGGACCTTGTGGATGATGTAATGGAGATTTTGCTTTCGGCCAGGAGGCCAGCAACAAAGTCCCTGTACCGCTGCGGTTGGAACAAATTCTGCAGCTGGTGCAGGGAAAATAATGTGGATCCTTTTCAGTGTAATAGACCTATGGTGTTGTTCTTTTTGTTATATTTAGCAAATCTGGGGGTCCAGATTGGGATCATTAAAGTGTACTTGGCGGTGCTTTCAATCTACAAGCGCATGTCAGAAGAGGAGTCTTACTTCAAGATGTTGATAGTCATACAATTTCCGAAAGGACTCACTAAGATGTTCCCTCCATCTCCATTTCAGTTTCCGATTTGGGATCTTAATCTTGTTCTAAAATTCCTCATGTGCGCTCCTTTTGAGCCACTCCATTCCTGTCCATTAAGATTGCTGACCTTTAAGACCATACTTTTAGTTGCATTAACATCAGCGCACAGGGTGAGCAAACTTCAGGCCGTATCTTGTAAACCTCCATGTATTACCTTCTTCAAGGACAGGGTAGTTCTTAAAGATAAACCAACTTTCATTTATCCCAGAAAATTGTGTTACCATCTTTCTATCCGTCCCCACATCCTGGGAAGGATGAGAAAAGTCTACAAAGACTTGTCCCACGACAAGCACTTAGCTTCTACATCTCCAGGATGGCTTAGTTGCATCAAGATTGCCAACCTTTTGTTGGATATACAGTTCACAAATTTGGACTTGCAGTCACAAAGCAAACTTTGTCAAGATGGATTATATTAGGCATTACGAAATGCTAGAGATTGGCTGATAAAGATCCCCCAGAAGACCTTAGGGGGCCCATTCCACAAGGGGCATGGCATTGTCTTCTGCTTTACAAAGAGGGGTGCCGATACATGTTCATGCGGCAGCCACATGGTCTTCCATTCATACTTTTACAAAGCATTACTGTCTGGAATCATCCAGGGGCCAGGAAGGAGGATTTGGGAAGGCAGTCTTGCATTCTGTCCATGATGAATCTTAAAAGCACACCTGAAATACTTACTCTGACACTGCTTTGGAAGTCTATCAAAAGATGAGAAATACGTGGAAGGACACAATCCATTTGAAGGACAAGTTTCTTCCCCCAGGTAACGTTCTTTCGACTGGATGTTCCTCCCACGTATTCCTCATCGCCCCTCCCAACCTTCCCTGCAGGAGAATGTCTGTGCATTACACTTTATGCTCTTTCAAAGTCTCATACGGCCATGGGCATATTAATACCGGTAATTCTGCAAGAACAAAAAAGGCGTAAAAACAGAACTGAAGCCAACGTGCGCTGCACATGCTATATGTACCAGGGATAATGTTGACATCGGGACGGAGGCCCTCGAGGGACATTGAACCGACTACATCGACCACAGCTCCCTCTGCAGACATTTTTTTCCCAAAGCAGCTGAAGCTGGAGATGAATCTATAAACAGCTGAGGAATAAGTGGGAGGATCATCCAGTTGAAAGAACGTTACCAGGGATAAGTAACTTGTTCTTTTATGGAATCCATAGGACTCCATTGGGGATTTTTGCCCGTATTAGCTCTGGCGGTATTACTGGATGTTAATACTGCAGATTTTTGGAGAAAGAGGAGCAATTGCCTCCAGCTGGAGGTAACTCCTGCACTTTACCTCAAAAAATCGGCATATTACCTAATACCGGCACAATTATAGGAAAAAATTGGGATAAACGGAATTACCTCCACTTTTTTCCCACACCACCAAACTTGTAATAAACCCAAACGTCTTTTCATAGCTGGATTGCACATATAGGGTTTGGGTGAGAGAAAGGGATCAAACAAGACAAGACGCGAGGGCTCACATGCAGTGGGCCTCATTCCGAGGCTGGCGGTAAGGGTTAACAGTCACCGTTAATGGCAACGGTGACCGTTAACACTTACCACCATATTCCGAGTTCCCTTTTGCGGGTTGGCATTTAACGCCTGCTTTTAGCAGGCGTTAAAAATCCAACCCGCAAAGGGACCTTGGAGTAAATTACGGCACCGTAATTTACGGTGCCGTAATTTACTCCTTCCCCATTCCCATTGAGCCCTATGGGGGCAGGAATGGGGATGGGGAACCGGTATGGTGAATGGGGGATTACCGGTCCCTCCAACCTTGGAATGGACCGGTAATTACTCCATTCACCATGCCGGATTTCCATGGAGTAAATGGCTCCATGGTTGCTTACCATGGTGTTATTTACTCCATGGATAGCGCCAGCCTCGGAATGAGGCCCAGTATCTTTTATTTGCATTCATTTGAATTCTCAAGACCCTGTTCTGTACTCTCCTACACTGACCGTCATTATTCCTTCATTTCATTCATTGTAATTCAGTGCGGGCCGTGGCTGCAATGATTGGGTGTCACAGTTACTTTTCCCATTTGTTACTTCCTTACTGCTGTGTCCAGCCGCTTCCTGATTATCTTTATCCATAACAGACTGCCGTAAAATAGAGAGGGTACCTTCCCTCGTTTCCTGAATTACCAGGCAGTTTCCAGGATCCAATTTTTCCGTTTACCAGAGACCAGCGCTAACACCAAAGAAATAATAAAAACAGGACATAAAACATGAGAAATAGCAATGCAGTTAATTCCGCTGACCAACCCACACTTTCTTGGCTCTTCTTGTGCCTCTGCCCTGCCTACTTCCCTTTACTCCTCGGGTGCACCTGCCAGAAGTCCCCTTTTCCAGATTAAATTATTTTACCATGGGCCCTCGGGGACCACTGGGATCCACATCCGGCCACCCCTGGGTTTTCACAGTGGTACAGCGGGAATCGGACATCACACAGCACCAATCTGTGTTGGCAAGTCAACTACCGGACTCAATGAACCACTCTACGGGTAGATTGGTAAGGGCCTTTGATGGCAGTAAGCAAAGTAGCATACAGATAATCCAGAAAACACGACACAAGACCAACGATCTATATATATGGCGCAGCAACCCCCTTCCCTGTGCTTACAGGGTTTTTATACAGTAATGCAGATAGGCCTCATAATAAGTCTGGCGGTAACCCCCTGGTGCTATCAGCGGGTTGCCGCCAGACTGAAACACTGTTTCCGTCTCCTATTATCCCAGTGCCACCCGGACATTACAAGTCCCGGTGTCCCGGGATATCAGCTAGCGGAAAATGTTAGTCCCTATTCCTATGCAATCCGATAGGGGGACCACGAAGCACCAGCACTGTTGCCAACGGTGCCAGTGCTTCCGTGACAACTTTGCTTTCAGGGGCCATTGCGCCCGGCAGTTTAGACATGCCGGGCACACAGTCCCAGGAAATCAGAGTTGTAGTCTGCTGGTCCGGAAAGTGTGCCGGTACGTTGCCACCGGCACCCTTATTTCTGGACTGGCAGACTCAGAATGAGGCCCAGGGTCTTCTATGGAAGGGGATGTTCTCCAGCATGGGGTCTGGCATGGATTCACATGGTCATGAATATTCCCTGTCGTCAGGCTGGGAATCCTCGGTAAAGAAAAAAAAAACAGTATCAGTTTCGTTTCTGATCTGTCTTTCGTAGTAATAACCAATCACTGGTCTCTGCGTCATACTGACCACAGCCAATGACTGCCCTCTACCTAAGCACCGCCTCTGGCAGCCATCTTCAGATTTTTACCGCACGTTCATGTGTTGGGATCCTCGTGCTATTGCTCTCGAGCGTTAGTGCTATTTTTTCACGTTTTTTTCTCAAAACTTCGTTTTATCCGGTCAAAAGAGCCTCAAGCTCCACCGACTCTCCATCCGATCAACGGGACCCGTGTCGGATTCGTCTGCGCCCCTCAAGGGTGAAGATTTCGTCGATCTACGTTTTGGAGGACTCCAGAAGCTTCTCAGGCCCGGACATGGCCCAGGAGAAGGGAAGCTCGACGCCCGGAAAGCTGTTCAGGGTCTGCCCTGGATGCCAGCTGCAGAACGTCTTTAAGGAGGACAAACACTCCTTTTGTCTCTACTGCTTACATGAGGACAAGACGCACGTGGAGAAGGACTGTGCGTTTTGCGGCAATATGTCGGAGCGGACCATGAAGGACCGCCACCAACGCCTCGCCAACTGGCTGGAAGGGAAGAGCCCGTCAGGCGAGAAGAAGAGGAAGAAATCCGAGTGGTCTTCTAAGACCTTTGAGGACGCCCCGGCGACTGGGGTCCAACACAAGGCCAAGCACCGCGAGTCCGCTGGCACCGGGAGCGCCGAACGGTCGGGCTCTACGGGCGCCAGGCAGGGCGCACCCTCCCCGGCACCTTCAGCCACGAGCCAACGCTCTGGGTCGGGTAAGAGGAAGGGCGAGCACCCGGCGAAGCTCCTGGAGAGGCCCCGGTCGAGCTCGAAGGCCCCATCGGAGGGGGAGCGAGGCAGTGTCCCCCCCATCAAGGATAAGGCGGTGAGCGCACCTAAGGTGGTGAAGGCCTTAATCCATCCGGCCAAGCCCTCTATCGATACTGTCGCGGCGGCCCTGGCTCAGCCTGTGGAGGCTACACCAGTGGTGGCGACCTCGGGGCTCAGAGTCTCCCTGCCACCTCGGAGGGAGTCCTCTTGCGTGCCCATCGATAGGACCCCCGTGAAATCCCCGGCGGGGAAGAAAAAGGGGGGGCAGGGCGTCGTCGTGGATTCGGCTTCAGAGGAAGAGCTGATCGAGGTCTTAAGCCACGGCCTTGGCGTGGATGAAGACCGGCCCGTCGGGATGGATCCCGACGCAGGTGATGACGACAGCGTCGAGGGTGCCGACGGGGCCCCTGATCGCCCGTCGGATTCCCCTCTGCCAGCGCCGCAAGACAACTCGGCGGCCATTTTGTTGGCTATACAGTCCTTATGCTCAGAGATAAGGACGAGACTACCGTTGCCGACGGAGGAACCTCTCCCGTCGGGGGATCCTGAACCGGGACCTTCTGGTGTTCCCCCGCCCAAGAAAAAAAGGATTCACCCTCCACCTCCTTTCCAGCCGTCGCGACCCGTCCAGCCCTCCTCCCCGTCCACCCGATTGATGATACGGGGACTGACACGGCAGCGACGGGTACGGACGACGAGGTATACGACGAGGATCTCCCGTCGTCACCTCCCACCAGGGCTTCTCCGCCCGACGAGATTGGATCGTTCCACTCCATGATCGCCAGGGCATCCGAGCTTTTCCAACTCTGCCCTGAGGAGAAGAAAAAGGAAGAATTCCTTTATCAACGGCGCGAGGCCAAGAGGAAGACGGTCCTCGCGGTGCCTCTACTGGACGACATTTGGGATGAGGGCCTTGCCCTCCTCAAGAACCCTTCCACGACGCCAGCTAGAAGAGACCGGTACGAGAAGAAGTACCGGGTCCCGGACGCGGCCCCCCTGTGCCTCCGGGCGCAGCCTACCCCGGATTCCGTCGTCTCCGCGGCGGCCAGGAAGAAAGCGGGGGGGGTGCGGCCTCCACATCGACTTCCCCACCGGACGGCGAGGGAAAGAAATTGGACGCTATGGGACGCAGGGTCATCTCGTCTGCAGCGACGACGATTAAAGCGGCCAACGCCTTGGCTATCGTGGCCCGATACGACAGGGAGCTATGGTACAAACTGGCTCCCCTGCTGGAATTCCTACCGGACGACAAGAGGGCGGATGCCCTGGAGATCCTACAGGAAGGTGAGGTGGCGTCGGACCACGCCATCACTATTGCGACGGACATCGCCGACACTGGGTTTCGCCAGTTGGGCAACGGCGTGTGCCTTAGGCGGCGTGGATGGCTCAAGGCTACGGACTTCCGTCAAGACGTACAGACCAGAGTCCTGGACATGCCGTTCGATGGGAACAACCTGTTTGGGAAAACAGTGGACGATTCCCTTCAGGCCATTAAAGCGGACACTGAGACGGCCCGGGCCCTTGGGGTTCTACAGCAACGACGGACGCCCTTTCGGAGTGGCGGAGGCAAGGGCGCCTCCAAAGGTTCCGGAGGCGGTTTCTCTACCTACCGTCAAGCGGCCCGCTCGTCGTCTCAGGAGGCCTACAGAGGACGAGGCAAGTCTGGTGGACCCCGCCGTCGTCGCCAAGGAGGTCAAGGCGGCAAAGCCTCGTCGAAACAGGATTGAACCGGCCGTGGGGTCGGGCCCCCACTGAAGCACCCCGGTGGGAGGCCGGCTGGCGAGCTTCATCAGCGTGTGGGAGTCCATCTCCACCGAGCGTTGGGTGCTGGACGCCTTAGCCCGGGGCCACGCGCTCGAGTTTCAAAGAAGGTGCCCGCGCGTCCCCCCCGTGGCCAGGAAAGAGCTTCACGTCCTTCAGCTTCTCCTGGAGGTAAAGGCGTTGCTCAGGAAGGGCGCCATTGAACTCGTCCCAAAGAGGCTTCGGGGCTCCGGAGTTTACTCGAGATACTTCCTCGTGAAGAAGAAGATGGGAGGATGGCGCCCCATCCTAGACCTGCAACGTCTGAACAAGTTCATCAAGGCGCAGAAGTTCCGGATGGTCACCCTCCAGCACGTCCTGGGTCAGCTGGAGGAAGGAGACTTCCTGTCGTCGTTGGATTTGGAGGATGCCTACTTCCATATTCCCATCCTAAAGGGGCACCGAAAATTCCTCAGGTTTGTGGTCCAAGGGCGTCACTACCAGTTCAAAGCCCTCCCCTTCGGACTACGGTCGGCACCCAGGGTATTTACCAAGTGCCTTGCACCGGTGGCGGCGCAGCTGCGCCGCGAGGGGATCCACGTCTACCCCTACCTGGACGACTGGCTCATCCGAGCCAAGACGAGGGAGCTCGCCGTGGAGCACACGGCAAGGACCGTCCAACTTCTCACGGACCTGGGATTCTCCGTGAACTACGCCAAGTCCCACCTGGTACCCGCGCAAAACGCACTGTTTCTGGGAGCGAAGCTCGACACAATGTCCCTTCTGGCCTCCCCGTCGGAGGAAAGGACCAGGTCCATCCTGGGCAAGGTACAGCGGATGTTGGTTTCCGACGCGGCCAAGGTGAGGTCCATCAAATCCCTCCTCGGAATGATGTCTTCTTGCATCTACCTCATTCCCATGTGCAGGCTCCGGATGCGCCCGTTGCAGGAGTTCCTGGACGCGCGCTGGATCCAAACGACGGGCGGCTTCGAGGAGAGCATCACACTCGACGAGAGTTTCCGCCGAGCGGTCCGATGGTGGGGCACCCGCGCGCATCTGACGGCGGGCATGGACTTCCAGACCCCAGACCACCAGGAGACAGTGACCACGGATGCCTCCCTGGAAGGGTGGGGAGCGCACACCGAAAATCTGCACGCGAGAGGCCTGTGGCTCCCGACGGAGAAGTCCCTCCATATCAACGTCCTGGAGCTCCGTGCAGTGTTCTGGGCCCTCAGGTCCTTCCTTCCGTCCCTCAAGGGCAAGGTGGTGAGGATCTTCACCGACAACACCACCACCATGTTTTACATCAGGAAACAGGGCGGAACCAGGTCCCCAGCACTGTCCAAGGAGGCGCAGGACCTGTGGCATTGGGCCGTCGCCCAAAGGATGTTTCTGGTGCCGTTTCATCTGGCAGGGATAAAAAACACCGTCGCCGACTCACTCAGCAGGGAGCTGCGCTCGTGCCACGAGTGGGAACTACGGCAGGATCTAGTGGATCGCCTCTTCCGACGGTGGGGCACACCCCAGATCGACCTGTTCGCGACGGCGACAAACTCCAAGTGCCAGAGGTTCGCCAGCAGGTTTCCCCAGGCGAGGAGCATGGGCGATGCTTTCTCGTTCCCCTGGGAGGGCCTGTTCCTCTACGCGTTCCCTCCTTTGCCACTGCTAATCCGGCTCGTCAACCAGCTCAAGAGGTCACGGTGCAGGATGATCCTCGTCGCACCTGCGTGGCCGAGGCAGATATGGTTCCCGGACCTTCTGGACTTATCAGCGTCCCCGCCAATCAGGCTGCCGGTGGACGCGGATCTACTCTCCAGGGAAGGAGGCGCCATCCTCCACCATGACCCGAAATCGCTGAACTTGCAGGCCTGGCTCAGTTTGGAGGATACGACATACCGGCCGACTGCAGAGAGGTTCTTGCAAAGGCCAGGGCGTCCTCGACTCTTAAATGCTACGGACACAAATGGAAGAGGTTCTCTGTCTGGTGCCACACACAGAAGATTAACCCTCTACGGATTACGGCTCCCCAGGTACTGCCGTACCTGCTGACGCTGGCCAAAGCTGGTCTGGCACACGCGTCCATCAAGATTCATCTTGCTGCGATCTCCCGATACACCAGGACCACGGGCCGGACGTTCAAGCCTCTGCACTCAGCCCCGTTGAAGTTTCTGTCGTGGAAAACAGCGTTTCTTGTGGCCATCACCTCCGCACGACGGGTGGGAGAGATCCAGGCCCTTTCCTGCAAGGCCCCGTACTTGACTTTTCACGACACGAGGGTAGTGCTCAGGACGCACCCCTCCTTCATGCCCAAGGTACCGTCGGACTTCCATCTCAACGAACCCTTGGTGTTGCCTGTGTTCTTCCCGTCGCCTTCGTCGCCGGCTGAGAGGACTTTGCACTCACTGGATGTGGCTAGAGCGCTGAAGTTCTACGTGGACCGCACGAAGTGTTTTCGGAAGACGTCACAACTCTTTGTGAATTTTGGACCTGTCAATCAGGGGAAGGCTCTCTCGAAGGCTTCCATTTCCAGATGGCTCTCCGGCTGTATCATGTACTGTCATCGGTTGGCAAACCGACCGCTGCCTGGCCGTCCGAGAGCCCATTCCACCAGAGCGATCGCAGCCACCACGGCGTTCCTTTCTGTTGTGCCCCTGCTGGACATATGCAGGGCTGCTACTTGGAGATCGACGCACACCTTCACGAAATTCTACTGCGTCGATCGGGATTCCAGGGAGGAGTCCAGGGTCGGCCAAGCAGTGCTGCGCAACCTGTTCGCCTCAGGTGAGCCTGGTGAGGAGGTAAGATGCTTAATGTTGGGTTTGATGTAATGCTTAATGTTGAGCCTTTGCCACCTCCCGTGGTTGTGCATGTGTGTACTGCTATGTATTCTTTATTCATGAGCATGTGAATCCATGCCAGACCCCATGCTGGAGAAGGAACAAGTTACTTACCTGTAGCTGTTGTTCTCCAGCATGGGTCTGGCATGGATTCACATGCAAACCCTCCCGCCTACCCCTCTGCGGCTCTTCACTTGGTCATACTGCCACTTCACGTGCTTCCAAATCTGAAGATGGCTGCCAGAGGCGGTGCTTAGGTAGAGGGCAGTCATTGGCTGTGGACAGTATGACGCAGATACCAGTGATTGGTTATTACTACGAAAGACAGATCAGAAACGAAACTGATACTGTTTTTTTTTTCTTTACCGAGGATTCCCAGCCTGACGACGGGGAATATTCATGAGCATGTGAATCCATGCCAGACCCATGCTGGAGAACAACAGCTACAGGTAAGTAACTTGTTCCATCCATGCATCATACAGTCGAAACAGTATACACAGTGTTTCAATTTGAACTACATGATTCTCATAATACAACCTACAAGCATTGGTAAGGTTCTCACACCTAGACGAGTAAACTTTGCAAAAAGCAGCAGGCAGTTTCAGATACATTTCTAGCGAGTCAGCGGTTTTCACTATGATTACTGTTCTTACATGGCTCAGACAGTGCCTGTCCAGCTAATGCCGTATCGCTGGTGATGCAGCAACCTAAAACATGCTTGCTTGTGCCGAATAGAAACTACGTCAGACGCAGGTAATGTAGAAGTAAGCAGCATATCTGGAATACATCTCAGTTAGAACATGCACACAACAACATAGGACAATGCATTCATATGCAGTAGGCACAATTTTAAAACTGGCAACCGCGGGTGGCTGAGCTCTTGCATGCGAATGACAGAGTAGTACAGAAATGGGGGACACCATTTTATTTTTTCTATGACACATAGAACAGGTGATATATAGGGCATTGTTCATTTTCAGAAGAGGTCTCACACTTTTGACAAATGTTAAAATACCTGGGTTTTCATCATAAGAAAGACATTACAACTCACTGATGATTCCCAACAAAGCAGAATTATTTGAATGGGGTCGCTGTTGGTACTCATGTTCAGGAGAGAATTGCCTGGCTTTTTGGTATGAGGATGTCCTTGCATGTGGGACCAAATTGATATACAAATGGATATTTCTCCACATACAGAGCTTAATAGTGATTATAGATATTAATGAGCATGCCACCATCGCAAGGGCAACTTATTAGGCCTTATTCAGTCACATAGACTTGCATCCACATGTTTGCCAAAACCACTCATCAATTTCTCCAATATTGTTACTACTGTTCACCACTCAAAAGTCTCCTCCATCCTTGTCCTCCTCAACCTCTCTGTTACTTTTAAAAATGTTGCCCATCCTTGCCTCCTCAGTACACCCATGTATTGGTTGATCAGAGGTTGAGAAGAATAAGAGTGGCACATTTGAGTACTAACACCATCTCAACAAAAAGTCCTCTCAGCCATCTACGATATAAAGCCGTTCCTAGTCAATCTGTTTCCCACTCAAGCTGTGCTGCCTCTTACTTCCACTCCTTCACTCCTCGTGCTCCTTATCATTAGAAACCCCAACCCTCCTGAAATTAAGAACATGTTCATTGTACAGGGCTTTAATATCACATTCAAGTAGCACCTTTTATATCTGTAGAGGATAACTGAGATGTATAGCAGCACAATTCCCCATCACCCATACGTGATTCTCAGAGCTGTTTCTACTAGTTTGAATTTTTTAATTATTGCCAATTGATGTGTATTAACAGTCTGGGAATCTGTACTACCTCAGTTTAATGACTCCAATTTTCCCCTGGTGCTTGTTACGCCCCCATTTAAATGTTCTTTTGTAGTAAAGCATCCAGAAACGGGAATGCTCCACCTGCTGTTGTTACCCCTCTTTAGTGTTTCTGTTGAAAGTACTTCATGGTCTCAAAGAAGAAACTCAAAATAAATAAAATGGAATAAACACAATAACCTTCTCAAAAAAAGACTGGAACAAGCTCTCCTGAAACAATGGTCTTAGATATACAAACTCAAAATTAATATCTTACTAGACTCAGTGAACAACCTGCTACTCTTCCACACTTAGCCAGTTGCACATCTACATTGTTTCCCTCCTACTTAAAAAAGCTGTTTTGCATCAGGGTAGGAATGTTGTGCACCAAAAGCACTTTTAATGCCTTGTCTGTTTCAGTTGGTCTCATGACTAAATCTGTGAGTTTGGATCCCTGTGGTGTTCCCCCTCCTCCTTTTACCCTGCCCGCTTCACCAACCAAATTTGTTTCATTATGTGCTTTTAAGTGTCCTGTATATACGTGGTACATTATAAAACACAAAGTAAATCAGCAACAAATCTTATATTGTCTGCTAAGAAACTATTTCAGAGAATGCTTCTATGAAGTGCTGGTTGACTATTACAAAAACATTTGTCTTTCCTCACATATCAAATTATTGAATAATGGTTGACACTGCATCTCTGACACATCTGAGTTAAACGTGGAGTAGATTGAAGTGGCTGGGAAGGAAAATGTAGAAAGAGAGGGAGAAAACAAAAAAATAAAATGAAAGGCGATTTTGTTATATAGATATCTGTATTTTGCATCTTGATATTTAAAGTGTCTTGTCAAACTGCACTATGAACATCGAATATATTTTACATTGCTTTGTTTCAATTAACACATATATGCTTGTTCTGCAGATTATGCCACGATCAGTAATAAAATGAAAACATGTGAGGCTCTTGAAACCAGGGAAAATATTTATCATCTCTATGAGTTCCTTCGAAATGCGATCACAGCGATAGCTGTTCTGAACTATCCTTATCAGACTGATTTCATGGGACATTTCCCAGCAAACCCGGTGAAGGTAAGGAGTTGGTAGGAGGAATCTAAATCAGTAGTTTTCAATCAGGGAGTTTTCTTTGTTATTTTTGATAAATTACATTTAGAATATAAGACACATTTCAAGAAATAACATGCAATAGATAAATCAATGTGATTAGGTTAAAAAAGAAGTTGATGATGGGTAGGTAAAATGGAGTTGTCTTTGCATAGTTATATTCTAGTGGGTAGGGGTAGTTTTCCCCATGAAAATTGGATCAATGATACTGTTAGGCAGAAACCTGTGCAGTTCCCTTGGGGAACACTGCAAAAGATTTAAGACTACAGGTAGAGCAGTAAACCCCTTTGGTAGCAGTCTGTACCACCCAGATTTACCTGGTAGCTGTGGCTGAGCAGTCAGACTTCTCTCAAGAAGAGTTAGGCAGTATGCAAAGTATACACAATATGTACCAAAACACAATAGCACAAGCAAACACTGACCAGAGCTTGGTTTCAAAAGTATATAGTTATTTATTTAAAAACACATAAGTTAAAAACACTCTAGCAAAATATAGTAAACACTTCAAACACAGTTATAATGAAAGCAGATTCAATCCTTTCTCCTATCTAGACAACTCTAGGTTAACACCACTTAATTAAAACAGAGGTGAGTGCTTAACGTTAGATGACACTCTAGTAGTTTCCAAGAAAGGGAGAGAAAAAGCAGAAATGGGTTAAACACACCACTCTAAGGTCCAGAACACTTGCAATAGGCTCAAAGAAGCACAAAGTCACAGGTGAGCAAAAGTCACTAGGCAGGGCCCACTCTTAGAGTAGCCGGAGCGAAAATGTGCCCAAGATCACACTGTTAGTTAGAGATTCAAAGTCTGGCAAGGAGTCAAAAAGAGTTTAGAGTGGCTCAGAAAGTTTAGCCAAAGTGTCCCAGGCACTCCCAGGTTCGAAAGCCGGGGACTAAATCTACCCCGTACAGTCGGTGGCAAGGGAAGCCAGGCGGAACACAGTACCTTAAGCGGAAAGGATCCTCCAGCGGGGGCAGTTGTTCCAGGCAGCGACAGCAAGGCTCGACGTCGGTCAGGGGAGAAGAATATCTCGCTGAAGAGCAGAAGAGAAAGGTCGTAGCACTGCCCGGGAAGAAACCAGCCGCGGAGTTCTCCGGTTAAAGGGTTGGTACCGACTTTCGCGGTATGGGGGTAAAGTGTGGTATTCCGGATGCCGGGGTGCTTGGCACAGGCAAGGCGGCCACGAGATACCTCAAAGAACGGAAAGAAGGCGAAAACTGGTTGTCCCCACCAGTCAAGGGAAGGAGCCACTCCGTTAAGAGTTCTCCTCGGTCGTCGGGAAAAAGTGGTGAGACGGTTCAGCAGGGCTCCACCGGGTGGTGTCGTCGAAGCAGGTCGGCTCAGCTCTTCCCTCGTCGGATTCTTGGTCCTGTGGCGACTTCTGAAGTCCCAGTCCCCAAAGCCCTGCTTTTATGCAGCAAACCCCCATTCACCCAGCCTAGCTGTCACTCAAACATGCTAAGTGGTGAGCCGGGCGGCTCACCACTTGGGCCAATCAGGACGGAGTGCGACTTGAGTTACCAAGGTAACTCAGTCCAGGGTGCCTAAATCCCCCTCCACCCCTCCTAAGTACCCCAGACAGAGTGGCACCACTTTGGAGGGCTTCTGTGGAGAAGCCCGCCAAAAGTGGAACAAAGGGCTCCACTTTGGGTCAGAGTTACAGAGGCGAACACCAACGCCATTTTAGAATCAAGTTTTTGGCAAAAAGTCCCAACCGGAGTTATAAAAATAAATATATAAACCGGCGGTATGTTTAAGGCTACCGTAAATAAATAATTAAATGTGTTAGCCTAAAACAATGGGAAATCCCATAGGGAAATATTCGCGGTCGAATATAAAAAGTAGTTTCCACTGCCACCAGCCAAAACTCGATCAGGGGGGACGGAGACGTGCCCCCTCGACTAACAGACCCTGGGGCAATCGAATTGCCCCAGCCAGTACGTCCACAATATGATGGTTTGTACTGGTTCTGTTCAGGATTCCAGACTAGCAAAGTCTTTGGTGACTTTACATGCCCTGGGAGACAGTAGTCAGTCCCAGGGTATGGAGTCTATGTTGGGGAGTCCCTAGGACACCCCTGGGTCACGGCACAGAGGGTGCTGTGTGACCCACATCACAAAAAATACATGAGGCCCTATGGAGTAAAAGACCCCATAGCCCATTCAACACAAGGTTTAACCAAGAAAACACACTTCAACATGTCCAAGAGTGAGGGTAAAAGAGTCTCACTCTTGGCAGGAGAAAAAAATTAAACCCCAGAAATCCAGCAAAGCTGCTGGGGGACTCACTAGGTAGGGAAATTCAGCCTAAACAGAGAATTCTCCCTAACACTCGCCCCCCCCAGACTAAGGGACAGGAGGATTTAATCCACTCCTGGATGAACCTCATACCTCTAGTCGATGATATACATCCTAGAGAGTCCATCAGCATTTTGATGGTGACACCTTGACCTTTGCTTAAGGGAGAACTCAAAGGTTTTCTTTTGCAAGCTAAAGGACCTACAAACCCTTTGAGGAACATCAGTCTTTTTGTTATAGGGGATCTGGTTGACCAGTCCCTCAGAAGTTGGTACAACTTCTGAACCTATGTTAGGCTTTTTGAAGGGGTCCTTATAAAGGATTCCCTTAGATCTAGAGGGGCCTCCAAGGTTCCTCACCACCTCTCTTGTGGGAGCAGGTTGGGTCTTAGGCCTCTTGGTTGGAGGGGTTGGGGTTAGGCAATGTACCTGCTTCCCCTTCCTCTTAGATCTACCCTTACCTATTTTGGGAGTTTCCCCCCTAATATTAGGTTTTGAGTTGGGGTCTTCAGTAGAAGGTCCAACAGTCTGAAGGTTTTTGGCCTTAGACTTTTCTTTTCTGGTTTTCCACCAGCACTGAGAATTACCAGTTCTCTCAGGTTCAGATAGGGGCCTAGTTGGTCTATCCACCTCTTCCTCAGAAGTAGGGTGAGTCAGAGACTCTGAGACTAGGGGAACAAGGATGGAGCTTGGTTGGGGCTCCCATGTTCCTAGCATACTATCCTGAAAGGTGCCTGGGTTAGAGGTCAACTTACTAACACCAGGGCTTGTAGTGGGGTTCTCAGTAGAGGGTCCCACAGGCTTAGAAGGGTCCTTCAAGGTAGCCTTTCTAGCCAATTTGGTTAAGTTCTGCTTCTCCATACTGGGAGGCCTGGGGGTATGTGACACTACTCCTAGAGTTCTTAGGTCATTCCCCAACAGGACCTTCCCAGGTACCTTAGTCTGAACACTGACAGGGATCCTCACTGTCATGTTGTTACACTGAATGAGGGCTGGTAGGATAGGAACCATTGGGACAGGGCCTCCAGACATCTTAGTGGGACCTTTGGGTGCTTTGGCCACATCCTCAGGTTGAAAGAAGCTTTCATCCACTACTGTTCTGCTGGCCCCAGTGTCTCTCCTGGCAGGAGTATCCTGGCCATTGACAAGAACACTGTCCACATAATACACCTTAGAGTTAACAGGTAGGGAGTTATACACAACCCTATTCTGGGGACTAACCAGACCCATAGGCTCTAAGTTTACAGTTGCTTGAAGACCCAAGGGTTCTTCAGCAAAGAGTTCAAAGTGGGCACTAGCCATCTGTACTTCATCCTCAGGAGTGAAGGCTAAGGAGACTGTGCTGATCCCTGCAGGTTTACCCTTGCACTTGGGATCTCCTTTGATATGGTCAGTACCCTGACAGACATAGCATTGTCCAAATGCTCTCTGGAAGGGTGGCTTGTTCTGACCTCCTTCTGGCTTGTGGCCAGAAGGTACACTAGCCTGATTCGGTTTACCCTGGGGCTTACCCTGGTTATTTGGTTGTTTGTGGCCCTCTTGGGTATGGGAGGTATTAGAATTCTCTTTGGAGTCCTTTTTAGGCTGTTTCTCCCCATCCTTCCTCTGAGTTACCCCAGAATCCTTGGGAGTGGCCCTGTTGGCAACCCACAAGTCAGCAGCCTTAGCTAGTTTCCTAGGATCCAATTCCTGTGAATCAGCCAAGTGCTGTCTGAGCTCAGGAGAGCAGGCATCATAAATTGACTCCAACATAAAGAGATTTCTCATCCCCTCATAAGTGTTCACCTTGTAACCCTTAATCCATCCCTCTAAGTTTTTCAAACATTCACTCACCCAGGTAGCCCAAGGGGTACCATCATGCTTTTTGAGGTTCCTAAACCTCTTAAGATACTGGGAAGGGGTCTTCCCAAACCTAGCTATCAAAGCTAGTTTCACACATTCATAGTCCTTCCTATCCTCCTCCCCCATCTCCATTACCACATCAGTTGCAACAGGGGGGAGCCTAGAGAACAA
The DNA here is from genome assembly GCF_040938575.1 of Ambystoma mexicanum. Lineage (NCBI taxonomy): Eukaryota > Metazoa > Chordata > Amphibia > Caudata > Ambystomatidae > Ambystoma > Ambystoma mexicanum. The sequence continues at coordinate 314,934,119 of NC_090929.1, forward strand.
CCAGGTGAGTAAGTCATTTCCTGTGATGTTCTGGAGCCCATGATTATATTCAAACAGAGACAACCAATCCAACACATCCAACTTAGGCTCATACATACCAACCAATTCTTTAGGCATCCGGGGTCTTTTAGGACTGGAACTTCTAGAGGAGCCAGAGAGAGAAACATTCTCAACAGATAATTTCTTCATTTCTAAGTCATACTTGAGCTCCATTTCCCTTAGCCTTAGTTCTTTGTCAGTTTGAGCATTAAGTTTCTTATACTCCAATTCTAGCTTCATTTTCTCCAGTTCAAAGTACTGAGGACTAAATGTGGGACCTGGTAAAGGTCCAGTAGGCACAGCAGGTAGAGCAGGCAGAGGCCTAGGGGGGACAGTTACAACAGCCTCACCCTCCTCTTCTGACTCTTCCTCAGAAACATCAACATTTTGCTCCATGTTAACTTCAACACTGTCATCTACAGTTGCTGGAGTGGTAGGTTCCTCTGAACTATCACCCAGACTTTGGTTAGCTAACAATCTTTCAATCAGCTCCATTTTCTTGCCCTTAGTCAGGAGATCCTTATGTTTACAGAGCACTCTTAAACAATCAGCAGTTTTGGCTGCAAGGGACTCTTGACTATAGCTTTCTATAACTGACATGTTAGAGGTTTTACTTTTTCAGTGCTAAGCTTTGTGGTTAGTTGCACTAAGGTATCTAAAGCACAATAAAATGTATACTCAATACAAATCCCACCGCTGTACACCAGTGTTAGGCAGAAACCTGTGCAGTTCCCTTGGGGAACACTGCAAAAGATTTAAGACTACAGGTAGAGCAGTAAACCCCTTTGGTAGCAGTCTGTACCACCCAGATTTACCTGGTAGCTGTGGCTGAGCAGTCAGACTTCTCTCAAGAAGAGTTAGGCAGTATGCAAAGTATACACAATATGTACCAAAACACAATAGCACAAGCAAACACTGACCAGAGCTTGGTTTCAAAAGTATATAGTTATTTATTTAAAAACACATAAGTTAAAAACACTCTAGCAAAATATAGTAAACACTTCAAACACAGTTATAATGAAAGCAGATTCAATCCTTTCTCCTATCTAGACAACTCTAGGTTAACACCACTTAATTAAAACAGAGGTGAGTGCTTAACGTTAGATGACACTCTAGTAGTTTCCAAGAAAGGGAGAGAAAAAGCAGAAATGGGTTAAACACACCACTCTAAGGTCCAGAACACTTGCAATAGGCTCAAAGAAGCACAAAGTCACAGGTGAGCAAAAGTCACTAGGCAGGGCCCACTCTTAGAGTAGCCGGAGCGAAAATGTGCCCAAGATCACACTGTTAGTTAGAGATTCAAAGTCTGGCAAGGAGTCAAAAAGAGTTTAGAGTGGCTCAGAAAGTTTAGCCAAAGTGTCCCAGGCACTCCCAGGTTCGAAAGCCGGGGACTAAATCTACCCCGTACAGTCGGTGGCAAGGGAAGCCAGGCGGAACACAGTACCTTAAGCGGAAAGGATCCTCCAGCGGGGGCAGTTGTTCCAGGCAGCGACAGCAAGGCTCGACGTCGGTCAGGGGAGAAGAATATCTCGCTGAAGAGCAGAAGAGAAAGGTCGTAGCACTGCCCGGGAAGAAACCAGCCGCGGAGTTCTCCGGTTAAAGGGTTGGTACCGACTTTCGCGGTATGGGGGTAAAGTGTGGTATTCCGGATGCCGGGGTGCTTGGCACAGGCAAGGCGGCCACGAGATACCTCAAAGAACGGAAAGAAGGCGAAAACTGGTTGTCCCCACCAGTCAAGGGAAGGAGCCACTCCGTTAAGAGTTCTCCTCGGTCGTCGGGAAAAAGTGGTGAGACGGTTCAGCAGGGCTCCACCGGGTGGTGTCGTCGAAGCAGGTCGGCTCAGCTCTTCCCTCGTCGGATTCTTGGTCCTGTGGCGACTTCTGAAGTCCCAGTCCCCAAAGCCCTGCTTTTATGCAGCAAACCCCCATTCACCCAGCCTAGCTGTCACTCAAACATGCTAAGTGGTGAGCCGGGCGGCTCACCACTTGGGCCAATCAGGACGGAGTGCGACTTGAGTTACCAAGGTAACTCAGTCCAGGGTGCCTAAATCCCCCTCCACCCCTCCTAAGTACCCCAGACAGAGTGGCACCACTTTGGAGGGCTTCTGTGGAGAAGCCCGCCAAAAGTGGAACAAAGGGCTCCACTTTGGGTCAGAGTTACAGAGGCGAACACCAACGCCATTTTAGAATCAAGTTTTTGGCAAAAAGTCCCAACCGGAGTTATAAAAATAAATATATAAACCGGCGGTATGTTTAAGGCTACCGTAAATAAATAATTAAATGTGTTAGCCTAAAACAATGGGAAATCCCATAGGGAAATATTCGCGGTCGAATATAAAAAGTAGTTTCCACTGCCACCAGCCAAAACTCGATCAGGGGGGACGGAGACGTGCCCCCTCGACTAACAGACCCTGGGGCAATCGAATTGCCCCAGCCAGTACGTCCACAATATGATGGTTTGTACTGGTTCTGTTCAGGATTCCAGACTAGCAAAGTCTTTGGTGACTTTACATGCCCTGGGAGACAGTAGTCAGTCCCAGGGTATGGAGTCTATGTTGGGGAGTCCCTAGGACACCCCTGGGTCACGGCACAGAGGGTGCTGTGTGACCCACATCACAAAAAATACATGAGGCCCTATGGAGTAAAAGACCCCATAGCCCATTCAACACAAGGTTTAACCAAGAAAACACACTTCAACATGTCCAAGAGTGAGGGTAAAAGAGTCTCACTCTTGGCAGGAGAAAAAAATTAAACCCCAGAAATCCAGCAAAGCTGCTGGGGGACTCACTAGGTAGGGAAATTCAGCCTAAACAGAGAATTCTCCCTAACAGATACTATTGCACAATTAAAGGTTTTCATGCTTGTTTGACATTTCTGGAGCATAATACAAAAGCTATATGCCACAGCCCACTGTACATGACGGTGTACAGACAATAAAGATACCTTTCGCATGTCTTATTTTGTAATTTTTACAATAAAATGTATTGAAGTTTTCACATGAGATTGTTGAGATAGGTGCCTTTCTATTTGTTACAGTCCCCCCACGGCTCTTATGATACACGTGTACCTCTGTACCTTCACAATGGTGTCCAATCTAAGCTGTGAACAATGTGCTGCTGTGCGTACTAAAGGTCTAAGTCAATCTGCTTTCATGATATATTTCATATTTGTGACTATTGCAGTTGAGAAATAGAGACAGACTCCCAATTGTTCCTATCATTCTGAAGTGATGTCAGGAGGCGGGGGAGTAGTTTATAGTACATTACTTCTTGTGCTTATATTTACATTTGAAGTGTTCATAGTCTACCAGAGCGCTTCTAGCCATGGTATTTACGTTTTTAGATTCCTGTCATGTGATAGGATTTCCCTTTGTATCTCTCCACATAAAAAGCCGATAAACACCTTAATCAACAGTTCCACATCCTTAGTACTGAGATGAAGCATTAGCATGCTTAACACTTTAGCATCTTTGTTAGTATCAGTATTTTGATTGTTTCCGATCTTATCCCAGATGGACAAATTAAGCGCATTCCATTTATTTCAGTTAGAGCCATTTCCTTCAGTTTGCTCTTTATATTACTGGATAAAAGTATTTTGTACCTCGAACTTTTGGTCTTGGAACCAGCAGTGAAATAGAGAAGCAGACATTGAAATGATCTCTGGCTGAGAAGGGTTAACTTTGAAGTTGGAGAATTAGTTCAATCAGGCCAAACAGGTGACCTGAGAAGGATACTAGCTGATAACAAAACTAGTAAGTCATCTGCATACCATAGCGCTTTATACGTGCATTCATGACATTATAAACCCTTAACCTCCCCACTAGCATGTTTAGAGCAAGCTAAGTGTTCATTGAAAAGATTACACATACTTGTCATGTAAAAAACTGGATGAGGAACTTCTTGGAGGTAATCCCGCTGACCAAGACCTGTGCTCTAGCTTTACCATACAGAGCTTGAAAAAGGTTCAAGAAGTTTGGAACAAAGTAGAGTTTGTGGAGGACATCACAAAAGGATAGGTCTAACGATTTTGGAGGACAGCACAAAAGGATAGGTCTAACTAACTAGGCCAATTTTTTTTCAACATTAATTCTTATAATAGGAATGGGTTCAGGATTGTTTTGGAAACAAGTTGATGACAAGGGGGTCTTTTTAGAATGAGTGATGCGGAAAATGAAAGTGGAAAATTACCTTTATGCTTTCCTTTTCCACTCCATCTCATCTTTGTGCCATTCAGAGGTGTAGGAGAGCAATGACGCTGAGTTAGCATCTCTGTAACGCTCACCTGGTTCCCACGGAGGCGCAGGTCTGGCTTCGAGTGCTGACGCTTCTTCAATGGTGAAGCGCAGGACTCTGAAGATGGACAGGAAGGGCCCTCTAATCTGGCTTCTCCGCTCATAGGAATATACCCCTGTGCGTGAAAAGGGAGTATTACCTACTGACTGAGTTATGCTCAAGCCTCCCACTCTCTTCCAACCCTCCACGATACCCTTCCACGATTCCCCGTGAAGTCTCACCTTAGGGTCTGAAAGGACGAGCTCTCCATCCTGCTTCTGACGCAGGGGCACGTTGAACCCAGTTACTTCACTGGATTGAGGTTGGATGGGAGTTCAGGTAAACTTGATTATACTGGTAAGGCGCTGTAAAAGTTCTGTTGCAAGTTCAAAAGTTCAAGCTTTAAATAATAATGTTCATTGTCTTTTTTCAGGTGATGAATGAAGATTCCTTTGGAGACTTCTTGCAACAAAGCGCTAATGTTGATGTCTTTTCCTCATAGGGGCCGGGGTTCGGAATGCCGGAGATATGGCGCCGACCCGAAGTGAAACGTGCAGTTCCAGTAAAGATCTGGTAAGTCCTAGACGAGCGCTCAGGTAATGTTTTTGCATTCGCTCATCTAATGTCTTTGTCTTTTTTCCCCATAGGGGCCGGGGTCCGGAAAATGCTTGGAAGCAGCAAGACCCGAAATGAAATGGGAATGACCCAACAGGTAAGTCTTAGAAGGAAACTGAGCTTTTCCTATTCCCTTCCTTCTCTCACCTCTTATTCTTGTCTTTTTCTCTAGGCTCTGGGAAGTGGCTGTGTATCCGGATGATCGCTGCTGAAGATGGAGGAACCCAGGAAAGGTGAGTGAAATGCAGCGCTGCAGCAATCGTAACCAAATGCTTTTAAAATGATGTCTTCCCTTTCAGGATCGTCGGTGATGTCTCTGTGGTACAGATTAGCTGGTAGGTCTCTTGTCTCCCTTTGCAGGTGACCCAGGATGCTGACAGGCGTGGCTGAAGTCCAGATGCAGGAGCTGACACGGTGAGCGTCCAGCTGCGAAGAGCAGAACAACGCGAAGCGTGAGTTGCTGATCGGGTGTGGTTTAAATAGCTTTGGAAGAAGTTCCAAGTGTGTATCCTTCCTCCGATCAGGTATGTATCCTTTCCCGACCACACCCGGGTGGAAAGTAGTCCCACAGGTAAAGTAGTTCCTATTCAGGCCTCAAGAGGGCCTGGATGTGGCAGCATGGTCTGCATCAGGTAAGTGCACATTAAAACACTTGAACACATGTGTAGCTTTATGAGCCTGGCGCCTAAGGCGCCAGGACAGAGGTCCAACATGAGCCTGGCGCCTAAGGCGCCAGGACTGCGTCCAAAGGGCCCCAGTTTGGGCCCGCTGGCACTCCCCTGGGGGAAATGATGCCTGCCTCTGGGGTTGCTGGCTCCTTGGAGGTAGGCATCATGACAGTACCCCCCCTCAAGGCCCCTCCCAAGGTTGTTCCCTCCGGGGGTTTGGGCTTGTTCGGAAATCTCCGGTGAAAACTTTGTACTAATCGAGGTGCGTGGACATGGTTACTAGGCTCCCACGATCTCTCCTGAGGTCCATATCCCTTCCAGTCAACAAGATAGAAGAGTTTCAACTTTACCACCTTGGAGTCTAAAATGTCTTTAACTTCGAATTCTAATTCCCCTTCAATTTGAACTGGATCTGGAGGCTTGGACAATCGGGTTCCTGGTTGTACTGGCTTCAAAAGTGATGCATGAAAAACTGGATGAATACGCATGTTGGACGGTAGATCCAGTTTAAAGGCCACTGGGTTGATTATAGCTTTGATGGGATAAGGTCCTATGAATCTGGGATTGAAGGTTCGCGGGCCCTTGAGGGGTAAATGTTTAGTTGCTAGCCATACCTGGTCTCCTACTTGGTAAGGAGGAGTTTTACTTCGGTGCAAATCAGCGTTTTCTTTATACTTTTTCTTGGCTTGCTGTAAATGAGTTGCAGCTCCTTTGAAGGCTCGGGTTATTGTGGAATGCAGATGATTTACTGCGGGCATTTCCAGGGTCAGAGGTGGATCTAGGTCAGAGGTCCGAGGATGGTGACCATACAAAGTATAAAAGGGGGTTTGTCCGGTTCCAGAATGCACTGAATTGTTGTATGCATATTCTGCGATCCAAAGGATGTCTTTCCAATTTAACTCGGATTGGTGTAACATGCACCGAAGATATTGCTCGAGAGTCTGATTGGTTCTCTCGGTTTGTCCGTCGGTCTGGGGGTGGTGGCTGGTGGATAACCGCACATCTATTTGTGCTAGTTGGCAACACTGCTTCCAAAAATGTGAGATAAATTGACTTCCACGATCTGAGACTAAAATGTAAGGCAAACCATGTATGCGAACTATATTCTCCAGGAATTCCTTGGCCAAGGTGGAAGCTGAAGGCAAACCCTTTAAAGGGATAAAGTGGGCCATTTTGGAGAATAGGTCCACAATTACAAGGATTGTGTTGTAACCAGCACAAGGAGGCAGATCTGTTATAAAGTCCATTGACAGGGTGTGCCATGGTGCCGGTGGAATATCCAAGGGTTGAAGTAGGCCGGCTGGCCTTTTCTTTTGAGCCTTGTTTTGGGCGCAAATTCCACAAGACAGTACAAAAGACTTTATGTCTTTTCTCCAAGAAGGCCACCAGAAGTGGCGTTTGATTTTTTCCTCCGTTTTAGCGATACCAGGGTGTCCTTCCATTAAAGATTCATGATGATGGGCAATAACAAGTTCTTGCAATTCTTTACTTGGCAGAAACAACTGCTCCTGGAAGTAGGGTAAGTCATCCTTAACGGTGTAATGAGGACCCTTTCAACTCCATTCCAATAAGGTTGAAGAGTCTAGAAGTTGTTTTACTTGCGTTTGGATATCCTCAATAGATTGCAATGAAGTTAAGCCTAAGATTCTTTGCTCAGGTATGATGGGCACAGGTTCTAAGCTCGAATTAGGTTCTTCCATGCCAATCCGGGATAAGGCGTCTGCTTTTCCATTCTTGCAGCCAGGGCGATAGGTAATTACAAAATCAAATTCCGCAAAGAATAGAGCCCATCGGAGTTGTCGTGAAGATTGAGCTTTGGCCGTCTTTAAATACTGTAAGTTTCTGTGGTCCGTAATTACGGTGATGGTGTGTCTTGCCCCAAGAAGGTAGTGACGCCAAGCCTTGAAAGCAGATTTGATGGCCAGTAACTCTTTATCGGTAATTGCGTAGTTGATTTCAGGAGGAGAACATTTTCTGGACCAAAAGGCCACTGGGTGTAGTTGGTTAGTTTTTGGGTCTCTTTGCGACAGGACAGCTCCCATGGCCGAACTGGAAGCATCGGTTTCCACTATGTACGGGAGATCCGGGTGCGGGTGCTTCAATACAGGTGCAGAGGTGAATTTGGTTTTCAGGTCCTGGAAGGCTTGTTCGGCCTCAAGAATCCATTTGAAGCATTTGTTTTTCTTTAGGAGAGCGGTGATGGGTTGGACTGTTCGGGAAAATTCCGGGATGAATCTTCGATAGAAATTGGCAAAGCCGAGCATGCTCTGAACTCCCTTCACCGAGCTTGGAGATGGCCATTTGTGGATGGCGTCCACCTTTCGCCAGTCCATTCGGACTCCTTGAGGTGTCAGGATGAATCCGAGAAACTCAACTTCTGTGGTATGAAAAACGCATTTTTCGAGTTTTGCAAATAGTCTGTGCTGGCGCAGTTTCTCAAGAACTGCCCTAACATGTTTTCTGTGATCAGATTCTGAAGAAGAGTACACCAGGATGTCGTCAATGCAAACAATGACACAGACAACGATAAATTCCCGAAGAACATCATTCATAAAGTACTGAAAGGTGGCAGGTGCATTGCACAAACCGAAGGGCATCACCTGATATTCGAAGAGCCCAAATTTGGTGCGGAATGCAGTCTTCCATTCGTCGCCTTCTTTTATGCGCACCAGGTGATAAGCTCCTCGGAGATCTAACTTGGTGTACACACAAGCGTCTTTCACCTGGTCGATAAGCTCAGGGATCAAGGGCAGAGGATAACGATTCTTAATCGTTATTTGATTTAGGGCACGATAGTCTATACACGTTCTAAGGTCGCCTTCTTTTTTTGGCACGAAGAACAGAGCTGAAGAGACAGGAGACTTGGACGGGCGAATAAAACCATTGGCTAGGTACTGATCTAAATACTGACGCAAATGCAGGTTCTCAGGTTCCGTAAGAGCATAAATCCTACTACAAGGTAGTTGAGCATTGGGTACCAGATCGATCTGGCAATCATAAGACCGATGGGGAGGTAACGTGTTAGCCTGTTCTTTCTGAAAAACGTCTTGGAATTCTTGGTATTCAGACGGTAGCTGTACAGGGGTGGAAGTTGCTGTGGCTAGACCCATAGCTGGATTTCTTGGATAACAAGTTGGTTCACAATCAGGAAAACTTATCTTCTTTGCTCGTCAGTCAATTCTGGGATTATGTGTTTGTAACCAAGGAATTCCAAGAATTACTTGAAATTGTGGGGCCTTGATCACATCAAACACGATTGCTTCCCGATGTCCATCCTGACCCACCAGTGTCACTTCAACAGTGGAATGCGTTACAGGCTCTGAGGCTATTTCGGTTCCATCTACTGTAGTAATGACATCTTGGGTTACTTTCGGGCGGAGAGGAAGCTTAATCCTGGAAGCCAATTCACGGTCTATGTAATTTCCAATAGCTCCACTGTCGATGTATGCTTTTATAGCATGCAACTGCTGAGGCTGTTTTAGGTCCACGAGCACCATTGGCATGACGAAATGCGAGGTCAAAGAGTTAGTTTTCAAGCTCGGCAAGCAGACCCCTACGCTTGCCGGGCTAGGTCGTTTCCCGAATCAGGTGTCACTAATTCGTTATCAGTAGCTCCAACCACCTTCTTAAGTGGTTTAACTGGACAATTTCGAAGAAAGTGACCGGAAGTCCCGCAGTACAGACAAAGTTGCATTTGCCGCCTTCTCTCTCGTTCTTTCTGCGTTAATGGTCCTTTAACACCACCGATTTGCATAGGTTCAGATACGTCGGTACTCTTGGAGGTAGCGTGGGTTTTGATTGGTGCTCGGTTTTCATACTTGAACCGATCTGCTTTTCTATTTTGAATTCTGTGATCAAGTTGAACCACCAAGTCAACGTAGTCTGCGCAGACCTGGGGTGGGTTTACTATCTGAGCTAGAACATCCTTAAGCTCTCCGCGCAGGCCTCGATGAAACAATGTGATCCTTTTGCTTTCTGGCCATCCAGTTTCCACAACCAGTCTGTTAAAGGTGGCTATGTAGGACAGAAGATCCTGATTACCTTGTCGTAAGGATAGCAGTTCGTTATCAAGGGCCTGTCCTTGAGAGTGTCGCGCGAACAATCTTTCCATGCTGGCCTGGAAGCCCTGAAAATTCCAGAAAATGGGATCATCCTGATTTACCAATGGAATAGACCAACCGGCAGCACTGCCACAGAGGTAAGATAGTATAAAGGCTACCTTGGTCTGGTCGTTAGGGAAGGCTCCGGGTCTGCATAGAAAGTGTAAACGACATTGGTTCATAAAGATGGCATATTTCTTGGGATCCCCCACAAAACGTTCAGGCGGGGCCAAAGGCATGTGTCCAGGTAGATTAATTTGTACCAGGTTACTCAAACCCATTGATGTGGAAATGTCTCCTGAATTAGGTAAAGGAGTGTGCCCTGCCTGGGCCTGTAATAACCTTTTGGCTAGGTCATCAGTTCTTTCCTTAGATAAGATCAGTTCTCTTTTGAGAGCGTTAGTCTCCTGGCGGGCTGAGTGCACCTCTGCCCGTAATTCCCCCAAAAGCTGGGCCAGCTGGTCAGTCTCGGAAGTCTCCATAGAGCCCGGGTGGGAAATTGTGGGTAGGCTTCGCGCTCTGTAACGCTCACCTGGTTCCCACGGAGGCGCAGGTCTGGCTTCGAGTGCTGATGCTTCTTCAATGGTGAAGCGCAGGACTCTGAAGATGGACAGGAAGGGCCCTCTACTCTGGCTTCTCCGGCTCGTAGGAATATACCCCTGTGCGTGAAAAGGGAGTATTACCTACTGACTGAGTTATGCTCAAGCCTCCCACTCTCTTCCAACCCTCCACGATACCCTTCCACGATTCCCCGTGAAGTCTCACCTTACGGTCTGAAAGGACGAGCTCTCCATCCTGCTTCTGACGCAGGGGCGCGTTCAACCCAGTTACTTCACTGGATTGAGGTTGGATGGGAGTTCAGGTAAGCTTGATTATACTGGTAAGGCGCTGTAAAAGTTCTGTTGCAAGTTCAAAAGTTCAAGCTTTAAATAATAATGTTCATTGTCTTTTTTCAGTTGATGAATGAAGATTCCTTTGGAGACTTCTTGCAACAAAGCGCTAATGTTGGTGTCTTTTCCCCATAGGGGCTGGGGTTCGGCATGCGGGAGATATGGCGCCGACCCGAAGTGAAACGTGCAGTTGCAGTAAAGATCTGGTAAATCCTAGATGAGCGCTCAGGTAATGTTTTTGCATTCGCTCATCTAATGTCTTTGTCTTTTTTCCCCATAGGGGCCGGGGTCCGGAAAATGCTTGGAAGCAGCAAGACCCGAAATTAAATGGGAATGACCCAACAGGTAAGTCTTAGAAGGAAACTGAGCTTTTCCTATTCCCTTCCTTCTCTCACCTCTTATTCTTGTCTTTTTCTCTAGGCTCTGGGAAGTGGCTGTGTATCCGGATGATCGCTGCTGAAGATGGAGGAACCCAGGAAAGGTGAGTGAAATGCAGCGCTGCAGCAATCGTAACCAAATGCTTTTAAAATGATGTCCTCCCTTTCAGGATCGTCGGTGATGTCTCTGTGGTACAGATTAGCTGGTAGGTCTTTTGTCTCCCTTTGCAGGTGACCCAGGATGTTGACAGGCGTGGCTGAAGTCCAGATGCAGGAGCTGACACGGTGAGCGTCCAGCTGCGAGGAGCAGAACAACGCGAAGCGTGAGTTGCTGATCGGGTGTGGTTTAAATAGCTTTGGAAGAAGTTCCAAGTGTGTATCCTTCCTCCGATCAGGTATGTATCCTTCCCCGACCACACCCGGGTGGAAAGTAGTCCCACAGGTAAAGTAGTTCCTATTCAGGCCTCAAGAGGGCCTGGATGTGGCAGCATGGTCTGCATCAGGTAAGTGCACATTAAAACACTTGAACACATGTGTAGCTTTATGAGCCTGGCGCCTAAGGCGCCAGGACAGAGGTCCAACATGAGCCTGGCGCCTAAGGCACCAGGACTGCATCCAAAGGGCCCCAGCTTGGGCCCGCTGGCACTCCCCTGCGGGAAATGATGCCTGCCTCTTGGGTTGCTGGGTCAGACCTGGCTCCTTTGAGGTTGGCATCATGACAATCTCCCTTCTGCTTTCATCCTCTATCTCAGAAGAGCACACAGTTTTGTTCATGAGATTTTCATCTAGGTGGAAAACCAAAGGATTCCAACGCAATATGTAAACCATTTTCCATTTACACCTGGTAAAAAGCAGGCAGATATACGTTATAAAATGCTGCCTGAAAAAAACAATTTGCAGGCATCATTTTATTTCTCTCAAAGCAGAGAGTAAAAGTGCAGAGTAAATGCTATTTCTCCTTAAATTACTTTGCACAATTACACTCCTCTGTGAGAGGGTTTAAAATTGCATGGAAGGGTCCAGCAAGGCGTAAGCGTTGGTGGTCCACTGCACGCAATCAGCATATAGTAATAAATGACCCCCGTGTCAAAACTACTACGATCACACTAAATCCACTCTGATTTATGTTGATCAACTGTGGCATAATTATTCCCAACTGCATGTTATATATTTTAACCAATAGTTTAACATCAATATTTAATAATGAAATTTGGCAAAAGTATGGGCAAAGGTTTGGGCGTTTTATTATTATTTATTTATTTGCTTATGGTTATTGCTAACCTTTACAAAGATTTAAAAGATTAGATTAAAACATGTCAAATAAAAAACAAATCAATATCTACAACAAAGAATGAAAGAAAAAAATGTGCAACATATATACCAAATAACCATCATTACATAAAAGAAAAGAGTCTACAACAAAGAATGAAAGATAAAAAATTTGCAGCGTATATACCAAATAACCATCATTACATATAAAAGGAGTCAACCTATTCACAACTTAAAAATCATATCATCAATCAAATCAAGTCAAAAAGAAACTAGTCAAATCAGTGCAATACAGAAATAGATAATAAGGACAAGAGGCGGACGTTTCTTAATGTCGTCAGATAGAGCATTCTATTTATACACTTATTTAGTCAGCATTTCCACCTGATGTTCACTTTGTGATTCTAATTTGCATACATTTCTCAGGTACCTCACAATAGCTATCTGTAATGATTTATCTTTTCCATGTAACATTTTCCACCAGAGTGAATCCAGGTTAATTAAGCCCGTAGATTCAACACATTTGCTAAAGTGCTGTATCCGCTGTGGTCTCAATACTTGTCAATCCAGCATCAAATGCTCCAAAGACTCTGTTACTTCAGATTCCTCACAAAATCTGCAACTTTGAATCCGCCCTAACTCGTTACTTCGAGCATACAGGATTTGTCTAGTGGGAAGAACATTGCACCTGAATCGCGTAAATAAGTGCCTGGCCAATTTGGCAGGGAACAATACAAGATATGATTCAGCACTGCCCAGATTTTTATAGTGGGTTACCATGTGTTTTTGGAACCTTTTAGCTCCCACAGCACTCATTGTAGTATCCCAGTCCCCCCATTCCAGGCATCTTTTTACTTTGTTAGGGTTAAACATTAAGAGTTCAAGTGTAAGGCCCAAGGATTCCAAATAATTCATGCATTCATCCTTGAGTTCGAGTATATAGGCAGAAGTAGAATTATTACTGCGTATACCCGACATCAAGAGATCATATAAGATTCCTCTCGCAGTTGTAACCAATTTCCTGAGTAAGGATAGTTTTTTCCATATTATCAGACACGAGAGAGAATTTAGGCCTAATTCATAACCTAGTATTGCCAACGGTAAACACTTCGGTAGAAAAGATAAGATTATCCTTAGTAGCCGTCCTTCATATTTATTCAATTCTTCCATGAAATATCTGGGAAAAAACTCCAATCCGTAGCAGAGTTGTGGTAATATTTTTTGCTTATAATGGCGTGAGGCGGGTAGAATAGAACATTTTCCATATTTGCAATAATTTTTTTTTTATTGGAGCATTAGAGGTTTGATTTTAACATCCATATGTTATTTATAGAAGGATTTCTGTTTATTACCAAAGATGGGATAGCCCAAGTATCGTATGTTATGCCTTACCACCAGATTTATGTGGTTAAAAAACCAGGAATATTGTTTTACGTAGGGGCGCAGATGTAATCTAATAACAACTGTTTTGTTCTCATTAATTAGTAAGTGATTTGCTTCAGTGTAATCTCGAAATCTGCACAGCAGGCACTGTAGCCCTGTAGGAGTGTGATTAAAAAGCCTGAAGTCGTCTGCATATGCCGACCAGCAGATTTTAATTTCCTCAACCATTAGGGGTGCAAAAGCCACCACTTCCAACCCCTCCCTTACATCAGAGAGATACAGGTTGAATATGGTGGGCGCAAAAACGCACCTCTGTCGTAGGCCATTCGGTGCATCAATTGAAGTGGAGAGACTACCCTTGTTGTTCAAACGGACCTGCAGTTGGGATCCCTCATGTAGCTGTATTAAAATAGAGAGGAGTGCAGATGGCATTCCCAGTTGTTTTAACTTTCCCCACACGGGAGTTCGATCCACTTTATCGAACGCCATTGACAAATCAATGGATGCGATGTAAATTGGCGCAGCGTCCTTTCTCCATGCTTTATCCTGCATCACGGTTAACAGCAGCCTCCCACGTCAGTTCCCACATTTTCCTAAACCCAAATTAAAACTTGGACAGGATGTTGTTTTTATTAATCCAGCTATGGATATGGTTTAGGATAAGCCCTGAACATTTTTTTGAGTCTGCGTCCAATAAGGCTGTTGGGCTATAGTTTTGGAGCGGTTACCCTTTTTATATATGGGTATCACGTACGAGGTGTGCCAAGTAGCTGGAATGATATGAGACTGAAGAATATCCTGAAACAGCACATACAATATTTTGGTCCACAGCTGTTTATTTTGCTTGAATATGACATTAGCCAAGCCGTTTGGACCAGCTGCTCTCGAGCTGGAGGCCCTGTTTATCAAAACACCAATATCCTCCTGACTGATGTTAATATTCCATTAGACATTATGTAGATTCAATGGAGCTTGCTGAATGCACCGTCTTGATTGGTAAAGGTTGCCAAAGTGCCCACCCCACTGTTGGTCTGAAATTGCAGTGAAGAGTGCCATGCAATTCAAAGTAGCCTTATTATTAACCAGTGCCCCGAAGGATCTGGATGTATTATCCTGCAGTGCGCAGAGGATGTTTTCCCCATCTATATGATATAGCATGACTCTGCGCTCCTTGATCTTCCTTTTCCAAAGGTTGGCAGTCTGTTTTTTTAGGGCCAATTTCTTCGCCAGGGGGAGTGTGGCTTTGGCGAGCAACCTCAAAGATTTTTGTCTCTGATTTTTATATTTTCTGATTACAGGATCATAAGAATGGAATGTATATGATTAATCCTGGTCCGGCCTGGTTTAAGAGGGACTGTCGTTTGTGTGATCACATTTCGCACATAATGTGAAAAGGAATATTTAGTGTACATTAAGTGCTTTTTCCCCAAGGTAGAGGAATTAAAGTTGTCAAGAAAGACCACATTTACTTTTTCTACATTGCCTCTGTGCCACACAATTCTGTTTTTTGCCTGGTTTGTTTCTAAATTCGCTAGGCTCGGGGGACTGCTACCCAGAACCCCACTCCCCTCAAAATTCAGATACAGACTCTTGTGGTCACTGCATTTCATCTTCAGCAATTTCAAGTCCTTTACCATGCATATAAGTGGATCTGTAAGATATAATCAATTGCACTGGTTTGTGTCCCTCTAAACCAAGTAGAGTAAGGGGCTTTACTTCTCCATGGGCCCATTGTTGTTGACAGACGCCATGACTCCAGAAAAACCCTCCAAAGGTGACCTTGTGAGGATTTTTTTCCCTGTTTCCAGTTCGAAATACCATCGGCCTCAGCATTAGTGGTGGAGGAATCGTTGTTAATTCCGACATTAAAGTCCCCTGCAATTATCATTACCAAATTAGTAGAGATTTCATGACACTTCATCATCAGGTCCCCCAATATTTTATGCTCTTTGTCAATATCCAATTTCGGGTTCCAGTAGATATTGATAATCAAATGATTACATTCCCCGATAAACGTGTTGTGTTCTAAACATAATAGCAATAAAAGGCACCAGTCTGAAATCCTGTAAGTTTTGATGACTTTTGGGCCCCAATGATGTTGCAACTGCTATAAGTAGGCCACCCACTGGACCTTGCTTTGCCACAGAAGAATAGACAATGAAGCCATCTAAAACAAAATCAGTAGTGAACCAGGTTTCTTGTATACAAAAAATAAAACATTCTTTAAGTAAGGCACAGATTTCAAATAGAGTTCCTCAATGACCAATTCGCCTTCGAATTCCAACTTATCAGGGGAAAAGTTGCACATCTACTAACTATTAGGCTTCAAACCCTGAAGTTGTGATATGGAGTCTCTTAATTGAAGGGCCAGCCATCTAAAGTTAGGCTCTCCAAAGGTGCTGTCCGTTCTATTGACATTAGTGCCCAGTTTCTCATTCACAATCAACCCCCTCCCCACCTGGGCAGGGGGGCCCCTATCCGGAGCACCCTCTCCAGGTCATAACCCAATTTATGGAATTAACTGCTTTCTTTCAAGACTGCCTCCGTGATGCTGTTAGAATGGAACACAACGCTTACATAATCATATTTTACCGGGTGCACAAAATCCACCAGCTTAATGTCCCCCGTAGTAATAAGGGAAAGACTTGGGATTTCCCCAAGAAGTGCCAAAACCGTTGGTCTGTTCAGTGACGGAGGTCCTCCCTTGTCAAAAAGGTAATGTAAGAGTATTCTTGGGAATTCTCCACATTAAAAGGGGCGATAATTTATTGCTACTGGTCGAGTGGCCGCTGGTAACAGATCCGACTGGCCCCGTGGAGGCAAAATTGGATGAAGTCCACTGTCCTGACAATCCGGGCCCAGTTTGTCACCCATAGCTGTCATATTTAATTCCCTATCCCCCTCCAGTTCAATTTGCACACCATCATTCAATAAACCCCAAACTGTATTTACAGCCTTAGGATTCTGGTTTTGGAGTTCTTCACTCACAGCCGGATAAGTTGCCTGTGTTGGGAGTAGGGTTACGTTAGGGACAATTTCATTCTGAACAGCATTCTCATGGCCATCAAGCATTATTTGTATGACTCTTCTAATGACCCGTACCATCACAGGACCACCTTCCAAAAGGTTTACAGCGGGAACAACTTCTCTAGGATTCACACCCCTAAGGGGGTTAGCACAAACTAGAGATTCTATAGCTCCCTCTTTAATCTGGGGTTGCAAGCATCTGTTGCGCCCGTAACAATTGGATTGAAAACACAGTCGCGCGGGCTTCGGTTCATTGACAAGGTGCATAGAATGTACATTTTCATTGCTTGCTGCTGGTTTATCTAAGTTTGATGTAGTTGTTAAATCCATTGAAGTGACCCCCTCCCTGTGATCTTAATTCTCTATTAGGGAATGCCTCCTGTGGCCATGAGAATCCTCTATTGTCCTTTGAGGAGTAATACCTTTATCTGTGGGAGTAAGTAATGTTGAGGCTGGGGCAGTCGTCGTAGGTTCCAGCCGCTTTGTTTTTTTAGAGAAGAAATTTAACAGGCTTCCCTGCATATTTGGGTCTGGCATCATGAAGCCCCCGATGTTACTAATAGGACCTCTCATTGGGCGCTTTGTGCCCTTGTTTTTTAAGGTCTCAGATAGCGAGTCTGGGGCAGCAGTGCCCCCGACCCTCTACACAGTAACACATCTGGTCCCTCGTCTACCTCAATAATGTCAGAATCTGAGTCTTCTGCGTCACCTCTCAAGAGCCATCGCCAATTATTTCTCGAGACTGTCCTGTCTCCGTTTATGTCCTGCAACATTCTTTCTGTTCTGTAGGGTTGTTTTCTTTCTATTATTTTTGTTTTTATTTGTATTTTGATTCATTTGTTTCTGCTTCACAATTTTATCTTCATTTTTCTTACCTTAATTTTTTTTACTAGGACCAGCTTTCTTGGGGTCCTCATTCATTAACACATCTGACTCTTCATGGGATTCCGAAGGAGCGGGCATCTCCATTGGACATACAGTAGGATTGAGTGCCCCCCCGGGGCCCCAAAGGAGCCAACGAGGGCTCAATTGGATCCAACAGGTTAGAATTGGCCATTCCACAGTTACCCATAGAGTAGTTTTGTCTTTCCACTGCAGCTATAAGCTGCTTAAATAGGATGGTATGCAGTGTAAGTTCACTTAATATCAAACTATTTATAGAGTCCTCTTGTACTGGCCCACCCATAGACTCCCGGCCCATCGGTTGTGCCGAAGAGAGCTCCCATTCCGCCTCCTTCCCCAATGGATACTGAGATAGAGCCAGAAGTGAGCTGTTAATCATTTCTGGACGACAATCACTTTCATTTTCATCCAGAGAAAGGGTTTCTACTGGTTGACTAACACCTTGTGAGATGTTACCGGGTTCCCCCGAGTCAATTAGCAGGATAGACTCATCTGCAACCTTCCCATCCTCCACCAAGTTCAAGACAGCATTTTCCACAGGGGAGGGAGGCGATAGGGGTAAGGGCAGTTTGTAGGCCATACTACTAGTACCTGTAACAGGGGTAAATACCAAAGGTGCGGACAAAATATCATCAAAAGGGACGGCCACAGCCCTAGATTCTCTCCTTGTCAGAGGTACGGTCCTCTTATAGCTATACATTTCTCACTTATTTTTCCTCATGCTGCTCACATGAGTAAGAGTGACCCAAAACACGAGCAAAAAAAAAAACTCTGAATATACAGAGTGTTAAGGGGGCACGAGCGATTTAAATCAAGGTAAAGTGTTTACACAGGTTCCCCAATAAGAAACACTAAGTCACCTGAATAAAGCAAAAGAGATGATAACAGATGGCCACATAACCTTCATTGTGCTCAGGCCCGTGCCCCGCGACCACGCCGAACAGCCCATCAGCACTTGCAGGGCACTTCCGGATGCGCGAGCGGATGCGCGTGCACCCGTAATTTGTAATTGGCGTCGGGTCGCGGAAAGCAGGGGGCGTGGCGCGCACGCAGGGAAGCTGCAGGAAGAGAAACAGGACAACGTAAGGTTCCCGGCCAGTGTTTGCACACAGCGAAAATAGTCCCTGCACTCAAGAGACGGGCAAGGCAAACACAGACAAAGGTGTGGTCCACAAAATTAGGTAAAGTCAAAGTAAAGTCAGTAAAATCCACTGGTATTTACTCTGGTTATAGTAGTAGCCTGAGCTGTTTCACCTCAGAAATTAGCGGTAGAGTTTCTTCTCACGCATGGGAGCCTACCAAAAGCTCCCCAGAAAGGCGTGGAAGAAGTAGATTTCGCCGAGCAGCAAGGACAGCGTAGATAGCCCAACAGCACTTGCAGGGCACTTCCGGATGCGCGCGCGGATGCACGTGCACCTGTAATTTGTAATGGGTGTCGGGTCGCGGGAAGCAGGGGGCGTGGCACGGACGCAGGGAAGTCTGGTTGTAGTAGTCCCCTGGGCTGTTTTGCCTCAGAAATTAGTGGTAGAGTTTCTTCTCACACTTGGGAGCCTTCCCAAAGCTCCCCAGGAAGGTGTGGAAGAAGTAGATTTCGCCAAGCAGCAAGGACAGCGTAGACAGCCCAACAGCACTTGCGCATTTTTTGTGGTCCTTACTTTTCTTAAAGATCAGGGTTAATAAGGCCCTACACAAAGACTTCGGAACATCCCCATGTCCTGGAATAACCCTTGCAAAATGGGGGAAAACAATATTGCTAAAGGCTTGATAGAACTCCACAGGGAAGCCAATCGGACAAGGGCTTTTGTTTGATTTCATTAAGTTTATCTTGGTGATATCTAGATCTAAAGCTGTCATTTCCACTTCTGTTAGGATAAATAGGTATATTTTTGGCAAGAAACCTCTATGTTGCTTCTGAAGTCCTGAAAATGGCAGCCGTCTAAATAAAATTATAGTACCTCAAAACCCTGAATTTAATTTCAGACTTACAGATAAGGATACTTCCTCTCTCATCAATAATTGAATTAACCTTTGTTTTGCTGGTCTTTTATAATCTTTTGCTAGTAATTAACCATTTGAATGGATTGTGTCCTCCCACGTATTCCTCTTTGATGTTCAATATCCAGCTTCAGCTGCTTCAGAATTCTTTTTTTGGCAGAGGGCGCTGTGCCTCGATGCAGTCGACTCAATGTCCCTCAAGGGTCTCCGTCACGCGGATGATGTCATCGAAGGCATAAATAGCACGTGCAGCACCCGTTGGCTGCAGTTTGTTTTTTCCGAGTAAGCTTATGCTTTGAGAACTACGGCACGCTTCAGAATTTCCTCGCAAAAAATCCGAAAATGTCTTCGAAGACCGGGTTTAAAAAGTGTCAAGACTGCGATGGCAATATGTCGCTGACCGATCCACATCGAGTATGCTTGTGGTGTCTCGTGTGGAGTACAAGACCTCTGCCTGTACAAAATGTCACGATTGCCGAATAAGCTCTAAAGGAGCAAAAGGGGAAATCCCCATCAACTACTCCGTCGAAGAAACCTTCTTCTGACGATGTGAGAGGCGACTCTCCTCGAAGAAAGAAGGCAAAAAGGTCCAGGTCAAGGAGTGGCTCCCACCACTCCTCGTCGTCATCAAGGAAGTTGAAGAAGAGGCACCATTAGCCTCTACTTCGACGTCCTTGTCCGACTCCTCTCCTGAGAGAGCTATATCCTGTCCCACAAAGGCTTCCACTCCTGTCGAATGGGAAGCATTCAGGCAAGAAATGCTTAAAATATTCGAGTGCCAAAACCCTTGACAATCTATGCTCCTACTGGGCCGTCTAAAGCCGGTAAGGAAAGGGTCCGAGCCAAATCCTCCATGCCCTCGACCACGGGACAAAGGCCAGATTGACATTGAGAGCCGTCAAGGCCTCGACACAATGAGAAATCCTCGAGGGATCCTTTGAGTCATAAATCGAAAGACAAGTCGAAGTTGAGGTCGTCGACGCCAGCTGCGCCATCGACGCTAGCGCGCCCATAGATACCAGTGGTGCCATTGAAGCCTTCCTTGCCATCGAAGTCGAAAATGTCTTCCTCGAAGATATCGACGACTCCTCGGGCATCGGGTTCGAAACTTTCGAAACCTTCAATGCCATTACATGAAAAGAGCTTCACTCCTTTACCAAGAAAGGATTTCTTTAAGTCCCTGACCTCTATTTATGAGGACAATGGGCCATCTGATAATGATGCGCCCTTTGGTTTGCAGTATGGCACACCAAATGTCCCGGATAGCTTGATTTCAGAGGAGTCCAGACTGAAAGATCTATATGAGAATTTGCAGACAGCCAGTGGAGTGGACACTTCGCCAGAATTAGAATTTGGAAAGCCTGAGTCAGATGAACATGCAGATGCCCCATACAGGCAGTTGATGACCAGGGTAGTGGATTACCTGGGATGGAGCAGACCTGCCCTCCCTTTCAAACAAGATGACATTGGGAAGCACCATAGTCAAGTCCGGCAGTGAATAAGAACTTGACAAGAAAATACTGTCCATCAAGTAGCGACTCCAGCTACTTATTGAAACACCCTACCTCAGAAAGTCTGGTAGTGCAGACGGCAACCGCTACATAAAAACAGGCAGCCTATCCAACCATCCCACCAGATAGGGGTGACAAAAGGGTAGATGATTGGTCCAGAAAGGCATTTTCTGCTGGGAGCATGGCTCTTAAATCAGCCAACTCCACATGTATATTGGCAAAGTTTTCATACACTCTATGGGCCTGCATTTCTATGGCAGCTGGTCATATTCCCGAAGGCGAGGAAAGAGACGGTTTGTTAGCCATTGTTAAGGGTGGCAAGGAAGCCATGTGCAAGTCTCTTCAGTTGGGCCTGGGATCTGCTGACAGCATCAGCAGAGCCATGGCGTCAAGCACCGTAATTCACAGATTTGCTTGGTTAAGGAAGTCTGGGTTTGTACCTGAAGTGCAGTCTAGACTCCTTAACATGCCTTTTGACGGGTCTCACCTTTTTGGTAGCAAGGCTGACGAAAGTCTTGAGAAGCTGCAGACCTCGAATGCGACAGCCAAATCTTTGGGAGCTGCTATTAAGCATCCTCAGCCTTTTTACCCCAATGGACCGTCTTGGAGAGGTAGATCCTTTTGCAGCTACTCCTAAGTTGGAGGAGCGAGAGGAATGGCTGGTAAAAGAGGCCAAAGAAGATTCCCTCACGGTGGATGAGGGAGAGGTTCAAAGCCTACTCAAGCAGGGGCATCTTTACCAACAGTCACTGCTTCAGACGCCTCAAAACCTCTCTGAGGTCTTGAGTCATGACACCCCAGTGGAAGGCAGGCTGTCCCTGCATCTGAAAGAAAGGTGCTTGGACATTAGAAACCATAGCCCAAGGTTACTGCCTTCTCTTCATTCAGAGACCTCAGAACAATCCTCTGGGGAGCCATTCTTTGAAGGTTCCAGATCCGCCCCTTGTGCTGGAAATGTTGACCTTGCTAGAGAAAGGTGCTATAGAACCAGTACCTGTAGCGGAGAGGAACAAAGGACGATATTCTCCATATTTCCTGATCCCCAAGAAGGACGGAGTACTGAGACCCATCTTGGACTTGAGATACTTGAACAAGTTCCTCAGAAAGGACAAGTTCAAGATGGTCACACTTTGTCATATCCTTCAGGCCCTCCAACTCCAAGATTGGATGGTGTCAATGGACCTTCAGGATGCTTACTTTCATGTACCAAGCCATCCGAAGCACAGAAAGTACCTGAGGTTCGCCGTTGGCAGTTTACTTTATCAGTTTCGAGTTCTGCCATTCAGGCTGAACTCCGCCCCAAGGATATTCACCAAACTGATGGAGGTGGTGGCAGCGAGTCTCAGGAGAGGGAGGATTCATGTCTACCCCTATCTGGACGATTGACTGATCAGGGCGCTTTCTAGCGAACAAGTCCTGGATCATCTCAACGTCACCTGCCACTCTCTCCACACAGTGGGCGTCTCCCTCAATTACAAGAACTCCCATATTTATTTATTTATTTATTCACATTTGTTGAGGGCACAGCAGCCAATAGGCATCGTGGCGTTGGTTACATAGGAGATGTACGGGCTTAGTTACATAGTATATAGTACATGGTGAGGAAGCAAACAGTACATTCTTAGTTACAGGGAATATGATACCATCTCAAAAGCTCCAGTTCATCGGGGCTGTACTGGATACATCCTTGAGAAAAAGCTTGCCACCCGAGGTGAGGGCTCAAAACATTCTGCAGATGGTCACCAAATTTTAGAGTGCCCAGCATCTCGCAGCCTTTGGCTTTTTGAGGTTGCTGGGCCTCATGGCATCCTGCATTTTTCTGGTGCCAGAGGCTTGCCTGAGAATGAGATCCCTTCAATGGGCTCTCAGGAAACAATGGTCTCAGTTCTCGGGCAACATGTCAGACCTACTTCAGGTTCCATGCAGGGTTGCACAGGATCTCCTGTGGTGGGCCTGCAAGGACGAAGGGAACCCTTTTAGTAGCCACCATGGCCGGAGATAATTGTAGTGATGAACGTCTCACTAACGGGGGAGGGAGCCCATGCTAACAATCTGACAATCAATGGCCGTTGGTCTCCATCGGAGTCCAAACTACACATCAATCTTTTGAATCTGATGGCAATCAGACTTGCGCTGAAGGCCTTTCTGCCTTCTATACGGGGAAAGAATGTCCTGATAATGACGGACAACACAGTGGCCATGTACTACCTCAACAAGAGAGGAGGTGTAGGGCCACTACCACTGTGCAGAGAGAGGCAATGCAACTCTGGTACTGGGCAATTTATGAGGGAATTTCCCTATCAGCAGTTCACCTAGCCGGAGAGGAGAACACAGCGGCGGATGCTCTGAGCAGGCAGAGCACAGTCTCCCACGAGTGGGAACTAGCTCAGGAAGTCCTACAAGAGATCTTAACCCTTTGGGGAACCCCTCAAGTGGATCTGTTCGCACCCAATGTCAACCGGAAGTGCAAATTGTTATGCTCCAGGGAATTTCCTCCAAGAAGAGATCTAGGGGAAACGGTTGTAGTGGATTGGGAGTTTCCACTCCCGTACGCATTTCCTCCAGTGCCCGTCATTCCCCAAGTAATCAGGAGGTTGAGAAAGTTCTAGAAATTGGGCCTGGAGGACGTGGTACCCGGACGTTCTGGACATGTCCATATGCCCTCAAATACATCTTCCACAAAGAGAGGACCTTCTCTTGTGAGAGGAGGGTCGGGTTCTCCATCCAGAGGTCAAGACTCTCAGCCTTCGTGCATGATTTCTGAGAGGCGGAGATACAAGAATTGGCCCGTCCCGGATGACGTAATGGAGATTTTGCTTTCGGACAGAAGACCAGCAATGAAGTCTTTGTACCACTGCCATTGGAACAAATTCTGCCGCTGGTGCAGGGACAAGAATGTGGACCCTTTGCTTTGCAAAACACCAGAGGTCTTATAATTTCTACTGTACCTAACCAATCGGGGGCTCCAGGTTGGGACCATTAAAGGTTTTTTGGTGACGTTATCCATCTTAAGCACTTGTCTGAGGAAACTCCATATTTTAAAGTACCTTTGGTGATACAATTTCTGAAGGGGCTCACTAATGTGTTCCCTTCATCTCTCTTTCAGGTTCCCATTTGGGACCTCAGTCTGGTGCTAAGGTTTCTTATGTGTGCACCATTTTAACCTCTACATTAATATCCGTTAAGATTACTAACTTTCAAGACCATCTTGTTGGTAGCACTAACTTCAGCCCGTACAGTGAGTGAGTTGCATAAGGACAAGGTCGTCCTGAGGGTTAAGCCTTCATTTTTGCCTAAGTTCATTTCAGACTTTCATTTAGGACAAAATATTGTGTTACCCACTTTCTACCCTCCACCTCATCCTAGCAAAGAGCAGGAGAGGTTGCACACGCCCGATCCATATAGGGCTCTGAGCGTCTACATTTCTAGGTTGTCAAAAGTTCGTCTGGACGACCTACTGTTTATAGGCTGTACGGTTCATAGACTGGGCCAGGGTGTGACAAAGCAAACCTTATCCAGATGGATTATTGTAGTGAATTCAGAATGCTAGAGGCTGGCGGGCAAGGATCCTCCAAAAGGCTTGAGGGCCCATTCAACTAGGGGCATGGCTACCTCCTCTGCTTTGCAAAGAGGTGTTCCTATTAAAACCATTTGTGAGCAGCTACATGGTCCACAATACACACTTTCACTAAGCATTACTGCCTTGATTTTTCCCTAAGCCAGGATGGAAGCTTTGGAAAAGCTGTCCCTCCATTCGGTTCATGAAAGCCATTAATAACAAAATTCGTACTCCCCCCACCAAATCTAACACTACTTTGGGAGTCTATCAAAGATGAGGAATTCATGGGAGGACACAATCCATTAGAAGAACAAGTTACTTACCCCCGGTAATGTTCTTTCGACTCAATGTTCCTCCCACATATTCCTCACCGCCCTCCCAGCATACCCCTCAGTAGAATTTCCCATGCTATTACAGCTTTCGCTCCTTCAAAGCCTAGTACGGTCAACCCTGCCTTGATGCAGGAAGTTCTACTTGAGAATGAAAGACAGAGCTGAAGACAACGGGCACTGTGCATTCTATTTATGCCTTGGATGACATCATCCTCGAGAGGGAGGCCCTCGAGGGACATCTAGCCGACTGCATCGACGTACAGCACCCACTGCCGGAAATAAAATTCCGAAGCAGCTTTAGCTGGATATTGAATATCAAAGATGAGGAATACGTGGTAGGAACATCCAGTCGAAAGAAGGTTACCAGGGGAAAGTAACTTGTTCTTCTGTTTCACATGCTACAAGTTTCATTCTCTTTTCTAGAAGAGCTCACACTCCGCTTGCTGTATTAGGAAGTGGTTTTGTTTGTTTGCTTTTGCAATGGCTTTTCTACTACTCTCATTGGGTGCTGTATTCAAAATGTTCTCTGCCAGGCCATCCAGCTCTCGCTTTCTTGCCTTATTGACGTGGAATATAAAACTACCTATTCTGCCTGTATCAGTGCTCTTAGTGCATCCCAGAGTGTGAAGATGTCCGTTACTGAGTTATTTTATGTCCTTAATGAAGAAATCTGTTCCTCCCCAGGGGAATTGTATAATTGAAGCATCAGTCAGAATGGAGCTTTTGAGCTCTGTGAAGGCATCATGAAGCAAGACACAGAAAGCAGATTCAAAGTTGTTTATAACAAAAAGGTTTAACTCAAATGTCAGGATGGTGGAAGGCCTAACTTGCCCTGCGCTTTGCTCGGATTTCCCTACCTGAACGAAACTAAGGAAAGTCTGTGTCAAAGAGTTCAACAAAAAAGTCTGTCTGTGTCCGAAAGCTATCCTTGCCCTCACAACTAAAGTTAAACAATGTGTAGGTATGGAAATCATAAAAGAAATTGTGATCAACACACAGTTCTGAGCTTCTTCCAGCTCTCAGCTTCCTCTTCAGCTCCCCTTCCCGAAGTTTAAGAAAGTTCCACACAAGTCTTGAGGTTACCATTCCCAAGTTCAAACAATACAGTTCCACACAACTGTCAGGCTTCCCTTCCCCAAGTTCAAAGCAACACAGTTTATACAGAAAGCGTTTTGAAGTCCCGTCCTCAAGACAGCATTTTCAGTTCTAGTCTCAGCGTTCCCTTCACCAGGACTACAACGTAGCAACCAATGTTTGTTTCAGTCTTTCACAGCTCGACTTAACTCTTAGTCACCCTCACCCTCCTTCTGGTTTGCGTCACCAGCTCACTTAAAGTGCTCCTTCTTGGTTTGTTTCACAATGTCTTTGGCTTTCACAATGCAGGGCTCGCTGGTCTAGGCACAGTTGTCAGACCACACGGTACACCCATCAGAGGTCGTGCAACCAGGGCCCCTAGGCTCTTCAGCCCACACAGGTTCCTCTGTATTTCTTTCTGTGTATAGATTCACACTCTCATGGCTTCTCCTTGAAGGCCTGTTGACTTTATGTGTAGACTCACACTGCCGTGGCTTCTCCTGGTTAGCCTCTTGGCTTTGCCACAAGGTGTCACATATCCGTTGCCAGTCTTTGGCCTTGCCGCACTGTATTCCTGGATAAGATTCACTATGTGGTGGTGTTATTCCTTCTCCCACCTTAATTTGCGCAACTGCTTGAGTATGCAAGCATCACTTCCCCAACAGTTCTTTAACAACTCCTAACACTCTCTTGGCTTCGGCAATGCACAGGCGATGTTGGTTTCCTTATTTCGGGTTGTTTAGCTTTCAACATTCAGGCATACAATGATTCAGTCATACGATATTAGTAAAACATACTCAGGAGCTCTCCTCTCGCCGAAGTTCTTAATGGGTTTAACAATGGCTTGCTATTCTGTTTTTACTTGTGCATAGTGTTTTCACACATGGATTGATTCAACAATGCTTTTGAGCCACTTGATACTGTTTCACGTGCAGAGCGGTCCAGCGATTCCCCATCCACAAACTCACAGGTATTGGAGCTTGGCTCCTCTTCCAAGGCACACCTCTCAGCTGTGAATTGCAATCAGGGTTCAACTCCCTGCTGCTCCGGTTACTGCGGAGACTTCTCCTGCCCCTAAAACACTCTGTTTGGTTAACCCCCAGAGGTAACAAGCATCTTCTTCCACCCCTTTGGGAACGGCCCAGCTCGGCCCCAGTTCCCGCTGTGCGATCGCTGAGGAATGGAGCTCCTGCTCCGACTCCAGTCACGGGACTCGATACCAGCCTCATGAGGGTGTCAGTCCCAGCACACTCTGCTTCCAACAATCTGCCACAGCTCCTGCTACTCCCATGCCTCTCCTTCCGGGCAGCTTCACCTGCTTCAAGTTTTCCGACCCTCTCTCTTTTACATGGCACACCTTCTTATATGTGAGACACTGATTAGGGGAATGTAGTTGCCTGACTTGGATAATAGTAATTAGTTGGAAATGCCTGACATTCACAGTCCTCTACAGGCATCTTCCTCGTCCCAGTACTAGAGTGGTGAAAGGAATTACTGGTGTTGACTACTCCTAGTCGCCTCTTCCTCGTCTCAGTACTATCATGGGAAATATGTGGGGAAATAAGGGGAGATGTTTGACAATAGCCCACAAAGGCTGCGGGAGTGTTAGGTCGGTCTTCATTAGGGAAAGGTGGATACTATGTCTCGACTGAGGGCACCCCACTCCCAATCCCCAATGACCCTCTACCCAAGTGACCCTCCCTCGCTTCTCCACCCCTAGGGTCAGGATCCAAAAGCCATGGCCTTTCCCTAGCCAACTGAGAAGAGGATCCAGTGGGAGTCGGATTGAGAATACCCTCAGGTTTCTCACAACTTCCATCTTCTCTCCTGATTTACGATTGAATTTGAGAAATCTAAAACTATGAATGTGTCCGCAGGATCAGAGTTTACCACCTTCACTGCGTCTTCCATTATGACATTGTCCAATATATTTTTGGAAATCAATAAGGAATCAATGTAGGAAGACTAAAATATGTATTCCTTCTCTGAGTGGATGAGGATTCTCCAGTATCAATTAATTCCTTTTAATCTTTTGCTTAGCCATTGATCTCATATCAGCTGCACCCCCTCATCCTGAGTCAAATGAGATTCTTCCTGTTATGAAGTCCCCTGTCTGACTCTTGTGGTTAAGGGCCACTAAGCAATGCTATGTCTGGAACCAGTGCAGGGCTGAACCCATGTCTTATCCCACTGCATTGCAGTCGTGTGGCAGGCGATTTTCACAAGAATCCAACCTGTGCACCTGTCCATTTATGGAACACCCATGATATGAAAATGTTCACTGAACGTACAATCTTTGGGTATAGTGAACCTCTTGCCATGCTAGCTCCTGAAGTGGTAAAGTGACCACTCCCTCCAATTGGCAAGCCGCGTATGGGATTGCAGGAAACTCAATACCGAGTCCCACTAGCAGCCCTACAGATAAGGGGTGTATCTGCCAATTTAACGCCCTAATAATTGGCAGATACTCCCAAAAAATAAAAATAGGTAGTACAAATACTCCCAACAAAAAATAAGTCAAAAACATATTGAATCTTGTGTTCCTGCTTTCACACTCATAAATCCATGGATATATTTGGGCCAGCAGTGCACGTAATACCACAAACTACTATTTTAACTGCCTGATTGGAAGAAGCAGACATGTATCTTTTAATGTGCATGAATAACTAGGTGCAAAGAAATAAATATTACAAAAACATTTCTGTTTTTACTCGTTTATAAAATATTCTCATTGGAAATTGGATTTATGTTTTTACTCCCTAAAAATAATTTTACTCCCCACTTCCAAATCTTATCTGGAGCACTGGCCGCTACAGCAGGTTATGATTTATTTTGGGGGTGCTGAGATCAGAAAAGACCCGAAACAGTGAAAATCAAGTCAAACTGGTGTGCTCAAGTCACTGCTCTCAGAGACCATTCCATTTACTAACCTCAGTTTCTGAGCAGCTAAGGAAAGGTGAGACCGTGGGGTGCATTCCTCTGCAGTGCCAGTCTCTTTCTGAGCATGCGTGAAGTGAAAATCCAAGATAGCGGTTAGCTGAGATAAAGACACTGTCTGCGGCACTGCATAGTGAGAAGGATGGGCCAATGCAGTGACAGGGAAACCACAGTGAAGTAGAATGATACCAATCATGATGCAGTATCCAGAGGTGAGGCCAGCGTCCTACATAAGTCACAAGGTGGTTCAGGGAGGTGTAGGTGTTTAGAAGCAGTGAAGATGCAGTGCAAAGAAGCTAGAGAGGAAGTAAAGAGAAGGACGTGAAGCTGGAGAAGAGAGAAGGTGGCTGGAGTGTAGGCTAGAGAGGAGGAGGTAAAGCTGTGGGAGACTAAGGGTGGTGGTGGTGATGATGATGGAATTATGGAAGAGCGAGGGGAAAAGGAGAGTGAGAAGAAGAAGAGTGAAAGGTAGGTCACAACCAATAAATAGGAAAGAGGAGGTAACCACCAAGGAAAACAGAGTAAGTTTCAGGAGGGGCCAGTAAGTGGTGGAGAATTAACAGGTGGGAAGGAGACAGGAGTGCAGCAGTTAGGTTAGGCAAGACCCACTAGGAAGAGTAATTGTGCAAGTGGGGCTGAAACAGAGAGGAAAGGGCAGCATGCATGTAAAAATCTTCTTGCAAGGTAATTGAGGACGGGGGGAGCAATGAGCTTGTGGTAGAGTGTCTAGGAGATGGTTGACCAAACGAGAGCTGTGTACAGGCAGAGGAAGGGGCAGTGTTTAATTTATAGAGCCAGGTCCCTCAAAAAAGTAGTAGTACAATACCAAACCCAACCTTTCGAGCAGCCTAAATAGCCAAGATCCTAAAGGAAACTTGGAGGCTTATCTTGGAAACACCCAGCCCTCTCTCCTGCTGCTGGTTGCCTAGGCGTAATGTGAAAGTGCACCAGTCCCTGAGACTGAAGTGGAAGGTCTCCTGAGAACAAGACAAATTAGAGTGTGTGAAAAGACATCAATATCAACCCAAAGGAACCAGACACCACGAAAAGGAGTGTAAAATCTTCTATATTGTGAGCGACTGAGAATTTATAAATATCTCCAGAAAGAGGCCCCCCGGCCTGAGAGACTTTTTGTTGAACCTGGGATCTATCTTTTGTTGTGTCAAGACACTCTTTATTAGTATTATTTATGTTTTAATTCAGAAACTTACAAAAGACTTAAATGCGAAACCGAAAGATTAAAGTTGTCGGGCCAGACGACTACAAAACATTGAAATAGTTTTATAGCCTGCATGCTAAGATACAATACTGAGGTTTTGGCGTACTGTAGAAGTAATGGAATTGGTATTTGTGTTTTTAAATGTTGTTGTTTATGTGTTGTTAGCCCAGATGTTTTTAGTAGAAGTATTTGGGGACTAGGGTTTTGAATCTACTTGCGCTACACTGGGCTACTGCCTGATGGTTTTGATTAAAAGCATGGATTTTGTATTTTAGCTGCAAAATCATTGGTTCTGGAGGTGTTCCCCACACCTCTGTATACGATTAGTTTTTGTTTGTTCCCAGATATCTCGCTCATATCTTGATAATAAGAAAGGAGGAATGCTTATTCCTTATGTTATAATATGTAATTCATTGGGTTTTTTATTGATGCGATGATCTAGGTTGTGAGCCGACACGTGTTTTGACCTCTCCTGGTCTTTATCAAGGCTGGTGCACTAAAGTCCATGGACCGGTTGGTGTGGTGAATCAAGAGGATTGGCTGTAGTGAATGTCTTCCACTGCAAATCCTGGTGGGCTGGGACAAGAATTGCCCCGATTGGCATGGGTCTGGCCGTGTGGCCTCTAGCTTAACACCAGCAGCTCCACCCGGACATAATACAAAGCGCATCAATAAAAATCCAATAAATTACATATTATAACATAATGAATAAGCATTTCTCCTTTCTTATTATCTTTATGCGCGAGTTATCTGGGAACAAACAAAAACTAGTCCAAATGTTTAGTATGAGATTTTGATAGAAATTGTGTAATGCTAGATTTTTCTTTATAGTTGATGTGTATTCATGTATATATTGCTTGTTTTATGGAAAAAAATAAACATTTTAATTGATTTGTTCTTCATTTGAAGGACATTCTAGCACTTGCTGCACACCAGGAAGATCATATTCTGGTTCTAGCCCTTGCTGAATTTCTCACCCAATGATGTCGACCATTGGTTTATCCTCCTCCATCTGGAAATCCTACACCTCACTCCATCCCTGCGGTCACTGGCAGGTTGTTTTCTCCCCTCCCTGTTCTCCCACTCCATGATGTCATCCCATGAAAATGCACAGTCCAAGTCCAGTTGTGTCTAACATATACGTTGAAAATAGACACATTTGTGCCATCCTTTCAAACAAAATGTAACATTAATACATTTCTTGACTTTAAGTCTATACCAGTGTAATCAGCTCCCCACTAGATCTAACAGTCCCTCTTAAAGAATTGCTGTAAAAACTATAATTTCCCTGGAAATTAGGCAAGTCGAATGCCCATGTTTCTTAAAGGCAAGTCATTTCACTAGTCCTTATATAACAATGCTACTCTGTATCTTCCGCATCTCTCAGGGACCTGTTTTAGCACTGTAAGAGAATACAATCTGTTACTTCATTTTTTGACAACTTCAAATTAGTTGGTAGATCTTTGATTGGCTCTAGCCCTAGGTTGTACGATCTTGATACAAACGATTAGCGGTGCAAAACTGTTACTGGTTTTTGGTGGCAAAGCTCTATATTCAATCAATAAAAAGCCTTCTACCAAAATATTATTCCTAGAGAGATCGTGATGATATAAAACCTTCTGTCATGGTTTTCCTCTTTCCGTTCAACGTTGAGGATATAATCTTGTATCACAGAAAGACTTCCGAGTTGCCTGCAAAAGAGCCCTACATCTGTAAGACTGACTGGATGCAGATGAATTTCACTGAACTGTGGAGCCAGTATGTGCCTGTTAAAAGGGGCTGTACAAAAGAGCCTTTGGAGCTGGCTGCACAGGTAAAGCTGCATGGAGTAGCACAGGGGACATTGGCAGAGCGCAGGGGGCCACCTCTTTTGATTTTCATTACATCATCCAGAAAGAATCCCAGGAGGAAGAACCCATGATTTCTACTCAAGGCCTTCAATGCTTTCCATGCTATCACGCTGAGACTCTTGTAATAAGTGCGGAGTACCATTTGGACTCATTATTGTACT
The DNA here is from genome assembly GCF_040938575.1 of Ambystoma mexicanum. Classification (NCBI taxonomy): domain Eukaryota; kingdom Metazoa; phylum Chordata; class Amphibia; order Caudata; family Ambystomatidae; genus Ambystoma; species Ambystoma mexicanum. The sequence continues at coordinate 314,966,298 of NC_090929.1, forward strand.
CCTCTTGTTATACTTTTTCTGTATTAAGAAAATCCTTCTGCTACATTTGTACATTCTTGTTTGAAAGTAATTTTTGTTAGAACATTGCCTTACTTGCCATTTTCTTAAATTCTACCACAGAAACATACCCACTATCTCTTTTTGAGAGTTATGCATATTAAGTGTTGATATAATACTTGCTCTCTAAAAACAACTTTATAAGGTTTTAGCCTATACTCCCATTTGCTTTCCATCCTAGGGATTGCAGGGTAGATAGACTTTTGAGTGATACTAGGGATATTATCCCATTTGGAGTGCATGTGGGGCTACCGTGTGGTGACACACGGTTTCGTTTCTCTAATCTCTATTCAGCCACGAGTGGCCTCGTGGCATTCGACCCCTTTGCACCTGAAGTTGATTTAAATTCAGTATTTATATCGACATTCTTTCAGATATCTTTTATTTAATCATTGATGTGGTAGTGCCTCCCGTTCTCCTTCTTTTGTCTTTTTTCCCCCAGCGGCCACACACTTGGGAGGGCACAAGATTGAATTTACATTCAGTATATGGACCAGTATGTCCTTCACAAAAATAGATCAGACCACGAACAATAGAGCCGAGACCTTAGGTTTCAGCACAGAAGAAGCTAACCGCATCTTATCACTTATTAAATTGATGGGGGAGGAATTATTAACTTCGGAGAAACCAGAGGCACTCATAAAACAATTAGAGTGGAAAATACGACGGGAAGTCAATCTCAAACTACATGCATCAACATTAGCACAGTACTAAAAGGCACAGAGGATCCCTAGGGGGTTAAGGGTCAACCTTGAACCAACATTGTGCAAGGAGAACCCTACTTTTGTTAAGAGATGGCACCAGATCCTTAACAAGTGCTCACTGGACCTTATACTTCTTACAATCGAAGAGCTAGCACAGAGTCTTAAGACTCTGGATGAAGATATTGAAAACCTCAAAAAAGCCTTAACTAAATGCTATTCTGCAGATCAACTCCAAGAAGTCCTAGATGATACAAATCAAAAAATACAAAGATACAGGCAGGAGTTACAAACTAAGAAAATCCGCAAATTTAGACGGGATACACTTGATTATAAGTTGGACATTGTCTATACATGGCAGGATTACTACGGGCATTGCCCAAGTAATCCATATCAAGGCAAAACACCAAAGCCAAGAACTGATCATACCGGGGTCACTGTAATAATTGCGGATTCAGAACAATTTAGGCAACAGTTATCTCAATGACTCAACGATACTCCTCTTCCTCTCCTTTCTCTCTCTTTCTCTCCCTCTCTCTGGATCGGATATCTTCCAACAGAGGGATGAGTACGAAAGCCTCCCTAAACCCTTTTTCCTACCTCTAGAAGACTAGAGGAGAGAAAAGGTCTCAGGGAAACCTTCTGGGGAAGAAAACCCTGTGTCAGCGACTGAAGGATCGATGCCGTCTGTGCAGCGAAGATACAGATGAAGACTGGTGGAAAGCGGTCCTAAAAAAGGATTAGGAGGTGTATCACGCTGGAAGAGGAGACTTCTGGTAATCACCTGGCAAGTTGAGGGATAGGAGCTTGGGTGTACAACAGCAATAGCAGGTGTTGAACGAGCGGGTCTTTAGACCGAACTCGGGATCCCTAGATATTGCATAAGGGAATGAAATGTGTCAACTAAGGGTTGCTGTTTGAATCAGGGGGTGTCTGTTTACGTCTATCCTTCGTACCGATGAACCCTAACTGTCTGCTCGCCGGATTCCTTGACGGAGCTGATGATTAGGTATGATATGATATATGATATGATATGGCATTTATAACGCGCCTATACACAAGTGTTTCAAGGCGCGACGAGGCAGGGAGGGGGGAACAAGGGGAAGACAGACAACGATCCTACTAGGCCAGGTGTCATTCAGACCACGCAAGTGCAGGGGTAGGGGGAAAGGAAAAGTGCAAGGGGAAGGGGAGGGGGGAAGTGCAGTACAAGTGTGCGAGAGGGGGCTGGAGTCTCTGTGGTCGGAGAGGAGTCGAGTAGAAATGCAGAGTCTGAAAGCCGGAAAGAACGAGGGACAGATTTAGATGCTATGAGGTTTTGGATGCAGGAAAGACGTATTGGAAAGGTATTCCTAGGTACAAACTTAGGTAGCGTTGTCTGTGAAGAGTAGCAACGCATCCGTGCGTTGTCAGCCGAGACAGATAAACTGAATCTCGAGTAGGAGGGTGGAGCTTCCTTGGTGCTGGGTTGTGCATTGTCTAGACCCACACTGTCCGGAAGGAAAAATGGCCGAAATTCATCGTCCATGGGACCAACGATTCCACAAAGACCAACGTCTCCGAAGAGGCGTGACAGTCACGTCTTCAGACGCCTCAAGCACAGAATTAGACCCAGCTACTGAACCTGAAACTATACAATCGACGGATTCCAGCAGTACTGCAACAGCAGATGCAGAGGTACATTTTTTAGAAAAAGACCTATCAGACGCTGACAAAAAAAGAAATCTCCCCAGAAAGAAGACACAGAAGAAGACCTAGTAGTGAATATATCCTCCTACAGACTCTCTCGTCTAGAGCTGCAGGTTCTTAGAAAAGGACTTTAATTTGTTCCACAGAACAATAGTACGCTTCTTAAGGAGAAGATTGACTTTTTTAAATTACTGAGGAAAATGAAGCTGAAACTATTTTTTGCAGGCTTGGAAGAAGATGGCCAGGAAGGCGATGAGCAATCTGAGTACCTTGAGATTAGCCAAAGAGCGTGTTTAACCCGCCAGTACAGAATCATGTCCTTTCTACCTTCGAGAAGGCAATACTTCAAGACCTTAATAAATTGCAGTTCAAAAGCAAAGGATTGGGTAACTTCTCAGCACGAGAGCGCCAAACAAGAACTTGTTGGATAACAACACAATAATTTTTAAACCAGCAGACAAATGGGGTGCCCTCGTGCTTTATGGACAACCAGGATTATCTGGAGGAAATAGAGCGGCAATTGTCTGACAAGGAAACATACCAAGAAATTTCGTTCAATCCAACAACACGAGTAATGACTCTGATAGAGGAAACGCTGGATGAAGCTGAGAGGAGGGAGGTAATATCTGAGAAAACACAGAGGTTTTTGGAGAACAAGCATCCCATAATACCGGTCCTATATATACTCCCTAAAATACACAAAAGGCTTCTAAAGCATCCAGGACGCCCAATAATTGCTGCAACAGAGAGCCTTCTGGAGCCACTTGCACAGTACCTGGACAGGATCCTACAACCCTTAATACAGAACACGCCCACGTATATGAGGGATACCATGGCCTTCTTGAAAAAACTCCAAGGAGTACAGTTTGTTGAAGGACGAGACACATTATTCACAATGGATGTGACGTCACTGTACACGACTATAGCCCACGAATCAGGACTGGAGGCAGTGGAATGACTGTTACTAAACTCAGAGGATTGTCAAGGAGACCGTGTATTTGTATTGACCCTACTTAAGCTTGTTCTGATAAACAACTTCTTTAAGTTCGATGAGAGATACTTTTTGCAAATTTCAGGAACAAGCATGGGGGCAGCAATGGCTCCTTACTATGCAAATATATATATGTATTTTCTCAAAATTGAACACGTGATTTCATCGCCAAGATGGTCGAGACACCTGACCATGTACACCCGCTATATTGACAACATTTTCGGGATCTGGAGCGGACCGGAAGAAGAATTACAAGACTTTTTCAATATGATGAACCAGATGCACCCGAGAATCCAATTTACAACTCTCACGAGCAAGTCTAACATTCACTTCCTGGACATTGAGGTCTATGTGCAAGCACAGAAATTGGAGACTCGCATCTTTACTAAAGCGACAGACAGGAACATCCTGCTTCTTGCTACTAGCTTTCACCCACAGAGAACATTGGACAGTGTCCCCCTGAGCCAATTCCTACGGTATAGGCGAAACATCTCAGAACCATCGGAGTACACACAACAATCTGCTATGCTGGAGAAGATGTTTCAGGAAAGGCGTTATGAACACACACTCATTGAGAGCGTGAAAGATAGAGTTAGCAAAGTTCAAAGAGAGACCTTGCTTACACCTAAAGCTCAGAAGACCAGTGAGACACTTGTATATGTTACGACACACTCTACGCAAAGCAGAAGAATCAAGAGAATACTACAGAAACATTGGCGATGCTACAAATGGACCCGAAGTTACAACAACTCTTCCCACAAACACCCACATTTGCATATAAAAACAATAAGGCGCTGCACAGGAGCCTCATCAAAGCAGAACTACAAACTCTGAGATCTGATATGAGTACATTCAGGGGTACACCCCCTGCTTGAATTGCCAACACTGTGCTAATGTTGTTAAGGGCAATAGTGTCAGACATCCACATTCGGGGAAACCGATCTGGCTCAAACATTCATGCACATGTGATGCAGTGAATGTTATCTATGGCCTGAAATGTCATTGTGGCTTCTACTATGTGGGGATGACCAATAGGAAGTCCAAGATACGCTGGACGGAGCACAAATCAAATATCCATACCAAAAGTCAGAAATCACCAGTAGTGGTACACTTCGCAGAAGCCAGACACACAGTAGCACAACTGAAATGCGTCATACTTGAACAGGTGAAACTGGGGTCGAGGGGTGGTGACATCTTAAGGAAGCTCCAACAGAGAGAAATCGTATGGATTGAGCTGCTGGATTGTCTCAGTCTAAGGGTTATGAACCTTGAATTTGATTTGATGTGTTTTGTTTAACAATCCCTAGCTTGATGTTGGGAGCACCTTTGTTTTTTGACCTGTGTCTGCCACGTAGACTGTTTATGACACATGTGTTGACTAGAAGTGAAACTGTCCTTGACAACTGTCCTCTGCTTTGTCATTGTCAAATAACATGTCTTGTTAAGTAACATGCTGCCAGATGACAATAAGATTGTGAACGGCTTGGATGCTCGCTTTGGGGGTTCCAAGTACGGCAGACCGTTGAGACAGGTTTCTGGCTCTCTTCAACTATCTGCTGGACCTTGGTCGTCTGTTTATGAAAGTGACAAACCATGAACAAATTTGGCAAATGTTACCTTTTATGCATAAGAATGTGCTGCTAAATGACCTTAAGAATGTGAACGGCTAGGACGCCACGCTTGTGTGTTCCTAGTGCGGCAGAATGCAGAGACAGATGCTTGCCTACTGGAATTTATTATTTACACTTGGGTTGACTGTTGATGTAAATGCCATTAATTACTTGGATTCAGCTATGTTCCATTTCATGGCTATCTTAATAGACCACAAAAGACATTCGAGTATGTTGTGACTTTGAAGTACATTGGTATAAATGAACTTGGTGGCCATGGGGGCCCCAGCAGACCTTGATCTGCATTTCCCCTATGCCCACCTCCAGGAAATCGTAAAACATTATACCAAAACCGGGTGGCCATGGGGGCCCCAGCAGACTAATATCTGCATCACCCCTATGCCCACCTCCAGGTAGCTTAACTGATGCGCATCTGATATAACCCTTTGGTCCATCACAAGTGATCACTGTCCCTTACAAATTCAATACATGATCGCCAACCCGACATTTACGCGACACTGAGGGTTTAACATTAGTTTGTTAGAAATGCAGTACCTTGAGTCTCCTGCGACCCAGGTGTCTTTTGACATTTGTGGAGTTGCCGGATCACACACCCCACGGCTACCGATATACACAAGATACACACAGCCCCGCGCTTCTGCGTCGGACGGCATCCACAGCGAGGTGAGCGCTCGCCAGACTGATTCCCTTGAATCTAACCGTGACTGTGCGGGTGTCCTATAAGCTCTGCACTCATGCATACGCTCGAGAGCTATAAGACGTACGTTTTGCTTAGAAGCGTTAATGTTCAGTGCTGCAATGGGGAGTCGTATGAACTTACGCTAGTACTAGCACAATGAGACAACGTGTTTGTTTGCAACGTGACTGTGACCGCCTATTTGGGGTGCCTGGCTCTCTGGGTTGTAAGCGCTTTTCAATGTTAGGTTGAGTCAAACTTTATGCTCCTTATCTTTCCCTATGGGTTAGCATATTTGGAACTTTGAGCAGTTCTGCGCCTATAATGGTGTGCCATTCGCACATGAGACTGACTGAGAGGCCTTAGGGGCCTAATGATATTTGACAGTGAGGTTACTCCATTTCTAATTCACACACCCCATCCTTCCCTCCCCATAGGGTATCGGATATCCTCGAGTTCGACACCTATTTACTGCCGGTCCCAGTGGTGTGCTGTGGTCCTGAGAGTCTGACTCTGCTACCTTTGATGGACTACGAGGTTTGTGATCTCTTAATACTACTAGTGATTTCTTGTGGTAAAAAACTCTAAACTCTTAGTGATTATGTTCCTTGTTATCTTCTAGAGATTTGAATTGTGATATATTTTGAAGAATTGGAACAAATAGCAACCATAGCCCTGAAGATTTATTCTGTAGTAATCCGAAACGCGTTGGCAACTGTTTGAACTCAATGGTTCTGTTTGGAATGGTCTTAATGGACTTTGATGTTTTACCAAAAAATGTTCTAGTGTGAATGTTGTAAACACTTGTCATTGTAAATTTCTTTGAAGATGCTCTTTCATCCTTTTTGAAATTTCACAAGAAGCGACTTTTTGTTCTGAGTAATATTAGACAGTGGGTTATAGAGACTCTTGTAATAAATGCGGAGTACCATTTGGACTCATTATTGTACTCCTCTTGTTATACTTTTTCTGTATTAAAAAAATCATTTTGCTACATTTGTACATTCTTGTTTGAAAGTAATTTTTGTTAGAACATTGGCTTACTTGCCATTTTCTTAAATTCTACCACGAAAACATACCCACTCTCTCTTTTTGAGAGTTATACGTATTAAGTGTTGATATAATACTTGCTCTCTAAAAACAACTTTATAAGGTTTTAGCCTATACTCACCTTTGCTTTCCATCCTAGGGATTGCAGGGTAGATAGACTTTTGAGTGATACTAGGGATATTATCCCATTTGGAGTGCATGTTAGGCTACCGTGTGGTGACACACGGTTTTGTTTCTCTAGTCTCTATTCAGCTCCGAGTGGCCTCGTGGCATTCGCCCCTTTGCACCTGAAGTTTATTTAAATTCAGCATTTATATCGACATTCTTTCAGATATCTTATATTTAATCATTGATGTGGTAGTACCTCCCGTCCCCCTTCTTTTGTCTTTTCTCATCACCCTGAGATGTCCCATCCAGTGATCATCAGACTGTCTTCTCCAACACACCTTAAGCCATCTACCCAGTGCTTCCTGTCTTCCCATCAACACTCAGCCCACCTAAACTGACTGTTAAACCCCCATGACACCTTTTCTATTGACAGCACTGTAAATGGCAGTTATCCTCACACTTGTGGACAGGGTGTGGGCTAACCAGTAACCCAGAGCACTCCTTGCACCCTGACCCAGTTGCTCACTGTGGTAGCACAGATCCTTTGTCACACTCCCATGTTTCAAGGAAGAGGTGCACATGTGCCCGACCTCCAATTGAGAGCCATTACTGTGGATGATGTGCAGGTCATTGCTAGCAACTACAAACATTCTCTGGTGAGATGTCCAACATTCTGTGTAAACATTTGGATAGTTTGAAATGATATCAGCAATGGTTTAAAGAAAAGTTACTGTTGCCATCCCTGTTCTACAAGGTATCCCCCACATCTTAATCTGAGCAGTGAAATTGTGTTCTTTGTCTACTCAAGATTTATAGATAACCACACACAATTCTGCAATGATAAGATCAATGAATTCTTGAGGATGCAATTGCGGGCAACCACTGTGTACCCACTCCTCGGTGCCCCTCCTCTTCTTAGGCAAGTCCTTGTCCTATCCACCCCTGGACCACATGCAACATGACTCAAACCTTCAACCACTCTCATGGAAATGCCCGAAAACAGGCCCCCGACTGAACAAATCCCTGATAAATGCAGCGTTCCAGACTGCATCCATAAAGCCACCTGTGTGAATGGAATTTAAGGAATTTGACTTTTCTAGGCTGGTTGCCCTGGCACCTTGCTTCTGATTTACCAACAGACAGATATTTGTTTAGCAGGAACATCAATGTTACTGTAATTCATGAGGCTGGGAACTGCAGCTCTATGCTTTATTTAGTCTAGGTGCCACTTGCGATTCTTCAATAAACAAAAAAACTCATGGGCCCTGTGAAGCATTACATACTTACTTCTCTACCATCCATATAATTGTTGTCTGCTGAAATGTGTCTATTTGTCACAAGTCGCAGGCCAACTTGTTTACGTATTTATTAGCACTGCAACAATGCAGTGATGCTGAAGTTAATTATAATTTATGGCCCTCCTTACATAAGGGAAAACCCTTTAGTTGGGTATAATGGGTTAGAACTAATATTGTTTGTTACACTAATATGCTGAACGGTTTTTCATTCCATTATTTTCAATTTCTCTTTAGGGTTACTACAATGAATGAACGACATGGAACTCAATGTCATAAACAAATTATATTCTTTATTGGTGTATTTGCTACCCTTTAATTATTTCAGGTTCTCTTTTTCTTCTTTCACAGCCTTTCTTTGCATTTAATGCATCTAATTTCTGGCTGATTCAACTTTTTAGAAATATAAATTATACAAAATCTGTTTTTACAGAAATATTTTTTTTTCAATTCAACACATCATAAAGACATCAATCTAAACGAAATCTAGAATACATTCCTCACTGTCATCCTGTATTGTAATACCTCTCCACACCTAAGTGGCAACATAGAGAAAAGATTTGTTTACATACAACAACGTCTCTAAACACCTAAGTGCCTACACATATAATTTGTCTATAACAGGATCTACCTCACAGAGAATGCATTTATTAAATTTCTCTTGTATAGTATAGACAACTCGCTGAAGGATCTTGAGGACCCTTTCTGGTAGTCTGACGTTTCGGCAGAGTGATAGTTTGACTGTCTTCTTCAGGACCTCGTGTTCTTACTTAACCCTGAAAAACGAGATAAAAAACATATAAGCTAATCTTTTTGTTCTAAAACTCTATGCACAATGTTTTCTTGAGTTCCACATTGCATCTGAGTATAAGTATATATGGCTACGTGCCTCATATCACTCTTAAAATCTCCTCTTTCCTCTATTATGGATTATATGCTACCCTTCTGACCGGTTCCTGTGCCACTGCTAAACACTTTGCAAAGAAACCAACAGAGACTCTGCAACAGATTACCGGCCACCTGTGCTGTCTGTTATGTAACTTCCTTTTTGACTATGCTTAATTATAAAAACTAACATAAATGTAAAGGAAATGTGGTTGTTTGCGTTTGGATGCTAGGGCGTCATACTCTAAGCAGGGTTCCTTATTTTCTCATGCTTGTTGGTTTGCTGCTTCTCTAGTTTGGACCGCCTGGCTCGCAATTATTTCTGTGGAGCCTGTAAAACATGTGTAATTGCATTTGTCTTGGTGTATGTTATCTCTTTGTCGCATATTCCCAGTTATGTGAATGCCACAACCGTAGACAAATGCGGTAGAATGCCAATTTCAATGCAAGCACCTCTAACCCTGTGTTTTACCAGGGAGACGGTGTTCCCCTAGAGTCAACTGCAAATGTGAAGCATTGACTATTTTGAACCGGGAACCAAGGCGATATTTGCTTGCCTCCCATTTTCATTCTAAGTCCATTATGTGTTAAGCACATTTAGTGCCGTCCTTGATGAATGCTCAAATCTGATCCTGTGTTGTTCAGTTATAACGCGACTCTATTCATTTCACTTAAATTTCAGTTTTTCAATATAGAATCTGCTTATAATGGACACTCTTAGGAGCAAAGCAATGCAACCTAATAGCCCCCCGCTCTAAGCCCTATATATTGACTTTAGGGCAGCTTTCGATTCAGTTAACAGGAGCAACCTTTGGTGTAAATTTAAAGGTTGGTCCTGTGTGCCTGCTCTCATTTATTACCTGGAGCATCTTCACACAAATACTACTGTCCATCTTAGATTGGACAACGGAGGCAATATCACTTGTCCAATCACACAGTTCAGAGATGTAAAACAGGGGTGCGTTACGGCCCCTGTGCTTTACATGCTATTCGTGTCTCATGCTCAGGACCATCTCCAGGGAATTCGGAATTCGGAACTGCCCCCCGAAAGTAGGCACAAACCACTGTGTGATCCTGGCCTACGCGGATGATCTTGTATTATTGGATCACACTTTTAGTGGGATACTTAGATCGGCAGAAAGGCTCTGGCATTATGCAGAGGTTAACGAACCAGTCATCAATCACAATCAGACTGAGCTAATCTTATTTACATCTGGCAAGGTAGCACGCCCCTGCATGCATTTTGGTATAGTGGAAATTAAATACACCCATTCCCATAAATATCTGGGAGTTGAATTTGACAGCAAAGGTAACTATGTCTCATGCATACAGGCACGTAAAGTAAAAGCGGCACAATTAACTGCCATGATATATAGGTTTACGCATGACCAGAGTGGTTATTCTATCTGGGGTGCGAAGCAACTCTATATCCAATGTTTTGTGCCTATGGTTACCTACGGCTGGGAATCCCTGATTAACATGAACCTACAATGGTTACAGATTCTAGAGGGAAAATTCTGAAGTCGAATTATGGGACTCCCTCAATGCATGCCTATTGCCATCTTGAGGCTTGAGTAAGGGGTTATTTCGCATAAGACTATTGTGCTGCGTAAAAGAGCAGAAGAGCAGAGCTTAAAAAACGATAAGTTTGTGATATATGTCCTGTACACATTTAAAAAAGCCCAATTGTATTTAAATATGTGCCCCTCCACTGCCTTGAGGCGATTTATTCTGCTAATGCGTAATAACTACTTGCCTACACTGGAGATTCTGGGGTTAGAACGAGCACTCCTGGGATCGGCAAGGCATTGTAGATTATATGGGGATCCAACTGAGCCAGAAACGGCAAGACACATACTAACCTTATGCCCGAGATGAGTACAAGCTATACAAAATATCTTGGGGAATTTGTGCACCACCTCGAAAATGTGGGGGCAAGTGAGTTCTGGTGCCAGTGTATTAACTCACTTAATCCTAGGCTGCACTTAGCACTCTTTAGAATATGGTCTGATGCAGAAAAACTAATGACCACTAAGGGGTAGCGAGTGTATCCTCCTTTCACTGGGGGAGGGAGTTAACTCTGGAGCAATACAATGAAATATAAACAATGACATCAGGAATCTGTATTTAAGCTGTAATATACAGTGGAATTGACTGTGATTTCAACCGCAAATGATTTGTTCTGTAGGGCTAGGCTGATCCCTTCCCTGATATACCATACTATAGAATCCGCTAGTCTGGCTAGTTTGGTTGTGAATTCATTAATTTGCTAATTTTGTAAAAAATGTTATGTATGCATGAATTAATAGTATGCTTCTCTATCTATCTATCTATCTATCTATCTATCTATCTATTGTATGATTTGATTATATCTGTATTGTGTATTATTTGAGCACCATGATTTGATTTGTTTGATTGAATGTGTAAAGTTTTATTTGTATAAAACTGTATCACATTAAATAAATGAAAAATAATAATAATATAGATTAAATAGTTTTATCGCCCCTCTTGGGTCTTACCTCCACTGCACCAGTGGCCTTTTGCTTGTACAGCCAGTCCCCCGCCGCTGGTCTGGTTCGTATCTCTACCGTGCTAGCATGTAATACAGAATGCTGAGGGGAAATAGAGTAACGCAATCAGCATTCCGCTTAGTTTTTTCGGGACTATTATGTTGTCTGCAAAGCCCGACCCTGGCTCCGCCGTATGCAAATATAATTTATGGTGCTCGGGTCATTATCTGTAGGTCATTGTTAGAGCCAGCTGTTCAGAAAATGATCCATCCCTTGAACTTAAAATGATCATGTAAGCGGCCTATTTCCAGGAGATGTGTCATGTAGGATTTCTGCCACCATTATTGGAACTAATGGTAATCATTTACATATCATATCCCAAACATATTACCTCCAGCTGCGCAAAAGATCTAAGTAACACACTAATTGGTATTAATTTAATACAGTGTGTTAGGAAATTCGGTCTGAGTCTGCCCCACTGGGATTCAAACCAGTGAAATGTGAACTGCATGTCACCCCAAAATTTTAACAGCAGAAACACAACCCACTGTTTTATTTTACAGGTATGCCTCCTTTTCAGTGCACTTCCATATGTTAATTTTTATCATGCCATTAAAAATAATTCAGGGTGAGTTAATAGAGCAACACCACAAACATATTCTCATAGTGTTTAATGTTGACTAATGTTCAGCCTGTTCTAAACTCGTCAAATTTTCGCAAACAGGGTGAGGCATGGGAGATAAAGTGATTTGCCTAGTATCACAGCTGTTGTCATGTGGGAGTATAGATTATAACAAAGATTGTTGTATCAACAACACCCAGGTGAACTACAGTAGTAGCCTACAAAAATGACAGACCACAAACAACTTCACACTGTAGCAGTACTATAGCAAATTATGTTGATTATATTTTGCTCTATGTATTTGGCAGATTTTACATATATCCATGCAGATTTAGGAGTCCTTTGAACATGACCTGTAACTTTGCTCTCAGTGTTTGGAAATGCCTGCCAAACTGTGACCCAAAGAGTCCTGGTCCCCTCCTCAAAATCTTAGGTTTGAGCCCTACAGTAAATATTTTTTGATTTATTCATGTGTCCAAATTCAGCTGTATGTGGAAGTTTCACAAACACCCCTTAAAATAAATTCTGTGAGTAGACGTGCCGCTGCTTATGTGTTCCTCCCAGTTCTCCCCTGCCCATCATCCCCCCCACCCCCATGCTTGCGTCTGAGTGGGCTGTTTCTCTACAGTATTGTGTGTTTTAAGGTGTTGGGCGGTTTGCTTGGATACAGTTGATATAATGGGTTTCTTGATCTATGCATGATGTGAGGGTGTTTAATGATTGTAGACTCAACATGAGTTTTAATTATTCATCTGCCCTGCTTCACCATCCCTACCCAAATGGCTGTTTGCAAATCTAAACTGATCTGGGTGTAGGAGAGGAGCAAATGTTAACTCAGTTTTATTGTTACATAAATACCCAACAGAATCAATCCTGCTCATGTGCCCCCACAGTTGCCTATGCTGGGGAAAGTCGTCTTTGCAGCCTGCGCGTGCTGCCAGAAGCAGTTACATGCTGCAGATCCACATTTACTCTGCTTTGAGTTCTTGAGAACGGGACATTGGGGGGATCGTTGCTAGGTACGTGTGCTTCTCCAGCATTGGATCTTTCATAGATTCAGATGCTTGAATATTCCCCGTCGTCAGACTGGGAATCCTCGGTGATAAATTAAATAATAATAATAATATTTTTTTTATATATATATATATATACACTGCCACCTAGCAGTGCATGTACATAGCCCATTATAGCCTATGAGCCACTTCATTGTGTAGTCCCTCCACCTCACTTTGGTCCTTTATGGCCCCAGCCAATGAGGTGGCAGGGCTTAAACTCCGCCCCCGGCAGCCATCTTCAGATTTTTCACCGCAGTCTATCAGACACAGGGAATCCTCAAGCTCTCTGAGCTTTCTCAAATTCTTTCTACTTTTGTGTGGAATATATTTGTAAAATATATTCCATCTTGTTCCCCTTCTTAGGGGCTTTCTTTCCAATTAACCTTGGTGACAAAACTTGTTTTCCTCTCAAAATCGTCGACTGAACTTCTCTTCAGAAATGGAGGCACCTCAGGCTGTCAGGAAGCCTTCCCTGTTCAGGGACTGCACGAGGTGCAAGAAGAAATTGGTTTACTACAAGGACCCCCACGAGCATTGCATTTATTGTCTGTACCCACATGACATTAAAAAATGCGAGATTTGTAAAACCTTTTCCACCAAGACCCTTCATGACAGGCATATAAGACTCCTTTCATACCTGGAATCCAGGGATCAATCTTCGGACGAAGAGTCTGTCAGAACAGCTCCTGTCCAATCCAGCACTCCATCTGAGAGGCAAACTTCAAAGAGAAGGGCCTCTTCAGTGGAAAGGAGTTCCTCTCCCAAATCCAAAAAGAGGAAGCTGGAATTGATACCCTTTCTGCCTCCAGCTGACCTGAGAAGCCAGAAAAAGTCAGCAAAATCTGCCTCCAGAGGTAAGGAGGAGTTTGCAAAAAACGGGGGGGGCAGTCGTCGGCGGGTAAACCGCCCACGAGTGAAGGGAAAGGTAAAGGCCCGTCATCGGCCATACCGTCGACGAAACCAGCATCGACGACGACGACGCTTAAGACATCGTCGACAGTTAGATCTTCGTCATCGGACATGTCGACCGCGAAGCAATCGTCGACGAGCAAGAAACACCACTCGTCCACGAAGCATTCCTCCATGACGCAGTCGTCCACGGAACACACTACACATTCGTCAACGAAGCCCTCGTCGACGGGAAAAGGTCAGTCGTCGACGACGAATCCCTTGTCGACGGGAAAATCTCAGTCGTCGACGGGAAAAGCTCAGTCGACAGCGAAGCCTCCGTCGACGAGACAATCTCTGTCGTCGACGGGAAAAGCTCAGTCGACAGCGAAGCCTCCGTCGACGGGACAATCTCTGTCGTCGACGGCGAAGCCCTCGTCGACGGGAAAATCTCAGTCGTCGACGAGGATAACATCATCCATAACGCCTTCAGAGGCACCGCAAATTTCGGCAGTTACAGAGGAATTACTGCCTCTCACTCTTGAAGCTCCTGTCATTACAAGCAATATCATTGAGAAGAATACTGTAACTGAACCTCTGGTACAGCAATTTTCACCTTTGGGGCACATGGCAGAACTTCCGGATTTAATTCTTCAGGAAGAATTCTCCGATGCGGAAGTGGTGGAAGAGTCCATCGGTCCCTTACCGAAGCAATACAGCCCTCCTTGGCACCCGTCCACGGGAGAATCCGAATATCCTCATGACCCGGTGCTCATGTTATCCGTGCAGAGGATTGTAGAAGAATTTTACTAACGGCAAAGGGAGAAGCAAGTTCCGATTAATCCCATTCGTAGAGAGTCATCCCCGATTCCAGGCACATCGGGTTGCTCTCTTTACAGGAGTAGACCGCAAAAATGGATGAGATCACCTGCTCGAAGACCAAGGAGCAGCTCCCACAGTGCTTCACCTACAAGAGTCCCGTCACCACAGTCATCGCACAGACCGCGATCTCCGGACGTAGATCCCACCATGGTACCGTCCACCATCTCGATATCAGACTGGCAGGAGGATCCTTTTGGTGAATTTTCGGAACCAGAAGAAGGAGAAATTACTCAGGAGCCAGACGATTGGGATGACTACGTCGTCAAGAAGCCCAGGAGGAGAGACTCACCACCGGATGATCTCGTCTCTTTCCACACCATAATAGGTAAAGCCGCAGAACTGTTTAAAATTCAGGTTTCTTCGGAGGAAAGGCAATCAGTGCTTTACGAGCACAGGGACAAACGAAGGAGGACAGTGACCACAATTCCCCTCCTCGATACCATCTGGGATTCCGGATCCAAGATCCTATCTACGCCCTTATCGACTCCGGCGTTGGTGTCCAGGCCAGAAAAGAAATATAAAGCTCCGGATTCGGCACCGCTTTGTTTAAGGGGTCATACGAAACCGGACTCAGTTATTACAGTGGCGGCCAGAAAGAAACTCGCCAACCCCTCCTCACCGTTGTCGGCCCCACCGGATAAGGACGGACGTAAATTGGAAGCCATGGGCAGGAAAGTATCATCTTCTGCATCACTTACAATCAGAGCGGGTAATGCACTGGCCATGACCGCAAGATTCGATTGCGAGCTTTGGCTCTGCATGTCTAACTTGGCGAAACAATTACCACCGGAGCTCCAGGAGGAGGCAAAATCCATAATCGCGGATGGTGAAGCAACATCGGATCACATGATCGACGCAGCAGTTGATGTGGCCGAATCAGGCTTCAGACAGATGGTGCACGGCACAGTGCTCAGAAGGCAGGCCTGGATGAAGGCTACTAACTTTAGACCTGAAGTTCAGGCGCAGATACTAGACATGCCATTTGACGGCCAAGATCTCTTTGGGAAAAAGATAGATGACCATTTGAAGGCAATCAAGACAGACACTGACACAGCCAGAGCCATCAGTTCTTTAAAGGACAAAAGTAAGGACCATCGGTCTTTTCGTCCCTTTAGAGGTTCATCTTCCAAGTTCAGGGGATACAGTCGTTCCTCCTATGGTCAAAAAGCACAAGGCGGCACGTACCAAGGCAATAAATATCAGTCATCCAACAGATACGCCCATAGAGGCAGACGTGGCTCCGCCCAAGGGAAGTCGCAAGGCAAGCAGAACTGACGACCAATCTCCCCCCCCCCTTCGCCACGCCCCGGTGGGGGGAAGGGTGAGCCAGTTTTTCCAACGCTGGCGGTCAATTACATCGGACAAATGGGTGTTACAGGTGATCCGAAAGGGTCACACCTTGGAATTTCTGGACCAACCTCCTTCCCTGCCTCCAACTCCCCGCAGAGTGCATATGCTAAGACAGGTCATGTCCGAAGTGCAAAAAACTGCTCCAGAAGGCAGCAGTGGAGCCAGTACCCTATTCTCAGAGGGGAAAAGGTTTCTACTCCCGATTTTTCCTCGTCAGAAAGAAAAACGGTCAATGGAGGCCCATCTTGGACCTGAGGGCTCTCAACAAGTTCATCAAGCGCATAACTTTCAAGATGGTAGCTCTACAAGGGGTGCTACCTTGGTTAAACAAGCACGACTTCTTGGCCACTTTAGACTTGGAGGATGCATACTTCCACATTCCGATCCATCCAGCACACAGGCAGTTCCTCAGGTTCACAGTGGGAGGGCTCCACTTTCAGTTTCAAGTGCTTCCGTTCGGTCTAAAATCGGTGCCAAGAGTTTTCACGAAGTGCCTGGCACCGGTAGCGGCAAGTCTCAGGAGAGCAGGAACGGACGTTTTTCCATACCTGGACGATTGGCTGATAAAGGCAAGTTCAGCTGCAAAGGCTCGTTCGGCAGTGTCGAGGATGGTCAACCTTCTAAAAGAGTTAGGTTTCTCCATCAACCAGACAAAGTCCTGCCTCGTTCCCAGCAAGGTAGCTCTCTTCCTGGGAGCCGAGCTCGACTTCAGCATTCCCAGAGTGAGACCATCCACAGAGAGAATAGCAGCGATTCTACGCTCAACTTCGAACTTCCTACAGAAAGAGACAACATCTGTACGCTCTTACAAATCCCTATTGGGCATGATGTCATCATGCATATTCCTCATACCGAACTGCAGGCTTCGCATGAGGCCGATTCAGGAAGCTCTGGACCACCAATGGAAACAAGCTTTCGGATGCTGGGAAGACATTGTCCAGATTCCATCGACGTTGCACAAGGCCCTTCGATGGTGGAACGCTCCGAGGAATCTTCTACAAGGAATGCCGTTTCAAGCACCGACATCGACCCTCCTGCTGCGGACAGACGCTTCCTTATCAGGCTGGGGCGCTCATCTTGCGGACCTCCAAACCAAGGGATCTTGGTCGGCACAAGAGTCCCAGCTCCACATCAACGTGTTGGAGCTCAGGGCCGTAAGGTTGGCGCTGAAAGCCTTCCTACCGGTTATAGCGGGTCAAGTTCTTACGGTCCAGACAGACAACACGACCTCCATGCACTATACAAACAAGCAGGGAGGCACGAGGTCTCAGATTCTGTCGCAAGAAGCCCAACAGCTATGGGCATGGGCCTTGCGCTACGGGATACAGATCAGGGCAGAGCACCTTCCAGGAGTAGACAATGTCCTAGCGGACAGATTAAGCAGAGAATACACAGCGTCACACGAGTGGGAGTTGGACGACAGAGAAACCCGACGGATATTTGCCTTATGGGGCCATCCGCAGATCGACCTTTTTGCCACCAGGAACAACAAAAAATGCAAGAGATTTGTGTCAAGATACCCCGAGCACCAATCGCTGGGAGACGCGTTCTCAGTGGATTGGTCGGGGAAGCTCCTCTACGCCTTCCCACCCATTCCCCTCATCTCGAGGGTACTTCGCAGGGTGAAAGAACAGGATTGTTCCTTGATTCTTATTGCACCCGATTGGGCACGGCAAGTCTGGTACCCGACGCTGAGACATCTATCCTGCAAAACCCCGATTCGTCTCAAATCTCATCAATATCTACTGACACAACAGAACCACAAGGTCCTCCACCACGACCCGAGGAGCCTGTCCCTCAAAGCATGGTTCCTGAGCAGCGTAAACTGATGCACCTAAAGTTACCATCGGAATGCTGGGATATCATCAGGGCCGCTAGAGCCCCGTCCACGCAAGTCACCTACACCAGGAAATGGACCAGGTTTTCCAAATGGTGCGAGACCTCTGCAATCGATCCCCTCACGGCCTCGGTTGACCAAATTCTGCCTTACTTGTTGCACCTGGCTAAATCAGGGCTCTCACTGTCCTCTATCAAGGTCCATCTGTCAGCCATAGCGGCCTACACAGTAACCGCGGAGACGCAACGTACTTATCCGCCTACACCTACACCAGTTCCGGACTGGAGCCTCAACACCGTCTTAACAGCCCTCATGCAACCTCCCTTCGAGCCCATACATAGATGCGATACGAAATTCTTGTCCTGGAAGACATCCTTCCTGGTAGCCATCACATCGGCCAGAAGGATCAGTGAGTTGCAAGCTTTGTCTTCGGAACCTCCATTTACCTTGTTCCAGAAGGACCGCGTCATCTTAAGGCCTCACCCGAAGTTCCTCCCCAAGGTACTTTCGGAGATGTCGTTCACTGAGCGCATTGTTTTACCAACCTTCTTCCAGAATCACGCTTCGGAAGCGGAAAGGAAATTACACTCTCTAGACGTTTCTAGGGTGTTGAAGTTTTACTTGCAAAGAACCAAGGAGTTCCGCTCCTCAAACCGGCTATTCATTTCCTTCTCTGGCCGTACCAAGGGCCAACATATATCCAAACAAGGCCTGGCACGCTGGGTATCGTCCTGCATTACCCACTGTCATCAGTTGAAAGGCGACCCTTTAACTAGACCGCCGTCTGCGCACTCCACCAGAGGAAGGGCGGCGTCGACAGCATTCCACGCAGGGGTGGCCTTGAAAGACATATGCAGAGCTGCCACGTGGAGCACTCTCCATACTTTCGCGAAACACTACTGCCTGACTGAAGATACCAACAAAGAAACTGCAGTTGGACAGGCAGTGCTCCGCCATCTCTTTGTATAAGGTAGGACCAGCCTCCTTTCCCACCTTTCCCGAAGTATGTAACCGTTGTGTTGCTGCATGGTAAAGGTTTGATCAGAAATATGTTTTTCTGTAATTATGCATATCTGTTTATAATGGTGGCATGTTTTAACTGCTTGGTATTCTATTCAAGCATCTGAATCTATGAAAGATCCAATGCTGGAGAAGTCTTAGTTACTTACCTGTAACTGTATTTCTCCAGCATTGGTATCTTTCATAGATTCACATGCGCCCGCCCGCCTCCCCTGAGAGGCTGCTCCTATGCTCGGCATCCATCATACTGTAATCTCTACGGTTCAAAATCTGAAGATGGCTGCCGGGGGCGGAGTTTAAGCCCTGCCACCTCATTGGCTGGGGCCATAAAGGACCAAAGTGAGGTGGAGGGACTACACAATGAAGTGGCTCATAGGCTATAATGGGCTATGTACATGCACTGCTAGGTGGCAGTGTACATATATATATATATATATATATATATATATATATATATATATATATATATATATATATATATATATATATATATATATATATATATATATATATTTAAAAAAAAAATATTATTATTATTATTTAATTTATCACCGAGGATTCCCAGTCTGACGACGGGGAATATTCAAGCATCTGAATCTATGAAAGATACCAAGGCTGGAGAAATACAGTTACAGGTAAGTAACTAAGACTTACTCACCGGCTTCAGCATTGGCAAGGCATTTTCTCCAGGATTCCTTTGCATCAGCTTCACAACTTTCTGGAGGCGAAGAGCCAATAGGAGGTACCCCACCCTGGATTTCCCTCCCTGGTGTTCTCATGGCTGCAAGAGGTCTCAGCAACTCTTTGGCTACTAACCGAGGTTCCCTGTTCAGGGGCTAAGTCTGTGGGGGCCACTGAGGTTCCCCTGTCAAGGGCTAATACCGGCAGAGACCTGTGGATCGCTAGTCCAGGGCTAATTTCAGGTGATGTCCAAGGGTTCCTTGAGGACTAAATGCAAAGAGGCTTAGTCAACCGTCTCTTTCAAGTCGTTTATGTCATCCAAGAGTACCAGCAAAACAAAGATTCCCCAAAAAGCTCATAAGCATGCCAAACCTGCCACCAAAGGGGGGAAATCTTTTCAAAAGCCATGTAATGGCGGCCACCCCAAGCAAGATGTCTGTGATACAGAAAGCTCCTGGGCCCTCACACCGTTCTTCAATACACGTGTCACCTCGGGGTTTCAACACTTTTGCTCTGAGCATGCAACGGTAAGCTACAACAAGGTTTTTGCTACCTGCTATGGCCAACCTTACACCCTCATCCTCCTCATTGGTGTTCTTGAACTCATGGTTTTCAGGGGTTAGGGTCATGCTTGGCTTTGAGCCTGCTAGTCAACATGGGCCAGCCCAGTCACAACAGCCTTCTTTAGAGGACAATTTTTAAAATAAAATTCCAAGTCTTCTTGCCATCCCCGTACATTATCCGGGAGATCGTCTCCTCCTTTGCCAACAGTCCCAATGGGTCCTTCATGCACATCTCCTTCCATGTATGCGTCAAGTGTTTCACGGCAGGCACCTTTGGTTCTGTTTCCAGAGCCTACTCATCTGCCGCCACATCCACCTTTACTGTCTAGGTCTCCTCACACTCCGGCTCCTCTTGGCTCCATATCCTTCTGGTGCTGCAGATTTGCAAGATAATATTGACGAACAGGAAGAGGAATTGCCTTCCTTGGCAAGATCTTTTCATGGGTGGGCGATGGGATTGCTGGAATTCCTTGACATTTCCATGCCAGAGAACCTTCCGACTGAGACAGGAGTGCTGGCAGGGATCGTTCCTTCGAGGCCAGTCAGGCGTTCCCTTTCAAAACTACGCCATGGCGAAGGCCTTCAAGATTTGGTTGAAACCTCATTCAGGCTCAGTGGTTTACATAAGGATAGGTATGAGGTAACAGCCTCTGCTCTCATAGTCTGCATGTCTGGGTTTTCACCCCCTCCACATTTGTCTTCTTTGGTGGTGGCAGCTACCCTCCATTTGATGTCCACAGCTAGCTCCTCTGTATTTTCGAGGATAAGCTCTTTAACACCTCTGGTCGCAAAGTGTGCCAGAACATATATGTGAGCCGCAAAGTTTTCTTTGGATGTCCTGGACACGATCATGGACCACCCATTTGATGGCACAAACCTCTTTCACTCTTCAATTTACAAGGAGCTTCAGAAAAAGAAAAGCTTCGCTCAAATGGCTAAGTTGCTTGCAGTTTTGACTTAGCCAGCGCCACGTCCATTTTCATTATCCCAGAGATGTTCGGAGGGCAGTGCTTGATCCTTTGCAGGTTATTTCAACATTTCCAAGAGAGTCATGCAAGTCAAGCTGACGGCATTCCCTCCCTCTCAGCAGAGGAAGAAGCAACAATGTACTACACCCAGGGGATGTCTCCATCCCATTCTTCAGATCCAAAGCCCAACCAGTGACAGGAGGGAGGATTTTATTCCACCAGGGTAAATGGAGGACAGTTACCCTTGAGTCCTGCCCGTACCCAGGTCGGGTCCTGCCTACCCCCTCCTATAGCCCCCTTCAATCCACCTCTGCTTCAGCTCAGAGCTCTTGCTTTAGCTTCCAAGGTCCTGAAGCTACCTGACCTCTGGGCAGTGGAGGAGGATCCACTCTCCCACAGGGAGATCGGTTACTTTTTCAGACTTTCCTCAGTGCCAAAGAACAACTAGGTGTACCAACACACCATCCTGGATATGTCTTCCTTCAACTACTTCCTACCTCTGTCATGGTTCACAATGATCACACATGCCCAGATAAGATCTGCTCCCTGTCAGGGAGATTGGATCTATGCAGTAGATCTGAAGGATACATTCCTGCATGTGCCCATTTGGGAACCAGATTGACAAATTCTATGATTTTCTCTGGAGAAGCACTGATTTCAGCAAAAAGTGGTCCCCCTTTGGGCTCAGCAAGGCTCCCCATGTCCTTACCAAAATTCTGTTGATTTGGCGGCCTTCCTCAGGGAGGCTCATTAATGGCTACCTTGACAACTGGCTCCTCCAGGCATGCAGCCCGTTGGAGGCGAAGTTGTCTTTTCGAGTCTTGCTTGACCTTCTTTTCCACCTTTAGTTGTCAGGGAACCCAGAGAAGTGAGACTGACCTTTACGAGCCTTGGATGGAATACTCACCTATCCTGGGGTTTTCCTATGGAGGAGAGATTTGAGGATCAGATCACGATTTACTGTATTTTTCTGAACCGTTCAGCCACCACAGCCTGGTGGTTCCAGAGACTGCTGGGGATAACTGTCTCTTGTGTTTTGCCTGTGCTTTATGCCACGTTCAAAATGAGGAGGTTCTAGATTTACCTAGGATCTGTCTGGTCTCAAGCTTCTCAGCATCAATTTGTGGTGTTGCAGATTCCACCATTTTTGACTTTGGATCTGAGGTAGTGGAACAACTGTTCAAATCTGATGAGGGGAGTGGGGTTTGCGGATCGCCTTCCTTCCTTTGCGGATCGCCTTCCTTCCAGACCATCACAACAGACTCCTCACCGTTGAGCTGGGGAGCGACCCTGGGCGGCTTGCCGATGCACAATTTGTACCAGTCTGACCAGTGGTTGCCCCACATCAACATGTTGGAGCTCCAAGCTATCTTCAATTCCTTGAAAGTGTTTCTCTCCTTCATTAAGAATTATTTTGTCCACGTTCTCACAGACAACATGACTGCAATGTTCTGCCTGAACAAGTAAGGTGGAACCAGGTTCCCCCCAACTGGTAGCGCTGCTGGTGGAGCTGTAGGAGTGAGCCACTGAAAAGAGCATTTATGTAGTTGCCCTCCATGTTCCTGGGGCGGAGAATCTGGACACAGCTGCCCTCAGCAGGCTGGAAGCCACGGTTCAAGAGTGGGGACTCCGCTCAGTTTTTGCCAGGTGGGGCTCCTCTTCATTTTACATTTCTGCAACTCCTCACAATGCAAAGTGCCCCCTGTTTACCTCACAGTTGGATAAACTCAGGAACTCCGTAGGGGACAATCTGGCGATTGCATCGAAGGGTTTAGCCATGTATTCATTCTCCCCTATTCCCTCTCACACACAAGAGATAGTCTCTTGCATAGTGATCTTGGTGGCCCACTTCTGGCCCGGAAGGTTCTGGTTCTCAGAGGTCAAGCGTCTGGTGCATTCCTCTCAGGTCAAGCTTTCCCTGAGACTGGCCCTTCTGTCTCTGAAGGGGGTGGGGGTATAGAGGGATTTTTTATTTCTCAATTTCCTTCAATCTCTTCAGTTGACAGTTGGGTTCCTGAGGAGACGACCCTGGGGCATTTGGCGTTGTGAAAAGAGCATCATCATGTCTGCTCGTGAACCCTCCAAGAGAGCCAATATAAAAGCAAATGGACAGGTTTTTGCCACTAGTACCTTGAAAAGCTGGTAAACTGTCTGTCTTGCGTCCTGGACCCAGTTCTGGCATTCTTCTCTGATCTAGCTATCTCCTGGATCTCCCTGGAATCATGCCAGGCCTATTTAATGGCTGTGGCAGCCTATGCAAATGTCAAAGTGGGATCCTTCTCTAATGCATTGGTGAAGCAGCATTTTGAGAGGCTCAGAAGCCTATTTCCCCTGTAAGGAAACCTTACTCTTCCATGCTCCCTGCCCTGTTTCATTAACCATTTGAGCCTATTGCTATAGTAGACATTAATTTGGTAGCCTGGAAGGCATGCTTTCTGGTGGCTGTCATCTCAGCTCACAGGGTCAGTGAGCTGCAGGCTCTTTCAGCAGCTGAGCCTTTTACCACTTTCCATAGGGACAATGTGGTGCTTTGTATGCACCCTTCTTTTTTGTCAAAAGTAATTTCAGATTTTCATATCAAGCAGGAGATTTCTCTTCCAGTTTTCGTTCTTAATCTGTCTTCAGAAAGGGAGAGGTCTTCGTATAACCTGGAATTCCGTCGGGCTCTGAAGTTCTATCCTGGCAGGACTTGAGTATTCAGATCCTCAGATAAGCTCTTTGTCCTTTTCACAGGGCAACACTCACGGTCAGTCGGTCTAAAACTCTACCATAGCTCAGTGGATAGTGTCTTGCATCGTGGAAGGTTACTGGTGTCAGGGATTACAGCTTTATAGGGGACTTAATGTTCAAGCTTTTCGGGCCAGAGCGGCTTCAGCGGAACTCCCAGAGGCCATTGCCAGAGCCACCACTTGGGCCTCGCTTTCAGATATTTGCCATCATTACTGCTTGGGCTCCAGTTCTCGGACTGTTGCCTGGTTCGGACAGGCAGTTCTGCAAATCCTCTTTGGATAGACACTGTCAGGTCCACCTACTCTTCAGTGTGTCAATGCTTCAAAATCCCCCACAAATATGGGATGTCGGAGTAAGTAAACGTTACTGTAGTGACTATGTACCCCTAGTCCATAGACCCCCTACATCCATATGTTCTCCCACGTTTCCAGCTAAATTAGACATCAGTCAGGTTCAGTCTAAGCAATGGAAAGGGACTTACAGGATGGCGCTTGGAGGAACATGGCCACGCTTGCCCACATGCATGTATACACAGCCAAATAAAATGGAGTGATTATTTTTTGTTATGCTCCAGTGCGGTCCCTGCTAACAGGGATTCCCAGAAGTATGGAGGAAGGGTGTCTATGACTAAGTGCTCAATAGACGCAACAGTGACTAACTTTTAATTTCAGTGACTGACTGTAGACTTAATACAACATAATGTTCATTACATTGTGTGGATGCTTATGTGCATTTTGTTACAAAAACTACTTCTCCAGCATGGGGTCTGGTATGGATTTACATGCTCATGAGTATTCCCTGTCGTCAGGCCTTGAATCCTCGGTAAAAGAAAAAACAGATTCACTTCCACTTTAAAACAGTATTTCTCCTCTAAACCAATCAATGTCCTCTGGGTCATACTGCCCCCATCCAATGACAGTCCTCTCCTTAAGCCCTGCCTCTGGCAGCCATCTTCAGATTTTTACAGCACGCTTCATTGTTGGGAGTCCTCGAGTTTCTCTCCAAGCAATTTGTACGTTTTTTCTTGTTTTTTGCTGAGAAAAGTTACATTTTTGTTTCAAAGAGTCTGTGTGCTCTTTTCTTCATCTGCCGACAGCGGGGATCCGTTGTCGGCAAAGTTCTGTTCCCCTCAAGGGCTAAGATTCATCGAAGATTCTCAAAGGCCATCTTGGGCCTACTATGTTCCCTATGACCATGACGGAGGAGAAGGAGGGAAGGTCCCTCTTCAGGCCCTGCACCAAATGCAGGCTATGGAATGTGTTTGTGGAGGACAACCGCCTACAATGCCTCTACTGCCTACACCCGGACCATAAGGAAGTACAGTGCGAGATATGCCTCGGTTTCTCTAAGAAACCAACGAAGGACAGGCATAGTAGGCAGGCGGCATGGCTTAAGATGTGCTCAGAGCAGGGTCATACCTTGTTCAGGACCTGCCGGTCCGAGGAGCGGTCTTCTAAGTCCTTTGAGGGCGTCTCATCCGTGGTGGCCCAAGATAAGGCCAAGATCTGCAAGTCCGAGTCCAGCAGGTACGCCTCTGAAGCAGGTCCCAAATTGAATAGGCCGCAATTAGCATCACCTTCCGCCTCCATTGCCAGCCTACCATCAAAATCCTCTTCAAAGAGGTAGTCATCTACCCCGCCTATGGTACGGGAGAAATCGGAGAAGCCGCGGATGGAGGAGAAGAAGGCCGCGCAGCCCATTCAGGCTCAACTGGCACAGGCAAAGACGTTGTCGCCGTTGTTGACGGCTACTGCTACCACGACAGTTTCACCTATGTGGGTGGCTCGCACGGCGCAGAAAGTGCCCCTGCCCTCACTGCGCGACACCACTGCAGAGACTTTGGGAAAGTCTACAAGCACACCAAAAGGAGTGAAGATACCGGCCCAGGTTCTGGTTCAAGACCCTCAAAGGGGGGAAAAAGGTGGGGGCCAGGAAGCCCCGAAACATCCCTCCCAGTCGTTGCCCAAGCCATGGATGTCTCGTCCAGGGGCGACGAAGATCAGGAGTCCATGCATATGGTCCACGATGACGAGGAGGACAACGGCGACGAGGGCGCAGGGCTTAGTTTTCCTGTTTTGCCCTCTCAGCCGAGGGACATCTCCTTGGATATTCGGTTATGTTGCAGGAGACTTACGCAATTGATCCCCCCCCTTCTTCCAGGGTTACCAAACCTTTGCCATCCCAGCCGTTAAGGGCCCCAAGGGACACCCTAGTGGTGACTTATTGGTCTGGTTTGACATGTCAGTCGACTGGAGGATTGAACAGCTCTATTCGGGTTCCTTGGACCTCCAAGCTTTACGTATCAGGTTTGGGATTAAAGAAAAGCTGCAATTATATAACATCTATAACAGACCCGCAGCCACACAGGGCCTAGCCACCTTGGAAGCTTTGGCGGAAAATATGTCATCATACCCTTTTCCAATAGCCCCAACCAACTACACTGTTGCAGCGGGGGACTTCAATCTACAGAATGAACCCCTTAAAGAAATAGCAGGGTTATGGGAAGACCAAGATCAGGCCTGGGATGTTCCGGCCTTGATAGCCACTTATCCAAAGACAACATCATCAGGCACTGGAATCGGCATGTATAATTTCCAATTGAAATCTAAGGGCATGCAATGGTACATTAATTGGCGCCAAACCTGCAAAGATGACCTTTGAGGGGCATAAAGGGAGTTCCCTAATTGATTATATCTTTGTTTCTGGGCTTGATTGGGCTAGAGTAGCCAGTTTTAGGTTGGGGATGGAGTGAAAGTGATCACCTCCCTCTCACCGCAAACCTCTTAGGGAATACCGTCAGTCAGTTTAACTGTGTACCCTCAACCAACTCACTTCCTGCGGAAATCGGTGGTAGCTCTAGAAGGACAGTTCAGTGGTCAAAACTAATAAACCAAGACACACAGCTAAGCTTATACAAATCCATCCTAGGAAGCCTTCAAGCAATTTGTCATAAAGCCATAGACCCGGAATCAATCCTGAGCGAATATGAGTCACTAATAACCAACCTTATTACCTTAATTTCTGTCCCTATCAAGACCGTGAAAAGACGGGCCACATTCAGATCAGGTTGGTATGACAGGGACTGTCATACTGCAAAAGGCAAAATCATAGATTGCATTAAAAGGAAAGGGGGGTTTGACCAGTTTAAATTGCGTGTACTATGAGCGGAGTATAAGAATATGCTTAACTTAAAAAGGAAAGAGTTTGCCATGGAGAAATGGTCAGCCCTCCTAAATGCTCTAAAATCAAGGGATGGCGTATTATTCTGGAAATTGGTAGCCGATAGAGCCCTGGCAGGAGATAGTGTAATGTAATGTTGCATAAGTGAGGGTGATTGGTGGTCGAATTTCTGAAGCCTTTATAACATAGCTCTGGTCCAGATTAGTACCTAGCCTTCCGTCCCTATCATTGTGGGAGAAATGTTGACGGTGACCATCGAGGAGGTGGTTGTAGCAGTAAACTCATTTAAGACAGGAAAAAATGTATAACAACGGTGGAAGAGACCAACAGGCAAACTACCACCCAATCTCACTCCTGGACACCATAGGGAAAGTGTTTAGTAAAGTAGTACTGAGTCATTAACAAGTATGGGCAGATAGGGAACAGGTTATTCACAATATACACGGATTCAGGGCAAATGGGGGCACCCCCGATCAGTGTTTTATGTTATTACTTCGGATTAAAAATACACAATCTTGAGAAATATGAATCTATATGTGACCTTTTTAGATCTCAGAGCTGCTTTTGACTCAGTTTGTAGGAAAACGTTATGGCAAATTCTGATGGTCCGCAAAGCCCCCCAGAATTTGATATATATCATCTCCCAATTGTATTCTTGCAACAATTGTATTCTTGCAATTGGGCAAGGGTTAGATGATTTATCTCGTCCATTCAATGTAGAAAGAGGGGTTAGACAAGGGTGTGCCCTGGCCCCACTCCTGTTTAACATTTACATTCAAGAAATTATTGATAGGTTAGTCAGCGAATGCCATGACTGCCCTAAATTGACCCTCAAGAATTATCCAGTCTTGTTTTATACAGATGATGCTGTCTTCATCACTACAACCCCACAAGGTTTAAAAAAATCTCTCCGTTTTTTTGAACAAATGTGAAGAGCTGAGCTTTACATTAAATGTGGATACACCAAAGGTCATGGTGTTCAGATCACCCTACTTTACATGTAAACTACTGAGATTGGAAACCAGTGGGGAGACACTTGAACAAGTGAAACACTATGATTACCTAGGCCTCAGATTTCAATAAACTTGTGGCTGGTCGTCCTAAATCTCAGAAGCTTCTATCACCTTGGAGAAAGTGGGTGGGGCTATTCTGTCTTTTTACGTAAAGCATGGAGGTGGAGCTATGTCTCCTGTTCTAGATCTTTTTTGCAAACAGGCCCTTCCTGCAACACTATATGGTGCCGAACTTTGGGGACATGGGGATATCTCAAGGATTAAAATCTATGAGCAGAAGTTTTTTTTTAAACTACTGTTGTTGCTGGTCAGCGCACCATCAGCTTGGGTTTACCTTGAACTTGACCTGATCCCGGCCCAGTCCCAGACACAGACTTGGGTAGCTTTTTTTATGGACAAGGATTTGCAAACAGAGTGACCTAGAAACTCACAGCGCTGCATTGTCATCTTTTCTGGCACTTGAAGGTGGCAAAACTACCGAATGGGCCCGACTGTTAAGGCCGATTGTCAAGATTGGAATGTTCCAGGGCTAAGGGAAAATCTATTGGTACCCGCAACAGCCCTGCCATGAAAGCTCATCTAAAGCGGAGGAGTTGATCAGGTTTGGAATATCTGGAGGTCCGGACAACCCCGGTTTCAAGGAATATCTGGACATTTTAACAGCCGCATTTGAAAGGTCTCTATATTTAAGGTTTAGATTGGGCGTTCTACCAGTCACTTCTTTCACCAAAAGATGCGACCTGCCAACAGAAGCAAATGCCCATTACGTAGGGCCTCCAATGAAACAGTCACTTTTTGTTGATTTGTCTGAGTTCAATGAATTTGAAAAGAACGTATCTAAGACAGATCTTGAGCGACGCAGGGATACACTGGATAGAACTGGCTGTTAAATACTTAAGAGAACGCACCGATTTGTACATATTCTTTGGTACAGCACTATTCTTGCTCACTATTCTTAGAGAGGCACAGCTCCTCCCTACTGATGAGGTCCAACTAGACCGAAACACGTGTCTGGGGATGCTGTTGGTACTCTTGTTCAGAGGAGAATTGCCTAGAATTTCGGTGCTGGACTGCCCCAGGGCAGGACAAAGACTGATACGTTTGGGATATTTCTTCTCTGTGAAAGATAGGGAGCTAAAGACTCTGGGTAAGTCTCTTCTAACCAGGACTAATGTCTGGCAGAGAGACTCCCAGGACCCCCCTTGTCAATTTGCATATTTAAGTAACTTTGGGTCTCACCCTAAGTTACTAGGGGAATCCAGACGTGGACCCCTTGCTCACTATTCTTAGAGAGGCACAGCTCCTCCCTACTGATGAGGTCCAACCAGACCGAAACACGTGTCTGGGGATGCTGTTGGTACTCTCGTTCAGAGAAGAATTGCCTAGCATTTTGGTGCTGGACTGCCCCAGGGCAGGACAAAGACTGATATGTTTGGGATATTTCTTCTCTGTGAAAGATATTGAGCTAAAGACTCTGGGAAAGTCTCTTGTAACCAGGACTAATGTCTGGCAGAGAGACTCCCAGGACCCCCCTTGTCAATTTGCATATATAAGTAACTTTGGGTCCCACCCTAAATTACTAGGGAAATCCAGACTTGGACCCCTTGCTCACTATTCTTAGAGAGGCACAGCTCCTCCCTACTGATGAGTTCCAACCAGATCGAAACACGTGTCTGGGGATGCTGTTGGTATTCTTGTTCAGAGGAGAATTGCCTAGCATTTCGGTGCGGCACTGCCCCAGGGCAGGACAAAGACTGATACGTTTGGGATATTTCTTCTCTGTGAAAGATAGTCAGCTAAAGACTCTGGGTAAGTCTCTTGTAACCAGGACTAATGTCTGGCAGAGAGACTCCCAGGACCCCCCTTGTCAATTTGCATATTTAAGTAACTTTGGGTCTCACCCTAAGTTACTAGGGGAATCCAGACGTGGACCCCTTGCTCACTATTCTTAGAGAGGCACAGCTCCTCCCTACTGATAAGGTCCAACCAGACTGAAACACGTGTCTGGGGATGCTGTTGGTACTCTTGTTCAGAGGAGAATTGCCTAGCATTTCGGTGCTGGACTGCCCCAGGGCAGGACAAAGACTGATATGTTTGGGATATGTCTTCTCTTTGAAAGATAGCGAGCTAAAGACTCTGGGTAAGTCTCTTGTAACCAGGACTAATGTCTGGCAGAGAGACTCCCAGGACCCCCCCTTGTCAATTTCCTCTCCTGTAAACCTCCATAACTGACATTCCACAAGAAGCGGGTAGTGCTGAGGACGCACTCCTCCTTCATGCCCAAGGTGCCTTCGGACTTCCATCTCAACAAGCCCTTGGTGCTGCTTATTTTCTTCCCGTCGCCTTTGTCGCCGGCTGAGAGGACTTTGCACTCGCTGGATGTCGCTAGAGCGCTGAAGTTCTACGTGGACCGCACAAAGAGTTTTCGGAAGACATCACAGCTGTTTGTGAACTTTGGACCTGTGAACCAACGGAAGGCCCTCTCGAAGGCTTCCATTTTCAGATGGCTCTCTGGCTGCATCATGCATTGTCACCGGTTGGCAAACCAACCGTTGCCCGGCTGTCCCAGAGCCATTCGACCAGAGCGATCGCTGCTACCACGGCGTTCCTTTGTGGTGTGCCCCTGCTGGACATATGCAGGGCTGCTACGTAGAGGTCGACACACACCGTCACGAGATTCTACTGCGTCGACCGGGATTCCAGGGAGGAGTCGAGAGTCAGCCAGGCAGTGCTGCACAACCTATTTGCTTGAATGTGAGCCTGGTGAGGAGGTAAGAGATGCTTAATGTTGAGTTGTTGAAATGCTTAATGTTGAGTCTTGCCACCTCCCGTGGTTGTGCATGTTTGTACTGCTATGTATTCTTGTATTCATGAGCATGTGAATCCATTTCAGACCCCATACTGGAGAAGGAACAAGTTACTTACCTGTAACTGTTATTCTCCAGCATGGGTCTGGCATGGATTCACATGCAAACCCTCCCTCCAATCCCTCTGCGGCTCTTCTCTTGCTCCTAATTCAACTTTACGTGCTACCAAATCTGAAGATGGCTGATAGAGGAGGGTCTTAGATAGAGGGCAGTCATTGGCTGGGGGCAGTATGACGCAGAGACCAGTGATTGGTTATTAGTGGAAAGACAGCTCAGAAACTAAAACTGAAACTGATTTTTTCTTTACCGAGGATTCCCAGCCTGACGACGGGAAATATTCATGAGCATGTGAATCCATGCCAGACCCCATGCTGGAGGAAGATGATGTGCTTGCCAGCCGTATCTAGCTTCTTTCCCTCCTGGTCCGGAGGCGCCATGGAGGAAGACAAGGGGTTGGACAATCATTTCCGAGTGGCAGCTGACACCACCGAGTCTGGAGAAGTCTGCAACCTGAGACACCTGGGAGCTGAATCTTTGAGCCAGTACTTCTTGTCCAGCTGGTCTGGCTTCTATGGTGTGGTAGCTGGAACTTTCATGATGGCCAATCCATCCTCCCAAACGTCGTCCAACAATGGGACCAACACGACAGTCTTTCGCAAGGGCTCACGTCGTTGAAAAAGGAAACCTTCCTTCTTCTCTTCCGCCACCAGACTGAAAATCTTGAACACCTTTGTGATGATGGCGTTGAAGGATCCAATTTCGTCCAAAGGATTAGCCATTGTGGGCTCGTCAACATCTGGGGGTTCCCCGTCAGTGGGGAGATAATCCTCGTACTGAACACTATGAGTAGTGGTGGTATCCGTGTCAGTGTCTGTGCGCACAGACTGCTCCTCCACCGGGGTCAAGGCCCCAAGTCCAGATCCAGATTTGGCAGCCGCATCAATGCTTTCTGCGGTTCAGGATCATGGGCTTCCATTTCCAATACAAGGTTCTACTCTTCGGCCTCAACTCAGCTCCTAGGGTCTTTACCAGGCTGATGAATGCAGTGGCAGCCCGTCTCAGGGCCCAGGGTCACCATGTCTATCCATACCTAGACAACTGGCCCGTCAGGGCGAGTTCCCCGGAGGCGGTCGATCACACCCCTTTCGCCCACATGAATACGCTGCACAAACTGGAATTTTCCATCAACCTCAAGAAGTCACAGCAGCAGCCTATGCAGAGGTTGACATTCCTGGGCCTCATCTGGGACACAAGCTCAGAGAGAGTTTTCCCCTCGGAGGACAAGATCACAGCCGTCAAGAGGGCCTCAAGTCATTTTCTCAGCAGAGAAGTGACCTCTGCCTGGTGGTACCAGCATCTCTTGGGTATCATGGCAGCGTTCCTACTGGCAGTGCCTCACAGGAGGCTCAAAATGAGGAGATTGCAGCTGCACTTCGCAGCCTCATGGAATCAGGAGCGGGGCTCAGAAGCGGAGCTTGTCAGCATTCCTCCCTTCCTCCACCAGGACCTTGTCTGGTGGAACACGGATTAAAACTTGCAAACAGGCAGGCCCTTCCGGCAAGCACCCCAGAACTGACCATCACCACGGATTCCTCCTTGGCAGGCTGGAGGGCTACCCTGGACAATCACAGTGTCCATGGAGTCTGGTCCCTCCATAACAGGAGGCACATATCAATTGGCTAGAGCTGAAAGCTATCTAGCTCGCTCTTAAGGCCTTTCCGCCAGGGCAAGATGATCCTCATTCAAACTGACAATTCCACCAGCATGTATTACATCAACAAGCAGGGTGGCACCAGGTCCCCTCCCCTGTGCAGCCTAGCGGTCAACATGTGGGAATGGGCTCTGGAGAACATTTCCTTGAGCGCAATCCACCTCCTGGGGGAATCCAACCTGAAGGCGGACATACTCAGCAGACTGGGAGCGGACAATTACAAATGGCAATTGAATGATTAGGTCCTTCAGGATATCTTCAACTGATGGGGGTATCCCCAGGTGGACCTTTTCGCCCCCTTGTACAACAAGAAGTGCCCTCAGTTCGTGTCATGGCAGGGACAGGGCCTAGACTCCCTGGGCAACGCTTTACAGTTACAGTGGAACAGCATGAAAGCATACGCATTTCCACCCACTTCCCTGGTACACAGGGTGATCTGCAAAATAAGAGAATCACGTCACCTCAGCATCATTCTGATAGCTCCTTGGTGGTGAAGGGGGTCATTCCCCAAATACAATCCCAAACTCAGAATAAATGGACACACCCCAGTAGGGAATGCCACCAGGAGAAATATTGCAAGTTAAGTATTTTTATATCATAAAAAGGATGCACGCAGAGGACTGCGGCACTGAGAGCGCTCTGCCAACATTACAGAAACAACACATCTTTATGCACAATTTTCGTCATCGGGGACAAACAGTATAGGGGATGAATATCGCAATGATACATTATAGGCCATACAGGGGTGGTGCAGCCTAGCGGTCAACATGTGGGAATGGGCTCTGGAGAACATTTCCTTGAGCATAATCCACCTCCTGGGGGAATCCAACCTGAAGGCGGACATACTCAGCAGACTGGGAGCGGGAATTACAAATGGCAATTGAATGATTAGGTCCTTCAGGGGATCTTCAACTGATGGGGGTATCCCCAGGTGGACCTTTTCGCCCCCTTGTACAACAAGAAGTGACCTCAGTTCGTGTCATGGCAGGGACAGGGCCTAGACTCCCTGGGCAACGCTTTACAGTTACAGTGGAACAGCATGAAAGCATACGCATTTCCACCCACTTCCCTGGTACACAGGGTGATCTGCAAAATAAGAGAATCACGTCACCTCAGCATCATTCTGATAGCTCCTTGGTGGTGAAGGGGGTCATTCCCCAAATACAATCCCAAACTCAGAATAAATGGACACACCCCAGTAGGGAATGCCACCAGGAGAAATATTGCAAGTTAAGTATTTTTATATCATAAAAAGGATGCACGCAGAGGACTGCGGCACTGAGAGCGCTCTGCCAACATTACAGAAACAACACATCTTTATGCACAATTTTCGTCATCGGGGACAAACAGTATAGGGGATGAATATCGCAATGATACATTATAGGCCATACAGGGGTGGTGCAACTAGATTGGCTGGTGCAGAGCTGTTGCTTCTCGCAGCATGTGGGTCAGCTGGGCTCATCTGGGAGGGGTGAAGGTCAGGCTGGATCTACAAGATGCGATTGTCCTATCTAGTCTAAGCTACACATTAACTTTTGGCATGCAAAAGTAATGCAGAACATACAACTCATACCAAAGTAAGGGATTGCCTATAAATCGTGGGCAAATATGTACACATTCTTAACCCAGGCCTTTGTGGGGGCCGGGGCATAGTGGTTCGATCTGAGATTTATTTCCCCCGGTGCCTCATGGTTCAAACAAATAGATTGATAGGTATTAGTCCATGGAGAATATATGATCACACAAGATTAGGTATATTGGGGGCAATTTAGGGTGCTCTGTAGGGAGGGGTGTCACCAGCTGCTACATGAAAGGAGGATAGAGGGGCAAGAAGTTGTGGAGACAGATGAGTACACAAGTCAAGATTTGCCCCGGTCACACATAGGGCAGTGAGCTCAGAGGAAGAGAAAGAATACAGTTTCTGTTTGCAACAATTCGCGCCTGGGCTTCTGTGAGAACAGGACTGGGGTGGCGCACACAGGGGAGGAGGAGGTAGGGGGTGCCAGGACTGGCAAAGCGCGGCGCTGGGCAAGGGGAGAGGAGGCTTCTTAGAGATCAATGTGCGGCCTAGTAAAAAGATAGAGAGTGGCGCACAAAATGGAATCTGAGTGTATCGTCCAATGGCTTCTTCCTGCTGTTGTCAGGGAAAGACAAGGGGGACGTCTCTCCACGATTGGATGAGCAAATAGACTACTTTCATGCGGAATGTACAGTAACGAATAGCCTTGGCCATTAGTGTGCTTGTGTTCTTCTGCCTCTATTAGTGCCTCATCCCAAGCTGGAGTTCCCTTTATTGACATCCAGGCCCTACACACAGATCTTAGGCTTTGACCACTTCTTGCATATTCATCAGGACTACAGGTCATGTATATGCATCCATCATCTCCCACTAAATCGATCCAAACCTCTTTATACCATTCTAGTTCATGAGGCTCTTTAATAGTTGTATGCCACAAATTATCCACTCTGTCTCCTGTGTTGTACACTGCTGTCATGCGGAATTTAGGCTCCTTAATATCCCATGTTTGTATTTGCTCCTTATTATCCTGTTTGTATTTGTACGTCTTTCACATCATGAGGCACCTTTGTTGGGCTGCCCATTGTCACCATTATCACTGCACTACTAGGCATGGATTTTGCACAGCATCGAACCCCTACCTGGCACACACAAAAAATCAGCAACACAAATACTATGATGGGTACCAGTAGGTTCATTGCAGTCCTGAACCAAGATGGTGCCCAGTCAAAAATGTTGTCGAACCAGTCACTTGATTGTACACCGCCGTCCTTCTACATCCTTTCACCGAGGTGTACCGCAGCTATCACGTGTGATAGGGTCCCATTGTCAGCGTCTGCAGAAAGCATGAACGTGCAGCATGCACTCGTGATTTTTCAGCAAACACTGCCTTCCATTGCTGTAAGAAGGTCCAACACATATCTATTTTGCATGGTCATCAACCACAGGGCTCTGAGTTTCACCTTGATGACCTTGAACCCTTCTTCAGTGTTGTTTGCTAACTGGATCAGCTCCGACCAGACAATCTACAACCACTTGGCGTTCGCTCGTGCTTGGATGCTTTGTATGAGTGATACAAAAAATGTATCTGCCCAATTAAAGAGTTTAAATTGGTCCTGTATTTGTGTCAAAAGTTCGTAAGAGTCATTAGAAATGTAGTTGGATGACCTTCTTTTTGTCTTGCAGCTTATCTTCCGACAGTACATCGTAAGTGGGGGGTTCTTCGGTTGTTGACTGGGGTGCCGGAGACATTCTGGCAGGCACCCTCTTCGCCTGGACGTGACTCTCCGAAACCAACATCAGGGCTGAATGCAGCATGGCCAGGGCACAAGTACCTCGCCATGACGGTGGGATGTGCAAGTACGCCTGTTTGCTGCATACCCAGTAATTGTCCATTAACACAGCTGTTCCTTTCTTCATGTCGGGGAGAATGTGTGTTTTGTTGCAATGTTTGTTTGACCCCACGGGCACCTTCCCTTCTCAGTGGAAGCAGAGTTCATATTGTAATTCACGTTGGATCTTGATTGGTTTTCGAGAGCTGCCACTCATATCAGTTTGGCAATGTGCTGAGAGCAAGTTTCAGTGCATTGTTCTTTCAACCCATTTACATTTTTCTTCTGACAGGCCTCGTAGTGCTTCTGCCTTACACATCACTGTTTCCCCCTGCCATCTGTTTTCTGCGAACATTGTCCGTTTTATGACAGAAAATTGCACTTTTACACAAAGTACTCCTTGAGGCTTGCTGTGGCATGTTTTCTCGTTCTGGATGAGTTGTAAAGTTACGGTGTGTGCCTGGAAGGTACTTCGAATTCTACAAAGTGCTAGATGAACGAGACACTGTGCATCCGTTAGGGGCATTTCCTGGTGTAGTAGAACTTTAGGTGTTCCTGATGCGTGGGGTATCAGGGAATACACATAGCGACTTCCATTTGTTGCTTGGTTGCCCATGACGCTCATATCAGAGTACCATTTGTTAGACTGATCTGGATGACAAGGGTCTTCTACTGCATCCAACCCTAGATCATGATATGCATCATATCTCTTCCGTTCTGCCCCCCTTTACCTTCTGTTTTTCCCCCTAGTTTTTGATAATGGATAGGAAAAATGCCGAAATTCATCTTTTTCGCACTGGCCATAATCATATTGCCTATGCTGTGAGGTAGGATGGTTGCTTGAGGTGGGTGTTTGAGAACTAAAGTGCATGTAATCGCTGCTTGAGGTAGGTTCAAAGGTCGTTTGTGGGTAAGCGTGTGGCAGCATTAATACATCAGAAATCAGATTATCTTCACTCTAAGCATGAAATACATTTTCATCAGGGTTCATTATTGAGTACTCAACCGGTGGGGCTTTCATTGTGTGATTTCTATGCAGAGAGGTATGATTCTTGGAGACATTGTGGGCCAAAATCAATTTCAATCCATCCCATACTAAGTGTGTCCCCTCCGTTCCCAGTTTTGCCCCCTCATCCCCTTCTTTCATACCCTCCAAAATAAAAGATATAGGGCCTCATTACACGTTGTCCGGTAACGGAATACTGTTACCGGTAACGAAATACCGGCAACGTTATTCTCCCAAGCCAATCACGACCCGGATCCACCGCTATTAGTGGACCCGTAAAGTACGGTGCCACTAATAGCGGCGGGGCCGCGTGCGTGCGACCCCCACACCGTAAATAGCGCCATGGCGCTAATAGCACGCAATCACAACCCATGCGTACATGGCAATACCGGCATCCCAAAGACCCAAAATGCAGTTACCGGCATGGCGCTAATAACAGCAACGAAAACCACACGTTAACAGTCCTGAGCAGTGTTCCCAACTGCCACAGGTGGACACAATCAGCACAGGTGGAGGCAATGGAGACAGGCAGCACTAAAGAGCACACCACACCCCTTCCCACACCCCTTCCCACAGCAAGATGGTCCCAATACCAGCAGCATGACATGGGCCTGTGTACATGATTGCAGTGCAGCACCAACAACAACAGGCAGCACAGATAAGACGGAGAAGGAGGGGGAGGAGGAGGAGGAGGAGGGCAAGACTGGCGCAGCAAGCACCACCAGGGCACCCAGAAATACCACAAGGGCAGCCAACAAACCCCCGGATTCAAGGCAAAGATGACCATGGCATGTGTAAGGCACAACTAAATGTGCATCTGATAGAATGTGCCCATGTCACTATGCAACCACCAGATGAGCATGATGTGGATGTGGATGAGTATGGGTGAAATGCTCCGCCAGGACATGCAAGAGGCGATGGCACGGCGGGACAGGATCTGCGTCAGCATCTGAATCAGGAATAGCATCATGTACAAAGGTGGGATATCATGGATGGAGAGATGTGCATTGTTGCCCTTGTGCCCATTTTGAGGCCCACAAAGGCCCCTGTCCCAAAGAAAATCACACATACACAATGATGGAGACCATGCCTGTGTTTCAACCTCAGAACAGTGTATTTCGAACATAATGTGAACAGAAAGTGCATGACCCCAACTGTGCAAACGCCCTTACCCCCGTCCCCCCACAAAACCCCCGAATACACCCTTATCCCCCTCACCCCACAACACCCCCGAACACACCCTTACCCCCCCCACAACACCCCCGAATACACCCTTACCCCCCTCACCCCACAACACTCCCACGTGAGCCTCAAGGCGTGAACGTGTTCCTCTCCACATGTGGCAGATAGTCCTTGATGGCCCTATTTGTCAGTGCCTGCTCCGTCTTCGGGTGGTTGCGATGTGGTGCGCCTCAGGTTCCGCATAGACCGGCGTAGGGGGATAGTTTGTCGTGAACTCCCTGAGGAGGCGGGGCCCTGTTCTTCCTGGGTTGGGAGTGGGCATCTGCGCTCAATTGCATCTGCAATGCGGTTCATGGCCTGCCTTAGTTGGGCCATTTCATCACAGATCTGGGTGGTGCATGCCTCCATGCACTCCCTTGTCTGCTGTGCAAATGCACCAATGTCCTCCCTCAGGCGCCCTGTCTCAGCCACATGTTGCCCTACTAGACCAGTGATTTCGGTCTGCCGCTGAAAGATGGCTGGGAGGTCATGTTGCATGGTGGCTGCCGGTGGGATGGCTGATGCGCCTGGATCCATTGCACTGGCCTCAGGTGAGGATACCTGGGGGCTCCATGACACATCTTGGTTGTGGGTGGGTGATCCGCCTTGGCTAAACGGACCTGGTGAGAACATCAGGCTTGACAGTAAGGGGCTTGTCGGTATGGGGCTCTGACTCAGATCCTCAATGCCAGGTGCTACCTCCGCATCCGAAAGTGGGGCAGTGGCCGCTGCCTCACCCGTTGAGCTGGTGGCAGTAGAGTGCACTCCCTCAATGCTGCCTTCACTTGCTGGGAGACACACTTCCGTGGGTGCCATGACAGCAGCAGGTATGGCCTCTGGCTGCGTCGAACTGCTGCTCCTGCTACCTTTGTCCCTGTGATCATGCTCATTCCTCCTGGGTCCCCTAGAGGATGTGGCGGTGTCCCCCGTGGCATCCCTCCTGGCTTTTTTCCTGGGTGCGGGAGCAGGTGTTGAAGTGTGTGGCTCCTCAGTTTCCGTGTGTGATCCTGCAGGGGTGAGAAAAGGGGTAAATCATCATCTATGGGTCGACCTGCCTTATGCAGGATGCATACGTCATGCCGTCCAATGCATTTGGGGCTCTTCAGTGTGGAGGCAGGTAATGGGGATGTTGGCTGGCTCATGCATGATTGGCTCTGTTTTGGACGGGTATGTGGTGATGCATGCATGTCAGTTTGTGGCTGGATCCACGGCATTCATATGGACACATGATTGGAGGACCCTTCACTGCGCATTGATTGGTTTATACACTCACCTCCATCGGATGAAATGGCCACGCCAAGCTCCATATATCCGACCCCTTCGATCGATTCGACTCCAATCGTGGAGGCACATATCTCTCCCACTCCTTCAACTTCAAATGGGGACTCTGCGCCACTTCCTGTGCCCATTGCCATGTTGCGGTTCACTGATAATATATTCCGCACACGGACCCGGAGGTCGTCCCACCTCTTGCGGCAGTCCTTGACACTCCGGGTGGTAGTGCCCACCGCACTGACTTTTTGTGCGACTTCGGCCCAGATGGCCTTTTTCTTCAGGAGGGCCTCCCTCCGCATGTCATTCACAAACACTACTTCTGCATTGGCAGCAAGTGTGGTGGTCAGCATCACAAGCTCCTCATTGGAAAATGTTTCTTTGCGCTGGCGATCAGCTGTTTTCTTTAGGGCTTTCGGCATCTTCGGGCTATCCGGTATTGTTCCTGGTCGGAGTTCCCTGGATATATGTCCTGGATGCAGAGGATGGCAATGGATTGTGTTTTTAAAGATGGCCGCCGTGCTCTTTCCCGTTCCTGTGCGATGGCGTAATTTCCGGTTCCGCTTTTTACCGGTGACCGGTAATAGCGGTGACCGTTATTTACAGGTGGCGGGAGGGCGGAGGCGCTATCGACGGTTTGGACGATGTCGGTAAGGGGCGCTTTGGGGAATTTAGCGGCAGGGCGGTACGGTCATTTACGGCATGGCGCTATGCTCGTTTCTGCGTACTCGTGATGGGACGCTATTAGCTGCCTCTTGCGAGGGCGGACACTCTGATAGCGCCATGCCGTTAAATTCCGATTTTTACCGGACAACGTGTAATGAGGCCCATAGACCAATAATGTCTGAAACACAATTAAATGGTCGAAAACACTATGGCCGGAAAGTAGAGTCTACATTGGTAAGAGTACGCTCTAGTAGCACTAACATTTCCTCTACTGCTATCTACATTTGTAGTGTTGTCATTGAGGGCCCTCGTTCTGCCATGTCTGTACCTAGAGAGAGAAATACAACGTGTTAAGTGCACTTTCAGTTATTGTTAGGGAGGATTCTCAAGAATGTGCTAATTTCCCTTACCTTTTGAGACCCCCAGCAACTTCACTGGATTTCTCGGATTTTATTTTTTACCTGGAAAGAGTGTGAGCCTTTTTTTCCCACTCTTCCATGTATTTTGATGTGTGTTTTACTTTTGTGTTCTTTGGCTATGGAGTTGTAAAACAACTCCATAGGCATCATCTTTTTCTGTGTGTCACACAGCACCGTCGGTGCAGTGGCACAGGGGTGTCTTTCAGACTCCCCAAGGTTTAAATACATTCTCTGGGACTGACTACTGTCTCCCAGACCATGTAAAGTTAAATTGACTTTACTAGTCTTTTTAAATTTACAGACCCAGCACACACCATCTTCCTAGAGTCTTGGAGGGGTTGCCTAGCTTCCCCTGAGTCTAAACGCTCATGTAACAGTCAAATGTCACCCTTTCCCACTTGAAATGGCTGTTGGCAGTGGTTTAAAACAAACTACCATGATTTTTCCCGCCCGCGAACACCGGTAGCTAAAAATCGGGTCAGCCATGTTTTCCAATATGGCGCCCAAGACCTATCTGTAAAAACAGACTCCGGTAGACTTCTTTTGCCATTTCTTTTTGGAAAGCCCTTCTTGTGTTTGTCTCTGCGCGCCAAACCAGGTTTGGTCCCTTCGTTTGTTGGCCTTTGGCGGGCTTCAGAGGTGGAGCCCTCCTCTGGCGCCTGAGTGTCTGGGGTGGACAGGATGTGAGGGAGGTGCCCGAAACTCCCTGTGCTTCGTCTCCTAGGCCTTTGGGCTTTGGCGCCTTATAAATAAAATAACATAACATAACCT
Source organism: Ambystoma mexicanum (assembly GCF_040938575.1). Classification (NCBI taxonomy): domain Eukaryota; kingdom Metazoa; phylum Chordata; class Amphibia; order Caudata; family Ambystomatidae; genus Ambystoma; species Ambystoma mexicanum. The sequence goes on from NC_090929.1 coordinate 315,007,961, forward strand.
GAATGCACTCTGGCATGATTGGCCGGCTGGCTGTCCGGCAAGGACAGCCACCCTGCTGGGTGAGTGACAGCCAGGCTGGAATGAATGGGGGAAAACTGTTTAAAAGCAGGTCTCTGGGACTTGGAAAGCAGAGTCTATCACTGGAACGAAAGAACCGAAGACGAGCTGAAGGAAGACGACTGCTGCAACTCCTGGTCCACCGGTGAAGACCTGCTGCAGGTTCGAATTGCATAAAACTCCATCGACAAAGAAGCCCTTAACTTCTTCCCTTGAGATTGGTGGGAACAACCAACTCGTAAGCCACCTGGACACCGTCCCCAACCTGGTAGAATTTTCTTCAGAGTGCTGTTGAAAACCGGATAGCCAGGGGGAAGGAAACCAGCTCCCAGACTTTAAGGCACTCACACCTAAAACCAATGTTTTGCCAAGCTTGTGGTCTCTTCCCTGGGCAGTGCAGTAACCTCCCGACGTCCTCCTGGTCCACACGACTGAAGCTCAGGAACAGCGTGATCTGCAGGAACTGCCAGGAACAACGGCATCTGCTACAGCTTGTCCTCACTTACAAGGTACTTAGCAAGTGCGGTGCAGAACTCAGTTCGGCTGCGGTGAAAGTTTGTGAAACTTTCCCGACTTTGAAGGCTTGTCCTTCCCTAAATCAACATCTAACTTTTCGTTTTCGTCTGACCAAATTCTTCTAAGATCCGTGGCAAAGACTTAACTGTTTACTACCAGAACTGTGCTCTCCTGTACATGACTCTGACCCATTGACTTTGGCCCAGGCCTATTGAATTGAATTGCTGCTTGTAGTCAACTGAAACCGTTTGCCCTGCCTATGAAAGTATTTGTGCTGTTCATTCTTATAACCTTGTCTTTTTACCCCTTTTTAAAGTAACTGAAGTGTCATTTTTTTTTCATAACAACATTTTGTTAAATTATACAGATTCATCAATACATCAACAACAGCATTTGATCATTAATCACATTATTCAGATATATTAGATCAAAACATATGGAGGACCGGAGATATACTTTGTTGTGGCACTGTCCAATATTTTATTCGGGCAGGGCTTGATGAGGTAAGCAAACATTCTGGGAGGGGTGGGCATAATGTAACTTGTAGATTAGTCAGTAGAGGGGCTGCTTTGTAGCCACCTGGTGAGTGGTGGCCTTCTAGACAGGGCCGGGAATCTTGTTGCATAGTCCATGAAAGGGTCCCAGACATTCCTGTGTCTGGTCAGCGAATTGTTCCGGATCGTGGTTACCCTTTCTGCTACTGCGATGTCCCAGCATTTGGACCACCATAATGCTATAGAGGGCACCTCTTTATGTTTCCACAGGCGTGCCATGGCAATTTTCGCTACAAGGAGTAAGTGTGTACACAGTCGAGGTATGTGGCCTGAAATCGGGAATTCCCCTCCCCCTGTTTCCCCTAGGAAAACAATCCCCGGGTCCCAAGGAATTGTGAGTCCTGAGATATCCTTAATGTGTTTCAGCACTTCCATCCAGTATGCCTCCGCTTTTGGGTATGCCCATGTGAGGTGAAACAACGATCCAGCATTGGTCCGAGAGATGTGGATTGGCTCTGTTGATTTGGACTGAGGTCACATAATATCTATAGCAAAACTTATAGCCCCCCTCCCTATTTGTAATGCATTGTGGGCTTTTGTGCAGCCTGGCCCATATTTTTGCCCATTCTTCCACTTCTATTTCCCTTCCCAGATCCCTCTCCCATTCGGTCATGTACCTTTCTTTTTTTGTGGGGTCCACCCTGTCCAGGAGACGGTACAGTATGAAGATTCTACTGTTTTTCGTAGGGGTGGTAAGAGTGCTCTCCAAGGCCGTGAGTTCTCTCGAGCACTTCTCGCAAACCGTCCTGTTAGATAACCAGTGTCTTATTTGAGTATAGTGAAATTTTTCCTTTTCCCCCACTCCATACTTCTCTTTGCATCTTTCGAATAGAATGGCCATGCCCTCCTCTAGGAAATCGCTGAAGTGTCATTTTTCTCCCACTTCAGGGGAGCTGAACTTCTTCAGAAACTGATTGGTTGTGTATTGTAGTGTATTAGAGTTTGATATTGAGCTGCTCTTACTAGTGGAATGTTTTCCAAATGACTGTGTAAATAAATGTATATTCTTTTACCAAGAAACCTTGAGTAAGTGTTTGTTTGAATCACTGTATTTGCTAGTCCTTTGTGTAACCTGTTGTACTGTTCACTTTACTCTTGAGATAAGTCTGGCTGCTCAGCCACTGCTACCACATTACTGTGTAGTACAGGCTTGCACCAAAGGTGAAATTGTACTTACACTTGTCGTCTTAATTGTGTGTAGTGTTCCCAAAGGGTACGGCATATGATTCTGCCTAACAGTTATGCAAATCAAAACTTTGTTCCATAGAGAGAGAAAATGAGAAAGAGAGAGAGAGAGAGAGAGAGAGAGAGCTAGGTAGAGAGAGAGAGAAATAGTTAGAGATATAGAGAGGGAGAGAGATATAGAGGGAGAGAGATTTAGAGGGAGCGAGATAGAGAGAGAGAGATATGAGGGCATTTATTTTCAAACAATCAACGTTCAATGTTATCTACCCATGGATCAATTTGCTATGCATATATTTATACTTTTGCACATTTTAGGTATTTTCTAGTTTTTCCCTTCTACTCAATTAATCCCATCAGGGTACAGCCGCCTCTCGTTCATTTGGCTGTGCCCCTTCTGGTATTACACTGTCATGTGCTTTCTGTCATGTGCTTTCCTGACATCCGAGAGGTGTATCCAATATTTCAGGCCCTTAACCTTCATTGCAATATACCAACTCGTAATGGCTATGGAATCTTGGAGAATTCCATTTCCGTACAAAACTCTGAACATACACCAACTCCCCGGGCATTAATTGTGTCATGGGGCTGTCTGTTGCTGCAGTGGTTGTGTCAGTTTCGCTTTCCCTTGTGAAGGGTGGGGCTATTTGTTTAGCTATACTCCTTACTGCCCGTGTAAGCTTTGTTAAATTCCTCCCCCAAGATGGTGGCCGTTCTATGAGCATCTGATGCTCTTCTTATTGGGGATAGGGGCGTTTGTATGCGTCTGCCTGTTACTATTTCGTGCAGGGACAAGTGGTGGTCTTTGCTTGGTTGTGTTCGCAATTGGAACAGTGCCAAGGGCAGGCAATACAACCAATTCTTCTTAAGGGTGTGGCATAATTTTGACAGTCTACGTTTAAGGGGCCATTTATTTTCTCGACTAACCGTTCGCTTGCGGTTGGTAGATGGAACATAGCTTGTGTTTAATTCCTAGCAGGTTTGTTACTTCTTTAAAGAGATCGTTGACGAAGTGTGTTCCATTGTCAGAGCGTACAACATGACAAATTCGCCAGCACAGAAACACTTCCCCCACCAAAAATGTTGCTGCGCAATTCGCATCTGGGTGTGCAGAGGGTCCTGCTTCTACCCAGCGTGAAAACGGGCAGACCACCACTATTAAGTTTCTTGCTCCATTGCACCTTTCTCCCATGTCTGCATAATCAATGCGCAGTTCATGCTAGCTGTGGAAGGTACATTGGGCAAAGGAATGAAATGAGCCATCTTGGTTAGGGAATCGACAGTGAACTTTATAGCAGCACAACCTTCCGAGTTTGGCAGATCGACAATAAAATCGGTCGAAATCACTTGCCGTGGCTTGGCCGGGATCTTCATTCTAACCAGTTCACTAATAGATGGACTTCTGGAGACTTTATTTTGAAGACGTGTTGTGCAGGAATCAATGTAGTCGAGTACATCTCGTCTGACTACAGGCCACCAAAAGTGTCTCTCAATCAAATCGAGGGTATTCACAAAACCCCGATGACCAGCCGCCTGAGAATCGTGGCAAAGCCTGAGAATTTCTTTTTGTAGGACTTCACTCGGAACGAACACCTTCTGGTCCTTGAAAAAACAACCTTTGCTCTTTGTCAAATGATGTCTTTGAATCTACTCCGGCTGTGAGATTTCTAGAGACCGGGAGTCTTTCTTTATATTTGGCAAGAAGCCATGGATAGAAACAAAGATTGCCTTGGGAAAAATTAGTTCAGATCTAAAAAGTGTCTTTGAGTTGTGATCCTTTCGGGATAGTGCATCTGCCCTGAGATTCACTCGTCCTGGAATAAAAGTGAATACAGTGCAAAAGGTAGAGAAGAAATGAGCCCACCGGGCTTGCCTGCTATTGCGGGTCTGAGCATACTGAAGTGCCCGTAAATTATGATGGTCTGTTCTAACTTCAATGAGTTGTTGAGCCCCCAAGAATATGTGATGCCTGAAAAGACTTCCCTGGGATTCCACGGAATAGTCCTAGTCGGGCAGTTGAACTTGTCGTGTAGCCAATGAGTTCTTTTTGCCAATGTACTCCTCAGGAGTACATGAGAAGTATCTGAGGAGTCTATTGACCTAAAGATGGATAATGCCTCAGGAACACCGCTGACCTTAACAGGAGTAGATGAACACCATGGCAACAGTCTGTCTAAGGCGGGATGGGTCGTTATCCTGTGAGGAAGAACAACAAGGTGTCAATAAATAGACCGGAAGCACAGCAATGAACAAGTAGCAAGAATTGCAATGTATCGAAATGTTGGAAGTCTTACCAAGGAGGCGGGGACAGTGTCAAAAATAAGAAGTGCTGAAGGAGTGCAGAGAGGAAACACAATCCATTAATGCCTGACACCCGCCGGCACGAGGACGCCTGAAAAGTCCCACAAGAAAGTCTCTGGTACAGTGCAATCCAAACCCTAAACCCGACGAAACGAGGACGCCTGAGAGTCCCACAATAAAGTCTCTGGTTCAGTGCAATCTAAACCCTAAACCCGACGAAACGAGGACGCCTGAGAGCATTCACAAGGCAGTGTCTAGTCCAGAACGGCAAAAAGAGTGGTGGATGTGGCTGATGAGTAGACCGACGTAATGCTGGCAGAGAAAGAACTATGATGACAGGCGGTTGTGAAGTAATTTCTTTCCGGAGAAGTTCTTTATTAAGGAGGTGTTCGGCACAGACTTGGGGAAGACAGTTCTGAGTTTATGGGCAAAGGAAACAAAACCGAATCACAAGGAGAAAGCAAGGTCCCAATGCGTTCCGAGATTCCTGGCAAAGTTCGGCAGAAAACGTGAACAAATCCAAGGAGAAAGCGGTAGCCAATGTTCGTTCCAAGGTCAGTAACAGTTGGGTCCAAAACAATACAGACAAGGGCTTAAACAAGGATAATCCAGTATAACGTAGCAATAATTAAAGACACAGACAATCACAAACGTAGCGTAGCTGCAGAATACGAGATTCAGAAGCAGTAAGTAGATTGTAGGAGGAGTCTATGAAGGCATAATGTTCTCACGTGACCGTGAGGGAAAGGATGACCGTGACGAACCATATGACCTACGAAATGCGGAACGCCAGCGTTTCCAGCCAAAACCCCCAAGGTTCCCTGAAGGAAGTACGGAGCAATGAGGTAAAACGAAGTGCCCTAATCATATGTCGTTTGCAACGGGGTAACTGGGGAGCAGCAGCAATAGAAGGCGACTTCTGGGGATGATGCAAACGCCAAAACCCCTTAGTCCGCTGACAGTATCCTCCCCTAACGAAACCTTCCCCCTCCTGGGCGACAAGAAATGCGAGAAAAGTCGAGCAGCATGTATGTTAGAAGCAGGTTCCGAGGTCCGGTCCGCCGGACCAATGCCTTTCCAGGCCGCTAAAAAAAGGTGCACACCCCTGGATAACTTTGAATCCAAGATATCATTAACCTCATACTCCTCAGAGCCTTGAACCATAAGCGGAGGCAGGCGATCCAGGAGTCTGGTACCGTCCACAAAGGGCTTAAGTAACGATACATGGAAGGCAGGATGGATTTTCCATGATGCAGGCAATTCCAGCCTGACCGCAACCGGGTTGATAACAGCCTGCACCGGGTATGGACCCACGAAACGAGGAAGCAAACACCTCCGACCGGGAAAACAAAGATTCTTAGTGGAGAGCCATACTTTATCACCAGGCTGATATGATGGTGCGGTAGAACGATGACGATCCGCAAACAACTTGGAGTGTTCTTTTGCATCCAGTAAATGCTTTTTTACCGCCGAATGTACGGCAGAAAGATCACGAAGGCAACCGTTCACTGCCGGATTAGCAACTTCCAAGGACAAGTCATGAGGAAGTGTGTGTGGGTTCTGGCCATACATAGCTAAGAAAGGCGTAGAACTGGTTGAAATGTGCATAGAATTGTTCTAAGCGAACTCGGCATGTATCAGAACGGAAAACCAAGATTCCTGGTACTGCAGGCTGAGACAACACAAATACTGTTCAAGAGTGGCATTTAAGCGTTCAGTTTGGCCGTCCATCTGCGGGTGATAGGCACTTGAGTATCGATCTTCGATGTCAATAGTAGATGTGAGATGCCTCCAAAAGCCAGAAGTAAATTGTGTTACACGATCCGAGACGATTATGTCCGGAAGACCAAAAAACTGGAACACATTCCTTAGAAAAAGGTCCGCAAGAACAGTAGCAGTAGGCAAACCCTTGCAGGGAACAAACAAGGCCAACTTGGAGAAATAGTTAACGACTACCTATATTGTATCATAACCTTGGACCGGAGGTAATTCGATGATAAAATCCATCGAAACCATGGACGTTCAGGAACAGGTAGTGGCTGCAAGAATCCCACTGGTTTTCTCGTGGAGGATTTGCTTTGTGCACAAAAGGAGCATGAGACTATGTAAAGCGCAACATCCCTGTGCATAGACGACCACCAACACCAGCGCCGTAGTAATTCCACTGTCTTGCGTTTGCCAGGGTGAGCTGCCACCAGAGAATCATGACCCCATTGTAGTGCAATGCGTCTAGTTGTCGAATCCGGGAGATAAAGGCGACCTTGAACATATGGTAGGGACCGAATGATGTCCATGTTATAATCCTGGATTTCAGTCGGTCGCGTGGCCACCCATTTCTGGATGATGTCTTTTAATGATGGCTGCAGGGTGAAAGCCCAAACAACTCGGTTATGCAGAAGAATGTTACCATCCCAGGCACGTGAAGGAGAACCATGCATTCTGGACAAAGCATCAGCCTTTGAATGCAGTGAGCCAGGGCGAAAAGTCAATGTGAAGTTGAACATAGAAAAGAATTTGTGGCATCTGGTGTGGCGCGCGGTAGTACACTTGATTGACTTTAACGCAAGGAGGTTCCGGTGGTCGGTGTATACCTGTACCAGTGTGGTGGTACCAAGCAAATGGTGTCTCCAGACTGTGAAAGCATCCCTTATAGCCAACAACTCCCGCTCAGTGACTGTATAATTTTGCTCATAGGGAGTTAATTTGCGTGAGTGACAGGCCACTGGGTGTAAGAGACCAGAGTCAATACACAACTGGGACAGTACGGCACCCATGGCCACTTCTGAGGCATCCGCCTCCACAAAAAAGGGCTGATTGGAATCGGATGTTGAAGCACCGGTGCTGTGGTAAAAGCCGCTTTCAAAGCATCGAATGCCAGTTGGGCCTCAGGACCCCTGTCAAAACGACACTTGCTGCTGGTCAGTGCAGTCAACGGGGCTACGGTTTCAAAGAATGAACGGATGAAACATCTATAGAAATTCGCAAAGCCAAGAAACGACTATAATGACTTTACTGTAGTAGGAACTGGCCAATCCAAAACCGCTCTAACCTTAGTATTACTATTTTGATGCCTCCACTCGTGATGTCATAACCGAGGAATTCGACCTCCCGGACATGGAACAGGCATTTTTCCAATTTGGCGTACAAATGATTTTCTCGTAGACGCTGCAAGACTTTAGATACATGTTGCACATGGTCTTCATAGGTTGAGGAGTATATTAGAATGTCAAATAAATAAACTATGACATATTGGTCTAACATATCACTCAAGACGTCATTGATAATCCTCTGAAATGTAGCTGGTGCTTTGCAAAGACCAAACGGCATAACAAGGTACTCAAACAAGCCGTATTTGGTCTTAAAAGCCGTTTTCCACTCGTGGGAGCAGAATCAGACAACAGATAACCCGGGCTAACAGTATCGGAGGTTGCAAACAGGCAGTGATCATTACAATAATCGGAGGAGAAAGTGACTGAGCCAATTTGCCAGTCAATTAACGGGTTGTGTAAAACCAACCAGGGCAAACCCAAGATGATCTTAAACTGTGGTGCAGCTATGATGTCAATGGTTATTTCCTCTGTATGCCCAAAGTCAAGAGTCATGGTGAGAGTTATGGTGCGTTCCGTGACCAAACCAGATAACAGAGTGGTACCGTCAACTGCATTAACCAGTTCTGGTTGTTCCTTGGGTGTGACCGGTATACTCCTATACTGCATGAACTGGGCATCAATGCAATTCCCAGTTGCCCCGGAATCCAAGACAGCCTGAACAGGCCATGGTTCTTTCATGGGAAATGCCAAGGTAGCATGTACTCTGAACGGACTTGACACAGCGGAGCCCTGGTCCATTTCGCTCGGCAAAGGGGCTCCCTCTATTGCCAGGCCCTGCCATTTCCCTGCTTTTTGGGCTTTTTTGGGCAGAGTCTCAAAAAAATGCTCTGAGGAGCCACAGTAAAAGCACAGGTTGCTCTTTTTTCAGTGTTCCCTTTCTTCTGCTGACAAAGGGCCCCGGATAGCCCCTGTCTGCATGGGTTCTCCGTTATTTGTGGGGGAGGAACCAACAGTAACCTGAACAGGAAGAGATCCTCTCTTCTCTCCTTTCCTCTCAGCCCTATGGGTGTCGATTTGGAGAACCAGATCCAACAATTCCGGGAAAGAAGTAGGGACCACAGGTACTGTGGCTAAAACGTCCTTTAGCCCATCCGAGAGCCCCTTGTAGAATAGAGCAGCCTTCTTATCCTCTGGCCAGTCATTCTCAGCCACTAGTTGATTAAACCTGGCTAAGTACGTTAGCAAGGAAGAATCCCCTTGTTGTAATGCCAGCAGTTCTAGGTCCGTCGCTTGAGCCTTGTACCTAGTATCAAAAACACGCAACATAGCTGTTATCAATGCATCGCAATCATAAAGCAAGTGGCTTCCTTGTTCCAATAATGGGTTAGCCCAGATGGCAGCCGTACCACCCAAATATGATAGAACAAAGGCCGCCTTGGTTGTGGCGTCTGGAAATGAGGAGGGACGGCACAGAAAATGCAGTCGACATTGATTAATATACGTCCGGAAGGTTTTAGGGTCACCATAAAATCATTCCGGGGGAGCAAGGGGAAACTGGGCGGCCATGTAAACCAGGGCATTGTCCTGTCGCACAGAAGACGCACCCGAGGGAAAAGCAGACCCCGAAGGGGTAGCAGAAGCACCTGCTCCAGCTGCATGAATACCCAGCTGCAAGTCATGGATCTGCCTTTGTGTGGCCTCATGTGCGGTGGTCATGTCCGCCTGCAAACCAGCCACCAACTAGACCAGAGCGGCCAGTGGGTCCTCTGAGGGTTCCATTTTATAAGGCTTCTGAATATGAAAAGACGTCCCTGGGATTCCACGGAATAGTCCTAGTCGGGCAGTTGAACTCGTTGTGTAGCCGATGAGTTCTTTTTGCCAATGAACTCCTCAGGAGTACATAAGAACTACCTGAGGAGTCTATGGACCTAAAGATGGATAATGCCTCAGGAACACTGCTGACCTTAACAGAAGTAGATGAACACAGTGGCAATAGTCTGTCTAAGGCGGGATGGGTTGTTATCCTGTGAGGTGTAACGCTCACCTGGTATCCATGGGGACGTCACTCAGCCTGTTCTGACCTCTTACGACCTCAAACCCTTCCCTGGAGTCTACTCGACTGGAGACTGGGCCTGAAACACAGGATTGGTAGAGTTTAACTCCCTATTGTCTCTGTGTGCTTGAACCCCTTCTTCCCCGGGGTCCAACCCTTCCCTTTGATCCACAGCTCACATTGTGTTCTTGGAAAGTGTGCTCTCCGTCCTGCTTTCAGCACAGGGGCGCGTTGATTGATTGCGGCTTGTTGCTGCCTAGTTACTTCACTGGCAAGAGTCCGACAGGTAAGTATAATGAGTCTTTTGAACAGTTCTCTAACTTCGTTCCTTTCCTTCCTTGATGGCCGGCGTCCGGGGATGGCGATGTGCTGCTGAGATGAGTAGCGCTGAAGGTGAGTGAGAGCGCGATGTGCGATGTGCCCCTTTCGTATTTGTTTTGAACTGAGTTCTTTTTCTGTGTCTTTTAGGTGCCGTGACGTTTTCAGCATGGATGCCGGTTATGAAGAAGAAATGTGATGAGTAAGCGCAGTATGTGGCGCCTCTAGACGTTTCCACGCTAACCTGGAGTGTCTTTTCCCTCTTGCAGATGGATGAGAAGTTCCAGAGACAGAGTTCCCCCAGAGCGGCTGGGATTCAGGTAAGCGTTTGAAGCTCGTACAGTCTTTAAAAATAAGCGAAGATTTGCTGAATGCTTACTAGTGCCCTTTTTCTGTTCTTTTCCCTTTTCCTTAGGAAGCGGCGTGCCGGGATGGGAATGACACCGCCGAAGATGCTCGCAGAACAGAAGAAGCGATGAATGACGGGCAGAAGCGCCGCAAGGTAAGGCTGTTCTTAACGTTGTTCTTGTTCTTGCAGAAGCTGAGTGCAAAAGAAAGATGCAGGCCTACTGGAGACCGATCCGAACACGGTGAGTGTCACGCTGCAAGTGCAGAAAACACAAAGCATGTTTCTCAGCCTGGGCGTGGCTTAAATAGCCTCTGGGTATCCCAGGTGTCTCTGGGCTGAACTGCACCCAAAAGACTAGACTGCACATGCAGTTCTGGGAACCGAAATATGTGGGGGCATCCATCTTGTCCCCATCAAAGCACTACAAGTCCAATCCCAATGTTATGGGAGTGAGTGAGTCTGGTGCCACAAGCACCAAGTCTGACTCCAAGTGGGTCTTTGGAGGGATGGAGAGGCCCTTGAGGGCCATGTAGGTGATGGTGGCCTGGCTCCACCCTGACATCTTGGAGGGCTGGGGACATGAGGGGCAGGAATCATGACATGAGGAAGGACAACAAGGTATCAATAAATAGACAGGAAGGGCAGCAGTCAACAAGTAGCAAGAATTGTAATGTATAGAAATGTTGGAAGTTTTACCAAGGAGGCGGCGACAGTGTCGAAAAGAAGAAGTGCTGAAGGAGTCCAGAGAGGAAACACAATCCAATAATGCCTGACACCCGCCGGCACGAGGACGCCTGAAAAGTCCCACAATAAAGTCCCTGGTTCAGTGCAATCCAAACCCAAACCCGATGAAACGAGGACGCCTGAGAGTCCCACAAAAAAGTCTCTTCTTCAGTGCAATCCAAACCCTAAACCCGACGAAACGAGGACGCCTGAGAGCGTTCACAAGGCAGTCTCTAGTCCAGAACGCCAAAATCAGGTGGTGGATGTTGCCGATGAGTAGGCCGACGTAATTCTGGCAGAGAAAGAACTATGATGACAGGCGGTTGTGAAGTAATTTCTTTCCGGAGAAGTTCTTTATTAAGGAGGCGTTCGGCACAGACTCAGGGAAGACACTTCCGAGTTCATGGACAAAGGAAACAAAACCGAATCACAATGAGAAAGCAAGGTCCCAAAGAATTCCGACATTCCTGGCAACGTTCGGGCAGAAAACGTGAACAAATCCAAGGAGAAAGCGGTAGCCAATGTTCGTTCCGAGGTCAGTAACAGTTGGGTCCAAAACAATACAGACAAGGGCTTAAACAAGGGTAATCCAGTATAACGTAGCAATCATTCAAAACACAGACAATCACAAACGTAGCGTAGCTGCAGAATACGAGATTCAGAAGCAGCGAGTGGATTGTGGGAGGAGTCTATGAAGGCATAATGTTCTCACGTGACCGTGAGGGAAAGGCTGACCGTGACGAACCATATGACCTACGAAACGAGGAACGCCAGCGTTTCCAGGGCAACCGCCAATGCTCCCTGAGGAAGTACAGAGCAATGAGGTAGAACAAAGTGCCCTAATCATATGTCGTTTGCAACGGGGTAACTGGGGAGCAGCAGCAATAGAAGGCGACTTCTGGAGATGATGCAAACACCAAAACCCCTTAGTCCGCCGTGGTTTCTTGACAATTCCATTCCTCGAAAGGCATGTTTGATGGCCAATAGTTCCTTATCTAGAACTGTATAGTTTAACTCGACTGGGGACAAGCTTTTGGACAAGTAAGCCACTGGACATTCCACTTCTTGTGAGTCGAGTTGAACTAGAACTGCTCCCAAAGCGTTATGAGAAGCAACAGACTCTACAATTAATCTTTTGCTTTGGTCTGGATTGATTAGAATTGCAGCTTTACTTAACAGTTTTTTCAATTTGTCAAAAGCTCTTTGGGTCTCCGGAGACCAAACAAATGTGCCCCCCCTTCTTGTGGAGATTGTTCATTGACTGACTAAGATTGGAAAAATGAGTTATAAAGCGATTATAAAAGTTTGCAAATCCCAGGAATCTCTGAATGTTTTTGATAGAAAGAGGTGTAGGCCATTCCATTATGGCAGAGACTTCAGTCAGATCCATCTCTATCCCTTGTTCCAAAAGGATGTATCCCAAATATGCTACCTTTGACCTCTGAAATTCACATTTCCCAATTTTACAGAACAAATGGTTCTGTTGTAGTCTATGTAGCACTTGTTTAACATGCTGCACATGGTCAGTATATGATGTTGAAAATACCAGAATTTCATCTGAATGGATGATGACATAGTGAAGGGAAATGTCTGTGAATAAGTGATCCATAAATCTTTGGAAAACTACTTGAGCATTTGCCAATCCAAAAGGCATGACCCTGTATTGGTAATGACCAATGGGTATTTGAAAAGCCGCCTTCCATTCGTCCCCTGATTTTATCCTTATTAAATGATTAGTGCCTCAGAGATCCAACTTGAAGTAAATGTTGGCACCCTTAACTGCCTCCAGTATATCTGGGATGAGAGGCATAGGGTATTTGTCAGGGACAGTGATCTTATTCAGACCGCTAAAGTCTATACAAGGGCATAGTTCTGAGGTATTCTTTTTTGGAATAAAGAACAAAGATGCAGCAGCGGGAGAGGTGGATTCTGTAATTAGACCATTTCGTAAATGAGTATGCAGATAGTCTTTTAGAACTTCTTTTTCTTTTGCCGAAAGAAGTGGACTGTCAGGAACCAGATCAATGGTGCAGTCGTCTCTCCTATGTGGAGGAAGTTCCGAATATTCAGAGTGAGAAAATACTGTTTGGTACTGTTGGTATTCCGATGGTAGCGCTGAGATCTGATTTAATATAGCGCTCTCCTTGATTTGGGAATTGACAGTGGATGCATCTTCTGAAATATTTTCCTTAGGGTCAAAGCAACGGTGGATGCAATGTTCTGAACCCAAAAACAAGGTTCCAGCGGACCAATTTATATAATGATTGTGTTCCTTCAACCATGGCAAACCTAATATAACCGGATAATGAGCTGTCCTGATGATGTCTAAGATAAGACTCTCCTGGTGGGATATGATAGTCATTATAAATGGTTGAGTTTGAACCTTAATGGGACCTGACGTGAGAGGGCTGCCATCAACATTCTCCACTGGTATGGCAATAGACTTGGCGGATCTAGAAATATCATGACTGGTAGCCCAGTGGTCATCAATAAAATTGCCCGCCACCCCACTGTCAATAAGGGCTGTAATGTTCTCTAGCCGAAAGTTACCCCAAGAGAGGGTGATTCCTAACACTATCGTGGTATTTTCAGGAGGAAGGCCTTGAAGTGATGAATGAGCGAAAATAGGGGAACTTCTCTCTGAACGTGGATCCCGAACCATAGTTCCCTTTATGGTCAGGCACTGGCGTTTCCCGACTTCCTGGGAGGAGCAATAGGGCATTCTTTAACGGTATGTGAGTTGGTTCTGCAGTACATGCACAGGCCTTGGCTTCTTCTTCTGTTGCGGTCCTCAGTAGACAGAGGACCACGGGCGGTCCCCAGTTGCATTGGTTCTTCCGAGGATTTAGGTGCTTTACTACAGATGGGAATCCCTTTAGAATAGGATCTGTATCCTCTTCCCCATCTCTTTTCATGATGTCTTTACTGCAGCCTATAATCGAGTTGAATTACCAGTGCTATGAATTCTGTCAGATTATGTGGACGTGGAACTCGGAACACTTCATCCTTCAATTCTTCTTTAAGTCCTCTCCTGAATATCGTTATCAAAGCATCATCGGGCCAGGCAGTATCCACGGCCATCTGCTTAAAGGTAGTATTATAAGAGAGTATGGGCCTCATTACAACCCTGGCGTTAAGGGGTTAACGGCGCCGTAAAAGGCTGCAGCGCCGTTAAACCCTTAACGCCCGATTCACACTTTAACGCCTGCTTTTTGCAACTTTGAGTGCAATGAAAGACGCCAGTAAACCTAATTGCTGATGAATGTTTGACCTTGAGAAGGAAAGATACAATACCGTTAACAGAGTGCTCATTCGAAGGTCTCTGTAAGGTGACACGCCAAGAGAAACGAAAGCCAAAAGATTGATGAGAATATTGTATGAAGTGAATCGAAGTGGTCCTGCAACGGTGTCAGGATACAGCATTTAACCTCGCTGCCACACAAAACAACACAAGGTCATGGGAGATCCTTACTGTCAAGCAGGGCCCTGCGAGGATCGGGGTAAAACAGACAGGGCGGTGTTCGGAACATTGTCTGTCCTGGCTTCCCGGTGGGGGTTGCCATGCTGACGGTGGCACGGTACGCACCTTGGATCATGTGCTATGGTCCGGCCACGATCACGTGTGCTTCGCGTTGCAAAGACTCTGCGATAAAGTCCTGCCCCGAGCTCCAAACCGGCGCTTCTGATCCCGTTATTTCATTTCGGCAGTAGCGTTTGAATTCTTGTACCTTTGTATTTTGACTCCTGACCCATTTACCTGGAATTCCGTTTGTCTTGCCCTTATTTGGATTCCTGCTCATCTGTTGACATTTCACAGACTGCTCATGTTTTACTCTCGCCTCAAGATGTTGTCTTCTTTGCTCGTTTGTTACCGACACAGACTGTTCAACAGTTACCCTTTGGATTTCGATTTTGTATTACGTCCACGGACTTGTTTTCTCTCAGGATTTACATTAGGCCTCCTTGTGCCGGCGGGAAGAGGGGCTTTAGTGCTGGGACTAGAGACTGCCTTAACGCACTTCTGGACATTAGGCATCCTCGTGCCGTCTGTGTAGGGTTGTCCTCTCCTAACATCTTCCCGGGGATACTTGCTGCTAAAAGACTTGTTATTTCACATCCATCCAACAAGAACGCTTCTGGTGCAAAACTGTTTCTCTGGTCACTCAGGTAAGACTTGTCATTCCACTCTTTCTTGTCATTTTCATTATTGCCGAGCTTGCCATTTATACAAATTAAACACTGGCACTGCATTCCATCCACAGAGTTACTATCACCTACGGTGGTTGAGCTACTGGTACAGCATTGTTCCCATACAGAGATTATTGTTCATTATCTCGGGTTAGTCTGGTTTGGCATCTGTTTTGCTTCAAGATATTGTTGCCATTGACCTGTATGAACGCTACATTTTGCTTTGCAGCCATCGGGGTTCCAGTGTGTCCAATCATCTTTTGAACAATTGAACCCTCAGTCTGTTCATTGGTATATCTGAGAGTTACATTGGTAGGAAGAACTCGCTCACTTCACAACGAGTTCAACATACCAACATTACTGAATGATCTGGTTTCCTGACGGAATCAGAAGCCTCATTATGGACACAGCTGCTGACCCATTGGCTACTGTGGTCCAGCTGGTGGCAGATTTACATGCCGACATGACGGCAGCACATAACGCCACACATCGCCGCATTGATGAGCTGCAGGCAGGCTTGCGAGCTGGAATTAATGAACCTCCAGCTACAGCCTCCGGTTCAGGCGTTGACGGGGCTCAGGCTAGACCAGATACGGTACCAGTGTGTATAGCAGCACAATTTCCGCTAACCCCTCCTGAACATTTTACGGGTGATCCCAAAGCCTTTAGAACGTTTGTAAATCAATGCAGATTGCATTATTTTGTGCCGACCAACATCTTTACCTGACTCCACCACAAAGGCGGCCTACGTATTATCTAACTTGCAAGGTACGACTGCAGTCTGGGCTAACCCTCTACTGGAACAAGGTACTCCTTTGTTTAGTTTGCGATGCACTGATTAATGCTATGAATCAGGTTTTTGACACCCAGTACAAATCCCAAGCCACAGATCTGGAGCTGCTCAGTTTACAACAGGGGGACTCTCCTCTCTTGACATATCTTGCTAAATTTACTGGTTGCCGAAACCAGGTGGCCGGAAGAGAAAAAGGCAGCCCTGTTCTATAAGGGTTTCTCGGAGTCCTTTAAAGACACAATCGCTACGGTGCCTGTTGTCTCGACCACTTTTCCTGATTTCCTGGATTTGGTTCTCCAAATCGACGCTCGAAAGGCGGAGAGGAAGGAGAAGAAAAGATTCCTGTCGTCTGTTCCAACTAGCCTGACGAGTCCCATCACGGGTAACGGCGAACCCATGCAGATAAGGGCCGTTCGAGGTCCTTTGTCCTCCGACGAAAGAGAGAACCACAGAAAAAAACGATTGTGCTTCTATTGTGGGTCGTCTGGCCATTTCCTGCGATCATGCCCCAAGAAACCTACGAATCAGGGAAATGCCAGAGCCCGGCAATAGAATGAGCCCCTATGCCGAGCAGTTCCCCTCAGGGCTCCTGTGTTTCTGTTCCATTTACAGTCAATACCTGTCATGATCTCTGCTTCCAAAAGATCAGGACTTGCCCGACTCCCTTGGAAGCAGACCCATAACCCCGGTTCCGAGTGCCAGCCAGTCCCAATTGGGACCTTTTGGACCCTGTCCTGGCACCAGTGGCACCAGGCTCATAAAGATGCCCAGACCCAGCGCTGGAAGCGCCGGGCTCATAATGCTTGGGTGGACTTACCTGCAGCAGACCATGCTGCTTACTTACCTGCCAGTTGAGCCCCTGATCCTCTTCTGTTTGGGACTACTTTTCCTGTTGGGTGGGGCAGGAGCCACTCCCTAGGTTCAGAACACTGGAACTCTTCTGGAAAGCAGGAACTCTTTTCTTACCTAGGCGAGGCTGTGGAAGGAGACACCTAAGCACTACAGGAGGCTATTTAAACCACACCCGATGGATGAATCTTGCTTTGCGTTATTCTGCATTCTCTGCAGCAGAACGCTCATCGTGTCTTCTGCTTCTGATCCTGGGCCTAAGGGAACAAAGGCTTACCATCCTGGAATCCAGTCTTCAGCAGCACCTGTAAAGACAAAGCAAGAACAGGTTAGCACTACGGTCTTCAGTGGCAGCGCATCTCTTACCTGGTCCATCGGCTGTCACCAACGCCTCGCGCTGCATTCCGGCATCTGAAAGACAAAGGCTTACCTACTCTTCGCATGCTCCGGAGGTCTTCGCACTGCATTCTGGCATCTGAAAGACAAAAGCTTACCAGCTCTTCGCACGCTCCGGAGGCCTTCGGCGCTGCATTCCGCATTTGAAAGACAAAAGAAGGTGCGTTTAAAGACATTGGGCAACTTTATTACTCACGTGCCATTACTCCTTCCCACGCCGAATCCAGTGGGTATTCCAGCACCCTTCAGCTTCTCTAAAGCTCCGAACTTGTACCTGCAAGATAAAAGGGACAGTTAGTGCGCATCGTGAAGCAGGCTACAAGCGCTTACTTACGTGCTTCCAGGCGCTTCTATTCCTCACGCGGGTTCGATCCTCAACTCTCATCAGCCCGCCATCCGCCATCGCCGGAACCCTGCAAAACAAGAGATATCATCACAAAAGACTTTTAAGACATTTGAAGTGCCCAGAACTTACCGTTCGTGCAGTTAACGACGGACAGCAGTCCTCTGAGGTCAAGAGGCCTGCACCCTTCTCCAGTGAAGAAACTGGTTACGGCACCCTGCCCCGAGGCAGATGGAGAGCTCGGCGTTCACTTACCTAAGGTGAGGGCGTTAACCTTTGGGGTTCTACAGGAGAAGAGAAAGGGAAGAGGAGAGAGGCACCCAATAACCCCAGTTCATTAATCCCATATTTTCTATCTGCAGACATCTTACTCTTCGAGTCAGACATACAGTGCACAGAGGTCCAGCCCAAAGAGCCAACCGTGTGTTACACATCACCTTTGAAGATACGGCATTCACCCAGTCAAGACCGGCGCCTCTGCGGGAATCAGGTGAGCGTTACAGAACGCAAAGCCTACCGCAAAACTCCCACCCAGGCGCTATGGAAACCTCGGATACCGACCAGGTAGCCCAGTTACTTGGGAACTAAGAGCAGAAGTGCATGCAGCCCGTCAGGAAACTAATGCTCTAAGAAGGGAACTGATTATTTCCAAGGAGCGAACAGACGATCTCGATAGACAATTGCTACAGTCACAAGCCGGACAAACTCCGGTACCCGCATCAGGGGCAAATCTTCCTTCAACATCCTCTACGAACCCAGTGCAGATCAACCTACCTGGGAATGTACCTCTGGCTCCGCCCGAACGATTTTCTGGTGACCCAAAGAGGTTTGCAGTATTTATTAATCAGTGCCGGTTGCACTTCTTATGCCGGCCAGCAGCCTTTCCAACTGATCAAGCTAAGGTAGCTTTCGTGCTTTCGTACCTTAGTGGCAATGCGGCAGACTGGTCGATCCCTCTAGTTAATCAAGATGATCCGGTTCTCCATGATTTTCAAGCTTTTCAGCTCAGTATGGAAAAACTGTTTGCAAGACATTCACAGGGGCAGGCCTTGGACAATGAGCTCCTTTCATTGCGACAGGGTAATCAAGACCTTTTGGCTTATATTGCGTCTTTCAACAGATTGATAGTAGAAACTCGATGGCCTGAGGACAAAAGGATTACGCTGTTTTATAGAGGTCTACGTGGAGAGCTCAAAGATGTGTTAGCCCAAGTAGTGAATCCCCCGCAAGACTGTTCGGACTATATTGACTTAGTCGTTCAAATTGACCACAGACTGCAGAACAGGAAGGCCGATCGTTCCAAGTTTGATGCTCGAGTATTTTCCAAACCACCAACTCCTACCAAAGGAGTAGACTCCGGGGAACCCATGCAAATAGGGGGCCTGGAAGGACCACTAACACAAAAGGAGCGGGAAAGGAGAAAACAGCTGCAATTATGCCTCTATTGCGGAAACTCGGGGCACTTTCTTCGAGACTGTCCGGTGAAACCAGCCAAGAAGGCAGTAGGAGCTGCAGTTACCAGGGTCACAAACTCTGAGCAGGGAAACGACCTCGCCCGACAAGAATAGAGGTCCTCTTGCCGAGCATTAAAACCAGTTCCGTGACCTCGCATTTCGTGATACCTATGGTCCTCATTAGCCCTGAACATCCGGATCGATTACATGCGATTGAAGCTTACGTCGACAGCGGTGCCATCGGCAATTATGTGGATCAGGAAATGGTTTTGAGGATGAATCTGACTCTTTGTCCAAAGGCTGTAAAGGACGTCATTACTACGGTGGATGGTACGGAGATAGCCTCCGGGCCAGTAACGCATACCACCCAAGAAGTGACGCTAGTAAGTCAAGATGGACACCATGAGAAGATCGTGTTTGATGTGATCAAGGCCCCTCAGATCCAGATTATTCTAGGAATTCCTTGGTTAGAGAAGCACAATCCTCAGATCGATTGGCGAGCAAGAACGGTTCAGTTTCTAGAATGTGTCTCTACTTGTCACCCTCGACCTGGTGTTGCACTGGCAGCAAGTTCCTCGGAGGCTCCCCAGTTAGCTCCTGAATATCTAGAATTCCAAGATGTTTTCCGGAAGGATCAGGCTAACTCTCTACCTCCTCATAGGTCTTATGACTGCCAGATAGACCTGATGCCTGGATCTACTCCTCCTTGTAGTAGAATTTATGCCCTCACCGAGCCTGAGAATCTTCACCTCCGACAATACCTGGATCAATACCTAGCAAATGGGTTTATTCGTCCTTCCAAGTCCCCTGCTTCCTCAGCTTTGTTCTTCGTTCCAAAAAAAGAAGGGGAAAGGGGACCTTAGAACTTGTATAGATTATCGCGCCCTGAACCAGATCACCGTTAAGAATAGATATCCGTTACCTTTGATCCCTGAACTCCTGGACCAAGTCAGAAAAGCATGCATATATACAAAGCTGGATCTTAGAGGAGCCTACCACTTGGTACGAGTAAAAGAGGGCGATGAATGGAAGACGGCCTTCCGCACGAAGTATGGGCTATTTCAATATCCGGTCATGCCCTTCGGACTTTGCAATGCCCTGGCCGCCTTTCAATATTTTATGAACGATGTCCTCAGAGAGCTCATAGATGTGTGTGTTGTTGTTTACATTGACGACATCCTCGTTTATTCTTCATCGGAAACTGAACATCGGAAACACGTGAAAATGGTCCTCGAGAGATTACGTCAACACAAACTTTTCGCTAAGTTGGAAAAATGTGTTTTCAACGTGACTGAAGTTGAATTCTTGGGATTCATATTATCACCTAGCGGAGTGCGTATGGATTCAAAGAAGGTCGATGCAATTCTCAAATGGCCATCGCCATCCTCCGTAAAAGGTGTTCAAAGCATGTTAGGCTTCGCTAACTTTTACCGCTGGTTTATCCCCGAATTCTCTCGAATGGTCCAGCCCATCACCGCCTTGTTAAAGAAAAACAAACGTTTTCAATGGTCTACCGAGGCGGAACAAGCTTTCCAGAATTTGAAGACTAGATTTATCTCTGCACCGATCTTAAAACATCCTCGCCCAGAACTCCCCTACATAGTTGAAACTGATGCTTCGAGCCTTGCCATGGGGGCAGATCTATCACAAAAGGACCCAGTAACCAATCAGTTGCATCCCGTGGCATTTTGGTCCCGCAAATTCTCGCCTCCTGAAATCAATTACACTATTACTGATAAGGAACTTCTAGCTATCAAGTCCGCCTTTAAGGCTTGGCGGCATTATCTTCTGGGGGCCCGACACACCGTTACTGTGATTACAGATCACCGAAACCTGCAATATTTGAAAACCGCAAAAGCTCAATCCTCTAGGCAACTCCGTTGGGCACTATTCTTTGCCGAGTTTGACTTCATAATTACCTATCGACCTGGTACAAAAAACGGTAAAGCTGATGCCCTTTCTCGAATGGGAGTGGAAGAACATTTGATCAATCCTAAACCTGTACCTATCATTCCCGAACAAAGAATTATAGGTGTAATCGCCACACAATCCATAGAGGAAGTTAAGGATAAAGCCAGGCTACTGGTAACTCCAGCAGACATACAGAATTGGCATCTGCAGGGAAAGGACTTTACGGTGAAGGACAACCTATTATATTTCCAAGAACGGTTATACCTGCCCAGCACAGATTTACAGAAAAAGGTAATCTCTTGTTATCACGATTCTTTAATGGAAGGACATCCCGGTATGACCAAGACCTCGGAAAAGATCAAGCGCTACTTCTGGTGGCCGTCTTGGAAAAAAGATATCAGAGACTTTATAATGTCCTGTGGAGTATGCGCCCAAAACAAGAGTCTAAAGGAAAAACCAGCCGGCCTCTTACGCCCTATTGACATCCCACCTCGCCCTTGGCATACGCTTTCTATGGACTTCATCACCGATCTACCTGCATGCTCCGGATACAATACGATCCTAGTAATCGTGGACCTATTCTCCAAGATGGCGCATTTCATTCCACTCAAAGGCTTACCAACAGCAGCAACTCTGGCCCGAGAATTTCTCGAAAACATCGTCCGACTGCACGGTTTTCCTTCAGTTCTCATTTCGGATCGAGGTAGTCAATTTATTTCTCATTTTTGGCGAAGTTGCTGTCGGTCGGCTCAAATTGATGTGAGACTTTCAACCAGCCACCACCCTCAAACCGACGGACAAACCGAGAGGACCAATCAAACTCTGGAACAGTATTTGCGCTGCATGCTACAAAAAACTGAAAAAACTTGGAAAGATATCCTTTGGATAGCCGAATATGCCTACAATAACTCTGTCCACTCGGGAACTGGGAAGACCCTGTTTTTTCTTTTATACGGTAGTCACCCTCGAACCTCGGAGTTGGATCCACTCCAAGATCTTGGAACACCAGCAGTAGACCACCTGCATTCTACAATCACCCAAGCCTTTAAGGAAGCCGTTTCTCACCTTCAAAGGGCTAAAGAACAATACAAGAAAGGAGCAGACCAGCATCGGAAGGAAGCCCCCCAATATCAAGTAGGAGATCAAGTCTGGTTATCCACCAAATATCTACCTCTAAAAGGACCACGCACATTCAACCCAAGATACCTTGGTCCCTATTCCATCACTACCATAGTAAATCCAGTAGCGGTCAAGTTGGACTTGCCCCCTCACATGAAGATACATCCGGTCTTCCACGTCTCTCTATTAAAACCTGTGCAACCTCAAACCCGACTAACTAAATCTCCAAAACCTATTCTAGTTGATAGAGAACTCGAGTTTGAAGTCAAAAGCATCCTGGATTCCAAGATCTCCAAATCTAAACTATTTTACCTGATTGACTGGAAAGGCTACGGTCCCCAAGAAAGATCCTGGGAACCTGCAGAATATGTCCACGCCCCTCGTCTAATCAAAAGATTTCATCGAACATTTCCTAACAAGCCCAAACCCCCGGAGAAGCCCGGTTTGGGAGGGGCCTTGAGGGGGGGTGCTGTCATGATCTCTGCTTCCAAAAGATCAGGACTTGCCCGACTCCCTTGGAAGCAGACCCATAACCCCGGTTCCGAGTGCCAGCCAGTCCCAATTGGGACCTTTTGGACCCTGTCCTGGCACCAGTGGCACCAGGCTCATAAAGATGCCCAGTCCCAGCGCTGGAAGCGCCGGGCTCATAATGCTTGGGTGGACTTACCTGCAGCAGACCATGCTGCTTACTTACCTGCCAGTTGAGCCCCTGATCCTCTTCTGTTTGGGACTACTTTTCCTGTTGGGTGGGGCAGGAGCCACTCCCTAGGTTCAGAACACTGGAACTCTTCTGGAAAGCAGGAACTCTTTTCTTACCTAGGCGAGGCTGTGGAAGGAGACACCTAAGCACTACAGGAGGCTATTTAAACCACACCCGATGGATGAATCTTGCTTTGCGTTATTCTGCATTCTCTGCAGCAGAACGCTCATCGTGTCTTCTGCTTCTGATCCTGGGCCTAAGGGAACAAAGGCTTACCATCCTGGAATCCAGTCTTCAGCAGCACCTGTAAAGACAAAGCAAGAACAGGTTAGCACTACGGTCTTCAGTGGCAGCGCATCTCTTACCTGGTCCATCGGCTGTCACCAACGCCTCGCGCTGCATTCCGGCATCTGAAAGACAAAGGCTTACCTACTCTTCGCATGCTCCGGAGGTCTTCGCACTGCATTCCGGCATCTGAAAGACAAAAGCTTACCAGCTCTTCGCACGCTCCGGAGGCCTTCGGCGCTGCATTCCACATTTGAAAGACAAAAGAAGGTGCGTTTAAAGACATTGGGCAACTTTATTACTCACGTGCCATTACTCCTTCCCACACCAAATCCAGTGGGTATTCCAGCACCCTTCAGCTTCTCTAAAGCTCCGAACTTGTACCTGCAAGATAAAAGGGACAGTTAGTGCGCATCGTGAAGCAGGCTACAAGCGCTTACTTACGTGCTTCCAGGCGCTTCTATTCCTCACGCGGGTTCGATCCTCAACTCTCATCAGCCCGCCATCCGCCATCGCCGGAACCCTGCAAAACAAGAGATGTCATCACAAAAGACTTTTAAGACATTTGAAGTGCCCAGAACTTACCGTTCGTGCAGTTAACGACGGACAGCAGTCCTCTGAGGTCAAGAGGCCTGCACCCTTCTCCAGTGAAGAAACTGGTTACGGCACCCTGCCCCGAGGCAGATGGAGAGCTCGGCGTTCACTTACCTAAGCTGAGGGCGTTAACCTTTGGGGTTCTACAGGAGAAGAGAAAGGGAAGAGGAGAGAGGCACCCAATAACCCCAGTTCATTAATCCCATATTTTCTATCTGCAGACATCTTACTCTTCGAGTCAGACATACAGTGCACAGAGGTCCAGCCCAAAGAGCCAACCGTGTGTTACACATCACCTTTGAAGATACGGCATTCACCCAGTCAAGACCGGCGCCTCTGCGGGAATCAGGTGAGCGTTACAATACCACCCTAGTCTATCCAGAAGGTATACCTTGTCTCTCTGAGGCTGTGGTGGATTCCGGAGGAACCGGTAACTACATCGATGCACAATATGTCCAGGAATGGAACATTCCACTGTTTCCTAAGGAACATCCGGACGTGATCAACGCAGTTGACGGTACAACGTTTCTCTCTGGCTTGGTAACCAAGTGTACTGTACCCTTAGTCTTGAACATCGGCAACAACCATTTAGAGGTTATCACGTTTGATGTTATTACCGCACCATAGTTCATAATTATATTGGGTTCGCCTTGGATCAGGTTGCATAACCCAGTCATAGACTGGGTTACCGGTTCAGTTACATTTTCCTCGCCACATTGCCTATCCCATTGTTCACCAAGATATGCGACTCCTGATAGCCCTTGTCAAGCGCTGATGGACTCCGCCTCCATGATTGGATGAGTGTTCTCGACTACTTTGCCTTCAGAGTACACTGAGTTTAAAGATGTATTCGAGAAAGGAGAGGCAGAGAAGCTCCCTCCTCATCGGCTGTACGATTGCCCGATAGATCTTAAGGAAGGTGCAAGATTCCCTTCAGGAAGGATATACTCCCTTACCCACAAGGTAGATGCAGTGCTAAAAGAATACCTGGACAAGGATTTGGAATCTGGTTTCATCCATCCATCTCGCTCCACCTGCTGCATCCCCATTGTTTTTCGTACCGAAGAAAGAAGGGTCCCGAGACCCTGTATTGATTACCGTGAGCTTAATGCAGTCACGGTACAGAATCAATATCCCATACCTCTGATCACTCCTTTGTTAGACCAGCAGGATTCTTTGGCGGTCTTTACGAAACTAGACCTGAAGGGAATATACAATCTTGTGCAAATCAGGCGAGGGGACGAGTGGAAGACGGCTTTCAAGACCCGGAACAGCCTTTTGGAATACCTGGTTATGCCGTTCGGTGTTTGTAATTCCCCGGCCACTTTCCAGAATTTCATCAATGATGTCTTTCGAGATATGATTGATCAGTTTGTGGTTGTCTGCTTAGACGATATTTTGATTTACTCCCACTCCTACGACGCCCACGTAAAACACGTTTCAGAAGTTCTGCAACGTTTACGTGACAACCAGCTATGCGCCAAATTAGAGAAGTGCATCTTCCATTCAACAGAAGTGGAATTCTCAGGGTATGATATCACCAGTCAAAGCATAAAAATGAGCAAGGTAAAGTTCAAAGCCGTGCTGGACTGGCCAGTCCCAACGACCCTAAAAGCTTTACAGTCCTTTTTGGGCTTTGCACATTTTTACAGACATTTTATTCTGTGTTTTTCTGCCATTGTTGGCCCCATGACTGCCCTAACCAGCAACAAGCGGTAGTTCTCATGGAATGCAGAGGCACAGAAGTCTTTTGACTCTCTTAAGTACCCGTTTACAACAGCTCTGGTGTTACAGCACCCTACATGGAACAGCCTTTTTGTGTTGAGTCTGATGCCTCAGACGTGGCTTTGAGGGCTGTATTATCCCAACCTTGTTTGGATTCTGGGGTTCTTCATCCGGTGGCGTTTCATTCACGAAAACGTACGCCCTATGAGCAGAATTACACCATCACAGAGCGGGAACTCCTAGCGGTTTGAGAGGCCTTTACTGTTTGGAGGCATCATCTTCTTGGAGCAGAAACGCTGATTCAAGTCTATACAGACAATAGGAAACTTTTGGCTTTGCAGTCACTGAAATAATACCGCAAGGCATTCACGCTGGCACAAATTATTTTCAATGTATGATTTTGTGCTTACGTATCGTCCACGGGCCTTGCACTCTATGGCCGATGCTCTTTCAAGAATACACGGCGAACCCATTCCACGAGTTCAGGATGGGCTCTGCTTTTGTCTAATCAAGTGGTTTATGGATATACATTACAACCCTTATTGAAGAACGCCATCCAACAGTGGGTGGCCCGTAAACCCGCTGAACTGGATGAATACAATATGAATATCGTCCAGACTTTACCATAAGTGCAGGGCAAGGTTTACATACCAGATTCCAGCACTCGCTACACTGCTATGCCGTGGTATCAAGACTCAAGTTTGGTGGCTCATCCCGGCCAACGGAAAACCCTGGAACTACTTAGACGTTGGTGCTGGTGGCCTTCTATGTACAAAGATGTAGCACAGTATATTACATCCTGTTCTATTTGTGCCCAGTGTAAGAGCACCACTGCAAAACCTGTTGGTCTTTTACAACCGTTACCTGTCCCGGCCCGACCCTGGGCCATGATCACCATGGGTTTTGTGGTAGACCTTCCTTTGGTTAGCGGTTTTGACACTATTTGGGTGGTACTGGACAGTTTCACTAAGCTAGCGCTGTTCCTACCATGACAAGGCCTACCTTCCACACCAATCCTTGCAGACATGTTTTTACGTAATGTGTTCTGATTCTTTGGCCTTCCTGACATCATCATATCTGACAGAGCAACGCAGTTTACTTCCCGTTTCTGGTGGCATCTCACATAGTCACTGGGCATTGATGAGAGATATTCCACCGCCTTTCATCCACAAACCGATGGGCAGACAGAACAAGCTAATGCTACCATGGAGCAGTATCTGAGGTGCCTAATCCTACAACATCAGGAGACTTGGCTTACTGTGCTATTGATGGCAGAATTTGCCTATGACAATTCGACACATGCATCCACGGGTGTTTCTCCATTTTTTGCTTTGTATGGACAACACCCACGCACCTTCTCTTTGGACTGCAGACCTACTCAGGACTGTCCTGCGGTTCAGGATTATATTAGAGACCTGTCCTCTTTGCACACCAGCGTGTTGCAGCATCTGACACAGGCTCAAGACCTAGCAAAGAAATATGCTGATAGGCATCGGAGACGGGCTCCTACTTACAGTCCTGGTATGCGTGTCTGGCTATCCACCAAAAACTCTGTATACTTGGCCGTAAATGTCTTCTGCTGCGTTTTCTTGGCCCCTATGTTATCAAGGAAGTTATCAGCCCTCTGGTGGTAAAGCTGGATCTGTCCCTGTCGTGGAAGATACATCTGGTTTTTCATGTGTCGCTAATCATACCATACTGATCAGACTAGGTTACCTGTCCGGTCGCCACCTGTCATGGTGCAGGGGGTGGAGGAGTATGAAGTTAATGCAATACTTGACACCAAAGTGTCCCGCAGTGTTCGGTTGTATTTAGTGGACTGGAAGGGGTATGATCCAGAGGATCGGACGTGGGTACCTGACACCTATTTCCACGCTGCCACTTTGCTGTCCCATTTCCTTGCCTCCCAGGGTGTGGGGGTGCCTTTGGGGGAGGATACTGTCAGGATACAGCATTTAACCTCGCCGCCACACGTAACAACACAAGTTCATGGGAGATCCTTACTGTCAAGCTATGCCCTGCGACAATCAGGGTTAAACAGACAGGTAGTTGTTCAGAAGATTGTCTGTTCTGGCTTCCCGGTGGGGGTTGCCATGGTGACGGTGGCACGGTTTGCACCTTGGATCACGTGCTATGGTGTGGCCACGATCACGTGTGCTCCGCGTCACAAAGACTCTGCGATAAAGTCCCCCCCCGAACCCCCCTTCTCCTCCACCCCCTCCCCCCCGAGCTCCAAACCGGCGCTTCTGATCCCTTTATTTCATTTCGGAAATAGTTTTTGGATTCTTGTACCTTTGTATTTTGACCCCTGGCCCGTTTACCTGGAATTCTGTTCGTCTTGCCCTTTTTTGGATTCCTGCTCATCTGTTGACATTTCACGGACAGCTCACGGTTTGCTCTCACCTCAGGATGTTGTCTTTTTTGCTCGTTTGTTACCGACACAGACTGTTATTAGGCAGAATGATATGCAGTACCCTTTGGGAACACTACACACAATTAGGACTACAAGTGACAGTACAATTTCACCTTTGGTACAAGCCTGTACTACACAGTTATAGTGGAAGCAGTAGCGAAGCAGCCAGACGTATCTCAAGAGTAAGTGAGCAGTACAAGATAGTTACACAAAGGACAGCAATTACTATGATTCAGGCAAACACTGACTCAAGGTTTCCAAGTAAAAGAACATATATTTATTTACTTATCAGTTGTATAACAGTTAACCTTTCTAAGCAAGTTAAAAAATCACAATCATAAATACACCACGCCACTTCCCTTAAATTCTAGACAAGTTAGGCTCACAAAATGAAGTGGGAGCAAAATGGCACTCCAGCAATTTAAAAGGGAGGGAAAGACAAAGTTATCAGCAAATCAGTAAAACCAACAGGTAAGTATTCTGAGCAGTTGAACAAGAGAGACTACAGTGAAGAGATCAGCTAGAAAAGGCCTAGGGCCAAAGTCAATAGGTCAAAAGTCTTTTGCTCAAGATCACACAGTTCAGGGTAGTTTGCGGTAAAGTTCGTGGCAAAGATTCCGGACGAGGTTGGTTGGTAGAAAAGATAGTTCAAAGAGAAGAAAAGGACAAGCCCTCGGCTTGGAGAAAGATTTCAAACACTTTCACCGCGGCTGAGTGAAACGTACAACCGGATTTGCACAGTACCTTAAAACGGAGAGGGGCCTCTAGCTGAGGCAGACGTTCCTGGTAGTTCCTGCAGGCTCACGGTTCCTGACGCGACTGTCGGACTGATCAGAAGTAGGAAGACTGGAGGGTCCTGCACTACCCAGGGAAGAAACCAGCAGCAGCGCCAAACAACAAATGAAAGGTGCGCTCCTTAAAACCCAAGCAGGGTCTGACATTCCTGGCTATCCGGCCCATTGTAGCTCTGTACAGCGAATTCGACCAGAGGAGGGGTCCTGGCTTGTAGTTTGGGCGAACTGGTTGGTCCCACCAGCTCAAGGGAAGAGGTTTCCTGGAGGATCTTCTCTATCGTCGGATTTGGAGATTCGGGCCTGCAGCAGGGCTTCACCGGGCGGTTCGGTCATGGTAGGGGTCCTCTTCTTCCAGTTCCTCATTGGATCTTTCGTTCCAGTGGCGACTCTGCTCTTCCAGTCCCAAGACCTGCTTTTTATGCAGTTTTCGCTCATTCATACAGCCTGGCTGTCAATCACACAGCAGGATGGCTGGCCTGGCAAGGCCAGTCCCCTTAGCCAATCTGACAAGAGTGCGACTTCGGTTACTACGGCAACCCATGGCAGGGGTCCAAAGATCCCTAACTCACATCCTGCCTACCTAGACTATCAGGCGCCTTCAGGAGGGCTTCCGTGCAGAAGTCGGCGAAAAGACAGTGAACAAAGGAATCATCCCTGGTTTGGCGTGCAGAGAAAAACCAGAGAAAGACTTTAACAATAGGAAATGGTGAATAAAACCAGCCGGACCGAAAATAAAATGTATTTGGTCAAGCGGTTTTATGTTCAAGGCTAATATAATAGCCTAAAGCATTACGACGTTATATAAGATAATCGTGGTAGGAAAGTTAGGGTAGATACCACTGTCACCAGCCAAGTCTTAATGTTAAGGGAGCGAAACAAAGCTCCAAGAGGCACAGACAAAAAGGGATAAGAGTTAACCCTTTCCAATACTCCATGTAAGATGGGGTGTACTGGGTCTGTGGTTTAAAGTGACTATATAAAGTTCACACAAACAGTAGAAATACACATAGCAAAACACATGTAAGAGTGGGAAAAAAGGCTCACACTCTTACCAGCTGCTGGGGGACTCTTTAGGTAAGGGAAATCATCCATTTATGAGAATTCTCCCTAACAACTATTCAACTGTTACCCTTTGGAGTTCGACTTTGTATTACATCCACTGACTTGTTTGCACCCAGGATTTACATTAGGCATCCTCGTGCCGGTGGGAAGAGGGGCTTTAGTGCTGGGAGTAGAGACTGCCTTACAGCACTTCTGGACTTCTGACATTAGGTGTCCTCATGCCGTCGGTGTAGGGTTGTCCTCTCCTAACATCATTGTTAAAATGGATTGCTGAACTCTGACCTGGTGGGCAGAGGTTCAGGAGGACAGCCTAGTTTCTTGGAACAGGGTAACCTTCTGGACAAGCCAGACCAATCAAGGTAGCTTGGCGGCGGTCGAGACTAGGTCTCAGGAGGGGTATGTGTGACTGAAAGACCTCAATGAGCACAGAGTAAAGGACACTTACAAATCACTCCCAGTCAGGTGTAGATATATTCAAAATACAAATGCATTTATTTCAAGGCCTTTGAGTTTCAACGCGCAAATCAAATCACAGTAATACTGTTAAGCCAAAACAATCCTATCTAAATACGTATATACAAGACCAATGGGGTCTAAAGGGTTAATGCACAAAATGGGTCCAAAACCTAAAAGGGGAAGGAAACAGGCAGTGCAGATAGTCTTTAGTTCCTTCTGCGTCCAACACACTCCTAACTAAGAGGCAGTCCAATCCCTAAGAAGAGTGGAGCCTAATGTTCAAATGTACATGCAATGCTAGCGCACGCTGTAGTTTAAATGGGCAAAACAGGGTCTCTTCAAGGGTCTGTAGCAGCTCAGGAAGGTGGGTGAGGCGATGAAGAATAGGTTACCACTATTCGAGGAGGGTCTCCACTTGAGGGCAGAGACGATTCCAAGAGTTGGGAATAGTTTGCTAGTTTGCACTAGCAGTGGAAAGGAGAGGGGCCCCCCAGGGACACTTGTGCATAAAAATGGATGGAGGTGCTAGGGACCACCGGTTAGGGTTGCGATTACTCACCGACCCCCGCGCACTCCGGAACAAACTTCGGCAGTCGAGTCCACTTCGGTTGCAGGTTCAAGTGCGGCAATTTGGCAGCTCTGCGGCATTCAGCGACAAAGATACAGCGATGATTCCCAAATGGGACAGCGGCGATTTCTCCCCTCCTGGTGGATGGATCAGGCCAGTTTCACTGCAGCAGGCTTCGAGGCAAGAGGGGCACAAATGCAGCGCACCTGCAAAGTTCGTCACCACAGATGGGAGACACGGTAACTGCGAATACTCCGGTTCGGGCGCACTCACTTTACTCCAGACCTGGGAAGGCCAAGTATACAAAATTCGGAGTGAGAGTGCAGTGAACACAAAGCTAGCGACGTACCAAGTTTCGAGGGCCTATCAGGGCAATGAGTCTGCGTAAGCTGGTCAGCCCACTGGTTGGCCCAGGGACACTTCCAAGAAGGTTTCCTTGCAGGGTTTGATGAAGGTGCCGAGAATAGTTGGTCCCACTAATCCAATCGGTCGAAGCGTGTTCGCAGACCTTCTAGGACGACCAGATGCAGAGGGGTTCCACAAGATGACAGCGGGCTCAGGGTGCCAAACCTTCCAGTGGGTCACCAGCGGTTCCTCAACTCGGCTTCTTAGTTTCAGGATACTTGGAACCTATCCTTCGTTCAGTGAAAACTCCAGAGATCGACATGGTATGGGTGAAGAAGTGGGAGATCTGCTCACATACAGGCATACCAAACGTGGAACAATCACGGACCACAGTGATCCCAGGCATTCACAGCACTCCAGACTCTCTGGCACCCAGGATGTGTATTGGCAACAGACATCTCAGCCCACATCCTGGAGGCACACACACCAGGCATGCAGAAGCCTGCAAAAGCTTGGCATTTCCCAGGAAAATGCATGCTCAAATAAGGACTGACAGGACAAAGAACCTCGTGACATGGCCATTTTGGAGCCAGGCCACCTATTCGTGGTAAACGCAGTAATCGCGGTTTACCTGACAGAAAAGGTTAAAAATATACGAAATGTATCGGCCACCAGGGGGTGCACGGATGGACACGATCTCCGTGTAGGCTCCGTGCAAGGGTCCCGAAAAGTGGGTTGAGCCCCCACCACGAGACCCCCGCCGGCCGCAACACCGATGGAACCCGGCATCGGAAGTGTCCAGGCAAATCCTCTCCTGCGACCTACGCTGAGTGAGCGCAGACGGGGCCTACGAGCTGCCATCGCACGCTGTGCCGAGATACGCGCGGCTTTGTGGAGCGCGTTATAACGTGCACTCTCGTTCTTGCTGGGGACCGCTATAAGGTATGTGCACACATGGCCCCATAAACCATACCTCACGGTGGCGCGGTCCCCAAGGACGAGCCCGCACTCGCGAGGCTCGGAAGTGAGCGGCCCAGTCCCCGGCCCTCGCGTATGGTCTGCCCCGGACTACGCATCAATCCTGACCCGCAGCGGTCCGAAAATAGTTATCCCCGGCCCGCAATGGTTCCTTGCACGTGGACATTCCATACGCGCCCAGAGCGGGCCCTTCCATGGACCACGGCGTAGCTGCCACATCGGACCCGGATAGCACGCATCAAGGCCCGGCGGCCGCCGCTGACATTTGCACCCCGGTGGTGGTGGAAGGTGGCGATTGGGATCCACCACGACGCCTCGTTGTCTTGCTGCCCGCTCGGCGCAGATAGCTCTCCTTCGAGCAAGCCCATGTGGAAGAGAGGCGCCTGAACTTTTTTGGGACAGCTGCATCCCCGCCCCAGGACACCGGGACTGCGCACGT
Source organism: Ambystoma mexicanum (assembly GCF_040938575.1). NCBI lineage: Eukaryota > Metazoa > Chordata > Amphibia > Caudata > Ambystomatidae > Ambystoma > Ambystoma mexicanum. The sequence goes on from NC_090929.1 coordinate 315,040,476, forward strand.
TGCGCAACGCAGAGCTCCCCATCTCGAATCTCTCCCAGGCCATTGTGGGCTGAGGGTTGGGCCCCTGGTACGCAGGGTGTGTGCCCTCCTTCGCCCTCCACTGCGACCCTAAGGCCTATCGTCTCTACACCCTGCCTGGCCTGGACCCTGTGCACGAGGAATTCCTGAGGAGGCCGCGAGCACTTATTGGAAGGGGTTCATACATGGGGGTTGCCACCCTCGACCTCTCTTCTGCTCCCCAGTATTGGGCATCCCAGGATACCACCATGAAGCCCTAATTCCAGCGCTTTGGAGCGTATTAAAGGTTTTCCTAGCTGTTGGATCCCCTCACAACATCCTGCCCTGGTCATGTCTCACCAGTGCTGACGGCAAGGGTAACACGAGAACACACAACCTTTGGACGCTCACGCAGACATCGAGCAGAGACCAGCCCACCGCGTTATTGGGATCCCGTTACCCATGGACCCTAAGGGCAAACTGGCAAAGTATAGGTTCGCCCCACCTCAGGAAGATCCGAAGTCCCGCATCAAGCAAGCAATGTTGTCCCAGGGGTCAGATGCCGCTGCAACCAAAGGGGATGTTGCTGATTTACTTACGGAGATGAGGAGCATGAGGGCAGATATAGGAGGTAGGATTGACAAAATCACTCAAAGGATGAACAAAATAGAGGACAGAGTGGAACAGGTCGAACACAATCAAACCTCTTTAAACACGCTGGAAGCCCAGATGGATCATCGCATTGCGGAAATTGAACACTGGGAAGAGGAAATACGATTAAAGGTGGACAATCTTGAAAACAGAGAACGCCGTAACAACATACGCGTCCACGGCATCCCCGAAAAGGAAGGCGATTCGGATCTGAAACAAACCCTCCATAACATCCTAAAACTCCTCTTCAAGGATGATCTGATAGATGAGCCAAAAATCGATCGCATCCACAGAGCGGGAGGCAGAGCAGGGGGCCCGCGCTCAGTCCTATCCAGATTTCATAACTATGCGGACAGGGCCCGGATCTTGGAAAAAGCCAGACATGCCCCGTTACTCTCCATGGGTGACGCGACCGTCTCTCTTTATCAGGACTTATCATCACTCACACATTTTGTCACAGTTCAGACCTGAGAAGCGGGAAAACACAATATGGGTATATAAAGGGGCTTTGTAGGGACTGGACGGGTCAGTTTTTGACCCCTACGGGACTAATCGAGAGCCAATGCAAAGAAAACGAACCACATACTCTACTAAGAAACATGATAAGGGCCTTGAAGCAGACGTACTGGATGCTCACATATTTGTCCACAACTTAAGATGGCTCCCACGCTCTGTACAGACACGATACGTATTTGCACACTTAATGTCAAAGGTTTGAACTCCCCCACAAAAAGATCCATGGTGGCTAGAGAATTCAGGAGATCGAAAATAGATATTATTTTTCTTCAGGAAACGGGATATCGGAAGGGTGAGGAGAGAAAGATCCCATTGCGGGAAGTTGGGCCCACCTTTTGGAGCTCTGGTATTTTAAAGAAAGCGGGAGTGGGGATTCTGATACGCAAAAGCCTCCGGATGTCGATTCTGGAGACATGGACAGATAAGGAAGGGAGAGCCCTCATAGTGACCGGGAACATACGGGGCACAATAGTCACCCTTGCTACGCTTTACGCACCTAATCAGGGGCAAAACAGATTTCTTCATAAAATTACTGAGAAAGTCTTTGGGATGGCTAGGGGACACACGGTTCTCAGTGGGGATTTCAATACATGGATGGACAGTTCAATGGATAGACAAACTAAAGCCGATGCAGCAGACCCACCCGGTACCAGAAATGAGGCAGGCATCAAAATAACCCTTGATCTCTTTGGCCTTGCTGATTGCTGGCGCCATTTGCACCCGATGGAAAGAGGCTTCACTTTCCACTCTCTCCCCCATGACACACTCACGCGCATCGATTACATCTTCCTCTCAGAACACCTCTTGCGCTACGTTGCAGGCGGCCACTATACACCCCTCTGCATGGACGGATCACGATATGGTGATGGTGGATATATCCTGGAATGGTCTGGCCCCCCAAAACACCAAATGGAGATGTAATGACTCCTTATGGGCTGATTCGGTCTTCAGGGAAACTTTCGAAACCGAGATCAAGCAATTCTTTATTACCAATGACACAGGGGAAGTTGGGAAGACAAATGTGTGGGAGGCCGCTAAGGCAACTCTGAGGGGAGTAATTATTAAGGAAGGAGCCGATAAAAAAAGAGAACGTGCCCTGATAGAGAAAGGCATTAGGGAGAGGCTCAGGAAGGCTCAAGATATGGCACCGTCCTCTCCATCTGAGAGATCCAAGTATATCGCTGAAGTCAGACGTCTCAGGGAAGAGTTGAAAATACTTATTGCGGGTAAAACAGCCCAGACCTTACAGTACCTTAAACAAAAATATTATGAGAAGGGCGACAAGGCTGACGCCCTGTTGGCAGCCCGTCTTCGTGCACAGAAGGCGGAGAGATGGGTTGACTTAATTGAAAGAACGGATGGTACCCTCACGGACACGATAGTCACATCCCCCGAAGACATACAGGAAGCATTCGCCTACTTTTACGAAGACTTATACACGTGCGACCCCCCCCCCCACATGTAGGAAGTATAGACACATACTTGAAGGAAACACGGATCCCCACACTCACATCCACGGAGGCAGCGTCCCTAGATACGCCAGTCTCGGAAGAGGAAGTTACAGACGCTATCAAGAGATTGACAGCGGGAAAGGCCCCGGGCGCTGACGGATTCACGCCCGGGTTTTACAAGACATTCTCCCCCCTCATTGCCCCCTTTCTTGCATCCATGTTTAATCACATCTTTGACACAGGCCAAGCACCTCCGTCCTTTTCACAAGCCTTTCTTGCTGTTATTCCAAAAGAAGGTCGGGATCCCAGGTACTGTAGCTCCTACCGTACCATCTCCCTCCTCAACATCGATGCTAAGGTATACGCTAGAGTGATTGCGGCTCGGCTTGAAACACACCTCCCTAGCCTGATACACTCCGACCAGGTTGGATTTGTCCTTGGAAGACAAGGCGCGGATACTATGAGGAAAACGCTGCACTTAATCCATGAAGCACAGGAAATGGAGGGGGACCCGTCCCTTCTGTCCTTAGATGCCGAGAAGGCTTTTAATCGGGTCTCATGGGATTTTCTAGAAAGGGTATTGGTGTCATATGGGCTGGGACCAAAACTCTGCCGTGCCATCAAAGCACTGTACAGTTCCCCCACAACATCAGTGACGGTTAACAGAGGCTATTCTCGTTGGTTTCCCCTGGAAAGGGGGACAAGGCAGGGCTGTCCACTGTCAGCGATCCTATTTGTAATGTCACTTGAGCCATTGGCGCAAAAGTTGAGAAGTGATAATAGAGTAAAGGGTATCACAGTAGGCGATCTAGAATACAAACTGGGCCTATACGCCGATGATATCTTACTACATTTGACCGACCCCTTAGAATCGGTCCCGGCTGCGCTCCGCAAAATTGAAGAATATGGCGAGCTGGCGGGTCTGAAAATTAACACAGGGAAATCTGTCCTTCTCCCGATTGATAGACGTAGAGATTCTGAGGCCGAACGCTTCGCCCCCTTGGGAGTAAAAGTCAGCCTCACCACACTCCGATACCTGGGCATCAACGTCACCAGTGATCTGGGATCCCTATATGGGGCCAACTTCCCTCCATTGTCACTAGCTCTTCAAAAAGATGTCCAAAGGTGGTCCAAGCTTACCATCTCGTGGCTAGGCCGTCTAAATGCTATAAAAATGGTCCTTCTCCCCAAGATATTATACTTATTCCAAATGCTCCCCATCAAAATGCCTCCAGAATATTTCACGGATACGAGAAGGTTGTTACTAACCTTCCTATGGCAAAGTCAAAAGCCGAGAATCCCGAGATCCCTCCTCCAACTTCGAAAGGACAACGCTCGGGTGGGTCTCCCAGACATTGAAACATATTATAGAGCGACTCAACTCAGGGTCCTTGTCCCACATTTTAGGCAACGGTCGGAGCCCCAGTGGATAGCGCTCGATAACTACCATCTCCGCCCCTTTATTTTATGTGAATGGCTATGGGTGCCTGGGCCTAAATTACGCAATAGCGTTAAATCTCACCCTATTATAGGCACAATATGGTCAATATGGAAACCGGGCAAGAAAATGGTGGGAGTCACAACATGGCCCTCTCCCCTGGGACATCTTTGGTCACCTGGGATTTGCGATGCAATTCCTGAACCGGGAAGCTTTGAAACCTGGTACCAGGCGGGGCTAGAGAGGGCAGGCCAATTACGCCGAAATGGCTCTTTTATAACCATTCAGGAATTACAAGACGCCCTTGGCATAGGTACGCTCTCTGTCTTTCTGTATCTGAGACTCAAGGGGGTAATGACTAGACCAATATGGAAAGAGCAGTTACAGAGAGATCTTACCCCGTTTGAGAGAATCCTCGACTTATGCACGGGCTCCAGAGGTTTGATAAGTGCTATGTACCTGGCACTGATTGAAATTGATATTAAACCCTCCCTGGCACTCAAAGGCAGATGGGAATCAGATATGGGTAGGCAAATCTCACCAAAGCTATGGTTGCAAATATGCAGACGAACGGCGAAATCTTCCTTATCATGTCAGTATAAATTACATGCCATTAAGTTATTATATAGATGGCAATACGACCCAATCCGGCTTGCCAAAATGTACCAGGGAATAAGCCCACATTGTTGGAGAGGATGTGGGAAGCGGGCCGATTACTGGCATATGTGGTGGGGATGTGCATTGGTTCAAACCTATTGGTCAGAGGTCCTTAGCTGGATCAGGGACCTAGATGAAGAAGACAGAGAGAAGCATCCACTGCTCATTTTGTTTGCCCTAACTGAATCTGATGACAAGATTGTGAAGGCAGGCAAGATGGTGCAGGGTCTCCTGATGGCTGCACGAGCATGTTTTACCATGACATGGAAAAGGCCCGCACTCCCCAGCAAAACTGAATGGCTGGCGGTCGCATTGAGCATTTATAGAATGGAATGCATGACTGCAGCCTTACACGGAGATCGTGATATTATTGAGAACGCCTGGTCTGAGTTTCGATCCGCATACGCTTCATGAAAGGACTGTGTGCAAAACACTTGAGTTTCGTGTCAATTTGGTTTATCGCATGACGAGTCTGTTGTACTGGAACTTTGAATCATTGTGCGTCTTCTTTGCCCGAAGCCACGAGTACAATGGCGGTTTATTGGTATTATTCAATGCTCTCTTCGTTCCCAGGTCTGAGTTTATGTGAGGGGGTGGGGGGGTGGGACATAATGAGAAACATAGAATGGGTTTTGTTGTTCTTACCTGTTAATTATCTGATTTATAAAGACTCTACACACGATAAATGAGAATGTAAATGCTCGCCTTTTTGAATCACGAGATGTAACTTGCATATATTTGAATGTCAAACTTTTACAAAACCAATAAAACTGAAATTTAAAAAAAAAAAATATACGAAATGATAAGCTGCCACCAGCCCTGTACAAGGCACATCATCACTTCTCCTAAAAAATCCTTCTAGAGTATCTAGGGCCTTTGGAAATGACTAATGACCCAAGTGTACTGGGTTGGAAGGTACACTGTACACTTGTTACATGTTGCAGAAAAGTTGCAACATTGGAAAAGGACTAAGGGAAACAAAGTCTTGCAGTATTAACTGTCATAAGGGCATGTCAGTTTACCCACTAAAGGTGAGAGAAAAGCCCAGAGGAGTGCAGCAGAAGGCTGGTCTCCTCTAGTAAGACAGACTATGGTGTTAAACAGCAGCCAAAAGTTGGGGGGACACAACTGGAGGGAAAATTACACATACATGGGAATCTTTCCTAACAATCATCCCGAGGATACTTGCTGCTAAAAAACGTGTTATTTCATATCCAACAAGAACGCTGATGGTGCAAACTGTTTCTCTGGTCACTCTGGTAAGACTTGCCATTCCACTCTTTCTTGTCATTTTCATTAGTGCCAAGCTTGCCATTTATACAAATGAAACATTGGTACTGCATTCCGTCCGCATAGTTACTATCTCCTACGTTGGTTGAGCTACTGGTACAGCATTGTTCCCATATAGAGATTATTGTTCATTACTCGGGTTAGTCTGGTTTGGAATCTGTTTTGATTCATGATATTGTTGCCATTGACCTGTATTAACCCTACATTTTGCTTTGCAGCCATCGGGGTTCCAGTGTGTCCAATCATCTTTCGGTCTCAATTGAACCCTCAGTCTGTTCATTGGTACATCTGAGAGTTACATTGGTAGAAAGAACTCGCTCACTTCACAACGAGTTCAACATACCACCATTACTGATTGATCTGGTTTTCTAACAGACGGTTTAAGCAAAACCCATTGTATATTTGAAAGTCTTTGATTTTGATATCATGAGTATCCGAGCACGAACAAGGGAGATACATGGTCTGAGCCTGATCGAGGGAGACCAAGCGTAAACATTGTAGTACAAGGGGTCCAAGCCTGAAGGAGGGCGACCCATGATAAATACTGGAAGCGAGAACTTTTGCATGTGAAGATCCTATTAGAAATGGAACTTTGATATTTGATTGTTATGACCGGCCCTCTGCAGTAAGAGACTGTTATTGGAAAAGAGACTTTGGCAGAAGGCCCTGATGTCTATGCTTTGAACTTTGTCCTCGTGGCAGAGAAGCCAGTGTCTGCGAAGCTTGAACGTGCTGCTTTGCCCCGTGCTGAAAACATAGGGAAGGGAAGCCAACTGCTTAACCGTCCTGACATATTATTTCTTGAACACTTTTCTTTGTTGCATACATTATTGTCCCACACCTTTTTGTATTTAGAAGTAAGGATTGGCAATAGGTTTATTAGTATAGGCCTTTTTATTTTGACAGAGACTCGACTAGGAATGCGTTACTATTATGTGATGATCGTAGCTTGCTCCCATCCTTAGATTTAGGTTAGATAAGCGTTCAATCAACCCATTGAAGTTCAATAAACACCCTTGAACTGAGATCACTTGTGTCTGTCTTCACTGTTTAATACCATGCCTTCCTTACACAGCCGGGCCAGTGCTCTAGGATGGCCGAGGGTGCTGCCTCAGGCCTTGGGCGCCTGTCTCCCATGTGGGTCGACCGTCCCCAAGTCCAGCGGCGGTTCTAGGGAGACCTGGCAGGGTCCCCATCCCTCCCTGGAGTGAAAATCTGTAATGCAGCCGAGCCAGAGCTCCAGGACTGCCGAGGTGCTGCGCCTCGTCTAGGGCACCTGTCCCTCCTGCATGTTGACCGTCCCCAAGCCCAGCGGCGGTCCCAGGGTGCTCCAGCATGGTCCACAATCTTCCCCTGAAGAAAACGCTGTACAGCAGCACAGCCAGAGATCCAGGACGGCCAGGGGTGCTGCCCCCAGCCATGGGCGCCTGTCTCCCATGTGGGTCGACTGTCTGCAAGCCCGGCGGGCAGTCCCCGGGAGGCCCAGCAGGGTCCACATTGCTCCTCGGAGGGAAAAGCTGTAACGCGCAGGCCAAGAGCTCCAGGAGGGCAGGGAGTGCTGCTCCCGGCCTTGGACGCATGTCTCCAATGTGGGTTAACCGTCCACAATGCCAGCCATGGTCCCAGGGAGCCGTAGCACGTCCCCATCCCTCCCTGGAAGGAAATGCTATAATGCAGCCCGGCGAGAGCTCCAGAGGCGCCCAGGGGAGCTGCATCCGGCCTTGGGCACCTGTCTCCCATGTGGGTCGACCATCCCCAAGTCCAGTCGCAGTTCTACGGAGCCCCGACAGGGTCGCCATCCCTCCCTGGAATGAAGTTCAACGGCGTTCACAGGGAGACCCAGCAGGGTCCCCATCCCTCCCCAGAGGGAAAATCTGTAACAAAGCCCAGCCAGAGCTCAAGGACAGCTGGGGTGATGTCCCGGGCCTTGGGCGCTTGACTCCCATGTAGGACGAGCATCCCCAAGTCCAGTGGCGGTCCCATGGAGCTCTGCCAGTGTCCCCATCCTTCCCTGGAGTAAGAACTTATAACCCAGCCAGCCCAACAGCTCCAGGACGGCCAGGGGTGCTGCCCCCAGTTTTGGGCACCTGTCTCTAATGTGGGTCAGCAGGGTTAGAAATTGAGATTCAATGAGCAGGAGCTAAAACCAGCTCCTGGGTGTCGGGCATCACCCTGAAGGCAGGAGCTAGCACAGCAGACCCATGAACTACCAGAGATGCTCCTTTAACATTTTGTCAATCTTGTATGAACCATTGTGTTTAAATGTGTAAAATCAAAAGAGATTGCGCAACATGAAAATGGGTCCACTCTTCAACGGGACAGTAAAATGGCCCAAAGGGCACAAAAAGAGGAAGACCGAACCGGTTTTGAAGCCCCTAGACTGTGGTTAAAATCTACACAAAAGAATAATCACTACAAATCCCTAAGCAGAAATACGATCCTAGGGGAGTTCAAGAAAATAAAGAGCTTGTACTTATTTGCTTCGTGAGGTACATAGAATATGTCAAATTCCCTGATTGTAAAAACGGCTATATGGTCGAATTACGGCTGAGGACTAGGGTTTATGATGCAATTATAAAAGCTGCTGGGGTATTAGAAGAAAAAGGCCTAAAAGTGGTCAAAGATGATGCCGAATTTAACCTGAATGAGGCAACCATACGGCAAGGGCCTGCACAGACAAACTCCCAAAACCAAGAAAGAAGTCCTGGGAGTCGGAGAAAGGAGGGCCGTAAAGACACAGTAGAACCCAAGAAGGAAGATAATGTGTTGGCTGCCGTCCCTGAAATTCTGGCCCAAGTTCTGACGAGTATAGGCCTGGGGTCAAGACAACTTTAGTCAGTCCGCCCTTCATGTGGTGAGTTGGTATACGCGGTGTTCAAGCACTTTTAGGGCTATTAAAGTTAAAGACCACCTTTGGGGTAAGATGGATATTTTGATCTTCCAGGAAAATTGGATGGTGAATGCGATAGAAATAGAAGGCTTTACCATCCCTTGCCAACCAGCAAGTCAAAAATCCCTGGGCAGGCCAGCTGGCAGACTTTTGATAGCATTTAAAAACAGCTCAGTGAAGAATACCAAGGTGATCTTTGGCCAGCTTAATCCAACTTAATTTTGACATCCAGAACCTGTGGGTGTTGGTGATAGATGTTTACTGGAACCCGGCCTCTTCTACACTCGAAACATTCTTGGATGCTTTAGGGGGCCTATTGTCTATAGTGAAGTCATACATGGGCAAGGCTAACATCACTGTGGCAGGGTATCTCAACTCTATATGTGTTGAGTGCTCAAATGAGAAGGAGGGATTAAGGGGGGAAAAAGTCTCTTGAAGAAGGCAGAAATGGTTAACATTTATGAGTTCATGGGACCAAGAAATGCTAAATGGGAGTTCGGAGGGAGACAAAGGAGCCACCATGACATGGAGACGAGGAGAGTCAGCATCCATACTAGACTATATCTTTGTTAGTCCAAGCCTTTTTTCCAGAACATCTACATTGAAAGTAAATCAGGAGTGGGTAGCGCCCACCCTAGGCTGGAGTTATCCTGAAAAAGATATTCAAGGTCATCAGCAGTGGCTACATAAGCAAGAACTGGAGGGAATGAGGGGCATAGTTAGACTAGTCAAGTATGGTCGAGAGGGGGGAACTAAACAAATAATTGAAGAGGTTATCAAACTCATCCCTGATAGAACATTGCCAACCAGATAAATAAATCAGTTTTATCTGGTCAACTGTGCCTCCTAAAATGCCATCTATAGGAGCCAGGCAGCACCATCTGCACGAGTTTGATGAGGAAACAATGACCAGGAAAAGAGAAATGAGAAGTAAACTTCGAGCGCTTAAAAGACAGAACATGGCACCTGATAGGCTCATAAAGGAAGCAAACGGTATTAGGAGTAAGTATAGACATTGGTCAAAAAATCATAGAATGGCAAAATTACAAAAAGATGGTGAACAGATGCTGAAGCTTTTGGCTGAGACTAATACCCAAGGATTTTGGTCAGTAATGGGTCAACTAGATCAGAAATCAAATAGCTCCATGTGTAATTTGGTTACAGAAAATAAATGGGTCAATCATCTGTCAACTGTTTTCGAGAAACCAAGGGAGGAGGGGGAGACAAAGCAGCTGGAGACTAAATGGTCCTTGGTCTTGGAAGAGAAGGACATTGTGGAGATAATCAGCAGTTCCTCGTTATCCAAGGCTGCGGGACTCAGCAGGTTGACGTATCAGGTTCTTAAAAACGAACCAGAGTTCTGGGCTGGGTTTTTGAAGAATTTATTTGGGGAGATTCTGTCTACAAAACACTTCCCACCCTCTTGGAAAACAGCATTGATTATTCTACTCTTTAAGGGGGGATAGGACTGACCCCGCTAGTTACCGCCCGATTTCGCTTTTAGATATTGAAAGCAAGATCTTTATGATGTTGATTCTTGTCTGGCGAGGTCGTTTCCCTGCTCAGAGTTTGTGACCCTGGTAACTGCAGCTCCTACTGCCTTCTTGGCTGGTTTCACCGGACAGTCTCGAAGAAAGTGCCCCGAGTTTTGCAATAGAGGCATAATTGCAGCTGTTTTCTTCTTTCCTGCTCCTTTTGTGTTAGTGGTCCTTTCAGGCCCCCTATTTGCATGGGTTCCCCGGAGTCTACTCCTTTGGTAGGAGTTGGTGATTTGGAAGATACTCGAGCATCAAACTTAGAACGATCGGCCTTCCTGTTCTGCAGTCTGTGGTCAATTTGAACGACTAAGTCAATATAGTCCGAACAGTCTTGCGGGGGATTCACTACTTGGGCTAACACATCTTTGAGCTCTCCACGTAAACCTCTATAAAACAGCGTAATCATTTTGTCCTCAGGCCATCGAGTTTCCACTATCAGTCTGTTGAAAGACGCAATATAAGCCAAAAGGTCTTGATTACCCTGTCGCAATGAAAGGAGCTCATTGTCCAAGGCCTGCCCCTGTGAATGTCTTGCAAACAGTTTTTCCATACTGAGCTGAAAAGCTTGAAAATCATGGAGAACAGGATCATCTTGATTAACTAGAGGGATCGACCAGTCTGCCGCATTGCCACTAAGGTACGAAAGCACGAAAGCTACTTTAGCTTGATCAGTTGGAAAGGCTGCTGGCCGGCATAAGAAGTGCAACCGGCACTGATTAATAAATACTGCAAACCTCTTTGGGTCACCAGAAAATCGTTCGGGTGGAGCCAGAGGTACATTCCCAGGTAGGTTGATCTGCACTGGGTTCGTAGAGGATGTTGAAGGAAGATTTGCCCCTGATGCGGGTAACGGAGTTTGTCCGGCTTGTGACTGTAGCAATTGTCTAGCGAGATCGTCTGTTCGCTCCTTGGAAATAATCAGTTCCCTTCTTAGAGCATTTGTTTCCTGACGGGCTGCATGCACTTCTGCTCTTAGTTCCCCAAGTAACTGGGCTAGCTGGTCGGTATCCGAGGTTTCCATAGCGCCTGGGTGGGAGTTTTGCGGTCGGCTTTGCGTTCTGTAACGCTCACCTGATTCCCGCAGAGGCGCCGGTCTTGACTGTGTGAATGCCGTATCTTCAAAGGTGATGTGTAACACGCGGTTGGCTCTTTGGGCTGGACCTCTGTGCACTGTATGTCTGACTCGAAGAGTAAGATGTCTGCAGATAGAAAATATGGGATTAATGAACTGGGGTTTTTGGGTGCCTCTCTCCTCTTCCCTTTCTCTTCTCCTGTAGAACCCCAAAGGTTAACGCCCTCACCTTAGGTAAGTGAACGCCGAGCTCTCCATCTGCCTCGGGGCAGGGTGCCGTAACCAGTTTCTTCACTGGATAAGGGTGCAGGCCTCTTGACGTCAGAGGACTGCTGTCCATCGTTAACTGCACGAACGGTAAGTTCTGGGCACTTCAAATGTCTTAAAAGTCTTTTGTAATGATATCTCTTGTTTTGCAGGGTTCCGGCGATGGCGGATGGCGGGCTGAAGAGAATTGAGGATCGAACCCGCGTGAGGAATAGAAGCGCCTGGAAGCACGTAAGTAAGCACTTGTAGCCTGCTTCACGATGCACACTAACTGTCCCTTTTATCTTGCAGGTACAAGTTCGGAGCTTTAGAGGAGCTGAAGGGTGCTGGAATACCCACTGGATTCGGCGTGGGAAGGAGTAATGGTACGTGAGTAATAAAGTTGCCCAATGTCTTTAAACGCACCTTCTTTTGTTTTTCAGATGCGGGATGCAGCGCCGAAGACCTCCGGAGCGTGCGAAGAGCTGGTAAGCTTTTGTCTTTCAGATGCCGGAATGCAGTGCGAAGACCTCCGGAGCATGCAAAGAGTAGGTAAGCCTTTGTCTTTCAGATGCCGGAATGCAGCGCGAGGCGTTGGTTACAGCCGATGGACCAGGTATGAGATGCGCTGCCACTGAAGACCGTAGTGCTAACCTGTTCTTTCTTTGTCTTTACAGGTGCTGCTGAAGACTGGATTCCAGGATGATAAGCCTTTGTTCCCTTAGGCCCAGGATCAGAAGCTGAAGACACGATGAGCGTTCTGCTGCAGAGAATGCAGAATAACGCAAAGCAAGATTCATCCATCGGGTGTGGTTTAAATAGCCTCCTGTAGTGCTTAGGTGTCTCCTTCCACAGCCTCGCCTAGGTAAGAAAAGAGTTCCTGCCTTCCAGAAGAGTTCCAGTGTTCTGAACCTAGGGAGTGGCTCCTGCCCCACCCAACAGGAAAAGTAGTCCCAAACAGAAGAGGATCAGGGGCTCAACTGGCAGGTAAGTAAGCAGCATGGTCTGCTGCAGGTAAGTCCACCCAAGCATTATGAGCCCGGCGCTTCCAGCGCTGGGACTGGGCATCTTTATGAGCCTGGTGCCACTGGCGCCAGGACAGGGTCCAAAAGGTCCCAATCGGGACTGGCTGGCACTCGGAACCGCAAGTCCTGATCTTTTGGAAGCAGAGATCATGACAGCACCCCCCCTCAAGGTCCCTGCCAAACCGGGCTTCTTCGGGGGTTTTGGCTTGTTAGGAAATGTTCGATGAAATCTTTTGATTAGACGAGGCGCGTGGACATATTCTGCAGGTTCCCAGGATCTTTCTTGGGGACCGTAGCCTTTCCAGTCAATCAGGTAAAATAGTTTAGATTTGGAGATCTTGGAATCCAGGATGCTTTTGACTTCAAACTCGAGTTCTCCGTCAACTAGAATAGGTTTTGGAGATTTAGTTAGTCGGGTTTGAGGTTGCACGGGTTTTAATAGAGAGACGTGGAAGACCGGATGTATCTTCATGTGACGGGGCAAGTCCAACTTGACCGCTACTGGATTTACTATGGTAGTGATGGAATAGGGACCAAGGTATCTTGGGTTGAATGTGCGTGGTCCTTTTAGAGGTAGATATTTGGTGGATAAACAGACTTGATCTCCTACTTGATACTGGGGGGCTTCCTTCCGATGTTGGTCTGCTCCTTTCCTGTATTGTTCTTTAGCCCTTCGAAGGTGAGAAACGGCTTCCTTAAAGGCTTGGGTGATTGTAGAATGCAGGTGGTCTTCTGCTGGTGTTCCAAGATCTTGGAGTGGATCCAACTCCGAGGTTCGAGGGTGACTACCGTATAAAAGAAAAAACGGGGTCTTCCCAGTTCCCGAGTGGACAGAATTATTGTAGGCATATTCGGCTATCCAGAGGATATCTTTCCAAGTTTTTTCAGTTTGTTGTAGCATGCAGCGCAAATACTGTTCCAGAGTTTGATTGGTCCTCTCGGTTTGTCCGTCGGTTTGAGGGTGGTGGCTGGTCGAAAGTCTCACATCAATTTGAGCCGACCGACAGCAATTTCGCCAAAAATGAGAAATAAATTGACTCCCTCGATCCGAAATTAGAACTGAAGGAAAACCATGCAGTCGGACGATGTTTTCGAGAAATTCTCGGGCCAGAGTTGCTGCTGTTGGTAAGCCTTTGAGTGGAATGAAATGCGCCATCTTGGAGAATAGTTCCACGATTACTAGGATCGTATTGTATCCGGAGCATGGAGGTAGATCGGTGATGAAGTCCATAGAAAGCGTATGCCAAAGGCGAGGTGGGATGTCAATAGGGCGTAAGAGGCCGGCTGGTTTTTCCTTTTGACTCTTGTTTTGGGCGCATACTCCACAGGACATTATAAAGTCTCTGATATCTTTTTTCCAAGACGGCCACCAGAAGTAGCGCTTGATCTTTTCCGAGGTTTTGGCCATACCGGGATGTCCTTCCATTAAAGAATCGTGATAACAAGAGATTACCTTTTTCTGTAAATCTGTGCTGGGCAGGTATAACCGTTCTTGGAAATATAATAGGTTGTCCTTCACCGTAAAGTCCTTTCCCTGCAGATGCCAATTCTGTATGTCTGCTGGAGTTACCAGTAGCCTGGCTTTATCCTTAACTTCCTCTATGGATTGTGTGGCGATTACACCCAGAATTCTTTGTTCGGGAATGATAGGTACAGGTTTAGGATTGATCAAATGTTCTTCCACTCCCATCCGAGAAAGGGCATCAGCTTTACCCTTTTTTGTACCAGGTCGATAGGTGATTATGAAGTCAAACTCTGCAAAGAATAGTGCCCAACGGAGTTGCCTAGAGGATTGAGCTTTTGCGGTTTTCAAATATTGCAGGTTTCGGTGATCTGTAATCACAGTAACGGTGTGTCGGGCCCCCAGAAGATAATGCCGCCAAGCCTTAAAGGCGGACTTGATAGCTAGAAGTTCCTTATCAGTAATAGTGTAATTGATTTCAGGAGGCGAGAATTTGCGGGACCAAAATGCCACGGGATGCAACTGATTGGTTACTGGGTCCTTTTGTGATAGAACTGCCCCCATGGCAAGGCTCGAAGCATCAGTTTCAACGATGTAGGGGAGTTCTGGGCGAGGATGTTTTAAGATCGGTGCAGAGATAAATCTAGTCTTCAAATTCTGGAAAGCTTGTTCCGCCTCGGTAGACCATTCAAAACGTTTGTTTTTCTTTAACAAGGCGGTGATGGGCTGGACTATTCGAGAGAATTCAGGGATAAACCTGCGGTAAAAGTTAGCGAAGCCTAACATGCTTTGAACACCTTTTACGGAGGATGGCGATGGCCATTTGAGAATTGCATCGACCTTCTTTGAATCCATACGCACTCCGCTAGGTTATAATATGAATCCCAAGAATTCAACTTCAGTCACGTTGAAAACACATTTTTCCAACTTAGCGAAAAGTTTGTGTTGACGCAATCTCTCAAGGACGATTTTCACGTGTTTCCGATGTTCAGTTTCCGATGAAGAATAAACGAGGATGTCGTCAATGTAAACAACAACACACACATCTATGAGCTCTCTGAGGACATTGTTCATAAAATATTGAAAGGCGGCCGGGGCATTGCAAAGTCCGAAGGGCATGACCGGATATTCAAATAGCCCATACTTGGTGCGGAAGGCCGTCTTCCATTCATCGCCCTCTTTTACTCGTACCAAGTGGTAGGCTCCTCTAAGATCCAGCTTGGTATATATGCATGCTTTTCTGACTTGGTCCAGGAGTTCAGGGATCAAAGGTAACGGATATCTATTCTTAACGGTGATCTGGTTCAGGGCGCGATAATCTATACAAGTTCTAAGGTCCCCTTCTTTTTTTGGAACGAAGAACAAAGCTGAGGAAGCAGGGGACTTGGAAGGACGAATAAACCCATTCGCTAGGTATTGATCCAGGTATTGTCGGAGGTGACGATTCTCAGGCTCGGTGAGGGCATAAATTCTACTACAAGGAGGAGTAGATCCAGGTATCAGGTCTATCTGGCAGTCATAAGACCTATGAGGAGGTAGAGAGTTAGCCTGATCCTTCCGGAAAACATCTTGGAATTCTAGGTATTCAGGAGGTAACTGGGGAGCCTCCGAGGAAATTGCTGGCAGTGCAACACCAGGTCGAGGGTGACAAGTAGAGACACATTCTGGAAACTGAACCGTTCTTGCTCGCCAATTGATCTGAGGATTGTGCTTTTCTAACCAAGGAATTCCTAGAATAATCTGGAACTGAGGGGCCTTGATCACATCGAACACAATCTTCTCATGGTGTCCATCTTGACTTATTAGCGTCACTTCTTGGGTGGTATGAGTTACTGGTCCGGAGGCTATCTCCGTACCATCCACCCTAGTAATGACGTCCTTTACAGCCTTTGGACAAAGAGTCAGATTCATCCTCAAAACCATTTCATGATCCACATAATTGCCGATGGCACCGCTGTCGACGTAAGCTTCAATCGCATGTAATCGATCCGGATGTTCAGGGCTAATGAGGACCATAGGTATCACGAAATGCGAGGTCACGGAACTGGTTTTAACGCTCGGCAAGAGGACCTCTATTCTTGTCGGGCAAGGTCGTTTCCCTGCTCAGAGTTTGTGACCCTGGTAACTGCAGCTCCTACTGCCTTCTTGGCTGGTTTCACCGGACAGTCTCGAAGAAAGTGCCCCGAGTTTTGCAATAGAGGCATAATTGCAGCTGTTTTCTTCTTTCCTGCTCCTTTTGTGTTAGTGGTCCTTTCAGGCCCCCTATTTGCATGGGTTCCCCGGAGTCTACTCCTTTGGTAGGAGTTGGTGATTTGGAAAATACTCGAGCATCAAACTTAGAACGATCGGCCTTCCTGTTCTGCAGTCTGTGGTCAATTTGAACGACTAAGTCAATATAGTCCGAACAGTCTTGCGGGGGATTCACTACTTGGGCTAACACATCTTTGAGCTCTCCACGTAAACCTCTATAAAACAGCGTAATCCTTTTGTCCTCAGGCCATCGAGTTTCCACTATCAGTCTGTTGAAAGACGCAATATAAGTCAAAAGGTCTTGATTACCCTGTCGCAATGAAAGGAGCTCATTGTCCAAGGCCTGCCCCTGTGAATGTCTTGCAAACAGTTTTTCCATACTGAGCTGAAAAGCTTGAAAATCATGGAGAACAGGATCATCTTGATTAACTAGAGGGATCGACCAGTCTGCCGCATTGCCACTAAGGTACGAAAGCACGAAAGCTACTTTAGCTTGATCAGTTGGAAAGGCTGCTGGCCGGCATAAGAAGTGCAACCGGCACTGATTAATAAATACTGCAAACCTCTTTGGGTCACCAGAAAATCGTTCGGGTGGAGCCAGAGGTACATTCCCAGGTAGGTTGATCTGCACTGGGTTCGTAGAGGATGTTGAAGGAAGATTTGCCCCTGATGCGGGTAACGGAGTTTGTCCGGCTTGTGACTGTAGCAATTGTCTAGCGAGATCGTCTGTTCGCTCCTTGGAAATAATCAGTTCCCTTCATAGAGCATTTGTTTCCTGACGGGCTGCATGCACTTCTGCTCTTAGTTCCCCAAGTAACTGGGCTAGCTGGTCGGTATCCGAGGTTTCCATAGCGCCTGGGTGGGAGTTTTGCGGTCGGCTTTGCGTTCTGTAACGCTCACCTGATTCCCGCAGAGGCGCCGGTCTTGACTGGGTGAATGCCGTATCTTCAAAGGTGATGTGTAACACGCGGTTGGCTCTTTGGGCTGGACCTCTGTGCACTGTATGTCTGACTCGAAGAGTAAGATGTCTGCAGATAGAAAATATGGGATTAATGAACTGGGGTTATTGGGTGCCTCTCTCCTCTTCCCTTTCTCTTCTCCTGTAGAACCCCAAAGGTTAACGCCCTCACCTTAGGTAAGTGAACGCCGAGCTCTCCATCTGCCTCGGGGCAGGGTGCCGTAACCAGTTTCTTCACTGGATAAGGGTGCAGGCCTCTTGACCTCAGAGGACTGCTGTCCGTCGTTAACTGCACGAACGGTAAGTTCTGGGCACTTCAAATGTCTTAAAAGTCTTTTGTAATGATATCTCTTGTTTTGCAGGGTTCCGGCGATGGCGGATGGCGGGCTGAAGAGAATTGAGGATCGAACCCGTGTAAGGAATAGAAGCGCCTGGAAGCACGTAAGTAAGCGCTTGTAGCCTGCTTCATGATGCGCACTAACTGTCCCTTTTATCTTGCAGGTACAAGTTCGGAGCTTTAGAGGAGCTGAAGGGTGCTGGAATACCCACTGGATTCGGCGTGGGAAGGAGTAATGGCACGTGAGTAATAAAGTTGCCCAATGTCTTTAAACGCACCTTCTTTTGTCTTTCAGATGCGGGATGCGGCGCCGAAGACCTCCGGAGGGTGCGAAGAGCTGGTAAGCTTTTGTCTTTCAGATGCCGGAATGCAGTGCGAAGACCTCCGGAGCATGCGAAGAGTAGGTAAGCCTTTGTCTTTCAGATGCCGGAATGCAGCGCGAGGCGTTGGTTACAGCCGATGGACCAGGTAAGAGATGCGCTGCCACTGAAGACCGTAGTGCTAACCTGTTCTTTCTTTGTCTTTACAGGTGCTGCTGAAGACTGGATTCCAGGATGGTAAGCCTTTGTTCCCTTAGGCCCAGGATCAGAAGCTGAAGACACGATGAGCGTTCTGCTGCAGACAATGCAGAATAACGCAAAGCAAGATTCATCCATCGGGTGTGGTTTAAATAGCCTCCTGTAGTGCTTAGGTGTCTCCTTCCACAGCCTCCCCTAGGTAAGAAAAGAGTTCCTGCCTTCCAGAACAGTTCCAGTGTTCTGAACCTAGGGAGTGGCTCCTGCCCCACCCAACAGGAAAAGTAGTCCCAAACAGAAGAGGATCAGGGGCTCAACTGGCAGGTAAGTAAGCAGCATGGTCTGCTGCAGGTAAGTCCACCCAAGCATTATGAGCCCGGCGCTTCCAGCGCTGGGACTGGGCATCTTTATGAGCCTGGTGCCACTGGCGCCAGGACAGGGTCCAAAAAGTCCCAATCGGGACTGGCTGGCACTCGGAACCGGGGTTATGGGTCTGCTTCCAAGGGAGTTGGGCAAGTCCTGATCTTTTGGAAGCAGAGATCATGACAGGAGGCCATAGCCACAGGAGGGGTTGCCCACTCCCTGCCAAATTGCTGCCCTGGTAGGAGACGGCTAGCAGTTTCATCAGTCCTGAGTCCATCGAGGGATTTGGGGAGGCGGAGACGGGTGCAGCATCAACCGCAGAAGGGGGTGAGTGACCCTGCAGATCCCTGTAGGGGAAACCATGACATAGCAGAAGTGATGTGGTAGAGTGTCTAGGCAAGGCAATGTATGTCCCAACGCCCACATGACCATATCCAAGTACAGGTGGCGGGCCAAACGCTGCCACACTGAAATGCATGCTAAGTGCCAATCTCATAACCAACACACAGCCAACACACCTGGACCTTGCCCATGTAATACATCATACAAACCCCAAATCAACGGCATGCCACCTGCCATGCAGTGAATGCTAACATGCCCCCTCTGAATACCCTGCGTGACACAGTTGTAAGACATGAATGCATGATCAAATGAATAATGAACAGCACCATCGTATGCCTCTGCCATGTCACACCATCACTGATGCCCTGCATCTCTTCTACCCCCCAGGCACTGATGAGCCAGGAGACCACCGCAAGGGCATCCACCTCACACCCTAAGAAGAGGGCTACCACCACCATCTCCGCTGGAGGCAAGCAGGCCACAGCCACTGCCAGTGTGTCTGTGCAAGCTGGGACACAGCCAGAAACACCTGCTGCCAGTGTGCATGACACACTACAGACCCAGCAGGCCACACCCACACCTGTCGAAGGGGAGTCCCTGGTAGCCCCCGCCTCCACTGTGGATGAACTGGATGCCGATGTGGAGCCGGAGGGAGTCACCGGGGTGAGATGTCCACCTACCCCGAGCCCCGTGCCCACCCCCTCTCGCCAAAACCTGCACTCACCCACCTGCAGCTAAGCTAAGCTGATCCCTGCCTCCATGACTGTGACCTACCCACCTCTGAGGAGTACAGTCCGAAAATGCTGTCCCTGTGACTGCACAACCCCTTGCCATCACCATGGTGGCCTGGTTGTGCCTCT
Organism: Ambystoma mexicanum; assembly: GCF_040938575.1. Taxonomy (NCBI): domain Eukaryota; kingdom Metazoa; phylum Chordata; class Amphibia; order Caudata; family Ambystomatidae; genus Ambystoma; species Ambystoma mexicanum. The sequence goes on from NC_090929.1 coordinate 315,060,334, forward strand.
AACTTGTTGTCATCAATATGCATTATTTGTTTAATTTGTGCCAGTGATGTGTCATGTTCCGTTTGGGAGGTTCAGGTCTGGAGTGTTTAGCTCTGCATGCATTCTCCAATCACCGACAATTGCCACCCTTTTTTGTTGTTGAACCAAAAACAATAAAAAAAAATAAAAAAATGTGTATTATGTGTTTTAATTCTTGCTTACTAACATTCTCAAATACTCAAAGTTAATGTCACATTTACATGTTTGGAAGGCACAAGTTGGCTAGGAGCCAAAAGGTAGCTCTTTGTAGCTGTTGGTTTCAAGCTAACCAGGCTCCACTATGCTAGAAGCAGGAGCTAAATAGCTCCCAGCTCCCCTCAATTTCTACCCTGGTCAACCAGTGCAGCCGCGGTCCCAGGGAGCCCTGGCAGGCTCCCAATCCCGCCTTGGAGGGAAAAGTTGTAACGCAGCCCAGCCAGAGCTCCAGCAGGGCCGGGAGTGCTGCCTCCGGCCTTGGGTGCCTGTCTCCCATGTGGGTCGACCGTCTCCAATTCCATTGAAGGTTGTAGGGAGCCCCGGCAGGGTCCCAATCCTTCCCTGGAGTGAATATCTGTAATGCAGCCTAGCCGGAGATCCAGGATGGCCAGAGGTGATGTCCCTGGCATTGGGCACCTGTCTCTCATGTGGGTTGACTGTCCCCAAGTCCAACGGCAGTGCCCGGGAGCCCTGGCAGAGTTGCCATCCCTCCTCAGAGGGAAAAGCGGTAATGTGGCACAGTAAGAGCTCCAGGATGGCCGGGGGGCTGCCCCCGGCCTTGGCCACATGTCTCCAATGTCGGTCAACCATCCACAAGCCCAGGCGCTGTCCCAGCGAGCCCCGGCATGCTCCCAAACCCTCCCCAGAGGGAAAAACTGTAACGCAACCCAGCCAGAGCTCTAGGACGGCCAGGGTGGTGTTGCCTTCGATCTTGCGCGCTTGTCTCCCATTTGGTTCAACCATCCCCAAGTCTACTGGCGGTTCTAGGGAGCCCTGGCAAGGCCCCATCATTCCCTGGAGTGAAAATCTGCAACACAGCCTAGCCAGAGCTCCAGGACAGCCGGAGGTGTTGCTCCTGGCTTTCGGCACCTGTCTCCCATGTGGGTTGACCATCCCCAAGCCCAGCGGCAGTCCCAGGGAGCCCCAGCAAGGTCCACATCCCTCCCTGGAGTGTATATCTATAACTCAGCCCAGCCAGAACTCCAGGATGGCTCGGGGTGAGGTCCCCATCGACCGTCCCAAAGTCCAGCTGCAGTCTCAGGGAGACCTTCAGTGACGCCATCCCTTCCCGTAGGCAAACGCTGTAACGCAGCATGGCAAGAGCTCCAGGATGGCCGGGGGTGCTGCCTCCAGCCTTGTGCTCCTGTATCCAATGTCGGTCAACCATCCATAAGCCCAGCCGCGGTCTCAGGGAGCCCCTGCAAGGTCCACATCCCTACCCGGAGGGAAAAGCTGTAACACAGCGCAACAAGAGAACCAGGATGGCCGGTGGTGCTGCCTCTGGCCTTTTCCTCCTGTCTCCAACATGGGTCGACCGTCCACAAGACCATTGCGGCCCCAGGCCACCCCGGCAGTTTCCCCATCCCTCCCCGGAAGGCATAGCTGTAACACAGCCCAGCCAGAGCTTCAGGACAGCCAGGGGTTCTGCCTCTGTCCTTGGGCGCCTGTCTCCCATGTGGGTCGACCGTCCCCAAGTCCAGCTGCGGTTCTAGGGAGCCCCAGCAGGGACCCCATCCCTCCCTGGAGTGAAAATCTGTAACGCAGCCCAGCCAGAGCTCCAGGACAGCCGGAGGTGCTGCCCCTGGCTTTGTGCACCTGTCTCCCATGTGGGTTGACCAGCTCCAAGCCCAGCGGCAGTCCCAGGGAGCCCCAGCAAGGTCCACATCCCTCCCCTGAGGGAAAAGCTGTAACACAGCGAAGCCATAGATCCAGGACAGCCAGGGGTGCTGCCTTTGGGTTTGGGCGCCTGTCTCCAATGTGGGTCGACCGTCCACAAGTCCAGCGGCGTTCCCAGGGAGCCTGTGCAGGGTCCCCACCTCTACCTGGAGGGAAAATCTGTAACTCATCCAGGTCAGTGCTCCAGGATGGTCGGGGTGATGTTGCTGGCCTTGGGCGCCTGTCTCCCATGTGCGTCGACTGTCCCCAAGTCTAGCATCAGCCCAGCAAGGTCCACATCCCTCCCTGCAGGGAAAAGCTGGAACGCAGCCTAACCGGAGCTCTAGGTCGGCCGGGGGGTTGCCTCCTCCGGCCTTGGCCGTCTGTCTCCCATGTGAGTTGACCGTCCCCATGTCCAGCGGATGTTCTAGGGAGCCCCGGCAGTGTCCCCAACCCTCCCTGGATTGTATATCTGTAACACAGCCCAGCTATCTCATCCTCCGCACTATGAACGTAGTACGAAGGACGATATACCTTGTCCTCTGCACTGAAGTAAATTTTATATTTTTTATTGAATCACAAAAAATGGCTTTTATCTTGAGGCTGGTCTGTTTGGTGACACTTTTACATAGGTGCCTATTCTCTTCATATGTGAGCTATTTCAGTGTTTGAACTGAGTTCTTGTTATTAGTCGAGTCTCACCGGAGTTAGGCGGCGAAAGGCAAGAAAACCACCAAGTAGATACAATGAGTGAAGAAACCCCCGGAGACCTGCGCCAATTGGTTTAGAATCAAAATTGTATTCCACATATCACACATAGCCCCTCCTGATGACACGTGTTTCGGCAACTTGCCTTTATCAAATCAGGGCCTATTCTTAATCGTAACATTATTATTTACACAAAGAAAAACATTGTAAGGTGAGTATATAATAATGTTATGATTAAGAATAGGCCCTGATTTGATAAAGGCAAGTTGCCAAAACACGTATCATGAGGAGGGGCTATGTGTGATATGTGGAATAAAATTTTGATTCTAAACCAATTGGCGCAGGTCTCCGGAGTTTCTACACTCAATGTATCTACTTGGCAGTTTTCTGGCGTTTTTCTGCCTAACTCCGGTGAGACGCGATGAGTAACAAGAACTCAGTTCAAACACTGAAATAGCACACATATGAAGACAATAGGAACCTATGTAAAAGTGTCGCCGAACAGACCAGCCTCAAGATAAAAAACAGTTTTTGTGATTGAATCTTATTTCGTGCTTGGAAAATACGCTGACCCGAGGGCTCATGGCAGAGTCCAATATGGCAGAATATTTATGAAACCGAGAGGAGGAAACTGTGAACCTCTTCAGAGTAAGAGGAGATATGACACATGCATTTTCGAGCAACAGTGCTAAGAAAGAAGATTTACGCTTTACATTTATTAAATTAGAAAGTGTCTCCAAGAAGGAATTTGCAAAACTATGTCAAGAATTAACTCATACCAAGGAGTCTGAGGATTCTTATATTTCCAAATTTCAATAATGATAAAGACAAAGATCTGGCAGATCTCTGAGAGAGAAACTTAAATTGTAGCTCAATGACAATTATTAATCTTTTAATCGAGCATGCGACAAGAGAACATAAACGAGCCGTAGAATGGATTGAAACCATAAAGAAGGAAATAACAGAAATGAAATCATTGGAATCAACTAAGGAAAATAATTATGAAAACATTTATGAAATCCTGAAGGTATACCAAGATGAGGTGAAGCTGAGGAAACTAAGAAAATGTTATCGAGATGAGAGAGACTATAAAGAGTGTATACATTTCAAGAAAAATACAATCAGTACCTGAAACATTCCTCAAGAAACACCACACCCAGTACATCATCTGCCAGCTCAGATGCAGATCCAGAGACTGATAATCTAGAGACAGAAGGATCCAGTACTACAGAGGACAAAGATTTGGAGAGAAGCAGCCAAGGTTATTTCAACCAGATAAAACGGTACAAGAAAGGAAATAGGAATTTCCCACAAAAATCAATCCGTTTTCAGCTACCAGCCATTTTGGAAGTTACCAAACCCATGCAAGGAGGAGAATAAGGAGGGGGGTAGAAGACTGCGGAAACCCAGAAGCACTAGCAAACTTCATCAAATGATATACAAGGGCCAGCACAAAAGAGGTGAACAGGAACAGAAAATGAATGACCTAGTACTGAATCTCTCGAATAGAGTGATTACTAAAGATGAAAGGACGGTTCTTAACAAAGGACATTCATTCGCACCTACAACAAAATATAATGATGTGGATGTACATAGTGGCCTCTTAAAGTTTGTCCGCAAACTTAAACTTAAAAAATACTTTGCTACGAAAACACCAGGAGATTTCATTAGATCTAATACAGAGAAGCAACCTATTGATACAAGAAATTGAGGATAACTACCTGATAAGATCACTGGAAGAATCAGAAAGCTTTGAAATTAGGAACTTACTACAAGAATTAAATATCAAACCAGACATGTTGAGTGCGAAAGAATTGAAATCTAAATCGAAGTTTGTACCACAGCTACCAGCGGACAATGTAATTGATACATTCTACAAAGCCATCACACAAGATTTATATGACATATTGGAAAAAGATGCCAATAGAAGATGCAAAGGTCGAGAGAATAATTTAACATATGGTGAAACAAAGGCTCTTAAACAGCTAGCCTCGGATACAACAATTGTGATAAAGGAGGCTGACAAGGGTGGCAATATTGTTATCATGGATAGGCATGACTACTTAATAATGGCACACAATCACCTTGAAGCCTCAGGTTGCTACAAAACACTTACAGGCAATCCCAAAACTGATATAGTCAACCAACTAGTGGAATATATCACAGGGTGGTATAGAAGAAGACTTATTTCAGATGAAGAAAAGATGTACTTAATTATCAAGGAACCTGTTACACCTACAATGTACTTCTTTCCTAAGATACCTAAGACGTTTGAATCAATTCCAGAAGGCCCCCAATTCTTAGTGGAATTGGATGGGCCACAGAAAACATTTCAGGATATCTTGATAATATGTTGAGGCCAAGAGCAAGTCGACTACCATCATACTTGAAAAACACAACAAGTGTAATAAAAAAACTGAAAACCATAAAATTGCAAGAAAATTACATCGTGGCCACTCTAGATGTGAAGGCCCTATATACTTCAATCCAGCACAAATGGCCAATTGCCACAATTGAATACTCTTTAAGGAAGGATTCCGCTTCACTTTACCAACAAATTGAAATGATAAAAGAAATGTTACAGATAACATTGCACTTCAATATATTCATCTTTAACAACACATACTACCAACAGATGAAAGGTGTGGCCATGGGCACAAGATACGCATCAGCCCTCGCCAACCCTTGTGGGAGCGTTTGAGGTTCAGGTGGTTCACAAAGATCAAGATTTTGAAAATAGGATAAAATTATAGACACGTTATATTGACAATGCCTTCCTTATTTGGAAAGGCACAGCGGACCAATTTCAAGAGTTTGACAGCAGGATCAACAAAAACGACTGTGGAATAGAATGTACAGGAACATTTAACAGCAATCAAATCATTTTCTGGGATATTACAATTCAAGCAGATGGTCAGCAGTTGGAAACCTGGACGTTTAGAAAGGAAACTGAGGTCAATTCAACCTTGCATGCAAGCAGCTGTCATCATAAATCAACTATCAATAATATTCCTATTAGTGAATATATAAGAGCAAGACGGAATTGTCAGAAACAAGATACATTTGAACAAGAATGCACTTATTGGAAACACGATTCTATCAAAGGGGATACCCAAATAAGAGTGTAAAAAAGCATATAAAAGAACAAGTCAACTCAACCAGAATCAAACCTTACAAACTAATATTAAGAAGGACTCGCTGGAACAAATTAAAGTCGGATTCATAACTAAATACTGTATTAATTACCATGTTATAACTAAGGTACTAAAGAAATACTGGTATTTATTAAGACTGGATAAGAATATTAAAGAAAACATGGTTGAGAAACCAAATATGATATTCAAACGAGCAAATACTCTGAAGTCTAAAGTAAGTCCATCACTATTACCTAATGTATTAAATCCAATTGACACTACATGGTTACAATCAGACTAGTCTGCTTTTAGGAAATGCGGAACATGCACTATGTGTCGCTTTGCACATTGGAAAACCAATGAATTTCCTGACATTAATGGGAAAACAGTCATTATTAAAGAAGGAATCAAATGTAGGACGAAATTTGTGATCTGTGATATTATATGTAAATGTGAAAAATTGTATATTGGAAGTACGAAAAAGAACTAAGAATCAGAATCAGAGAGCACTTGGTGAAAATTGGGAGTCAAGATCCAAAGGTTCCAATAGCATAACATTGGCAAACCGAATACCAAATGGACAGCAAGTCACATATTAAATTCATAGTATTACAGAGAGTAGACCTTCCAGGAAGAGGTGATGACAGAGTGAAAGCGCTCAGACAAGCAGAGGCGAGATTAATTTGTCACCTGAACACAACAGTCACGGGTTTAAATTCAGATAATGAAATGGCATCCTTCCTTTGAGTATGTAATATCAAGAGAAGAGGATAGTAAACCAGTGAATGAAAACTCCACTGCACATGAGCATGCCTACCGTAACAGCCAAGAATGAAAGAACTGACAGAATGGATATACATCCTAATGGCAAAATTATTTGCAAACAGTACACTGAGAAATGGACAGCCAATACTTAATATGAGAACATCAGCCGGTTATTTATTGGAAGCAATACATGAACTGTGTATATTGGCACATTTTATCTTCCTATTTAGAATATTGACAAGTTTGTAATATATGCAACGTAGAGATAAAAATAATTGTGCAATAGGTGAAACGGATGTGATGTTATAGATATTATGTCTGGAATGAACGGAAAATACCTTGAGACGTAGGTATGACATATGTATTACGATGGTTATCAACTTACGGAGAGCAAGTTTTCTAAAACAAGGGGTAACATCTCCATTTTATATAGTAAAACAATAGTTATGTGGTACATCGGATTAGAAAGCAATTTTTAAGGTATTTCACTCGTGATTTGATCATAGTTCAATAGTACACCTTAATCAAATACAACATATGGGGTAAATAAAGATCACATATAATATGTACATACATGTTCAAAAACCGGCTGTAGTACAGCAAAATAGGTAATAAGAATACTGTGATATGACTTGCAATGTTAAATAGAACACTCCAAGATGGCGGCATTATTCGACAATAGAAACTGTAGACGACAAGCGGCCCGTGTGGTCCCTATGACGACCAGTTGTAACACTGGATGATTACCATGGCAACAGATATATACAAAATTAGCATGGTGACGGCGTCCCACGAAGAAAGAGCCGACGCATATGAAATCTGGAGCAGTTACAGTAAGACGCTCTGCCTTCACTGAATATCAGTGCTTGATTATATATCTCAATGATAATATGCGATGTGTGAAGTTAATTCTAATATACAATCATACCACAAGAGCATACTAAATTTAGGTTAATGCAAGAAATGCCGGAACCCTGTACAAGGGAGTTCCGAAAGGATGCACTAAGGTGAAATGATATATGATACAAAATAAATATGTGGCTAAGAATCCACTCCTCGAACTAATGCAAACATAATACTTTGGGCCTCATTACACGGATGGCGGTAAGGGTTTACCGGTACCAGTATTTTACCGGTTCGGTAAATCCTTACCGCCTTACTACGAGGTCCCTTTGCAGGTTGGGGAATTTAACGCCTGCTTTTTGCAGGCGTTAAAAACCAACCCGCAAAGGGACCCAGGGAGCTAATTACGGTACCTCAATTTGCGATACCGTAATTAGCGCCTTCCCCATTCCCATTATGCCCTATGGGGCAAAAATGGGAATGGGGAAGGGCAATGGTGGAAGGGGGAATTACCGCCCCGCCAACCTTGGAATGGGGCGGTAATTCCCCTTTCCGCTAAGGCGGTGCCGGTATTTTACCAGCATGAACCATGGCGCTATTAGCGCCATGGTTCTCCGCCATCCGTGTAATGAGGCCCATTGAGTTCTTAAGAGCAACAATGATTCAGTCGCATTAAGTAGCATAATAAAGAATAAGGAGACATGTAATTCGATTAGGTGAATACCAATATATTGGCCCTCATTCCGAGGTTGGTGCTAGTCATGGCGCTATTAGCGCCATGACTAGCACCAATACCAGTACCGCCACCGATGTGGCGGTATGGGGACTTACCGGTCCATTCCGCCCTTTGCGGGACCGCTAAGTCCCCATTTGAAATGCCATTCCCCATTCCCAAATGAGCCCCCATAGGGCTCAATGGGAAGGGGGAAGGCGGCAATAACGGTACCGCAAATTGCGGTACCGTTATTGACCCCGGTAACCCTTTGCGGGTCCCGTCCTTAACGCCTGCTAAAACCAGGCGTTAAGGGAAGGACCCACAAAGGGACCTCGGAATAGGGCGCAAAGGGATTATCGGCACCGGTGTCATTACCGGTGCCCGGTATCCCTTTGTGCCCAGCTTGTAATGAGGGCCATTATGTATGTCACAATAATAGGATGAGCGACTCGAGCAATGTTCTTGAGTTCTAAAGGGTGACAATGATCTGGTTGTTTTAAGGAGTGCAACTTATAAAAAATAGACATGGCCTTTGAGTAGGCGATTGCTAACATGATACGCAGGTTGCAATAAAAAGACAAGCACCTCTATGTATTTCTCTCATTACCACAGGGATTTGACCCATGACAAATGCGAAATTCAAGAATAATATGAATTGAAAATGAGAAATGGTAAGAAGCCTTTAGCACATATATTCATGTACAAAACAGTGAACTAAGTACACAAGTTATTGAAACAAATGATTGTAATAGAACAAGCTAATATAGCTATTGACAGCTTATTCTTTTGTTCTTTTACCTTCTCTCATTCTTTACTAATCCTTCCGTACACCAATCCGCAATCTCTGTCTGTCAAATTTCTGCTTCAATTATATGATTTATGAACTGTTTGGATGTGTATACATTTTCTTTTCACATGTATATACTCATCTTACAATGTTTTTCTTTGTGTAAATAATAATTTTACGATTAAGAATATGCCCTGATTTGATAAAGGCAAGTTGCCAAAACAGGTGTCATCAGGAGGGGCTATGTGTGATATGTGGAATTAAATTTTGATTCTAAACCAATTGGCGTAGGTCTCTGGGAGTTTCTTCACTCATTGATATTTTTTATGTCACTATTTTATTTACAGATATTGCATTGGTGTAATTTGTGAAACTACTGGTCGGTTGAAGCAGGTGATGCTTATTTGTGTGTGTGTGTGTTACAATGAAAACATAAATGGGACTGATTTACTAAGCTAAACAAATAGTGTAAATTACACACACACCAAAAATGGCCTAAGTTCTACTCACACTATCTTGTCTGAGCTTAGTAAATTTTGTCTTACTTAAGCCTAGTTTAGTAAATCAGCCCCAAATGAGTTACTTATAGATGATAACAGTATAGAATTACAATATATTAATTATATAGTAAGCCAACAGTGCATCAGTGAGTGAGAATACATGGTATCATGTAAAATACAGTGTAATAAAGCCTGCAGTGTGTGTGTATATATATATATAAGAGGCACTTTTTGGGCGGCTTATAACTTTGCTTCCCCTTTGTGATGTCATCTTTGATGTCCTGGTTGTTAGTCTTAGCAGTGCACAGTAGTGGCGCGAGTTATGGTTGCTTAGCTTACCATAACTGGCGAATTTCAGGGGTCTTTCGGTTTTACTTGGAACCATAACGTCCCTTTAACAACGTTTTTTCACTGAATTTCGTAGGTTTTTAGTAGCGCAACTTAACCATAACGTCCCTTCAACAAAGTATATATATATATATTCCCGGCGTAACATATGCTGTTGTAGCATATCTTAAAGGTCAATATCAGTCAGTAATTCATAGGGTCACTTCTGTCCCCCTTCTTAAATATCAGAATTACCACGATCGCTTCCAGGAAGGTCGCATGGGTCCCTTTGACTTAATAATGGTCTTTGAAAAGGCTAAAGGTATCGGCTAGAATGAGAGTTATTCACAGTATAACAACAGTATCTAAGTTCCATCGATCACACAGGCCTCTATGATGTGTCTTTGTAAATGCATAATTGTCTATCTTCTTCCATTGCAGAGTCCCTGTGATGGCATAAGTTTGCATAGTAGAATAATTACAGCACCTACTTTCAGTTTTAGCTTGTGAGGAGGCAGTGGTCCTACAGCGTTTCGCTCTTTACAGACTGAAACTTTAAGCCGGTAATTAATTGTTAATTGACAATTTAACTGCCGTGCCATGTGTGAAGAGAAGTGGGGTGCAAAGAAGTAACTTGAAATTATTCAGAATGTTTGCGATAGTGGAAGGTCAAAGTGACCGCGTCGAACCGTGCTCGTTCTGTTTGTCGAAATGATAGCGGTTCCTGAATGGGTGCACTTTTCAATGTGGACTGCAGAGGGCAACCTAACACTGATAAATTGCATCCGTATTCTTTTGAAATGATAGCTGTTGTTGAAGTGGGCGCACTTTGCCATTGGACAGTAGAGGGCAACCTAACACTGAAAAATTGCAACAGCTGAGTACGGAAACATACCTAAGCATTTTATATCTATATATAGATTATTCGAATTATAGTAATAATCTCTAGACATATATGGTCACAAAGTCATACAACACTGGGATACAATGAGAAGGAAGGATAATATAACAGACACTAGAAACAATCATCTTTTGGATAAGTTTGTGCCAGCTTATATATTTAACAGAATTGTACCAAAATGTCGCCACAATCAATACTGCACTTCAGCGCAGTACAAAATTCCCGACCCCCATTACACTGACTAAGTCAAGCAGGGGTTGTGGGGGTGCCCCCCTCCCCCTTTATTTGGTGCAATGGTGGCCGGGGTTGCGGGGGTTATGTTATGTTAATATATTTCTAGAGCGCCAAAGCCCGCTGGCATCCAGGTGCTATCACATACATTTAATGCAACAGACAACTGTGTTCGCAGGGGGAGTTACTTGAACAGTCTAGTTTTCAACAACTTCCTAAAGGCTAAGTGGTTTTCCTCCTTCCGGAGGAGCTCTGTGCAGTTAATTCCAGGTTCGGGTTGCCACGACTGGAAAAGCACAGCCGCTCCCTCGTGCTCTTTTTATAACTTGCAGCAAACATTTATTCGCAGATTGAGGTCCATTTTTGGGTGAATAGTCACCTTCTTGAATGGATTGTGTCCTCCCACGTATTCCTGATCTTAGATTTTAGTATCTTCCAGCTTGCTGCTTCAGACATTTTTCACTAGGGGGCGCTGTGCTCGAGGCAGTGGCATCGAATTTTCCTCAAGGGCTGCCATCGAACATCAACATCATCCGTAGTATAAAGGGCTCGAGCCGTGCCTGTTAGCTTTAGTTCTGTTTTTCCGATAGCATTCTTGGTGACACGAAAACGGCGCTTCAGTTTTTCAAGTCATTATGTTTTCATCAGTGAATCCTTCCACGGCCAAAACTGGCATGAAAAAATGTCAGAAGTGCAGGAAGAAAATGTCGATCACCAATCCCCATTGAAATTGTCTTTGGTGTTTGGGCCCTGACTGGCCGACGAGTGCGGTTCCTGTCAGGCGATGACCAACAAGGCTCTGAAGGAACGTAGAGGTAAACTGGCGGTGGGGGAGGAATCCTTGAAGTCTTCTTTGAGAAAACTAAAAGAAACGAGGGAATGGGGTGTAAAGTCTCGACATAGGTCGAGGAAATTGAGATCGAAAAGTCGTTCAAGGAAATCTTCCTCCTCTTCTTTGAAAAAATCTAAGAAGAGACGACACTGATCTCCTTCTGCCTCCTCCTCGTCGGCTGACACAAGGGTCATCCCCTACCCTTCCAAACATGATTCCCCTGAAAAGCCTCCATATTAAAAAAATTTCGAGAATGCGTCCCAGACCCCTTTGAAAAAACTGTGTGGAGTCCATGCCCCTACTCACTCCAAAAGTGACAGAGGGAGGTCAAAGACCAGACGCGTGAGATCCAACGACAAGTCATCGAGGGTGTCATCGGAGGAATTTACCCGACATCTAATAGAAAATTAGACCTACCCGTGCATATATCGGAGGTGATGGCGTCAGGAATCCACTCGCCATCGGAGTCCATGTCGAAGGGTACTTCGACGCATCCTTCTAAGGCGCTCTCGAAGCCGACCTCGAAGATGGCGTTGACACCTTTCTCGACGGCATCGAATCCTCCTTCGAAGTTATCGAAGCCAGCGTCGACGCCTTTGGCACCAAAATCGACATCCTTGTCCAAGCTAAGATTGATGCCTGTCGAAAAAGTATACCAGCCACAGCCTAGACAAGACTTTTTCAGATCAATGTCTTCCATTTTTGAGGAGCAATCCTCTGAAGAGGACGTTACTCGGGCTGGAGTAAAATTTGGCACTAGAGATGTCCCTGAAGAATTAGTAAACCCTAATTCTAAAATGGCTGATTAATATGAATGCCTTCAAACAGCCAGTGGTCTGGATTCTTCCCCTGAGATAGACTTTGATAGACCCGACCCTGCAGACCATGCAGATGTGGGGTGCAGAAACTTAATGAATAGAGTTATGGAATTTATGGGATGGAATGCAAATTCCCCAAATTTTGCCCAAGATGACATGACGGACATCCTCAATGAAGGCCCTAAGAAGGACACTGTCCTCCCTTTTCATAAGGCATTACAAAAAATGGTCATGGCCACATGGAAAACCCCAGATTCTTGCCCAGCTATAAATAAAAAATCTTTAGTGAAGTATAGGCCTTCCTCAACTGACCCTGAATACCTATCAAAACATCCCTGTCCTGAGAGCTTAATGGTGCAGGTAGCCAAATCTACGAGACAGTCAGCATACCCTTCGATTCCCCCAGACAGGGATGACAAAATGATTGATGCCTGGGACCGGAAAGCTTTTTATTTGGGCAGTATGGCCTTAAAATCCACAAGTATGTCTTGCACTCTCGCAAGGTTCACATACACCCTGTGGGATTGTTTGACGACAGCGGCTGAAAACATCCCTGAGGGCGAGGAATGGGAAGGTTTTCTCACAATTGTCAGAGTTGGAAAGGAGGCTATGGGGGAAGGCCTCCAATCAGGGCTGGACAATTCTGATAGCATAAGCATGTCCATGGCGTGTAGCACAGTACTGCGCAGATTCGCATGGCTGAGAAAATCTGGTTTTGTACCGGATGTGCAATCCAGATTGCTCAATATGCCTTTTGACGGCTTGAGGTTGTTCGGCAGCAAGACAGATGGAAAGTTCAGAAAAGCTGTAGACCTCAAAAGCGGCGGCTAAATCACTTAGTTCCTCTATAAAACAACCTCAACAACACTCCTACTGAGGATCATCTTCCTGGTTGGAGTTGTCCCTTTCGTTTCTACTCCTCATTTGGGAGAGGGAAGGGACAGGCCAGTCAGAAAGGATAACAAAGAAAAAACCCTCGCGGTGGAAGAGGAAAAGGTGTTAGATCAGCCCCAGCAGTGGCCACTGTCCCCTCAGCCACTGCTGCAGCCGCTGCAAAGCCACTCTGAGGCCTTAACCTACAACACCCCGGTGGGGGGGGCAGGATCACAAAGTATTTGAAAGAATTGCGGGGCATTACTTCAGATGCTTGGGCACTGGAAACAGTAGCCCAGGGTTACTGCCTTCCTTTTCGACGAAGACCTCGGGACCATCCACCTGGAGCCAGCTCTTCCAAAATTCCAGACCCGCTCCTTGTGCAGGAGATTTTAACACTGCTAGAGAAAGGTGCAATAGAACATGTACCTGTAGCGGAGAGGAACAAGGGTTGGTACTCCCCTTACTTTCTCATCCCAAATAAAGACGGAGGATTGAGACCCTTCTTGGACTTAAGAAACTTGAACAAGTTCCTCAGGAAGGACAAGTTCAAGATGGTAACCCTTTCTCAGATCCTTCAGGCTCTCCAACTCCAAGACTGGTTAGTATCATTGCACCTTCAGGATGCTTACTTTCATGTGGCCATCCATCTAAAGCACAGGAAGTACCTGAGGTTCGCAATTGGCAAATCTCACTATCAGTTTCGAGTTCTGCCATTAGGGTTGACCTTCGCCCGAGGGTTTTCACCAAGCTGATGGCGGTGGTGGCAGCGAGTCTCAGGAGAGGGGGGAATTTACCCCTACCCTTCCCTTGACGACTGGTTAATCAGGGCGAGTACACCCAGACGAGTCCAAGAACATCTGACCATAACCTGCCACCTCTTACACAGACTGGGCTTTTCCATCCATTTCAAGAAGTCACAAATGATACCACTCCAAAAGCTCCCGTTCATCGGAGCAATACTGGATACATCCTCGGGCAAAGCCTCGCCTCCTGAGGAGAGAGGTCACCACATTCTGCAGATGATAACAAAGTTCCAGAATGCTCAGCATCTACCGGCCTTCGATTTCTTCAAGTTGCTCGGTCTCATGGCATCCTGCATTTTTCTGGTGCCAGAGGCCAGATTGAGGATGGGATCCCTTCAATGGGCCGTCAGAACTCAATGGTCTAAATTTTCGGGGAATATGTCAGATCTTTCGCAGGTTCCGGCCAGAGTCTAAGATGGTGGGCTTGCAAGGACAACATCCTGAACGGCGAATCTTTTTGGCAAACATGGCCAGAGATAATAGTAGTGACGGACGCCACACTCACGGGGTGGGGAGCACACACCAACGATCTGACAATCAGCGGTCGTTGGTCTCTATCGGAGTCCAAACTACACATCAACCTTTTGGAGCTGACGGCAATTAGACTAGCTCTGAAAGCCTTTCTGCCCTCTGCATGGAAAAATAAAATGTTCTGATAATGACGGACAACGCAGTGGCCATGTACCACCTCAACAGGAGAGGAGGCGTAGGATCACTACCACTGTGCAGAGAAGCAATGTAGCTCTGTTTCTGGGCAATACAAGAAGGAATCTCTCTGTCGGCAGTTCACCTAGCCGGAGATCAGAACACGGTGGTGGACGCTCTGAGCAGGCAGAGCACAGTGTCCCTCAAGTGGGAACTAGCTCAGGAAGTCCTTCAAGAGATCTTCACCCTTTGGGGAACCCCTCAAGTGGATCTTTTCGTGACCAGGGTCAACCGGATGTGCGATCAGTGCTGCTCAAGGGAATTTCCCCCAAGAAGAGCTCTAGGAGACGCGCTCGTGGTGGACTGGGAATTTCCACTGCTGTACGTGTTTCCTCCAGCCCCCGTGATTCCTCAAGTAATCAGGAGGTTCAGGAAAACCATGATCCTAATTGCCCCGGATTGGGCCATGAGAATGTGGTACCCGAACCTTCTAGACATGTCCATTTGCCCTCCAATACGTCTTCCACAAAGAGAGGATCTTCTCTCGCAAGAGGAAGGTCGGGTTCTCTATCCAGATGTCAGACTCTCAGCCTTCACGCTTGGCTTCCGAGAGGCTGAGATATAAGGATTGTGACCTTCCGGACGACGTAATGGATATTTTGCTTTCGGTCTGAAGACCAGCAACAAAGTCCTTGTACCGATGTTGGTGGAACAAGCCCAGTAACTGGTGCAGGGACAAGAATGTGGATCCATTCTTATGTAATACTCCTATGGTACTTTCTTTTCTGTTACACTTGGCCAATTTGGGGCTCCAAGTTGGCACTATAAAGGGATCCTTAGCGGCGCTATCGATTTTCAAGTGCTCCTCTGAAGAGGTATCCTATTTTAAAATGCCCTTGGTTATTCAATTCCTAAAAGGGCTGAAAAATGTGTATCCTCCAACACCTTTTCAGGTACCCGTCTGGGATCTAAATGTAGTCCTAAAGTTTCTCACATGTATACCTTTTGAATCATTACATTCTTGCCCGTTAAGGCTTCTTACTTTAAAAACAATTCTGCTAGTGGCAATTACATCAGCCCGCAGGGTCAGTGAGTTGGAGGTGCTCTCTTGTAACGCCATTTTCCAAAAGGACAAGGTTATCCTTAGAGTCAAACCCTCTTTCTTACCAAAAATAGTCTCTGACTTCCACCTGTCACAGAAAATTATGTTAACTTCTTTCTACCCTCCTCCGCATGCAGGTAAGGAGGAAGAACGATTACACAGACAGGACCCAAAAAGGGCTCTAAGTTTCTATCTCTCCAGATTGGCTAAATTCTGACAATCTGACCAACTTTTTGTTGGATATACCGGGCACAAATTGGGTCTAGCGGTATCAAAACAAACGCTATCCAGATGGATATCCTGGGAGAATAGCTCAGCAGCAATGTGCTTGCCTTGGAAGCAAGACAACATGAAGCAACACAGGTTCGATCCCTGGGTCCGCGCTTATTTAAGCGCATTATAAATACGCAACTAAGAGAAACAACTACGCAACTAAAACAAACAATTCCTGTAACAGCGCCTCGATGCCCGCAGGCTTTCACCCTCCTCCGCATGCAGGTAAGGAAGAAGAACGATTACACAGACTGGACCCAAAAAGGGCTCTCAGTTTCTATCTCTCCATATTGGCTGAATTCCAACAATCTGACCAACATTTTGTTGGATATACCGGGCACAAATTGGGTCTAGCGGTATCAGAACAAACGCTATCCAGATGGATATACTGTGAGGATAGCTCAGCTGCAACTTGCTCGGCCTTGGAAGCAAGACAACACAAAGCAACTCAGGTTCGATCCCCGCATCTGCGCTTTTTTAAGCACGTTATAAATACGCAACTAAGACAAACAACTACGCAAATAAAACAAACAATTCCTGTAACAGTGTCTCGATGACCGTGGGCTGTGTGAGCACTTTAAAAATGCAAAAAATAAATAAATGGATAATATTCACAATCTCTGAATGTTATAAATTGTCTGGAAAAGAGCCCCCAGATGGACTAAGGGCTCATTCAACTAGGGGCATGGCGACTTCAACGGCTCTTCAGAGGGGTGTCCCAGTGTAGGACATTTGCGCAGCGGCCACTTGGTCGTCTATGCATACCTTCGTGAAACATTATTCCCTAGATTCAACAACATTTCAAGGGGGTCTTTTTGCAAAAGCAGTTCCAGTGCATAACTAACTTCTTTTATCTAAAACTCCCTCCTCCAAATTCATACTGCTATGGGAGCCTATCTAAGATGAGGAATGCACAATCCATTTGAAGAACAAGATACTTACCAACTGTAACGTTCTTTCGATTGGATTTCCCTTCCAAGTATTCCTCATTGACCCTCCAGCCTACCCCCCAGTACAGTTTACGCCAGTTGCACTCCAAAATCCTTCAGCGCCAAAGGTCTATAAAAGCCTGGTCAACTGATGCAGCAAATAACATCGTAAAAAACAGAACTGAAGCTAACGGGCGCGGCTCAAGCACTTTATACTACGGATGACGTTGATGTTCGACGGCGGCCCTCGAGGAACATTCGACGCCACTGCCTCAAGCATAGCGCCCTCTAGTGAAAAATGTCTAAAGCAGCAAGCTGGAAGATACGAATATCTAAGATGAGGAATACGTGGTAGGAACATCCAATCGTAACAAGGTTACAGTTGTTAAGAACTTGTTCTTCTTTACGATACTGAGGTGCAAATCCGAACACGCATTTATGACAAACTGTCAAAAATTTGAAAGAAATTCTCGTGCTGACAGGTAACCAATGCAGCTCTCTTTGGGCTTCAGAGGTCGGTTCATTCCAGCTCATCTGGTGCACAATGCATACTGCGTCATTCTGCACTTTTTGAAGTTTCTGATTGTCATCTTTGTTTGCTCCGCTCAATAGGGTATTTCAGTAATCCAAACACAGCAGTATTATTGCCCTAGTTAATTTGGCCCGATTGTCCCTGGAGACAATCGGCGCAAACTTGTCTTAGCACTTCAAGATGGTAATTAGGTCTTTTGACTATAGCATATACATGAGCACCACTATTAAGGCTGGTCTCCATATAAGTGCCAAGGGTTTTCACTTTTGAGGTGACCACTATCCGACTGCCATCAATCACGAAGCTGTCAAAGTCTTGATTCAGGCTATCTCTACCGTATTTTGACTCGTATATCATAAGCTCTGTCTTGGCTGCATTTAAACATAGCCAGTTGTTCGGCATTCATCATCTGATAAACAAAATTTAGCTTTTTCCGGTCCTCCTCATACTTCCCACACATCTCAAGAGACAGTTGGAAATCATCCACGTAGTTTGAGAAAAAAAAGCCCTAGTCTTTCCAATTCCTTGCATAGCAGGATGATATAAATATTAAAAAGCAAAGGAGATAGACATGCCCCCTGCGGGACTCCACATTGAGTGATTTTTACATCAGAAAAGTTTTCACCCCAGTAAACTCTTGATCTTCGATCCTCCAAAAATGAGTTTAGCCAACAAACCGCTTTCTCTGAAAGGCCTCCCACAGAAACTAGGCTATCCAGTAGAATTTTGTGATCCAGCAGATCAAAAGCTGCCGATAAATATAATAATACTAGAGCCCCAATTTACTCTTCTCCAACATAGATAACATATGCGTCTGAAGATATAGTAAGGCACTTTTGGTGCCATGAAAGCATCTAAAACCTGACTGATTATCATGCACTAGCTGAAGTGTATGATTTTAACTTTATAGTTGCGACTTTGTCAATCAATTTCAGAAAGAACAATGTGTTAGTGATACCTTGAAGATTAGCAGCATCAAGAGGGTCCAAGGCCACCTTCTTTAAAAGCAAGGTTGCTGCCACGTCTTTTATTGCGTGCCGGATAACACATGTTCGAATGGATTATGTCCTCCCACGTATTCCTCATCTTGTGATAATTTGTTATTTCCAGCTTCGCTGCTTTGGCAAAAAAAATTCTCGGCAGAGGGTGCTGTGCTCGAGGTCGTGGTGTTGATTGTCCCTCGACGTACTCCGTACTCTGTCGACATCACCGATGGTATAAATAGCTCGAGCCGCGCCCGTTGCTTCAGTTCCGTTTTTCCGATCGCTTCGCTATCGAGAACGGCGCGCTTCTATTTTCTGTGAAGAAAATGTCATCATCTTCGACACCTTCGACACCCAGAACTGGGTTTAAGAAGTGTGCAGATTGTGGATCTAAGATGTCGATCACCGATCCCCACCGGATTTGTCTCTGGTGTCTCGGTTCCAGTCACCGAACCGACGACTGCGGGTCCTGCCAATCTATGACCGAAAAAGCTCTTCGTGAGAGGAGAGGTAAACTGTCGGTGGGGAGGGAGGCCTCAAAAAAGGTTTTGTCAAAAAGACACAAGAAAGCGACTGATTATAAGGAATCGGATCACCATAGGCACTCAAAGAGATCTCGATCTAGGAGTAGATCGAGACACTCTTCGTCATCATCGGAAAAAATGAAGAGGAGACACAGATCTCCCGCATCATCATCTTCTTCTTCTTCAGAGTCGACCGAAGAAATTTGTTCTCCGACTAAATCGGATTCTCCCAGTAAGTGGGAAGAATTCCGCAAAAAGATGATGGAGGTTTTCCAGAATGCGGCCCGACCCCCTCAAAAGACCCTCGAAAAAGCCATACCCCTAAAGTCGCTCCATTGGATGACAAAGGGAAGTCCAAGGCTACCATGGCTAAGACCGGTAGCGTAGAGGAATCCAAAAAATCTTGAGTCGACGTAAAACCGTCGAAGACTCTTCGAGAGTCGAGCACCTCTCCAGTGCCATGCAAGAAACACAAGTCGTCGAAGACTTCGACAACTTCGTTGATGCCCTCGACGTCGATAATTTCAACGCCAAATCCAAATGCGTCATCGACGCCATTATCAAAGTCATCTTCGAAGACTTTGAAGACTTCGAAGACACCTTCGAAAACTTCGAGGGATTTGCCAATTCCTTCGAAGCAGATGGAAGAGGAAAAAAGGAGATTCACTCCTTTGCCCAGGTCAGACTTTTTCAAATCTATGTCAGCAATCTATGAAGAGTCTGCTTCAGAAGAAGACAAGGTTACTCCTTTGGGAGTTACTTATGGTACAAGACAAGTTCCTGAGGAACTTATTGACCAGGAATCTAGAATAAGAGACCTGAGTGATACTCTACATTCTGCCAGTGGAGTTGACACATCCCCAGAATTAGAGTTCGCCAAACCTGATCCTGCAGAGCATGCAGATGCTGGGTACAGGGGTCTTATGACCAGGGTAGTTGAATATATGGGTTGGGGTAATACTTCACCCATTTTTGAACACGATGACATGACGGATATAATCGTCAAGGGACCTCAGAAAGGTCCTGTTCTCCCTTTTCACAGGGCACTTCAAAGGACTGTGGAGAAAAACTGGGAGAAACCAGAAACTATTGCTGCTGCAGATAGCATTTTTCCAAGAAAATATAGACCAGCTGGAACGGATCCTGAATATTTGTATAAACATCCGACTCCAGAGAGTTTAGTCATTCAGGCAGCATCTACTTCAAAACAAACTGCTTATCCAACTATCCCTCCAGATAGAGAGGATAAAAAAATTGATGCCTGGGCACGTAAGGTTTTCACGTCAGGCAGTATGGCACTTAAGTCGGCAAATGTCACCTGTACCCTAGCCAGGTTTACCCATACCCTGTGGGACTGTATTTCGGCGGCGGCTGATCATATTCCGGAAGGCGAGGAAAGGGAAGGCTTCCTGAATATAGTCAAACACGGGAAGGAGGCAATGGGGGAATGTCTCCAGTCTGGACTGGATACTGCGGATAGTATCAGCAGAGCCATGGCTGCAAGCGTTGTGCTACGCAGATTTGCGTGGTTGAGGAAGTCGGGGTTTGCACCAGATGTGCAAGATAGACTCCTCAACATGCCCTTTGATGGCTCGAAGCAGAAAGGCTGATGAAAGCCTAGAAAAACTTCAGACCTCGAAAGCGGCAGCTAAATTACTTAGTGCCTCTTTGCGCCAGCCTCTAAAACCCTATTCTGGCTCATCTTCCTGGAGGGGTCGTTCTTTTCGATACTACTCCTCTTTTGGTAGAGGAAGAGGACAGGCTTCTCAAAGGGGAAAAAGAAACTTCCCTCGTGGAGCAGGAGGAAGATGTGCAAAATCAGCCCCAGGAGCGGCATCTGTACCCTCAGCCACTCCTGCAGCCGCCCCCAAATGCCTCTGAGACCTTGTTGCACAAAACACCAGTGGTAGGCAGGATCTCTCAGCATCTGAAGGAATGGCGGGGCATTACCTCAGGTGCTTGGGCACTGGAAACAGTAGCCCAAGGTTACTGTCTCCCCTTTCTAAAAAAGGCCTCAGAATCATCCACCGGGAGTCAACTCTGCCAAAATTCCGGATCCGCTCCTGTTGTAGGAAATTTTAACCCTGCTAGAGAAAGGTGCCATAGAACTGGTACCTGTAGCGGAGAGGAACATGGGTTGGTACTCCCCATATTTTCTCATCCCAAAAAAGGACGGAGGACTGAGACCCATCTTTGACTTGAGAAACTTGAACAAGTTCCTCAGGAAGGACAAGTTCAAGATGGTGACTCTTTCTCTGATCCTTCAGACTCTCCAACTCCAAGATTGGTTGGTATCATTGGACCTTCAGGATGCTTACTTTCATGTGCCAATCCATCCAAAGCACAGAAAGTACCTGAGGTTCGCGATTGGCAATTCTCATTATCAGTTTCGAGTTCTGCCATTCGGGTTGACCTCCGCCCCGAGGGTTTTCACCAAACTGTTGGCGGTTGTGGCAGCAGGTCTCAGGAGAGGAGGTATTCACATGTATCCCTACCTGGACGACTGGTTGATCAGAGCAAGTTCTCCAGAAGAAGCTCAGGAACATCTTTCGATCACCTGTCACCTCCTCCACGTTGGAGCTGAGGGCAATCAGACTAGCTCTGAAGGCCTTTCTGCCCTCTGTACAGGGAAAGAATGTCCTGATAATGACGGACAACACGGTGGCCATGTACTACCTCAACAAAAGAGGAGGGGTAGGGTCACTGCCACTGTGCAGAGAAGCAATGCAGCTCTGGTTCTGGGCAATACGAGAAGGAATCTCTCCGTCAGCAATTCACCTAGCCGGAGAGAAGAACACAGCGGCAGACGCTCTGAGCAGGTAGAGCACGGTCTCTCACGAGTGGGAGCTGGCTCAGGAAGTCCTTCTGGAGATCTTCGCCCTTTGGGGAACCCCTCAAGTGGATCTGTTTGCCACCGCGATCAACCGGAAGTGCGATCAGTACTGCTCAAGGGAATTTCCTCAAAGAGGAGCTCTGGGAGACGCATTCGTAGTGGAGTGGAAGTTTCCACTGCTGTACGCGTTTCCCCCAGTCCCCGTGATTCCTCAAGTAATCAGGAGGTTGAGAAAGTTCAGGAAAACCATGATCCTAATTGCCCCGGATTGGGCCAGGAGGACGTGGTACCCGGACCTTCTAGACATGTCCATCTGCCCTCCAATACGTCTTCCGCAAAGAGAGGATCTTCTCTCGCAAGAGGAAGGTCGGGTTCTCCATCCAGAGGTCAAGACACTCAACCTTCACGCATGGTTTCTGAGAGTTTGAGATACAAAGATTGGGATCTTCCGGATGACGTAATGGAAATCTTGCTTTCGGCCAGAAGACCAGCAACAAAGTCTTTGTACCGATGTCGCTGGAACAGGTTTAGTAACTGGTCAAAGACAAGGATGTGGACCCTTTTCAGTGTGGCACCCCAATGGTGCTCTCTTTTCTACTACATCTAGCTAATCTGGGGCTCCAGATAGGAACAATCAAAGGATACCTTGCTGCGCTGTCCATTTTCAAGCGCTCCTCGGAAGAGGTTTCATATTTCAAAATACCGTTAATAATTCAATTCTTAAAGGGGTTTACTAATGTATACCCTCCAGTACCTTTTCATGTACCAACTTGGGACTTAAATTTAGTATTAAAATTCTTGACTTGCAAACCTTTTGAGCCTCTGCACTCATGTCCATTGAGGCTTTTGACTCTAAAAACTGTCCTCCTTGTGGCCCTATCATCAGCCCGCAGGGTTAGCGAACTTCAGGCTCTCTCATGCAAACCACCATATACTTTTTTTTATAAAGATAAGGTAGTCCTTAAAGTTAAACCTTCGTTCTTGCCAAGAGAAGTCTCGGACTTCCATTTGTCACAAAAAATAGTACTACCAACCTTTTATCCTCCTTCTCATCTGGGCAAAGAAGAGGAGAGATTACACAGATTAGATCCCAAGAGGGCTCTTAGTTTTTACATCTCAAGGATGGCTAAATTGAGACAAGATGACCATCTGTTTGTGGGTTATACTGGTCATAAATTAGGCTTATCTGTAACAAAACAGACCATTTCCCGCTGGATCATATTAGCCATAGTTGAATGCTACAGGTTAGCGGGAAAAGAACCACCAGATGGGCTTCGTCCCCATTCTACAAGGGGAATGGCTACTTCTGCGGCTCTAAAGAGGGGAGTCCCAGCAGCAGATATTTGTGCAGCTGCAACCTGGAAAACAATGCATACCTTTGTTAAACATTATTGTTTGGACACTGCCTCCTCTAACAAGGGTTTATTTGCAAGGGCAGTTCTGCATTCTGTCAACGAAAACTGAAATTAGTACTCCCGCCTCCAAAAATTGATACTGCAATGGGAGCCTATCACAAGATGAGGAATACGTGGGAGGACGCAATCCATTCGAAGAACAAGTTACTTACCAACTGTAACGTTCTTTCGACTGGATGTTCCTCCCACGTATTCCTCATCGACCCTCCCATCCTACCCCACAGTACAGTTTACGTTTCTTACACTTTCCTCTCACGAAGAATGTATCGGTCATGGGACACGCCTGGGTGTTCCTCCTATATATATATATATATATATATATTTCATCGAAAAAACAGAACTGAAGCAACGGGCGCGGCTTGAGCTATTTATACCATCAGTGATGTCGAGGGACAATCGTTGCCACGACCTCAAGCACAGCGCCCTCTGCCGAGAATTTTTTTTTCCGAAGCAGCGAAGCTGGAGATAACGAATTATCACAAGATGAGGAATACGTGGGAGGAACATCCAGTTGAAAGAACGTTACAGTTGGTAAGTAACTTGTTCTTCTAAATGAAGCATTGACAAACAAAAAAGTAGTC
The DNA here is from genome assembly GCF_040938575.1 of Ambystoma mexicanum. NCBI lineage: Eukaryota > Metazoa > Chordata > Amphibia > Caudata > Ambystomatidae > Ambystoma > Ambystoma mexicanum. The sequence goes on from NC_090929.1 coordinate 315,084,281, forward strand.
CAAAAATGTCCTGTGTTTCACAATTATCTTAGATGGGATAAGATCTCCAGGGCAGCTGGTGGGATGCATAGCTTTTAGTATATCATGGATTTCTTCAATGGAGAAGCAGAACCCCATGGACGGAACCCCATGATTTTGAGCATCCACATTTACCCTCATGCTGCCCTCCTCCTTACATTCATGTTTGCCGGCTATTAAGGGTGGCTCCTGCCTCACCAAATCTTCCCTGATTCTATTTTGAGCAAGCTGCAATTTATCTGAAAAAGCTTTTTGAACATGCAAGCAGTCTTCCTTAGTAGGTTTGATAATCGGATCAAGAGCTCTAGGTTGTTCCCAGGATTTAAAAAGTCTAAAAAGCTCTTTTGTTTGGTTTCCTGCCTGGTTTATCTGGTCGTTTTAAAAACTAGCTTTTGTTTCAGTAATCTTCGCCTTATATTCTTGTTCCTTGAGTTTACATGCTGCTTAATTACTGGGGGTTTTATTTTTCAACCAGATATGTTCCATCTGCCTCTTGCTAGCTTTAAATTGGACTAGATCCGGAGAGAACCATTTCTTGTGATTGGGAGTGTCTCTAATGTTTCTTGCTTTCAGGGGAGCATATCTGTCTAACATAATGGTTATGCGGGTGTCAGGATCGTCTGAGTCCTCAGTTTTATTCATTAGATTGTTCATACAATCTAGAAGATCAGCAGCCTTAATGGCCTGATAGTCCCTGTTTTGTATTTTCCGGACAGGTTCATGCTGTTTTTTTAATGTTGACAGGAGGTGGAGTTGGCAAACAATAGAAAAGTGATCGGACCAGACACAAGGTGTTATTTTAAATTCTGTAAGGGAGATATTACAACTCCCTACCCAGTCAAGGGTATTCCCTTTTATATGTGTTGGGCCGGAGTTGTGGATGATTATGTTATGATTCTTAAGGTATTTTTCTAGCTCTAGGGCTTTCTTATCCTTGGGATGTCCCTTCCAGAGGTTCAGATCTTTTTTTTTTTATTTTTTTTTTATTGTGCATTAGCCAAAGTATATGACTTTTTACCCTTTTCTTTACATAGAAAACATTTCACAAATAGAAAATTCAAAAAAACAGAGAACAATACATATTTCATTTAAATACATTTAGACTGATATCAAAGAGACAAAGAAAAAAAGCAAAACAAAAACAATTAAAACTAAAATATTGATAAAATTATAACTCTCATCCCAGTTCCTTTTGGTAGTTATCTAACTTTAGATCTCTCAGTAATCTTACCATTTCAGCTGTTAGAAAAGTCTCAGTCCCAGAGGAAGCTCTGGACCAAAATTCCTCTATATCTAACCAGCTGATATCGTGTACAAATCTTCTCAGTCTCAAAATTCTCATCTCCCTTGTACCAGTACACTTAATTACCAGATGCTTTAGTGTTTGACATTCGTTAGCATCACATTTTGTACAACAGTTCCGAGATTGAGTCAAGTGTCTGGCCGATTGAATTTCCAGGGTAGGTAGTAAATTAAGTCTAAACCTCCAAAAAATATCCCTGGAGCGTTTATCCGGATATTTTTCCAGGTAAGGGGGAAGACTTGTCCTTTTTCTACCAATACTGGAAAACAATTGTGATAATTTAGTCATCTTCATCCTCTCTCCGGTGGTCGCCCAATCCCATCTTTTCAGGTTATCTTTCACTTTCATAGGGTTTTGGATCAGCATATCTGTTGTACAGTCTAGACTGTCCAGTAGATCTTGACATTTCAGCCTTAGTTTTTCAAGAAATATATTAGTATTATCATGGAGCAGGATGGACAAGTCCTTGTAAAGTGAATCCTTTATAGGAACCAACAGGGACCTATACAGGGAAATCCATTTCCACTCCAACCACAATCTTAAATAGGAGAGCCCCAATTCAAACCTCAAAGAAACAATTGGAACGCAATTTGGAAGAGATAATGTTGTTTTCCAGAGTTTTGATTCAATCAAGTCCCAATTCACATCCAGTGCGAGTAGATTTGTATCCATACTATACAGAATGATCGGGACCACCTTTCCTATATAGAATTTTTATCAATGGGAGTATAGAGAATTTACAAAATTTCATTTTTATCCTTTTCATCTGTGCCCCCAACTTAAGGGTTTTTAAATTAATAATTTATAATAGATGACTCTTAGTCGGGTAGGATTTAATTAAGGCTCCCAAATATGTTAGCTCAGAGACTATCTCAATTTTTCTATAGTCCAATTCCCACGAATAGTTCTTGACTATTTTCTTTGGTTGTTTAAATATAAGGATCCTCGATTTCTCCGGATTAATCTTAAGATCTTTCTTTTGGGCATATAGGTCAAGTGTATGAAGCAATCTCTGAAGGCCGACCTGTGAGTGGTCCAGTACCACCACATCATCGGCATAGGCCAACCAATTAATTTTAGTTGAACCTATCTGTGGTGGTATTAGCCCACTATCATCAAAGTCCATTCCTAAATCAGCCATAAAGAGAACAAATAGGAGAGGCGCTATCAAGCAGCCCTGGCGTACCCCTCTCTCTACCCGTATTGGGGCTGTTAATTGGCCACTTTTAGAAATTCTTACTCTCATTCTAGTATTTTGATGGAGTTCAACTAGAATAGAGAGCAAGTGTGAAGAAACTCCCCAAGCATGCAATTTCTTCCACATAAGTGACCGATTAACCGTATCAAAGGCTTGGGTGAGATCAATCCACTCTCCAAAGAGAGGTTTATTATCTTTGTTTCCCACATCTCCATTCAAACAGCTAAGAATCAGACCATTCAAGGAGGTGGATAGTCCCTTTCTGAAGCCGGTTTGTTGTTTCGGAATTATACCATTTGATTTGGCCCAATCTTCTAGCTCCCTTGGAATTAAGCCAACAAAGATTTTACTATCAGCATCTAATAACGAAATTGGCCTATAATTCACTGCTAGGAGTCTATCCCCTTTTTTAAAGATGGGAATTGTGATTGAATTTTTCGAAGACTCTGGGAGCCGTTTTGTTCTAATAATTTGATCAAACAGTAATTTTCAGCAGATGGGCCCACAGTGAAGGATTAATTTTCAATGTCCAATTGCCCAGCCCATTTGGCCCAGCCGCTCTCAATGTAGAAGAGCTCCTTATTAAAAGCTCTATATCAGCTTTACTATAAGAGAGTGACCAGTGAGCTGATTCCCAATTGTTATCTATATCAGAGTCTACCGCCCCGTATACCCTCAAAAAGTGATCCACCCATGAGTGTTCTTGTAGTGCAGAGAATTGATTTCCCACCTGCTGATCTTGCTTAGCCCCTAAAATAGCCCAGAAGTTTCTTGAGTTTCTCTGACTCATTACCCTTAACATAGTTTCACCATCTTGCTGGAAGATAGTTGACTTGAATGATCTTTTCCAATTTCTATATTCATTATTAATGGAGATTAGCGCACTCTCAAACGATTTCCTATCAAGATTCGATCTTCTTAACTCAGTTTTTTTTAGATCTTATAGATCTCTTCTGTTGCAATATCTGGTCGTTAAATGCATGCTTATGAAACAATTTGTGAGTTTGGTTATTTTGTTTCTGAGGGTTCAAATCCATTAGAAACAAATGAAAATTAGAAGGACTACATGTATCATACATTCGCAAGTCAGAGACATTAGCTACCATATTTTGGACTTTGTTGGTCAAACTTTTTCCACCTCTATCAAATTTTCGAATACAGTTACCAGCCAAATTCACAGTCAATATATCTGTATATGTGGAAACAGTTGTGGACAAGTTGACATCTATTATTAATTTAAGCATAGCATGGTCATCAACATTTCCTTCCTCTATCCGTAAAGTAGCACAGTTTTCATAGATATTACTAGAAGCAAAAAAGTAATCAATTGTAGAGAATGCTGGGATACTCGGGATATCTCCCCTAATATTTCCATTAAGAATCCAGAAGTCCCAACCCTTCATAAAATGTACCCACATTATTCCATTCTGCGTCTGGTGATGCGTTTTTCCTGTGGCTTGATCTTTTGTTGTTAAACATTGAGAGTTCAAATCTCCAGCTATTAATATATCATCCATAGGAAATCGGGATAGCATCTCAACCAGAAGATCGGAGAGTTGTGATAAAAAATCCAAGAGGCCAACCTTACTAGGATTCCAATATAAGTTTACCAAAATCTAGTTCTGGCCCATATTTAAGGATTTCAACTCCAGTCTCACTATTAAAATACCCTGTTTCACATTTGATAATATTCTGATTTCATAGTTAGCATTATTTTTACAGCTTATCATCAAACCCCCCGCGGGTCTCCCTCCTTCTGACATTGCTGCTAATTGATGGTACGTGGTAAATTCATCTATTCCCATTTCACAAGTCAACCAGGTTTCCTGAAGAAAAATCAAATCAAAGGAACCAAAGATATAGGATTTTCTCGGTTCTAAAAGGAATGAGTTGTAACCTCTCGAATTCCATGATAGTACCTTCAAATTATTTATTTTTGCTAGAGGCTCTTCTGTTGGACACCCATACTAAGGAGGACTTGTGTGATTATCAAGAACTTGATAGAGGTTCAGATCTCCTAGAAGTACCACTGCAGCATTGGTAGATTGCATGGGAGTTAAGACATTCACAAGGTCCTCGTTAAACCTTACTGATTCTCCAGGAGGTTGATAGAGCTGTATAAAATTAATGTTGTGGTTAGAATTTGGAATAAGCGTGATGTGTCACAGCCGTCACACCCTATTTTGGCTTTGTATATACCAAGCTCTTTCTTTATATATTATGGCCACCCCCCACCCCCAGGTCTTCCTTTCTATGCTTTCCAAAGAAAACGTATCCAGGTGGGGTCGGTCGCTCAATGGAAGCTCCATGAGCGTCAGAAAGCCATGTTTCTGTGACGCACCTGACATCCACCTTGTATTCCAAGATGAAGTCATGTACGCCAAAAGTGTGTTGGCAAGTGATCTAGTATCCAGCAAGGCCAGATTTAATGTCGGCGTGGAGAGCGATTTTATTTGAGATATGTTAGTTTCTGCAGTATTCTGCTTAACAGGGTGAAAGATTTGACTAGAAGTGCTCAAGTAATTAGGCTTAAATTGTGGGGGAAAGAGGAGACACGCTTTGTAGCACATGTTTGGAAAGTGTACCGGCACAGACGGCGGGCTCAGTTCAATGCGCACTGTGAACTAAATGAAATTCTGGGAAGTGTAGTTCAGAGCCGCAGCAGTGCGTGCAGAGTAAAGGATTACTCTGTTTTAAATCGCACAATGCAGCGGAGACGATACAATTCTAACAATCAATGAATCAGTGCATGAAGGTCACAGGTACAATCAAGAATACACGAGGGAATTATAAATAGCTAAAACAATTAAAAGCTAAAAGCAATTGAAGGATAAAAGCGAAACTAACGTGACGGTGTAATGCAATGGCAACAACATGATCTCTCTGCTTCCGTTAGATGGAGAGCGGAGGACAAGGTTTAAGAAAAGAAAAGGACTCTGCAACGCCAGCTCCGACCGTGTGTAGGAACTGACGCTGCAAGGGATACAGGGGTCTCGGCAGCACACTTCTCTGTGTGCTCCGAGAAGGTAAGTGCGCTGGGGGGAGCAGGAAGGGGGATGCGGGCGACAAGTCTTCTATGTGATCAATGCGCTGCACTCACATAGATCCCATTTAACATCAGTTGAAAATGTATTCTGTTTGAAGACAATTGTAGCTCTAAAATTTCACCTTGTTTATTTGGCAAGATATTTTAGCATTTTTGCATTTTTAGTATAATTAATTTTATTTGTATTATTTTCTAGGCTGCATGCAATGTAATTCAGCAGAATCCTGACCACATTTTAGGTTTGCATGATCTTGTTGGTAAGTCTATCTGATAAAATGTTTGCATTGTTTTAAAGCAGTGATTGATAGTGATGATACATTCTATATTTTCGTTGTGTACATTTTCTGTCACTGAATATTAGTACTTTTGAAAAGATTATGAGAATGATATTTGATGTCTTTATTGACAGTCAAAAGGCATGATCTTGTGCTAATCATTTAGCCCACCACAAAAAGTGACTAAGTGCTAGGGCCTTCCATCAATAAGATTATTTCACAATCTTCATCATAGATGGGACATTAGTCTAAGATGTAACATTTGTGCCGAATCACAGCAGTAGTGGTTTCAGAGTGCCAAGGCTTGTATGTGGAGTGTCACGCTGTGCCAACTCCAGCGGTATCCAGACCTTGGTCTGCTAGTGGGGAGAAAGTGAGCAAGGGTAAGAGGACGGGAAAGCATGAAATTATGCTACACAGTGAGGGAGGAATCCAGCAGGCAAAGAATGTTTTTTTGATAGCTTGGATGCATGTCAGTCCTGTTAGGTAGGCCATAGTTCTGCAAAAGAGGAGGAGGCGGATATGTCCTGAAGTATTTGGTTGTTGGGTTATGTTTCCAGGGCTGGGGGCCGTGGCTAGCCGCAATGTGAGCAGGACACGACCGAGCGAGCTCCCCGCCGGATCCTATTCTTTTTTACAATACATTTTTATTAGCGGTTTTCAATATAACAGGCAATGAAAGATTACAAACCCCTTTTATCCCACAGCAACAACTCCCCCCCTCCCTGCTGCCGGATCCTATTAATACTGATCCTGCGTGTAATTGCCTGCATTCACTTCAGAAGACAAAGCGGTAAGAGCGCATACTAGCTCTGTACTGCACAGCATCATTGTAAGGCCTGTTCCGTAGAGTCACTGTCCATTGTAGCGTGTTCATGTATCTGTGCCCCGAGGCTCGCGAGCCACCGGCGCAATATAAATATTAAATAAATAAATAAAGGCAGCCCCAGCAAGTGAGGGACCAGACTGTGCAGCTACACAAGCCCCAGCCCGCTGATCGGTCGGAAGAAAGTCCGCCTCCTCCTCCATTCACCTAAACCGGGCAGCGGTCAGTAGCACGAGCAATCCTCTCCCTGGGCCTTTTCAGCACAATGCTACATCGACCTGCAGACAGACAGGCCAGTTCCCACTCTGTCTCATTCCTGATCCGCACAACAGGAGACTGTGTCTGAACTTACCTAAGCCCACACAAGCCTGATAAAAGGCATTGTGAGGAGCCCTGGCGCGCAGCTGCTCCCAAGTCATTAAACCCCACAACAAAATACTGTGCACTGCCATCAGACCACCCAGCAGCAGAAAAAGCCACCTATACACAGAGAGCTATCAAACAAAACAGAGCAGGGAATCTGACCCGTGTTCCTCCATATGAGATATTAATTCCCAGATTCACAAGAGAGATCACATTCCCAGAACAACATAGAAACAAGGACTAATTCCTCATGCCGGAAGGAAGGAGGAAGGTGGCCACTCAGCCTAAACAGATGATGTTGGAATCCTACGCAAAGAAAACTGACCCCAAGCAGACCCTATACACCCCATGGACCATTCGCCGAGTAGAGGACACAACCCATAGCAGAATGACACTGACAACAAGATCCTAGAGATCCCACCAATTTTAAAGAAAACATGCTCCTCCAGGAAATAGGGCGAGGAGCCCTGTCGCAAGGCTTCAAGGTAGACAGAGCCCACGGAGTACTTACGAGGAAACCCCCCTGGAGCACCTCCATGGCCCATTGTAGCAAAGAAAACTGACCCCAAGTCAAACCCTACACACCCTGTGGACCATTCACATAGTAGACAACACGACCCCCAGCAGAATGACTCTGACAACAAGTTCCTAGAGGCAATCGCAGCCATGCGGACATCCATGGAAACCCACATAGGGGAAATAAAAAGCGATATGAGCCTCCTGCGCCAAGATGTGCGCAACCTAGCCAGCAGAGTGGGCGATACAGAATAGAAATTAGATGAGACCTCATCCTCCACCAAAGAACTACAGATAACAGTCCAAAACCTAACGGCCAAAGTCTGGATGCTACAAGACAGGGCTGAAGACGCAGAAGGAAGGGCAAAGAGGAGTAATATTCGGATCCTAGGTCTACCTGAGGGGGCAGAGGGTAGAGATCCCACCCATTTCAAAGAAAATATGCTCCTCCAGGAAATAGAGCCAGGAGCCCTGTCGCAAGGCTTTATGGTAGAAAGAGCCCACGGAGCACTCAAGAGGAAACCCCCAAGGAGTACCTCTGTGGCCCATTGTAGCAAAAATCCTTAACTATTGAGACAAGTAAAAGATACTAGCCTACTCCAGATCGGACTGGGAGATCCGACTAGACTCGGCAGTTCTAGCGATTCATCCGGTTCAAAGGAGACGGGCTCAGTTTGTACCAACCAAAGAGAGGCTCCGACGCCAGGGGATAAAATCTATGCTCCACTACCCAGCAAAACTGAAGGTGCTACACAAAGGAAAATCTCTCTTCTTTGAGACACCAGAGGAAGTAAACACCTGGATGGATTCATACAACATGGAGCAGATGCCGGAAAATCAAGATAGCCCCAGTGGGCCCAACAGATGGAAGGGAAAAGAAACTGAATCATAAACGGATCACCGCCAGCACAACCAAGTTAAGAGAAATTTGGTGGGAACTTTGCGCATATGAACCTTTGGAACTCACACTGATAGACGAGCCCCCAGCCAGGACCAACGGGAGGGGCACAACAACCGGGAACCACTACTCCTGACCCCGGTCGTCCACCCATAGAGACTGGGAGCTCGACTCCACACCTCCATTTCAAAGAACTAAGAGTACTCCCCAGTACTCGGCCACCAAATCACAAGGTTCATCGAGAACAAATGGTGACTATGCCTCTACGGATCTACACCGGTGGGCAACAGGTTAGAAGTTGTGCTAGAGTTTTAGTTGCAGTTATTTTGTTTAAGCTACAACACAGTCCAAATAACCACATAACAAGGAATTTAACAAGAACCAATGAGTTAATACCACAAAGAAGACAATGAAAACAGTTCCCTGTGGGACTGGAAATGCGCAGGAAAGGAGAGAACTCCATTCACAGGGACATTGCAAATCGCTACCGAGCTCATGAAAAGGCCCACTCACCACGACAGGATGCAGAGACAATGCAAAAAGCTCCCTGGGAAGGAGAGGAGCAGAGGACCAGAAGATGCAACCTAGATGGCTGAGACCCTCAAGATAGCCACATGAAATGTACGTGGCCTAAATAACTACGTCAAAAGGCTGAGACACACCTAACTCCAGCAAAACATTCCCAGATACTCGGAAAATAGAGAGGCAGGGGGTTTGGGTCTGCGTACTCCAACTATGCCAGAAGGGTACTTATTTAGATAGCAACTGGCCTACCTTTCCACCCACTACGTACTCACACAGACCTAGAGGGAAGTCTAATATTGGTACATGGTTTTCTTGACAAAAGGAAAGTCCGCCTAATTAATACTTATGCACCCAACCACAATGCAGCCACATTCTACTGCATTCTATACACCAAACGTACCCCTTATAAGGGCATGGTCTGGATTTCAGATGGAGACTTCAATTGCGCAATAGACCCGGCCCTAGATAGATCAGACAACACACCCGGACCTCCTTTCATCCCAACTAAGTCTCTGAACACACTAACAAAGGAAGAGATATGGAGGTGGATACACTGGGGAAAGAAGGAATTCTCGTTCTTCTCGAGTGTACACTAGATATACACGAGAATAGATTACATCTTCACAGGGTTAGACCAGCTGGGAAACATTGTAGGAGCCTCATATGAAGGTAGAACACGCTCACACCACTCGCCTCTGATAATTGAGTGGATACTCTCTAACCACCCAGCCCCTATACCCACATGGAAATTGTTGGGAAAAATGTCTCTTTACTGCACCTTGCCTTCCACCTTTATGGAATCCCCAAACTTTTTGCTGTTATTTTTTAATCTGACCTGTACTTTTTGCAGTGCAGTTGAAGCCTTAAGCTTCACTACACTGGCCTTTGCTCATAGGATATGGGGAAACTGATATGTCCTTCAGGCTTTCAGTACTGGGAAACCTTGTTTCTCTTAGTCGTGTTACTATGTTACTACTTTTGGTTACTTTTGTATCACTCGTGGTAACTTTTTATCATTGTACAATGCAGCTTACACTGCAGTACAATGGGTATTATTTTTGTTTTGCCTTAGACTAACACTCAGAGGATTACTCTAGGTGTGCTAAAAGGATAGGAAGTGACTTTTTCCCACTTTTTGGGAATTTATGTTTTTGCCTTACCGCGTTTACCGTGTTTGGTTACTAACTGTGGGTAATGGTCAAACATGGTCGTGCCACGAGATTTTTCACTTTTCCTTTTGCCATCTTGTTCTTTAGCCTTCTTCCTGACCGGAGAGGCCAGGAAATTCCTCATAAGGACTACCAGTGCCCGGAAAAGCAGAAGCTTTTGGCGGGCCACTGGAGGGCTTTGTGTGTTTGCTGGCAGGATGTGGGCTGGGACTGTCTGGTCCTAAACCACAAACTGGTTTCAGTGTGTCTGAGTGGTATGCATGAATGTTGCCGCCAGTGGCCCTGATTAGACCACTGCTGGGGGGTGTGTGTGGGGGCTTTTCCTGCTATTTGCTAGTGGAATTTCAGCTCTTACCTGGCTTTTATGATAAGAAGAGGTCCCCTGCACCCATTCTTCAGAGATCCTGGAGAAACCTGAAGGAGCCAGGTATCCTGACCAGCTGTGAGACACGCAAAGAAACCTGAGAGCCGGCTAAAAGAGGCCTGGCAACCAACTTCTGCTGCTGTCCTGGAGGAGCCGTCTTGCTTGTGATCTTTAGTAGTCCTGCGAAGGAGCTGCAGCCCTTGGAGTGGAGGGACCATCCATTCCCAATGTCTGCTCTGTGCCCTGCCAAAGGAAGCCTTCGGAAGTGCCCTGGAACCGTCATGTGGCTGACCAGCTTGATTTTGGGGCTACCGTGCTACCGGCATCACCGTACCGTGTTTTGGCCTGGAACTTGGTGGATCCTCAGCTGGCCATACAAGACTACCTATAGGAGGGAAAGTCCGACCGCGGCTGCTGAGTCCTTTTGCGTCGTCCTGCTGCAGTGACCACCATCCGAAATAGCTTACCTGACCGGACTGCAGTTCTGAGAGGGGTGCTGTATCGAGTTTTTATGCATTCTTCGATCGAGAGTCCTTGCAACAGTAAAAGACACCAACCGGAGATCAGATAAAACCTGCAACTCCTGTGAATCGAGGACTGCAACTTTCGGCGGGAAAAGCAACGTCGGACCATCTTCCTTTGTTCTGACAAGTCTGGACAAGAATCGGGAGAACAGGGGTAAGTTACAGAGCTTCTAATCTACCCCTATACTCCCTTTATAGATCAATGGGCTTATAATAAAGCTTATTTCTAACACTTTTGGCATTGCCACTGCTTGCTTTCGCAAGACATCTGACTGTTGGGGCTACTTTTGGGCATTTGTCTAACTTGAACCCTAACCCTAAGAGCCCTTCACTAGACCGCAGAGACAGTACCTGCATTTTGTCCTGTATCCTAAGTTCTGTAGAACTGTAACCTGAACTATTGGGCAAGTGTTACGCTCACCTGGTATCCACAGGGACGCCACCCAGCCGGGTTACTCGCTGGTATGCTTCTCAGCTTTGCCCTGATGTGGTCTGTGGGGAAGGTTCTGCCTGAAAATACAGGAGGACTGTGTTCAAGACATCCTCCCTCCATCCCGTATGCTTTCAGTCCCTCTGGCGCCCTCTCCTCACCTTGTGGTAGAATTAGGCGTGCTCTCCGTCCTGCCTTCTTTGCAGGGGCGCGTTGTCTTTCATGGGCGAGTGCGGTCCAGTTACTTCACTGACGTCGGCCCGTTTGATATTGTTCAGGTAGGTCTTATTGCTGTTCTTTAGTTTTGTTGCTATCCTGCATGCCTTTCTTTGTTTAAAATGTCTCTTTTTGCTCCTTTAGGTATGCAGAGCTTTAGCGCGGCGAACTGGCTTGGTTGAGCCCCGCTGCTAAATGATGGCGCATTAAGAGCGCTATGATGCAGTAAGTAAGCGCTATGCGCAGCGCTGCGAAGTCTTACCTTTGCTAACCTGTGTTTTCCGTCCTTGTAGGTCGCAGTGTTCTTCAGCGCAAGTGGAATGTCCGGAGTGGTGCCAGCCGAGAGGCGACCAGCCAGGTAAGCCTTTTGAGCAGTTTGTAATTTGTAAATGTCTCTACAGCTTTCTTTAATGTTGCCTCTATCTTCCTCTTTCAGGTCGTTCTGTCCTGGAGGCGTGCAGATTCGAGGAAGCTGTTCTCAGTAGCTGCGAGTGTTTAAAGATGAAGACTGCAGGTAAGATGCTGCTGCTAATGATGTTCCTTTTGTCTCCTTGCAGGTTCTGCTTCTCCGAGGTTCGAGGGAATAGCTGGACACGGTGAGCGTCACGTTGCAAGCTGCAAAGTAACACGAAACATGTTCTGCAGTCAGGGTGTGGTTTATATAGCCCAGGTAAAGTAGTACCAGGGAAAGTAGTTCCAGGCCTGCCACACACAAAACACTAGACCGCATAGCTTGGTTCTTAGGGAACCAAGCTATGTGGATGCCTCCATGTTGGCTGACAATACAATAAAGTAGTTCCCAAGCACATTGTTGTTCATGGTGTATGAGCCTGGCGCCATAGGCGCCAAGACTGGCCCTATGAGGGCTTTTGAAGAGGATGCCAGGCTCTAGAGGCCCGAGTCCTGACTCCACCTAGCCAATGGGTTTGCCAGAGGGGGTTTTGGGCGAGGGTCGTGACAGCAAGGCCCAAGGCAACTTAGGGCTGGACAATTTTAGTTAGGGATCATCTCTGTGGACCATAAGTGCATAATGCTTGTCTAACCTTTCCTTTGCAGGACGTTGTGATGTGTATTCTGCCCTATACCAAAGTGAATGTATATATGTATTTAGTTTGATAGTGTTCTGTTATATGGCTACCTTCTAGTAGTCATTTTTCTACAAAAATGGGTTTGGCAAGTAAAGGATAGCGAGGTTCAGCGCAAACGACCTGAGTTATAAGGAGTGGGGTGATAAGCGCTGCAGGTGAGTGTAGGTGTGGGCACTTGCCAAGTCCACCACCTAATGGGACAGAAACAGATTGTTTTTACAAACACACTGCGCACACACATGATTTAAATTAAAGTAGGTGTATATTTAATTCCCACGAAGGTAGCCTGACACGTGTTTCAAGCGACTTGCTCTTCTACTGAGGCTACAGGTTTATGTACATGCAAAATTAGGCCAGTACATGAGAAAACAGAAAAATGTATAATATATAAGACCCAAGCGACAAAGCAAAGAACAACTGAGAGGTCAACACACAGTAACACGTTAAACATGTGAAAGTATATAGCAAGCACAAAACAATTGAAAACATGGTATCAGAGAGATCCAATTGCAAAACAATTTTGAAACCATATAATGAAACAAAAATAGAAAACAAATCAGGAAATGGCAATTTGAAAATCACATTAGAGAAGAGAAGGGGTTAGGGGAAGACAAAATTGATAGAAGAATGCGTTAGCATTGATGTTCAAAAATGGGCCATCCAGTTAGGCAGTTAATTCACCAAAAATTGAAACAATTTACCTTTACAGGGGGAATCCTGTGATTCTGACACTGAAGCAAAAAATCAAAAGGGTAGACATTGAGTGTCAAAATTGAGGTAAGCCCGTGAGGGAGCCTTAAGACCGGAGGGGGAAAGTCTTACCAAAATAAATGGTAAGCGGCAAATAGGAGGAAGAAACAGTTGGCTGCACTGTAAAAATAACATGCACTGATTTAGTGATGCGCTATAATAATGAGCAATTTAGCCGAGAAAAAAAATATATATAAAGGCAGAAGTCTTCGTACCTTGAATTGTAGTCACAATGTCAATTGGAAAGCGAGTTTGCTTTGATACTGCAGGCGCGGGAGTCAATGGAGCCACGCACGTTGCAGCAAGCCCAAAAGCAGACGGAAAGAGACAGAGACAGAAAATGAAAGTAATTAACAATTGAGCCGCGGTGAGTGTCTAGCCACTAATTGTGAAAGCGATTGGTCCCTCTGAGTGCTAGGGGTCTGCGCAAAGGTGCTGGTCTTACCAGCCTCTCGGCCGTAACTGAGAGCAGGAGCTTGCGCGGCTCTTGCTTGCATAATAAAAGCATGGGCAGGCAGCCGACTCGACGTGCGAGTACCGTCGGAGGGGCGCCATCTTGGGTGAGGGCTCAGGCTTGAGCAGGCATGTAGGGATGATAGTAGTGAATACAGGTCTGGAACCCTAATGCAAAGGCAATTTAAAAAGTGCTTGAATAAACTGTATGTGATGCAGTAATGTGTTGAGGTAACTTGACACTGCGATTGGAATGCAATTGAATATGAAAAGTTGCGAGAAGAGACCGGGGAGACAGTTGTGACACATGGGATGTGGGAAATTGAAAAGAGACATAATTAATAGTGGGGGCAGGAAGACCCATGTCCCATGCTTTGTCCATGTGTCAGCCGAAAGGAAGGATGGGAATAAGGAAGTGGAAAGGAAGATCAACCTGAAAAATCGGGAAAGACAATTTCAATTCAAAAATATGAATGTGGAATCGGATGCAAGTAGGCCCACTAATGAGTAGGGGGGGCGAGTCATCCCCATGCATCTGCTTCTGAGTCCTGCCAGGTTTGGGCTGATCAATTTCATCCATTCATTATATGAGGAGTAAATGCTAATTGGATGGCCAATGATGGAACCATATTTGCATCCCGAATTGGAATAGATGACCTACTAGTTCATAAAATGACAATATAAAGGCAATTGCTCATAAAAATACAGATAATTCGTGGTCTGTATTAAGGCCTTGTGTGACAGTGCGATATTGACAGATGAAGCAAGCCTCTAATTGTCTCAATTTGAGGACTAGATTACCCCCACGTTGTGGAAGGGTCACTTTCGCCATCCCTGTGAATTTAATTTGTGCGTTGTTATCCATTTGATGGACTTGTTGCCAGTGTACCGACAGTCGGTACTTTGAATCAACCTGGGAAATGGATGCCAGGTGTTCCCTTATCCGAATTTTTAATGGTCGAATGGTGCTACCAATATAGCACTGTCCACACACGAATATTATGCAATATACACAGAATTTGGTGCTGCAATTAATGAAAGATTGGATTCTATGGGTGCCCAATTTGCCAAATTCAATTCTGCAGGTTTCATATGCATAAGCACACATAGAACATCCCCCACATTTCCGAAAGCCTTTGATATCTGATTGATGTAACCAAGTGCTTGTATATTGGGGATTTGACATAAAAGAGGGTGAGAGGATGTTCTTGAGGTTATTGGCCTTGGTGTAAATGAAACTGGGCGAGTCATCAATCCAGAAGCCAATATCACGATCAAGCTGTAGGATATGCCAATGTTTATTGACTATTTTATACAGACTGGAACTATCTGCATTGTATCTGGTAATAAACTTCAATTTGTTGCTGTGCGTGCTTTGAGAACGCACTTTGGGAGTAAGCAAATCCTCTCTCTTCATGGATTTAACCTCACGTTGTGCTTTATCTAAGAGGCTACTTTTATAGCCTCTTGTCAAGAACCGATTACAAATTAACGCCCATTCCGTAAAAAAATCCTTGTTTGAGGAGCAATTACGTCTGGCACGTACAAATTCCCCTTTAGGGATATTTTGTGAGACAGATTTCTTGTGGTAGATACTCGCATGTAGCACTGCATTCACTGATGTGGGTTTGCGATAGGCCTTAGTTACAAATTTGTTGTCAGAAATGCTGATCGATAAATCCAAAAAATGAATAGTGTTGAAACTGTACGTGTGGGTGAATTGAATACCCCAAGTATTAGAGTTTAAGTATCTCACAAAATCCGTGAGAGAATCACACGAACCTGTCCAAATCAGAAACATATCATCTATGTATCTTTTCCATGTGTGAATATATGGTGAGAACAAATCTTTAGCAAAGACAAATTGTTGCTCGTAATGATGCATGAATATATTAGCAAGGGCCTGTGTATAGCTGGCTCCCATTTCTATGCCGATCCATTGTCTGTAAAAAGTGTTGTTAAACAAAAACACATTATTGGAAAATGCACATGATAATAAATCTTGTACTAGTTCTATATGCTCTTGGAAGATCTAATCAACATTGGCAATTGCCCTCTGGTGATTGATGGTAGTGTATAAAGCCTTCACATCAAGTGTCACTAATAACATGTTAGGTAGTACAGTAAGTGAGTCTAGAATGTGTAAGATATGCATGGTGTCTCGAATAAAAGACGGAATGGAAGTTACCAAAGGTGCAAGACATTCATTGATATAGATGGAGATTGGCTCTAGAATGCCACCACCCCCACTCAAGATAGGTCTCCCTTCTGGAATGTTAATAAAGGCTTTATGAATCTTGGGTAGGAAGTAGGCTGTGGGGATCACAGGGCCGTCTACAATAAGGAATTGTTTCTCAACATCTGTTAACAGACCTTTTTTGTGCCATCTGGACACGAGTGAGTTCACTGTTACTCGCAATTGTTTGGTTGGGTTGGATGCAAGAACCTCATAGCACCCAGGGCAATTCATATGTTCTAAACCCATGGTAATGTAGTCACATTTGTTCATAATCACCACATTGCCACCTTTGTCTGCCTCTTTAATGATTAAATTCTTGTTCGATGCTAACTTACGTAAAGCTGATTGTTCTCGAGATGACAAATTGCGTGTACTCACGTTGGACTTGATAACCTTGTCTTGTAGTTTGTGAATGTCATTAATGACTGATTGGTGAAATGTGTCTATTAGATTGTATTTAGGAAAAGTAGGCACAAATTTGGATTTAGTTGACAACTCCTTTATATTCAAATTTTGCTGCTGTATATTGAGATCATGTAACAGGTCCATAACATTGACCGAAGGGTCTTGGTCACATTCATCAAGGGACATGAGCACATGTGTGCTCAGCATAGTTTGAAGTGTTACATCTGAGAGGGGAGGCGGGTGTGATTTGGATTTAAAGTACTTGACTTGAGTGGCAAAATATTTTTTTAGTTTGATTTTACTAATTAATTTAAACAAATCTATCTGCATCTGTACATATTCGTTAGAGTCAGTTGGTGCGAACGAAAGTCCCTTGTTCAGGAGAGTACGTTTGTCTTGCGAGAGAGGGTAAGTACTCAGGTTATGAATCAGATCTATCTTATCTGATTCCTCAAGGTTTGCCACTTACCATTTATTTTGGTAAGTCTTTCACAACTTTCCCCCTCCAGTCTTAAGGCTCCCTCACGGGCTTACCTCAATTTTGACACTCAATGTCTACCCTTTTGATTTTTTGCTTCAGTGTCAGAATCACAGGATTCCCCCTGTACAGGTAAATTGTTTCAATTTTTGGAGAATTAACTGCCTAACTGGATGGCCCATTTTTTAACAACCATGCTAACGCATTCTTCTATCAATTTTGTCTTCCCCTACCCCCTTCTCTTCTCTAATGTGATTTTCAAATTGCCATTTCCTGATTTGTTTTCTATTTTTGTTCCATTATATGGTTTCAAAATTGTTTTGCAATTGGATCTCTCTGATACCATGTTTTCAATTGTTTTGTGATTGCTATATACTTTTCACTTTCACATGGTTAACGTGTTACTGTGTGTTGACCTCTCATTTGTTCTTTGCTTTGTCGCTTGGGTCTTATGTATTATACATTTTTCTGTTTTCTCATGTACTTGCCTAATTTTGCATGTACATAAACCTGTAGCCTCAGTAGAAGAGCAAGTCGCCCGAAACACGTGTCAGACTACCTTCGTGGGAATTAAGTATACACCTACTTTAATTTAAATCGTGTGTGTGCGCAGTGTGTTTGTAAAAACAACTTGTTTCTAGTAATTTTTCTATAGTGTGTTTTGTCCATAAATAAATAACTGTATTTTTATACACCTAAGTGTAATTGTGGCCCCCATTGTGTGAACTCATTGTGGACCCTTTACAAGCTCACCCCCTCTCAAGAACTAAGCCTAGACCACCTGTCACTGTTACCTAAACTGGTTTGGCTACAGCTACCCAGAGTTGTTCCTGTCACAGTATAGGTTGGCCTTCTATAGATCTGTCCACCAGGCGAGAGTATAGAAAATCAGTCCTAACAGAAACTAAGAGCAGAAACATTGCGAGATAGTGTTTTCAGGGAAGACATAAGATAGCAGGTGGAACATTATTTTGAGCACAACATAGGGAGCGTTACAGAAACAGGGACAGTGTTGGATCCTTTCAAATTAGTCAGAAGGGGCACAGCCATAGCTAAAGCAGGAGGGGTCCAAAAGGACCTAGAACGACAAATAGCTAGTGCAGAAGCTAAGATTAAAAAGCTGGAAGGGTTCGAGGCCATGGGGAAAAAGGCAGAAAAAAAACACTCAGACAAGAATGCCTAGATCACTGGGAAAGACTGAGCAACTACAGTTATGCAAAGTGTACAGAAAAACTGCACGGGTAAGGTGATAAAACTGGTAGAGTATTAGCTTGGCTGACCAGGGACAAAAACACTAGAGAAGAGATAGTTGAGATAACAGATGAAGGCGGAGAAACTGAGAGGTCCCAGAAAGAGTTAAAGTGGACCTTTAGAACCTTCTACCGTAATCTCTATGGGGACAACTCTGACTCTAGAGAGACAGAAATAAAAGAAACCCTAGAAGACATTGGCCTGCCCATAGTATCAGTGGAGCAAAAGACAATGTTAGATGTGCCAATTACAATAGAAAAGATACAAGGGATAATAGCCACATTACAAGCTGGGAAAACTCCAGGAGGCGACGGCCTCCCGGCAGAGTTCTACCGGGAATATAAAGATCTAATTGCCCCACAACTGCTAGAAGAGGCATATGAGGAAAGGAAACTACCAGACAGTATGGAACAAGTGGTCACTCCCGATCCTAAAGCCAGGTAAAGATAGGAAGCTATGCGAATCCTCAGACCGATAGCCCTAATAAACCAAGACACCAAAATCCTCACAGCTGGTACTCGGAGAGAGACTTAAGAAAGTAGTCGCAACACTGATATATCCTGACCAAATGGGCTACATCCCGGGCAGGGCCACAACAGAAAACCTGAGACAACTCCAGGCGGTAATAAACAGAACACGTGCTGGTCAGAAGGCTGCGCGGTAGTGGCATTGGACGCCATTAAAGCATTCAATTTGGTTAGATGGCAATGGCTGTTTGCATCCTTGGAACAATATGGCATAGGAAACAGGTTCATGAGATGGATATGCATGCTTTACTTAAGCCCAACGACAAGAGTATGCACTGGTAAACACATCTCGGACCAGTTCTTGATTCACAGAGGCACCAAACAGGGTTGTCCCTTGTCACCCCTAGTATACATCCTGACCCTAGAACCCCTGGCAATACATATGAGGAAAACACTTAAAGACACAGGGCTACGAGTAGATGGGTCACTACATGTGATAACCCTATACGCAGATGACATACTGCTTTATAAAAGACACCCAGAAGACAACCTAGAGACCTATCTGGAAATATTGGAGAACTTTGCAACGCTATCGCAAATCTTGATTAGCAAGACAAAATCCTGCCTCTTCCCCCTCGCAGGATGGATAGGGATTGAGAAAGATCAACTCCCACGTCTAGGACTTCAATGGAAAGTCCTCTCCTTCTGAAACCTAGGAATAAATATACATCACAACATCAGAGACACTCATACACAGAATACAGTAAAAACAAAACTAGGTCTAGAGGCTTCTATTCAATTCTGCAGGAAATTGCCCCTTTCGGTAATGGGTAGAAGTGCCCTCTTAAAAATGATAGATCTTCCCCACCTACTGCATCATTTCACAAACGTACAATACCTCATACCAAGAGCCTTTGTCAGAGACCTAAACTTGACACTAGGTGGCTTCATATGGGGAAATGGTAGAAGGAGAACCGCACTTGACGTCCTATGCAGAGATTACACAGAGGATGGGGTACGTCTTCCACACTTTGAACTCTATTGCCTAGCAGGGCAACTCCAACATGTAGCAGGATGGTTAGCAGACTCGGAAACAAGAGACCATGTCCTCATGAGACCCAGCATAGCGCCCTTCCATTTGAAAGAAGCATTGTGGCTGAAGACAACCAGAATTGCGACCCTACAACACTTCTTCAACTAGGCAGGCAGATATGGTCCAGAACCAAAAAGATACTGAAGATATAAGAGCCATACTCCCTCAGATTCTGCTGGCGGCCCTACACGGAAACAACAAGGAAAGCAGAAAGTACTGGGAGGAAAAGGGGTTAATATCCATAGGAGACCTCTATCTTGCAGGGAAACTACAGACATTCCAAGATCTGGTAGAAACACACGAACTACACAAAGGACAGTTCATAACGTACACCAGACTAACATGTGCACTAAAAAATACATGGCTAGCCTTCCCAGATCTAGAAGACCAAAACCCAACTCAGGCACTGCTATATGATGTGTCAGAGGGAGGACATATGATCTCCCGAACATACCAAGGTCTGTTAGAAGCAATACCTAAAGATCTAAACAGAGGGAAACAAACATGGGAACTAGAGGCGGGAAGGGAATTTACAGAAGAAGAGCGGTTAAAAGCAATGCTATACCCTAAGAGAGTCTCGAGAAAGAAATGCTAGGCTTAAACTCACCCAGTTCTACACATTTCCCAGGGCGTATATGACACCCCAGAAAATATTGCAATTCCCGGGGGCAGGGATGAAGGGATGCCCAAGATGCAGAGAAGAAAGGGCTACTATGACACATATGTTCTGGTCCTGCCCAAAAGCCTGTGAATACTGTCAAGAAATAGAAACACAATTGAAAAAGGGAGGAATAGGGGGTCAGGAATGGACAGCAGAAGCATGCCTTCTTGGGATCTATAAATACCCCAGGAGAGAGAGAGCAGTGACAAAAATTATAGACCTCGCATGGGTGCTTGCTAAGAGAAGAATAACGATGACATGGTAGGCCAGAGAAAGGCCAAGAATAGAAATGTGGTGGATTGACTTTAAATGATGGACCATGGCAGAGACGGCAGTATCACACGAAGCACTCCAGACAGGCAGAAGGGAAAACTCTGAGGACATAATAACGTGAAATACACTTGTACAAGATCTGTTCACCTCGTCAGATGACAAACCCTCCTGAATATCAGGACCCCCCACTTTAACCTTCACTAGAGACCAATGATGGACACAAAGGAATATAGTCATGTACTCCTCACCTGAAGTGAGATCCCAATGACCCAAATGGTTTAGATCCTTGCAAATATTACATATCATGCTTACAGTTACAGTTTGTATTGGGGTTGGGGTGGGAAAGGGTATTGACAGTGAAAGGGTATTGACAGATGACTATAAGTAAAAATGTTGGATGTGTAGAAATACAAACAATCTTGTTGCAATATGAGAAATATCAATACAAATAATTTTTTAAAAAATGTTTCCTGGGCAGGTTTTAAAAATTATAAGTAAGTAGACAAAGTAATGTTGGATGAAGGAGGCGCTCGAGAGTGCTCGAGAGTGTGCTTTTGCAATACTGGATGTTTGGTGGCTTATTTGCTTGGCATCTGTGTAGGTTGTATCCCCACAATATAAATTCTTCCAAGCCTGAGCCACGGTGAAGAAATCACTTTGTATAAAGGTGAATTGTGTTGGCAAAAGAACGTAAGTGAATGGAGTGGCCAAAATGTATTGTAAAATTGAGAAAGATCTTGCACCTTTGTGTCAAAAAACTTTATTACTGGAGGCCACCAGGGGGCGCAGGCCAGATGGATGCCTGACTGATATGCTCTGTTCCCTGCCCTGGTATATGGCAGAGCTTAGGTGGAGTTGAATGCCCAGGAGCCACCACAACGGCTCTCCGGACCTTGGAAGAACTGCTGCAGCTGTGGGGGTGATCTGAAGTGCCCACAACCCTGTGCAATGGCGGAAACAGCTCAGGCTGAGAGGCAGGGTGGTACAGGGCAGGCTGTGGGTAGAGAGGCCTGTGGTGCTGCCAGGTGGAAGAGGTTCATAGCTGGCAAAATCCTGCGGTCCTGGAAGATCGGAACGTCACCTGACCGAGTGCAGACCTCCCATCATTCACCCCCCCACACACACCTGCGACGCCAAAGGTGAACGGCGCCCTGGGACTGGTTTGCTCCCCCAACCTCCCTCGGCTGCCCACGCGAGAAGACTGGTGGTGGTGCTGAACCCCCCGCAGGGGAGAGACGGAGAAGAAGGCCAAAGGGGCAGGACTGCTTTCCTCCCCACCCGCTGTGGGATTGCGATGGCCGCCGGAGCGGGCCCCCATTTTCAGCGCAGGGTCTGTTGCAATACTAAAGGTGCCAACACACAGCGGTCTTGCGGGAGCGGGCTCAGCGAGGAGCTGGCAGGGACGTGGCAGACGAAGGGACTGAGGCCCAAGAGAATTGGCGGCCCGCAGGCGAGGAGCAATAACGAAAGGGAACAGATTAGGGTGAAGAGGACAGTGGCCGGCTGGTGCAAAATAGTCCACTTGGATGAGTTGGAAAGAGACACTCTCACAATACCAGTACTCATAGAAAGGGAAAATGGCGAAAAGCGAAGGGGGATGGAGGGCCCCACCCATGCACAGCAAAGATTGGCACCATTAAGACTGATATACAAGCAATCCCGGAGGAGATACGGGGTATGAGAACAGACATTGCCGCCAAAGTGGCAGATCTCTCGACAAGATTGATTACCCTGGAGGACAGGATGGAGGGCCTGGAGTCAAACCATACCTCATCCATAGTCCTTGAGACGCAGGTCGGGGCTCGCCGCCAAGAAGTGGAAAGGCGGGAAGAGGAACTTCGGCTGTAGGTGGAGGACATTGATAACAGGGAGCAGCGCAACAACCTCTGCTTCTTTAGTGTGTGGTGGAGTCCCCAGTGGGCTGGAACGCAAGATACAGGAGATCAGGGGGATGGTGCTGTGTATCAAGGAGGGGGAGATGGTGCCCCTGGACAGAGTGCATTTTGTGGGCGGTGGAAGAAGAGTCCTCGCTCGGTCATCATCAGGATTCATTATTACTGAGACATGGTGGATGTGGCCAAGCATATGGGGTTCATTGATCACGAGGGCTCCTCAGTGGCCAGTGGCCAGGATCTCTCTGCCCATACACTTTTGCGGCACAAGAAATGTGACCCCTACGAGATGGCTCCGGGACAAGGGGGTAAAGTACAGGTGGGGATACCCCTTTGCTCTTATCTTTGAATGGGAAGGTGAGAGACTTTAGGTGATAACGGACAAAGACATTAGATGGACCATGGAGAAACTTGTGGGGCATGGAATGGCTGGCGACGGGGCCGATTGACTGGGAGGGCCCGTCAGCCAAGTGAGACAGCAGTGTTGGGGACGCCACGTGGTCGACGAAGGATCCAGGGTGCCAGTAAGTTCCAGAAGCTCAATACTCAATCCTCATGAGGGGAGGCCACCTGAGGAGTTCTGGGTGGGTTTATTAAGGTTGCAGGCCTAGCCTGTGGGTCACATCACTGTATGTGGGGGATCCCCCAAGTTTGATAGTTGTTGGACACATTCTCTTTGCATGGAGGCTGAGGGAGGGAGATGGGGTCTCTGTGGGTGACTGTTATATGGGAGTGTGTTTCCTTGGGTTAGTTTTGTATTACGGGGTGGCTAGCGGGGGCACCCTGTTGGGGTGATGGGGAAGGGGCGAGAGATGGGGTTTGGTGGCGACCAGGTGGGGGATTTGGATGGGGTGCAGCATGTCATGGATGGAGTGGCAATAATGCCTAGGAGGGAGGAGAGGAGGAGCTAGGAGGACCAGGGCAGGGGTCTTGTCCCTGATGGTTAGGTCTGCAATACCACAGTATGAGGAATGTGGGACCATAGGCCTCGGTGGGGGGAGGAGGGATGGGGTAGGAGGCTGGGGAGGGGAGGGAAGGGGAGCAGAGGGAGGGAATAGAGGGCAGGGGGGTCTTATGCAGCCAGCTTTATTTATTTATTGATCCATTTGTCTGAGGATGGTAGGCAGTTGCGTACTTGTAAGTTACTCCACAGTTTTCCACATGACCTGCATGTAGTGAGACATAAAATTGGATCCCGTGTCAGAGGTAACTTCCTTAGGAAAACCACCCTGGTAAAAATACCAAATAGGGCCTTAGCCACAGCCTGAGCTGTAACAGTTCTCATAGTTATGACTTCAGGATACCTAATAGCATGGTCTACCGCAACCAGGATGAACCTGTTTCCTGAAGATGTTGGAGGGTCTAAGGGACCAACAATGTTGATTCCTAACCTCTCAAAAGGGACTCCCACCACTGGCAGAGGAACCAAGGGTGTCACCTTCTTGGCTCCACACTTTGCCAGAGGTTTGGCAAGTGTGACAGCTCCTACAGAACTTATCTACATCAGACCCCAACTTAGGCTAGTAGAAATATAAAGAGAGCCTTTCCTTGGTCTTCTTGAAACTCAAGTGACCAGCCAAAGGTATCTCATGGGCTGACTGTAGGAACTGGAGTCTGCTTTCAATAGGCACTACAAGTCTTCAGTAGTCCCCTGGGATAGACTTAGTCGGTTCATTGTAGAGGAGGCCATCAACCCAGTACAACCTATGCTTCCCTGGCTCTTGCCCATCCAGCTGGCAAGCTGCTTGTTGGCAAAGACCTTCAAGAGTAGGACACTCTCTTTGACCTCTGCTGAAGTCTGCCCTACAGGGTCCACCTTCTGCCAGTAAAGACTGCAGCTCAGGATGGTCTGCAGGATCCAGATCTCCAACAGGAGCAAGGTCCTCTTCCAGCTCTGATTCCTCAGCAGCTGATTCAACCACACAAGGTGGTTCCACACACTCAGCCTCAGCTGGTCGAGGAGTCACAGGTGTGACTTTGGACAGTTCTCTCTGGGATGTCCTTGTTGGTAGCACAGGAGTGCTGTTTGGTTTCTTTCTGGAGGCTTTAGGTTTCCCCTTTTCCTCTTTCCTTTTTGAAATTGCAGTCAGTAAATCCTGTGGACTGTGAGTTATAGTTTCTTCTATAATCTCCTCTGGAGAGCCTTTTAAGGTGCTCTCCCTGGCCTTCCTAGTCTGCTCCTGTTTCCTTTAGCTGGGAGGCCTGGGGGTGCTTAATACAAATCCCAAGAGTTTTTAAGTCATTCCCCAACAGGACTCTCCCAGGTACTTCACTCTGCACACTTACAGGTATTTTGACAGTCATTGCACTGGATGAGAGCTGGTAGCTGTGGAAGCATTTGGACAGGGCCTCCAGCAAGCTTAGTTAGGTATTTAGGTGCCTTAGCAACATCCTCTACCTTGAAAAATGATTAATCAACTACAGTAATGCTGGCCCCAGTGTCTCTGGTGGCAGGGTTCTCCTGACCATTCACAAGAACACTGCCTTTGTAATACTCTTTAGTATTGTCTGGAATGAAATTGTAAACATCTAAGTTCTGCTGTTCCTACAGACCCAGGGCTACTAAATATAAATGCTGGCTGAGACTTTCATGGGTTCCTGAGCCAGTAAGTGAAAGTTTCCACTTGCCATTGGTACTTCATCCTCTGGGGAGAAGGCTAAGGAGACAGCGTGGATCCCTGAAGGTTTACCCTTACATCTGGGATCCCCTTTCACATGGTCAGTTGACCCACAAGCATAACATTTTCCAAATGTCTTTATGTCTGACCTCCCACTGGTTTGGCACCAGGAGGTGCACTAGCATGATTCGGTTTCCCTTGTTGCTTACCCTTGTTATGTTTGGGGCCCTCTTTTGGAGTGGGGGTATTGGAATTCTCTTTGTTGTCTTTCTTGTGGTGCTTTCCCTCATCCTTCTCTGAGCTGCCCCAGAATCCTTGTGAGTAGCCCTGTTGGCAACCCACAAGTCAGCAGCCCTTGCTAACTTCTTTGGATCAATTTCCTTAGAGTCAGCCAAGTGCTGTCTCAACTCAGGAGAGCAGGCATCATAAATAGATTCCAACATACACAGATTTATCATACCTTCATAAGTGTTAACTCTGTAACACTTAACAAATCCATCTATGTGTTTCAAACATTCAGTCACCCAGGTAGCTCAAGGGGTACCATCATGCTTTTTGAGGGTTCTAAACCTCTTAAGATACTGGGAAGGGGTCTTCCCAAACCTAGCCATCAAAGGTAGTTTCACACTTTCATACTCCTTCCTGTCTATATCCCCCAACTCCATTACCACATCAGTTGCAACAGGGGGTAGCCTAGAAAAAAGCCAAGGATTCAGCTGATTCCCTGTAATGTCTTGAATCCCATGGTTATATTCAAAAGCAGCCAACCAATCCAAAATATCAAGCTTAACCCCATACATACTTACTGCATCGTTGGGCATTCGAGATCTCTTAGGACTGGAAGACCTAGAAGACTGTGGGAGAGAACCAGTTTCAAGAGACAACTTTTTCATTTCAAGTGCATGATTCAACTCCATTTCTCTGAGTTTAAGTTCTTGATGTTTGCTTTTAGTTTGTTCTTGCATACTTTTAAATTCCAATTCTAGTGAAATCCTTTCCAGAGAGACAAATTCAGGACTTAGTGTTGGACCTGATGGGGTCCCTGTGGTCAAAGATTGAGGCCTATGAGCTAGTAGAGGTAAAACAGGGCCTACATTTTGGGACTCTTCTGCCTCATCTAACTCATCAATAACATTTGAGCTACCCTCTGAAAAATTATCATCCTCATCAACATTTTCCACATTTGCTGCAGGGGCAGGGGTTTCAGACCCACTCCTCAGACTTTGGTATTCCAACACTGTTTCTATCAATTCAACCTTTTTGCCTTTTACAGTGAGATTCCTAGCTTTACACATATCTCTCAATCGATCAACTGTTAAAGTGACTAGGGTCTCCTGTCTGCAGCTATCCATATCAGACAGGATAAAGCAATAGCTTCTCTAGTGTTGCTTAGCCTTGTGAGGGTTATTTGAACAAAGGTAAGTAGCACTCTAAATGTAACAAGTATACTTTATCCTCATCACTGTACCCCAGTGTTAAGCAGATTCACATGCAGTACCCTTGGGGAACACTACATGCAATTAAGACTACAAGTGGCAGTACAATTTCACCTTTGGTACAAGCCTGTACTACACAGTAATGTGGTAGCAGTGGCTGAGCAGCCAGACTTATCTCAAGAGTAAAGTGAGCAGTAGAACAAGTTACACAAAGGACCAACAAATACTGTGATTCAAACAAACACTTTCTTAAGTTTTCTTGGTAAAAGAATATACATTTATTTACACAGTCATTTGGAAAACATTACACTAGTAACAGCAGCTCAATATCATATACTAATATACTACAAATACACAACCAATAGGTTACTGAACAAGTTCAGCTCCCCTGCAGTGGGGGCAAAATGGATCTTCAGTTACTTTAAAAAGGGGTAAAAAGACAAGGTTATAAGAAATGAAGCACAAATACTTTCATAGGCAGGGCAAAGGGTTTCAGTTAACTACAACCAGCAATTCAGTTCATAGGCCTGGGCCAAAGTCAATGGTTCAGAGTCTTTTTATAGGAAAGCACAGTTCTGGTAGTAAACGGTTAAGTCTTTGCCACGGATCTTAGAAGCATTTGGTCAGACGAAAAGTTAGATGTTAGTTTAGTGAAGGACACGCCTTCAAAGTCGGGAAAGTTTCACAAACTTTCACAGCGGTCGAACAGAGTTCTGCACCGCCACTGCACAGTACCTTATAATTGAAGAAAAGCTGTAGCTGAGGCAGTTGTTCCTGGCAGTTCCTGCAGATCTCGCTGTTCCTGAGCTTCAGTCGTGGGGACAAGAAGGACGACGTCGGGAGGTTCCTGCACTGCCCAGGGAAGAGGCCACAAGCTTGGCAAAACGTTGGTTTAAGGTATGAGTGCCTTAAAGTCCACGAGCTGGTTTCCTTCCCCCCTGGCTATAAGGTTTTCAACTTTCAACAACACTCTGAAGAAAATTTGACCAGGTTGGGGACGCTATCCAGGTGGCTTACGAGCTTGTTGTTCCCACCAAACTCAAGGTGAGAAGTTAACCTTGGAGGGATTCTCTGTCGATGGAGTTTCAGGCAATTCGGACCTGCAGCAGGGCTTCACCGGTGGACCAGGAGTTGCAGCAGTCGTCTTCCTTCAGCTCGTCTTTGGTTATTTCGTTCCAGTGGTCGACTCTGCTTTCCAAGTCCCAGAGACCTGCTTTTAAACCGTTTTCCCCCATTCATTCCAGCCTGGCTGTCACTCATACACCAGGGTGACTGTTTTTGCCGGACAACCAGCCTGCCAATCATGCCAGAGTGCATTCAAGTCTCCTAGGAGACTAAGCACAGGGAGTTTCGGGCACCTCCCTCACATTCTGCCCACCCGAGACACTCAGGCATCAGAGGAGGGCTTGAGCACTGAAGCCTGCCAAAGGCCAACGAACAAAGGGACCAAACCTGGTTTGGCACGCAGAGACAAACACAAGAAGGACCTTTCCTAAAAGAAATGGCGAAAAAAGGAGACCGGAGTCTGTTTTTACAGATAGGTCTTGGGCGCCATATTGGAAAACATGGCTGACCCGATTTTTAGCTACCAGCGTTCGCGGTCGGGAAAAATCATGGTAGTTTGTTTAAAACCACTGCCACCAGCCATTTCAAGTGGGAAAGAGTAACATTTGACTGTTACATGAGTGTTTAGACTTAGGGGAAGCTAGGCAACCCCTCCAGCACTCTATAGGAAGATAGGGTGTGCTGGTTCTGTAAATTTAAAAAGACTAGTAAAGTCAATTTAACTTTACATGCTCTGGGAGAGTAGTCAGTCCCAGAGAAGGTGTTTAAGCCTTGGGGAGTATGAAAGGCACCCCTGTGTCACTGCACTGAGAGTGCTGTGTGACACACAGAAAGAGATGATGCTCATGGAGTTGTTTTAAAACTCCTTATCTAAAGAACACAAAAGTAAAACACATCAAAATACATGGAAGAGTGGGAAAAAAGGCTCACACTCTTCCCAGGTAAAAAATCAAATCCTAGAAATCCAGCAAAGTTACTGGGGGTCTGAAAAGGTAAGAGAAATTAGCACTTTCTTGAGAATTCTCCCTAACACTTGTTCCTCCGCAGACTAGGGGATAGGAGGATTTAATCCACTCCTGGATGAATCTCCTTACTCCAGTCGGTCAAACGTCCTGGAGAGACCATCAGCATGTTGGTGGTGACACCCAGACCTGTGTTCATTTGAAAAATCATACCCTTGCAGGCTGATTGACAATCTCAGTAGTTTAGGGTTTTCCCCTTTCATTTCCATCAACAATCTCAAGGGTTGGTGGTCAGTCTGAACACAAAAGTAGATCCATATAAGTATGGCCTAAACTTCTTCAGTGACCACACAATAGCAAAACATTCTCTTTCAATGGCTGCCCACCTTGTCTCAGGTTCCTTCAGCTTCCTGCTGATGAAGCAAATGGGGTGCTCCCTACCTTTCTCATCCGCTGACTCAGAACTGCACCTATACCTGTATTTGAAGCATCTGTCTGCACAATGAAGGTTTGGTTATAGTCAGGAGCTCGTAGGACTCGAGCCTGATAAAGGACTTGGATCCTGCCTTTGGCACTAGTACAACTGGACTAGACCATGGATTTGTAGATGGCTCTATCACTCCGAGATCAAGCATCTGGTTGACCTCCTCCTTTATGTGGGAGCTTACATGGTCTGACATCCTGTAACCTCTGCTTTTAACAGGTAAACAGTCACCAGTGAGAATATCATGCTGGCCTCAAGGGGTCAAGCCTGGTGATAGTGAAAACAAGAGAGGCAAACTGATTTAACAGAAACTTGCACTCCTCCTCTTTTTCAGGTGTCAGATTAGAAGAGAGATTGACTCCTATTTTCTCATCTAAAGGCTGGCCTCTGAATACGTCAGGTAGAGGTTCACTCTCCTCCTCCTATTGGCTGAAGCTCGAAGCAAAGCTCCCACTTCTGGTCTTGAGACATACGCTTTTAGACGGTTGGTGTGAAAGACTCTGAGAGCCTCTTTAGGATTGCCTAAGTCCACCAAATAGTTGACCTCTCCAAGTTTTCCCACAACCTTGAAGGTTCCTATCCACTTGTCCTGTAAGGCCCTCTGCCTTATCGGAACCATAACTAAAACTTGCTGGTCTTGAGCAAACTCAACCATGTTGGCCTTTTGGTCATGCCAATGTTTAACCAGAGCCTGACCTGCTTTTAAGTTATCTGATGCTTCTGCCATCATATGTGACATTCTCCTCCGGAGACCTATCACATAGTCAGTGACTGTCACTGGCTTGGGAGAAGGAGCACTCTCCAACTCCTCCTTAATTAGGGCCAAGGGACCTCTAACTGGATGGCCATAGAGAAGCTCAAAGGGACTAAATTCAACTCCTTCCTGAGGGACTACTCTATAAGCAAATAAAAGGCATGGCAGTAGACGGTCCCACTTTCTCCTAAGGGTTTCCTCTAAAGCACCTATCATGCTCTTCATTCTACGGTTGAACCTCTCTACTAATCCATTTGTCTGAGGATTGAGAACTTGTAACTTACTCCACTGTTTTTCCACATGGCCTGCCTGTACTGGGACATAAAATTAGATCCCCTCTCAGAGATAACTTCCTTAGGAAAACCTACCCTGGTAAAAACACCAAGTAGGGCCTTAGCCACAGCCTGAGCTGTAACAGTCCTCATAGGTATGGCTTCAGGATACCTAGTAGCATGGTCTACTACAACCAGGATAAACCTGTTTCCTGAAGAGGTTGGAGGGTTAAAGGGACCAACAATGTTGATTCCTACCCTCTCAAAAGGGACTCCCACCACTGGGAGAGGCACCAAGGGTGCCACATTCTTGGCTCCACTCTTGCCAGAGGTCTGGCAAGTGTGACAGCTCCTACAGAACCTTTCTACATCAGACCCCAATTTAGGCCAGTAGAAATATAAGGAGAGCCTTTCCTTGGTCTTCTTAAAACTCAAGTGACCAGCCAAAGGTATCTCATGGGCTGACTGTAGGAAATGGATTCTGCTTTCTAGGGACACTACAAGTCTCCTGTAGTCCCCTGAGATAGACTCAGTCGGTTCACTGTAGAAGAGGCGTCTTCTCAGTACAACCTATGCTTCCCTGGCTCTTGCCCATCAAGCTGGATAGCTGCCTGTTGGCGAAGACCTTCAAGAGTAGGACCCTCTCTTGGACCTCTGCTTAAGTCTGCCCTACAGGGTCCACCTTCTGCCAGTAAAGACTGCAGCTCAGGGTGGTCTGGAGGATCCAGATCTCCAACAGGAGCAAGGTCCTCTTCCCGCTCGGATTCCTCAGCAGCTGATTCAACCACACAAGGTTGTCCAACACACTCAGCCTCAGCTGGTGGAGGAGTCACAAGTGTGACTTTGGACAGTCCTCTCGGGGATGTCCTTGTTGGTAGCACAGGAGTGCTGGCGGGTTTCTTCCTGGAGGTTTTAGGTTTCCCCTTTTCCTTTTTCTTTTTCGAAATTGCAGCCAGTAAGTCCTGTGGACTGGGAGTTATAGTTTCCTCTATAATCTCCTCTTGAGAGCCTTTTGAGGTACTCTCTCTGGCCTTCCTAGTCTGCTCCTGTTTCCTTTTGCTGGGAGGCCTGGGGGTGCTTGATACAACTCCAAGAGTTTTTAAGTCATTCCCCAACAGGACTCTCCCAGATACTTCACTCTGCACACTTACAGTTATCTTGACAGTCACGTTATTGCACTGGATGAGATCTGGTAACTGGAAGCATTTGGACAGGGTCTCCAGCAAGCTTAGTTAGGTATTTGGGCACCTTAGCAACATCCTCTACCTTGAAAAAAGATTCATCAACTACAGTAATGCTGGCCCCAGTGTCTCTGATGGCAGGGGTCTCCTGACCATTCACAAGAACACTGTCTTTGTATTACTCTTTAGTATTGTCTGGGATTGAATTCTAGACATCTAAGTTCTGCTGTTCCCACAGACCCAGGGATACTAAAGAAACACTGGCTGAGACATTTATGGACTCCCCAGCCAGTAAGTGAAAGCTTCGACTTGCCATTGGTACTTCATCCTCTGGGTAGAAGGCTACGGAGCCAGTGTGGACCCCTGAAGGTTTATCCTTACATCTGGGATCCCCTTTCACATGGTCAGTTGACCCACAGGCATAACATTTTCCAAATGTCTTTATGAATGGGGGTTTGTTCTGACCTCCTTCTGGTTTGGCACCAGGAGGTACACTAGCCTGATTTGGTTTCCCAGGGGGCTTACCTTTGTTATGTTTGTGGCCCTCTTTTGGAGTGGAGGTATTAGAATTCTCCTTGTTGTCTTTCTTGTGCTTCTTTCCCTCATCCTTCTGAGTTACCCCAGAATCCTTGTGAGTGGCCCTGTTGGCAACCCAAAAGGCAGCAGCCCTTGCTAATTTCTTTGGATCAATTTCCTTAGAGTCAGCCAAGTGCTGTCTCAGCTCGGGAAAGCAGGCATCATAAACAGATGTCTCCTTCTCTCTTCGTAAGTGTTAACCCTGTAACCCTTAACCCACCCATCTAAGTTTTTCAAACATTCAGTCACCCAGATAGCCCAAGGGGTACCATCATGCTTTTTGATGGTTCTAAACCTCTTAAGATACTGGGAAGGGGTCTTCCCAAACCTAGCCAATAAAGCTAGTTTCACACTTTCATACTCCTTTCTGTCTATATCCCCCAACTCCATTACCACATCAGTTGCAACAGGAGGTAGCCTAGAAAAAAGCCCAGGAATCTGCTGATTCCCTGTAATGTCTTGAATACCATGGTTATATTCAAAAGCAGCCAACCAATCCAGAATATCAAGCTTAACCTCATACATACTTACTGCATCTTTGGGCATGCGAGGCCTCTTAGGACTGGACGACTTGGAAGACTCTGGAAAAGAACCAGTTTCAAGGGACAACTTTTTCATTTCAAGTGCATGATTCAACTCCATTTCTCTGAGCTTAAGTTATTGATGTTTGCTTTCAGTTTGGGCTTGGATTCTTTTAAACTCCAATTCTAGTTTCATCCTTTCCAGAGAGACACATTCAGGACTTAGTGTTGGACTTGATGGGGTCCATGTGGTCAAAGATTGAGGCCTATGAGCTGGTAGAGGTAAAACAGGGCCTACATTTTGAGACTCTTCTGCCTCATCTAACTCATCAATAACATTTGAGTTACCCTCTGAAAAATTATCATCCTCATCAACATTTTCCACATTTGCTGCAGGGGCAGGTGTCTCAGACACACTCCTCAGACTTTGGTATTCCAACAATGTTTCTATCAATTCAACCTTTTTACCTTTTACAGTGAGATTCCTAGCTTTACACATTTCTCTCAATTGATCAACGGTTAAAGTGACTATGTCCTCCTGTCTGTAGCTATCCATATCAGACATGATAAAGCAATTGCTTCTCCAGTGGTGCTTAGCCTTTTGAAGGTTATTTGAATAAAGGTAAGAGTAGCAATCTAAATGTAACAACTATACTTTATATACCAGTGTTAGGCAGAATCATATGCAGTACCCTTTGGGAACACTACACACAATTAAGACTACACGTGTAAGTACAATCTCACCGTTGGTACAAGCCTGTACTACACAGTAATGTGGTAGCAGTGGCTGAGCAGCCAGACTTATCTCAAGAGTATAGTGAGCAGTACAACAGGTTACACAAAGGACTAGCAAATACAGTGATTCAAACAAACACTTACTTACTCACGGTTTCTTGGTAAACTAATATACATTTATTTACAGTCATTTGGAAATCATTCCACTAGTAAGACAGGCCTTCAAAGCCCCACCCTACCCACTTTCTCTACACCCACCCACCCTACCCCCTCCCTCTCTACCCCCACCCACCCTACATCCTCCCTCTCTAACCCCACCCACCCTAGCCCCTCCCTCTCTACCCCTACCCACTCTAACCCCTCCCTCTCTACCCCCACCCACCAACCCTACACCCACCAAACCTACCCCCTCCCTCTCTACCCCCACCCACCCTACCCCCTCCCTCTCTACCCCCACCCACCCACCCTACCCCTTCCCTATACAGACTTGTCCACCTGCATGTAAGGAAGCTATATTTAGCCCTAAAAACACCAACAGCAACATACATGGTCAAGCTGTTTTCAGCCCTAATGAAAGTGGTCTCACACCACTGAAACCGGTCGGCTCATCACAACACTGTACCTGCATTTTTGAACGCAATATGTCAGAATACAATACAATCAACCCCAATGAAGATAAGGACTGATCAAACACACAGCAATATAGGAAAAATTCTCTATATTACCAACAGCAAGACAAATAGAAAAAAACAAAATATCTAAAAAAAGAAGCTGATGCAAGGACTGTAGGTCCCAGATATACCAAATATGCCCACCTCCCAGAATATACATTAATCAGGGATAAGTGGGGGTCTTTTAAAGAAAAAACCTACCCTCAAGGGAAACCTAATAAAGTCAATGTTGCTTCATCTTGAGGACAGCCTTTTTTATCAAATTTAATTTTATTGGTTTTAACATTAGAAGTGAACGTCTGGGTGGGTGTATATTTTAAACATACATAGTTACATTTCAAGATTATTATGTTCCACCCGCACAATATTCTAACAGTAAGTACATGTCCCATTCTAATGAACGAACATTTTAAATCCCTACCCCCCTCCCTCCCTCCCCTTGTCCTGGCACATAAGACTTCCGGGTTTGGTATTTTAGCTACAGCAAGCCGTAGTGGGCGGTGTGACGTTTATCTCTGGTTTTCACTGGGATCATGAGTCAATGATAAAGTTTGTGATAGGCATGGTTAGTAGACACTGCGAGATTAGGTGCTCAGTCTCAGGTGGGGCAGAGCAACTGCTGTTTTCATTGGTGTGGTGAGTCACTCGTGGCAGGGCCGGTGATGTGGAGCGCCGTAAAGTCGCTCCAGGCTTCCTCATGTCGTGCAGCCTTATCGTGCAGGGTTGCCGTTATTTTCTCCATTGTGTATATATTCATGGCAATTTGTAACCAGTCCTTTTTGTCTGGCAGGCATGGGGATTTCCACTTGATAACTAGGCTGGCTCTTGCTGCCAATAGCAGGGGGGAGACTAGTCCCTTTGCCCTTACCAGTTCGTCGTCCTCTTCTTCCAGACCAAAAAGGATCAAGACGGGGGAAAGTTCTCTCTCTATGCCGTCTAACTGCTTAATCTATCCCAGGACCTCTTGCCAATAAACACAGACCTTTGGGCATTTCCACCACATATGCCAATAATCGGCTTCCATACCACATTGTCGCCTACACCTCGGACTGGAAGTTTGAAACATTTTAGACAGTCTTTGTGGATCGTATTGCCACCTGTGGAGTAATTTTATAGCATGCATTTTGTACTGGGCGGCAATCGATATCTTGGCCGGCGTTTCACAAATTTTGTCCCATGCTCGTTGGTCAAAGTCTCTGTCGAAATCTTTTTCCCCATCTCTCTTTGAGACGAAGACTCAGGGTATGGTCTTTAGTGATTAGGGCCTTGTACATGCGGGTTATTAAGCCTTTAGATGTGTTGGTCGTGTCCAAGAACGCCTCAAAGGGTGTAAGCTCTCTCTGCATAGTGGCCTTCCATTCTTTCCTCAATAACACCCCTTTTAAGCGCAGGTACAAGAAGATCGGGATCGGGCAAATTTGAAGGGCTTCCTCTAGTTCCGAGATCGAGATGAACTTCCCTTTTCTCCACAGCTGGCCAACCCTCTCTAGTACGGCATCAAACCAGGTTTGGTATCTGGCGTGTTCGGGGAGTTTTTCTCAGATCCCAGGGGACCAGAGATGGCTCAGAGGGGAAGGCCACGTGGTGACTCCAGACATTCCCTTCCCTTTCTTCCAGATGTTCCACAGAGATCCGAGTATTGGGTGATCACGCAGGCGTCTTCTGAGCTTCGATATGGGGACCCATAGCCATTCTGCGAGGGTTACGTGGACCAAGTTGTCATTATCCAGCTGGACCCATTGTAGATCATTTCTATCGCGCAGGTGTGGGATCAGGATTCGTTAAGTTGTGTAGCCTGGTAGTAATGTTCTATATCCGGGGTTTTTTCCCGTCCCACAGGAAATCTAGTATGATCCTCTTGACCTGTCTAAAAAAGTGGTCTGGGATTGTGATGGGCAGGACCTGGAAGGGGTATAGGAAGCGTGGGAGGCTCACCATCTTGATTGCATTTAGGCACCTCATCCAGGAGATTGTAAGCGTTTTCCATTTTGTGAGATCGGCTTGGAGGGCGCTGAGAAGCTGTGGGAAGTTTGCTTCATAGAGATGTGCCAGGTCTCTCGTCATGTTGATCCCTAGATATTTCAGTGTGGGGCCCCCGACAATTAGGCCAAGGTGTTCAACCTCTCTTTGCTGCTCCGGGGTTGGCTCGTGGAGTGGGAAGAAGATGGATTTAGTCTTATTTATTTTGAAACCTGAAAGCGTGCCGTATTCCTCTATGAGGTGTATTGCCCGTGGAATTGATGACAAAGGATTCAATACACGGAGAAAGATGTCGTCAGCATACAGGGCCAGTTTGTATTCTCTGCCATTTACTTGCATGCCCTCCACTTCGGCATCTGCTCGGAGAGCTTGGGCGAGTGGCTCTAAGGACAATGCAAAGAGTATTGCTGAAAGGGGGCAGCCTTGTCTCGTCCCTCTACTGAGAGGGAACCAGCGGGAGAACTGAGAGTTCACTGCTACAGAGGCCTTTGGGGCCGTATAAACCGCTTTGATCCCTCGCCGAAGAGTGGAGCCCAGGCCAATTTGCTTCAACGTGGTCTCTAAAAAATTCTATTCAACTCTATCAAACGCCTTCTCAGCGTCAATTGAGAATAATGTTGGCATATTTGGTGTTGTTTTGGCTTAATGTATTAAGTGGAGTCTTTCGAGTCGAGTCTGCACCTTGTCTACCTAGGATAAAGCCCACTTGATCGTTGTGGATTATTGTGGGCATGTGTGACTCCAGCCGTGCAGCGAGGATTCTTGTATAGATTTTGGCGTCGATATTCAGGAGGGATATTGGGCGGTAGGAGGCACACTGCTTGGGGTCTTTTCCTTCCTTGGGAATAACTGTTATTAATGCTTCTGAGAAGGAGTTGGGGGCCACACCGGATTGGAGGATGTTGTTAAAGAGATCAACCATAAACAGAAGGATGGCGTCTTTATAGGTCTTATAGAACCCCCCGTGTAGCCATCATTTCCAGGGGCCTTTCCTGCTGGGAGTCTTTTGATTGCATCCTCAATTTCTTCTCCTGTAATGGGAGCGTCCATGTCTTGTGTTATTTCTGGCGGGAGGGTTGGCATAGATACTTTGGTCATATAGTCTGCAATTGCCTCTGTGTGTGGGGCAGCCTGAGACGTGTATAGTTCCTCATAGAAGTTGGCGAAGGCTTCAGGGACATTGGGAGGGCAGTGGTTGTGGGGTGTTTCTGCATTGTGTACCGTAGGAACCCATCGCTCTCGACGTTGGCCGCGAAGTCTTGCGGCAAGTAAGGCTCCAGCCTTGTCCCCATGTTCATAATGCTTTTGCTTCAGGCATTGGAGTTTGCGCACGATGCCTCCTATTTCTAGTTGTCGTAGTTCCGCCCTTTTGTCGTTGGCCTGCTTGATCTTGTGAAGTCTATCAACGTTCGTAGATTGGGCCATGCGATCAAGTTGGGTGATTTTGTTTCGTAGCCTACGTACTATGAGTTGACGTTCTCTTTTCTTCCCTGCCCCCTACCTGATGAGAACTCCTCTCCACGTTGCTTTGCCTGCTTCCCATACTATATTCGTGGAGATGTCACCTGTATTGTTTTGCTCAAAATATTGGGTGATGTCTTGTTCAAGTTGCTCCCGGAAGACCGGGTCCTTGAGGAGCGTCTCATTGCAGCGCCATTTGGAGCTCTTCCGGGGAAGAGCCATCTGATCGAGGGTGACCGTAACCATATCATGGTCTGACCATGTGACAGGTGATATGGTAGATTCCGACATTGCTGCGATGAGTTCCGAGGTCAAGTATATATAGTCAATTCTGGAGTATGTGGCATGTGGTGCAGAGTAGAAAGTGAAGGCTGTTCGGTTCGGATTCATGTGTCTCCATGCGTCCCTAAGATCATAAGCGTCCATCATCTCTGAAACTCATGGGCTTCTGGCTCCAGACGATAGAGTTGCGGAAGGGTTGCCTGCTTGCCTGTCCATATCTGGATCCATCCACGTGTTGAGGTCGCCTCCCAGAATCACTTCTCCCTCTGCTTTGTTCATGACTTTGGGTATTGTTTGCTGAAGAAATCTGGACTGGCCAGTATTGGGTACATATATGGACGCAAGTGTGATGATAGTGTCCTGTATCTTCCCAACCAGTACAAGTGCTCTGCCACTTACATCTGCCCCGGACTTTAAGAGCTCGAATTGGATTGCTTTGTTAACTAGTATGCCGACTCCAGCCTTTTTCAGCGGGCCGGAGCCCCAGTATTCTGTGCCTAGTTTGGCGTATATTACTTTCCGTTCATCTCTTTTACTATATCGGGTTTCCTGTAGGAAAAGTACATCTAGGTTTACTCTCTTGAACTCTCTGGAGACTAGCGACCTTTTGGTAGGGGAATTAAGCCCCTTAACGTTGAGCGTGCCAATTCTAAGTGTACCATGCCTATCACTTGATTCATCACGGCCGTTGATCAGTGGTGAGTCTTTTGGATTTGCTAGTCACGTCACATTGCCCATTGCAAAAGATTGTCGCCTTGGAAGTAATTCTATAAGTGTCTCGAGCCGAGAGTTTTGGCCCTCCCTCCCCCCCGCCCCCTTCAAGGTAGTAACAGTAATACCCATTGTCCTCTGTTCTAGCTTTTTGTCCATCATTTTCCGCATGAGGATCTGCGTCCAGATGTGATGGCGTCCGAGTTGGACCCGGTGCATGCAGCCGGTCTACTGTCGGACCATATGTGGGGGTCGTAACTGCACGACCCCAATCGTGAATAATATCTCTATAACATTGTGAGCCCCCACCCCCCATTTCTTTGAAAATCAACTTAAATAACATCTTAACAAGCAACGACAACTATTATTGCGAAATGGTAATTAAAATGATACATGCAGTTTTGTGGATCATTGTCCATCGGCAGGTCCTCTTCGTAGCTCTGATGGCCAGTTTACAATGAGCCGTACATAGCAGCTGTGGTGTGCTGGGTTCCCGTTTACTGATGAGTTTCCGGACCATAGTATCCGAATGGACATCGCCGAGCTGAGGAACCTTTGTGTACCACATCATTTGTTACTGTTCGGCGTATCATTGGGCCGTTTGTACTTCCGGGATCCCTTGACTTTTTTTTTCTTTGGGCCTAGTGATCCCCATTTCACATTATCTTGTGCTGGTTCGTCTTGTGATCCTTCCTTTGGGTTAGCACCAAGGAGGTCTGTGATACAGTCTCGAATTTCGTCCTGAGAGCGGAGTATTATCCTCCTACTTCCATGCTCGAATGTGAGGGAGAAGGGGTACCCCCACCTGTATCTCGCGCCCTGATCTTTGAGCCATTTTGTTAGGGGGCTACAGAGACGTCGCAAGGCCAGGGTAAGCGAGGATAAGTCCTGGTAAATGGTTATTTGGGATCCGCCGAGTGTGAGGGTGCCACCTGACCTGGCCTTCGGGAGTATCCTTGGTCTGTCTTGGTATTTGTGAAACCTGGCTAGGACCGATCTCTGACCACCTGGCGGGCCACCAGCTCTGTGTATTCTTTCTATTGTAGGTTTGTCGATATTCTCATCATCGGCTAGGATTCTAATGGTGTTATACATGGTCTGTTTGAGGTCCTCCTCTGTTTCTCCTTCCCGTTCCGGAATTCCGAAAAATGCAGGTTGTTTCGCCTCTCTCTATTCAGACGGATGTCTTCCTCCCTTTTCTCTATGTTGCGCATTCTGAGGTCTATCGATGCTTGATTATTCTCGACGCCCTCTAGTCGCTCCTCTATGGTATTGACCCTCTGGGTCATCTTGTCAAGTTTGCTGCCTAAGTTCGCCCCCATATTTCTGATTTAGCTCAGGAGAGCGGCTATGTCCCCCTTGGTGGCTGCTTCTCCCGTTTCCGAGGTTCCGTCGACATTTTGCAATTTATATCCAGGTCGGAACGGGATGTTGTGTATGCATATCTGGCTAATTTGCTTTTGGTGCTAATATGCTGCTTTGGTGCGAGGAGGCACATGCCCCAGGAGTGGGGCCCAACCCTCTGCACCAATGTGGTGTATCAATCCTGAAGTGTGTTATAGAACGGTGTCCAGAGTGACCCAGAGTTCAGAGGTGTTATGGTGGGAGGAGGCACATGCCCTCGGTCCAGGGGCCCTACCCTCCGTCTGCTGTAGCTTCAATTCTGGGGTCTACTGCGATGTCGGGGGTGATCCAGTATCGCTGCGGGTCCGTATGAGGGCCCGGTGGAGTGGTGTGGGGGCAGACTCAGTGGCGGGGGTCCAGCCTTTAGCAAAAGTTCAGGGGGGAAACCCAGGTGGGTATTCAGATTCTTTCTGCTGTTGGTCTACTTGTAGCCCTCATGAGGGGCAATAGATTGGAGTTTTTGCCAAGGGGGGGCACTCGTCGTAGTGATGGGGGCCTGGCCCTCTGCGTCGCCCTCGGGTTCGGGACTGGCTCCTTGCCTTGTAAAGTATGAATTCTAGTGGTGCATTCAAGGAGGCTTCTGGGGGCGGGTCCACGGGCACCTGCTTTGGGCGCTGGGTCGCAGGCTAGGGTGTTGGGTTAGGTAGGGGGGGACCAGACCTGGCCTGGGGTGGTCTCGGAGGGAGAGCATGACACCTTAAAGCTAGGGGGAATCCGTTGGCTCCATGTCAGTGGCTGCGTTCGAGGGAGTGGCCGCTG
Organism: Ambystoma mexicanum; assembly: GCF_040938575.1. Taxonomy (NCBI): domain Eukaryota; kingdom Metazoa; phylum Chordata; class Amphibia; order Caudata; family Ambystomatidae; genus Ambystoma; species Ambystoma mexicanum. Next base: position 315,124,874 of record NC_090929.1, read on the forward strand.
GGTGTTGGCTGCAGGCCCCCCTGGTGGTCCGGTGGGGGAGAGCGGGTCCTCTGCTGGGGGGGCCCCCTGGATCCGTCCCGCCTTGTGTCTCATTGCGCCCTTGCTGGCAGATGGAACTGTTGCGCAGGACGTAATTGTGCGGCCTAGACCAGGCTCCGTAGTGGTGGCACAGAGAAGTGTCAGGGCAGGAGCTGGGAGGGTGTTTTCATCTAATAGATGGGGCCTCTCCCCTCAAGCCCGCAGCATCTCATTTGGGCGGGTCCCCGGGCCCTCCACAGTTGGGACACAGGGAAGGACCGGCGTGTGGGTAACTCGCTCCGGGAGGAACCCGCACTGCAAGTGGCGGCACTGTCAGTGGAGCCGCCCGCGGCTGCATCCGCGTTTCAATACGCGGCTAAAGGCGGGGAGCGGGAGAGGGATCTCCTATGGCTGGCGGGGTCCCGCCTCCAGTCTACAGGCCTCTCGCTGGAGGCACCTCCGGGAGATGTAGCTTCCTTGGGGGGCTGCGATACCCCCGCGTGTCCCTGGGGCGGAGGAGGAGGGGGTCACCTACCCTTTTCGGAGTGCCGGAGCACTCTATGATGGCCTCGCCGTTCGGCGCGAAAGCACCGGCTGGATGGGGGGCTCGCGTCCCATTGCCACCGCAGGGCCCCCACCAACTTCATCAGGGTTTCTGAAGTGTGTGCAGTGAGGGGACTGTCTCTGGGAGCCGCAGCGCGGCCCGTGCCTCTGGCGGGGGAAAAGCACGTCACAGCTCATAGAAGGCCCACCGGCGCTGCAGCTGCTGCGTGTGCAGGCGGGCGGGGGGGGCTCCTGTTAAAGGTTCATTCTTGCGTTCCAGTCCACCGTTTTACGTTAGGCTTTCACTCCGCTGGTGGGGGACAGGATCACACTGCCTGGGCTGAGGTTGTAGCGCACGTGGCGGGGGTCACTTTTTGGGGCCTGTGGTCCAGAGCTCACACGAAGGTGCTCCTCATCCGTGCGCCCCCTGGTGGCCGATACCGAGGACAGCCTTTTATGACAAAACAACAGAAGTAGCTCAAAAACCTTTTATTTTTTAAGGAACTATTATAAATAAAATTACCCAAATCCTAACGTGGCAAAGGTACGAGCCATATATGATAAGGAGTAGTTCCTCACGCATCTGCTTGACGAGTCCCGATCCAACATTGAGGGTCTTTGAGCGCAAATTTCTCCCTTTTACCAGAAATATGGGTGCTGAAAAGTGGGGGGGGGGTGCTTGGGTGTGAGGAGAAGGGGCTAAGGGGCTCCATGGCAGGTAGGCCCTGAGTTCTGGACCGTATCGCTCCGAAAATGATTTGATTGTAGTAACTCTGGGTGAAGCATAGCCTGACTGAGGGACGATGGTGCAACCGGTCATTGGGCCTTTAGACTGTTTGTAGGGAGGAAGGTTACCCCTGTGGAGGGATGCCTAGCATAGGTAGTGTATGTGGGCTGCATGGGGGAATAGAGAGGGCACAGGGTACTGTGGGAGTAGGGGGAGGGGCGGGTGAAGGGTAAGGGGGAACAAATGGGGAAATATGAATGGTGCCTGTTTTGCAAGTTACCGGTTTGTATCCTGTGATCACGTCATCCGTTTCGAGTTTATGAGGCTGGAGCTAAAGTGGATAGGGTGGTGTAATGGAACTGGGCTCATTCAAAAGCTTTTATTGTTATTGTTATATTCCAAATGCTAATAAAGTTTAATTCTAAAAAATATGTTAAGTGTTTGTACAGTGTCATGTCCGGATAGACTTTATTGCATTTCATTATGAGACATGGTGGTGCCTTACTTGGGAGTATACTATCATAATGAAACAATACATGGCTATCTATAGTGAGGCAATATAGCCTGAGCTTCCACTGCAGGCTGAGTTAATTTTACTGTATGGAATGTGAGGTGAGTGTGCGACAAACAGGGTAGGTAGGGAGAGAAAGGCTAATTGTCTGTACTCCTGTTTGAAATAACATTCTGGCACCTTTCTGTTATGTTAGGTACTCTGTGACGAATCTGTGGATATTGACCCTTCTACCGTAGGGCAGACCTTTCCCATGGGGGCAGGGTGTGCGTCCACAATACAATCGTCCCTTTGGGGGTGGTGCATAGGGGGTGGATCACATGAGAAAGGAAACCCCTTATAGGATTGGGGACAACCCTCCCAGGAGAATGCTGTATACCTCTGCTTTGATACACCCACCCTCTTTCCCAAAGCCAAACCCTCCTTCCCTCTTTCCCACCAGTGCCAATGGGCCTCATTACAAGTATGTCGGTGCAGAATGAGCATGCCGGTAATTCGTCTTACCGGCACGTTTCCGCACGGACATACTCTGAGTTTGGTGGTGATGGGGTGCCGGAAATTACCTCCAGCTTGCAGCTGGAGGTAATTCTGGCACCCCACCATCAAAAACTGCTGGTAATACCTGCTACTCCCCACATGGAATCCAATGGGAGTAACTACCCTTGCCAACACTTGCTGGGGATTGACGGGCGGGATACCCTCATGCTTAAAATGAGGCACAAAGAGCCTCATTACGAGTTAGGCGGAAAATCTGAGGTAAATCCTCCATGAAATAGCCCTGAGGACTTACTGTTACCGCCACTTGGTCAGGCAGAATTTCCATAGTTGTGGTGTAATTCCCCATTTATCTTTGGGCCGTTTGACCAAATGGGGCTTTTTTTTGCAGACTTACCACCAGTTCGGCTGATTTTTCAGCGTTGAGTGGGAAGATTTACCTCCAGGGTTTTCCTGGAGGTAAATCCTCCACTCAAAACACAAACTCCTAATTTGGCGTAGTGGTTAAATTGGTGGTAACCCAGTTACTACCAATTTTACCACTTACCGCCTAACTCGTAATGTGACCCAATATCTTTTATTGTAAAGTCAGCCAACCTAGTATGTTAGACCTGACTAAGGCACCAGAGAACACAATTTTCTTTCTATATAGTTCAATGTTAAGAAGATAACTAGTAGTATGAAGATCACTCCAGAGAACCAGAGTGAACGGTCTAGTCTCTCACGGCATGCAATTGGTCAAAGGCAATAGAAAATAGCCTAGGGAAACCAACATGGGACGAGCTATCCTCCTCCGAGGAAACCCAGGAGACACTGACCCGGCCATCAGGGAAAAGCACCATGAGATGGCGTGCACAGAGGCTAATGGGAGCATGAAGGTAGTCCACGACGAAGGAACTATGCTGACCGCTGCCCAAGAAACCCTCCAGGCGTCCCAAACTTCGGGGAACTGTTGGAAACCAAAACCAAAGCCCGAGAATAAAGCAGTGACTGGTGGAGCAACCACTGATGATGGGTTATACCCAAACGCTGCTGGAGACAGAAACCACAGCCTGAGAAAAAAGAAGTAACTGGCAAAGTCACTGCCGAACCGAGATAACACCCGAATGCTACCAATGCCTCACAGCGGAGCACTGCCCCGGGGAAGACCGCCACGGGGAAGACACAAAACACAAACACAGGTATGCAGCAAGACCGAGAGATGCTAGAGGTCCAGGAGGAATCGGGGAACATCTACAGAGCATGAGATAAGAGGGATTGGGACCCTGAGACTAACAGAGAGAGAAAGAACCAATTGTATGCTTGACAGGAGAGTAAACCAAGCAGGCAAGAGACATTACTGCGAGTCTGGGACCCACACCCATATGAGAGCCATAGAATAAGTGCGTTTGGGACCCTGAGAGAAACACAGTCCAGAAAGAAATATATGCTTGGCAGGAGAGTACACCAAGCTATTGCAATACCATATTGCATGTCTGGGACCCACACCCACACAAGAGCCAGAGAACCCTGAAAGCAAAAGAGATAGACAAGAAGAAAAGATACGCTTGGCAGGACAGTACACCAAGCTGCTATAATAGATCACTGCAAGTCTTGGACTTGCACCCATATGAAAGTCTAAGAATAAGGTGAAGTCCATTCAAAAAAGTACTGAGTCTGGGACCTAAGGAAGAGATTAACAGATACTACCTTTTATAATTTCCTGGGTTGTATTTGGCAGGAAAGTGAAGCAGACATAAAACCACAGTGAACAAAAATCGAAGTGCTCACTGGAAAGCTAGAGACTTTATTGTACATCTTTGGGAAAGCCTGCAAAGTACAGGGGAATGGAGACAAGTCACCTGGCTGAGTAAATGCTGTGCTTTCCTTTGTAACATTGTTTTTAAAGTAAAGGAAACCACATGATGGGACAAGCTCCTAACTTGTCAAGTAGAACAAGAAAGAATCCATGGGAAAGGGGCTATCCCCTGATCATTGGAATCTTACATTGTGGAAAAGGCACACTTGTTTTGTTTTTTGACAACTCAAGACATTGGGAACTTTCTGTTGGCAAGCACTGTCATCATCACTTTAGTTCTGAATATAGCGTCCTTGCAAGTTAGATTTGTTACTAGTGTTAGGGTCAGAAGCAGGTTTTTTGGGCATGACAGTGACTGTTTATTTGACATCCTGACATTTTCCTTAGATTTCTTTGAGGCAGGGAAACCCCTCTTAGCTTTATGGGCCAGAGAGGCCATTTTTCCAACCCTTTACTGGTTAATAAAGATTTCTAACCAAAACTATGTCACCTTTGTGTCCGAGCCTTGCTTCTGCCTCTTCACAACTCTTACATTCCCTTTACTTCATACTCTTGGGATGTCCCACAGAACAGGTACGGGATCGGAGCGTGTGGCAAAGCAACATAATAGAATTTTCCATTTGTTTCCTGCACATATGCCCCCTGTACACACCCCATGTAGCACCTCCTCCACACACCCCACCCAACCGTCAGTCTCTTTCTCAGTGTCTGATGGCATGGTGCATCGCAACAGCAGCTGCTCCATGTTGCGCACTAAATTATTTGTAAGACATTCTCGGCACAGTGCAGAGTACCCACAGAGTTTCTCCTCTACGGACCAGCACAATTTTTGTTTGCCTTGTTTAGGAAAGTAATACTTGCGAGGCAGGTGGCTCTCTCTAGCGTTGGGCTCTCCACAGCAGATCAGCACACTGGGATGCAACTTTCGGTGACTGCCTCCCAGTAGAAGATGAAGACTTTGTTGTGTCAAGATAAAAGGTACATTATTTACCCTTTATAAGGACACCTTGTGCAGGAGAAACCCTATGGGGCCTCCCACAGCACGGGAGGATTCCAAAGGGCCCTTTCCCACCTGCATTTGTGGGGCATACCGGGCACAAACCCTAGGTCCCGACAGGAACTTGTGTGACACCCCGCTCCCTGAGCTTCAATGGCCCACTAGACTTGGAGGGAAACCCTTGGTAGCTCACAAAACTCACCAGCATTCTGTGTCCATCCCAAGTGGTCCCTAATTGTAGGGAGCGTGCTCCTTTCTGAGAAGTGCCAACTTAAGTACCCCGTACTCGTGCGAGTCTGGTGCACAGGAGGGACAATGAACCTAACCAACGGCAATGGTACAGGGATATACCTGGAGACTCACACAGCTTTGGCAACGTGCACTCGTTGCACAAGTAGCATGGAAGGCACAGAAAACATAAACGGTACACGTGCTTGCACAAGGAAACGCATAGAGATTGGCACTGCACCAACCACAAGGTGGGAAAAGGGGACTTCACCGGCCTGTGCCTCGTACTGATCAGAAGCATGGGCCTCCACATTGGGGTCAACAGGATGGTGGAACCACAAAGGAAGCATATTTCGTCAATGTTAGGGAAACCACTGGAGGAGGAGACACAGGAAAAAGGAAAGGAGGCTGCAGCTTCCATGTTCCCCTCACAGACACAGGCAGAGTTCACCAGCCTGTGCCTCATACTGATCAGAAGCATGGGCCTCCACGTTGCGGTCACCAGGATGTCGGAACCACGAAAGAGGCATATTTCGGCCTTGTTAGGGTAACCACTGGAGGAGGAGTCACAGGAAAAAAGAAAGGAGGCTGCAGCCTCCGTGTTCTCCTCAGACACAGCCAGAACCAGCATTGGTGCAGTATGCACAGACACAAGGCTCGGACCCTCGTTTAATGTGGACGGTCCCATCAAGGGAACCATACATCGGCACACATTTCTGGTAAACACCTATGACATGCCACCCCCTTGGGGGGCACATGACTCTGGCCCTGCCCCACCAATCTTTTTGCTCCATGGGGGCAGTTCACATAACCCTCCTGGGGCAAGGAGATGAGTCCCTTGTAGCTAGTGTTAAACAGTTCCTGCAAATGCCAGCCATGCAGGCTTTCTTCATGGACCTCATGAAGGATGTTATGCCCAGCCAGACTACCACCTTTGCAGGCTGAACACAAACCTCCTATATCTGTCTCTACATCTTGCCCTACGTATACATTGATGCAAGGAAACACAACATCAAAGCTATTTCTGGACAGGGATGTGTTAAGCAGAGAAGGAGGGTGAGCCCACCTCTCAATAAGGATGTTCCCGGACAGAATATATAGTTAGAATTATTGTAGCTGCCAGAGCCCCGTATTCCTCAGATTCGGACAGGTGCTTCTTCAGAGATTCTCTCCAAGCGATCAGAGATGTTCGGAATTCCTCTGCAACAGGATATTGTTGAGGCAAAAATTGTATTGGATGACCCGTACAGTATAACACAAGTTTACAAAAGCATGGGCTTCCGTTACAAACAGGAACCAACTGAGTCACTTTGTCTATCAACACATCCGCCTGTACATTCAGCAGTTGGTTTGGTGGCTTTGGTCCAAGGGAAAGCACCATTAGAATCTTCATCAGCAACCACCTTGATGCTATCTGGGAAAGAAGAAAGGGTGCTGGATGCTTTAGGCAAGAAAGTCTACTGTAATAGCACCCTTCCTTTGTGGCAGGCCAGTACAGATGCCATTCTTATGTCTTGCAACAATAAACTGTGGCACGATATGGAGGACCTTTGACAAGATTTGCCTGGTGATAGAAATGAACAATTCTCCAGCATGGGGTCTGGCATGGATTCACATGCTCATGAATATTCCCCGTCGTCAGGCTGGGAATCCTCGGTAAAGAAAAATCAGTTTAGTTTCTGATCTGTCTTTCGTAGTAGTAACCAATCACTGATCTCTGCGTCATACTGACCACAGCCAATGACTGCCATCTCCCTAAGCCCCACCTCTGGCAGCCATCTTCAGATTTGGTAGCACGTGAAGTGGCAGTATGACCAAGTGAAGAGCCGCAGAGGGGTAGGCGGGAGGGTTTGCATGTGAATCCATGCCAGACCCATGCTGGAGAACAACAGTTAAAGGTAAGTAACTTGTTCCTTCTCCAGCATGGGGTCTGGCATGGATTCACATGCTCATGAATAAAAGAATACATAACAGTACACACATGCACAACCACGGGAGGTGGCAACAGGCTCAACATTAAGCAATACCACAACTCAACATTAATCATCTCTTACCTTCTCACCAGGCTCACCTTAGGCGAACAGGTTGCGCAGCACTGCTTGGCCGACCCTGGACTCCTCCCTGGAATCCCGGTCGACGCAGTAGAATTTCGTGAAGGTGTGCGTCGACCTCCACGTAGCAGCCCTGCAGATGTCCAGCAGGGGCACACCAGATAGGAACGCCGTGGTAGCTGCGATCGCTCTGGTGGAATGGGCTCTTGGACGGCCAGGCAGCGGTCGGTTTGCCACCCGATGACAGTACATGATACAGCCGGAGAGCCATCTGGAAATGGAAGCCTCTGAGAGAGCCTTCCCCTGATTGACAGGTCCAAAGTTCACAAAAAGTTGTGACGTCTTCCGAAAACTCTTTGTGCGGTCCACGTAGAACTTCAGCGCTCTAGCCACATCCAGCGAGTGCAAAGTCCTTTCAGCCGGCGACGAAGACGACGGGAAGAAAACAGGCAACACCAAGGGCTTGTCGAGGTGGAAGTCCGACGGCACCTTGGGCATGAAGGAGGGGTGCGTCCTGAGCACTACCCTTGTGTCGTGAAAAGTCAAGTACGGGGGCTTGCAGGAAAGGGCCTGGATCTCTCCCACCCGTCGTGCGGAGGTGATGGCCACAAGAAACGCTGTTTTCCACGACAAGAACTTCAACGGAGCTGAGTGCAGAGGCTCGAACGGAGGTCCCATGAGCTTGGTCAGCACCACGTTGAGCTCCCACGCCGGGGCCGGAGCCTTCACCAGCGGGAACGATCTGAACAGTCCCTTCATGAATTCTTTCACCAGACGATGAGACCACAAAGACGTCCGTCCCGTGGTTCTGGTGTATCGGGAGATCGCAGCAAGATGAATCTTGATGGAAGCGTGCCCCAGTCCAGCCTTGGCCAGCGTCAGCAGGTACAGCAGTACTTGAGGAGCCGTAATCCGTAGAGGGTTAATCTTCTGTGCGTGGCACCAGACAGAGAACCTCTTCCATTTGTGTCCATAGCATTTAAGAGTTGAGTACGCCCTGGCCTTTGCAAGAACCTCTCTGCAGTCGGCCGGTATGTCGTAACCTCCAAACTCTAACGCTGCAGGAGCCAGGCCTGCAAGTTCAGCGACTTCGGGTCGTGATGGAGGATGGCGTCTCCTTCCCTGGAGAGAAGATCCGCGTCCACTGGCAGCTTGATTGACGGGGACGCTGACAAGTCCAGAAGGTCCGGGAACCATATCTGCCTCGGCCACGCAGGTGCGACGAGGATCATCCTGCACCGTGACCTCTTGGCTGGTTGATGAGCCGGATCAGCAACGGCAATGGAGGGAACGCGTATAGGAACAGGCCCTCCCAGGGGAACGAGAAAGCATCGCACATGCTCCTCGGCTGGGGAAACCTGCTGGCGAACCTCCGGCACTTGGAGTTTTTCGCCGTCGCGAACAGATCGATCTGGGGTGACGACGGGGAATGTTCATGAGCATGTGAATCCATGCCAGACCCATGCTGGATAACAACAGTTACAGGTAAGTAACTTGCTCCTTCCTGGCAGGGCATCATGCATTTGCTGGGATGGAAATTAGCCTATTCCACCCCCCTAGGCGCTTTCAGGTAAGGCGAACACCATATGAGGTGATGTAGCATACAAGGGGGGAGCAATTCGCACTATGAGGTAACATGTAGAGGCACTGTAGCGCCTAGAAGTATAGGCGCAACACTAGAAAACCCATAGCACATAACTCCATTTTGTATTAGGCCTAAAAGTTGCAGGCTCGCGCTGTTCACGTTCTCTGCTCACTAGGCACAATTTCCGTAACACAGAATGAATACGCAGAGCCCCGTTCCCACGGAAGTCCACTTCCTCCTCGTCCCTCCAGTGTTGTGAATATTTTGTATATTCCAAAGGAATGTGCACTACAATAGCGTAAGACAACACCTCCTCACTGCGTCCATTCATCTCCACTAAACTGCCAGTAGGCCTCTAACCCCCACCCAGCCAGTCCAGAGCCAGCCCCACACCACTGACCTGACAATCCCACCTTTGTATCCCCCAATGTGCGCATGATACCCCTGACCCAACACAAATCAAGTGTCTGCAGAAGATCTAAGCATGCACAGCTGTATCCTTCCAAGCATGTAAACATATCTCTTGTAACACGAAGTACAGGGAGGGATAAATTAAAGATCAAAACCCCGGGTGGAGACCTTGAGTGCAGGAACTGTGATATCAACAACGCCCTGAATGTATGGGTCAGCGTGACTGTATTTTATCCTCCCTTCCCCCTGGCACTATTTCCTGTGCCGCCCAGGTGCCTGCCATAATGATATAATAAACAGGCTTAGCATGTTTAGTTTAGAATGAAACAATGTAATAATGTATGCCCCGACCTTCTCCGCGAGGATGAGCCCAGCTGACCCACGTGGATCCAGACCAACGGGAAAGAACTAACCAATTACAGCCTGGCATCCCCTATGCAGCAGGCTCATGTGTAGGGTGCCTCCAATCAGTGGCACCCTTTAGTACTGTATGTAATGACGGTCCTTGTTTGTAGCAGGACAAGTCCGAACTCTCTCGAGCAGCAGATTTCTTTGCCGATATTTGTATTCTGTACAATTGAACCTTCTTATCCTTGCAACACTATCTCCAGGCCCATTTCCCTAGGTACTTGCCTCCACATTCTAGTGATTCCACAAGCCAGATTGCAAATGTGATTATTGCAGCTTTACCTGTCTTCCGAATGATGCCAAGAATCAGCATCAATCGAAGCAAATATCTATAATTTTCACACCCAGATTTCTAGTGGTGGATAGACGAGGGGAACCCCAATTCGGGGGGTTGCCTTCTCGCTACCTCTGCCATCAAGAGCATTGGCTAAGGAAGCATCTGTAGCAGGAAAGGGGGTGGTTTTAGATTATTTTGAGCTACAAGATATGTGTAGATTGAACCAGCAGATGAACTACCTGGGATTGAAGGCCATCTTTCTAGGTATGAAAGCCTTTCTACCGGCACTGGCTGGACGGCGGGTATTGATTTATATGGACAACACTACCGCAATGTTCTGCCTGAACAAAGCAGGAGCGAGGTTGCCATCTCTTTGTCGCCCAGCTTTGGAGATTTGGGCCTGAGCATGGAGTTTCTCTGATAGCCTTGGAGGAAGAGAACATCAGGCGGATATGCACTAAGTCATTTGACTCCCACTCCCCACGAGTGAGAAATCAAACAAAAGGCATTGTTGCTGATATTCCGATCCTGGGGCTTGCCTATGGTGGGCTTATATGCAATCGACGAGAACAAGAAGTGCGACCTGTATGCTCTATGTATGGAAAAGGGTCCAGGTTCAGTGGGAGATGTCTTTATATTCCCCTAGTACGGACAGCCCCTTTGCGTGTTCCCACCTCTTCTTCTGATTCCTAACATGCTACCCAAATTAAAACACACAAAAGGATGTTACGTGACTTAGTGGCCCCTTTCTGACCAAAGAGGTTCTGTTTTTTGGATCTTCACAACCTGAAGTGTTGACTCCCTTGACTTCTCCCAGATTGGCAGGACATACTCCAGCAACAACAGGGGATGGTTCACCTCCCCAGTCCACAATCCATGTCCTTGGAAGCTTGTTCCCTGAGGAGTCAGTGTAGGTCTCAGCGAGGAACGGGAGCACCACAATACACAAGCAAATGTACGTGTTTCTGTCATTGCTGCCTCAGGAGATGGAGGGATCATCGAGGGGCGACAAAGGATGGCTTTCCATCCTTTATTACAGAATTAGCAGAATCAAGAGCATCTGTGGAAGCCTGTAGAACATACTTAGCAGCCATAGGTACCTATCTGAACAACGATTGGTTTCCTTGAAAAGGCATATTAATGGTCTGCTGAGACTCTATCTCCTAAGGAGAAGTTCTCATAGCCTTTGAGATCTCAACAATGTTTGATCGGCACGCATGCAGAAACCTTTCAAGCCATTGGCCTCAACTGATTTAAAATGCGTATCTCTGAAGGCAGCCTTTTTGGTGGCGGCCACGTCTGCCCGGAAGATCTCCAAACTCTAAGCATTATGCACAGAGTATCCTTACATCATCTTCCACAGGATCAAGATTGCGCTGAAAACAAAGCTTGTTTTCTTGGCAAAGATTGTTAGCAGCTTTCACATTATTCATCTCCCACCACAGAAGCAATAAATGCCCTACACACCTTGATTGTGGCCAGGGCACGGAAGTTTTATTTGGACAGGATGAAAGGCGTCTGCAGAGGACCATGACTTTTCATGACCTACGAAGTAACGGCAGACGGTGGTGAGGGCTCCAAGGCATTGTGAGAGGTAAGAAATGAGAGACTGACACAAAGTTGTAATATTTTCAACGTTGGACATTTTATTGAAAGAAAACAGTTTCAAAAAGGACTTCCTATCCCTAACCAAATGAGTTTCCCTACCTATAAAATCAAAACTAGGGAACAGTCTGTGTCTCGTCATCCAACTTAAACAAACAGTCCTTGTGTCCAAAACGTATCTGACCCTCACATTAAAAATTAACAAGAAAATGTGCAATGGAAATGCTTCTGTTTTAAAATTAGAAGAATACGTGCACAAACTAAGTAAATCAAACCAACAGACCAATCCTTGGATCCAGGAGATAGTTCCCTTCCCCTGAATTGTTTCAGGAATTAAATGTCCAGTTCAAAGGATAGATCCTTGGGAGTGATAGAAATGTCTCTCAAATAACACCACTTCCAAACAAATGATGACTTTCAAGGATGGCATAAATGTTTCTTTCCACTCAACAATTAATTGATGCAAATATAGTGGTATACTCCCCTACCAGGAACTTGTTTTACAATTTCTTTTCTGTTCTTAAACTTTAGTTGGTTTACCTGGTATACTCTTCTGCCAGGTATTCTCCTTCTGGGCTTTAAAGATTCCCTGGTGGTATTCTCCTGCCAAGTATCTCCCCCAGAAAAGGTGCTCTGGGTTCGGAAGATCCCCTGGTGTACTCTCTTGCCAGGTATCTCTCCACCAATGCCTCACTGCCTGATGCAACACCTTCACCAGGTCTTCTCCCAATATTTTAATACTCTTTCTTTCTTGAGTATCACTTAGTTCTTACTTCTTCACTGTTTCATACTCCACTGGCTTCAGTTATTTCTTGTTCCAATTTCCCCACACGGGCATCCCGTGTATGGAGGTTTGTTCAAGTTTTTCCCTTCAACTTCATTAACACTGTTTATTGGCTTGTTCCAATTTTCCCTATATCGACCTTTAGATATGAGGACTTGTACAAAAATTGCGTTTCAGTTACTTGACTTGTAATGTTCATTTGCTTTTCATGATGTTTACTCCAACTTTCTCTCTCTTGTTCGCGGGTGAAATGATGGCTCTGCAACGTGTCTGCGCTGCCACCAGCCTTCTCCTTGCTGTCGGCTCATTCACGGTCCCCACTCTGCCTTTGCCACACTGCTTCCGGTCTCTCTCCAATCCAGTAGAAAGCACCTGCCTCCTTTGGCATAGCCTGCCCAAGCGTGTCTCTCTGTGGTTCTACTTCCTGCTGCGCCCGCTCTGCATCTCTCCTATCCCTCTGTTCCATTTGGCTCTGAAAGCCCGCCATTTTTAAATGTCCTGCACAGCTCATTGGAATCCCAACAACTAGTATGTACATTCAGCTTGGTGTGCTTCTTGCTCCACATTAACTCCTTACTCCTCTTCCTTGTGCCAGTACTATAGGTTTTCTGAGACTTGGAGTCCATTAAAGATTGAGGCTTTGCAAAGTTACAATACTTTGTGTAAATACTGGAGGGGGTTATCTGTATTTCTGCCCTCTAGATGGTTGGGACAAGGGTACAGAGCACTCCAACCAAGGCTCTGAATTTGGTAACGTTGCACGAGCAGCAAGGCTTAAGCTCTGAGGAGGTGATGCAGGCAAGTTCTTAAATACAGTGAATCCCCAAGCCCCCAGAAAGGAATGTCCACAGACTATGTTAGGTGATAACACAGCTTATTTATATAAAATAAGGTTGCTACCAATATATACACATACATAATAACTCTTTGTACTCAATCAGTTCTAGTCAAAGAATAGCAAATAAATACACTCTGAGCCTCATTACGAGGTTGGCGGCAACCCCGTAACACTGAATCCGGCGCCTAACTTCCCGGTGCCACCGGGACATTACAAGTCCAGCAATGCGTGAAGTCAAGCGCCGGATTTTGTAAGTCCCCACTCAGGACTCTATGGGAGTGGGAAGACTGAAGCACCGGCACCGTTGCTAACAGTGCCGGTGCTTCTGTAACAACTCTGCCTACTGGGGCCGCTGCGCCCAGCAGGGTCAGACCTGCCTGGCACAGCGACCCCAGCAGGCAGACTCGTATTGTGGTGGTCCGGACACAAGGGTGCCAGTGTGCTTCCCGGCACCCTTGTTTCTGGACCGCCACACTTGTAATGAGGCCCTCTATGGTACCACACAATACTTAAATTCAGTAATAAATGCACTAACTGCAGATAGTTTCAAATAGGCATGTGAATTCTTAAGTGCGGTGTAACAGCATAGATTATGGAAGAAAGGCAATTTAGTTAGGATCAGTGGCAGAATACTTTCTTTAGACTATATTAACAATTCTGTGTGAGGATCCCCCCACCTGGGCAACCTGCAATGGAAAAGTTAGGGGGTTACTTACCTTGTCTTTTACAGCCCAATTCAAAAATGTTCAATAACCCTCTACTTTCTTCTTAAAGGTTCTACCACCCCAGAGTACCTGAGAGTCCACAGGAGAACAGGATCCAAGACGAATCCCGAGGCTAGAAGATGCTCTTCCTCATCACAGTACCTTTGGTGCCCTGGCAGGCGAAGTGGCAGAGTTTCTTGGTTTCACCCGACAATTTCCTTTGAGGATGGACCCCCCCCCCCTTGGAAGAAGAAGCCACTGGGATACTGAGTACAAGAAGAAAAATGTAACCGAAGCCGCTCTGAAGTGCAGCAGTTTTACTCTTCATGGTGCTCTCACTTGGTCAACTATTTCTCTGACTGTAGGGGTCCTGGGAAGATGAAACTTGGTGTGGGCACCTTAAAGGCTTGGCAGATGAGAATAAGACCCCTGGGGACCTTCAATGACTTCTGGTGGTGATGGGTGCATAGGTCACTTTTGGTGTTGGGTTTCGAGATTATGCGGTTTTCCGACTTTTGGTTCCTGAGCCGCTGCATGGACCTCTGGGTGACTTCTGGCAAGCTGGACTCGACCACTGAAGTGGACCACACACTCTCGCCAAGTCTGGGCCTTCGGGACATCTTTTTTAGATTCTGGTGGCGGGAAACCCACCGACAGACCTTCCTCTGCACTCAGCGACCCTGGCCGGTCTCCTGCAGGAAAAAATGATCAGTGATGATGGCAAGGATGTCCAGAAGTATTCTTCAGCAGTTTGGAAATTTCGCAGCTTCGGGTGTCAAGCAGCACTATGCCAGGGTACCCCCTCTGCTGGGCGGTAGACAGCAAAGGGGCTACCAGGGGGACCTTGGGCGACACCAATCAACTTCTTCAACATGAGATGTCCAGTCACTCCTCTTCAGGACTCAAGACGACCCCTTCCCCGGAAGTCAGGCACACATGACTGGCTTCCAGGGTACTTCGGATGAAGAGCAGCAGTTTGCACAAAGGTCCCTCGTAGCTCAGGGAGAGGTCTCCTAAACAGGTCCTCTCTGGATCAGTGCTTGGAAGAACACAGCAGCCTTCGGATTATATGAAGAAATTGCAGCAGCAGACTTCTCCTCCAGCTGGGCTTCAAGGAACAGCTTCTTCTTGCTTCAGTGTCGACTTCAACCTCTGAACAAATTGGTTAGTGAGAGTTCTCCTGTTATACACATTTGGTCCCCATTCACTCAGGCGGAGCCAAGCTCAGTCAACCAATCACGCAGAAGGGCATTCATGCATGCAGGCAGGCAGCCAGTCAGGCTCACTGGCATTCAGGCCATTCACTCCACACAGACACCTATAACAAAGAATGTGGATTGGGGTAAGCACCCAGCCTTTCAGCACACTACACTGCATTCATGTCAGTTTCACTCAGGGCTGTCACAGGCATTGTGTCACAGGTAGAAACCAGATTAACAAGGGGGGTCCTGGGAGTCCCTCTGCCAGACATTAGCCCTGGTTACGAGAGACTTACCCAGAGTCTTTAGCTCACTATCTTTCACAGAGAAGAAATATCCCAAACATATCAGTCTTTGTCCTGCCCTGGGGCAGTCCAGCACCGAAATGCTAGGCAATTCTCCTCTGAACAAGAGTACCAACAGAAACCCCAGACACGTGTTTCGGTCTGGTTGGACCTCATCAGTAGGGTGGATCTGTGCCTCTCTAAGAATAGTGAGCAAGGGGTCCACGTCTGGATTCCCCTAGTAACTTAGGGTGAGACCCAAAGTTACTTAAATATGCAGATTAACAAGGGGGGTCCTGTGTTCTGATCTTGATGGTCGTGCAGATTATTGAACCTCCGTCCCCAAGTACCGCACAGACAGAAAGGATACACTGTATGTGCAATCTTTGAGGCCACAGGTGTGTTGAGCCGTCAATCAGGTAGCAGGAACGCCGGAAGGACCCCTGACCGCTGCAAGGCAATGGGTAATGGTTAAACAGGAGCAGTGCAATTGATACGAGTAACGGGTAACAATCAGTATTAACAAGGCTTACCCAGGAGTGTTGCAAGTAGGGTCCTAAATGTGGTAAGAGCCAGAGATTGTTGGTGGTGGTGAAATAGGCGTTCTGCACGGCTAGAAGGTGGGACACACCTGGGTCTGATGTAGATGGACCAGCAAGGCAGGAAGGTCAAAACCAAGTTCCAAGATTCTAGATTCAGAGAGGATAATCCAAAGGCAGTCCAAGAGAGTTTCAAGGTGCCGGGGAAACAAGGTGGAATCCAAGAAACAGAAATCCGAGGGGCAGGCAAGACAAATCCGAAGAACAGTCCGAGGTCGCAAAATCCGTGATCAGAAACAGGTAAACCAAAGCGCTACACAATCCTCAAGAGATCAGCTGTGAAGCGCTGTACCCACGTTGCCAAGATGCTTTTAAACTGATTAAGTAACCACGTGATGTGTCTCACGGACGTGTGAGACGTGACGTGGTCACGGGACGCTGGATGTTCGTTGCCGTGGGAGTCTCCGTGGGCGTGACCAGCCGTGAGCGCGCCTCCATGGTAACTGCCAGCGAAACAAAGGACGGTAGACGCTGGGGCTACAGGCTGGTGTCCTCCTACGCCAGGCAAACTGCTGGTTCTTTCTATGTGCAGGGACTGCTCTTGTTGTTAGGTGTGGTGTGGGGCTTGTGGTTGTGCGGTTCTTAATGGGGCGAGCAACGGGAGACGTGACATCCTGGGAGTCCCTCTGCCAGACATTAGTCCTGGTTACGAGAGACGTACCCAGAGTCTTTAGCTCACTATCTTTCACAGAGAAGAAATATCCCAAACATATCAGTCTTTGTCCTGCCCTGGGGCAGTCCAGCACCGAAATGCTAGGCAATTCTCCTCTGAACCAGAGTACCAACAGAAACCCCAGACACGTTTTTCGGTCTGGTTGGACCTCATCAGTAGGGTGGATCTGTGCCTCTCTAAGAAGAGTGAGCAAGGGGTCCACGTCTGGATTCCCCTAGTAATTTAGGGTGAGACCCAAAGTTACTTAAATATGCAGATTAACAAGGGGGGTCCTGGGAGTCCCTCTGCCAGACATTAGTCCTGGTTACGAGAGACTTACCCAGAGTCTTTCGCTCTAAAGACTCTGGGCAAGTCCCTTGTAACCAGGACTAATGTCTGGCAGAGGGACTCCCAGGACCCCCCTTGTCAATTTGCATAATTAAGTAACTTTGGGTCTCACCCTGTTACTAGGGGAATCCAGACGTGGACCCCTTGCTCACTATTCTTAGAGAGGCACAGCTCCTCCCTACTGATGAGGTTCAACCAGACCGAAACACGTGTCTGGGGATGCTGTTGGTACTCTTGTTCAGAGGAGAATTGCCTAGCATTTCGGTGCTGGACTGCCCCAGGGCAGGACAAAGGCTGATATGTTTGGGATATTTCTTCTCTGTGAAAGATAGTGAGCTAAAGACTCTGGGCAAGTCCCTTGTAACCAGGACTAATGTCTAGCAGAGGGACTCCCAGGACCCTCCTTGTCAATTTGCATAATTAAGTAACTTTGGGTCTCACCCTAAGTTACTAGGGGAATCCAGACGTGGACCCCTTCCTCACTATTCTTAGAGAGGCACAGCTCCTCCCTACTGATGAGGTTCAACCAGACCGAAACACGTGTCTGGGGATGCTGTTGGTACTCTTGTTCAGAGGAGAATTGCCTAGCATTTCGGTGCTGGACTGCCCCAGGGCAGGACAAAGGCTGATATGTTTGGGATATTTCTTCCCTGTGAAAGATAGTGAGCTAAAGACTCTGGGCAAGTCCCTTCTAACCAGGACTAATGTCTGGCAGAGGGACTCCCAGGACCCCCCTTGTCAATTTACACGTATAAACCAGACACCCATAACACAGAATGTGAGTTCACTTCAGACTCCATTAATACAGTTCCCACCCCAAGGGTGTACCCACAACACACAGCCCCTGGGAAAGTTCCAGTCGTCAGTCTGACAGGAGGCAGCCACACAGCCATATATGCTATTTCCACCCAACAGCCAGTTAGGAGGAAGGTACAGAGTCACGCCTTTCTAGGACTTTGGGAAACAATGTAAAAGGCAATAGAAAACAAGAGGCCAAAGTGGCCCTCTTGCCTTTCTTCGGGAATCCATTGATTCCTATGGCAGGGCCTGGGTGTCCCAAAAATGAAAGGCAATCAGAGCCACTGCCAAGTCAGCATGTAGCTGCCACCAGTCCATACCCTGCTCTGTGGGCAAAACAGAGGTGCCCAAAAAAACACATAAGGGGTACAAGGGTGTATCCCCACTTATGGGTGCCATAAGGGTGTCCCATGGGTGGTGTTCACCGAAAGGAAAACATTAAAATCTGTACTGCCAGAGGTCCAGGCTGGACCTCAGTGGCAGAAATCATAGAGAAACCACATAGAAACCATAGAAATCATAGAGAAACCTTATTAGACTTATCGGCCACGTTCTGTAGACTACTAGGTGCTATTGGATCGTTTGGCCGCGGCCGGTCTGTCTGGCCAGGTTCTGGCGTGGTTTGTCTCCTTCTTGGCCGACCACTGTCCAATTCTGACTCTTGGCTCCTTCTTTTCAGCTGCTACCATGTTGCTCTGTGGGGTCCCCCAGGGATCGGCCTTGTCCCCGGCTTTGTTTAATATCTACATTCAGCCTCTTGTTCTGCTCATTTGGCTGAAATTGAATGGGGACAAGACCGAGGTCCTGGTGGTGCACCGCCCCCGTGCGGCTCCCGGTGCGCTGTCACAGAGCCCGCCGTGTCCTGATCTCCAGCCTTTTGGCCCACCGAGTTGGGGACTTGTCCCCCTCCAGTCCTTGAGGTGAAAAATCTTGGAGTCATCCTTTCCGCATCACTGTCGATGAACGCCCAAGTGGGGATTTTTTGTATGGCAGGTGATTTTCAACTCTGCGTTCTTTGTAGAGTTCTGCCACTTCTTCCAACTCAACTCAGGCCCTTAGTTACGGCCTCGCTAGTATTTAGCCGATTAGACTACTGTAACTCGCTTCTGCTGGCACAACCTTTATATCTGTTGCTTCGGTTGCAGCTCCTTCAAAACTATGCGGCTCGTGTCTGCACGGGATGCCCCTACGGTGTTCACATCTCTCCCGTTCTCAGATCACTGCACTGGCTGCCAGTGTGGCAGCAAGTACAATTTAAATCACTGGTGATAGTGCACCGGGTCTTTTACGGGTCAGGTGCGGAATATCTTCGGGAAAAGTTCTGCCCCTATCTACCCTTCGTGATCTACGGTCCAAGGATTCTCGCCTCCTCCTTGTTCCAAGCTACCGATTTGAGCGAGTTGGCGGCCCTTCTTTTTTGGTAGCCGCCGCCAAGTTGTGGAACTCCCTGCCTGTTCACCTGAGATCCACCGATAATCATTTGGCTTTCCGTCGGCTGCTGAAAACTTACCTGTTCTAACTTTACCTTCTCTCTCCTTGTTGATAGTTCTTTTCTCCGGTTTCTGACAGCGCCAATATGCCTCGGCTATGGGCGCTTTAAAAAAATAAATTAACATAACATACATAGAAGTGGTAGGACAAGGACTAGGAGGCCATGTCCCTCCATAAGGCATTTGCAGCATTACATTCCTCACCGCACCCTCCCCAGATTAAAGTTAGGGCAACAGATTTCCCACGAGATTGTTACCCTCATCCAGACGTTCACCATACCTTCTGGAAAGGCTATCTGCATTGTCATGACTTTTACCTGGCCTATGCTCAATGGTGAAGTCTAGCCTTTGCAAGCTAATGTACAACCTGAGCAGTTTGGGGTATTCACCGTTCATCTGCATAAGCCACTTTAAGGGCTTATGTCAGTTTGGACCTTAAAGGCAGACCCTGTAAGGTAAGCTCTAAAACGCTGAAGTCCCTAAATTATACTAAAACACTCCTTTTCAACAGTTGCCCACCTAGGTTCCATACCCTTGAGTTGCCTACTGATGAAAATTATGGGGTGTTCGCTCCCTTTGTCGTTTAACGGAGACAAGACAGCTCCAATTCCAGCGTCACAGGCATCAGTTTGCACAATGAAGAGTTTGCTGTAGTCAGGGGCACATAAGACAGGTGCTCCACATAGACTTTTCTTCAAGCCATCAGAGGCCCTTTGACATTCCTCATTCCAATGAACCTTCTTAGGCTGTTTGGGTGATGGCAGAGCTGTCAGAGCGGCAGGTATGGTGCCATAGTCTGCCATGAAGTGTCTGTAGTTCCCATTGAGGCCCAGAAAAGCTCTCACCTCGGTTTGAGTAGAGGTATTCTCCCAGTCCTGTACAGACCAAGGTAGGCAACCTTCCCTCATGCTATCTGCACTTGGTTACCTTGAAACTGAGGTTGGCACTTTTCAGGCATGCAACATCTTATCCAAGTGTGTCAATTGCTTTTCCCAGGTGGAACTGTAGACAGCAATATCATCCAGGTAGGCCACACAGAAGGCCTAAAGGCCATTGTGAGCACGATTGACTAACCTTTGGAAGGTGGCAAGGGCATTCTTCAACCCAAAAGACATAACCCTAAAGTGGTAAAGCCCTTCTCGTGTTGAGAAAGCTGTTTTCTCCTTGGCCTGGTCAGTCAGAGCTATTTGTCAATAGCCTGGTGTGAAGTCAAAGGTGCTCACAAACTTGGCAGCACCTTACTCCTACGTCCCGTCCCATTTCCTCCATACTTCAGGGGCATCCCTCGCTAGGGACGGGAGACAGAACCTTTTTCACCAGACCACCCACCAGCACCACTCCCCGGTCCTCTTTTCCGCATCGATGGGTGCAGACCGCTTTCATGAGCGCTCCTGGGTTTGGTTTCGGCCTTGTAATTCCATGCACACTTTCCCCAATACTGTCTTCTGTCTCCTGTCTTTTGGTCTTCAATCAGGTACTCGGTCCTCTGGCCTCACGCTCCTCCCCAGCGCATGTCAACGTCATCTGGCTTCAGCAGGTGACCAGCCTGCAAGGGGCTCTTTCCTACATCCGACGCCCACACTCTTTACCTCCACTGCCATGGCCCTGACGGCTGTGAGGCTTCTACCGCGTGTGATGCGCTTACTCCGTGCACTCTGAAGAACAGGTAAGCTTGGTGGAGGGAGCTCTTCAAACGGTCGCCTCCAAAGGACTTGAAGAACTTCGACAAGCACCACAAGTCAAGGCCCAATGTAGGGGCGCTTTTTTCAATTGCACCCCGCAAGGGCGACTCCTTTCCCAGGAAGCGTCCGAGCGGAAGAGAGATCGTTCATGTCCTAGTAGTAGCACAGGTACTGAGGCTGCTTCAGCTAACGGCTGCCAGGCTGAGGGGTCGCTAGATCCTTCCAGGGACACTGCTGAGGGACTGCAAGGTTCTTTTACCTGGTGTCCACCCGAGGGGCTACACCCTACTACCGGACAAATGTCTGAGGGGGCGCCTGTACGCAGCACTACCGGCGACAGAGCCGAGGGCTCTATGCCTACAAGGCCTCGTGCTGAGGTGCAGTTCAGGAGGAGGCCGGGCCCAGCACGGCTAGCACCACGCCATAGGCACGTGGCATGCAACCTGACCAAATGGCCGCTGTGCCAGACAAAATGGCCCCTTTTTTTGGGGAGCACGTAGGATAACGAGTGTCCAGGTGGGACTGGTCTTCACAATGTACGTGGCCTGCAGCTTTTCTTTTAGCGTCGCAGGGCAGATACACCCCGCAGTCAGCAAGGCAGAATACGTACAGGCCCCAGCATTCACCTACTACTATGCCCGTGCCACCTTCCAACCCACCAGCCTGTGAAGACAGGTTTTTTTAAATGTTCCTCACTTTTATGAGGGCCCCTCAGATTGGAGCCATCCTTCGTGATGTGTTCAGGGACATGCTGCCTCCAGTCCCACCTCTAGCGCCTCCAGTCTATCCTCCTAAGGCTCTAGCGCCTCAGGGCCCAGCGCAGCCCCAACGATCCATGCTGGGTCCTTCGATTCTGGCTTCCCTGCCTCCTACAGTTCAGCCGGTTCGACACCAGCCTCCACAGCAGCCTCCGGCTCCGGTCTCCATACCTCAGCCTTTTGCGCCCAGCACTCCTCCACCTGCTCTGGATCAGCCGGACACCCTAGTGGACACCGATGAGGAAGAGGACCCCGACGCGCCATCTTCAGCCAAGGCCTTTCATGAACGACTCACATGTTTGGCCGAATACTTGGGGCTTCCACAACCCGAGGTTAAACAACTGGAGACGGGGGTCCTGGCCGAGGTCCTCACTCTACGCCCCGCGGCTAGTCCGGGGATCCCGATGCAGAAGGACATTGTCACCTTGGCCAGGGTCATGGGCTTCCAGTTCCAATACAAGATTCTACCCTTTGGCCTCAATTCAGCCCCCAGGGTCTTTACCAGAATTATGAATGCGGTAGAAGCCCCGCTGAGGGCCCAGCGTCACTGTGTCTCTCTGTACCTGGATGACTGGCTCGTCAGGGCGAGTTCCCCGGAGGCCGTCGATCACACCTCCTCTGCCCTCATGAATACGCTACACGATTTGGGATTTTCCATCAATCTCAAGAAGTCACAGCTGGATCCTACACAGAATCTGACATTCCTGGGCCTCATCTGGGATACGTGCGCCGAGAGAGTATTTCCCTCGGAAGACAAGATTGCAGCCATCAAGAGGGCCGCAAGTCATTTTCTCTGCAGAGTGGTGACCTCAGCATGATGATACCAACACTTCTTGGGGGTCATGGCGGCATATCTGCAGGGAGAGCCTTACACAAGGCTAGAAATGAGACGATTGCAACTGCATTTCGCAGCCTCATGTAGTCACGAGCATGGTTCCCAGGCAGAACTCGTCAGCATTCCTACCTTTCTCCACCAGGACCTTGTCTGGTGGAGCACGGACTGCAACCTGCAGATAGGGAGACCTTCCAGGCAACCAGCCAGCACGTTACCATCAACATGGACTCTTCCTTGGAAGGCTGGGGGCCATCACAGTCACAGCATCCACGGAGTCTGGTCTCTCGAAGAACAGGAGGCCCATATCAATTGGCTAGAATTGAAGGCTATCTGGCTTGCTCTCAAAGCCTCCCTCCCCATGATAAATGGCAAGATGATCCTCATCCAGATGGACAATTCCACCGGCATCTAATACTTCAACAAGCAGGGTGGCACCAGGTCTCCTCCCCTATACGCCTTGGCAGTCAACATCTGGTAATGGGCGCTGGAGACCAACATGCACTTGAGGGCAATCCACCTCCCAGGGGAGTCCAACCTGGAGGCAGACAGACTCAGCAGACTGGGTGCGGACAACTACAAGTGGTAGTTGAACGAACAAGTCCTTCAAGGGATCTTCAACAGATGGGGTCATCCTCAGGTGGATCTCTTTGCCACATGATCCAACAGGAGGGGTCCCCAGTTTGCGTCCTGGCAGGGACAGGGCTGGGACTCTCTGGGCGATGCAATGCAGATAGAATGGGATAACATGAACACGTAATCCTTTCCTCCCACTCCCCTGGTCCACAGGGTAATCTGAAAGCTCAGAGAGACTCGGCATCTCCGGGTCATCCTGATAGCTCTGCGGTGGCCTGCGAGGCCATGGTTCTCAGAACTACTCAGCCTATCGGATCTGGCCCTGATGCACCTTCTACTGGGTCCAGCTTACCTACTCTCACAGCAGGAGGGCATGGTCATCCACCATGCCCCCCAGAAATTAGCCCTAACAGCGTGGTTCCTGAACAGGTCACACTAAGGCATCTACATCTGTCTCAGGCCAACCTAGACATTATATAGGGCGCCGGGAGTGATGCTTCCAGGAGCCAGTACAAAAGCAAGTGGACTAGGTTCTGCCACTGGGCTTCGTCAAAGAAGGTTGACATGCACTCTGGACGACGTCCTAGCCTTCTCGGCACACCTCGTGCACTAGGTGTTCAGGTGGACACATGTCGCACTTATTTGGTGGCAATCAGAGCCTATCGGAATTCGGAGGAGGGAATATTTCCTTCCTCTAATCCTGTGGTCAAAAGGCATCTGGCGGGCATCACCAGGCTCTACCCGCCCATTAAGAAGCCTCACCCGGTATGGGGCCTTAACCTGGTCTTGGGTGCCCTGGTACATAAATCTTTTGAGCCCATGGTGTCCGCGGACATCATGCTAGTCACTTTTAAAGCAGCCCTACTGGTGGGCCTTACATCTGCACGCAGGGTCAGTGAAATCCAATGGGACACCCCTGAAGTATGGAGGACCGGGGACTATTGACTAAGAGTACGTTAGTCACGACGGTGAGTAACTTATAATTTCGAAGGGATTGTGTCCTCCGACGTATTCCTTATCTTTGATAATTCGTCTCCAGCTTGCTGGCCTCGGAAATGTTTTCTCTGTAGAGGGCGCTGCGCGTCGACATCCGCCGATTCGATGTCCCTCGACAGCCACCGTATCGGCGCCGACATCACCATGTCCATAAATAGCCACCCGTGGCGTCCGCTGCTCAGTTCCGTTTTTTTGCGCTTCGTGGGGCCTCGGAATATCGTTGCTCAGTTCAGTCAGATAAACGTTCTACATTTACTCGAATATACCAACTGTCATGATGCCTACTCCCGGGCATCCGGATCGAGTCCATCAGCCCCGGGAGCAGGCATCCAGATACTCATTAAAACCCCAACAGCCCCAGCTGGGGGCTGTTTGGATTGAGTCCTGGTACCTTAGACTGTTCTTACCTTATGCAGACCATGCTGCAAATGAGTCCAAGCCAACGTGAGACCTGGATGGGACTATTTTATTACAGGGACTATTTTTCACCCGGGTGTGGTTCTGGGGAACGTCTTACCTGGGACTACTTTGCAGGCTATTTAAACCACGCCCGAACAGCAGCCCATGCTTTGCATTATTCTGCATCCAGCAGCGTGACGCCCACCGTGTCTGCAAGTCAGCATCCAGTCTTCTGCCACGCCCGCCTCGAATCTGGAGCTCCTAGACAAAAAGCAAAGAAAGGAGAAGAGGTTAGATCACAGACATTATTTGATTCCTTACCTGATTCCGGACCCAGCACATCTCCGAGCCTGGAAAGGACATTATTTCACCAGTCCACCGCATCTTTCGACTCGGCGCTGCCTCCATCATTTTCTTATTTCGAAACCCAGCACCTGGGGGGAAAACAAAAGGAATAACAAGGTGAGCCGAGAAAACCAACAAGGACAATCTCTTTGCCACCATAGGCTTACCTGCTTTACCACCGGAGGTATTATTCTTTAATTCACCGCATCTTCCTATGCCGCACCTATAAAGGGAGAGAAAACAGCAAGTTAAACTCATGCAACTTTTACCGGACAGTGTTTGGTAATACAGACTCTTACCTGAACGCCATCAGCTGCCTCCAGGCAAAATTCTTTTGGACCCAGCTGCAACCTAACGAGGGAATGGAACAAGAGTGAACATCGGGCATATTGAACTCTTTGAACTTTATAGACAATGGAGTCAATATTCCTCCGGAACTCCTCCAGTACCTTCAACCCAGTAAAGTAACTGGTATCTACGCGCCCCTGCATGCCATGCAGGATGGAGAGCTCATCATTTAAAAACATAAGGTGAGGTTACCAAAAGGGAATATCGGAGGTGATTAGTGGGGAGAACGAGAACTGTTGGGGGGCCATCACTAAAGTCCACGGGTGGCTAAATCCCTTTCTCCACTTGCAGGAGAATACTTCTACGAGTCCAGCAGACAAGATTAGGCGGGCCAGTCCAGACTGTCATCTCTTCACTACACATCACGTTGGTGGAGACCGCAGCTTCCCGGGTCCGATCGACGCCCCTGTGGGAACCAGGTGAGCGTAACAGAACGCAAAGCCTATCTACAAATCCCCACCCGGGCGTAATTGAGACCTCAGAAACCAACCAACTAGCCCAATTGTTAGGAGAACTTAGGGCAGAAGTGCACTCCGTGCACCAAGAAACTAATGCCCTCAGGAGAGAACTGAATGTGTCAAAGGAGCGCACTGATGATCTTGCCAGACAACTGCTGCAAAACCAAGCCGGGCAAACACCACTACCTGGACTTGGGGGGAATTCAACCCCCCTTTCATCGAGCAGCCCTGTTCAAGTGGTTCTACCAGGGAGCATTCCTTTAGCTCCACTCGAAGGCTTTGCTGGGGACCCGAAAAGGTTTGCCGTGTTCATGAACCAATGCCGCTTGCACTTTTTATGCAGACCAGGAGCTTTTCAGAACGACCAAGCCAAAGTAGCCTTTGTACTGTCATACCTTAGTGGCAGCGCAGCAGATTGGTCAATTCGATTAGTCAACCAGGATGACCCTCTTCTTCGGGATTTTCAGGGTTTTCAATTGAGCAGGGAAAGATTATTCGCCAGACATTCACAGGGACAGGCCCTGGATAATGAACTTCTATCCATACAACAAGGAAACCAGGACCTGCGAACTTATATCGCAACCTTCAATAGGTTGGTGGTGGAAACCGGATGGCCAGAGGTAAAGCGAATTACATTATTTCATTGTGGACTTCGGGGTGAACTCAAAGATGTTTTGGCTCAAGTTGTGAACCCACCTCAGGATTGCGCAGAATATATAGACTTCAGAATAGAAAAGCTGCTCGAGCTAAATTCGAGAATCGGGTATTGGTTAAACCCAATGTTACTCCCAAAGGAACAGATGCATCAAACCAATGCAGATCCGGGGGGTTAAGGGACCCGTAACTCAAAAAGAAAGAGAAAGGAGACGACAGTTGTGTCTGTACTGTGGGGCCTCAGGACATTTTCTACGGGATTTCCCTATAAAACCATCCAAGAAAGTAGTCGGAGTTGCTGATAGAAATCAAACAGAGCCTGATTCAGGAAACGACCACGCCCGACAAGCGAAAAGGTCTGCTTGCTGAGCTTAAAGAAGGACACTCAGACATCGCACCTAATCATACCAATGGTCCTTATTGATCCAAGGCAGCCATCACGTATGCATGCAGTTAGGGCATACATTGATAGCGGGGCCGTGGGAAACTATGTGGACCACGAATTGACTTCTAGGATGAATCTACCTCTCTGCAAAAAGACCACTTCCGATGTTATCACCACAGTCGATGGAACTGAAATTGCCTCTGGGCCTGTAACTCATTCCACCACAGAGATGACACTGTTGGGTCAAGATGGGCATCGAGAGACTATTGTGTTTGACTTAATCAAAGCCCCGCAGTTCCAAATAATACTGGGGATACCTTGGTTGGAAACACATAATCCTTGTATTGATTGGCGAGAGAAGAGAGTAACCTTCCCGGAGTGTGCACACACCTGTTACCTGGAAAAAACCTTGAACAAAAGCCTGGCCACAATCGCTAATCCAGTCATGCAGTTACCTCAGGAATATCAAGAATTCCAGGATGTTTTCCAAAAAGAACAGGCAAACACCTTACCACCTCATAGATCATACGATTGTCAAATCGACCTCATACCCGGTGCACAACCTCCATGCAGTAGAATCTACGCCCTTACGGAGCCCGAAAACCGTCACCTACGACAATACTTGGACCAATACCTTGCTAATGGCTTCATTCGTCCATCTAAGTCCCCTGCACATTCAGCTTTATTCTTCGTGCCCAAAAAGGAAGGTGACCTCAGAACGTGCATAGACTACCGCGCATTAAACCAGATCACGGTGAAGAACCAATATCCATTGCCTCTGATCCCCGAACTACTAGACCAAGTAAAGGATGCTTGCATCTACACTATATTAGATCTCCGAGGGGCATATCATCTGGTACGTGTAAAGAAGGGCGACGAATGGAAGACCGCTTTTCGCACCAAGTACGGATTATTCGAATATCAGGTGATGCCCTTCGGGTTGTGCAATGCACCAGCAGCCTTCCAGTATTTTATGAATTATGTCCTTCGTGAACTCATTGACGTCTGTGTTGTCGTATACATAGACGATATTCTATTGTACTCCTCCTCAGAATCAGACCATGTTAAGCACGTTCGTGCAGTCCTTGAGAAACGACGCCAGTACAAGTTATATGCAAAATTGGAAAAATGTGTTTTTCATGCTACAGAAGTTGAATTCCTTGGATTTAACCTGACTCCAAAAGGAGTCCGAATGGACTCTCGAAAGGTGGACGCAATTCTCAAGTGGCCATCACCCAGTTCAGTTAAAGGGGTGCAAAGCATGCTTGGATTTTCTAATTTCTACCGCAGATATATGTTGTACACCCCATCACAGCACTTTTGCGAAAAAGCAAACGCTTCTTGTGGACCGAAGAGGCTGAAAAAGCCTTCCAAGAACTGAAATTGAAATTCACGTCGGCACCTGTCTTAAAGCATCCATGCCCGAGCTCCCATACATAGTTGAAACCGATGCATCCAGTTAAGCCATGGGGGCTGTCCTGTCCCAGAAGGATCCAGAAACCGTTCAACTTCATCCAGTAGCATTTTGGTCCAGAAAATTCTCGGCCCCCGAATTAAACTATGCGGTTACCGATAAAGAGTTGTTAGCCATCAAATCCGCCTTCAAGGCTTGGCGGCATTATCTTCTCGATGCCAGGCATACCATTACTGTAATCACCGATCACAGGAACTTGCAGTATTTAAAAACAGCCAAGGCCCAATCATCGCGTCAACTTCGATGGGCCTTATTCCTTGCCGAATTCAATTTCGTGATCACTTACCGACCAGGTTGTGAGAATGGTAAGGCAGACGCTTTATCCCGAATTGGGTTGGGAGAAGCATATTCG
This sequence comes from Ambystoma mexicanum, assembly GCF_040938575.1. Classification (NCBI taxonomy): domain Eukaryota; kingdom Metazoa; phylum Chordata; class Amphibia; order Caudata; family Ambystomatidae; genus Ambystoma; species Ambystoma mexicanum. Next base: position 315,153,483 of record NC_090929.1, read on the forward strand.
AACCCAGAACCGGTGCCTAAGATCCAACAACTTTTCGATTCAGCAGCCCTGCAGGACTGGGTTAAAAAGGGCCAAGATTATTCAGTTGTCAATGACCTACCTTACTATCAAGGGCATCTATTTCTACCACACAAGGAACTACAAGAACAAGTCATCTCCAATTACCATGAAGCTCTGATGGAAGGGCACCCAGGTATTGCAAAACTGAAGCTAAAATTAAAAGACAATTCTGGTGGCCCACCTGGCGAAAAGATGTAAAGTCATTTGTACTGTCTTGTGGCATCTGCGCCCAGAACAAAAGCCAAAAGAAGAAACCAGCTGGTCTTTTACAACCTTTAGATATTCCACCCACACCATGGCACACTTTGTCTTTAGACTTTATTACAGATCTACCGCCATGTAATGGATTCAACACCATTCTAGTTATTGTGGATCTTTTTTCCAAGATGGCCCACTTTATTCCTTTATAAGGATTACCTTCTGCTTCAATCTTGGCCAAGGAATTTCTCGAAAATATTGTTCGAATACATGGATTTCCTTCCGTATTGATCTCTGACCGAGGTAGTCAGTTCATTTCACAATTTTGGCAGAAGTGTTGTCAATTGGCACACATCGACGTAAGGTTATCAACCAGTCACCATCCCCAAACCGATGGTCAGACGGAGAGAACCAACCAGACTCTTGAACAATACCTACGTTGTATGCTCCACCAAACCGAAGGTAATTGGAAGGACATTTTATGGATTTCTGAATACGCATACAATAACTCAGTACATTCAGGAACCGGACAAAGCCCCTTTTATACCATATATGGACATCATCCTCGAACCTCAGAACACGATTCGCCCCAGCATTTAGAAATGCCGGCAGTATCTCATCTACATTCTACTATTACACAAGCCTTCAAAGAGGCAACACAACATTTGAAACAAGCAAAAGAGAAATACAAGAAAAATGCTGATCAACATAGAAGTGAGACCCCACCATATCGAATCGGAGACCAAGTTTGGCTGGCTACAAGACATATTCCTCTGAAAGGAACTCAGACTTTTAATCCTAGATATTTGGGACCTTACACCATTAAGGCCATTATCAACCCGGTGGCCGTCAATTATCCTCTAATATGCAGATTCATCCTGTCTTTCATGTTTCACTTCTAAAACCAGTTCAACCCGAGACAAGATTAACCAAACCACTTGACCCCATCCTAATAGATGGACAACCTGAATTCGAGGTAAAAACATCCTGGACTCTAAAATGGTTAAATCAAGACTTTTTTATTTAATCGACTGGAAGGGTTACGGACCACAAGAAAGGTCATGGGAACCTAGTGACCACGTTCATGCTCCTCGATTGGTGAAAAAATTCCATCGGGACTTCCCAGACAAGCCAGGGCCAAGAGGAAGAACAACTTTAGGAGGGACCTTGGGGGGGAGTGCTGTCATGATGCCTACCCCCGGGCATCCGGATCGAGTCCATCAGCCCCAGGAGCAGGCATCCAGATACTCATTAAAACCCCAACAGCCCCGGCTGGGGGCTGTTTGGATTCAGTCCTGGCGCCTTAGGCGCCAGGCTCATCATAGAAATCAGTCGCACCAGGCTCATAGACTTTTCTTACCTTATGCAGACCATGCTGCAAATGAGTCCAGGCCAACGTGAGGCCTGGATGGGACTATTTTATTACAGGGACTATTTTTCACTCGGGTGTGGTTCTGGGGAACTTCTTACCTGGGACTACTTTGCAGGCTATTTAAACCACGCCCGAACAGCAGCCCATGCTTTGCGTTATTCTGCATCCAGCAGCGTGACGCTCAGCGTGTCTGCAAGTCAGCATCCAGTCTTCTGCCACGCCCGCCTCGAATCCGGAGCTCCTAGACAAAAGGCAAAGAAAGGAGAAGAGGTTAGATCACAGACATTATTTGATTCCTTACCTGATTCCGGACCCAGCACATCTCCGAGCCTGGAAAGGAGATTATTTCAGCACGCGTCACTTCGCCAGCAGCAGCGCCGCGTTATACTCACCAGTCCACCGCATCTTTAGACTCGGCGCTGCCTCCATCATTTTCTTCGTCGAAACTCAGCACCTGGGGGGAAAACAAAAGGAATAACAAGGTGAGCCAAGAAAACCAACAAGGACAATCTCTTTGCCACCATAGGCTTACCTGCTTTACCACCGGAGGTATTATTCTTTAATTTGCTGCATCTTCCTATGCCGCACCTTTAAAAGGGAGAGAAAACAGCAAGTTAAACTCATGCAACTTTTACCGGACAGTGTTTGGTAATACAGACTCTTACCTGAACGCCATCAGCTGCCTCCAGGCAAAATTCTTTTGGACCCAGCTGCAACCTAACGAGGGAATGGAACAAGAGTGAACATCGGACATATTGAACTCTTTGAACTTTATAGACACTGGAGTCAATATTCCTCCGGAACTCCTCCAGTACCTTCAACCCAGTGAAGTAACTGGTATCTACGCGCCCCTGCATGCCATGCAGGATGCAGAGCTCATCATTTAAAAACATAAGGCGAGGTTACCAAAAGGGAATATCGGAGGTGATTAGCGGGGAGAACGAGAACTGTTGGGGGGCCATCACTAAAGTCCACGTGTGGCTAAATCCCTTTCTCCACTTGCAGGAGAATACTTCTACGAGTCCAGCAGACAAGATTAGGCGGGCCAGTCCGGACTGTCATCTCTTCACTACGCATCACGTTGGTGGAGACCGCAGCTGTCCGGGTCTGATCGACGCCCCTGTGGGAACCAGGTGAGCGTAACACCAACTCGTTCTCGATGGCATCTTCATCGGAACCGACAACGCCACGATCCGGCTTAAAAAAATGTCGAGACTGTGGTGAAAAAAATGTCGATAACGGATCCACACAGGATCTGCTTGTGGTGCTTAGGAGCCAATCACCATTGTTCAGAGTGTGGGAACTGCATGTCTATGACGGCGAAAGCCTTGAAGGAGCGCAAGGGGAAGCTCGAGAGAGGTAAGTCAGTCAAAACCTCCTCGAAAGTTTCTTCACTTGAGTCGAGGCATTCGTCTCCTCGCCATCGAAAGCATTCCCCTTCTAGATCTCGAAGTAGCTCCCACCATTCGTCGAGATCGAGACACTCAAAGAAGAGACGTCGAAGATCCCCTTCCTCGTCATCTTCTGTTTTCCCAGAAAGGGTCTCCTGCCCCACAAAACACAGCTCTCAGGCTGAGTGGGAGGAATTCAGGAAGAAAATGCTAAGCGTCTTTGAGAAAAAGCGGCCTCGACCCCCTCGAAGACAGCTGAGGGTGATACCCCGGTTGAAAAACCCAAAAAATCGAAACGCCGCGAGTCGCTGCACCCGGCGAAAGATTCCACCCGAGAGTGCCACGGGACATTGGGTAAGAAGGCTCCGTCTTCAACGCCTTCGTCGAAGATCCCTTCGATGCATGGATCGATGCCGTTGTCGAAGGGTTCTTCGACACATCTGTCGATCGACTCGACGCCATCGTCGACGCCAACATCGACGCCGATGAAAGAGAAAAACACGGCTACTTCACAGCCAACGTTGATGCCAAGAGCCTCTGGCACGACGCCGAGACCTCGTCGACATCCTCGAGTAGGATCCCGATCCTCTTGTGTTCTTCGAGGTTTCTTCCAGTTTTCTCGACGCCGTTCTTGGCGCCTTCAAAGCCTGTCACATCAGCGTTAACGACATCGACATTTTCTCGCCCAATAATGACGAGTTTGGCTCCTTCTGCCTTAGAAATGGGTTTTACACCATTTCCGAGGTCAGAGTACCCCGGATTATCTTCAATTTATGAAGAAGGGGAGGATTCTGACCAAGAAACCTTCGGGTTGCAGAGGACCACTCTACCTGTTTCAGAGGATTTCACCTCTGAGGAAAGAAGGTTGAAGGACCTACAGGAGTCATTACATGAGGCAAGTGGGCTGGACACTTCCCCAGAAGTGGAATTTGTTAAACCAGACCCTGGGGAACATGCCGAAACACCCTATAGAACCCTGATGTCAAGGATTATTCAATTTATGGGTTGGTCTGTGCCTTTGCCTGTTTTTCACAGGATGGCCTGACAGACATATTAGACAAAGGTCCACAGGAGGATCCAGTGATCCCCTTCCATGCAGCCTTACAAAGAAAGATTTCATCTAATTGGGAAACTCCTGAGGTTATCCCTGCAGTCAATAAAAGATTGTCAGCCAAGTGTAGGATAGCTGCGGCTGACCCTGAATACTTATCAAAACATCCGACTCCAGAGAGCCTGGTGGTCCAAGCGGCAACTTCATCAAGCAGCAGGTCCGCTTACGCTACGGTCCCACAGGATAGAGATGACAAGAGGTACGATTCTATGGCAAAAAAAGTCTTCTCTGCTTGTAGTACGGCGTTGAAGTCCATCAACGCCACCTGTACGCTCGCCATGTTCAGTCACACACTGTGGGAGTGTGCTTCATCAGCGGCTGACTGCAAACCCGAAGGAGAGGAAAGGGAAGCCTTCCTTAACATTATTAAAGATGGCAAAGATGCCATGTGCGAGTCACTTCAAACTGGCATCGATTCGGCTGACAGTATCAGGAGGGCCATGGCGGCAAGTACGACAATCCGCATGCATGCGTGGTTGCGAAAGTCTGGCTTTGCTCCAGATGTACAGGCCAGACTTTTGAATATGCCCTTTGACGGCTCTTCTTTATTTGGTAAAAAGGCTGATGACAGTCTAGAAAAGTTGCAGACATCTAAAGCAGCGGCAAAATCGTTAGGAGCTGCAATCCGCCAAACTCCTTTTCGCCTCTCAGGAACATCTGGAAGAGGAAAGTCGTTTCGCTATTATTCCGTATTCGGGAAAGGCAGAGGACAGCCGGCTCAAAGAGGCCAAAGAAGATCCACCGGAGGTGGACAGGTCAAAAATACTAAAGTTGCAGCAGCAGCAGGTGCCTCTTTACCCTCGGCATCTGCATCAGCCGCCCCCAAACCACTCTGAGGTCTTTCCACACAAAACACCTGTAGGGGGCAGGTTAACTCACCATCTGACAGAATGGCAGGCTATAACGTCAGATGCTTGGGCATTGGAGACAGTTGCCCAGGGTTACTGCCTACCCTTTCTACACATCCCTCAGAGTCATCCACCGGGGCACAGCTCTCTAAAAGTTCCAGATACGCTCCTCTTGCAGGAAATTATAGACCTGCTAGAGAAAGGTGCCAGGAACAAGGGCTGGTACTCCCCCTACTTTCTCATGCCAAAGAACGACGGAGGACTGAGACCCATCCTGGACTTACGAGAATTGAACAAGTTCCTCAGGAAGGACAAGTTCAAGATGGTAACTCTCTCTCAGATCCTTCAGGCCCTCCAAATCCAGGACTGGCTGGTATCTCTGGACCTTCAGGATGCTTATTTCCATGTGCCAATCCATCTCAAACACAGGAAATACCTGAGGTTCGCAATTGGCGACTCTCATTATCAATTTCGAGTTCTGCCATTTGGGCTGACCTCCGCCCGAGGGTCTTCACCAAGCTAATGTCGGTAGTGGCTGCAATTCTAAGGAGGGAAGGGATCCACGTCTACCCCTACCTGGGCGATTGGCTGATCAGGGCTGTATCTTCAGAACAAGCTCAGATCCAGCTAGATTATGTCTGCCACTTCCTTCACAAACTGAGCTTCTCCCTCAATTTAAAGAAGTCACAGATGATACCATCACAGAGACTACAGTTCATTGGCGCGGTCCTGGACACTTCCCTGGGAAAAGCCTCGCCACCAGAGGTGAGGGCTCAAGATATTCTGCAGATGGTCAACAAGTTCCAAAATGCCCAACGTCTCCCAGCCTTCGACTTTTTGAGGTTGCTAGGCCTCATGGCATCCTGCATCTTCCTTGTGCCAGAGGCTCGCCTGAGAATGAGATCTCTTCAGTGGGCACTGAGAACTCAGTGTTCGCAATTCTCAGGGAGAATGACAGATCTCCTCCGGATTCCAGACAAGGTAGCCCACGACCTTCAATGGTGGGCCTATCCAGAGAACATCTTGAAAGGAGAACTTTTTTGGCAACCATGACCGGAGATAACAGTAGTCACAGACACCTCTTTCACGGGGTGGGGAGCCCATGCCAACGACTTGACCATCTGCGGTCGTTGGTCTCCATCGGAGTCCAGACTACACATCAACCTATTGGAGCTGAGAGCGATCAGACTAGCGCTGAAAGCTTTCCTGCCATCAGTACAGGGGAGAAATGTCCTGATAATGACGGACAACACGGTGGCCATGCACTCAACAAAAGAGGAGGCGTAGGGTCACTGCCACTGTGCAGAGAGGCAATGCAGCTCTGGTTTTGGGCAATTCAGGAAGTAATCTCTCTATCGGCAGTCCAACTAGCCGGAGAGAAGAACTTGACAGCGGACACTCTGAGCAGGCAGAGCACAGTCTCCCACGAGTGGGAGCTAGCTCAGGAAGTCCTTCAAGAGATCTTCGCCCTTTGGGGAACCCCTCAGGTGGATCTGTTCGCCACAAGCACCAACAGGAAGTGCGATCTGTTCTGTTCAAGGGAATTTCCCCCGAGAGGAGCTCTAGGAGACGCGTTCGTAGTGGACTGCGAGTTCCCACTCCTTTACGCGTTTCCACCAGTCCCTGTTATTCCTCAAATGATCAGGAGGTTGAGAAGATTCCGGAAAACCATGATCCTAATTGCCCCGGACTGGGCCAGGAGAACGTGGTACCCAGACCTTCTAGATATGTCCATCTGCCCTCCAATCCGTCTTCCACTCAAAGAGAATCTTCTCTCGCAGAAGGGAGGTCAGGTTCTCCATCCAGACATCAGAACCCTCAACCTTCACGCTTGGCTTCTGAAAGGGTGAGGTACAAGGATTGGGACCTCCCTGATGACGTCATGGAGGTGTTACTTTCGGCCAGAAGGCCAGCAACAAAGTCTTTATACCGCTGCCGTTGGAACAAATTTTGCAGCTGGTGTAGAGAAGGGAATATCGACCCTTTTTCATGTGGTACACCAACTGTGTTATCGTTTCTACTCCACTTGGCAAACTCAGGCCTTCAAGTTGGCACTGTAAAAGGCTATCTCGCAGCGCTTTCAATCTTCAAGCGCACTGCGGAGGAACCATCGTATTTCAAACTACCTCTAGTAATACAATTTCTCAAGGGATTACCTAATGTTTATCCTCCATGACCATTCCAAGTTCCCTTATGGGACTTAAATTTAGTCTTAAACTTCCTAATGGGTACTCCATTCGAACCACTTCACTCTTGTTCGCTGATATTTCTCACGCTTAAAACTGTCCTATTGGTAGCACTAACATCTGCCAGGAGGGTGAGCGAGCTACAAGCTCTCTCTTGTAAACCCCCCCATGCAATTTTCCATAAGGACAAAGTTGTCCTACAGGTGAAGCCTAATTTCCTCCCAAAGGTGGTTTCTGAATTTCATATTACTCAGAAAATTACCTTACCTTCATTCTACCCTCCTCCCCATCCGGGGAAAGAGGAAGAAAGGCTACATAGGCTGGATCCAAGGCGAGCTCTGAGCTTTTACATCAGCAGACTGGCTAGGATTAGGCAAGCAGACCAACTGTTTGTAAGATACTCAGGTCACAAGTTGGGACTACCCATAACAAAACAGACCATTTCCAGGTGGATTATTTTGGCCATTCTCGAATGTTACAAACTGGCAGGGAAAGAGCCACCCCAAAATCTTAGGGCTCATTCAACCAGGGGTATCACAGCCTCTTCGGCCCTCCAAAGAGCGGTATCGGTCCGAGACATATGTGCGGCTGCCACATGGTCGTCCGCACATACGTTCACAAAATTTTACAACCTGGATTCCTCCACTAGTCAAAAGACCAGATTTGGAAAAGCCGTATTACATGGGGTTCATTCCTAAAGGGGATACATGACATTATTACTCCCACCTCCAATTACATGCCACTGCTATGGGAGTTTATCAAAGATAAGGAATACGTCGGAGGACACAATCCCTTCGAAGAACAAGTTACTTCTTACCTTGTAACGTTCTTTCGATGAGATGTTCCTCCGACGTATTCCTTATCGCCCCTCCCATCCATCCTCGCAGTAATACTTCCCTTGTGGTTGCAGCTTACGCTCCTTCAAGGTCAATAACCAATTCGGGCATGACTTATCTTATGCTCCAAAACGGAACTGAGCAACGGACGCCGCGCATGGCTATTTATGGACATGGTGACATCGGCGCCGATGCCGTGGCTGTCGAGGGACATCGACTCGGCGGACGTCGACGCGCAGCACCCTCTACAGAGAAAACATTTCCGAGGCCAGCAAGCTGGAGACGAATTATCAAAGATAAGGGGCCTCATTACGACCCAGGCGGTAAGTTACCGCCTGGGCCGTGACTTTACCACCATGGTGTAAACTACGTTTACACCATGGTGGTTGGCGGACTTACCGCCCCATTCCGACCTTGGCGGGGCGGTAAGTCCCCAATCCCCATTTACCCTTCCCCATTCCCATTTTTGCCCCATAGGGCATAATGGGAGTGGGGAAGGCGTTAATTACGCCACCGTAAATTACGGTGGCGTAATTAACTCCATGGTCCCTTAGCGCCATGGATTTTAACACCCGCTAAAATCGGGTGTTAAAACCTCCATGGCGCTAGGGGAACTCGGAATTGGCGGTAAGGGGTCGGCGCAGCTAACGCTGGTGTTAACCCCTTACCGCCAGGGTCGTAATGAGGCCCAAGGAATACTTCGGAGGAACATCCCATCGAAAGAACGTTACAAGGTAAGAAGTAACTTGTTCATCTTGTGCACAAGCCCATCAGCCCTGGGCAATGTGTGTGCATCAGTCTTGGTGACTGCATTGACTCCTCTGTAGTCCACACAGAACCTCCAATGCTTGTTACCTGCCTGGGAACTTGCTTTGGGGACAAGGACCACTGAGCTGGACCATGGTCTGGTTGAGGGTTCAATGACACCCAAGTCCAACATCTTGGCGACCTCTGCCTGGATGTAGTTCGTAACAGTGTCTGGCATCCTGTAGCCACTGCTTTTGACAGGTACACTGTCACCAGTGTCAATATCATGCCTACACCATGGGGTGAGGCCTGGTGTCACTGAGAACAGAGGGGCATATTGCTGAAGCAAAGCCCTGCAGGTGCTCTGCTGCTCTGGTGTCAGATCTGGAGAGAGTTGCACTCCCTCCACTTAGCCATCCTGAGAGTTGCTATGCAGCAAATTAGGAAGGAGGTCACTCTCTGAAGCTAGCAAGAGGCATGAGACTTCTCTTCTTCTGTGGAAAGGCTTGAGCCTGTTGACAAGAAAGACTTGAGGGTCTACCCCAGGAATACCCATGTCAACCAGATAGTTGACTTCAACCATCTTGGAGATGATCTTGAATGGTCCAGTCCACTTATCTGCCTAAGTTTGATTCTTGGTAGGCTCCATCACAAGGTTCTCCTGACCAGGAGTCCAAACCACTTGTGAGGCCTTAAGGTCACGCAGTACTTGTTCAATTCTTGGCTTGCCTTCAGATTTTCTGTTGCCTGGCCCATCATCTGTGCCATACTCCTTCTGAGGCCTAACACATAGTCCCCAACTTGCTTGGCAGGACCTGGAGGGGTGGCTTCCAAACCTTCTCTTACTAAGGCAAGGGGCCCCCTCACTGGATGTCTAAAGAGGAGCTCAAAGGGGCTGGAACAAACACCCTCATGAGGCACCTCTCTATAGGCACACAGCAGGCATGGTAGGAGGAGATCCCATTTCTTCCGTAGGGACTCTTCCAAAGCACCCAACATGCCCTCCCTTGAGAGTCTTGTTAAATCTCTCATCCAGCCCATTGGTCTGAGGATGGTAGGAGGTGGAGAACTTATAAGTTACACCACATCCCTGCCACATAGCTTGAATGTAACTAGAAATTAAGCTGGTTACTCTGTCAGAGATCTCCTCTTTAGGGAAGCCAACCCTGGTGAAAATGCCCAGGAGAGCCCTGGCATCCACTTCGGCTGTTATTGTCTGAAGGGGTATAGCCTCAGGGTACCTGGTCGCATGATCTACCATTACCAGGATGAACCTTTGTCCAGCTGATGTTGGACAGTCTAGGGGATCAACCATATAGATGTCCACCCTCTTGAATGATGCGCCAACTAGCAAAGGCTGCTGTGGGGGAATGACACTGCCTCCAGTCTTGCAAGACAACTGACAGGTGGGACAGGTCTTGCAGTGCGCTTCCACTTCTACTCCCGTTCTGGGCCAATACAAATATGTTGAGAGCCTTTGCTTGGTCTTCTTAGTACCAAGATGACCAGCTAAGGGTACCTCATGTGCCAACTGCAAAAGGAAGGGCCTGTATACCTTGGGTACAACCAACCTCTTGACTGCACTAGGTTCATGCTGACTGGACTCACTGTAAAGGAGCTCACCCTCCCAACAAATCTTAAAGACTTAATCACTTCACCTTGTGCTTGGCCCTGGGCCTGTTTTCTTAGACCCTCAAGACAGTGGCACTCTCTCTGACCCTTACAGAAATCCATCCTAAAGGGCCCACCTTCAGCCAACAAGCACTGGAGGTCTGGGTGTTCCTCTGGGATGAGAACATCTCCCTGAGGTGTGTCCTATGGTTTTCCCTCTGGAGTTGAGTCTAGGGTCACCACTGGGCCTAGTCACTCTCTCAGGGGCTGGGACCACAGTGGGTCCTGCTGAAACAGCTGGAAGAGATGTAGCTCCCTTCACACAGGTAGTCTTCTTACTCTTCCTCTTATCCTTGGGTTTCCCCTTTGGCCTGGGTAACTGACTGTCAGTCAGACCCCGTGTGACCTGCAACCTAGTGACTGCAGCAGCAGTCAGGGGTAACCCATCAGAAATGAACCCCATCTCTACTAAGTCATTCCTCAACAAAATGTTGCAGGCACACTGTCCTGAACCAGGACACGCTTTGCTGTCTTGTCATCAGTCGGAATGGTGATGAGGGCTACAGGAGAAAGTTTGATAGGTCCACCAACTAACCTGGTGGTCTCCTGGCGGCAGCATGTACCCAGTCCTCTGGCCTGAACAGGGTCATGTCCACCACTGTCATGCTAGCCCCAGTGTCTCTCAAACCAGTGGAGGGATGGCCATTTATGTGGACACTTCTCAAAAATCTACGTGTATTCTGTAGGATAGTAGTAGCCAGTACTTCTGAGTGCTGGTCCCAGGCTTCAAGGGACACTAAGAAAATCTCTGCAGGAGCACCAAAGGTGATTCCTGGAGAGGCGGGAAGGACAGTGGCCCCCATATCAGGCATAGGGTAAGGGTAGGACAGGCTGATTACCTTTACACTTGGGGTCACCCTTTCTGTGTCCCAAGGCCCCACAGTCCCAACCGGTGCCAGGAATGCGGGGAACTGAATTGGATCCATTGGGAGCCTGCTTTGCAGCAGGAGCAGCACTACTCTTACTCACACCCCCATGAGACTTATACCCACTAGATCTTTGGACCTTAGAGGGAGAATGTTTACGTTTATTTGAATGTGGCTGCTTCTTGGACTCCTCAGCCTTCTGAGGGGTCCCTTTTTCTTTGTCCTTGTTCTTCCCACTGGGATCCTTAGGGGACACTCTGTAGGAGACCCACCTATCAGCCACCTTGGCCAACTAAAAGGGGTCCAAGATATTCTGGTCAACAATGTACTGACACAGCTCTTGTGAACAAGCTTCAGAAAAATTTCAAAAAACAGGAGTTGAGACAATTCCACGAAAAACTTTACTTTATGACCATCAACCCATCCCATCATATTCATATGTGCAGCATTCACCCAATCAACCCAAGACATATTATCTCTCTTCTTATAATCCCTGAACCTCTTAAGGTACTGGCAGGTGTCTTGCCACACTTGGCAACCAAAGCAGTTTTCATACACTCATACTAGATTCTTTCTTCCACTCTCAGAATGCACTCATAACCAGTCTGAGGTACTCTACTTAACAAACACTTAGCCCAATCGCTATGGTCAACATCATGGATACCACAAGCCATGTCAAATGCTTCTATCCATTGGAGGATATGAGAACCGTCCACATACACACCAACCAAATCTTTCATAAACTTGGTTGCAGGGAGACCTGCTGACACTCCCAACTTGTTTGGCTGAAGTGTCCAACTTAGCTTTTTTTTTTTTTATTTGTCTTTGGTTTGTAAACAAACCTTTACAAAGAATGTTCTTCTACTTAAAAATACCAAACATTTAAAATAGAATTAGTACATATACAAAAATATTTACACATTTTAAAGAAAAAACGCTATTAAAAAGAAATAAAAGGGAGAAAGACAGTTCACACATCCAAAGATGACCTAAGGTATGACATTAAGCCTTCCTACATCTATTCCCACATACATCCAAGTGATACTAATCCCTTTCTTCCAACATAGTTAACTGTTCTTTCAAATTGCATTTCAAATTATCTTAAGACAATTTCTAGTGCTCTTAAAATGTTTACCTTAAACTGATCTAACAGAAACTCTATTAAAATTCACATTTAGGATTCCAAGATGGCCGCGACACGAGATAGACGTGTGTCGACGGCGCTCCAAAACCCCTCAAGCCTGGAAAGAGTATCTACCACCCCTTCTAGGCTCCTGAGTGGCAAGAAATAGGGAATCGTATGCCCGATCGTTAAACCGAGCAACAAGAAGCCCGAGAGCGGAGCACGGACCGCCCTCACCCGCAAGCAGCGAGCAGAGTCTGGGGAGCCGACGAGTGAGCGCCGGGAGTGAAGAGCGGGCGGCGCATGGGCAGTGGTCTGGGAGGACATCTCCAGCGGGCGTGGACTGAAGAACAGGGCAGCCGGACCTCTCCCAAGAGGCAAACTAGGGAGGGTGCGGAGATCGGGAGCCCAACCGAGTCGCGGACCGGCTCGAACAAAACGAGAAATGGGATTGCTGTTTCCCCGGGCCTCCCCAGTGCCCTGGAGCGACATCAGCCCTGGAGGGTGAACAAGCACGGAGCTCGAGTTGGCGGCGGAGGACCCGCGGGGGAGGGGAGTGTGGCGGGGGCCCGCACCCCAAAAGACACGTGGTGCCGGATCGGAGACCCAGACGAGGAGGATCATACAGCGCAACAGTTGGTGAGCGGAGGCCCACAGACTTTGGCAGACTGCAGTCGGGCTCTACCCGGCAAGATCAGTCATACGGCACAGAGGAAAAGGCTCTCCCTCTTGCGTTGCACCGGAGTGAGCGGGGGGGAGGCGAAGAGAGGCCCCCTCAGTAGGAGTGGGCCTCTGGCTCCTAACCCAGACTCCATAGGCGCCATTCCAGGAAGAAGAACCCATGATTGCAAACAAAGCGTGCACTGTGGGGGAGGCACAGGGAAGATCCTGAGGCGACTTCTGCCCGCATAAGGAACCAACATCAGAGTGCACAAACAAAGTGCCTGAAGTAAGTGGCGAAGGGGCCAAGGAGGTGGATGGGCAGGATTCCTACCTCAGGGGCAAGGGCGAACAATTAACCATCCAGTAACAGGGTCTTCGGGTCAAAGCCTTCAAAAGTTAATTTTAATATCTCAACGGGGGAGACCTCCACCGGACTTGGGGCGGCTGAGGGAGGTCTTGGATCCCCGTAGGCTACAATTGGGCCATATCATCAGGACACGGATAGGCAATGCTACAGATGAGGCCCCCCTCTAAGAAGAGCTGAGGGGGACAGGGGGCAGACCCGAGCTCAGATCAGGATAGACGAAGTGGGCCCCTTCGACGGGAGCGGGCCCCCCTGCCCCTCATTCCCGCTCTTACGAACAGCGATCCCAAATAGAGAATCCACCAGCTCAAAAGAGGCCGTGCTGTGAAACGGAAGGAAGAGCCACAGATATTCTCTGTTACCGTAAAAGATGGTAGACGGGAGGGGGGGCACGGTTAAAGAAGATTGGCCCTCAGCAGAACCGAGCAGCTACACCGGAATAGGGCCAAGGCTGCTAGATCCACAGACAAAAAAAGGTGATCTCCCTTGAAGAGAGAGGAGAGAGGATTAAGGTGATAAGTAAACAGTGGCCTTGTTATAGTTGCAACGGTGTTCAGTCACTGCGCCTACAGTGGGGCCTTAGGAACATGGCCGCCAAAAACAAGAACAGGTCTAACAAAAGCGGGCTTTCACAGGCGGATGCCTCGGGCCCCTTCATAACGATGTGGGCAGATAAAGATGAGGAGAGAAGAGCTCAACAAGAAGGAACCTCAGAACAAGGCCAATCCGATGAGCTGCACCAGGCCTCTCAAATTTCCCGACAGGATCTACATGGGGAAATGCTCTCCCTGCAAACTTCGCTGGCAAGGACATTTCAGGACCAATTTCAACTAATGAGGTCGGATATAAATCAGGCGCTGTCCGACATAAAGCAGGAAATAGGCCAATTGGGAGAGAGAACTGATTTGGTGGAAAGAGGCCTACAGGACGTGAGTAAAGAGACAACGGAGAACAGCGAAGCGATTGACAGATTGGACACGGCAACACAGAATCTGGAGATCAGAATGGAAGATTAGAAAAACAGATCCAGACGGATCAACCAACATTAGGCTAAAGCTCCTGCCGGAGACGGTCCTGGATAGAGACTTAAAACAAACAACCCAGGAAATATTCTCAGTTTTGCTGGGGGAGGACACGCCAAATAAGATCGAGCTGAATAGAGTTCATAGATTGGGCTGCCTCGGCAAAAATTGGAACGCAAGACCAAGAGATGTGCTAGCGACCTTTACGAGGTACGTACAAAAAGAGGCAGTGCTCAGACAGCAAGACCTAGGGAGCCGATAAAGTACAAAGGTCAGAGAATCGAGCTCCACCAAGACCTCGCCAGCAGCACCCTACTCAAAAGGAGACAGATGGGCCCAATATTGGCGAAGCTCCAGGAGCAAGGGGTCAAGTATAAATGGACATTCCCTTTTGGACTTCTATTTGAATGGGCTGGTACTGAAAGAAGGATCACCACGCTGCACGAAGGGGTAGACCTTCTACAAATTGACCTAGATCAGGATCATGGGATGGCCAGTCCAAAGCAAACACTTGACCCAGGAAATGGTCCTAGGCCCAGACCATGGGAATGGTCAGTTGCGGGGGAAGGGAAAAGAAGAAGGCCAGCCCTGCGGGGCCCTGTTGGTAAAGGCAGAGAGAGGGACCCAGCTGCCGACGAGAGGGTCAAGACTGATGGGGACTTATACAGAGTGAGTACATACAAAAGGGGGTGGTGGACAGAAAGGTTGACAACGAGGGGAGGAGGGGTGAGGAGCAAACATCATGGGATCGACAAAGGCGCGGAAGCCTGAAAAAGGAGGGTGGAAGGAAGGTCTGTGGAAGAGGCCTTAAGTGGGAAGGGGGGACTTGGGAGCGGTGAGGGGGATTATGGCTGAGCCACACAGTGATAATTCCGATAAGGGAAAGGGAAAACCTGATCAGGAACTCGAGAGAAAGGCAGGAGGGGAGGAACCACGGGGAATCACGGAGCGGGAGACCACCAGTCCTCGTCATTCAAGTGGGTCACGCATAATGTTAGGGGACTCAATTCCCCATTAAAGAGGAAGAAGCTCGAGCTTTTCACGAAAAGATTTAGACCAGACTTTTTGGGCCTGCAAGAGACGCATTTACTCCATAGGGATCAGCAGACACTCAAGTTAAGGGGATATGACCAAATATTTCATGCATCAGGGGCAACAAAATCAGGAGGGGTGGCCCTGGCTTTCGGTAATACGGCTAACTTCAGGGTTGAAGAGATGATAAGAGACAAAGAGGGCAGATACCTAATATTGAGAGGCTCAGTTGGGTATGGAATCTACACGATAGTCATAATTTATGCTCCAAACTCAGGACAGGAAGCATTCCTTCGGTACCTCCTGGGGAAAATTGGGGAACATTCAAAGGGCCAAATAATTCTAATGGGCAACTTGAACATTATGTGGGATAGAGCAAGGGGCAGGTCAGGCAACAAAAACAGGGGGTGGGGGTGTACAGTAGCCTCAATAGACCTGCGGGAAAGAATGTCCGCTATGGGCCTAAGAGACGTTTGGAGGGGAGTAAATGGGAGCGAGAAGGGATTTACCTTCTTCTCGGAAGTCCATGGGACATGAGAATAGATTATTTCTGGGTCTCAGCGAACCTGGTGGGGAGGGTTAAAGAAGTAGAGGTGGGCCCCATGGGAATAGCAGACCACAAGAT
Source organism: Ambystoma mexicanum (assembly GCF_040938575.1). Classification (NCBI taxonomy): domain Eukaryota; kingdom Metazoa; phylum Chordata; class Amphibia; order Caudata; family Ambystomatidae; genus Ambystoma; species Ambystoma mexicanum. Next base: position 315,169,598 of record NC_090929.1, read on the forward strand.
AATAATAATGCAGCTCGAACTGGGAAATAAGAGGAGGGGGGTCTTGGGCTGAAAATACCCTGAGTATTTGTTGAGGGACACCGTCATTATGGGAGAGATAGAGAGTAAGATAAGAGAATACTTTGACAGCAATAAAAGGGGGGAAACGGGGGAGGTGGAATTATGGCAGCCAAAGCACAAAAGCATAAGCAGATGCTAGCCCTGGAGACCCAGCTGGAGGCAGAGATAGAGGAGGCAAGGAAAAGAGTAGCAGAAGCACCCAACAGACGTAACTATAGGGACTATAGAAGAGCGGTGGGCCAAATGGGTTTGCTACGGACCAAAATAGCAGAAGGGGCCCTGGTATCCATAAGATAAAAATACTATGCTAAGGCCAATAAGGCTGGCAACCTGCTGGCATGCCTTCTTCGGGGAGTAGAGTCGAGGAACACAATCACTGCCCTGAAAACGGAGGCGGGAGACAGGGTCACTCAACTTGAAGATATTCAAGAAACCATGACCAAATACTATGAATCATTGTATAGGTCACAAAATCCCCAAGCGCGAATCCAGGAGAAGTTCCTGGAAAGGATTAAGCTATCCGTTCTAAGCAGGGATGCTCAGGATATCATATTTTATTAAAGGCAGGCAAACGGCAGATAATATCAGGAGGGTGGCGCATTTGCTGGAAAAAGTGAGGAAAACGAACACTCCTGCTGCCCTTCTCTCGCTAGACGCCGAAAAAGCGTTCGACCGGGTGGAGGGGTCGTTCCTCTTTAGGGTCATGGAGGAAATGGGGCTTGGAGGGGCCTATTTGGAAATGGTAAAAGCTAATTATGACGGGCCACAAGCAAGGTTGATAGTTAATGGGGTGGTATCCTGACTGTTTCAGTTACAAAGGGGTACAAAGCAGGGCTGTCCCTTGTCGCCCTTATTGTACGCAAAATACTTGGAACCATTACTCCAAGCTATTCGAGAGTCAGGGGAAATACAGGGAATTCCGTTTGGAGGAAGCCAGCATAAGGTGGCAGCCTTTTCTGACGACATGTTACATACCCTCACTAATCCATCTTTGTCTAGCAAGGCCAGTAGAATACTGCTTGAGAATTTTGGGGAGGCATCAGGGATACGCATTAATATGGGCAAATCTGAGCCATTGGACCTAACTCTGGGGAAAGAGGAGATGGAAGAGCTCAAAAGAACATCACCGTTTGCATAGCGCCCCGGGGGGATTGTCTACTTGGGAGTGAAGATAACACCAGCACTCCCAGGGTGGTACACGGCTAACTACCCCCCTGTAGTGCGAAACATTAAGAATGACCTCCTCAGGTGGCGAAATCTCTGCATCTCCTGGTTCGGGAGAATAGCAGCTACAAATATGGTCATATTGCCGCATCTTCTGTATTTGTTCCAAGCTATCCCCCCGGTGGTCCCGGAGAGCTTCTTCAAGGAGATCCGAACCATAACAAACAAATGTATCTGGGTAGGTAAGAAAGCGAGGGTTAGTAGGCATCAACTCACAGCTCCGAGGAAAGAGGGCAGGCTGACCCTTCCTAACTTCAGACAATACTATGAGGTAGCTCAGTTGAGAGTTATCAGAGAGTGGCTTCAACAAAGTGAAGAGAAGCACTGGGTGCAAATGGACAGGGCAGTAACTAAGCACGACTTAGGAGAGGTCCTATGGCTCCCTAAACTACATCGGCCGAAACACATGTACATGAGCTCCATTACTAGGCTGGTGGCGGACAATTGGGATAGGCTGGTCCGGTTAAGAGGCATCACTACTTTTCCATCCCCGTTCACACCAATATTCAATAACGGGGACTTTACACCTGGGTTGGAGAGGGGAACTTTTAAAAAATGGCAGGATGGGGGCTGCAGGAGGATACAGGACATGTTTTTTGGGAATTAAATCAGCTCCTTCCCAGAGTGTAAACGGGATTTTGCCCTGGGGGAGGGGGAGAGAATGCGGTACTACCAACTGTGTCATTGGCTTGTGCACCCAGAAAATAAAGAGGCGGCTACCAGGGAACCAATTACGTTTGAAATTGTTTTAATGACCAATAATGGCTCAAAAGGGCTGATCTCACAGCTATATAAGGTTCTGGATGAGGCCAGCCAGAGGCAAAGCTGGGACCTTATGGAAAAATGGGAAAGAATTCTGGGAAGAGGAATGGAGAAGAGGGAATGGGAGAGGCTATGGAAGAAAATTCCGAAATTAGCAAGAGCATCTCAAACCCAGGAGGCATGGTACAAAATAATATACAGGTGGGACTATACCCCAGCCCGCCTAAACAGGCTATACCCAGGGACATCGGGTGATTGCTGGAGAGGGTGCGGGCGGAGGGATCAGCGGAGCATATCTGGTGGAGAGGCCCAAAAACAGAGCCCTTCTGGGAGGAAATCCGACAAGCCCAAGAGCAGGCATTTGGACCAGGGGGGAGTAGACCGCCGGAACTGACTCTGTTGGGCATTACGCACTGCGATACGGCAAGGGAATGGAGAGTCAGAGAAAGAGCGCAGGTGATGCTCATCATAGCAGGAATGACACTGATTGCTCAGAACGGGAAAAGCTTGACTGTACCAACATTTCAGGACTGGCTGCGGAAAATATGGGAAATAGTCGCGATGGAATTGGCGACATATGCCATCAACAATTCACTGCAGAGCTCTGCAAGTGAATGGGGGAAATGATGGCCTTCCTCGGGGATAAAAAAAAAAAAGAAAAAGTACCAACCGGATACACTGTTAGAAATGCATAAATCACTTTTAAGTTTAATTTATAAAAACATCTTAAAAAACATTTTTTGGCTTCTATATGCACCAATCATACCTTTCATTCCACTCATTACGTTTTACAAACACGGGGTTCTACAATTTACATATTCTTCTAACATATTCATTGTTTACAATATGCATGACATAGGAAAAAACATTAGGTTTTCCTTTGGAGTCGACATATGTTTCGGCCCTTACTAAAGTACCATCTTTGTCTGCGGTGGTCAATAAAACAAATATTGGGCCATCTTCAGGACACTCGTTTTTTCTTAGAAGATTAATTTCGTTCCCCTTTCACATGAAAAATGCCAAATCTAAAACAGAAATTATACATACATTACAATTTGAACTGGTTTTTCCCAATTTGATCATTCTCAAGGTGATGGCTAGTCTTTTTTTCTAGACTAATACACTGCACCCACCTGTGTTCAGTATATGTTGCTATGGACCATTGAGCTGTGGCTACTGGATGTGTGATATATTCTACAGTGTCTGGAACCCTATTTGAAGGGAACACAGTAAGACTAATCAATGATCTATTCATTCTTTTTCTAATGAAAAAGTCCTGAAAAAATGTAATATATAAATTTCTCAAGAACTTACGGAGGTCACCTCTCTGTAGGTAAATCTTCAAAAGCTTCTTTTCCCTTTACTGAAATGCCGCGTGACCAGCTAACATGAGTTGTAGCTTAGTCCAGCAATGTCATCAGTAATGCTGCCTGTTAAAAAAGGCAGAGAAAATCACTTATGCTATATTAGTGATCGCATAGCATGTGTTGCTTTTTTACATATTTTTTATATTAAAAAAACGTCATGTCTAGTGAGCCGTGTTGCTTCGGCGTACAAATCTTTATCATGATTCCGTTATATTATTGTGAAGAAACGTGCAGTGTGCATGCGAAATTCTACACCATTTGAATAGTCAAGCGCCTCTGTTCGCGCTGCCTCTTTGAACTTGCTCTCTGTTGTTTTTGCCATCGTGAGGTTACTGACAGCTTAGTTCTAATTACTCATTGCAGTACATTTGTTATTTATGGCAATGATTGTTCACGGTATAACTAATTTACAGCTTGTTGTGTTTGTACAACCAAGCCGGGCTGAGCCTACTTTCAAACTCACGCGCATTTAAAACGGGCTTACCTGTTGTTTAGTCTTTAGCTCGTCCAAAGCTCACCGGGGGTGTCGTCTCCCGTTCGCGCTGCTGCGTGTCAGGCATTGACCTTTTTGAAGGTCACCTGATTATGGGTGTATGCACGTAAAGAGGCACATGACCACATTACCTGCATGACGGCGAACAATGCATCTTTCCGGTGCTGCAAGCTGTTAGGAACGGCTACTTGTAATTGCTGTTCGTCAAGACACTGCCAAACAAATATATATTAGCCCATGTGTTTGAACCAATAGTGCATTTTATACACAAACACTCGTGTGTTGTTGAAAAATATTTCGGACACTAGATGTACTACATTTTGGCCATATCATGATACACGAGGGCCCTGTACTGTCAATCAGGTCATATTTTCTTAGATCGTGTATTGTATTAGAGATGTCTTACATATACTCGATACAACGGAAAGCTTGCATTTTTACAATATGTGTGTGTGGGAAAGGCTCATTCTATTGCCTTTCTATTACAGAACTAGGTATCAGAGGCCATGTGCAGTCAATGGAAACGCTTTAGGAAGAGCCAAAACCGCCAAAAATGCAACCAAAAGTTTGCTTTTTCATTGGAGAATAAAACTCAAATGCGGTGGGTATCAGAGGTCAAAATATTTATACCCCTATTCTTGTTGCATCAAAGGAATGCGTTCCACTCCACTGCAATATTTAGCCCATTTTTCACTGTATTAAGATTATAAATCCATTTTTGCTCACACCTAGTGAGGGTTTGGTCTCTATTCCCTCTTCTTGGGGAAGGTTTGATGACTTGGATTACACACCATAATAGGTCAGTGCATTTGTGTTGTTTTTTTGTGAAATGAGCCACTAGTGGTTTGTTCTCCACTTGGTTGCGAATACAGGATTTATGCTCACTGATTCTTTGGCGTATTTGCCTTTTGGTTTTGCCAATTTACATCAAATCACATGGACATTTGATGGCATATACCACCCATTGAGATAGACAGTTTGTAAAATCTTTTAGTTGGATTACCGTGTTGCAAAGGGTGATACTCTTCATTGTAGCGGTTTGTGCACAGACCGAACATTTCCCACACCGATGGTGGCCTTCTGTAGGAGGTAAGCCCCAAAGTGATGTTTGAGAGGTCTTCCTAGGCTTGATATTAGGGTAGGTATGTACTAGACTGTCTTTTATATTTTGTTGTCTCTTGAACGCAAAGCGTGGGATTGAAGGATTAAAGTCCTCCGTGTGAAGCATTTTCCAATGTTTGCGAATAATCTTTCTAAGATTATTACTGATCGGACTATATGTGCTAACACATGTGATTTTTTTCCTCTTTTTGGCGATGAGCAGGTTCTAAACTGCTTGCTTTATTCATGTGTAACACTCTTTTATATGCCCTGTGTAGCGTAGTTTTGGGGTACTCTCTGTCTTTGAGTCTGGATTTGAGGTTTTTCCCATGTAGTTTGTACATTTCCACATCCGTACAGTTTCTGCGGTTGCGGAGGAACTGACCATATGGTAGGCCTTCTTTCAGACTTAGAGGATGGAAGCTCTGATAATTCAACAGAGTGTTTTTGTCGGTAGGTTTTCTATATAACACAGTCTCTGTTTCCACTTGCTGTTTTCTGTATCTCTAAATCTAAAAATGGTATTTTATTCAAATCAGTATGTATTGTAAATTGAATGTGAGGATTTTGAAGATTTAACCACTTATGAAACAAAGAAAGCTGGTCAGAGGTGGCACTCCATATTAAACAAATATCATCAATGTATCGTAACCAATTTTTGATGAAGATTGAGAAAGGATTGATTGGACTGTAAATGAATTGTTGCTCGAGGTCATCCATATATAGATTTGCTAGGTACAAACACAACAAGCTGTAAATTAGTTATACTGTGAACAATCATTGCCATAAATAACGAATGTACTGCAATGAGTAATTAGCACAAAGCTGTCAGTAACCTCGCGATGGCAAAAACAACAGAGAGCAAGTTCAAAGAGGCAGCGCAAATAGAGGCGCTTGACTATTTAAATGGTGTAGAATTTCGCATGCACACTGCACGTTTCTTCACAATAATATAACAGAATCATGATAAAGATTTGTACGTCGAAGCAACACGGCTCACTAGGCATGACGTTTTTTGAATATAAAAAATATGTAAAAAAGCAACACATGCTATGCGATCACTAATATAGCATAAGTGATTTTCTCTGCCTTTTTTAACAGGCAGCATTACTGATGACATTGCTGGACTAAACTACAACTCATGTTAGCTGGTCACGCGGCATTTCAGTAAAGGGAAAAGAAGCTTTTGAAGATTTACCTACACAGAGGTGACCTCCGTAAATTCTTGAGAAATTTATATATTACATTTTTTCAGGACTTTTTCATTAGAAAAAGAATGAATAGATCATTGATTAGTCTTACTGTGTTCCCTTCAAATAGGGTTCCAGACACTGGAGAATATATCACACATCCAGTAGCCACAGCTCAATGGTCCATAGCAACATATGCTGAACACAGGTGGGTGCAGTGTATTAGTCTAGAAAAAAAGACTAGCCATCACCTTGAGAATGATCAAATTGGGAAAAACCAGTTCACATTGTAATGTATGTATAATTTCTGTTTTAGATTTGGCATTTTTCATGTGAAAGGGGAACAAAATTAATCTTCTAAGAAAAAACGAGTGTCCTGAAGATGGCCCAATATTTGTTTTATTGACCACTGCAGACAACGATGGTACTTTAGTAAGGGCCGAAACATATGTCGACTCCAAAGGAAAACCTAATGTTTTTTCCTATGTCATGCATATTGTAAACAATGAATATGTTAGAAGAATATGTAAATTGTAGAACCCCGTGTTTGTAAAACGTAATGAGTGGAATGAAAGGTATGATTGGTGCATATAGAAGCCAAAAAATGTTTTTTAAGATGTTTTTAAAAATTAACATTAAAAGTGATTTATGCATTTGTAACAGTGTATCCGGTCCAAATAATTTTTTTTCCCATCAGGTGTTTTGTCTGCATAAGAAATAAGCAGTCACACTGTACCTATATCTGCGTTCTCATAGGGCCATGAGAGAGGGGTAGACAGTCTGGTTCGTATTTTTTCTCTTTAGAACCTCCCTTCCTACAGACTAGACCCCCCGAGAACAAAGAATTAGGGAGCACCCACTCATATAGCCTTCCTCAGGGATGACTTCAGGATCGGATGGCGACCGCAGCGCCTCAGGCTATTGGAGCTACATTGACTGTTCAGGGTTAGATCGCACTATAAAGTACAGAGGAACATTGGGAAGTGTTTTTTTTTCTTATATGGGGGGTGGGGGAAAGGGGGCGGGGGTAAATGTTGGAGTTGTTCATGTTTTGAAAAATTCAATAAAAAGAATTTTAAAAAAATTCACATTTAGAAAATTTAATCGACAGTTTTGTCTAAAGTTAGTGTTCTGAGTTTGTTATCATGATAGCAGTGTCGGTTGAAAGGACCCTGCAGACATGAGTCAAGAAATTCACCACTGCTATCGTCAAAGACAGTACGGAACCATGCATAATTTCCCACCACATCCAGTCAGAATCGACCCGTTCTTGACTATGAACAAATTTACCAAAATTCTTAATGCGTTCTGCCAGAAGTGGCTTACAATCTAATAGGAGATATCTAAGTGTTTCTTTCTCATTTAAATGATGACAGAATCTGCATATTGCATATTTGGCAATTCAGGATGTTTTTTAGGTGCCCTTATTTCAAGAATCTATTGTTGGCAGGCATTTAAACGAAAGCTCATAATACCATTGGGTATTGTTTTACTAGGGAATGTTACCTATCAGGTAAGTTTCCGGTTGGCCCAGTTGTTTCTGATGTGTAACTAGCTGGCTGAATAATTTGGTATCCATTACCTTATGCATTGTAATTACCCAGTCAGCGTATTGTAAGATTTTCTTGACTCAGAGCTGATTGCCTGTCAGATCACTGATAGTCAGACCCAGATTTTCTAAGGTCAACAGGCATAATATCTCCTAGTCAAGCAATGTCGCAGTAACAGAGTACCCGTTTGCTATGCCTCGCCACAGGATTCTATACAATTTATTCCCAGAATCATATACCAATCTTCTATATAAAGACAACTTACGCCACAGGACCCAATAGTTCCATGAAAGCAACCCCAGCTCATACCGGATTGCTTCAATAGGAACTGCTTTGGGTACCCAATACATTATACTTTTCCCTAATTTGGATTCCATTTTAGATCGTTCTAAGATTATGACATCGGGAAAAAGTTCCAATCCATATACCATTTTTGGAATCTTTTTTTTAAATGTTTAGTTTTTTATTGTTTGGCTGATAAATCAACCTTTCAATACATTTCAACATAAAAGTAATTTATGCATGTACAGTCAATTAATAAAAGAAATAATTTTTCCTTCAGAAATACATAAAAAGATCTGTAACGCCCACCTGGTTCCCACGGGGGGGTTTATCTAGTCTGGATTACTGCGGCCTCTTCTAGCGTGATGCGCAGGACCCGGAACACCGATTGGACAGGACCTCCAAATCGTGCTTCCTTGGCCCGTAGGAATATCCTTCTTATGGTTTGGAAGGTTTAACTCTCCATCCTGCTTCTGGTGCAGGGGCGCGCGTTCGTCCAGTTACTTCACTGGTTTTCAGAATGGCGCTGGCAAAATCCACTTGACTTTCCTGAGCGATGCGCCGTAAGTATGAAAGTTCAAAGTTCAAGTGAGGCCCCCTTTATGCTGTCTTTCTCACCTGTGATCTGTCCTTTATTTCAGGTGCAGAATGACGGCGATGCGTCGAGGGGTTAACCTGCCGAGGTGAGTAGTAATGAGGACGATCCCTCTAGATGTCCTTATCATTCCTCTGAAATGCCTCTAGTCCTTTCCCCATAAGGGCCGGGGTACGGTACCTGCCAAAGGGGCGGCGCCGACCCGAAATGTGGAAGAAAAGCCGGTAAGTATTATGGCTGTTAATCAGGCTTTCCTTCTGTGTGTCCTTCTGCTCCCTTTTGTTTCTTCCTCTCTCCCGTAGGTGCAGAGATGTGGTGTCCGATGCTGACAGCCGCGATGGAGCCGGGAGATGTCTCGAGGACAGGACAAGTGAGTGAAGCGTGGCGCTGCAGCGAGCAACGCAATGCTTTTAAATTGAAGTCTTCCTTCAGGGATGCTGGCGAGAAGATTCCGGATGCAGGTAAGAAGCTTGAAATAATCCTTGGTTTTCACCTTTCTCTTCTCTTCCTTCCTTGCAGGTCTTCCAGGTTCAAGACGGGCGTGGCTGTAGTCCAGGAGCAGGAGAAGACACGGTGAGCGTTAAGCTGCAGGAAGCAGAACAACGCGAAGCATGAGCTGCTGTCTGGGCGTGGCTTAAATAGCCTCCAAAGAAGTCCCAGGTATGTATCCTTCCCCAACTAAGTATGTATCCTTCCCTGGCCACGCCCGAGTGAAAAAATAGTCCCTTTGAAAAAATAGTCCCTTTTAGGTCTCAGGGAGGCCTGAAGCGTGCAGCATGGTCTGCATCAGGTAAGTGCACAAAACATCTCCCTTTATGAGCCTGGCGCCTATGGCGCCAGGACTGATGTCCAACATGAGCCTGGCGCCAAAGGCGCCAGGACTGAGTCCAAAGAGTCCCTATAAGGGGCCGCTGGGCTTTTATACGAGGGCATGATGCCTGCTTCCGGGGGTGCTGGGCCTGGCCTGATGCTCCGGGGGTAGGCATCATGACAAGATCCCAAAAACATTATATCAAATAATTAACTGAGAAAAAAAGGATGTTTTTGCATTCAAAAATTCATAAAATATAAAAATTAAAATACATTATATCGACTTGTGTCATTTTATAAATCCACATAAAAGCTTTTTTTTATAGCAAGAAGATAGAAAATGAAAAATAAAAGAATATAGTTATATGCCGGATCATTAGAAATGAAAAATAAAGGAAAAAAATAGGAGCAAACAATGATAGTACATTTGCTATTATCAAATCTGTTATATTGACTAAACTTTAGAGGCTGTTCATTGTCAATTACTTTTCAACAATTTTCCACAAAAGCTCCACAGTCGCCAGATTTAGATCCACCATGAAATCCGCGATTGCATATCCCAACGATTTGTGCCTCATATGAATTATCATTTGCCAGGCTTCTTGCATGTCCATGTTGACATAAATTGCAAGGCATTTTCGCAAGTGTCTGCTCCTTTGATCAACTAGTTCTGGACATTCAACTACAATGTGTTTCAGGGTCTCATTTGATTTTTTACAATATCGACACAAGATATTTTCCACTTTTGAAGGATACCATCTTCCTAGTATCTCTTTGGTATGGAATATATTCAACCTGAGCCGCATGAGCTCTCCACGATGCTTGACAGTCAGCGATTTTATTAAGTATGCCTCTGGTAAACCATATCGTTTTAACAAAAAAGGATTTGTACTGAAGTCTTTATACATTAGACACCTTTCTCTGGTCTTAATCCAGTCAATTTCCCAGAGTTTGGTTTTAGCTCTCATGGAATTAGATATTAGTACATTTTTAGTTTTGTTTGCTTCGTGGAGATATTCATGGATTTTCAGTTTCCATGAGCGTATAAATTTGTTATTCGACTTTTGCACATAATCCGCTAAGGCTAATAACAGCCCGTTATCATTGTCCCCTGAAACACATTTGCAAAAGAGAGTGCACATTTTCCACTTGTAGTTGGCATGAAGAGAAATGAGACCTAGCTCATGTCTAATAAGGGCAATGGGAGTTGCAGAAGGCAAATTTAGGATAACTTTCCAGAATTTACCTTCCTTAACCTCCCAAAAGGAGTCGGATTCCCATCTCTTTGACTCAGCACCATACAATAAAATAGGAACTGTTTTCTGTTTATAGTAACTCAGAAGAAGAGTAATAGAAAATGTACAATATCTTGCACGTATTATACGTGCTTGTGCTATACACGTTTTCAATTTATACTTCAAGGATATTTCATATGGCAAGTCTGAGTGATTATTGTTTACACTAACCCCCAAGTAGGTATAGGAAGGAACTACTTGCAAATCTGTCCCATTTAATTGCCACTTTACCTTTTTATTACGATATTTTAATGGACCAAATTGAACTGAGTTTTCTTCTAATTTATGGAGAGCATATTGATCTTGGCATATTCACCAAGTGCTTTTAACATCATGCGGAGGCCTACCAGAGTCTTTGAAATGAGGACAAGGTCATCCGCATAAAGGAGCCATTTGAGCATGTGGTTTCCAAGTTTTGGAGAATCTTTTGCCACACCCATAAAACTCAAGCCCAAATCATGGATGAAAAAGTTGAAAAGGGCTGAAGCCCTCGAGATGTTATTATAGGAATGGATAAGACACCCTCAGAATACATCCTGATCTTGACAGTAGTCTGATCGTGAAATTGGATCAACCACTTCAATATTTTCCATGGACATCTGTGCTTCATTAGTTTCTTAAAAAGTACTTCCCTGGGGACCGAGTCAAACACGGTCCTGAAGTCTACGAAAGTCATGTAGATTGGTTGGTTATATTGCTGGTTTGTGGCTATAATTGAATTTATGGGTAGGAGATTGACACTAGTTCCTAGACCTGAGATAAAACCCGTTTGATGAGGGTCCCTTAATTTATTTTCGTTAGCCATCCAAATAAATCCCGAAGGATCAACCTAGCAAAATATTTTCTGGGGCAATCCAAACAGGCTACTGGCCGATAAGAGTTAGGTGTCATCCTATCGCCTTTTTTATACAAAGGTATAATTACCAACTTTTTCCATGAGTCGGGAATGCAACCTAAGGACTTAAAGATCTTTTCAAGAATTGATGCCCATCGTTTTGGATGATCATTGAGCATGCTATTGTCGAGGCCATCGGGTCCTGTGCCTGTGTTCGACTTAGCTTAGCTATGAAGTAAAGTAGATCACCTTTATCAAAGTCTACAACATGGGTTTGTTTGTTTGTTTGTTTGTTTGTTTATTACATTTATAAGGCGCACCAGACCCGAGAGTAGCAGGGCGGCGAAGGATATGCGAAGCTTACAATTGTTACAAAATATACAGGCAATAAATGAAAAATCACAGTACACAGGAAATAATACAATATGCAGGCTAAATAACGCAAAAGGGCACGGTTAAATATATCTTAGTATCTATGGATGTACACAATTGACAAATATACAGTTTAGGAGCAAGTCAGACTGGCCTAACACAGTTTCAGAGGAAGGCTAGTTTTCAGTCAGGTAGAGATGAATGACAAGTTTTTTTCTGAAGAAGGAGTAGGGGAGGTCAGCTCTCAGCTGGTGTGGTAGGGAGTTCCACAGCTTAGCGGCCTTGACAGGGAAGCTTTTTCTGCCAATCTTGGAGGATTTAAATCTGGGTACTACCAGGCAGTTTGTATTAATGGTTCTAGTCGGTCTACTAGAGGTTCTTCTAGCTATTCTGTCAATAGGGTAGCTTGGTGTTTAGTGCCTTATAAGTCAGGGAGGCGATTTTTAGTTCAATTTTGTTGTTGGTAGATAGCCATTTGTGGTGATGTCTGATAGCGGAGATGTGCACTCTTTTGTTAATGCCTAGGGCGGCTCTAATGGCATTATTTTGTAAGATTTGGAGTTTTTGGATGATGGTTTTATTAGCACTACTGTAGAGGGTGTTGCAATAGTCTAGTCTTGACAGAATTAAAGCTCTGGCCAGTATGAAGCCATTGTCATTAGAAAGGAAGGGTCTACCTGCTCTGATCAGCTTGCATGTGTATGCTGTGGTAGACGCCAAGGAGTTTAGTTGTTTGGTAAGGGACATAGTTGCATCAAGATAGAAACCCAATGTTTTTACCTCCTTAGAGACAATGATATTGTTACCGTCAATGATGAAGGAGGCATATTCATGCCCTAGTTTTGTAATGTTGGCAGGAGAACCGAGGGTTATCAACTCTGTCTTGTAATCATTCAGGCAGAGGCCGTGTGTAGCCATCCATGCCTGAATGATGAGATAAATTCTATTCACCAAGGCCAGGTCACTGCCATGATCCCCAGAAAGAGGGAGGAGAATCTGGGTGTCATCTGCATAATTAGTGTAGGTGACACCTAGAAGGTCCAGATCATTGAACAATGGCTTGGTGAATATATTGTAGAGAGTAGGAGACACGCAAGAGCCCTGTGGGACCCCGCACACAATGGGGGTGGGATCCGCAGCTGCGGAGGGTGAGAATACTCTACTAGTTCTATCGCTCAAAAATGATTCTATCCACTTAACAGCACCTGTGGAAAAGTGGGCTGCTGTAACTAGATGCCTACAGAGGACCTTGTGGTCGACCAGGTCGAATGCAGCTGAAAGATCAAGTAGCAACAATGGTGCTGTTTTCCCTTGATCCCTCAGCTCATCGATCTGAGTCTTCAAGTCTATCAGTGCGGTCTCCGTCCCATGCAATGGTCGGAATCCTGACTGTTGGGCTCCAAGAAGTTTGTACTTTTCGGGGTGTTTCTGGATCTGTAAATAGGCAATTTTATCTAAGATCTTAAGTAAAAATGGTACCGTTGTGATAGGGCGGTAATTGGTAGCGATCAGAGGGTCTAATGTTTGCTTCTTGAGAAGCGGGAGCACCCAAGATTGTTTGAGATTATCTGGGACGGTGCCGGAAGTGAAGGAGGCATTAATCAATTTGGAGATAAAGGGAGAAATGTCTCTAGCAGCCTCTTTTATGATGTGCGCTGGACAGATGTCTCCTTTACAATTAGAAGGTTTTAGAGAAAGGATGTTTTTTTCCATTTCCAAGATTGTTGTTTTGGTGAAACAGAAAGTAGTATTTGGGTCAGAGATATTTGCATTTGGAGGAGAGTGGTGGTTGTCAATTTGAGGTAAGTTCAGAGAATATTTCTTGTTTTTAATTTTAATTTGGAGAGTGTTAATTTTATTAGTTAATGCTTGTTGAATTTCTGAGCACCAATTCTTGTCTTTGATACAGATATCGGGAGGAGAGATAGGGGACTCTAGTTCTTTAAGGATTGTAAATAATTCCTTCATACTAGAATTAGAGTTTGCTATTTGTTCATTGTAAGAATTTCTTTTGGCCTGGCATATTCCTTTTTTATAACGTGATGCAGTGGTTGCTAGCTTCTTTTTGTTCTCATGGGACGGGCAGGCACGCCAATCAGTTTCGCATTTTCTTTTTAAGAGTCGCATGTCCTTTAGTTGTGGGGTGAACCATTTATTGAGATGTAGTTTAGCTTTGCTGGCTCTTAGTTTGAGGGGCGCGACTTTGTCCAAGGTGGAGAGCATGATCTTATTGTATTCTTGTACCATGGTGCTTGGGTCAAGGTTATTTGGCAGAGAGTTTAGGGTAGGTAGAATGTTGGGGATCACACTGTCCACTGTGATGTTCTTTTTTAACCTGGTTAGACAAGGTGGAGCTACTTGGGGTGCTGTAAGTTTCTGTTTTGTAGTGGAAAGTGTCAAGGACACAAGGAAATGATTGGTCCAAGATAGTGGAGTGATAGAGGAGATGGTGGCAGTACAGTTGTGGTCGGCCACCCAGTCCAAGGTTCTACCCTTGATGTGGGTGGGTGTGTTCACCTTTTGAGTTAGTCCTAATGCGTTAAGGGAATTCGCCATTTGCACAGCATGTTTATCCGAGGGATCATTCAGGCCTAGATTGAAGTCACCGAGCAGCAGTACTTGCGAGGTGTGTTTGAGATTACCAGCTCTGGTTCTGGGCGATCCAGCAAGGAATCTCACTCTCGGCAGTTCTTCTGGCCGGAGAGGACAATGCGGCGGTGGGCGCATTGAGCAGGCAGAACACGGTCTCTCACGAGTGGGAGTTGGCTCAGGAAGTCCTTCTGGAGATCTTCGCCCTTTGGGGAACCCCACAAGTGGATCTCTTTGCCACCAGTGCCAAACGGAAGTGCGAGAGATTCTACTCAAGGGAATTTCCTCTGAGAAGAGCTTTAGGAGACGCATTCGTAGTGGATTGGTCGTTCCCACTTCTGTGCGCATTTCCTCCGGTCCCCGTCATTCTTCAAGTGTTAAGGAGGCTGCAGAGGTTCGGATCCCACATGATCCTCATTGCTCCGGATTGGGCCTGGAGAGCGTGGTACCCGGACCTTCTCTAAATGTCCATCTGCCCTCCACGCCGTCTTCCCTACCAAGAGGATCTGTTCTTGCGCGAGGGGGGTCGGTTCTCCATCCAGAGGTCAAGACTCTCAAACTTCACGCTTGGTATCTGAAAGGTTGAGGTATAAGGATTGGGACCTCCCGGATGATGTGATGGAGGTGTTGTTTTCGGCCAGGCGGCCGGCAACCGAATCCCTGGTCCGTTGCCGTTGGCGTAACTTTTGCGACTGGTGCAGAGGACAAAATGTTGATCCTTTTCAGTGTTCTATTCCCGTGGTTCTTTCTTTCCTGCTTTCTTTGGCCCACAGGGGCCTTCAAGTAGGTACCATTAAGGGTTACCTTGCGGCGCTATCTTCAATCGCTCATCTGAAGAATGTTCTTACTTTAAGATTCCTGTGATTTCCCAATTTCTTAAAGGGCTCACTAATTTGTTCCCGCCGTCTCCATTCCAGGTGCCGGTTTGGGGTCTGAATTTGGTCTTGAAATTCCTGATGGGTGTTCCATTTGAACCTTTGCACTCTTGTCCTTTTTAGACTGTTGTCTTTCAAGATGGTGTTCTTGGTTGCGGTTACTTCCGCTCGCAGAGTTAGTGAATTGCAGGCACTTTCATCTAAGCCACCCTTTACTGTGTTCCACAAGGTTAGGGTTGTACTGAGGGTACGTCCTTCCTTTCTGCCTAAGGTAGTGTCTGAATTTCATTTAAGCCAGAAAGTGGTTCTTCCTTTTTTCCATTCTCCTCTCATCCTGGTAAGGAAGAGGAGAGACTCCATAGGTTGGACCCTAGGAGAGCTCTGAGCTTTTATATTTCTAGGATGTCCAGGGTCAGAGTGGTCGATCAACTCTTTGTGGGGTATGCTGGACACCGATTGGGCCAGGCTGTTACCAAACAGACCTGTCCACGTGGATTATCCTCACCATTACTGAATGTTACGATTGGCAGGCAAGGACCCTCCTGAAGGGTTGCAAGCTCATTCCACTAGGGGCATGGCTACTTCCACAGCCCTGCAGCGGGGAGTTCGTATTAGTAATATTTGTGATGCAGTCACATGGGCTTCTATCCACACCTTTGTTAAACATTACTCCCTGGATATGCTCCATGGTCCAGATATGGCCTTTGGTAAGGCGGTTCTTTATTCTGCCATCTGATTGGGTATGCTAAATTCTTTTCCCTCCTCCATTTTCTAGTACTGCTTTGGGAGTCTGCCAAAGAAGTGGAATACGTTGGAGGACACAATCCATTAGAAGAACAAGTTACTTACCAACTGGTAACATTACTTTGACTGGATGTTCCTCCAACGTATTCCACATTGCCCTCCCAACCTGCCCCTCTGAAGAATTTCCTATGCTATTGCAGCTTACGTTCACGCAAGGCTATGTTCAGTCAAGCAAGCATTGGGTATGTGCATGTCACACATTATGGAGGAAAAAACATAAACTGAAGCTACGGGCGCCGTGCGTCCTATTTATAACATCCGGTGACTTCGCCCTCGACGGACGCCTTCGAGGGACATTGACGCAGGACACTGTCTGCCGAAAAAGTTCCGAAGTACACAGCTGTGGACATTACATGTCAAAGATGTGGAATACGTTGGGGGAACATCCAGTCGAAAGAACGTTACCAGTTTGTAAGTAACTTGTTCTTTTATAATCTTCCCTAGAGGGCTCATTAGCACCTATTACTGGTGCAAACAGAACAGTAGTGGGTAAGTGATTTTTTAAGTCTTTTTTTTTATCAGTGGATCCCCCACCGATTTTTTTAGAAAAAAGTTATGGAGATTATTTTGAGCCCGAGGTAGAAGCTGCTCAGGCGCTAATGTTTTTTGTTTCCCCATTATGGTTTGTGGCATTACCCTTCAACTTCATTGTGGAGGAAATGGAATCAGTCGCCTGGACCACTCCATCCCGTTTACATATGATGTCAACCTCTCCTGTAATGGCCAGATTGGCCCCTTCCATAGAGGGTCGAACGTTTATGGTTTCAGTAAAAGGGGGATTCTCTTTTAATTCTAAGGCCCTTTTGCTATCCTCATTCAGCTGACTTAGATCCAACGCCCCCTCCTCTTGCAATATATTGGGGTTATCCTTTTTTAAAGTATTGTGTTTTGGTTTTCCCACCCTACTTGGCTTTATCGATTTCTTTCCCCTTTCCTCATGCAGAGGCACAGACTGCCTCTGAGACCTTCTTTTCAGGGCTCTAAAATACATTTTCTTCTCCCGACGGGAGATGAAGAAACGGGGTATAGCGTCTTCTGTTATATTTTGGTTGTTTGGTTGCTTATGTGAGTCATTAGCTAGTTTGTTGGCTTCCTGTTCTATGATGTCCATAAGCAGAGTAGGGCTATCCTGATTTTCCCCCAAATGTGAAACCGTAACTGAAGGAGTTAATGTGAATGTCCTATGTTTTTGAAAAATACCAGTGTATTACTACACCACTACAATTCAAAATAAAACCCTTTTGTGCAGAAGAACAGTTTCATGAGAATTCTGTGACCACCCACACAAGGGGTTACCCACTCAGGGTGTAGCAGTGGTTACTCTTCAGCAGAGATCGACTTGACCTTGCACACACAGAAACCAGACACCCATTACACAGAATGTGAGTTCACATCAGACCCACAACACAGAGCCCCTGGGAAGGATCCAGTCAGTCTGACAGGAGGCAGCCCCAGAGCCATATATTTGATTTGATTTATTAATATGCATATAGTCAACCAAGACTTTACATATATTTGAGTAAAACAAAAACATATTCCACATTGAAAATAATACATCTGGTCATCACACATATTTTTCAGTTAAAAATCAATTAAAATGAACTTCTTAACCTCTCACATATCATAATTAAAATGTTCAGTTTAAAATCCTCTCAGACACATTTTTAAGAATATTCAAACATACCACATAAAAGGACATTGTATGAATAATAAGTTGTTACCTGTTAAAAGATGTTTCCACATTTCTTTCAGAATATCCAAATCATATGTATTATTAGCCTTTACAAATTTCAACCTTAAGGTTAAAAGACTCTTGTATTGGGATATTAAATATTCATCTTTTTCCATCGTTAATAATCCACACAATCTGCACCATCTGTTATTACGCGTGATACCACATTTAGCTCCCTAAATGCCCAAGGTATCAGCTGCATTAAATTTAAATAACAAACAATTTCTTATGGTTTTACTGTCTGGAAAAACAATGGTACTTGGGTATTTCACTGCGGGAAATCTAATATTGAATAAACGTACCACTATTAACTTTGGTTGCTAGTTGAATCATATCTCTTTCTTGTTCTGTCTCATGTATTTCATATGTCAGGAGATGTTTAGTTCTAGCGGCAGAGTACGTTAGCCATACATTTGCATTCTCTTTTGCCCATTTTAGGAAAATGTTTCTCAAGTACATTAGGGAATTCAACACAAGCCTTTTCTCAATTGTATCAAATATTTGCCTTAGGTCCACAATAGATGTTGCATTATCTAATCTAATCAACTTTGTATACAGCATGGCAATTTTATAGAATATTGGAGACACACATCAAATTACATTCTAAGTACATATATTCAGTGGGGAGAGATTTAGGTAGTCTGAGTAATATCTTTAACATTTTTCCTTCAAATCTAGTTAATTTGACTTTAAGCTTTTTTCCTTAGATCTGCACTCCATATAACAAACATTGCTGAATATAGCATCAGTATTGTGTTTAATGAATATCCACCTTGTTTTCCTATAAAATGACTCAAGGTCATTGTGAAATTCATACATTTGCTTATAATCTGCCCATTGTTGTTTCCAGGATAATTTACGATCAATGATGACCCCCAAATATCTGTATGAGTCTACCACTTCTATGTCCTGCTCTGCCATTTTCCATCTCAGTTTCTTTTGATTTTCTCATCTAGTTTTCTCTAAGAAGGCAATCACCTTAGTCTTTCCTAGATTAATTTGTAATCCATTATCAAGTGCATACTTGTCTAATGCAGTTAGCTTCTGCTGGAGACCTCCTGGTGTATAATCCAACAATAGGAGGTCATACGCATAGCTTAACCAGCTCAATTTTAATGACCCAATTTTTACATCATTCTGCAATGTCCCACTAAATGCCAATGGTAAATCTTCGAGATAGAGATTAAAAAGCATTGTCGCTAAAATGCACCGTTTGTCTCCTCAGTGGTTTGTAATCAGTGAGGAAACTTTCCCTTCACCATCCAACCTTACTCTCACCGAGGTGTTTGAGTACAAAAATCTGATCATAGTGAGTAATCCTGTTGGTATTCCCCATTGATTCAATTTTCTCCATAGTTTATTCCTTAGTATGGTGTCAAAAGCGCTGGAAAAATCAATAAAGGCACCATAAACTGACAGTTCTCGCCTATACCACACATACTCAATTGTCGAAACTAAGATGGTCACATTGTGAATTGTCGAGGATTTGGCACGAAATCCTGATTGATTGGGTGGTAGTATGTTATTATCTAGTATCCACTGATTCAGCTTTTAAAGAAGGACTTTCGCAAATACTTTCACCGGGATATCCAGCATTGCTAACATCTTGTAGTTAGCTCAGTCCTTCCAGCAGCCTTTTTTGTATATCATTAATATGGAGCTTTCTTGCCATGTTTTTGGTATCTTCTGTTGTTTACCTATCCATATGAACAATTTATGTAGAGCTTATGCCCATTCCTTAGGTGACAGTTTTAATAGGGCATTACATGTCCCATCTGAGCCTGTCGCTTGTGAAGACCGTAACGCTTGAATCATGGTTGTAAGATCTGCTACAGACTGATTGCTTTTCCACTCAGTTTCATCCTCCTCTGTTATCTCATCATTCCCTTCATACATTCCCAGGTCTTTTCAATATGAACAATCCAATTCTGTTCACACACGCTATTAATAGGAATAGCTTTCTTCTTAGTTCCATTAATTACAGACTGTACACCTTGATGATTATTTGTTCTGGTCATTAGGGCTAGGGTTCTCCAGATTTCATTATCTATATCATTTTTATATCGCCATAGTCACTTCTTAGGTTCTTTCTTCACTGTTTTTATTTTAGTATTAGCATCTTCTTCATTAACATCTTTACGTCTTCCTGTAGTAGTTCTCAATTTTCTTTTTGCCTCATGGATCCCCTTATCGAATAAAGGCTTCTGTTTGTGGTTTAAATTACATATTTCATATGTAGAGACATATGCTGGTTTCTGAGATTTAGCTACTTTAATTCTTTCAGTAACTTGTTCAAATGCTTTAATCATCATTTTATTCATTAACACATATCTTTTCCATAAAAGTCCTAATCTCTTGCTCTGCTATGTTTTTGCCTTTTTCTAGTTTTACTGGGTTCCATTTTATTTGGTTCCAATTATTATTTATATATATATATATACATATATATCTCCATTCATTTCGTATTTGTTCTTCTTAACCTGTCCTGTGGTTAGCAGTAGATACAACGGAGGATGATCACTTTCTTCCCTGTTTCCTACTGCCATATCTAGCATGATTTCATTAACTCTCTCCTTAATAACAATACAGTCAATCGTGGACATAGATTTCCCACTTACTTCTTATAGCGTCACTCAGACAGTTCCATTTAATAATTGCAAATTAAAGGTTTGGATCAACCTGGCTCAGCTGATTCCCTGTTTCTCCAGCATGGGGTCTGGCATGAATTAACATGCTCATGAATATTCCCCGTCGCCAGGCTGGGAATCCTCGGTAAAGAAAAAATCAGTATCAGTTTCGTTTCTGATCTGTCTTTCTAAGTAGTAACCAATCACTGGTCTCTGGGTCATACTGCCCCGGCCAAAGACTGCCCTCTCCCTAAGCCCCACCCCTGGCAGCCATCCTCAGATTTTTACCGCACGTTCAAGTGTTGGGAGTCCTCGTGCTATAGCTCTCGAGCTTTTACTGCGTTTTGCGTTTTTTCAAAGAGTTTTATCTCATATTTTCGGTCAATCGAGCCTCAAGCTCCACCGTTTCTACTTCCGATCAACGGGGACCCGTTTCGGAATTTTCTACGCCCCTCAAGGGTGAAGTTTCCATCGAGTTATGCTTCTTGGAGGATTCCAGAAGTTTCTGAGGCATACCTCGTGGACATGGCCCAGGAAAAGGGAAGCTCGACACCCGGATCCAAGCTGTTCAGGAACTGCCCTGGATGCAAGTTGCAGAATGTGTTCAAGGAGGACGAGCATTCGAGATGACTCTACTGCCTCCACGAAGAAAAAACGCATGTGGAGAGGGACTGTGCGTTTTGCATGAACATGTCGGACCGGACTATGAGAGATCGTCGGACCCGTCTCGCCAACTGGCTAGAAGGCAAGAGCCCGTCAGGTGAGAAGAAGAAGAAGTCCGAGCGGTCTTCTCAGTCCTGTGAGGACGCCCCAGCGATGGGGGCCCAACAGAAGGCAAAGCACCATGAGTCTGCGGGCACCTGGAGCACCGAACGGTTGGGCTCCTCGGCTGCCAGGCAGGGCGCATCCTCACCGGCGCCATCAACCACGAGCCACGCTCTGGCTCGGGGAAGAGGAAATCCGAGAACCCGGCTAAGTTTCTGGAAAGGCCCCGGTCGAGCTCGAAGGAACCAGCTGAGGGGGAGCGAGGCGGTGACCCTCCACGCAAGGTGAAGGCCGCAGGCACGCACAAGCTGGTGAAGGCCTTGATTCACCTGACTAAGGCCTCTATCGAGGAAGTTTCTACGGCCCTGGCACAGCCTGTGGAGGCGACCTTGGGGCCCAGAGTTTCCCTGCCACCACGGAGGGAATCCTCTTTTCATCCCATCGAGAAGACCCCCGTGAAGACCCCGGTGGAAAAAGAGGGGGGGCGGTGGCCATTACGGACACGGACACAGCCTCCGAGGAGGAGCTGGTTGAAGTCTTGGAGGGCCTCGACAGGAACGTTGAGGAGGCCCAGTCCAAAGGGAAGGATCCCGACGAAGAGGACGACGAGAGCGAGGGTGGCGCCGTCGAGGTTCCAGTGGAGGAACCATCGCGCCCGTCGCAGCCTGAGCCGATGGCAATCCAATCCTTATACACGGAGATAAGGACGAGATTGCCTCTATCCCCGACGGATGACCCAGAAACTGGCCCGTCGGGAAGCCTTCCAAACAAGAGGAGGAGGATTCATCCTGCCCCGCCTTTTCAGCCTTCACGGCCCTTGCAGGCTTTGTCCCCATCCCCTGTCCCTGGGGATGACGCGGGAACAGATACGGCCACGACGGGGACTGATGACGACGGTGGTGACGACGGGACAGATCTCCCATCACCGATTCCTCAGGCCTCCCCGCCCGACGAAATTGGCTCCTTCCACGCCATGATTGCCAGGGCATCCAAGCTTTTCCAGCTCTGCCCCGAAGAGCAGAAGAAGGAAGGCTTCCTCTACCAATGGCGCAAGGCCAAAAGGAAGAAGGTCCTCGCGGTGCCGCTGCTAGATGACATCTGGGACGAGGGAGTAGCGCTTCTGAAGAACCCGTCCACGACACCTGCCAAGAGGAACCGGTATGAGAAGAAGTACCGGGTCCCCGATGCCGCCCCCTTGTGCCTAAGGGCACAGCCGACCCCGGATTCGGTCGTCTCGGCAGCGGCCAAGAAGAAAGCGGGAGGGCATCGGCTTCATCTTCAACTTCCCCGCTGGACGGCGAGGGAAAAAAACTGGACGCCATGGGACGGCGTGTCATCTCGTCTGCGGCGATGACAATTAAGGCAGCCAACGCCCTAGCGATTGCGGCCCACTACGACAGGGAATTGTGGTCCAAGATCGCCCCCCTGTTGTACTTCCTACCGGACGACAAGAGGGCAGAGGCCCTGGCGATCCTACAGGAAGGTGAGGTGGCGTCGGACCATGCCATAACGGTAGCCACGGACATTGCCGACACCGGTTTCCGCCAGTTGGGCAACAGCGTTTGCATCCAACGGGCGTCCTCTGCAGGAGTTCCTCGACGCACGTTGGATGCAGGCGACCGGCAGCTTCGAGGACAAGATCTCGCTTAACGAGGTATTCCGCCAAGCGATTCTCTGGTGTGGCACCCGCATGCATCTCGCGGCGTGCACAGACTTTCAGACCCCAGCACACCAGGTGACGGTGACGACGGATGCCTCCCTGGAGGGGTGGGGAGCACACACCGGAGAGCTTCACGCGAGAGGCCTTTGGCTCCCGGAGGAGAGGATGCTCCACATCAACATACTGGAGCTCCAAGCGGTGTTCTGGGCCCTCAGGTCGTTTCTCCCGTCCCTCAAGGGCAAGGTGGTGAGGATCTTCACCGACAACACCACCAATATGTTCTACATCCGGAAGCAGGGAGGAACAAGAGCCCCAGCCCTGTCCAAGGAAGCCCAGTATCTGTGGCACTGGGCCATTGCCCAGGGGATGTTTCTGGTACCCTTTCATCAGGCAGGGACAAACAACACAATCGCTGCATCGCACAGCAGCGAGCTGCGCTCGTGCCACGAGTGGGAACTGTGGCAGGATCAAGTGGATCGACTCTTTCAACGATGGGGCAAACCCCAGATCGACCTGTTCGTGACGTCGACGAACTCCAAGTGCCAGAGGTTCGCCAGCAGGTTTCCCCAGCCGAGGAGCATGGGCGATGCTTTCTCGTTCCCCTGGGACGGCCTGTTCCTGTATGCGTTCCCTCCGTTGCCATTGCTACTGCAACTCGTCAACTAGCTCAAGAGGTCCCGGTGCAGGATGATCCTCGTCGCATCGGCGTGGCCGAGGCAGATCTGGTTCCCAGACCTTCTGGACTTGTCAGCGTCTCCACCAGTCAAACTGTCTGCGGACACAGATCTTCTCTCCAGAGAAGGAGGCGCCATCCTTCATCACAACCCGGAGTCGCTGAACTTGCACGCCTGGCTCCTGCAGCACTAGAGTTTGCAGGGTACAATATCCCGGTGGACTGCAGAGAGGTTCTTGCAAAGGCCAGCGCGTCCTCAACTCTCAAGTGCTACGGACACCAAGTGGAAGAGGTTCTCTGTCTGGTGCCGTGCACAGAAGATGAACCCTCTACGGATTACGGCCCCTCAAGTGCTACCGTACTTACTGTTGCTGGCCAAAGCTGGACTAGCTCATGCTTCCATCAAGATACATCTGGCAGCGATTTCCCGATACACCAGAACTGCAGGACGGTCATCCCTGTGGTCTCATCGCCTGGTGAAGGAGTTTATGAAAGTGCTGTTCCGATCGTTCCCGCCGGTGAAGTCTCCAGCCCCGGCGTGGGAGCTCAACGTGGTGCTGACCAGGCTCATGGGCCCGCCATTCGAGCCTTTGCATTTGGCTCAGTTGAAGTTCCTGTCGTGGAAGACCGCGTTCCTTGTGGCCATCACCTCCACACGACGCGTGGGAGATATTCAGGCCCTATCCTGCGAGCCTCCATACTTGCCTTTTCAGGAGACGAGGGTGGTGCTGAGGACGCACCCCTCCTTCATGCCCAAGGTGCCGTCGGACTTCCATCTGAACGAGCCCTTGGTGTTACCGAGTTTTCTTCCTGTCGCCTTCGTCGCCGGCCGAGAGGACTTTGCACTCGCTGGATGTAGCTAGAGCGCTGAAGTTCTACGTATGACCGAACGAAGAGTTTTCGGAAGACATCACAGCTGTTTGTGAACTTTGGACTTGTGAACCAAGGGAAGGCTGGCTCTCTCGAAGCCTTCCATTTCCAGATGGCTCTCCGGCTGCATCATGCACTGTTTTCGGTTGGCAAACCGACCGTTGCCCGGCCGTCCGAGAGCCCATTCTACCAGAGTGATCGCTGCTACCACGGCGTTCCTGCCTGGTGTGCCCCTGCTGGACATCTGCAGGGCTGCTACGTGGAGGTCGACGCACACCTTCACGAGATTCTACTGCGTCGACCGGGATTCTAGGGAGGAGTCCAGAGTCGGCCAAGCAGTGTTGCACAACTTGTTCGCCTGAAGGTGGGCCTGGTGAGGAGGTAAGAGTTGCTTAATGTTGAGTTTATGTATTATGTAATGCTTAATGTTGAGGCTTGCCACCTCCCGTGGTTGTGCATGTGTGTACTGCTATGTATTCTTAGATTCATGAGTATGTGAATCCATGCCAGACCCCATGCTGGAGAAGGAACAAGTTACTTACCTGTAACTGTTGTTTTCCAGCATGGGTCTGGCATGGATTCACATGCGAACCCTCCCTCCTACCATCTCTGTGGCTTTTCACTTGGTCATACTGCCACTTTACGTGCTACCAAATCTGAGGATGGCTGCCAGGGGCAGGGCTTAGGGAGAGGGCAGTCATTGGCTGGGGGCAGTATGACCCAGAGACCAGTGATTGGTTACTACTAAGAAAGACAGATCAGAAATGAAACTGATACTGATGTTTTCTTTACCGAGGATTCATAGCCTGACGACGGGGAATATTCATGAGCATGTGAATCCATGCCAGACCCATGCTGGAGAATAACAGTTACAGGTAAGTAACTGGTTCCATATTTGACACTTGAGTTCTTACAGGGTCAGAGTCATATGTTTCTTCATCATTTGAACAATAATCAACTATTATAGCTGCTCACATAAGCGTCCTACAGGCCTAACGCAGTCAGAACCCAGTCTGGGTGTCCACCCACCAGACTGCACACATTCAACTGATGTCTTCTCCACATAACGCTAGGATGCAGCTACCATCTGGCAATTACGTCAGCTGCACACATAACTGGTGCACCCACGCACCCTACGACGCTTTCTCTCTTCTGACCTGGACTGCGGTCCCCGAGGGCGTTCAACCTACCAGCTCTTTGAGATCATACCAATGATATATAGAGCGCTATATAAATGCCAAAAAACATAACATAGCATTAAAGTAACCCACCAAATTAATAGGAATTTTAGGATCACTTTCCTCAAGTACACGAGTTACAGTGTCTAAATGTATTCTATTGAATACTCCATTCGGTGGGTAATATATGTTTATCACTAGCATTGGGGAGCTCTTAGCACCTTCACACCATATGCGAACTACAAGTACCATGTCAGTAGACCAGGTGGTGTGTTCTCCCCGCCCTGGGTGCCGTATTGAGGTTAAAATCCCTCCCTTTGGTCTACCTATAGGTCCCTTAGTCACCAGCTTTTGTATAGTACTCCGTCCATCAATTGCACACCTTTCACACATCCATGTCTCCTGTAATGCAACTATAACAAATAAATGAATATTAGCTAGTAGTCCTTCTTCAGCTGACAGATGAGAGTTACCTCTAGTATTCCACGATATTGTAATATCGTTGTCATCGATGCTGTTGACCAATTTGTGCTTTAAAAGCAACTGGCAACCATTGCCAGTATCCTTCCTCTGTGTCATAGATGCTCTCCTTTTTATCTAAACTTTCAGATTTAGTTAGGTCTACATGTTCTTTATTCTTGCTATTTTTAGCTTTTCTTTTTTTAACAACTCTTCACAAGATGCAGTTATTTGTTGCTTCTGATCATCATTATTTTGCATCTTTCCATATTTAGAAATATTCATAGTTGATTCTTCACATGAATATCCACGTTTTCTAAATTAATTTCTATATTGTAGAATGTATTCTAGTATCGTCACGTTAGCACACCATACTTTTGCGGTTACTATTGAAGTGGATACTAATTGGTCCACAATCCTCAGGTCTTCGGTAGTTCTCCAGCATTGGATCTTTCATAGATTCCGATGCTTGAATATTCCCTGTCGTCAGACCGGGAATCCTCTGTGATTTAAATAATTATTAAAAAATGTAATATATATTCATTATTTCCATAGAAAATTAATGTAGATTGTCCATTATGGCCAATGAGGCATTCAATTGTGTAGTCCTCCACCTCACTTTGGTCCTTTATGACCTTAACCAATGAGGTGGCGGGGCTTAAGCTCTGCCCCAGGCAGCCATCTTCAGATTTTCCACCGCAGTCTAACAGACAGAGGGAATCCTCCAGCTCTCTGAGATTTTTGATTTTTTTCCTTTGTTAGCTGTTTCAAAATACTTCTAAAACATCACTACCTTGATCTCCTGATCAGGCTATATCCATTGCGTGTTTCTGGGCTCAGAAAACAGAAAATTTCGACTGCATTTCGTCGAGTGAAACTTCACTTCACACCATGGCTGAAGTACCAACTGTCAAAAAGCCTTCCCTGTTCAGGGACTGCACCAGGTGCAAGAAGAAATTTGTTTATATAAGGGATCCTCATGAGCAGTGCATCTACTGCCTTTGCCCTCATGACATCCTCAAATGCGAAAGACCTTCACCCAGAAGACCCTGCAGGACAGACACAGGAGACTCCTACTACAACTTGAGTCTAAAGGGCAATCTTCTGATGAAGAATCTGTCAAGACAGCCCCTGTACCATCTTTAAAACCATCTGAGAGGCAAACTTCAAAGAGAAGGGCCTCTTCAGTGGAGAGGAGTACTTCTCTTTCACATAAAAGCAAGAGAAAGGTGGAAATGACTTCACTCACACCTTCTTTCAGCTCTGGTGACTAGATAAAACGGCATCCTGAGGAAAAAACGACCTCCAAAGGCAAGGAGGCGTTTTAATAAAACTCAGGGGGCGGGGGGCAATCGTCCACAAAAACGCTATCTACAAGTGGCAGCAGTGACAAGGGCTCGTTGACGACCAGACCATCAACGAAGCTGAAGACATCCACGACGACTCTTCAAACCTCATCATCGACGAGTAAGTCTCGTCGAAATCGTCGTCCACCAAGCAATTGTCGACGAAGGAATCCCATCACTCGTCCACAAAGCTCTCGTCGCCGGAGTCAAGCTCGTCGGTGAAGTCATCGTCGACGAAGCCACTGTCGACGAAACCAACAGTGCTGACGACATTGCCAACTTCCTTGTCGACAGAGAAAAACAAACCCAAAATACTGTCCACGGACACCCCTATTACGCCGTCCAGTGAGATCAGTTTGGACAAGCCTATGGGTATTATTCCTTACACCCCAGAGGCCCACGATGAACCAATAGGAACATAACTGTCTCCTTTAAGAGAGATGACAGAGCTTCCAGACATCATTCTACAGGAAGAATTTTCGTACTCTGAATTCATACGTGAACAACCTATTCTCACCCCTAAGGAGAATAGTCCTCCCTGGCATGCCATTACGGTGGAACCCACTGATCCACACGACCAAGCACTCATGGAGTCAATGCAAAGGATTATTGACAAGTTCAACATGCATCGAGACGAAGGAATCGTTCTTCTCCCCCTAGAGACACAACGTCTCCCCAGAGAGCCAAGTCTCCTCCTCATAGCACGCAGAGAAGCTCTCCTTCCAGGAGCAGAACTCATAAAAGGCAGTGTTCACCGGAGCCTCCTCACAGATCTAGGAGCAGGACATGCAGTGCTTCGCCGACAAGAGTCTCCCAGCCGAGATCATCGCCTAGACCAAGGCCACCCACAAGGGATCCGGCGGTAGTGCCATCGACCACTTGGGTCTCAGACTGGCAGGAAGACACTTTCAGGGACTTTTGAGACCCTGAAGAAGGAGATATCACCCACAAACCAGACACTCAAAGCGAGTTGGATGACTACATCATTGAGAAACCCAGGAAGAAAGATTACCCAGGAGATACTTCACCACCTGACGATTTGGTATTGTTCCATACGATTATCGGCAAGGCGTCAGACCTGTTCAAATTACAAATCACATCGGAAGAAAAGAAGTCGGTGCTAAATGAGCATAGAGATAAGCATAGAAGAACAATCACTATGATCCCACTGTTAGATACCATATGGGATTCAGGAGCTAAGATATTGTCTACACCTCTGTCCACGCCTGCACTACTCTTGCGGCCAGAAAAGAAATGCAAAGCCCGGACACTGCGCCACTATGCCTAAGAGGGCACACTAAGCCAGATTCCGTTATCACAGTGGCAGCCAGGAAGAAATTGGCTAACCCATCATCGCCTTTATCAGCCCCACCTGATAAGGAAGGGCGTAACTTGGAGGCTATGGGCAGGAAGGTGTCTTTGTCATCCTCTCTTACCATCAGGGCGGGCAACGCTCTGGCCATGATAGCGCGACTGGACTGTGAATTATGGCTTTGTATGTCTAAATTATCCAAACACTTACCAGCAGAATTTCAGGAAGAAGTTACAGCAATCATATCGGACTGTGAAGCTACTTCCGATCATATGATTGACGTGGTAGAATCGGGCTTTAGACAAATGGCCCATGGTACGCTACTGACAAGACAAGCCTGGATGAAGGCAACTAACTTTAGACCAGAGGTCCAAGCTCAAATATTGGATATGCCCTTTGACGGGCAGGATCTCTTTGGGAAAAAGATTGATGACCATCTCAAAGGAATAAAGACAAACACTGATACAGCCCGAGCCATCAGTTTTCTTAAAGACAAGGACAAGGACCGCAGATCTTTTCAGTCCTTTTGAGGTTCATCGTCCAAATTCAGAGGCTTTAACCGTCCTTCTTACAGTCAAAAGTCACAGGGCAACACCTTTCAAGACAGATACCATCACTCGACAAACAGGTACACCCAAAGGGGGAAACGTGGCTCCAACCAAGCCAAAACTCAAAGCAAAAAAAACGGACAACTCCTATCTTCCCCTCCCACGACACACCCCGGTTTGGGGGAAGAGTAAACTGCTATTACAAAAACTCGCGAAAGATAACATCGGACAAGTGAGTGTTGCAAGCGATTCTCGAGGGTCACACTATCGAATTTCTGGATCAACCTCCATCCCTTCCTCCCATCTCATGCAAGGTGCATCTCATGAAACATATCATGTTGGAAATCCTCCATCTGCTTCAAAAGGCAGCCATAGAGCCGGTTCCAGATTACCAAATGGGAAGAGGCTTCTACTCCCGGGTTTTCCTTGTGAGAAAGAAGAACGTTCAGTGGAGTCCCATACTGGTTTTGAGAGCACTCAACAAACACATCAAGCGCATCAAATTCAAGATGTCATCCCTACAGAACGTCCTCCCATGGTTAAACCAACATGACTTGCTAACCACCCTGGACCTGGAAGACACCTACTTTCATGTTCCCATCCATCCTGCCCACAAGTTCCTCAGATTCGCAGTAGGGGAGTCACATTTTCGGAAAAGTACTCGAACTGTGCTCTGTATCCTGTGAACTGCGAGCAATTTATACTCGATCTACATAGATCTATAATTACCACACCTCTGTCTTCCCACTTATCTACGAGCCCCGCTCTCTGTTCCCCCTCGGTGCACAGCGCGCGACTCGCCCAAACATGGAGGACGACTCCGAGTCACGTATCCTCAGAAGTCACGTGAAAAAAAACTCTTCGCTCACGCTGCAACCTCCCACTCTGACAAACTCATTCTTTACGCCCAAAACAAGGATCGCGTCTGATCCCATTCTGGACTGCCAATCCCCCACTACATCGGGAGACCACCGCGTCCTTCCCTCTCAGCCCACAGCCGGCAGACCAAACCTCACACTGTCCCCATCTCGATCAGAACACACCGGACGAAAAGACAACACACCCTGCCTCTCGCCCATGGAACAAACTCCGACTCCTTCGGAGATCGCGATGGAGCTTGATCAGCCTAATGCGCTCGACTCGGAGGTCGGGACACCCACACCAACAGAGGTTCTCCCCGTCAATGCCTCCCGCCCCGTCACCGCTCCGGCGAGTGACCTAACCGACGAGAGTATCGGAGGATCCCTCGCGGCAGGTCTGAGGGCGGGGGCCAAGGCGGTTGTCGACGACTTGAAGCCCGCAGGGGTCACAGTGAAGAGACGACTCAACTTCAACCCGCTTCTTCCACTACATCCACTACACCCTCATTTCAAGGGAATCTAGAGGGTCAATCGGAAGCACATCCCGGTCTGGCGACCCAGATTTGCAACCCAAACCTGGAAAAGTGTCCCAAACAAGGCCCTCCCAAGGCACTTCAGCAAAGCCCAATTGAAACTCCGCCGTCTCTCACTGTCCTGGCCTTGGTCCACAACTATCCGCAGGGAGTACTGTCGGAACAACCCGACACAGCCCCACCTCCATTGCCACTCTCCGCTGTTTCCACCCCCACAGGCTTACCTGCCAACTCTAACCTGTGTCCGCCCACAGATCCAGCGAACCAGTCTCTGGTTCTGGTACAAGCAGAGTCCGTGGGCTACGACTCAGACTCGGAATCCCACACCCACAGTGACATGTCTACATCTAACTCAGTCCAAGACGACGACGACCAGCTCAAGGCTGCACCTACTTTAATCTCCAAACCGAACTCGGGGATAAACAAGAAAAGACTGCAGTATTCTAAGAGAGGGAAGCCTAAACCCAAACTCCTCTGTCCCAACGATCCGGGGACAACTCTATTGTACAAAAAAGAAAGGCAGATCTGAAAACAAAAGAAACTAAAACAACCACAAGCTCGGCCTCACTAATGCCTCTCAAAAAACGGGGTACTGGGAAAAGGCTGCTACCTGTTCCGCTCCTCTCCAACGCTCTGTTGAACTTCTTTAAAACACAAGGAAAGCGCAAACTATCCAACGATTCTGAGTTGTCGGACGCAGAAATTCTTGAGGCACTGGAAGAGACTCCTCCATCAGCCAAATGCAGAAAAACACAACTGACCAAATCCACAAACGTGCTGACCACAGAACATTTGCCTTGTTCTGTCACTGAGGAACCTAGCTCAAAGACAGTGCCCTGCAATCATTCAGAAGCCACGGTCAAAATAGCTGACACGCCAGCACAACATCTGCAAGTAACACGCACAGACTCGGTGTCCACCGCCCAACTAGACCTCCCGATTACGGCTCCCACGGAACAATCCCTACTTAAAGTGGGCAAGACAGACGCACTGGTCATCACAAGTCCAATCCACCACCCAGAAGCCCTAGGCCTGAAGCCAACAAACCCAGAGGTTTCTACACTTAGTAAAACAACCCAAACATCGCTAACAGAAGCACGAACGCACCAGCATGGAATGCTGGACATATTCGAACTACTTCAGCCCAATGTATACCCTGTGCATAAAGGAATGAGCCCGCAACCCGGGTCCAAAGCTCACACATCGACACCCAACACCCGCCCTCCCGCACCTTCCTATCCAACGGATCTTCTACCACAATCAGCATCAAGTCGCGGCCCCTGGAACTCTTTGCCAAGGATTGCTAACTTACCAGAGGCAGCTGCTACTACTCCGGGACGGCGGCACTCAGTCTCGAGCACCTTACCAACAGGCACCAGAGAACTCTCCCCAAAAAAGGGATGCTCAACTGAATCTCAAAAACCTACACTAAAAGATTTGCCACACAATAAGAGAGACATGACCATGATAATGTCAGCCATAACAATCACCATGGCGCCTTTCTGCAAACTCTACGAAGCCATAGGTGAAGCTTCGAAAGACAACACTGCTACTCTGGCAATCATCCAATCTAAGCTGTCCTATCTGGAAGGCTTTATCATGGCCATTGACCTGAAATACGACATCTCAGAAAGGAAAAGAGACAGAATCGACCTCGACGCGGAACACGGCCCGGCCATCCCAAGCTCTAAATTCGTGTCATCGAGGCCGCAAGAATCAAAATCAACTCAGACTCTTAGACCAAAAGAGAATGATGACATTGCTTCTATTTTTCTCAGCAAAAACAAACCGGCTCCAACTCCGAACAGAACATCCACGAAGATCGACGCCACGACCACCAACAACGTGGGCCTATTGCATAACCAGGAGCCGGGGAAAAAAGCTCTCAAACTTGCGGAAAAGGAGCAAACAAACCCTCCAACGCGACACCCCCTAAACGCGAACTACCCATCGCTCACAAGGAAAATTGCAACAACACACGATAACACTGTCATAGATCCACTGCAAACGTCTGCCGCTGGCACGATAGACCTAACTCACTCACCCAAAACTGCCAGGGAATCCTCGGACTCCAGCCCTCTAAGCAACCTCTCGCAGTATCCTGATCCAGAGACCCATACGGCCTCCGGGCACTTGGAGGACAATCCACAATAGGAAGCAAGCTGGCCCTCAACTCCCACGGAGAAGATAACAACCCATCTACCCTCAAGAACCCAAAAAAGGGACGGTCCTCCAAGCCAACAACCCAGGAAAAATGAAGCCCACCTCCTATCCACACAAATTCCTTCAGCGAATAAACGCTCCACAACCCCAATAACTGACTCAGCACAAGGAAACTCGTCGTCATCCATACGACACCACACAGAGCTACAGGAAATACTAAAGCCTATGTCAAAAATGTCAAAACCATTCGAATATTCAAAATTGAACAGTCCTCAAGCAGAGGCAAATACATGGTTCTCAATCGCAGAACGGTGCTACAGAGCACAGCATCCACATCTGAGCTAAAGAACTTGAAAACGGACGATTTCACACTAATTGAGCCCTATCATAGAGACAACAAGGCGAAAGCATATCTCCACATCAAATCAGACGCAATCCAACAGTTAACCCGGAAAGTCGAATCTGAACTAAAAGCTGCCGGATTTCTTCTATCTGAGATTAAAAGCTCAGCTCCATCACCTAAGAAAGGAATCCAGGAAGAGAACATAGTCAGCAAAAGCAAAGATAAGACAACCTCACCAGATCACCACCACAATCGAAAAGCGGAATTAAGAGCCCATTTCTGGGTGAGTCCAGACAGGGAACCCGCCCGCCATGATGAAGACAGTAAGACTTCCAGAAGAACCGATCCGATATCCTCCACGAGGAGACTAGGAGTGTCCGTCTGCCGAAATCACCCGACTGACAAGTCGGAAGGCTTTTCACCTCGAGACTCTCGACACAGAAGTAGGCACAGCCCGCCCCAACAGTCTTTCACGAGACACCACGACCCGCAAAGAAGCGAGAGGAAACGAGAGCATTCCCCGCAACGAAGAAGACTCAACAGCTACAGAAATCGTAGGAAGCAATCACCATCTCTCAGAGCTCCGGAAACTTCGGCCCACTTAAACAAAGATTTGTCGGCAGGCGGTTCATGGAACTGGCTAAAAGGAGCGTTAATCGCCAATCGAAGTAGATAGCAACTATCCACCAGAGCCAGTCCACCTTCCCTAACAAAGACGCTGTCACTGGCCTCGTGGAACACCAGAGGCCATGCCCACTTAACCGATGCCAATAGTGAGGACCAGGGCCGCTTTGACATCCTTTGTCTCCAAGAGACATGGCTCCTAGAAAAACCATCCATGGATGGATTCGAGATCGAGACTTCCCCGGCGGTCAGGGGCCTACTAGGCCGCCCCTCAGCTGGCCTACTCATCACTGTAAAAACAGGCCACAATCTAAAACTTGTCAAAACCATCGTGAGATCCTACGGGATACTGGCATCACTCATTGAATGGACCCACTTCACGGAATCACCAAAGCAACGGTCAGTGACCTCCCTGGCAATTGTCACGGTGTACTGGAATCCTCAAAGAACGTCGTCCAAGGCCCTCTGTCAATCTATGGCCGAAACAATCGACAAAATCGTAATCGAGTGCAAAACGGTCCACCTCTTAATATGCAGGGACCTGAACGCCAACTGCCGCCATCCAAAAGAAGCTCCGTCGCAATCGCCAGCTGCTGCGTCAACGGATTCAAGAGGACAGGCCTGGATGACACTGATGTCGGCCAGGAACATACATAACGCAGCATGGATCAAAGACTGGCCCCCGCAAATCCCAACCTGGGAAAGAGGTTCTTCAAAGGCTACGTTGGACTACATCTTTATTTCTGAACCGATGTGCCCAGAGATCGAAAACTTCAAGGTTTGCAAAACGCTCCAGAGCGATCACAACATGCTCAGCGTCGTCTGGTCTTCTATTTCTCAAGAACCCAGCACCTACAAATCATCGGTAGAGGTAAACCCCCAACAAACTCGTCTACGCTTGACAGCGGCCAGTGTCAGAGCCATGACCAAGCAATACGCTATAACATGGGCCGATCCAACAACGGCTGAGTCACTGTTGAGACCCAACTACATTCCGCTTCTGACCAACCACAAGTCCATCCAGAAAAAGAGAAACAAACCTCCCACCACTTTCAACCACACCTACGACAAACTCATAGCGGATAACAAAAAGGCTCTGAGGAAATTGAAACGCACTGCAAAAGCTGAAAATACCATATCGGCATGGGCACTTTGGGCAAAAGAAAACAAAACCTACAAAGCATGGATAAGATTGCGAAGGGCCACTATGTACCAAAATGACGCAGAAACCATGATGAGAACACTGGCGTCAAAAAAATCTGCCGACTTCTGGGCCCCGATCAACACCGTGAAAGGCAACACCGAGCAAACATGATCAACTCGGTTCCGGCAGCCTCCTGGGTACACTTCTTCACAAAGCTCTTCGCTACTCCTGCTTTGAACATGACCCAAGAGCCGGAATTCAACAGGACCCCCTGGGTTGATCTTTCCACGAAAGCTGACATCTACGAGGGGATTCAGAAGCTTAAATCATCCAGAGCTCCGGGACCTGACGGGCTCACGAACATTGACCTAAAAAAAAACATTGCTGAGTGGACAGACTTGATCAGTCTTCTGTTTACACACTGTAGAATCAGCAGAATGATACCATCGTCTTGGACAGAAGCCACTGTGATTCTGATCTTCAAAAAGGGAAGCAGAGAAGACCCGGCAAACTACAGGCCTATAGCCCTACTTGAAATCATGGGCAAACTGTTTGCCACTCTTCTCCTCGACCACTTTCGTCGATGGGCCAAATCCGCCCCATGCGAAGACCAATTCCAGATGGGCTTTAAGAAGAACGGCGGGACAGCAGTCAACATCCTCATCCTCAGCATTCTAAAGGCTAAGATAAAGCAGGGCGCTCCAACTGTCTATGCAGCTTTTATAGACCTGTCACAGGCCTTCGACAGAGTCGATAGAACGCGCCTATGGAATAAGCTTCAAGGATGGAGCTGCCCAGACGAAATCCTCCAACCGATCAGAGCTCTCCACTCGAAGACATCGGGCCTCATTCCGAGGCTGGAGGTAAGGGTTAACGGTCACCGTTAATTGCAACGGTGACCGTTAACACTTACCACCATATTCCGAGTTCCCTTTTGCGGGTTGGCATTTAACGCCTGCTTTTAGCAGGCGTTAAAAATCCAACCCGCAAAGGGACCTTGGAGTAAATTACGGCACCGTAATTTACGGTGCCGTAATTTACTCCTTCCCCATTCCCATTGAGCCCTATGGGGGCAGGAATGGGGATGGGGAACCGGTATGGTGAATGGGGACTTACCGGTCCCTCCAACCTTGGAATGGACCGGTAATTACTCCATTCACCATGCCGGATTTCCATGGAGTAAATAGCTCCATGGTTGCTTACCATGGTGCTCTTTACTCCATGGATAGCTCCAGCCTCGGAATGAGGCCCACCCTTACGTGTCCGCTTGAACAAACAAGGCTCTCTCACCAAAGAAATTCCATCAGAAAGAGGAGTGAAACAAGGATGCCCTCTGGCGCCGGCCCTCTTTGTTGCTTTCCTGGGAGACTTCCAAAAATCTGAAGTGTCGGTCCGCAGCTTTCCTCCGAAGCTGGGTAACACCGTCCTGTCCCGTATTCTCTATGCGGACGACATGATCCTTCTAGACCAGACACAAATAGGCCTTCAACGCCAGCTAGACAACCTGGCAGAGTACATGGCTGTCAACAACCTTACAATAAACAATAGCAAGACAAAAATCATGATACTGGCCAAGAAGCGTCAGCCGAAGAAATCAGCGCATTCATGGTCAGTGAATAATTGCAGCATTGAAGTCGTCCCACATTTCAAATACCTGGGAGTCTACATCGACGGGTCTCCAAAGGAGACAAAAATGCAACAGCATCTCTGGGAGAAAGTAAAAAACCTAACCTCGCAAATGAAGATGATTGACCGCAAATTCGGCAAATTCTCTTGGATGCCCGTCATCAATTTCTACAAAGGCAAAGTAGTTCCTTCACTAACCTACGGCATGGACGCCACCATTAACATGCCCAGTTCAATATGGCCTAAGCTGGAAGGCTACATCTGGAAGACAACTTTGGGTCTCCCGAACTCCATCCCGATCGCAGCCATCAGAAGAGACCTGGGCCTACTGTTGCTTGGTGCAACGTTCAGCCTTGCCTCCATGGCTATCTTCAGAAAGACCCTTATTCAAGACCGTCTTCCAATCTTCAACATTATTAACAAAGAACTGGAATCAACTAAATGCTTGGAGATCAAGAAGTGGATTGCCTACCAAGCAAACATTCTGGAACAAGTGGCATGTTCTACAGAGGACCTGAAAACCAACCGACAAAGAGTGTCTCAAAAATTGAAAAATCAAGATTGGATCACCACAGCCGACCAAACTAGAGCGATCAAATTCCTAAAGCATTTGCCACCGTCATTCAACCGGCTCAACTGCCCTCTGGCCTACTGTGTAAAATTTCCAAACAGAAATCTTCGAACATACTTCCTAAGAGCAAGGCTTAACTTGCTCCACACCAGAGAAATCATGGCGATAAGAAGCCTGGCCGCGGCAACCTCATGCAGATTATGTCAATCCGACGAAGCAATCGAGACGATTCGCCATCTTCTGCTAAACTGCCACACTCTCAACGCAGAACGTGTAGCCTATTTGGAACCCTTATGGGTCAATTCAGTGTTGGTGGAGGAAGACACGTGGTGGTGCTGTCTCATCTCGGGTGAAAAAACACGTTGGGCTGTAGCGGCATGTAAACTACTGGAAGTTGCCTTCATAAAAATAAAGGCCATAGAATCTTCTCACTAGGCAGGCGAAAACACGGCCTCTCACTGAGACAGACAGCACCACCCCTGGTGTAGCAAGGTCTGGCCTTCGGACCCACTGTCACATTCAGTTCTTCTGGGCCTGACCAGTCCGGTCAACCCGTAAAGGACCCTAACTTCCTGCAACGGAATGTGCGAGCTGGCGTACTCACACGAAAGCAGAAGCACACGCGGCTAGCCCGGATTCTGATCATCCTTGTAAAAATCATTGGGCCTCATTACGACCCTGGCGGTAAGGGGTTAACGCCAGCGTTAGCTGCGCCGACCCCTTACCGCCAACTACGAGGTCCCTTAGCGCCATGGCGCTTTTAACACCTGCTTTTAGCAGGTGTTAAAATCCATGGCGCTAAGGTACCATGGAGTTAATTACGCCACCGTAATTTACGGTGGCGTAATTAACGCCTTCCCCACTCCCATTATGCCCTATGGGGCAAAAATGGGAATGGGGAAGGGTAAATGGGGATTGGGGACTTACCGCCCCGCCGACCTCGGAATGGGGCGGTAAGTCCGCCAACCACCATGGCGTAAACGTAGTTTACGCCATGGTGGTAAAGTCACGGCCCAGGCGGTAACTTACCGCCTGGGTCGTAATGAGGCCCATTGTCTCTTATGATTATACACAAGTAAATAAAAAAATAAAAAAATAATTTTCAATTCAGTGCAGCAAAACTCAGACGAACAGGAACGGCGGTCTTCCCATACTTGGACGACTGGTTAATAAGGGCAAGCTCATTCAAGCTCGCAACTACGGTGGTCAGAAAAGTGACGAACCTCCTGAAGGGGCTAGCTTCTCAATAAATGAAGCAAAATCCTGCCCAATTCCCAACAAGACAGTACTCTGTTGAGAGCAGAACTCAACACCAGCAAACCCAGGGTAAGGCTGTCAACAGACAGAATATCAGCAATGCTTCAACTGACCTCATGGTTCCACGACAATGTAACAGCCACGGTACACTCTTTCAAGTCCCTCCTGGGCATGATGTCCTCATGTATATTTATCATACCAAATTGCAGACTTCGCATGAGGCCGATTCAGGAGACCCTGAACCGCAAACAAGCAGTCGTGTCATGGGAAGATACCATCCAACTTCCAGCAACCTTCCATAAGGCACTCCAATGGTGGAGTACACCTCAAAATCTATTGCCTTTCCAGGCCCCAACATCAACCCTTCTCCTCAGGACAGATGCATCACTATCATGCAGGGGGGGGCGCACCTGGCAGATTTGCAAACAAAGGGCACGTAATCGGACCAGGAGTCCCAACTAAATATCAATGTTCTGGAACTCAGGGCATTGCGATGGGCGCTAAAAGCTTTGCTGACGGTTCTAGTAGGTCAGGTGGTAACCATCCAGACGAACAACACAACCTCCATGCATTACACAAACAAGCAAGGAGGCACAAGGTCAATGATGTTGTCCCAAGAAGCACAGACTCTATGGACCTGGGTGTTACGGCACAACGTTCAGATCAAAGCAGAACATCTACCGGGAGTGGACAATGTCTTAGCAGACAAGCTAAGCAGAGACTACACAGCATCCCACGATTGGGAGCTAGATGAAGCAGAAGCCCAATTAATGTTTTGCTTATGGGGGCGCCCGGAGATCAACCTCTTTGCCACCAAGGACAACAGCAAATGCCACATGTTCGCCTCCAGATATCCAGAACACCTGTCGCTAGGAGATGCCTTCTCAGTGGACTGGACAGGCAATTTCCTGTATGCTTTCCCGCCAACTCCTCTGCTAGCAAGAGTACTTCGCAGGCTGAAGGAATAGACCTGCACAATGATCCTAATAGCACTGGATTGGGCTTGTCAGGTCTGGTACCCAACTCTACGTCACCTGTCCCAGTGGCCCCCAATTCACCTCAAAGCTCACCAGAGCCTTTTAACGCTGCAGAATCACAAGGTTCTTCACCACAACCCAGCGAGCCTGTTGCTCAAGCCGTGGTTCCTGAACAGCGAAAACAAGCTAATTTGACTCTTCCTACGGAATGCTGGGATATAATCAAGGCCTCTAGGGCCCCGTCCACACGGATCACATACATTCGGAAATTGACTTGTTTCACCAAGTGGTGCAAAACATCATCAGTGAATTCACTCACTGCTTCAGTGGAACAATGCTGCCATACCTATTGCACCTAGCTAAAGCCGGGCTCTCCCTGGCCTCCATCAAGGTGCATTTGTCTGCCATATCGGCCTACACGACAAATCCAAATCAACCGCCCTTGCTCATCAACCCGGCTATCAAGATATTCCTGAAAGGATTGCTAGGTACTTACCCACCAACGCCAGCATCGGATTCTTCGTGGAGCCTGAACACGGTCTTGATGGTGCTCATGGAACCTCCATATGAGCCTATACACAGGTGTGACATGACATTTTTATCTTGGAAAACGCCTTTTCTGGTAGCCATTACATCAGCCAGGAGGATTAGTGAACTCCTAGCCCTTTCATCAGATCCTCCGTTCATCCTGTTCCAAAGGGACTGCATCATCTTTAAAACGCACCCTAAATTCCTACCCAAGGTGCTATCAGAAATGACACTCATGCAGCGCATCGAACTTCCGACCTTCTTCATGAACCACACATCCAATGCAGAGAGTTCATTACACTCGCTTGATGTAGCGAGAGTTCTAAAATTCTACATACAAAGGACCAAAAAGTTCTGCTCCTCTACTAGACTTTTCATAGCATTCGCTGGTCGCACAAAAGGTCAGCACATATCTAAACAGAGCTTAGCACGTTGGGTGACCCAGTGTATTAGCCACTGCCACCAGTCTAAGGGCAATCTTCTCGCCAGGCTTCCTTCAGCTCACTCCACCAGAGGGAGAGCCGCTTCAGTTGCGTTTCACGCAGGAGTATCAATAAAGGACATCTGCAGAGCCGCGTCTTCGAGCACTCTACAGCTAGGTGCGATTTGTTATGTTTGTCGTTCGTCGTGTGAGTATTTACCTGGTCACTTTCATTCTGTAGAGGTTCAGTTTGTACGTCTTCTTCACCTCATTGTTTACTTCAGTATTCATATCGTTTTTCTAGTTTTGTTAATACTATTGTGTAATAGTGTTGAGTGCACATCTAATTGCGCTCAATCTTCTCACGTTTATTAGTGTAGCCAACAGATTTTATAATGCTTCAAACATTTAGTTAGATTTCATGCTTGGTAGGCTTACATCCATTTGTTCTAGATCTTTACTCATTTCTGGATCTCCCGTCACTGTAGAATACTGTGATGCTGAGCTGAGCAGCGCAACGCTTGCTCCAAACACGTCTCCACTATCAACTCAGTGCCGGTTTCATCCTCAACTCTCATATCACTTTTCAGAGACAGCTGTTGGTCACTTTCTCCAAGTTGTCTTCCAGTATCAGAATCAGAATCATTGTTTTATTTCTAGGCATTAAAGTGTCATTTGGTTCAAATGTACAGTTTTCAATTTCAACCTGCATGGCTATTAAGTCGACTTGCATGTCGCTATTATCATTTAGTGTCTCAGTCACTTCAGATTCCTCACTGGCAAATATAGACATGGGCTCTGTGTGCTCATCTGCGCATCCGTTCTCTGTACTATTATCATAATCACGTGTATGTATGCCCATGAGTAGTTATTAAATTAATATTACTATTAATCTTATTTACACATTTTTTCTATTTGTAGTCAGTGTCAATGCTCCTGAGTCAGGACACTTCTGGGGATTTTCGACTAGTTTCTCACTTTCCGATGCACTATGTAATTCCAACACATCCGAGAACAATTTAGTGCCCAAGCACGGGAGATTAATAGTTAGTTATTCCGTCATCGCACTCAAGGCAGCTTCCTCATCCATTCTATTTAGTTTCACGTTAGGGCTCTTGTCTGCGCAGTACTTTTTTGCCATCTTGGCTTCATTAAGCAGGCCTTGTTTATGGATAGTTTTACGCGCACATGCGCGGCTGGCTCGTTTAGGACACTCAGCCATAGTTCCTTCTTCAAGTTGTTTATCTAAGCCAGTCGCTTCAATACACAACAGCATGACTACGTTTTCAGGTAAACCTATGGAAACTACTGTCATGGCAGCTGCAATTCAATCGTTCTAATATTCTGCCGAGATTCAACCATTCTCACTCTTTTTTTCACACCAACACTCGATCAATCAGACAATCGCACCCCACAGGTGACCTAAAAGTGTAACCTAAAGAATGTTGTTCAACTCTTAGCACTCTAAGCACAACAGTTAAATGTTAGGTAACAAGTCCACTGTGAGTATTACAAACAATTATGCAATTATGCACTTTCACTCGTCTCACCTCTCAGGGCAGATGAGCAATCTAGTATCCACATTTGCTCACCACTAGCATTATTCCACATTAATTCAACCTTGTAAGTATCGGAGTGCTATGCTGTGGCTGTGGCTGTGGCTTTGAAGCTGTACAGCGAACAGCAAAGAGCCACTTCTACAGGCACTTCTACAAAACAGCCAGTCAGGAGGAAGGGACAAAGTCAGTGCTTCCCAGGACTTTGGGAAACAAGGTAACAGGCAATTGAAACCAAGAGGCCACAGTGGCCATCTTGTCTTTCTTCAGGAATCCATTGATTCCTATGGCAGGGCCTGAGTGTCCCAACAATGGAGGACACTCAGAGCCACTACCAAGTCAGCATGTAGTTGCCACCAGCCCATACCCTGCTCTGTGGGCAAAACACAGGTGGCCAAAACACATAAGGGGTACAAGGGTGTACACCCACCCATGGGTGCCATAAGGGTATCCCATGGATGTTGTTCACCAAAAGGAACACATGAAGAGCTGAACTGCCAGAGGACCAGGCTGGACCTCAGTGGCAGAAAACATAGAGAAAACACATACAGAGACGTGGTAGGACAAGGACTAGGAGGCCCTGTCCCTCCATAAGGCATTTTTAGCATCGCACTTTGGATTTACAATCAAAATCAGGATAGCTAGACATAGAAGATGTTATGTGAATAAAGGGTGAATGTTATCCTGCCTAGATTGTTTAACAAGTGAGGTCTTTGAGTTGTATTATTAGTAGGATTGGTATACTGGCAGAAGGCCATCAAGAAATCAGGGATTATAGGATTCTCTTCACATGGAAGAGAGCCATACTGCGTCTCTCCTGATGGGGTCACCACTTCTCCCTGACAGCCACCTCCTCCCATGTGATCCTCCCTTGTAATACCTCTCCCAGGGTCAGGATCAGGTAGCGGCGGCCCTGCCCTGCCACATGGGAGGAGATTTTAGGCTGGGAATCAATGATGACTCCACAGGATTCATCACAGCATCCATAGCACGCTTGATGCCTTTGGAGGCATACAGATTGCAGCGGAAAACATCCCCCAGAGCTCCACATGCTCAGCAGGTAAGACGAAAAGCAAAATCAGTAGGTATCTTTCCAGCGACACATGGTGATACTTGATATCTATAAAGCGGCAACTTGGGCAAACCCACACTCCTTACAATTTGACCCTTCAGTGGAGATACATCAAAGAAAAGAAAAGAAAAACAGAGGAAAAATAACTCCTTATGTAAAATTCATGCCTGTTCTCTAACAGAAAGGGAAAGCGTTTCAGTGAGACATGTTTAAAGAGCATGCTCTGTTTAGATGCGCTAACAAGAATTGTTCAACATTGAATATTGGAGGCCACCACTGGGTGCGCTGATGGGTGCAGCACCAGCGTAGCCCTCCCGCTTCGGGGTCTGACAAAAGTGGATGGAGCCCCCACTTTCAGACCCCGCCCGACTGACTTCACCCCTGGCAGGTAGACCAACAGAGGCACTTGGGGGCGAAAAAGTGGAAGAAACTGCGCTTCCAGGCCAACGATATCGGCTGAGACACAGCCCACGAACACGTAGGCGGTGGTTGCCTGGCGCCGCAGGGTGGGACACACTGTGGAGGGAAATGCCGTCACACAGAGACGAAGGACCGGAGCGCTCAAAAAGAAAAAGATAGCCAGTGTCCGCACAGTGGCGGGCTTTCCGGAGGAGGAAGAAGTGAGGATGGTGGGGACACCCCTCCACTTGGCAGAGGGGCGTCCGGCATGCCCGGGAGTACCAGACCGCCCAGTGTGGGAGGCGACAGAGCACAGGCCCGCTCTACGCTGCTGCAGGAGCCGGCAAAGGACAGTGTAGAAGGTGGAGAAGGACACCCCCCCGCCACCTCAATTTCTATCTGGGCGACTGGCGCGCCCTGGGCCGCCAGGCAGGTGGGGTCTCCCTTAGACGCAGGCGGCACCGGAGCAGGGGCCTACCCCGATCCAGATCAGACGCAGGCAGCACGGGAGCAGGAAGAGGCCACCGCCGAGGCCCCCCACGGCTTAGTCACACGGACAGGAGGCCCGATTCAGCCTGGTGACATGGGACCGTAAACAGGGAGGGAAAGCACGTTGCATATGATAAAGGGGTTCACCCTCCCCCCCTCGGCTCCAAGTGGAACATAGCCTGGACTTGTGGGAGCCAACGTGGTCAGGCACAAGGATACTGACAAGGAAGACAGACACAGCCAGGGGGCCAGGAGGATAGCGAGAGCCCCTTGTGACGAAAAGTAGACACTGGTAAATCTAGGAGGGAGGATCCCACGGGCAGCCCTTGGGGAAGGCAATCAACCCCCTAGGGTAATTAGTGGTTTGTGAGAGGGGTCATCGACACCCACCCTGCTGGTGACAGTACTGGGCGACCCAGGGAGACACCTGCACTCTCCCTCAGGGAAACACGGAGGACAGTCCTGGTGGAGTAGGGGGAGCCGCGGGTAGCCCCACCGGTGCTGGACACAAACCCAAAGC
This sequence comes from Ambystoma mexicanum, assembly GCF_040938575.1. Taxonomy (NCBI): domain Eukaryota; kingdom Metazoa; phylum Chordata; class Amphibia; order Caudata; family Ambystomatidae; genus Ambystoma; species Ambystoma mexicanum. Next base: position 315,214,055 of record NC_090929.1, read on the forward strand.
TAGGTAAAGTAGTGGGGAGAATTTGGAACCCTCTCCAGCCGGGGGGCATTGGCAGAGGCGAGGGCCCCCAGTTTCGTCCCAAAGACGAGGGCCCAGCCCCAGGAGGACCCACAGCCAGGCTCTGATCCATCGAGAATACTATTGATGCAGGCAGGGGAAGGCGAGGCCATCCTGAGGGGGGAAGACCAGAGTGGATTACCCAGCATGCCTACTTAGACCCGCGTGAGGCCAGACAGAATTGACTGGAGCGAGGGGCCCCCGGGACTCAATCCTGGGGTGTGTGCCCGCCCTGCCGGAGTGCCGTCTGTTGGGTGTCCCGGACTGGGGGGGAGAGAACAGGATCTGGTGATATTCGGCCTCAACTAAAACTAAGAAAGGAAAGAGGGGCAGTAGCACACAACCCCCACCCGCACCACGAACACCCGGTGGCCAACAGGACCCTTAAAGGTCTAATCGGAACAGGCTGGGGTGAGGGCCGTTAGGTCTTCCTCCTGGGGTGTGTGCCAGCCCAAGGGAGAACTGTTTTAGCCTGCTAGGGTGAGGGCCCCCAGAAGTCCTTCCTGGGGCGTGTGCCCGCCCTTCTTAGAGGCGTTTGTTTTCGCCCATAGAACGGAGGGCGTGACTGAAGCTTCTTCAGCCAACGAAAGAGGATCAGGAGAGGTGGGAGTCCCACTCCCTCCTGCCTCCGAGAGTGCAGGCAGCTCCTCCTACTACCTTCACGGAAGAAAGTTCCAAGCGCCCAGTGGGACAGACTCGAATGAGAAGGAGGGAGACACTCCAGGAATTTCGCTACCAGGAAGCCATAGAAAGCCGAGGCAGACCAATCCCTAACAGAATGACACACCGAAAGGCGGACCAGACAGATGATTCTATGTCCACCAAAAAATACATTGCAGCCATACTGCATGAAATTAGAGACATGCAAGCAGACATTGGTCAAAGGATTGATAAGATAGAACAGAGAGTGGATAAAATGGAAGACCGGATACAGGGACTGAAGGCCAACCAATCATCGGTTGACATCCTTGAGGCGCAGATAGATACCAGATTATCCGCACTAGAAAAGAAGGATGAAGAGAGGGCCCAAATGGACGATTTCAAACGCTTGGAAAGGAGAAACAACCTGAGGTTTTTCGGCCTGCCAGAAGTGGAGGGGGAGACCGAGAGGGACATTTACTGAGAGGTCAAGGACGTGATTCGCCTTCTCTTTGGGAATGAGGCAACAATGGACCCCACCATTGACAGGGCGCATAGGGTGGGGACGACCTGGCGGCCTGCGCTCTATTCTCGTCTGCTTCTATTGCTACGCGGAGAATGTGAAAATCCTGGAGGAAGCTAGGAAAGCCTCTACTATAACAAACAGCAATGCAACAATCACGACCTTTCAGGACCTTTCCGCTTTCACGTTGGCCAGATGGCGGATGATGCGGCCCCCTGACGCAATGCCTAAGGGAGAAGGGAATCGGGTATCGCTGGGGTTACCCCTTCTCACTCTCATTTGAATATATGGGCCAACGATCAAGACTGGTCACTGAAGAAGACATCAAAGGGGAAATTCGGGAGTATGTGGAAACCGCGGAAGACCAGAGGCAGCCCACGGGAGAAGCTGTGAAGGAGAAAAGTGGGGGAAGAAATACGAGGGACAGGAGACGGATCCCGGGATCAAGAAAATGTTAAAAGTGAAACACTCTGCCACACAATGATGGCCTGTGAGGTGCCGACGATAGGGCTCTACCCGGACAGGTCTCCAAGACAGGACCTGGGTCTTCACCACAGGGCCTGGGTCTTCACCCCCCCCCTGTGAACAGCAAGTATGGGGAGGGCAAGCTGTGACAGCGATATGGTAATGATGTGAGAATTATCCTGGGGTGGCAGGGGAGTGGTGAAGAAATGTTGGGGGGTGGAGAGGTACTGGGCAGTTTGGGGGAAGGGGGGCCTCCACTTGAGTGATGTCTATGAGGAAGGGCCTGGGGGTAAGCAGTCAAAATGGTGCTCAAGTCAAGTACCAGGAATGCTCAAACTTTTTGGCTGGGCGCTGGGGGGAGGTGGGAAGGGAGAAGAAGAGGGAAGGGGTTAGAGGGGTGGGCGTTAGAAAGGGGGGGCAGTTAGGGACAGGCTCTTCCTGGGGGGGAAAGGTGGGTGGCTGGGCACCGGGGAAGGGGGGAGGGGAGATGACGATGGGTCCAGGGGCTTCACTTAGAAAGGGGGGGTTTGCCCTCTGTCCCCTCTCATATAAGCCCTAACGATGGAACCTCTAGCTATGGCGGTGAGAAACCACCCGGGAATACAGGGTATTTAAAGGGGACAGGTCAAATTCAAACTCTCCCTGTTTGCGGACAACATTTATGGGCACCTGGTGGACGCCACGACGACACTCCCGGTACTGCTCTCACTGATTGACACTTTCGGGGCCTTCTCCGGTCTAGAAATTAACAAATCGGAATCCAAGCTATGACGCTCCGAGAAGCTGTCCCTGCAATTGACCTGGTGAGAAGCTTCCTAGGGGTCAAAGTGGAAAAGGTAGCAATCCAATACTTAGGGGTAAGATTGACCAGGGATCTAACAGCGTTGGCGGCAGCCAATTTTAGCCCCCTAATGTCGTCCATCAAAACAGACTTAAAACATCGTTGGGGCAGCATGATTCTATCGTGGAATGGCCGTATGACAGTAGTAAAGATTAATGTCCTGCCATGATTCTTGTACCTGTTCACGGCCCTTCCCACAAGGATACCAGAGTCAACTTTTAAGGACCTCCAGATAGCACTGCAAAATTTTATATGGCAGGACAAAACCCCTAGGACCAAGCGGTCCACTCTCACCCTTCCCAGGGAGGAGGGGCCTTTGCATGATTATAACAAGTGGCAGGGGATGGGGGGGCGCTCCGGGGAAAATGCAGGGTGGTGAACGGCCGGTCAAACAATGAGCTCAGTACCCAACACAGGGCCAATGTTATAATAGAAACAACGACCAAGAGGACAATTATGCCAATTATTCCATTAATGCTTAATATGAACAAGCTGAAGGGGAGTGATCTCACCGAGAGGAGAGACATTTACTCTGTCGAATTTCACCGCGTACTCTGATAACACTGCGTAAGAAACCACTATTGTTTGCTTGCGTGGGGGGGGGCAACCGGGTTGTTCAAGAGGTGTAATGATGCTTTAACGTGACATGTAACACTCGGTTCTTGTATTGTTTGCTAAAATGCCAATAAAAACCAAAGTTGAAAAAGGAAAAAAAAAGTGAATATTGATTGATGCCACACTTAGCATCATACACACTAAATTAATTGTGATTATACAAAAAAAAATTATGAAATAGTTGTAAAGTGAAAAACATTACATGAGTCATTGGGCCTCATTACAAATCGCCCGGTATGGAAACAACGGTGGCGGTAAACGCGCCGCCACCGTTGTTCCCATGCCGGGCGATCACAGCTCCTGCAGGCGGGAGGTGATGTTCCCGCCAGGTCTGACCTGGCGGGTTTAACACTGCCCGCCTGCAGGCGGACGAGGAAACACCGGCAGCATTACGAGATTCTGCCGGTGTTTCCATGATCCCCATTCCCATTAAGTCCCATAGGACTCAATGGGAATGGGGATTAACACCATTCCGCCTCCGTGATTCCCAGGAAACCGGGGTTGTAATGCCCCGGTAATTCCGGGAATCACAGAGGCGGAATGGTAATACGAGTCCGGTGGTAACCAGGCGGTTTTACCGCTGCGGTTACCACTGGACTTGTAATGAGGCCCATTGTCTTCAAAGTCAACTGACCTCTTCCTGTGGTGGAAATAAGCAGATAATGGGTTCACTCGGACCTAGCTTTGCTATGTTTCCAAAAAGAAAGGTGAGAGAAATAGAAAACGAACAGGAGAAAAGTACAAGCCTACTAAAGCCCCAGTTCCCTCTATAATAACTGTGTCTAATACAAAAAACTCCCCAAAAAGAGTCTCACTCTTTACTCCAGAGTGAATGCTGCAACTGGATGGCAGCAAAAAGTAAGTCCCATATATATGTTCAATAGTGCTACAGAGGGACGCCAGAACCACGTACACGACATCACGCGATGACATCACAACAAAGAAATGTGGTGATGTGATAGTGCGAGGTCTGTGAGGCAAGACGCCCTGACATCACTGCTCGGGCTATGCTAAGAACCAGTAACGAAGAATATCTCAAGATTAGACCATGATAGCAGTACTTATACACTCCTATGTGCACCACAAAGTATGTGTGAATGTCATTAAAGACAAATTATAGAATATAATAGAGGTAAACAGCATTATTAGCATCTCAGTGTACTTATGAAAAGTGATATACATACAATCAAAAGATAGAGGGCCCGATTAATGTAATTTTTTGCATGGTTCAAAGTGACTTTGCACTGCTGAAAAGTAACTTTGCACTGCCGACAGAAACCCGGATTCATGGAATTGTACAATGTGTAGTTTTGCAGTGCAAAGTCAGTGCATAGTTATTTTTGCAATACAAAATGACTGTGCACGGGCTTTGCACTACAAAAATACACTTTGCACACTTTTTCATGAATATGATATGATATGATATGGCATTTATAACGCGTCTATACGCAAGTGTTTCAAGGCGCGACGAGGCAAGGGAGGGGAACAAAAGGAGGACAGACAACGATCCTACTAAGCCAGGTGTCATTCCGTCCGCGCAAGTACATGGGAGGGGGGGCAGGGACCGTGCAGTACATAGCAAAGATAACAATAGGTAAGTAACGGCCAGCTAGTGGCAGTCCAAGGTTAAGTGCAGACATCAGGTGTCAAGGGCTGGTAGGGGGGACTGTAGGGATACAGAAACAGTCCCCAAGTGCAGAGGTTGCCAGGTGGGCAGTTCAGGTGTGTGACTCTGGCTACTAACAAGGGTCGGACCTGGGCCCGAGATCAGAGGGTGTCCAGGTGGCCAGTGCCGTTCCGGTTACAGCCAGGAGGTCAGCAGGGAAGAGGATGAGAAAAAGCAGAAGCAAAGAGAAAGGTTTTGAGGTGCTTCCGGAACCGGAGATGGTTCTCCTCAAGTTTAAGGGAGGCAGGTAGGCTGTTCCAGAGGGAGGCACCAACCGAAGAAAGAGATCTATCACCAACTCGTTGCTTGGAGAAGCGACGGACCCTGTGTCACGCCTAGTCTCTGCCTCCCTCGACTCCTGCTCACCTGTCTCCTCCGGTATCTCTTCCACCCTGGCTGCGGTCTTCTTCTTCTTGCCTCTTTCCCCTTCAGCGGACTTCTTCTCTTTTTTTTGTCGAAGGTAGGGACGCGCTCCCTCGGTAGTCTCCGTGATCCGACTAGTACAGATCTAAGGGATAACCGAGGAGCAAGCCCTAGAAATGGGAAAAAAAGCCTCCCGGCAAGAAAAAAACAATCAGTATTCCGTTCGTCTTTGGGATAGGAATCCGTGGAATACTGCAAGTCCTGCTGTAGTTGAATGGCAGATGCTACTGCTGCTGAACTCCGAAGACGTTAGAGGAACACCTACTCCTGGCTCCGCTCGTTCACAGTGAACTGCAATGGGGCAAGGATCCAGCCTCTAGTATCGTGTGGTCTAGTTGACTTCCGAGCAGAGCCTCGGTTCAAAAGAACAAAGAAGAAAGACGTTCTGCACCATAAAGCGGGTAAGTGGAAAGGAAAATAATGGAAGAAGTAGAAAAAAGGACAGGAGTTGAGGCGGATGAGTGGAGAGCTCGAGAAGGAAGATATTTAGGATGAGAGAGTTGAAGGTATTGAGGCCCCAGACCCCAGAAGGCCTTGTGGACGTTGCAGAGGGTGTTGAACTTAATCCTCGCAGCCACTGGGAGCCAGTGCAGAGATTTCAATCCTGGAGATATACGATCCCTGGGCTTGAGGCCAAGGACAAGTCTTGCAGTCCTCTTCTGGATAAGTTGCAGAGGGCAGAGAGTAGAAGCAGGCAGATTTAGAAATGGGCTGTTGCAGTAGTCCACCCTAGAGAGAACCAGAGCACTAGAGACAATGAGCTTTTGGGGGACGGAGAGGAAAGGAAGAATACCTCTGAGGAGGTGCAGCTGGTAGTGTGACTTCTTAGTGAAGCCAGAGATGTGAGAGGAGGAGAGTGTGGAGTTGAAGATGACACCAAGGTTTTTTGCCTTGCAGATGGGAGCAGGAAGAGGGCTAAGAGAGGCCGGCCAGATAGCTGCAAGAAAGGAGGGAGCCGGTGTGCCGATGAGGATGGTTAAATATAGCTATTAAAGTTGAACTCTTCATTCATTCCCCTGGGAAAACTAAATCCAGTTTACTGATTCAGAACCCTTCCCTCTGTTCTTGTTTATTAGTCATCGAAATATTGAGCTTCTTTGGGTCAATTACTTCAAGTATTTGGAACCTCATCTATGCTATGTGATGTTTCTTCTCACGACAGTGCCTAGCTACTGGTCAGTTAAAGTTCTTGGCCCTAACATTTGATTTATGTTCATTCCAGCGTGTTTTAGCCATTCTACTAGTCTGGCCTACGTAATAGATTCTGTAAGGGCACCTAATACAGTATATGATATGACTGGTATTTCACGTGGCAAAATATTTGAGTTTAATGTTTTGCCCTGTAGTCGGGGGATACATTGTATCTCCATTTGCGATGTAGTTGCAATTTGTGCAGTGTAGACCTGGGTATGTGCATTTACTTTTAGTTTCAGCTCTAGTGTGTTTTCTGTTATTGGTATACACTAGTACATCTCTAAGATTGTTGCACCCCTTGTACAAGAACACCAGGAATGTAGTTGTAGAATGTTCCAATATGTTTTGATAATTCTTTTGATTTTGCTACTTTGGACACAGTATTTGGAGACATATATCAGATTTGGTTGAGATTTGTCTCAGTCTGTTTGCATAAGAGATTCCCTGGTGATGTTATCCACCTTAGTCCCAGCTTCTGTTAACTCAGTCTGTTGGTACTGCGATGAATCCTGCCGAGGAGATGGCTGTCTGGGGAAAGTATTGACTCTTTTGGGAGGGATGCAGTATTCATCTTCTTGTGAGAATGAGAGTCCTGTAATTCCCAAATATCTGATGGCCTGCTGGGATTGCACAAGTCCCTCTCATGAGAAAACCCAAAGAACCTTCTGTGAAAAGTTACAGAGACAGAAAAAGTTGTATACCTTGGGTGTTCCAGAATCAGACGTGACATCCTCTAATGGCCATGAGTCTCTCTTGGTAGAAGTCTTAGCCCTAATGTTAAGTCACACATCTCTCATATAACATCTACTAACTCTGATAACATCCAGTTCAACTATCAAATAAAAATTAATAGACATAAAAGACTTTAAATCCATTATGGACTTCAAGATCTATAAGGCTTGTTGTACTGGGACGAGGGAGAAGGACCAAGAGTCAATGAGGATCAAAGGTTCCACTGAAGGGAATATGCAGTCTAGTTGTTTGAAGGCAAGGCACCTGAGTGGGACATTTAAACCTAAAAATGTACCACAGCTGAGGAGAGGAGAAGGAGTTTTTTTTTTTTTAGTACAGGGGGTGGTCCTGTCCTTGAACATTTTAACTACAATAAATCATTGTAGTAACAGTTTCAACACATCTCCATATTAACGTTATAATACATCTATATAAGTATGTATCGTTGGAGGAAAGTACAGATCCAAAGGCTGGAAAAAGAACACAGTTAAACTTACCTTTATTAATTAGGTCCCATGTTTTTAGACATTGGTATCTCAATGTGCATATGAACAAGTTTACATAACATGTCAAAAGGTTATTGAGTAGTAGAGTCAACCTTGTCATCCGCTTGGTGTATTTGCTAGAACAAGGGTGCAATTATTACAAATATTAAGTGCAAGTATGAGTAACAATCCATGTTTTAGTGGAAACAGGTAATCACTCCGTTTTTTCATACAGTGCAATAGACAGAAGTGATCTTAGAAAATGTACCCACAATTCAAAAGAAAAGAAACTGTACATTTGAACAGAGCGTATAGTGTGTTAACGGCACACAACTATACTTTAGCTGTGTTGTGTCATTCAGTTGTCAATTATTACATCATATTGGTCAACCTGTTGGGTTATTCTTCTGGTATTATACATTAGTAACACAGTGCATTACTTAAAAGAAACCTAAAAATAGGGTCTGCTATTTGGCGACGTCAACATGAAGGTGGTAAACCAAGTTAGGGTCATCGGTCAGAAAGGTGTAGGCTCAGTGCACGATGACAATAAAGACGTTACGGCTGTAAGGATGTTGCAGCCTTCTTCTGGGGCCAGTTAAAGCAGGACTCCCCATAGATAAAAACAATATGAAGAATATTGTTGGATGGTCCAGGGGATGGATCAAAACTAAAATATTTATAGTGCGCCCGTGAGAGGCTACCCCGAGGGTTGTCCCTCCAGTCCCCATCACTGACCTTGCTTCAGAGGGACGGGCAACCCTCTGGTTAGTTTGTGGCTGTCCTGGTGAAAGGGATGAACCTGATGCAGTGATCTGAAAGTAAGAAGGACACGAGTGTTGGTGTAAAGGTAGGAAGGGAAACAATGCCTGTGCAAATGTGGACTCAAGCAAAGAAATTAGATTATAAGGAGTACCTAATGGAGGCAGCAGCATGGAAATGGGGTTGCCAGGGTCCCATGGAGAACACAAGGTTTTCCTGAGAAGTGTGCCTGTAATTACGAGGCTCGGGTGTGGAGTATGGAGTCTGGGAAATAAAATGAAAGGTACATGAGCTGTCCGGTCCTGGGCAGGCTGATGGGTTCTAAAAACTGTAAAAGCTGGGCCCCAGGGCATGGAGAGGAGAAGGAGTAGCAGAGGCAGAAGCAGTCCGGAAAGATACCGAAGTGGTTGTAACTGCAGTAGAAGTGTGAATGCCAGCAGAAGCCAACGTGCAAAGAGAAGCCGGGCGATTTTGCAGAGACACGCAGCAGGAAGCAGAGTCGTGGTCAGCAGCAGGAAGAGAAGCCCGGCTGTGTGGGAGATGTGCTTTCGACCCGACTCAAGTTCCCTGGTGGTGCTGCAGGATGCAGAGATTCAACAGAGCCGCCAGAGCTCAAGAGAAGGGATGTGCAGGCGGTGGCAGGTATGGAAGAGTTGTTAACGGGATTACCGATCCACTGAGTGTCTGCCGTAATAGCAGGGAGCCACACGAAAACGCCAAACAAAGCCGGTGAAATGGCCTGCAAGAGAAGTTAAACCTGGGGCGCTCCGAGTGGAAAGTTTGCTAAAAATCAGATTATTTTGAATACAGAGCAATTAGAATAAGATGGCAAAAAGGGCACAATTCCCCACCTGTAACCCGCATTGCTAACAGCGAAGAGGTTATCCAGAAGAAGTAAGAGGACAAAAGGTGCAGTTCTCCATTTATGAAACGTCAATTTGGGGAAACCTGTAACTCGCATTGCCAACAGCCAAGAGGCTATCCAGAAGAAATTAGAAGGCAAAAAAGCCAGTTCTCCATTCATTAAATGTTAACTTGGGGAAACCTGTAAACCACATTGCCAACAGTGCAGAGACTATAACAAAGAGATGAAAGGGCAACAAAGGCGCATACTCCTTTCCTGAGACACCAGTTTAGGGAAATCTGTAACCCATATTTCCACTAACAGAAGACACCAACACTAGAAGTAGGAGTTTTTCTTCCTGGCAGTAGAGTGAAATCAGGAAACAGGCCACTTGTAGTTAGTCCTGGCAGACAAGTATACCAGGAAAGAAACAGTTGCTTTGAAGAAATGTGGTTATAGTAAAAAGATGTTGTGGAAAGCCATTGGTAACTTTATCATTCTGACAAATTGTTGCATCACCAAAGGTAGTTACTATGCTATCCTAACAAAAGTGTTCCATTGGAAGAATAATTGTGACATTCTAATATTTGCTTTACATCCTAAGAAAGACATTATTATGTGGAGGAAAACAATTGCCTTGGTTTATGAACTAGTGTTTTGTGAAAGAGACATTTGCCTTACCAGTAAGGATACTGTGGAGGAAAGCAATTGCTTTGGGCTTTGAACAACTGTGTGTGAAAGAGACATTTACTTTACCATGTGGAAAGACGCAGTGGATGGAAAAGACATTTTGGGTTGAACTGAACAGAACTTTGACTTTTCCAAGGGTATTCCTGAATTGATCCAGGAGAAGGGAGCCCAACCCTGGTCACAAGGAATATTTTCTAAACATTATACGTTTGAACTTTTGCACTGTTTTGTTGAACTGAAGACAGCCAAATATTCCTTGTACACTTTTGTTGTATGTATTAGTGTGAGGGGCAGTGACTTTTCGGACACTAGATCATCTTTTTTTAGTTTTAGTGTGCTAGGAAGGGATATGCTTGTTAGAATGGGGAAAGATAGCCATTTATCTCACCCCTTTTTATTTTAACAAATTGCAAACATTGAGAAAACTACTCTTTTGTGTCTGTCTCGCATTTCTGAGCCCTCACAGTACCCTCTTTCTGCAAGTGAAAGGTCAAGAAGAGGACACATGTAATTCCACCTAGTGATTATTTCTAATAGCAGATACTCCCAGTAGGCTGCAATAGGTTGGTTAATGACAAAGGGGAAACAAAACAGAGATTCTTTGTAAAGTGTAACAAATAGTATACCAAAATAAATGAATATGTTTACAGTCAAAAATCATATGCTTACAATTAGCGTGGGACATATGACAAGATCATCAGTTTTCTGATTTGTCTTTGATAAACCTTGACATTTTTGTTGGTGTAAGAAAAGCATGATATAAAACAAAACATTGGTGCACATTATGAGTTTGGCAGTAAATTGGTAGTAAATGTACCAATTTAACACCAAACTCATTTATTGTTACCGCCACTAGGCCGCAGGGCATTTCCATGGGATTGCAGGTTGTGGTAGGACTGTGTAAATCCCCATTTTTTTAGTCCGTAGAACTCCATTGAGATTTTTGAAGATTCTACTGTCAGCAGTAATACCATTTGGTAAATCCTCCACTTTACCTACAAACTCAGAATTTCGTCTGTGCAGTAAAAGTGGCAGTAATTACAGTACTGCGAAGAAAGTGGCTGAACTGGAATTACTATCACTTTTTTTTTTACTGTCCCGGCGAACTTGTAATGAGGGCCCTTGTTTCAGTAAATTTGCTGCAGTGGAAGATTTAACACATGTCAACTAGAAATTATCCCAAATTTCAATATGAAAACAAGATTTGCAATCCATCTCCTAATCCATTTCGGTTTCAGATTTAACACAATCATCAGATAAAGAGTATTGATCAATATGTATTAATTCGATTTGTTAAGTTGATGGATTTTAGAAGAAACTTTGGGAGAAAGGAGTGCTAGAGCAGAAGAAATAATATGAATTATATCTAAATACACGGCATCATTAGAAAAAGCAATACCAAATGAGGTAACGACTGGCGAAAAATGAACATACTATGTCATGGTAATGATCAATCATGAAATCCCACGCGATCTTAAAGAAGTGTAATAATGTGAATCTTTTAATTTGGGACCCAAAGCATATTAAAAGAAAATGATGCAATCTAAGAGGAGCAATAAGGGCACACTTCATTTAACATCAATGAGGCGTTAGTGAATTAGAAGTTGAAAAATTTGGACATTGCATGAACTGCCAAAAGGCAAAGGCTTTTATGATGATTTCCAAAATCTTAAAACTTTGCTCTACCTTTGAACTTGGAAAGTTTAGGCTTACTAAAGACAATCTGTCATGCATAGACACTGCTCACTCTGGCGGCGTTGGAGGTTTTCTTCTGGGTGTTCCACTACACTGTTTTCGCGTAGGTAGGCAACACTGTAGTCTTTTTGTCCCTCAGTCAAGCGCAGGCTTTTAGCTCATTCCGGCACGTCGCCCGGTGCATTGCAACCCTTTCTTTTCATTATGGTTTTTTACGCTCCTTTTGTGCTCCTGCTTCTGCCCGCCTTGTTCCCCTCCCCTTGTCCCTTTTTCTTCCGCTTTGTCCCCTCCGCCTTTCTTCGTCTCTCTCTCGCTCACAGTTTTTTTTTCTCACGGCCCTACTGTGGTTTCATCCTGCATCCTGCTACTGCCTTTTTTCCTCCAGTATTTTGTGCATTACCTTTTTGCGGCCGCTGCCACATTGCCTGCCTCCCCCAGCTGCTGCTTTGCTCGATCCTTCTCCAGTGACTTTTCTCCTCCAGCCTTACCACTTCTGTTCCACCTTTATTCTCTGGATCCTTTCTCCCTTTGCTGGACATTCCTTCATATTGGACTAAACTTTACCTTCTGGTCCTCTGTCTTGATCTTCACTTTGTTACCTTGTCTGCAAGTTACCACTCTGTATTTGGAATTCAGTCAAGAACACCATCCTAAAGAGGTTTTTCTGCCTTTTTGGCTTTTCCTCCTATTTTGATATATCTCCTTGGCAACCCACCCTATGTTGACTGTGGTATTTACCGGTTGGGCAAGGTGGCTGCTGAGCGGGACTGACCCTTTCTCTCCAAAGAGCGCAGTCAACAGGAAAGAAGAAGAATGGGAAAAAATCTGGGAAAGAAGAAACTCCACACAGTGCAGCCGAATACTCAGTTGAGAGCCAGGAAGAATCTGAGGAATTGCCAATTATTGAGAGTTTGCAACGCCAAACCACATTCAATATGGAGCAGCTTCAGGAAGTCATGCAGGCTGCGCAAGGACTTTCTCTCGAGGTACAACAATGACCCTCTGAGAACACTGGCCTAAGTCAATTGATAGGGAACCATAAAACACAAGCCTCGGATCTACCACCTCTGCCTCTAGCCTCTGGTAAATTTGATGGTTGCCCTAAGATGGTGCAGGAATTCCTGGATTACTGTACCGTATACTTTACCTTTGGGACCCACCTGTATGCCAATGACAGGTCGAAGGTGGGTTTTATGATATCAAACGTGACTGGGATCGCGCTCTCATGGGTTACCCCCTGGTGACTGGGGCGAGTCCACTTTTGTCCGATTACGCAGTATTCATACATGCCATCAAAGACATGTTTGAACGACCTGAGGTCACTTATTCTGCTTATGCTTCGCTTCTGGACATCTGTCAGGGTTCATCTAACATCTTGGCCTACGTGTCACGTTTCAAGAGGATGGCTTCTTTACTTTACTTTACTTTAGGCATTTATAAAGCGCAGACCTTGGACCCATAGGCATTAGGGCGCTGACAAACGAAAAAGCAATGCATTAGTAATGACAGACGGGGAGCTCATGGGGGGATGAAACCGGAAGAGGAGATCATGCGAATATCCATGTTTTCAACTTTCTCTTGAAAGATTCCAACTTAGTCTGACATCTAAGATCAAGAGAGAGGTTATTTCAGGCTTTAGGTGCAGCAATGTAAAAAGCTCCTATTTCTGCCCTCTTAGATCTGCATGTTGGAATCGTTAAGAGTTTCTGATTGCTTGATCAGAGGGATCTGCTGTGAACCTTTTTCCGCAGTAAGATCCTGCAGATATCTGGGCATAATGCCAAGTGTACATTTGAATGTAATCACTTTAAGGCAGAAGCGTATTTGGGCCTCAACCGGGAGCCAATGCAATGCTCTTCTGGCATTCGAGACATGGTCTCGTCGGGAGAGACCCACGACCGCACTCACTGCCCCATTTTGAATTATTTGTAATCTGTTACCTTCTGTTTTGCTAGGTCCAACTAAGAGGCTGCAACAATACTCTATTTTTGCACCTTCAATAGCTCTTGCTATTGTCTCTGCGTTAGCCTGTGGGATGAGGTGTCTGAGGTGAGCTAGGAGCTTAATATAATAGGCCGCCGCAGAGACCTGCATGGGCCTTCATAGTAAGCTGCTGGTCAAAGATGACTTCTTTTTGGGGGTTAACTTGACATCACTCAGCTGAAAGCCAGCATACGCGGAGCCCAGCTTAGATATCATGGGCTGCGTCCCAATAATCAACAACTCTGTCTTTGCCCTATTAAGGCACAAGTTATTCCATAACATCCAGTTCTCGCTGGAGGCATACATTCAGTTTGTCTTCATCCCAGGCATGATCACCAACCATGGGGACGACACACTGTGTATTGTCTGCATAGTTGGTAAACATGATCCCCTCCTGATCCAGCAAGGCAAAGAAGGGAGCCATGAATATATTATAGCGGCAGGGGGAAATACAGGCACCCTGCGGGACACCATATTCAGCAGACACAGGGAGTGCCTCAGCCTCCTCAAAGAAAACTCTGCTTTCTCTGTAATTCAGAAATGATGCTATCCAGCATACCGCTGCTGGGAGAAATTGGCCACTTCCTCCAACCTGGCGATGAATATTGAGTGGTCAACCAGGTCAATAAATTCAAAAGCATCAATATGGATGAGAGACCCTTGTCCATCCGATCCAGGAGCCTGGACTTCAGTTCCAATAACGCAGTCTCCGTCCCATGACCCACTCTAAATCCGGATTGGCGACAATTCAAGATAGGGAATTTATTCAGATGCTGAGCGATCTGCCCATACGTCACCCACCCGGTCCAGAATTTTCAATAAAAATGGCGTGTTAGTAATCGGCCTGTAGTTAAGTGGCACCTCCATAGGTAGGGCAGGTTTATTGAGAATGGGGGTAACCCAAGCTTATTTTATGTCTGCCTGCACATGTCCTTCAGTAAGCGAGGCATTCACAAACTTGCAGATGGTTGCGAATAGGGTCAGTGGACACGTTTTAATAATCATGGCCGAGCAGGGGTCACCTTTACAACTAGTGCTTTTTAAATGTTTCACTACATCAGCCAATTCCTCAATCATAATGGGAGAGAAATTGAACTGTGGAATGGAGGAACTCTTTCCTGACCACACTGGGGTCTGTCGGAAAGTCGTCTTTCCTACGCAATATGTCTGCTCTGATGCCATTCAGTTTGTTGGCCATGGCATCTTGAATATCCCGACACCAAGCTGCATCCTTCACCGCTTGGCTAACATTTGGGGAGGTTGTGGTTTGCTTTTCTTTGCATATTTTAAAACGTTCCTTGACCTCTGATATACCATTCAGGATTCTTGAGTTAAGAGAGTTTTTCTTGGCATCCAAGATTGCCAGTTTTTCAACCTTGGAAGCACCTTCATAGGCTGCCAATGCTCCTGGAGCGGGATTACCTTTCCAGTGGTAAAAAAGTTTCAGAGTGGAGGATTTTAACTTTTGCCATTCAGGAGAAAACCAGGTTTGTTTTTAACCCCGCTGCTAACTTTTCTATAATTCCTAAGACCTAAGGTATTGGGTATAAACTCCAAATTGGATAAAGGAATTTTAGACATCCCTGCCGCAGAGTCGTCAGGAGATGAAAAATTAATAGTAGGGCTCAACAGGGGTTCTATTCTTTCCCGTGTAATTGTCTTGGAATTTCTCCCAAATATCACATGCGTCCCCTTATTCTTCAATTCATTTGGGGAAGTTAGCCTGGATGGAAATGTGTACGAAGGCATGATCTGACCAGGGACAAGGAGATACCAGAAAGTCCTTCGTAATAACATTGGTGGTGGAAATCCAGTCTAGCATGTGACCGTGAATATGGGTTGGTGACCTAATCAACTGCTCTAACTCGGCAGCTACAATATCTTCCTTGTGGCCCAACCAATAGTTAACAACGCCCAATAACAGAAAACTAGACTTGGGCTTGAGGATGGACAAAAGGGGATTGGACAGTGCCATAGTGAAGTTTTCTGTCAGGGAGGGTGGTCTGTAGATAAGAAGTAGGTTCAGAGTGGATTCACATTGAGTCCAATTTTCACGTGTAATGACTCAATGCCCTTCATGATAAACCCATTTGTTTCCCAGATAGTTAGCAATGGTTATTAAAAATCAACACCACTCCCCCTGCCCCCTCTGCCCACCTCTGTGTCCTGCCTTACCATAGCATATCCTTCAGGGATAGCAAGGTTAAGGGAAGGGCCAGTTGTCCTGTGCTCTCAGGTTTCAGTAATCGCGCATACATCAATGTTCATATCTTCTATGTAGGTAGCAACCTCTAGAGCGTGTTTGACCAGGGATCTTGTATGGAGTAGTAAACAGGCTAGATTGTGAACTGGTGTAATATGGGGACTACCCTTCAAGCGTTCCTGTACTCCCCCCCGGTGGATCTTGTATAGTGGGTCCTGACTGAACTGCTAGATCCAGACTAGCATTGGTTAGAGCCGCATTCCCCTGGGCAAAGTCATAAGATGGATTCAAAGTCATGGAAGCCAAAATAGCGTCCACTTTATCTACTTTAGGCAATGGGGCATAGTGCGAGTGGAGGAGGTTTGCGGCGATGTAGGTAAATCAGCTGAGACCTTATCATTATCACTCAGGCAGAGGGGGAGAGTTGGGGAGTCCTGCACGCAATGGGATGGAGTGGCTTTAGAGCCCCCATTGGGACTCGCCGATGGCTGAGCTGCCAGCGTGGACTCATCTGGGGCGAATTTGTTCCTGGCTGCAGCAATAGCCGCAAGAACCTCTGCGATCCCCATGGAGGAGAAGAGAAAGCGAGTCCAGAGATTCCTCCTTTCCAGTCCTGCACGTACCGGCACAGACCGGCTAGCTCATTCACACCCGCGCGTTTGTGCCTGAGTTGCGCTTAAACAAGCTAAAGGTATACAAATCTGCTGTGATTTGTAGTTCTTAGACTATTAATGTGCGTGCGGAGCCACGGCCAGCTCTGATTCAAATTGCACAATTAAAAGCAAACTGGGCGCCAGACACGGCATACACACCACAATGATAGGATGAGTAAAATATATTTAAAAAGTAAAAACGATGTTAAAACACAAAGTGCTAAAAACAATACTACAAATGAGAGCAACTAAGAGGACAACAAAGCGACAGGTAAAATGAGTGATCTGTGTCCACATGGCCTGAAACTGCGCAGTACAACATCTCCAGGAGAGGCCTCTGTGACGAGATTAAGGATGAGTTGGCCTGGGTTCCTCGCCCAATGTCTTTTTCTGATTTGATCTCTATGGCCCTACAGTTGGAATTTCGACTCTCTGAATTGAAGGGAGAAAGGAGAAGGAATAGCACACTGAGTTCCACCTTTCGGCCTGTCCCTCCAAGTCTTCTGGCTGAAGGTTCTTCTACAGATGAACTGATGCAGATCGGTGACACTCATGTACCTTTAACCCCCACTGAAAGAAAACGGAGGCGGGATTTGGGTTTATGCCTTTACTGTGGCTCCAACTGTAATCTTTTGCGAGAGTGCCCTCAGGTTCCTTGTCGTTGTCAGGGAAACGACAGACCCGGATCCTAGAAGGGACAATGATTCAGGGTTTAGCTATCTGTCCCTCTGCCTGGATGTGCAGCCAACCTGAGATGTTTGATAACCGCCTTGTGGTTCTCCTTGTACAGATTATTCTACTTGCCACATCACCCCTGGGAGTGTTGTCTCTTCTCGACTGTGGAGCCACAGGATTATTCATGGATATTGTATGGGTAGAGAAAGAAAAGATTCCTTCTTTACTCAAAGAGGATTCCCAAGCTGTGAAGGGAGATGACGGAAAACCTTTGAATTCTGGACCCATTACTAGCAGTACCATTTGGATGACCATGGCAATAAACAACCACCATGAGTCTCTTTCCTTTGATCTCATCCAGGCAGCCCATTTCCCCATCATTCTGGATATTTCCTGGTTGCGTAAATATAATCCTCAGATTGATTGGACCGAGAATACACTAAGTTTTACATCACAATGTGTTTCAAGGACTGTCTTGACGCCATCATTTTGGGCAAGACCGATGTTTAGCTATATTCCAGTGACAGTCCTTCTGTTGCTCTTCATTGCATTCCAGTTGCCTTTCGAGAAATCTCTGATGTGTTCGAGGATAAACTACCGAAGGAACTGCCTGCAGGAGGATTGTGCTATCGACCTCGTTCCCGATGGTCTCTTTCCTTTTGGAAGAATGTTCACATTGTCTCTTGTCAAGAAGACTGCTCTCAGGGAATACCTTGACAGTAACCTTCAGAATGGACTCATCCACGATTCTAAATCTCCGGCAGGTGCGTCTTTATTTTTCGTTCCCAAGAAAGACACAAAGGAACTTTATCCCTCTATCTATTATAGGGCTCTTAATAAAATCACTGTCAGGGACCGCTACCCAATGCCTCTTATCAATGACATCATAGAAGCGGTAGAAGGAGACACAGTTTCCATCAAGCTTGACCTCCGTGCAGCCTACCATCTTTTGCGCATATGGAAAGGTGATGAGTAAAAGACTGTATTCCTTCCCTCATCTCTGACTGTTTGTCTGCTATCCAGAAGTGGTGTGCCGCCAATGACCTCTGCCTTGATGCCAGTAAGACTGAGATTCACCTCATCGGCACACCCACTCCCTCCTTTCCTGTAGCTCTCTGGCCAGCCTCTCTTGACCCTCTTCCAGCTCGCACCTGCAAGGCTAAAAACCTCGGGGTCATCTTCGACTCCACACTATCCTTCTCCCCTCACATCTCTGATGTCTCTAAGAAGTCACACTACCAGCTGTACCTCCTTAGGGGTATTCTTCCTTTCCTCTCCTTCCCCCAGAAGCTTACTGTCTCCAGAACTCTGGTTCTCTCTAGGCTGGACTACTGCAACAGCCTCTTTCTAAATCTGCCTGCTTCTACTCTCCGCCCTCTGCAACTTATCCAGAACAGGACTGCAAGACTTGTCCTTGGCCTCAAGCCCAGGGATCGTATCTCTCCAGGACTCAAATCCCTGCACTGGCTCCCAGTGGCTGAGAGGATTAAGTTCAAAACCCTCTGCATCGTCCACAAGGTCTTCTGGGGACTGGGGCCGCAATACCTTCAACTCTCTCTCCCAAAAAATCTTCCTCTCGAGCTCTATGCTCATCCGCCTCCAACTGCCTCAGGGTCCGTCGCTTCTCCAAGCAACGAGTTGGTGGTAGATCTCTTTCTTCGGCTGGTACCTCCCTCTGGAACAGCCTCCCTTCCTCCCTTAAACTTGAGGAGAACCATCTCTGGTTCCGGAAGCAGCCAAAACCTTTCACTTTGCTTATGATTTTTCTCCTCCTCTCCTCTGCTGATCTCCTGCGTGTAACTGGAACTGCACTGGCTACCTACCTGGACTCCCTCTGATCTCGGGCCCAGGTCCCTCCCCTGCCAGCGTCACACACCTGCACTGTAGGATCGTTGTCTGTCCTCCCTTTGTTCCCTTCCCTTGCCTCATCGCGCCTTGAAACACCTGTGTATAGGCGCGTTATAAATGCCATATCATATCATCATATCATATCAAACACCTTTTGGCCATTTCGAATATTAGGTGATGCCCTTTGGTCCCGTCAATGCTCTTGCCATAATCCAGCCGTTTGGGGACAGGATATTCTCTGTCATCCTGTTCCAGTGTGTATTTGCCTATCTTGACGATATCCTGATTTATTCACAGAACCTTGATCAACATTATCTTCATACTAAGGAGGTACTTCTGTCGCTTGAGGTCTAATCATCTATCGCCCAAACCTGAAAAATGTCTTTCCTGTAAGGATTCAGTACATTACCTCGGATTCATCATATCCAGGGAAGGCCTGGCCATGGATCACAGAAAGTTCTCGGTTATTCTACATTGGCCTTCTCCATCTTCAGTTAAAGAAATCCAACGGTTTATCGGTTTGGCAAACTTCTATAGACGCTTCATTCACAACTTCTTATTTGTAGTGCGTCCAATCATAAACCTCCTGAATAAGGATTCTCCTTTCACATGGTACAAGACCGCTGAAGTTGCTTTTTCTCGTCTCAAGGCAGCCTTTTTTTCCCGCTCCTATACTACTCCAACCCAATCAAACACTACCCTTTATTGTGGAAACCGATGCCTCCATGCATTCCATAGGTGGCATACTGAAACAGATGTGTAACGATAGATAGCAACATCCCATAGATTTTTACTCTAAATCTCTCACTCCAAGTGAACTTAATTATTCCGTAATAGAGAAAGAGTTGTTAGCCATACGACAGGCCTGCATAGAATGGAGGCATCTTCTCCTAGGGGCACGACACACCTTTGAATTAAGGACCACCATAGGAATATTCAAGCCCTCCAGAATATAGAATGCCAAAACAGCAGACAAGCCTGGTGGGCTCATTTTTTCCTACAGTATCACTTCACCTTAACCTACCTTCCAGGGAGATATAACATTGTTGCAGACTATATATCTCGTACACCTGATAATTTATGTCCCATCTTCACAGAGAAAGAGAAGATTCTGCATGGGAAAACCTTTATCAACAAAGTTTCTTCCTTCCTTCACCGTGTTCGCCAGGCTAGCTATATCAATGCTTATCCTGAACTTCAGAGCAAGCTACACAGCAAGGAAGGACTCCTTTTCTTCAATGAACGTTTGTTAATCCCCACACCTGCCTTTCCGAGGCAATTGCTATTCTGGCACCATGATTCTCCCACTACTGGCCTTTGTGGTTCCTCTTCTACTTACAATCTCATTCAATGCACCTACTGGTCGCCATCTCTCAAGAAAGATGTCTTTGAAGACGTTAAGACGTGTGATATTTGCTCCCAAAGCAAATACTCCACTTCCAAAACCCTGGGCCTACTTCAACAGGATACCATTCCCTAAACCCCTTGGTTGCATATTTCTACCAATTATATTGTGGATTTACCTCCCTCACAAGGTTGCACTGCCATAATGGTGACAGTTGACTCTTACAGCAAGATGGCACATTTCGCTTCCCTTACAGGTGTTCCTTCGGCTCCCGTTATGGCTGACGTTTTTCTCAAAGAAATCTTCCGTTTACATGGGATTCCTGAGAAGATAGTCTCGGATCGGGGATTTCAGGAAATATACATTTTTTGGAATGCCCTGTGCTACCGCCTTGGCATCTCAAGAGCTCTCTTCTCTGGCTATCACCCTCAAACTAATGGCCAAACGGAGAGGCTTAACCACACTTTGGAACTATATCTTAGGTGCTTTTCTTTTGTTTGCCAGGACAATTGGGTCTCTCTCATACCTACTGCGGAATTTGCATACAATAATTCCATACACTCTGCCATCAAGATGAGTGCTTTTTTTTGTTCCACTGGTATTCACCCCCGATCATTACCCATTTGTGTACCTCCTTCCACTAATCTTCCTACAGCCGATTCCCTATTTAAGACCATTGCAGAGAAGCACCAAGAAGCCTATACCAATCTTCAGAACAGTAGGCTATCTGGCCTTCACAGCGGAAGCAACTCTACGTGGGAAGTCGGCAACAAGGTTTGGCTATTTACCAAGTTTCTACCTATGTGGATACGTAGATCCAAATTGTCTCCCCGCTGTGTAGGCCCTTTTAAGAACACCTCCAAAATCAACCCTGTTGCCCTCAGACTCCAACTACCTAGACATTGGAGCCGGATACACCCTGTTTTCCACTCATCCCTGTTAAAGGAGTTCAGAACTGACCAGTTTTCTAGAAAGAGAAGGAGTCTACAATTTCCTGATTCCGTGGATCCTGAAGAATACAAAGTGGCAAGAATCTGTGATTCCCGCTATTACCGGGGTTCTCTCCAGTACCTTATCCACTGGAAAGGATACACTGTGGTGGAACAATCTTGGGAACCCTCCTCCAATGTCCATACCCCTAGGCTGGTACATCGTTTCCACATGCTGCATTCCTGGAAGCCTGGTCCCTCCTGGATGAAGATGGGAAATACTGTCATATATAGACACTGCTCACTCTGGCGGCGTTGGAGGTTCCCTTTCGGGTGTTCCACTACTCTGTTTTCACGTAGGTAAGCAACGCTTTTGTCCTTCAGCGATTACTGCGCATCACCTGGTGCCTTGCAACCCTTTCTTTTCATTAGGGTTTTTTATGCTCCTTTTGTGCTCCAGCTTCTGCCCGCCTTGTTCCCCTCTCCTTGTCCCTCTTTCCTCTGCTTTGTCCCCTCCGCCTTGCTCCACCTCCCTCTCACTCTCTGTTTTTTTTTCTCACGGCCCATCATGGTTTCCTCCTGCATCCTGCTACTGCCTTTTTTCTTCCAGTATTTTGTGATTTACCTTTTCGCTGCCGCGTTGCCTGCCGCCCCCAGATGCTGCTCTGCTCGATCCTTCTCCAGTGACTTTGCTCCTCCAGCCTTACCACTTCTGTTCCACCTTTATTCTCTGGATCCTTTCTCCCTTTGCAGGACATTCCTACATATTGGACTAAACTTTACCTTTTGGTCCGCCGTCTTGATCTTCACTTTGTTACCTTGTCTGCAAGTGCCCACTCTGTATTTGGACTTCAATCAAGAACACCATCAGAAGGAGGTTTTTCTGCCTTTGTGGCTTTTCCTCCTATTTTGATCTGTCTCCTTGGCAGCAGCGCCCGATCCTGACTGTGGTATTTACTGGTTGGGCAAGGTGGCTGCTGAAAGGAACTTACCCTTTCGAATGGATTGTGTCCTCCCACGTATTCTTCATCTTATGATAACTCGTTGTCTTCAGCTTCGCTGCTTTGGAAAAAAAAATTCTCTCGGCAGAGGGCGCTGTGCTCGAGGTCGTGGCGTTGATTGTCCCTCGACAGACTCCGTACTCTGTCGACGTCACCGATGGTATAAATAGCTCGAGCCGCGCCCGTTGCTTCAGTTCCGTTTTTCCGATCGCTTCGCTATCGAGAACGGCGCGCTTCAGATTTTCTGCGAAGAAAATGTCGTCATCTTCGACTCCTTCGACACCCAAGACTGGGTTCAAGAAGTGTGTAGAGTGTGGATCAAAAATGCCGATCACGGATCCCCACCGGGTTTGCCTCTGGTGTCTCGGTTCCAGTCACCGAACCGACGACTGCGGTTCCTGCCAATCCATGACCGAGAAAGCTCTTCGTGAGAGGAGAGGTAAACTGTTGGTGGGGAGGGAAGCCTCTAAGAAGGCTACGTCTAAATAACAGAAGAAAGCGACTGATTCGAAGGAATCGGATCGCCATAGGCACTCCAAGAGATCTCGATCTAGGAGTGGATCGAGACACTCTTCGTCATCGTCTAAAAATATGAAGAGGAGACATAGATCTCCCTCATCATCTTCTTCTTCAGAGTCGACCGAAGAAATTCGATGTCCGACAAAATCGGATTCTCCCAGTAAAAGATGATGGAGGTTTTCGAGAACGCGGCCCCGACCCCCTGGAAAGAACCTTGAAAAAGCCATACCCCTAAGGTCGCTCCATTGGACAACAAAGGGAAGTCCAAGACTACCATGGTAATAACCAGTAGTGTCGAGGATACTAAAAAAACTCGAGTCGACGCCAAGCCGTCGAAGACTCTTCGAGAGTCGAGCACTTCTCCGGTACCATACAAAAAACACAAGTCATGGAAGGCTTCGATGACTTCATCGACGCCGTTGGCGTCGACCGTTTCGGCACCAAAACCAAAAACATCCTCGACGCCCGTGTCAAAGTCATCTTTGAAGTCATCGAAGACTCCTTCGACAACTTCGAAGGATTTATCAATCCCTTCGACGCGTATGGTAGAAGAAGAAAGGAGGTTCACTCCTTTGCCCAGGTCAGACTTTTTTAAGTCCATGTCCTCAATTTATGAGGAATCTGGCTCAGAAGAAGACGAAGTTACTCGTTTTGGAGTTTCTTATGGCACAAAGCAAGTCCCTGAGGAACTTATTGACCAGGAATCTAGAATGAGAGACCCGAGTGATATGCTACATTCTGCCAGTGGAATTGACACCTCCCCAGAATTAGAGTTTGCCAGACCTGATCCTGCAGAGCATGCAGATGCTGGGTACAGGGGTCTTGTGACCCGAGTAATAGAATATATGGGTTGGGGTAACACTTCACCCGTTTTTGAACAGGATGACATGGTGGATATAATTGTCGGAGGGCCTCAAAAAGATCCAGTTCTCCCCTTTCACAGGGCTCTCCAGAGGACGGTGGAGAAAAACTGGGATAGACCCGAGAGTATTGCTGCTGCAGATAGCACTTTTCCAAAAAACTATAGACCATCTGGAACGGATCCTGAATACTTAAATAAGCATCCGACTCCAGAAAGTCTAGTCATTCAGGCAGCATCTACATCAAAACAAACTGCATATCCCACTATTCTTCCAGAGAGGATAAAAAAGTTGACGCATGGGCACGTAAAGTTTTCATGTCAGACAGTTTGGCCCTTAAATCGACAAATGTCACCTGTACCCTGACCAGGTTTACCCATACCCTGTGGGACTGTATTTCGGCGGCGGCTGATCATATTCCGGAAGGCGAGGAAAGGGAAGGCTTCCTGAATATAGTCAAAGACGGGAAGGAGGCAATGGGGGAATGTCTCCAGTCTGCACTGGATACTTCTGATAGTATCAGCAGGTCCATGCCTGCAAGCGTTGTGCTACGCAGATTTGTGTGGTTGAGGAAGTCAGGGTTTGCACCAGATGTGCAAGCCAGACTCCTTAACATGCCCTTTGATGGCTCGAGGCTGTTTGGCAGCAAGGCTGATGAAAGCCTAGAAAAACGTCAGACCTCGAAAGCGGCAGCTAAATCGCTTAGCGCCTCTATGCGCCAGCCTCCAAAACCCTTTTCCGGCTCATCTTCCTGGAGGGGTCGTTCTTTTCGATACTACTCCTCTTTTGGTAGAGGAAGAGGACATGCTTCTCAAAGGGGCAAAAGAAACTTCCCTCGTGGAGCATGTGGAAGAGGTGCAAAATCAGCCTCAGGAGCGGCATCTGTACCCTCTGCCACTCCTGCAGCCGCCTCCAAATCCCTCTGAGACCTTGTTGCACAAAACACCAGTGGAAGGCAGGATCTGTCAGCATTTGAAGGAATGGCGGGGCATTACCTCAGATGCTTGGGCACTGGAAACAGTAGCCCGAGGTTACTGTCTCCCCTTTCTAAAAAGGCCTCAGAATCATCCACCGGGAGCCAACTCCGTCAAAATTCCAGATCCGCTCCTGTTGCAGGAAATTTTAACCCTGCTAGAGAAAGGTGCCATAGAACTGGTACCTGTAGCGGGGATGAACAGGGGTTGGTACTCCCCATATTTTCTCATTCCAAAAAAGGACGGAGGACTGAGACCCATCTTGGACTTGAGAAACTTGAACAAGTTCCTCAGGAAGGACAAGTTCAAGATGGTGACTCTTTCTCAGATCCTTCAGGCTCTCCAACTCCAAGATTGGTTGGTATCATTGGACCTTCAGGATGCTTACTTACATGTGCCAATCCATCCAAAGCACAGAAAGTACCTGAGGTTCGCGATTGGCAATTCTCATGATCAGTTTCGAGTTCTGCCATTCGGGTTGACCTCTGCCCGAGGGTTTTCACCAAACTGTTGGCGGTTGTGGCAGCAAGTCTCAGGAGAGGAGGTATTCACATATATCCCTACCTGGACGACTGGTTGATCAGAGCAAGTTCTCCAGAACAGGCTCAGGAACATCTTTCGATCACCTGCCTTCTCCCTCAATTTCAAGAAGTCCCACATGATACCATCCCAGAAGCTCCAGTTTATCGGAGCAGTCTTGGACACTTCCTCGGGAAAAGCCTCGCCTCCCGAGGTGAGAGCTCTCCACTTTCAGCAGATGGTAACAAAATTCCAGAATGCCCAACGTCTACCGGCTTTCGATTTCCTCAGGTTGCTCGGCCTCATGGCATCCTACATTTTCCTAGTACCAGAGGCCAGGTTGAGAATGAGATCCCTTCAATGGGCACTCAGAACTCAGTGGTCCCAGTTCTCAGGGAATATGTCGGATCTTCTGAAAATCCCGAGCGCAGTTGCTCAGGATCTTCTATGGTGGGCTTGCAACAACAACATTCTCAAGGGAGAGTCTTTTTGGCAACCATGGCCGGAGATAACAGTAGTGACGGACACCTCACTCACAGGGTGTGGAGCACACACCAACGATCTGACAATCAGATTGATGGGAGAATAAATGCTCATTGATGGGAGAATAAATGCTCTCCTGACAGGGCTCCCAGCAGCTCTCCTAAAAGCGGTCCACCACACTGCAGCATGTCTTATATGGAAAATGTGACTGAATTACCCCATCATACACAAACTACAATTGCTTCCATCCCAAGCTTGGATATTGTTAAAGACTGCATGTGTTATCTAAAAAGGAGGTACGAGTAGCACACCAATGTATCTCGTGCAGCAAATTGACCAACCGGCTTGAATCACAACTCGTTTGCAAAGAGAGGACCCGCAAACAATCCTTCTCTTGTCATGCTCCCACGCTTAAGAACTCAATCCCAGTGTTGCCTCAGAATGTCCCCACAATTCTCCAATTTCACAAATCTCTCAAAACATGACTTTTTCAACAACACCTGTCCTAGGACTAATTCCAATGGACGCACATACCGGTGCACGTCACATTTATTGTCAAAATCTTGGAAAAAGTAGTTGCTACACAACTACTCACCAGAACCGAATGCCTCCACCTACTCAAACAGGGTTCCACCCAAAGTGTAGCATCGGACAGCCACCATCCAAGTGGTGGATGATGCTATCAAATCATGGATTAAAAGGTGGCTCGTGCCTCCTTGTCCTCCTTGACTCACAGCTGCATTCAACACCATCGACCACTGCATCCTTCCCTCCCTCCTTACTGACAGTATGGGATTTTCTGGTACTGTCCTGAATTGGTTTACCTCCTACTTCTCAGACAGACGCAGGGCTATCCAGGTGAACTTGTTGCATTTCAACTGACTCCCGGTCTCTTGTGGAGTCCCCAAGGGCTTCATCGTCTCACCAATCCTTTTTACCATTTACATGGACCCTCTGGGCACTCTCCTCAAAGATCCCAATATAGCCATCCACCAATACACAATTATATTCATTTGTACATGAGAGTAAATAGCACGCAGGACATCATTCATGTCCACGATTACCTA
Source organism: Ambystoma mexicanum (assembly GCF_040938575.1). Taxonomy (NCBI): domain Eukaryota; kingdom Metazoa; phylum Chordata; class Amphibia; order Caudata; family Ambystomatidae; genus Ambystoma; species Ambystoma mexicanum. The sequence continues at coordinate 315,240,745 of NC_090929.1, forward strand.
GCCATCTCAAACTAAACCCATCCAAGACTGTATTTGTCCTCATCGGTCCACCAGCTAAAAAACAGCATGTCCATCAATGGCTCAATGATGCCGAGTCGAGGAACTGCTGGTGACCCACTGGAAGGTTTGGCAGCCTGAGCCCACTGTCGTCCTGCTGGACCCCTCTGTATCTGATTGAACTAGAAAGTCTGCAAAGGTACTTCGACCCAATGGAATAGTGGGACCAACTATTCTCGGCACCTTCATCAAACCCTGCAAGTAAGCCTTCCCGGAAGTGTCTCTGGGCCAACCAGTGGGTTGACCATCTTACGCAGGACCTTTGCCCTCATACTGCCGCCGTTTTGAGGAGACCCTTGGAACTTGGTACATCGCTAGCTCTGTGTTCACAGCACTCTCACACCGAATGTCATACATTTGGCGTTCCCAGATCCTGAATAAAGAGAGAGAGCCTGATTGGGAGTGAACACGGTTACCATGTCGCCCAGCCGTGGTGACAAACTTTGCAGGTGCACTGTTGCGGTCCAAACTACACATCAACCTTTTGGAGCTGAGGGCAATCAGACTAGCGCTGAAGGCCTTTCTGCCCTCTGTACAGGGAAAGAATGTCCTGATAATGACGGACAACACAGTGGCCATGTACTACCTCAACAAAAGAGGAGGAGTAGGGTCACTACCACTGTGCAGAGAGGCAATGCAGCTATGGTTCTGGGCAATACAAGAAGGAATCTCTCTATCAGCAATTCACCTAGCCGGAGAGAAGAACACAGTGGCAGACGCTCTGGGCAGGCAGAGCATGGTCTCTCACGAGTGGGAGCTGGCTCAGGAAGTCCTTCTGGAGATCTTCGCCCTTTGGGGAACCCCTCAAGTGGATCTGTTCGCCACCGCGATCAACCGGAAGTCCGATCAGTACTGCTCAAGGGAATTTCCTCAAAGAGGAGCTCTGGGAGACACATTCGTAGTGGAGTGGAAGTTTCCACTGCTGTACGCGTTTCCCCTAGTCCCTGTGATTCCTCAAGTAATCAGGAGGTTGAGAAATTTCAGGAAAATCATGATCCTAATTGCCCCGGATTGGGCCAGAGGACGTGGTACCCGGACCTTCTAGACATGTCCATCTGCCCTCCAATACGTCTTCCGCAAAGAGAGGATCTTCTCTCACAAGAGGAAGGTCGGGTTCTCCATCCAAAGGTCAAGACACTCAACCTTCACGCATGGTTTCTGAGAGGTTGAGATACAAGGATTAGGATCTTCCGGATGACGTAATGGAAGTCTTGCTTTCGGCCAGAAGGCCAGCAACAAAATCTTTGTATCGATGTCGCTGGAACAGGTTTAGTAACTGGTGCAAAGATAAGAATGTGGACCCTTTTCAATGTGACACTCCAATAGTGCTCTCTTTTCTATTACATCTAGCCAATCTGGGGCTCCAGATAGGAACAATCAAAGGATACCTTGCTGCGCTGTCCATTTTCAAGTGCACCTCGGAAGAGGTTTCAAATTTAAAAATACCACTAATAATTCAATTCTTAAAAGGACTTACTAACGTATACCCTCCAATACCTTTTCATGTCCCAACTTGGGACTTAAATTTAGTATAAAAATTCTTGACTTGCATACCTTTTGAGCCTCTGCACTCATGTCCATTGAGGCTTTTAACACTAAAAACTGTCCTTCTTGTGGCCCTATCATCAGCCCGCAGGGTTAGTGAACTTCAGGCTCTCTCATGCAGACCACCATATACTATTTTTTATAAGGATAAGGTAGTCCTTAAAGTTAAACCTTCATTCTTACCAAAGGTAGTTTCGGACTTCCATTTGTCACAAAAAATAGTACTACCAACTTTTTATCCTCCTCCTCATTTGGGCAAGGAAGAGGAGAGACTGCACAGACTAGATCCCAAGGGGGCTCTTAGTTTTTACATCTCAAGGATGTCTAAATTGAGACAAGATGACCAACTATTTGTGGGTTATACTGGCCATGAACTAGGCTTATCTGTAACAAAACAGACCATATCCCGTTGGATCATCTTAGCCATAATTGAACGCTACAGATGAGCGGGAAAAGACCCACCAGATGGGCTTCGTGCCCATTCTACACGGGGAATGGCTACTTCTGCGGCTCTAAAAAGGGGAGTACCGGCAGCAGATATTTGTGTAGCTGCAACTTGGAAAACAATGCATACTTTTGTCAAGCATTACTGCTTGAATACTGCCTCCTCCAATGAGGGATTATTTGCCAAGGCAGTTCTGCATTCTGTTCACGAAAACTAAACCTAGTACTCCCGCCTCCAAAATTGTCACTGCTATGGGAGTCTATCATAAGATGAGGAATACGTGGGAGGACACAATCCATTCGAAGAACAAGTTACTTACCAACTGTAACGTGCTTTCGACTGGATATTCCTCCTACGTATTCCTCATCGACCCTCCCATCCTACCCCACAGTACAGTTTACGTTTTCTTACACTTTCCTCTCACGATGAGTGCATCAGTTATGGGGCACGCCTGGGTGTTCCTCCTATATGTTTCATTGAAAAAACAGAACTGAAGCAACAGGCCCGGCTCGAGCTGTTTATACCACCGGTGACGCCGACAGAGTACGGAGTCCATCGAGGGACAATCGACGCCACAACCTCGAGCACAGCACCATCTGCCGAGAAAAACATTTTTTCCGAAGCAGCGAAGCTGAAGACAACGAGTTATCATAAGATGAGGAATACGTGGGAGGAACATCCAGTCGAAAGAACGTTACAGTTGGTAAGTAACTTCTTCTCTTCAAAGAGTGCAAGTCAACAGGAAAGAAGAAGGGGGAAAAAATCGGGGAGAGAAGAAACTCCACACAGTCCAGCCGAATACTCAGGTGAGGGCCAGGAAGAACCAGAGGAATTGCAATTGTTGAGACAATCCAAAGGATATTTCTGCTCTATAAAATATCAGTATGTGGAATACCATTTAGGGCTCATAACGAAGTGAAGGAATTCCGTTTACTTCCATTTTTCCCGCACCACCAAACTACATGTTTGCCGGCATTACCTCTGGTGGTATTACTGCATGGTAATACCTCTGGATGTAATACCGGCAAACATCCCCAATGGAGTCCTGTGGGGATTTAGACCGCCAAACCACCACTTTAATCTGGCGGTAAAAATTTGTTATAGCTAATTCAGTATTGAAGAGATAATTTAATTGGATCCGATCACTTCAAGAAGAGGTTCAAGATTTTAAACAAAATGCAAGGGAGACAGGTGGCATCATTGACAGTTTCCTCTGAGATGAAAACATTCTAGGGAATGGAGACGAGTATAAAATATTCTCTAAAGTTAACCAATTGGGGCATATACCATGCAATTTAAAGGATTCAAACATAAAATTCCAAGAGACAGTATCAAATGCTTTTTAGAATGATTTAAGATATTGCAGAATAGACAGGTGATAGACGAGGCAAATCATCCTTTGATAAAACCGGATTCATTATCATTAATAAGATAAGGCATTACTTTGTGAAGTTTAATGGAAATTAATTTGGCAAAACCTTTACAATCTGCATTTATCAAAGAAATTGGTTGGTAAATTCTGACATCTAAGTGATCTTTATTTGGTTTTGGGAAAAGGATGAAGCCAAAGCTTTTTGGCGAATTTATAAGATTAGAGAATAACTAAAATTTGTTGGGCTATCGAGGTCCCTGAAGGTTTTCAAAAACAACTGTGGGAAGATCATCAGGTACAGGTTCCTTGCCAAGTTTTGGATCTCAAATAATTATTTTGATCTCATCAAGAGTAATTGGAGCTTGTAATGGAGTTTAGGATTATGAATCTTCAAAAGCCAGATAATAAAAGTGCTGAAAGGAATAACATGATTCAGGCTTTAGAGATATCAGTGTTTTGCGGTAAAAGTCTGCCTTCAGAGTATTTCCTTTTTGTGGGTAAAGTAGAAAGCCAATAATTTCCTGTCTTTATTTGAACCACCGTAATATTTATTATTTATTTATTTTCTTTTGTATTTGTTGCAGCACACTGAACCCGCAGGTATCTAGGCGCTAGTTACATTAGGGAAAGGGCAAGGGGTGTGCAGGTAAGGGTGCGCAGGAAAAGCAGGATGCATAGGTTAATGAGGTTCAACAGTGATGCAGTGACATGGCTCCAAGGAGCTTAGGTGAAGAGGCAGGTTTTTAAAATGTTTCCTAAAGGTCCAATTGGAAGTTTCGATTCGTAGTAGATTGTTCCAAAGCTTGCCGTCGACAACAGGGAAGCTAGATCTGCCTACAGTTTGGCGACTGAAGCTGGGCACTTTCAGCAAATGATCGTTTTAAGTACTTAGTGGGCGAGCGGGGATGTATTTTTTCATGTGCTGTGAAAGGTAGGCCGGTGCTGTTTTGGAGAGGCACTTGTGAACGATGGAGAGGATCTTGAAGTTGATTCGCTCTCAGATCGGTAGCCAGCGGGTGTCTTTTCTGGCTTTTGAGATGTGGGCGTGTTTGGTAAGGCTGAGGGCAGCCCGGGGGGCTATTATTTTGAATAGTCTCGTTTTTTCAGGTTGCGTGCCGAGGTGCCAGCAACAAGGGCGTTACAATAGTCCAGAGATGGCTCTGGCAATTGTGAGGTAATTGGGTGCGGAGAGGAAAGGCTTGCTGGTGGTCAGTAGTTTGGCTGTGTGGGCGGCAGCAGAGGAAATTGAGTTAATTTGACTTGAGAAGTCGAGTGAAACATCCAGATAGAAGCACAGTGTTTTGGCGGCAGGTGAGATGTGGATCAGGTTGCTGTCAATGTTAAAGGATTTATAGGCCGGAACCAGTTTGCAGAGAGTGGTGGGGGAGCTAACAACAAGAATCTCAGTTTTGTCATCGTTTGAGCATAGTTGCAGGTTTGGACGATGTAGACTGAATTGATGGTTCAGTGTCTTGGCAGTAGGAGCCTGAAAGGGGAAGGAGGATTTGGGTGTCATCAGCGTAGTTTGTGTAGGAGATGCCGAGGACATCCAGTTGATCGAAAAGGGGTTTTGTATAAATATTATACAGCGTCGGAGAGAGGCAAGAACCTTGGGGCACACCGCAGGTGACTGGTGTCGGTGAGGCGGCATGATTGTCTATGAAGACCCGAGAGGATCTGTCTGCCAGGAAGGATCTGATCCAGTCAGTGGCTGCAGGAAAGACGTTTGCTGTGGTGGTGAGGTGATCGCAGAGAATCTGATGATCAACAAGGCTGAACGCGGCTGAGATATCCAACATGAGGAGCATGGCAGGTATACCTGTATCTTTGATGTGTCTAGTTGATTTTTCAGATCGAGCATGGCGGTTTCCATGCCATGCCTTGGCTGGAAGCCTGATTGACAGGTGCCCAGAATGTGGTTGGCTTCAAGGTGTTGTTGTACCTCGATGTAGGCTACATGGTCAAGGATCTTTAGCATGAATAGCACTGTCGTAATGGGATGGTAGTTGGTAGGGATGGATGGGTCGAGGGAGTTTTTTTTTAGCAGCGGGAGGATCCATGCTTCTTTCAGGGATGCCGGTAGAGTTTTTGTGGAGAAGGAGGTGTTAATTATGCCAGTAATAAATGTGACTCTGCGCCGTCTTTGATGATGGCAGCCAGGCAGATGTCACCTCTGCAGTGGGATGTCTTGAAGACTTTTGATTATGTTGGCTACTTCCAATTCAGAGACATTATGAAAGTCAAATGGCGAGGAGATGAGGGAATGTGGTGCCACCAGGTGAGAAGAGGGTGGAGGTATGGCTTGAATGGCATGTTGCTTGGAGAAGATATTTTTCTGTGTAATAAGTGTTAGAATGTTTCCTCTAATGGCTACTTGCACCTTGGTACACCAGGCGTCATCTACAGTGATGGTGGTGGGAGGGGAGACTGGAGACTCGAGTTCGCACAAGATTTTGAAGAGTTCGCAAGAATTAGATTTGGCGTTTTCAATTCTCGTATTGTAGCTGTTGGCGTTGGCGGTGTGTATGGCCTTTTTGTAGTCTTTGGCAAGTGAAGTGAATCGCGTCTTTGTTGGCTGAGGAAGGGTTTGTTCTCCAAGTCTTTTCTGCAGCACGTTTCAAGGCGCGCGAGGCAAAGTGTTCAGGAGTGAACCGGGAGTTTTTCTTTAGTGCAGGTTTGGCTTTGCCTTGTTTGAGTGGGGTGAGTATTTCAACTGCTTGAGCAATTGTGGTGTTATAGAGATCGACTAGAGCCACAGGGTCTGTTTTTCTGTTAGTTCGATTTAATACGTAAAAGAGTAACACAAGATTTTAATGTAGGAATATTTTTACATTCAATATGTTTGGAATCAGATTATTAAGACTCGAATGTGTTGGCTTATTAGAGGTTTCTAGAAATGTAAGTTCCTGAAGGAGTTGTGGAGCTTGCTTTTCATAAATTGCATTTTTTGTCGCAACATAATGATTAACATGTCCTCTTAATGTGACTTTAAAGACCTCCCATCTATTGCGGATAATTAATTCATCTTTTTTTACATGCTTAACAACAGAGACTAGTCTCTAAGCAAGGGACTGGGATTCCAACCTGTGCTGCTCTGTGTTGACTTGCTTCCAAGACAAACACGTTCCCGTGAGCTATGTGTCTTCATCGGGATTGGTTGCAAAAATAAAGGTTTCTTCATTGAGAAAATGTGTATTAACTCTCCATCTGCTACTAACAGACTATGTGGCATCCTACTTTAAGACAAAGGGACAAAGACATGTTCCGATATGACCAATGTGAGGGGTCAGCAATGCGAGACGGGCACTCAGGTATATATTTGTCACAAGTTGCCATTTTATTAAAATAAAAAGGATGAGACAAATGCCTATCTTTCCCTAGCCTACCAAGCATGTCCATACCTCACAAACTAAGACTAAAGGAAAATGAACTAATGTCCAAAAGTATCTGTCCCTCACACGAATACATACAACCAAAATCATACAGGAATTATTTGGCAGTCTAACTTGACAGAATAACAAATGAGTTCAAACATACAAATTATAAACAGGACTCCTTGTGACCAGGATTGGATCCCCTTCCCCTGGATCAATTTAGGATGTTACAAATCAAAGTTCCATGTCAGAAAAGTTATTTCCATAAGACAAGTTCCGCTCCAGGTAGAAAGCAAAGTTCATTCAATATGTTCTTCATTTGACACACTGACTGTCTCAGTTTGAAAAGGTTTTCTACACTTGCAAACAAACAATAGTTCAAGTTTCCACCACCTTCTTGTTGGCAAACACGAAAGACTTTCTTTTCCCTTCTTTCCCTTCTTGAGTCAGAAGTCAAAGTAAAGAATAAAAACTCCTACTACTACAACTTGTGTGGTATTAACACAATTGGCATACAATTTCCTTCTCCAACATACTGTACACAAAGACAATAGGCCTCATTATAAGTTTGCCGGTCCGGTAACAACGGTACTGGTAGGTTTGCCGGTACCGTTGTTACCGGACCAGCAAACTACGAGTTCTGCTTGCGTGTGCCTGCCAGGTCTGACCTGGCAGGCGTACCGGCACCCATGAGCAGACACTGCCGGTAGCACCGGCACCATTCAGAATGGTGCCGGTGCTACCGGCCTCCCCATTCCCATCAAGCCCTATGTGGCTCAAATGGGAATGGGGTAGTAAAGATTTCCAGCCCTTGGCAACGGGGAAATACAGGGTCCAGCACCGCTCTTCCTTTAGTTGCAGGGGAAAGTCGGGCAGGTCTTCAAAAGGTTTCTCCTCCTCGTACCATCAGTCTTCCAGATCCACAACCCAGGAAGACCACAGAGGCCGTTCCCATGCCTACGGGGGAGGAGGACAGTGTTGTCGCCAGCAGGGCAGGGCACTGGTCCCGAAGCAAGCCTGAACCTGCAAAGACGTCGGGCCCCACCCATGCACCCCGGTGGGAGGCCGGCTGACGAGGTTCGTCAGCAAGTGGGGAAGATCACCATCGATGGGTGCTGGATGCTCTCGCCCAAAGACATACCCTGGAAGTTCAGCACAGATGTCTGTGAATCCTGCTGGTGGCCCATCAGGAGCAGCACTTCCTTCTGGTCTTGGGGGAAGTACGGGCCATGCTACGAAAAGGGGCAATAGAGCTGGTTCCCCAGAGACTCCGGGGCGCCAGAGTCTACTCCAGATAATTCTTGGTAAGAAATAAGACGGGGGGGCTGGAGGCCCATTTCAGACCTGCGAAGTCGGAACAAGTACCTCAAGTCTCAAAAATTCAGAATGGCCACGTTGCAGCACATGCTCGGCCAAGTGGAAAGAGGGGATTTCCTAACATTGCTGGACCTGGAGGACGCCTACTTCCACGTCCCCATTCACAGGAAACACCGGATGTTTCTATGCTTCATAGTGCAGGGACAGCACTACCAGTTCAAGGCCCTAACCTTTGGCTTGAAGTTGGCCCCCAGATTGTTCACGAAGTGCCTGGCACCGGTGGCATCCCCTCTGCGTCTACAGGGAATTCACGTTTACCCCATACCTCGACGACTGACTCATCCGGGCCCGCTCGCGAGATTTGCCCGTCGGACACACAGGGATGGCCGTCAAGCTGCTGGCGGATGTAGGATTCTCCATCAACCATCCAAGTCCTGTTTGACGCTGTTCCAGAATGTGCTGTTCTGGGGTGCCAGACTCGATACAGTGTCCTGCCTCGCTTCACCCTCGGAGGAGAGGGTAGCGGCCATTCAGGGAAAGGTGCTGCGGCTGATGTCGTTGAAGACGGCCATGGTGCAGACCATCAAGTCGTTACTCGACATGATGTCGTCCTGCATCTACCTCATCTGGCTCTGCAGGTTACAGATGTGACCTCTTCAAGAAATTCCTGGATGCTCGCTGGGTACAAGTATCCGCAAACTTTGCAGACATGATCACTCTGGACAACGAGTTCCGTTGGGTGATAAGGTGGTGTGGCGACAGCTCCAACATCACCCGTGGCACGGGGTTTCAGACCCCTCCATTCCAGGAGACGGTTACGACAGACACTTCCCTGGAGGATTCGGGAGCCCATACTGGACGTCTGCACACCAAAGGCCTGTGGCTGCCGGTGGAGAAGGATCTCCATATCAATGTCCTGGAGCTACGGGCATTGTTCTGGGCCCTCAAGTCGTTCCTTCTGTCTCTGAAGGGCAAGGTAGTGAGGATCTTCACGGACAAGACCACCACGATGTATTACATCAGGAAACAAGAGGGCACTCAATCCCCAGCGCTCTCCAAGGAGGCGCAGGAATTGTGGCGCTGGGCCGTCGGACAAGACATTTTCCTCGTCCCCCCTCACCTAACGGGTGTCAAAAACACCATTGCGGCCTCCCTCAGCAGGGAGTTGCGCTCCTGCCACGAATGGGAACTTCGGCAGTACCAGGTGGACCGCATCTTCGCCAAGTGGGGCAGACCCCAGATCAATCTGTTTGCGACGGCGGTGAACGGCAAATGCCAGAGGTTTGCCAGCAGATTCCACCAGCCGAGGAGCTTGGGGATGCATTCTCCTTCCCGTGGGAAGGTATGTTTCTGTATGCGTTTCCTCGTTGCCTCTCCTGCTACGAGTCTCAACACACTCAGACAGTGTCAGTGTAGGATGATACTCATCGCCCCGGCAAGGCCGAGGAAGATTTGGTACCAGGACCTTCTCAGCCTGTCTACGTTGCCGCCGGTCAAGCTACCAGCGGTCCCAGATTTCACCAGAGAAGAAGGCGCAATTCTGCATCACGACCCAGGATCGCTCAACCTGAGGGCTTGGCTCCTGCAGCCCTAGAGTTTGGAGAATATGAGTTATTGTAACCAGAGGGGCAGCCCTAGAGACGGAACCTGGGGCTAAAATTAAGAGTGTATCACAAAGAGGGTAGCCGCCGATTTGAATTAGAGCATACCATGAATTCTATATGCTATTCTGTTCAAGGAGGGTTATATTGGTGTTAACTAAGTCACCTTTGACCCATATATTTCATTATGTATTGAAATACATTGGACATCAAAACTATTTGTGAATCAATTACACACTTATTCATAGTCTCATTTATAAAGCTTATACATGAATTTAATCGAATGTTTCTCAGCATATTGGTTGTGAAACAATCAAGGTAGTACATTCCAATTTGAGGTAAATAACAAAATCAGAGCATAAGTCTCAAATTTGTGTTAAACCAAACATTTTCAAAAAACAAACAAAGACGACATTACTTTACAATAAGTAAACGATACAGTGTATATTAAAAAACAGCTACATTGCATTGTTGAAAATCAATACCAACAGATACAAGAAGTCAAACGACATAATGATACAAATATATATGTGTAACACAAATTGATGGTGCAGTGAGAAAGAACGTGGGGGGTGCAGGAATGACTGTCCTTCTTAGATAAGATTAACCCGTCTGATATGGGTTTCTTTGTGGTTTAGTGTTGACCAATCCTTGGTCTACGTCGGGAATATGCTTCCCCAGATTGAAATTGGACAGGCTGGTGGAAAGCCTGGTCCTTGGACGTTTCGGCTTCCAGATGCGGCGCCTTCTTCTGGGCTTCAGGATTGTGTCTGCCTACAAATTGTGAACACAAATGAAAATGGACTACTTAGAGAAAAACTTCACCTAAGGGTTGTATGACAATACACAATGGGTCAGGAACAAATAAGGATCATAGACAAATTAAAGTTTTGTCTGAAATAGTGTTAGGCTAACCTTGTACTTGGGTCCAGGATGTGAAGGGGTGGGGGGTGGAGCACGTCAACAGAGGAAGATGTTGGTGGAGATGAGCCAGTAGTAGTCAGCAGGTGGCGGAGACTCGAGCTGCTAGTGGCTTAGGGGAGGTAGACTGGACGTTGGTAGAGCTCAAGGAAGTATCTCTGGCGTTCGCAGTGTGCTGCCCAGTAACTTGTTCATACGGAAATGTTGGGCGTGCTTCACTCGCTGTAAGAATAGAGATTATGATGCGTTACTGACTAATGTAGCGTACGTGGTCTAAATAGTAAAGCTAAGACAGGAGGACGGCATGGGTCCCGCGAGTGGTCTCGGGTCCTGGAGCTCATAGAAAACTCACCTAGAACTCATAGGCATCTATGGAGTATGGAGACCAGGGCTAGGTCACTGGAAACAGTGAGCTGTGTACGTGTGCAGCTATTAAAGAGCTGCATGCATGCTCAGAGAAGAAGTGTCGTTCGCGCGCGCATGCGCAGGGCTTTCATAATGTGTGCCCGTAGCCGCGTTTGCCGAGGCAACATTAGTATATGAAAGTAGTGTTCTTATGGGTGAGAGTGTTACCAGGACTACCTCCTGTGAAGTGTGCCCCGGTATTTACATGAACTGGGTGGGTTCGTCAAAGAGATCTAGTAGTCTGATGTACCAACGCTTGCTGTTAATATAGTGGTACTTATGTCCTATGGGGGCAGCCGACAAGGCTCTTACAATCATGAATCAAAAAACGTCATAACCTTGTATACCCATGATCTGCTAGTGTATGTCTGTGGTGTTCCAGAATCAGTGGGACTAGCATTTTGGTGCTGCTACATAGGCGTGTGTCCTTGTTATACAACGTCATCATGGTTGGTAGACAGTGCATATGTGGTACCCGGCGGCGCCTGAGTAGAAATTGCAAAATATGAAAGTAACCTTGCCAATAACCAGGGGAGAGCCTAGGGGCAGAGTCAGAGCAGTCCAGGCGGGGCCGGTCTGTTGGCTGGCGAAAGGAGCGGGAAGGTGTGTAAATTCCCACATTCATTGAAAGCAAATTAGTTCTTCAAGGGGGCGGCTCAAGTATCAGCAAAAGGGGAGCTGAAAACGCTGAGTGTAAGCAATATATGTACTCTTGATGTAGCATGTCATCGAGCGCAGCCTGAAGATCCACCAGGCCTCTTTATAGTTTAGGGCGTTTTTGATGTTAGAGGTGTTCTGTACCTTGTCTAGGACCCACCATTTAAGTTGGTCTTGGTTATGTTGAAATTCCAGGTAGTGAGAGACCATGGGTGCTGATGCAGAGCGACGTCTTATTCTAGAGGGATGTTCCACAATGCATTTGTGCACTGGTCTGCTGGTCTGCTCTATGTATCAGAGCCTGCATGGGTATTCTATGGCATAAATCACATTGGATGTTTTGCAGTTCGTGAACTGTCAGAGGATCCAGTCCTTGCCTGCGATCTGGAAGGATTTAATTTTGCTTGTGAAGCGGCATACAGTGCATGTGTCACACGGGTGGTGTCCGGTGAGCTCCCTCAGAGTCCCGATCTCAGTGGTTTCTTGGGCAGTCTTGCATGTGTGAGCCATTCAATAAAGTTTTTAGACCGTGTCAGTGCCATTCTAGGTAAAGGTTCATCAGGTAGGCTCTGGTGTGCAAGAGGCCAAAATTGCTTGATGATACTCGAGTTTGGTGGTATTGGGTCCAAAGGTGGTTACACAGGTGATCCTGTCATTCTCTGTGTCCCGGTTCCTAGGCTGGAGAAGGGTCTCTCGGGGACTACATAACACTCTTTTGCAAGTGTTTTCGAGCAGTTTCCTTGGGTATCCACCTGCTGCCAATTTTAATTCCAGGTGTTCTGCGTGATGACGGTACTGCTGGATCTCCAAGCAGTTTCTTCTGAGTCTAAGAAACTGGCCGAAAGGTAAATTGGCCTTCAGACTTTGTGGATGATTACTTCTGTAATGAATTAGTGTGTTTCTATCTGTTTCTTTTCTAAACAGGGTGCATAGGAGTTTGTCTTCCTGGGTCTTGATGGTCAGGTCCAAGAAGTTGATTGATGATTGGCTGCTACATATGCTAAATTGTATTTCTGTAGACTGTGTATTAAGCCAGGTATGTGCTACAGGCTTATATTATTCCAGAACGGATTATGTATGTTGAGTACATATGAGGCCTCAAATTCTGCCATATAAATAATGGCAAGACTGGGGGCAAAAGCTGCCCCGATAGCGCTGCCGCTTGTTTGAAGGTAGAATGTCTCATTAAAGGAGGATAGGAGTTGCCAGCGGACTGCAGGGAGGTCCTCGTCAAAGCCAGGGCATCGTCGACTTTGAAGTGCTGCGGTCACAAGTTGAAGCATTTTGCTACCTGGTGCTGGTCGCAGAAGATAACCCTTCTGAGGGTCACGGTCCTGCAGGTTCTTCAATACTTGCTTTCCTTGGCCAAGGGTGGACTGGCGCATGCCTCGATCAAGGTACATCTGGCGGCTATCTCCCGCTACACCAGGTCTCTAAGACGGTCTTCACTTTGGTCTCATCGACTCATCAAGGAGTTCTGCAAAGGACTTTTTTGATCTTTCCCGCAGCCGAAGGCGCCTGCACTGGTGTGGGAATTGAACCTAGTTCTAACAAGGTTCATGGGGGCCCCTTTGAGCCTATACATCAGGCCCCTCTCAAGTTCCTCTTGTGGAAGATGACTTTCCTTGTGGCCATCACCTCTGCCAGGAGGGTGGGTGAGAAACAGGCCCTATCCTGCAAACAGCCATACCTGACTTTCCATGAATCGAGGATGGTGCTGCGGACGCACCCCTCTTTCATGCAGAAGGTTCCATCGGAATTCCACCTCAACGAACCTTTGATGTTACATGTTTTTTTCCCGAAACCTTTGTCTCCGGCTGAGCGGGCCTTGCACTCGCTGGAAGTTGCTCATGCCCTGAAGTTCTACTTTGCATGCAGGAAGAGGTTTTTGAATGACTTCACAGCTGTTGGTGAACATTGGTCCTGTGAACCATGGGAAAGCCTTGTCCAAGGCTTCCATCTCATGGTGGCTTTCCGGCTGCATCATGCTTTGTCATGTCCCAGAGCCCACTCCACCAGAGCGATCGCTGCAACGACGGCGTTCTTGCCTGGTGTGCTCCTGCTGGACATCTGCAGGGCTGCAACGTGATGGTCCATACACACCTTCACAAAGTTCTACTGCATCGACAGGGATTCCAGGGAGGAGTCCAGAGTCGGCCAAGCAGTGTTATACAACCTGTTCGCTTGAGGTGAGTCTGTTCCAGAGGTAAGAGTGAATTGCTTCTGTTGAGCTTTGCCACCTCCCGTGGTTGTGTAATGTTGAACTGCTGTGTATTCGTTATTCATGAGCATGTGAATCCATGCCAGACCCCATGCTGAAGAAGGAACATGTTACTTACCTGTAACTATTGTTCTGCAGCATGGTCTGGCATGGATTCACATGTGAACCCTCCCTCTGTCTCCTCTGAGGCTCTTCTTGGTCATACTGCCACTTTACGTGCTTACCAAATCTGTAGATGCTGCCAGAGAAGGGGCTTAGGGAGAGGACTGTCATTGGCTGGGAGCAGTATGACCCAGAGGACAGTGATTGGTTTATGGGAGGAATACAGTTTGTAAGTAAAAGGGAAACCGTTTTCTTTTAACGAGGATTCCCAGCCTGATGACAGGGAATATTCATGAGCATGTGAATCCATGTCAGACCCATGCTGGACAACAATAGTTACAGCTAAGTAACTTGTTCCATGGCCCAGTGTCAGGCAGAATCCTGGGCAGTGCCCTTAGGGACCAATACACAAGATTAAAACTACAGGTGTTAGTACAATTTCACCTTTGGTACAAGCCTGTACTACACGGTTAGAGTGGTAGCAGTAGCGGAGCAGCCAGACTTATCTCAAAAGCAAATAAGCAGTAGTAGAGATTATACAACGGACTACAATTGCTGTGACTCAAGCAAACACTGACTCAAGGTTTTTGGTTAAAAAGTAAAAGTACATTTATTTTTAGACCATCTGTTCACAAAACACTTCACTTGTATTAAATTAAAACCACACTTCAAAATACACTACACACAACCAATTCCCCTTGTGCAGAACAATTCAAGTTAAGTACCTTTGGATTTTGACAGACAGGTGTTGTGAAACAAAGACGTTACCGGGGGTTATCACTGGATCGCTTTTTGACAGTAATGACAGTTCGGTCTTACGAAAGAGAAGCGTACAACATACTTAGCACATGAATTAACACAAGAGAGTTGGGGATAAAAATCATAGGCAATACTTTTGTCAAGGCAGATAGAATCAAGAGAACCTTTCTAAAACGTATATAAAAGTCAATAGGGCTGCGCCAGTGTCAATGGGACAGGGGTCCTGTTGTCGAGGATCACAAGGTTAGAACAGTTCACGTTTCGAAATTGCCAGGAGTACTTAAATATTGTCAAAAGGGAAGCAAAAGTTATAAGAGGGAAGGAAGATAAGGACAACCCTTTGGTGAGGAGAGTTTCTCTAGTTTCACGAAGTCGGACACAGTACCTTGTTCGTATGAAGAAGAGCTGGTGCCACGGCAGTTGTTCCTGGTAGTCCCTGCAGACTCACGGACCCTGAAGCTTCAGTCATGGGGACAAGAAGGAGGACGTCTGGAGCGATCTGCACTACCCAGGGATGAAGCCAGTAGCAGCAAAAGCAACGGTGAATAAAAGGTGCACTCCTTTAAAACAGTAGAGGCTCTTCAGATGGCTATCTGGACCACTACAGCTGTGTGCAGCGATTTCGACCAAGAAGAGGATCCTCTGCCTGTGGAAGGTGAGCTGGTTGATCCCACCAGGTTCAAGGGAAGAAGACTCCGGACTGGATCTTCTCTTGTCATTGAAGGGTAGATAGCTCAGGACTGCAGCAGGGCTTCACCGGAACTCGGGAGTTGCAGCAGCCGTCTTCTTCTCCGCTTCTCTTCAGTTCTTTGCAGTTCCAGTGGCGACTCTGACTTCCAGCTCAAGAGTCCTGCCTTTTAAGCCAAAATCCCCCATTCACACAGCCTGGCTGTCAATCACTCTGCAGGGGGGTTGTCCGGCCCGGACAACCACCTCAGCCAATCAAGACAAAGTGCGACTTGGGTCTCCAAGGATACCCTGTGCAGGGGGTGACTACACCCCTCCCTCACATTCAGCACACCTAGACACCCAGACGCCAAAGGAGGGCTTCTGGATGGAAGCCCGCCAAAGGTCGCCGAACAAAGGAGGCAAACCTGGTTTGCCGTGCAAAGTAAAACACAAGAAGGACTTTAACAAAAAGAAATGGTGATAAAACCCAACCGGAGCCGAAATAAAAATTATTTGGTCAAGCGGGTTTAAGTTTGGGGCTAATATAATAGCCTAAAAGAGTACCACGTTTATATAGTATAATCTCGGTAGAAAAGTTAGGGTAGATACCACTGCTACCAGCCAAGTCTTAGTGTTAAGAGAGCAAAATAAAGCTCAGCAAGGTAAAGACAAAAAAGGGATAGGAACTAACCCTTTCCAATACTCCATGTAAGATGGGGTGCACTGGGTCTGTAGTTTTAAATGACTACATAAAGTAAATGGCAACTTTACCTGTTTCGGGGGGACAGTAGTCAGCCCCAGAAAAATTGAGTCAGAGGGAAGTCTCAAAGACAACCCTGTGTCACTGCACGGAAGGTGCTGTGTAACACACAAAAAAGTGGGGCTCATTGAGTGGTCTAGCTCCAGAGCCCAAGATCACACAAACAGTAGAAATACACATGGCAAAACACATGTAAGAGTGGAAAAAAGGGCTCACACTCTTACCAGGTGGAAAAAAGAAACCCCTGAAATCCAGTAAAGCTGCTGAGGCACCCACTAGGTGAGGGAAATTAGCCATAAATGAGAATTCTCTCTAACACCCAGTTACAAGAACTGGTAGCTGCTGTACATGTTAATGTTATGTTAAAGGACATTTGTACCGCGCACTATCACCACCGGAGTGGACCCCTGGCGCTCTGGCGGCTCTGAAAGAGGAGTGGAGGTTGAGTTAGTGAGAGGAGGCAGGAAAAGTGCAAGAGAGCAGTGATGTGCTGTTGGCGGCCTCAGCCCGGTGGGTCCGTTGGCTGGGCCTGGGGTGTTTGCGGCCGGTAGTCGTCGTGTAATGTTGTGCAAGACTATGCGTTTTTTTGTTTTGTTGTTGCAATGTGGTGACGTTTCTGCAGTTTGTTGTGCTGTAGATTTTGGTTGTGTTTGGTTTGGAGTTTGAGAGGTGCATGCAGAAAGGGAAATTGTTAGTAGGGTTGGTTAGTTTGCATCTCTATGCTGAATTCAGGCGCTTGGCTTGCGCATTCTCCCCTGGTGCGGCTCTGTCCTGATCTGGGTCCGACTGGCATACAAGGTTCTTTACTCCTCTGGCCCCCACCTCTAACATGCTCTCTCATAGCTCCCCTTATCCTCCTTTCATACTCCTGTGGACAGTGCACCTGCCAATGTCAACCTCTCAGGTAGAGTGGTGATTTCCAATATCTCGACAATTCTACACCACTGTGGTACCTGGCGGTAACTAAAGGACGGGCAAAAGTGTTGGTGGGATTGTCTGGGGGAGTTGGCTCAGTCTTCGTGCGTGCCACCTGTGTTCCAGTCTATCCGGTGTCACCCGTCCAGGTGCCGTGGGAGCTACCCTCTCGGGTCGGGGATGTCCGTGTCCTTTCGGATTAGTCATCTTTTTCCAGTTTCGGTTTCCAGATTTAGTCTGTGGTGTTGAAGAGCCAGGTTGTTAGTGATTTCCTGAATTTTAGGTGATCTTCAGTGTTTCTTATTTCTTTTGGGATGTTGTTCCAGGTTTTTGCGGCTAAGTGGTAGAAGGAGGTGCCTCCAAGTTTTTCCTAAGGTATGGTTTGAGTTCCAGGCGGATTTCGTTGCTTGATCGGAGGGGTCTCGTTGGTTTGTAGACTGTTATTTTCTTTTGTAGGAATTCTGCTCCTTGTCCGCTGATTGCCCTTTGCGTTATGCACATTGTTTTGAAGATGATGCAAAGTTTTACTGGGAGCCAGTGTAGTGTTTTTAGGGCTGGAGTGATGTGGTCTCTTCTGGATAGTTTGAGGAGTAGAAGGAATGGAATGTTTAAAGGTAACACATAAATGGGTTTTAAAGGGTTGGGTTGAAAGGAAAAAAATTAACGATAGAGGCACTTATTTTTCAAAGGAAACTCATTCAGTTTTATATTACAGGCGGGGAGAAAGAGAACCCTATATATGCCCAGAGAATTGGCGGCACTCGAACCTATGAGCAGAGAGAAGGGTCAAGGGACCTAACCAGATGCCCATACACAAATGTGTCTGCTGTGCAGTTTTGGCAGTGGACAAACTCCTGTGAAAACTCCCATATCGTTGAATAGACTAAGTGGCCTATGCTGTGAAAGTCCCAGGAACTTGCTGCAAAGCATGCCTAAAAAGAGGACAAATACGACCCGACAGACGATCTATGGAGTCCAAACCAAGATGATTCGGGTGGAAGAAATACACAATGAATAAAGAAGAGAGGGAAAATCAACGTGTAAAAATGCAAATGGGGAACCAGGAAATGTTATGGGATGGGAGCGATGGAACAAATGTGGAGTATAAGCCACACGTGAATAAAGTGTGACAAACGGGCTGGTGGGTTACCTCAAAGCGTGATCTTCTTTCAAATTCTCATAGTGGCTGTAAAATGATCTGAGGCATATAGTTAGTTTAAAGTTAACTGGGTTATAGTGGTGGGATTTAGATAAAAGTAAACAAAGGTATTCTTTAGGGACGCATACATGTTTAGACTAGGAGAATATAATGTGTTAGTACTGACATTGTAGAAATGTTGTAGGATACCTCCCATATTAAAATAAATTATATCACAGAAAAGGGTGATTAGGTGATTATATTTTTATAATATAAAAAAGATAAAAAAACAAAACATAACATTTGTACGTTCAATTACAAATTACAAATGCATATGTCATCCATCATAAAAGTAAGAAAAATGACACCTAACAACAAAATACAGTGATTCCAATGCATTTGTGTTTGATATCTGAACACCATGATTAAAAGCTAGTTCCTTAAACTGTATAAAGTATAAGACAGAGCACATCATTTCCCACCTGCAGCAGATCATGCCATTTTTCCCAATTTGAAAATTTCTAACAAAACATACTGATAGTTGTTTGGATCAATGCCACTGGAAGCCCATGATTTCGACTTAGTGGATCTTGCACATGTATAGGGAAAATGCAAATTATATCTACTTCAGTTCTAGTTCATTGGCGTTCTCCAAGGGGAGAGCCATCAAGAAGTTTGGAGTTGCAATTCTAATGCTGATGGAAGGTGAGACACGCCTCAAGTGGAGGAAGCCTGAATGGTGTTGTCTTTTCCAAGACACAAGTAAATTGGGTGTTGCATGAATTCGAGAGTCTATGGGTCACTTTGTAGGAAAGATGGGCATTTCAGGAAATCACTCGATCTCCCAATATATTTTCTTTGTATGATACAAAGCGAAGCAAGGCTGTAGGCAGAGGGATGGCTTTGAAGGGCATTGGGGACAGTACAACCGAGTATCCCTCCTCGGGTGTACTGTCCCCGAGGAGGTTTTGTACACACCTTACATCTTCTGTATGGTTGTGTCTTCCTGGGGGTGGCAGGCACATAATCAGCAAAGTGTCGTTCTTGCAATCTGGCTACATCCTCTACTTCTGCAAAGTTGGGAGTTGATACATGCACAACCGTCAGCGAAGTTAAAACTGCTAATTCAAACTTCAAAAATGTCAGTTTGTTTTCTAGAGCGGCTGCACGATATACAACATATGATCATCATCATCAATCAAGTTTATTCGGATGTATAAAAACAACCATTAAACAACAGATCAAACACATTAATGCACAGATCCAATTTACAAATTCATAAAATTGCCTTATCATAAAAATACATTCAATATACAATTCCTAAGAACAGTGTACAAAAACATTTGTTTGTTAAAAAAGTTACCTCAAACAAGGGTGAAGAATCATACCAAAAAGCTATACACATACCTATTATCCCACAGAAAGAGATATTATATTTTTTTTACAGGCCTTCGTCACCTTGAAGTTTCGTAATGCAATTTCTGAAATACATTGCTCTTTTCAGAAACGTCAAGAGGGCCCAAGCAGTGAAAACTGTTTCAGCACTCAAAAGGAACACTAAAGCAGCCCTATGAGTACGGATCGCCGTCTTCTTGAGGGCAGGAATCAAGGTCAATTTACATATGCCAGCATATCCTGTACAAAAGAACAGCAAATGGGCGAGGTCCTCTCTATAATAACCACAAACCGGGCAGCTAGCTGAGTTGGGAAAACCCCTCCACTTATAAGTGTTACCGTTCAATCGAAGACAATTAAACCGTGCTCTGGAGATCAGCCACCTGTCCTTTTTCAACGCACTCCATAACAAATACGGTTGGATTCCAGTTAAACAACTAATGCTGGCGTGCAGTTCGCCATTACTATGGCCAGACTCCTGCAGAATTCTTTTTCTGACTATAACTTCACCCAACATGGCTTTATAAACGGGCCCCTCACTCTTAGATATAAGTGAAACAGGCAGAAAAAGCGCACCCAAATTAGCTTCCCCCAAAAATGAAAAAACATAAGCTAACCAAGGAATTTTTTTCCACCCACTTTTGTCCATCACAGTGCGTAGGATGGTTTGACACAGGGTGGCGTGCTCATTAGCCCAAAGCCTGACCCAGAATAACAAAGGGGCCAGTTCCCACTGATCTTCCCAATGCTCCACCCCCAATTCCCTACGGACCGCATATGATTTATATGTAGCTAGATGCATAAGGTAAACTGCCAACTTCTTGTACCATGTGCAAGTCTTACGCTGTACATGGTATAACTCAAGTAATTGGTCTATTTTGTCTACTCCTCCCATGTACCTGTTGTAGTCCAGAATACACTTGGTTTTAGCACTTACTGAGCCTACCCGCGTACAGTGACAAGGGAAGTACTTTCATCATGAATAGTACTCAGCATGTCCACATTCCTTCGGTGGCAGAATTTTAGTGCCAACAGTTAATCATGCCGCAATGCCATACATGCTCCCTTGTCCAGCTTCTTACACACAAGTTGTGTGGGGAAGCCTTTGCGGTTCCTGCAGATTCTACCGCATGCTGTGTGCCCACGTTGTACAATTCCTTGAACAGTGGTATTCCGGTGTAGAAATTGTCCACATACAATTGGTGACCCTTGTGGAACAATGATGTGGCAAGATCCCACACAATCCTCTCACTGGTCCCTAAATGGGCTGGGCAGCCGGGAGGGTTAATGCTCAAGTCTTTTCCAGTGTAGACTTTCATGTTGTAGGCATACCCAGTGGTACTTTCACACAACACATAAACCTTGATTCCATATTGTGCTCTCTTGCTTGAAATATACTGCTTGAGCGCTGTCCAGTCATTTGGTCGAAAGACATTTGATCGAAAGACAAATGGTCGACGGAATTTGGTCGAAAGCCAAATGGTCGAATTTTCTTTTATATATATATATATATATATATATATATATATATATATATATATATATATATTTTAGGTTTTCGTTTTAGAAAAAATGGGGGTTGGGGGGGACCCCCCCCCAAAAAAAATAAAAAAGGTGAAAATACGAAGAAAAAAAAAATTCGACCATTTGTCTTTCGACCAAATGGTGTCGACCATTTGTCCTGTTGACCTTTTTTTTCGATCAAATGACTGGTAACCACTTGAGCAGTAGTTGGTTTTTGAACAATACCAAAGGTTTATCAATGAACATGTTCTGGCTAGGAACATACACCTCAGAAAATTGCTGTGCAAAGTGCTTCAGTAATGGCTGAATTTTGAATAACCTATCACAATTTGGGTCAGTTCATGGCAATGCTGTAGAGTTGTCATTGAAATGCAGTATACGTTCTAGTGCTAGGTAGCGATCTTTACTCATTGTTGCTGGAAAAAAAGGGCTTGCAAATACAGGTTCAGTAGACCAGTACAGAGAAATAGACGGCATCCTTGTTTGTCCCAAGAGCAGAGTGAGACCCCAAAATGTTCTCATCTCAACACTTGTAGTTGGAACCCAAAGGTGTGCTCGGGAATGGGGTTTCAGATTGGCACCTCTTTCCCTCAAGAACTGTTCAGCATACAGATTGGTTTGCTCAACCATATCTGAAATGAAACCATCATCCACAAAAAGGTTGAAAAAGTCAATAGGCTCAAAACCATCTTTATTTTCTGTGCATCCTGATACTCCATTGAAAGGTGGCACAACAGGCTGAGCCATTGCTGGAGGCACCCAGTCAGACTCATCAGCCATGTGATGAACTGGTATATTCCTTGCATGTCCCCTCAACCTTGCAGGTGAACTTTGTGTGGGAAGTGCCACGCGAGGTGCATGTACTCCTCCGTTCCCTTCCTCATCAGATGAGGAGGTTGAACTAGCCTCAACAGAAAACTCACTTCCCGAATCTACTTCATGCTCACCCTCAGAAGAAGATTCTGTTTCAGATTCTGCTTCTGGTTCTGTGCCTTGTTCCGTGTCAGACTGCATCAGTAAGTCGAGAGCCTCCTCACCAGACATCTGACGTGAAGCCATGACAAAATGTTTACTGCCCAAAGAACAGATACAGACTGAAACACCAAACCAATGAACTTTGCTTTTCAAAGTAAGGGAACATGTGTAGTAATTGATCTTCAATGAAATAGACCAAGACCACACAATTATGCCAAATACTCCCAAATATTCTTACAAAATCTATCAGTGCTTTAAAATATAATCTACTCTCAACACGCCAAATACAGAGGAGTACTACTTGGCTGGCATAACCTTTCAGTGGAGGTACAATCACTGAAAGACGAGAATGCCTACCTGAGACAGGCTCTAACTAATCACGATGCCTTACCTATGGGATCCCTGACTGGAGTCACCTCCGTGGAAAAGTTTAACTGTAACCCAAAAAACTCAGAGAATATTTAGATACCTGTACTGTGGTATTTTCCTTTCGCCAAGCTCTATTTCAGATTGACAAAGC
Source organism: Ambystoma mexicanum (assembly GCF_040938575.1). Taxonomy (NCBI): domain Eukaryota; kingdom Metazoa; phylum Chordata; class Amphibia; order Caudata; family Ambystomatidae; genus Ambystoma; species Ambystoma mexicanum. The sequence continues at coordinate 315,263,417 of NC_090929.1, forward strand.
TAAAATCGGGTTCATGATCACACACATGGCAACTAGCTCTCTGGCTTGGGCTACCCCATTAGTTGTTTGGGATGATCTGCTCTTGAACAGCTATGATGGGTTAATTGCCTCATTTAAAGCCTATTTCGATAGGCCAGACTTAACCTACTCTAAACACGAACAGCTGTTGGACTTTCAGCAAGGCAATATGGATATTTTGACTTGCACAACCCGATTTAAACAACGTGCTATAGAAGCTGGATGGCCTCAAGATGCATGCTTTACACTGTATCGACGGGGACTGACTGAGCTATTGAAAGATGAGGTGGCTCGGACCCCTCGACCTGCCTCATTTGAACAGTTTGTGGCCTTGATTATACAGATGGATTTCCGTATCCAAGAAAGGAAGATGGAACAAAAGAAATCAAGACTCCCTCCTACCTGTTTTTCATCTACAACCAGCCCAGACATACCAGTACCAGCTCCTACTGATCGCTCGGAGCCAATGCAAGTAGGAGCCGTAAGAGGACACTTGTCCTCGGAAGAACGGTCACACAGGCGCTCCCAAGGTTTATGTATGTACTGCAGATCCTCCATGCATCTACTACGCTCCTGCCCTCTGGCACCTCCTAGGAAGCAGGGAAACGCCAGCTCTCACACTTAGTAGGGACTACAGTCTGGGAGACAGAAAGAAGCCCCTTGTTGAAAAAATCAGTTAAAATTCCTACACTACCTAATAATGGAGGTTCTATGTTGGTGATACAAATAACCCTTTGGTATACCGAAGAACAGGTATGGGAATTCCCTGCCATGGTTGATTGTGGAGCTGCAGGTCTGTTTATGGACCGATCCTGGGCTTCCAGAGTTGGAATCCGGTGTGTTGTTAAAAAACTAGCATTACCCATTGAAGGTGTGGACGGCTGGCCCTTGGAGATTGGTCCAATAACCGAGAATACGCTGGAACTTAAGATGCAGATCGCACAACATAGAGGGACTGTCTCCTTGGATCTCATAAAGGCGGAACATTATCCTGTCATACTTGGTATACCATGGTTAAACTTGCACAATCCTTAAATAAATTGAACTGCTCAGACATTGTTTTTAGGTTTTAAGCATTCTGTAAACGTCTTGTATTACAACAGCCAAATGCCTCGAGCATAGAACCAAATAAACCTTCCAGGGACCTGTACTTAAAGTAATACAACTGTGTGCTGTTCCTGTTAAGTATTCATCATTCTTTAAGGTGTTTCAAAAAGATAATGTGATAAACTTTCCACCTCATCGTCCTGAAGACTGTACCATCAAGCTTCTCCTGAATAACACACCTCCCTTCAGCAGAATGTTCATTCTCTCTCTGTCTGAAATGTCGAGAAAAATCTAGCTAACGGATTGATCAGATAATCCACCTCCCCAGGAGGGGCCTCCTTGTTCTTCGTCGATAAAAAAGATACTACCGAACTCTGCCCCTGCGTCGATTACTGCACATTAAACAACATCACCCTGAAAGATAGGTATCCTCTGCCACTAATAACAGACATTCTAGAGGTCGTCCGTGGCGGCCGGATCTTCACTAAACTGGGCGCTAATCATTTAATCCGTGATAAAAATGGGGACGAATGGAAAACCGCCTTTAGAACACCATTTGGCCATTTCGAATATAGTGTCATGCCGTTCGGTTTCTCCAATGCCCCAGCAGTGTTTCAGCGTTTTATTGATCATCTATTCTCCGATTTGTGACTTCACTCAGTTAGTGCATACCTTGATGACATCCTGATATATTTAAAAAATCCAGAAGAACATCAAACACACGTAAAATAATTTTTGCAGCACTTGGAAAAAAAACATTTAAGTTCCAAACCTGAGAAATGTTTGATGTCTCGTCGGTCCCGTATTTGGGGTACATCTTATCCGCTACTGGTATCGCTATGGATCCATGGAAAACAAGCGCCATCCTCAACTGGAAGGCACCCACATCAGTTAAAGAAGTGCAACCGTTTCTTGGTCTGGCTAATTTATATTGGAAATTTATACCTGCCTTCTCTAAAAAAGTATTACCTGTCACATCCTTGTTAAAAAAAAAAAAAACATTCTTTCATATGGAGGAGTGAGACTGAGAAAGCATTTCAGTCCCTTAAACAAGCCTTCACCGAAGCACCAGTCCTTGCCCAACCTGACACCCGGAAATAATTCTTCTTAGAAACTGATGCCTCTGATAAAGCCATTGGTGCCGTTGTCAAACAACGTCAAGACGATCAAGAAGAACATACTGTTTGTTACTTTTCCAAGACATTGGGCCTCATTATAACTCAGGCGGTCCGGAAATAACGGTAGCGGTAAACCCGCTGCCACCGTTGTTTCCGGACCGCCTGATCCCGGCTCCTGCAGGCGGGAGGTGATTTTCTCGCCAGGTCTGACTTGGCGGGTTTAACACCGCCCGCCTGCAGGCGGACGAGGAAACAACGGCAGCATTACGAGATGCTGCCAGTGTTTCCATGATCCCCATTCCCATCGAGTCCCATAGGACTCGATGGGAATGGGGATTAACACCATTCCGCCTCCGTGATTCCCGGAAAACTGGGGTTGTAATGCCCCGGTAATTCCGGGAATCACGGAGGCGGAATGGTAATACGAGTCCGGCAGTAACCAGGCAGTTTTACCGCCGCGGTTACCGCCGAACTCGTAATGAGGCCCATTGTCTGACTCTGAAAGAAACTGTTCCGTCTTGGAGAAAGAACTACTTGCAATTAAATTGGCTTGTGTTGAGTGGCGACACCTACTACTTGGAGCCCCAGAAGCGATTGAAATACGAACCGATCACAGGAACCTACCGATGTTTCAGAACTTTGATTGCAAGGATAGTAGACAGGCACGTTGTGCCCATTTCTTTCTACCAATGCTGTTTCCTGTTGACCTTCATTCCTCGAACAAAGAATTTAGTGATGGATATATTATCGTGCTGGGGACAAGTTCATAAGGCCCCCTTACAAACAGAAAGGATGCTTCCAACCTCTACTTTTATATTAAACATTGAGACAGCACTTCAACAGATATGTCAGGATCTTTCAAGAAACCCCCCTACCCATGCCTTCTGTGACAAGTGGGGTTTAAGTCTCAAGGACGGATATCTATTCAAAGACAGTTGCCTCTTTATCCCTTTACAAGACTTGCATTGAGCACTACTGTCTTTTCAACATAGTACGCCAGTCGCAGGTCATAGAGGAATCACCATCACTGTTGAACACATTACTCATCACTTTTGGTGTCCTGGGATTCGAAAAGATGTGCAGCATTTCATCTCTGCCTGTCCCCTGTGTGAACAGACAAAAACCCCTAGACAAAAACCTGTTGGATCCTTGCTACAAGCTGAAGCCCCTACGAGATTGTGGCAAATCATATCAACTGATTTCATTGTCGATCTTCCTTTCTTTGAAAGATGCTCCGTTATCATGGATGGCTCACTTGACTCCACTGGATAGATTACCCACTACTTCCCAAATGGCAAATGTCTTTGTGAAAGAGATCTTTTGACTTAACGGCCACCTGAACGGATTGTTTCTGACACCTGACCACAATTCACCGCCAAATATTGGGTTTCTCTCTGTGAACAAATAGGCATACAAAGGAATCTCACTTCTGGGTACCATCCCATATCCAATGGACAAACAGAATGGGTCAATCAAACCCTTGAACAATACTTATTGTTTTGTCACTGCTACACAAGACGATTGGGTTCAGCTACTGTCCACTGCAGAATTATCTTACAATAATTCATACCACGCCTCAATAGGCATGAGACCCTTTCTTTGTGCCTATGGGTTTCACCCCAAATGGATACCTGGCATCCTACCAGCAAATATCATGTCTCCCTCTTTGGATGGGTTTTTACAACATCTCCAGAAGACGCAACAAGCAGAAACAGAACATTTAGCCAAGGCCAGACACGATATAAAGAAATACGTGAATCGAAAAGGTCAGCAACAATAGCTTTTAAACCTGCAGATGCTTGTTTCTCTCCTTCTTCCTCTCCTTGGACAGCTCTCTCCTTCCTTGGTACTTCTTCTTTCTTTCATCGTTCTGCTACCTTATCTGCTTCCGACTCCTTACCTGCCCTTGGCTCTTGTTACCTGCCTGCTGCCGACCCTGGTTTCTTCACTGTTGCTGGCTCCTGCTCTGCTGTGCCTACCAAGTTATGTTCCTTGTCTCCTGTTACTGCGCCTTGAGACAGATACCGAAGTCTTTGTTTGCCATCGACTTGCTTATCCTGTGAACTAGCGCTGGACTACTGCGAGCCTCCCATCATCACGCAGAGGTTTTTCTTCCCACAAGGGTTTTTCCCCGAATTCATGGCTATCCTGAGGCAAATCCCCCCTTGCCTTGCTGGCTCACCACGGGCAGGGTGGCTTCCCAACAGGATAGACTCTAACTCTTCCCTGAGCAAAAGCAACAAAAATCTGGTGAGGCGTGAACCTCAGAAAGACAGACACAAGGGACACAGTTCAAGGGTATTGAAATTCAACATGAACTATGGAGAGTTTATATCTTCTAAACCGATTGTGGTACCTTAATTTAGGTTTTTTGTAAATTAAAGTAGCATAGTCCATATTTGTGCTTTATGAAGTTTTCCTCATCAGTCTGATATATTGCACTAGAGAGCGTTTCTCAGTGACAATTTTACATCATAAATGGCTCCATGACTAGCTTGATTATTTGTACATTTAATTAAACCCCATTGCTTCAAAGGCACAAAGGCAGAGCTTAAATTGATAATCCAATCAATCATAAAATCAAGGGGAATATCTATATCAAATCCTTGATTTAAAAGATTAAAACTCTCCATGTAACTGTTTATTGCATACACAATTTGTTCTAACCTGCATATTGCACTATCGCCACAATTTATCCCATGTTAAGGGATTGAGTGATGCATCTTGACTCCTAGGAAATCCAGGTATCAGGAGGAGCTAATCACAACATGATGAGAGCAGAGCATTCCTGGTCCCAAATGGAACTTGAATGTTTCTTATCAGCAGTAGCTGCATGCATCTGAAAGAAACGTTATTATTTTATTTCTGATGAGCAGCGGACGTACATGTGCCACAGACAGAGCAGAACCACAGGTATTTCTGGGCAGTGACACAGGGATCCTAACCATATTTTAGGGGGTGGTGCATAAATGGATTTGGTCGGCTAGGATGCACTTGAGCGCCCATAAGGCTTTGCAAGAATAATGTAAGCACCAATCAGAGGTGCTGGTTCGCCCATCGATGTGCCCTACCGCATCATATGGAGGCAGGTGTAGCCTCCAAAGCTCTTGAATGAGAGTCACTTCGGCACTAGGTATATGTTCAATTCTTGTGAGGCTAAATGTAAAGATCCGCTGTTAGGAAGAATTCTCCAAATGTTCCCATTCATCCTACCTTAGAGCCCTACAGCTCTTTTACTAAACTTTGGAACTTAAATTTTTTATTCTGTGTGGTTCACTCTTGTGTTTTCTTTGGTTATGGAGTTTTAGATAACTCCATAGGCATCATCTTTTCATGTGTGTCACAGAGCACCCTCAGTGCAGTGGCACAGGGAAACCTTTTCAAGCTTTGCCAAGGTTTAAATACCTTCTCTGGGATAAACTACGGTTTCCCAGAGTAAGTAAAGTGAAATTGACTTTACTAGTCTTTTTAAATTCCTAGACCCGGTACACCCAATCTTGCAATAGAGTGCTAGAGGGGTTACTTAGTATCCCCTGTGTCTAGATACTCATGTAGCAGTCAAATGCTACCCTTTCCTATAGAAATGGCTGGTGGCAGTGGTTTTACAACGAACTACCATGATTTTTCCTGACCGCGAACACCGGTAGCGTTAAATCGCGTGAGCCGTGTTTTTCAAGATGGCGTCTGAGCCCTCTCTGTAAAAACGGGTCCCGGTCTTCTTTTTTTGCCGTTTCTTTGTGGAAAGGTCCTTCTAGAGTTTTGCTCTGCGTGCCAAACCATTTTTGGTCCCTTTGTTCCGTCGCCTTTGGTGGGCTTCAGGACTGAAGACCGCCTCTGGCGCCCGAGTGTCTGTGGTGGGCAGGAAGTGAGGGAGGTGCCCGAAACTCCCTGTGTTTAGTCTCCTAGGAGACCCAAATGCACTCTGCCTTGATTGGCTAGCTGACTGTCCGGCAAGGACAGCCACCCTGCTGGGCGAGTGGCAGCTAGGCTGGAGTGAATGGAAGGAAACTCGATAAAAGGCGAGTCTCTTGGCATGGAAGGCAGAGTCGACCACTGGAACGAAAGAACCGAAGACGAGCTTGAAGAGGACGGCTGCTGCAACTCCTGGACCGTTGGTTTGCCCGGTGAAGACCTGCTGCAGGCCCGAATCACTAAGCTCATCTCGACAGAGAAGCTCTGCAAGTACGACTTTTCCTGTTGCGTTGGTGGGACCAATCAACTCAACCCATAAGCCACCTGGATACCATACTCAGAGCTGATTGTAGTTTCCTCAGAGTGCTGCAGGAAACCGAATAACCAGGGAGAGGGACACCAGTTTGTGTGCTTTACTACAGCTAGTGGAATTGAAGATTTGCCAAGTACCAGCTTTTCAAATAGTCCCCGTGCAGTGCAGGAGTCCCCCAACGTCCTCCCTCTTGTCCCCACGACTGAGGCTCAGGAACAGCGAGATCTGCAGGAACTGCCAGGAACAGAAGTCTTCAGCTGCATCTTTTTCTTTATTTGAAATGTACGGTGAAAAGTGACTGAGTGCTTACCTCTCGCAGTGAAAGTGCTTGAAACCTTCGCAACTAGCAGGCCTAATCAGCTTGTGACCCAACTTATAATACTTCTGCTTACAGAAAAGACTTTACCGTTTACTTGCCAGAACCGTTTTTACCTATGCAAGACTTTAGCCCATTGACTTTGGCCTAGCCTATTGAATTGAATTACTTGCCAGAACCGTTTTTACCTATGCAAGACTTTAGCCCATTGACTTTGGCCTAGCCTATTGAATTGAATTGACTCTTACCGTGAACTCAAAGTATCTGCACTGTCTAAGAAATTGTAATTCTTTTATGTTCTGAACCTATTCCTTTTTGCTCCTCCTTCAAAGTATTCGGAATACCATTTTGCTCCTCCTTCAAAGTAGTTTGAATGCCTCAGAAACTTAACGAGCATAGTATTGAAGTGTATTGATGTATGATATATATTTTTTTAATTATCTTTTTATTGTTTTATAACATACAGAACAAACATCAAATGACCCCCTCCCCTCTCCCCATCCCCCAACCAAGCACCAGAGTTCCCATTTGTCCGTCCCATTCCCCAAAAAAGCAAGCATAAAAATGTAATCAACCAAGAAGGTCCAACAGTTTCAACCTTTGTGGGCACCACTGTTCTCTGAATTCCCCTTTCAGGTAGGACAGCGTCGCACCCCAATCCGCTGCAAAGTTCTCCAGATTGTTGTTGACCGCGTAAGTGGCCCATTCCATATCCACCAAATCCCAATTTTTTCTCAACCATTCCTGCTCCGTTGGGATCGTGGGCCCCTTTCACAACTGCGCGATGAGGGACATTGCCGCTAACGTAAACATAATTCTCCAGCATGGGGTCTGGCATGGATTCACATGCTCATGAATATTCCCCGTGGTCAGGCCGGGAATCCTCGGTATAGAAAAAATCAGTATCAGTTTTGTTTCTGATCTGTCTTTCTCAGTAGTAACCAATCACTGGTCTCTGGGTCATACTGCCCCCAGCCAATGACTGCCCTCTCCCTAAGTCCCGCCCCTTGCAGCCATCCTTGGATTTTTACCACACGTTCAAGTGTTGAGTCCTCATGCTTAGCTCTCGAGCTTTTGCTGCGTTTTCGCGTTTTTTCAGGAGATTTTCTCATTTTTTCGGTTAAATAGAGCCTCAAGCTCCACCGTTTGTACTTCCGATCAACGGGGATCCGTTTCGGAGTTTCTACGCCCCTCAAGGGTGAAGATTTCGTCGAGTTACGCTTTTGGAGGATTCCAGAAGTTACGAGGCCTACCTCGAGAAAGGAGAAACCCAGGAGAAAGGGAGCTCGACGCCCGGGAAGCCATTCAGGACCTGCCCTGGATGCCAGCTTCAGAACGGTTTCAAGGAGGACGAGCATTCGTTATGCCTCTACTGTCTCCATGAGGACAAGACGCACAAGGAAAAGGACTGCGCGTTTTGTGGGAACATGTCGGAGCGGACCATGAAGGATCGCCACCTCCGTCTCACCAACTGGCTAGAAGGTAAGAGCCCGCCAGGCGAGAAGAAGAAGAAGAAGTCTGAGCGGTCTTCTAAGTCCTGTGAGGGTGCTCCGGCGACGGGGGCCCAACAAAAGGTTAAGCACCGCGAGTCTGCGGGCACCGGGAGCGCCGAACAGTCGGGCTCCTTGGCTGCCAGGCAGGGCGCACCCTCCCCGGCACCATCGACCACGAGCCAACGCTCTTGCTCGGGTAAGAGGAAGTCCGAGAACCCAGCAAAGCTTCTGGAGAGGCCCTGGTCGATCTCAAAGATTCCGGAAGAGGGGGAGCGAGGTTCGGACCCTCCCCCCAAGGTGAAGGCCCCAGGCTTACAGAAGGTGACGTTGGCCTTAATTCACCCTGCTAAGACCTCGATTGAGGATGTCGCCACGGCCCTGGCTTAGCCTCTGGAGGCTACGCCAGTGGAGGCGCCCTCAGGTACCAGAGTCTCCCTGCCACCGCGGAGGGAGTCGTCTTTCAGGCCCATGGAGAAGACCCCACGAAGTCCTCGTTGGAAAGGAGGGGGAAGGGGTTGGTGGCCGTCGTGGATACGGACACGACCTCTGAAGAGGAGCTCATCCAAGTCGTGGAGGAGGCCCAGCCCATCGGGAGGGATCCCGACGAGGGCGACGGTGACGCAGACGAGGCTCCTCAAGAGCCCTCGCTCCCGTTGTTTCCGGCGCCGCAGGACACCTTGGCAGCAATTTTGTCAGCCATCCAGTCCTTATGCTCGGAGATAAGGACTAGGTTGCCCCTTCCCCCGACGGAGGTGCCTGAGCCAGACCCGACGGAGGAACCGGAGCCAGGACCTTCGGGGAGCCCACCACTTAAGAGGAGGAGGACGCATCTTAGGCCTCCTCTCCCGCCTCTGCGGCCTTCTCTGCCTTCCCCCCGGTCCACTACCCACGGGGATGATACAGGCATGGACACGACTACGACGGGGACGGATGACGACGGAGGCGACAACGGGACATGTCCCCCATCGCCCCCTGCCCGGGCGTCCCCGCCCGACGAGATTGGATCCTTCCATGCAATGATCTCCAAGGCATCCGAGCTCTTCCAGCTCTGCCCCGAGGAAAAGAAGAAGGAGGGGTTCCTTTACCAGCGGCACGAGGCTAAAAGGAAGACGGTCCTCGCCGTACCGCTTCTTGATGACATCTGGGATGAGGGGCTCGCCCTCCTCAAGAACCCTGCCACGGCTCCTGCGAAGAGGGACCGGTACGAGAAGAAGTACCGGGTCCCCGACGCTGCCCCCTTGTGCCTTAGGGCGCAACCTACCCCAGACTCAGTCGTTTCTGCCGCGGCCAAGAAGAAAGCGGGGGGGCATCAGCCTCGACTTCAACCTCCCCTCCGGACGGCGAGGGTAGGAAGCTGGATGCGATGGGACGACGGGTCATCTCATCTGCAGCGACGACCATCAAGGCGGCCAACGCCCTGGCCATCGTAGCCCGGACATGCCCTTCGATGGGAACAACCTTTTTGCAAGGCGGTTGATGAATCCTTTCAGGCGATCAAGACGGACACGGAGACGGCCCGTGCACTGGGTGTGCTCCAACAGCGACGGCCCTCCTTTCGGAGCTCTGGAGGCAGACAGGGTGCCTCCCAAGGGAGCCGGAAGCAGCTCCTCTACATACCGTCAAGCGGCAAGGTCTTTGTCGCAGGAGGCCGTCGTGGTCAAGGAGGCAAAGCGGCCTCCAAGCAAGATTGAACCGACCGTCGGGTCGGGCCCCCGCCGAAGCACCCCGGTGGGAGGCCGGCTGACGAAGTTCGTCGGCGTGTGGGAGTCCATCTCCACCGACCGTTGGGTGCTGGACGCGCTGGCCCTGGGGCACACCCACGAGTTCCAGAAGAGGTGCCCCCGCATTCCTCCCGTGGCCAGGAAGGAAAATCACGTCCCTCAACTGCTGTTGGAAGTACAGGCGATGCTCAGGAAAGGTGCCATCGAGCTCGTCCCGAAGAGGCTTCGGGGCTCCGGAGTTTACTCAAGATACTTCCTCGTGAAGAAGAAGACAGGAGGATGGCGTCCCATCCTGGACCTGCGACGACTAAACAAATACATCAAGGCACAGAAGTTCTGGATGGTCACCCTCCAGCACGTGCTGGGACAGCTGGAGGAGGGCGATTTCCTGTCATCGTTGGACTTGGAGGATGCTTACTTCCACATCCCTATTCTAAAGAGGCACCGAAAGTTCCTCAGGTTCGTGGTCAAAGGGCGGCAATACCAGTTCAAGGCCCTCCCGTTCGGATTGAAATCGGCACCCAGGGTGTTCACCAAGTGCCTAGCACTGGTGGCGGCGCGGCTGCGCCTGCAGGGGATCCACATCTACCCCTACCTGGACGACTGGCTCATACGGGCAAGGACAAGGGAGCTTGCCGTGGAACACACTGCGAAGACCGTCCAGCTGCTCAAAGACCTGGGGTTCTCCATCAACTTTCCAAAATCCCACCTGGTCCCGTCGCAAGGCGCCCTGTTTCTGGGAGCACAGCTCGACACAGTGGCGCGGACGGGCCTCACCGTCGGAGGAAAGGATAAGGACCATCCTAGGAAAGATGCAACGTCTACTGGCCACGGACGTGGTCAGAGTGAGGTCTATCAAGTCCCTCCTCGGAATGATGTCCTCCTGCATTTATCTGGTGCCCCACTGCAGACTTCGGATGCGGCCCTTGCAAGAATTCCTCGACGCCCACTGGATCCAGACGATGGGCAGTTTTGAGGACAGGATCCCGCTCGACGAAGCGTTCCGTCAGGCGATACGATGGTGGGATGTCCGCGCTCATCTGACAGCAGGAACAGGTTTCCTAGCCCCGGCCCACCAGGTGACGGTGACGACGGATGCCTCCCTGGAAGGTTGGGGAGCGCACACCGGGGGTCTCCACGCGAGAGGCCTTTGGTGCTCGGAGGAGAAGACTCTCCACATCAGCATCTTGGAGCTCCGCGCAGTGTTCTGGGCCCTCAGGTCCTTCCTTCCATCCCTCAAGGGAAAGGTGGTGAGGATCTTCACCGACAACACCACCACAATGTTTTACATTCGGAAGCAGGGCGGAACCAGATCCCCTGCCCTGTCCAAGGAAGCCCAGGATCTGTGGCATTGGGCCGTCGCCCAAGGGATGTTTCTGGTACCCTTTCATCTGGCAGGGATAAAAAACACCATCGCCGACTCACTCAGCAGAGAGCTGCGCTGGTGCCACGAGTGGGAACTGCGCCAGGATCAAGTGGACCGACTCTTCGGACGATGGGGCGAACCCCAGATCGATCTCTTCGCGACGGCGGCGAACTCCAAGTGCCGGAGTTTCGCCAGCAGGTTTCCCCAACCTAGGAGCATGGGCGATGCTTTCTCGTTCCCCTGGGACGGCCTGTTCCTTTATGCATTCCCGCCGTTGCCGTTGTTACTCCAGCTCGTCAACCAGCTCAAGAGGTCCCGGTGCAGGATGATCCTCGTCACACTGGCGTGGCCGAGGCAGATCTGGTTCCCGGACCTTCTGGACTTGTCAGCGTCCACACCAGTCAAGCTGCCGACGGACGCAGATCTTCTCTCCAGAGAAGGAGGTGCCATTCTTCATCACGAACCAGAGTCGCTGAACTTGCAGGCCTGGCTCCTGCAGCACTAGAGTTTGGAGGAGACGACATCCCGGCCGACTGCAGAGAGGTTCTTGCAAAGGCCAGAGCATCCTCAACTCTCAAGTGCTACGGACATAAATGGAAGAGGTTCTTTGTCTGGTGCCGTGCACAGAAGATTAACCCTCTGCGGATTACGGCCCCTCAAGTATTACCGTACCTACTGTCTTTGGCCAAGGCTGGCCTATCTCACGCTTCCATCAAAGTACGTCTGGCTGCCGTCTCACGTTACACCAGAACTACAGGACGGGCGCCCTTGTGGTCTCATCGTCTGGTGAAGAAATGTATGAAAGGACTATTCCGATCATTCCCGCCGGTGAAGGCCCCTGCCCCGGCGTGGGAGCTCAACGTGTTGCTAACAAGGCTCATGGGAGCCCCATTCGAGCCTATGCATTCAGTGCCGTTGAAGTTTCTGTCGTGGTTGCCAGACATTTCGTCAAAAAAAAATTGTCGACAAGACATTTGGTCGAAACCATTTGGTCGAAAACCAAATGGTTGAAAAATATTTTTTGTTATTTCCACAATTTTTTTTTTTTTGGGGGGGTCCCCCCGAATCCCCTTTTTTTTCTAAAAATCCCTTTTTTTCCCTAAACTACAACCTAAAAAATATATATATAAATAAAAAAAAAATCGACCATTTGGTTTTCGACCAAATTAAGTCGACCAAATGTCTTTCAACGAAATGACTTTCGATGAAATGTCCGGACACCGTGGAAGACAGCATTCCTCGTGTCCATCACCTCTGCATGACGAGTGGGACAGATCCAGGCCCTGTCTTGCAAGCCTCCATACTTGACTTTTCACAACACGAGGGTGGTGCTGAGGACGCACCCCTCCTTCATGCCTAAGGTGCCGTTGGACTTCCACCACAACGAGCCCTTGGTGTTGCCAGTTTTCTTCCCGTCGCCTTCGTCGCCGGCTGAGAGGACTCTGCACTCGCTGGATGTAGCTAGAGCGCTGAAGTTCTACGTGGACTGCACAAAGAGTTTTCGGAAGTCATCCCAGCTGTTTGTGAACTTTGGACCTGTGAATCAAGGGAAGGCTCTCTCGAAGACTTCCATTTCCAGATGGCACTCCAGTTGCATCATGCACTGTCACCGGTTGGCAAACCGACCGTTGCCATGCCATCCGAGGGCCCATTCGACCAGAGCGATCGCTGCTACTACGGCGTTCCTGTCTGGTGTGTCCCTGCTCGACATCTGCAGGGCTTCTACGTGGAGGTCGAAGCACCCCTTCACGAGATTCTACTGCGTCGACCGGGATTCCAGGGAGGAGTCCAGAGTCGGCCAGGCAGTGCTGCGCAACCTGTTCGCCTAAGGTGAGCCTGGTGAGGAGGTAAGAGTTGCTTAATGTTGAGTTGTTGTATTGCTTGATATTGAGCCTTTTGCCACCTCCCGTGGTTGTGCATGTGTATACTACTATGTATTCTTATATTCATGAGCATGTGAATCCATGCCAGACCCCATGCTGGAGAAGGAACAAGTTACTTACCTGTAACTGTTGTTCTCCAGCATGGGTCTGGCATGGATTCACATACAAACCCTCCCGCCTACCCCTCTGCAGCTCTTCACTTGGTCATACTGCCACTTCACGTGCTACCAAATCTGAGGATGGCTGCCAGGGGCGGGCCTTAGGGAGAGGGCAGTCATTGGCTGGGGGCAGTATGACCCAGATACCAGTGATTGGTTACTACTGAGAAAGACAGATCAGAAACGAAACTGATACTGATTTTTTCTATACCGAGGATTCCCGGCCTGACGACGGGGAATATTCATGAGCATGTGAATCCATGCCAGACCCATGCTGGAGAACAACAGTTACAGGTAAGTAACTTGTTCCTTCTCCAGCATGGGGTCTGGCATGGATTCACATGCTCATGAATATTCCCCGTCGTCAGGCTGGGAATCCTCGGTAAAGAAAAAACCAGTATCAGTTTCGTTTCTGATCTGTCTTTCGTAGTAATAACCAATCACTGGTCTCTGCGTCATACTGACCACAGCCAATGACTGCCCTCTACCTAAGCACCGCCTCTGGCAGCCATCTTCAGATTTTTACCGCACGTTCATGTGTTGGGATCCTCGTGCTATTGCTCTCGAGCGTTAGTGCTATTTTTTCGCGCTTTTTACAAAAACTTCGATTCTTTCGGTCAAAAGAGCCTCAAGCTCCACCGATCCTACATCCGATCAACGGGGACCCGTGTCGGATTCATCTGTGCCCCTCAAGGGTGAAGATTTCGTCGAGCTACACTTCGGAGGACTCCAGAAGCTTCTCAGGCCCTGTCTCGGAGATGGCCCAGGAGAAGGGAAGCTCGACGCCCGGAAAGCTGTTCAGGGTCTGCCCTGGATGCCAGCTGCAGAACGTCTTCAAGGAGGACGAACACTCTTTCTGCCTTTACTGCCTTCATGAGGACAAGACGCACGTGGAGAAGGACTGTGCGTTTTGCGGCAACATGTCGGAACGGACCATGAAGGACCGCCATCAACGTCTCGCCAACTGGCTGGAGGGTAAGAGCCCGTCTGGCGAGAAGAAGAAGAAATCCGAGCGGTCTTCTAAGACCTTTGAGGGCGCCCCGGCGACGGGGGCCCAACATAAGGCCAAGCACCGCGAGTCCGCTGGCACCGGGAGCGCCGAACGGTCGGGCTCTGCGGGCGCCAGGCAGGGCGCACCCTCCCCGGCACCATCAACCGCGAGCCAACGCTCTGGGTCGGGTAAGAGGAAGGCCGAGCACCCGGCGAAGCTCCTGGAGAGGCCCCGGTCGAGCTCTAAGGCAGAGGAGGAGCGTGGCAGTGCCCCCTCCCTCAAGGATAAGGCGGTGAGCGCACCTAAGGTGGTGAAGGCCTTGATCCATCCGACCAAGCCCTCTATCGAAACGGTCGCGGCGGCCCTGGCTCAGCCTGTGGTGGCTGCACCAGTGGTGGCGACCTCAGGGCCCAGAATCTCCCTGCCTCCTCGGAGGGAGTCTTCCTTTGTGCCCATCGATAGGACCCCCGTGAAACCCTCCGTGGGGAAGAAGAAGGGGGGGCAGGGCGTCGTCGTAGAGTCGGCCTCAACCTCAGAAGAGGAACTGATCGAGGTCTTAAGCCATGGCCTAGGCGTGGAAGAAGGCCAGCCCGTCGGAATGGACCCCGACGCAGGTGACGACGACGACATCGTCGAGGATACCGACGGGGCCCCTGCTCGCCCGTCGGATTCCCCTCTGCCAGCGCCGCAAGACAACTCGGCGGCCATTTTGTTGGCCATACAGTCCTTATGCTCCGAGATAAGGACGAGGCTACCGTTACCGACGGAGGAACCTCTCCCGTCGGGGGATCCAGAACCGGGACCTTCTGGTGTTCCCCCTACCAAGAAAAGAAGGATCCATCCACCACCTCCTTTTCAACCGTCGCGCCCCTTCCAGCCCTCCTCCCCGTCCACCCGAGGGGATGATACGGGGACTGACACGGCAGCGACGGGTACGGACGACGAGGCATACGACGAGGATTTTCCGTCGTCGCCTCCCACCAGGGCCTCTCCGCCCGACGAGATCGGATCTTTCCACTCCATGATCTCCAGGGCTTCCGAGCTTTTCCAACTCTGCCCTGAGGAGAAGAAAAAGGAAGGCTTCCTTTATCAGCGGCGCGAGGCCAAGAGGAAGACGGTCCTCGCAGTGCCTCTGTTGGACGACATTTGGGATGAGGGCCTTTCCCTCCTCAAGAACCCTTCCACGACGCCAGCTAGAAGAGACCGGTACGAGAAAAAGTACCGGGTCCCGGACACGGCCCCCCTATGCCTCCGGGCGCAGCCTACCCCGGACTCCGTCGTCTCCGCGGCAGCCAGGAAGAAAGCGGGGGGGGGTGCGGCCTCCACATCGACTTCCCCGCCGGACGGCGAGGGAAAGAAATTGGATACTATGGGGCGTGGAGTCATCTCGTCGGCAGCGACGACGATTAAAGCGGCCAACGCCTTGGCTATCGTGGCCCGCTACGACAGGGAGCTCTGGTACAAGATGGCTCCTCTGCTGGATTTTCTGCCGGACGACAAGAGGGCGGAGGCCCTTGAGATCCTGCAGGAAGGTGAGGTGGCCTCGGACCACGCCATCACCGTGGCGACGGACATCGCCGACACTGGATTCCGCCAGCTGGGCAACGGTGTTTGCCTTCGACGTCGTGGATGGCTCAAAGCTACGGACTTCCGGCAGGACGTCCAGACCAGAGTCCTGGACATGCCCTTCGACGGGAACAACCTGTTTGGGAAGACAGTGGACGATTCCCTTCAGGCCATCAAGGCGGATACTGAGACGGCCCGGGCCCTTGGAGTCCTGCAACGACGGACGCCCTTTCGGAGCGGCGGAGGCAAGGGCGCCTCCAAAGGTTCCGGCGGCGGTTTCGCTTCCTACCGTCAAGCGGCCCGCTCGTCGTCGCAAGAGGCCTACAGAGGACGAGGCAAGTCTAGCGGACCCCGCCGTCGTCGCCAAGGAGGTCAAGGCGGCAAGGCCGCGTCCAAGCAGGATTGAACCGGCCTTGGGGTCGGGCCCCCACCGAAGCACCCCGGTGGGAGGCCGGCTGGCGGGCTTCGTCAGCGTGTGGGAGTCCATCTCCACCGACCGTTGGGTGCTGGACGCCCTGGCCCGGGGCCACGCGCTCGAGTTTCAAAGAAGGTGCCCGCGCGTCCCCCCCGTGGCCAGGAAAGAACTTCACGTCCCTCAACTTCTCCTGGAGGTAAAGGCGATGCTCAGAAAGGGCGCCATCGAACTCGTCCCAAAGAGGCTTCGGGGCTCCGGAGTCTACTCGAGATACTTCCTCGTGAAGAAGAAGACGGGAGGATGGCGCCCCATCCTGGACCTGCGACGTCTGAACAAGTTCATCAAGGCGCAGAAGTTCCGGATGGTCACCCTCCAGCACGTCCTGGGTCAGCTGGAGGAAGGAGACTTCCTATCGTCATTGGATTTGGAGGATGCCTACTTCCAGCGCCGCGAGGGGATCCACGTCTACCCCTACCTGGACGACTGGCTCATCCGCGCCAAGACGAGGGAGCTCGCCGTGGTCCACACGGCAAGGACCGTCCAACTCCTCACGGACCTGGGATTCTCCGTGAACTACGCCAAATCCCACCTGGTGCCCGCGCAAGTCGCACTATTTCTGGGAGCGAGGCTCGACACAGTGTCCCTTCTGGCCTCCCCGTCGGAGGAGAGGACCAGGACCATCTTGGGCAAGGTGCAACGGATGTTGGTGGCCGACGCGGCCAAAGTGAGGTCCATCAAGTCCCTCCTCGGGATGATGTCTTCCTGCATCTACCTCATTCCCATGTGCAGGCTCCGGATGCGCCCGTTGCAAGAATTCCTGGATGCGCGCTGGATCCAGACGACGGGCAGCTTCGAGGAAAGGATCAAGCTCGACGAGAGTTTCCGACGAGCGATACAGTGGTGGGGCACCCGCGCGCATCTGACGGCGGGCATGGACTTCCAGACCCCAGCCCACCAGGAGACTGTGACCACGGATGCCTCCCTGGAAGGGTGGGGAGCGCACACCGAAAATCTGCACGCAAGGGGACTCTGGCTCCCGACGGAGAAGTCCCTACATATCAACGTCCTGGAGCTCCGTGCAGTGTTTTGGGCCCTCAGGTCCTTCCTTCCGTCCCTCAAGGGCAAGGTGGTGAGGATCTTCACCGACAACACCACCACCATGTTTTACATCAGGAAACAGGGCGGAACCAGGTCCCCAGCGCTGTCCAAGGAGGCGCAGGACCTGTGGCATTGGGCCGTCGCCCAAGGGATTTTTCTGGTGCCGTTTCATCTGGCAGGGATAAAAAACACCATCGCCGACTCACTCAGCAGGGAGCTGCGCTCGTGCCACGAGTGGGAACTACGGCAGGATCTGGTGGATCGCCTCTTCCGACGGTGGGGCACACCCCAGATCGACCTGTTCGCGACGGCGACGAACGCCAAGTGCCGGAGGTTCGCCAGCAGGTTTCCCCAGACGAGGAGCATGGGCGATGCTTTCTCGTTCCCCTGGGAGGGCCTGTTCCTCTACGCGTTCCCTCCCTTGCCTCTGCTAATCCGGCTCGTCAACCAGCTCAAGAGGTCACGGTGCAGGATGATCCTCGTCGCACCTGCGTGGCCGAGGCAGATATGGTTCCCGGACCTTCTGGACTTGTCAGCGTCCCCGCCGATCAAGCTGCCGGCGGACGCGTATCTACTCTCCAGGGAAGGAGGCGCCATCCTCCACCACGACCCGAAGTCGCTGAACTTGCAGGCCTGGCTCCTGCAGCACTAGAGTTTGGAGGATACGACATACCGGCCGATTGCAGAGAGGTTCTTGCAAAGGCCAGGGCGTCCTCGACTCTTAAATGCTATGGACACAAATGGAAGAGGTTCACTGTCTGGTGCCACGCACAGAAGATTAACCCTCTACGGATTACGGCTCCCCAAGTACTGCCGTACCTGCTGACGCTGGCCAAAGCTGGTCTGGCACATGCGTCCATCAAGATTCATCTTGCTGCGATCTCCCGATACACCAGAACCACGGGCCGGACGTCCTTGTGGTCTCATCGTCTGGTGAAAGAGTTCATGAAGGGACTGTTCAGATCGTTCCCGCCGGTGAAGGCTCCGGCCCCGGCGTGGGAGCTCAACGTGGTGCTGACCAAGCTCATGGGACCTCCGTTCGAGCCTCTGCACTCGGCCCCGTTGAAGTTTCTATCGTGGAAAACAGCTTTTCTTGTGGCCATCACCTCCGCACGACGAGTGGGAGAGATCCAGGCCCTTTCCTGCAAGGCCCCGTACTTGACTTTCCACGACACGAGGGTAGTGCTCAGGACGCACCCCTCCTTCATGCCCAAGGTACCGTCGGACTTCCATCTCAACGAACCCTTGGTGTTACCTGTGTTCTTCCCGTCGCCTTCGTCGCCGGCTGAGAGGACTTTGCACTCGCTGGATGTAGCTAGAGCGCTGAAGTTCTACGTGGACCGCACGAAGGGTTTTCGGAAGACGTCACAACTCTTTGTGAACTTTGGACCTGTCAATCAGGGGAAGGCTCTCTCGAAGGCTTCCATCTCCAGATGGCTCTCCGGCTGTATCATGTGCTGTCACCGGTTGGCAAACCGACCGCTGCCTGGCCGTCCGAGAGCCCATTCCACCAGAGCGATCGCAGCTACCACGGCGTTCCTATCTGGTGTGCCCCTGCTGGACATATGCAGGGCTGCTACGTGGAGGTCGACGCACACCTTCACGAAATTCTACTGCGTCGACCGGGATTCCAGGGAGGAGTCCAGGGTCGGCCAAGCAGTGCTGCGCAACCTGTTCGCCTGAGGTGAGCCTGGTGAGGAGGTAAGATGCTTAATGTTGAGTTGATGTGATGCTTAATGTTGAGCCTTTGCCACCTCCCGTGGTTGTGCATGTGTGTACTGCTATGTATTCTTTATTCATGAGCATGTGAATCCATGCCAGACCCCATGCTGGAGAAGGAACAAGTTACTTACCTGTAACTGTTGTTCTCCGGCATGGGTCTGGCATGGATTCACATGCGAACCCTCCCGCCTACCCCTCTGCGGCTCTTCACTTGGTCATACTGCCACTTCACGTGCTTCCAAATCTGAAGATGGCTGCCAGAGGCGGTGCTTAGGTAGAGGGCAGTCATTGGCTGTGGTCAGTATGACGCAGAGACCAGTGATTGGTTATTACTACGAAAGACAGATCAGAAACGAAACTGATACTGGTTTTTTCTTTACCGAGGATTCCCAGCCTGACGACGGGGAATATTCATGAGCATGTGAATCCATGCCAGACCCATGCCGGAGAACAACAGTTACAGGTAAGTAACTTGTTCCTTCTCACCTTATCTAGGCCTTTCCCCGCTCCCCCATCTCCTATCCCCTGCCGCCCCATCAAGACAACCCGGGGCTCCCGTCACTCTCCCTCTCCGAATGCCTGTTCCTGTGCCTCAATGACGCTGCTCCAGAAAGGCCTGATTTTAGGGCAGTCCCACCATATATGGGATGTCGTCTCGTCCTGTCTGCACCCTCTCCAGCATTCCTTAGATGTCGCTGGGTATATCACGTGCAGTCGGGCAGGTTTGTAGTGCCAACCGAAGATGTACTTGTACCATGCCTCCTGTAAATGCGCCGCCCTTGCCCACTTCGGCAATCCCCTCCACAGCCTCTCCCACTCCTCTCTCTCCAATCTCATTCCCAGAATCTCTTCCCATCTGTCCATGTAGGCCCAATCAGTTTTTGGGCCAGCGTCCCCTAGAAGTTTGTAGAGGTGCGAAATTAACCCCCCAAGACCCCTCATGTGTGAGAAGGAACCTTTCAAACTGCGTTGTGGTCCACGTAGCCGCATTTCTTACCTCCTCAGTCATCACCCAGTGTCTGATCTGAAAATACCTAATGTCTTTCCCCTTCCCCCAGGGCGAAATCTTGCTTGCACTCTAGGTATGTTTTCACCTGCTGTTCCCGGAACATGTCCCCGATGACTCTACATCCCCCATCCTCCCACTTCCTGAAAGCACCTTTTTCCAACCCGGGGGTAAAGTCTTTATTGCAAAATATTGGGGTAAAAGGGGAGGGGTACGTCGTGATCCCTAACTTCCTCACTGCCCCGCCCCAAATATCCACCAGACCCTTCGTTATATCGCTAAGATACATGTGTGGCAGCCTAAGGTGGCGCAGCAGCCAGAGGACCTCCCCCAGATGATGCCGGGTGACTGCCCTATCCATTTGAACCCACTGTTTCCTGTGCTCACCCGAGAACCACTCCCTGACCACTCTTAGCTGTGCAGTCTCATAGTACTGGCGAAAATCCCGGAGCCCCAGGCCCCTGTCCCTCCTCAACACGGTCATTAGGCGTCGGGCCAGCCGTGGCCTCTTGCCCTCCCATATGTATTCCTTTGCCCTGTCCAGTTCTCTAAAAAAGCTTGATGGGACTCGAAGCGGAACAGCCTGAAAAAGATAGAGGAGCCGGGGGCAGGATCACCATTTTAAGGCCTTCCCTCTCCCCAACCATGATATTCTGAGGGAGCTCCACTTCCGTAGATCCCTTTTGACTACCTTCAGCGGGGGGGCATAATTGGCTGCAAATAACCCTTCCAGAACGGGGTAATTTTCACCCCCAGGTACCTTAATCCCCTGGGGCACCACTGAAAGGGGGATCCCTCCTTAAGCTCTGCGGCATCCCTAGGTTGTATAGACAGGTTCATGAGCTCGGACTTCTGCCAGTTGACTCGCAAACCCGATACTTCCGCAAACTTGGTCAAGATGTCCATGATCGCCTCAATAGACCATCTTGGATTTGTAAGGGTGAAGAGCATGTCGTCCGGGAAAGCCGCCACCTTATGCTGAACTCCTCCAAACGGTATGCCTTGTATAAGCTCAGCCTCCCGAATCGCCTACAATAGGGGCTCAAGGTAGATTGCATAAAGCAAGGGGTAGAGCGGGCACCCCTGTTTGGTGCCCCGCATTCAGCTAAATGGGTGTGATGTTGCCCCATTGGCCGAAGTACGTGCGGAGGGGCTTTGGCTTATATAGTCGTCCCCCAGTCCCATCCTCTCCATGACTTGGAACAAAAACGACCACTCCACCCGGTCAAACGCTTTTTCCGTGTCTAAAGCCAGGAGCACCGCCGGAGTGGCCGTCTTTTGGGGTTTTTCTACCAAGTGGGCTACGCGCCTGATGTTGTCTGAGGTCTGCCTCCCCAGTACGAACCCTGTTAGATCCGGGTGGATCAGCGCCGGGAGGTGCCCTTCGAGTCGCTTCACCAATATCTTAGTGTATAGTTTCATGTCCGTATTAATAAGCGCTATAAGCCTATAAGACGTGCCATCTTCGGGATCTTTCCCAGGCTTATGGATGAGCGTGATTTTAGCTTCCTTCATAGACGGAGTGATTCTGCCGGTTACCTTGAAGGAATTAAACAGTTGTGTGAGGTGTGGAGAGAGAATTTGGGAGAAAGTCTTGTAAAAAGACGCTGGGAAGCCATCCGGCCCTGGGGCCTCGTTACGAGACAGCAACGCTATTATGATTCTCACCTCGTCTTCTGATATATTGCAGCCCATCTCCTCCCTTGCCGTACGGGGCAAGTTAGATAGGGGCAAAGCCGCGGGGAAGACCCTCTGCGGTTGGGGCGGGGGAGCCTGTGAGGAGTATAGATTACTATAGAAACCAGCTAAGCGACCCACTATTTCCTCTGTTCGAGTGAG
Source organism: Ambystoma mexicanum (assembly GCF_040938575.1). Classification (NCBI taxonomy): domain Eukaryota; kingdom Metazoa; phylum Chordata; class Amphibia; order Caudata; family Ambystomatidae; genus Ambystoma; species Ambystoma mexicanum. The sequence continues at coordinate 315,285,399 of NC_090929.1, forward strand.
TCTGTTCCCCCCTCATCCTTAACGGCCGAGATCACATTCTGCTCCCTGGCTCCCCTTAGGAGGCGTGCCAGCAAGGAATCAGCCTTGTTGGCCCTTGCATAATACTTTTGCGTGACCATTGTTAGGACAGTTTTTCTGAAGTCCAGTTAAGGGCCTAGCAAAACCATTCTACTGAGGCAGTACAAGACTCCACTCTTAGAACAAGGCTGTACCACCTGAGTTCGGGGTAGCGTAGACAGAGCAGCCAGGCTTATCTTAGGAGGGAGAGAGGGCAGTAGGTACAGTACAAGTGAAAATTATAATACAAATGATCCAAAGAAACACTGAAACACTATGTATTATAAAAATAAAGGATTTATTTAAATACAAGTAGGCCCAGATAAATCTAGGGGTTAAGTAAATACTGAAACATTATACGAAATCACAATATAAAACACAACACTATACTTGAAAGTACACAGACCCAAGTATAGACCTTATTTGGAACACCTAACAGTAGTTCTAGGGAAGTCAAAACCTTGTTATACACATTTAGTATAGGCCAAGCCTATTCTTTGGGAGTAAAAGACCAATGGTTATTTTTAGATTACTTTTGGTAATACAAGGACAGTAGGCCCTTCCAGTTGTACAGTGACTCTTGGAACAAATCACATAAACAGTCAACTGGACACAATACTTTTGATGAATAGTGAAACACTTATTCTAGGTGCAGTAAAAACCTGTAACTACTTTTGTCATAACACACAGTTATACCAGGTGAGTAAAACCTATGGATGTAATGTATAATTACAGATGCTTTGGAAATCAGGGAACCCCCGATGGAGATAAGCAATAACTCTTGTAACTTGTTTTGGATGGCACACAGCTAACACAAGGTAAGTAAAACCCACTTACTTTAACTTCACAATGAAGGGGAAAGTAAAACCCAATGTCACACTTTACAGAATAGATATTCTAGGTAGGCAACAACCTATTGTAGACTTATTAAAGACAGGCTAGCAGCAAGTCAGGGGAAGCAAGACCCAGTTGGGGGACACTCATACAGTTATCCTAACAGGACTAACCTGGTGATACCAACAGTTGGAGGACACTCATACAATTACCCTTCAGGAATAATCTGGTGAAACCAACACATTACTTTTGTAAAGAGGCACAACCTAATCACAGGAGAGTAAAGTACCTTCACATCTACTTTCTTTTAGACTGGCAAAACAGTGGCTAAGGAAGGAAAGATGTTAACCATACTTTTAAGAATAGTGCATCACACATCCAAGATCAGTAAGAACTTTTGTAACTGTTCACTCTTAGAATTAAAGTTACCAACCAACTCTTTACAAGTAAGTAAAAACACTTGATTTCTTTTCTAGGCAGAAGTCCCAATCCCTTCAAAGTCTTTTCCCTTAGAGCATGAGTGTTCTCAGTGGCAGAAGGGGGTCACTAGGACTAGTGACCAACAGGCAGTGTTAGAATAAGTTCTTTAGTAGCAAAAGTCAGAGTTTCCTTAGGAAAACTGGCAACCAAGTGAGTACTTTACTTCTAGGGTTAGAAGAGGGTCCAGGGGCTTCGCAGAAGACACCCCAGCAGGATTCTAGCAGTGGGACTGGGTGTACTGGACGAGGGACCTCCCAATCACAGAAAACACCCCAGGACTACACAGAAATCCCAACAGGCTTAAGGTAAGTATATACCCAAGCCAACACAGTACCTCAGCAATGAAGAAGAGATTGCAGCAGGAGAACTTCAGGGACTGCAGCCAAATACCCGGTCACTGGATTCCTTGTCCTGGAGACTGAACACAAGACCTCAGAAGGGACTTTGCAGCAGGGATCAATGAAGAAGGCTCTAGGCAAGATTTCTCTCGCGGCTGAATGCGGTTCTGCGGGTTTGGCGCCTTTTCAAGGAGCACAGAAGAAGACAGAAAATCGCGGTTGAATTCTCGTCGTTTAAAAGGTCCAGCACTCTTGTGAGGGGACTTTTTGGACTCGATTCGTGTCTCTGGAGATAGACCAAGATGCCCACGAAATTTCAGCGAGATTCGGAATTCGGAAGACCGTGCACCGCACAGTGGCAGGAGGTCCCAGGGTATTGGGGTATTGCAAGAACGCAAGGTCGCAGCAACCCGTGGGATGGCTCAAAATGCAGGTCGTCTTGAGTCTAGTGGGTCTCACCAGGCTCTGGGTTCGGGTCGTCGTTTTCGGAGACCCCAGGTCGATCGGAAGGAAGGGCTGCAGCAGGCTCCGGTTACAAAGCAGGCTCTCCGGCCGCTGGAAATCATTCCCGCCGCTTTTCCTTCGTCATCCTCTTCGGTTTTCAGTTCCAGTGGTCGACATGACTTCAGCTTCCAGGTTTCCAGTATTTATCAGGAACTGCAACACAACCTCTGCATTCTCTCCCCGCATTTTACAAGAAAGGGGCGTTTGGCTGTCCAATCAGGACAGCCAACCCCCCACTGGGATTTGGCCCAGTTGAAGGAAGACCTAAGACAAAGGAGGGGGAAGTTTGGGACCCCTCCCCCACTTCCTGTGCTTACAGACTGACTGGAGCCTGGGCGGGGTGTCCAGGGGACTCCCGCCGAAGACAAAACTCAAACAAAGGATTTTCCCGCCCTGGATGTCAGGGGAAGGAACAAGAAACGACAAGAAACACTAAAATGGCAGAAAAAGAAGACAGGGGCCATTTTGGTAAAAATGAGCACCCTTAGGTGCCTTTACTGCAGCTGTGATTACAGCACTCGGTAAAGGTGCACCAAATTAGTAAAAGGTATCACTGCCACCAGCCATTAAAGGTAAGCTTGTCACTGTAACAGAATTGTTACAGTTTAAATGTGAAAGGGGATACATTGTATCTCCCCAGCACTCCACATAAGGTGGGGTGTGCTGGTTTCACAGAATAAGATGTAAAAGGGATCCAAAGATCCTTTCTACCCTTGGGAACTGTAGTTCACTCAAGGTTAGCACAAGAAAGTTAAATGGGGAGCCCCTAGGGCAACCCAGCAACAACAGGCACTTATTGCCAATAAGTTGTTAGACATGATAACTTTAAAAAGACACTATGGAGAGTCTTAAAAATGACACCCATAAAAAGAGTTAAAGACAGGTGAGTGTGGAAAAAGGTTCCCACTCACTGAGGTATTAATGGAAAATATCTCACTAGAAAAGCAAAAAGTTCTAGAGTTGAACCAGGCAAGGAAGATTTACCAGCCCTGTGGAAATCTTACCTAACAACCATAAGCATGGCTCTTTCCGCTTTCTTAGCCCTTAGCACTCCCATTTGGCCTTTGGCTAGCCTGTATCCCCTGAATGCTTTCCTAGATGGAGCTTCCCTCAATTTGAGCCTTGTTGACTCCACCTCCCTCTCCAATTGTGCCTCCTGCTGCCTCATTTGCCTATTCCTGTCTGCTTTCAGGGTGATAAGCTCTCCCCTTTGCGTAGCTTTAAAGGCATCCCACCTCGTGCCCAGACTTGTGTCGGAACTATTGTTCAACTCAAAGAAAGTCCTTATTTTTCTCCCGATCTCTTCCCGATTCACCTCAGCAGTTCTTCGGGGAATCTCCACTTCCACACACCCCGATTACGCTTCCCCAGGCCCAACTTCATCTGCACAATCTTGTGGTCTGCTATACCCAGGGGTCCCGCCTATACCATCTCCACCCTCCCCACCAGACTTGGCGTAACCCATATATAATCAATTCTGGATTGGGACCCGTGAACCCCCGATACAAACGTGTGGCCCTCCTCCCCACCCCGCAAGGCCCTCCATGCATCCCACAGCCCCACCTCCTCCACCCGATCCCAGAGTTGGGGTGAGGCCACCGCTCCACCCCAGCGCCCTCGTGTACCATCCTGTCCAGGCGGCTGTCCCAAGCCAGATTTAGATCACCCATTTGTATGATTTGTCCCCTTGCAAAATTCTCCAGGACACCGAAAGTTTTGTGCAAAAAGCGATCCTGGCCTGTATTCGGGGCATACACCGAAGCTATAGTGAAGGGCATACCCCATATTCCCCTCTAACCAGGACATACCTTCCATTCCTATCCCTGAGGACTTCCTGCGTTCTAAAGTCGAAGCCCCTCCCGAAGGCCAGCGTGACCCCCCCCCTGCTTTCGTGGGTCCTGAAGCGAAGAATATCTGAGAGAAGCCCCTCAACCGCAAATGCCCCTGATCCTTTCTCAGGAGATGGGTCTCTTGAAGGGCAAGTATATCCGGGGTGTGCAATTTGACAAACCTTTCCAATTTAGCCCGTTTAAGAGGGTTATTGAGCCCCTAAAATTGTGAGTCATCCATTAGAACTCGAAAAAACTAACACAGCCCTGCTTTTTGCCCCCCTGCCCCCAGCCTGAGCACTTCTTCTGGGCGGGAACCGCCCTCCTCCATCCCCCCATCTCCCTCCTCTGGCCACTCTGTTGCAGTGCCCAACCCTCAGTAGGCTCTAATTGTTTGGATGCTCTGAAGCCTCCCTTCGCCCCTCCCTCCCCCCCTCACACCCCTGCCCCCAACTTGGAGTGTGCCCGACCCTCCCCTACATCACCCCCCGCCCCCCGGTCGTAACGGTCCTTCCTTGATTTAACATGTTTTCTACTCCACCCTCCTTGGCTCCATTATATGCCCATTCCCCACCACCCCCCACTAGACAACCTCCAAGGCTTGGGCCCGCAGACTCAACCAGAACCCTTACCCGGATCCTCTACCCCCCTATCCCCCCGCTCGTCCCCTCTCTCCGGGGGACCCTTCAGCGTGGCTCTCCTCCTATTCCATTCCCCCACTGTTGACCAAGCCCACGGTCTGGGCCTCTCCTTTAGCCCTGCAGCGGCCGACGAACCGCTCCCGGGGGTCTCCCCTTCCCCTTCAAATTCCAAGTGCAGTATACGTGCCGCTTCCTGAGGCGTGGTCACTCGCTTCTGGGCCCCCTCCCATTCAAACAATAAACCAAAGGGTAATGTCCATTTGTACTTTATTCCTCTCCCGGAGAGTTCCCTTAGGACTGGGCCCATATTCCTCCTTTTCACCAGCATGCTATTTGCCAAGTCCTGGAACAGAGAGATCTCTTGCCCCTTGTAATGAACTTGCTCGCGCTGCCTGGCCGCCCGCAGCACTGCATCTTTCTGCCCATATCTGGCAAATGCGGCCAAGATGTCGCAAGGGCTGGCATTGGCGCCCCGGGGGAGGGAGGGGGCGACCGACTCTGTGCACTCTGTCCAATTCTATCGACTCCGGCCCCCATCCCCCAGGAAGTCAGCAAAGACCATCTGGACCTCCCCCTTCAGATCCCGATCCGCTACTGATTCTGGAAGAAATTTTATCCTGATGTTGACCCTTCTCAATCTGTTTTCCAGATCCTCCACTTGGGCCTCCAGGTTCCTCGTTGCACTGTCCAGCTGCTCAATCACTTCACTGTTAGCCGATGCGTCCTTTTCAGTTTCCTGGAGCCCTCGTTCCAATAAGTCTGTTCTCTCTCCCAGCTGGGCCATTTCTTGTTTCAGCTCCCCGGGCGCCACATTCAAATCAGCTCTCATCAGCTGGAATTGGTCCTGAAAGGTTTTAGCTAAAGTCTCTCTCAAGGCGAGTATTTCCCCTCTGAGGTCCTGCCTCGTCATTTGTGCCGTGTCCGCTGCTCCCTCCTGTTCCGGCCGCTCTTTCGACGGTCCGATACCCCCTCTGTTCAGCTCCCTGGCCTCCATTGCTGGCCACAGTGTAGGGAGGGTGCCCTGGGGGTCCACGGAACGCTGGCCGGACTTCGCAGTTCTCCCCTTAGCCCTGGAGGACATCTAACTCCATAACAGAGTCTTGCCAAGTTGTGCGCGCACCACAATCCCCTAGCAAGGGCGATCCGGTTCCTATGTGCCTATCCCCCAGGAAATGGTTGTGCCCCAGACAGTCCACCTTCTCTCTCTCCTATGGCTCCAGAGAGGTGACCTTGTGGGTGCCAGTACGTGGTTTTGTGCCGCTGAAAAAGGTCCTCAGACTGTCTGGCCCAGGTGCACCTTTTCAGGTTATTCCTGGGGGAGCACCCCCTCCAAAAGTGTCCCCAGGTCTTGCCCCAGCTGCTTCCACAGGTGAGGGTAACTGCTACTGCCGCCCTTCTCCCTGGTGTTGGTGGCAATGGTGGGTGCCGCTCCTCAGCCTCCTGGAGCTGCCTCCTTCCCACGTTAATGTGCTCCAAGCCTGCCTCGTTAGCCCCTCCGTTCTGGGTCCCTGGGCCTCTCTTCTCCCTCAGCCAGGCTGGGGGCTCTGCCAGCAGCCCTGCGCACTTCGCCTGCCCCACAGGGTGCGCTTGTTGTAGATTCCGTTGCCCACCCTTAGGGTGCCTGCAGGGGCTGGCTTGCTCTGGGCACTGCACAATACCCTGGCCCCGGGACTCAGCTCTGCCTGGGCCAGCTCTCGGTCAGTGTAGAATGGGGGGTGGTTCAAGGGCGCCCTGCTGTGCTCCTGCTGGGGCCCCCTTTCTCCCCCCCGCCTCACCCGATGCGCACTCAAGCCCCCAGGGAGCCGGTGCCTCTTACCTCCACTCCCCGACGGCATAGCTCGGCTGCTGCTTGGGCTTCACCACGCCCGGCCACCTCCTGAACGCTCACCTCCTCCGGCGCCCGCCTCCGAGCTCCCGGGCGCCTCTCTCCTGGGCCGCCAAGCCGGACCACCGTCACAGCCCACCAGAGCGGGGGGCCCACGCCAGGGCACCGATGCTTCCACAGAGCGCAGCAGCATCTGCTCTGCTGCACTCCTCCTCCTGCCGGCCTGTCCCCCAGGTGCTGCAACGGGGCTCTGCACTACTCCTCCCATAGCCACCCGGCATCGCGGTGGCATCGGCCTCAGCGGATAAACGCCCTGCTCACTTCACTCGTGGGGTGCCTCAACCAGGGCACCCCCCGCACTGTCCGGTGCAGCCCCTGCACTCCGCCAGCAAATTCGTTGCGGCTGGGAGGCCGTGCCACCTGCGTCCCGGGCTTCCTCAATCAGTGCCGGCGGCCATCTTTGAATCCCTGATGTATGATATTTAACTGCCTCCATCTAGTGAATGTTTTATAACTGACTGTTGATAAAATGAATGTGTTTAATCAAGGAACCTTGAGTGTAAGAGTTTATTTGAATACCTGTGATTGTAGACCTCTGTGTAACATCCTTTAGCTCACATTCCCTCTTGAGATAAACCTGACTGCTCAGCTCCGCTACCAAAAACTGTGTAGTACAGACTTATACCAAAGGTTGGTTTTGTTTACACCTGTAGTCATAGTTGTGTGTAGTGGTCCCAAAGGGTACTGCATACAAACTCTGCCTAACATCCGCCAATGGCTCTGTATTGTACCATGGGGCCCGGCCGAATGGAATTGTCCAGGTCTTGAATGATTTTGGAAAGCCTTACCATCCAAGGTTGGAGGATGCTTTGTTAGAAAGTTCATTGTTCAGGTAACTGAATGTATCATACTGTCTCTTTATGTATAAGAATCTCATGTGTAAAACCCTATAAAAACTCTTGAGTTTATGATTGCTGGGGAACAATTCAGGTTTCCCTGTTGATTTTTGCACAAATGTACAGAAATAAATCATGTCTCTACTTTTGCTGCTGAAGGTTGCTTATTGGATTATATTCAGATAGATTTGGGCTTCTACAGCTCCTATGGTTGCCCATGGACCCAGGCTCACAGATGTGACTTTTCCTCCTAAGCAGTCCCTATTTACACCCATTCCTTGCCCCTTAGCAAACTACCCTGTGTGGAAATCACTCTCTGTAACTGTCTTGGTCTGGTTGGACCTGGCTAGCGAGGCGTTTAGAGGGTTCTATTGACATGAAGCTGATGATGGACTGTGGAACCTTGGGATTTCTTCATATACCTCATCCCGTGTCTGCATGGCAAAGCGGCTGGTGGCACCGAGTATGCAGGGAAACTCTATTCCCGTTACCTGGCCTCCAACATGGGACTTAGTCACAGGCCCCATATTGGCCCTTACAGAATTGTTTCTCTTAAGTTCTTCCATCAGAAAGCAACTTTCAGTTCCTTTTAAGTGTTCTCAACTTCCTGGTCCATCAGGCGGACGCAGTTCTCTTCCGTTGCTGGATTTAAGCGTCTGGTTTCTGAAAAGCTTGTGCATACTTGGAAGCTTCAGCCAAACACATGTCCCATCATGTATGCCGCTAGGAAAGAAACCACAAAAAAAATGTATAAGAGCAAATGGTTGTGGTTTTGCTTTAGGCACTTAACCTGCTTAAGGCAATTTAAAGCTTCTAGAGATGTTGTCCTCTCTTTTATTTATTTCCTGAATAGTACAGGCATTCTAATCCAGTCCTTGAAAAATTACATTCCTGTGAATTTGCCATATTAGTAGACCACAGGAAACATCCTCTTTAAAAAAAATGAAGCAGTCAAAAGACATTGGCCCTCATTACGACCCTGGCGGAAAGTAACTGACATGACCGCCATAGCGTAAATAGCGTTTCCGCCATGGCACGATGGAGCAAAGTGCGGCCAATTCCGACCCATCGGGCACGAGCACCACGCCATGGCGGAAGTGCAAAGTCCGCGATGGCGGAAATGACCCCAAAACGGCCCATTCCGCCGTCGTACGGCGCCCTAGGTGCAATTCCGCCACCCATCTTAGCGGTCACCGTAATGAGCGGTCAGAGCAAATTACGGTCACCGTAAATATACGGAAACAGAAGTAAAAACATGGGGCCGGAACGGGAAACAGGACGCCGTACACCTATAAAATCAGAATCCCAACACAACCATAAAAAACCGACCCTGAGACACATCCCAACCCGTTAGCCACCCCATAATAAAAAAGAAAAATGGGAAAAGTTGCTAAAAAAGCGTGCGATCGCAAGCGGCAGGTCCACTTCTCCCATGAGGAACTCACCGTGCTCACAGAGACCCTCCAGGAGAACGCTGCCGTCGTCTTCTCGACGCAAATGACCAGGACGGCACTTGCGAACAAGAAGGACATATGGGCCCTGGTGGCACAGCGGGTAAGTGCGGTGGGGACCGCACCCCGCAACCCACAGCAATGCAGGAAGCGATGGGACGACTTGCGGATACGCGTCCGGAGCATACTTTCAGCCAACCGCAACATTGCCACAGCTACCAGGGGAGGATCTGATTCACCCATCAAGTTGACCCCCTGGGAAGAAATCTGTGCCTCCACCATTGGAATGGAGAGCATAGAGGGAGTCGGAGGGATGGAGAAAGGAGTGCAGACATCCGAAGAATCAGGTAGGTGGGCCAAATTAAACAACGCTAAATCCACAAAGTCCAATCATGTGAAGCACCATGTGTCCCCATAGTGCAATAGAAACACATGTCCAGGAGAACGTCCACATACATTGCCATGATAGCGCCCTGTAAAAGTCAGATTAAATACATAAATAAGTAAAAATCCTAAAAACACCCTCTGCATGTGCAGCATGCACACCCTAACTGCAGGCTGCAAAATAACTGCACCCTCAATCCACACGAAAATGAGACCTCCCCCAAGGCCCTGACCCAAATCACCCTCAGGTACCACCCCAATGCATGTGATACATTGCCATTCCAATTACAACAGACCCATAAATAACGCTTGCCCTCCTTTACTCCACCACAGGGTCCGAATCAAACGACGAGCTTCAGGACACCCCTACCAGCACACCTGCAAAGAGGGCCAAGACCAACGGCCAAAGACCCTCCACCTCAGCTGCACGGATCAAGACACGTCAGCAGCACGAATCGAGTGGCAGCACACTGGAGGGGACATCAACAGGCACCCCAGCAGCCAGCATGTCCACAACAGCAGCACCACAGGTCCCCCCAATGGATGCCACAGAAGGCACTGCTTCTGGTGGCAGCAGCACCATAGGTGACACTGCTTTCATGCCAGCATGCTCCGACACAGAAAACGGTGCTGTAGATGTAGGATCCATCCATGACCTGTCCCAATCCCCCTGTATGTTTTATCCCGTACACCATGAGGACACCACGCAGGGGCACCCACAAGACGACGACTGGCCAACCCCCACAAGGCCTGTGGCAAGGCAACATGAGGTGATCAGCCCCTCTGTGACACCACCGGAAATGGGCATGGCCCAGCAGAGGCAACAGTCCCTCGAGCAGATGATAGTGCAACAGCAGCAACTGGCCACGCTCCTCAAGGAGCATGCTGATGAATGTGGGGGTTCTAAGGCAGCCATTGAAACATCTACTGAGACACTTAGGGCAGAAATGGAGCGAAGTACAGAGACACTAAAGGCACAAATTGAGGGAAGCACCGAGAGCCTGAGGGGACAAATGGAGAGAAGCACCGAGAGCCTGAGGGGGGAACTGCATGCGACGTCCAAAGATGTATGTGTTGAACTTGCAGCTGTGCGCCGTGTGCTCACTGAGCTCTCACAAACCCTTAGGAACATGCATGGACGTGAGCAGGCAGAGACATCATCCGTTGCAAGTTCCGTCCAGGGCAGCCCCCAACGCAGATCTGGGAGGAACCTGCGCTCCACAGGCAGGGGTGCCCCTGATACCCGGAGAGGGGGCTTGCAATAGCGTCTGACCAATGACAATGAGCATCTCTGGACACTGGTGTTCTGGGGGGAGGTAGGAGGGTGGAGGGGGTGTGTAGGGTTCTTCCGGGTGGCGGGTCGATTGGGTGTGTAATACCATTTCACATTTGCAATACATATATACACATTAATCCAATGAGATGTGTGGACATTGATCTTTGTGTACGAGGCCTTTCTTGGCGTACAGGCCACATTGTGCATGTTCCCGACACACACAGTGCCACAAGTCCCGTGTCCATGTAACAGCCACCAGGCGTGAGTACTAGAAGCATGCATCTATGATATTCTGACGAATCTCACGGGCCTCCTGTGCCTCGCGGACTCCTTGAGGTGCTGCCACATCCCCACCCTCATCATGACCATCTTCAGGTGCTTGCAGTTCTGCGTCAGGGGGCATGGCAACATTTCTACGTACGCACATGTTGTGTATCATTACACATGCCATGACCATCTTTGCAACCTTCTCATGGCGGTACAGGAGTGCCCCGCCAGACCTGCTGAGGCAGCGGAAACGAGCCTTCAGTAGGCCGAATGCCTGTTCTATGACTACACGGGTACGTGAGTGGGCATGGTTGTAGTCCTCCTCATGCTGGTTCTGTGGGTTCCGGATTGGTGTAAGGAGCCATCTCTTCAGTGGATACCCGGCATCACCTGTATGTGGACAAAGAAGGATGTTTGTGGAATAACATTGCTACGTACGCATCCCCTCCCCCCTTCCTGCCACGTCATTGACGCATCACCTACCCCACATTCACATGCATTAAATGAGACTCACCGAGTAGCCAGGATCGGTGCCCTGCGTGTCGCTCCATGTAGCGTGGTACTGTAGACTTCCTCAAGACCATAGAGTCATGGGTTGATCCTGGAAATCGGGCACAACAATGTGTAAAGATCCTGTTGGAGTCACACACCATTTGTACATTGATAGAATGATATTGTTTCCGGTTGCGGTACTGGACCTCCATGGCATGTGGGACAACCAATTCCACATGGGTGCAGTCGATGGCACCAATGCAACCCGGTATGCCGCCAAGTGCATGGAATCCCACTTTTGCGTTTGTGAGCTCCTGCTCCGAGCGTGGTAAACAGATGTAGTCGTCTGCGTGCTTCAGGAGGGCATCAAGCACTTGGAATAGTGTCCGTGACAATAGTGGCTGTGAAATGCCATGCAACTGTCCGACTGTGTGCTGGTAGGTGCCTGTGGCCAGGAAGTGGAGTACAGACACCACCTTCAGTAGGGGTGGGATGGCGGTTGGGCTATCTATCATGCTGACAAGGTCAGCGACTGTCATGTCGACAATGGCGGTTATGGTGTCCCGGTCCAAACGGTAGAGGGTGTGGATCTGCTCAGCAGTGAGGTTGAACGGATTGGCACGGAGGCGTGGGATTGCGGGCTGCCTGCGTGGTGGTAGTGGCTGTGCTGGTGGGCCTTGCTGCCCCTGCCTTGCCCTCCTCCTCCTCCTCCTCCTGCGTCTCCTCTGTGCGGCCGGTTGTTGCAGTCGTTGGTGTTCGTCTTCTTCTTGAAGTTGGAGTACTTGCAGTGCTATCAGGTCCCCCAGGCCCAACATCGCTAGTCCTGTCGGTAGCATTTGGGAGTGGGTGTGGTTGTGGGAGGGGTTTGGGTATGCAATTTATGTGTTTTCAGGCTGTATAGCCTCCACCTGTGGTGATTCATTTCACCTGTGCCAGCTGCAATTACTTTTGGGCGAGCACGTCCCGCACACAACGCTGCTATTTGACGCATGGCATCTTGCAATTACAATCATGTATGTGATCCCGATGGCAGTGAAATATTGGTTAATATGTTGATTCTGCTATGGTCCCATTGTTTCACATACTATTTTTGCAGTCGCGGACAAACTTGTGAAGGGTCAGTGGAATGTAGTACTCGATCAACGGTGGACCCTCATGCAGCACTGTACCGACGTTCACCGACGGGCGGGGAGTCCCATTAGTGATTGAAGCCAGTTGCCATTTTCACACACAGCCGCACTACATAGATGTATTTGTGAATCCAAGCGTTCACAGATGCCTTTTCGACGTGATGTTGCAAATGAGGAATTCGAAGGACAGCGCTTTTGCTTTTCAACTAGCGGCGAGGAGACGCCCACAGGTCTGACTGGAAATGTAACGTTCTATTGTTGAATGTCCTTGGGACAGGGCCCATGACGAGAATGCAATGATTGATGTGAATTGAATGGGATGCGCAATAGCGTAGTGGACGATGAGGCAGGACGTCCCCAAATACATGTTACTTCACTACACTAGTGAACCGGGCAGGAGCACAGTGGATTTTGCAGACTGCATTCCGCACAGACTCAATGGAAATTTCAAATGTAATGTGAGTAAATATTCAGGCGTTTCTATTCCGGGATGAGGGAATGATGAATGGATGCATGGACAGATGATTTAATTGAGAGTTTGTCATGTGCATGGCTTTTTGATATCTATCCCCTTCCCCTGCGCTATGTGATGCAAAGCTGCCATAGTGGGTCCATCATCTGTCTGCCCTTGTTGAACCCTCCCTGTCTCGACGCGCCTTCAAACACTTGTGTCTGTGCACGTTACTAATCACATCTAATGGATTCTGTTTTGACAGACGCATGCACACATACACTCGTTAGTAATAGTGTATTGAGCTCGATTTATGTCGTTATGATTCGCAAGTGATTTTTTGGTGACATTAATCCTTTTGAGTGTGCTAGCATGCATATGGTTGTATATTTAGTGTGTTGAATGAACTGAGTAATTCATATGAAGTTCGGATGCCAATGCTATTATTTTTTTCTTTTGGGTGACAGGTATCTCCTCCCCTTTTGCCGCTGCCATATGTACGCCACTCCTGCAGATGGGTTTTTCAGTCGACACCTGCAGCTTCGAGTTAATCAGTGGAGCACCATTACGATCTTATGGGACGATCGCCAATGGGCCACATGCCCTTACGCAGTACTAGTGGCTAGGAGCAACATATGTACCTTTCAGCTGGACTAGTGCCTACTTCATGGGACTGCCCTGCGGTTCTAGGCACTTCCGTGTTGCCTTTTTGGTCGTAAATGTAGGCCCTGTGTACCATGAAGGAACAGGGCGTCACACAAGTAGAAGCTGGTCATTCATTGCGGATGCAGCCCACAGTGATGGAAATCATTTGGGAGTTAGTTTGCGAATAGCTGTATGGGCTTGGTGATTTGGATGTGCATTAAAATTATGTTCAGATATTGACCGTGTGGCCTTATTCTTTACTAGTGATGTTGCATATTCCGATTTGTGGCGCGATGTATTGTGAGATGATCTGCATTGGGTTCCGGCTTCTGAGTGGAGTTGTGTGGTACTGTACTGGCCGCGTTTGCCTACGAGGAGTTGTGCAATGTGGGCAGGGAGTGGAGTACAGGCACTCAGTAGGGCCATGTACGGTTGGTTCGCGATGCCGTAATTCTCAGCATGGCGGAAAGGTACTTTCCGCCATGCTTGATGGCGTTGAGTACATGTCCGCTAGGGTCAGAATTCGCGTACCGTTGCGCCATGGCGGAAATTACGGTTTTGCAAGGCGCGCGTGCGCGTGCTTGGTGCAGTTAGCGTTGGCGTTCACTACGGTGTCGCTAATGGCATCGTACTTTACGGTGACGGGTCATGATCGCAACGAGCGGTATTCAATGGCGGTATTTCATTTCCGCCTTCGTTTTTGGAATTCCGCCACGTTCGTAATGAGGGCCATTTAGATGGGCTACTTCATTCCTAGTGTCCTTTCAAGCATCCAGTCCCTCAGCTGGACTTTAATGTTGTTCTAGCAGGCATTAAGAATACAGAATTTGCAAATATGCCTTCTTCATAGTCCCTTTGACACAGAAAATTGCATTCCTGGTTGCGATCTCTTCTGCAAGGAGAATAGTGGGGTTGCAGGCTCTCTCATTCATCAAAAGGCCCTCATGTTATTTTCCATAGATGTTAGGACAGTCATATATTACATTTCAAAGGTTCTGACAGAATTTCATTGGATTCAAACGATGGTCCTCAATGTCTTCATGCCTAGATCTCATTCAGCAGATGAGACCAAATAATTCAGATGCCTGAAGAACCTTTATATTTTACCTATAATCACAAACTGAGGAATTAACAAATGACCTGATATTCATGTAAGGTACAACAAAAAACTTCTTGGGTTAAAAGCATAAGGAAGGTTGGAGTAAGGATAACCAAAAGTGTATAACTATCCATAAAAGAGTGAGTGTGAAGGCTCAGGTATAACCAAAGATAGATCAAGAATTGTTGACTGGGCTCAGAGCTAAGGTCCTGATAGGACAGTGATCCTATATCCCAAAGATCTCTAGATCGCTTAGTCAACAGTCCATAGCCAGGCTAAACTCTCCTGACTGAGGCATTAAGTCACTTACAGCTAGGCGGCACCCCTCCTGGCAGCTGTTGTCATACAATGACCATCCTTGGCAGTGTTTTCCTGGCTTACCGGTGTCAGAATTTCATGTCATGGGCATTTAGTCCCCCCTCAAGGGCAATGTTCAAGCTGGGCAGGAGAGCTCTCTTGGCACCACAACTAAAGCAATAGCCACTGGGAACTGCACCAATTTGTTGTCAAGTCGTTTGTGACGAGGCTGGTGTATGCAGGATACAGAATGGGGCTACCGATTAGCCTAAACCTACTATTTTTTCTCATCTGTGTGATGGTCTTTAAGCAGTCCCCATACCAAACTCTGGACCCATGTGAACAGGGCTCTCCCAGTTCTTAGTGCTTGTCCCCTAGCTACAGCCCAATTGAGGTCCCATTTGGTTCTGCCACTTGCTACCTTCTAACCTATGCTCGCATGCTTTGGCTAATGCTTGTTCCCTGCTTGTGACCTCATTGTCCCCTTCCTCCTCCAGCATGTTAATCCTGATTTGTCTACTCTCATTCCTTCCCTCTGGTGTTCGCCTTCCACCTCCCTGCTCAACAATCAATTGTTGGCAACTTTACTTCTTCCTCCTCTTCGCTCCCTTCTTTTTTTTTTTTTAACATTTTTTAATTTTATTTTTTTTAAAACCAAACAAAACACAGCACAATACAACTGTTTCCGCATGTAGAAGCATCATCAAACCATCATATTACGTAACATAATTCCCCAACTCCCCCCTCCCCCCTTCAAACTAGAGCCGACTCCTCTGTGTCGTCTGCTGGAGCACTATCGGGTGGCACAGTGCTTATGCGCTCATCGTCCGAGTCCTCAGATTCATTGTGACCCTGGTGTGGATTAGCCATAGAGGCCACCAGTTGCCGCCAGGCCAGCAGGGGCCCTATTTCCTCCTCACCCCCTCTAGCGACCGCTTCAAACCATACTACGGATTCCGCCTCCGCCCACCTCAAGAGGTTTGCCCACCATAGCTCCACCCTGGGCCTGTGGGCCGCCTTCCAGCTCATAGCAATCCTGCGCTTGGCCAGAACATAAGCCAGATCCTTCATCTTGCTTGTGTGCCTTAAGTCCCGGGGTCTGGGAAAGATCCCAAGCATACATGACCAAGCTGATCCTACATCCAACACCACTCCCCCACCAGCCAGTTTCATTTTAACCTCCTCCCAAAATCTGCACACTTCCGGGCAGGCCCAAAACATGTGTAGTAGCCCCGCTTCCACCTCCCCACACCTGGGGCATTTCTGCGTAACCGAGCCTCCAAACCTTGCAATCTTCTGGGGAGTCCGATAAGCCCTGTGAGTAACATACAGCTGGAGTTGTTGGAGTCTTGCGTTTCGGGACACCTTTTTATGATACCTCTGGACTCTCTCCCACTGCCCGTCCGTCATGAGTCCACCCACCTCTTCCTCCCAATCCTGTCTCAATTGGAGCAGCTCCTTCCCAGCCTTCGCTCTCAGGAGCTTGTATATCCTCGATATTTCGTGCCCGCCCTCTGAAACATCATACATGGTTTCCAGGGAGGTATCAGGGTCATCTGCCAATGCCGTCTCAGGCCATCTCTCTCTTACCCGTTTCACAAGCCTAGCGTAGGTTATGTATTGGCCTCTGTGCACCCCTGTCTCGTCTTGCAGCCTCTGGAAGTCCAATGCCTCCCCTCCTTGCCATATGTCCCCAAGGGTGGCCAGGCCCACTGATTCCCAATATCTACAGACTGACTCAAATAATTGAGAGTCGTTACCACACA
Organism: Ambystoma mexicanum; assembly: GCF_040938575.1. NCBI lineage: Eukaryota > Metazoa > Chordata > Amphibia > Caudata > Ambystomatidae > Ambystoma > Ambystoma mexicanum. The sequence continues at coordinate 315,302,061 of NC_090929.1, forward strand.
ACGCCACCAGTGGGGCCTGCTGGGAGAGCGGCTCCGACTCACCCATCATTTTCCATGTTCTGTGCCAGACCTCCCATCCCAGCCTCAATAGCCGCCCCCTTCCCATCAGTTTATCCTTTTGTAACCACACCACTTCCCTCAGGAAGTATGGGGCAGAGTCTTCCCGCAACAGCCTAGATTCCGCCGAATCTTCATCTGACAGCCACCTGGCCACATACAGCAGCTGCCCCGCCAGATAATAAAGTTCAATGTTTGGCAAGCCTATGCCCCCCTTATCGCATGGGTTCTGAAGGTTCCACAAAGCCACCCTGTTTCTGGAGTTACCCCACACGAAGCCCCTGCACATGCTGTGGAGTCGCACAAATAGGCTCCTGGGAACCAAAAACGGGACGTTCACAAAGAAATGCAAGAGTCTGGGCAGGACCACCATTTTAAGCAAGGCCGCCCTCCCCATCATGGACAGGGGAAATCTGGACTAAAATACCATGCTGTTCCTGACCCCTTCTACGGCTCTCTCTGTATTATGTTTGTGCTACGCCTCAATCTTGTGGTAGATAGTTACTCCCAAATACCTAAATGTCTCGGTCTGCCATGGTATTGGCAGGATAGGCAGCCTTTCCAACGGGACATTCTTATATCTGCCCAGGGGGAACAGACTAGACTTTCTAGGGTTCACTGATATGCCTGAGAGAGTGGCGTAGCGGTCCAGCACCTCCTGTACATAGTGTAGGTTCTCCTCCGGATAACGCAAATAAAGGAGCATATCATCTGCATACAGTGATATCAGGTGTCTACCGCTCACTGTGCTAATACCCACCTCCCCGTACTGTTGCCGCAGGCATATAGCCAACGGCTCTAGTGCAAGTATGTATAACATGGGTGACCAGGGGCATCCCTGCCTGGTCCCCCTGCTGAGTTGCCAGACATCTGAGACTATGGCTCCTGTTTTGACTCTCGCCATCGGGGTGCTATACAGCAACTGGACCCACCTGATATACCCAGGTCCCATACCGTATCCCCTTAGGGCCGCTTTGAGCCAAGGCCATCGCACCGAATCAAAGGCTTTGACAGCGTCTAGCGACACGATAGCCAGCTCGCCCGTGTCTTCCTCAGTTTGGTCAATAATGTGGTGCAGCCTCCTATGGTTATCAGTAATGTTTCTACCTGGGACATAGCCCGTCTGATCTGGGTGTATCAGCTTACCGATCACCTTCTTCAACCTATTGGCCAGCACTGCCGTGAGTATTTTGCTGTCCTGGTTGAGCATGGACAAAGGTCTATAGGACCCGCACTCCGCGGCCGGTTTACCAGGTTTCAGAAGTGGGATAATCACGGGCTCGCGTAGGGACAATGGAAGTTCTCCCTGCTCATAGGCCTCATTAAACATGGCAAGCAGTGGCTGAAGCAGCTCCTGCTTGTATGTCTTGTAAAACTCACTGGGCAGCCCATCCGACCCAGGCGCTTTACACGTGGGGAGGTTCCGAATCACCACCTCCAGCTTGTCCGAGGTGACAGGGGCGTCCAACTTCTCACGTTCTAGGTCATCCAGGGTGGGCAGCTCAATATCCTCTAGTGTGTTCAGTATATCTTGGTACATATCCTCCCCGGTGTCCTCATACAAGTGTTTGTAAAACTTGAGGAACTCCTCGTTCACCCCTTCCTGGGTATTGCAGATGCGACCTCCCTCACTGCTAATCTCATTGATCACTGACCGGGGGGTCTCACTCTTGTACAGCCAAGCCAGCAATCTGCCTGGCTTGCCGCCCCCAGCGTGTAACCGCTCCGTATATTTCTTGTAGTTTAATCTACACAGTCGAACCCAGAGTGCGCTACAGGCTAACTGAAGGTCTCTTACCTTTGCTCTATCATCATGGGCGGCGTTCTCGCGTCGTGCGAGGCTCTCCAGCTCCCTTTCAGTGTCCTGAAGTTCCCTTTCGATACCCCCTTGGAGCCCTTTAGATTTGGAAATGGCTACTCCTCGCACCACCACCTTAAAGGCCTCCCACAGCGTCCCCACAGAGCGCACGCTGCCCGTGTTTATCTCAAAGTATTCCTCGATGGCATCCCTCAAATCCTCCCGGAACCCCTCATCCTGCAGTGCCTCTGTCCTAAGTCTCCATGTTGGGATCCGAGGCCTGGGGGGTTGGTGTCGCCATTCCACCACCAGAGGCGAATGGTCAGATAATACCCGGGCTTTGTATTCCGCTCCCACCATTTCTCGCGCTATCTCAGCTGCCACAAACACATAATCTAGCCTCGTGTACAAGTCATGTGGCGCTGCGTAGTGCGAGTACTGCTTATCCGTGGGGTGGAGTCTTCTCCACACATCTTCCAGGCCAAGGTCTCCCAACAATGTCCCAAGCGCTTTGGCCGCCGGTGACATTTTCCCTGTCCTATCAACGGACCTGTCCATTCTGGGATTCAGGGTGCAATTGAAGTCCCCACCCCACACCATCGCACACCCAGCCAGGGGGCCAAGTTTACCATAAAGGGACCTAAAATAAGCTGCAGTATCGTGTTTGGGGGCGTACAGATTTAAGATGTGCACTTCCCTGTTTTCCAGGAGCCCTGTTACCGTCACCATTCTGCCTTCCGGGTCTACCGTTGAGCTAAGCACCTGAAACGGCACATGCGGCGCCACCCAGGTGATAACCCCTCTAGCGTACGCTGAGTACGGAGCACCCACCACATTACCCCTCCATTTCTTCTTGACCACCTCCAACTTCTCCCTGGTGAGATGAGTCTCCTGTAGCAGGGCTATGACAACGCGCATCCTTTTTAAATACAGCATTACTTTATTCAGTTTCAGATAACTATTGAGGCCCCGTACATTCCAGGTCACTATACGGAGATTACCCGATGCCATCTATTCGGTCTGTTCCAAACCCCCCCTCCCCTTAATGCTCCCTTTAACGATCCTCTCACCGGCTCTCTCCTTTCCCCGTCTCAACAATGCCCCCCCTCCCTGTTTTCTCAACTTCACACCACAGCACACAACCCAACCCCTCCCAACAAAAGCCCAGCTCCATCCCTGGATCTCAGGCCCACCCGCGTCTGGTCTTATCCCGTATACGAGGACTAGGACCCCGCGGGGCATCACCGATCTAACAGTGACCTAACTAAGTATATTACTATTGGGTTCAAGGGAAGCCTCTCAGGAGCTCCTAGTCTTATAATCAGGGATTCGTGCGCCAGACGGGTCCAGTCTGTCAATACTACAACACACGCCCCATAGACCAAGTACCCCTCTATATTCAAGTCCCAATGTCGTGGCCCTGTCACCCTAGGTGCCATAGCCACGAGCTACTTATCTCCCGCAGCTTCCGCCTGGATATCCGGTTCTTGAGGTCTGCCCTGCATGTCCAGCCAATCCATCGCTTCAGTCGGCGTTTCAAAAAACAAGGATCTGTTCTTGTAAAACACTTTCAGCTTGGCCGGGTAGAGCAGCATATAGCGATGGCCTGCCTCTCTTAGTCTCCTTTTCACCGACCCAAAGTTCATCCTGCTTCGCTGTACATGTAGCGTGTAGTCTGGGTACGCCGTAATCCTTGCCGATCCTTTATTATTCGTTCCTCCCTTCCGAAAAAATTCAAGTATCTTTTCTCGGTCTCGGTAGTTCAGGATTTTTGCGATCACCGGCCGTGGGGGGGCCCCTGGAGGCGGTCTCCTGGTCAAGGCCCTATGCGCCCTCTCAACCGCGAACCCCTGGGTCAGCACCCCGCCAGTTATCTCCTGCAAGAACATGGTTTCCACAAATTCTGTGGGGTTTGACCCTTCCGTTCCTTCTGGCAGGCCCACTATACGGATGTTATTGCGTCTGGCGCGTCCCTCTGCCTGCTCGGCTCTGTCCTCCAGATTACACACCCGTTGGACAAGGGCGTGGAGCTCCTTCTCATGTGTGGCGCACGCCTCCGTGTTTGTGGCCGTCTCCTTCTCCAAGGTCCCCGTGCGCTCCGAAATCAACCTCACGTCCTGTCTCAGCAGGTTCACTTCCTCCTGGACCGCTCCGATCTTGAGGTCCAGGCCTTCCTGCAACTTTTTCATAGCCAGGCCCAGCTTGGTCTCCCAAGCCACTTTTAAGTCTGCTATCGCCGCCAACACCTCTTGGATGGTACCCGGCGACTCTACCACTGCCACGGGAGTCTCCTTGTTCTTGCCCCCTTCTGCCCCTGGGGGGGACTTGGCATAGGCCTCTATCGTGGGCTGTTTGGCCCTGGGTCTCACCACTTTCGAGGACATTCTGTTATGTTGGCTCGGCGGAAGCTTGTCTTGCCTCCTGCCACTTGGGAGATCACGTGGCCCGCAAACCCCACTCGGCAGTCCAATTGTGTATTCCCCTCTCCCCTCGTACTCAGAGTGGGCTGTGTCCTCCCCCGTATTCGTGGCCTCACGATATTATGATCAGTCGTGTTCACCTTATGGCCAGCGTACACCGCTCCGCCACACTCCTTCCGTTTCCCAGCCTCCGCGGACACGAGGCCACCCCACCACCAGAGCAGATTCAGATGTGCACACACGTACCCGGGTCAAGGGGGGGTCGTTTTAAATGACAAGGGATCCGCAAATGTCACATGTAGGCCCGTGCCTGTTGTAACAAGGGCCCTCCGTGGTCAGGCCCAGGTGTTCCAACCCAATGTACTGGGTCTCTGTTGGGCCTCGCGATGCCCTGCACCCCGTCACACCAGGGGAGGGTCCTGCGCTCCTTACAATGCCCACGGCCGCCCTCTCGTCAGGCGGCCCAGCTCAGGAGAGATTTAGTGTAAGAGCGTTCCTTATAGGCTGCCAACAGTCATTACGGGAGTCCTACCTACTCCTTGCGAGCGCAGAATCCGGTTCTCCACACCGCGGGGCGTCCCACTCCCCAGCACACGCCAGCATCCAGGCCCATAATTACTTTGTTGCTGGTCCGTCAGAAGGAGGCACGCTCCAAGTTCAGCTTGCGCACCCTCCTCCTTGAAGTACGCTGCCACAATGTATACACAATGTTCCCATCATCCGCATGCATTCGGGCGGCAGCCCAGGCCCAGCGCCAGCCGCGAGCTCGCTCAACGTGTTCCAGCAGCAATTAACAGCTGCGAGCGGGCGCACAAGCTCTCGGATGTGCGCTGCATCCGTTCGGTCCTCCAGCCCCCAAGGCAGCAGTGCGTCTCGGGCAGACAAGTGCTCCTCTCTCGCTCGGCTCCGCGGTCTGCCTCCGTGCACAGGTCCAGGCGCCCAGTACAGGGGGCCCAGCAGGTCCTGCGTTTGCGATCACGGCAGTGTTCTCACGACCCCCGATGTTCGCTTTGTGTCGCCGCCATTTTGTCTTTGTTCGCCGGTTCGGGGCTCACGACGGTCAAAAGCACATATTTCGGCATCCGAGCCTCCCAGACACAGCAAACTTTCAGCGAGTGTGGTAGTGGCACTCGCACGCAGGGACATCAATTTCCAGCGCCGGCTGGCCCCCGCAGACGCACCTCTCCTCCAGGATCAGTGCAGGATCGACAGAGCTCCACAGGAGCGCGTCCCCTTAAATGGCCGTCCAAGCCACGCCCCCTTCGCTCCCTTATTAATTACAAATCTCTCGCTGCCAAATCTATGTTCCTCTTCTCTGATATATCCCTCCTCTGGTAACTTCCTTTCCCTTCACTTGCCTCCTTATTCCACTCGCTCCCACATTGCTCGTTTTCAAACTCACACCCTCATAGTTGAATCCTATTGGGAATTGGGAATTATGTTAATAAAGGTTTCAGTGGGGGCATTTGCAAAGGGTCATTGGCTCTCCCTCTGGATCGGGTCTTCATCCTAAAACATGCCCCAACCCATATGTGGCCACCATTAACATGATCTCTTAATTGTCGGCCTACAGCAGCATGGGCCTAGTTTGCAAATTACCCTTCCACTCATCATCATTGTCACTGGCCTACCCCAGACTGCTGCTTGCTTGGGTCCCGGATGTCTGTTGCCGTCCCTGCTCCCCCATCACCAGATGAGATCGCAATCACAGTCTGCGCTTGTGCATGTCCATCTCCTCTGAAGTGGCTGTATGCTTGTGAGCAGGAATCATGAACTGCTCTCACGAGGAGAGCCTGTCTTTGTCTTAACACCTTTCAGATTCGTGGTTCCACATTATGCAAGGCTGTAGAGGTCAGAATGGGGGGGAGGGCTGGGAAATCCATCATAGTCAGCATCACAAAGTGAGTGACTTTCCACAGTTTCCAGGGTCCCTCTTACCCGATTCACAGCCTCAGAGACGGTACATCGTCACACTCAGCATCCCTTTAGAAATTCTCACAAGTTATTTATAATATGTGGTAGACTTTCTCCAGGCAACAATGATGCAAACAAGGTGGATAGTTGTTCGAACCTCCAAGCCGTATGAAATTTCTAATCCCAGTCTTCCTCGGTTAGCTTGTGCTCATTTCACTGAAGCTAAGGCAACATCATTACCCTTCCAGAACCATATTCCCATAGCAGTCATCTGTAGGCCAGCTACTTGGACCACTCCTCGTGCTTCTTGTAAGCATTACTCTCTTGATACATCTTCTAAGAAGGATGTTACCTTTGGCCAGGAAGTCTTGCGCAACATCTTCCCTTACATCCTTGACTATCGCATGCTGTCTCTTCTACGCAACATTTTGGGTCTGTGCAGTCAGATACCAAGCCATTTGCAAAAGACCGAGAGCAGTGAGCTAGACTGTGGAAAAATTACTTTCAAGGTAATTCCAATACTTGCTCTGCCTCTTCACAAGCCATCTCAGTCATCACCACTGAGCTTATGCTGTGCTACAACTTCCATAGTGAAAGAATATGTGGAACTGCGAGATGACTATTGGTGATGCATTTGTGGTGCCAGGAACTGGCTTATGGAGGGTTGCTTGTGTGTACCAGAGCCTTCAAAATTATTAAAGTGATAAGGTTCTTTTAGAGACTCTCTTTTATCCAGTTAATAATGGCATACAAGCAGTCAGTTGTGACCATCATTGTGTATGGGATAATCCAGATAGGTGTTACAAGGTGACTGAATGGCTAAATTGGAAGCATCTTTGCGGTGCTCTGCGTCCGGCCTATCATCTGGGACTCCGGTTCAGTATATTTGATTAGAATTAGGCCTTGTGTCCATGCCCATAATGGCTGAGATTAAACAAGGGATTATTTACTAAAGAATAAAAATGGGAAAGAGGGAAATTTGTTGTGCATCGTAAAAGAAGTTATGGTTGACATTTATTTCCGTTGAAGTAATTGCAGCACAGATCTTTACTGTGCTGCAATTCCATCACGGGAAAGGACTGCACTCTGATGTAAGGTGGGGAAGCCGTACATGTGCGGGGCGGGCCTTCAGGGGAAGCGCCTATGCTGTAAGTAGTACTCAGGATGCGGCAAGAAACACAAAGACGGTAAGTGGTGTGGTGGGGGTGCGAAGGTCCCCCTTCCAATGAACATCTGGGAGGAGCAATGGGGAGTGAGGGAAAGCTCTCTTCTCCCTTTATACATCAAATCATGAAGGGGGAACAGCGAGGCGAGTGGAAGCGTGACAAATGTGCGCAGTATTTGACTGTGCAGTTAAGACATGGAGTACCAGGCATATATATTAGTAAAAATGTGGACGCTACACTTGCATTACAAAATGAGTAATTTTTTAGCCCTTTAGAGTATTCGAAACTCTGGACTCAATCCCTAAATATCCTTGTGGGAGAACTCAAGTATAAGGCAAATCTGTGGGTCTGGTGTAAGCATCTGGCACATCTTCAATTGAAGACTGGCAGAAAAGCAGGTGTCCCTACTACCCCGGAACCAGGGAACTAAATGTTATTTTGAATGGATTGTGTCCTCCCACGTATTCCTTATCTTTGATACATTAATTTCCAGCTTGCTGGCCTCGGAAATCTTTTTCAGTAGAGAGCGCTGCGTGTCGATGTCTCTGGAGTCGATGTCCCTCGGAGGCCTCTGTATCGACGTCATCATAGGTATAGTCGCGTGCAGCGTCCGTTGCTCAGTTCTGTTTTTCCGCGCTTCGTAAGCCTCAGAGATGTAACGCTCGTTTCCTCAGTGAATCATAAACTAGCGATATTTCGTGAAGAAAAAACTTTGAATGTTCAATCCACGATGGCATCTTCGTCAGCTTCATCGACACCCCGATCCGGCTTTAAAAAATGCTAGGATTGTGGGAAAAATAGGATCTGTCTCTGGTGCCTGGGCCCAGAACACCTGTGCTCAGAGTGTGAAGAATGTCTTTCTATGACGGCGAAAGCCTTGAGGGAGCATAGGGGGAAGCTAAAGAAAGGTTAGACCGCAAAATCTGTTACCCCTTCAAAATGACCGCTGACGAGTCGAGACCGTCATCTCCTCATCAAAAAAAGAAAGCATTCCCGTTCGAGGTCTCGGAGTGGATTACACCACTCATCCGCTTCGAGACACAATAAAAAGAGGTGCCATAGATCGCCCTCATCTTCGTCCTCCAGATCCCCAGAAAAAGTTGCTTGTCCCACTAAGTACAGCTCCCCGGCTCAGTGGGAAGAATTTCGTTTAAGAATGAGATAACACGGCCTTGCCCCCCTCGGAGATACCTAGAGGCGATACCCCGGGTAAAAAACCTGGAGAGCTTCATGAACCCTCGAGTAGAGAAAAAGCCTCTTCGACGCATAAGGCTTTGACCTTACCTCCGAAGTCCAAAACTGTGTCATCTACGACTTCATCGAAGGAGAAATTACCGGCGTCTTGTGCCCCTTCGACGCCATCTGCACCCGAGGCATCGGAGTCCCCTTTGAGAACATTGAGACCCGTGTCGACCCGTTCAGGGACTGTTAGGCAGAATCCAGTGCAGTTCCCTTAGGGAGCACTACACCAGATTAGGACCACAGGTGAAAGCAATAAATCCCCTTTGGTATCAGTCTGTACCACAAAGATTTAGTTGATAGCTGTGGCTGAGCAGTCAGACTTATCTCAAGAGGGAGATGAGCAGTATTCAGGGTTTACACAATAGGTATTACAGTACTATGGAACAAGGAAACACTGACGAAAGCTTTGTATCAAAAAGAGAATATATTTATTCTATACACATCTAGTTCAACACATAGATCACATTTGATAAAGTAAGTTAAGTTTAGTCAGGGAAAAGTATATACAACTCCCTATTCAATTGTAGACAAGTTTGCGGTAAAGTGAAAACTGAGCAAAACGGCACAGTGAAAACCAACTACAAATGGCACTCTGTCAACTTAACGAAAGGGAGGGAAAGCACAAGTTAAACCGAAATATCTTCAGACACCCCCTAGCAACACTTCCCTGAAGTTTTGTGAACAAGTAATGCACAGTGACACTTTAACAGAAAGATAAGTGAATGAAAACTGAGCAAAATGTCACTCCACAAGTTAAAACAGTAGGACGGAAGAGGGGTTTAGAAGATTCAGGTGCATCAACACATTTCTGATTGAAAATCAATCTAGTGAGAGCAGATCTAACAAATCAGCCAGTCAATAGGCCTGAGCCACAGTCAGTGGTACAGGACCAAGAGCTTAGGAGCAAAAATGTTCTTGTAGCTGCAGTCAAGCCTTTGGTAAACGAATATTGAAAAGGTAGATGCGAGGCGAAAAACAATGTTAAGAGAGAGAGCGGCCAACCCAACAAGTAGATAACGGATTTAAAACACCTTTATGGCTACCACGGAGAAAGGGAGGCCTGGCGGAACAATGTACCTTAAACGTGAAGAAGTGGCTCCTGCGGTGGCGGTTGTTCCTGGTAGTTCCTGCAGTTCGAGGGGTCCAGCAGAGGAAGAGAGGCTCTCGTCATGGAGGAAGGTTTGAGTCACTGCACTATCCAAGGATGAAACAAGCCGCGGTGCTGCCAACCAACCGAAGTTTAAAAGGTACGTTCCTTTTAATCGCGGTCCGGGTCGATAGCTGCCTGGCTATCCGGTCTCCAAGTGCTGAGCACTGTCGATTCGACCAAGGCAGGTCCGAGGATGCGATGGGTGAACTGTTTGTTCCCACCAGCTCAAGGGAAGAAGGCTCTTTCGATGAAGATCTCTCGTCGTGTGGAAGAAAAGTGGTGAGACGATCCGCAAGGGCTTCACCGGTGGTATAGATGCTGAAGATGTCTGTGGCTTCTCTCCCCTTCGGTTCCGTAGTTCCAGTGGTGACGTCTTGCTCTTCAAGTCCTCAGGACCCTCTTTTTATGCAGAAAGAGACCCATTCATACAGCCTAGCTCTCACTCACACAGTGGAGTGGTCTTCTTGGCGGGAGACCCTCCATCCTATCAGGTTAGAGTGTGACCTGAGTTGCTGCGGCAACTCTGTCCAGGGGTTCTACTCCCCCTCCCAAACAACAGACCCACCCCAAACTCAGAGGCGCCAAAAGGAGGGCTTCTTGGCAGAAGCAAGTCAAAAGAGCGAAGAAAGGATCCCCGACTTGGTTAGGAGTTTAGAGTAAGACACAAGAAAGAAGTTGTATTAAAGTTCTCCAGCATGGGGTCTGGCATGGATTCACATGCTCATGAATATTCTCCGTCGTCAGGCTGGGAATCCTCGGTAAAGAAAAAATCAGTATCAGTTTCGTTTCTGATCTGTCTTTCGTAGTAGTAACCAATCACTGATCTCTGCGTCATACTGATCACAGCCAATGACTGCCCTCTACCTAAGCCCCGCCTCTGGCAGCCATCTTTAGATTTTTACCGCACGTTCAAGTGTTGGGAGTCCTCGTGCTTAGCTCTCGAGCTTTTACTGCATGTTTCAGGTGAATTTTCACATTTTTTCGGTTAATCGAGCCTCAAGCTCCACCGTTTCTACTCCCGTTAACGGCCACCCGTTACGGGATTTTCCTACGCCCCTCAAGGGTGAAGATTTCGTCGAATCAACTTCTTGGAGGATTCCAGAAGATTCGCGGCCTACTTCGAGATGGCCCAGGACGCGAGTTCGTCACCCGGACCCAAGCTGTTTCGCAGCTGCCCTGGATGCGGGCTGCAGAATGTGTTTAAGGAAGACGAACATTCGCAATGCCTCTACTGTCTTCATGGGGACAAGACTCATGTAGAGAAGGATTGCCAGTTCTGCAAGAACTTGTCGGAGCAGACCATGAGGGACCATCGATCCTGTCTCGCCAGCTGGTTGGAGAAGGGCTCAACGGGTGAGAAGAAGAAGAAAGGGTCCGAGCGGGCTTCTAAGTCCTGTGCGGGCGCCCCGGCGACGGGGGCCCAACACCAGGCCAAGTGCCGCAAGTCCGCTGGCTCCGGGAGCGCCGAAAGGTCGGGCTCTTCGGTCGCCAGGCAAGGCGCACCTTCCCCGGCACTGTCAACCACGAGCCAGTGCTCCGGTTCGGGGAAGAGGAAGTCCGAGACCCCGGGTAAGCTTCGGGAGAAGCCCCGTCCGATCTCGGAAGAGGGGGAGTGAGGCGTCGCCCCTCCCCCTAAGGAGAAGGCCCGGGACGCTCCTAAGGTGGTGAAGGCCCCTACCCAGCAGGCAAAGGCCTCTATCGAGGCGATCGCGGCGACTCTGGCCAAGCCGGCAGAGACCCCGCCAACGGAGACTGCCTCCGGGACTAGAGTTTCCCTGCCGCCAAGGAGGGAATCCTCTTTTCAGCCCATTGTCATGGCCACCATGATGGAAGAAGCGAGGGGGGGGGGCACGGTAGCCTCCTCGAGCTCGGAGTCAGGCTCAGAAGAGAAACTGACCGAGGCCGTGAGGAATCTCGAAGTCCAATTCGAGAAGGTTCGATCCCATAAGGAAGATCCTCGGGAGATAACCGAGGAAGATGACGATGGCGAGGAAGAGCAGCCTTCCCTTCCGGCACAGCCGGAACCTAGGCCTCAGGATAGCTCGGCGGCCATTTTGTCTGTGATCCAGTCCTTATGCTCTGAGATAAGGACGAGATTACCACGGCCCAGGCCGGAGGACCCGCAACCTGGCCTGTCGGGAAGTCCTCAGAACAAACGACGGAGGACCCAACCCTCTCTTCCACTCGCTCCCGTAAGGCCTACGGTTCCCTCCTCATCCTCCCATGAGTCGGGAGATGACGGTGCGATGGGCTCGACGACGGGTTCTGAGGGTGACGACGATGGAACGGGTCTCCCGTCGCATGGACCTCGCCGCCCGACGAGATTGGCTCATTCCACGCCATGATCGCCAGGGCGTCCGAATTGTTCCAGCTCTGCCCGGAGGAGCAGAAAGAGGAAGGTTTCCTCTATCAGCGCCGGGAGGCCAAGAGGAAGACTGTCATCGCGGTGCCTCTAATCGATGACATCTGGGAGGAGGGCCTGTCGGTTCTCAAGAACCCCTCCATGGTACCAGCCAAACGGGACCGGTACGAGAAGAAGTACCGGGTCCCCGAAACCGCTCCCCTGTGCCTCAGGGCCCAGCCAACACCAGACTCGGTCGTCTCAGCGGCGGCGAAGAAGAAAGCGGCGGGGTCAGGAGCCTCGACGTCGAATTCCCCGCCGGACGGCGAGGGAAAGAAGTTGGACGCCATGGGGCGGCGGGTCATTTCGTCGGCGGCGACGACGATCAAAGCGGCCAACGCCCTGGCGATCGTGGCCCGTTACGACAGGGAGCTCTGGTTTAAGCTGGCCCCCATATTGGACTTCCTACCGGACGACAAGAGGTCCGAGGCCCTGGAAATACTTCAGGAAGGCGAGGTGGCGTCGGACCACGCCATAACGGTGGCAACCGATATTGCCGATACCGGGTTCCGCCAGCTGGCCAAAGGTGTTTGCCTACGACGACGGGGTTGGCTCCGGGCGACCGACTTCCGTCAGGACGTCCAGACCAGGGTGTTGGACATGCTGTTCGACGGCAGCAACTTGTTCGGGAAGGCGGTGGACGAATCCCTCCAAGCCATAAAGACGGAGACGGCCCGCGCCCTAGGAGCCCTTCAGCAACGACGGCCCTTTCGGAGCTCTGGAGGCAGACAGGGTGCCTCCAAGGGATCCAGCGGTGGCTCGTCGTCCTACCGCCAGGCGGCAAGCTCCTCGTCGCAGGAGGCCTACAGGGGTCGCGGCAAGCAGGGAGCGCCTCGCCGCCGTCAGCAAGGTGGCCAGGGCAAGGCCACCATCTCCAAGCAGGACTGAACCGGCCGTGGTCTCGGGCCCCCACCGAAGCACCCCGGTGGGAGGCCGGCTGACGAAGTTCGTCGGCGTGTGGAAGTCCATCTCCACCGACCATTGGGTGCTGGATACCCTGGCAAGAGGACACTCTATCGAATTCCTGAAGAAGTGCCCTCACGTTCCACCTGTGGCCAGGAAGGAAAGTCACGTCCTGCAACTGCTGTTGGAAGTACGGGCGATGCTCAGAAAAGGCGCCACCGAGCTCGTTCCGAAGAGACTCCGGGGCTCCGGGGTGTACTCAAGGTACCTCCTCGTCAGGAAGAAGACGGGCGGCTGGTGCCCCATCCTGGACCTTTGTCGTTTGAACAAATACATCAGGTCACAAAAGTTCAGGATGGTCACCCTCCAGCACGTACTGGGACAGCTGGAGGAAGGCGACTTTCTATCGTCGTTGGACCTGGAGGATGCATACTTCCACGTTCCCATCCTCAAAAGTCACAGAAAGTTCCTCAGGTTCGTCGTCCAGGGACGCCACTACCAATTCAGAGCATTGCCGTTCGGATTGAAGTCGGCCCCCAGGGTCTTTACCAAGTGCCTAGCACCTGTGGCGGCGCGGCTGCGCCTGCAGGGGATTCACGTCTACCCCTACCTGGACGACTGGCTCATCCGCTCAAGGACGAGGGAACTCGCCGTCGAACACACTGCGAGGACCGTCCAGCTACTTACAGACCTGGGATTCGCCATAAATTACCCAAAGTCCCACCTGGTGCCGTCGCAGGTGGCCCTGTTTCTGGGAGCGAAGCTCGATACAGTGAGGCGCCTGGCGGCACCGTCGGAAGAACGGACGAAGACCATTCTAGGCAAAGTGCAGCGCCTGCTAGCCACGGACGTGGCCAGGGTGAGGTCCATCAAGTCCCTCCTAGGGATGATGTCCTCTTGCATCTGCCTGGTGCGCCTCTGCAGACTACCGATGCGCCCTCTTCAAGAATTTCTCGACGCCCTTTGGATGCAGGCGATGGGCACCTTCGAAGACAGGGTCCCACTCAACGAGGTGTTCCGGCGGGCGATTCAGTGGTGGGGCGTTCGAACGCACCTCACGGCGGGCAAAGACTTTCAGACGCCGGCATACCAGGAGACGGTGACGACGGACGCCTCCCTGGAAGGTTGGGGCGCCCACACCGGAGATCTCCATGCAAGAGGCCTCTGGCTCCCGGAGGAGAGGCTCCTGCACATCAACGTCCTGGAACTCCGAGCCGTGTTCTGGGCTCTCAAATCGTTCCTCCCGTCGCTCAAGGGCAAGGTGGTGCGGATCTTCACGGACAACACCACGACAATGTTTTACATACGGAAGCAGGGAGGCACCAGATCCCCAGCCCTATCTGTGGCACTGGGCGGTCGCCCAGGGGTTGTTCCTGGTTCCCTTCCACCTGGCAGGAGAAAGAAACACCATCGCCGACTTGCTCAGCAGGGAGCTGCGCGCGTGTCACGAGTGGGAACTGCGCCAGGATCAGGTGGATCAACTCTTCCGACGATGGGGCAAACCCCAAATTGACCTGTTCGCAACAGCGACGAACTCGAAGTGCAAGAGGTTCGCCAGCAGGTTTCCCAGCCGAGAAGCATGGGCGATGCGTTCTCGTTCCCCTGGGACGGCCTATACCTGTATGCGTTCCCTCCGTTGCCGTTGCTGCTTCGACTCATCAACCAACTCAAGAGGTCCCGGTGCAGGATGATCCTCGTCGCACCGGCGTGGCCGAGGCAGATCTGGTTCCCGGACCTTCTGGACTTGTCAACGTCCCCTCCCATCAAGCTGTCGGCGGACACGGACCTTCTCTCCAGAGAAGGAGGCGCCATCTTCCACCACGACCCGGCGTCGCTGAACCTGGCTCCTGCAGCGCTAGAGTTTGGAGGCTACGATATACCGGCCGATTGCAGAGAGGTTCTTGCAAAGGCCAGGGCGTCCTCGACTCTCAAATGCTACGGTCATAAGTGGAAGAGGTTCTCTATCTGGTGCCAAGCACAGAAGATCACCCCCCTACGGATTACGGCCCCTCAAGTGCTGCCGTACCTGCTATCGCTGGCAAAGGCTGGGCTAGCCCATGCCTCCATTAAGATTCATCTGGCGGCGATCTCCAGATATACCAGAACCACAGGACGGACGTCCATGTGGTCCCATCGACTGGTAAAAGAGTTTATGAAAGGACTGTTCCGGTCGTTCCCACCGGTGAAGGCCCCGGCGTGGGAACTTAACGTGGTGCTGACCAGGCTCATGGGGCCCCCATTCGAGCCGATGCACTCCGCACCGATGAAGTTTGTGTCGTGGAAGACTGCATTCCTGGTGGCCATTACCTCCGCACGACGAGTGGGAGAGATCCAGGCCCTGTCCTGCAAAGCACCGTACTTAACTTTCCATGCCTCGAGGGTGGTGCTTACGACGCACCCCTCCTTTATGCCCAAGGTGCCGTCGGACTTCCATCTTAACGAGCCCTTGGTGTTACCTGTTTTCTTCCCGTCTCCTTCGTCGCCTGCCGAGAGGACTTTGCACTCGCTGGATGGGGCTAGAGCGCTGAAGTTCTACGTGGACCGCACGAAGAGTTTTCGGAGGACATCACAACTATTCGTGAACTTTGGACCTGTGAATCAAGGGAAGGCTCTCTCGAAGTCTTCTATTTCCAGATGGCTCTCCGGCTGCATCATGCACTGCCACCGGTTGGCTAACCGACTGCTGCCAGGCCGTCCGAGAGCCCATTCGACCAGAGCGATCGCTGCTACTACGGCGTTCTTATCTGGTGTGCCCCTGCTGGACATCTGCAGGGCTGCTACGTGGAGGTCGACGCACACCTTCACGAGATTCTACTGCGTCGATCGGGATTCCAGGGAGGAGTCCAGGGTCAGCCAAGCAGTGCTCCGCAACCTGTTCGCTTAAGGTGAGCCTGGTGAGGAGGTAAGAGATGCTTAATGTTGAGTTTTTTGTATTGCTTAATGTTGAGCCTTTTGCCACCCCCCGTGGTTGTACATGTGTGTACTGCTATTTACTCTTATATTCATGAGCATGTGAATCCATGCCAGACCCCATGCTGGAGAAGGAACAAGTTACTTACCTGTAACTGTTGTTCTCCAGCGTGGGTCTGGCAGGGATTCACATGCGAACCCTCCCGCCTACCCCTCTGCGGCTCTTCACTTGGTCATACTGCCACTTCATGTGCTACCAAATCTGAAGATGGCTTGCAGAGGCGGGGCTTAGTTAGAGGGCAGTCATTGGCTGTGGTCAGTATGACGCAGAGATCCGTGATTGATTACTACTACGAAAGACAGATAGAAAATAAACTGATACTGATTTTTTCTCCAGCATGGGGTCTGGCATGGATTCACATGCTCATGAATATTCCCCGTCGTCAGGCTGGGAATCCTCGGTAAAGAAAAAACCAGTATCAGTTTCGTTTCTGATCTGTCTTTCGTAGTAATAACCAATCACTGGTCTCTGCGTCATACTGACCACAGCCAATGACTGCCCTCTACCTAAGCACCGCCTCTGGCAGCCATCTTCAGATTTTTACCGCACGTTCATGTGTTGGGATCCTCGTGCTATTGCTCTCGAGCGTTAGTGCTATTTTTTCACGTTTTTTGCTCAAAAACTTCGTTTTTTCGGTCAAAAGAGCCTCAAGCTCCACCGACTCTCCATCCGATCAACGGGGACCCGTGTCGGATTCGTCTGCGCCCCTCAAGGGTGAAGATTTCGTCGAGCTACGCTTTGGAGGACTCCAGAAGCTTCTCAGGCCCGGACATGGCCCAGGAGAAGGGAAGCTCGACGCCCGGAAAGCTGTTCAGGGTCTGCCCTGGATGCCAGCTGCAGAACGTCTTTAAGGAGGACGAGCACTCCTTTTGTCTCTACTGCTTACATGAGGACAAGACGCAAGTGGAGAAGGACTGTGCGTTTTGCGGCAATATGTCGGAGCGGACCATGAAGGACCGCCATCAACGTCTCGCCAACTGGCTGGAAGGGAAGAGCCCGTCAGGCGAGAAGAAGAGGAAGAAATCCGAGCGGTCTTCTAAGACCTTTGAGGACGCCCCGGCGACGGGCGTCCAACACAAGGCCAAGCACCGCGAGTCCGCTGGCACCGGGAATGCCGAACGGTCGGGCTCTACGGGCGCCAGGCAGGGCGCACCCTCCCCGGCACCTTCAGCCACGAGCCAACGCTCTGGGTCGGGTAAGAGGAAGGGCGAGCACCCGGCGAAGCTCCTGGAGAGGCCCCAGTCGAGCTCGAAGGCCCCATCGGAGGGGGAGCGAGGCAGTGTCCCCCCCTCAAGGATAAGGAGGTGAGCGCACCTAAGGTGGTGAAGGCCTTAATCCATCCGGCCAAGCCCTCTATCGATACTGTCGCGGCGGCCCTGGCTCAGCCTGTGGAGGCTACACCAGTGGTGGTGACCTCGGGGCTCAGAGTCTCCCTGCCACCTCGGAGGGAGTCCTCTTTTGTGCCCATCGATAGGACCCCCGTGAAATCCCCGGCGGGGAAGAAAAAGGGGGGGCAGGGCGTCGTCGTAGATTCGGCCTCAGCCTCTGAGGAAGAGCTGATTGAGGTCTTAAGCCACGGCCTTGGCGTGGAAGAAGACCGGCCCGTCGGGATGGATCCCGACGCAGGTGACGACGACATCGTCGAGGGTGCCGACGGGGCCCCTGATCGCCCGTCGGATTCCCCTCTGCCAGCGCCGCAAGACAACTCGGCGGCCATTTTGTTGGCTATACAGTCCTTATGTTCAGAGATAAGGACGAGACTACCGTTGCCGACGGAGGAACCTCTCCCGTCGGGGGGTCCTGAACCGGGACCTTCTGGTGCTCCCCCGCCCAAGAAAAGAAGGATTTACCCTCCACCTCCTTTTCAGCCGTTGCGCCCCGTCCAGTCCTCCTCCCCGTCCACCCGAGGGGATGATACGGGGACTGACACGGCAGCGACGGGTACGGACGACGAGGTATACGACGAGGATATACCGTCGTCACCTCCCACCAGGGCTTCTCCGCCTGACGAGATTGGATCGTTCCACTCCATGATCGCCAGGGCATCCGAGCTTTTCCAACTCTGCCCTGAGGAGAAGAAAAAGGAAGGATTCCTTTATCAACGGCGCGAGGCCAAGAGGAAGACGGTCCTCGCGGTGCCTCTACTGGACGACATTTGGGATGAGGGCCTCGCCCTCCTCAAGAACCCTTCCACGACTCCAGCTAGAAGAGACCGGGTCCCAGACGCGGCCCCCCTGTGCCTCCGGGCGCAGCCTACCCCGGACTCCGTCGTCTCCGCGGCGGCCAGGAAGAAAGCAGGGGGGGTGCGGCCTCCACATCGACTTCCCCACCGGACGGCGAGGGAAAGAAATTGGACGTGATGGGACGCAGGGTCATCTCGTCTGCAGCGACGACGATTAAAGCGGCCAACGCCTTGGCTATCGTGGCCCGCTACGACAGGGAGCTATGGTACAAACTGGCTCCCCTGCTGGACTTCCTACCGGACGACAAGAGGGCGGATGCCCTGGAGATCCTACAGGAAGGCGAGGTGGCGTCGGATCACGCCATCACTATTGCGACGGACATCGCCGACACTGGGTTTCGCCAGTTGGGCAACGGCGTGTGCCTTAGGCGGCGTGGATGGCTCAAGGCTACGGACTTCCGTCAAGACGTACAGACCAGAGTCCTGGACATGCCGTTCGATGGGAACAACCTGTTTGGGAAAACAGTGGACGATTCCCTTCAGGCCATTAAAGCGGACACTGAGACGGCCCGGGCCCTTGGGGTTCTGCAGCAACGACGGACGCCCTTTCGGAGCAGCGGAGGCAAGGGCGCCTCCAAAGGTTCCGGCGGCGGTTTCTCCACCTACCGTCAAGCGGCCCGCTCGTCGTCTCAGGAGGCCTACAGAGGACGAGGCAAGTCTGGCGGACCCCGCCGTCGTCGCCAAGGAGGTCAAGGCGGCAAAGCCTCGTCGAAACAGGATTGAACCGGCCGCGGGGTCGGGCCCCCACCGAAGCACCCCGGTGGGATGCCGGCTGGCGAGCTTCGTCAGCGTGTGGGAGTCCATCTCCACCGACTGTTGGGTGCTGGATGCCTTAGCCCGGGGCCACGTGCTCGAGTTTCAAAGAAGGTGCCCGCGCGTCCCCCCCGTGGCCAGGAAAGAGCTTCACGTCCCTCAGCTGCTCCTGGAGGTAAAGGCGATGCTCAGGAAGGGCGCCATCGAACTCGTCCCAAAGAGGCTTTGGGGCTCCGGAGTTTACTCGAGATACTTCCTCGTGAAGAAGAAGACGGGAGGATGGCGCCCCATCCTAGACCTGCGACGTCTGAACAAGTCCATCAAGGCACAGAAGTTCCGGATGGTCACCCTCCAGCACGTCCTGGGGCAGCTGGAGGAAGGAGACTTCCTGTCGTCGTTGGATTTGGAGGATGCCTACTTCCATATTCCCATCCTAAAGGGGCACCGAAAATTCCTCAGGTTTGTGGTCCAAGGGCGTCACTACCAGTTCAAAGCCCTCCCCTTCGGACTACGGTCGGCACCCAGGGTATTCACCAAGTGCCTTGCACCGTTGGCGGCGCAGCTGCGCCGCGAGGGGATCCACGTCTACCCCTACCTGGACGACTGGCTCATCCGAGCCAAGACGAGGGAGCTCGCCGTGGAGCACACGGCAAGGACCGTCCAACTTCTCACGGACCTGGGATTCTCCGTGAACTACGTCAAGTCCCACCTGGTACCCGCGCAAAACGCACTGTTTCTGGGAGCGAAGCTCGACACAGTGTCCCTTCTGGCCTCCCCGTCGGAGGAAAGGACCAGGTCCATCCTGGGCAAGGTACAGCGGATGTTGGTTTCCGACGCGGGCAAGGTGAGGTCCATCAAGTCCCTCCTCGGAATGATGTCTTCTTGCATCTACCTCATTCCCATGTGCAGGCTCCGGATGCGCCCGTTGCAGGAGTTCCTGGACGCGCGCTGGATCCAAACGACGGGCGGCTTCGAGGAGAGGATCACACTCGACGAGAGTTTCCGCCGAGCGGTCCGGTGGTGGGGCAACCGCGCGCATCTGACGGCGGGCATGGACTTCCAGACCCCAGACCACCAGGAGACAGTGACCACGAATGCCTCCCTGGAAGGGTGGGGAGCGCACACCGAAAATCTGCACGCGAGAGGCCTTTGGCTCCCGACGGAGAAGTCCCTCCATATCAACGTCCTGGAGCTCCGTGCAGTGTTCTGGGCCCTCAGGTCCTTCCTTCCGTCCCTCAAGGGCAAGGTGGTGAGGATCTTCACCGACAACACCACCACCATGTTTTACATCAGGAAACAGGGCGGAACCAGGTCTCCAGCGCTGTCCAAGGAGGCGCAGGACCTGTGGCATTGGACCGTCGCCCAAACGATGTTTCTGGTGCCGTTTCATCTGGCAGGGATAAAAAACACCATCGCCGACTCACTCAGCAGGGAGCTGCGCTCGTGCCACGAGTGGGAACTACGGCAGGATCTAGTGGATCGCCTCTTCCGACGGTGGGGCACACCCCAGATCGACCTGTTCGCGACGGCGACGAACTCCAAGTGCCGGAGGTTCGCCAGCAGGTTTCCCCAGGCGAGGAGCATGGGCGATGCTTTCTCGTTCCCCTGGGAGGGCCTGTTCCTCTACGCGTTCCCTCCTTTGCCACTGCTAATCCGGCTCGTCAACCAGCTCAAGAGGTCACGGTGCAGGATGATCCTCGTCGCACCTGCGTGGCCGAGGCAGATATGGTTCCCGGACCTTCTGGACTTGTCAGCGTCCCCGCCAATCAAGCTGCCGGTGGACGCGGATCTACTCTCCAGGGAAGGAGGCGCCATCCTCCACCACGACCCGAAATCGCTGAACTTGCAGGCCTGGCTCCTGCAGCGCTAGAGTTTGGAGGATACGACATACCGGCCGACTGCAGAGAGGTTCTTGCAAAGGCCAGGGCGTCCTCGACTCTTAAATGCTACGGACACAAATGGAAGAGGTTCTCTGTCTGGTGCCACGCACAGAAGATTAACCCTCTACGGATTACGGCTCCCCAGGTACTGCCGTACCTGCTGACGCTGGCCAAAGCTGGACTGGCACACGCGTCCATCAAGATTCATCTTGCTGCGATCTCCCGATACACCAGAACCACGGGCCGGACGTCCTTGTGGTCTCATCGTCTGGTGAAAGAGTTCATGAAGGGACTGTTCAGATCGTTCCCGCCGTTGAAGGCGCCGGCCCCGGCGTGGGAGCTCAACGTGGTGCTGACCAAGCTCATGGGACCTCCGTTCGAGCCTCTGCACTCGGCCCCGTTGAAGTTTCTGTCGTGGAAAACAGCGTTTCTTGTGGCCATCACCTCCGCACGACGGGTGGGAGGGATCCAGGCCCTTTCCTGCAAGGCCCCGTACTTGACTTTTCACGACACGAGGGTAGTGCTCAGGACGCACCCCTCCTTCATGCCCAAGGTACTGTCGGACTTCCATCTCAACGAACCCTTGGTGTTGCCTGTGTTCTTCCCGTCGCCTTCGTCGCCGGCTGAGAGGACTTTGCACTCGCTGGATGTGGCTAGAGCGCTGAAGTTCTACGTGGACCGCACGAAGTGTTTTCGGAAGACGTCACAACTCTTTGTGAACTTTGGACCTATCAATCAGGGGAAGGCTCTCTCGAAGGCTTCCATTTCCAGATGGCTCTCCGGCTGTATCATGTACTGTCATCGGTTGGCAAACCGACCGCTGCCTGGCCGTCCGAGAGCCCATTCCACCAGAGCGATCGCAGCTACCACGGCGTTTCTTTCTGGTGTGCCCCTGCTGGACATATGCAGGGCTGCTACGTGGAGGTCGACGCACACCTTCACGAAATTCTACTGCGTCGATCGGGATTCCAGGGAGGAGTCCAGGGTCGGCCAAACAGTGCTGCGCAACCTGTTCGCCTGAGGTGAGCCTGGTGAGGAGGTAAGATGCTTAATGTTGAGTTTGATGTACTGCTTAATGTTGAGCCTTTGCCACCTCCCGTGGTTGTGCATGTGTGTACTGCTATGTATTCTTTATTCATGAGCATGTGAATCCATGCCAGACCCCATGCTGGAGAAGGAACAAGTTACTTACCTGTAACTGTTGTTCTCCAGCATGGGTCTGGCATGGATTCACATGCGAACCCTCCCGCCTACCCCTCTGCGGCTCTTCACTTGGTCATACTGCCACTTCACGTGCTTCCAAATCTGAAGATGGCTGCCAGAGGCGGTGCTTAGGTAGAGGGCAGTCATTGGCTGTGGTCAGTATGACGCAGAGACCAGTGATTGGTTATTACTACGAAAGACAGATCAGAAACGAAACTGATACTGGTTTTTTCTTTACCGAGGATTCCCAGCCTGACGACGGGGAATATTCATGAGCATGTGAATCCATGCCAGACCCATGCTGGAGAACAACAGTTACAGGTAAGTAACTTGTTCCTTCTTTACCGAGGATTCCCAGCCTGACGACGGGGAATATTCATGAGCATGTGAATCCATGCCAGACCCACGCTGGAGAACAACAATTACAGGTAAGTAACTTGTTCCTTCTGGCAAATAAAACCTACCGGAGTGAAGTTAATACTAAAATAAACCGGCGGTATGTTAGAGGCTGTCAGTAAAAGTGTTAGCCTCGAACAATGGGAAAATCCCATAGGAAAATATTTGCGGTTGAATATTTTTGGTAGTAACCACTGCCACCAGCCAGAAACTTTAGAGAGCAGGACTTTAAGGTACCCCCTCGAAAATGAACCCAAGGGAAAAACTATTAACCCTTTCCAGTACCTCCATAGTAAAATGGGTTGGACTGGTTAAGTTCAGAAGATTTGACTAGTAAAGTCAATGGGGACTTTACATGCACTGGGAGACAGTAGTCAGTCCCAGCGTATGGAGTCTATGTTTGGGGGTCGCTACCACACCCCTGTGTCACTGCACTGAGGGTGCTCTGTAACACGTGCATAAAGATGGTTCCTATGGGTGAGAGAAAATCCCATAGGCATTAAACACAAAAATAGCCTAGAACACACATAGCAAAAATGCCTACGAGTGGGAAAAAGAGTCTCACTCTTAGCAGGTAAAAAGAAACAAACCCTTCAAATCCAGCAAAGCTGCTGGGGGACTCTATAGGTAAGGGAAATTAGCCATAGAATGAGAATTCTCCCTAACAGGGACATCATAGAAAATCCCAAATCCCTTGACAACATCGAGGCCAATCTCGAGTACATCGATGCCTTTCACGATTACATTGAGACCTATGATGCCTACCCTGACGATTTCGAGTCTTTCTCTGCTATTGATGACTAATATAGACCCATCATCACTTGAGATGGTCTTCACACCTCTTTCACGCTCTTTCAGGGCTTTATCTTCGAGTTTTTTTTGTAAAGTATTTTATTGGCATTTGCTTATAAGCATACAATTTGGTCATAGCATAGGCTTTAGGCATAGCTTTAGGCATAGCATAATGTCTTTTTCTTTTTCATGTAACTGATAACAAATAACAATGGAAAAAACAGTTAACAGGGACTGTCTTCAGACTATAGTATGTTATATCCGTTCTTTTGTACAGGCGCA
Organism: Ambystoma mexicanum; assembly: GCF_040938575.1. NCBI lineage: Eukaryota > Metazoa > Chordata > Amphibia > Caudata > Ambystomatidae > Ambystoma > Ambystoma mexicanum. The sequence goes on from NC_090929.1 coordinate 315,325,631, forward strand.
GGGCGTTGAGGACTGGTAGCTCAGGCATTGGGAAGTCCTGTGGAGGTTACCTCATAGCAAAATGTCTTTTTCTTTTTCATGTAACCAACAGCAAATAACAAATAACAACAGAAAAAACAATTAACCAAAACTGTCTTCAGACTATGATGCGTTATATTGGTTCTTCAGTGTAGGCGGGGGCTTAGAGGACTGGCGGCTCGAGTATTGGGAGATCCTGTGAGGTTACCACAGATGGTGTGGTTGAGTATTTCCTCGATCTTAGGGAGGGGTGTGTGAGTCATGGGGGCTTGTTGTCGTCAGCGAAGTGTTTATCCCCCAAGAGGGCTTTCCATGATTTGAGTGTGTCATTTATGCCTTCTTCCCCCTCGGTGGCCCCTTCCTGCCAGGCTTTGGTTTCAGCTTCCACCTCTCCAACTCTCTGATCCAGCGTTCGTGTCTGTCGGGCCCCCTGGTGATTTCCATGCCAATGCGATAGTTCTCTTTGCGAGTATGCAGGATATGTCCATCATTTTGACGATGTGTTTATACTTGCTTACCCTGGGGTGTGTGCCTAATAGGCACTCTTTTGGGACCCAGTTGTATCTGATTAGCCCCGCTTCTGTGCAGGTTTGTTTTACTTTGGACCAAAAGTTCATTGTCTTGCGGCAGGTCCAGAACATGTTGGATCAAGTCTGCGTGGTCATTGCCACACCAGGTGCATTTTGAGGAGGCCTGCTTGTTGAAGCTGCCCACTTTCTGTGGGGTCATGTATGTCCTATGTAGGACGTTCAGTTGTATTTGCCTAAATCTGATATTCCTGGACACTTCTTCGGGGTAAAGTAATGCTCTCTTCCACTCTTCCTCGGTCAGCGTAACTTCCAAGTCCTTTTCCTGTTGGTCTAGAAAAATGGACACTTCTCACGATATACGGCAAACGTATTTTGGTGGCAAGGCCAACCGTCTCATGTACAGAACGATAGAAATACAGGTTTCCGAGTTTGACCAATGAGCGGCCATTTTGATGTAACAAGGATCGCCATTTTGTTTTCTAACGATTGCTCATTGCTTTCTGTTCAAACTGCTTCGCAGCACATTATTTGATTACTCTGCTCAACTGTTAACATTGTTGTCTGAACGTGAAAGGACAAGGCCACAAGGCCGCAAGGCTAATAAGGAGTTTGTTGAAACACAACGTAGGCAGCTCCGGAGAGGAATGCCTGGCTCCCTCCCGAATGTAGCCTTGAAGCAGAGCCGCAGGGCATTTAATCATTTCACAGCTGCCAGCCAGTCTCGTTGTATGGTAGAATATGTTAGAATAAAGCAGCTAAAGGCTTGAATTATGCTCTTCTTACGGCCCCCTTTTCCGAGCCCTGTAGAGCGTGTTGGCTCCCAGGACACGAATAGCACCTCATAGATAGCAAGGTCTGGAATGTGACTCTTCTCTCGTATGTAGCTCGCTTACAAGAACAGAAGCACTGTGTTCTGTTCAACAAAGAAAAGATGTCTCTACACTTGCAAGGCTCCATATTGTTACTAGAACAGATATTTGAAGGTGTCATATTCGTCGAAATTGTCCGTCATCAAACCGAGTTCAAAGAAACCCAATAAAGGGGGGTGTTAAACATGTCACAGCTGATTGTATGATATGCATTTTGTATATATGTAACTGGTGTACGTAATTCGCTCTTTGCGTCCCTCGAGGTCTAGAGATACACGTCGCGGGGCGTGAGACCGAGTTGGCCAACTGAGACTATTTGCTTTGCAATAAACCCTAGCTTTGGGAATACAACCTCGTGTCTGGCGTATCTATTGTGTGTGGTGACTTGCCTTGTTTCCATAACGCGAGGGACCCCTAGGGGCCCCTTTCAAGATGGCGCCCGAACAGGGACCCTGCCCCACTTGTTCCATCGTGTACGTTGTAATTGAGTAAAGGCGGAGAACGACGAGGACGGGACGATTGAGCCGGGATCAAGAGGTGTTCGGGGCGCCCTGTAGAATTGATGAGAGATTCCTTTGCCAAGAAACGCAGACACAAACTCATTGGTTGAGTCAGTATACAGACGAATTGTGTCCTGGAGGACAAATTGATTTATCAGGTGAGTCATACCCCGATTCAAAATAACCCTGATATTGGTTCAGAGTTGACTTTGCAAAATCAAACGCCCTAGGTAATGTTGATTAACCACGGGGAGGTTGAAACATGCCTGGGGTGTTGTCCACCCTAGCAGGGTTTTTCCGCTGCGGTAGACAATCTTTGGAAGATGGCCAAATTGCACCACCTGGGGGAACGCCGGCGTATGTGATGTATGGCAAGTATGGTGTGGGAGCGATAATATTCTGCGAGACTTGGCATAGGCAAACCAGAAAGCAACAAGACCATCAGTGGCCGATAAATGGTAGTTTTGAGATAGCGAGAATAGATAACCTGGGAAGGGTGTTGATAAGAAGGAAAGCGCGTCCCGCAGTATTTGATATCGTTAAGGACACGAGAAGGGAAGCAATGCTCCGATTTAGAAGTAGAGCGAAGCATGCGCGCAGGCATAAATCGAAAGGTGAAGTAGCGGAAGAAAAGGAGGAGGAGGAGTGGACGGAGAGTCTAAGGAGGTCAGGTAGACGTGACCAGTTGAACATAGAAAAAATATACCCACAACGGGAATTGCACATAGCAGATGAAGTGATGGAAAACATATTGATCCATACAAAACAAGGCCCAAGATCAGAAGCGAGGCCAAACACGCCAGTAACTATTGCTCAAGCCCCTCCCATAGCTCAAACTCTCCCTCCCGTAGCTCAAGCCCTCCCACAGCCACAGACCGCGCACGTAACACTTCCTATTAGCCAACCAGGCCCACAGCAGACACTCCCCGTTCCTATTGTCCCATCCGCACCTCCCGCCCTAGATACAGACTCAGTACCGTCCGTCCCTCCAGGGGTTGAAGTTGAAACCACAGGGGCGAGATGCGGGACTGAACAAAGTAGATGCACAAGGGTAACTCGCAGTGCGATCATCAAAGAAAGGAAGGTGGAATTGCAGCAACAGGCAGAGATGTATATAGACGGGAATGATGGGACGGCAGCATTGGATTCGATGTATGACTTCCGAAGAAGCAACGAAAGACAGGTAGTGTTGGAATGCATGGGAGATGAAAACAGTTAATTGGGAAATTACCACCGCAGCGATTGTTAGATTTGAATGCATTAGCACGCTGTAGAGAAAGAGATGAAGAAGTAAGGGAACTTGTTTATGGACTTTTTGAGCTTAAACATTAATTGGATAATGATTATGCTGAAATGTTTACTGCACCTGGGAACAGGGGTAAGGATATCAGGAGAGATAGGAAGGAAGTGCTAAGGCCACATAATCGACGGCAACAGTTACCATCCCCGGGGCGAAAGGCGATGGTGGACGAATTATTGTTGTTAAAACAGGTGGGGGAAGACTTGAAGCATGCATACTGAAAACAAGGGTGTTACTGCAGCAAGTAGCAGGACATAATAGAGGAAGAGGGAATGCACAAGGGAGGAGTAATTTGAATATGCATGGGGGGCCATTAGGACCAAATCAGTGTGCATACTGTAAGGAGGAAGGACACTGGTGAGCGCAATGTCCACATTTACAGAATAGAAATGGAACTGGCCAGCGAAGACAGCACAGAGGGCACCAAGGAGCGAATCGACCAAATAGGAACAGTATGCAGAAGCGCTACAATAATGAAGGTAATCAAAACCAAGCCCAAAACCAAAGTGCTCCTAACCAGAGTCAGGGTCAGCAAAACCAACAGTATGGGAATCAGAGTGGGGAAAATAGAGGAAAGAATGGGAACATTTTCAATACGCAGCCAAATACGTATTACAGTAATAGTAGTGACTAAACATTGGAAGATGTGTTATTTCCCCAATAGGACAGACCAGGGCAGGGGTCGGAACCAGTGTCTATTCCCGTGAATCAGAGAGGACCCTACGTAGAAATGAGAGTCGGGAATGAGGAGCACCGCTTCCTTGTAGATACAGGAGCGCAAAAGTGTTCAATAGACCATCATATGGTTCCGGATATACCACTGTCAGGGCAAAAGAATGTTTCCATAGGGTTCGCAGGTACACCAGTCATAAACTCAGTGTAGCAACCAGTCCCAGTCACCATAGGACCATTCACTGAATATTGTCCCTTTCTCCTAACAGAAAGTTGTGGGGAGAACTTGTTGGGATTAAGCTTGTTGAAAAAGCTAGGTGCGATTATACATTGCACGTCAGATGGGGTGTTTCTGACGATTTGGCCACAAGATGCCGCTGTATCAGAATTCATGTCAGAAACTTTGCCAGGAGAGTTAAGAAAAGTGCCAACCTGTATATGGGCGATGCATGACAACGATGTAGGATGCTTGAAGATAGAGCCAGTGAGGATCATTTTGAAAGAAGGAGTTACACTGCCGCGAATTCCCCAGTATAAAATTTCGGCTAACGGAAAGAGAGGATTGAAAAGTATTGTTTCAGATTTGGTGAAATTAGGGGTAATTGAAGAAATTACAGGCAGTACATGTAACAGCCCGATTCTTCCAGTGTATAAGAAAGGAAGCAATGAAGTACCATATCGTTTCATAATTAATTTTGCGTGCTAAACAAAGTAGTAGATCCACAATTTCCTTTGGTCCCAGACGTCACAACAATATTGACAATGATACCTGCCTCAGCAGAATACTTTAGTGTAATTGATCTAAAAAATGCTTTCTTTAGCATTCCGGTGGACAAGGAAAGTAGATATTTGTTCGCGTTTACATTAGGGGGACGATCATTTACAATCACGCGCATTCCACAAGGATTTACGGAAAGTCAGAGTATTTACAGTAGAGCGTTAAAAGAGCAGCTAGACATGCTACAATTACCAATGGGGTGTGTACTATTGCAATACCTAGATGATCCGTTGATCGCTGCTGATACAGAAGAGATTTGTAAAAAGAGCACCGTATTACTACTGTCACACCTAGTGGCACATGGCCATAAAGCTAGTTTGAAGAAGTTTCAATATAATCGAAAGGAGGTGGCTTATTTGGGCTACCTATTTTTGAAAGAAGGGAGAAGGCTAACGCCAGAAAGCATAGAAAGTATTTCTTGTATGCCTATTCCAAAGACACAGCAAGGAGTGAGAGCCATAATAGGCATGACTTCTTATTGCCGGCAGTGGATCGGTAATTTTGCGTTAATTGTGAAGCCAATGGTGCTATTAACTAAGAAGGATGCGGTAATACCTTTGCAGTGGAATGAAGAATGTCAGAGAGCGTTTGATCAATTGAAAACTGAATTATGTTCTGCTCCAGTTTTGGGCACACCAAATTATGAAAACGTTTTTAGATTGTTTGTATGCGAGAATGAAGGATGTGCATTGGCTGTTTTGACACAGGAACAAGGTGGAAGAAATAGGCCGTGCGGCTATTTTTCTTCTGCGCTGGACCCTGTAGCGCACGCACTACCACAATGTTTACGATCTGTCGCGGCGGCTGCTGCGTCTGTGAAACAAACGGAAGCGATGGTATTGGGGCATACTTTAATTCTGATGGTGCCACATGCCATAGATATCCTATTAAATAGGACACAGACACAACACCTCACCTCTGCTAGACTGACAAGATATGAAATTATCTTATTCGCGCCCCATATCCAAATCATGAGGTGTAGCGCTTTGAATCCTGCAGAATTAATGCCACTACCTACAGAAGAAATTGGTGACAACGAATCACCACCCCATGATTGCTTAATGGTCACTGAGGAAGAAACAAAGGGGAGAGTTGATTTAAGTGACATCCCACAAAAGGAGCCAGATGGAGAGTTATTTTGTGACGGCTCTTGTTTTAAACTACCTGATGGCACGTCAACTGCCGCTTACGCTATCACTACCCTAGAGAGCGTTGTAGAAAGCAAAAGAATCCCCTACAGCTCAGCACAAGCCGCAGAAATAATAGCATTGACCAGAGCCTGTGAGATTTCTATAAATTTTAGCGTGAATATATATACTGATAGTCAGTATGCTTTTGGGGTGGTTCATAACTTTGGTCGACTCTGGGCTGAGAGGGGTTTCTTGACATCGCATGGGGCCAGAATTCAACATGGCCCTTTGATTGTACGATTGCTGTCTGCACTCATGTTTCCAAAGCGCCTAGCAATAGTGAAATGCAAGGCACATAAAAAGGTAACGTGCAAAGTGGGAGAGGGAAACGCATTTGCAGACAGAATTGCGAAACAAACTGCCACTGATTTGAATAATAAAATGATGACAGTCCAGACTGAGGAAGTACCCTGTATGATAGAAGATAGAATTGCCACTGTCATAGAAATGCAGGCCGAAGCCACGGCCGATGAGATACAAGGGTGGGCACAGGGCTCTGCTGAGTTAGATTTAGAGGGTTGTTGGGTGGACAAGGGAACTAAAAACTGGATGTTGCCAAATTCCTATGTAACTGCAATGGTCACAATGGCTCACAACCCTACCCACATCTGTGGCAAGAAAATAATACAGCACCTATCTACGGTTTGGAAGAATGTAAACATAAAGAAGAATGCAGAGAGGTTGGTGCAGAACTGCATTACGTGTTTACAACACAATGTAGGAAAGGGAACAGTGACTCCAATAGGCAGTTTTGGCCCGCCCTCTATGCCTTTTGAGGTAATCCATTTTGATTTCATAGAGATGGAGAGGTGCCAATACTTGAAATATGTCTTAGTGGTGATCTGTGCATTCAGCAAGTGGGTGGAGGCACATCCCTTAAAATACTGCACAGCAATGAGTATGGCAAAAGTAATGGTTAAAGAATACTTTTCCTGTTTTGGCTTGCCCCGTGTCATATGGTCAGATAATGGTCCACATTTTGTGGGCGCAGTGGTATTACAGATATGTGCAGGTCTTCAGATTGATAAGAGTTTCATAGTTCGAGGCATCCGAGTTCGGCCGGTCTTGTTGAGAGGCACAACGGAATCCTCAAGTCAAAAATTAGCAAGATATGTGCAGGGAGCAAGTTGAGTTGGGTGGATGCATTACCGATAGCGCTATTGTGCATGCGTTCGTCTGTACAGGCTTGAACAGGGCTCTCCCTGTATGAGATTGTGATGGGGAGGCCGGCGAATGTTTGGTGCGCACCTCAGCCAAAGCGACTGAGTGAAGTGGAGCATCCTGTATTTAGCACTTATTTGTGGCCTTTTAATGCGGAAATTGCGTTTGATTCATCAGCAGGTGCAGGAGGCTTTACCCGTAAGATATACTGGTCCGGGGCACGAGCTGGAGCCAGGAGACTGGGTGCTGCTTAAGAACTTTGAGAGAAAATCATTGTTAGCACCCAGGTGGCGCGGCCCCTATCAAGTGCTTCTGGCAACGCAGACGGCAATATGGGTGGATGGAAGGAAGGCGTGGATCCATGCCACCCATGCCAAAAAGATCGCATCTTCACTGAAAGACTTGCCCAATCCGGACTTGCCCAAAGCGGTCCAAGAAACGAAAGAAACTGCTGCCAGTCCACCGCCGCTAAATCTGTCTGAGCGAGAAGTGAAACTCGAAACAAAGCCTGAAAAGATTGCCAAAAAAGGGGAAGGGCAAAGAGTGCCCCAACGTTGCCCAGCAGAACCTACATCACTGTTGGCCGACACGAAATCTGCATTGCAAATAACGGCAGACACTAAACGTGTACCCCTTTGGCGCCCACCAGCACTTGCCATTACACCAAAGCCAAAAACCGAATCTGCATCACTATCGCGGCGCACACCAGCATCTGCCATTGCGCCACAGGCTGACTCTGAGCCTGGATCTGGAAGTGCACCGGCACTGTTCACGGATCACAAAATACCAGGAGTGAGGCGATATGATTTGCGGCCTCGAAAGACAGAGTGATCCACAGTTCTTTGGTTTTTATGCTGACCTCTGGTTCCGTTCATGGACCGAGAAGAAACTAGAGGTGTAGAGGAGAGAAGCGTGAGAATTGTGCAAGTCGGACAATTCAAGACTCGCGGCTCCTCGGTGCGATCATAAAAAGTACATGTGTCCTGAATCAGAGCGGACAAGCTGGGCGCACATGGTACAAAGGCAATAGAGAACTGTTCAGAAGTCCTCTGAGCAGTGTGAGAAAGGACAAGTGATCTTACCTAGAACGAATAAGCAATCCAGGCTGCAAAGGGCTGGCAGACTAAACTGTTGACAATTCCTTTGAACTTATTGACATCCGGACAAGTGCGACGAAGAGAGATATCCACGACGAACTTTGTCAGGAAGAAGGACAGTGAGAAAAATGTCGGGACCGGTTTCAGCCTCCTCCTGCACCACTGCTGAGAATGAGTTAGTTATAAAGACTGTAAACTTAGGGAAAACGCATGGAAAAAAAATGGTATGCTGGCTTTGACAATAATCATGTGCTTCATGATTGTGGTAGCACCAATAACGACAGCCTTTGTGTTATGGTATGTGGAATCTATACACCCATTGGGAATGTTCTTACCAATAATTAATATGTCCACTAATGAAAGCCCGGTTCAGGTGATTACTTATACCTTGTCCCCAATGGAAGAGAGACACAGAGAAGGGTATGGGAACAATACGCTATTACTCATCATGAACATGACGCATGCAATTCTAAAGAAAAATAATTGCTGGGTATGTGCCCATTTACCGCAGCATGCGGGGAAAGGAATAGGCTGGTATGTACAACCTTTACCATTAAGTTCTGCATGCAGTGCATCGTTAAGTGCAATGTTTTATGGGAAGTGGAATAAGAGTAGTATGGGTCAATTAGATAGAACAAACATGAATGAGTTTGAGGAAATAATTATGAGGCCTGTGGGTTGTTCCATATTCCATAAAGCGCAAGTGATGATCCCAGAACCTACGCCTAAAAGTACGCGAAAAATAACACGACAAAATAGACAAGATAGATTGTCCCCGCCAGTTAAAACATCTGTGATGACGTTTCGTGTAAGGACAGACGGGAACAAAGATGCAATCCCCCCTTCTTACACAGTGAATTACAACCCGAGAACTGCCCCTTTTTGTCTAAAAAAGAAAGGCTCCTATTCAGTAGGAACATTTACTGGATGCATGAATACAGCGGTACTAAAATGGGAAATAGAACCATTATATGTGGGAGATCCTGTCTATTTTATATGTTAAGAAAAAGCATATCCTTGGTTGCCCAGAAACTGGGGAGGTACATGTTATGTTACCTAGGTCTACTGTTCCCGGGAGTGTTCCTCTTAGAAACAGCAGACATGGCCAGGCTATCCAGATCTAGAACCCGAAGGAGTAGCGAAGGTGTTTTGATAGCAGAGGACGTAGCAAAATCATTCATACCATTCTTGTCCCAGATAGTGAACTCCTATAACATAAGCAGCTGTCCAGAATACTAAAGGATACGATAAACACAACGACAGATAAACTATTCAACATGACGTTAGAAGAAAAGGGAATTAGGTTAATGACACTGCAAAATAGAATGGCTCTCGATGTAATCCTGGTTGATCGTGGGGGAATTTGCAAAATTGTGGGATCAGCGTGCTGCGTATTCGTAGATGACTACTCCCCTACGATTTTTGAAGCAATAAAAAATGCATGTCCTAAGCTCCGAACTCCCTACTGGAGAAGGGGGCTGGGGAATAGGGTACTGGTTTTTGGGAATACTGCGTTCTTGGGGATGGAAGTTGATTGCGATATTAGTAGTAGTGTTTGGAATATTCATAACGTGCTGTTGTTGCATACACTCCCTACCGATAGTTTGCACTGAGATAACTGAGGGATGTACTAAGGGATGTATGCATATGATAACAAAACGAAACAAACTTATGGCCGGGATGACAGAGACACGAATGAAATGAAAACAGTGAAAGAATTAATGGCTATAGATATTAATGACGATGACGATGCTTATAATAGCATGCAAAATTCAGACATAGGTACTTCAGACTTATCGTCATCAGAGGAGGATGCAATGAATGAATGAGACATTTGGCATAAGGCCAAAAGGAGGGTTTGTTGGTCTAGAAAAAAGGACATCTCTCACGATTGACGGCAAACGTATTTTGGTGGCCGAAGGCCAACCGTCTCATGTACATAACGATAGAAATACAGGTTTCCGAGTTTGACCAATGAGCGGCCATTTTGATGTAACAAGGATCGCCATTTTGTTTTCTAACGATTGCTCATTGCTTTCTGTTCAAACTGCTTTGCAGCAAATTATTTGCTTACTCTGCTCGACTGTTAACATTGTTGTCTGAACGTGAAAGGACAAGGCCGCAAAGCCGCAAGGCTAATAAGGAGTTTGTTGAAACACAACGTAGGCAGCTCCGGAGAGGAATGCCCGGCTCCCTCCCGAATGTGGCCTTGAAGCAGAGCTGCAGGGAATTTAATAATTTCACAGCTGCCAGCCAGTCTCGTTGTATGGTAGAATATGTTAGAATAAAGCAGCTAAAAGCTTCAATTATGCTCTCCTTACGGCCCCCTTTTCCAAACCCTGTAGAGCGTGTCGGCTCCCAGGACACGAATAGCACCTCATAGGTAGCAAGGTCTGGAATGTAACTCTTCCCCCGTACGTAGCTCGCTTACAAGAACAGAAGCACTGTGTTCTGTTCAACAAAGAAAAGATGTCTCTACACTTGCAAGGTTGCATATTGTTACTAGAATACTAGAATAGATTTGTCGAAATTGTCTGTCATTAAACCGAGTTCAGAGAAACCCAATAAAGGGGGGTGTTAAACATGTCACAGCTGATTGTATGATATGCATTTTGTATATATGTAACTGATGTACGTAATTCGCTCTCTTGCGTCCCTCGAGGTCTAGAGATACACGTCGCGAGGCGTGAGACCGAGTTGGCCAACTGAGACTATTTGCTTTGCAATAAACCCTAGCTTTGGGAATACAACCTCGTGTCTGGCGTATCTATCGTGTGTGGTGACTTGCCTTGTTTCCATAACGCGAGGGACCCCTAGGGGCCCCTTTCATTCCCATTTTTCTTTCAGTGCTGGACTTCTGGGGTTGGGTTTGTCCATCAGTCGGTTGTACAGCCGGGCCACCGGTTTCCAACCGTCTGTGAGGTGGTGCATCTTCTGTAGGAGAGGGTCTGGGGTGGATTCCTCAGGCCATTCGCTCCATTTCTTCTTAGCGATGTGCTTGACTCATTGGTACCACAAGAACTGACCACTCGGGAGTCCTTCCAGTGCTTGTAGTGATTCGAAGTCCCTGAATTTGCCGTCCTCAAACATGTCCCCCCATGTGTATATCCTGACTCTTTCCTAGCTCCTCATCACTGGGAGGTCTATCCGGGTTTTGCACGCGTCTGCCAGTATGGGGGTATTGGGCGAGTAGGGGTGCTTGATTGCAGCATTGAGCAGGTTTTGGACCATATCTGCCTGCCTAGTTTTGCGATCATGGGGGTATCATGCGTTTGGATCATTGGGTTCCATAGTATCTCCTTAGGGAACAGCGAGGGAGGTGTTTGTCGCAGTAATTCAGTCTGGGCAGTCGGTTCGTCCGGAAGCCATCTCGTCACATGGCTGAGCTGCGCCGCCAAGTAGTACATCTGGAGGTCAGGGAGTTGAATCCCTCCTTCTCTGCACGGTAGTGTGAGGATTGATATCAGGGCTTTATCTTCCATATATGAAGAAGGGGAAGACTCAGATTCAGAAAGGCCTTTTGGTCTACAATCTGCAAGGCCTCCACTGCAGAAGAATTTATACCAGAAGAGGTCAGGGTAAAGGATCTACAGAGGTAGACTTTAGTAAACCGGAAGCTGGTGACCATGCAGAAGGAAATTATAGGTTACTTATGAACAGGGTAATGAAGTACTTGGGGTGGACGAGACCCACATCCACTTTTGACCAAGATGACCTAACTGACATTTTAGGTAAGGGACCTCAAGAAGACCATATAGTTCCCTTCCATACAGCATTGCAGAAAAAAGTAACCGCAAATATGGAGACTCCAGAAGTAATTCCTGCAGTCAGTAAAAAACTCTCTGCAAAATATAGGACATCGGCTACAGACCCTCCTTATTTATCTAAACACCCGACTCCAGAGAGTCTAGTAGTCCAAGCTACAACTTCATCAGGCAGAAAATCAGCATACCCCACAATACCACAGGTTCGTGACGAAAAGAAATAGGACGCCATGGCCAAGAAGGTCTTCTCTGCATGCAGCATGGCTCTTAAATCTGCTAACACCACTTGCACGCTGGCAAGATTCAGCCACACCCTTTGGGAGTGTGCTTCGATGGTGGCTGACCACCTCCCTGAGGGAGAGGAGAGAGACGGTTTCCTGAGCATTATCAAGGACGGGAGGGATGCGATATGTGAGTCCCTCCAAACTGGTCTTGATTCTGTTGACAGCATCAGCAGAGCCATGGCGGCTAGTACCACAATTGTCCTATTTGGCCGATTCCGCTAACTCCCGTTCCTCCCCACTCTCCTCACCTGATTCAAAGTCCTCCGGTTGCAGTTGCCTGTGAGAGAGATAGTCCTTCTCCTTTTTGTGTTGAAAGTATCTGTCTCGAGAGGAAGCCACAGTGAGTGCTAAAGTATAGCAAACCTGGGGCCCCCTTCCCAAGGCCAGACAGTACGAAGGGAAAAAGCCTGTTCAGGCAGAAAAAACCCTCCGAGGAGTGCAGCGGTTTGAGAGGATCTGGAGCAAGCAGTTGTAGTGGAGTTCTTGAGACAGTTAGCTGATGGGAGCAGGCGAAGCCGGACATCCAAAGCAAAGAAGGATCCGGAGGGAAAGAGAGCCACCGGAAAGGGTACCAGCAGAGAAAAACAACTCCGGAGCAACAGGAACCAGGGCGGCTGAAATGACAGCGCAGCCGAAAGGTAAGGCAGAGAAGGCGGGCGTGGAGAACAGCGCACCGTAGAGCTGAGGGAAGGAAGAGAGAGAGAGAGATAGTCCGGAGAAGGCGGACCGAAAGTACAGATAGTGACCGAGGAGGTCAAGGCTGGAAAACTAGCGTGTAAACCCAAAGGAGCGAGCTAGCGCAGTGAAGGGGGTTGCAACGCCGCGATCGCTGGGAGAGGAGGAAAGAAATACTACCAGCGCCGCCATTTTGGAAAACCACTAGACCGTAGGGTGAGTAACAGAGAAATCACGTAGCGGAACCTCCGCACGCCCTTCCAGCGCGTAACCGCCAACGCTGATACAAACGCCAAACAGGACGGCGAATGACAGTATGCCCCCTCCTAGAGCGTAGGACCCCCGGCTTAAAGGGGAAGCGGGCATGAAACTGAGCCAACAACCGAGGGGCATGAATGTTGGAAACCGGTTCCCACGAGTCCTCCGACCTAGGGTAACCCTTCCAGGACACCAAATACTCCAACCTACCACGGTAGTGGCGGGAGTCACGTAAAGTAGAGACCTCATATTCCCTAGAGGAATCCACCTGAGGAAAAGGCTGGTCGGGAACAGCTCTCTGGTGGACGTCTGGAATGAAAGGTTTGAGAAGAGAGGCATGGAAGACAGGATGAATGCGGCGGAGGTAAGGAGGTAGTTTAAGTCGAAAGGTAACAGGATTTATTTTGGAAAGAATGGGAAAAGGACCCAAAAAGCGAGGAGAGAGTTTAGAAGGGTGAACCCATCGCGGCAAGAACCTGGTGGACAACCAGACCTTGTCCCCTTCCTTCCATTCAGGGCAAGGCCTACGATGTTTGTCTGCTTGGGTTTTGTTGTATTGACGACTCTTCTCCAAACACCTTCTGGCAGTGACGTGTGCATCAGAAATAGACTGCAGTACCTCTTCAGCCGTCGGGGAATTGGTGGGCGACGGAATGTAGGGAAGAAGAGATCTTGGGTGTACCCCATAGGTGCAAAAGAAAGGAGAGAGTCCAATGGCTGTATGAAATGAGTTATTATAAGTAAACTCTGCCGTAGGAAGCAAAGAAACCCAATTGTCCTGAAGACGATTGCTGTAGCATCTAAGGTACTGTTCCAATGTGGCGTTAAGGCGCTCAGTTTGACCGTTGGTCTGAGGGTGGAAGCCAGACGACAGAGCACGTTCCATACCAAGGCGAGAACAAAGAGCCTTCCAAAACTTCTAAACGAATTGGCTGCCACGATCCGAGATGATCTTGTCAGGGAGACCATGAAGACGGAAGATATCCTGGGCGAAAACCTCAGCCATCTCGGTAGCAGTAGGAAGACCAGGCAATGGGGAAAAATGAGCCAGTTTGGTCAAGGTGTCAACTGTAACCATAATACAGGAGCAGGAGTTGGAAACAGGAAGTTCTACAATGAAATCCGTAGAAAGCAAACCCCAAGGGCGAGAGGGTACTTCAGGTTGGGTGAGAAGACCCAAGGGCTTGCCGGTAATGGACTTAGTCATAGCACAAACCGGGCAACTGAGTATGTATTCCTCCACATCCTTTTTGAGTTCCGGCCAAAAAAAAGAACGAGTGATAGATTCTGTGGTATTTAGCTTCCCACGATGACCTGCAGTGAGTGAATCATGACACCAATTTATGATCTTCAGACGTAGTGGGCCGGAAGGTATGTATAAACAATGGTTGAGGAATAGCAAACCCTCTTTGTTGGTGTAGGAAGTCTCTCCTCTGAGTAGCGGAACAGTACCTTCCGAAGCAACACCGGCTCGAACCTCTTCCAAAAAGGTATTAGCAACTGTTAAGATCCTATTCCTGTGGAACATCGGCTCTGGGGTATGTCTTTTCTCCTCACATTTGGGACCCTTCCGAGAGAGAGCATCCGCAAGAGTATTGTTGGTACCAGGCAAGTAGGTAATTCGCAGGTCATATTGGGCAAAGAAATATGCCCAGCGAGCCTGCCTGGAGTTGACACACTCCATATTCTGAAGGACCTTGAGATTCTTATGGTCCGTTCTGATGATAACGGTCTGTCTTGCTCCCATCAATAGATGTCGCCAGGTCTCACATGCGTGTTTTATAGCCAGCAATTCTTTTTCCAGTACGGAGTAGTTGAGTTGGCTGGGAGTCAACGTCTTGGAAAGGTAACAAATGGGGTGCTCTCGTTCCTCGAACACTTGTAGCAGAACAGCTCCAATGGCCATGGCTGAGGCGTCAGTTTCGACGATGAACTGTCTATTCTGGTCAGGATGGCGCAAAATGGGAGCAGTACAAAAGAGATTCTTGAGATTGTGAAAACTCTGTTCTGCTTCAGAAGTCCAGCTAAAGGGATTGTTGGCCTTCTTGAGTAAAGAAGTAATAGGGAGAACTGCTTTAGAGAAGTTTGGGATGAATGAGCGATAGAAATTAGAGAGCCCAAGAAACCTTTGGACCTCTTTGATCGAAGTCGGAGAAGGCCAGTCCAGAATAGCTGATACTTTGCTGGGATCCATGGCGATACCTCTTTCAGAAAGATGATACCCTAGATAGGGCACTGAAGTAGCAGCAAAAACACACTTCTCTGGTTTGACAAGAAGTTGGTTGTTTTTAAGTCTTTCCAGAACTTTTTGGACATGGGTTTTGTGATCCTCTAGAGTGCTGGAATATATAAGGATGTCGTCCAGGTATATGATCATGGAGACAGACAATAAGTCTGAAAACATCCGATCCATAAACCGTTGAAATACAGCAGGAGCATTCACCAAACCAAAGGGCATTACTCGGTACTCAAATAAACCGAAAGGAGTGCGAAAAGCGGTCTTCCATTCATCTCCTTTGGCGATGCGTAACAAATGGTAGGCATTTCTGAGGTCTAATTTGGTGAACCAAAGTGCACCTTGAACAGCTTCAATGATCTCATGTATTAATGGCATAGGATACCGATCCCGGATAGTAACCTTGTTGAGGCCTCGGTAATCGATACATGGGCGCAATTCAGTAGAGTCCCTCTTCTTGATAAAGAACAAAGAAGCTCCGGCAGGAGACTTGGAAGGTTGAATGAGCCCATTCTGAACATTGGCATCAAGATAATCTTTAAGAACCTTTCTTTCCGCTTGAGTTAAAGAGAACATCCTACAGAATGGAACCAAAGCATTGGGTTCTAAGTCAATGTTACAATCTTCTGGCCTATGGGGAGGTAAGGTCGCTGGCTTTCTTTCGACGAACACCTCTGAGTAAGGGGAACAGTACAGAGGTAGAGCATGAACCCCAGCCAGTTGTGTGGTAGACCCTGTAACAATCTGAGGAATACTGTCGTCAGAAAAACAGTTGAGCTTGCAGTAGGAGGAACTAAATTGTAGTTGATTGTCCGCCCAATTGACATGAGGGTTATGTTTTCTGAGCCATGTGATGCCAAGAATAACCGGAAAATGGGCAGCTCGAATGATGTCGAACCGGATTGTCTCGGAATGTTGAAATATGGTAACCGATAGATCCTCGGTGGTGTGAGTAATAGGTCCTGAAGAGAGAGGAGAACCGTCGACCCCTTCTACCTTTTGATCTTCTTTGCGAGGTAAGGTACGGAGACCCATCCTTCTGGTCCAGATGATGTCGACAAAGTTTCCGGCGGCTCCGCAGTCCAGGAGTGCGAGACACTCGACTGTTCTGCCGTTGACCTTTATAATAACAGGTAGAACCATAAGCCTGGAATCCTCAGGAATGTATGGAGCCGAAATAGAGAGAGAGACATAGGGACTGGTGGATGAATCAGAAGCCCCTCGGAACCAGGTCCCTACTGGCGCCGAGGGAAACCGTTTCCCTGACGTTTCTGAGGAAGTTCAGTACATTCCTTGAGGAGATGTTGATCCGATCCACAATAGGCACATAGACCTTTCTCCTTCCTTCTTCTTCTTTCAGCCGCGGAAAGAGGTCCTCTAGTAGCTCCAATCTGCATGGGTTCGTCTGAAGTATGGGAAGGAGAGGAGGAGACGGTGGAATCGGAAAAATGAACGGTTGTTCGTTGTTTTCGGCGTTCTGACCTTCGTTCCTGCAGTCTGTATTCAATTTGTAAGGCTGCGGAAAGCAGATCCGGAAAAGATGGTGGCCTGGATGCCCTGGCGAGTTCGTCCTTAATTTCCTCCTTAAGGCCTCGCCGAAATATGGCAAATTGTGCCTGTTCAGACCACCCAGCACCCGAAGCCAATCTCTTGAATTCTGATATGTACGATAGAACATCCGATGACCCTTGTCGGATATCCAACAGGTCCTCGCAGGCGGTGAAAGTCAGTTCGGGTCTCTCAAAGGTTTGCTTCAACAGGGTCTGAAAACCAGCAAAATCGTGTAAAATGGGATTAGCCCCGGTAACCAGCGGAGTGACCCATGCCAGGGCATTGCCGGTCATGTTTGAAATCATGAACCCGATCTTTGTCTGGTCGGTGGCAAACAGCCGGGGCCTGAAAGTAAAATATACTAAGCAGGCCTCCAAAAACTCTTTGACCTTTTTAGGAGTTCCATCGAACTTCCCTGCCGAAAGAGCCATGACAGGAAGTTCTGGGGATTGTGGTTCGCGTGCAGTAATCATCTGTTTCAAGACTACATTCTCTGCCTTAACAGTTTGTAATTCTTGGGAGATTCCCTGAATGGCCTTCCATAATTCTTGTATCTGCTCTTCTGCCGACATCTCTTGGCGTTGCAATCTGTCCTGTTTGGCCGATTCCGCTAACTCCCGTTCCTCCCCACTCTCCTCACCTGATTCAAAGTCCTCCGGTTGCAGTTGCCTGTGAGAGAGATAGTCCTTCTCCTTTTTGTGTTGAAAGTATCTGTCTCGAGAGGAAGCCACAGTGAGTGCTAAAGTATAGCAAACCTGGGGCCCCCTTCCCGAGGCCAGACAGTACGAAGGGAAAAAGCCAGTTCAGGCAGAAAAAACCCTCCGAGGAGTGCAGCGGTTTGAGAGGATCTGGAGCAAGCAGTTGTAGTGGAGTTCTTGAGGCAGTTAGCTGATGGGAGCAGGCGAAGCCGGACATCCAAAGCAAAGAAGGATCCGGAGGGAAAGAGAGCCACCGGAAAGGGTACCAGCAGAGAAAAACAACTCCGGAGCAACAGGAACCAGGGCGGCTGAAATGACAGCGCAGCCGAAAGGTAAGGCAGAGAAGGCGGGCGTGGAGAACAGCGCACCGTAGAGCTGAGGGAAGGAAGAGAGAGAGAGAGATAGTCCGGAGAAGGCGGACCGAAAGTACAGATAGTGACCGAGGAGGTCAAGGCTGGAAAACTAGCGTGTAAACCCAAAGGAGCGAGCTAGCGCAGTGAAGGGGGTTGCAACGCCGCGATCGCTGGGAGAGGAGGAAAGAAATACTACCAGCGACGCCATTTTGGAAAACCACTAGACCGTAGGGTGAGTAACAGAGAAATCACGTAGCGGAACCTCCGCACGCCCTTCCAGCGCGTAACCGCCAACGCGGATACAAACGCCAAACAGGACGGCGAATGACAACAATCCGCAGATTTGCGTGGTTGCGGAAAATCTGGCGTTGCTCCTTATGTGCAATCCAGACTTCTGAATATGACCTTTGACGGTGCCTATCTATTTGGTAAGTAAGCTGATGACAGTTTGGAGAAGTTGCAAACTTCCAAAGCGGCGGCCAAATCCCTTGGAGCTGCAATATGAGAAACCCCCCCATAGGTACGCCCTGCAGGAGTAGGTCCTTTCGCTTTTACTATGGTTTGGGAAAAGGCAGAGGACAGCCAGCTCAAAGGGGCCAGAGACGATTCACCCGTGGTAGATGGGTACCAAGTACGCATCCGCAGGTGCTGCCTTGCCTTCAGCATCTGTGTCAGCCGCTCCAAAACACCTCTGAGGTCTTACTACACAACAAACCAGTAGGAGGCAGGTTAACTCAACATCTAACAGAATGGCAGGCTATTACTTCAGATGCTTGGGCATTGGAAACAATTGCCCAATGTTACTGCCTGCCTTTTCTACTCACTCCTCAGAGTCATCCACCGGGGAACAACTCTTTGATGTTTCCAGACCCTCTCCTTATGCAGGAGATTTTGGACCTGCTAGAGAAAGGTGCTATACAACCAGTACCTGTAGCGGAGAGGAACAAGGGTTGGTATTCCCCATATGTCCTAATTCCGTAGAAGGACGGAGGAATGAGACCCATCTTGGACTTACGAGAATTGAACAAATTCCTCAGGAAAGACAAGTACAAGATGGTAACCATGATGGTAACCCTTTCTCAGATCCTTCAGGCCCTCCAACTTCAGGATTGGTTGGTATCTCTGGACCTTCAGGAGGCTTACTTTCATGTGCCAATCCATCTCAAGCACAGAAAGTACCTGAGGATCGCCATTAGCAGCTCTCACTAACAATTTCGGGTTCTGCCATTTGGGTTGACCTCCGCCCGAGGATTTTCACCAAGCTAATGGCGGTTGTGGCAGCAAGTCGCAGGAGGGGAGGGATTCATATCTACCCCTACATGGATGACTGGTTGATCAGAGCAGTGTGCCCAGAACAAGCTCAAGATCATCCTGATTATGTTTGCCACTCCCTCCACAAGCTGGGCTTCTCCCGCAACTTCAAGAAGTCCCACATGATACCATTACAGAAACTCCAGTTTATTGGAGCAGTCCTGAACACATCCCTGGGAAAAGCCTTGCCACCAGCGGTGAGGGCTCAAGATATTCTACAGATGGTAACCAGATTTCAAAATGCCGAGTATCTGCCGGAGAGGCTCGCCTGAGAATGAAGTCTCTCCAGTGGGCTCTAAGGACCCAATGGTCGTAATTGTCAGGAAAGATGTCACATCTCCTACAAATCCTGAACAGAGTCGCACGGGACCTTCAGTGGTGGGCCTGTCGGGAGAACATCTTGAAAGGAGAACCGTTTTGGCAACCATGGCCGGAGATAACAGTAGTGACGGACGCCTCACTCACGGGGTGGGGAGCCCATGCCAACGATTTGACCATCAGCGGTCGTTGGTCTCCATCGGAATCCAAACTACACATCAACCTATTAGAGCTAAGAGCAATCAGGCTAGCACTGAAAGCTTTCCTGCCATCAGTGCAGGGAAAAAAAATTCTGATAACGACGGAGAACACAGTGGCCATGCACTACCTCAACAAAAGAGGAGGTGTAGGGTCACTGCCACTGCGCTGAGAGGTAATGCAACTCTGGTTCTGGGCAATTCAATAAGGAATATCTCTATCAGCAATTTGCCTAGCTGGAGAGAAGAACATGGCGGATGCTCTGAGCAGGCAGACCACAGTCTAGTTCGGGAAGTCCTTCAAGAGATCTTCACCCTTTGGGGAACCCCTCAGTTGGATCTTTTCGCAACAAGTCTCAACAAGAAATGCAAATGATACTTCTTCAGGGAATTTCCCCCAAGAGGAGCTCTAGGAGATGCGTTTGTGATGGACTGGGAGTTTCCGCTTCTATACGCATTTCCTCCAGTCCCCGTCATTCCTCACGTAAGAAGGAGGTTGAGAAGATTCCGGAAAACCATGATCCTTATTGCCCTGGACCGGGCCAGGAGGACATGGTACCCGGATCTTCTAGACATGTCCATCTGTCCTCCGATTCGTCTTCCACAAAGAGAGGATCTTCTCTCGCGAGGGGAGGGTCAGGTTCTCCATCCGGATATCAGAACTCTCAACCTTCACGCATGGTTTCTGAAAGGCTCAGATACAAAGATTGGGACCTCCAGCAGGTGTTGCTTTCGGCCAGAAGACCTGCAACCAAATCACTATACAGCTGCTGTTGGAACAAATTCTGCTGGTGTAGAGTTAAGAATATTGACCCTTTTTCATCCCACACACCGTCAGCATTATCTTTCCTACTACACTTAGCAAATTCAGGACTACAAGTCGGCACAATTAAGGGTTATCTCGCTGCGCTGTCAATTTTCCAACGCAGGGCTGATGAACCCTTATATTTCAAGATGCCTTTAGTCATTCAATTTCTCAAAGGGTTGACTAATGTCTACCCTCCAACTCCTTTTCAAGTTCCCCTGTGGGACTTAAATCTGGTTCTAAAATGTCTAATGGGCCCTCCTTTTGAACCCCTCCATTCCTGCCCATTAAGATTTCTCACTCTCAAAACAGTTTTCCTAGTGGCTGTAACTTCTGCCAGAAGAGTGAGCGAACTACAAGCTTTATCTTGCAAACCTCCACATACTGTCTTCACCAAGGATAAAGTAGTCCTTCAAGTGAAGCCTAATTTCCTCCCAAAGGTTGTGTCAGAATTTCATATTACGCAGAAAATAACATTACCTTCATTCTACCCTCCCCCTCACCCTGGGAAAGAGGAGGAAAGATTGCACAGACTTGATCCAAGGCTTTGAGTTTCTACATCAGCAGACTTGCAAGACTTAGGCAAGCAGACCAATTGTTTGTGAGGTATGCAGGACATAAACTAAGCCTAGCCATCACCAAACAAACCATCTCAAGATGGATAATTTTAACTATCCTAGAATGCTATAAATTGTCAGGAAAAGATCCCCTCAATATCCGAGGGCTCATTCAACCAGGGGTATCGCAGCTTCGTCAGCTCTCCAGAGGGGAGTTCCAATAAAAGACATCGGTGCAGCTGCCACATGGTTGTCTGCACATACCTTTACCAGATTCTATAGTCTAGACTCCTCTAGCCAAGAAACTAAATTTGGAAAAGCTGTATTGAACTCTATGCACACTTAAACCGTACTAATGTTTACTCCCGCCTCCTGTACACATTACTGCTTTGGGAGTCTATCAAAGATAAGGAATACGTGGGAGGACACAATCCATTCGAAGAACAAGTTACTTACCAACTGTAATGTTCTTTCGACTGGATGTTCCTCCCACTTATTCCTTATTGCCCCTCCCATCCTTCCCCGCAGTAAAACCTCAGTTGTATTTGCAGCCTACGCTCCCTCAAGGGTACTAACCATCTCATACTGGACAAACATAGCACTTCAAAACGGAACTGAGCAACGGACGCTGCACGCAACTATTTATACCTATGATTATGTTGACGCCGATACAGAGGCCTCCGAGGAACAGGACATCGACGCGCAGCGCCCTCTACTGAAAAAAAAATACAGAGGCCAGCAAGCTGGAAATGAATATATCAGAGATAAGGAATACGTGGGAGCAACATCCAGCAACATCCAGTCGAAAGAACGTTACAGTTGGTAAGTAACTTGTTTATCTTCAGAAAACGATCAGGGAAAATTATTTATAAGAAAAACATTGTTTTAATTAAACAATCTGTGAAAATAAATTCATACATGCATGAACAGTATACACACAGAACAGACAGCAAAACTGATTGGACCTGAAAGAATAAAAAACAGCCCAAAATGCAACAGGAAAAATATCCAAGTAAAACACGCACCTCAGTCATACATATACTCCCTCCCACTCAACCTGATTGTGAAACAAAAATGAAAGTGAATCAAATTGTAAATTGACAAGCTTGAATGGCCAAGATCTTGGAAGATAGCATCTTCTGGCCAATACAGTAATCTTCAGCAACACCCAAACGGTTTTGACGTGTATGAAGGATTTGCAATGTCTTTGTCAGGGACTCATTTCTAAACACAATCGAAAAGCAGAGAAAAATTACCATCGGCACCCCAATGGCAGTGTGGGGATTCTCATTCCAAAAGCCCTGGATTTGCATGCAAATAAATGGAGTTAAAATATAGCACCACTGAGGTGTTGTTAACATCTACTGTACACCTTTTCCTTTATAAAAAAGGCATTTCACATTCAGCAACACCACTTTTCTTATTTACTCCAGGGTCAACAACACTTGTCAATAAGTGGCAGACTTTTTAAATGCTCGCAATGCAACTGGTACTCACGCTGGCCCCATAAAGACAGATTTTATCAGCTCTTTTACAGCTAGAAAGGATGACATCTCCCCTCCAGTCTTTTCACCCACCTCAGAATGGAGTGTGACGAATCCAGGGAATTCGTCCCTAGGAGAGTCACCCCGTTTAGGACTAGGGAGGTAAGCCTGCTCTTTTTAACATCCCCTTAGGAACAGGGAAAGCAGAATGTCACTGGGGTAGAACCTTCACCACCCCCTTACAGGACAAGGAATCCACAAGTCACCTTGTTACCACACCTCCCTTTAACTAAGTATTCGTTGGGGATTGGGTAGTATCATAATGTCCAGAGCCGTTTAAATGTGACCAACTTGGTTTTTGAGCAAGTTCTATTAATGCCCATCACTGGGATGGCACCAATGGTGTCTCCTCTCTTGTTCCAGGAAGGAAGTTGGAGAGAAGCAAAGAGCGTCAGCCTGAAGGTGAAACACAGAGGCCTGCGCTGGAGTGCAGAGGAGGGAACGTCTCCCTTCCTTTCAGATGCTGAACCGAGGAAGAAGCGAGTCACTGCCAAAGCAGCACACCATTGTCCTGACGTCTCGACTGCAAAGTCCAGTCTGACACAGACAGGAGGACCGAAAGAAGAGACCCGATCACAAAGATGTCAGAGTTGCAGTTCAGCAGTGAACAGAGACGCACCGCCCGACAAGCAGCGCCAGAGGAAAACAGGTACGCTGTAGATTGGATGACGCAGGGGGAGAGCGGTGAGGCACCAAAGTAGCCCAAAAGGGGCACACCCTGGAGGAGAACGCAACCAGAAAATTGGAAGGCCTGAGTGGTCAGACAGCCCATGAATGGCTGAACCTCTTTCTAAATCTTCCTGCCTCTACTTTTCAACCTTTACAACTTATCCAGAACAGGACTGCAAGACTTGTCCTTGACCTCAAGCCTAGGGATCATATCTCTCCAGCTCTGAAATCCCTTCACTGGCTTCCCCTGGCTGCAATTATCAACTTCAATACCCTCTGCATTGTCCACAAGGCTTTCTGGGGCCTGGGGCCGCTCTACCTCCAACATTCTCTTCCAAAATATCTTCCTTCACGAGCTATTCGCTCATCCACTTGCAACTTTCTGAGGGTCCCATGCTTCTCCAAGCAGAAAGTTGGGAGCAGATCTATCTCCTCGGCTGGGGCCTCCCTCTGGAACAGCCTCCCTGCCTCTCTCAAACTTGAGCAGAACCACCTCTTGTTTCGGAAGCAACTCAAGACCTTCTTTTTTCACTTGCGCTTTCTCTCTTCCTCTCCCCTGCTGATGTACCTGACTGTTCCATGCACTGGTCACTTGGTTACCCTCTGAACTCGGGCCCAGGCTCCTGCATGTCCAGTTGCCCTCGCACTGCCTCTGGGCTCCCCAGAACTTGAGGGTCTTTATCTGCAACCCTACAGTCCCTTCTCTATGCACTTATGAGCCACCCGCTGGCTGCACTTGTGAGTTAACTACACGTCCGCCTTGCCCTCCCCCCTGGCACTACTCCCCTTCCCTCTTCCCCACACTTGGGCGATCTGAATGACACAAGGCCTAGTAAGATCGTTATTTTATTCTCCCTTGTTTCCCCCTCCTTGTCTTGTCGCACCTAGAAACACTTGTGCACAGGCGAGATATAAATGCTACATCGTATCATATCATATCATAACCTGAGAATACCTAACAAGCTGGTGAATTCAACAAGAGAATCCAACGGCCTGAGAGACCAGTAAGCCTACGAGGGTCTGACTCAGAGAATTCCCCAGAATGTGGTAGAAGCCATACGATATCCAGATGACCTGAGAGGTCACATAGTCCAAGTGGGACTGAGCCACAGAATTTCTCACGTAGAGGTGCTAATCCATCTGAAAAGTCAGAGGAAGCTAAAAGACCCAGTAGGGGTGAACAAGAGACTGAATATAAAATCAGAACAAACAGTACCCATCCATAATCATCCATACTGTTTTAAAGAACAAGTTTAAATAACCAGCTATTCCAAGGTGGAGAAACACTTTTTGAACTGATAATAATGTTTGCATGGTGGTCCAGACTAACCTCCTCTAAGAAGAGAGTGAAAACTTAAAATACCCAACTTTGAACTGTAACAGCAGGTCAAAACCTGAGAGACAGAGAGAGAGAGGGAGATAGAGAGAGAGAGAGACAGAGACAGAGAGAGAGAAAGAGAGAGAGAGAGCGAGAGAGAGAGAGGGAGAGAGAGAGAGAGAGAGAGAGAGAGAGAGAGAGAGAGAGAGAGAGAGAGAGAGAGAGAGAGAGAGAGAGAGAACCAAGACTCAATTGGGTGGGTGTCAGAAACCAGCCACCAGAAGCCAAGTAGAATGGTAGCAAACATATTTAGGCAAAGATTGTGTTATTGAGTTTATTAGTGGTATGGATAGAGCATGGGATAGAATAGGTTTGGATGGAGGATGGACATTTTGTGAGACATCCTGATGAGCACCAGTTTGTTGTTTTCTTTTTAGTTAGGGAAACCCATCATCATAGCCATAGGGACAGTTAAGGCCTTCTTTAGTAAAACTTGTTGAGCCATGTCTTCTTGTTACGTCTCCGATGTGACTTACTACAAGTGGTTTCAGTTGTGCGATACGAATGACCTGAGATAGAGTCAGACCATGATAGACCTCTATATGTCTAATCCTATAAGCAAACTAACCCTTATAGGCCAGTGGGGTATTATACCCTCTCTATGTGCAGTACGAAAGTCCCCTCTTAAATGGAAAATCATCTGCAGCTGACCCCACCAGCCTCTCCCCTAATTCGCAAACTCCCTGGTGGATCCGAGGAGGATAAGAGTTAAACTCTATACACCCCAAGACACTGAAATTAGTGATTCTGGGTGTTAGGGAGAATTCTCTCTATAGGCTGAATTTCCTAACCTAGTGAGTCCCCAGCAGCTTTGCTGGATTTCTGGAGTTTGTTTTTTTCTCCTGCCAAGAGTGAGACTCTTTTTCTGCCACTCTTGGACATGATTTATGGTATTCCTTTGACTGTTAATGTGTTTTATGAGCTATGGGGTCCTTTACTCCATAGGGTCTCATGTGTTTTTACTATGTGTGTTACACAGCACCCTCCGTGCAGTGACACAGGGGTGTCATAGTGACACCCCACCATAGACTCCATACCCTGGGACTGACTACTGTCTCCCAGGGCATGTAAAGTCACCATTGGCTTTACTAGTCCCAAATTATTAACAGAAACCGGTACAAACCATCATATTGTGGACGTACTGGTCGGGGCAATTCGATTGCCCCGGGGTCTGTTAGTCGAGGGGGCACGTCTCCGTCTCCCCTGATCGAGTTTTGGCTGGTGGCAGTGGAAACTACTTTTTATATTCGACCGCGAATATATCCCTATGGGATTTTGCCATTGTTCGAGGCTACCAACTTTAATTATTTAATACTCACAGCCTCAAACATACCGCCGGTTTATTTAATTAATATTAATTCTCCGGTTGGTATTTTTTGCCAGGACTCGATTCTAAAATGGCGTTTGTGTTGTCTTCTGTGACTCCAACCCAAGTCGAGCCCTTTGTTCCACTTTTTGGCAGGCTTCTCCATAGAAGCCTCCAAAAGTGGTGCCACTCTGTCTGGGTACCACAGGGGGCGTGGGAGGGGGTTTAGGCACCCTGGACTGAGTTACCTTGGTAACTCAAGTCACACTCTTGTGTGATTGGCCCAAGTGGTGAGCCGGCCGGCTCACCACTTCGCATGTTTGATTGACAGCTAGGCTGAGTGAATGGGGGTATGCTGCATAAAAGCAGGGCTTTGGGGACTGGAACTTCAGAAGTCGCCACAGGACATGAGAATCCGACGAGGGAGAAGCTGAGCCGACCTACCATGACGACACCACCGGTGGAGCCCTGCATAACCGACTCACCACTTCCCGACGACAGAGAAGATCTCCCGGCTGGAGAGGCTTCTTCCCCTGACTGGTGGGCACACTAGATGTCGGCCTATGCACAGCATGTGAATCTAAGCAGATACAAGCATCAGAAATACGATTACGGTGAGTAATGTATCCCATATCTCTTTTACACCAAGCCCTGGTCAGTGTTTACTTTTTCTATTGTGTTCTCTTGACCTATTGTGAATACACTGTATACTGCCTAACTCTTCTTGAGGGAAGTCTGACTGCTCAGCCACAGCTACCAAGTGAATCTGTGTGGTACAGAATGCTACCAAGTGGGTTTACTGCCAAACACCTGTAGTCCTAAATCTTTTGCAGTGGTCCCAGATGGAACTGCACAGGTTTCTGCCTAACACTGGGGAAATTGCTCCTGGGATTTCAGGTCTGAACATGAGATCTCCTCCATCTCTCAAAATTCTCTTAGAGAGAATTATTAACAATCGGGCAAGGGCACACCAATGTCATCACGAGTCTTGATCACTTAGGTAGTAGTCCAGGTAATCTAGCCTTCCCTCATGCAGTGTTACAACCATATCGAGAAGGGGAGGACTTAGATTTTGAGGGTTGGCAACCCAGTTCCAGTGGGACAACTCACTTAAAACCTGCTTTTTAGCCCATCTACTAAAGGAAGAGTTACAACTGTACTATCAGATAATCAATTTGAGTGGGGCTACTCCTTTCACTGAAATAAAAACAGCCCTATTTGGAAAGGTCAGCCAGACGAGAGTGTTTCTTTCAGAGGAAGCTCTAGAAACCCACTTGCTTTCAAATAAGACCCAATGGATTTATCCCGGAGGATTCTAAATCTGGAGACACAGTAGCTGAGGAGAAAGACCTTACCAGAGGTTCTGGAAATACTGACCTCAAGTGTAGTTTATTAATGCTTTGGCCCCTCTCCCTCCAAAGAGCAGTCTTACAAACCTTAACCTTCCTGGAGATGACCATCCAATTCACTCAGGCCCATTCTCAGGCTTTCAGGTTCCTCAAAACCATGGGAAGCCCCCTGAGCCCCAGAGACACCACAGACCTTCTGGTCGGGATGCTCGCCCTTCCTCGACCAAGGACCAGGAGAATTCACCCTACTTTGTCCCAAGAAGGAAGGAAGAGATAGGCCGAAGACCAAGAACACCCCGTCCTTCCGTCCCCCCCCCCCAAATCTCGAGGGATAACAGAAGAGGCTGTTAGTAGCGCAAAGGTCATTCCTCCCACATTCCCCTCCTGTTTGAGAAAGTTCATTTTGGCACAGCGTGCCAGAAAAACAAACCCATAAAATCTATGGAGGTTGGGCAGGGATGGAGGAGAGAGTGAGAAGAAACCCAAAATGAGAACCTTGAGGAAGCACACACACTCTTGTGTTAGAACAGCCCTTTCAGGCTCATCGAAAGGTGTGAATAAATAAAACATGTGCTAATGCATTAATTGATTCAGGCATCCGACAGACCGTAATCCTATCAGACATGGTTTGTCCAGACAGTGCAGACTTAGGCGAAACCGTGGAGATATACCCCAAGGTCTTGCACACCTTAGAGGTCATGGGAGATCCAACAGCCCAGAGGAAGGACGTTGTCCCAGGATTACCCAAGGAGGTAATTATAGTTACTGGTTTCCCCACCTTCCCAGACCTCCTTCAACACAATCCCAAAGAAAGAACTGCAGAGAAATATTCCCTTTCATCACCTCCCTGTTTGTCATCCTGGTAGGAGTTCCGGAGGACACCAATGAACCACCATTGGGTTTGGGGAAGAGGTCTCTTTACTAGAGAGTACACCTCAGTAGAGGGGAGCTCCAAACTAATGAAAGGGGTATGTGGCGAAATCCACAGAATGTGTCCCTTCTCCCCTTAGAGGATTCTCTTGCGGATAGAGGGAGCAAGTACTGCTATAAACAGATTATATCCTTTTCATATTAGTAGGTCCAGTTTATGACCTACTGCCTGTAGTGGGTATGGTATCAACAATTGCGTTATGAAGACAATGTGAAGGTATGTATCGTCACCTCCCAAATATGAGAATTTACCCGAGGGCCACACAGCTAGCTCAGTTGGCCAGAGTCTATATCTGGAGGACTGGCGAGCCAATATGGGTGTGCTACGAATAGCACCTTCTCCACCCATTCTCGATGATTGAATTTCTAGATCGGGGTCACTCTTTATAGGAACTAAATACAGTAAGTACAGTGGCACACTTGTAGATTGCAGATTGAAATGCCTAAAAGGGAAGGTATTCTAACAGGAGTCAGACACGTCACACCTATAGGATTTAATCAAGTACTGCAGAAATAAGGGAAGCACTGGCACCTGCCATCATAGCATGAAAGAGGTATTAAGACGCTGTGCCAATGTTTTCTGCAGGTTTTCAAGTCTTTGTTAGACTTCTCTATGGAATTTGGACTGACTAGATGAGACCTGTGAAGAGACAACTGGGGCACTGTATTCTCTCTAGAGAATAGGGTGGTAAAGGCCAAAGTCCCACTTCCTTCCCATATTGATTATAGTTAGCAGTAAATACCCATTTGAAACAGGCTATTAGTTGGGCATATGCATTATTAAAAAAAAGTACCCGACAATCATATTCCGGCATTGAGAGTGTCTTGGGAGCATGACATAGGTATGGCTTTTTCTTCTAATCTATGGGAGGAGATCTTGGTGTCTCAACCCTAGGAATGTGTGAGAAACCAGAGGGTGTCTCACCAGCTAGTCCCTGGGACTCTCTCTCTCTCAGGTGGCCAGGGCACAGCCATCACCCTTGGATCCAGACCCTGGGGGTGGACCAGTGCGGAAGGATCACCTGGGTGAGGGGTCTTTGGGGAGTGGGGTGGGGCACGCGATGGTGAGACGTGGTATTCCCCCCTATTTTCTTTATCTGACCCAGCCTATTTTTTAGGATTCACTGAGGTCCCAACCCCACCCCCCCTTTACACAAACAGTGGGCTGAGGAAGAGAGTGACTGAGAGTAATAACACTAACTTTCACATATCATACTGGACATGTCCCGCTAATCGGTTCAGGCAAAGTCAGGCACTTGACTCCAAGTGCATTCACCTGAT
This sequence comes from Ambystoma mexicanum, assembly GCF_040938575.1. Classification (NCBI taxonomy): domain Eukaryota; kingdom Metazoa; phylum Chordata; class Amphibia; order Caudata; family Ambystomatidae; genus Ambystoma; species Ambystoma mexicanum. Next base: position 315,355,210 of record NC_090929.1, read on the forward strand.
ACCAATTAGCTCTCCTCACACAAATAAAAGGAAGAACCTAGAGATGCCCTCTGAGCAAGGCGGAACACGAGTATGAGCAGAACAAAGGCAAACCTACTGGAGCAGAGCAACGGGCCAAGGGACGAGAGCAACGTGTTGAAAACCCCAAGAGTTCCCCATTGGAGGTCCTTGCCTCAGACAGGCTGCGAAGGACATGCAGAGAAGGCCAAGTCCCACGTCAGAAGGCTGCATTGTGTTTCGAGGATGCCAGCGACCCTCCAGGGTGAACGGCAGAGTTGGGAAGGTGAGGTCAAGCCTGTGGTACTAACCTTGACTCGTGAATTGGAAATTGTAAAAACCAAGAAAGAAACGTACACAGCTGTTGCGTTGGCAAGCGACCTGAGAGACCGATGTGTGTTAAAGTTTGACGTAGCAACATTATATCGCAAGTGAAGGCTGCACGCGTGTGGATAAGATGCTAAGGCAGGCAGATCTGTGAATGAACTTTGAAGTAAGGATGGGCGTGAAATCAGCGATACTAAATAAGAGTGGTCCGGCGAAAGGAAGTAGCCCACTTGAAAGTCTCTGTGAAAGGTACATTGCTTGAAGTGATGAAGCAAATGAACAGCAAAAGTGAAGTAAGCAAAATTGACTCCTAGAGAAGGGCAGAGTGAAAGTAAACCGTGAATCTTGAGTTGAAGTGGTCCTGCGGTGGTCTGTAAAGAAAGCCACGCACATTCGAAAGTCTTCGACATCCTAAAGTGGTCCGAGCTCACCAGAGGGAGACCCAAAGTGTAATAAGCTTGGGCAAGGGAGCCCCCTTGCAAGTTTTTGTGGAACATTATTTGTGAGAAAGGTCTGAGCCCGACAGAGGGGTACATACGTGAACTTTTGTTGAAACATTATTTAGTAGTCAGGAAAAGAGACTTTAACGTGGAAGGCCTTGCGGGCCTCAATCCACGTTTTGGAACTGTTTATTGTGTTGAAAACCGAAACTGTTCCCATTGTGTGAGTGTCATGCTTGTGATACCATGCTTGCCCTACAGATGCCAACACTTGTTTAATTGCTTATAATGGTATGCATAGGGCATATTGATAACCTCAAACATTACACAGTATATAGGTCAGTGATTCGCTGAAGCCTTGGAGATGCAAACAGAGGGAGTCCTTCATTCATATGTGGTGTCATTGTCCCTTGCAAAAACATTTTGGTCAAAGGTAATGGCTTTGATTGACCAAGTTCTGGGCATCTCCCTGATCAAATGTCATGGCCCAGTTGGAGTCAGAAGATGCATTGTTGTATAACCAACAGATGAAATGGAGGGCCTTTGCCCTGCAAATGTGATGCGTATCCTCTTGAAATGTCGTAAGAACACTGTTTCTGAGTTACATTGTGAATGGGTGGACTGACTCAAATTGCAGGTTTTTAATGGGTGCTGCTGAAAAAGACAAGAATTGCATTGAGATCTTAGATTATTTGGGATGTTTTCCTTTCTATGGGCCTCGTTACGAGGTCAGCGGTAACCCGCAGGTGCCACTGGCGGTTTGCAGCCGACTCCGATACACCATTTCCAGCGCCTGACTTCCTGGTGCCACCGGACATTACAAGTCCCGACGGCGCAGGAAGTCAGGCGTCAGATTTGGTAAGTCCCTGTTCCCATGGGAATCGGAACACGGAAGCACCAGCACCTTTGCTAACAGTGCTGGTGCTTCTGTGACAACTCTGCCTACAGGGGCTGTTGTGCCCAGCAGGGTCAGACCTGCCCAGCGCAACTGCCCCTGCAGGCAGACTTGTAGTGTGGCGGCTCAGAAACAAGGGTGCAAGTAAGCACACCAGCACCCTTATTTCCGGACCTCCACACTCGTTATGAGGCCAAATGTCTTACTAGTGCATAATGGGGATGGGGATCTTGCATTGACCTGCTAAACTCTTGGTACCTTCCTGTTCACCCTTTTTCCTGTTTTGCCACACTTTTTTCCTACTTAAGCAGCCCTGCAGCCTCTTTTACTTTGCGGTTGGTGAGCAGGTGCAAGTGAATCTAGGACACGTGGCCTAAGCCCCATCCACCTTGTTAGCCCTGCCTCTTCCCTGCTGTTCTTAACTCTTAGATCAAGGGTGTCCCTCGCCCGGGTGTCCGAATTGAAGGGCAGACGAAGAAAAGGGCAATTTCTGTTTGGAACTGTTCGGACCTGGAGGCCCGAAACCCAGCTCAGACAACAGGTAAGCATGCACAGACATGTGTTTTCTCCCTCTGTCCCCACAGGCCATCCCCACCATCACCAGACAATGCCAACGTCATTGCCCCTCCTCTAAGGCACAGACTTCAAAATGCAGCAACCTCACCCACATCAGCCTCAGCCCATCAGCACCTCCTCACCGTCCACAGCACGGAAGTTGATACTTGCCAACCTCATCACTACACACGATTCTTGACGCCATCTTCATCACCGAGACCCGGCTGACACTCACTTCCACCCACATCCTAGACGTCCTTGTACCCGATGGCTATATCATTCAACACAGAGACCGGCTGAACAAGACGGGGAGACCTTGCAATCATCCACAAGACCTTGTGGCCCTGCACCAGGCGACGTTGACAACATTGGCTCCTTCGAAGTCCTCTGCTGCCACTTCCCGCTCTCCTATGGTCCATCTCATCTGTAGACCAATCAAACCCAAACACTTATTCGTAGACTTTGCCGACCTAGTCACCACCATTTCCTTCACGCACACCAACATCTTCCTATATGATTTTAACCTCCAAGGCAACAAGGCCACCAAACTGATGAAGGAAGCTCCCCTCTGCCTTCTCGACACCCTGAGTCTCACACAGCACATGAAAGAACCAACGCTGAGAAAGGAAATATCCTCCACCTAATCATAACTGCACCACCTTCCCTCCACTACAGCTCTCCTCTCCTGCTTGACTGGTCTGACCACCTGACCTTGCCTTTCAACATCCTGCACACCACGCCAGTCAAACACTCCCAGAAGAAACCCTTCTGACAAACCTTCAGGTCCTTCAAGAACTTCTCGGTGGAAGCCCTCACCGAAGACCTCGCCTATCTCCACCTCACATGGAATGAACACCTGCAACCAAACCGCGACTCTCGACTTGAAGCACTCAACGCCACCCTCTCAGCCTTCATCGACTGACAACCACCTCTGAAATAATGCACCTGAAAACTGAAACCGTCAGCACCCTGGTACACACAAGAACTCATCCTCAAAAAAAGAGTCATTAGGAACCAAGGGAAAACCTCCCGCCGCTCCAGGACCGCATCCGACCTGGCGCTCCTCAAGGAACTCCGAGCAAGCCGCTGACAACTAATCAACACAGCCAAGGCCTCCTACTATCAGAACACCAGCCGACAACAAAAGCAGAGCCCTCTTCAAAGCGGTCAAGCACTGCGTCAACCCGCTACCCGACCCTGCCATACCGCATTCCATCAAAAAATCCACTGCCATCAACACCTTCTTCATCGACTAAATCAGCAAGATTCGCCAGCACATAAATATCAGCTCTGCATCCACAGACCCACCTCACGTCCCTCCTCATGAAATCTCCACACCCTGGACAACATTCAAGACACTCTTTAGCACCTGGTAGCAACCCTTGCCGCCCTCAAAGTCACATCATATACAGACGACATACTCCCAGCATCCATCCTCAAGACCCTCCATGCACAAGCTCTCCTTCCCTACCAGGAGATCATCAACAGCTCCCTAACTCAAGGCACCTTCCGATCAACACTAAAGACATGACAAATCCTCCATCTACTAAAGAATCCCACTCTGGATCCCAACAACATAGGTAACTATCGCCCCATCACCCATCTTCCCTTTCTAGGGATGATCATCGAGAAAGCGGTAGCCGCACAACTGCAGAAAATCCAACAACCTCCTCCAAACCTACCAAACCGGGTTCACACCCAGATACTTGACATCTCAGCCCCTTTAGTCACAGTGGACCACCAAGCACTCAGAGACACCCTACATCAGTGCATGGGGATCAGCAACCTTGTCCTACTCTGTTTTAAGTCATACCTCGCCAACTGGCGGCAGTTTGTTCTGATGGACTCCTCTGGATCGCCAGTACTACCCTTCACCTGTGGAGTCCTGCAGGGTTCCATCCTCCACCCAGTGATCTTCAGTCTATACATGGAGCCGTTGGAAGCCCTCCTAGCCACACACAACATTCACATCCACCAATACACTGACGACACGCAGATCGACTCCATCAAGGACATCCACAGACTCCAAACCTGCCTCACGCTGATCCAGTCTTGCATGTCCATTGCATACATGAAGTTCAGCCACTCCAAGACCAAATTCCTACTCCTCACAAAAAACACAGAGCACCCGGACATACAGACCTGGCCATCAACCATGAACCTTGAGGGCTTCACATCCAAGCTCACCTCCTGCACCAAGTCCCTAGGTTTCCACATCGAGAAACGGCTCTCCAAGACACACACAGCTAAAAAAAAACTCAGACAGCCTGGTATCAGCTTTTGCTCCTGTGGAAATTCAAGCCTCCGGACAGCTTTAGATCCAGCGATCAAACACTGGTCCTATACCAACTGGTTGGGGGCAATGCCCTCTTTGAAAGCTTCCTGTCATCTGCCCTTGTGTCCTTGAGAAGTGTCCGGCACACGGCTGCACGCCTCATCAAGGGTGTACGCAAATACGACCACATCACCCCGGCCCTCATCGACCTTCACTGGCACCCACTGCATGCACAAATCACGTTCAAGTATTGCTGCATCATTTATAAGGCAGACGCCCTCATTCACCCAACTACCTTGCAGAGAAACTCAGCATCTCTGTCGGACAGCGGACCACCAGAAGCTAGGACACATGCAGACTTGAAATCCGCCAATGCAAAAAGGTAAGGACCAGAAAACAAGCCTTCTCTGCCTATGCCTCAAGACTATGCAACCTCCTTCCTATCAGCATCAAACTCGTCCCCACGCTCCTACAATTCAGAAAAGAACTCAAGACCCACCTCTTCAAGGAGTCACTCCTCAACACATAGTCTGTCATGTTGGCCACTAGTGAGTCAGGTGGCCCGCGCGCCCCCTGACTCACTAGCCACCGTCTGCCCCTCTCCTCCCTGCCACCTTGTACAGCTGTACCCCTCCTCTGTGCCGCTTTGTATCTTACCCATGCTGTCTATCTGTTCTGTTGTTACCTCTGTAAAGCACTCTGTTGCTTCTCGAAGCTAGGTCCGCGCTCAATAAATACTAAAACAATAATCATGTGGGCAGTTTTTGTGTAGGGATTTTGGATACACCAAAGGTTTCATTTCGAATGGATTGTGTCCTCCCATGTATTCCTCATCTTTGATATTCGTATCTCGTCAGCTTTGCTGCTTCGGAAATAAAATTCTCAGCAGAGGGCGCTGTGCACAATGTCGTGGCGTCGATGTCCCTCGAGGGCCGCCGTGGAGTGTTGATGTCACCAGTAGTATAAATAGCTTGTGCTTCGCCAGTTGGCTTCAGTTCCGTTTTTCCAAAGCTTCGCTTCAAGTAATCACGGCGCGTTTCGTTTTTCTACTGAAAAATGTATTCTTCTTCAAATCCTTCAACCCCAAAGTCAGGATTAAAAAGTTTTTACGACTGTGGGTCGAAAATGTCAATAACTGATCGCCACCGTGTCTGCCTTTGGTGTTTGGGTTCCGGCCACCGGACCAACAACTGCAAATCCTGTCAGTCCATGACTGAAAAAGCTCTCAGGGAACGCAGAGGTAAACTGGCAGTGGGGAGGGAAGCTTCGAAGGCTACTTTGAAGAAAGATAAGAGGTCCGGGGAGTCTTAAGGACTCCGCTAGGCATAAACATTCAAACAGGTCCCGGTCGAGGAGTCGGTCGAGACAATGTTCGTCTTGTTCTTTGAAGAAGGCGAAGTAGAGACGCCATAGGTCTCCCTCTTCATCATCATATACCTCTACAGAGGTAATCAAATGCCCGACTAGGTCGGATTCCCCTCATAAATGGAATGCCTTTGGGGTTGAGATGATGCAGATCTTTGAGAATACGGCCTCAACGCCCTCAAAAGAGTCACGCAAGAGCCATGCTCCAGTCGCTCCGTTGTACGGCTCACCGGGGCAAAGACTACTTCGGCAAAGGCAAGTAGTAAATCAAAGGTTTGAGATACTCGACCCGACAAAAAGGTGTCGAAGGTATCGACTCGTGAGTCGAGTCCATCTCCGATACCGTCGAAGAAGCTAAAACCGTTGAGACCTTTTACGAGTTTGTCGAAAAGCATTGTCGCTGATTGCTTCAACCCTTAAATCAAGGGCGTTTTCTGATAAATCGACCCCTTTCTTGAAGCCGTTTTCGACACCGTCGACGGAATCTTAAATTCCTTTCGAAGCACATGCCGATTCAGTAGAAAATTTTCAAACCTGTACCAAAGAAAGACTTTTTTAAGTCAATGTCCTCCATTTATGAAGAGGAAAGTGCTTCTGAAGAAGACATATCACCATTTGGAATGAGATTTGGCACTAGAGCGGGACCTGAAGAACTAATTGACCCAAAGTCAAGGATGAAGGACCTCTGTGACTCCCTCCAATCCGCTAGTGGTCTTGACACTTCACCAGGGCTGGAGTTTGGGAAACCTGACCCATCAGACCATGCTGCTCCAGGTTATAGAAACCTTATGAACAGAGTCACTGAGTAAATGGGTTGGAGTAGGGCCTCACCAACATATGAGCAGGATGACATGACAGACATCCTGAACTAGGGTTCCCAGAAGGACCCAATTTTACCTTTTCATAAGGCCCTTCAGAGTAAGGTGGTAACCAATTGGGAGGCCCCAGAATCTGGACCTGCTGTGAACAGGAACTTCTATAGGAAGTATAGACCATCTAGCAGCGATCCTGACTCAGCACCACCCTACACCTGAGAGTTTGGTGGTCCAGGCGGCTACTTCGACCAAACAATCTGCTTATCCCTCTATTCCCCCGCATAGAGACGATAAGAAAGTATATGCATGGGCTCGCAAGGTCTTTACCTTAGGCAGCATTGCCCTGAAGCCCACTAATGTTACCTGTACCTTGGCTAGATTTACTCATACCCTGTGGGACTGTGTTAGCATGGCGGCTGATCACATTCAAGAAGGCGAGGAAAGGGATGGCTTTCTGAATTTAGTTAAGGATGGCAAGGAGGCGATGGGAGTGTGTCTCCATCAGGACTGGATACTACTGACAGCATCAGCAGATTCATGGCTGCAAGCACTGTGCTGCGCAGATTTGCCTGGTTGAGAAAGTCAGGGTTTGCACCGGATGTGCAGGCCAGACTACTCAACATGCCCATCGACGGCTCAAGGTTGTTCGGCAGCAAGGCAGATTAGAACCTGGAGAAGGTGCAGACCTCTAAGGCGGCGTCTAAGTCCCTTAGCGCCTCCATTCGACAACCTCAACAACCTTATTCAGGCTCATCTTCCTGGAGGGGTCGTTCTTTTCCCTTCTATTCCTCAGTTGGTAGAGGAAGAGGACAGGCCGAACAAACGGGGCAAAGAAGATTCCCACGTGGTCGACGAGAAAGGCGTGCTAAATCAGCCCCAGCAGCGGCATCTGTACCATCAGCCGCTGCTGCAGCCGCCTCTAAGACACTCTGAGGCCTTGACCCACAAGACCCCGGTGAAATGAAATTAAATTAAATTAAATGATATTTTATTTATATCGCGCTCGTACACAAGTGTTTCAATGGGAGGCAGAATCTCTCAGCATCTGAACGAATGGCGGGGCACTACTTCAGATGCTTGGTCACTGGAAACAGTAGCTCAAGGTTACTGCCTTCCTTTTCTAAAAAGGCCTCAAGATCATCCACCGGGAACCAACTCTGTCAAAATTCCAGACCTGCTCCTTGTGCAGAAAATGTTAACCCTGCTAGAGAAAGGTGCTATAGAACAAGTACCTCTACCAGAGAGGAACAACAGTTGGTATTCCCTTTATTTTCTTATTCCCAAGAAGGACAGAGGATTGAGACCCATCTTGGATTTAAGATAGTTGAACAAGTTCCTCAGGAAGGATAAGTTCAAGATGGTTACCCTTTCTCAGATCCTTCAGGCTCTCCAACTCCAAGATTGGTTGGTATCATTGGACCTTCAGGATGCTTACTTTCATGTGCCAATCCATCTCAAGCACAGAACGTACCTGAGGTTCGCAGTTCTCACTATCAGTTTCGAGTTCTGCCATTCGGGCTGACCTCCCCTAGGGTTTTAACCAAGGCGATGGTGGTAGTGGCAGCAAGTCTCAGGAGAGGGGGGATTCATGTCTATCCCTACCTGGACGGCTGGTTGATCAGGGCTTGTTCATCCGAACAAGCCCAGGAACATCTCAGTATCACCTGCCACTCCCTAGACAAACTGGGCTTCTCCCTCAATTACAAGAAGTTCCATATGATACCATTCCAAAGACTCCAACTCATGGCAGCGGTCTTGGATACTTCCTCAGGGAAAGCCTCGCCCCCCGAGGTGAGAGCTCAACACATTCAGAAGATGTTAGCAAAACTTCAGAATGCCCAACATCTTCCGGCCATAGATTTTTGGAGGCTGCTCGGTCTCTTGGTGTCCTGCATTTTCCTGGCGCCAGAGGCCCGATTGAGAATGAGATCCCTTCAATGGGCTCTCAGAACTCAGTGGTCCCAATTTTCAGCGAATATGTCAGATCAACTGCACGTTCCGAGCAGAATTGCTCAAGACCTAGTTGGTGGGTTTGCGAGAACAACATTCTCAAAGGGGAATCTTTTTGGCAACCATGGCCGGAAATAACAGTAGTGACGGACGCCTCACTCACGGGGTGGGGAGCCCACACCAACAAACTGACAATCAGCGTTAGGTGGTCTCCATCGGAGTCCAAACTACACATCAACGTTTTGGAGCTGAGGGCAATCAGACTAGCGCTGAAGCCCTTTCTACCCTCTGTGCAGGGAAAGAATGTCCTGATAATGACGGACAACACAGTGGCCATGTGTTAGGGAGAATTCTCATTTCATGGCTAATTTCCCTTACCTAGTGTGTCCCTCAGCAGCTTTGCTGCATCTCTGGAGTTGTTTCTTTCCACTTGGTAAGAGTGTGAGCTTTTCCCCCACTCTTACTTGTATTTTGCTATGTGTTTTGACCTGTTTTTGTGATTGTGGGCTCTGTAGTACACCACTTTACTAGCCCCCTTCTTTGTGTGTGTCACACGGCACCTTCTGTGCAGTGGCATCGGGTTGTCGTTCAGACTCCCCCCGACTCCATTTCTGAGGCGACTACCGTCCCCCAGAAAAGGGTAAAGTTACCATTAACTTTACTTAGTCAAATTTAACCACAGGTCCAGTACACACCATCTTACATGGAGTGCTGGAAGGGTTAACTCTTAACTCTTTTTATCTGCACCTCCTAGATCATTGTTTCACTCTTTTAACATTTAGACATGGCTGGTGGCAGTGGTATCTACCCAAAATTTCTATCACGGTTATCTTATATAACCGTGGTAATATTGTAGGCTATTGTGTTAGCCTCAGACTTAAACCCGCTTGACCAAATCCTTTTTCGTTTGGCTCTGGTGCGGTTTATTCGCCATTTCTTTTTGTTAAACTCCTTCTTGTGTTTTACTTTGCGCGGCAAACTGTGTTTGCCTTCTTTGTTCACTGTCTTTTGGCGGGCTTCTACCTAGAAGCCCTCCTCAGGCGCCTGGGTGTCTAGGTGGGCTGAATGTGAGGGAGGGGTGTAGTCACCCCCTGCACAGGGTATCCTAGGAAACCCAAGTCACACTTTGACATGATTGGGCAAGGTGGTTGTCCGTGCTGGACAACCCCCCTGCTGGGGGATTGACAGCCAGGCTGTGTGAATGGGGGTTTTGTGCATAAAAGGCAGGTCTCTTGTGCTCGCCACTGGAACTACAAGGAACCGACGAGAAGTGGAGGAGAGGTCGACTGCTGCAACTACCCCGTACCGGTGAAGCCCTGCTGCAGTCCTGAGCTATCTACCCTTCAACGACTAAGAGGAGATCCAGTCTGGAGTCTTCTTCCCTTGAGCCTGGTGGGGATAACCAGCTCATCTTCTTCAGCCAGAGGTTGCCTTCGTGGTCCAAATTGCTGCACACTACTGTAGTGGTCCAGATAGCCACCTGAAGAACCTCTCCTATTTTTAAGGAGCACACCTTTTATTCAGTGTCGCTGCTTGCGGCCTCATCTCTGGGTGGTGCGGGCCCCCCTCATCGTCCTTCTTCGTGCTAAAGCTACAGGAAAGCGTGGGTCTGCGAGAAACCAACAGGAGCAACTGCCGTGGCACCAGCTTCGTTCTTTGAGAAAGGTACTGTGTCCTGTTTGAGGAATATTGGGTGAAATCCCTATTTCTCTACTTTAAGGCTTGTCCTTACTTTTCCCTCCTTCTTATAACTTTTGCTTCCGAACATTGACAATATCAAGTACTCTTGGCAACGTTGAATCTCGAACTGTCCGACTGTGTGATCCTCGACAACAGGCACCCGGTGTCACTTGACTTTGGCTCCGGCCCCTTGACTCTTGTATTCCTGTCTATGTGTGTTCTTCGATTCTGTCTGCCTAACCAACATATTGCCTGTGATTTTTGCCCCCAACTCTCTCTGGGTATTTCGGATGCAAAGTGTGTTTCTACCCCGGTAGCATTTCTTTCCACGGATACGCGTTTATCTAGTAGACCGAACTTTCAAAAAGTGATCACAATTGTATTCACGGTAACGTGTTCTGTTTCATAACACCGGTCCATTCAAACACAGGGTACTTACCTCGAATAATACTGTACAAAGGGAATTGGTTAGTTGTAGTATATTTTACGTGTGGTTTTTGAATTACTAGAAGTGTCGTGTTAATAACAAATGGTTTAAAAATAAATGTACTTATATTTTTTACCTGAAACCTTGAGTCAGTGTTTGCTTGAGTCACAGTAATTGTGGTCCCTTTGTGTAATCTCTGCTACTGCTCATATACTCTTGAGATAAGCCTGGCTGTTCCGCTACTGCTACCACTTTAACATAGTAGTACAGGCTTGTACCAAAGGTAAAACTTGTATTGCCACATGTACTCTTAATTGTGTGCAGTGGTCCCTAGGGGCACTGTACAGGATTCTGCCTAACTCCATGTACTACCTCAACAAGAGAGGAGGTGTAGGGTCACTACCACTGTGCAGAGAGGCAATGCAGTTCTGGTTCTGGGCAATACAAGAAGGAATCTCTCTATCAGCAGTTCACCTAGCCGGAGAGCAGGACACGCGGCGGATGCTCTGAGCAGGCAGAGCACAGTCTCCCACAAGTGGGAACTAGCTCAGGAAGTCCTTCAAGAGATCTTAATCCTTTGCAAAACCCCTCAAGTGGTTCTTTTCACGACCGGTGTCAACAGGAAGTGCGATCAGTACTGCTCAAGGGAATTTCCTCCAAGAGGAGCTCTAGGGGACGTGTTCATAGTGGACTGGGACTTTCCACTCCTGTACACGTTCCCTCCAGTCCCTGTGATTCCACACGTAATCAGGATGTTGATAAAGTTCAGGAAACCCATGATCCTAATTGCCACGGATTGGGCCAGGAGGACGTGGTACCCAGACCTTCTGAACATGTCCATCTGCCCGCCAATACGTCTTCCACAAAAGAGGATCTTCTCTCGCAAGAGGAAGGTCAGTTCTCCATCCAGCGGTCAAGACACTCAGTTGTCACGCATGGTTTCTGAGAGGCTGAGATATAAGGATTGTGACCTCCCGGGTGACGTAATGGAGGTTTTGCTTTCGGCCAGACGGCCAGCAACCAATTCCTTGTACTGGTGTCATTGGAATAAATTCAGTAACTGGTGCAAGGACAAGAATGTGGACCATTTTCAACGTGGCACTCCTATGGGGCTTTCTATTCTATTACATCTGGCCAATCTGGTGTTCCAGATTTGAAGAATAAAAGGATACCTAGCGGCGCTTTACATTTTTAAGCACTCCTCTGAAGATGTCTCCTATTTCAAAATACCTTTAATTGTTCAATTTCTGAAGGGAATCACTAATGTGTACCCTCCAGTCCCTTTTCAGGTCCATGCTTGGGATTTAAACCTTGTGTTAAAGTTTCTAACTTGTATACCTTTTGAACCGTTACATACCTGCCTGTTAAGACTCTTAACTCCGAAAACTGCCCTTCTTGTGGCATTAACATCAGCCAGCAGGATAAGTGAGTTTCAGGCTCTCTCATGCAAGCCTCCTCATACTACATTTCATAAGGATAAAGTCCTTAGAGTCAAACCATCATTCCTGCCGAAAGTAGTCTCTGACTTTCATCTGTCGCAAAAGATAACACTCCAAACGTTTTACCCTCCTCCTCATTTGGGCAAGGAGGAAGAGAGGCTGCATAGACTGGACCCAAAAGGGGTACTGAGTTTTTATATTGCGGGAATGGCAAAATTTCACCATGATGACCAACTTTTTGTGGGATATACCGGCCATAAATTGGGACTAGCGGTAACTAAACAAACTATATCCCGATGGATTACACTGGCTATTTGAGAGTGCTACAGACTTGCTGGAAAGGACCCGCCGGAAGGGATTCGAGCTCATTCCACGAGGGGTATGGCAACTTCTGCAGCTCTTCAAAGGGGTGTCCCTGTAATTGGCATCTGCTCAGCGGCAACTTGGGCGTCAATTCATACCTTTGTTAAGCATTATTGCTTAGAGTCTTCTTCTTCCCAAGAAGGTCTTTTTGCAAAGGAAGTCCTTCATTCAATTCACGATAAACCTAATTAGTACTCCCTCCTCCAAATTGTCACTGCTTTGGGAGTCTATCAAAGATGAGGAATACGTGGGAGGACACAATCCATTCGAAGAACAAGTTACTTACCAACTCGTAACGTTCTTTCGACTGGATGTTCCTCCCACATATTCCTCTTCGCCCCTCCCAGCCTAACCCGCCGTACAATTTATGTGAATTACACTCTGGGTTTCCTGAGAGCTTGCGGTCGGGGATACGCCTGGTTAGTTCCTCGATTGATACAACGAAAAAACAGAACTGAAGCCAACGGGCGCAGCACAAGCTATTTATACTACTGGTGACGTAAACACTCCACGGTGGCCCTCGAGGGACATCAACGCCACGACATTGTGCACGGAGGCCTCTGCCGAGAAAGTTTTTTCCGAAGCAGCGAAGCTGACGAGATACGAATATCAAAGGTGAGGAGTACGTGGGAGGAATATCCAGTCGAAAGAACGTTACCAGGTGGTAAGTAACTTGTTCGTTCCTTTGAATTGGTGTCCAACTTCTGACTCTTTTTTCTATTAACCTTTTTTCTCTCTCTTTTGTGGTTTCGACTAACGGAAACAGTTTATGTATATGCATGTACACATATTTTTTCTTTAGCTTTCTTATGCCAAACTTTACATTTAATAAAAATCTGTTTTCAGTTTTTCTATTTTTGGCAGATGAATGCTGCCAGGGATCGTTCCAGAAATCGGGCAGCAATGCAAATCTGGTGCGCCTTATCTCATATGTCAGCGGGACACTACCGGCAAGGAAAGAGCAGCAGATCTGCCACAGATCAACATTCATCCCATTGTATATGGGGATGCTCTTTGTTCTATAGCAGAAACTCCTGCAGGCCACCTCTGCCCATATTTTACATGTGGGCTGGTTTACAAAAATGAAGCAATCCATGCACAGAATGCAGGTGTTTTGTCCACACAAAGTTACTTTAAATATTCAAAACACAGAATGTGACTAGTTCTTGATGCATACAACTGTCCGTTAAAACACATTGTCAACTGATACTGCGGTGAGCAGAATGTATTCTATCTCCTTTTTATTGGGAGTGGCCTAGTAGCTTGGTGTCCGAACCCTAGTGATGCCAACACTTGGTTAATTTCTCATAGTGTTATGTAAATGGCATATAAATACAAGTTACAACGAACGCTGCGCAGTGTGCACAAATTACTTACCGCGGGTCCGCGGCGTCGCTGCTGGGCTGGTGTGGCCTGGTGCTGCAGCAGCACTCCTCCTCCGGTGTGCTGATGTTCGGCCAGCGTCGGGAATCCGGATTCGAAAAGAAAGGGTCGGGTGTTAAGGCGGCGCAGGCGCACGCACACACCCTGCGCCGCCAGTAGATACAGTGGGCCTCATTACAACCTTGGTGCTAAGTGCACCAACTTTACCACCATGGTGTAAACTCCGTTTACACCATGGTGGATGGCGGATTTACCGCCCCATTCCAAGGTGAGTGGGGCGGTAAATCCCCATTTCCCATTTTCCCTTCCCCATTCCCATTTTTGCCCAATAGGGCATAATGGGAGTGGGGAAGGCGCTAATTACGCCGCCGTAAATTACGGCGGCGTAATTAGCACCATGGCAGGTTAGCGCCATGTATTTTAACGCCTGCTAAAAGCAGGCGTTAAAATCAGAATCAGGCGTTAAGGGTTAACGGTGGCGTTAACCCTTAACGCCTGTGTTGTAATGAGGCCCAATATGTCATTGGCTGTTTGCCAGCCAATGACATACTGTATCCAGGGCAGAGGAGGGAGCGATTAATAATATAAGTGCACTGTTTGCGCACTGGCGGGGCCACCCCTGAAGCGCCCCGCCAGGCCTCTAATTAAAGGGGCTACGTAGAGTGCGTGGAGCTACGAGCTCCAGGCACTCAACTATAAAAAAAAAATACTAAATTGGGACGCGCCCCGCTGCCGGGTGGCCTGTATACACACTGCACACTGATTGTTTCCTTGCCACAGCGCCCCCGCGCTGTTGGCAAAGGAAATGCAGCAGCATCTGGGCTAAAAGAGATTCAATCAGAGAAGTTCTCTGATTGAATCTCTTTTAGCTTCTCTCTCTTTTTCTGGGGGGGCGGCGCCCGGCCGCCCTATTATAGCAGCCGCCACTGGGCATATTGATATTCTCAAACCGTATTCATTTTATGGGACAGTGCTTCCCAGAAGTGTTGGAGACGCTGCGAGACGGAGGGGGTCATTCATTCATAAGATTTGGTCGTTGTCCCTGCCAAAAACATCTTGGCCCCATGTAAGGGCTTTGATTGACCGAATTCTGGGGATTTCCCTGGACAAATCTCCCTAAGTAGCTCTATTGAGGATCACCGAGTCAGAAGATTAATTGCTGTCCAACTAGTAGACGAAAAGAACAGCCTTGGCCCTAATAATGTGATATGTGTCAACTTGCGACTTTGCAAGAGCACTTCTTATGAGTTACACTCTGAATGGGTGGATTTAATGACTAAAACTGCAGGTTTTGAATGGGCTCTGCTGAAAGAAATTGGAATCTTAGATTGTTTTTCATACGTTACTTTCGATCGAGGCTATCGTAACAGAAAAAGCAAACACACTGCTATTTTTAAGCACTTCTATTGTTAGCTGCACACTGTACATCTTCAGAATAAAATGCTTTTAAAATATGCCGTTTGAAAATTAAATGACCGCATCAAAACTCTCACCTACTGAATCCCAAAAATGAAGTACACTTTATCATTTTGTAACTTTAGTTGACCAAATAGGATAGGACATTTTTCAATTTCTTATGTTCAGCATTTATTTTCCTATTTAAGAGGAAGCCCATCTTTTTTATGCTATATTTAACCAACTAAATCATTTCCTATAAAAAAGTAAATGTCAAGCTCTTTTGAATGACATTGGCCTATTATATTATCCTCACTTCACGTCTTACTTGCATGCAGAACGTTTCTGAAATAAGAGTTTTAGCCATTTTGTAGTCTATATGTTTCGAACATGGAATATACAAAATACACCATTATTAACTTGTATTATGGATCAATAACATCAGCCCAGGGTTTTGGTGACTTTTAACAACAATTCTCCATTCGGCCTCATGATTTATTATGACACTAAACGCCTTGATCGCATTATGGCATTATAGTACTGCATGCATTTGCACATTAAAACCACTACAGGGATGATTTAGCACCGTATTAAAGATTTCCAACATAATATAACATGACACAATTCATCACTATCGGTTATGTGTCGACAACTTGCTGTTCTAAATCTAAATTACATTCACTGAACTTTTGTCAATTTTTATGTTTGATGTGCTTGTGCAGTAAAATACACTTAGAGAAGACTAGGCTAGCTATCGCTGGCTGAGTGTAATTCGTCCTTGCCCTGCAGCTTAGCCAACGCCTGCTGCGATAGTTTTAAAGAGCATGCAGCATGATCCACCAAAGGTTGGGTAAGGGAACCAGCCTTCATCCACGCCCTTGCTTCTGGATCATAAATGATGACACCTTCTTCCTTTTTCATTTGCCGTAGGGAGCCTCCTCCGAGGATATATAGTTTCGATTGTCTAGCAACAATGCTGAACTGGCAGCAGTCGAAGGGGGAATCCTTCAGGGTGTTCCACTGGTCAGAAGCTGGACAGTAGTATTCAGTTTCAGTCACAGGAATCCACTCCTTACCCTTTAAGAAAGACGTATCAGTCAATTAAAGGTCATGATGTTTTAAGAAATAGAGAGGGACAGAGAGAGGAAGACAGAGAGCAGTGAAAATGCGCAGAGCAAGGCTATTTATTGTGTGGCACTTCAGATGTTTTGGACTTCAACTCCATGATCCCTAACTAATTTAGTCAGTGGTGAAGCATCATGGTAGTTGTAGTCCAAAGCATCTGGAGGGCTACATAGTGGGTAAGAGACAGAGTGAGCATATATTCACTGAAAAACGTGTTTACGGTTAAGATCTAGCAAACATTCTGTACTTGAATAATATTATAGCCATATAAATGTTCTGAACAGACCTCAGTCGAGTGACATTAAGATAAGATACAAAACCTCAAAACCCCCAAGTTTTGCCTGGTAAGTCTAGTTACACAACCTTAAATCCACACCAACACACTATTCAGGACATCAGTGATAAAGTTATCAATAATCAAAATGATGCTATTATTTGACAACTGTCTTACAGACAAGAATACCTAACATTAATAATAAATAAAAACCATTTCATGCTGATTTTACACTTCATTACAATAATCAATACATTTTTTTTCTCATTTAGTTTTTGTATTGTGGATTACTGTAATAGAAGTGTAAAACAATGTGAAATGGTTTTATTAATCGACAATGTTTATTGTTGCTCGTAAGACAAGTGTCGAATAAAAGCATTATTATTGATAAAGTTACCATTTCCATTTATGGTGATATCACATATTATATCACTATTTATATCGCTATTCTGTACATTTACGAATAATATTTACATGTCTACAGGAAATATGGGTCACAGCCAAGGCAGCAGTCTATATTTATTGCCCATGTGATCTATGTATTTGATAGTCCTATGTTGTGTGCAGATACATTGCACTTACCATTCATATGCACCAGACAAAACCTGCAGACGATTGTTGTGGCCCATGCTTAGTGCATGTGTAATGTACAGGGGTCAAGTCCTAAAAATTTAAGTGGGGGTACTCATCAACAAAGTCAATGGGATGTGACGTCACCATAGATTAGCATACCAAGGTAAAATGTGCACATTTCATTAAATTGGCTTTGTAGAACCACCCAAATTGCACAGGACGAGTGGCATTTGCCTTTCATAAATTCAACACACACAAAACCAATACAAATGTTTTCCCTGGAACTTGCAGTACTGAAATGGGACATTAAAGTAATTTTTACTCTGGTTATTTAATGCAGTGGTGAAGCATCCGCCCTACGACCCTGACAACTGCAGGTGGATCCCCAAGGTCGGCTTTAATTCATACATTCAAATTGGATCTTCAATGTTTCAAATTTAGGTGGGGGTGGGTGGGGACTTAGTCCACCCTCTAAAAAAAGTGGGTGGACTCCGTCCACCCGCGTGTACCCTCGACTTGAGCCCTGGTAATGTATGTGTGTTTGGTACAGATGCTGCATGTTTTCATACCATGCAAATGAACCCCATATGGCCTGTAGCCAACCTCTGCGCCCCACGTTTAATTTATGTATACACACAGTGTGTGTGTGTGACTGACGCATGCATTGAACATTAGCTGCTAAGGAGGTCTGTCAGTTTTGTGAAGTGAGTCTGAGCAATATAATTTAGATACACCTAATGTGGCCTGCAGCCTTTGGTTGCGGTTCTCATTTGCTGAATGTGCCTTGTTTATTTATTGTATTTGTTGGTAGTGCCCAGACCCGGAGGTATCACAGTGCTAGTGAAACTTACAGTGCAGGTTACAATGAGGTCACACAGGGCCATAGTACATTACAGGTGTTGTGACAACGCGGTTACATTGTAGTCACAAGTCAGGAAAGTAAGAAAGGAAGAATTTCAAACTTTACATCAGAGACACTGGGCAGCAAAGAGATATTTCATTGCAGACAAGAAAGGTTACGAACGATAGAGGTTGTTAGGCATATTTGTTAAACAAGGGCGTTTTAACTTTCTTTGCAGAAGATCAGATAGGAGGGTTCATCTTGGTGCCGGGGGAAAGAGTTCCATAGTGTGGGGACGATGACAGTGAAACATAATCCTCCAGCTCTTTTTCAGTTGAATCTCGGGGTCGTTAATGAGGTGAAAAAGGAGGATCGCAGGATGCGGGCGTTGGGCTTTTTTCCAATGCAACCGGCAAGGTATGGGGGGCAGAGTTGTGTAGGCATCGGTGTGTAATGGAGAGGATTTTGAACTCAATACGTGCCTTAATTGATAGCCAATGCGCGTCACGTCTCAGTAGCGAGATGTGATAGGATCGTTTCAATCCTGACACAGCCCAGAGTGTGTTGTTTTGGATCAGCTGAAGTTTGTTAGTGTTCTTGGTGGAGGTTGGCATTACAATAATCTAGTTTGCTGACAATAATGGCCCTTGCCAACCTAAGGCAGTTGTTGGGTGTAAGGAATTTTCTGTAAACAGTGATACGTTTTGTGAAGTAGGCTGCAGAGGCGGCAACAGCCCTGACGTATTTGTGCATGTTTAGCTCAGAGTCAAGATAGACTCCCAGAGATTTTAACGTGGTTCAAAATAGGGATGGTGTTCCCTTTGATGCAGAAGGAGGCAAAAGCGGGGCTGAGCATCCCACAGTAAGGAGTTCTGTTTTGTTATCATTCATGCAGAGATGGTGGTTAGCCATCCAGGCTTGAATGATGCTGTAAACCTGGTTGATATTGGCAGAGTCCAGTAAGTGGTTACCAGTGAGCTTGAGGAGGACCTGCATGTCATCGGCAAAGTTTGTGTACAGGATGTTAAGGCTGTCCAGGTGGTCAAATGGGTGTTTGGTGTACATATTGTACGGTGTAGGTGAGAGAAAGGACCCTTGAGGGACCCCATATGAGACGCGGATGGGGTCAGCTGCTTGATCACCAGCAAAGACTCTGGAGGATTGTTCACTCAAGAAGGACTGATCCAGTTAGCCGCTTCTGTGGACAGGTTAAAGGTGGCAGTGAGGTGGTGACATATGATATTATGATCAACAAGATCAAAGGCTGTGGAGAGGTCAAGTAAAATGAGAATAGCGAGATCCCCAGCGTCTCTACTTTGATCCAGTTGGATCTTGAGGTTGAGGAGGGCCCATTCAGTGCTATGTCTGGGTCTGAATCTGGATTGGCGGATACCAAGTAGATTGTGGGCTTCTAGGTGGGTTTGCAGTTGGGAGTAGGCGATGCAGTCAGGAATTTTCACGAGGTAATGCACTGTCATGATAGGGTGGTAATTGGTTGGGAGGATAGGGACCAACAAGTTATTCTTTTTCGGAGAGGCGTGGCCCAGGCTTCTTTGATCGAAATGGGCACCGAGCAGGTAATGAAGGAAGCGTTGATAAAGTTGGCAATGGTGGGGGCAAGGCAGTCTCTGCACATCTTGATGAGATGAGCAGGGCAGATTAAGGCGTTGGATGGTGATGAGCACATCCGCTGCGGAAATGAGGGTGATGTGGAAGGGGGGGCGAGGAGGGAGTAGTGGGGGCGAGGTCGGAGGGGGTGTCAACTTCGGGTTTGGGGAGCAGCGCTTTTTTGAGGATCGTTTTGTTTCTAAGGTTGTTGGGTTTGTTATCCTGGGCAGATTGTACAAGGAAGCAGCTAGCTTTGTCTTTGGGGAAGCTTTTTGTAGTGGGGGCTGGGGCTTCCAATTCCTTAAGGATTTTGAAGAGCTCTCTGTTGTTGGAGCACACATCATTTATCTTGGTATTGTATATGCTAGCTTTGGTGGCGATGACTGCTGTTTTGTAGGTTGTGCAGTGAAGCTAAAGGCCTCTTTGTTTGAAGGAGAGGGATATTGTTTCCAGAGATGTTGCTGGGCACATTTGAGTTTACAGAGGGAGATTAGTTCCTCTGTGAACCAGTTGTGTTGATTGCTTTTTTTTACATGTCGTGGTTTTGAGGGGGGCGTGTAAGTCAAGTGCGCTGAGAAGAGTGAAATTGTAGGCGTTACAGATGGTTACGTGGTTGGAGCTATCGGGTTGCAGCTCAAGGGAGGAGAAGAATGTTGATGGTGACTTGGGGGTTAGCTTCAATGTTGGCTAGTAGTACTCCATAACCTGGCAGAGGTGGGGGAGGGGATGCTCTAATGGGGAGCGAGGATTTGGAGATAATCACTACTCCTCCTCCTGGGGTGGTGTCTCGGTTGATTCTAAGGACCGAGTAGCCGATGGGGAGGGCGATGGATAGAGAGGGACCAGCATCTACATGCAACCAGTTCTCAGTGAGGGCGAGAAAGTCAAGGTTGTTTTCTAGTAAAAAGTCATGTCAGGGACATATGCGCAGATGTAAGCATTAATGAGGGCACAAGCAAGGTGTTTTGGGCTGGTGATGATTGGAGTGTCTGGTGGGGTGAGGGCGGCGGCGGCCTTGAAGGTGGTCTTGGGGGGGTGGTGACTGTATGAAGTGGAATGGGGTGGGCCTGGTGGTTTGAGTGGTGCTGATAGCAACAGAGCGAGGGGCTGATTTGGGAGCATAGGTGCGGGAGCGGAGAGACACTCCGTTCGAGTGGAGCCTATGCAGGCTAGATGGCTGGTTTTAGGTGGGTGGGTGCCATCGTTGGTGGCTTCGGGCAGAACGGCTTTGGTCGTTAGCGACACGTGTCCTGGGGTGGTGGTAGTGCATTTGTTAAGGTTGCGTTGGAGGGGGTTGGGATGATAGTTGGTAGGAGACGGGGGGCACCAGTGTGGGAGCGCAGCCTGTGGAGTCTTGAAGTACCAGAGCAGGCTCATGGTCTCAGAGTGGTCCTGAAACTGTTAGGGCTGGACCTCTCGGTGGGGAATCCAGAGTAGTGTACGTGGCAAGTTTGGGGCTGGTTGGGGAGGGGATGGAAGAGAAGGTGTGGGGCAGGCACAGTGGTGGGTGGCCTATTTTTCCTGGGGACGTGGTAGACGTCCGAAAGGCAGGGCACTGGGGAGAGGTGAGCCAGGATGTGTTCTACTGGGGAGATGTGCTGTGTGGTGAGCAGCGCTTGTCACAGTACCGGTCAGTTGCCGACAGCTGGGTGAGGGTGGGGCGGCCCATGAGGAGGGAGTGAGTCAGGCATTCCAGGGGTGCATGGGTTTTGCGGCATCTATTCTGGAGGGTTCAGGTAGTGGAACAGTTGTAGAGGGGGGCAAGGTGCCAGTTGTAGGTAGGCCGTTGTCATTACTTATTGGCAAGGCGTGATTGGTGGGCAAAGTGACCCTGGTGGGTGATAGTTCAGCAGTTTCATCAGGTAAGAGGCCGGTCAAGTGCAGATCAACAAACAGTGATAGTAGCGTAGGTCCAGTCTTAGACATAGAATGGTTGAAGTACAAAGAATTGGAAATAGGCAGATTGTCAGGCGTGATCATTTCCATGATGTGGTTGAAGTACAGGTCTATGGTTAGTGGCAGTAGGACAGGAGCAAGTTTAGGCAAAACATTGATTACATGCATATTGATAATGAAAGGCAGTAGGTCAGGCGCAATCAAGAGGCAACAACAATTCCCATGCAAATCAGCGATAACAGACGGCAGGTCAATGTCAATCATGGGCAAATGGTGGTTGAAGTGTATATTGATAATTTTGGGTAGTAAGAGGGGCAGGTTTTGAGAGCGATTGCAGGGCATCAGTGTTAGGCAACACAAGAAGGCAGTGCCGGGTATTGGTAGCACGTGTTATATGCAACAAACTCTGTACCCCACACGTGAGCCTAACATCGACCAGTGAGAAAGGATATGGCCCACAATTAGTGTTATTATATTCTTTTGTTATGGTCGGGTCTGACCACTCAACTGCTTTGTTTTGTGTTTGGGTCTGGCACATGTACCATTTCTATTTCGTTTGTACTTTTCCACTTGATTGTACAATCAATATGCAGCCTCAGTAGAAGAGCCAGTCGCTCGAAACACGTGTCAGGCTGCATCCTTCTTTTATTAGATTACAAATCAATTGATTTTAATATTGTTTGTGCGCGCAGTGTGTTTGCAAAATAACCCTTCTTTGCATTAATTACTTGGTGGATAACTTGGCAGGTTTCCACTACCGCACTCACCTGCAGCCCGCTCAAACCACTCAAATTGTGTGGTCCTTGCGCAGAACCTCGCTGTCCTTTTACTGCCAACCTTCAGTTTTCAGAACCGAAATTGGTCTGTAAGATATCGGGCTCGCTGGGTCCCCCTTCTTAAAGATAGGGAAAATAATGGCCTTGTTTCAAGAGGGAGGATAATGATCCATCTCCATACAAGCATTACACACTACTGTTAGTAGCGGGGCCCACAAATCTATGGGCTCCTGAAACAGGTCCGAAGGAATTACATCCGGACCTGGCACACGATTACGGGCTTGCTGGCTAATTGCTCGGGACACATCTTCCAACTTAAACTTCAAACAGGAATGACTCTGGCTAGGCCTATCCACTAAAGTCCCTCCCCTGACCAGGTTCCCAAAATGCTCCAGCCATGCTGCCTCATCCACATGGGTCCCGCTTGACCTTTCCATTATGGATTGAGAGGTACCCCCCCTTCACATATTCCCAAAAAGCCTTCTGATCATTACGTTTGGAAGCGTCCAGAAACCCTCCCATGCTTCTCCTTCAACCTCCAATTTCCTTCCCTTAAGCCCTCCCCCCATAGTTCGCTCTGGCTTGAGCAATCTCGCTCCTACTTCAAACCGGAGCCTTAAGGGCTTTCAGCAGTGCTCTCTTAGCATCTTTACAGGCTTCGTCGAACCACCCTCGCTCCCATTCCTCTTAATGGGTTCCAGTAAGCTATTGGAGAAGGCCCCCAGAAGTTCCACAAAGTGATCTACGATCACCCCCGGGGTTGAGGTGTCATTGAGAATACCGAGAATTAAAGCTAAATTCTCTGATATAGTCAATATGTGCAAATTGGTGTCTCTGATCTTTTGCCATTTAATTCTCCTCGTACAGGGAGCCTGCACCTTTACCGGGCACACTGAAAGATCTCGAGAGCCCTCCTCCCCCAGCACCCCTTTCACTGTCAGACGGATAGGATGATGATCACTATTAACATCCGGCAGTACTTCAAAACCCACAGCCCAATCCCAAAGGTTCAGAGAACTACAAAAGTAATCGATAGTGGACGAGCCTAGATGGTTATTAAAGGTCAAATGGCCTGGTATATCTGGTGCTAGGTGACCATTAACCATGCAAAACCCCCATTCAGTGAGCCATAAAGACATTTGGAGACCCTTAGCACAGCCCCTAGCATCCCTCATCTGTGGCTGAAGAATGCTTAACAACTGGTCCTCCAATGGATCTAATAAATCTTTGGGCAATCCAACACCCATTTTGAGATTGAAATTCCCTCCCCATATATAGTACTCATTCCTATTCTTTTTGTTTGCTAAAAGATCATCAATAAACGCCTTCACCCTTGATAACTTATCTGCCTCTGCTTTGTGGGGGCTGTTATACAAATGTATAGATAAAAGTGGATCGTCCTTTACAGGGGAAAGGCGTATCACCTGTAGAATGTCCATTTGTACTCCAACACCCTGACCATACAATCAAGAGGTATCTTAATTAGGGTTGTCAGGCTCCCGTAGCATCTTCTTCTTTCATTTTTCTTTGCAGGGATCCCAAATGCTAAGAAGCCATCCAGCAACGGGGTCTCCAATGCCCACGTTTCCTGCAAGAGGATAACTTCATGGGCTTTTAAGAGCTCAACAATATCCGTCCTTTCAAACTTCCCCCTCGACCCGGCTATGTTCAACGATAAGAAGCAGTACTCAGAGGATACCATATTGAGAGCCCTGCCTCCCACACAGAGTTGTATACCCTGCTGCTCTTCCATTCTACTTTGTCCTCTTGGATGACCTGCCGGGCTACGACACCTGTGTGTCAATCCAGATCTGCACAGGAGGTTAGAACCTCATAGTGGTTGGTTAGCTGTGGCCCACTAGTATGTTCCTTTCCCCTCGTATGACTCAGCCCAACCCGGTTTGGTATTGTCCTCCAGCCCCCAACCTTGATACAACCAAAAAGTGGATACCAGGGCCCCTGCCCCCCCCTTCATTGTCCACCTCACCCCCACGCCCTACTCCACCCAGACCCTCCCCCGGGGCGACCTGGGTCTCCACACCCGTGTAAAAGAAGTCGGTGCGGTGTGGTGTGTGGCACAGTGTGTCAGGTGGAGTCTGGAGGCGGACCGCTGTGTTTCTTCTTCGAGGATTGTGCGAACTTTGACCTTTTTCTACATAAACCCTGCGCAGGCGCGGAGCGCGGCGCGGTGTGTGGCACAGTGTGTCAGGTGGAGTCTGGAGGCGGACCGCTGTGTTTCTTCTTCGAGGATTGTGCGAACTTTGACCTTTTTCTACATAAACCCCGCGCAGGCGCGGAGCGCGGCGCGGTGTGTGGCACAGTGTGTCAGGTGGAGTCTGGAGGCGGACCGCTGTGTTTCTTCTTCGAGGATTGTGCGAACTTTGACCTTTTTCTACATAAACCCCGCGCAGGCACGGAGCGCGGCGCGGTGTGTGGCACAGTGTGTCAGGTGGAGTCTGGAGGCGGACCACTGTGTTTCTTCTTCGAGGATTGTGCGAACTTTGACCTTTTTCTACATAAACCCCGCGCAGGCGCAGAGCGCGGCGCGGTGTGTGGCACAGTGTGTCAGGTGGAGTCTGGAGGCGGACTGCTGTGTTTCTTCTTCGAGGATTGTGCGAACTTTGACCTTTTTCTACATAAACCCCGCGCAGGCGCGGAGCGCGGCGCGGTGTGTGGCACAGTGTGTCAGGTGGAGTCTGGAGGCGGACCGCTGTGTTTCTTCTTCGAGGATTGTGCGAACTTTGACCTTTTTCTACATAAACCCCGCGCAGGCGCGGAGCGCGGCGCTGTGTGGCACAGTGTGTCAGGTGTCTGGTGCCGGGAGTCGGAGTAGGAAGACGGAACCCAGAAGACGATCGGCGAAGTGACCTGAAGGAGAAGGCGTTTGGTGGGAAAGAGCGCCTGAGGTACTTCTGCCCCTTCTCCTTCCCTGTTCCCCTTCTCCCCCCTCCTCCCAATCTACCTTTCCCCCTTTTCGCTTGCGCCTTCCTCTCCCTTTTCCCTCCCCCTTCCCCTTCCCCGTCCCACGTTCCTCTTCCCGATCTTACCTGTGAACCTGTGAACCTCATGAACCCTCTTCCTGCTTTCTGCCGCCGACCGTCCTTAGTTGTTTTTCAGCCACCCGGAGCTGCAACGACGGACAGCAAGTGTCCACTTGTCCGTCCAGCGGGGTTTACCAGAGCGCCATCTCCACCATGGCTTCACCGGCCTCCACCAACGTAGCAGAACCGGGTCGATGGATGCGCAGTAACAAACTGCAACCTGAACCCGCAATTGACCCTAGTACCACGCCTGAGCAAGTCCCGCCGACCCCCATAACGCAGGCACCCCCCAGCAGGCTTACCGCTCCGACGAGTGACTATGAGCCTGAGACTGTCGGTGGACGACCTAGGCAGTGGTCTGCTGGGCAGGGGGTGCTCATAGTCGAAGAGGCCTGCGAGCGGAGGTATAGGCAGAGCCCACCCCAGTTGGTGCTCCCAGGAGAGTTGGGGGTTGAGGGGGAAAAATCTGAAGTAAACGGCACGCTGCGAACCGAGAGGTCGGAAAATGGTAGGTCGACGACAGTCGCAATTCACAGCACTAACGTGGCGCAATCTACTCTGAGTATTTGCCAGGATACGACACCAACACCAACAGCAGCAGAGTCCCATAGCAGGGGGACCAGCATGGTGACATCAAAAGATGAGGCAGCCCAGTGCGACGAAGAAAATAACGATGACTCGGTGTTTGAAACACAAGAATGTCTAAATTCTTCAGGCCAGGCCTCTTCGACTGGAACCAGAACAGCCAGCAAACCGAGTATAAGACCTAGAAGATCTAAGAGCCAGGAAAATAATGGAAACGTAAGCACAAAACTTACTGACGTGTCAGCAAAGAATTACGAAGCTATATCATCACTTGACCTCGACTCTGAATCAGAGAGGGAAGAGGACAAAAGTCCAAAAAAAAAACCAAGAAGTCTCTACGAGACCAAGACTCTACAAAAAAACAATGAAAGACAGATCAAAAGAGAAAGTCCCGGATGGGAAGGCCGGTGTAAAAAAAGGGCAGAAGGCTGGCCTTAAAGCTACAGTAGGAGGCAAGGAGCCGATAAGACCACCAACACTCCCCTCGCTGAAGGACTATTTCTTAAAACATAGCAAGAGGAAACTGCACTCTGATCAAGAGTTGTCTGACGCGGAATTACTGGAGGCGGCACAAGAACCCCCGCCAGTGAATAAAATCCGTAAAACAGACCTAACTGAGAGTAATCTAGCACCTAAGATCAAATGGCACGCACGCAAACCTTGCAATGAAGACGGGGCCCTAGTTGGAATAAGGGTGGAGGCCCGCCCGCCGAATAACCCGCCTAAATCCTCGCCACTATTGGCAAACCCACGGCTGGAGCTCTCAAGGAACTCAGAAGAAGAAGCGATCTCGGACGAATTGAACACACTGTCTAACCTGGTGGGCGAACCAGCTCAAACAACAAGACTCGAAGAGCCTAACCCCGTGCAGATGAACTATTTAAATGATCCTCGACCAACAGATCCCGTGAAAGAACCATCAGTAGCACAACAGAACCAAATCCCACCACAGAGTGCGTGCACAGAGTTGAGTGACAGACCATCAATCAGAACAAGACACACTCAGGCAGAAGACCCCAACGCTTGGACCCGCCCTCACACACAGTTCAATAACAACAGAACTGGGGCGGACAAATCCGCCGACAACCGAGAGTCTGCATCAGTATTGGAAAAAAACTACATAGAAAGGAGACAGCAGCTACAAGCTGAAAGAGGCTTACACATGCCGATTAGACTAAGAGGACAAAGCGACATGTCGGGATTGTCTGACAAAGAAATACCATCATCCAAAAAAAAGACGGACCTCCTGACTATTATGTCGGCACTCACAATAGCCCTCAATCCATTCAGCAAACTCTACGAATCCATCCACGAAGCTCTAAAGGATAATACAACAATGATTACTTCTCTAAAGGAGAAATTGACATTTATAGAAGGCTATGTAACGGCCACAGATCATAACTCAAAAAACATGCAACTGAGCCTTGAAGAAAAAATAAAAAGTCTGGGGAAGGAATTGTCTAACATCACCCCCAGAGTTCAACACACTGCTGCATTAATTACTAGCAGTACCCAAACTGAAGAAGCATTAACAAAAAAGAAAGACATAGCGCCAATCTTCGCAAAAGGCCCAGCGAAACTGCGAGAAGCGCTCCCAGTGACAAGACAAGTAACAACAAAACCAATCAATGTGAAAAACCAGAGAGAAGGGCCGCTCCTGCGCATCCCCAGAAAGAGGTCTCCAGTATACGCAGCCAGCCTATCGACCAGTCCTCAAACTAGGAGTGCTAATTCACAACACCCGAGCCCCATTATAACAAGAGTAAAAAAGGGCAACAACAACCCAGACATTGAGAGTACCCAGAAGAACCATGACCAGACAGCACTGTTAAATGGGCCCTGTGACGCAAGCCCCGACCCTGATTCTCCAAATGACTGCCAGCTGGTGGAGTATGCCAATGCTACTTCACCTCCATCAGAATCATCCCGATCTGAGGACTCAAAGAGCCCACCCAGAGAAGAGCGAAAAACAACAAGGCGACTTAGTTCGCCGAAAGAAGGGACTATGGGCTCTAGGAGGTCAAGCCGTCGGGAAAGGCAGCGCTCGAGCTCACCCAGTCTGGGATTAGAAGCGATAGAAGGTTTAAAAATTAAAGAATCGAAGCACCCCGAGAACAGAGAAATCGGAAAACCTGCTTGGAAGTCTCGAACACAAGAACAAAGATACCATCGAAGACCCTCGCCCAAAGACCGCAGCAGACGGACAGAAACTATTGCAAAAAAAGAGCTAGAACTCTCTGATACCTCCCTATTTAAATTAGAGCAAATCTCGGCAAGAGACGGCTACATGGTTCTAAACAGAAGAGCGGTCCTAAAAGTAATATCAAAAGTAGACAAACTTCGGCACCTGTCAACAAGTGACTTGGTTCTGATAGAGCCATATCATAGAGACCACACAGCCAAAGCCTACCTGCATGTAAGAGCTAATGCTCTAAACGAAGGGCCCCTAGAAATATCAAAAGACTTTCAGCGTATGGGCCTAAAATTGGAAAAATTACAGACAAGGAGAAAGGAGATGGGGAAGGGCGCAACGATAGAAGAAAGTCTTGCACCAAGAGGGAAAATTAAGCCAAAAGTTCCTTCAGCCTCAGAAGAAAACAGAAGAAGAGTCCGCCCGGCAGACCGCCAAAAAGAAGAGTGGAGAAACCAAGACGATTATCCTCCCAAAAGGTTCGGATCCAGCAACAGAGCGCAAAATGGCCACTGTCGACGAGAGGGCAGTCCCAGGTCTGACCAGCTAGGCAGTGACCAGATAGCGCGGTCCAAGCCAATCACACCAGCAACAACAGCACCAAAGCCTTGGAAATGGATCGCTGACACCTTCGGTAGGACGAAAAAGGATTAGCAGTTAATCCGTGATGCCGTCTTTGCAAGGAAGCCGTCCACCGACAAGACCCAACGCTGGGACAAAACGGTGCTTCAGATGGCATCATGGAATACAAGAGGGTACCACCACTTAACCCAACCAAGTGGTACAAATTGGAATAAATTTGATCTAATCTGCTTCCAAGAAACTTGGCTAACAGACAAACCATCGCTGGAAGGATTCATAATTGAGGTATCTCCAGCCCAGAAACCCACGGTGGGCAGGCCATCAGGCGGACTGCTAACCGCTGTACGTCTGGGCTCAGGAATCACTATGAAGACGAAAATCAGAGAGGAGTACGGCATGCTAGCCACAATGGCCAGTTGGTACCATCAAGGCCAGGGGGGGAAGGGGAGGCTCTGCTCTGACCTTGCCATACTCAATCTTTACTGGAACCCCGAGAAAACTGCTATAAAAGACTTCTGCAATCAAGTGGCTGACACCATCGATGACATCAGAATCAGTCACGATATCCCCAACTTCATCATCTGTGGGGATCTGAATGCCAAATGTGGATCATGCTCAACTGACGAGATGGTGTGCCCAGCCCTGAGAAAATCCGATGAGAGAGGCATTGCATGGCTAGCCCTGATGAGGTCTAGACAGTTGTGCAATGTGGCCACACTCCTAGAAGGAGGTACGTCATTCCCTACCTGGGAAAGAGAATCGTCTATTGCTGTTCTAGATTACATCTTTATCTCAGAGGGCTTAATTCCATACTTCCAAGAATTCAGAGTCAAAAGAACAACTGAAAGTGACCACAACTTGCTGCACCTATCTTGGAGTGGTGAAGTGAAAGACTGTCTAATCTATCCCTTTGAAATCGATACGAACAAGCAGCAAAACCGAATCCGCCTGACCTCGGATAACATAATTGAAGTAAAGGATAGATTGCGCAAAAAACAACCAATCACCAACCAGGGTGCAGAAGTCCAACGTCCGGAATATGTATCATTACTGATACCACATAAAGTGGACTTTGGTGGGAAAGTCCGACATCAACCTCCACACGCCCACATCTATAATGCTGCGGTTGTAATGAAACGCAAAGAAATCAGAAAATTAAAAAGAGTAGCGTTAAAAAATCACAATGAAGAATGTTGGAAAGCCTACCAAAGGGGGAAAACAATATACAAAGCATGGCTCACACAAGAACGTCAAAATTTATATCAGAAAGACGCAGAGGCAATGCTGAAAATTGGGATCTCTAAAAGTAGCCGAGACTTCTGGTCCATACTAAAAACGGTCAATGGCCAGAACCCACCTCAAATTGTAAGCAACGTCACTGAACAGCAGTGGAGCTTATATTTCACTGAGCTGTACGCCCTGCCTTCAGCCGGCACTCTGAAGAGTCCAGCTCCACTTCAACAAGGAGACCAGAGTGAGCCTTGGGTGAACATGGCTGTCTTGGAAGACATCGCGAGCACAATCTCACGTTTGAAGAACTCGAGGGCCCCCGGTCCGGACGGCCTTACCAACCTAGATTTGAAGCAGCATCCCCAAGCTTGGGCGGGCCTGATCTGTGAGCTGTTCGAGCAATGTCGTAAACAAAAACAAATCCCGAAGACCTGGACAGAGGCGGTCCTTGTGCTGATCTATAAAAAGGGGGTCAGATCGGACCCAAACAACTACAGACCGATTGTCCTACTAGACACTATTGGGAAGATTTTTGCCTCACTGACACTCAACTACTTTAAAGATTGGGCCAAACAAGCGCCACTGCTTGATACTTTCCAGACCGGATGCCAAAAAGGAGCGGGAACAGCGATAAATATCCTAATCTTGAATACCATCAAAGCGAGAGTTAAAGGAGGTGCCCCTGGAGTATACATGGCCATGATTGACCTATCCCAGGCGTTTCATACAGTGGATCGAGCCAAATTATGGGCAAAGCTAGAAAACTGGAAGTGCCCTAAATCAATCTTGGACCCTATCAAGGCCCTCCACTCAAAAACATCCCTGAGAGTGAGGCTGTGTCAGCAGGGAAGCCTATCGGATCCAATCCTTACAGAAAGAGGGGTCAAACAAGGCTGCCCCCTAGCCCCAGCGCTCTTCATCGCCTTTATTGGCGATTTTCAAGAGACTGAAGAATCGGTTTGAGCGTTTCCTCCGAAGCTGGGTGATGTGAAAATGTCTAGACTGTGGTACGCGGACGACTTGATCTTGCTGGATCAAACGGCCATCGGACTCCAAAGGCAGACAATTTATCGACGTATATGGAGGCCAACAACTTAAAGATCAATTCGCAGAAAACAAAAATCATCTCCTTTCATAAAACCTCGAAAGATCACAAGAAAACACACACATGGCACCTGAACAAAACTAAAATTGAGTCTGTGAACGAATTTAAATATCTAGGCGTAATGATCGATAACTCATTGAAAGACAACTCACTTCTGAATTCGTTATGGGAAAAAACCCGCAGCCTTACATCACAAACCCGAGCTGTGGACAATAAATTTGGCAAATTTTCATGGACCCCAGCTATTCAGTTTTATAAGTCTAAGGTCATACCAGCTTTAACTCATGGAATGGCGGCAAATCTGTCCCTACCAGCGGAAATTTGGCCTAAGCTGGAAGGATACCTTTGGAAGTCTGTCCTAGCACTCCCAAAATCTGCACCCACGCCAGCCATTCGTCGTGATCTTGGCCTTTCATCATTATCCGCAGTGTTAATCCAGAGTGCGGTCCAATTGTACAGAAAAATTCGGTCTCCAGACTCGTTACCAATTTTCCAGCTTATGAAAATCGAAATCACAAAGGGCTCCAACAAACCGCTTCTGACCTGGGTAAACAAAATACATGAAAAACTGGAAGAGGTGGCCTGCTCAGCCGAAACACTTCTCAATAACCCTGGGAGGGTAAAGAGGAAACTGGACGATCAAGACTGGATTAACACTGCCGAAAGAGTCCTCCAATACAAATCACTAAAGCATCTACCTCCCACACACAATCGGCTGAGCGAGCCGCTAAAATACTGTGAAAAATTTCCGGAGAAGAAGCTAAGGAAGACATTCATGAGAGCACGACTGAATCTATTAAACACAAGGGAAATTCTAGCAGCTCGAGAGGGCGCCTTAGACAATCGATGTTGCCTATGTGGAGATCCCACCCAAAAGGAAACGATCCACCACCTCCTAATGTCATGTACAGCCTTATCAACAGAAACATTAACATATCTGGCACCACTTGCATCAAATGAAATCAGTCTTGATGAAGAAACCCGCTGGAACAGGCTAATCGCTGGAGACTCGCCCAGATGGTCTAGGATGACCGCTAAATTCCTGGACGTCGCCCTTAGAAGGGCGAACACCCCGGCCGAATGCGAGCAACTAGTCAGCGCGGAGCAATAGTCCAGGCGAGCTTGATCAAATCCTGACACGACGAAATCAAGTGGTGTCCTAAGGAGAAAGACTGTTTTTGTAAAAACCTAATGGTTAACACAATAATAAAAAAAAAAAAAAAAGAAGTCCAGAGTGACTAGACTACTATAGAGTCTGCTACCATTGGGTTTAAGACCTCTTGAGAGATTAGAGCCGGTCAGATAGCTGACCACCGTTGGATCTGAAAACATCACGACTACACAATCCCCTTCCAGATGTTTGGCCTTTGGGCCACCCCAGCCTACCTGTCTTGCCATGAGAATGATGGATGGATCAGCTTTTGGCCCAATCAGGTTAGTATTAATCCAGTCCGTTGCTTTGTTCATTAGGGAGACGGTTGACTCGAAGTGAAAGCCCTGGCAAACCTGTAATTACCCCTATGAAGGGTGCT
This sequence comes from Ambystoma mexicanum, assembly GCF_040938575.1. Lineage (NCBI taxonomy): Eukaryota > Metazoa > Chordata > Amphibia > Caudata > Ambystomatidae > Ambystoma > Ambystoma mexicanum. The sequence goes on from NC_090929.1 coordinate 315,387,875, forward strand.
GCTGCAGGTGGCAGATTCAGGGTGGTTTTATCCAACACCCCTGAAGACAGTATGGCCCCAGTAACTCCCACCCCACACCTTGAGCTTTGTTCATTCCAGCTCCCCCTCCGAGTACTGCGGTTTGTAGAAGCCCTTTTTTGCTTAGGTGTGAACTCCCTCGCACCGGCCACAGGTGCTACCTGCCCGACCACTACCCTGTCCTCACCACTGCTCACTTTGGGTACATTCCTCTCCAGCTCCACCACCCTGCTCAACCCAGCCCCGACCCCCGCTCCAGTACCGGCCATACCCAGATCCGACACCTTATTTGTTAGTGTTCTAATAGAGTCGTCCATAATTTCCAAAGTACTCATAACTGCGTCTTAAATGTCTGTAATGATTCTAGAACCATCTACAGAGGCTTAAAGCAAGGCTTCCATCCAAAGCTTATCGTCATCCTTGGCAAAAGAGGACTACGGACGCGCACCCGTGGAAGCCCCTGAAAGTCCCGCTTTGCCGCGGTACGCTCTTTGGACACTGTTGGATTCATTGGATATTTTCGTCCTTTCCTAACTACAGCCTCCATAAGGTGAACAAAAGACTCTGAGGAGCATTGAGACTGCTGATATTGACGCAAAAAGATATTTACATCTTTGTTTCCTTTTGTTTAGGCACTGCAACCAACTTTAGTGGGCGTGCCTATTTAACTCTGCTCGCGCGCGCACCCGTGGAAGCCCCTGAAAGTCCCGCTTTGCCGCTTCGCCGCGGCGTTTGGGCGTATGGGGAGAGCTATTACAAATTCTTTTCTTTTTTTTTCTCTTTTTTTTTTTTAAATTGCAGATTTTCTTATGCTATGTTATTCTTTGCACGCTTTTATTTTTTACTTTAAGTGTTTTAATGTATTAAATATCTCTGGTTCTCTTCTAATTATTAAGTTGAAACATGGTAATGTTGTAAACCGTTATTGTGCTTGAATTGGTGAACAGCACACAAACAATAGCACAAGCGTTTACGTTATAATTTATTACTCAAATAGTTCTTAATATATTTTTTGATCATGACTGATAAAAGGGGAAAGATCTATAACCTACGCACGGACATGCCTTGTCCATCACGACTACGTGCGTTATGTGACTCATCGCATAAAGTTAGCCCTCTCCTAACTCCGAAATCAACTCGCCCTATTACAAAAGGACCTCAATCGGATAAACGAGCTGGGAAGAAACGTACCCGCTCTAATACTCCGGCTGGTGATATCCGAGACTTTGGATTCAGAGCATTCCATGTGAGTCGTTTGATAGCGAAAATGCCTGAATTAGCCAACTTAAGTGTCTCAAACGTAGAGGCTCAACCTTTACTTGTTAATCAAGAATGCTTAGCTAGTAAACAACCTTTAATGAGCTCCCCCACAGCATTAAACTCTAATGTCAGTGATAAAGGTTGTGAGCAACCATGCAATATTTCCTTATCAGACACCATGATATTGCAAAATGCCCGCACAGGCAATGCTCCAAACATATTGGATAAATCAAAAAGTATCATCAATGGAGTGGATGATGCTGTAATTGATCTTTATTCGTCACACTCATGCTTCTCGGCCAAGGATGATAGTCATGATCTTTCCAAATCTCCTAACTTATTCCTGAATCAAAGTACTTCTGAAATTGAAACTTCTATTTCATTTATACCTCCGACCCCAAGAAGGCCGGTTCGAGCTAAGTCTGTTATGACCAGAGAGTCGCTCTTGAAAAAATCTCCACTAATAACGTTAGAAATGATGAATATTGCCATAACATCTCTTGCAAAACTATTTGAAATTCTTGATACCAAAGTAAACTCGATTCTGGACAACTTTAAAAACAATGCTATTTGGCAAAAATCGATTTCTGACTCCTTGGCTCAGAGGCAGATGTTTGAGGAAAAAGCTGCTTTGTTAGCATTTGATCAAATACATGAGCTTATATCTTCACTCAAAAGGGTCACAGATCAATATGGTTCTCAATTTAGTCAATGCTTAACCGATAAATTTGCACCAACCTTAAAAACTGCTGTCCCTTTTGTAGAGGGCATTATTCGAGAGATTTCACCGAGGGTTCCGGCTGCAGTGCCCTCGCGGCTTACGAAATCCATCGAAGAATTACCTTTGACGCTCTCTCCTAAAGTACTTCCTATAGTAACATCTATTGATGAATCATGCATACCATCTTCTGTTGAGATAGTTCCCACTGTTGAAATCGCACAGGTACATAAAGAAGCCTATATGATTTTTGACAGAAATTCTAAGAAACAAAAATCTGAACCTATTATAAATGTGAAGAAAACAAAAAATCAAAAATCTAGAAAGGTATCATCAAATGGTCAGACTAAACAGTTTATTAAGTCTCTTTCCAAACCAGCGAGTGGTCTAAGATTGGCCTCTGATGCCATAACAAAAAAATACACTAATTTGGCACAGGAGAAAAAAAGATCTACCAATGACAAAAAGAGGGACTCTCAGGTAGATCTAAATCACTCTCCATTAGACGAATTGGTTAAGGTGGTGGAAGGATGTGATAATGAGTGTGCAGACTTACCTGCTGAGGAACATTTAATAGAACCAAATAACCCTGACATAGAAAACAACTTTGATCGCTAAGGATCTTTACTCACTTGTGCAGAACTTAGGAAAGCTGTGGATGATTATATGTGTCAACACCGACCAAGTCCGGTTTTGTCACATCCGTTGATGAAAACCAATCTTGTCCTGAATAAAAGTCTAACACAGAGTTGTGAAATTGCTGGTTGTTCACTTGCCTTGCCACTCTGAGATGGGGCACTTGGTATAGGTACAAAGAATCCTTCTGACATTTCAACAGTATCGGCATTACAGACAAATGTGCAAACTGACATCTTATCTTCGATTAGGGATTGCTTAGTGGCCCTAACCATAGAACAAAAGACACTTAAATCTGCCTTGAAATTGTCTGCCTGTGGTCATAATTCTGATCCCTCACTAACTGCAGATCAGAAAGCTAATGTCAGAAATGTTTCATTTCAGCTTCCAGCTGCAATTGAGAAAACAAACTCTAAGACAAAGAAAATGGTCTTAATGACTTCGGGTAGTGGAAATAAAAAATCTCCCCATTTACATTCGATATTTCTTAGTTGTCGAGGTGGTTCCTTCCCGAAATACACTATGAACAGAGGGAGTATCATGGAAACATTCTCTGGTATCCCAATGTTGGAGAGTCTTGCCTCAGGAGACATTGATAGGATTGAATTCCCTGATGAAAATGATCTAACTGTCTCATGTCTGTGGATTGGATCTCGGGCCATTTTTAACATCATATGGTCTGCGAGATTGGCGCTTTTTGAATTAGGATTCAAATTAATTCCTACTAATGGTGAAAATCATCCAACTGAAGACATGCAATTTACAGAAAGAATAGGAGCTGCGGGATCAACTCCTGCAACTCTGCCAAAAGAAATCACATCTTCTGTAATCCAATCGAATAGTTGCTGCTGTTGCAAAAATGCATAAGTAATATTTGATGAGTCATGCCCTCTTACACACAAAATTAGAATTTTGAGTTGGAACACCAGAGGGCATAAGCACTTATTGAACAACCCAAAATGCAGATTAACAAATTTTGATATAGTGCTTCTGCAAGAGACTTGGTTAACGATTTCTCCATCATGGGATAATCATCATATTCATCTGGTCCCTGCGATTAAAGGCCAGAAAGGTAGACCAATGTCCGGTCTAACAATAATTTCTGATATTTCAACTGTAACCAATGTAGCTGATTGCCCCTCTCCGAATTCCTACATGTAATGGTCTGTAATTTTAATTCAGGACATAAAAATCGCAATCATTAATTTATATTGGAATCCTGTAGCCATTCTAATGTCTATTTTTCTAAAGGATCTCAATGCCATCATGGAAAGCATTGCTGCTACTCCTAACATCATGCATATTATTCTGGCTGGAGATCTAAATATTCATCTCTTTATGACATCTAAAAAAGGGAATTCGGAACGGGCCTCTCAGTGGCTTTCTTTTGAAGAAACTTGGGATTTGTTAATGTTGAATGGTGCATTTAAAACTGACATTCCACCTTCTTACACTTGGTCAAGTGGACAACATAGAGCAATTATCGATTATGTCTATGTAGACAGAGCATTATTCAGTCAGATATCCAAGTTTCTTGTTTTACCCTCCTTGGATAGCGATCATCTGATGCTGACGATTGAATTCTCTGTCCATACTCAGAGTAATCTGCAGGTCCGTCAACAGCAACTAAAAAATTTGAAGATCAACTCACAGCTGAATAGGCTATACTGGACGAATCCTGGCTTAGAAGCGTTGGGTGAAGATTTGATTAATGACTATCACCTCCTTTCAGAGAAAGCATTTATTCCATTAGAATATTGTCAGGGGCAGACCTGGGGGGGCACGCAAAAAGCATGCAGTAAGGCATGCGGTGGCACCTGTAGTGAAGAAACTGGTAGGTGTCCTGCACTATGGGCCACGTGTAGTGAATGTGTGTGGTGTTCAGGTGGGATGGGGAAGGGTGCTGCCATACAGGAGACTGCTTTGTCCTCCCTGTAGGCTGCAGGCGTTGCAAGTGCATCGAGACTACACTTCCCAGCATGCCTCGCGCACAGACAGCCAATCAGGAAGCAGATCGGGCGTGGTACGCCCCAACGCGCATGCGCGAGAACACCAACACGGGGCTTGTGCTCGAGATCGCAGTGGAGGAGGACGTGAGACACCGAGCTCCGTAGGAAAACCCGTGCGAGGGGCCCCGCCCCGCCTGATTGAGAGTCTGGCCCCTCGCCGAAACTCAGATAAGTGTGGGACGCATATCCGGGGAACCCAAGCCACGCAATACTCTATCCTAAGAGAGCCCGTAGAGGGAGTTTTGGGAAGCGCAGGGGGCACAGTCTCCCAGTCCATAACGCTCGCCCCTGCGCCGGCATACGAGATAAGTACAGACCCCGGGGACAAAAGTATTTAGCAGCGCGAGTCATGCAGGAATGAGGAGCGCAACATTGGCACCATAAAAAGGAGAATACCCGCGCCCCAAGTCACGCGCGGCGAAGGTTACCCACGCCCCAAGCCACGCGCGGCGAAGCTCGCGCTGATGCGTTTCTAACGACCTGTTAGGCGCCTGGGGAAGGAAGTATGAATGCGGCATGGTGTGAATGACCGTGCGTATGTGTGGCCTGGAATAACACATACCCTTTCTTTGTAGCGGAAGACGTGACCAGTTCATACCGTTTTCGGAGACGCAGCACAGACTGACAGCTTCCCAAGGACCGAGCACTCGGACCGGACAATGAACCCAAGCTAAGTGTTGCATGCTAGTTTACCTGTGACAGTGGTTACCCACTGCCAATTGAACCACTCAAAGGGGTCAAATGTTGCTTATGTGATTCATACTTTGTAAAGTGTACTGAGTGGTCTAGCAATTATCATGTGGTGTGTTATGACAATGAAGGTGTGCAGCAGTTGAACCTCACCCAATTTCCCTCTACCTACCCATTACCTCGCCCTACTCCTTTTCCCGGTTTTCCCACAATCCCCCAACCTATCCAATCAACGAGACCCTAACCCTCTTTCCCTGCCCTGGTCGCGAAGGCCTGCGTAAGCTTCGTCTTGCAGGTATCAAGACCAGTGTGGGGGTAGTTGGTACATCCACTCCTGCGCCAGGTATCGGTGTGCAACCCTGACAGAAGCACAAGCCACGAATGATCACGGCGCCTGAGTGGGTTTGATACCCTCCCCCGTTTCTTGCAACATGGAGGAGATTGCTAAGGTCCTGCAGGACCTGCAGAACGAATTGGCAGCATCTCGACAGGAATACGCTGCCTTATCGGTCCAAGTCCGAAGTCTGGCAGCACAGACCTCGCCCTTACCTGGTTCAGCCCCGATCCCCATCCAAGTGCAAGTGTCACCAGAGCCCACCGTTCCTCTTGCACCCCCAGAGCGTTATGCTGGGGACCCCCAGAAGTTTACTACTTTCATCACTCAGTGCCGCCTCCAGTTTCTTACTAAACCCATGGCCTTCCGGTCCACCCAGTCTAGGACGGCCTTTGTCATTTCGTACCTCACCGGGGATGCTGCTACATGGGCCAATCCTTTGGTGCATAAGGACGACCCACTACTCTATGACTGGGATGGGTTTCTGGGTGAGTTTGAAAAGATTTTCAATCGTCGGGCAGCCACCCTGTATAAGGATAGAGAGCTTTTGACGCTCAGGCAGGGCAACAAGGAATTGGTAACTTACGTTACAAACTTCAACCGCTTAGTAGCGGAAGCGGAGTGGCCTGCCGACAAGCGAATGTCTCTATTCTATCAAGGCCTGCGGGACGACCTGAAGGATCTAATTGCCCAGGTTGATCCACAGCCGGTGGAATGCTCCGCAATGATCGATCTTGCCTTACGGTTGGATCATCGTCAGGCTGAGAGACGGGGCGATAAAAGAAAAGGTGAACCTCGCCCGATGGTCCGGTTAGATCAGTCTCGTGGACCTCGTGGGCAAGTAGAAAGGTCTGGTGGGGATTAACCCATGCAAATAGGTTCTGTCCGAGGACCCTTATCCACGGAAGAAAAGGAGCGACGGAGGAAAGAAGGTGTTTGCCTTTATTGTGGTTTAGCCGGGCACTTCGTGCGAGAGTGCCCCACAAAGCCTAAGAGTCAGGGAAACGTATCCGCTCGGCGGTAGTGGGGGTCACCCGACCGAGCTTACTGGAGGATAGGGCCCCAGTCACGGACAATCCCAATTATGCTCCCCATATTAAGATATCGGGTCAATTGGGCTATTCAGGGCACCAGAGGATGGTATCCATGCTGGTGGACTCGGGTGCAACGGGAAATTTCATTGACACCAAGTGTGTGGTAGCATTAGGGATCTCCGTTTACCCGAAAGAAACACCAGAGCCGGTTCAGGCGGTTGATGGCTCCCCTCTCAGTTCAGGTCCTATTACTCATTGTACCCAAACATTAACCCTACAATGTGGGGAATCACATTGGGAAGAGATCATCTTTGACGTGATTGCCGCCCCACAGTTCGGGATCATTCTTGGATTACCTTGGTTACGTAAACATGATCCAGATATTCGTTGGCTTACTGGTCGGGTCGCATTGAACTCCACTTATTGCCAAACACATTGTAAACCAAAACCCCTCATAGTTCCGTGCATCGTTGGTACTGAAAAAGACCAGCCGGCCAAGACATGTTTCACAGACCTACCCGAAGAATACTCCGACTTTGCGGATGTGTTCAATAAAAAGGCTGCAGAGACTCTGCCTCCGCACAGATCGTTTGATTGCAGAATAGATCTTGAACCGGGAGCTGTTCTCCCGTGCAGTCGTATCTATGCACTGACAGAGGCTGAAAATGAGCATCTTCGCGAGTATATTGCTACAAACCTGCAGAGCGGTTTTATCCGTCATTCCAACTCGCCAGTCTCTTCCCCCTTATTCTTCGTTCCTAAGAAGTCCGGGGAGCTCCGGACTTGTATCGATTACCGCGGGGTAAACCGGATTACCATCAAAAATCGTTACCCCCTACCTCTCATACCAGTTTTGTTAGACCAGGTACGAGATGCGGTCATCTACACTAAGTTGGATCTTAGAGGCGCTTACCACCTAGTGCGGGTGCGTGAGGGGGACGAGTGGAAAACCGCCTTCCGTACAAAATTCGGATTGTACGAATACCAGGTTATGCCATTCGGCCTCTGTAATGCACCCGCAGCCTTCCAACACTTCTTGGACGAAGTTCTCCGAGAGTTTCTAGACATCTGTGCAGTTGTCTATATAGATGACATTCTGATTTACTCTCGTAGCCCTCAGGAACACGCCCAACACGTTCGCGCCATATTATCTAAATTGCGGGAACATCAACTCTATGCCAAGTTAGAAAAGTGCGAGTTTCATCGTACCACTGTTGAATTTTTGGGGTATTTCCTGACACCCACCGGGGTACAAATGGACCAGAAAAAGGTGCAAGCGATACTAAGTTGGCCATCCCCTACTAACGTAAAAGAGGTACAATCCTTCTTGGGGTTTGCCAACTTTTATCGACGCTTCGTAAAAAACTTCTCGGAGTTGGTAACACCAATCACAAAACTGCTGCGTAAGGGATGCACCTTTGTGTGGGGTCAGACCGCAGAACAAGGTTTTCAGCTACTTAAGAGCGCTTTTACTAACGCACCTGTCCTGAGACACCCCGACCTTGCTCAACCATTTATAGTGGAGACTGATGCCTCCAGCTATGCACTAGGGGCCATATTGTCTCAAAGGAATCCTGAAACAGGCCTACTCCATCCGGTGGCCTACTATTCGCGAAAACTGTTACCAGCTGAGGCAAATTACACCATTGCAGACCGTGAATTACTTGCCATCAAAGCCGCCTTTGATGAATGGCGACATTATCTGATGGGGGCTCGGCACACAGTGGGCCTCATTACGACCCTGGCGGTAAGGGGTTAGCGCCAGCGTTAGCTGCGCCGACCCCTTACCGCCAATTACGAGTTCCCTTTCCGCCATGGCGGTTTTTACACCTGCTTTTAGCGGGTGTAAAAAACCATGGCGGTAAGGGAACTTGGTGTTAATTACGCCACCGTAATTTACGGTGGCGTAATTAACGCCTTCCCCACTCCCATTATGCCCTATGGGGCAAAAATGGGAATGGGGAAGGGTAAATGGGGATTGGGGATTTACCGCCCCGCCAAGGTCGGAATGGGGCGGTAAATCCCCTTACCGCCATGGCGTTAACGTAGTTAGCACCATGGCGGTAAAGTCACGGCCCTGGCGGTAACTTACCGCCAGGGTCGTAATGAGGCCCAGTGACTGTAATAACCGATCACCGGAATTTACAATTTATCCGGACTGCTAAAAACTTGAGCCCGCGGCAATTGCGTTGGGCCTTGTTCTTCGCGGAATTTGATTTTATAATTACATATAGGCCGGGGACTAATAACCGGAAGGCCGACATACTGTCACGGTACCCTGAACCCATCAGTAAGTCAGAAAACGTTCTACAAACTATAGTTCCACTAGCACGTATAGTGGGTGCTACGACTGGACTATTTGAGATGATCCAGCAAGAATTTTCCATGCAGGATTTGCACAAGTGGTGTGCAGAAGACCCGCAACACCAGGTAATTGCTGGACTCCCGTATCACGGCCAGCAACTCTTCTTACCCGCTACCAAGCTCCAAAAAAAGGCCATGTCTTGGTGCCACGATTCCCCTCTTGCGGGCCATCCAGGTAGAACCAAGACCCAAGAACTGGTATCACGGTATTTCTGGTGGCCTCAGTGGCGGCGAGACGTACAACAGTATGTGAGTAACTGCGATACGTGTGCACGCAATAAATCCGACCACGGTAAACCAGCAGGGTTGTTGTGCCCATTGCCAACACCCTCGGCACCCTGGCGCTCCATCACTATGGATCTCATAGTAGACTTACCAGCAGTACAGGGGTTTACCTCCATTATGGTGGTGGTTGATACGTTTTCTAAAATGGCACACTTTATCCCTTGTATGGGAGTACCAACCGCAGGTCAAGTCGCAGAGCTATTTCTTCAACATATAGTACGCCTCCATGGACTGCCCTCCCATATAACAACGGATAGGGGACCACAATTCACCTCCCGCTTCTGGCGCGAATTCTGCAAAATCATAGGAATGGATGTGAGCCTGACATCGGGCTATCATCCGGAAACAGACGGCCAAACGGAGAGGGTCAATCAGGGGCTAGAACAGTACCTACGCTGTTTTATTGCCAGTCGGGAAGCAACTTGGTTGCAACATGTATGGTTGGCAGAGTTAGCATACAACAACGCCAACCATACTTCCACAAAGCAATCACCCTTTTACTGCCTTTATGGCTACCACCCCAAGGTACTCCCTGTTGCATTGGCAGAATTCAAGCCAACCCTTCCAACCATAATAGGACGGAGGAAATGCATGGAACAGGTGTGGAAAGAGGCGCAGGATAATCTTGTACAATCCAAGACCATCTACAAGAAATATGCTGATAAGCATCGTCGAGCCTGCCCTCAATATCGAGTGGGAGACATGGTTTGGCTCTCCACTCGTAATATAACTTTACATGGACCACGTAAATTACAACCACGATATCTGGGCCCTTTCCCCATAGAACGAATCATCAATCCCGTAGCCGTGCGTTTAAAACTGCCCCCTCAAATGAGAATACATCCAACGTTCCATACCGCATTATTGAAGCCAGCCCCTAAGGCTACCACGACCCAAAAACCACCACCTGTCCTAGTCCAAGGAGAACCTGAGTATGAGGTCCAAACAATTCTGAATTCTAAAAGGGATAGGGCAGGACGGGTTCTGTATCTGGTAGATTGGGTCGGGTATGGGCCTGAAGATCGCTCTTGGGAGCCCTCAGCTCATGTACATGCCCCAAGACTGCTGCGCACCTTCCATCGCAACTTCCCAGATAAACCCCGGCCTCCACCGGCCTTCCGTGGGGGGGGGAGTGATGTCAGGGGCAGACCTGGGGGGGCACGCAAAAAGCATGCAGTAAGGCATGCGGTGGCACCTGTAGTGAAGAAACTGGTAGGTGTCCTGCACTATGGGCCACGTGTAGTGAATGTGTGTGGTGTTCAGGTGGGATGGGGAAGGGTGCTGCCATACAGGAGACTGCTTTGTCCTCCCTGTAGGCTGCAGGCGTTGCAAGTGCATCGAGACTACACTTCCCAGCATGCCTCGCGCACAGACAGCCAATCAGGAAGCAGATCGGGCGTGGTACGCCCCAACGCGCATGCGCGAGAACACCAACACGGGGCTTGTGCTCGAGATCGCAGTGGAGGAGGACGTGAGACACCGAGCTCCGTAGGAAAACCCGTGCGAGGGGCCCCGCCCCGCCTGATTGAGAGTCTGGCCCCTCGCCGAAACTCAGATAAGTGTGGGACGCATATCCGGGGAACCCAAGCCACGCAATACTCTATCCTAAGAGAGCCCGTAGAGGGAGTTTTGGGAAGCGCAGGGGGCACAGTCTCCCAGTCCATAACGCTCGCCCCTGCGCCGGCATACGAGATAAGTACAGACCCCGGGGACAAAAGTATTTAGCAGCGCGAGTCATGCAGGAATGAGGAGCGCAACATTGGCACCATAAAAAGGAGAATACCCGCGCCCCAAGTCACGCGCGGCGAAGGTTACCCACGCCCCAAGCCACGCGCGGCGAAGCTCGCGCTGATGCGTTTCTAACGACCTGTTAGGCGCCTGGGGAAGGAAGTATGAATGCGGCATGGTGTGAATGACCATGCGTATGTGTGGCCTGGAATAACACATACCCTTTCTTTGTAGCGGAAGACGTGACCAGTTCATACCGTTTTCGGAGACGCAGCACAGACTGACAGCTTCCCAAGGACCGAGCACTCGGACCGGACAATGAACCCAAGCTAAGTGTTGCATGCTAGTTTACCTGTGACAGTGGTTACCCACTGCCAATTGAACCACTCAAAGGGGTCAAATGTTGCTTATGTGATTCATACTTTGTAAAGTGTACTGAGTGGTCTAGCAATTATCATGTGGTGTGTTATGACAATGAAGGTGTGCAGCAGTTGAACCTCACCCAATTTCCCTCTACCTACCCATTACCTCGCCCTACTCCTTTTCCCGGTTTTCCCACAATCCCCCAACCTATCCAATCAACGAGACCCTAACCCTCTTTCCCTGCCCTGGTCGCGAAGGCCTGCGTAAGCTTCGTCTTGCAGGTATCAAGACCAGTGTGGGGGTAGTTGGTACATCCACTCCTGCGCCAGGTATCGGTGTGCAACCCTGACAAATATCATGATAAAATGCATCTCTTTGCCTCCTCTAGCACAATTGCTCATAAAACGAATAATAATACTCGTCCAACCCATGTATTTGATCAATCAATTAGAGATAGAAAATCTTTATTTCGCAAACAAAAAAGACAAACCTTGCTTTTACTGCAGAAATATCGCGATTCAGCTCTGCGTAGAATAAAAACTGACTATAAAAATTGGATAAGAGCGCATAAAGCAAGCATGTATCAAAAAGATGGTGAACAGTGGCTTCGAGTAGCTCAGATAAAAAATACTTCTCAGATCTGGAAATTAATGAACACTGGCACAACATGTTCACAGTTATCATCTCAAACTGATGGTGTATCGGAGAAATGTTGGGTTGAATATTTCACGAACATGTATGATTTACCATCAAATAACAGCAAACAAGAGCTACCGAGATTTGATGGTTCCCCATTCTTCTTAAAGTTTGATATGGACGATATACTATTCTATATTAATAAGGCAAGCTCATCTAGAGCTCCGGGCCCTGACAGTCTGTCGAATTACACTCTAAAACAGAATCCGACTCTATGGGCTAAAGTTTTACACGCTGTTTTTCTTTCTGTCCAGGTGAAACAAAGCATTCCTCCATCTTGGTGCAAAGCTGTGATAGTCCCCATTTACAAAAAGGGGGATCGCACAAGCCCAGCAAGCTATCGCCCAATAGCATTGCTAGACGCACCTGGGAAAATCTTCTCCAGAATTATTTTGCGGGACCTCAACATTTGGTTACATAATGAAAACAGACGTGACCCTTTTCAGACGGGCTTTGTAGCGGGGTTAGGTACTGCTATCAATATAATTACACTCAATGCTATCAAAGCAGCATATGCAATGAAACAACAATCTCTCTACTTGGCATTTGTCGACTTTCGAGTCGCCTTTGATTCTGTCGATCGACAATTATTATTTAATAAAATGTCGAATTTTGGTTGCCCGACATCACTCATTTCATTAATAAAACTATTACACTCTGATACAACAATGCAAGTCAAACTGAACTTAGATAGGTTGTTATCTAAAACCATTCATACTAAACGCGGCCTAAAGCAAGGCTGCATTCTTGCTTCAACCCTGTTTAATATGTTCATCTTTGACCTAGGCGTAGATTTTTTGAAGGTAATTAATGATGCACCTAAACTCGGCAAGCAAATCATCGCATGGCTTCTTTATGCGGATGATTTGGTCCTTACTTCACAAACACAGAGTGGACTTCAGTTACTTCTTAATCAGCTAGAATGCTTTGTTGTTAAGAATAATCTCACAGTTAATTTGGAAAAAACCCAAGTTATGGAACTAAGAATTAATCATCTGAAACCTCGGAAACGCGATGATTGGGTTCTGTTTAAAGAAAAACTAACGATAGTTGATGAATATAAATATCTTGGTGTAATGTTCAGCAACTCCAGTGCAAACAAACCAGAACAAAGTAGTTTGAGTAGGAAACTATTATCTTTAATCTCGCAGGCCAAAATACTTTTAGCTAAATTTGGTAAATTCCCTTGTTCTCATGTTCTTACATTTTACCTACAAAAGGTAATTCCCATTATGACTTATGGGGCTGAAACTTGGACACCCCAAAAACGAGAATATTGGGACAGAATTGAAGCTCAATTTTGGAAAAAAAACCTTAATCTACCGAGCTCGACACCAAATGCTCTTCTGCGGTTCGAATTGGGCACTCTCTCGATGCATATTCAAGCAACCTAGAAAAGATGCAATCTTTTACGAAAATGTCTATTAGGACTAACTACGAACAGTGTGCTAGCGGTACTGGCAGACTATTTGTTACGCTCTCAACATCCATTTCCAAGAAATTGGAGAACTACTGTGTTTGATAATTTGAGTGAAGCAAATATATCACTGGAACTGCTATTGCAGACTCCAAACAGGGCAAAATTGAAATTGTATATATTTGACTGGCAATGTACACAACAAAAATGTTTAGCATTAAAAGATTTTGATAGAGCACTATTCGGTCATAAGAAATTCCGAAAGGCGGCTGACTATCTATTGAAATGCCCTTCAGCCATACTGAGAAATCAGATCTTAAGGTTCCGGTTAAATTTATGGCCAACAAATCAAATACTGTTGAGAAGAGGTCTAATCAAAGCAGAAGTTGCACATTGCCGATTTTGTAAACTTGTTGAGATGGAAGAGACTCTTAAACACTTACTGATTATATGTGCTGGTTTAAAAACACAAAGAGAAATGATTATCCATAAACTCACTCAATCACATTATTTATCTCGTTTTGCCGATGAGTTATGGTATGAATTGTTTGCTACATCTAAAATCTCAATAAGAATAGCTACTATGCAGTTTTTAAAATCAATACTGCACCCAGCTGCATCTATAATTATTCCTTAATGCTGAAACATCGTCTTATAATAATGTGAACTCGGCTAAAACTGAATTTTGCGGTGTGTGGCTTTTGAATTATGAACTGATTAATTATTACCATTGTGAATGTAACTATTGATGAGCATATTTTAGAATTTTTTTCTTTTTTTACCTTTATCATTCCTTTATTTGTAAATAATTGAAACTGCTGTGCATTTTTTTGAAAATTTGTGATGGGAATGCACATCATGATGATTGAAAATGAAAACTATGTATTTTAATGAACCAATTTTCTAGAAAAGCTTTTGTTTTGAAAGGTTACATTATTTTGATCAACCAAAATAAAATTAAAAAAAAAAAAAAAGAGGACTACAAATCAGGGCCTTGTTCACTTGTCAAACACCCACCGAAGGGCTACTCACCCGGGGTCTACCCAACATACTCTCTTTCATCCCAGGGGCTAGCTCATCCCTAACCATTACCCACTCCCTGGCACACCCTTCCTGACCTTCACTAACCACGATGGCTGCGCTTTCTTGTTGAACGCCCAAAGCTTGGGCTTGGCCTTCTGCTTGTTTCCCGATTCCCACCAAACTAACCATCTCACCACTGTAACTTTTTCAGCCGCATTAATGCAGCTCACTATTTTACTAGCTATTACTTCCAGGTAGGAGTCCAGTGACCTTTGCAAAAGGTTGGACTTGGGATTGGGGGGTGGGTGGGCTCTACCTGTTTTTGAAGGTTTAGAATGTTTAGGCTTTTTAGTGCCTTTTACAGATGCCCCCAATCTCCCTTCATGCCCTGCTTTCCTTTTCCCCATACTAAGGGATAGTAGTGATGGCAAAATGCAAAGTTACAAAATTGAACAGTAAAAAAAGGCTAAAACAGATAAAAGCAAGTTAAAACAACTAAACAATTACCAAATTCCCATACACAATACTATTAAAAAAAAGGACAGTCAAACACAGTCTGACGCTAAATTTAAAAAAAAGAAATTAGTCGTAAAAATCCTATAAAGATTAGAAATCCTAAGAACACCTGGTATCAAATATTTATAACTGAGACATTAAAAACTGATATGCAAAGGGAAGGTTTAAAAAGTTAAAAATAAAACCCAGGGAGTCCTGCAAATCCAAACTTTTCACCACACAAAAAGAAAAGTAAGTAGATCACGACCACTTTATAAAAAAACAGCCAGATATCAGGGAGGACAGGGAATGCGCAATGGCTTAAGGAGCAGCCTTAGTCCGTCTCTCTCCCCTTGTTCCCTCCTGCTCCTCTAATTTGTATGTGAATAGAATGTTCTATAAACGTTCCAGGTGCTCCGAGCTTCAAAATCAGTATGCAGGAAAGTTTCAAGACCGTAATGTCCGACTGGAGCAGGTGTTAGGCAGAAACCTGTGCAGTTCCCTCTGGGACCACTGCAAAAGATTTAGGACTACAGGTGTTTGGCAGTAAACCCACTTGGTAGCAGTCTGTACCACACAGATTCACTTGGTAGCTGTGGCTGAGCAGTCAGACTTCCCTCAAGAAGAGTTAGGCAGTATACAGAGTATTCACAATAGGACAAGAGAACAAAATAGAACAAGTAAACACTGACCAGGGCTTGGTGTAAAAGAGATATAATTATTTATTTAAAACCACATCTAGAAAAACACACAGGCACTAATAGTAAGCAATTCAAAAACACGGTCACTAAAATATATACACTCCATTCAAAGAATATTAGACAAGTCTTATGTAAAGCCCCACTTATTTTCAGACAGCGGTGAGCGCTTAACGCAGATGGCACTCTAATAATTTGTTTAAAAAGCGAGAGAAAAGCAGAGAATAAATTGAAACAGATCCCAACACTTTTTCACGAACACAACAAGGGAGGAAGGCAAAGTAACACTAGGAATTCAGAGTCAGTAGGCCGGATCCGCTTAAGTGGATCCAAACGAAATGTGTCCAAGGTCACACGGTTGCAATGCACAAAAGTCTTGTGACGGTTCGAAAAGGAGTTGGATCAAAGAGAGGGACCAGTTAGGGGGTCAAGGCGGCCAGCCCAATCCAGAAGGTTAAGGAGTCATTATTACCTTGTAGCAATCTTTAGAAAGGGACACGGTACCTTAAAGTGGTGAGAACACTCCAGCGGGGGCAGTTGTTCCTGGCAGCGGTTGCAAGTCGGTGCTTCGTCCGGGGGAAGAGAGGATCTCGTCGGGGAGGAAAACAGGAGTCCGTTGCACTGCCAGGGAAGAAACCAGCCGTGGAGTTTCTCAGGTACAAGGAGCGGTCCGTTGATTCGCGGTTCACTGGTGAGTGGCTTTCCGGTTGCTGGGGTGCTTGGCACGGGCAGTTCGACCACAAACCGGTCTGGGGTACGAAGAAAGAAGGTAAACTGGTTGTGCCCACCAGTCAAGGGAAGAAGCCTCTCCAGCCGGGAGATCTTCTCTGTCGTCGGGAAGTGGTGAGTCGGTTCCGCAGGGCTCCACCGGTGGCGTCGTCGTGGTAGGTCGGTTCAGCTTCTCCCTCGACGGATTCTCAGGTCCTGTGGCGACTTCTGAAGTTCCAGTCCCCAAAGCCCTGCTTTAATGCAGCATACCCCCATTCACTCAGCCTAGCTGTCAATCAAACATGCTAAGTGGTGAGCCGGCCGGCTCACCACTTGGGCCAATCACACAAGAGTGCGACTTGAGTTACCAAGGTAACTCAGGCCAGGGTGCCTAAACCCCCTCCCACACCCCCTGTGGTACCCAGACAGAGTGGCACCACTTTTGGAGGCTTCTGTGGAGAAGCCCGCCAAAAAGTGGAACAAAGGGCTCGACTTGGGTTGGAGTCACAGAAAAGAACACAAACGCCATTTTAGAATCGAGCCTTGGCAAAAAATACCAACCGGTGAATTAATATTAATTAAATAAACCGGAGGTATGTTCGAGGCTATGAGAATTAAATAATTAAAGTTTGTTGCCTCGAACAATGGGAAAATCCCATAGGAAAATATTCGCGGTCGAATATAAAAAGTAGTTTCCACTGCCACCAGCCAAAACTCGATCAGGGGAGACGGAGACGTGCCCCCTCAACTAACAGACCCCGGGACAATCAAATTGCCCCGACCAGTACGTCCACAATATGATGGTTTGTACTGGTTTCTGTTAATAATTTGGGACTAGTAAAGCCAATGGTGACTTTACATGCCCTGGGAGACAGTAGTCAGTCCCAGGGTATGGAGTCTATGGTGGGGTGTCATTATGACACCCCTGCGTTACGGCACAGAGGGTGCTGTGTAACACACATAGTAAAAACACATGAGATCCTATGGAGTAAAGGACCCCATAGCCCATAAAACACATTAACAGTCAAAGGAACACCATAAATCATGTCCAAGAGTGGGAGAAAAAGAGTCTCACTCTTGGCAGGAGAAAAAAAACAAACTCCAGAAATCCAGCAAAGCTGCTGGGGGACTCACTAGGTTAGGAAATTCAGCCTAAAGAGAGAATTCTCCCTAACAGCAGGAAAGCAACGGGAGGGAAGCAGATCCAAAAACAACGTAGTAAAACTCGGCAGGCATTTATGTAATTTTATGCAGTTTATTAGATACAAGCCCCAGGAGCGTACGCTACCGGCAAACTCTCTCTCACAAAACCATTCTAGAATCACCATACGCATTGGAAATGCGCATGGTGATTCTATAACCAACATTCTATATGCACTGCTATAATAACTCTATAACATCTCCCTCCTTTATATAAAAGACAGATGAACAGAAACAAACAAAAACACAACTGAAGAAAAAAATGACAGACATTAAATAAAGAACTGAGAAACAAACAAGAAAAACAATGAAAAAAATTGCACCAAGTTACATACAACATATTAGCAAAAGGATATATGGTCTAATTTGTGCAGCCAAAACTAGTAGTGGAAGTAATCATTGTTAAAGTTCTGGATAATTCTCTGATTCTTCTTGGATAGTCCGCCTTTAAAGTTTCCACCTATATCATCATGGTCACAGTTAGAAGGTTCCTTCCTTCTGGCACCAAATACTGCATGGTCTTTGTCCTTTTTGGAGTTAGGTTTCATGGAAATATCCTTGTTCCCCTGGCTGGATGTCGTTGAACTAAGATCTTCACTTGTACTTGGTCTATGGCAATCATTTTGTATTCTTATAACATCATCACACAACCATCTTTTGCCGTTCTCCATCACCAGTGACTTCCCTTGGCTACTCTTCACCCTCTGTGTCGACCTGAATCTGTATTCACCCTTCATTATTTTCTTGGGTTCCTTGATGCAAACCCACTCTCCCTCTTTAATAAACTTTTCCTTCACTCCATTCTTGCGATCATAATACTTCTTGTATTTCTCTTGTTTCTCTTTCACCTTTCTTAATATTAAGTCCATATCCACCCTTGTCTCGCTTTTGTTCATGAACATCCAGGCGGTTCTGAGTCGATTGGATGCTACTCTACCGCGCATCGTAGTGAATGGTTCAATATTAGTGGCGGAATGAGGAGTTGACCTGTATGCACATAAAGCTTCTTTAAGTGTTTCTCTCCAAGGAAGAGAATTTGCAATGGCCAACTGGATCACACCCTTTACAAATGTATTCATTCTTTCTACAAGACCGTTGGCGATGGGGTGATATAGTGAGGTTGTTATGTGATCAATAGCTCTATCCTTCAGGAAGCCTTGAAATTCCAATGATGCGAACTGGGATTCGTTATCAGACACCAATTCCTTGGGATCACCCTCCCTGTTGAAAACTTCAATTAGAAAGTTCACAATCTTTTCAGTAGTTATGCTCCCCTCTGCCACTCCCCACTCTACCCACTTGGAGGTATAATCGATCAATACTATGATGTATATCTTCACAGAACCAAGATTTTCATATGGACTCATGACATTGATTGCTACTTTGGACCACACATTCTTAGGAACCTCCACCGGTTGCAGTGGCGTCTTCCTTACCGCCTTAGATTTGTCACTCATGGCACACGCGGTACAATTCTTGACCATTTCTTCTGCTTCTCTCCACATGCTCGGCCACCAATAGCCACTTCTTACCCTCCTTTTTGTTAAGCTCCTTCCCAGTTGTCCTTCATGAGCCAAAGCGAGAAGTTTACCCCTCACTTGTACAGGAGGAATTATGTGATCACCCCTATAGATGTGATTGGAATCCATTGACAGTTCCTCTTTAATCTGAGTGAAATCTGCAATATTTTGTTCATACTCCACCCAATCATTGGCTATGGCCTTCCTAATCTGTACCTGTTCTGGATCAGTGTCGGTCATATTCTTCCACTCTTCCTTGTCAATACCGGGATTCACAGTGGCAATGATATCCTCTTCCATGGATTCTATCACATTATCATGACTGGCTGACAATCTGGAAAAGCAATCAGCTACCTGGTTTTGTGCACCAGGCATAAAACATACATGAACATTATACTGCATTATGTCCAGAATCCATCTTCTTATCCTCGTGATATCAAGTGAGGTGCCTTCAACTGTAAAACATGCACTAGTGGTTTGTGGTCAGTTCTGAGAAGAATGGGTAAACCCCAAATCAAATGTCTAAAGTGTTCCAAAATCCACTTCACACCTAGGGCTTCTCTTTCTATGGTAGAGTAGTTTAACTCTGCCCCTCTCAGAACCCTTGATGCAAAAGCAATAGTTACCATACCTCTCTCTTGCAGTTGTTCCAGCACCCCTCCTAAACCAACCTTGCTGGCATCCACTGAAATTATAGTTTTTGCTTTACAATCAAACATTCCTAGAGTTGGTGCTTTGTTGATGGAAATTTTTATTTGTTTAAATTCTTCTTTGCATTCCTCTGACCACACATATTTTGTTGACTTTTTCATAAGACTTCTCATGTTCTTGGTTTTATCAGAATATTCATCCACAAACTTACAGTAGTATTCTGTCATCCCTAAGCAGCTTCTCAGTTGATCCTTGTTTTCTGGTTCAGCAATGTTCAGAATGGTGTTTATCAATTCCTCTTTAGGGCTAATCCCTTTGGCATCAATAGAATGTCTGAAGTATGACACCCTGTCACACTTGATTTTGCATTTCTCCAGTTTTAAGGTCATGCCACTCTTCTGAATAACCTGTAAAACCCCCATCAGTTTAGCATCATGCTCCTCTTCTGTGTTGGCTGATATAAGAATGTCATCTTGAAAACATTGTACTCCTTCTAGCCCTCCAAACAGATGTGACATTAGCCTTTGGAATACCGCAGCCGCGGAAGCCAGACCAAAAGGAATTCTTTTGAACTTAAATGCTCCTAAAGGAGTGACAAATGAAGTAAGACTTCTTGATGTTTCTTCTAGAGCAATCTGATGATAAGCCGAGGATAGGTCTATGGTACTAAAGAACTTGGCTAGTTTCATCATAATCAACAATTCACTGATGTTAGGGAGGGGATGTCTATCTATCAAAATGTTTTTATTAAGGTCTCGCAAGTCCACGCACATCCTTAAAGTGCCATCAGATTTTTTCACCAAAATGATTGGGGCGAGCCATTCCGAGCTTTCTATGGGCTTTATTATGTCCTGTTCACACAAACGTGTCAGTTCATTCTTCAATGCTTCTTTCGCGCCAATTGGAATGCCCCGAACTTTGTCGGCTATAGGCACTGCCCCCTTCTTGAGAACTATTCTGTGTTGAAATCCCTCTAATAACCCAATCTCTTCTCTGAGCACTCTAGTAAATTGTTTGGCCAATGTAGCTTTTATATCATTGCTGTCCTTAAATACACTCAGAATGGGAGTTTCTTCTCCCGGGTGAATTCTGACCTTTAACGCAGCCTGTTCCTCTGAGCCCACTACAGTTGATCCGTTCTTTGCTATATAGAATCTGCAGTACGTTTCTCTGTCCTTGAAGCTCAACTTTATCCAAATGCATCCAATTATATCTATGGGGGTCTTCCCACATCCCGGTGCTCTCACCCTGTGCACTGTATATCTTGCATTTTGACAGCTAATACTTCAACAAAAGTTTTTACATCTACCATGGTGTATAGGGATCCAGTGTCCACCATAATTGGCAAAGATATGCCATTTATTTCCATGTTCACCCATGGTCCTTTACCTTGTCGTGTTGAAGAAACAGTGTGTATTTGTACTTGGGCATTACTTTGAGCAACAGTTAACATGTTGTCATGACCTGCATTCTATTCACTAACCTTTACATTGCCTCTCGACATTCTGCTGGGCTGGTGCCTACTGAACCTCCCCATCCTGCCACAAATTATTCTGCATACCTTAGCAAAATGTCCCAAATGACCACACTTGTAGCACTCAACGGCCGCGGCAGGACACTCCTTGTCACTATCATTGTGTCTGTACCAGCCACACTTTTGACAACGGTTTTGGTATAGGTTCATATGTCCTGTATCTCTACCTCTCCTTGCATTAGCTCTTGAGTTGGTAGCGGTCATTTTCCTCACCATCGCCTCTAAAGATTCTTCCAATTCTTTCTTTGGCTTATCGTGGATCATCTTGACTTCTTTGTCCTCAGTTCTATCAAACCTCTCTTTCATGCAGCAATCACCAAGTTCCATGCTCCTCACAATTTCTATTGCTTGTTCCAAAGATGGGTTGTTTGTTTTTTCCACATGAATGCGTGAATCAGCTACATTCAACACAAGTTGGTCCCGCAAGTATTCATCACCCACACCGGTGAAGTTGCACGTCGCCATAAATCCCCTTAAAGATGCTATATATGCATCAACCGATTCACCTTTAAATTGCCTCCTAGAAAATAATTTATATCTTTCTAGCACAATATTAGTCTTATTTCCAAAGTGTTTTTCCAGTTTTCCTAGTGCACTTTCAAACTTGCGGTTATTGTCTGCAGAGCCACCCTCTGCACTATCCAATTCAGGAAGGGATCTGAAAATCCTTAACGCCTCTGCTCCTATGCAACTTAGTAGGGTTGCCTCTTTAATGTCATCATTGTACTTGCTTCCACCAACCGCTCTCAAATATACCTGAAAACCATTGATCCATTGTTCCCATGGACATGCAGGATTTCCAGGGCACGGAAGGAATTGCATTGGGGCTGTGACATGCTGCATGGTGTAGGATGTTAGATATATTCCTCTATTTTGTACACTGATCCGCAAGATCGTGGGCTGAAACGATTCACTGTGATATTCTTTGCAGCATGACTTTACTTATATCTAACTGTCTTTTATTTATTTTTTAATTTTTATTATTGCCCACTTAAAAGAACATGCGTTGAAATTCAATGTTGGATAAATTGTGCTTTGAGAGGATTCAGTCTCATAAACGTCAACAGTCTGACCTGCACTCCAAATGATACGTATTGTATTTACATGCAGCGGTATTCACATAACAAAGTTGAAACAATGGCACGCTCTTTCACTTTAATGCTTTTCATAGCGTGCGCTCCCGATCATTAACTGAACAAGGTTCACTGTTTCATGTTTGACATGCGTATTCGTACGCATCCTGCCTCGGTTGCCCAGCAACACCACAACATTATGGAAGGTTATTAAAATGGTCGACATGTACCCTTACGTTCAAAGGTCCTTTGCTCTAATGTTTCTGAGGACTGTTCGCCGATGCAGCTTCAAAAGACGCTGGAAGCTCGCGCTTTGCTGTGGACTTGTAATTTCTCTATTTTTCTTTTCTATATAAAGTCTGCTAGTACCCAGCTCACCTGGCACATTCCTCACAACGCTGTAAGGGTAAGAGGGGTAAAGTCATTAGCTTGCAAGGTGTTTCCAGAGGTACAGGCAGCTCACAAATCTCCTCAGGTCAGACGTTCACTCTTCAGTTGGATTCCGGACACGCGGTGTGGGCTCCGGGGGCTCCGCTATTTCCTCGTCGCCATTTGTAGTAAAACTCGGCAGACATTTATGTAGTTTTATGCAGATTATTAGATACAAGCCCCCGGAGCGTACACTACCGGCAAACTCTCTCTCACAAAACCATTCTAGAATCACCATACGCATTGGAAATGCGCATGGTGATTCTATAACCAACATTCTATATGCACTGCTATAATAACTCTATAACAGCAGAACAGGTAGTCAGAGTTAATAGTCACAGTTAGCCGCCCCCCCCCGTTTAAACGTTCAAACAATTAGTTGATAGTTGATGCATTTCCATGAGCGCTTTTGTAAGTAAGTTAGCAAAACCACCAGCAAGGACAAACCGGCTTGCCAAGTTCACGGAATTAAATGATTGAAGGGGCGAGGGAGATCCTGTACGGATGACAAGTAGCTGGACCCTCCAGCACCCTCCAGCATTTAGTGGCAATGTGTGAATACACTGGAAGCACAAAGCAGTGTTGCTTTCAAACCAATGAAAGACAGGTACCTTCTAATGCCGCTCACAGTGGGGCCTGAAGTGAAAGGCATAAACAGAGTGTTGAACGCAGGCTGCACTCAGTTAATTACAACTAGAAAATAATGTGGCTTAGCGATTAGCGCCCCTGTGCCCTCCACAAACCACCATTAACCACTTCACCACCACTTCTTGCACTGCGCCGTGCTATTGAAGGGCTTATGTAGTAAATCCAGGGATTACAGGCAGGGGCTCCTCCTCTTCAAATGGACAGCAAAACAATACTCAGGAGTCCACCACCATTAACCACTTCACCACCACTTCTTGCACCGCGCCGCGCTCCACGCTATTGAAGGGTTTATGTAGTAAATCCAGGGATTACAGGCAGGGGCTCCTCTTCAAATGGACAGCAAATAAATACTCAGGAGTCCACCACCATTAACCAATTCGCACACTTCTTGCACCGCGCCGCGCTCCATGCTATTGAAGGGCTTATGTAGTAAATCCAGTGATTACAGGCAGGGGCTCCTCCTCTTCAAATGCACAGCAAAAAAAATACTCAGGAGTCCACCACCATTAACCACTTTATCACCACTTCTTGCACCACCACTTCTTGTTGTGTTATAGTTTAATTCAAACTTGAACAAATCATTAGTGTAACACAATCTCATAGATCTGTTAAAACACAATAAAATTATTACATCCGTTATCACAGTCTAACAAGATTACCGTCTAGCGGACTTAATGATCGGCATTACTTCACAGGATTTGACACTTTTCATAAAAATGGGTAAGAGGTAACACATTTCCTTGATGCTTTATCATCTAAAACAGACTTTAAAAGAATATTCAACCACTATAAATAGATTTTAAAAGTACCCCAATTCAAATTAGTTTAAGAACCCATAATAAATGGGACTAGTGGAATTGTCTATACTTAATACTGAGTCATCTGCAGCTAACCTGGCCATTCATGTCAAAAACAGCCACTACATATTACCAATAGTGTCATGCTATCAGGCGCTTTTCCACTATTTTCCAAACTGAGTAAACTGCAATGTGCATTTGGTTTGAGTGGGAATTTAGACAGAAGTCCCAGAACAGGTCTGGTCAAACTGATTCGTAGCTGTGCACCCTGTTACCCAAGAGACATATGTATACTGACCCAAGAGTACTACACTGTGCCATTACATGCCTTGCAGATTCCAGGTGATCAAGGGATTTGCACATCCGTCATAGCCTCTTTTCTTTTGGAATGCCCATTTGTGGATCTTTGTTAATAATAGGATCAAGTTATTCTCAGTCTCAGCATAAAATGCAACACTGCAGGGCTAGGACTCAAAAGGAGATAAGGCTTAGGTTTCAGGTATCTATGAGTAACCTGTGCAACAGCACTTTAGTTGCTAAGGTTCGTCAAGTGGTTATCATTTTTAACCCCATCCCAATTGTTAGCATTTCTAAAAAGGGATGCTTTTACAATTTCAAAATTATACCAGGTTTCAGGATTAGGTGAAAATTTAGGGATTCAAAATTTGTCCCGCTGACTCTACCTTCCTTTCCACGACCCACACCCAATTTGTCCAATAATGAGCATGAAGGTGACATCTTAGATTTTACATATAAAGCCCCTCTCTTTTTGAGCAATTGTGTACTCAAAGATACTATGCCCAATTTGAGCCGTAAATATTCTCCAGGGCAAGAATTTGGTAGATTGAGTGCCCTGTGCCAGAACCCTCCCTCCAGACCATCCCGTCAACTAAGATCTCTCATTGTTAGAGCCTCCAACCCATATAATATCAAGGGGCAATGACATTGCTCATAAAGATTCTGGATGTCCTGGATCAATAACAATAATTCAATAACAAATTTCCGTAGGAGGAGCGTCAACTGGCATGCTTTCCTTGTTTTAGTTTCCACAATCCCTTCGTAACTATTTTTGTTGTTCGATTCAGGCACCAAATACATGTAACTTCCCACGTATTCGATCTCCCTCAATTTAGTGATCATAGTTGTTTTGTACACTTTTTGTTGTTGAAATTAGCATACATTTAGTATTGGCGATATTTTCGTGAGGGAGTTTTCATATACGTATTTATAAATTTCATTTATTGTATTTTTCATCCCACTGAACGTATGATTGAATAAAACCAAGTCATCGGGTGTATAACATACACCCTATGCTTTCCGTCCCAATTTTTGGTGGGCAATTGGAGGTCTTCGAAAGATGAGCAGGCAGGTCAGCAAGGTACAAATTAAACAGTAGGGGAGCGAACACACATCCCAGATTATTGTCGTGAAAAAGCCTGATAGCGTATTGAAAACCAGAGGGTCACAAAGCCAAATTGCCCTGTAACTGGTATTTGTGAAAAAAGAGACAACACAGAGTGAATTTCGTATGCCAAATGCAAGGTATCCCAGTTTATTGCAATAGACTGGGGTAAAAAAACAAGATTAAAAGCCACGCTCTCACTCCAGCATTCTCCAACGTTTGAACAGACAGCAGGAGTTTATATAATATGAATGAGTCATTCTGATGTCATCATGATCACTGAGTTATGAAAACCTATCGCTCCTGGTCATTGGCTCCCCCTACTAAGCTACATAAGGAATCCTATATGTGCACAACTATGGATTGGACAATCGTTATCTAAGATCCCACCCATGAACCTTCCCATACAAATGTGCTACCTCATCATATTTTATTATTAGTGGTAGGCTCTAAACTACTCGTGCAGTGAAAAAAAGACATTAGCTCATCGGTTAAAATGCAGTTACACTGTCCTTGAACTGCCTGCATGCTGACATGTTCACGTGGATGAGAGAGAGAGAAAACAAGCATATCGCCTTTGTTATTTAATTGTTCGCAACAGTGATCGCCATCTTCTCTTGATACATTTATGAATACATATTTTGTGAGTCATCCTGGTTTTACCCTGCTAAGGTCTCATTGTAGCAATTAGTTGTTTTCTCTAGTCACATTTTGCATCCTTCTGTCACGCCTAGCTGATCGCAGAAGCATTAATCTGTCAACTCCTTCTGAACTTCTTGCAATGTATAAACTTGAAACTCTGCCTTGTCCTTGCAACTTTAATTTATCTGGACAGCTGACCACACACAATAATATCGTTTTCCGCTATGTAACAGTCCCTGCAAAGCTTTGGGCCTTGACATTCCTTTTAGGTAGCTACCATCTAGCCAGCTACAGCATTTTCCCTGAATTAACTGTAGTTGTTCAAGCGTGCTTACCTGGACTTTTTCTTAAAGTTGCAAATCTGAATTCTCTGCTGGTGCAAAAATGGCAACTGCTTGTCACGTTCTGTTCCTCTGCAGGACACATTTGCTCTGCATTTAATTGCTATCTACCGAGTCCCAGTGCATGCCCGGCACATGTTATTTCTATATATGGGTAAGCTGCAACCTCATCCTACATATTAACCGTGCTGCACCCTATCTTGGTACACGCCTTCTTGTCACCTACTCTATTATATTTAACAGCACACTAATTGTGCAAGCTAATGCCTCATCTTTCCCCTACTTGTGTAGCGAAACAAACTATTCTTTGTGCCAGTTGCATTTCCAGGATTTAATGTGCAGTTTCAAATGTGTCCTTTCTGATTTTATAATTCTGTTTTTTCAGAGACAGGCAGGGGGGTACATGCGCTCTAGTCAACAATTGCCCCACTACAGTATATTAGCCATTCGGAACACCCTAGAGTCTGCAACTTGACTATAGTCTGTCTCTATCTACTCGAACAAACGCCCCCTTGAAGTCCATGAATGTGATGTTTAGAGGAGGACTGCCTTTACAAGCTGAACTTTTAAGTAGTGTATCCAGCTACCTAATGTTGTGGGTAGTTTCAGAACCTGTTTGGTATTTATAAAGCACTCCTGCTGTATCCGCCCACCTCTGTAGCTCACCGAACAACATAGTGCCGAACAACTGTCCCGTAACGTCTAACATTGACAGCAGCCTGTAATTATCTGAATAGGAACCAGTACAGACAGTTGCCAAGATGCTTGCATCTGGTGCATAACACAGATTTTCTAAACAGAACCAAGAGAATCGCGGCCCAGGTGTCACAGGAATACTTCTGAACCAAGTTGGACAGTCCGTTTGGACCAGTTGCTCGTGAGCTTTTTAATTTTGTGATGGCTTCAACTACTAATTCATAAGTGGGTTTTACTGGCCACTCGCACCTGCGATCAGGATCCACCCGGGCAGATAAATTTACATTGGCTTCGTCTGTTTTTAGTTACCCCTCCCATACCTCTCCTCCTATAGGGTTTATAAGGTGTTTGGACCCTACACCCTTTCCTTGTGAAAGGATTTGCCAAATACTATGCAAATTCCTAGACTTCAGGGCACACAGCATTCGCTGCCATTGAGCTTTCTTAATAGAGACCCCAGTACTTAAGCCAGTTCCTGTATCTATTTGTGTTCCTGTATTACAGGCTTAGTTCCTGAGGCCTTTCTGCCTTAGAGCGTTTAATGGCTCTGATTGACCTTCTTAACATACGCTTGGCATCACAAATTGCAATAGCAAAGGTCTTCGGGTGTCCACTCTCTGGAATGGCCAGACGATTACCCATGACTGCTCCTGTGCCCTCTGCCATTATAGGTCTAGTTTGTAGAACATCTGTTTGGGGAGTGGGTCCTTTGATAACAGATCTATTCCCTTTCATGCCTTTTTTGTTTAAGCTACTCACTCAAAATGTGTATGTTTGGCAACTTCACATAAAAGTCAAGACAATCTTTCACCTGATCCAAAGAAACTAAAATAAATCATGTGTAACAAAGAGAAAAAGTTTTTGTTTCAGACATCAGGAAGAAAGACGGCTTGTGGCCATGTCCATGATCAGATTAATATGCAAGTAGAGCCACACGTACCAGAATAGAAAAGCGACTAGAGGAGACGCAGTGTGTTGCTGCAGGGAAAGCGCAAATGAAGGCCGTGACAGCAGCGCGTGGCTGAGATGAAAGCACCATGCAACTTAAACACCAAGAAAATATTAGGCTGCTGTAACACTGATGGAAAGCACAGCAACAGTATTGATTGGCCTGCAAGTGCAGCCCTTACCAAGGACTATTGAGTGAGGAGTATTCCGGAGAAGGTACCCAAAATTAGAGACTTGGACAAGCAAGCGAGGGATTGTTAACAAAGTCACTGTGAACCTGGATCAGAAGTCGTTCTTGAAGTGCCCCAACTACTAAAAGGGTAAGGAACATGGAGAGTCCTATGATACACGCCTGCAATTAGCGGCGAGTGAAGGCTTAGACATTTAAAGGTAACGTGTCGAGAATGAGGAGGTGGAGGGTGGCAAAAGGGGTTGAAGTTGACCCATGCGGAGAAAACACAGAAAACAAAAAGCAAAAGAGAGCAGTGATAGCTAAATATTTAGAGGTGTGTTTCTAAGACACTGGAACTGACATGAAAAGGGAACCACGATAGTTGAATGCTGGGAGTTGTACTTCTAACACTGCAAGACCATCTGAGTGGTGCTGAGACAAGAAAGATACCCAAGAAAGTTGTATGTTGGGAGTTGTGGGTCTTACATTCCAATACCCTAGTGGAGTGGTGCTGATAAGTGAAAGACAAAACTAAGAACAATTGTATGTTGGGACTTGTGATTCTAACACTGCATGACCATAACACAATGCTGCCGAAAAAGCAAAGGAAACCAAAAAAGTGGAATGTTGGAAATTTGGTGCTACAATCTGCAGTCATTGCACAGTGTTGCTGACAACTGAAAGAGAACTAGGAAAGTTTAATGTTGAGAGCATTGGTGTTAACATTATGTGACCACAGTGCAGAGGTTCTGACAAGTGAATGAGAGCTAGAAAAGATAGGTATAAACAAAGACCCGACTGCTGGGAATTGTGGTTCAACCCTCAGAAATGGAAGCACAGTGGCGTATTGATAATGATTTAAGGACCAAAGAGCTGAATGCTAAGAATTGTGGTCCTTAACCTAAATGACAGTAATACATTGGTGTTGATTGCTTTCAAAGAACCACGATAACTGCATCTTGGGAATTGTGGTCCCTGCCCTCAGTCCCAGTAGTGGTGTGCCGCTGCCATCTCTAAAAGAGCCAAGACAACTGAATGCTCTGAATTGTGAATATGATCCTCAGTGGCACAGTGGTGCTTATAACTACTGATCGATTTCCAAGATCGACCGAAAGAAAGACTCTTATCACCCAGAATAGCTGAGCATGGAATAGAGAGAGCAAAAGAGAATGCAACCACACAGCAAATGGGAAGTAAACGCGGAAAAGGTTGCTCATCTAAAGAACACATCTCTCTGCGTTTTCTTTGTGTTTTCTTATGCATAGGATGTAGTAATCTTTCTTCAAACTCGTTATACATGCACCAATTAATTTTAAGCATCATCTCAAGTAATAGTAGCTGTAACTTTAGCAGCATCTCCGATTACTTAGCCTTTCAATGCAGATTCCTACTTAATGTAACACAAATGTTATATGCATGCGAGATGTGAAGCAGTCAGACCACCTCCTTCGTCACTTGACCCCTAAGGGGTCTATGCAGCCCAGGGTAGCTGGCCTTTCATGTCTACAAGTCCAGAGACGCAAACTCCTTAAAGCTCGTTCATGGGGGATGGTGCAGAGACCCCTCAATTCGAGGGCCCATGCCCGACCTAAGCAATGTGATATGCATCCCTGAAGAGTTTGTCACCACCTTAACTGACAGGACGCTATGTGGAGGCATATATGTGCAATTGCAATGGGAAGCTATGAAACGCCACAGAGCGTCGCATCACTTTCGCTCCATGCTGCAGTGCAGGCAGAGACCAGATTAGATAAAGCATCAGACTGCTTGTGTAAGCACTGTTTCCCGGGCAAGCAGCTTGTCAGAAGATGCACTTGTATGATGACCCTGCCATCGTTCATAGAGTGAGGACGGCTAGCACTGCAATCTACAGAACTTAAAAAAAAAAGACGTTTATTTGTGCATCTTTGATCAAGCAAGCATGATAAGGGTTATTACATGCTAGACTGGCATTTTGGTGCACTTTGAGCATGCCTTCTTATTGTGGCATGACCTTTTTAATCGCAAAGCCAACAGGAGTATGTTTTTGCTGCCATATATTGGCAAAGACAGCCTGGGCATGTTTTCTTATAGTATCATTACTGGCATTGAGTGCAAAGCAAACATGAGTATGTTCTTCTATAGGAATACTGGTGTATATTGGTGTAACCATCATGGACATGTATGGGCACAGCCAGCTTGAACATTTTTTTAACTTTGCCATATATTGCGGGCAAAGGCTTTGGGAAATACTCCTGTACAGTGTTGGTGAATTGCATCTATTTGGTTTTTAGATTGGAGTTACCCTACAAAACCAATTGCAAGCTGTCTGGCTTTTTCCCCAATTCTTTACAGAAAGTTTGCTGTATAATGCACTATACTCATACCTCCCATTCCCCTTTCCTCCATCCTTGCGGGTGTCCATTCAACATGGGGACGGCACCAGAACCTTTGGCAGCGAAAAATTGAGCTTTCCCTTTAAATTTAGTATAGTGCACAAGGATGCGGCCTCAGGTGTGTGAACACCCCACAAAGGCCCCGCCCTCTGGAGCCTCATCTCAGTCCCTTTTTCCGCACGGATGGTGTTGGATCTGGGAGCCAGTGCAGAGACTGCCCTTCTCCGGCGGGATAAGGCGGTCGGAGGTGCGGACCAGCGCATCCGGGAATCAAAATGTCTTAATCAATGGAGCATGAGGCTCCGGTCGTCGATGGAACAGCGTCAAGCGGCCCCTGCTTCTGGGAAACACGGCTTCGACGGGCCTCCAGCGGTTATAGCAAACCTGCGAACCCTGGTCGACGACGGTGGACGGAATGTCCAATGCTTATCTTCGTTCTCCTCAGCAGTCCCAGTCTCAGGTCGGCAGTCCGTGAAAGGTCTGGCGAAGGTTAGCAGTGCTCGATGGTCCCTCGAAGCACGGGAAGAGGGCGCCTAACCAGGTCCTCTCTTGTATCAGTCTCGACTTCACGGCGGCTTTCAGATTGCGGTGAAGGTAACAGCAGTCAACCTTCTTCTTCGGGCTCGGTTTCGAGATTCAGCATCAGTTTCAATGTCAGTTTCAACTCCAGTGTCTGAACGAATTCTAGCAGTGAGAGGCCCCCAGATATACTAGTTGATCTCTCATCCATTCAGCTGGGTCACACTCAGGTAAACAATCACTCAGAAGGGCATTCAGCGGTCAGTCAGCCAATCAGGCATACATTGCATTCAGGCCATTCTCCTCCCTCTCAGACACTCACAACAAGGAATGTGTATTGGGACAAGTACCCAGCCATTCAACACTACACACTGCATTCATACCAGTTTCAGGCAGGGCTGTCTCAGTCATTGTGTTTCATACTAGAAACCAGACATCCACAACAAGAAGTGCATATTGGTCACACAATCCATTCACCCAGGTCCCACCCACAGGGTGTACCCACAACATACAGTCACTGGGAAGGCTCCAGCCAGTCGGGCCTGGGCTTCACAACAACACCATATATGGAACTTCCACCCAATAGCCAGTCAGGGGGAAGGGACAGAGTCAGGGCTGCCCAGGTCTTTGGGAAAACAAGGTAACATGCAATAGAAAGCAAGAGGCCACAGGGGCCATCTTGTTTCCTATCAGGAATCAACTGATTCTAATGGCAGGGCCTGGGTGTCCCAAAATGGAGGATACTCAGAGCACCTGTCAAATTCAGCATGGAGCTGCCACCAGTCCATAGCCTGCTCTCTGGGCCACACACAGGTGCCCAAAAACATACACTAGGGTCACAGGGTTGTACCCTCACCCATGGGTGCCATAGGGGTTTCCCATGGGTCTGTACACCAAACCAAAAACTGGAAGAGCTGCACTGCCAGGAGTCCCACATGGACTCCTGGGCAGAAAACAACACAGAACACAAATGAAAAAGGACTACATGACAAGGACAGGGAGGCATTGTCCCTCCAATGCATTTCCAGCATCACAACCTGATGACCTAACATATGAGTTTCTTGGAGATATAAAATCTAAACTCCCAGTGTATTAACATAGGAAATTACTTTCTGTGTCTTTTTTGGTGACTCCAGGCCCCGCACGTTCCAGCTTAGCATCTTTACATTGGAGGCCCCTTTCCATGTGGTTGTCATCCTGTACACAATATTATGAACATTCTTGACAGTGTGCCCTTCAATGGGCCTCATTACGACCCAGGCGTTAAGGGTTAACGCCGTCCTTAACCCTTAACGCCTATTCTGATTTTAACGGCTGCTTTTAGCAGCCGTTAAAATCCATGGCGCTAACCTGCCATGATGCTAATTACGCCACCGTAATTTACGGTGGCATAATTAGCGCCTTCCCCACTCCCATTATGCCCTATGGGGCAAAAATGGGAATGGGGAAGGGAAAATGGGAAATGGGGATTTACCGCCCCACTCACCTTGGAATGGGGCGGTAAATCCACCATCCACCATGGTGTAAACGTAGTTTACACCATGGTGGTAAAGTTGGCGCAATTAGCGCCTGGGTTGTAATGACCCCCAATGTAATCAAAGATTCTGACCTTTTCACCATGTACATTTTTTAACATTTACTCCCCAACTCTTCCCTTATCCCCAACCCCTCCCTCATAGTACCCCAAACTTTGACTATGAACCTTCCCTCCTCACATCCCCCCTCTGCCCTACCTAACCCAACAACAATATGCACTTGCATAGGTGGGCAACAGTCTCTGCTACGAGTGGTGGGCTTTATAGGCGCTCAAGTCTGGGCATTACACATATAGCATGTGGAAAGTGCAGGATCATTGCCATCAACACATCCTTACTGAATTAAAGTGAGTGGGTGCTACAGAACAGTATATCAGGTCTTCACAGGCCTGCGTCCCAGTGGTAGTGGGATAAGAGTCTGTATGAACGCTGTGGCCTCTTCAGCGAGCGTAAAGAAGAAGTTTTTATTTTGTTTTATTCTTTTTGTATTGTAAAAATATATTTGTTTCTTACAAACTTCATTCTACATTCTACCTTGCTCCAATTAATTCATTACGTCGAACTTTTACTTCGCAAGATGTTCACAGGAAAAGAAAAGAAAAAACAATGAAAGGAACATCTCCACAAATCATCAAGATTTATGAAAGTGTACTCCTCACTTTCATAAATTACGTCTTCAATATCCTGTCAAAATAGTCCACAACAGCACAAGTTCGACGATAGCTCTCTCCTGCTATCATAATTGTCCACCAGGAGTCCATATCCCCATCTTGTGGGGCAAAATGTTCCATAAAAAGCAATCTTTTATCCTTTAAGGATTCACAGCTTACTCCTAGATGTTTTAATGATTCAACGTCTTTGCTGCAGAATCTACATACATTCTCTGTTGCTTCTGGCAAGTGTTTCATATACTGCATTTCTTTTGTTGCATGTAGATTTAGCTTCAAACGCAAAAATGGACTGCGATGGTATCTAGAGGGGAACATCACCATGTATTTAGAAAGAATGTTCACAGATCTACCTCCTTCAATGTTTTTTGAAGCAGTTCCATATTCATCACATTAATGCTGGGTGACAATCCAATCTCTTTCAATCAATTTTCATTTAGCCGCACATGGGTTAAATAAC
The DNA here is from genome assembly GCF_040938575.1 of Ambystoma mexicanum. NCBI lineage: Eukaryota > Metazoa > Chordata > Amphibia > Caudata > Ambystomatidae > Ambystoma > Ambystoma mexicanum. Next base: position 315,421,961 of record NC_090929.1, read on the forward strand.
AAAGTCTCTGTACCGATAGATAAGTCGATAAGCTGTTTTTGGATCTGCTATACCCAGAGATTGAGAAGCCCTTTATACGGCAAGTTAGAATTTGGAGCAAGTACTTGATAAGGTTTTGCAGTCTGCGGCAAGATCATTTTCCTCCATAGTGCAACACACTTCCAAAGCACAACTGAATATAGAGACTGCAACCACAGTTCTCGTCTAATCATTGTCGTCAGAACACTCTTAGGAAGGTACAGAACTTTTTTCCAGAATTGACCTTAAAGCACTTCCCAAAAAAGCTTTGTGATATTAAAACCGGCCTCACTTCCAAACGTCATGGTTGCCATAACTTTTTGTCAATAAAACAGGACAATCAGTTTCATCGTAAATTTACCATAGGTGGCGTGGATTTTCATTGCCTGAAGAGCAAGAGTTTTAATTCAAGATTTTAGGTCATCGGTCCATTGCTGCTCACATAAAGATTTATTGAACACAGGACCCAGATGGACCCAGATATCTGATTGAATTCACTTTTTCAAGGGCTTCGCCAGCTGCATACCATGTGAAGGAACGCCCTTTTTTACCCAAGTTGCTCCCAAAGGCCATAACATTTGACTTGCTATATTTACCTGCAAGTTGTTGTTTTGCAGATAAATTACCAGGTCGTTTAGTGATCTTTGGAGATCAATCTGTGTGGTGTCCATTAAGACGACATCGTCAGCATAAATGATCTACAAGATTTGATGGCCGTTTATTTTGGGTGGGAAGGCTTTAGTTAATTCAAACGCAGTATATAGGTCAGCCATATACAGTTTGAATAATGGGGCTGCTAGAGGACAGCCTTGTTTAACTCCCTTTTCGGTTTTAATGTTTGAAGAAAGATTACCATCTGCATTTAGACTCTAATAGACGTATTGCTGTGTAAAGCGATAATAGGTTGTAATAGTTCTGTAGGGCAGTACCATTTTTCCAACTTGGACCACAGCCTTTGTCGGTTCACATTATCAAAGGCTTGGCGCAGGTCGATAAATGATAAGAAAGGTTTCTTATCATCGATCATCACCTCAAGTTTTAATATATTTAAGATTGCAAGATTGAGCTTGACCCCCACACCCTTGGTAAAGCCGGTCTGCCACTGGTCAACCAGACCTGCCTCATCCGCCCATTTCACCAGACACGTCTGCAAAAAATGTGCAAACTTTTTTCCAACAACGTCTAATAGAGCTATCGGTCGGTAGTCATTTGGATTTAATCGATAACCCCTTTTAAAAATAGGGACGACCACCGCCCATTGCCAAGAAGGAGGAATTGTTGAGGAGGCTGCAATCTGTAAGAACAGGAGCCATATGAATGTTTCCCATTCAATCTTGTTCTTTTTCAATATTAAATTGGTGAACCCATCCTGGCCTGCAGCACCTGAGTTTTTCAATTGACAAATGGCCTCAAAGATCTCTGATTCGCTTGTTTCAATTTCCCAGGATGTTTTTTCAGAGCAACTGTTTTGATGTTTTTGCATTGATGGAGCTCTAAAAACCCTTGAATAGTGATGTTCCCAGGTTTCAGCATCAATGGTCATTGATAAATGCGCCTTTTGTGCAATACACCCATCATTGAGAATAGTCCATGTAGCTCTACTATGTTTCTCAAAGATGGATTTAAGCAGGATTTCTCCTCTCCTCTTCTGATAATGATTTAAATGCAATATGCCAATTACGATACTTTTGGCGGCGCTTTTTGATTGCTTCCCAGCTGGTTAGATTGTTTAGGGTTTTTAGCATTCTAATGTCCTACCGTAATTTACTTTTTGCCTCGGCTACTTGCTGACTGAATTGGTGTTGTCTCTCAGGCTGAATAGCTCTTACACCAGTCTTCACAGTTTCAAACTGTGTAAGCAGGGAAGTATAATTCACAACTCCACCCGCCAGATCAATTAATTCTGAAAGCTTGTGACATAGTGATTCTGTGTCTTTTCTATTGATTCTTAGCCAATTCAAGCCTGGAGAAATACACAATGAAAGTCCATATGTGCTTTGAATTTGTTGACATTCACTGACCCAAATTAAGTGTAGAGGATCATGATCACTGTTGGCCATTGCAACGACTTTAAGAGATTTCATGAGCGGCATCAAGTTTTTAGAAGCCCAAATGTAATCAATAGTTCTCTTTATCCCTGATTTGTGCCAAGTAGGCTGAGATGACATATCACCTAAAATGTGGCAGTTTAACATCTCAGAGTTCCTTGCCTTCATTTCCTGTAACCAACATCTTCCATGCGCTACTTCTTTGCATCTTGAGTTGGTCTTGAATACTATTAACAACCCCTTTTGATCAAACCAGCAGACGTTCAAGTCGCCACAGACTATTATAGATAGATCCGCAAACTCACGTAAGCTGTCATCAATGAGGCGGGTGATTGAAGAGATGAAGTCCAGGGATGAAATCTTTGCCGGATTCCAGTAGATATTAATAATTAACAGGAGAGTCATATTGTGAGTTATGGTGGCCGTGTTGATTAAAGTTCCTTGCACAAAAATATTTCGATTGATAGACTTCACAATTTTCCAATGTGAGTCTTTTTTGAGCAATGTCAGGAGGCTAGAAAACCGGCGACCATATTGATTTTTCCCAAGCGAGGTTTAGAGGGGTGGCGTAGCCATCACAGATTGGCGCCTCCCGGTGCAGGTTTTATTTTTATACTGTATGCGCAGCCTAGCTGGGTAAAATCTTGCAGTCCCTAAGAACCTTTTTAACTACAGCAAATGTGCGTCTCTTCTGTTGCATAGCCACAGTATAGTCTGGGAAAATGTGCACAATGTTGCATCCTAGCTTTAATTCCTGTTTCTCGCGGGCAGCCTGTATTGCTAGGTTCCTGTCACGATAGTTCTTCAGGCGGGCTATTATTGGTCTCGGGTAGCCTCCAGGCCTGAGTTTCGGCCGTCAATGCCCTGTGCGCACGTTCTATTACAAAAAGTGGAGACCACCGGGATCACCTAGAAGTTCTCTTAGCAGCTCTTCTACTGCTTTCTCCGTGGTGCCGGTGAGTGCATCTTCCAGCACCCCTATGATATGCATGTTATTCCGCTGTGATTTCGCTTCTAGGTCCTCACACCTAGCCTTCACAATACTCATAACTTTGGATCAGGTCGTCACGTTGCCCTGGAGTGCTGTAACAGCATGAGCGCCGCTAATTCGGTTCTCCGTTTCTGTTATACGTTGGGTCGCTTTTTCCAGTTGAGTGCAGATTGACGTAACATTAGACGTGAGACCACCCAGCTTGTCATTTATTGCTGCAAAGCCTCGCTGCATTGAGTCCATAACACCCTGTAGATCGATAAGTGGTGAGACCTGGACTTCCTCCACTAGTGCCAGGCTACTTGGACCTTCTCCTGCCATTTCTATAGGTTTAGGGGTTGGCTTTGTAAATTTGTCGATTGTACCACTTTTCTTGTGCCTAGCCCTTTTTGTCATGGCGCCTTCAGTTCGTGCTTGTGATGTCTTCTGCTACACACTTATCGGGAGTGGTGCCCTCATAGGTTCTGCTTGAGGCCAGAGGAGGTACCCCTTCTCAGACGTTGTGTGGGCCCGTATTCAATCATATGAGCAGGATAGTCTGTTGTAGGAGGCATGGTAACTGTGCTGCGATGGGTCGGTATCCCTGTAGTGTTCTTTAGATACCGAGAGTAATCAATAGTCAGTGCCCCAAGTATACTATTACATTACGGGTCCGCCTGCTAAACCGCAGACAATGTAAGGTAGTGTCCGCTTAATGAAATCCAAATCAGGCAAGCTGCACCTCCTGTAGGGGCCAAGCTAGGAGTTTAACTCTTATTCATTTAGTAAGTGGACCACGTGAGCGGGGTTCCTTGGGGAGCGTCTGTGTGGAAGGAGAGGAGGACTGGTGGCCAGGTGAAGCCTGTCACTAGCACAGGTGTCCACATGGCGTGCCCCCCGTTATGCTGCACTTACTTTCTGCCTCCCTCACTGTTGCTAGAGAAAGTGGGTTGGGGGACGATCAATCCATGTTGGATCCACTTTGACTCACGCAGCACTACAACTGCGGTCTCCTGCTGCAGGCCTGTGATTGCTCCCTTCACCATTGCCTCAGGTTGTAGTTGAGCAGTGCTTCAGCGGCTTCCCGGCTCACATGGACAGGCAGCTTAACTCGACGGCATACATCTCGGCTCTGAGAGTGCTGTTTCTTTCAGAACTTGCACCGAGTGTGCACCCCATGTTAGTCTGTCAGATCCTGATTTTGTAGCTCCTTTTGTCCACGCTAACAACATGGGAATAAACACAAGTCTTCCACACGATGCAGCGCTTTAGCACGGTCTGCCATCTTGGCTAGCTGCGCAACAGCGCCCCCCCACTATTCTAGGATTTTTGCGGTAACCAAGAACAATCAGGCTGGCCTGATGATAGGTCTTGACCTGCCATTTCTAAATCCGTCTTTACTGCTGGAACGCTTCAAGATGACGGTCAACCACGCCATCCTGCTCAATCGTCTCCGTGATAACTTGGGTATCACCGATCAGGCGCTGGCCTGGCTTACCTCGTTCCTCTCTGATCGACCCTCCCAGGTCCAACTTGAGTCCTTCCTTTCCTCTATCTCACTCTCTACCTGTGGTGTTCCCCAGGGGTCTAACCTCTCTCCCTAGCTGTTCAACCAATACCTGGTACCTCTCGCCCACTGCATTGTCGCTCTCTGCTCCAACTTTCAGTGCTATGCGGATGACACTCAGCTCGTTTTCAGGCTCCCCTCTGCCACCTCTTCTCCTTCTCTCATCTCTGACTGTCTGACTGCTATCCAGGAGTGGTGTGTGGCCAACGATCTCTGCCTTAATGCCAGTAAGACGGAGATTCTCCTCATCGGCACACCTGCACCCTCCTTTCCTGTCACTCTCTGGCCGACCTCCCTTGGCCCTCTTGCTGCTCCCACCTGTGAGGCAAAGAACCATGGGGCCATCTTTGACTCCACACTCTCCTTTTCTCCTCACATCTCTGACATCTCTAAGAAGTCAAATTACCAACTGCACCTCCTCAGAGGTATTCTTCCTTTCCTCTCCTTTGCCCAGAAGCTCCCTGTCTCTAGACCTCTGGTTCTCTCTAGGCTGGATTACTACAACTTCCTCTTTCTAGATCTGCCTGCTTCTACTCTCTGCTCTCTGCAGCTCATCCAGAACAGGACTGCAAGACTTGTCCTTGGCCTCAAGCCCAGGGATCGTATCTCCCCAGCACTGAAATCTCTGCATTGGCTCCCAGTGGCTGCAAGGATTAAGTTCAAGACCCTCTGCATTGTCCACAAGGCCTTCTGGGGTCTGAGTCCTCAATACCTCCAAATCTCTCTTCGTAAATACCTTCCTACTCGAGCTCTTCGCTCCTCCACCTCTAACTTCCTCAGGGTCAGTCACTTCTCCAAGCAGCGAGTTGGTGGTAGATCTCTTTCTTCGGGTGGGGCCACCCTCTGGAATAGCCTTCCTGTCTCTCTGAAACTTGAGGAGAACCACCTCTGGTTCCGGAAGCACCTCAAGACCTTCTTCCTCTTTGCTTCTGCCTTCTCTCTTCCTCTCCCCTGCTGATTTCCTGTCTGATACTGCACTGGTTACCTGGCTACCCTCTGTTTTCAGGCTCTGGTCCCTGCCCGTCCAATTGCACACCCGCACTGTCTCACGGCAACCCTTGCACTTGGGTCTGTATCTGTAACCCTACAGTCAACCTACCTGCACTTTTGGACACTGGCTGTCTGCACTTACCCTTCCACCTGCCGGCCGCACTTCCTGTTATTGTTTTGATCCCATGTACAGCACTGCCCCTCCCCTTTCTCCTGGCACTTTTCTCCTCCACCCTTCCCTGCACTTGCGCAATCTCAATGTCACTTGGCCTAGTAAGATCGTTGTCTCTGTCCTCCCTCTGTTCCCCCTTCCTTGCCTTGTCGCACCTTGAAACACTTGTGTATAGGCGTGTTACAAATGCCATATCATATATCATATCATATCATGATTACTCCCGCGCGCATAGCAGAGTCTCTGTGTGCAGGGCACTGGATGTGTTCCCTGGACCCCAAGGATGCGTACCTGCATGTACCCATCTATCAACCACATTGGAAGTTTCTGCGGTTTACGGTTATGTCGTACCACTTTCAGTACAAGGTGCTGCCCTTTGGCCTGAACTCGGCCTGCGTGTCTTCACGAAGTTGACGATCTCAGTGGTGGGCCTTCTCCGCTTGGAGGGCCATCATCTATACCCTTATTTGGATGACTGGCTGGTGAGGGCGGGGACACCCAAAGGGGTGGTGCACTCCTTCCAGAGCTTGGCTGATATCCTTCATCAGCTGGGGTTTTCCCTCAGCCAGAGGAAATCACAGTTATGCCCATCTCAGGAACTGGTCTTTCTAGGGGTGCGTTGGAACACTACCGTGCAGCGGGTGTTACACACGCCCGAGAGGCTTATGTCCCTCCGCAAGGCGGTGGGACACTTTCTGGCCACTCGACCACCTCAGCATGGTGGTTCCAGCACATTCTGGGCCTGATGGCCTTCTGTGTGCTCAATGTTTAGCACGCTCGCCTCAAGATGAGACTCCTCCAGCTCCACCTGGCAGCCAATCGAAATCACGAGGCAGGGTCTCAGTCAGACAGGATCCCAATACCACCGCTCCTGCTGCCCGATCTTCGCTGGTGGCTGATGGAGGGCAATGTCTCAGTGGGAGCCCCCTTCACCCATCCAGAGCCAACCCTTGTGGTGATGACGAACTCCTCCCTCTTGGGTTGAGATGCTACTCTGAGGGGGCTATGCAATTCATTGAGCATGGTCCAGGACGGAAGCCCTTTTGCATATCAATCTGCTCAAGCTCAGGGCAGTGGACCTGGCCCTCAAGGTGTTCTTGCCCCTCATCAGGGACAGGTCTGTTCTGGTCAGGATGGGCAATTCAACTACAATGTTTTACCTGAACAAGCAGGGTGGCACCCGTTCCCCCCACCTCTTCATGGAGGCGGTTTTGATCTGGGAATGGGCTCTGATTGAGAGGGTTTGGATTTCAGCAGTCCATCTCCCGGGGGACAGCAGTGCAGTAGCGGACTAGTTCAGTCGCTTTGGGTTCAACATTTACGAGTGGGAGTTGCACAGCGACTCCTTGTGGCCCCTGTTCCAGCGTTGGGGGTTCATGGACCTGGATTTGTTTGCATCTCTCACGGACTGCCAAGTGCCCCCAGTTTGCTCCATGGGCAAGTCGGGGGTCACTGGGAGGCGCCTTCCATATCTTTTGGCATGTGTTATGCGTTTCCGCCCACCCCTCTGCTCCAATGGACCCTCTGCAAGTTCTGGGCTTCCTTGGGTTGCAGCCTAATCCTGGTTCCCGCCCAGCCAAACTGGCCCTGGTAGCCTGGTTCCTGATCAGCTGAGGCTTCAGCATGCTCAATTTTCAGATTACAACTGGGTCATCATCCAGCAGACAAGGGGGCCCTCGACTCGGTCTCAGTATAAGAGCAAATGGACTAGGTTCTGCCATTGTGATCGCAACAAGGGTCTGGACCCTGTCCTCTGGATGACGTACTGGCTTTTTCAGGACACCTGGCTCGTTCTGGAGATCAGGTGGATACTTGATGCACGTATTTGACGGCCATCGGGACTTAGAAGAATTCCCCAGAGCATGTATTTTCCGCAGCCAACCCTGTGGTTAAGGCTTTTTCCTCCAGTGCATAGGCCGCATCCGGTCTGGGACCTCAAGGTGGTTCTTGCAGCTTTGCAACGCAAGCCTTTTGAGCCGATGGCCTCTGTGAACATCCGCTTGGTGATGCTAAACACTGTTTTATTGGTGGCTCTCACCTCTGCATGCAGGGTTAGTGAGCTGCAGGCGTTGTCTTCATGCAAGTCCTTCACTACGTTTCAAAACGACAAGGTCATCTTGCACACTCACCCAAACTTCTTGCCCAAGGTGGTCTCTTCGTTCCATCTAAATCAAGAGATCTGCCTGGCAATGTTTTTTCTGAACCCACAGTCTGAGGCAGAGAGGGCCCTAGATTCCTTATCTCTATCAGATGAAATCCTTCAGTAAGTCTGAGGCATTGTTTGTGACTTTTGGTGGCTCCTCTCTCCGCTCCCAGTCTTCCATTGCCCGTTGGATGGTTCAGGCCGTTTTGGAGGCGTACACGGCCATGGGCAAACCTGTTACTGAGGGGATTCATGCCCATGCGGTCAGAGCAAAGGCCACGGCCGTCGCATTTCAGAGGCATGCTTCTTGGGATGTCATCAGCAAGGCGGCTACTTTGGCCACTCCGTAGGCCTTCTGTAAACACTAATCGCTGGACACCAGCTCCAGGCGCAATGCAGTTCGGTCAGGCAGTGCTGAAGAACCTTTTTCGCTTCATCCTAGATATGAGGCTGTCTGTCACAGCGCCACCCTATCTTCTTGTTCGGTGGAATCACCCACAAGGATGGAGGAAAGGGGACAGGACGTATGAGTAATTAAAGTTACTCACCATAGTGACTAGAGTACTTCACCATAGTGACTAGAGTACTCATAGTCCATGGTTCCCTTACGCCCATGTCCCTTCCCCTTTCTGGAACAGGAGCACTTTTGAAGCATCAAAAATGACGTTTTGTCCTTCTTTTTATTTTTATGTGGGGCCAACGTATGGGACCGTAGCCCCGCCTTCCTGAGCTCCACCCCGCGCATCGCCCTTCAGTCCTTTTCTCTGCGCGGTTGCGGTCGGACGCACTTGCATCTTAGGGTGTTCTGTTCCCCCTCTGCCCCCCACTTGTCCTTCTTCTTCCTGCTCCGGTTCCACAGTCTTCTTTCCTCTGTCTTTGCCGGAGAATTTCGGATTAATGTCCTGTTCTTTGTGCGATTGTCCTTTCAGGAAGGGGATCTCCATTCTCTCTGTCTGGAGTTCTTGGACTCGGAACATCGGTGGTTCGCTTGTTTTTACTGCAACTCTCTCCGTCTAGGCACTCAGCATAGGCTTGAGGCCTCCTTATTTACAGCAGTTCATCGATGAAAACAGGAAGTGTCCGGTTAGTTCCTTCCTTTTTAGGGCATCCCGGCCAGGGGACTCCTTCCCAGGGTCTTCTGGTTCCGAGAGGGGACCAAGTGGCTCTGGTACCAGGGTTCTCCCTGAGGTGTCTCGAAAGAGATCTAACCTGAATGTCAGACTTTTCTCTGAGGCCCCCTGTCAAGGAGCTGTCAAAGCCGGATTTTCCTCTGAGGTTCCCCATCTGGAGGCCAAGACTAAGGCCAAAGTTTCTGGGGCTGTTTCGACCAGGGTTATTCCTGAAGTTTCCAAGTTTGGGACTAAACGTGCCAAGCCTAGTCTCAAGGTTTCCTGTACAGGGACTAAAGGTACCAGGGCTAACCCTAAGGATCCCCAAACAGGGGCTATAATTAAAACCAGCAAGATCGAGGGGCCTCATTTAGGGGATCTGGGTACCGGGTGTGACCCTAGGCCTTCCCACAAACAATCTTGTGGTTGTACCAATCCTGCTAAGGGGGAAAAGAAGGAGGGCAAAGGCCCTAAGTCATCAAGTACTGACCCTGCCGAGGTTCCCTCACTGAGGGCTAATTCTTCCGCAGAATCCAAAGAGGCTCAAAGCACTCCAGCTCTGCTACCGGCTCTGCCGAGGTTCCCTGTCACAGGGCTAAAACAGAAAAAAGCCCCTACAGCCCCTGTAGTGACAATGGTCTCACTGAAACCTGTGACGGAGATCACTTCTGGCAGTGAAAAAATGGCGGTCCAGCCCACGCAATCTGAGGCGGCCATTTGACAAGCACTTCCACACCAATCTATCTGTGGGGCTGAGCAGCATTTACCACAGAATGTGGATAATAGAAATCCTTTTTGCCCTTCAATGGACTGGCGTGCACGGTTTCCGCTGCCACACACAGGCCCTCATTACGAACCTTGGGGAAATCAACTGTCATGACCGCCATAGCGTAAATAGCGTTTCCGCCACTGCACGATGGAGGAAAGTGCGGCTAATTCTGACCCATCGGGCACGAGCATTACGCCATGGCGGAAGTGCAAAGTCCGCGATGGCGGAAATGACCCCAAAACGCCCCTTACCGCCGTCGTACGTCGCCCTAGGCGCAATTCCGCCACCCATATTAGCGGTCACCGTAATGAGCGGTCAGCGCAAAATACGGTGACCGTAAATATACGGAAACGGAAGTAAAAACATGGGGCCGGAACGGGAAACAGCACGCCGTACACCTATAAAATCAGAATCCCAACACAACCATTAAAAATCCGACCCTGAGACACATCCCAACCCGTTAGCCACCCCAGTTAAAAAAATAAATATGGGAAAAGTTGCTAAAAAAGCGTGCGACCGCAAGCGGCAGGTCCACTTCTCCCACGAGGAACTCACCGTGCTCACAGAGACCCTCCAGGAGAACGCTGCCGTCGTCTTCTCGACGCAAATGACCAGGACGGCACTTGCGAACAAGAAGGCCATATGGGCGCTGGTGGCACAGCGGGTAAGTGCGGTGGGGACCGCACCCCGCAACCCACAGCAATGCAGAAAGCGATGGGACGACCTACGGATACGCGTCCGGAGCATACTCTCTGCCAACCGGAACATTGCCACAGCTACCGGGGGAGGATCGGAATCACCCATCAAGTTGACCCCCTGGGAAGAAATCTGTGCCTCCACCATTGGAATGGAGAGCATACAGGGAGTCGGAGGGATGGAGAAAGGAGTGCAGACATCAGAAGAATCAGGTAGGTGGCCCAAATAAAACTATGCCAAATCCACAATTACCAACCATGTGAAGTACCATGTGTCCCCATAGTGCACTAGAAACACATGTCCAGGAGAACGACCACATACATTGCCATTACAGCGCCCCTTAAAAGTCAGATTAAATAAATAAATATTTAAAAATCCAAAAAACACACTCTACATGTGCAGCATGCACACCCTAACTGCAGACTGCAAAACAACTGCATCCCCAATGCACACAAAAATGAGACCACCTCCAAGGCCCTGACCCAAATCACCCCCAGGTACCACCCCAATGCATGTGATACAATTGCCATTACAATTACCACAGACCCATGAATAACGCTCGCCCTCCTTTACTCCACCACAGGGTCAGATTCCAACGACGAGCTTCAGGACACCCCTACCAGCACACCTGCAAAGAGGGCCAAGACCAACGGCCAAAGACCCTCCACCTCATCTGCACGGAGCAAGACACGGCAGCAGCACAAATCGAGTGGCAGCACACTGGAGGGGACATCAACAGGCACCCCAGCAGCCAGCATGTCCACAACAGCAGCACCACAGGTCCCCCCAATGGATGCCACAGAAGGCACTGCTTCTGGTGGCAGCAGCACCATAGGTGACACTGCTTTCATGCCAGCATGCTCCGACACAGAAAACGGTGCTGTAGATGTAGGATCCATCCATGACCTGTCCCAATCCCCCTGTATGTTTCATCCCATACACCATGAGGACACCACGCAGGGGCACCCACAAGACGACGACTGGCCAACCCCCACAAGGCCTGTTGCAAGGCAACATGAGGCGTCCAGCCCCTCTGTGACACCACCGCAAATGGGCATGGCCCAGCAGAGGCAACAGTCCCTCGAACAGATGATAGTGCAACAGCAGCAAATGGCCACGCTCCTCAAGGAGCATGCTGATGAATGTGGGGGTTCTAAGGCAGCCATTGAAACATCTACTGAGACACTTAGGGCAGAAATGGAGCGTAGTACAGAGACACTAAGGGCACAAATGGAGAGAAGCACCGAGAGCCTGAGGGGACAAATGGAGAGAAGCACCGAGAGCCTGAGGGGGGAACTGCATGCGACGTCCAAAGACGTATGTGGTGAACTTGCCGCTGTGCGCCGTGTGCTCACTGAGCTCTCACAAACCCTTAGGGACATGCATGGACGTGAGCAGGCAGAGACATCATCCGTTGCAAGTTCCGTCCAGGGCAGCCCCCAACGTAGATCTGGGAGGAACAGGCGCTCTACAGGCAGGGGTGCCCCTGATACCCGGAGAGGGGGCTTGCAATAGCGTCTGCCCACTGACGATGAGCGTCTTCGGACACTGGTGTTCGGGGGGGAGGTGGGAGGGTGTAGGGGGTGTGTTGGGCTTCATTGGGTGGCGGGTCGATTGGGTGTGTAATGTCATTTCACATATGCAATACAACTCTTCACAATCATCCAATGAGATGTGTGGACATTGATCATTGTGTACGAGGCCTATCTTTGCGTACAGTCCACATTGTGCATGTTCCAGACACACACAGTGCCACAAGTCCCGTGTCCATGTAACAGCCACCAGGCGTGAGTGCTAGAAGCATGCATCTATGAGATTCTGACGTAATTCACGGGCCTCCTGTGCCTCGCGGACCCCTTGAGGTGCTGCCACATCCCCACCCTCATCATGACCATCTTCAGGTGCTAGCAGTTCTGCGTCGGGGGGCATGGCCACATTCCTACGTACGCACATGTTGTGTAGCATTACACATGCCATGACCATCTTTGCCACCTTCTCATGGCGGTACAGGAGTGCCCCGCCAGACCTGCTGAGGCAGCGGAAACGAGCCTTCAGTAGGCCGAATGCCTGTTCTATGACCACACGGGTACGTGAGTGGGCATGGTTGTAGTCCTCCTCATGCTGGTCCTGTGGGTTCCGGATTGGTGTGAGGAACCATCTCTTCAGTGGATACCCGCATTCACCTGTATGTGGACAAGAAAGGATGTTTGTGGAATGTCATTGCTACGTACGCACCCCCCCCCCCCTTCCTGCCAGGTCATTCACGCATCACCTACCCCACATACTCATGCATTAAATGAGACTCACCGAGTAGCCAGGATCGGCGCCCTGCGTGTCGCTCCATGTAGCGTGGTATTCTAGAGTTCCGCAAGACCATTGAATCATGTGTTGATCCTGGAAATCGGGCAGAACAATGTGTAAAGATCCTGTTGGAGTCACACACCATTTGTACATTGATAGAATGATATTGTTTCCGGTTGCGGTACTGGGCCTCCATGGCATGTGGGACAACCAATTCCACATGGGTGCAGTCGATGGCACCAATGCAACCCGGTATGCCGCCAAGTGCATGGAATCCCACTTTTGTGTTTGTAAGCTCCTGCTCCGAGCGTGGTAAAGTGATGTAGTCGTCTGAGTGCTTCAGGAGGGCATCAAGCACTTGGAATAGTGTCCGTGAGAATAGGGGCTGTGAAATGCCATGCAACTGTCCGACTGTGTGCTGGTAGGTGCCTGTGGCCAGGAAGTGGAGTACAGACACCACCTTCAGTAGGGGTGGGATGGCGGTTGGGCTATCTATCATGCTGACAAGGTCAGCGTGTGTCATGTCGACAATGGCGGTTATGGTGTCCCGGTCCAAACGGTAGAGGGTGTGGATCTGCTCAGCTGTGAGGTTGAACGGATTAGCTCGGAGGCGTGGGATTGCGGGCTGCCTGCGTGGTGGTAGTGGCTGTGCTGGTGGGGCTTGCTGGCCATGCCTTGCCCTCCTCCTCCTCCTCCTGCGTCTCCTCTGTGCGGCCGGTTGTTGCAGTCGTTGGCGTTCGTCTTCTTCTTGAAGTTGGAGTACTTGCAGTGCAATCAGGTCCCCCAGGCCCAACATCGCTAGTCCTGCCGGTAGCATTCTGGAGTGGGTGTGGTTGTGGGAGGGGTTTGGGTATGCAATTTATGTGTTTTCAGGCTGTATAGCCTTCACCTGTGGTGATTCATTCCACCTGTGTCAGCTGCAATGCCTTTCGTGCGAGCACGTCCCGCACACGACGCTGTAATTCGACGCATGGCATCTTGCATTTGCATTCATGTTCATAATCCCGAAGGCTGTGGAATATTGGTTTATATGTTGATTCTGCTATGGTCCCATTGTTGCACATACGATATTTGCATTCGCGAGCAGACTTGTGAAGGGTCAGTGGAATGTAGTGCTCGATCAACGGTGGACCCTCATGCAGCACTGTACCGAGGTTCACCGACGGAGGGGAGTCCCATCAGTGATTGAGGGCAGTTACCATTTTCACACACAGCCGCACTGCATGGATGTATTTGTGAATACAAGCGTTCACAGATGCCTTTTCAACGTGATGTTGCAAATTAGGAATTCGAAGGACAGCGCTTTCGGTTTTCGACTAGCGGCGTGGAGACGCCCACAGGTCTGACTGGAAATGTAACGTTCTATTGTTGAATGTCCTTGGGACAGGGCCCATGACGGGAATGCAATGATTGATATGATTTGAATGGGATGCGCTATAGCGTAGTGGACGATAAGGCAGGACGTTCCCAAATACATGTGACTTCACTACACAAGGAATCCGGGCAGGAGCACAGTGGATTTTGAAGGCTGCATTACGCACAGACTCAATGGAAATTTCGAATGTTATGTGAGTGAATATTCAGGCGTTTTCATTACGGGATGAGGGAATGATGAATGGATTCATGGGAAGATGTTTTAATTGGGAGTCGGCCATGTACATGGCTATTTGGAATGTATCCCCTTCCCCTGCGCTATGTGATGCAAGGCTGCCATAGTGGGACCATCGTCTGTCTGCCCTTGTTGAACCCTCCCTGTCTCGACGCGCCTTCAATCACTTGTGTCTATGCACGTTGATGATCCCATCTGATGGATCCTGTTCTGACAGGCGCATGCACACAGACACTCGTTTGAAATAGTGTATTCACCTCGATTTGTGTCGTAATGATTCGCAAGTGAATTGTGGGTGCAATTGATCCTTATGAGTGGGCTAGCATGCATATGGTTGTAGGTTTGGTGTGTTGAATGTAGTGAGTAATACATATGAAGTTCGGATGCCCATACTATCTTTTTTTTCATTTGGGTGACAGGTATCCCCTCCCCTTCTGCCGCTGCCATCTGTACGCCACTCCTGCAGATGGCTTCTACAGTCGACACCTGCAGCTTCGAGTTAATCAGTGGAGCACCATTACGATCTTATGGGACGATCGCCAATGGCACACATGCCCTTACGCAGTACTAGTGGCTAGGTGCAGCATACCTAGCTTCCAGCTGGACTAGTGCCTACTTCATGGGACGGGCCTGCGGTCCTAGGCGCTTCCATGTTGCCTTTTTGGACGTGGATGTAGCCCCTGTGTGCCATGGAGGTACAGGGCGTCACACATGGGGAAGCTGGTCATTTATTGCGGATGCAGCCCACAGTAATGCTGATCATTTGTGAGTTTATGCTCAAATGGCTGTATGGGCTTGGTGATTTTGATGTGCATTAAATTTATATTCAGATATTAACCGTGTAGCGTTATTCTTTGCTAGTAATGTGGCATATTCCGATTTGTGGCGCGATGTATTGTGAGGTGTTCTGCATTGGGTTCCGGCTTCTGGGTACAGTTGTGTGGTACGTGCTTATGCTGATGGTTGGTTTGACTACTGCCATGTGTACAGGGCTGGTGCAGTCTCCCTCAGGTTACTGCTTTGACTGTTGGTTTACACTGGTGGCAAGCGATGGGGGACTGTTGTTGTTTTGTGTCATGGAATTTTCAGTTCATTTTGATGTACTTGCACCTTCAGATGCCTGTGCTGCATCAGTACGGCAATGGTGTGTTGCCAATTGGGGATGGCCACTGACAGGACACTTGGGGCCCCTGCATGCATTTGTTCGTTGGCATGCATGGGTGACTTGTACATTTCACTGGTTGCATGGTGTGACTGCATTGCGCCTACGAGGAGTTGTGCAATGTGGCCAGGGAGTGGAGTACAGGCACTCAGTAGGGCCATTACGGTTGGTTCGCGATGCCGTAGTTCTCGCCATGGCGGAATGGTACTTTCCGCCATGCTTGATGGCGTTAGGTGAATGTCCGCTGGGGTCAGCATTCGCGTACCGTTGCGCCATGGCGGATATTGCGGTTTTGCAAGGCACGCGTGCGCGTACTTGGTGCAGTTAGCGTTGGCGTTCATTACGGTGTCGCTAATCGCATCGTACTTTACGGTGACGGGTCATAATCGCAACGGGCGGTATTCGATGGCGGTATTACATTTCCGCCATCGTTTTTCGTATTCCGCCAGGGTCGTAATGAGGGCCACAGTCTTTCTTCCTCCTGCGTCCACTCTCTTAGTTTATGTGGATCCAGTTGGATGAGGGCCATCTTGGCAACCATCCTTATTACAATCCTGGGGGTATGCCACTCCAGAGCGGCCTCTACCCACTCCTCTGCCTAGACCGTCATCTGAGGACGCGTTCTTTGCAAATTCCAGGCCCTCATGCACTCTGACCCGATGAAGGCTTACTTTAAGGATCTATTCAAAGAAATGTATCGAAAGCAGCCTGCTCCTCCTATTCCTCAGGCGTTTCTGTAGTGCCTTCTCCTCCTCTTTCAGTGGGCCCCCTACTACACTGCCTCCACTTTCAACAGTGCTTAAGGCGCCAGTTGCGCAAACAATTATGCCCACCATGTTTGAAGTATGTTCTGCCAATCAGTTTTCTGCTCCCGCCACAACTGATCAGGACCAAGCAGACCAGGATAGCGAAGACCCGCCCCACTCTATCAGAGCTTTTCATGACCGTGTCTTAGATATGATGGCATTGCTGAATATTCCAATACCCGACCCTCCGGCTCCACAAGAAGGAGTACTTTCAGGAGCATTAACTCTTATGAAACAAGAGCGCACAGGCCTCTTCATTCAAAAGGATGTGCTTTCTGAAGTCTGCAAGGTCTGGGAGAAACCTCATTCCAGGATGTAAACAGGAAAATTGACACTCGTCAGAGGACATACCCTTGACTGCATGTCCACGCCCTTCATCAACGGTAGTGGCAGCAGCTATGCTCCAGTCTAAGCCGTCCTCAACATCCTCCACGGCTGCCTCTCAGGTCCTGTACAAGGAGGACAACATTCTTAATGCCATCTGGAAAAAAGTTTTTTCCAATTCAGGTCTTCAGCTGCTGCAAGCGAATACCGAAGTCATCCTTGCAGCAGCGAATCTCAAGCTGTGGAACGAGCTTTCTGAATTTCATTAATGTATCCCACAGGACAGGCTGGAAGATTTTAAAGAGGGCCTATCAGATGCCAGAGTTCTGGCTCATGACCTGCTGGAGGCCGCAGCCCATCATTCATCATGCAGATATTTCTGCTTGGGGCCTTATAGTTGGGGTAGACATCTCCCACCAAGCGTGGCTGCACGCGTCACAGTTTCTCCACCAGAAAAGGCGGAGCACACGAGCATACTCCGAGCAAGGCCGAACGCACGAGGAAGCAGTAATTCCAGGACGGCAGTTCAAGCAGAGGAGAAAGGCGGTGAGACCTGAAAGGACATCAAGGAGGGAGTTGCCCTTTTCCTTTTCAACTGAGATCCGCTGAACCTCTGATGAAAGATACTGAAAACCGGGAATCGCAGCCGGCCGGAGGTGCAACGCTTGTCAACGGCACATAGAACCCTCCCGCACTGTTAGCCTGGGCAGGGAGACGTGGTGGCCAGCGAGGTACCGTCCTTGACTCCAGCAGAACAGTAACAGAGAGAGTTTAACAAAGCTGGTGAGTTGGAAGCACCTGATAGTAGACCGGCTTCTGTTAGGCTCAAGGTTGCAGCGGCAGCCGTAAGAAGATAAAGTCTGTGAACGAATAAACATGGTACCAGAGTCAGAGTGGTCCAGCGCCACGTGGGCGTTCAGTCGAAGGTCTCTGGCTGGTGCCCTTCTCCTGAACAAACAGACTGTGTTGAACATAAAAAGTAAAGGAAACTACAGGTCTCAAGAGGCCACAGAGAAGGCCGGTATAAGGTGTTAAGGTGGTCATACAAGGGTCATGTTAAAACCTTTGTACAAACGAAAGTCCTTGACACATTTTGTTATTGTAAAACTGGCGTTTGCTCCCGACTGTGGGGAACACCGTACGAACTGGGGTAATAGGTAAACAGAGTGACCCGGCGAGACGTGATTGTCCTTCGGAGGTGTCTGTGTGAAATCCATAAAACTGTTGTGGAGGTCTGATCCCGGATGAGGGGACCTAATGTGAACATTGGGTGATTGTTTAAAAAGACATTAAGACTTATGAATTATATAGGAGAAGAGAGAAGCCAAACAAAGCGAACTGTATTACTGGGACAAATGTGAACCCGACTGAGGGATGCCTATGAAGGTCTAGTGGTAACAGTGTTATCTATGTTGAAGCCTGACTGGGGGCTAATAGTAAGCCTGACTGTGGCTAAGAGAAATCCTGCTTGGGACTAAGAGAAAGCCTGACTGGGGGGTTGATAACCAAGGGAAGTGAATCCTGCATTGAGAGGCGGATCGCTTTCTTTTGAACTATGCTAGAATGGCAGTGTGAACCCGACAGAGGGATGTCAGGAGAAAGCTGAGGGAATTGAATACCATATTGCGAAAAAGCTAACTGAACTGCATTGGGAGGACAGATGTGAACCCGACTGAGGGATGTCCGCAGTGAGCAGTTGGTCTGAGCCCGATTGAGGGAGGCTAACATTAAGAGAAGGATCGGAGCCCGGCTGAGGGGGATCCAAGGGTGACAGATATTCACCCACGTAAAGATTACCGGAAGGAACTTTGTTTTGTTGTTTTGCAATATCATGACCTCTGAAGCAAGAGACTTTGGACATAGAAGGCCATGATACTGGAAATGGTAACTGTGATATGTGCTGGAGAAGCCCAGGAGTGTGCTGTGCTCAGAAGTCCCGCCTTGCTCCGTGCTAGAAAAGATGGGGAAGGGAGACCCTGGCTATAACATCCTGGCTTATTATTTTGTGAACACTTCTTTCTTTTCCTGTGAACATTATCCCACACTATATTTGTAAACTTAGCGGTAAGGATTGGCAATCGTTTTTTTATTATAGGCCATTTTAGTTGACAGGACGCCACAAAGACTACCTAATTATTATTTGATGGTCGTAGCTTGCTCCCATCCTAGATTTAGGTTTAGGTAGGTGTTTTTCTCACCCATTTATACAGTTTAATAAACACTGTTGAACTGTAATCATGTGTGTCTGTCTTTACTGTTGCCACCATGAGTTCCTTACACAGTTTATCTTTCCACAGACAGTTGCTCGTTTTCTTCGCGCAAACCCAGTAATCAAGAGGCATTTCACAGGTCTTCTTCACCTTTTCCACCGGTCAGGCCTCCTCACCCGAAATGGTATCTGAACGTGGTCCTTACCGCTTTGAACCAATGGCCACTACTGAGCTCAAGTTTCTCTCTTGGAAAAAGGCTGTCTTGATTGCGGTAACATCTGCAAGAAGAATAAGTGAGCTTCAAGCTCTCTCTGTTGAACACCCGTTCTTGACTTTCCACAGAGATAAGGTTGTGCTTCGCACTCATCCTTCTTTCCTTCCGAAAATTGTCTCAGAGTTCCACATAAATCAATCAATATCCTTACTGGTTTTCTTTGCGAACCTGGTCTCGGATGCAGAAAAGGTTCTACATAACCTAGATGTCAGACGAGCTCTGAAGTTACCTTGACAGAACAAGCAAACTTAGAAGCTCCTCACAACTCTTTGTTACTTTCATGGACCCAAAAGGGAAGCCAGCTTCAAAAGCGTCCATCACTTGCTGGGTCGCTTCATGTATCTCAGAAGCTTATACAATTGAAGGCCTTCAGCCCCCAAGGGGCATTTATGCACATTTGGTCCGAGGCAAAGCGGCTGCTCTTGGATTCCAGAAATATGTCTCTTGGGAGTCCATAGCCAGGGCTGCTACGTGGCCTTCTCCATCAGCTTTTTGTAGACATTATTTTCTTGACCTGAGCTCCAGGGCTGATGCCCAGTTTGGTCTGCCATTTCTTAAGAACCTGTTCCAGTAAGGGAAATTTCCATCCTCCTGTTTTTTGGTCAGTGCTTGGGTATCTCCCAAAGGTATGGAGGAAAGGGGGTGGGATGTAGGAGTATAACAATGTTACTCACCCTAGTGACTACCTTACTCCTAGTCCATAGTCCCCTTTCCTCCATACTTTTGGGACATTTCATCCATCGGTTTCTGCTTCTGCCCAGTGTTCCAGTTCCTTTTGCCATCTGCTATATTGTGGACCCGTTGGTGCTTTCCATGCCATTGCAATAGACCTTTTAGCTAATATGCATACCATGCCCATGAATTTAACAACATGCCTGAATTTACTTATTCTCGGGTAGGCTCCTAGCAAAGATTCTTTCGGCATCCAGTTATATCTTACTACCCCAGCACTCCTGCTGGCTTGTTCTATTTTGGCCCAGAAGTGTTGTACCTGCCAGAACATGCGTAACATCCCTGCTTCACTCGAACCACACCAGGGGCACAGTGGGCATGTATTGGTGCTAAAGCTAGCTATTCTGCTTGGTGTCATGCAAGTTCGGTAGAGTACATTCAACTGTATCAGCCTGAACCTGGCATTTCTAGACACCTTGCGAGGGTACATTAGTATTCTCTCCCATTCTTTTTCAGTTATGACTATCCCCAGATCTACGTCCCACCTCTGCTTCAGTGATTCACTCTTAGGGTTTGGTCTGACCAGTAACGGGCCGTACACTCTAGACACTGGTCTCCAGCCCTCCCCCAGGTTGTGCATCAAAGTCAACAAGGGGTCTGCCAGTGGTTCTTCAGGCCAACTCTCCCATTTTTCTCTTGCCACCCTCCTGATTCTCTGGTACCATAAAAACTGTCCACTGGGAACACCCTCCTTTTCCTGCAGTGACTCAAATTCTTTGAAAGCGCCCTCCTCATACTTATCTCCACAGGTAAATATGCCATATTTTCCCAGTGCCGTACACAAGTGAAGTCCAGTCTGGTCTTGCAGATGTCAGCTGCAAGCGGGGTATCAGGCGAGTAAGGGTGTTTGTGATCTAGTAGCCTTTGCGCTCTCTTCCATATCTGCCTGCCCAGTTCTACTATCATCGGCACTCTACCCAAGCACCCAGAGGGGACCCACAGTATTTCTTTTAGATGCACTGGTGTCACCAGTTGTTTTATCAGCCTTGTTTCCGTGGTAGTCTCGTCTGCAAGCCACTTGGCCACAAAGCTGAGTTGTGCTGCTAGATAGTATCTGTAACGCTCACCTGAATCCCTCGGAGGCGCGGGTCTGGTCTGGGCGTTCTCCGAACCTTCCAGAGTCACTCGCAGGTCTTTGGCACCACCCTGGAAGGGCCCCCTCCTTACTGTGATCTTAATCCGGAGAGTGAGATGTCTGCGGGCAGAGAGGAAACAGGGATTAACGTCTGCCTGACAGGGTTTCGGCCCTTTCCCCTTCCTGACACTCCTACGACTCCCCTAGGCCGCACGTGCTCACCTTAGGTAAGTAAATGCGGCGCTCTCCATCCTGCGTCTGTGCAGGGGCGCTGTAGCCAGTTACTTCACTGGACGATAGTTCAGCCTTTTATTGCAGAGGTAGAGTCCAGAAGGCAAGACCGTCGTTAGCTGCACGAACGGTAAGTGCCTTATTTGAGTCTTTTATTGTCCTTTCAGAATCTTGCCTCTTTGCAGGTCCGGTATGTTGATCCGGTAAGTGGAAAAGTCCGGAGTTTTTTGCAGGCAAGCAAAAGGTTCATCTGAAGTTAAATGCACTTTTAAATGTCTTTTTCCCCTTTTCTTTCAGGTCGCGGTGCAACCGGCGATGAAGACTGATGCCGAAGGATCGTGCCGGAGGACCACTTGAGGCACGTGAGTAGAAATGGAGTCCTGAGCTCTAATAATGTCCTTCTTGTATTTTACAGGTGCGGACAAATGGCGCAGAACGGAGCTCGCGGAGACCGTGGCACAGGTAAGCAGATATCATGGAGTTATCGCTAACCTGTATTCTTTGTTGTTGCAGATGGCTGGAGAACGAAGAATCGCGGCACGGTGCCTTGGAAGGCGCCGACGGGTGATAAGAGCAGCTCTGGTATTTTCTCGTGCTACTCTAATGTTCTCGTTTTCCTTTTCAGATGTCACGGAAGGCTGGAGCTGGATTTCAGGAAGGTAAGTTGAAGATTGTCCTGTTTTCAGGTGCAGAAGAAGAAGATCAGCTGGAGCCGACACGGTGAGCGTCCTGCTGCTATTGCAGAATAACGCGAAGCACGTGAAACCAATCGGGTGTGGTTTAAATAGCCTTCAGTAGTGCTTAGGCGTCTTCTTCCACAGCCTCCAGAAGTAAGAAAAGAGTTCCAGTATGTGGTTCTTGGGAGTGGTGCTGGCCCCACCCAGCAGTTAAAGTAGTCCCAGCAGGATTGGATGAAGAGTTCATCCTGCAGGTAGGAAGGCAGCATGGTCTGCAGCAGGTAAGTCCACACAAGCACCAATCCCTTTTATATGAGCCCGGCGCTTCCAGTGCCAGGACTGGGTCCCTTTATGAGCAAGAGCCTGGCGCCACTGGCGCCAGGACAAGGTCCAAAAGGCCCCTACGGGGGCCGGCTGGTGCCTGGAATGAGGATCATGACCCTGCTTCCAAGGATGTTGGGCTAGGTCTGACACCTTGGGGCCAGTGGTCATGACAGCACCCCCCCTCAAGGCCCCTCCCGAATTGGTCTTCCCCGGAGGCTTTGGTTTGTTGGGGAAGGTCCGATGAAATGTTCTGATTAGACGAGGAGCATGGACATTTTCTGAAGGTTCCCAAGATCTCTCCTGGGGGCCATACCCTTTCCAATCAATCAGGTAATACAGTTTTGACTTGAAAAATTTAGAATCCAAGATGTTCTGAACCTCGTATTCGGTTTCTCCGTCTACTTGGATTGGCTCTGGAGGTTTAGTCAGACGGGTTCCGGGTTGCATAGGTTTCAGGAGTGAAACATGGAATACAGGGTGTATTTTCATCCGAGTGGGCAATTCTAATTTAACTGCCACAGGATTTATCACAGCCGTGATCGCGTAGGGTCCTAAGTACTTTGGGTTAAAGGTGCGTGGTCCTTTTAGAGATAGATGTTTAGTAGACAGCCAGACTTGGTCTCCTACTTGGTACTGAGGGGCCTCTTTCCGATGTTGATCAGCACCTTTCTTAGAAGATTCTTTGGCTCGTTGAAGGTGTGCGATGGCTTCCTTAAATGTTTGAGTTATGGTCGCATGAAGATGGTCCACAGCGGGTGTTCCTAGATCTTGAGGCGGATCTAAATTAGAGGTCCGAGGATGAACCCCATACAACAGGAAGAAAGGGGTTTTACCTGTTCCGGTATGTATTGAGTTGTTGTACGCATATTCAGCAATGCAAAGAATGTCCCTCCAAGTACCCTCTGATTGTTATAACATGCAACGAAGATACTGTTCCAGAGTTTGGTTAGTCCTCTCAGTCTGTCCGTCAGTTTGAGGGTGGTGGCTGGTAGAGAGTCGCACGTCAATTTGTGCAAGACGACAACAACTCCTCAAGAAATGGGAAATGAATTGGCTCCCTCGATCAGAGATTAGGACTGAAGGGGACCCGTGCAAGCGAACAATGTTTTCAAGGAATTCTCGGGCTAGAATGGAAGCTGTGGGTAATCCTTTCAGTGGAACAAAATGAGCCATCTTTGAAAAAAGATCGACAATTACTAGAATTGTATTATATCCGGAACAAGGGGGTAAATCCGTGATAAAATCCATTGAGAGGGTGTGCCAAGGGCACGGAGGAATGCCTATCAGATGCAGTAGCCCGGCTGGTTTTTCTCTCTGGCTCTTGTTTTGTGCACAAATGCCGCATGTGGCCACAAAGTCTTTGATATCCTTTCTCCAGGACGGCCACCAGAAATGTTTTTTAATTTTTTCTGAGGTTTTGGCTACACCCGGATGTCCCTCTATTAAGGAATCATGATAGCAGGTGATGACCTGTTTCTGTAAGGCATCACACGGTAAATAAAGTCTGCCTTGGAAGTGTAATAGATCTTGTTCTATCGTAAAATCCTTTCCTTTCTGCAGCCAAGTCAAGGAATCTTCGGGAGTTATTACTTGCTTGATCTTCTTTTTTATGTCGTCAAGAGACATTGGCCCTCATTAGGACCCTGGCGGTAAGGGGTTTGCGCCAGCGTTAGCTGCGCCGACCCCTTACCGCCAACTACGAGTTCCCATAGCGCCATGGTCATTTTTCCGCCCGCTTTTTGCGGGCGTAAAAATCCATGGCGCTATGGGACCTTGGTGTTAATTACGCCACCGTAATTTACGGTGGCGTAATTAACTCCTTCCCCACTCCCATTGAGCCCTATGGGGCCGAAATGGGAATGGGGAAGGGTAAATGGGTCAATGGGGACTTACCGCCCCGCCGACCTCGGAATGGGGCGGTAAGTCCGCCATCCGCCATGGCGTAAAGGGACTTTGCGCCATGGCGGAAAAGTCCGCCGACGGCGGAAAAAATCCGCCAGGGTCCTAATGAGGGCCATTGTGTTGATGACTCCCAAAATCTTTTGTTCGGGGATTATGGGTACTGGTTCTGGATTAGCTGCGAGTTCGTTAACACCTATTCGTGAAAGGGCATCCGCTTTTCCGTTTTTGACGCCCGGCCGAAACGTTATCACAAAATCATATTCCGCGAAAAATAAAGCCCAACGGAGTTGTCTTGAAGATTGGGCCTTGGCTGACTTCAAATATTGGAGATTACGATGATCAGTAATTACAGTGACAGTGTGCCGGGCTCCTAGGAGATAATGCCGCCAGGTCTTAAAGGCGGACTTGATTGCCAGAAGTTCCTTGTCCGTGATTGTGTAATTGATTTCCGGGGCCGAAAATTTGCGGGACCAAAACGCCACAGGGTGTAATTGGTGTGTTTCAGGATCTCTTTGTGACAAAACTGCCCCCATTGCAAGGCTAGATGCGTCGGTCTCGACGATATAAGGAAGGTCTGGACGAGGATGTTTCAGGACTGGAGCAGAAATAAATTTGGCTTTCAAATCTTGGAAGGCTTGTTCGGCCTCCGGAGTCCACTCGAATTTTTTGTTCTTTTTTAGGAGAGCCGTGATAGGTTGGACTATTCGTGAGAATTCGGGGATAAACCTTCGGTAAAAATTAGCGAAGCCCAACATGCTCTGTACTCCTTTTACCGAAGTCGGAGACGGCCATTTGGTGATAGTATCCACTTTTCTTGTGTCCATGTGAACACCGTTGGGTGATAAAAAGAACCCCAAAAATTCGACTTTCTTTACATGAAAGGTACACTTTTCCAACTTAGCAAATAAACGATGGTGGCGAAGCCTCTGCAAAACTGCGGTGACATGTCGTCGGTGTTCAGCTTCTGAGGAGGAGTATACCAAGATGTCATCAATGTAGACGACTACACAAACATCAATAAGCTCTCGGAGAACGTCATTCATAAAGAACTGGAAGGCGGCCGGTGCATTACATAGTCCAAAAGGCATTACTTGATACTCAAATAATCCGTATTTTGTGCGAAAGGCCGTCTTCCATTCGTCCCCCTCCCTGATTCGTACCAAGTGGTAGGCTCCTCTGAGATCTAGTTTTGTGTAAATGCAGGCGCCCTTTACTTGGTCCAATAGTTCGGGAATCAGAGGCAGCGGGTACCTGTTTTTGACTGTAATCTGGTTCAGGGCGCGATAATCTATACACGTTCTCAGGTCACCTTCCTTTTTCGGGACGAAGAACAAAGCTGAAGAAGCTGGAGATTTTGAGGGACGAATAAATCCGTTAGCCAGGTACTGGTCCAAGTATTGTCTGAGGTGAAGATTTTCTGGCTCAGTAAGAGCATATATTCTACTGCAGGGTGGAGTGGATCCGGGTATCAGGTCTATCTGGCAGTCGTATGACCTGTGCGGAAGCAAGGTGTTGGCCTGATCTTTCTGGAAGACATCACTAAACTCTTGATATTCAGGAGGCAATTGGAGGTTCTCGGAAGCGATGGCTGCCAGCCTGATGTCGGGCCGAGAATAACAAGTTTGGGCGCACTCTGGAAACCGGATTACCTTGGCTCGCCAGTCGATCTGAGGATTGTGTTTTTCCAACCAAGGAACTCCTAGAATTACTTGAAACTGCGGGGTCTTGATTACATCAAACACGATTCCTTCCCGATGTCCGTCCTGGCAGAGCAGCGTCACTTCCACGGTGGTGCGAGAGACTGGTCCGGAAACTATTTCTGTACCATCCACTGTAGTGATTACATCTTTTGCCAATTTAGGACACAAAGGAAGATTCATCCTAGCTGCCATATCTTGATCCACGTAGTTACCGATTGATCTGCTATCAATGAATGCCTTAATAGCATGCATACGATCTGGTTGGTCGGGGCTTATGAGGACCATAGGCAGTACGAAATGCGAGGTCAAGGAACTGGTTTTTACGCTCTGCAAGCGGACCTCTACGCTTGCCGGGCGAGGTCGTTTCCCGATTCTTGTTGTTTTGCATCCTTTTCGGAAGCTCCCAAGGCTTTCTTGACCGGTTTCACTGAACAATCTCGAAGGAAGTGTCCAGACTTCCCACAGTAGAGGCATAGCTGTAACTGTCTTCGCCTTTCTCGTTCCTTTTGAGTTAAAGGTCCTTTCACGATGCCTATCTGCATGGGTTCCACGGAATCATTTCCTTTAGCAGGGTTTTGAGTCTTTGAGAACGCCCTGGTTTCAAATCTGGAGCGATCGGCCTTTCTATTCTGTAGTTGATACTCTAATTGAACTACTAAGTCGATATAATCGGAGCACTCTTGTGGAGGATTTACCACCTGTGCTAAGACATCTTTAAGTTCTCCACGTAGCCCCCTCTTGTCTTCAGGCCACCTGGTTTCAACCACCAGTCTGTTAAAAGATGCTATGTACGCCAGGAGATCTTGGTTACCTTGTCTTAGCGATAGGAGTTCATTGTCCAAGGCCTGCCCTTGTGAATGCCGTGCGAACAACTTTTCCATACTGGCCTGAAAGTCTTGGAAGTTTTGGAGGATCGGATCATCCTGTGTCACTAAAGGAATGGACCAATCAGCCGCATTGCCACTAAGATAAGAAAGTACGAATGCTACTTTAGCTTGGTCAGTTGGGAATGCAGCGGGTCTACACAAAAATTGCAAGCGGCATTGGTTGATGAATACTGCGTAGCGTCTAGGATCACCTGAGAAACGTTCTGGTGGAGCCAGGGGCACGTTCCCTGGCAGATTAATCTGCACCGGATTGCTTGAGGTTGTAAGTGGATAATTCCCTCCCGAGGTAGGCAAAGGTGCTTGCCCAGCTTGAATTTGTAGCAATTGCCTGGCCAGGTCGTCCGCTCGCTCTTTGGAAACGATCAATTCCCTTCGTAAGGCATTTGTTTCTTGACGAGATGCATGTACCTCGGCCCTCAGCTCCCCAAGCAATTGGGCCAATTGGTCTGTATCCGAGGTTTCCATTGCGCCTGGGTGGGATATTTGTGGTAGGCTTCGCGTTCTGTAACGCTCACCTGAATCCCTCGGAGGCACGGGTCTGGTCTGGGCGTTCTCCGAACCTTCCAGAGTCACTCGCAGGTCTTTTGCACCACCCTGGAAGGGCCCCCTCCTTACTGTGATCTTAATCCGGAGGGTGAGATGTCTGCGGGCAGAGAGGAAACAGGGGTTAACGTCTGCCTGACAGGGTTTCGGCCCTTTCCCCTTCCTGACACTCCTACGACTCCCCTAGGCCGCACGTGCTCACCTTAGGTAAGTAAATGCGGCGCTCTCCATCCTGCGTCTGTGCAGGGGCGCTGTAGCCAGTTACTTCACTGGACGATAGTTCAGCCTTTTATTGCGGAGGTAGAGTCCAGAAGGCAAGACCGTCGTTAGCTGCACGAACGTTAAGTGCCTTATTTGAGTCTTTTATTGTCCTTTCAGAATCTTGCCTCTTTGCAGGTCCGGTATGTTGATCCGGTAAGTGGAAAAGTCCGGTGTTTTTGCAGGCAAGCAAAAGGTTCATCTGAAGTTAAATGCACTTTTAAATGTCTTTTTCCCCTTTTCTTTCAGGTCGCGGTGCAACCGGCGATGAAGACTGATGCCGAAGGATCGTGCCGGAGGACCACTTGAGGCACGTGAGTAGAAATGGAGTCCTGAGCTCTAATAATGTCCTTCTTGTATTTTACAGGTGCGGACAAATGGCGCAGAACGGAGCTCTGGAGACCGTGGCACAGGTAAGCAGATATCATGGAGTTATCGCTAACCTGTATTCTTTGTTGTTGCAGATGGCTGGAGAACGAAGAATCGCGGCACGGGGCCTTGGAAGGCGCCGATGGGTGGTAAGAGCAGCTCTGGTATTTTCTCGTGCTACTCTAATGTTCTCGTTTTCCTTTTCAGATGTCACGGAAGGCTGGAGCTGGATTTCAGGAAGGTAAGTTGAAGATTGTCCTGTTTTCAGGTGCAGAAGAAGAAGATCAGCTGGAGCCGACACGGTGAGCATCCTGCTGCTATTGCAGAATAACGCGAAGCACGTGAAACCAATCGGGTATGGTTTAAATAGCCTTCAGTAGTGCTTAGGCGTCTTCTTCCACAGCCTCCAGAAGTAAGAAAAGAGTTCCAGTATGTGGTTCATGGGAGTGGTGCTAGCCCCACCCAGCAGTTAAAGTAATCCCAGCAGGATTGGATGAAGAGTTCATCCTGCAGGTAGGAAGGCAGCATGGTCTGCAGCAGGTAAGTCCACCCAAGCACCAATCCCTTTTATATGAGCCTGGCGCTTCCAGTGCCGGGACTGGGTCCCTTTATGAGCATGAGCCTGGCGCCACTGGCGCCAGGACAAGGTCCAAAAGGCCCCTACGGGGGCCGGCTGGTGCCTGGAATGAGGATCATGACCCTGCTTCCAAGGATGTTGGGCTAGGTCTGACACCTTGGGGCCAGTGGTCATGACAGTATCTCTCCATATCAGGAAATTGAACCCCTCCCTCCTTGTATGTCCAGGGATATTTTGTGTCTGGCAGGCCCCCACAGGAACTCTCTCAATACCACTTCCAGTTGGCGAATAAATGATGCCTTAATATAGCAGTGAACATTCTGGAAGTAATACAGGCACCTTGGTAACACTATCATTTTAACAATGGCTACCCTGCCAAGCAATGTTATTGACAGTTTAGACCAGAACTTCATGGAGTTCCTCATACCCTTCACTGCAGTTTCAGTGTTGTGCATCAATGCCGGCGTGTGCCAAATATTCACTCCCAAGTACCTGAACGAGTTCATCTGCCAACAGATCCCTACATTCGAGAGGTTTCCCTCCTCTCTGCCAGCCAGGCCAGCCACTGGTTATATGCAAGATTTGTCTTTGCCTAAGCTGATTCCGGACACTCTTGCAATGTTTTCTAGTATGTCTAGGATTACTGGGGCATTTAGGTGTGGGTCCCTCATATACAATAATACATCATATGCATACAAGGATATCACATGTTACATACCTCCAACTCTGATACCTGCGTCAATAATTTGCTTTCTGAGGTATATAGCAATGGGCTTAAGTCCCAACACATAGAGCATCGGCGACAGTGAGCAGCCTGCCTGGTACCCCTCTGTATTTCCCATGTTGCCGACACTGTTCTCCCGGTTTTCACCCTTGCTACTGGCTCCTCGTAAAGCAATTTTACCCATTTAATAAAGTGGTCCCCAAAGCCAAATTCCCTCAGAACAGCGATTAACCACTCGCAATAAATAGAATCGAAAGCCTTTATGGCATCTAGAGAGACTATCGCATATTGGTCGTGCAAATCGGCTGTTTGCGCCATAATATGTTGCAGCCACCTCAGGTTTAATTTCGTGTTCCGGCCTGGGATAAATCCATTTTGTTCTTCGTGTACTGTAGAGCCGATGACCTTTGACAGCCGTTTAGCTAATATAGTGGTCAGTATTTTCACATCAGAGTTTAGCATTGCCAGTGGTCTATAAGAACCACATTCATCTGCAGGATTCCCGGGCTTGGAAGTAATTGGAGTAATCAGAGTCTCCCTCATGCTACAAGGGAGCACCCCCTTCTCATATGCCTCTGTAACCTCTTTGTTTAGAATCGGGATCAAATCTGAGTCATATGTTTTGTAGAACTCTGGAAGTAGCCCGTCACTTCCTGGGGTCTTACTGGTTGCCAGGGACTTAATCGCCTCACTTATGTCCTCAGTTAATAGTTCCCCTTCCATCGCCTCCCGGAGCGCGTCGGCCAATTTAAGGAGGCCTATTTCTTCAAGCACATCTGATATTTCACGCTGGGGTATTAAGGTATCGTGGCTATATAATTGGGAGTAGAATGATTTGAAGGCATCATTGAACGACCCCTGTGACCTATGCATCTGGCCCATATCGTCTTTGATTACTGCTATCATGTGTCTCGGGATCTCTCTCTTACACAACCACGATAACATTCTGCTAGGCTTGTCTCCTTCCGAGTGTGCCCTAGTAGTTTTCACTGTGTAATCAAACTTCTCCAGCCTTCCCCATGCATCCCGGCAGTTCTCCCTGGCAGACACCAATTCCTGTTCCCCCCCTTTCGTTTTTTAGACCTTCACTTCCATTTGCTTGATCTTCTCCTCCCAGCCCTCCAGGTCACTTATAAGCATTTTCCAGGTTCCCCCCGCCCTAGCGATGACCTCTCCTCTCAGCACCACTTTCAGCGCTTCCCACACTGTGCTCCAATCTTTCACACTCGCTACGTTGTGTTTTGTGTATTCCACTATTGTGCTCCGGAGTCCCTCTCTGAAGGTGGGGTCCGTCAGTGCACCTGTAGGCATGCGCCATTGTGGTATGGGAGGCCTGGGGCCACGCATCCTCAATTCCATAATCAGCGGTGAGTGGTCTGAAATCGATCTACCCAGATAGTGTGCCGATTCTACCAGCGGAAGATGGGCCGTGTCTATTAGCAGATAATCTATTCTAGTGTATAGCCCATGGGGTGACGAGAAGTATGAAAACTCTTTGTCCTGCGGGTGCAACTCCATCCACACATCTGCTAGGTCTATGTTCTCTATAACCGCATTCAATGCCTTGGGGGCAGCCATTGCTCTCTTCATCAGCGGTACAGATCTGTCCAGATCTAGATCTCTGACACAGTTAAAATCTCCTCCCCAGATAAAAAAGCTATCTCGATAGGGGCCTATCTTGGCGCACAAGTTGCTCAGGTGCGTTGGGATCCCATGGTTAGGTTGGTATGAGTTGACTATACATACTTCTAAGTGCTCAATGCTCCCCGTGAGTATCGGGAATCTTCCGTCCGCATCTGCTTCCACCTTTGACAGGCAGAAGGGCAAAGTGTCATCTATCCATGTGTACACTCCCCTTGCATATCTGGAATACGTTGATCCGTATCCCTGCCCTCCCCATCTTTCCTGTAGTTTATGTAAATCGTCTGCTGCCAGATGAGTCTCCTGTAGCAGCGTGATTGAGATCCATTTTCTCTTTAAGAAGGATTTAATTCTATTCCTTCACATGTAAGTGCCCATCCCTTTGACATTCCAAGTCAGCACCTTTATGTCTGCCGCCATATGTGTATATTCGCAATCCCCTTCTCAGCCCACTCCAGCTTGCACATCCCCAAATCAGCCATCTTAGCCTTCTTTCCCCCTTGTCTTACTGGTTGTGCCCTTCCACATTACACCTGTTACTGTGAAGAACAAATAACTTGTCAAACAACAATAAAACAAAATGAACCAACTGCGCCCAGCAGTTGCTTTACATGAGCAAAGCTCAGGTGCCCCGTGCCGTTTTTGCCCATCCAGGCCGTTGTGCGCAGGTTGTATGGTGCCAGCAACAGGCCAGCACCAGTCTGTTCGCAGGGTGCGTCCGCCAGCCCAGGTCAAGTGGCCCAGCAGTGCCCCCGTCCAGTTCTGCATCTTGGCAGCAGAATGTTGAGTAGCTTCAATGACAGTCATCCCCTCTTCCTCATTTGGTTCGTATCAACTGCCAGTCTCTTACTTTTTCTGTTGTGCAAAGGTGTTGGTTACTTTACAGTCTCTTCCCCTTTGTCTAGATTGTTATGTTCCAACCGCATGGTGGCCACTGCCGGGGTCTCCAGGAACACAGCTCAACCTTTGTATAATACCTTAAGCCTGGATGGGTACATGAACATGTACTTGAGATTTAGTTGCCGTAGTTTGGCCTTGATCAGGATAAAGGAGTTTCTTGCCCTTTGCACTGCCGGCGTGTAGTCCGGGTATATGGCAATTTTGGCGCTGTCCCTTTTTATCTCCCCTCCTTCACTCGAGTACCGTAGTATGATTTTGCGGTCTTGGAAATCTTGGAAATCTTAGCTATCATTGCAAGGGGGTGCGATCCCGGCAGAGGTTTTTTCTGTAATGCTCTATGGGCCCTCTCCACCAAAAATCCCTGTGATAGCTGGCCAGCACCAATTTCCTGTTGCAGTAGTGTTTCAACAAAGCTCGTGGACTTGGGACCCTCCGCTCCCTCCGGAATCCCCAGTAGGCGCACATTATTGTATCTAGCTCGCCCCTCAGCATCTTTGGCTCGCCCTTCGAGGGCGGTGTTTTTTCTTTCTATTTCTTGCACCCTGGTCTGCAGGTCCTTCAGTATTTCGGTCGTCTCTGCTTGTCCCATCTCAGTGGCCTTCACCTGCTCCGCCAGGTTGCGCATATCTTGTCTTAGTAGTTGCACGTCCTCTTTGACCTCATCTATTTTAGTATCTATAAATGATCGCAACACAGCTATTGCATCCAGCACTTGTTTGTCTTTGCTGTTCTCATTCTGGGCTTCTTATGCCATGCTTGATCCGTTGTTAGCTTGTGCTTGCTCTCGTGGTTTAGCTGCAACAAAAGAGTCCATAATTGTGGTCTTGTTTTTTTCTTTTGCTGGGGGCATTTAGTTCTGCCCCTCCTCCACCACCCGGGTTGGTGGCAGCTTGCGTTCCAGAGTGTGCCTTGCAGACCAGGCAGGAGAAGGAATGCATTGTGGACACAGCAGTGCTGAATGGTCTCCTTCCAGAAACCACCAATAGTACGCATCACACGCAGGAATTACCTGCTAGTTGGAAACAAAAGATAGGAGCAAAGTAAGAATACAGGCAATTGCAGAGACCAAAGGTCCAGCGTGGAGCCATGACAGAGGTGGGACTTCTGCCTGGACCCAAAATGGATGCCAGCCATTTTATTAGCTCTGGGTCCAGCCATCTGTCAATTAGGGTAGATAAACAATACACAGCCTCCTTACAGGAAAGTGCAGGAGAGAACCTATAAGAGAGATGATTAGAGAATGTGAAAAGAATTAGCACCTATATAAAACTGACGCGCGAAGAGAAAAAGAGAGCAAAGGGGCAGAGTAGGAGAGCATCTGTTTCTAGGAGTACCAAGCAAGAAATCCAGAATCCTGTGAGAAGCCAAAGTCATGCAGAGAAACCAAACAAGATAATTTGCCAGAATTACAACAATAGTGTTGATCTCCAGTCAGACCAACTGAGAGACAGGATGAGTCTAAGAGAGTCCTCTTGTGGATAAACCGGAAGTTCATGGCACAGCAAGTATCACAGTTGTCGCTGAGCCTGATGGGGGACCTCAGGACCTGGCCCACTGGACATCCTGGACCCTGTCTTCTCATCAGTGTGAAGGACACTATGTCCCTGCTGGTTGAGAAGGGGAGAACCCTTATTAGAGAGTCTGAAAGCTTAAAGGGAAGACTCCTGTGTGAAAAAAACATCCCTCCTGTGTGATCAGGTCACTATAATCCTCAGGGCAAGACGGGCAAGACAAACCTAGATGTGGGACGGACACCACATCCCTTATAAAGAAGAAAATAGAGAGCAAAACAGTGGGAGGGAATCGGCTGTTGGAAAACCTTTTGCTAAGAGAGTGAAGGTCCCACCGAATCCCAGTGAACTGGGACACTACATCCACTGATCATCAGGCAATATGGCAATCACTAGCGACCTGGTGCGGATTGCAAATAGCAAGACGCCTGCGCTAAAGCGGTAAAGAGGACTGAGTAAAGCAGCGACTGGGCACTTTATATCTGAGCCTGCGTTATAATATAGTGAACCTGACAGAGACTGGTATCCCCACATAGAGAAAACTATGACACTTAATTGTTTATCCCCTCGTGACACTGTATAGTAAAAGTTCAAGAAGGATATTCTAGTTATGTTGCAGATACACTCCCAGACTCTTTAGCTGTTCATCTCCGTCCCACCTTTGTGAGAGAATTAAAAAAAAGGTCAGTGCTAGTTATTGAGTCGCGTGGGTCTTGTCAATATGCCACAGAGGGAAAGAGCACTTCCTTGTGGGCCTTTGAAAGTAAGATGGCATTAACAGAAACTAAAATAAAGAAGCATTAGCAAAGCCAGTGTTTTTTTTGTCATATATCAAGTGCAGCATCAAATGCGCCAATAATACCATCCGATACCTGTCACAGTCACCATATGTAAAGGTATAACCCCATATGTAAAGCTGCTGTCATCATATTGCATTTGCATCCTCAAATGCCCCAAAAAAAGCGCGATATAAAGCTTGCATATAGATACATATATGCATGTCTAGTCTTCCAGGGGATCTTTGAGTAAGCATGAGTCACACAATGACCTTTTTCTCAGAGAGTCTACTGTTGCATTGTTGCCTGAAAGTATCTTGGCTACAGCCTATTAAGGACTAACTTTTTTAATCTGCGTTTAAATGTTCTCTTATTTGCATAAATCAATATGTTTGCTACTGTATGCCAGAGGAAGAAACAAATATTCATACCACCCTCCTCCCTAGCTACTAAGTTGCTTGTGTTTCATGACCTTGCCATTGTTTTTTAATATTCCGCTTGTTTACAGTGCCATACAGTGCTTCACTGCAGCCTCAGGACAGCACCAGGATTATGCTATATAAAACAAGCATTGGCAACATGTCTTGCTTTGTAGATGTAGAATATAAGATTTCTATGAAAATCAACATTAGGAAAAAATGACTTGCCTTATACATTTGCAAAGCCAGAACTGTTGGTTTTGCAAGAACGTGTTATTCTATATTCCCCACTAAAGACAATTCCAAATACTTCCAATATTTAATGTATGCCCGATTGCCAAACTATCTGTCAGCTATGCATCTTTATTTATGTTTTAAAATATCTAGCTAGTACCTATCATGCATGCTTTAGAAATCGGTTGGGTATCATTCGCATTTCATTAACTCATGATATAATTTCGCACAGGATGGTTTACAAATGGTTGAGTGTATGGTCGGTGGTATTAGAATAAATAGCTCGGAAACTTGTTCAGTGTAGTACCACAATCTGCTTAAACAGAAGAGGTGCACTCCCCACATTCCGACATTTGCAGATCACCTCGCCTGAATTAAATATTCACGGAGAAGGAAACACCACATGTATGCATCCGTTATTAACTGGCACGGCCACGGTTCTAGATCGTACAATTTATACCCAAATAAAATCAACCACTGTTTAGTCGATTTAAATCTGGTCGCCACTTCGTCACTGTAAATCAGTGGTTGATTTAACAATGTAGAACCCCGCATAAGATTAGCATAAATAACTGGTTCACTGCAGAAATCCTGGTAGCAAAAAAAAGGAAAAAATAATTGCTGTACAAACGTGGTGGTTGGTGCTGTTCAAATGAGAATTCCCTATAATTTCCTTGCTGGACTGTCCTTGTGGGTACGATCAGATGTATATGCAACTGAATGTTTCTCCTCTATCAAGGCACATTGAGCTAAAATGTGATTGTAGACCCTCTTGTGTGGGTATTATTTGTTAATACAGGGTATTTGTGTTCTTTCTCGGTAGAGGGGCTCGCACATTTTTGGCAATATCAAATTTTCCATTTCCAGCAAAAAATACTGGAGAGAATGATGGGTCAACCACTGCTAAAAATCCACCATGTACAGGCAGATCTCAATAGGGCCGATATCTTGGTGGTGGTGGACCTTTCAGCTGTCTTCGCTCAATACTGGAAGTCATGCCACTTTTCTTACCATGCTTCCCGACATAGATTTATTTTCCACTGACCCGGGGAGGGGGGTTGCTAGGTGTGGAAAAGATCTGACACTTCCCTAATGTTGTGACTGTCGGGGCTAGCTAGCCTTTTGGTTGTAGCCCCTGGTCTTCTATCTGGGGCTACAACCAAAAGACCTGGGGCTGTAGCCCCCTCAACCCCCCACTAGCAGCGCCTCTGCAACCTGTCAGCTAAATTGCATATTTGTATGTGTGTGTCTTTCAGGGTCCTGTTCTTATTGTTTTAAATTTCTATATGGTTTAATTGTCACAAACCAATTCATAGCAGCTCATGGCAGCATCAGGTACTGCAAAGGTCTTCTGATAATCTTCAAGTCTAAAACGTCTAAACGTGTGCAAAACAGTTATGAGCCATCCGGTGCCATCTTCATTACCCTCCACACCTCGTTGCAGTCATCCTTCACTTCCTTCTAACGGTTGGAGGCACAAGTGCTTCAATCGTACTAGTGGACTGCTGACAACTAGTCCACTCCGGTAACGGGGCTCCGTTGCCGGTTAAGTTTCAATGTCTACACTACGTATCAACGTGGAAAGGCCTACCGAGGCCTACTTTGTGCCTCGCCATGTCGGAGGAAGGCAGGAGAAGTCTCTTCAGGCTCTGCTCCCGGTGTGGCTTGCAAAACACCTATGTGGAGGACAAGCACATGAGATGGCTCTACTGTCTGCATCTTGATCATGAAGATGACCGATGCAACATCTGCCGAATTTTTCATGCCAAAACCAAGAGGGGCAGCTATCGACGGTAGGTGGCGTGGTTGCAGGAGGACAAGGCCCCTGGTGTGGCCTCTGGGCATGCTTAGACTAAGCCCAAATCGAGCCGCACTCCAGAGCACTCTCCACCTGGTAAGAGGTCCAGATCAGCCGAGGAGGTACCCCCGGAGGGCTACAGTAAAGCCAAGCGTCAGGCAGTTGGTCTTGCTAGAGGCAGCGCTGATGCGGGTCCTAGTACAGGGCACACGCACTCTCCGTCGCCTTGCTCATCTACGGTGAACTTGCTTGTGGCCGGCGTAAAGTCCTCAAAGCATAGTGTTTCATCACGGCAGAAACCGAAGTAGCACTGCCGAAAGGAACCCTGTTCGAAGCCCTTGTCGAAGCCCACTCCTACGGCATCGTCAACGAATACAAGGACGTCGTCTGCGGCCATGACTACGTCTACCAGACCTTAGTCATCGGCTGAACTGGGCTCATCTTCATCAACGGCCACCTCGTCCACAAGCAAGGAAATGCCGCTGTCAAAACTGGTGGCAAGAGTTTTGCTGCCTCCAAGACCCACAACTACTACTTCATCGACCGTCATTTCCCAGTCAGTAAAGGCGCCAGTCATGCTTGTAGCCCTGAGGGAAGTGGCTAGACCAGGAGACCAGCACGCAGAGAGCTCAATTGGTCCTATGGCCATTTACACTAGCTCTGACGACGACACACAGCATAATTGCTTGGATGCAGATGGCTACAGCCCTATAGGTGTGGATGCGCCAAGGCATGCAAGCCCGTTGAGGCACAACAGCATTCCTGCCACAGGCCCAGGGGCACATCCGCACGTTCCAAGAGATATGTCTCAGGACATCTTCACAGTGCTCAGTTCTCTGGTCTCAGAGATAAAGCAGCGGCTACCACCTATAGCGGGCCCGTCATGGAGCGAACCCTAGGTACAGCCCTCCAAGACCTCCACACAGGCATCACTTAGCTACCCCGAGGCAACCGTTAACACCGCCTGTCCCAACAACGCCAGGCGATGCGCCGCACACTGATACAGCAACAAACACGGACACTGGCACAACTGACACGGATGACTTTGATGACTTTGTCCCTGCCGATGGCGAGCCAGTAGGTGCAGATGATACCCCCAGAACTTCACCTCCAGATGAAGTGGGGCCATTCCATTCCATGATGGCGAGGGCATCTGCCCTATTTAATCTGGTAACAGAGGAGAAGAGGAAGGAAGGTTTCCTTTACCAGAGACATGCTTCAACCAGGAAGACAATGCTGTCTGTCCCATTGCTGGACGAGGTATGGGAAGAGGGCCTGCCTTAATGAAGTCCCCAAGGTCAGCACCGGCGAAGCAGAACCAGCTACAGAAAAAATACAGGGTGCCGGACTCTGCCCCTAAATGTCTCCGCTCGCAGCCATACCCAGATTAAGTGTTTTCGGCCGCACTGAGCAAACGGTCGGTGAATCCGTCCTCGAAGTCCATGGTCCTGCCGGACCAAGAAGGGGAGACGCTAGATGCGTCAGGGAAGCACATCATATGCACTTCAGCGTCGACCATCAAGGCTGCCAACGCTCTAGCCATCCTGGCCGGTATGATAGGGAGTGTGGTTTAAACTAGGCCTACTCCTGGAATTCTTGCCAGACAACAAGAGGACAGAAGCTCTGGCACTATTTCAGGAGTGGGTGGTGGCCTCCGATCATGCCATCACTGTGGCTATGGATGTCACAGATTCTGGCTTCCGCCAAATGAGGAATGGTGTAGCGCTCAGGCGTCAAGGTTGGCTGAAGGCTACCAATTTTGGGCCTGACGTTCACGCTAAGGTAGTGGATATACCTTTTGAAGGCAATAATCTCTTCGGAAAGGCAGTGGATGAAATACTGCAGGCCATCAAGACGGATACAGAGACGGCAAGGTCCCTAGGAACCCTGCAGCAACACCGCTCTTCCTCCTTTTTGTCCTCCAAGAGTACGTTTGGAAGACCTTCAAAGGGATATGCCTCCACTTCCTATCGTCAGCCTTCCCGCTCCGCGGTGCAGGAATCATACAGAGGTCGGTCCCAGGCCTTCGGTGGAGGCTTACAGTGCCGATGGCACCCTGACTTGGCCCAAGGCCCGAACCCCCACTTCCGCACCCAAGTGGGAGGCTGTCTGTCAAATGTTGTTGATTGCCTGGGAAGACATCACCACAGACAAATGGGTGCTGGAAATTCTGCCGAACGGGCACATGCTGGAATTCGAAAGCTGAAAGCTAGTGCTCCCATATTCCAGCTGCTCTGGGAAGTGCATTCCATGCTAGCAAAGGGCGCCATAGAACCCATCCCGCTGCAACACTGGGGCCTTTGGAGCATACTCTAGATACTTTCTAGTATATAAGAAGTTGGGGGGGTGGGTGGCGTCCACTCCTGGACTTACAACGCCTATCAAATGCCTAAGGTCCCAAAAGTTCAGGATGGTCACGTTGCAGCAAGTGCTCGGCCAACTGGAGGAAGGGAACTTCATGACAACTCTCGATCTGAAAGATGCCTACTTTGACGTCCTGTGAGAAACCTGAAGGTGTCTCACCCGCTCGTCCCCGAGGATCTGTCATCCAGGTGGCCAGGAAATGGCCATCGCTTTTGGATCCAGTCCCTGGGGGTGGACTAGTGCTGGAGGATCACCTGGATGAGGGGTCTTCGGGGAGTGGAAGTGGGACACCGGATGGCGAGACGCGGTATCCCCTTCCCTGTAACACCTTTACCCCATTTTGCCAGGTAGGATACTTAGGAACTCACCCACCCCCCTTTCCCAACATGAACACTTTCTCACAGACAGCTCACTGTGAGAGAAAACGGACTAACACCCAAGCCGTATACCTGACGTGTCCCAATACAGTGGTCAGGCAGGGTCAGGCAATTACTGATCATTACACACACTTCACTTCCATCACACTTCCACACGGATAAAAGGCGGAGCACGAAAGCACACTCTGAGCAGGGCATAGCACACTATGAAGCAGAAGTTCCAAGATGTCAGTTTAATACAAGGCGGAAGACAGCGAGACCGAAGAGGATTGGAAGGTGGGAAGAGCCCTTGACCTTTTCACCGAAAGACTATATCTTTCATGAGCCTTCGAGAATAGGAACTGGAATTAA
This sequence comes from Ambystoma mexicanum, assembly GCF_040938575.1. Lineage (NCBI taxonomy): Eukaryota > Metazoa > Chordata > Amphibia > Caudata > Ambystomatidae > Ambystoma > Ambystoma mexicanum. The sequence continues at coordinate 315,461,499 of NC_090929.1, forward strand.
AGCTGAAGAATCCGGCATTGTGTGGCGGAGGTACTCAAGGCTCTCCCCCGTCGATAATCAAGGCAGGGAGAAGCTTTTGCCGCCATGGTACTGTCCTTGGCTCCTACAACAAAGCAGCACCAGTGAAGTCAGCACAGCCAGTGAGTTGGGCAGACTGATACCAGACCGGTCTGTGTGGAAACCAAGGTTGCAAGCAGCAACATTGTACGAAGAACATTGAAGAGAACAGCTTATGAAGCATATGTGGCAAGCATTGCAAACATCATTAAAACAGCAGATGAGTGACTGAACTTTGAAGCTTAGATACAATACCGTAGACATAGTGGTCTGTCATCACGTGCTCATTCGAAAGTCTCTGTTAGGTATCCAACTGAAAGATAACAAACGTTAAAAGCAAAGGAATTGTGAAATCAAAGTGGTCCTGCAACGGGTTAAGCCAAACCCTGTGCACATTCAAAAATCAAATTGATAAGGTCTGAGCCCGGCTGAGGGAGAATAATCATATTAAAAGGATCTGAGCCCGGATGAGGGGGATCCAAAGTGACAAACATTGTGCTAAAGGCATCTGATCCGGGGTAAATAGTGAATACTTGTAAGAATCTAAAGAGGAAAGGAACTTGTTGTTTATTTGGTTGCATCAGGCCCTCGGGGTGAAGAGACTTTGAGAGCAAGGAGACTTGTGCGTCGAAGGCCCTGATGCTATTGCTTGCTGTATCCTCGTGCTAAAGAAATCAGAGATTGTGCTACGCTCGAATTAACCACATTGTCCCGTGCTGAAAACGTGGGGAAGGGAGGCCAACGGCCTGAACATCCTGACATATCATTCTGACCACTTCTTTATTTTTCATAACATTGTTTCCCACACTATTTGTATTTATAGGTGAGGATTGGCAATAGGTTTTTTAGTATAGGCCCTATTATTTTGACAACACACCACTAGGACTGCGTTATTATTATTTGATGGTCGTAGCTTGCTCCCATCTGTAGATTTAGGGTTAGATAGACGTTTATCATACCCTTTTTGAAGTTCAATAAACACCCTTGAAGTGTGGCCACTTGTGTTTGTCTTACTATTGATACCATCCCTTCCTTACATTCCCCATTCATCCAAAACATTGGAAATTCCTTCGCTTCGTAGTTCTGGGAAATTACTACCAGTTCAAGGCACTGCACCTCGACTGAAATCAGTACCAAGGGTGTTCACAAAGTATTTGGCCCCAGTGACAGCACATCTACTTCGAAGGGATTGTGTCCTCCGACGTATTCCTTATCTTTGATATACGTTTCCAGCTTGCTGGCCTCGGAAATTTTTTCGCTGTAGAGGGCGCTGCGCGTCGACGTCCGCCGAGTCAATGTCCCTCGACGGCCACCGTATCGGCGCCGACGTCACCATGTCCATAAATAGACACGTGCTGCGTCCGTTGCTCAGTTCCGTTTTTCCGCGCTTCTTGGGGCCTCGGAACATCGTTGCTCAGTTCAGTCAGGTTTATCTAAATCTATTTCGACGAATATTTCTTATCGTTCTCGATGGCTTCTTCATCAGAACCAACGACGCCGCGATCCGGCTTCAAGAAATGTCGAGACTGCAGTAAAAAAATGTCAATAACGGATCCACACAGGGCCTGTTTATGGTGCTTGGGGTCCGAGCACCATTGTTCGGAGTGTGAGGACTGCATGTCCATGACGGCGAAAGCCCTGAAGGAGCGAAAGGGGAAGCTCGAGAGAGGTAAGTCAGCCAAAACCTCCTCGAAGGTTTCGTCGGCCGAGTCGAGGCATTCGTCTCCTCGCCGTCGAAAACACTCCCATTCTAGATCTCGAAACAGCTCCCACCATTCGTCGAGATCTAGACACTCAAAAAAGAGATGTCGAAGGTCCCATTCCTCGTCGTCTTCGGTGTCCCCAGAAAGAGTTTCCTGTCCCACCAAACACAGTTCTCAAACTGAGTGGGAGGAATTCAGAAAGAAAATGTTAAGCGTCTTCGAGAACGCGGCCTCGACCCACTCCAAGACAGCTGAGGGTGATACCCCGGGTGAAAAACCCAAAAAATCAAAACGCCGCGAGTCGCAGAACCCAGCGAAACATTTCACCCGAGAGCGCCATGAGCCATCGGGTAAGAAGGCACCGTCTTCGACGCCGTCGTCGAGGGTTCCTTCGACGCCGTCGTCGAAGATTCCCTCGACGCACGGATCGGCGTCATCGACGCCGTTGTCGAAGGGTTCCTCGACGCATCGGTCGATCGACTCGACGCCATCGTCGACGTCGACACCGATGAAAGAGAGGACCAAGGCTCCACAGCCAACAGTGTTTTCAAAGGCCTCCGGCACAACGCCGAGACCGTCGTCGATGCCCTCGAGTAGGATCCCGATCCTCTCGAATTCTTCGAGGCCCCTTCCAGTTTTTTCGACGCCATTTTTCGGCGCCTTCGAGGCCGGTTACATCGGCGTCGACGACTTCGACATTTTCTCGTCCAATAACGACGAATTTGGCTCCTTCAGCCCTAGAGATGGGCTTTACTCCATTTCAGAGATCAGAATACCCTGGTCTTTCTTCAATTTATGAAGAAAGAGAAGACTCTGACCAAGAAACTTTTGGTTTACAGAGATCCTCACTGCCTGCTGCAGAGGATTTCACCTCTGAAGAAAGGAGGCTAAAGGAACTACAGGACTCACTTCATGAAGCCAGTGGACTTGACACTTCCCCAGAAGTGGAATTTGTAAAGCCAGACCCAGGGGAACATGCCGAAACACCATATAGAACCCTGATGGCAAGAATAATTGAGTTTATGGGTTGGTCTGCACCTTCACCTGTTTTCCAACAGGATGATCTAACTGATATATTGGACAAAGGCCCACAGGAGGACCTGGTGGTCCCCTTCCATGCAGTCCTATAAAGAATAATTGCAGCCAATTGGGAGACTCCCGAAGTCATCCCAGCAGTCAATAAAAGACTGTCGACAAAGTATAGGGTAGCGGCTGCTGACCCTGAATACCTGTCAAAACACCCGACCCCAGAGAGCCTGGTGGTTCAAGTGGCAACTTCATCCAGCAGTAGGACTGCTTACCCTACTGTCCCACAGGACAGGGGTGACAAGAGGTATGACTCTATGCCAAAGAAAGTCTTCTCTGCCTGTAGTATGGCGTTGAAGTCCATCAATGCCACCTGTACGCTCGCCAGGTTCAGTCACACATTATGGGAGTGTGCTTCATCAGCGTCTGACTGCATACCCGATGGAGAGGAGAAGGAAGCCTTCCTTAACATCATTCAAGATGGCAAAGATGCCATGTGCGAGTCTCTTCAAACTGGCATCGATTCCGCTGACAGTATCAGCAGGGCCATGGCGGCTAGTACAACAATCCGCAGGCATGCATGGTTGCGAAAGTCTGGCTTTGCTCCAGATGTACAGGCCAGACTTTTGAATATGCCCTTTGACGGCTCTTCGTTATTCGGAAAAAAGGCTGATGACAGTCTGGAAAAGTTACAGACTTCTAAAGCAGCAGCAAAATCCTTAGGAGCTGCTATCTGCCAAACTCCTTTTTGCCCCTCAGGAACCTCTGGGAGAGGAAAGTCCTTTCGCTATTATTCCGCAATTCGGAAAAGGCAGAGGACAGCCGGCTCAAAGAGGCCAAAGAAGATCCACCCGAGATGGACGGGTCAAAGGTACTAAGACCACAGCAGCAGCAGGTGCCTCTTTACCCTCGGCATCTGCATCAGCCGCCCCCAAACCACTCTGAGGCCTTTGCACACAAGACACCTGTAGGGGGCAGGTTAACTCACCATCTGACAGAATGGCAGGCTATAACGTCAGATGCTTGGGCGTTGGAGACAGTTGCCCAAGGTTACTGCCTACCCTTTCTACACATCCCTCAGAGTCATCCACCGGGGAACAGCTCCCGAAAAGTTCCAGATCCGCTCCTCTTGCAGGAAATATGGACCTGCTAGAGAAAGGTGCCATAGAACCGGTACCTGTAGCGGACAGGAACAAGGGCTGGTACTCCCCCTACTTTCTCATACCAAAGAAGGACGGAGGACTGAGACCCATCCTGGACTTAAGAGAATTGAACAAGTTCCTCAGGAAGGACAAGTTCAAGATGGTAACTCTCTCTCAGATCCTTCAGGCCCTCCAGCTCCAGGACTGGCTGGTATCTCTGGACCTTCAAGATGCTTATTTCCATGTGCCAATCCATCTCAAGCACAGGAAATACCTGAGGTTCGCAATTGGCAACTCTCATTATCAATTTCGAGTTCTGCCATTTGGGCTGACCTCCGCCCCGAGGGTCTTCACCAAGCTGATGTCGGTAGTGGCGGCGAGTCTAAGGAGGGAAGGGATCCACATCTATCCCTACCTGGACGATTGGCTGATCAGGGCCGTATCTTCGGAACAGGCCCGACCCAGCTAGATTATGTCTGCCTCTTCCTTCACAGACTGGGCTTCTCCCTCAATTTAAAGAAGTCACAGATGATACCATCTCAGAGACTCCAGTTCATTGGAGCGGTCCTGGACACTTCCCTGGGAAAAGCCTCGCCATCAGAGGTGAACGCTCAAGATATTCTACAGATGGTCACCAAATTTCAAAATGCCCATCATCTCCCAGCCTTTGACTTTTTGAGGTTGCTAGGCCTCATGGCCTCCTGCATCTTCCTTGTGCCAGAGGCTCGCCTGAGAATGAGATCTCTTCAGTGGGCACTGAGAAGTCAGTGGTCACAATTCTCAGGGAGAATGGCAGATCTCCTCCGGATTCCGGACAAGGCAGCCCACGACCTTCAGTGGTGGGCCTATTCAGAGAACATCTTGAAAGGAGAACTGTTTTGGCAACCATGGCCGGAGATAACAGTAGTCACAGACGCCTCGCTCACAGGGTGGGGAGCCCATGCCAACGACCTGACCATCAGCGGTCGTTGGTCTCCATCGGAGTCCAGACTAGATATCAACCTATTAGAGCTCAGAGCGATCAGACTAGCGCTGAAAGCTTTCCTGCCATCAGTGCAGGGGAGAAATGTCCTGATAATGACGGACAACACAGTGGCCATGCACTACCTCAACAAAAGAGGAGGCGTAGGATCACTACCACTGTGCAGAGAGGCAATGCAGCTCTGGTTTTGGGCAATTCGGGAAGGAATCTCTATCGGCAGTCCATATAGCCGGAGAGAAGAATTTGACAGCGGACGCTCTGAGCAGGCAGAGCACAGTCTCCCACGAATGGGAGCTAGCTCATGAAGTCCTTCAAGAGATCTTCGCCCTTTGGGGAACCCCTCAGGTGGATCTGTTCGCCACAAGCACCAACAGGAAGTGCGATCTGTTCTGTTCGAGGGAATTTCCCCCGAGAGGAGCTCTGGGAGACGCGTTCGTAGTGGACTGGGAGTTTCCACTGCTCTACGCGTTTCCACCAGTCCCTGTTATTCCTCAAATGATCAGGAGGTTGAGAAGATTCCGGAAAACCATGATCCTAATTGCCCCGGACTGGGCCAGGAGAACGTGGTACCCGGACCTTCTAGATGTGTCCATCTGTCCTCCAATCCGTCTTCCACTCAAAGAGAATCTTCTCTCGCAGAAGGGAGGTCAGGTTCTCCATCCAGACATCAGAACCCTCAACCTTCACGCTTGGCTTCGGAAAGGTTGAGGTACAAGGATTGGGATCTCCCTGATGACGTCATGGAGGTATTGCTTTCGGCCAGAAGACCAGCAACAAAGTCTTTATACCGCTGCCGTTGGAACAAGTTTTGCAGCTGGTGTAGGGAAGAGAATATCAATCCTTTTTCATGCGATACACCAACGGTGCTATCGTTTCTACTCTACTTGGCAAACTCAGGCCTTCAAGTTGGCACTGTAGAAGGCTATCTCGCAGCGCTTTCTATCTTCAAGCGCACTGCAGAGGAACCATTGTATTTCACAATTCCTCTAGTGCTACAATTTCTCAAGGGTCTGACTAATGTTTACCCTCCAAAACCATTCCAGGTTCCATTATGGGACTTACATTTAGTCTTAGACTTCTTAATGGGCACAACATTCGAGCCACTTCACTCTTGCGCATTAAGATTTCTCACATTTAAAACTGTCCTACTTGTAGCACTAACATCGACTAGGAGGGTGAGTGAGCTACAAGCTCTCTCCTGTAAACCCCCACATACAATCTTCCACAAGGACAAGGTTGTCCTCCAGGTGAAGCCTCATTTTCTCCCAAAGGTGGTTTCTGAATTCCATATTACTCAGAAAATGACCTTGCCTTCATTCTACCCTCCTCCCCATCCGGGGAAAGAGGAGGAAAGGCTACACAGGCTGGACCCTAGGCGAGCTCTCAGCTTTTACATCAGCAGAATGGCTAGAATCAGGCAAGCAGACCAGCTGTTTGTAGGATACTCGGGTCACAAGTTGGGGCTACCCATAACAAAACAAACCATCTCCAGGTGGATTATCTTGGCCATCCTGGAATGTTATAGACTAGCAGGGAAAGAGCCACCCCAAAACCTCAGAGCTCATTCAACCAGGGGTATTGCAGCTTCTTCGGCTCTCCAGAGAGGGGTACCGGACCGGGACATATGTGCGGCTGCCACATGGTCGTCCGCACATACATTCACAAAATTTTACTATCTGGATTCCTCCACAGCTCAAGAGACCAGATTTGGCAAAGCCGTATTACACTGGGTCCAATCCTAAAGGGATATATAACACTATCACTCCCTCCTCTAATTACATACCACTGCTATGGGAGTCTATCAAAGATAAGGAATACGTCGGAGGACACAATCCCTTCGAAGAACAAGTTACTTTCTTACCTGGTAACGTTCTTTCGACGGGGTGTTGCTCCGACTTATTCCTTATCGCCCCTCCCATCCATCCCCGCAGTGATAACTTCCCTTGTGGTTGCAGCTTTCGCACCTTCAAGGTTACTAACCAATTCAGGCATGTCTTTCTTATACTACAAAACGGAACTGAGCAACGGACGCAGCGCGTGTCTATTTATGGGCATGGTGACGTCGGCGCCGATACGGTGGCCGTCGAGGGACATCGACTCGGCAGACGTCGAGGCGCAGCGCCCTCTGCAGAGAAAAAATGTCCGAGGCCAGCAAGCTGGAAACGTATATCAAAGATAAGGAATACGTCGGAGGAACATCCCGTCGAAAGAACGTTACCAGGTAAGAAAGTAACTTGTTCGTCTGAAGGGTATACATGTCTACCTGTACCTAGACAACTGGCTCATCCGGGCACTTCTCAGAGCCTGACAGTGCAACACACACAGGAGACCATACACCTGCTTACAGAGCTTGGATTCTCTATCAATTATCCGAAATCCTGCATAACGCCATCGTAGGACATTCTGTTTCTGGGGGCACGTCACGACACAGTGGCGTCTCTAGCTTTCCCCTCAGAAGAGCGGGTGCTGGCCTACTTAGGAAGGTGCATCGTCTGTCCACCATCAATTCAGCAACCATCCTAGTAATCAAGTTGTTGCTGGGAATGTTGTCCTCCTGCATACATCGGATCCTGTTCTGCAGGCTGCAGATGAGGCCACTCCAGGAGTTTCTGGACTGCAGGTGGCACCAGGCCGTGGGCAATTGGTCAGACAAGTTGAAGCTCAACCTGGAATTCAGGCAAGCCATCCAATGGTGTGGGGTGCACTCTCACCTTACACAGGGTTCCCCTTTCGTGAACCCTTCCTTTTCAGGCAACAGTCACCACGGATACCTCGCTGGACGGATGGGAAGTCCATACTGGGCAGTCCCATGCCAGAGGTCTTTGGCTGCCCGAGGAAAAGGATCTGCACATCAATGTGCTGGAACTTCGGGTCATGTTCTGGGCCCTCAAATTGTTTTGGCCGCTGCTGAAGGGTCGAGTGGCGAGGATTTTCGGTCAGCGCAAAATACGGTCACCGTAAATATACGGAAACGGAAGTAAAAACATGGGGCCGGAACGGGAAACAGCACGCCGTACACCTATAAAATCAGAATCCCAACACAACCATTAAAAATCCGACCCTGAGACACATCCCAACCCGTTAGCCACCCCAGTTAAAATAATAAATATGGGAAAAGTAGCTAAAAAAGCGTGCGACCGCAAGCGGCAGGTCCACTTCTCCCACGAGGAACTCACCGTGCTCACAGAGACCCTCCAGGAGAACGCTGCCGTCGTCTTCTCGACGCAAATGACCAGGACGGCACTTGCGAACAAGAAGGCCATATGGGCGCTGGTGGCACAGCGGGTAAGTGCGGTGGGGACCGCACCCCGCAACCCGCAGCAATGCAGAAAGCGATGGGACGACCTACGGATACGCGTCCGGAGCATACTCTCTGCCAACCGGAACATTGCCACAGCTACCGGGGGAGGATCGGAATCACCCATCAAGTTGACCCCCTGGGAAGAAATCTGTGCCTCCACCATTGGAATGGAGAGCATAGAGGGAGTCGGAGGGATGGAGAAAGGAGTGCAGACATCAGAAGAATCAGGTAGGTGGCCCAAATAAAACTATGCCAAATCCACAATTAGCAACCATGTGCAGTACCATGTGTCCCCATAGTGCACTAGAAACACATGTCCAGGACAACGACCACATACATTGCCATGACAGCGCCCCTTAAAAGTCAGATTAAATAAATAATTATTTAAAAATCCCAAAAACACACTCTACATGTGCAGCATGCACACCCTAACTGCAGACTGCAAAATAACTGCATCCCCAATGCACACAAAAATGAGACCACCTCCAAGGCCCTGACCCAAATCACCCCCAGGTACCACCCCAATGCATGTGATACAATTGCCATTACAATCACCACAGACCCATGAATAACGCTCGCCCTCCTTTACTCCACCAGAGGGTCCGATTCCAACGCCGAGCTTCAGGACACCCCTACCAGCACACCTGCAAAGAGGGCCAAGACCAACGGCCAAAGACCCTCCACCTCAGCTGCACGGATCAAGACACGGCAGCAGCACAAATCGAGTGGCAGCACACTGGAGGGGACATCAACAGGCACCCCAGCAGCCAGCATGTCCACAACAGCAGAACCACAGGTCCCCCCAATGGATGCCACAGAAGGCACTGCTTCTGGTGGCAGCAGCACCATAGGTGACACTGCTTTCATGCCAGCATGCTCCGACACAGAAAACGGTGCTGCCGATGTCGGATCCATCCATGACCTGTCCCAATCCCCCTGTATGTTCCATCCCGTACACCATGAGGACACCACGCAGGGGCACCCACAAGACGACGACTGGCCAACCCCCACAAGGCCTGTTGCAAGGCAACATGAGGCGTCCAGCCCCTCTGTGACACCACCGCAAATGGGCATGGCCCAGCAGAGGCAACAGTCCCTCGAGCAGATGATATTGCAACAGCAGCAAATGGCCACGCTCCTCAAGGAGCATGCTGCTGAATTTGGGGGTTCTAAGGCAGCCATTGAAACATCTACTGAGACACTTAGGGCAGAAATGGAGCGTAGTACAGAGACACTAAGGGCAGAAATGGAGAGAAGTACCGAGAGCCTGAGAGTACAAATGGAGAGAAGCACCGAGAGCCTGAGGGGGGAACTGCATGCGACGTCCAAAGACGTATGTGGTGAACTTGCCGCTGTGCGCCGTGTGCTCACTGAGCTCTCACAAACCCTTAGGGACATGCATGGACGTGAGCAGGCAGAGACATCATCCGTTGCAAGTTCCGTCCAGGGCAGCCCCCAACGTAGATCTGGGAGGACCCGGCGCTCTACAGGCAGGGGTGCCCCTGATACCCGGAGAGGGGGCTTGCAATAGCGTCTGCCCACTGACGATGAGCGTCTTCGTACACTGGTGTTCGGGGGGTAGGTGGGAGGGTGTAGGGGGTGTGTTGGCTTCATTGGGTGGCGGGTCGATTGGGTGTGTAATGTCATTTCACATATACAATACAACTCTTCACAATCATCCAATGAGATGTGTGGACATTGATCTCTGTGTACGAGGCCTATCTTGGCGTACAGTCCACATTGTGCATGTTCCAGACACACACAGTGCCACAAGACCCGTGTCCATGTAACAGCCACCAGGCGTGAGTGCTAGAAGCATGCATCTATGAGATTCTGACGTAATTCACGGGCCTCCTGTGCCTCGCGGACCCCTTGAGGTGCTGCCACATCCCCACCCTCATCATGACCATCTTCAGGTGCTAGCAGTTCTGCGTCGGGGGGCATGGCCACATTCCTACGTACGCACATGTTGTGTAGCATGACACATGCCATGACCATCTTTGCCACCTTCTCATGGCGGTACAGGAGTGCCCCGCCAGACCTGCTGAGGCAGCGGAAACGAGCCTTCAGTAGGCCGAATGCCTGTTCTATGACCACACGGGTACGTGAGTGGGCATGGTTGTAGTCCTCCTCATGCTGGTCCTGTGGGTTCCGGATTGGTGTGAGGAGCCATCTCTTCAGTGGATACCCGCAATCACCTGTATGTGGACAAGAAAGGATGTTTGTGGAATGTCATTGCTACGTACGCACCCCCCCCCCCATTCCTGCCAGGTCATTCACGCATCACGTACCCCACATACTCATGCATTAAATGAGACTCACCGAGTAGCCAGGATCGCCGCCCTGCGTGTCGCTCCATGTAGCGTGGTATTCTGGAGTTCCGCAAGACCATAGAATCATGTGTTGATCCTGGAAATCGGGCAGAACAATGTGTAAATATCCTGTTGGAGTCACACACCATTTGTACATTGATGGAATGATATTGTTTCCGGTTGCGGTACTGGGCCTCCATGGCATGTGGGACAACCAATTCCACATGGGTGCAGTCGATGGCACCAATGCAACCCGGTATGCCGCCAAGTGCATGGAATCCAACTTTTGTGTTTGTAAGCTCCTGCTCCGAGCGTGGTAATGTGATGTAGTCGTCTGAGTGCTTCAGGAGGGCATCAAGCACTTGGAATAGTGTCCGTGAGAATAGTGGCTGTGAAATGCCATGCAACTGTCCGACTGTGTGCTGGTAGGTGCCTGTGGCCAGGAAGTGGAGTACAGACACCACCTTCAGTAGGGGTGGGATGGCGGTTGGGCTATCTATCATGCTGACAAGGTCAGCGTGTGTCATGTCGACAATGGCGGTTATGGTGTCCCGGTCCAAACGGTAGAGGGTGTGGATCTGCTCAGCTGTGAGGTTGAACGGATTTGCTCGGAGGCGTGGGATTGCGGGCTGCCTGCGTGGTGGTAGTGGCTGTGCTGGTGGGGCTTGCTGGCCATGCCTTGCCCTCCTCCTCCTCCTCCTGCGTCTCCTTTGTGCGGCCGGTTGTTGTAGTAGTTGGCGTTCGTCTTCTTCTTGAAGTTGGAGTACTTGCAGTGCAATCAGGTCCCCCAGGCCCAACATCGCTAGTCCTGCCGGTAGCATTCTGGAGTGGGTGTGGTTGTGGGAGGGGTTTGGGTATGCAATTTATATGTTTTCAGGCTTTATAGCCTTCACCTGTGGTGATTCATTCCACCTGTGTCAGCTGCAATGCCTTTCGTGCGAGCACGTCCCGCACACGACGCTGCAATTCGACGCATGGCATCTTGCATTTGCATTCATGTTCTTAATCCCGAAGGCTGTGGAATATTGGTTTATATGTCAATTCTGCTATGGTCCCATTGTTGCACATACGATATTTGCATTCGCGAGCAGACTTGTGAAGGGTCAGTGGAATGTAGTGCTCGATCAACGGTGGACCCTCATGCAGCACTGTACCGACGTTCACCGACGGCGGGGAGTCCCATCAGTGATTGAGGGCAGTTACCATTTTCACACACAGCCGCACTACATAGATGTATTTGTGAGTCCAAGCGTTCACAGATGCCTTTTCAACGTGATGTTGCAAATTAGGAATTCGAAGGACAGCGCTTTCGGTTTTCGACTAGCGGCGTGGAGACGCCCACAGGTCTGACTGGAAATGTAACGTTCTATTGTTGAATGTCCTTGGGACAGGGCCCATGACGGGAATGCAATGATTGATATGATTTGAATGGGATGCGCTATAGCGTAGTGGACGATAAGGCAGGACGTTCCCAAATACATGTGACTTCACTACACAAGGAATCCGGGCAGGAGCACAGTGGATTTTGAAGGCTGCATTACGCACAGACTCAATGGTAATTTCGAATGTTATGTGAGTGAATATTCAGGCGTTTTCATAACGGGATGAGGGAATGATGAATGGATGCATGGGAAGATAATTTAATCGGGAGTCGGCCATGTACATGGCTATTTGGAAGGTATCCCATTCTCCTGCGCTATGTGATGCAAGGCTGCCATAGTGGGTCCATCGTCTGTCTGCCCTTGTTGAACCCTCCCTGTCTCGACGCGCCTTCAATCACTTGTGTCTATGCACGTTGATGGTCCCATCTGTGGATCCTGTTCTGACAGGCGCATGCACACAGACACTCGTTTGAAATAGTGTATTCACCTCGATTTGTGTCGTAATGATTCGCAAGTGATTTTTGGGTGCAATTGATCCTTATGAGTGGGCTAGCATGCATATGGTTGTAGGTTTGGTGTATTGAATGTAGTGAGTAATACATATGAAGTTCGGATGCCCATACTATATTTTTTTTCATTTGGGTGACAGGTATCTCCTCCCCTTCTGCCGCTGCCATCTGTACGCCACTCCTGCAGATGGCTTCTACAGTCGACACCTGCAGCTTCGAGTTAATCAGTGGAGCACCATTACGATCTTATGGGACGATCGCCAATGGCCCACATGCCCTTACGCAGTACTAGTGGCTAGGTGCAGCATACCTAGCTTCCAGCTGGACTAGTGCCTACTTCATGGGACGGGCCTGCGGTCCTAGGCGCTTCCATGTTGCCTTTTTGGACGTGGATGTAGCCCCTGTGTGCAATGGAGGTACAGGGCGTCACACATGGGGAAGCTGGTCATTTATTGCGGATGCAGCCCACAGTAATGCTGATCATTTGTGAGTTTATGCTCAAATGGCTGTATGGCCTTGGTGATTTTGATGTGCATTAAATTTATATTCAGATATTAACCGTGTAGCGTTATTCTTTGCTAGTAATGTGGCATATTCCTATTTGTGGCGCAATGTATTGTGAGGTGTTCTGCATTGGGTTCCGGCTTCTGGGTACAGTTGTGTGGTCCGTGCTTATGCTGATGGTTGTTTTGACTACTGCCATGTGTACAGGGCTGGTGCAGTCTCCCTCAGGTTACTGCTTTGACTGTTGGTTTACACTGGTGGCAAGCGATGGGGGACTGTTGTTGTTTTTTGTCATGGAATTTTCTGTTCATTTTGATGTGCTTGCACCTTCAGATGCCTGTGCTGCATCAGTACGGCAATGGTGTGTTGTCAATTGGGGATGGCCACTCACAGGGCACTTTGGGCCCCTGCATGCATTTGTTCGTTGGCATGCATGGGTGACTTGTACATTTCACTGGTTGCATGGTGTGACTGCATTGCGCCTACGAGAAGTTGTGCAATGTGGCCAGGGAGTGGAGTACAGGCACTCAGTAGGGCCATTACGGTTGGTTCGCGATGCCGTAGTTCTCGCCATGGCGGAATGGTACTTTCCGCCATGCTTGATGGCGTTAAGTGAATGTCCGCTGGGGTCAGCATTCGCGTACCGTTGCGCCATGGCGGATATTGCGGTTTTGCACGGCGCGCGTGCGCGTACTTGGTGCAGTTAGCATTGGCGTTCATTACGGTGTCGCTGATCGCATCGTACTTTACGGTGACGGGTCTTAATCGCAACGGGCGGTATTCGATGGCGGTATTACATTTCCGCCATCGTTTTTCGTATTCCGCCAGGGTCGGAATGAGGGCCTTTGTCTTTTTTGTCTTTCTTATCATTCAGGTACTCGGTCCACAGGTGTCATGCTCCTCCACGGCACATGTCGACTTCTACAGGATTCAGCAGGTGTCCATCCTGCAACAGGCTCTTCCCAACTTCAGACCCCCACGCCCTCTGCCTATGTTGTCTTGGCACAGACCTTGGTTGGCAAGCTTGTACAGCGTGTGACACCCTGTCATCGAAATCATTGAAGAGCAGACTAGCCAGGTGGAGGGAGCTCTTCCAGAAGTCGCCTCCAGAGCGCCTCAAGAACTTTGTGAAACATTGAGCCAGGCCCAAGCTAGGGCCTCTATTTTCCATCTCACCAGCAAGGGAGACTCCTTCCCAAGGACTCGCCCGAGCATGAGGGACCACTCAGGTCCTTGTACCAGTACGCGCACAGAGGCTGCTCCAGCTACCAGCCTACTGTTTGAGTGATTCTCGGATTCTCCCAGTGACAGTTCTGAGGGACCGGAAGGTTCTTTGATTGGGTCTCCACCCGAGGGGCTCTGCCCTTTTACCGCCATTATGTCCGAGGGGCCATGCCCTAGTACCGGCAGTACTGCAAAGGGGACGCCTAAACGCAGCTCTTCCGGCCCACGGGCCAAGGGTGTCATACCTACCGAGGAGCAGGATAGGCCTCGCGATCCACACTCAAGAGTCTTGGAGGTGGCTGGGCCCAGCGAGCCGAGCAACACTACGCAGGCACATGGTAGGCAGCTCGACAAATTGGCAGCCGCGCCAGACATCGGCACCCATCCAACGCCATTGCAGGAGTTCGGCAAAGAACGAGTGTCAAGGTGGGACTGACCTCAACCAGGTACGTGGCCTACAGCCTATCCTTCATTTGCGCAGGGCAGGTTCCCACTGCATCCTTACGGGCAGGGTATGCAGCGGCTCCAGCAGCTTCCCGCCACCCATTTGAGGCATCCACTGCCTAATCCACCTAGCAGACGCTGCTAAGTCTCGATTGGCTGGTGACCCTTCTTCAGCTACCTATCGGGAGCCGGCATGCGAAGCCGGCCCACTCTCACCAAGGCCCAGTGAAACAAGGCTGACTCCTGTCCTAGCCTGTCCTCAGCCTTACTCGCCGTTCGCCTGGACACTATGCCCTTTTTCACCTCGCACTAATCCCTGCTTGTGGTTACACAGCTGACTCTCCTCCTCGTGAACCTATGGACTAGCGCTCTCCTCATCCTGAAAGTAAGGCTGGTAACGTTATCAACTATTCCAGCGCTTCCGAATGCTGTGCTTATTCCCACAAGCTTGATACCTAGTATAGCTATATAAGCTGCCCACTCTGTGCCTACTGCCCTACAAGCATGTATCTTGCCTGTTGAACTTGCTGACATACTATCTATCCTGATGTTGGTAATGCCTTTACTATGCTAATATAATCACATACGCCACTTGACAAGCTGTAGCAACGTAGCAACCTGTTCCATGCACACCTCTGTACTAAGTCTGCACATCTATTACGAGCGTCCTGACTTTAATCACTACTATGCTGTCAACCCCATGCTCGATTTTTGAAATAATTGAGCTCTTGCTCAGAACCGCATCTTGGACCCACTTATTAGCTCCAT
The DNA here is from genome assembly GCF_040938575.1 of Ambystoma mexicanum. Classification (NCBI taxonomy): domain Eukaryota; kingdom Metazoa; phylum Chordata; class Amphibia; order Caudata; family Ambystomatidae; genus Ambystoma; species Ambystoma mexicanum. Next base: position 315,476,853 of record NC_090929.1, read on the forward strand.
GATATATGCTACTCTGCCTGCCTGATAGGCTCATTTTGTATTCCCAATTTTGATGCGCCACACCTTGATCTATGCCTGCATATGTTGCACTGCTCCGCGTAAGACATGTCCACATGATCTAAGCTAATTCCAGGGTACCTGCCTTACTCTGCCGTGCCTTTCAACTTGACATTTACCTGATCTGCCAATACTTGCTGCCAAAACTAGAATGTCTTCTCTGCCTGAATTGTTGCACCGTTACAATTAGATCACGCCTCTTGCATTCTGCATTGTTCCCTGCCTAACATGCTAATGTATATGCAAGCTTTGGTATTTGCTTTGCCTGTGTACCCTGATCTGATGCACCCCCATTGCTCGACTCTGTAAGTAGACTTAACCTGTCTTAAACTCATTAGCCTGCATTGCTCGTACAGAGCACGCACTGCCTAGCCAAATAGTGCCTGTAACGCTTACCTATAACTGCCTCACAGACCCAGCGGCCCTTCCTCTCTAATCTCGGTAACATGCTACCACGCTGGTCCTCCCTAAGGTTACTGCTCTCCTCATTAACAGTACTACTCTCAGTGTGGTCAATTACCAGGTCATCACACCTGCCACCTTCCGATTTAGCTGCACCTAGCTCCTTGCACACCTCATCCATGGCCACCTCTCACAGATCTCCTGATACCTACCAAAGTACTGCACCTCAATACCACAACATCTACCTGAACGATCCGGCCCTATGGCTCGACCATTTCGCCAAAAAACCCTCACCTAACCAACCATGTCCTATCACTCTTAGAAACCTAAGATTAGGATCTAGACTTATGGGTAAGAAGGGACACCCCATGTACCTGAGCCCATACCTCAAAACTCATACGCACAGCCCGCCTCCACAAACGGCCACCTCACCCACGCCCCATCACACTCAAACCATCACAGCTTCTTCAAGCAACATTGGTTTAATTAAAGCTGCCCTGATTAACGCAAGATCCCTAGCTGCGCACGCTCTGTACATTGCTGATCTTATTAAAACTCAGGAACTCGACCTCATCGCCATCACCGAGACCTGGCTGCACGCGGCTTCCGGCCGGGCACTCTCATTGGCCATCCCCACTGATTACTCCATCATCAGATGTGATCGCACCTCGAGAGGTGGAGGAATTGCTTTCATCGCTAGAAACTCATTAGGATTTAGAACCATCCCAAGCACTAAGGTGGAAACTGCAGAGTTACTCTCTGTCAAGCTTGGACTCTCAGCTAACCAAACGGCTACCATCCACCTAATATACAGACCTCCTGGTCCACCCACATCCTTTGTGGATGATATCTCTACGTTAGTACTCAACAATCAATGCTAAATCCAACTCCCAAACCATCATTCTTGGCGACCTCAATCTAGGACACCAAGACCCTAATGACCCTGCGGCCCTCGACCTAGCTAATACCTTAACAGATTTAGGTTTCACTCACCACATACAGGAACCCACCCACATTAAAGGGCGATCCCTTGACTGGCTTAGTGACACCAATTGCAATATTAGCATAATCTCCAACGCCCCTTGCTTGTGGTCTGACCACCATGTCATCACTTCAGCATTGAAGCAGCCCCACCACCCAGGCCTTTGGTTGCCCCAGCCACCCTCACTAGAAATAAAAAGAACGACAGAAAAAATACTCCCACTTCTCCAGCATGGGGTCTGGCATGGATTCACATGCTCATGAATATTCCCCGTCGTCAGGCTGGGAATCCTCGGTAAAGAAAAATCAGTATCAGTTTCGTTTCTGATCTGTCTTTCGTAGTATTAACCAATCACTGATCTCTGCGTCATACTGACCACAGCCAATGACTGCCCTCTACCTAAGCCCCGCCCCTGGCAGCCATCTTCAGATTTTTACTGCACGTTCAAGTGTTGGGAGTCCTCGTGCTTAGCTCTCGAGCTTTTACTGCGTGTTTCACGCTTTTTCAGGTGAATTTTCACATTTTTCGGTTAATCGAGCCTCAAGCTCCACCGTTTCTACTCCCGTTAACGGCCACCCGTAACGGGATTTTCCTACGCCCCTCAAGGGTGAAGATTTCGTCGAATCAACTTCTTGGAGGATTCCAGAAGATTCGCGGCCTACTTCGAGATGGCCCAGGACGCGAGTTCGTCACCCGGACCCAAGCTGTTTCGCAGCTGCCCTGGATGCGGGCTACAGAATGTGTTTAAGGAAGACGAACATTTGCGATGCCTCTCTTGTCTTCATGGGGACAAGACTCATGTAGAGAAGGACTGCCAGTTCTGCAAGAACTTGTCGGAGCGGACCATGAGGGACCGTCGATCCCATCTCGCCAGCTGGTTGGAGAAGGGCTCAACGGGTGAGAAGAAGAAGAAAGGGTCCGAGCGGGCTTCTAAGTCCTATGCGGGCGTTCCGGCGACGGGGGCCCAACACCAGGCCAAGGGCTGCGAGTCCGCTGACCGAGGCCGTGAGGAATCTCGAAGTCCAATTCGAGAAGGTTCGATCCCGTAAGGAAGACCCTCGGGAGATAACCGAGGAAGACGACGATGGCGAGGAAGAGCAGCCTTCCCTTCCGGCGCAGCCGGAACCTAGGCCTCAGGATAGCTCGGCGGCCATTTTGTCTGCGATCCAGTCCTTATGCTCTGAGATAAGGACGAGATTACCATGGCCCAGGTCGGAGGACCCGCAACCTGGCCCCTCGGGAAGTCCTCAGAACAAACGACAGAGGACCCAACCCTCTCCTCCACTCGCCCCCGTAAGGCCTACGGTTCCCTCCTCATCCTCCCACGAGTTGAGAGATGACGGTGCGATGGGCTCAACGACGGGTTCTGAGGGCGACGGTGACGACGACGGAACGGGTCTCCCGTCTCCCGTCGCACGGGCCTGGCCGCCCGACGAGATTGGCTCATTCCACGACATGATCGCCAGGGCGTCCGAATTGTTCCAGCTCTGCCCGGAGGAGCAGAAAAAGGAAGGTTTCCTCTATCAGCGCCGGGAGGCCAAGAGAAAGACTGTCATCGCGGTGCCTCTAATCGATGACATCTGGGAGGAGGGCCTGTCGGTTCTCAAGAACCCCTCCACGGCACCAGCCAAACGGGACCGGTACGAGAAGAAGTACCGGGTCCCTGAAACCGCTCCCCTGTGCCTCAGGGCCCAGCCAACGCCAGACTCTGTCGTCTCGGCGGCGGCGAAGAAGAAAGCGGCGGGGTCAGGAGCCTCGACGTTGAATTCCCCGCCGGACGGCGAGGGAAAGAAGTTCGACGCCATGGGGCGGCGGGTCATTTCGTCAGCGGCGACGACGATCAAAGCGGCCAACGCCCTGGCGATCGTGGCCCGTTACGACAGGGAGCTCTGGTTTACGATGGCCCCCATATTGGACTTCCTACCGGACGACAAGAGGTCCGAGGCCCTGGAAATACTTCAGGAAGGCGAGGTGGCGTCGGACCACGCCATAACGGTGGCAACCGATATTGCCGATACCGGGTTCCGCCAGCTGGGCAACGGTGTTTGCCTACGACGACGGGGTTGGCTCCGGGTGACCGACTTCCGTCAGGACGTCCAGACCAGGGTGTTGGACATGCCGTTCGACGGCAGCAACTTGTTCGGGAAGGCGGTGGACGAATCCCTCCAAGCCATACAGACGGACATGGAGATGGCCCGCGCCCTAGGAGCCCTTCAGTAACGACGGCCCTTTCGGAGCTCCGGAGGCAGACAGGGTGCCTCCAAGGGATCCAGCGGTGGCTCGTCGTCCTACCGCCAGGCGGCACGCTCCTCGTCGCAGGAGGCCTACAGGGGTCGCGGCAAGCAGGGAGCGCCTCGCCGCCGTCAGCAGGGTGGCCAGGGCAAGGCCACCACCTCCAAGCAGGACTGAACCGGCCGTGGTCTCGGGCCCCCACCGAAGCACCCCGGTGGGAGGCCGGCTGACAAAGTTCGTCGGCGTGTGGAAGTCCATCTCCACCGACCGTTGGGTGCTGGATACCCTGGCAAGAGGACACTCTATCGAATTCCTGAAGAAGTGCCCTCACGTTCCACCTGTGGCCAGGAAGGAAAGTCACGTCCCGCAACTGCTGTTGGAAGTACGGGCGATGCTCAGAAAAGGCGCCATCGAGCTTGTCCCGAAGAGACTCCGGGGCTCCGGGGTGTACTCAAGGTACTTCCTCGTCAGGAAGAAGACGGGCGGCTGGCGCCCCGTCCTGGACCTTCGTCGTTTGAACAAATTCATCAGGTCACAAAAGTTCAGGATGGTCACCCGCCAGCACGTACTGGGACAGCTGGAGGAAGGCAACTTTCTATCGTCGTTGGACCTGGAGGATGCATACTTCCACGTTCCCACCCTCAAAAGTCACCGAAAGTTCCTCAGGTTCGCCGTCCAGGGATGCCACTACGAATTCAGAGCACTGCCGTTCGGATTGAAGCCGGCCCCCAGGGTCTTTACCAAGTGCCTAGCACCTGTGGCGGCGCGGCTGCGCCTGCAGGGGATTCACGTCTACCCCTACCTGGACAACTGGCTCATCCGCTCAAGGACGAGGGAACTCGCCGTCGAACACACTGCGAGGACCGTCCAGCTACTTACAGACCTGGGATTCGCCATAAATTACCCAAAGTCCCACCTGGTGCCGTCGCAGGTGGCCCTGTTTCTGGGAGCGAAGCTCGATACAGTGAGGCGCCTGGCAGCACCGTCGGAAGAACAGACGAAGACCATTCTAGGCAAAGTGCAGCGCCTGCTAGCCACGGACGTGGCCAGGGTGAGGTCCATCAAGTTCCTCCTGGGGATGATGTCCTCTTGCATCTACCTGGTGCGGCTTTGCAGACTACGGATGCGCCCTCTTCAAGAATTTCTCGACGCCCGTTGGATGCAGGCGACGGGCACCTTCGAAGACAGGGTCCCCCTCAACAAGGTGTTCTGGTGGGCGATTCAGTGGTGGGGTGTTCGAGCGCACCTCACGGCGGGCAAGGACTTTCAGACGCCGGCGTACCAGGAGACGGTGACGACGGACGCCTCCCTGGAAGGTTGGGGCGCCCACACTGGAGATCTCCACGCAAGAGGCCTCTGGCTCCCGGAGGAGAGGCTCCTGCACATCAACGTCCTGGAACTCCGAGCCGTGTTCTGGGCTCTCAAATCGTTCCTCCCGTCGCTCAAGGGCAAGGTGGTGCAGATCTTCACGGACAACACCACGACAATGTTTTACATACGGAAGCAGGGAGGCACCAGATCCCCAGCCCTATCCAAGGAGGCACAGGATCTGTGGCACTGGGCGGTCGGATGTTCCTGGTTCCCTTCCACCTGGCAGGAGAAAGAAACACCATCGCCGACTCGCTCAGCAGGGAGCTGCGCGCGTGTCACGAGTGGGAACTGCGCCAGGATCAGGTGGATCAACTCTTCCGAAAATGGGGCAAACCCCAAATCGACCTGTTCGCAACAGCGACAAACTCGAAGTGCAAGAGGTTCGCCAGCAGGTTTCCCCAGCCGAGAAGCATGGGCGATGCGTTCTCGTTCCCCTGGGACGGCCTATACCTGTATGCGTTCCCTCCATTGCCGTTGCTGCTTCGACTCATCAACCAACTCAAGAGGTCCCGGTGCAGGATGATCCTCGTCGCACCAGCGTGGCCGAGGCAGATCTGGTTCCCGGACCTTCTGGACTTGTCAACGTCCCCTCCCATCAAGCTGTCGGCGGACGCGGACCTTCTCTCCAGAGAAGGAGGCGCCATCTTCCACCACGACCCGGCATCGCTGAACCTGCAGGCCTGGCTCCTGCAGCGCTAGAGTTTGGAGGCTACGATATACCGGCCGATTGCAGAGAGGTTCTCGCAAAGGCCAGGGCGTCCTCGACTCTCAAATGCCACGGTCATAAGTGGAAGAGGTTCTCTATCTGGTGCCGAGCACAGAAGATCAACCCCCTACGGATTACGGCCCCTCAAGTGCTGCCGTACCTGCTATCGCTGGCAAAGGCTGGGCTAGCCCATGCCTCCATTAAGATTCATCTGGCGGCGATCTCCAGATATACCAGAACCACAGGACGGACGTCACTGTAGTCCCATCGACTGGTAAAAGAGTTTATGAAAGGACTGTTTCGGTCGTTCCCACCAGTGAAGGCCCCGGCCCCGGCGTGGGAACTTAACGTGGTGCTGACTAGGCTCATGGGGCCCCCATTCGAGCCGATGCACTCCGCACCGATGAAGTTTGTGTCGTGGAAGACTGCATTCCTGGTGGCCATTACCTCCGCACGACGAGTGGGAGAGATCCCGGCCCTGTCCTGCAAAGCACCGTACTTTACTTTCCATGCCTCGAGGGTGGTGCTTAGAAAGCACCCCTCCTTTATGCCCAAGGTGCCGTCGGACTTCCATCTTAACGAGCCCTTGGTGTTACCTGTTTTCTTCCCGTCTCCTTCGTCGCCGGCCGAGAGGACTTTGCACTCGCTGGATGTGGCTAGAGCGCTGAAGTTCTACGTGGACCGCACAAAGAGTTTTCGGAGGACATCACAGCTATTCGTGAACTTTGGACCTATGAATCAAGGGAAGGCTCTCTCGAAGTCTTCTATTTCCAGATGGCTCTCCGGCTGCATCATGCACTGCCGGCGGTTGGCTAACCGACCACTGCCAGGCCGTCCGAGAGCCCATTCGACCAGAGCGATCGCTGCTACTACAGCATTCTTATCTGGTGTGCCCCTGCTGGACATCTGCAGGGCTGCTACGTGGAGGTCGACGCACACCTTCACGAGATTCTACTGCGTCAATCGGGATTCCAGGGAGGAGTCCAGGGTCGGCCAAGCAGTGCTGCGCAACCTGTTCGCTTAAGGTGAGCCTGGTGAGGAGGTAAGAGATGCTTAATACTGAGTTTTTTGTATTGCTTAATGTTGAGCCTTTTGCCAACACCCGTGGTTGTGCATGTGTGTACTGCTATTTACTCTTATATTCATGAGCATGTGAATCCATGCCAGACCCCATGCTGGAGAAGGAACAAGTTACTTACCTGTAACTGTTGTTCTCCAGCATGGGTCTGGCATGGATTCACATGCGAACCCTCCCGCCTACCCCTCTGCGGCTCTTCACTTGGTCATACTGCCACTTCACGTGCTACCAAATCTGAAGATGGCTGCCAGGGGCGGGGCTTAGGTAGAGGGCAGTCATTGGCTGTGGTCAGTATGACACAGAGATCAGTGATTGGTTACTACTACGAAAGACAGATCAGAAACAAAACTGATACTGATTTTTCTTTACCGAGGATTCCCAGCCTGACGACGAGGAATATTCATGAGCATGTGAATCCATGCCAGACCCATGCTAGAGAACAACAGTTACAGGTAAGTAACTTGTTCCTTATCCTTCCCACACTAAATAACGTTCCTGACACTTGCTCAGACCCCACCAACCTAGCCGACATGTATAACCAGTCACTGCTTGCAGCCATCAACTCTATCGCCCCGCTCAAACTGAGGAAACCCAAACAACGAGCACACCTTAACTCATGGTTTACTCCCCAGCTTAGAGTGTTACGCAAAGAGAAACGCTCAGCAGAGTCACGCTGGAGAAGTCACCACTCCGACGCCCACAAGGACAGTCTTCTGATAGCCACCCTTAACTATAAAGAAGCTGTACTCCAGGCAAAAAAAGATTCTTATAATAACCGCATTATGTCAGCCCAGTCCAATACTAAGGAACTCTTTAATATCCTTAAGGAACTCGAGACACCTGCAGCCCCCCCTGACTCTTGCTCCAAAGACAACACTTGGTGCACCAATATTCAGTCAGCACTCCTGGGTAAAATTGCTATCCTCCAATCTAAAATCAGGGACAAACAGAAATCCCTACAGCTTTACCAACCACCGACCACACCTACACTTAATACACATTTAACCTATCCGCATAAAGCTTTCTCCTTCTCCCCACTCACTACTCTCGAGGTAGAAAACATCATAAACAATTTAAAACCTTCCAATTGCCAAGGCGACCCCTGCCCAGCACCTATTATCAAGGAAGCATCTCATGAGCTAGCCCCGTTCATTACAGCATTCATAAATGCTTCTTTCAAGACGGGTATTGTCCCCGACAACCTAAAGGATGCATGGCTTATCCCACTCCTCAAAAAACCCTCCCTTGACCCTAATATCCCAACTAACTTCAGACCTATCACTACAGTCCCATTCCTGCTCAAGATCCTGGACCGCGCAGCCTACCTGCAGATTCAGGATTACCTCGAACTAAACAATCTCCTGGGCTTAAGACAATCAGGGTTCCGCCCTAAACATGGCACGGAGTCAGCTCTGATCGACTTGAAAACTCAGATGGAGTCACTGAAGGACAATGGGAAGCTAGCTCTTCTCCTTCTCCTCGATCTCTCCGCGGCTTTTGATCTGGTCAACCACCAAATACTCTGCCAACATCTCAAATCCGCAGCCCACTTCTCCGACTCTGCCAATGCCTGGATCCACTCAATCCTGAGCAATAGATCCATGAGGGTCTTCTCACCGCTGGCATCAGCGGATCCCTCCCCCATTCACTGTGGCATTCCTCAAGGCTCGTGTGTATCCCCTTCGTTGTAAAACGTATTCACCAAGCCCCTCTTCAATGTGCTTGACTATCTGGGTGTCTCCTACACTAACTACGCGGACGACACCCAGATACTCATCCCTATCACAGGAGAGTACACAGCTGACACCAAAGCCCTTAATGATGTTTACTCGGTCCTCCAGGCCTGGATGGCACAGCACAAACTTTGCCTTAACGATGATGATAAGACTGAGCTCTTACTTTTAGGATCAAATCATCGGCTCAACAAACTAGACCAAACCTACAAGTCCTTCATTATTGACGGCAATGACATTAAAGTCTCCGAAGATACTAAGATTCTAGGGGTCTATCTTGACTCCTCGCTTTCTCTGAACAGACAAATAAATGCAGTTAGGTCCGCTTCGGCCTATACCTGCAAACTTATCACTGCCTGTAGACCCTTCCTAAACTCCACCAACTGTACCACACTCGCCAGAACTCTTGTTATGGCCAGAATCGACTACTGTAGTGCTCTCTACCTAGGGACCAGTCAGTCTAACCTTAATAAATTGCAAACTGTACAAAATAATGCCTTAAGGGCAGCCTTAAACATCCCGAGACGCTCTCATATCTCCTCCGTCAGATTGGACTTACGCTGGCTCCCGGTAAAACAGAGAATTGCCCTGAAAACCCTAGCTTTGACTCACAAATGTCTGAACAACAACGCCCCACCTTACCTGTCCACTCGCTTTTCACGCCACACCTCCACTCGACCTACCAGAGCAGCCCAAACTCACAGCCTCATCGTGCCTAGATGCAAACTCCAAAAAGCTGGTGGGGTGAGCTTCCCCGTCCTGGCCTCCAAACTCTGGAACACCTTGCCCACACCTATCAGAATTGAACCATCATTCCACTCCTTCAAGAACAATGCTAAAACATGGCTGCTCTCCCAAGACTCATGAGACCTTGACACAGTCCAGACTCCAGAACTGAATATACATTTTCTCTCTGCTCTGTCCCTGTATTATACGCTGTTAATGGTACCCTTGGGTACATGTATATATGCTGTATATTTTTGTAACTCACTGTAACTACTGCTTTTTGTAACATGTTTAAGAGTATGTACATGTATATATGCTGTATATTTTTGTAACTACTGCTTTTTGTAACATGTTTAAGAGTATGCGCCCGGTTGCCCCTGGGCCTAGTTTTTTGCGCTTTATAAATAAAATCAAAATAAAAAAAAAATCAGTCGGTATACCCTACCACCTCTCTGGCCTGTGAAGAAGGGTTCTTTGAGAGGTTCCTCAGGCTCCTGAATTCACCTCGGATGGGGGTTATCCTCAGGGATGCCATCAGGGACATGCTCCCTACAATGCTACCGGCACCACAGGCTCCTCCTCCGGCGCCCCAGGCCCCGGCGTTGCCTCTGCCTCCTGCTCCCCAGCCAATTCCTCAGGCGGTGCCGTACCAGCCTCTGCCTCAGCCTCCGGCTCTGGTCCCCGTACCCCAGCCTCCAGTTCCCGCTACTCCTCCACCTATGCAGGATCCTCCTGACCCACAGGATATGGATGAGGAGGAGGATCCTGACACACCATCCTCAGCCAGGGCCTTCCACTAACGTCTCGCAGGACTGGCGGAGTACCCAGGCCTACCCCAACCCGAGGTTGAGCAGCCGGCAGAGGGGGTTCTGGCTAGGTCCTCACACGACACCCCTCTGCCAAACGGGAATTCCACTGCAGACCGATGTAATCTCCCTAGCCAAAAAGGGTTGGCTCAAGCCCCACTCTGTCCAGCCGGTCAATCGACGCCTGGACGCCAAATGGAGGTAGGTGGAGGGGGATACACTCTTGCTATCGGCCCATACTCAGCCACACTCCTCGGTGATCGCTGCGGCATCACTATACTCCAAGCCTCAGTTGGCCTCAGCCTCCTCCGCGGCGAAGCTACTAGGCAAGGAGGAGAAGATCCTGGACTTGTATGGGAAGAAGCTGTATTCCAATGCATCCTTACATCTTCGTCAGGCCAACGCTGATGCCGCTAACCAAAGGTTATGGCGGGAATTTGTGGACTTCCTCCCGGAACTCCATACACAGAGCCAATCACGTTTCAAGGCGGGACTGGCTGAGGCCAAGCTGGTGGCGCAGGACCTCATGGAATCCACCGTGGCCCATATTGACACCTCTGGCCATGCCATCTGTATAGCCACGGACATGAGAAGGACAGCCTAACTCCGGGCAACGAAATTCAACCTGGATGTCCGGGAACGCATATTAGATCTGCCGTTCGAGGGGGGGACCTCTTCCCCTCCACCACGGACGAGGAGCTGGACAAAAAGAAAAACTGCTCACAAATGGCCAAGTTTTTACCCATCTTGACAAAGACCACGCCCAAGTCGTACACCCAGTCACAGCAGCGCTCCGACAGGGGGCGTATGTACTGAGGGTTGCACGGTTTCCCAGAATGGAGATCCAGGCAGCCTGCCTGCTGGCTGTCTCAAAACTGGCGCAAGCAACAAAAAGGAGGGGGGGTAACAACTTTTTTCAGTCCCCCTCCTCCGCGACAGCCTCTGAGGGAAAGAAGGCATTACACGCCCCTCCGGGTCCATGTGTCTCCAGTGGGGGGCAGGCTTGCTCTCCATGCACATTTCTGGCACCAGAGTTTGCGGACCTCTGGATCCTCTCCATAGCATCTATTGGGTACCGCCTACCCATCCCAGCCTCTCCTCCCTCCTCCCCTCCACTCCCTCAAGTTGGGACAGCAACTCTTCTGGCAGAGAACTGGTCGCTCGAGGAGAGCCAGGCAGTTGAGGAAGTCCCAGCCTCCCAGCGAGGCTTGGACATTTACTCCAGGATTTTCGCCATTCAGGAGAAGAGCCAGGCGGGCCTGAGATTTGTGCTGGACCTTTCCACCTTCAACCTCTCCTTACCTCTACAAAAATTCAAGATGGTTACGCCTCCTTTCCTAGCGGAGGCATTGTGCAAAGGAGACTGGATGTGCTCACTGGATCTGAAGGACGCGTACCTACACGTCCCGATTTGGCAGCCCCATCGCTCTTTCCTACGGTTCAGGATCATGGGCTACCATTTCCAATACAAGGTCCTCCGTTTTGGCCTCAACTCGACCCCAAGGTCTTTACCAGGCTCATGAATACGGTGGCTGCCCTCCTCAGAGGGCAGGGCCTCCACATCTACCCATACCTCGACGACCGGCTCGTCAGGGGTATATATCCGGAAGCGGTTCACCACTCTTCCCATGCCCTTATGAACACACTGCCCAATCTGGGCTTCTCACTCAATCTTAAGAAGTCGCAGCTGCAGCCCACGCAGACTCTGACATTCTTGGGCCTCATCTGGGACACGTGCTCCGAGAAGTTATTTCCGACGGAGGACAAGATCTCGGCCATCAAGAGGGCCGCCACCCACTTACTCAGCAGAGAGATGACCTCGGTATGGTGGTACCAGCGTCTCCTAGGTCTCTTGGCAGCGGTCCTATTAGCCGTCCCACACACGAGATTGAGGATGAGGAGGATTCAGCTGCACTTTGCGGCCTCGTGGAACCAAGAATACGTTAGTCACTACAGTGAGTAACTTATCATTTCTCCAGCATGGGTCTGGCATGGGTTCACATGCAAACCCTCCCTCTGTCCCCGCTGTGGCTCTTCTGGGTTATACTGGCACCTCACGTTCTTCTAATCTGAAGATGGCTGCCAGGGGCGGGACTCAGGGAGACGACCGTCATTGGACGGGTGCAGTATGACCCTGTCTTCAGGGATTGGATATCAGACGAAAGGCAGTATTCAAGCATTTTCTTTTTTTTTTTATTTGTTTATTTTAAACCGGTTGCATACATGAAAACAATACAGGCAGATCTAGACCATGAGTGACCCCAATTCTTGTTAGCCGAGACTGAACCAGCATCATCTGGATACCCTGCCATGCTCCCCTGTCCCCCCACCCCAGCCTCCTGCAACCCTCCTCCTGGTCCAATGGGGCAGGCACATCTGCAAGCTCTGTGCTGCCTAAGTGCAGGGCCCGTCCAGCCAATTGGGGTTTACGAGTCATCGCCGGGAAGTTCAGATCGTAGTCTAATAGTGGGGTCCAAATGTCTGTAAATCAGTAGAGAAGGCCTGGTTTGGCTGCCGTGATTTTTTCTGCAATTAGAATGTCCCACAGTTTAATCCACCAGAGCGTGATTGAGGGGCCCTCGGGTGTCTTCCAAGTACGGGCTATGGTAATTTTCCTAGCTAGGAGAAGTTGAGTAAGGAGTTTAGCTGTTTGACCCGATCTTGGGTAGACCTCTGATACTGGGGCTTCTAGCAGGATGCTTTCTGGCTCCATGGGGATCATTACCTGGGTAATATCCTTTATGGTAGAGATGCATTGTGCCCAGAATGAATGTATTGTTGGGCATGACCACCACAAGTGCAAGTAAGACCCTGGCTGCCCACATAGGTGCCAGCATTGAGGATAGAGGGACCTGTTAAAGTGATGCAGACATAGCGGGGGTAATACCATCTCAAACGCAGTTTGTAGGCGCATTCCCGATTAGTAATGCAGAGAGAGGCGGAATGCGTCCTAGACCATATGTCCACCCATGTCTGATCTTCCAAGGGATGCCCCAAGTCTGCCTCCCATTGTACCATGTATAGGGCTGTAGTTGTAAGTGTGTCTTCCTGCAGTAATTTATAAAGCGAAGAGATTTTCCCCCAGGTGGCAGCTCCTTTAGTGTGAGCTTAAGGGCGCTAGTGGTACGTGTAGCCGCTTGACAGACCTGGGGATGGGAGCACCAATGTCTCAGTTGCGCATAAGTAAACCTGTCTGCCTCCGCCAATTTGAAGGTTGTTTTGCATTGTTCAAAAGAGCGAGGCTGGCCATCCTTGTAAAGCTGGCTCAGAGATTCCAACCCCCCTGCCGTCCAGTTTTTAAAGTTCCGTGGATGGGATCCTGGAGAAAATGTTGGGTTATGGAAAATTGGGGAGGAGGGGACCAACCCACACGGAATACCCTTATGTTTCAATGCCCAGTCCCATGATTTAAGAGTATGTTTAGTGGAGGCCAATGTTAGGCAGAATCCTGTGCAGTGCCCTTAGGGACCACTACACACAATTAAGACTGAAGGTGGCAATACAAGTTTTACCTTTGGTACAAGCCTGTACTACTATGTTAAAGTGATAGCAGAAGCAGAGCAGCCAGGCTTATCTCAAGAGTATATGAGCAGTAGCAGAGATTACACAAAGGGACCACAATTACTGTGACTCAAGCGAACACTGACTCAAGATTTCAGGTAAAAAATATAAGTACATTTATTTTTAAATCAGTTGTTATAAACACAACACTTCTATTAATTCGAAAACCGCAAGTAAAATATACTACAACTAACCAATTCACTTTGTACGGTATGCTTCAAGGTAAGTACCCTGTGTTTTAGCGGACAGGGGTTATGAAACAAAAGACGTTACTGTGAATACACTTGCGATCACTTTTTGACAGTAATGACAGTTTGGTTTTACTAAAGAAACACGTATCCGCAGCAAGAAATTTTACCGGGGCAAAAACACACTTAGCACCTGATATACCCAGAGAGAGTTGGGGGCAAAAATCATAGGCAATACTTTTGTCAAGGCAGACAGAATCAGAGAACACTCTTATACAGACATTAAAAAAGTCAATAGGCCGGAGCCAGTGTCAAGTGGAACCGGGTTCCTGTTGTCGAGGATCACACAGTCAGTTAGTTCACGATTTGTCGGAGCCAGGAGTACTTAGATATTGTCAACAGAGGAAGCAAAAGTTATAAGAAGGAGGGAAGACAAGGGCAAGCCCTGGAGACAAAGAAAAAGGGATTCACCCAAATTCCTCAAGCAGAACACAGTACCTTATTCAAGGAAGAAGCTGGTGCCACGGCAGTTGTTCCTGGTAGTTTCCTGCAGACCCTCGGTTTCTGGAGCTTCGATCCGAAAGAGGATGTCTGGAGGTGTCTGCACCACACAGGGCTGAAGCCGGCAGCAGTGACAGTGAATAAAAGGTGCGCTCCTTAAAAACAGGAGAGGCTCTTCAGATGGCTATCGGACCACTACAGCAGTGTGCAGCGATTTCGACCACGAAGAGGATCCTCTGGCTGTAGAAGATGAGCTGGTTATCCCCACCAAGCTCAATGGAAGAAGACTCCGGACTGGATCTTCCCTGGTCGTCGAAGGGTAGATAGCTCAGGACTGCAGCAGGGCTTCACCAGGACGGGATAGTTGCAGCAGTCGACTTCTTCTCCGCTTCTCTTTCAGTTTCTTGTAGTTCCAGTGGCGACTCTGACTTCCAGACCAAGAGACCTGCCTTTTATGCGAAAAATCCCCCATTCACACATCCTAGCTGTCAATCACGCAGCAGGGGGGTTGTCCGGCCCGGACAACAAACTCAGCCAATCATGGCAAAGTGCGACTTGGGTTTCCTAGGATACCCTGTGTAGGGGGTGACTACACCCTTCTCTCACATTCAGCACTTAGAGGAGGGCTTCTGGGCAGAAGACCGCCAAAAGACAGTGAACAAAGGAAGCAAACCTGGTTTGCCGCGCAAAGTAAAACACAAGAAGGACTTTAACAAAAAGAAATGGCGAATAAACCCAACCGGAGAAAAAAGAAAAAGCATTTGTCCAAGCGGGTTTAAGTTCGAGGCTAATATAATAGCCTAAAACAATACCACGTTTATATAGTATAATCGCGGTAGAAAAGTTAGGGTAGATACCACTGCCACCAGCCAAATATAAATGTTAAAAGAGCGAAACAATGCTCTAGGAGGTACAGATAACAAGGGCTAAAAATTAACCCTTTCCAGTACTCCATGTAAGATGGGGTGTACTGGATTTGTGGTTAAATGACTAAGTAAAGTTAATGGCAACTTTACCCTTTTCTGGGGGACAGTAGTCAGCCTCAGAAATGGAGTCGTTGGGAAGTTTAAAAGACAAACCTGTGTTACTGCACTGAAGGTGCTGTGTAACGCACAAAAGAAGGGGGCTACTGAAGTGATGTACTCCAGAGTCCACAATCAGAAAAACAGATGAAATACACATGGCAAAACACAGGTAAGAGTGGAAAGAAATTGGTACACTCTTACCAAGTGGAAAAATAAACTCCAGAGATCCAGCAAAGCTGCTGGGGGACTCACTAGGTATGGGAAATTAGCCATTGAATGAGAATTCTCCCTAACAGCTAACACCCCAACTCAGGTCCGGCTTAGTGGAGGCGGGACATAAGGAGGGAAGGGCAGGGGGAGAGAGAGGCGGGATTGCTCCAGGTCCACCCATTTTGGGCATCCAGAGGTCACCAGCCATGCCCGAACGTGCGCTAGTTGTGCTGCTACCTCCCAATCTAGTATTGCCCATCATGGCCCTTTGAGAGATCCTCGCCTTCCTGCCCCTCCAGATAAACCAAAGCATTTTCCTCTGCAAGCGTAGGAGAGGGGGTAGTGGGATTGTGGTAGAGAGGGTAGAGCAGGCATATTAGAAACGTGGGAGAAGATTCATTTTATAGGCTGTGATACGCCAGATGAGTGAAATCTCTTGTGAGGTCCATCGTTCGAGATCTTTTTCGAGCTCTCTGAAAAGTGGGGGGAAATTTGCTAGATACTTCTCTCTAGGGTTTCCTGTTCCCCTGGATCCAGGCCTATTCCTAAAGCCACTGATTTCCCAAAATTAATGACAAAACCAGCAACCCTCCCAAAACTGCAAAGCTCTTTAAGAGATGACATAAGCGAGGAGCGTATGTCTGTTAGGGATAGTAGGACGTCATCCGCGTAGAGTGAAATGTTATGCTGGGAGGCACCAATGAGCGGGCCCTTAATGCTCGGGTCTAGCCGAACCTGTTGGCCGAGGTGTTCCATTACCAATGCAAATGGGCAACCTTGCCTAGTTCCACAGGATAGGGAGATTGGGTCTGACAGGCTATTGTTGACCCTGATGAGTGTTTTAGGGGCCTGGTAGTTTGCCAGAACAAATCTTCGAAAGTTGGGGCCAAAGCAAAAAGCCTCCAAGGTGAGTTGTAGAAAGCCCTAGTCCACCTTGTTGAAGGCCTTGGTTGCATCCAACGCCAGCAATGCAAGTTTATGCGAATCTTGGGTTGCGATATCTACTAGTTTCAAGGCCCTACGGACGTTATCCCCGTAGACTTATGTGTTATGAAGCCCCTTTGGTCTGGATCTATTAGGTTGGTTAGGACTTTCGCTAGGCAGTTTGCTTAGACTTTCGAGTAACTGTTGGCATCAATGTTTAATAGGGAGATGGGCCTATATGAGCCAGTTTCTCCAGGGTCTTTGCCGGGTTTAAGCAAAAGGATAGTTATAGATTCTTGCATTGATGGGGAGATCGATCCCGAACCCCCAAATGAATTAAAGAGGGCCGTTAGCGGGGCTATCAATTGGGGGCGAAACACTTTATAGAACCTAGTTGTGAACCCGTCAGGGCCCGGAGCTCTAGGTTTAAGGGACTTAATAGCTGCTTCGACCTCCTCATCATTGATTGGGGCTTCAAGATCTTCTCTGTCGGATTCCATAAGTTGCGGAAGAGCAGCACTTTGTACGTTTCTCCGCTGTTCAGTTTGGTCCTGAGGTGATGCTGACATTGGGCCTCATCACGAGTTTGGCGGTAACCCTTAAATCCGGCGGTTGCGCTATTACCGCCGGATTCAAGGGTCCGCCAAATCAGGGCTTTAGCGGATTTCTCCTCAGCTCTGAGCTGGGGGGAAATCCGCCGAAAATGTGCGCTATTACCTCCGGCGGTAAATCCGCCGGCGGTAAGAGTGCGAAAATTCCCCATTGAGCCCAATGGGGAATGGGGCATTCCCGAATGGGCTCAGTGGGGAATGGGGAATTCCATTACCGCCAAACCCGTGATCCTGCGCTAATAGCGCCGGGGGATTTGGCGGTAGGGATAATACAACTGGTGGTAATACCGCCGGCGTTACCGCCCATCTTGTGATGAGGCCCATTGTCTCGGAAAGGTGGGCTGTTGCCAGACATAGCTTATCTTGCTCTGCATATTGGACTTTGCCTTGGGGCTCACACAGGCCCCCTATAGTGTTCCTTTTACTTGCTTTTGCCATTTTCTCCACCAGGAATCTATTTGCTTTGTTGTTTTCGGAATAGTACCCCTGCTTGGACTTGGCCAGTAGATATGCCGTTTCCTCTGTGTAATGAGTCTCTAACTTCCTCCGGGCCGTTTGTAGGACGTGTTGGGATTTCAGGGACCAGCCTTTGCGTTTATGATCGGCCTCGGCTTTCCATATCTCCTCCTCAAGGTTCATTCAGGTTTGTCACTTGCGTTTATGGAATGCCGCACCATGTGCAATTAGTTCTCCTGGAATAACTGCTTTTATAGCGTCCCACGTGTTGGCTGGAGAGGCATCGTCAGCTGGATTTTCCCGGAAAAAGTTTTGGATCGCTGTAGCTATCAGGTCCATCACTGGCATTTCCTGCAACATGGGGTGGTAGAGGGTTCAACGGCATCGAGAAGGTGGATCAGGGTTATGGGCTCTGAGGGTTAGCGTTACCGGGGCATGGTCTGAGAGCACTTTCGTTCCTATGTTCACGCTGTCAATGAAGGCAAACATTTGGGGGAGGTCAAGAGGGGATCGATTCGGGGATAAGTTCTGTGCACGTGTGAGAAGAATGAAAAGTCCCTTTCGTTGGGGTGAAGCACTCTCCTTGAGTCCCCTACCCCCAAGGTTTGGAATAGATGAAGAAGGCTTATGAATATCTTGAGGTCTTTAGGGGCTGGGGGATGCGATTTGTCGCATGCGGGGTCCGAGACCCCGTTGAAGTCTCCTTCTATGATGATTTGGCCTTCCACAAACGGAAGTAGGGATTCGCCCAGAGCTTCATAGAATGCCTCTTGGCCTTCGTTCGGGCCGTGTACCGAAATGAGGGAGTAGAGTTGTCCAAATATCAAGCCCTTAACTGCTGTGTAGCGGCCCTCTGGGCAAAGTCATGTTTCCAGAATCTGTGGTTGCACCCTTGGGTGAAGAGAATAGCAGTTCCCCCTTTTTTGGTTCCATTAGAGGCTAGATATTGGAGTGGGAAATCCCTGTTGCGAAGGCGGGTGTAGTTTGTCGGCCTTAAATGCGTTTCCTGCAAAAAGACCATTGAACTCTCCATATCCTGCATCCGTTTCAGTGTTGATCTCCGTTTGGAGGGGGAGTTTAGACCCCCTAACATTCAACGAGACAAACTTCGATTTCTGGTGTGATGGGGGAGTTCCCGGGATATCGGAATTTTCTGGTAGCGGAGTCCGAGCTGGGTGTGATTCAGCCGCCATCCAGGGGTTCTGTTATCCATTTATCATGGTGCAACCGGGGCTTTAACGTGAGCCCCCAAAGGGAGGCCTTAACATCAAACTTGTGGGAAGCCGATTTTTCTCTGTCGGCGAGCCCCTTAGACAACAGGGCTAAAACAGTTTGTACTTCGCTCCAAGGGATTAGGGGTGTCATCCACCTGCATGGTGTCATGATGCCTACCTCCAAGGAGCCAGGTCCGACCCAGCAACCCCAGAGGCAGGCATCATTCCCCCCAGGGAAGTTCCAGCAGGCCCAAGGTGGGGCCCTTTGGACGCAGTCCTGGCGCCTTAGGCGCCAGGCTCATGTTGGACCCCAGTCCTGGCGCCTTAGGCGCCAGGCTCATAAAGCTGGACATGTGTTCAAGTGTTTTTATGTGCACTTACCCGATGCAGACCATGCTGCTACATCCAGGCCCTCTTGAGGCCTGAATGGGACTACTTTACCTGTGGGACTACTTACTTTCCACCCAGGTGTGGTCGGGGAAGGATACATACCTGATCGGTGGAAGGATACATACCTGGAACTTCTTCCAAAGCTATTTAAACCCCACCCGAACAGCCACACGTGCTTCGCGTTGTTCTGCACCTAGCAGCTGGATGCTCACCGAGTCAGGTCCTGCTTCTGGACTTCAGCCACGCCTGTCAGCATCCTGGGACACCTGCAAAGGGTGATAAGAAGAGAATTGGAGAGGAAGAAGGCCTTACCTGCTAAACCTGCATCACAGAGACATCTCACCGACGCTCCTGAAAAGGAAGACATCATTTTTAAAAGCATTTCGCTCCGATCGCTGCAGCGCTGCATTTCACTCACCTTTCTTGGGCGCCTCCATCTTCAGCAGCGATCATCCGGATTTGCAGCCACTTCCCAGAGCCTAGAGAGAAAAAGACAAGAACACAAGGTGAGAGAAGGAAGGGAATAGGAAAAGCTCAGTTTCCTTCTAAGACTTACCTGTTGGGTCATTCCCATTTCATTTCGGGTCTTGCTGCTTCCAGGCATTTTCCGGGGACCGGCCCCTATGGGGAAAAAAGACAAAGACATTAGATGAGCGAATGCAAAAACATTACCTGAGCGCTCATCTAGGACTTACCAGATCTTTACTGGAACTGCACTCTTCACTTCGGGTTGGCGCCATATCTCCGGCATTCCGAACCCCGGCCCCTATGGGGAAAAGACATCAACATTAGCGCTTTGTTGCAAGAAGTCTCCAAAGGAATCTTCTTTCATCACCTGAAAAAGACAATGAACATTATTATTTAAAGCTTGAACTTTTGAACTTGCAACAGAACTTTTACAGCGCCTTACCAGTATAATCAAGCTTACCTGAACTCCCATCCAACCTCAATCCAGTGAAGTAACTGGGTTCAACGCGCCCCTGCGTCAGAAGCAGGATGGAGAGCTCGTCCTTTCAGACCTTAAGGTGAGACTTCACGGGGGATCGTGGAAGGGTATCGAGGAGGGTTGGAAGGAAGTGGGAGGCTCGAGCATTATTCCGCCAGATTGTAATACTCCCTTTTCACGTACAGGAGGATATTCCTGCGAGCCAGATTAGCCAGAGTAGAGGGGCCCATCCTATCCATCTTCAGAGGCCTGCGCTTCACCATTGAAGAGGCATCAGCGCTCGAAACCAGGCCAGCGCCCCCGTGGGAATCAGGTGAGCGTGACACATGGGCAATGCAAAGCCCACCTTCAGTAAATAAACCTTCCGTGTTCCGAGGCTTGTCAGCAATTGCTGATCTGTTCAACTGAAATATTACGGTCTGGAAGAATCGACGCTCAGGGCCGCAGTCGCCATTCGTCTGTCAGTTCATTGGCCCCCGATGGGGGTCAGCCTGCATTCTGCCCTTGTTGGACCTTCGTCCAGGCCGACTGTTTTGGTTTTGGGGGGAGTTCTGTAGAGCCCCCCACCGACAAATCCAGTGAAGCTTCGTCTCGTTGTCCCGGTGAGTGAGGGTGCAAGATCGGGTCAGCGTCTTCCAGGTGAGAGATCGTCCGAGGAACCCCTTTGTAGGTAAATTGGAGAGCAGTGGGGTATAGCCACCTGTATCTGACCTGCTGGTCCCGAAGAAATCGAGTCAGAGGCCTCAGTGCTCTCCTTTTCTGGATCGTTGTCATTGCCAAGTCTTGGTAGATCTGGAGGGGGACCCCCTGGAAGGTTAGGACATACTTGGAGCAGTTAACCGCCATGATGGCTTCTTTGGTTGTGAAGAAGTGGACCCGGGTGATAACATCTGGGGGGGAGTCGGTCTCCACCCCCTGCCGAGGCCGGAGCCTGTGAGTTCGGTCAAGGATAAGTTGAGCTTTGTCTAGATGTGGTGTTAGGGAGAATTCTCAAAATGTGCTAATTTCTCTTACCTTTTGAGACCTCCAGCAACTTTGCTGGATTTCTAGGATTTGAATTTTTGCCTGGAAAGAGTGTGAGCCTTTTTTCCCACTCTTCCACGTATTTTATGTGCGTTTTACTTTTGTGTTCTTTGGTTAGGGAGTTTTTAAACAACTCCATAGGCATCATCTTTTTCTTATGTGTCACACAGCACCTTTAGTGCAGTGGGGCAGGGGTGTCTTTTGAACTCCCCAAGGTTTAACTACCTTCTCTGGGACTGGCTTCTGTCTCCCAGAGCATATTAAGTTAAATTGACTTTACTACTACTTTTTAAATTTACAGACCCAGCACACACTATCTTCTTACAGAGCGCTGGAGGGATTGCCTAGCATCCCCTGGGTCTGAACACTCATGTAACAGTCAGATTTTACCATTTCCTACTTGAAATGGCTGGTGGCAGTTGTTTTAAACAAACTACCATGATTTTTCCTGACCGCTAACACCAGTAGCTAAAAATCGGGTCAGCCATGTTTCCCAATATGGCGCCCAAGACCTATCTGTAAAAACAGACTCCAATCGACTTTTTTCACCGTTTCTTTTAGGAAAGGTCCTTCTAGTGTCCTACTATGCGCGCCATAACCAGGTTTGGTCCCTTTGTTCGTTGGCCTTAGGCGGGCTTCAGTGCTGAAGCCCTCCTCTGGCGCCTGAGTGTCTGGGGTGGACAGGATGTGAGGGAGGTGCGGAAACTGCCTGTGCTTAGTCTCCTAGGAGACCTGAATGCCCTCTGGCGTGATTGGCCGGCTGGCTGTCCGGCAAGGGTTGGCCACCCTGCTGTGTGAGTGACAGCCAGGCTGGAGTGAATGGGGGAAAACTGTTTAAGAGCAGGCTTCTGGGTCTTGGAAAGCAGGGTCGACCACTGGAACGAAAGAACCAAAGACGAACTGAAGGAAGACGACTGCTGCAACTCCTGGTCCACCGGTGAAGCCCTGCTGCAGGTCCAAATTGCCTGAAACTCCATCGACAGAGAAGCCCTTCAAGGTTAACTTCTTCCCTAGAGTTTGGTGGGAACAACCATCTCGTAAGCCGCCTGGACACCGTCCCCATACTGGTCGAATTTTCTGCAGAGTGCTTTGGAAAACCGGATAGTGTCACGCCGCCTGCCTTGGGGTCCCCTTATCTGAAGCGGCGCGCCCCATCCTGGAGGATGTACCCGCGCTTCCGTCTGGGGGATCCGGGGTTGTCTTGGGTCTCGGGCGCTTCCGGGTTCCTGGGATGCGCTGATCTGTGCATGCGCAGGCGGCCATGTCCCGCTCTCCGCGCATGCGCGGTGTACAGGGCACTCGGTTTGGACGGACCTGTGGTCCAAGCCTCTCTTTGGGCATACCAACGTCTGGGAGACAGCACGGCTTGCGTTGCAAGCCTCCCAGGTGTTGGTAGCCATATATAAGAAGCCCGGCCATTCATTCAAACCGCGTCTCAACGCGGTTTGATTTGGATCATTGTTCCACGCCGGTTCCTTGCGTTCCACTTACCTGTTGCCTGATTCCCATTTTTCCTTGTTCCTGGTACCTCTTGTCACCCACCTGTTGGTTGTGCTGTCCTGACCCTCCTTCCTCCTTGTCCTGGGGAAGGGGCTCCCCCTCCTTTTTGCTGTCCTGTCCCAGGTTCCCATTCCTGTTCTGGGTGGTTCCCCTGTGTTCTCCACTTAGTTGGTTTGGGTCATCGGTTCCATCTTGCTGTCCCTTGCCTTCTTGCCTGCTCTGCCTCCATTCTGCCTTTCTAC
The DNA here is from genome assembly GCF_040938575.1 of Ambystoma mexicanum. NCBI lineage: Eukaryota > Metazoa > Chordata > Amphibia > Caudata > Ambystomatidae > Ambystoma > Ambystoma mexicanum. The sequence goes on from NC_090929.1 coordinate 315,499,737, forward strand.
CTTGCCTTGGGGCCCCAACAACTATTACCATCTTTTCTTTGGTCCTTCCACCATCCGGATCCAGTTGTCTTCAGTGGATTCTGAACTGTCTACTACAGAGGCTCCCCCTGTCAGTGCTTGCACTGTCCTGACACGACGCAAATCAGGGGAGAGCACACCCGTGGCGTTGGGAGCTGGTTCATCTCCAACCCGGTCCCCATTCGGGCGGAAGCTGGGCTGGTTCCCCGCGTCATCCACCACATCTCTACAGGACTCTTGACAGTCTGGCATCATCTTCAAGGCCCTCAACCGGACGAACAGGTACGCATCGCCCTAGTGACGCTATCTTTAACAGATTGAGACGCCAGCCTTCGGACTCTTCGGACTCTGAGATGGAAGAGGACCCGAGTCTTCGTAATGAGATGCAAGCTCTTCGTGCTGAGATGACGGCACTCCACCAGGAGAATGTAACATTACGCCAAATGGTGACACAGAACATTGGAGCTATTCCTCAATCCGAAAACACCATGGCTCACGCCGCACAGATCAAGTTCGATGATGATCCCAGACATGTGGGTGAATTCTGCCACCATTGTCGGATACATTTCCTCTACCGATCAACTCATTTCAACAATGATAAGGCCAAGATCGGCTACATACTGGGCAACTTGTCTGGAAACGCTCTTGCTTGGGCTACACCCCTGGTTGTTACTAACAGTCCCATTCTCAGTGATTCCGTGGCCTTTGAAAAGGCATTCCTGGAAGTTTTCCAGTATCCTAATCTGGCCTCTGCAGTGCAGAACTAGTTGATGGATATACAACAAGCCAATACCGATATAATCACGTATATCGGTCGTTTCCGTCAACTGGCAATCAATTCCCAATGGCCAGAGATAACACAGAAGACCCTGTTTCGCCGGGGACTAAGAGAGGAATACAAGGACGAGTTGTTACACATTCCTGAACCTGAAAACTTTCAGAAACTAATTGAACAAGTATTGAGGATAGACCAGAGATTGGCCGAGAGAAGAGGTGAGAGACGTCGGTTTGAGAAGGTGTACCCCAGGCCGCTGATTTTACCAACTGGTATGCCAGCACCTTCGGATTCTACTCCAGAGCCTATGCAATTGGGTGCAATAAGGGGCGCGTTATCTGAAGAAGAAAAGAAGCGCAGGAGAAGTCTGTGATTGTGTTTATACTGTGGAGCTGCTGGTCACTATCTAGGTACCTGTCCTTTGCGCCCTATCAAGAAAGGGGGAAACTAGCAGACCTGTCATTTACTGGAAAGGCTACGACAGGTCCTTTCTTGCTTCCAGACCTTTCCCATTCCATTCCTGTGCTTCCACCCATGCAGCCGGCTGTCTTGATGATCTTGAAGATCAATTTGAAGTGGCTTAATAAGACAGTCGAGATCCATGGATTATTGGATTGTGGGGCTTCCGGAAATTATATCGATGAGGAATTCGCCACCAACAACGGCATACCATTGCTTGCCAGAAAAACTGCAATACCTGTGGAGGTTATTGATGGTACTCCTTTGGCTTCCGGCCCCACACAATTGCATACGGTTGGTATGCTGTTACGAATCAAGGGACATGAGGAAAGAATTGCTCTTGACGTTATCAAGTCACCTTCATATTAAGTGGTGTTAGGACTACCTTGGCTTCTGCGACACAATCCCACAATTGGGAGTCACGCACTCTTGTGTTTACCTCCGCTCTTTGTCTTCAAGAATGTTGCAGTTCCGATACATCCTTGGAGTCGCCGACCTCAACCCCTCTTACTTCTGGTAGGGACTCATCTGGTCTGTGTTCTTTGTCTCAGATTCCACCCGTGTAAGCTGACCTGAGGACATAGAATTTCGGTGCTGGACTGCCCATGTGGGCGGGACAAAGACTCATATGCAAATGGTTATTTCCCATCTGTGAAAGGTACAGTGAGCAAAAAGCAGATGGCTGTGAACTCTCAAAGTGGTTAATAACCACTGAACAGGTTATCATACCATGTTCTTTCGAGAGAGGGGCGCCTGCTACCTTTTTTGCATTACTATAGTTGATGAATCTTTCTTCAAGGTAGAGGATGTTGCTAAGGCACCCAAATACCTTACTAAGCTTGCTGCAGGCCCTGTCCAAATGCTTCCACAGTTACCAGCTCTCGTCCAGTGCAATGACATGACTGTCAAGATACCTGTAAGTGTGCAGAGTGAAGTACCTGGGAGGGTCCTGTTGTGGAATGACTTAAAAACTCTTGCAGTTGTATCAAGCCCTCCCAGCAAAAGGAAACAGGAGCATACTAGGAAGGCCAGAGAGAGTACCCTAAAGGGCTCTCAAGAGGAGATTATAGAGGAAATTATAATACCCAGTCCACAGGACTTACTGACTGCAATCTCAAAGAAGGAGGAGGGAAAGGGGAAACCTAAAACCTCCAGAAAGAAACCAGCCAGCACTCCTGTGCTACCAACAAGGACATCCCCTAGGGGGCTGTCCAAAATCACACCTGTGAATCCTCCACCAGCTGAGGCTGAGTGTGTGGAACAACCTAGTGTGGTTGAATCAGCTGCTGAGGAATCAGAGCTGGAAGAGGACCTTGCTTCTGTTGGAGATCAGGATCCTGCAGACCATCCTGAGCTGCAGTCTTTACTGGCAGAAAGTGGACCCTGTAGGGCAGACTTCAGCAGAGGTCAAAGACAGTGTCCTACTCTTGAAGGTCTTCACCAACAGGCAGCTTCCCAGCTGGATGGGCAAGAGCCAGGGAAGCATAGGTTGTGCTGGAGAGATGGCCTCTTCTACAGTGAATCGACTGAGTATATCCCAGGGGACTACAGAAGACGTGTAGTGCCTCTAGAAAGCAGACTCCAGTTCCTACAGTTATCCCATGAGATACCTTTGGCAGGTCACTTGAGTTTCAAGAAGACCAAGGAAAGGCTATCCTTATATTTCTACTGGCCTAAATTGGGGTCTGATGTAGATAAGTTCTGTAGGAGCTGTCACACTTGCCAAACCTCTGGCAAGAGTGGAGCCAAGAATGTGGCACCCTTGGTGCCTCTCCCAGTGGTGGGAGTCCCTTTTGAGAGGGTAGGAATCGACATTGTTGGTCCCTTAGACCCTCGAACATCTTCAGGAAACATGTTTATCCTGGTTGTAGTAGACCATTCTACTAGGTATCTTGAAGCCATACTTATGAGAACTGTTACAGCTCAGGCTGGTGCTAAGGCCCTACTTGGTATTTTTACCAGGGTAGGTTTTCCTAAGGAAGTTATCTCTGACAGGGGATCCAATTGTATGTCCCAGTATATGCAGGCCATGTGGAAAAACTGTGGAGTAACTTACAGGTTCTCAACTGCCTACCATCCTCAGACAAATTGATTGGTAGAGAGGTTTAATTGTACAATGAAGAGCATGATAGGTGCTTTAGAAGAACCCCTTAGAAGAAAGTGGGACCTTCTACTGCCATGCCTTCTCTTTGCTTATAGAGAAGTCCCTCAGGAGGTAGTTGGATTTAGTCCCTTCAAACTTCTTTATGGCCATCCAGTTAGAGGCCCCTTGGCCCTAATAAAGGAGGGGTTGGAGAGTGCTCCTTCCCTCAAGCCAGTGAGAGTCACTGACTATGTGTAGGTCTCCGGTGGAGAATGTCATACATGATGGCAGAAGCATCAGATAACTTGAAAGCAGTTCAGGCTCTGGTGAAACATTGGCATGACCAGAAGGCCAACAAGGTTGTGTTTACTCAAGACAAGCTAGTTCTAATTACGGTACCTACAAGGCAGAGGGCCTTACAGGACAAATTGATAGGACCCTTCAAGGTTGTGGGCAAACTTGGAGAGGTCAACTATCTGGTGGATTTAGGCAATCCTAAGGAGGCTCCCAGAGTCTTTCACACCAACCGTCTAAAAGCTTATGTCTCAATACCAGAAGTAGGAGCTTTGCTTCTAGCTTCAGCTCAAGAGGAGGAGGAGAGTGAACCTCTACTTGACCTACTCAGAGGACAGCCTTTAGATGAGAAAATAGAAGGAGTTAATCTCTCGTCTAATTTGACACCTGAACAACAGCAGGAGTGCAAGTTTCTGTTAAATCAGTTTGCCTCCCTGTTTTCACTATCACCAGGCTTGACCCCCCGGGCCCAGCATGATATTCTCACTGGTGACTGTTTACCTGTTAAAACCAGAGGTTACAGGATGTCAGATCATGTAAGATCCCACATAAAGGTGAAGGTCAACAAGATGCTTGATCTCGGAGTGATAGAGCCCTCTACCAGTCAATGGTCTAGTCCAGTTGTACTAGTGCCAAAGGCAGGTGTCATGATCTCTGCTTCCAAAAGGTCAGGGTTTTCCCAACTCCCTTGGAAGCAGATCCATAACCCAGGTTCCGAGGGCCAACCAGTCCCAATTGGGACCTTTTGGACCCAGTCCTGGCGCCAGTGGCACCAGGCTCATAAATGTGCCCAGTCCCAGCGCTGGAAGCGCCGGGCTCATGATGCTTGGGTGGACTTACCTGCAGCAGACCATGCTGCTTACTTGCCTGCCAGCTGAGCCTCTGATCCTCTTCTGTTTGGAACTACTTTTCCTGTTGGGTGGGGCAGGAGCCACTCCCTAGATTCAGAACACTGGAACTCTTCTGGAAAGCAGGAACTCTTTTCTTACCTAGGCGTGGCTGTGGAAGGAGACACCTAAGCACTACAGGAGGCTATTTAAACCACACCCGGTGGATGAATCTTGCTTTGCGTTATTCTGCATCCTCTGCAGCAGAACGCTCATCGTGTCTTCCGCATCGGATCCTGGGCCTAAGGAAAAAGGCTTACCATCCTGAATCCAGTCTTCAGCAACACCTATAAAGACAAGAAAGAACAGGTTAGCATTCCGGCATCTGAAAGACAAAGGCTTACCTACTCTTCGTGCGCTCCGGAGGTCTTCACACTGCATTCCGGCATCTGAAAGACAAAAGCTTACCGACTCTTCACACGCTCCGGAGGCCTTCGGCGCTGCATCCTGCATCTGAAAGACAAAACAAGGTGCGTTTAAAGACATTGGGGAACTTTGATACTCACGTGCCATTACTCCATTCCACATCAACCCCAGTGGGTATTCCGGCACCCTGCAGCCGCTCCGAACTCGTACCTGCAAAATAAAAGACAGTTAGAGCGCATCGTGAAGCAGGCAACAAGCGCTTACTTACGTGCTTCCAAGCGCTTCTATTCATCATACGGACTCCATCTTCAACTCACTTCAGCCCGTCATCCGCCATCGCCGGAACCTGCAAAACAAGAGACATCATTGCTAAAGACTTAAAAGACAATAGAGTTACTCGAAACTTACCGTTCGTGCAGTAAACGACGGACAGCAGTCCTCTGAAGTCAAGAGGCCTGCGCTACCGATCCAGTGAAGAAACTGGTTACAGCACCCTGCCCCGAGGCAGATGGAGAGCTCGGCATTCACTTACCTAAGGTGAGAGCGTTAACCTTTGGGGGTCTACAGGAGAGCAAAAAAGGGAAGAGATAGGGACACCCCAATAACCCCAGTTCATTAATCCCATATTTTCTGTCTGCAGACATCTTACTCTTGAAGTCAGGCATACAGTGCACAGAGGTCCAGCCCAAAGAGCCAACCGGGTGCTACACATCACCTTTGAAGATACGGTAGTCGCCCAGTCAAGACCGGCGCCTCTGCGAGAATCAGGTGAGCGTTACAGAACGCAAAGCCTACCGCAAAACTCTCGCCCAGGCGCTATGGAAACCTCGGATACTGACCATCTAGCCCGGTTACTTGGGGAACTAAGGGCAGAAGTGCATGCAGCTCGTCAGGAAACGAATGCTCTAAGAAGGGAACTAATTATTTCCAAGGAGAGAACAGACGGTCTTGCTAGACAATTGCTACAGTCACAAGCCGGACAAACCCCGTTACCCGCATCAGGGGCAAATCTTCCTTCAACATCCTCTATGAATCCAGTGCAGATCAACCTACCTGGGAATGTACCTCTGGCTCCGCCCGAACGATTTTCTGGTGACCCAAAGAGGTTTGCAGTATTTATCAATCAGTGCCGGTTGCACTTCTTATGCCGGCCAGCAGCCTTTCCAACTGATCAAGCTAAAGTAGCTTTTGTACTTTCGTACCTTAGTGGCAATGCGGCAGACTGGTCGATCCCTCTAGTTAATCAAGATGATCCGGTTCTCCATGATTTTCAAGCCTTTCAGCTTAGTATGGAAAAACTGTTCGCAAGACATTCACAGGGGCAGGCCTTGGACAATGAGCTTCTTTCGTTGCGACAGGGTAATCAAGACCTTTTGGCTTATATTGCATCTTTCAATAGACTAATAGTGGAAACTCAATGGCCTGAGGACAAAAGGATTACGCTGTTTTACAGAGGTCTACATGGAGAGCTCAAAGACGTTTTAGCCCAAGTAGTGAATCCCCCACAAGACTGTTCGGATTATATAGACTTGGTCGTTCAAATAGATCATAGACTGCAGAACAGGAAGGCCGACCGTTCCAAGTTTGATGCTCGAGTATTTTCCAAACCGCCAACTCCTTCCAAAGGAGTAGACTCCGGGGAACCCATGCAAATCGGGGGTCTGAAAGGTCCTCTAACACAAAAGGAGCGGGAAAGGAGAAAACAGTTGCAATTATGCCTATATTGCGGAAACTCAGGGCACTTTCTTCGAGACTGTCCGGTGAAACCTGCCAAGAAGGCAGTAGGAGCTGCAGTTACCAAAGTTACAAACTCTGAGCAGGGAAACGACCTCGCTCGACAAGAATAGAGGTCCTCTTGCCGAGCGTGAAAACCAGTTCCGTGACCTCGCATTTCGTGATACCTATGGTCCTCATTAGCCCTGATAATCCGGATCGATTACATGCAATTGAAGCTTACGTCGACAGCGGTGCCATCGGCAATTATGTGGATCATGAAATGGTTTTGAGGATGAATCTAACTCTTTGTCCCAAGGCTGTAAAGGACGTCATTACTACAGTGGATGGTACGGACATAGCCTCCGGGCCAGTAACGCATACCACTCAAGAGGTGACGCTAGTAAGTCAAGATGGACACCATGAGAAGATCGTGTTCGATGTGATCAAGGCCCCTCAGTTTCAGATTATTCTAGGAATACCTTGGTTAGAGAAACACAATCCTCTGATCGATTGGCGAGCAAGAACGGTCCAGTTTCCAGAATGTGTCTCTACTTGTCACCCTCCACCTGGTGTTGCACTGGCAGCAATTTCTTCAGAGACTCCCTAGTTACCTCCCGAATACCTTGAATACCAAGATGTTTTCCGGAAGGATCAGGCTAACACTCTACCTCCTCATAGGTCTTATGACTGCCAGATAGACCTGATACCTGGATCTACTCCTCCTTGTAGTAGAATTTATGCCCTCACCGAGCCTGAGAACCTTCACCTTCGACAATACCTGGATCAATACCTGGCGAATGGGTTTATTCGTCCTTCCAAGTCCCCTGCTTCTTCAGCTTTGTTCTTCGTTCCAAAAAAGGAAGGAGACCTTAGAACTTGTATCGATTATCGCTCCCTGAACCAGATCACCGTTAAGAATAGATATCCGTTACCTTTGATCCCTGAACTCCTGGACCAAGTCAGAAAAGCATGCATATATACAAAGCTGGATCTTAGAGGAGCTTACCACTTGGTACGAGTAAAAGAGGGCGATGAATGGAAGACGGCCTTCCGCACCAAGTAAGGGCTATTTGAATATCAGGTCATGCCCTTCGGACTTTGCAATGCCCCGGCCGCCTTTCAATATTTTATGAACGATGTCCTCAGAGAGCTCATAGATGTGTGTGTTGTTGTTTACATTGACGACATCCTCGTTTATTCTTCGTCGGAAACTGAACATCGGAAACACGTGAAAATGGTCCTCGAGAGATTGCGTCAACACAAACTTTTCGCTAAGTTGGAAAAATGTGTTTTCAACGTGACTGAAGTTGAATTCTTAGGATTCATATTATCACCTAGCGGAGTGCGTATGGATTCAAAGAAGGTCGATGCAATTCTCAAATGGCCATCGCCATCCTCCGTAAAAGGTGTTCAAAGCATGTTAGGCTTCTCTAACTTTTACCGCAGGTTTATCCCCGAATTCTCTCGAATAGTCCAGCCCATCACCGCCTTGTTAAAGAAAAACAAACGTTTTGAATGGTCTACCGAGGCGGAACAAGCTTTCCAGAATTTGAAGACTAGATTTATCTCTGCACCGATCTTAAAACATCCTCGCCCAGAACTCCCCTACATCGTTGAAACTGATGCTTCGAGCCTTGCCATGGGGGCAGTTCTATCACAAAAGGACCCAGTAACCAATCGGTTGCATCCCGTGGCATTTTGGTCCCGCAAATTCTCGCCTCCTGAAATCAATTACACTATTACTGATAAGGAACTTCTAGCTATCAAGTCCGCCTTTAAGGCTTGGCGGCATTATCTTCTGGGGGCCCGACACACCGTTACTGTGATTACAGATCACCGAAACCTGCAATATTTGAAAACCGCAAAAGCTCAATCCTCTAGGCAACTCCGTTGGGCACTATTCTTTGCCGAGTTTGACTTCATAATTACCTATCGACCTGGTACAAAAAACGGTAAAGCTGATGCCCTTTCTCGGATGGGAGTGGAAGAACACTTGATCAACCCTAAACCTGTAACAATCATTCCCGAACAAAGAATTCAGGGTGTAATCGCCACAGAATCCATAGAGGAAGTTAAGGATAAAGCCAGGCAACTTGTAACTCCAGCAGACATACAGAATTGGCATCTGCAGGGAAAGGACTTTGCAGTAAAGGACAACTTATTGTATTTCCAAGAACGATTATACCTACCCAGCACAGATTTACAGAAAAAAGTAATCTCCTGTTATCACGATTCTTTAATGGAAGGTCATCCCGGTATGGCCAAGACCTCAGAAAAGATCAAGCGCTACTTCTGGTGGCCGTCTTGGAAAAAAGATATTAGAGACTTTATAATGTCTTGTGGAGTATGCGTCCAAAACAAGAGTCAAAAGGAAAGACCAGCAGGCCTCTTACGCCCTATTGACATCCCACCTCGCCCTTGGCATACGCTTTCTATGGACTTCATCACCGATCTACCTCCATGCTCCGGATACAATACGATTCTAGTAATCGTGGACTTATTCTCCAAGATGGCGCATTTCATTCCGCTCAAAGGCTTGCCAACAGCAGCAACTCTGGCCCGAGAATTTCTCGAAAACATCGTCCGACTACACGGTTTTCCTTCGGTTCTAATTTCGGATCGAGGTAGTCAATTTATTTCTCATTTTTGGCGAAGTTGCTGTCGGTCGGCTCAAATTGATGTGAGACTATCGACCAGTCACCACCCTCAGACCGACGGACAAACCGAGAGGACCAATCAAACTCTGGAACAGTATTTACGCTGCATGCTGCAACAAACTGAAAAAACTTGGAAAGACATCCTTTGGATAGGCGAATATGCCTACAATAACTCTGTCCATTCGGGAACTGGGAAAACACCGTTTTTTCTTTTGTACGGCAGTCACCCTCGAACCTCGGAGTTGGATCCCCTCCAAGATCTTGAAACACCAGCAGTAGACTACCTGCATTCTACAATCACCCAAGCCTTTAAGGAAGCTGTTTCTCACCTTCAAAGGGCTAAAGAACAATACAAGAAAGGAGCAGATCAACATCGGAAGGAAGCCCCTCAATATCAAGTAGGGGACCAAGTCTGGTTATCCACCAAATATCTACCTCTAAAAGGGCCACGCACATTCAACCCAAGATAACTTGGTCCCTATTCCATCACTACCATAGTAAACCCAGTAGCGGTCAAGTTGGACTTGCCCCCTCACATGAAGATACATCCGGTCTTCCACGTCTCTCTATTAAAACCCGTGCAACCTCAAACCCGACTAACTAAATCTCCAAAACCCATCCTAGTTGATGGAGAACTCGAGTTTGAAGTCAAAAGCATTCTGGACTCCAAGATCTCCAAATCTAAACTATTTTACCTAATTGACTGGAAAGGCTACGGCCCCCAAGAGAGATCCTGGGAACCTGCTGAATATGTCCACTCTCCTCGCCTAATCAAAAGATTTCACCGAACATTTCCTGACAAGCCAAAACCCCCAGAGAAGCCCGGTTTGGGAGGGGCCTTGAGGGGAGGTACTGTCATGATCTCTGCTTCCAAAAGGTCAGGGTTTTCCCAACTCCCTTGGAAGCAGATCCATAACCCAGGTTCCGAGGGCCAACCAGTCCCAATTGGGACCTTTTGGACCCAGTCCTGGCGCCAGTGGCACCAGGCTCATAAATGTGCCCAGTCCCAGCGCTGGAAGCGCCGGGCTCATGATGCTTGGGTGGACTTACCTGCAACAGACCATGCTGCTTACTTGCCTGCCAGCTGAGCCTCTGATCCTCTTCTGTTTGGAACTACTTTTCCTGTTGGGTGGGGCAGGAGCCACTCCCTAGATTCAGAACACTGGAACTCTTCTGGAAAGCAGGAACTCTTTTCTTACCTAGGCGTGGCTGTGGAAGGAGACATCTAAGCACTACAGGAGGCTATTTAAACCACACCCGGTGGATGAATCTTGCTTTGCGTTATTCTGCATCCTCTGCAGCAGAACGCTCATCGTGTCTTCTGCATCGGATCCTGGGCCTAAGGAAAAAGGCTTACCATACTGAATCCAGTCTTCAGCAACACCTATAAAGACAAGAAAGAACAGGTTAGCATTCCGGCATCTGAAAGACAAAGGCTTACCTACACTCCGTGCGCTCCGGAGGTCTTCACACTGCATTCCGGCATCTGAAAGACAAAAGCTTACCGACTCTTCGCACGCTCCGGAGGCCTTCGGCGCTGCATCCTGCATCTGAAAGACAAAACAATGTGCGTTTAAAGACATTGGGGAACTTTGATACTCACGTGCCATTACTCCTTTCCACATCAACCCCAGTGGGTATTCCGGCACCCTGCAGCCGCTCCGAACTCGTACCTGCAAAATAAAAGACAGTTAGAGCGCATCGTGAAGCAGGCAACAAGCGCTTACTTACGTGCTTCCAAGCGCTTCTATTCATCATACGGACTCCATCTTCAACTCACTTCACCCCGTCATCCGCCATCGCCGGAACCTGCAAAACCAGAGACATCATTGCTAAAGACTTTAAAGACAATAGAATTACTCGAAACTTACCGTTCGTGCAGTAAACGACGGACAGCAGTCCTCTGAAGTCAAGAGGCCTGCGCTACCGATCCAGTGAAGAAACTGGTTACAGCACCCTGCCCCGAGGCAGATGGAGAGCTCGGCATTCACTTACCTAAGGTGAGAGCGTTAACCTTTGGGGGTCTACAGGAGAGCACAAAAGGGAAGAGATAGGGACACCCCAATAACCCCAGTTCATTAATCCCATATTTTCTGTCTGCAGACATCTTACTCTTGAAGTCAGGCATACAGTGCACAGAGGTCCAGCCCAAAGAGCCAACCGGGTGCTACACATCACCTTTGAAGATACGGTAGTCGCCCAGTCAAGACCGGCGCCTCTGCGAGAATCAGGTGAGCGTTACAGCAGGATCCAAGGAAATGAGATTCTGTGTGGACAATAGAGATCTTAATGCAGTCACAAAGACTGATGCCCACCCTTTACCAATGACAGATGAACTGGTGGACAAGCTTGGTTCAGCCAAGTACCTCAGTACATTTGATCTCACTTTAGGCTATTGGCAAATAGCACTGACAGACCATGCCAAGGGGAAAACTGCACTCTCAACCCCAGCAGGCCTCTACCAGTTTAAGGTACTGCCTTTTGGACTAAAGAATGCACCTGCAACATTCCAAAGGATGGTTAACCAGGTTCTGAATGGGATGGAGGACTTCTGCATGGCATACTTGGATGACATTGCAGTGTTCAGCCCTACTTGGAAGGAACATGTTGACCACTTAGGATATGTTTTGCAGGCTCTTGAGCAGGCCCATCTGTCCATAAAGGCGAGTAAGTGTCAAATTGGTCAGAGTAAAGTGGTCTACCTTGGACATGAGATAGGATGAGGTGAAATCCGGTCGTTGCCTAGCAAGGTACAATCTGTACAAAACTGGGCCACCTCTATTACTCAAACCCAGGTGAGAGCCTTCCTAGGCCTCATTGGTTACTATAGGAACTTCACAGAGAAATATGGGACCATAGCTTCTCCCTTGAATGTAGTCTCCTCACACAAATTTCCTAAAAAGGTCAGGTGGAATGAGGAGTGCACTCAAGCATTTCAAGGCCTAAAGAAAGCGCTTTGTCAAACTCCAGACCGAAGAGCTTCTGACTTCAACCAAACCTTCATTGTGCAAACAGATGCTTCTAATACAGGTATAGGTGCAGTTCTGAGTCAGCTGGCTGAGAAAGGTAGGGAGCACCCCATTTGCTTCATCAGCAGGAAGCTGAAGGAATCAGAAACAAGGTGGGCAACCATTGAGCATGAGCTATTGTGTGGTCACAGAAGAAGTTTAGATCATACTTGTATGGATCTACTTTTGTGATTCAGACTGACCACCAACCCTTGAGATGGATGATGCAAATGAAAGGGGAAAACCCTAAACTACTAAGATGGTCAATCTGCAAGTGTTTCATTTTAACATTGAACACAGGTCTGGGTGTCACCACCAAAATGCTGATGGTCTCTCCAGGATGTTTGACCGACTGGAGAAAGGAGATTCATCCAGGAGTGGATTAAATCCTCTTGTCCCTTAGTCTGGGGGGGACGAGTGTTAGGGAGAGTTCTCAAAATGTGCTAATTTCCCTTACCTTTTGATACCCCCAGCAACTTTGCTGGATTTCTAGGATTTGATTTTTTACCTGGGAAGAGTGTGAGCCTTTTTTCCCACTCTTCCATGTATTTTGATGTGTGTTTTACTTTTGTGTTCTTTGGTTAGGGAGTTTTTAAACAACTCCATAGGCATCATCGTTTTCTTATGTGTCACACAACACCTTTAGTGCAGTGGCACAGGGGTGTCTTTTAAACTCCCCAAGGTTTAAATACCTTCTCTGGGACTTACTACTGTCTCCCAGAGCATGTAAAGTTAAATTGACTTTAGAAAAGAGAGTGCTGGGTTCTAGATCATGAACACTCCTGTGTTAGAAAATCACATTGGACTTTACTCTCATTACTCAAAATTCCAAACTGGCTTCCGCAAGCAAATGAGCACTTCCTTAAATGCTGTTGGAATAGCTCATCTGATTGCTGAGACCAAACGTAAGGAGGCTCGCCAAATGTATATGACATTCATTGCTATATCGGCAGCCTTTGACACAGTGATTAGGAATCTCTTGTGGTCTAAACTAACGGAAATGAAGGTCCAGTCTAATCTAATCTATTGGATAACCTGTTTACACGCAGATACATTTTACAGGATAAGGGTTAACTTAGAAGGAGATACAACAGACGCCATTTCAACAGAAATGGGATTAAAGCAAGGGTGAAATCTGGCAGCATGCTTATTTAATCTCTATCTTAGAGATATGGACAGATCATGGAAAGTAAATAACACTTTCTCCCTAAGACTAGGACCTACCCGAATATCTTGGATAGCCTTTGTGGATGATGTAATATGTGTTCGATCCGACTCCAGTAGGTCTCCAAACAAAGCTCAACTTGTTTGAGCAATTTGCCAATGAACATATTCTGACTCCAAATGTTACTAAAATATGCATAATGGTATATAATAAAAAATCTAAATATAATATGTATAAATGGACAATAGTGAATACCTACATACCAATTGTCCAGGAAACAATCTATTTGGGGTGTACAGTATCTAAAAGTAACTCAATAGAAATGTGGTATGACAAACATAAGGCCAAACTTAGACCTGGAAATATTTTAGTTTCTCTTGGATACCAATCCTTGATTTCTGGAGCTTGAAGTTCGAAAGCGTTCTTTATACCCTCGACATATGTCTCTTAAACATGAATAACATTTTGGACCGTATACAAGGATGTTTTTTTAAATAGGTTTTACAGCTCTCTTTGGCAATTCCCAATTGTATTATTCGCCATGAGCTTGGACTTATTTCTCTCTCTTCAAGGAAACAGTGGCGTGATCTCACTATGTATGGAAACATTATGTATCCACCTAAAAACTCTCTATACATTGGCCTAAACGAGGTTTTACCTCACATCTCATCCTTACAAGGGTTCCAAGAGTCGATGATAGACCTACTCGCAACCCTGGGCATACTGGTAGAAGTATTAACTAGTAGACCAGCACATGTTAAAAAGAAATTATTTGAACAAGATTTGAGTAAACCGATATCAGATTTGAAAGGCTATGCACCATATATTGAGTATGCAAATTATTCTCAAAAACTTTTACCGAGATGTACCTATTTGGAAGGATTTCCCAGTAACAAATATCGCAAATATTATATGAAGTTTAAATTGAACCTATTCCACACACGGGAGAGAACATTCCACTGGCAATCCTCACATAAAGAGAGTTTGGAATTAAAGTGTCATTTCAGCCCCTGCATGGAACAGAAAGAAACTCTTAAACATCTGATATAGGAATGCCCTCATTTTAGAACCAGGCACACAAATCTACTTTTGAAATTTGTAAACCCATACTTTGAGGATAGTAATGTACCTTTATGGGATCGAATGATGTTAGGCAACCATCAGCCTTTAACATTTGCACTGGTACGATTGTTGATCCACATTTACAATGAACTGATTAATACAATCACTCCTTCTTGTTCAAATGAATTGTAATCACTATACACCATTTTATCTGTTAATCAACATTTTAGAAATTGAATATGAATTTTAAATGTGAATTTAATACATTGTTCCTAATGTTGCCTGATTTTTTAGCTTAAAAATGAATTTTAGTGTTTATGTAGCTTATAGAACATAAAGGTTTTTATATTAAGATGTTTATTTTAAGAACATTTGTAAAAGAATGGAAGCAAAAGTTTTTCCTTTTACTGTTTTGCAAAGGTTTGTAATGAACCAAAAAAAATACAAACATTTTTTTTTTAAAATTGACTTTACTAGTCATTTTAAATTTACAGACCCAGCACACACTATCTCCTTATAGAGTGCTGGAGGGGTTGCCTAGCATCCTCTGAGTCTAGACACTCATGTAACAGTTAGCTGTTACCCTTTCCTACTTGAAATGGATGGTGGCAGTGGTTTTAAACAAACTACCATGATTTTTCCGGATCGCGAACACCGGTAGCTAAAAATCGGGTCAGCCATGTTTTCCAATATGGCACACAAGACCTATCTGTAACAACAGACTCCTGTCGACTTTTTTCACTGTTTCTTTTAGGAAAGGTCCTTCTAGTGTCCTACTCTGAGCGCCAAACCAGGTTTGGTCCCTTTGTTCGTTGGTCTTTGGCGGGCTTCAGTGCTGGGGCCCTCCTCTGGCGCCTGGGTGTCTTGGGTGGACAGGATGTGAGGGAGATGCCCGAAACTCCCTGTGCTTAGTCCTCTAGGAGACCTGGATGCACTCTGGCTTGATTGGCGGGCTGGCTGTCCGGCAAGGACAGCCACCCTGCTGTGTGAGTGACAGCCAAGCTGGAATGAATGGCTGAAAACTGTTTAAAAGCAGACTTCTGGGACTTGGAAAGCAGAGTCGACCACTGGAACGAAAGAACCGAAAAACGGGCTGAAGGAAGACGACTGCTGCAACTCCTGGTCCACTGGTGAAGCTCTGCTGCAGGTCCGCATTGCCTGAAACTCCATCGACAGAGAAGTCCTTCAAGGTTAACTTCTTCCCTTGAGTTTGGCAGGAACAACCAACTTGTAAGCCGTCTGGACACTGTCCCCATACTGTTCGAATTTTCTGCTGAGTGCTGTGGATACCCGGATAGCCAGTGGGAAGGATACCAGTTTGTGGTCTTTAAGGCACTCACACATTAAACCAACGTTTTGCCAAGCTTGTGGCCTCTTCCCTGGGCAGTGCAGGAACCTCCCGACATCGTCCTCCTTGTCCCCACGACTGAAGATCAGGAACAGCGAGATCTGCAGGAACTGCCAGGAACAATTGCCTCAGCTACAGCTCTTCTTCACTTTAAAGGTACTGTGCAAATGCGGTCAGGAAGTCTTTTCGGCCGCTTTGAAAGTTTGTGAAACTTTCCCAACTCTGAAGGCTTGATCTTCCCTAAACCAACATCTAACTTTTCGTATGACCAAATTCTTATAAGATCCGTGGCAAAGACGTAACCATTTACTACCAGAACTGTGCTATCCTATACAAGACTCTGAACCATTGACTTTGGCCCAGGCCTATTGAATTGAATTGCTGGTTGTAGTGAACTGAAACCCTTTGCCCTGCCTATGAAAGTATTTGTGCCTTGATTTCTTTTAACCTTGTCTTTTTACCCCTTTTAAAAGTAACTGAAGTGCCATTTTGCTCCCACTTCAGGGGAGCTGAACTTGTTCAGTAACTTATTGGTTGTGTATTTGTAGTATATTAGTATATGATACTGAGCTGCTCTTGCTACTGTAATGTTTTCCAAATGACTGTGTAAATAAATGTATATTCTTTTACCAAGAAACCTTGAGTAAATTGTTATTTGAATCACTGTGATTGTTGGTTCTTTGTGTAACCCCTTGTACTGCTCACTTTACTCTTGAGATAAGTGGCTGCTCCGCCACTGCGACCACAATACTGTGTAGTACAGGCTTGTACCAAAGGTGAAATTGTACTGACACTTGTAGTTCTACTTGCATGTAGTGGTCCCAAAGGGTACTGCATGTGATTCTGCCTAACATGTGGCAACAGGGTTTGGAACAGATCTCTGACTTATTCCGCTACGCCTCGGCCTGGGACTGAAGAGAGAACACCTCAAACCCCTAGGTTGTTTCGCCGGGCCCTGTTTTCAAGATCTTCTTGTTTATGTTCCAGGATTTTGTTCTTATGAGTAGGGTTTGAAGTGTGCGCTCTACTTCAGGAGTTTCGCCAAGTGTTCTTGGGTGAGATCTTCCACTTCCCCTACTCTGCTCCACCTCCACCACTGGTAGTTCCGTTTGTTCAAGCTTAGTGGTCAGCTCTCTGTTGGGCCGAATCCTGGGCAGTGCCCTTAGGGACCACTACACAAGATTAAGTCTACAGGTGGTAGTACAATTACACCTTTGGTACAAACCTGTACTACACAGTTAGAGTGGTAGCAGTAGCGGAGCAGCCAGACTTATCTTAAGAGCAAATGAGCAGTAGTAGAGATTACACAAAGGACTACAATTACTGTGACTCAAGCAAACACTGACTCAAGGTTTTCGGTTAAAAAGTAAAAGTACATTTATTTTTAGACCATGGCCCTCATTACAACTCAGGCGTTAAGGGTTAACGCCACCGTTAACCCTTAACGCCTGATTCTGATTTTAACGCCTGCTTTTAGCAGGCGTTAAAATCCATGGCGCTAACCCGCCATGGTGCTAATTACGCCGCCGTAATTTACGGCGGCGTAATTAGCGCCTTCCCCACTCCCATTATGCCCTATGGGGCAAAAATGGGAATGGGGAAGGGAAAATGGGAAATGGGGATTTACCGCCCCACTCACCTTGGAATGGGGCGGTAAATCCGCCATCCACCATGGTGTAAACGGAGTTTACACCATGGTGGTAAAGTTGGTGCACTTAGCACCAAGGTTGTAATGACCTCCCATCTGTTCAAAAGCTTCAGTCGTGGGGACAAGAAGGAGGACATCTGGAGCGATCTGCACTACCCAGGGATGAAGCCAGCAGCAGCAAAAGCAACCGTGAATAAAAGGTGCACTCCTTTAAAACAGTAAAAGGACCACTACAGCTGTGTTCAGCAATTTCGACCAAGAAGAGGATCCTCTGCTTGTGGAAGGTGAGCTGGTTGATCCCACCAGGCTCAAGGGAAGAAGACTCCGGACTGGATCTTCTCTTGTCGTTGAAGGGTAGATAGCTCAGGACTGCAGCAGGGCTTTACCGGGACTCAGGAGTTGCAGCAGCCGTCTTCCTCTCCGCTTCTCTTTGTTCTTTGCAGTTCCAGTGGCGACTCTGACTTCCAGCTCAAGAGTCCTGCCTTTTATGCCAAAATCCCCCATTCACACAGTCTGGCTGTCAATCACTCAGCAGGGGGGTTGTCTGACCCGGACAACCACCTCAGCCAATCAAGACAAAGTGCGACTTGGGTCTCCAAGGATACCCTGTGCAGGGGGTGACTACACCCCTCCCTCACATTCAGCCCACCTACACGCCAAAGGAGGGCTTCTGGACAGAAGCCCGCCAAAGGTCTGCGAACAAAGGAGGCAAACCTGGTTTGCCACGCAAAGTAAAACACAAGAAGGACTTTAACAAAAAGAAATGGCGATAAAACCCAACCGGAGCCGAAATAATACGTATTTGGTCAAGCGGGTTTAAGTTCGAGGCTAATATAATAGCCTAAAACAGTACCACTTTTATATAGTATAATTGCGGTAGAAAAGTTAGGGTAGATACCACTGCCACCAGCCAACTCTTAGTGTTAAGAGAGCAAAATAAAGCTCCGAGAGTTACAGACAAAAAGGGATAGGAACTAACCCTTTCCAATGCTCCATGTAAGATGGCGTGTACTGGGCCTGTAGTTTTAAATGACTACATAAAGTAAACGTCAACTTTACCTGTTTCTAGGGGACAGTAGTCAGCCCCAGAAAAATGGAGTCAGAGGGAAGTCTCAAAGACAACCATGTGTCACTGCACGGAAGCTGCTGTGTAAAACACAAAAAAGTGGGTCTCATGGAGTGGTGTAACTCCAGAGCCCAAGATCACACAAACAGTAGAAATACACATGGCAAAACACATGTAAGAGTAGGAAAAAGGGCTCACACTCTTACCAGGTGGAAAAAATAAACCCCAGAAATCCAGCAAAGCTGCTGAGGGACTCACTAGGTGAGGGAAATTAGGCATAAATGAGAATTCTCCCTAACACTCTCCCATGCAGGACCGAAACTCCGCTTTGATGTCCATCATAAAGGCTAATATGTCTCCCTTGGTTGCAAGCTGTCCAGTGTTTTCTGAGGAAGTGGGAGACAGAGGTTTTGGGGAGTCACCTTTTTTCTCTTTGTCAGCTGGGAGCAACATTGTTGCGAGATCAGCACTTTTAGAAGTCTTGAGTTGTTTAGCCATGTTTGCCGGAACCTGGGGTGAGACACTATATCCCTTCTGTGTTGTGGTTCACAGAGTTCACTGGAAGCGCTTTCCAGGAGGGTGTGGGGCAGATCCAGTGGGGTTCGTGGCTTTTGAGGGATGGGTTCCGATGGAAGGAAGCCAACCGGTTCGGGAGCTGATTTCAAGCTGAGCCAATACCCCTTCGTTGAGGAAGAGTTGTGTTTTTCTGTTTGAGGTGGGGGTGTAAGAGGGCTGCTGCTCTATCCGGTTGTCCAGCTGCGTCATTTGGTCTCCTACGAGTCCGGAAAGCTGCTGGGTAGTTTGAGGCTCTTACACAGCTAATGTTATGGGCCTCTACAGGATGCCAAAGGCCAGAAGGAAAAGGCCAAGTTAAGTAAAGCGCTTGCGCAGAGTTAAGGCTCTATCGCACACCCTACTGAATCTGGATATGATTGTGGTAGTTCTCTGAGCTCTGCTAGGTGATGCAGCAGTCAGTTATGTTTGCTGGAGGAGGCAGAGGCTTTGTAGAACATTATAGGCCTAGATTTGTACATGGGGCGTCCAGATGCTTATCCACCAGATGGCCGAATATTGCGGTTAACAGGATAGTCAAGTTTTTAGAGGGCAGTTAGCTGCAGATTTTGTTAGGTGGTCAGGGCGATCTCGTTTGAAATAGCATGGGTACTGGTGGGTAAGTTCACACGTGCTCTCTCACCTGGGAGCCCCTCTCAGTTGTCCGGGAGGATAGCGCTGGATCCCGCTTGCTGCAAGAAGCGCTTCGAAGTAGGACAGTAAAGCTCTCCCCAGAGCCTGCTGATGCTTCGTGCTGAGGACACTGTGGACACCTGCGAGTGTCCCTGTTAGCACCGGAGGATCCGCCAAGCTGCGGAGGGCCCGGCACGGCCAGAGGAGGGGGACGACTGTGTGGGCGCTGTGCCCAATGCTGGCCGGAATACTACGATATTCCGAGGGTACCCCCTCCGGCTGTTAGTCAAGTTCATGCCAAGTGGGCCAGGAGAGCCCCTACTAGGCCCAGAGAGGCAGCTGAAGCTTCTCTCAGTACTGCTGTTGCGGATGAAACGATGAGCAGTTCGTTGGTGGACCGAGGAGCGGACCCCCCCCCCCTGGTCCCACACGGGCTGAATCAGCTGAGGTCGAGCCCGGACCCGTGTCCCTTCCTGGTTCCGCTGGCCCATTCACCACTCCGCGGCACCCTGGGCCGGGGCTGCTGGCAATCCGCTACATGCGGGCTGCACGCAGCGGGGATAGTTTCTCTGAGCCCCGCTGTCGGCAATCACGCGGCTCCGTGGCTCCCACGAAAGTCACCTCCAAGCTGGAGGGTCCGGCTACTACGGAGGCGGTGTGCCTCTATGTGAGGTCGGTGTTCCGTGCCTGCCAGTGTCCCGCAGCACCCGTCGGAGGACTTTGTCTCAGCCGTCAGCTAAGATTGATCCGGATGGCGAAGGGGGGCGCCATCGAGCTCGAGAGGGTGGCTGGAATTCCCTCTCATTGCTGCTGCCAAAGGTGGAAGGCTTGGTTGCGTGTCGGTGGAGCCGGAGAGCCCCTCTGGGCTTCAGGGCCAATTTAGTGAAAGTGGGGATTGGAGATACGTCTCCTCTCAGCTCTGCGGTGCATGGCCGCCATTTTATAATGTTCCACAGCCAAGGTACCCAGCCACGCCTGCCGCGTTCAGGCAGCTGCCAGTGTGTTGAGGGATCAGCGTCACATAGGTCGGGCCCCATATGTTCCAATCACTGTAGGTGCGCTGTCCAGTCATTTGGTCGAAAGACATTTGGTCGAAAGACAGATGGTCGACAGAATTCGGTCGAAAGCCAAATGGTCGAATTTTTTTTTTTAATTTATATATATATTTTTTAGGTATTCGTTTAGGGAAAAAAGGGTTTTTTAGAAAAAAAAGGGGGTTGGGGGGGTCAAATTCGACCATTTGGCTTTCGACCAAATGGTGTCGACCATTTGTCCTGTCGACCTTTTTTTCGACCAAATGTCTGGTAACCGTAGGTGCTTCCATTTTCTGAAAATATGCGTGGGAACCGCTAATTATCACAGCAACAGCGGGCTTCGCATGGAGGCCATTAATGGAGCCGCCGCATGGATGGCGCTCCAGGCCACGCCCCTAGAAATCAAGCTTTTAAATCAATACTGCTTTTCTTTTCTTACTGAGGATTCCCGGCCAGTTGACAGGGAATATTAATGAGCATGTGAATCAGTCAGACCCAGGCTGGAGAACAACAGTTACAGGTAAGTAACTTATTCCTTTTTAACTTCTTTATTTACAATTAACAGATGGGGTTGAAATAAAGGTTTTCCTGCAATCTAGTGGACAGTCTCAGAGTTATAGTGCACAGCTTGTATCTTGGCTCTGACTCACAGCTCTTGGCGTATGGCTCATAGTTCACTTCTTCGCTTCTCAGTCCCAGAAATGTAGTACCCAGGTTGGTCCTTCATTCCTCTTACCAACAAGTACTTCTCTCCCTTGCTCTGGGGTATATTTGAGGCTTAGATATTATCACCCATTAGTTGTGGGTGCCCTGCTGTGCTAATGATGACATATTTTGCCACACTCCTATCAGCAACTATTTTTCCCCTTTGCTTAGTGTTTTTGTCAGACTGTGATATGTACACCCAGAAGCCAAGAGTCACTCCTCCGTGATGGTGCCTATAGCAGCTTTTAATGGCTTTCTAATTCTTAATAATACATTTATTTAATGTGATACAGTTTAAAAATAAACTTTACACATATTACATAAATAAGTCTTATTCAGATCAGAATCACATTTCATCAGTTTCTTAAAATATATACTAGCAAAACTGAACTTTCACAATCGTCATTTTATAAAAAACAAAACATTCAATGTCTTGTTTCAACTAAAACAGAAAAAAGACTATAAGAATGAAGAAAAAGACCAAGAAGAATTACATTCTTAAAAAATCCTCTACTAAGGACTCAGTAGCAATGACCTAATTTGTTATAGTCAGTTCATAGTCTCCTTGTGGGCCAATAGACTAGATAAAGTCTAACAAATCACATTCCCGTAACTCTAGACTGCCCAGTCAGTTTTGATTCTCGTTTTCAAATGGATATGCCCAAAATGCTCTCTATGACCAGCCATACATTATACATTGCTATGTGTAGTTTAACATTTGTTGTATTGATACTCTGTAGCCGAAAGTTTGTTTCCATTCTGAATTTCTTATTATGTAGTATGTATCTGCCATAATGCGTAACATAAGTCTTTAGCATGTATGGGCAAGCCATTAACACATTTTTTCCTGTCTCTGTGATTTCTTTGTTCTTACATAGCCGGCAATACCGTTCAGACTTAGGCAGCTGATTAGTTATTCCGCTAGTTTCCAGAGTTGGAAGATGGTTAATCCTAGTTAACAGTATAAAATCTAATTGAAGGGCACAGGTTTAGGTATTGCTGCGGGCTCTTAAACGTATATAGAATATATGTCACAAATTGGTAACTCTTCAGGCGCTCAAGATGTTCATTGTTCTCCAGCCAGTCCCAGAGGTCCACCCGTTTAGACAAGGCATACTTAGATGTAATTGGATTCCCCCCGGTCGTGCAGTCCAACCGATCTCTCTAAAGTATTTTTCTGTGTTCTTTTTTTAAGAGTGAGCTTGTGGATTTCTTGCCGATTTCATTATACATAGATGCCAACAATTGGTTGTCTGGGTTGTTGTACATTTTCAAATACAGCTCAGCTTGCCTCTTAAGTACTAAAGATTGTAGTGATAATAACCCCAGTTCTAGCCTTATTATGGCCATAAGTATACACGCAGGGAGGCCAAGGATCTTCTTCGAATATTTGCCTTCAACTACCTGCAACCATTTAAGATCGATCGGTTGGAGAGATTCCAGCCCATAGATTATCATCGGTGTAAGAACCTGTTGATAGATCTGTTGAGCAGCCCACACGGTATATCCGCAATGTGAGTTAAAGAAACGGTGGGCAAATGCTGTAATTTGTGCTGCTCTGATTATTCGTGCTTGTTATTTGACCTCGATGCCAAGGTATTTTTATTTGGGAGTCTACTGGATCTCTGAGTCACGTACCTTTAATCTGGTGCGTGTGATCTTTTTACCCGTAAACACCATCAACTAGGTTTTCTCAAGATTGATTGTTAGCCCATTTATTTCCATGTATGTCCATAGTGCCTCATCTGATCTGCGCAGTCCACTAAAGCTATGGCCCAGGATGACTAAGTCATCCACATACTCGAGAACTGGGCAGTGTACCGTTCCAATTAGTGGAAAACAATTATGTGCTGCTTGGATCACCACCGGAAGATCTTATAAAAAAAGGTTATAGAGTAACGGAGCTGTAACACAGCCCTATTTAATTCCTCGATTCTGCATTTTCTCGCTGGTCATATTCCCCTGAGAATCAAGTTTGAGAGAAACAGGTGTGTTCTGACGTAACAACCTCAGGTAGTACAGTATTCCCTGGGGGCAGCCAAGAGACTCTAGTTTTAACCACAACAATTCTCTATTGACTACGTCAAAGGCTGCTTAAAAGTCAATAAAGAGGGTGTATAGGGGAGAAGTATCCCTACCCCTAGCATTTGCACGGAGGGTGTCCATAATTATAAGATTATGAGTGTTGAGTATCCATGTCTAAAAGCCCTTTGGCAGCGGTTAAGCAGCCCTTTCTTCTCAAATCAGTCCTGCAGCTCATGTAATAGCAGTGTGGCAAAAAGTTTACCAGTGCAATCCAGCATAGATAGAAGCCTGTAATTGCCTGATTCCATCTTATCTCCCTTCTTAAACACTGGGATTAGTGTGGCCGTCTGCCATGATCTGGGTATATTTCCTTCAGCCAGAACTTTCACGAAAAGGATCTTAAGTATTTCTTCCCAAAGTTCGGGCTAAGTCTTCAACACTATATTGGCAAGCCAGTTTGGACCAGGTGCTCGGGACGTTTTTAGCTTATTAATCCTAAAGAGCAGCAGGTCGGCAGTCACCTTAAAGGGCGGACTAGGTGGGGCAGTATTCATGATTCTCTTACCCTCCTCACAGCTAGGAATGTTCCGATCCCTCAAAAAGGTATCCCATCTCTCTGTTCCAATAGGATTAATCAGGGGAGGTCTTCTGTTACCCCTAGCTTCCCCTAATAATGCCCGGATATGAAGTGTATTTTTTGTACATAAAATTTGTACTGTATCCTGCCACTGTTTTAGCGTCTTTGCATATCGTTTTTGTTTGATCCAGGATTTAAATTTGTTCTTAAGTGTCCTGCATGCTGAAGCATAGGACTTGAGCATTGTGTAAGTTTTCTTTGCCTTACGGATATTTGCTCTTAATAACCTTTTTGCATCTCTTATTTCTTTATCATCTGGGTTCCTTATATTTGGTTCATTTATTGACATCCCTACCCTAGAAGAAGCATGGGTATTCGCAAAGGTACTAATCCATTTCTCGATATCATTAATGGACATAGGCTGGAATGCATTATAATTAAGGGTAGACACTCCGCAGAGTGCATGGGCCGCTTTATTGATGTTCCTCTCTGACCAACAAATGCAAGTCACAGCGTGGTTTACCCTGAGAACGCCCACAGGATTAATGTTTTCGTGGACTTCATCAGAGGTAATTGTTAGTATGAGTGCAGCATGATCGCTCCAGTCATTCGTACTAACCTCCATATCCAATACCCGAGAAGCAATTTCAGAGCTGACAAAAATATAGTCAAGTGTGTTCTGCGAACGACCACTTATCCAGGTTTCCTTGCCTGGATGATTACTAGGGGTCCTCCCATTCACTATTTCTAGATCCACATGTCAAATGTCAAAGAAGTTTAGCCAATAAAGCCCCTCAGGGTCCATAATTGTGCAAGTAATTTTACACCTAGATTTTAAGTAAGGGTTGTTGGCGGTACCCACATCCCCGCTCATATGGCAATTAAAGTCACCCACAACTATGACTGCTTTATTCTCTGGATTCAACATCCAGTTAATAAGAAGGTCATGGCATGCTTCTTGAATGTTATCTCTGTAGGTGGCCCCCGGTGGACTATATAGTCTAACAAGTAAAATCTTATCTACCCTTCTATTATTTGGTAATTCCAACTCAACAGCCATAATGAAATCATCCATAGTAGTATGTTTACGGCATGATTTTATGGTATGTAACACTCTGACAATCAGCCCCCACATGCCCTTCCTAGTGGGCCCCTTTGGCTATGGCCTGATGTATTGTGTAACCGTTTAAAACAATCTGTGGGGTTAGCCATGTTTCCTGAAGGCATATACAAGTGTGTTTAGTAATATATGATATAGAGCCTTCATTGGACAACAAATGTGTAAAACCCCTACAGTTCCATGAAATAATCGATCGATCTCAATGTTGTTGAACTACCACTGGCAGACACTCTGCGAGCCATTTTAGGATGTTCTGAATAACTACAAGTTGAACCTCTTTTCCAGCCGGCATTTGGGGTGCACTCGGGGGAGTCTTAGGTACCATTGTTTGTTTTTTTGGCCATTTAGGGTCTTCTTTTTCTGGGTCGGCATCAACTTCTACGTCAGTGTCCAATACATTTGCTTTATAATAACGCATCAGTTGAGCTGTTGCCAAGAATTTACAATGGATAGCTGACACATTTGAGTTCAGGCCGCTCAGAGGCTCGAAGTCTTCCGACCTCGATACTCGCAGCTGGGGAATGGAGTCTAGTCTAATCATAAATTCAGTTCTGGTAAGCCAATCATGATCGCTATTTTGGTATAAGTTCTTGATTATACAAGTGTGATTACCAGGCTGATCACACCTCTTCACTTTCTCTGCTGGAATTGACATTGGTGTTTCCCCTATGTGTGGGATTGGTTTGAGTCTACTATTAGGAGTAGAGAAGATCTTTGCCGATTCCCAGCCTGGTTGCAGGGACCTGGGTTCTGGCAGATCTTCTTCTTCATTGGAATATTCAATATCCTCATCCGAAATGAGCCAGCTACTCAAGACAGCCTACTCTATTGAGGTTTCGCTTTCTTGCCAGGGCTGCTTTATTTTTGGCTTTTTTTATACCTATGACTGGTAAAGCCGTATCAGGTAGTGGTGAGGCAACAATACAGGGCAGTTTCCTCATTGACGCCCTTTTCCCCAATCTCCCTTGCTTTCATGAGTAGTAAATAACAGAGTTGTTTGTAGCATTCATGTCCGGCTCTGGGTTCACTATTGGGGCAGCAAACACCCATATTGCATTAGATAGATTAATCTCAGCCTCCTCATTTATGTCTTTATTTATGGCATTGGTTAGAGCAATATTTATTGTATTCTCCAATATGCTCCTGTACATTTTTAGTAATATTTTTAGTGCAAATTGTAGGGAGGCCACTGAAGACTGTAGTTCAGCCAATGCAGTAGGACATGAGAATGAGTCTGCATTTGTCTCCGTGACACAGGCTTCCAAATGTACATCCAAATTCGGTGACACTGATAGTCTATCCGTGGAAGCTGAAGGCATAGCATCCTCTTCATTTTGTGGTCCTTGAGCGTTGTTCTCCAGAGGTTTAACTGTTGCAGGGGTCATTGACCTTTGCATCGACAAACATAACTTCAAAAGGGAATTATTGTCAATATCTCCCTCATTCGTCATGTCTTGAGGATTGCTACAATTGTGGCTATCTGATTCCCTTTCCTCTGGTACCATTAGGTATCAGAGGAAAGGGACAACACGCCGACGTCGACAAAGGACAAACCCACGGCCACCTCATAGCCAGTGGCTATACCCAGAGCCTCGATCACGAGAATGTCGTCGACAACCTTAAGTAGAATTCCGATACTCTCGAGTTCCTCGAGGCCTCTACCAACTTTCTCGACGCCTTTTTCGATGGCTTCGAAGCCTTTAATGTCTGCATCGACGACGTTGATGTTTTCTCAGCCAATTATGACAAATTTGGCCCCTTCTGCTCTGGAAATGGGATTTATACCATTTCCAAGATCTGATCATTCCAGAGCCTTAGCATCTATTTATGAAGAAGGCGAGAATTCGGATCAGGAGATATCTGCAACTCCTGTACCAGAGGAATTTACCTCTGAGGAAGGTAGGTTTAAGGACCTCCAAGAATCCTTACATGAAGCACGTGGGTTGGACACTTCCCCAGAAGTGGAATTTGCCAAACCAGACCCAGGGGAACATGCTGAAACCCCATATAAAACGTTGATGTCAAGGATAATAGAGTTTATGGGGTGGTCTACACCCTCACCTGCTTTTCAGCAAGATGACCTCACAGACATTTTGGTTAAAGGTCCACAGGAGGATCCTGTGGTGCCATTTCATGCGGCATTACAAAGGAAAATACTGGCAAACTGGAAACCCCTGAGGTTATCCCGGCGGTTAACAAAATATTATCAGCCAAGTATAGGGTGTCTACTGCTGACCCTGAATATTTATCCAAACACCCAACTCCGGAGAGTCTGGTTGTTCAGGCAGCAACTTCATCAGGTAGTAAATCAGCTTACCCTACTGTTCCACAGGACAGGGATGACAAGAAATATGACTCTATGGCCAAAAAAGTCTTTTCTGCATGTAGCATGGCGTTGAAATCCATCAATGCTACTTGTACGCTCGCAAGGTTCAGCCACACACTTTGGGAGTGTGCTTCATCAGTGGCTGACTGCCTCCCAGAGGGAGAAGAAAGGGAAGCGTTTCTTAACATCATTAAGGATGGTAAAGACACAATGTGCGAATCCCTTCAAACTGGCATCGATTCTGCTGACAGCATCAGCAGGGCCATGGCAGCAAGTACAACAACCCGGAGATTTGCTTGGTTGCGAAAGTCTGGGTTTGCTCCAGATGTGCAAAGCAGACTCTTGAATATGCCCTTTGACGGCTCTTCTTTGTTTGGTAAGAGGGCGGATGACAGTTTAGAAAAGCTTCAAACATCTTAGTAAATTACCCTTAGTAATACAATTTCTAAAGGGATTAACTAATGTCTATCGTCCAAGACCATTCCAAGTTCCCTTATGGGACTTAAATTTAGTCTTACATTTCCTGATGGGTACTCCTTTCGAACCACTCCACTCTTGTTCGCTAAGATTTCTCACCCATAAAACTGTCTTATTAGTGGCACTAACATCTGCTAGAAGGGTGAGTGAATTACAAGCTCTATCTTGTAAACCCCCTCATACAATTTTTCATAAAGACAAAGTTGTCCTACAGGTGAAGCCTAATTTCCTCCCAAAGGTGGTTTCTGAATTCCACATCACTCAGAAAATTACCTTACCTTCATTCTATCCTCCCCCCCATCCGGGGAAAGAGGAAGAAAGGCTACACAGGCTGGGCCCAAGGTGGGCTTTAAGCTTTTACATCAGCAGACTTGTTAGGATTAGGCAAGCAGACCAACTGTTTGTAGGTTACTCAGGGCACAAATTGGGACTACCGATAACAAAACAGACCATTTCCGGATGGATTATTTTGGCCATTCTGGAATGTTACAAACTAGCAGGGAAAGAGCCTCCTCAAAATCTTAGGGCTCATTCAACCAGGGGTATCGCAGCCTCGTCGGCCTTCCAAAGAGGGGTTCCGGTTCGAGACATATGTGCGGCTGCCACATGGTCGTCCGCACATACCTTCACAAAATTTTACAACCTGGATTCCTCCTCTAGTCAAGAGACTAGGTTTGGCAAAGCAGTATTACATTCTGTTCATTCCTAAAGAGAAACATGGCGTTTTTACTCCCACCTCCAATTACACACCACTGCTATGGGAGTCTATCAAAGATAAGGAATACCTCGGAGGACACAATCCCTTCGAAGAACTTGTTACTTCTTACCTGGTAACATTCTTTCGATGGGATGTTCCTCCGACGTATTCCTTATCGCCCCTCCCATCCATCCCCGCAGTAATACTTCCCTTGTGGTTGCAGCTTACGCTCCTTCAAGGTCAATAACCAATTCAGGCATGACTTATCTTATGCTACAAAACGGAACTGAACAACGGACGCTGCGTGTGGCTATTTATGGGCATGGTGACATCGGTGCTGATACGGTGGCTGTCGAGGGACACCAACTCGACGGACGTCGATGCGCAGCGCCCTCTTCTGCGAAAATTTTTTACGAGGCCAGCAAGCTGCAGACGAATGATCAAAGATAAGGAATACGTCTGAGGAACATCCCATCGAAAGAACGTTACCAGGTAAGAAGTAACTTGTTCTTCTGGGTCCTCTTCACCAGAAGGTCGAAGGGATGGATGGTACGCCTCTCACTTATGGACCCATCACACACTCCAGAGAGTCTCTTTTTGTGAAGGTATTACATCATACTGAAAGACTATCATTCAACATCATACGGGCTGCACATTTTCCCGTGATTTTAGGGATCTCCTGGCTTAGGAGTCACAACCCCACCATCGACTGGGCCAAGAATAAGATGGCCTTCCACTCTCCAAACTGTCGACGGAATTGTCTTTTAGACTTACCGAAAGAGACAGTAAACACCTTAACTACAACGCAGACTCCTGTCAGAGGAATCTGTTGCATCCCATCAAACCTCAGAGAGTTCGAGGAAGTATTTGTTAACAAGAATGTATTGGACTTACCCCCTCACCATCCGGAGGACTGTGCTATCGACTTGATTCCTGAGGCACTGGTACCGTTCGGACGTATGTTTGCATTGTCCCACACAGAGAAGAAAGCTTTAAGAGTCTATCTGGATGCTCATCTAGAGAACGGTTTGATTCAACCTTCCAAGTCACCAGCTGGGGCATCATTATTCTTCAATCCCAAACGTGATTCAAAAGATCTAAGACCTTTGTATTGACTATAGAGGTCTGAATACGGTTACCATCAGGGACAGGTACCCTATGCCTCTCATCCCGGACATACTTGAAGCCATCCAGGGAGCCACTTTATTTACCAAACACTACCTGCGGAGCGCATACCATCTGCTCCACATACGAAGTGGGGATGAGTGGAAGACGGCCTTCCGGACTCCTTACGGTCTCTATGAATACAAGGTTATGCCTTTTGGGCCAGCTAATGCGGCCGCTATATTTCAGTGATTTTATGGACCGCATATTCTCTGATTGCCTGTTTTTGTTCACTATTGTGTACTTGGATGACATCTTAATTTTCTCTCACAATAACACACAAAACATCTCCGAACTGTCCTGCATCGTCTACAGACCCATAAGCTGCTGGTCAAACCAGAAAAGTGCTTGTTTGAAGTAACCACAGTACCTTACTTAGGCTTTATATTGTCCGATCAAGGCATTAGGATGGACCCAAAGAAAGTATCAGCCATCCTAGCATGGCCTACCCTGACCACAGTGAAGGAGATCCAGAAATTTCTAGGATTGTCCAACTATTACTGTAAATTCATCGCTAACCTTTCGGAGGTGGTATTACCAATCACAGCACTACTTAAGAAGGAAGCATTACCCTTCAAATGGACTGAACAAGCCGAGGAAGCCTTTGGTCATCTCAAGACCCTGTTTTGTTCAGCACCCATCCTCTGTCAGCCGGATCAAACCAGTCCCTTTATAATTGAAGCAGATGCTTCCACAGGGGCAGTGGGTGCCACGTTGTTACAAGAAAAGGACGGAGTGGAACACCCCATTGCCTACCTATCCAAATCCCTCTCTGCCAGTCACCGTAATTACTCTGTGATAGAGAAGGAACTGTTGGCAATAAAGACCGCTTGTGAGGTGTGGAGACATCTTTTACAATGTGGCGATCTTCCTTTTACAATTCGCACGGACCACAAAAACCTGAAGGTGTTTCGCAGCATGGAATGCGTAAATTCTCGACAGGCCAGATGGGCACACTTCTTCTACAAATACGATTTCATTATAACCTACATACCTGGCAGCCAGAACATTCGGCAGATGCCCTATCTCATAGGTGTTCCACAGACCTGTGTCCCGAACAACACACAGAATCCATGTTTCAGAGGAATCGAATTGTCAGTCATCTGACCACGTTTCTACAGGACATCAAGAAGGCGACAGTATTGTCTCCTACAACCATGTTATACCGCTTTGAACGTTGCAGAGTCGAACACAAAGATGGGATGCTGTTCGTTCACCAGAAGCTCTTTGTGCCCAATAACAAAGAGTGTTGAGCTGGTGCTATGACCACCCCACCGCAAGACACCGCGGTATCAAAGGCACGACTGAACTGGTATCTCGCAGTTCCTTTTGGCCTACACCACTTGCTGATGTGGAAAGCTATTGTCGATCCTATTGGTATGTTCTAGAAGCAAAGCTTGCACTCAAAGACCCCCTGTCTGTTGGAACAGATCCCTATACCCACCAAACCGTGGTCTCAAATCTTTAGAGACTTTATCGTTGATCTTCCTGTTTCCCAAGGAAGGTCTTGCATAATGTTTACGATAGATTCATTTGCTAAACTGGCCCATTTTTCCCCTCTGTCGGTGTTCCATCGGCATCTGCTATGTCTGAAGTTTTCATAAGAGACATCTTCCGTCTACATGGATTACCGGACAAGATCGTCTCTGATCGAGGTTGTCAATACACCTCCAGGTTTTGGAAAGCACTATGTGCAAGTTGGGTATCGAAAGGGCTCTATCTTTGGGGTTTCACCCACAAACAAATGGACAGACCGAGCGCCTCAACGCAACACTCGAGCAATACCTGAGGTGTTGCATCAATCAGCATCAGGACAACTGGTTTCCCTTTTACCTACAGCCGAATACGCTTATAAGAACTCTGAATCAGTCCATTCTACTGTACCTATGGGCAACGTCCCCATAGTCTGTTTCCAACTTCACATCTCCCCACCAATATACCATCAATTGAGTCCACACTGGCAGACATCGCTACCGCACACAACACAGCTAAGAAGAGCTTGTTGGAAGCGTGCAGCCGGTACAAGACTCGGGCAGATCGTCACTACACACCTGGTCCCGAGTGGAATTCGGGTTCAAAGGTTTGGCTATCCACAAGATACCTGCCACGTTGGGTATATCGTTCTAAACTATCTCCCCGGTATTTGGGGCCATATGAGATCATGGCCAAGGTTAACCCAGTGGTTTATCATCTTAAGTTCCCCAAAAGTCTCTCACGCATTCATCCTGTATTTCACTCATCCCTTTTGCGCCCTGTAGAGAAAGGCTCTAAAACCCAACTGGCCCGCAAAATTCACTGTCCAACTATACCCACTCCTGAGGAATATGAGGTGTCCCTCATCCGTGACTCCCGTTATAGGAGGGGACAACTGGAATATTTAGTGAGTTGCAAGGGCTTCCCTTCTTCGGAGGCTTCCTGGGAACCTTGGTCCTATGTCCATGTGTTCAAACTGGTCCGTCTGGTTCCCCAGGCACACCGGGGGAAACCTGGAGGGGTCCGCTTTGGCAGGGGGCATATTGTGATGTGCCGCATAGGCAGGCGCCTGTGGAACCGCTGGCGTTTGAGCGGCCATTGATTGTGCCGCTAGTTTTCGGGCCTTGTCCTGCAACGGTCTAGTTGATTGCAAGATGGCCGCCGCCAAAATGTACTTGTTTCCTTTCCTCCCGGCGGCTGGCGTGTTGCAACCCTTACTACATCGGTAGTTTTTCTCTTTGGGTTTATGCGCTCATGTTCCTTTCATTTGTACACACCGTAAGACTCTTTTGTTGTGCTCTCTCTTCTCCGCGTCTCACCCACGGTCACTTCCCTTTGTTCTGTGCTGCGTCTTTCGGCACCTCTCCCTCTCGGCTCCTGCGTTCTTACGTGGCTCTCTCTTCCCCGCTCCCTCTCATATCTGGGTCTCCCTGCCTACCTGTGCTTCTGCGCTCTCCTTGATTCTTCTACTCCTCGCTCTGTTCGCCCGCAGGTGCTTCTCCTCTGCCTTATCTCCACCGGAGACCATTTGCTCATGCCTGCTCCTTTCTTACTGTGGTCTGGGTTTCTCCCCGCTTGGGCTACATCCGCTGAAACTTCCACGAAGTTCATTTCTACTCACCTTACCTCCCTACCAGGAACCCATATTCCACCGGAGCAGTCTGTTTGTGGGTCTGCTTCTGCCTGCCAATTTTTCTGATTCCTGTGGATTCTTGGAATACTAGGAGCTGGATACGAAACCCTCTCCAATCTAGCTCAGGGTTTTTTTTCTGTGCCATCCGGCTTTTTCCCCTCAACTGGGCTGTCCTGGGAGGGGCCATCTGGCTGCTTCATTCCTAGCATCCACAGTGGCTTCCTCTCGTGGCAGGCCATATCTGCATTAAAAAAAGGGAAGTCTGTGGAAGAAGAAAAAGAAGAAGGCCCAACAAGAAGACCTCTGCTCAGGTGAGGAGGGGGGGTGTTTGGGGAAACCAAGGAGGAAGTCTATCCAAGTGACACCTTCTTCCATCCTTGCTGCACAGCCTGTTGCAGTAATTTTTGTTCAGTGTCCTCAGATGATGCTCGGGCCCACTCCTCCTTTGAAGTTCCTGACTCAATGTGTGCAATGATGCATCACTTTGGTTCTGGTCTTGTTCCTCGTCATGCTACGGCAGTCTGGAGAAACAATCCGCAATGATATTAATTTTTCCTGGCATATACACTACTCTTATGTTGAATTGTATTATATCAAGGATCCACCTGTGTATTCTGGGGGAAATTAATTGGGGATTTTTAGAATTTAAGATATGTATCAGCGGCTTGTGATCTGTTCTGACAGTTACTGGAAGGTCCCACATCAAATCTCTAAAATGGTCTAGAATCCACTTGACTCCTAAATTTCTTTCTCTATGGTAGAATAATTCAACTCTGCCGTCTTTAGTACCCGTGAAGCAAAAGCAATCGGTACTATGCCATTCTCTTGAACTTGTTCTAGTACTCCGCCCAAACCAATATTACTGGCATCTACGGTGATGATGTTGGAGGCTGTATTACTGAACATTCTGAGAGTTGGCACTTCATTTATAATCTTTTTTATGTTCTCCAGTTCTTCTTGGCATTCTTCAGACCACACAAATCTTGACGCATTTTCATAAGTGCCCTCATGTGCGGTGTTCTGTCTGTAAAATGTGGTACAAATTTCGAATAATATTCTGCCAATCCCAAAAACTGCGTAATTGGAGCTGGCATATTTGATATTGTTTCAACTAAATTATTTTTCAAAGGGATTGTGTCCTCCGATGTATTCCTTATCTTAGATATCTCTTTCCAGCTTTGCTGGCCTCGGAAAATTTTTCTCTAGAGAGCGCTGCGCTTCGACGTCCGCCGAGTCGATGTCCCTCGACAGCCGCCGTATCGACGTTGACGTCATCCTGCCTATAAAGGCCGCGCGCAGCGTCCGTTGCTCAGTTCCGTTTTTCCGCGCTTACTCAGTGCCTCGGAATATCGTTGCTCAGTTTCGTAGAGAATTTATCCTATTTCCTCGAGATATTCGATCCATACTCGATGGCTTCCTCGTCGGAACCGACGACCCCTCGGTCCGGCTTAAAAAAATGCCGAGACTGTGGGAAAAAGATGTCGCTGACTGACCCTCACAGAGTTTGTCTGTGGTGTTTGGGAGCTGAACACCATTGTTCGGAGTGCGAGGACTGTATGTCCATGACAGCTAAGGCCCTGAAGGAGCGTAGGGGGAAGCTGGAAAAAGGTAAGACTTCAAAAGCTTCTTCTTCTTCCGCGACGAAGTCGAGACATTCGTCTCCTCGTCACCATTCGCGCTCCAGGTCTCGGAGTGGGTCCCATCACTCCTCGAGATCGAAGCACTCGAAGAGGAGACGTCGAAGATCCCCTTCTCCGTCCTCCTCTTCCTCTGTTTCTCCTAAGAGAATCCCTTGCCCCACGAAACATAGTTCCCAGGCTGAATGGGAGGAATTCCGCAAAAATATGATGAGCGTCTTCGAGAAAGCGGCCTCGACCCCCTCGAAGACTGCCGAGAGCGATGCTCTGGTCGAAAGACCCGAAGGTCAAAAACGCCGCGACTCGCAGTACCCGGCGAAGGAAGCTTCTCGAGCGCGTCACGAACCCTCGAGTAAAGCTATGATCTCGAAACCTTCTTCGAAGGTTCCGTCGACACCGTCAACGAAGGTTCCGTCGACGCCGAGGTCGGTGTCTTCGACGCCGTTGTCGAAGGGACCTTCGACACACGGGTCTGTTGAATCGACGCCATCTTCGACACCGGCGTCGACGCCAAGGAAAGTCACGGTTGCGGCGCACCCAGTGGCTATCCCCAGGTCCTCGATGGCGTCGAGATTGTCGACTTCCTCGAGCAGAATCCCAATTCTATCGAGGACCTCGAGGCCTCCGCCTTTGTTTTCGACGCCACGCTCGAAGCCTTCGACGTCGGCATCAAGGCCATCAACGTTTTCGAGGCCGATTACAACAAGTTTGGCACCCTCTGCCTTGGAGATGGGTTTCACACCCTTTGTGAGTTCAGACCAATTGAGAAATATGTCCTCAATTATGGAAGAGGGAGAACTATCTGACCAAGAAGAGACATTTGAGTTGCAGGGACCTGCAACCCCAGTTCAAGAGGTGTTATCCTCAGAAGAACGCAGGTTAAAGGATCTCCATGATTCCTTACATGAGGCAAGTGGGTTAGACACTTCCCCTGAGGTGGAGTTCGCTAGGCCAGACCCGGGGGAGCATGCTGAAACCCCCTATAGAGCCTTAATGGCCAGGATCACAGAATTTATGGGGTGGTCAACACCTTCACAGGCTTTCCAACAAGATGACCTCACAGATATTCTTGATAAAGGGCCACAGGAGGATCCTGTAGTGCCTTTTCATAAAGCTCTTCAAAGGAAAATCATGACGAACTGGGAAACCCCAGATGTCGTCCCGGCAGTAAATAAAAAACTGTCTACTAAATACAGGGTATCTTCTGCAGACCCAGAGTTTTTGTCAAAACACCCATCCCCAGAAAGTCTGGTGGTACAGGCAGCATCTTCTACTGACATCAAGACTGCTTACCCTACCGTCCCACAGGACAGGGACGATAAGAAATATGATGCCATGGCAAAGAAAGTTTTTTCGCCATGTAGCATGGCGTTAAAATCTATTAATGCTACTTGCACCCTTGCTAGATTCAGCCATACACTTTTGGAGTGTGCTTCTACAGCAGCTGACTGCATCCCGGAGGGAGAAGAAAGGGAGGCGTTCCTAAATATCATACAGGACGGTAAAGACGCTATGTGCGAATCCCTCCAGACGGGCATTGATTCGGCTGACAGTATCAGCAGAGCAATGGCGGCAAGTACAACAACCAAGAGATTCGCTTGGTTGAGAAAGTCTGGTTTTGCCCCAGATGTGCAAGCCAGGCTCTTGAACATGCCATTCGATGGCTCTTCTTTGTTTGGGAAAAAGGCGGATGACAGTTTAGAAAAACTGCAAACATCAAAGGCAGCAGCAAAATCCCTAGGCGCTGCAATCCGACAGACACCTTTTCGTCCCACAGGAACCTCTGCGAGCGGCAAGTCCTTTCGCTTCTACTCCGCATTTGGAAGAGGTAGAGGACGACCGGCTCAAAGGGGACAAAGAAGAACTACCCGAGGTGGACGGGATAGATATTCAAAAGCCGCAGCAACAGCAGGTGCCTCTTTACCATCGGCATCTGCAACAGCCGCCCCAAAACCACTCTGAGGACTTCTCTCACAAGACACCTGTAGGAGGCAGGTTAACTCAACATCTGGCGGAATGGCAGGCTATCACGTCAGATGCTTGGGCATTGGAGACAGTTGCACAAGGTTACTGCCTGCCTCTCCTACGCATACCTCAGAGTCATCCACCGGGGATCAGCTCTCAAAAAACTCCATATCCGCTCCTCTTGCAGGAAATTTTAGACCTGCTAGAGAAAGGTGCCATAGAACCGGTACCTGTAGCGGAGAGGAACAAGGGCTGGTACTCCCCTTACTTTCTCATTCCAAAGAAAGACGGAGGACTGAGACCCATCTTGGACTTGCGAGAATTGAACAAATTCCTCAGGAAAGTCAAATTCAAGATGGTAACTCTTTCTCAGATCCTTCGGGCCCTTCAGTTCCAGGACTGGTTGGTATCTCTGGACCTTCAGGATGCTTATTTCCATGTGCCTATCCATCTCAAACACAGGAAATACCTGAGGTTCGCAATTGGCAACTCTCATTATCAATTTCGAGTGCTGCCATTTGGGCTGACCTCCGCCCCGAGGATCTTCCCCAAGTTAATGTCGGTAGTGGCTGCAAGTCTAAGGAGGGAAGGGATTCATGTCTACCCCTACCTGGACAATTGGTTGATCAGGGCTGTATCTTCGGAACAAGCTCAGATCCAGCTAAATCACGTTTGCCACTCCCTTCACAGACTGGGCTTCTCCCTCAATTTAAAGAAGTCACAAATGATACCATCGCAGAGACTCCAGTTCATCGGAGCGATCCTGGACACTTCCCTGGGAAAAGCCTCGCCACCAGAGGTGAGGGCTCAAGATATTCTACAGATGGTTACCAAGTTCCAAAATGCCCAATGTCTCCCAGCCTTCGACTTTTTGAGGTTGCTAGGCCTCATGGCATCCTGCATTTTCCTAGTGCCAGAGGCTCGCCTGAGAATGAGATCCCTCCAGTGGGCACTGAGAACTCAGTGATCACAATTCTCAGGAAGAATGACAGATCTTCTTCAGGTTCCCGACAGGGTGGCTCGAGACCTTCAGTGGTGGGCCTGTCAGGAGAACATTCTAAAAGGAGAACAGTTTTGGCAACCCTGGCCGGAGATAACAGTAATCAGGGATGCCTCACTCACGGGGTGGGGAGCCCACGCCAACGACTTGACCATCAGCGGTTGTTGGTCTCCATCGGAGTCCAGACTACATATCAACCTGTTAGAGCTGAGGGCCATCAGACTTGCGCTGAAGGCGTTCCTGCCATCTGTACAAGGGAAGAATGTCCTGATAATGACGGACAACACAGTGGCCATGCATTACCTCAACAAAAGAGGAGGCCTAGGATCACTACCTCTGTGCAGAGAGGCGATGCAGCTCTGGTTTTGGGCAATCCAAGAAGGAATCTCTCTATCGGCAGTTCACCTAGCCGGAGAGAAGAACTTGACAGCGGACGCTCTGAGCAGGCAGAGCACAGTCTCCCACGAGTGGGAACTAGCTCATGAAGTCCTTCAAGAGATCTTCGGCCTTTGGGGAACCCCTCAGGTGGATCTGTTCGCCACCAGTGTCAACAGGAAGTGCGATCTGTTCTGTTCAAGGGAATTTCCCCCGAGTGGAGCTCTGGGAGACGCGTTCATAGTGGACTGGGAGTTTCCGCTTCTGTACGCGTTCCCACCGGTTCCTGTCATTCCTCAAATGATCAGGAGGTTGAGAAGATTCCGGAAAACCATGATCCTAATTGCCCCGGATTGGGCCAGGAGAACCTGGTACCTGGACCTTCTAGACTTGCCATCTGCCCTCCAATTCGACTTCCACTCAAAGAGAATCTACTCTCACAGAAGGGAGGTCAGGTTCTCCATCCAGACATCAAAACCCTCAACCTTCACGCTTGGCTTCTGAAAGGTTGAGGTACAAGGATTGGGACCTCCCTGATGATGTTATGGAGGTGTTGCTTTCGGCAAGGAGGCCAGCAACAAAGTGTTCATACCGCTGTCGTTGGAACAGATTTTGCAGCTGGTGTAGAGAAAAGAATATCGACCCCTTTTCATGTGGTACACCAATGGTTTTGTCCTTCCTACTCTATTTGGCGAATTCAGGCCTTCAAGTTGGCACCATTAAGGGCTATCTCGCAGCGCTATCCATCTTTAAGCGCACTGCGGAAGAACCATCCTATTTCAAGTTACCCTTGGTAATACAGTTTCTAGAGGGGTTAACTAACGTTTATCCCCCAAGACCATTCCAGGTTCCCCTATGGGATTTAAACTTAGCCTTAACTTTTCTGATGGGCACACCTTTCGAACCACTCCATTCTTGTTCGTTAAGATTTCTTACCCTTAAACTGTTATATTAATAGCACTTACATCTACTAGAAGGGTGAGCGAGTTACAAGCTCTTTCTTGTAAACCCCCTCATACAATCTTTCACAAAGACAAAGCTGTCCTGCAAGTGTAGCCTAATTTCCTCCCAAAGGTGGTTTCTGAATTCCATATCACTCAGAAGATTACCCTTCCATCTTTCTATCCTCCTCATCCGGGGAAAGAGGAAGAGAGGTTACACAGGCTGGACTCAAGAAGGGCTTTAAGTTTTTACATCAGTAGACTGGCTAGGATAAGACAAGCAGACCAACTGTTTGTAGGCTACGCAGGTCACAAGCTGGGGTTACCGATAACTAAGCAGACCATTTCCAGATGGATCATTCTAGCCATTTTGGAATGTTATAAACTGGCAGGAAAAGAGCCCCCTCAAAATCTTAGGGCTCATTCGACCAGAGGTATCGCAGCTTCATCGGCCCTCAAAAGAGGAGTGCCGGTTAAAGACATATGTGTAGCTGCCACATGGTCATCCGTCCATACCTTTACACGGCTTTACAACTTGGATTCCTCCTCCAGTCAAGAGACTAGGTTTGGAAGGGCAGTATTGCACTCTATTCATCAATAAAAGGAAGCATGAAGTCAGTACTCCCACCTCCAATAACAGAATACTGCTATGGGAGCCTATCTAAGATAAGGAATACGTCAGAGGACACAATCCCTTCGAAGAACAAGTTACTTCTTACCTTGTAACGTTCTTTCGATGGGATGTTCCTCCGACATATTCCTTATCGACCCTCCCATCCATCCCCGCAGTACTACTTCCCTTGTTGTTGCAGCTTACGCTCCTTCAGGGTGATTAGTCTAGTCCAGAAAGAATAATTGTGGGCTACAAAACGGAACTGAGCAATGGACGCTGCGCGCGGCCTTTATAGGCAGGATGACGTCGACGTCGATACGACGGCTGTCGAGGGACATCGACTTGGCGGACGTCGACGCGCAGCGCATTCTAGAGAAAAATTTTACGAGGCCAGCAAAGCTGGAAAGAGATATCTAAGATAAGGAATACGTCGGAGGAACATCCCATCGAAGGAACGTTACAAGGTAAGAAGTAACTTGTTCTTCTGACTGATTCCTTCAGAGTTGATGGTATGCCCTAAATATGTTACTTCTTTCACTTTCATTCTGCATTTATCAATTGTCAGGGTAAGTTCCTTTTCCTGTATAACTTGTAAAACTCCTAACAGCTTGGCGTTGTGTTCATCCTCCATCATGGTTGCAATTAAAATGTCATCCTGGAAATAGTATACACCATCGAAACTACCAAAAAGCTGTTGCACCAATCTTTGAAAGACTGCTGCAGCAGATGCTAGACCAAATGGCATGCGTTGGTATCTGAACGCTCCAAGAGGAGTGACAAATGAAGTTAAATGCTTTGAGCTTTCATCTAAAGCCACTTGATGATATGCTGATGACAAGTCAGCATGGTAAAGTATTTGGCAGGCTTCATGGTCGTTAACATTTCATTTATATTTCGCTTGGGGTGTCTGTCTATCCACATATTGGTGTTAAGGTCTCTAAGGTCGACACACATCCTTATGGAATTGTCTGGTTTGCGTATCACAATGGGCGATAGCCATTCAGAGGACTCAATGGGTTTGATGATGTTCTGTTCAGACAGCTTTGTTAATTCTTTCTGTAATGCTTATCTTGTGCCAACATGAATGTTTCTCACTCTATGTGCAATTGGTTTAGCGCCTCTCTTCCACACAATTCTGTGTTTGAAACACCTAAGCATCCCAATATTCTCATTGAACATCAAAGGAAATGTTTGTGCTAAACCTTCGTTGGAGTTAAAGTCTTAACTAAGCACACATAGTATTGGGGTTGCTTCACCTGGGTGTATCTTTATTCAGAGAGCTGCCGGTTCCTCCCATCCTACCACAGCGGATCCATTCTCTGACACATACAATTTGCAGTACGTTTCTCTACCTTTGAAGTTGAGATGGACCCACTTGTATCCCCTGATGTTTACCATACCCTGGGGCTCTGATGTTGGTTATTCTCAAATCTTCATGCCATCCATTCAACTCTTTTACGTAGGTGTGAACATCCACCATTGTGTAGGGGGACCCTATGTATACCATCACGTGTATGGGTGTCGAATCGGCTTTCATGCAATCCCATGGACCTCTCTTTCCATTCTGAGCGTATTGTCAATATTTGAACTTCTTGTTCTTTTCTGCAACTTGATATGGATAACAGACTACTTGTGCCACCTATTTCTTCCAAGGCTTTGATGTTGACATTACTTGGGCGGTTGCCATCCTTTTTTGTTCTGCTCTTAGGGGCCATCCTTCCCCTGCCTCTGCTGTTTTTGCATACTCTTCCATAATGCCCTATGTTACCACATTTGAAACACTCTGCTGCATTTGCTGGACATTCTCTTTCGCAGTTGGGATGTTTGCATCAACCACCTTTGTAACACCTCCATTGCGTTTTGTTAAACTGGGAGGAGGAAGTATTGGCCTCTCTCTCTCTCATCTGCCTTTATCTCTAGGGTTCATCTTAGAAGCCACTGTGGACATTTCCCTTATCAATGCCACTATAGTATCCTCATTGTATTCTTCTACTTCTACTTGCATGTTAATTCCTGTTTGGTCTGTACAGCCTTCATGCATTTATCACCTAATTCTATTATCCTGGCAATCTGCACTAGTTGGTCTCTTAGGTAGTCATCCTCAATACCAGTGAATTTGCACGTTGCCAGTAATCCCCTTAAAGCTGCAATATAAGTATCCACTATTCTTCTTTATTTTGTTTCCTAGAAAAGAAGTGATATCTCTCTAGGACCATGTTTTTTTGGTTCCCAAAGTGTGTAGTAAGCTTTTGGAGAGCAGTTTTGTATCATCTATTGCCACTGGTACCAGTGGAATCGCCTGCTCCGTCGTCATTACTAGCTTGGTTAGGTAGTATGCAGAAAATTCAGAGTGCTTCAGCTCCTGTGCAATTTAGTAGCTTAGCAGCTTTAAAGTCATCATCGAACTTTGCTCCACCAATGGCTCGTAAGTATACTTGAAATGTGTCCACCCATTGTTCCCAAGGTGTAGTGAGGCTGCCAGGATTAGGGAGGAAAGGACAAGGAGCAGAAGTATTTTGCATTGATTTTCCTAGTGTTCCTTAAATATATATATATTTTTTAACTGTTTATTGATTTTCAACACTTAAAAAATAAACATCAACAACAATAACAAACATCACACTATAACTGGCACTTCGTGTTGGGATCCGCATTCCATCCTCTGTCTCTTGGTGCATCGGCTTGGCTCTCTCCTTGACTGTCTTTCATGTTCAGTGTTGGTCATCCCTGGCTCCCGCTTTT
Organism: Ambystoma mexicanum; assembly: GCF_040938575.1. Taxonomy (NCBI): domain Eukaryota; kingdom Metazoa; phylum Chordata; class Amphibia; order Caudata; family Ambystomatidae; genus Ambystoma; species Ambystoma mexicanum. The sequence continues at coordinate 315,541,978 of NC_090929.1, forward strand.
GGCCCTTTGTAGCATGTCCACAGCCCCCTCCGAGTTCCCTCGCTCACTTTGACACCAGGAATTCAATCCTCCTCCAGCCCGCTAGGGCCTGCCGTGTCTTGTCCTTCTGTGCAGTGAAACAGGTCCTGTATAAGAGAGTTAAATTCAAGTAGTTTGGCCCCACTCTCCCCCTCTCCTCTCTCGCGGCTCCGGTCCACACTGATGTTTCCGCTATTGTCCATTTTCTCAGGTCTGCCCACCACCTTTCTGCTGATGGCCCTATGCTCGAGTTCCATGCCATCGATATGCAGCGTTTCACCAGAATACACATTAAGTCTTTCATTTTCCGCTATGTGTGTCTGTTGTTTGCCCCCCCTCGGGAACAGCCCCAGGAGGTAAGATTCCGGCGACCACGCTTGCATTTGTATCCCTCCTGCCTCTGCCCTTGTTTTCACTGTGTCCCAAAAGTTTAGTATCACCGGGCAGGACCAGAACATATGTAGCATATCCGCCTGCTCCGCCGCACAGCGTGGGTAGGTTCGGGTTTGTTTGTGTCCCATGTACGACATTCTCTTGGGTGTGAGGTACGCTCTATGCATGAGGTACAGCTGCATTTGCTTGAATCTTGCATTTCTGGAGACTTTTTTCACACTCTGAAGTGTCCTGCTCCACTCCCCATCAGTGAAGGTCTTGTGGAGTTCCTCCTCCCATCTGGCTCTTCCTGGCAACACCCTTTCATTATTGCTACGCAGGAGCTGTTCATAGAGTCTGGATATCGTGTGTCCTCCCTCCGACACATCGTACCATGCGTCCAGTACTCCCTCGCTGTCTCCTTCTCCCGGCAATGTCTTCCACCTTTTCTTGATCCTTTGTACCATACCATTGTACAATAGGAATTGTCCGCTGTGCACTCCCTGTTCATCTATCAAGATCTGAAAATCCACCCACTGCCCTTCTTTCCACAAGTCTCCAGTCCGTGCGACTCGCTTGTCTTCCCACTGCGTGCGGTAGATGGTCAGGGACGCTGCGTGGGTGTCGACTAGCCATGCGATGGGGATCTCACTCTCCCTGCATCTTCCACGCTCTCCTCCACAGAGTCAAGCCCAGCTGGACAATAGTTGTGAGTGGTTTAGCTAGAGCCTTGTCCAGCCATGGGAGTTCCCTCATGTAGTAATGACGTATTGCTGGCTGAAAGAGCAGTGTATCTATAGATGTGTCATCCCCCAACCATTTCACAACGAACTGAAGTTGTCCCGCCAGGTAGTAGCGTTCAAAGTCTGGTAGCTTGATCCCCCGCATTCGTAATCCATCTGTAGTGTGTTCAGCGCGATCCTGTTCCCCCCCCCACTCCTCCCCCCGGCCCCATAGGAACTCTCTCGCCAGTGTGTGTACCCGTCTGAAGATGGGCTTGGGAATGTTTTAAATGTATTATTTCTTCTGGATAACTTTGTCTATTCTGTAATTGAGGTGTAGTTTTTCATTTAATGAGTCTCTACAGTTTAATGTCTCTCGATCTCAAGTGTTGTTGTGTGGATATTAGCAGGTAGTTTGCCGCATGTTGTGAGATATTGTGAGGTTCTTTATGTTGATAGAGCAGTCTCTGCTCCCCGTATTGAGCGTTACTATGATGATGCGGGTAAACAAAATGCCTGCCGCACATTGCACAGCATTATGGAAGCTCTCTGTTTGCTCCGTGGATGGGTTGTTATGACAGCGGTTAATCTAAGAGGGTCGTGTCACGTTTCGGGACGTATTAGGGTCCCTTCCTCTAACTTCGCCAGGCAAGCGCTGCCAATAACTTGACAGATGCAGCTTCAGTGCGGCACTGTATGTGCCCTGTTTTCTCCCTTTTTTAAAGCACTTGCCTTCAATGTGTGGCGCTGGTTTCATTCGCTGACTTTCATTGTGGTCGACTCTTCTCCCTTTTTCTTCTTGAACGTGTCTGGCAGCTGCTTGGGTCCCTGCACTTGGCTACTTGCCGCCAATTGTTACGCAGAAGTGCACATTAAGCAGTATAATTTTAGCACTATACTTTATTAAGAGAGTCCCCATGAAGCAGTGAGGTCTGTCCACAAAGGCATCATCTTTTCATCTGACTCCGGCGTTGTTCTCGAACTCTAGGGAGGTTCGGGAACGACACTAGAGCATATATACAACACGCTACACATCTTAATAATATAATGGTGTTACAATATCACCTTTGCACATAGACAATTTCTGTCTTCTCTGGCTGAAATATTTCAATAGGCTCTTACAGAAACCACGCTGCCCAAGCACAAGGTTTCCCATGAGCCAAGCGCACTGTGACATTGTGCCGCGTAGATGTTAAAGCTAATCTACGCTTCTATGGCTTCAATTCACACGCTGTTGGATTGGCACTGGATATGGCATGGCCCTCGGAAGAAGTAGTTGTGAGAACTAGGTTCAATTACCACCTTCCGCCAATGCCATTTTGGAATTGACCTTGTATTTTTGTGTGGCAGAAAGGATGCTTGTCCTCCCCTCTCCAAGGAGGCTACCAACTTATCCAAGCGCACCCTGACCTTTTATCCTTGCCAGATAAAATTTGTTATGATGAACTTCAGCGATTTAAAGCATTTGGCAGGGGTCACTATGGGTACATTAGGGAATGTATAGAGTGATCTCTGCAATATTACCATTTTAATCACTGATATTCAACCAAAGAGGGACAAAGGTAGGTTCATCCACCTCTGCAGAATTGTCTCAGGGTGCTCCAACCTCATCCGATAATTTGTTTGGTATAGCACTTCTAGTGGCCTAGCCACCACCACTCTGATATATTGAGTAGAATCGGAGTGCCATTGAAAGCCAAACTCTTCCTGGAACCTCCCAGTCCAATCAGTCAAAGGAAACAGCATCAATTTAGACAGGTTTATTTTGAGCCCTGGGAAGCTACCAAAAGCAAGATATCCCTCATGGTTGGTGCCAGGTTCACTACAGGATCCGTAATAAACAGGATTAAATCATCCGCATGAAGTGAAATCACAAGTTTGTATTTGAACAGTTGCACTGCTCTGCCAATGTGTCTAGAATGGACCAATTCTGTGAGGGGTTCCACAACGAGTGCAAACAGCAGGGGAGCTAGCAGACACCCTTGCCATGTTCCCCTACCCATCACAATGGGGGAAGAGAGCCTCCCATGCATCCAGAGTCGTACCACAGGGCCTACATACAACAGGGCAGCCAATCTCATGAAGTCCTCTCCCAACCCCACGTGCCTCAAGACAGTGAAGAGAAATGCCCACTCAATGGAGTTGAACGACTTCTCTGCATCAAGAATGGCTGCTAGCACTGAGGATTTCTGCTCCAGGACCGAGATGAGGCTGAATAACCTACGTAGCCCGTAAAATGTGGACCTCCCTAGAATAAACCCAGCTTGATCGGCCAGCACACATCTGGACATCATCGGGGCAAGCCTGTTAGCCAGCGCCCTGGCTAGAATTTTACTGTCCAGGTTTATCAAGGAAATCAGGCGATAGTAAGAGTAGTTCTCTGCACCTTTCCCTGGTTTCAGAAGTAGGGCCACCCCCAATTCTGCATTGACTCGGGCAGCATGCCATCTTGTAGCACCTTGTGATACATGTGAAGCATGTGAGGATCCAGAATATCTGCATAGACTTTATAAAAATTGTCTGAGAATCCCTCTGGGCCAGCGGCTTTCCCAGCTGGATGCGCTTTCATACCCTTGTGGATCTCTTGTTCTGTTAATGGCCGACCCAACCAATCTCTTTCCTCCTGTGCAACCCAATCCAGACCCGGGTACTCATCTATCGCATACGGTCCGACATTGATCCTAGAAGAATACAAGTCTTTATAAAAATCCTCAAATGCGCCCATTATCTCCTCGTCTGTCTGCAATAACGTGCCCATCTGATCTGCAATCACTGCAATGTGTGACGTTGAATTTTCAGTATTAACCAAACGGGCTAGTAGGGTACCCGTCCTTTGACCCTCCCCATACTGCCTCATCGCTGCGTGCATATGAAGGAACCTAACCTGAAAATTAATCCAAAACAGGACTGCAAGACTTGTCCTTGGCCTCAAGCCCTGGGATCGTATCTCTCCAGCTCTGAAATCTCTCCATTGGCTCCCAGTGGATGCAAGGATTAGATTCAAAACCCTCTGCATTGTCCACAAGGCTTTCTGGGGCATGGGGCCAAAATACCTTCAGCTATCCCTCCGCAAATACCTCCCCTCTCGAGTTCTTCGCTCCTCTACCTCTAACTCCCTCAGGGTCAGTTGTTTTTCAAAAAAACAAGCTGGGGGTAGATCTCTGTCTTCGGCTGGGGCCTCCCTCTGGAACAGCCTCCCTGCCACTCTAAAACATGAGGAGAACCATCTCCGGTTCCGGAAGCACCTCAAGACCTTAATCTTTTCTTCTGCCTTCGCTCCCCCTCTCCCCTGCTGATCTGTTCCCTCTTGGCACCATGCGCCTGGCCACCCTCTGTCCTCCGGACCCAGGTACCTGCTCACCCTGCCACCCTCCCACACTGGCGCCGGGCTACCCCTTGCACGGGGGTCTGTATCTGTACCCATACAGCCACCCCTTTTTCTTCCTGCACTTATCAGACCTACCCTGTCTGCTGCCTTAAACCTGGCACTTGCAAATTGCTGGCTGCACTACCACTGTTTGTTGCCTTTATTTATTTATTATTATTTATCTGTTTCTCCTCTGCTTCGGACTTTCCACTTCTCCCCCTTCCATGCACTTTTCCCCTCCCCCTCTCCCATGCACTTGCGCGTTCTCAATGTCACTGGGCCTAGTAATATCGCTTTTTTGTTCTCCCCTGTTCCCCTCCCTTGCCTTGTGGCGCTCTGAAACACTTGTGTACGAGCGCAATAGAAATAAAATATCAATATCAACCTCCCGTTCGGCTGCGTCCCTAAACAACCTCCGTTCCTCTCGGAATTTGCCTTAAATCTTACATCTGTAAGGAACCCTGCTTCCGATTCTAACTTCCGCAGTTGGGTTTCACGAGCAGTCAACTGGGCCCTTATGGCTATGAGGACACCAGCCTCCTTGACAATGCACAAACCACTTAACACACACTTAAAGGTTTACCAAAGGGTGGAGCAGAATGTTACAGAGCCCTCATTTTCCTGAAAAAAGCAGACCATCGTGTTAGGCAGAAACCTGTGCAGTTCCCTTGGGGACCACTGCAAAATATTTAAGACTACAGGTGTTAGCAGTAAACCCACTTGGTAGCAGTCTGTACCACCCAGATTTACCTGGTAGCTGTGGCTGAGCAGTCAGACTTCCCTCAAGAAGAGTTAGGCAGTATGCAAAGTATACTCAATAGGCACTCAGATACAATAATACAAGCAAACACTGACCAGAGCTTTGGTATCAAAGTATATAATTATTTATTTATAAACACACAGTTGAAACACTCCAGCACACTTATTGTAAAATATTCTAAACACAGTTACTATTATGATATATACACCCCTTTTTCCCTTATTAGAAAATCACAGTAAGACACCACTTATTTTCATACAGAGGTGAGCGCTTAACTAGATTGCACTATACTAAGGTTGTGAAAAAGGGAGGGAAAAAGACAGAATATGCAGGATTACACCACTCTACGATTCAGGAACACTATTAGCAAGGCAGAGAGCAAAAAGTCACTGGTGAGCCAAAGTCCAAAGGCTGGGCCCACTCTTAGAGAGAGCAGAGCACAAATGCGCCCAAGATCACACAGTTACACTAGGCTTAGAAAGTCTTGCAGAGGGTTCAGAGAAGAGTTTAGAGAGGCTTAGAAAAGTTTAGCCAGGGTGTCCCAGGCTAACCCAGGTTCGAAAGCCGGGGGCTAAATCTACCCCGTACAGTCAGTTGCAAGGGAAGCCAGGCGGGACACGGTACCTTAAGTGGGAAGGATCCTTCAGCGGGGGCAGTTGTCCCTGGTAGTGGTTACAAGTTGCGGCGTCGTCCAGGGGAAGAGAAGATCTCGACGTGGAGGAAAGATGCAGGTTGTTGCACTACAAGGGCAGAAACCAGCCGCAGAGTTTTCCGGTAAAAGGTGGTACCTTTATCTCGCGGTCGTGGTAAAACGTGGTATCCCGGTTGCCGGGGTGCTTAGCACGGGCAAGGCGGCCACGAGATACATCGGGAAAGCGAAAAGACGGTGAAACTGGTTATCCCCACCAGTCAAAGGAAGAAGACTCTCCGGCGGGAGATCTCCTCTGTCGTTGGGAAAAGTGGTAAGACGTTCCAGCAGGGCTCCACCGGTCGTGGTGTCGTGGCAGGTCGGCTCAGCTTCTCCCTCGTCAGATTCTTAGGTCCTGTGGCGACTTCTGAAGTTCCAGTCCCCAAAGCCCTGCTTTTATGCAGCAAACCCCCATTCACTCAGCCTAGCTGTCACTCAAACATGCTAAGTGGTGAGCCGGCCGGCTCACCACTTGGGCCAATCAGGACGGAGTGCGACTTGAGTTGCCTAGGCAACTCAGTCTAGGGTGCCTAAATTCCCCTCCACCCCTCCTAAGTACCCCAGACATAGTGGCACCACTTTGGAGGGCTTCTGTGGAGAAGCCCGCCAAAAAGTGGAACAAAGGGCTCGACTTGGGTTGGAGTCCCAGAAGAGAACACCAACGCCATTTTAGAATCAAGTTTTGGCAAAAAATACCAACCGGAGAATTAATATTAATTAAATAAACTGGCGGTATGTTCGAGGCTACCGTAAATAATTAAATAAAGATAGTAGCCTAAAACAATGGGAAATCCCATAGGAAAATATTCGCGGTTGAATATAAAAAGTAGTATCCACTGCCACCAGCCAAAACTCGATCAGGGGGGACGGAGACGTGCCCCCTCGACTAACAGACCCTGGGGCAATCGAATTGCCCCAGCCAGTACGTCCACAATATGATGGTTTGTACTGGTTCTGTTCAGAATTTAAGACTCGTAAAGTCAATGGTGACTTTACATGCCCTGGGAGACAGTAGTCAGTCCCAGGGTATGGAGTCTATACTGGGGGGGTCACTATGACACCCCTGTGTCACTGCACTGAGGGTGCTGTGTAACACACATCACAAAAACACATGAAGCCCTATGGAGTAAAAGACCCCATAGCCCATTAAACACATCTAGATTCAAAGAAACACACTCAAATCATGCCCAAGAGTGAGGGTAAAAGAGTCTCACTCTTGGCAGGAGAAAAAAATAAACCCCAAAAATCCAGCAAAGCTGCTGGGGGACTCACTAGGTTAGGAAATTCAGCCTAAACAGAGAATTCTCCCTAACACACCGCCTCCTGTATTTCCTCCCAGAATACTATGTCTTGCAAACTCTCATTCTTGAAGAACCAGCTCCTACCCCCCCCCCTGCCACTTCCCTGGAATTTGGAGAGATGCAACAACCGGGGCATTGTCAGATAGCGTGTGCACCAAAATCTTAAACTCTGAGAACCAACCTGACCTATCCGCCAAGGCCAAAATAAAGTCCAGCCCAGAGGCCGAACTGTGCACAGAGGATCTGAATGTACACCCCCTTTCAAATGGATTGTGTCCTCCCACATATTCCTCATCTTTGATATTCGATATCAAGCTTTAGCTGCTTCGGAAAACACATTTCGGCAGAGGGCGCTGTGCGTCGATGGCGTCAGCTCAATGTCCCTCGAAGACCATCCTGCTCGAGGATGATGTCATCAAATGCATAGATAGCACGCGCAGCGCCCGTTGGCTTCAGTTCTGTTTTTTCACGAATGCTATCGCTTCGAGAAATACAGCGCGCTTCTTCACTTCGCGACAACTTCATTATTTTGAGAAATCGAGAGAAAATGTCTTCTTCGTCGACACTGACAAACCCGAAGACTGGGTTCAAAAAGTGTTGTGATTGTGGGTCGAAAAAATGTCTTTGACTGATCCTCATCGTATATGTTTATGGTGCCTTGGATTAGACCATAACACCTCGGACTGCTCCAAGTGCCAGTCGATGACAGGAAAGGCCTTGAAAGAACGGAAAGGGAAGTTAACGGTAGGTCAGAACCCCAAATATCCTACCCCAACCAAAAAACCTTCGACCGAAGAGTCAAGAGGCAACTCTCCTCGGAGGAAGAATGTTAAGCGGTCGCGAGATCAAAGAGTAGCTCCCACCACTCCTCATCATCGTCAAAAAAGTCTAAGAGGAGGCACCATAGGTCGCCTTCTTAAAATTCTTCGTCAGACGCTTCCCCTGAGAGAGTATCTTGGCCAACCAAAAGATCCACTCTGGCCGAGTGGGAGGCCTTCATAGCAGAGATGTTCAAGATATTTGAAAAACAGAAGCCTCCAAGCCATGCTCCTACCGCATCTTCGAAAGAAGCTGGGAAGGAAAGGGCTTGACCTTAGCCCTCAGATAACGAGGCTCCATTTGGCCTCTAATTTGGTACGCCAAATGTACCAGAAAGTTTTATTTCAGAGGAGTCAATGTTAAGGGACTTCTATGACAACCTGCAGACTGCCAGTGGGGTAGACACCTGAGTTAGAGTTTGGGAGACCAGAGGCTGGGAAACATGCTGATGCGTTGTACAGGCAACTCATATCTAAGGTACTAGACTATGGGGTAGAGTAGGCCCCCATTGCCATTCGAACAGGATGATCTGACAGTCATCTTGGATAAGGGTCCTCAGTCAGATCCCATAGTACCCTTTCACATTGCTCTGCAAAAAAGGGTGGTGACGAATTGGGAAACACTGGAAACCCATCCAGCTGTAAATAAGAACTTGACCAAGAAGTACTGCCCTTCCAGTAGTATAGGAATGAGAAAAATGAGCCCTCAGATAATGAGGCTCCATTTGGCCTCCAATTTGGTACGCCAAATTTACCAGAACATTTTATTTCAGAGAAGTCAAGGTTGAGGGACCTCTATGACAACCTGCAGTCTGCCAGTGGGGTAGACACCTCACCTGAGTTGGAGTTTGGGAGACCAGAGGCTGGGGAACATGCTGATGGGTCCTACAGACAACTCATAACTAAGGTAGTGGAGTAGGCCCCCATTGCCATTCGAACAGGATGATCTGATAGACATTCTGGATAAGGGTCTTCAGTCAGACCCCATATTACCTTTTCACATTGCTCTGCAAAAAAGGGTGGCAACGAATTGGGAAACACCAGAAACAAATCCGGCTGTAAATAAGAACTTGACCAAGAAGTACCGCCCTTCCAGTAGCGACTCTGACTACCTGTCAAAACACCCCAGAGAGGCTGGTGGTACAGGCAGCGACTGCAACCTCTAAGCAAGCGGTTTACCCTACCATCCCTCCAGATAGGGACGTCAAAAGAGTAGATGGATGGGCAAGGAAGGTATTTTCTGCAGGGAGTATGGCACTCAAATCTGCCAACTCCAAATATGCCCTTGCAAAATTTACGTTCACTCTATGGGACTGCATTTCCATGGCGGCAAAGCATATTCACGAAGGGGATGAAAAAGACGGGTTCTTAGCCATAGTCAGAGATGGCAAAGAAGCCATGTGTGAGTCTCTTCAGTCAGGTTTGGATTCTGCTGACAGCATAAGCAGAGCCATGGCCACTAGCACTGTTGTGCGCAGATTTGCTTGGTTGAGAAAGTCCGGGTTTGCACCGGATGTGCAATCCAGACTTCTCAACATGCCCTTTGATGGGTCTCACCTTTTTGGCAACAAGGCTGACGAGAGTCTTGAAAAGTTGCAGACCTCGAAGGCAGCAGCCAAATTTTTAGGGGCCACTATTAGGCAACCTCAGCCTTTTCGACCTAGTGGACAACCTTGGAGGGGTAGATCTTTTCGCTGCTACTCCTCAGTTGGAAGGGCGAGAGGAATGGCTAGTCAAAGGGCCCAAATAAGATTCCCTTGTGGTGGATGAAGGTGAGGTGCGAAGCCAGCTCAAGCAGGGGTGTCTTTACCATCTGCCACTGCATCAGCCACCTCAAAACCTCTATGAGGTCTTGAGTCACAGGTCACCAGTGGGGGGCAGACTGTCTTAGCATCTAGAAGAATGGCGTGACATTACTTCGAATGCTTGGGCCTTGGAAACCATAACCCACGGTTACTGCCTTCCTTTTATACATAGACCTCAGAAAGTCCACCGGGGAACCAGTCTTTGAGGGTTCCAGATCCGCTCCTTGTGCAGGAAATTTGAACCCTGCTAAAGAAAGGTGCCATAGAACAGGTGCCTGTAGTGGAGAAGAACAAGGGTTGGTATTCCCCTTATTTTCTCTTATTTTCTAATACCCAAAAAGGACGGAGGACTGAGACCCATCTTGGACTTGAGATACTTGAACAAGTTCCTCGGGAAGGACAAGTTCAAGATGGTCAACTTTCTCAGATCCTTCAGGCCCTCCAACTTTGGGATTAGATGGTGTCATTGGACCTTGAGTATGCTTTTTTTCAAGTGCCAGACCATCTCACGCAGGTGGCGGTCCTCATTATCAATTTTGAGTTCTGCCATTTGAGCTGACCTCTGTCCCAAGCGTTTTTACCAAACTGACATCTACCCTTACCAGGATGATTGGCTGATCAGGGCGTGTTCTCCCGAACAAGCCCTGGATCATCTCAGTGTCACCTGCCACTCCCTTCACAGACTGGGATTCTCCCTCAATTACAAGAAGTCCTACATGACACCTTCTCAGAAACTCCAGTTTATAAGAGCTATTCTGGATACATCCCTGGGAAAGAGCTTGCCACCCGAGGTGAGGGTTCAAGACATTCTACAGATGGTCACCAAATTTCAAAGTGCCCAGCGTCTCCCAGCCTTCTATTTTTTTGAGGTTGCTCGACCTCTTGGCATCCTGCATCTTTCTGGTGCCAGAGGTCCACCTGAGAATGAGATCCCTTCAATGAGATCCCTTCAATGGGCTCCCAGAATACAATGGTCCCAGTTCTCAGGAAAGATGTCGGACCTACTTCATGTTCCAAGCAGGGTTGTAGAGTATCTTCTGTGGTGGGCCTGAGAGGACAACATTCTGAAGGGAGAACCTGTTTGGCAACCATGGCTGGAGATAACAGTAGTGATGGACGCCTCACTCACGGGGTAGGGAGCCCACACCAAAGATCTGACAGTTAGCGGTCATTGGTCTCCATCGGAGTCCAAACTACATATCAATCTTTTGGAGCTGAAGGCAATCAGACTAGTGCTGAAGGCCCTTCTGCCCTCTGTGCAGGGAAAGAATGTCCTGATAATGACAGACAACACAGTGGCCATGTACTACCTCAACAAGAAAGGAGGTGCAGGGTCATTGTGCAGAGAGGCAATGCATGGCTGGTACTGGGCAATTTAAGAGGGAATCTCTCTATCGGCAATTCACCTTGCAGAAGAGAGAGAGAGAGAGAGAGAGGAGGGTCGGCATCTCCATCCAGAGGTCAAACACTGAACCTTCACGCTTGGTTTCTGAAAGTCTGAGAAACAAGGTTTGGGACCTCTCAGATGACGTAATGGGGATTTTACTTTCGGCCAGAAGGCCAGCAACAAAGTCTTTGTACCGTTGCTGTTGGAGGGTAAGACACACAATGTTTTATCCTTTCCACTATCTTTAGCCAATCTGGGGCTCCAGATTGGCGGCGCTGTCCATCTTTAATCACTCGTCAGAGGAATGTTCATACTTCAAAATTCTACTGGTGACACAATTTCTAAAGGGGCTCACCAACATGTCCACCCCTCCATCTCCTTTCCAGGTTCCAGTTTGGGATCATAATCTGGTTCTAAAATTCCTAATGTGTGCACCTTTTGAACCGTTACACTCATGTCCTTTAAGGTTGTTAACCTTTAAAACCATTCTATTGATAGTTCTAACATCAGCTTGTAGAGTGAGCGAGTTGCAGGCACTTTCGTCCATGCCACCCTTTACTATCTTCCATAAGGAAAGGTTTGTTCTAAGCGTTAAACCTCCATTTTTGCGCAAAATCATTTCTGATTTCCACGTAAGGCAGACAGTTGTTACATGGGTTTGAACCTCGCAGAGCTTTAAGCTTTTATATTTCTAGACTTTTTAAAACTCTGTATTGGTGATCAGCTTTTCATTGACTATACAGGCCACAAACAAGGTCAGGCTGTTACAAAAAATACCTCATTCAGGTGGATCATTATGGCGATCTCAGAATTTTAGAGGCTGGCAGGGAAGGATCCTCCTGAAGGATTATGGGCTCATTCCACTAGGGGCATGGCTACTGCTACAGCCCTGCAAAGGGGTGTACCGATAAAAAGTATTTGTGAAGCAGCAGCGTGGTCGACTATCCACACGTTCACAAAATATTACATCCTGGAATCTTCCCTCGGTCAGGATGGGGGCTTTGGAAAAGCAGTCCTGCATTTGGTTCATGAAAACCATTAAAATATAAATTCTACTCTCTCCACCAAATCAAACACTGCTTTGGGAGTCTATCAAAGATGAGGAATACGTGGGAGGACACAATCCATTCGAGGAACAAGTTACTTACCCCTGGTAACGTTCTTTCGACTGGATGTTCCTCCCACGCATTCCTCATCGTCCTCCCAACCTACCCCACAGTAGAATTTCCCATGCTATTACAGTTTTTGTTCTTTCAAGGCTTCGTACGGTCACTCCCGTGCTTTTGCAGGTATTTCTACTGTGAGTAAAAACAGAACTAAAGCCACCTGGTGCTGCGCATGCCATCATCCTCGAGACGGAGGCCTTCGAGGGACATCAAGTCGACGCCATCGACACACATCGCCCTCTGCCGAAAAAAGTTTTCCGAAGCAGCTAAAGCTGGATATCGAATATCAAAGATGAGGAATACGTGGGAGGAACATCCAGTCGAAAGAACGTTACCAGGGGAAAGTAATTTGTTCTTCAAACCCATAAACCCATGTCGATCCCTCCATATATCAACCAGCCCTTCATTTGCAAAGATCTGTTGTCACTTGCAGGAGCCCTTAGTTGCTCCCCTGCTGTGATCCCCCGACCTGTCCAGACAGTTACTCATGACCGCGTTAAAGTCCCCTGCCCAACACACGATGGCTCTTTGGACATTTCCGAAGGTGCTCCTCAATGAATTCTGGAGTCTCAATGGAGTCAGTATTAGGGCCATAGTAATTCACTAAAGTGAATACCTTCTTCTGTACCAACACCATGAGAATCAGAGCCTTCCCCTCTGTGTCCCTCACCACCTCTGTGCATCGGAACCCCAGTGTGCCCCTGATAATAATGCACCCCCCCCGGGAGTACCTAGAATAGGAGAGGTATCTGTGGCAACCCCATGCTTTGGCAAAAGCAGCTTCACCTGATGGCAAAAGGTGTGTCTCTGTTAGGCAAAGTTTGAATGCAGTACCCTCTGGGAACACTACGAACAACTATGACTACAGGTATAGGCAAACCATCCTTTGGTACAAGCTTGTACTACACAGTTGGTAGCGTGTTGAGCAGCCAGGCTTATCTCAAGAGGGTAAATGTGAGCTGTAGTGGAGTTACACAAAGATTCACAGTTACAGGTATTTACACTCAAGGTTTCTTCCATAAACAATGGAAAATGTATTTATCAGTCAGTTATAAAGCCTTCTTCAGAAGGGAGCAATGGAATAGTAACACACAAATATACTTCAATACTGTACACATTGAGTTTCTGGATCAGACAAGGCACTTTTGGGATGGCCCACAAACACAACCTACACCCACAGGTGGCTTTAGTAACAAGGGTGCTGGGGACATTAATACCTTACTGTTGGCATTCAGAATACTCTTTACAAATAAAGTACAATGCAAAGGTTATTAGAACACAAGAATTTACAAATATTCGTAAGCAGGGCAAATACTTTCAGATAGCACTCAGAAGAGTCATTCGATTCAATAGGCTAAGCCAAAGTCAATAGGCCAAAGTCTTTGTATAGGATACACTTCAGGTAAGTAAATGGAAAAGTCTTTGCACAAGTTCTTAGGAGTGTTTGATAAAAAGAAGAACCAAATGTAGGGCCACAAGCTGATTAGACTTGTGAGTTGTAGAACTTACAAGCACTTCTACAGTAAGAGGTAAGTTCTCTTAGGCTAGTTTTACAGTACCTTAGTAAAGAAGAAAACGATGAAGCTGAAGACTTCTGTTCCTGTACAGCTCTGCAGATCTCACTGGGCCTCAGTCGCGGGGACAAGAGGGAGCATGTCGGGGGACTCCTGCACTGTATTGGCACCGTCAAAGCTGGCAACAGGCAAACTTGACTTTCAGTGGCTGTTTCGTGTTTCAGCTCCTTGTGGTACAGTAAATAGCAATAAGCGCGCAGTTCCTCGCTGTCAAGGTGGACTTTCCTCACATCTGAGGTCCCGCACTCAACTGAGGGGGGGTAAGGCTTAGTCAGTCCTGCTTCGTGGGAGTCCAGAGGATCTTCCAAAAGCTTTAGGCCAGCTTACAAGCAACGCACACAAGTTGGTGTCCCTCTCCCTGGCTCTACGGTTTCCTGCAGCAACTCTGAGGAAATTCAACCTGCTCAGAGGTGGGTGTCCAGGTGGCTTACTTGGGAGTTGATTGGTCCCACCAACTCAAAGGAAGAAGTCGTTCTTGCAGGGCTTCTCTGTCGATGCAAACCTGGCGATTCGGACCTGCAGCAGGGCTTCACCGGGCAAACCAACGGTCCAGAAGTTGCAGCAGCCGTCCTCTTCAAGCTCTTCTTCGGTTCCTTCGTCCAGTGGTCGACTCTGCCTTCCAAGCCAAGAGACTCGCCTTTTATTCAGTTCTCTCCTATTCATTCCAGCCTAGCTGCCACTCACCCAGCAGGGTGGCTATCCTTGCCGGACAGTCAGCCAGCCAATCGTCATAAAATGCATTTGGGTCTCCTAGAAGACTAAGCACAGGGAGTTTTAGGCACCTCCCTCACTTTCTGTCTACCCCAGACACTCTGGAGCCAGAGGCGAGTTTCACTCCTGAAGCCCGCCGAAGGCGAATGAACAAAGAGACCAAACCTGGTTTGGCGGGCAGAGAAAAACTCTGGAAGGACCTTTCCACAAAGACCTGGCAAAAAAAAGAAGACTGGGCACCATTTTAACAACTATGGCTAGACGCCATTTTGAAAAGATGGCTCCTGTGGTTAACGTTACCGGGTCCGCGAACGATTGCAGTAAATGCAAACCTTGCTAGTTCAAGAACGAAACCACTGCCACCAGCCAGTCAATTGAGGAAAGGGTAACATAAAAGATGTTACATGAGCATTTAGACACAGGGGATACTAAGTAACCCCTCCAGCACTCTATTGTAAGATAGGGTGTGCTGGGTCTAGCAAGTACAATGCTACGTAAAGTCAATTTCACTCTACTGTTCTGGGAAACAGTAGTTTATCCCAGAGAAGGTTTTTAAACCTTGGGAAATCTAAAAGACTTCCCTGTGCCACTGCACTGAAGGTGCTGGGTGACACAATTGTAAACCGCTCCAGGTTAAAAAAATCAAATCCTCCAAAGTTGCTGGGGTCACTAAGGTGGAGGGAATTAGCACATTTTTGAGAATTCTCCCTAACAGTCTCTTGTAGAAATATGATATCCACTTGGTGCTGCTGCATGTAAAGTAGGACCTTGCTTGTTTTAGAGAGACAGTTCAGGCCTCTGACGGTCCACGTCATGCACATCACCTCCTTGCTGCCATCCCCTCTATGATGAGGAATTAGCGCCTTGCAGGAGCGTATACCTCGTAAAGCGACACAAACCTCCCTCCCAGGCCACCTCCCCAACTGACCAAATGAGACCAACCTTGCCCCTGACTCTGGCCAGACCGAGTTGGCCCCACTTTCTTGCTTCCCACCAAAGCGCACCCCATGAGTGGTCCCACTGAAAAGAATATAGGGTTGGGGGAACCCAACCGCACCATCACCACTTCCAGCCTTACCTCCCCAGCGGCCTTTCACACATAAGTAAGTAGGGTTCAGTAACCTGTGTGCCGTCAAAACCAAACAGATACCAACCAAACCATAAACAGTAACTTACCCCTTCTCCACCTCCCCCCACCCACAAACCCAATCTGCCTGCTTGTCCACCCTGCCCACAAATAGTCATCCAAAACGCAAGGGCAAAGTATGGGGCCCTCACAAGGCTTTGCCACCCCAACGCGCCACAGTCATTATCAAGGGCCTCAACAGCAGATCACCCCACTCTGACTCAAAATTCACTTCATAGCGGAATGCCGTTGCTGGATCAGAGTTTCAATCCGGGTTTCTGGGCAAAGGTTTTCTCTTGCCATTTCTATTTCTCGCTTGCCCCATACCATTGTCCGCAGTGTCCAAGAAGTTGCTAGCCTCTTCCGGTGATTGAAGGAAGAGGGCTTTGCGATCGTGTTCGACTCGGAGGCGCCCAGCAAACAGCATGGCATACTTGAATCTTTTCACTGTGAGTCTTTTCGTCACCTCTAAAAAGTTCTTCCTTGACACCTGTACCTTGTTTGAAAAATCTGGGTAAAGCCGAATCTGATCGCTGTGAAAGCGGAGAGGGGCCAGTTCCTGTGATCGCTTTAGGGTGAAGTCTCTATAGCAAAGTCTCTATCGCAGTAATTGAGCAGCCGAGCGACAATGGGCCTGGGTGGCGAACCTGGCACAAAATACCAACAGAGACCAATGTTTGGAAAAACGATGCAGAGTACAAGAAGACAAAATCACATGCGTTTCTACTTTTTCCCCAATTAGCAATGACCTCCGCCGCTGTATCTTGAAACACTGGCCCTCGATTCAAACCCAAGACTTTGCCCTGCAAAAACCGCGTTTCGCGTTGAAACGTATGCCCAATTTACGCGTCAAATTGGTACATACCTACAAAGTGTTGAAAACACCTTCTGTTCCTCAACAAACAACACTTTGGCATTTGCCACCAGTGAGCGGTCACTTTAAATGCGGAAATTGTTCAGTGTGCCGTTTTATTAAGAATGTGAAAACTGTAAACCTAAAAGGCCTAATTTGGCATCTGAAAGGTTTCACCAACTGTAACACATCATGGGCAATCGTATGCCCTTGTAAACTGATATATATTGGTAATACAAAAAGACCTATAAAGCAGAGAATCTGCGAACATCGCTCATGTGTCAAAAATCTAGTGCCTGACAAACCATTAGTAGCTCACTTTGCCAAAGCAAAACACACTGTTGAGGACATCGAATGGTTTATTATTCAAACAGCGCCAGTTCATCCCCGAGGAGGAGACCGAGATCGCAAATTGAGGCAGCTTGAACAAAAATGGATTGACAATTTAAATACGATCCAAGCTGGTTTCAATATAGGAATTGAATGGAGCCTATTTCTGCATAAGTAACCCCCTTACGCTTGCTATATGCCATTACATTCCAGCCCTCACTGTTTTAGTCTATTACATCGTTCAAACTTGCAAACACAGGAGAGTCTAATACAAAAAATACACATGACTTGAGCCGTCACATGCCCAGTTGTTCAAAAACGTCAATTCGGCATTGTTTTGGAAGCTACTGCTCCCTTAATGATTTTTCAATTTTTTTTACATCATTACAAATAGGTGATTCAATTGCTCATCTGAGCATAAATGCTTTCGATTTATGTCAAGATTTTTCCATTACGCAGGCTCGAATACTCCTTCAGCCACACGTTTGCAAGTAAATTACAGTTGGCAAAAAGCCTTTTTTCTATGTGTTTGAAATAGGCCATTGTTCGGCTGTGTCCGCTCACTTTAATGTTACAGACACATTTAGTCAGGCTGTTGTTGCAGAACATTCCTCCTTTTCTGCACACGAGTTTCCCTCCTTCCAGTTGCGCCCGCCATTTTTTACTCCAAGATGGCGGACGCATTTAAATAAAGCCCTAGTCCAACGCGGGATCAGTTTTTCAAAACGCCAGTGCGATCACATCCGGCAACTCGAAAACTTCAGAGAAGAAAAAACAGTGCCGGACATCGATTACTAACATCATTCAACAAAGTTAATTACATGCAACATTGTGCCTGCATAACGTCTGAACATAGGCCTTTTCAGATTTTTTTCTAGCCGCTAAACTTGAGCATTTCTATTGACAGATTGGGCAAGCATCACTGTCTGCCACTATCGGATAAGGGACGCGCTAATACATTCGCGGTTGGCCGAAGCTAATTAAAGCAAAGTCCGCTCTGTTTGAAAGGTACTTATTCATTTTTAAAAAAGCATGGACTAATTGTTTGTTACACAACTGCTACATTTAGCTCAAACAAGCAAATATGTCATTTTTTGTAATATACATCTCGGCTAAAATTAAGATGTTCCTTTTGCTAAACAGCACACGGACACCCTCCGTGTTTCCTGGGGGCCTGCATATGATAAATAGATTTTCTACCAAGATGCAATAGATGGATAACTATATGTGCATATAATGAACAAAGCCATAAAGATTTGGAAATACACACTTCCAAATTCCCTTTTTTTATAAAAAAAATGTTTTTGCTTCAGCTCTAATAACTATGAAAACTCAGAGTCGGGACAACTGAATTTCATCCACATTCATACCTAATACGAGGCCACACACGTCGACAAAGTATTTGAAAGGTTAGTGAAAATTGTTGCATGTGCACACCAATAGAGACACCACACTCTGATTGGATTTTTTTATCATATCACCAACACGTTTTTTTCGTTTGGGTTTTTAGATTGCCATTTGTGAAGGGCATCAACCAATGAACTATCTTTGATATCCAACTTCGGATATTTCTATACAAAGTCCTGAAGACAGGTCCAGCACACATCTCATAGCATCTTTAAACCGGCTAGTGTTTTTTCTGTTCTAATAAATATTGCTAATACCCAGAAACACACTTTATGGTGTCGACAGAGTCAAGGATTAGTTAATTGTAATTTGAGGTTTCATGAAATAACTAGATGTTCATTTCACATCCTTACTAACCTCACAAACACCACCATTATATGATGAATGTGTCAAGCTCAAAGCAATTGTTTTTTGGTTGGAAACATTGACTTTCACTATATGTTTTTTATGTGATGTTATGTATAAACAAAATGCATTTTTTGTCTTTTTTAACATAAATCTTGTTGAGTGTTTTGTATTCATAAATTAAAAGATGTTTATCTCTATTAGTTCTGTCGTTATCAACTAACAGACATGACAGGAAGCACTTGTTGCACCTAGACACACCTAACACGTGTGTAGGCGGGTAGCTGTTCTTTTTGTGTATACATGCGATGAGCCCTTTCAACTACAAATGCCGATGAAAAGCCAGATTCACCAAGTACCCCCCGCAGCAGTGTCTCCACCGATTGTTCCATAGGTCCTCTGTCTGCCGTCTCCGAGACCCTGATTATTCTGAGATTATTGCGGTGGGACCTCAATTCTAAATCATACAGTTTTTATGGCAGTTTCCTGACTGCCTTCTTTAGCTGGGCTACTTCCCTCGACATTGCAGTGGAGTCATCATCCACTGTGGAAAGGTGTTGCTCCACTCATCCAACCTGTCACAATGCTTGTTGAGCTGGACCTGCATGTGGTCAACCTTGCAGGTAATGGTGTCCATTTTATTATCCAGAGAATTGATGCTAGTCTGCAGCTGCGTCAAATACACAATAAATATATATATAGCTCTCGAGCTTTTATTGCGTTTTGTGATTTTTCAAAGAATTTAATCTCATTTTTTCGGTCAATCGAGCCTCAAGCTCCACCGTTTCTACTACTGATCAACGGGGACCCGTTTTGGAATTTTCTACGCCCCTCAAGGGCGAAGTTTTCGTCGAGTTACGCTTCTTGGAGGATTCCAGAAGACCTTGAGGCCTACCCGTGGACATGACCCAGGACAAAGGAAGCTCGACACCCAGTTCCAAGCTGTTCAGGAACTGCCCTGGATGCGGATTGCAGAATGTCTTCAATGAGGACGAGCATTCTAGATGCCTCTACTGCCTTCACGAAGACAAAACGCACGAAGAGAAGGACTGTGCGTTTTGCAAGAACAACGTATCCGCCTCACCAAATGGCTGGAAGGGAAGAGCACAGCGGTAGGTGAGAAGAAGAAGAGGTCCGAGCGGTCTTCTAAGTCCTTTGAGGGCGCTCCTGAGACGGAGGGCCAACAAAAGGCTAAGCACCACGGGCACCGGGAGCACCGAATGGTCGGGCTCCTCTGCTGCCAGGCAGGGCACGCATTCACCAACGCCATCAACCACGAGCCAACGCTCTGGCTCGGGGAAGAGGAAATCGGAGAACCCGGGTAAGCTTCTGGAGAAGCTCCGGTCGATCCCGACAGAAACAGCCGAGGGGGAGCGAGGCAGTGACCCTCCCCCAAGGTGAAGGCCTCAAGCGCGCCTAAAGTCGTGAAGGCCTTGATTCACTCAGCTAAGGCCTCTATCGAGAGAGTCGTGGCGTCCCTGGCGAAGCCTGTGGAGGCTATCCCAGTGGAGGCGACCTCGGGGCCCAGAGTTTCCCTGCCACAGCGGAAGGAATCCTGTTTTCAGCCCATCAATAAGACCCCCGTGAGAACCCCGGTGGAAAAAGAGGGGGGGAGCGGTGGCCATCACGGACACGGATTCAGCCTCTGAAGAGGAGCTGGCTGGAGTCTTGAAGATCCTCAACAAGAAGTTCGAGGAGGTCCGGTCCCACAGGAGGGATCCAGATGAGGCGGACGAAGAGAGCGACAGTGGTGCCGATGATGTTCCCGTGGAGGCGGAGGATTCCACTTCCCAACCGTTGCGCCCGTCGCAGCCGGTACCCGCGCCTCAGGACAACTCAGGAGCCATCTTGATAGCGATCCAGGCATATGTACGGAGCTAAGGACGAGGCTGCCCTTACCCCCAACGGACGATCCAGCTGAACCTGGCCCATCGGGGAGACCTCCAAGCAAGTAGAGGAGAGTTCATCCACCCCCACCCTTCCAGCCTTCGCGGCCCTCGCAGCCTTCATCCCCTTCCCCCGATCCTAAGGCTGACACGGCCACGACGGGGACAGATGACGACGGTGGTGATGATGGGATGGGCCTTCCATCACCACCTCCTCGGGTCTCCCTGCCCGACGAAATTGGCTCCTTTCACACCATGATTGCCAGGGCATCCGAGCTCTTCGAGCTCTGTCCCGAAGAACAGAAGATGCAAGGTTTCCTCTATGAACGGTCCCGCTACTTGACGACATCTGGAACTAGGGGCTGTTGCTCCTGAAGAACCCATCCACGACCCCTGCCAAGAGAGACCGGTACGAGAAGAAGCACCGGATTCCGCCCCTCTGTGCTTTAGGGCGCAGCCAACCCCGGATTTGGTCGTCTCGGCGGCGGCCAAGAAGAAGGCGGCAGGGGCTACCGCTTCGACTTCAACCTCCCCCCGGACGGCGAGGGGAAGAAACTGGATGCCATGGGGCGACGGGTCATCTCATCGGCGGCAACGACGATTAAGGTGCCCAACGCCCTAGCGATTATGGCCCGCTACGACAGGGAGCTTTGGTTTAAGATCGCTCCTCTGCTGGACTTGCTCCCGGACGACAAGAGGGCGGAGGCCCTGGAGATCCTGCAGGAAGGCGAGGTGGCGTCAGACCACGGCATAATGGTGGCCCCAGACATTGCTGACACCGGTTTCCGCCAGTTGGGCAACAGTGTTTGTCTTCGACGGTGTGGTTGGCTCAAGGCAACCAATTTCCGCCAGGATGTGCAAACCAGAGTTTTGGACATGCCCTTCGACGGGAACAACCTATTTAGAAAGACAGTGGACGAGTCGCTGCAGGCTATCAAGGCCAACACGGAGACGGCCCGGGCCTTGGGGGTTTTGCAGCAACGTCAGCCACCCTTTTTGAACTCTGGAGGCAAGCAAGGTGCTTCCAAAGGGTTCAGCGGCTGCTCCTCGACGTACCGCCAGGCGGCCCGCTACTCGTCACAGGAGGCCTACAGAGGATGCAGCAAGGCAGGAGGATCTTGTCGTCGTCGCCAAGGAGGCCAAGGCGGCAAGGCCGCTGCCAAGCAGGATTAAACCGGCCGTAGCGTCGGGCCCCCACCTGAGGACCCCGGTGGGAGGCCGGCTGGCGAAGTTCATCAGCATGTGGGAGTCCATCTCCACTGACCGATGGGTGCTGGATGCCCTGGCCCACGGGCACACACTCGAGTTTCTAAAGAAGTGCTCCCGCATTCCACCCGTGGCCAGGAAGGAAAACCACCTCCATCAACTGCTGCTGGAAGTAAGGGCGATGCTGAAGAAAGGAGACATCGAGCTCGTCCCAAAGAAGCTCCGGGGCTCCGGAGTGTACTCACTGTACTTCCTCATAAGAAAGAAGACCGGCGGTTGCCGACCCATCCTGGACCTTCGTCGTTTAAACAAGTACATCAAGGCCCAGAAGTTCCAGATGGTCACCCTCCAGCAGGTGCTGGGGCAGCTGGAGAAGGGTGACTTCCTCTCGTCGCTGGACTTGGAGTATGCCTACTTTCACATCCCCATTCTAAAAGGACATCGAAAGTTTCTCAGATTCGTAGTCCAAGGACGGCACTGCCAATTCAAGGCCCTTCCCTTCAGATTGAAGTTGGTTCCCAGGGTATTCACCAAGTGCCTAGCACCAGTGGTGGCGCGGCTGCACCTGCAGGGGATCCACGTCTACCTGGACGATTGACTCATCCGAGCAAGGACAAGAGAACTCGCCGTTGGGCGAGCAAAGACCGTCCAACTGCTCACGGATCTGGGTTTCTCCATCAACTTCACCAAACCCCACCTGGTTCCGTCGGAGGTCGCACTGTTTCTGGGAGCCAAGCTCGACACAGTAGCGCGACTGGTCTCCACGTTGGAGGAAAGGACGAAGGCCATCATAGGCAAGGTTCAGTGGCTGTTGGCCATGGATGTGGCCAGGGTGAGGTCCATCAAGTCCCTTCTCGGCATGATGTCCTCGTGCATCTACCTAGTGCGCCTGTGCAGACTGCGGATGCAGCCACTGCAAGAGTTACTCGACGCCCGGTGGATGCAAGCGGCTTCGAAGACAGGATCCCGCTCAAAGAGACCTTCCGCCAAGCAATCCGGTGGTGGGGCGTCCGCGCGCATCTAGCTGCGGATGCGGACTTCCAGACCCCGGCGCATCAGGAGACAGTGATGACGGATGCCTCCCTGAAGGGGTGGGGAGCGCACACCGGAGACCTCCACCCAAGAGGCCTTTGGCTCCCGGAGGAGAGGTCACTACATATCAACATCCTGGAGCTCCGAGCCATGTTCTGGGCTCTCAGGTCGTTCCTCCCGTCCCTCAAGGGCAAGGTGGTGAGGATCTTCACCGACAACACCACCACGATGTTCTACATCCGGAAGCAGGGAGGCACCAGATCCCCAGCCCTATCCAAGGAGGCCCAGGATCTGTGGCACTGGGCCGTCGCCCAGGGGATGTTTCTGGTGCCCTTCCAACTGGCAGGAATAAAGAACACTATCGCAGACTCGCTCAGCAGGGAGCTGCGCTCGTGCCACGAGTTGGAGCTGCGGCAGGATCAGGTGGATCGGCTATTCCAGTGATGGGGCAGTCCCCAGATCGACATATTCGCGACGGCCGCGAACACCAAGTGCCAGAGGTTTTCCAGCAGGTTTCCCCAGCCGGGGATCATGGGCGATGCCTTCTCATTTCCCTGGGACGGCATGTTCCTTTGCGCGTTCCCGCCGTTGCCGTTGCTGCTGCGACTCATCAACCAACTCAAGAGGTCCCGGTGCAGGATGATCCTCGTCGCACCGGCATGGCCGAGACAGATCTGGTTCCCGGACCTTCTGGACTTGTCAGCGCCCCCCCTAGTCAAGCTGCCGACGGATGAGGATCTTCTCGCCAGAGAGGGAGGCGCCATCCTCCATCATGACCCAGGGTCGCTGAACTTGCAGGCCTGGCTCCTGCAGCACTAGAGTTTGGAGGGTACGATATCCCGGCGGACTGCAAGGGGGTGCTTGCAAAGGCCAGGGCGTCCTCAACTCTCAAGTGCTATGGACATAAGTGGAAGAGGTTTTCTGTCTGGTGCGGCGCACAGAAGATTAACCCTCTGCGGATTACGGCCCCTCAAGTGCCGCCGTACTTATTGTCGCTGGCCAAGGCGTGGCTGGCCCATGCCTCCATCATAATCCATCTGGCGGCTATCTCCCGCTACACCAGAACTCCGGGGCGCTCATCCCTGTGGTCCCATCGCCTGGTGAAGGAGTTCATGAAGGGACTGTTCCGATCTTTCCCGCTGGTGAAGGCTCCGGCCCTGGCGTGGGAGCTCAACGTGGTGCTGACCAGGCTCATGGGGCCGCCATTCGAGCCTCTGCATTCTGCACCGTTGAAGTTTCTGTCGTGGAAAACAGCGTTTCTTGTGGCCATCACCTCCGCACGACGAGTGGGAGAGATCCAGGCCCTCTCCTGGAAACCTCCATACCTGACTTTCCACGAGACGAGGGTGGTGCTGAGGAGGCACCCCTCCTTCATGCCAAAGGTGCCGTCGGACTTCCATCTCAATGAGCCCTTGGTTTTGCCTGTTTTCTTCCCGTCGTCTTTGTCGCTGCTCATGAGGACTTTGCACTCGCTGGATGTGACTAGAGCGCTGAAGTTCTACGTGGACCGCACAAAGAGTTTTCGGAAGACATCACAGCTGTTTGTGAACTTTGGACCTGTGAACCAAGGGAAGGCTCTCTCGAAGGCTTTCATTTCCAGTTGGCTTTCTGGCTGCATCATGCACTGTCACCGGTTGGCGAACCGACCGTTGCCCGACCGTCCGAGAGCCCATTCGACCAGAGCGATCGCTGCTACCACAGCGTTCCTATCTGGTGTGCCCCTGCTGGACAACTGCAGGGCTGCTACGTGGAGGTTGACGCACGCCTTCACGAGATTCTACTGCGTCGACCGGGATTCCAGGGAGGAGGCCAGAGTCGGCCAAGCAGTGCTGCGCAACCTGTTCGCCTGAAGGTGGGCCTGGTGTTACGCTCACCTGGCTCCCACAGGGGCGTCGATCGGACCCGGACAGCTGCGACCTCCTCCAACGTGAAGCGTAGTGCAGAGATGACAGACTGGACTGGACCGCCTAATCTCGTCTGCTTGACCCGTAGAAGTATTCTCCTTATGTTTGTAAATGATCAGCTCTCCATCCTGCGTGAAATGCAGGGGCGCTTAGATACCAGTTACTTCACTGGTTTGAAGGCGTTGGAAGAGTTCCGGATGAATATTAACTCCGAGGTTCCAGGCGTGAACCCGTAAGTATAAAGTTCAAAAGAGTTCAATATGTCCGATGTTCACTCTTGTACATTCCTTTCTTGTATTGCAGCTGGGTCCAAGGGAAGATTGTCTTGTGGCAGCTGATGGTGTTCAGGTAAGAGTCTGTATTACCCAACACTGTCCGGCGAAAGATGTGTGTGTTTAAATTGCTGGTTTCTCTCTCCTTACAGGTGCGGGGTAAGAAGTTGCGGTTTGTTACAGAATAATGCCTCCGGTTGTTAATCAGGTAAGTCTATGGTGGAGAGGTTGTATTTGTTGGCTCTCTCGGCTCACCTTATCTTTTATCCCCTAGATGGTGGAATTCGGCGAAGAAAATGATGGAGGCAGCGCCGGATCAAAAAATGCTGTGAGGACTGGTGAATATGTCGCGGCGCTGCAGCTGGCGATGCGACGCGTGTGTCCTTTTCAAGTTCGAAGACGCGATGGATCCGGAATTCAGGTAAGGATTGGAATAATATCTGTTTTCTAACCTTTCCTTCTTCTTTCTTCTATTGCTAGCAGCTCTGGATTCGAGTCCGGCGTGGCTGAAGACTGGATGCTGACTGCAGGCACGGTGAGCGTTACGCTGGTGGTTGCAGAATAACGCGAAGCATGTGCTGCTGTTCGGGCGTGGTTTAAATAGCCTCCAAAGTAGTTCCAGGTAAGAAGTCCCTAGAACCACACCCGAGTAAAAAATAGTCCCTGTAGTAAAATAGTCCCATCCAGGCCTCACGTTGGCTTGGATTCATTTGCAGCATGGTCTGCATGAGGTAAGTAAAGTCTATGAACCTGGCGCCCATGGCGCCAGGACTGATTTGTATTATGAGCCTGGCACCTAAGGCGCCAGGACTGAACCCAGACACCAGGGGCTGATGGGCTTGATCCAGATGCCCAGGGGTAGGCATCATGACACCTGGTGAGGAGGTAAGAGTGCTTAATGTTGAGTTGATGAAATGTTTAATGTTGAGCCTTGCCACCTCCCGTGGTTGTGCATGTGTGTACTGCTATGTGTTCTTGTATTCATGAGCATGTGCATCCATGCCAGACCCCATGCTGGAGATTGAACAAGTTACTTACCTGTAACTGTTGTTCTCCAGCATGGGTCTGGCATGGATTCACATGCGAACCCTCCCTCCTACCCCTCTGCGGCTCTTGATCCTACTGCCACTTTACGTGCTACCAAATCTGAGGATGGCTGCCAGGGGAGGCACTTAGGGAGAGGGCAGTCATTGGCTGGGGGCAGTATCACCCAGAGACCAGTGATTGGTTACTACTAAGAAAGACAGTTCAGAAACAAAACTGAAACTGATTTTTTCTTTACCGAGGATTCCCAGCCTGACGACGGGGAATATTCATGAGCATGTGAATCCATGCCAGACCCATGCTGGAGAACAACAGTTACAGGTAAGTAACTTGTTCCTTATCCAGTATATCTCCTTGCCTACTCACTCTCGCTCCTTGCAGGGTTCAAAATTGAGGGAAGCTGGGAGCTGTTTAGCTTTTTTGTATAGCCTAGAAGAGCCTGGTTAGCTTGACACCAACAGCTCCCAGGAGCTACATTTGTCTCACCAGGCCAACTGATGCCGAACAAAAGACCTAAGTGAATTTTGTGCATTTGGGGCAATCTATAAATTTACATTCAGACACATCTATACAACATTTAGAGTATAAGGGGTCGTAAATAATGGACGAAATTATATGTTTGCATCTTATTTTGAAGTTAGAGTTGTGGAACACTATGTACTAGCTCCTCGTTCATCAGTGGTAGCTTCTGGATACTGGTTAAGGCTGGTTACCGAGAAACTGCTTTTAGCTCCTGCTTATTCAATCATAATTTCGATCCCTGCTTTGCTTCAACCAGCACCCGCTCCTGTGATTACCCATACCCACGTAGATTATCCTGGTATGTACCCTCTTTCTGTTGAGTCTTAATCCACAGTGCATACTCTATTATATATCTATTGCTCTGTGCTCTCCTAAGAGACTCTTGACAGGCCCTGCTAAAGGGCCAATACCAACGTCAGTGACACTAATTGCTTAAAGTCCTCTGTGAATGCGTCTCTGTGTGTAAGAGCAATCAGGGGATGTGCACCTTTTAATTTGGGGTCCAGTTGCCCTGTGAAAAGCTGCGGAATGAGAGTTAAGCAGGGGGCTAGCAAGATCTGAACACCACTTTTGACCAAGGTGGTGGATTGGGGCTCCATTATCAAGTGTATCGTACAGTAGATTGT
Source organism: Ambystoma mexicanum (assembly GCF_040938575.1). Lineage (NCBI taxonomy): Eukaryota > Metazoa > Chordata > Amphibia > Caudata > Ambystomatidae > Ambystoma > Ambystoma mexicanum. The sequence goes on from NC_090929.1 coordinate 315,569,220, forward strand.
TTCTGTTTGTGTTGTGTGTTGTATGTCTGAGAGCTTTAATTAATGATGATGCTGGATCATTGCCTCATAATCTACACAGGCCTCACAAAAAAGGTTACCAGTGAGCTTCAAAAGCTTTCATATTAGGCTGCCAAAGTGTGTCTGAATTTGTAAAAAAGTATCGATCTTAAACCTGCCCTGCGTCATGTGACTCTGAAGTGCAATCATACATCCTAGCACTTCTGTGTTACACCTCTGACTTGCCATGATATGGCTTGTCACGGCCAGTTTATGTCACAGAACTACGAGTTTTTGCCATGACTTCAATCTTATGTCAATAAAATGAAACCATAGGTCTTGGCACTGCCCTCCTATGTCCTGATATGGGCAGCGGTGCTGCTATTTTATGCATAAGAACTATTATATGTCAATTAACAACCTTCAAATGGTTTGTTACTTTTATCATATGCCTTTGAAATGCCGTAATTTGCCTTTGCACTGTTATCATATACCCATAAAATGAAATCCTATGTGCCTCAAACCAGTTTGGTGGTGGGCGGAATTACCATTACTGCTGTGTTATCCGGTAGTATATCCGTTGAATCATGAATAGGTGGGTGCATGCACACCCCTTCGGCAGTAACGGTAATACTGCTGACAAACACAACACCAACAGTAATTGGGCCTCATTACACGGTAGGCGGTAAGTTACCGCCTTTACCGGCATGGTGCTAATAACGTGTCCGTGTAGGAAGTAGGCCACTAATAACGTGGCATCACGAGTACGCGTGCACGAGCTTAGCGCCATGCCGGTAAGGACCCTACCGCCATGCCGGTAAAGACCCCGTAAAGGCCCTTAGCGGCACTGAAGAAAGCGCTGATAGCACTTCCGCCCTCCCACAACACGGCATTAGCGGTGACCGCTATTAGCGGTCACCGTAAATAAGCGGAACCGGAAATAGCGTCATCGCACAGGAACGGGAAATAGCACGGCGGCCATCTTTAAAAACACAAAATCTTGCCATCCTCTGCCCCCAGGACCTGCATCCACACCAGAGCCTTACAAAATCCTTCACAGACCCAGTGACAATGCCCAAGGCAATTAAAAAAGGAGCAGAGTGGCAGCGCAAGGAGCGTTTTTCCAATGAAGAGCTTACAATGCTCACTGACACGCTTGCTGCCAAAGCAGAGGTGGTGTTCGCCAATGACATGCGGCGTGCCACCCTAATAAAAAAAAAAGGCGATCTGGGCAGAGGTGGCCCGTAAAGTCATTGTGGTGGGCACTGCTGGAGGAGCCCGGAAAACTTAGAAATAAAACCGCAGCTTTAAAAACTTTGCATTTATGTTTGCGGTCGCTTTTGAAGCGACCGCAAACATAAATACAACGTTATTGTGTTGGAAAACGCTGCGGTTTTTCTTTCCAAGTTTCTCAGGCTTCTCTGGCTCGGATGAGCCTGAGAAACTTGGAAAGAAAAACCGCAGCGTTTTCCAACACAACCGCGTTGTGTCTGCCTGAATCTGCTTTACCATATGGGGCTCTCGGGCTCCCCACGGGGAGCCCGAGAGCCCCAAATGGAAAAGCAGATTCAGGCAGAAACAACGCGGCATTGCGGAAAACAACCGCGTTGTTTCTACCTGAATCTGCTTTCCCATTTGGGGCTCTCGGGCTCCCCACGGGGAGCCCGAGAGCCCCAAATGGGAAAGCAGATTTAGGCAGACAACGCAGCATTTAGCATTTCCCATTTGGGGCTCTCGGGCTCCCCACGGGGAGCCCGAGAGCCCCAAATGGGAAATCAGCTGCAGGTAGAAACACTACGCGGCATGTAAACATAACCGCGTGTGTTTCTGCCTGCTGTGGCTTTCACTTTGGGTCTCCGCTGCTCCCCTGGGGGAGCACCGGAGACCCAAAGTGATAGCCACAGCAGGCAGAAACACACGCGGTTGTGTTGGAAAACGCTGCGGTTTTTCTTTCCAAGTTTCTCAGGCTCCTCGGAGGAGCCTGAGAAACTTGGAAAGAAAAACCGCAGCGTTTTCCAACACAATAACGTTGTATTTATGTTTGCGGTCGCTTCAAAAGCGACGGCAAACATAAATACAACGTTTTTAAAGCTGCGGTTTTATTTCTAAGTTTTCCGGGCTCCTCCAGCCCGGAAAACTTAGAAAAAAAAACGCAGCTAGTGCTTATTTTTTGTAAAAAAAATAAATAGCACTTACCGAGATTCAGCTGCAGCTTTCCTGCTCTGGTCTCCGGTCTGCGTCCTCCGAGTCCCGGCACTAATGAAGGGAAAGCCACCCAGCGGTAGACTTTGTTTACTACAGCTGGCTGGCTTTTCCTTCATTAGTGCCGCAAAAGCAAAAGCCAGCACAGGAGGGCCTCCATTTCACAAAATGGCTGCGCCCCTGTGCTTGCTTTTTCGAATTTTGAGCTTGAATAGCTCAAAATTTTACATAGGAAGTTTTAAAACGGAGGATGCTAGTATTTTTTTTTTTATGTGGCCTATTTATTTTTTAAATAAAATTTTTTACTAGACCATCCCTTTAATATGATGTAACCGTCATCTGAAAATAAAGTTAAAAAAATATACATATGCACATTTTATGATAATGCTGTTATATACTACAGCATAGAACACGATCACATCGCTACTGACAAATACTTATGCTAAAAATATTCAAATCCATATCAAAATACATAAGACAGAATAAAGTGCAAACCAGTGCATGGTAAAAAGGAAAGTGTGACTTCAAACAGATAAAACTGCAGAAAGAAATAGACCCACAAGTACCAAAAACATATCGGGAAACTATTTTTGACTATCGAACATATGGTTCATATGACCATATGTTGGATTGGTTCCTTTACTACATTGTTATCATTAGGAAACACAAATTGTTTCACGATATGTTCTTGGTACTTGTCTGTCTATTTCTTTCTTCAGTTTTGTCTGTTTGAGGTCTCGCTTTTCATAATTCGGCAGAGTGGTAAAAGTGGCGGTAATTCTGTTACCGCCACTTTATCCACTTACTGCCAAACTCGTAATGAGGCCCTGTGCCCTGACCCTGCCGTCATATGCATGTAAAGTGGAATTACATGTCCTGCCAGCCTAGTGGTGAGTAGGTGTAATTGCGGGTGTATATGTGATCATGGCATCATTCACTCTCGCCTCACTCGACTCACCCAGCCACCTCACCACTTTTGCCCCAATTGCACACATATTCACTCACTCACATCACTTATTATTTCACCTAATTTACTCACTAGCTATTAGAATTGTGGATGGTATGCACTCACCTCGCTCTCACACTAGTCTGGGGGTGCTATCTATTCAACTCACACGCTAGTTATTTATTGTGTAAATTGAAATGTGTGTGTGTGTCAGTTTCATGCTTGCCTGTATCTAAACTCCTTTGGCATCTGAATGAGAGTCAGATACTTGAAATATGTCTCCCAAACTGATGTATTCGCAGTTAGTCCCAATCTGTGAAAGAGAAAAAAAACTGGGGAAATTGAAGACGGTGATTCATGAACTACATTACAATCTCTGAATAGATAGAACATTCTTCTGTCATTTTCCACAAACAAGGACATCGTTTCTGTAATGGACATGCTTTATGCCTGGTTTGGAAAATACCAGATATAGGTATTATTCATGATTTACTCCTTATAAGAGGTACGTTGTAAATTCACCATTGTCTTTTCTCCTGAATTATTGCAAGGCAATCAGTACACATGGGTCCACAAATAGTTCGTTGTGAAAGTAGCAAAGCAGCAAATCATGATACAGGATTATGGGCCTATTTTTATCTGTCGAGTTTTTGTTCTATTCTTACTCTGATCCTCAAGTATGAATTTGAACCTCTCATGCATAAACTACCCCCTCAGTTATTCACAACCCTGTTTTCAAACTTGAATGGATTTTTGCTTTTTGTGTTGTATTTTCAGTTCTTTTATATTTGAAACTTTACTGTCCCATTTTATTAATTGAGAAAAATTAAACAGATAGATGAGAAAGCACTGACTGTGTTTAAATGTACCTACAGCATTTAACGTGCGCCCTCCGATGCAGAAGATCTTGCCACCTATACTTGCCATCCCATGGTCACAACGGGATAATGTCATCGGACTGTTAACAACCCATCTCCGGAGTCGTGGCAGATAGCTGTATACGTCATTAATAGCTTTGCCTGTAGAAAATCCTCCTTTAAAAAAGAACATTACGTTTGTCATTTGCAGTATTTGAAAAACACATCGCAGACAATTATATCACGTAAATTGTTTTGAATTACCTCTTTCTCCTAGCATCATACGAACAATAACTTAGATTGGTGCCTACATAATTGGGTCATCACCCATTTATAGAATGAATGAAAACATTCTTCCTAATTCGACAAGACGAGGATTGAGACGCCAATGTAAATCATACATTTGGCTACACATTAGTGATATGTACCACTATTTACTATACATTACCTACACATCGTGGATCTATGTTATCATTTCAAGATTCCCAGAAAGAGCCTGAGTGGGAGGGATACTATGGGCACAATGCAAAACCTAGAAACTACAGAAATTAGCGTGTTTTTGTTAGCGAAACACAACCTTAATTCTCCCTCAGTCCCACCAAGCACTGCTCCTGAATTAACCCATGACATCTCATCAACATTGTGACATTGCATATGAAACTGTAGATGTCATGAACACGGAATTGCCCCTTGGATGCTGAGTACAGGGCATTTCCTCTCACATTACAATCATGACATAAGCACAGCACCTTCATCCTCTGCAGTAAGCACAGACCAGAGTGTATTGTCATATCATGTTGGTGATGTGCATGGGATATAGCCTGCTGCTCATTACACCTACAAGCAGTACCCAAAGGGCATGGCTTAAGACCATGCATGCACTACCCCTTCTTACTCTACATTAAAGACATTTCCTGTGGCTCTTCCCTGTGAGTTCTATGCATGAAGCATGACCTATGTTTATGCTTCAGGTTGTTAGCCCCCTTCATGGGGCCGCTTCGCGCACATCAAATGACTACACAGGAGCCCTTGTACGCTCCAACCTTCACTTTATTCCTCCATAACGTTTCTGCCTTCCCTCCTCCCTTGACCCTCCCTTTCCTCCCACTTCCCGCTCCCTCCCATAGTCTTGGGCTCCCCTCTTAAAGGGGCTCTGTCCTTTTTCCCTTACAACACAGGTGCACTGCCTTCTCCACTGTGGCAATGCTTTATGCATACTGTTTGTGGGGCAAAACCTGGGACTGTCCCAGGCACCCTACCTTTCCATACTGTTGGTACTTCATCCTCTACATTACTTGTACCTTTACTCCCTTCACAGTACCATGCCTATAAAGCCCCCAAACCATTGATGATGTCATCACTGATTACAAAGGAGATGACATAAGTGATGTAATCAATGATGCGATCTGTGAAGTCCTGCATTTCATCGTGAGTAGTGCGAGGCAGGGTGAGTCGTAGTAGCATTGATAACCGTAATTTGTTAATTTCAATTTAATTTTTTTTATTTGGTCTCTATGACAAGTCAAGTGCCACATAGGGGGCCTGTGGCAGAGGACATGTAGATTCTGGTTCACAGGGGAACAACCCCTCAACAGAACCCCTCCCTGTGTGAGACTACAGAAAATAGAACACTTCATGGTGTGTCAAGCATGACTTCCCTTAGTAGAGCCGCATGAGGGGAATGCGCCAGGGGTCAGAAACACCAAGTACAGCAGTGTGAGTGAGATTTTGCAAGGGACAATGTGAAGTTATCAAGTGCATCTGTTTTGCTGAACACAATCTGTGAGCCATCTTGCTGATTGGAAGAATTTCTCACAAGATGGTGTGCATGTTGGGGAGCGATCAAAGGCACTGAAAAATAGAAGAGTGCTGATTTGCAAATATAGGGCAGCAAACATGCACGTGCAGGCAGGGTCATCTTAAGTACTTTTGGAGCCTGGATCACGGACACCTTTGGAGCCCCCCCCCACCAAACAAAAATAAGGGATCCGAGTGGCTGTTTGCGCACCCCTCGTCGGGATCACCGCCCATAGCTGATAGGCTGCCTCACAGCGATCAATATAAGCATGAGCACTCCCTTTTAGTCCCATTGCCCTCTTCTTTCTTGCTGTAATCAGAATAATAAACACGTAGCATTTCAAGGGAAACATTAGCAGTCCGTGATTAGGATTCATGTGTTCTAGCATAGGTACAGCACACTTTGCATCAATAGTGCCACGAGGAAGGTATACCAGCCATAGTATAAAAGCAAAAAACATAGATCGTATGAAAAAAGTGCACATGATCCAGCATAGCCAGACGACTGCGATTAGCGGCCTCACAGAATGCAAAAGTGCTCAAGCATGGATACAGAAGAGCAATTGGAAACAAAGAGAAAGCTACAAATACCATAGGATACATAGTGGATGAAGATTAGAATCTACCAGGAAGGTGTCCGTGTCCAGATGGACTGAGATTAGAAGAGGGACATGGTTTTCAGGTATCGTTGCCATCAGAAAGAAAATAGATTTAGAAAAATGGGCTCCTCGTGGAGACCCTATTCTGTCCAGGAAAGCTACTTATGAAGCAAGGATAAACTTGAATAGTTCGGGGAATTCACTCATGCACTCTCCTTTTCCCTGTCACCGTAGCAGGTAAATAAACACTCAATCTGTTGTACTCAAGTGTGGCAGATTCTTGTTTTATTTATGAAGTCTCATGGATCAGCGTGACATAAGGTACAAAATCAAACATCACAGAGTTTTCCAGTATTGATCATACAGGGAGAAAAAACACAAGGACATGAACAATAATTGATCCAAATGCTTGTGTATCAAACAAGGAGTGAGTCCTTCACTGTCACCATCTGGTGGACAGTATTGTACAGAAGACAAGTGAACATTTTTAACAAAAACAATACAACAAGTAACAAGTTATTCTTCCAGACACAGTGACGATACACTGCAGTTAAAAGGTGCGTCTACACCGGGGTGTTTCAGTCGCCTTATAGGGGCTGAATATGCCTCATATCTGACACGGCCTTCGACATTGCAAATCTTTATATGTCCAACTACGAGAAGAACAATGTATTCACTGAAGAAAATCCTTTCCTAGGGAACATCTCCCTCTGGAAACGTCATATAGACAACATCATAATCGTATGGAATGGCTCACCCCTTGGGCTGCAGGATTTTCAACGATGGATAAATTTACGGAGTCCCCACATTAAATTTACCATACATTGGGACCATCACCAGATTGACTGCTTAGATCTCCACATATACAGAACAGGAGACCATTTGAAGACAGAATTATTCCGAAAACCGACCGACCGCAACAGCCTACTCCATTTCCAAAGTTACCACCTGATGGGTTTAAAATACAATCTGCCATACGGCCAGTTTCTACGCATCCGTAAGAATTGCACGGAAATTGAGATGTACAGAAAACATGCCGATGACCTACAGCCTCGAATGAAAGAAAGGGGCTACCCCGAAAATCCATCAGACAAGCCAACAAAAGAGCGAGACACACCGAGAGAGATCTGCCTTGAGAAAAGACCTAAGAAGGAGTTGGGGAGGCTAGTATGCGTTACCACATTTGGACCATTAAGCCATCTGATACAAAAAAACATAAAGAAAAACTGGCACTTGGTAAAGCAGCCAGGTACACTAAATAAAACACCATGCTTTGCTTTTAAAAAGAATAAGAATTTAAAGGACTCTCTGGTGCACACTTTTATAGAACCACTCCCACGAGTGGATAACATGTGGAATCTACCCCCACTCGTGGGGCATTATAAATGCAGCAAGTGTGTGGCCTGTCCGCTCACATTACAAAATAAATCTTTTGAGCACAAGACAATAAAATGGACAATGAAGGACCATACAAATTGCAACACAAAGGGCGTTATTTACATAATAAAATGCCTGTGTGGACTACTGTATGTAGGGAAGACCATCCGTCCCATCAAGATGCGCATTTCTGAACACCGTTCATGCATAAGGAATAAGATAGCTGACAAGCCCCTGGTCGAGCATTTTAGCAAGAAGAACCACAAAGAAACAGACTTAAGATGGTTTGTTCTGCAAAAGGTGACACTCGCCAAGCGGGGGGGAGACATAAACAGGATTTTAACACAACTCGAGCAACGATGGGTACATAAATTGGACACCGGGCAGGCTGGACTTAACATTTCCATTGAATGGAAATCTTTCCTGTGAGTCCTTTTAGATGGTTTAGCTGTCACTTTCCATAGCTCACCACCCTTTGCATCCAAATGTGATGATGTACACTGCCGTGGCAATGATTTCTTTAAATACCTATAGATATGATGGCTCCAGGTGCAGGCTTACATACCATGTCCTGATATCGCAGCATTTATTACCTGGATTCAATTGTACGCTGTTGTGTCATGATGCCTACCCCCGGGGAACCAGACCAGGTCCAGCAACCGCGGAAGCAGGCATCAAGTTGTTTTGAGTAAGCCCAAAAGTGTTTGGGTGCGGTCCTGGCGCCTATGGCGCCAGGCTCATATGGAGAGTCAGTCCTGGCGCCACAGGCGCCAGGCACATAGAGTATAACTTACCTGATGCAAACCATGCTGCAAGTTTACCTGGGGCAGACCATGCTGCAGAGCTCCAAGCCAAATGAGGCTTGGAAAGGACTATTTTACCTAGGGACTATTTTTTACTCGGGTGGGACTGGGGAAGAATACTTACCTGGGACTACTTTGGAGGCTATTTAAACCACGCCCGAAGAGCAGCACACGCTTCGCGTTATTCTGCATCCAGCAGCGTAACGCTCACCGTGTCTGCAAGCCTGCATCCAGTCTTCTGCCACGCCCCCCTCGAGTCTGCTGCTCCTAGAAAAAGGGAGGAACAGAAGGAGAAAGGTTAGAATAAGAGCAAATCTTCGATCCTTACCTGAATTCCGGATCCACCGCACCTTCGAGCTGGAAGAAAGAAGCATTTACGCACGCCGCCTCGCCTGCTGCAGCGCCGCGCTGAACTCACCGACCTTCACAGCATCCTCATGATCCACTGCATCCTTCTGCACATTCCTGCCGCATTCTGGCACCTAAGGGGAACATAAGAACAGCAAAGGTGAGCCAAGGAAATAAACAGAGGCAATAGTAACTACCCCCATAGACTTACCTGATTACCGCCGGGGGTACTATTCCTCTTCACGGGTCGGCGCAGTCTCCATTGCATCCTCGCTGCACCCCGGCCCCTAAGGGGAACAAAAGGACGACAAGGTGAGACAACGGGACAAATAAGGGGAACTCTTCTCACCGCAATAGACTTACCTGATTTTACCGCCGGAGGCATATTTCCCCGAACTTCATATTTTCTCGCCACACCTGAATAAGGGAAGAAGCAGCTTACATTCTGGCCTTTTTCTATTGAACTGTGTAGGATAAGCCAAATCCTTACCTGAACTTCATCAGCTACCACGAGGAACTCTTCGCTGGGGTCAAGCTGCAAACTGCAAGGAATCGGACAAGAGTGAAAGTCAGACATGTGAACTCTTACTAAATACATATTTTTTGGAGTCAATATTGTTCTGGGACTCACCGATTCCTTCGAGCCAGTGAAGCAACTGGTTATCAACGCGCCCCTGCGCTCAATGCAGGATGGAGAGCTCATCTTTTTAAACCATCAGAAGAATATTTCTACGGGCCAAGCAAACGAAGCTAGGTGGGCCAGTCCAGTCCGTCATCTCGGCCCTACGTGTCACAATGGTGGATACCGCAGCTGTCCAGTTCAGATTGACGCCTCTGTGGGAGCCAGGTGAGCGTAACAGTTGTTATATGTGCTCCCTTTTTCCACTGATCCACATGCACTACCTTGCTGTGCTACTTTTTTGTAAGTGGCCTGTGTTGAATAATTTACACTATGCCAATTTGGGATGAAGCACCCTGTATAGATATTGTCATCCAGGTCCATCAGTCATGATTTACTGTGCTTCTACCTTGCGTCTACTATAATGTGTCAAATACAATGTATAGCTACGATCTGTTTTTCCAATGGTATGAGTCACAAGCAAACCGTGTTTTTGTTCCTTGTGTCTTCCACAACATGTCAGACATAATGTATAACCATGAGTGAATTGTACTTCCATGTTGCGTGTGAGACACAATGGGCCTCATTACACGGTAGGCGGTAGGGATTTACCGTTACCGGTAAGGGATTACCGGTATCGGTAAATCCCCTCCCCAAGTACGACCCGGACATACCGCTATTAGCGGCACCGCTAAGTACGGTGGCACTATTAGCGGCAAGTCCGTGAGCGCGCGCCCCCTCAGTCCGGAAATAGCGGCATAGTGCTAATATCACGCCATCACGAGCCATGCGGACATGGCAATACCGGCATGTAGTAGACCCAAAAACCCCTTACCGGCAAGGCGCTAAAACCGGCATCGCGAACCACACGTTAAAAGAGCACAGCAGTGTTCCTACCTGCCACAGGTTGACAAAATCAGCACAGGTGGAGGCAATGGAGACTGGCAGCACAAAAGAGCACACCACACCCCTTCCCACACCCATTCCCACACCAAGATGGATTCAATACTAGCAGCATTACATGGGCTAGAGGACATGATTGCAGTGCAGCAGCTACAACAACAGGCAGCACAGAGGAGACGCAGGAGGAGGAGGAGGAGGGCAAGACAGGCACAGCAAGCACCACCAGTGCACCTAGTGATACCACAGAGGCAGCCACCAATTCCCAGGATCAGAGCCAGTCCAGTCAACCTAACCCCTGAGCAGATACACACCCTGTACCGTCTGGACCGGGATACCATCACCACCATTGTAGACATGATATACAACGACATCGTGAGTCTCATTGACATCCGTACTGCCATCCCCCCTCTACTGAAGGTGGTAACTGTGCTCCACTTCTTGGCCACAGGCACCTACCAGCATACGGTAGGTCAGATGCATGGCATATCATAACCAGTATTCTCACGCACACTGAACCAGGTGCTCGATGCCCTCCTGAAGCACACAAGTCAACACATATACATGCCACGGACTGCCCAGGAGATCTCCAACACCAAAGTTGGCTTCCATTCACTGGCAGGCATCCCAAGTTGCATCGGGGCCATCGACTGTACCCATGTAGAACTGGTGGTCCCACATGCCAATGAGGTAGTGTACCGTAACAGAAATCAATACCACTCCATCAACGTCCAAATGGTATGTGACTCCAATAAGATCATCACACATTGCTGTGCCCGATATCCCGGTTCAACCCATGATGCAATGGTCCTGCGGAACTCGACAATACCACGATACATGGAGCGACATGCTGGACAACATTCGTGGCTACTTGGTGAGTAGCAGGCCAACCACATGCCAGTGTGATGTGATTGTGAGTGGGGGGGGTAGATGCATACTCCAACTGCGCGTGATTGGGGGGGGGGGGGATGCATACTCCAACTGGGCGTGATTGGGGGGGGGGATGCATACTCAAACTGGGCGTGAACTGGCGTCAGGAGAATAATGGACATACGTATTTGCATCACTGTACAGTGAGGCAGCCCACAATGGACCAGACACAAAACCACATGCTAGAAGTGAGTGCCACGACAAACATATCTATCCATTACGCCAAACAGGCCATTCCAAACAACATGCACACCGCACAACACACCATTCCCCCCATTACACAAATCAGCAACATGCATATAAAAATCACATCTGAAATGTACGCTGAACAACATCAGAAATTATCCGCGCACATGAGTGCATACAAATGGATCTCCTGTAGCCATTGTAGTGAGCCACACCCGTACCCCACCACTGAATTGCCATTGAACAGCATGGGGACATCAACTAAGGAATGGCAGTGTACTAGCAGTGTGGCACTAACGTTGCCAGGGCCAGGAAACACAAATTACTTAAACTCAGGCGGGACATGGCAATCCCTGACGTATGCATGCATGGTGCATGTCCACTTGCAAGGACCACCTCACCTTCCCACATTGCAGTTACCCTGATTGCCATGCGTGCTTGGATCAGTGGATGTTGTTGAAAATGCTATGTTTGTTTGTGTGATATGTGCAGGCTCCACTTTATGTAGACACTTACACATACCCATTGTTGCACCCATGCAGGTGATGCAGGTTATCCCCTGAAGAGGTGGCTCCTTACCCCTGTGCGGAACCCACAGAACAGGCACGAAGAGGACTACAATCATGCACACACCCGTACCCGCGTGGTGATCGAGCAGACATTCGGCCTATTGAAGGAACGCTTCCAGTGCCTCAGCAGGTCGGGCGGGGCACTCCTGTGCGGGCATGAGAAGGTGGCCAAGATCACCATGGCATGTGTCATGCTGCACAATATGTGTATCAGACGGAATGTGCCAATGCCCCCTGACATTGAACTGCAACCACCGTCTGAGGATGATGACGGGGATGAGGATGGAGGAGAGGGGGCTGCAGGTCATGCAGGTGGCGATGCCCATGAGGGACGTGCTGTGCGGCAGCACCTGATAGACCATTGTTTCTGATGCACATGGATTAGGAGGGTGCAATTGATGTGGAGCTCAGGGCACGGGGTGTATGGAGGATATTAACCCAGTGCACCCTTCAACAATAAAGCACACATACACAAGAATCAATGTCCAGTCATGTGATTATCCATGCCATTACGTGTGTATTGAGCATTATGTCATTCAAACGTGCATGTACACTCCACCCCAAACACCCTCACCCCCCTCCCCCCACAACTCCACCAAACACCCTCACTCCCCTCCCCCCACAACTCCACCAAACACCCTCACCCCCCTGCCCCCACAACACCACCAAACACCCTCACCCACCTCCCCCCACAACTCCACCAAACATGGTGTGCACATCAGTGCTGCATTAGTCTCCAAGTGTCAACAGTGACAGGCTGGCCCTACTTCCCTTCTCCACCACCAACATTGGGGGGTTGAGAGTCTGACCGCCGCAAGGACCGGCTGGACCTGCGCAGGATGGTTGTTTGGTCAGAGCTAGTAGACGAGGGGGTGGCTGGTTGATCTGCTCCCTGTGTGTGACGCATGCTCTCCATCGCCTCAGCAATGCGCGTTAGGACCTGCCTCACAGCGGCCATCTCGTCACATAGGCGCGTCGTGTTGCTGTCCAAGGCAGCTTTCATGTCCCTTGATAACCCCCGGATCTCCTCCCTGGTCGAGGCAGCCTCGCTCACTTGCCGGGCAACCAGGGCATTGAGCTCCTCCTGGCGCTGTCGTATCAGGCTCATGCTGTCGTCTGCGGCCCTGCCCCTGTTACTCCTCGGCGCAGCTTGCTGCTTGTGGCCGACATCAGGTGAGCTTGCCACGGGACTGAATGACCCATCCATTGAATCTCTGGCATGCACCTCATGGATGCTGCCATTGGATGTGTTGCATGGGCTGTGGTGTGGGGACAGCTGGGTGTACGCTGCCCTTCCGGTGTCAGACATGGGTCGTCCACATCACTAATGGGTGCCGTGGCTGCTGCTTCCCCGACGGAGCTATTGGCTGCGGACGGCGTGCCTTCTGGCACTGGCTCCTGAGTGGTGGGGTGGGTGGTGTGGGTGCTACCACAGTGTCGGATGGCATTTCGACCCTTGGTGTGGTCGGTGCGTGTGTGGCTTGTGAACCCTGGGCCACTCCAGATTTCCCAGTGCCCCTCGATGTACTGGGCCTGGTGCCTGCATCCTTTCCCTTGGCCTGCTTTTTGGGTGGTGGGGCCTGCATTGCAGAGTCCAGCTCCTCACTGTCAGAATGTGAACCTGTGGGGGAGCAAGACAGGGATAGCATCAGTGATGGGTCAACGTGCATCATGCATATGTTGTTGTTGCTGCAGTCCTTTGGATTTGGACATCTAGTTTGGACATGCAGGTTGCTGGCCAGATGGGTGGGTCATCCGGACATGAGTCAGGGTGACACGTGTGTGAGGTGCTGCATGCATGTGGTTGTGTGGGAATATGCACGGCATATATGCAGGGTTGTGTACATGTGTGTGTGATGACCCCATCCATTAGCTAATTCCCATTTCACATTTGGGGGAGGAACTCATGCTTTGCATTGCAGTGTTTTGCGTGGACACTCAACTCCGTCTGACGTTGTTGCCACAGCGCACTCCATTCGGCCCACTCCCTCGATGGATTCGATGCCAATGGTGCTGGCACATGTCTCCTCCCACTCCTGCATCTTCATCGGGGATCCTCCTCCGCCTCCTGTGCCCATGGCCAGATTCCTGTTGGCCGATAATATAAGGCGTACACGGAGGCGCAGATCATCCCACCGCTTGCGCACGTCCTTTACGGTGCGGGGGTGGAGCCCACCGCACTGACTTTCTGCGCCACCTCAGCCCAGATCTCCTTTTTTCTCAGGAGTGCAGGGCGCCGCATGTCGCTAGCAAACACTACGTCTGCATTTGCAGCAAGGGTGTCTGCCAGAATTTTCAATTTGTCGTTTGAAAAGCGTTCTTTGCGCTGGCGCGCATCAGCTTTCTTTAGGGCCTTGGGCATTGTTTGTTATTGTGGGAAGTGGTATTGCCAGTTGTGGTGTTGCTGCAGGTCCTGAGTGCAGGGGATGGCAATGGATTGTGTTTTAAAGATGGCCGCCGTGCTCTTTCCCGTTCCTGTGCGATGACACTATTTCCGGTTCCGGTGTTTTACGGTGACCGCTAATAGCAGTGACCGCTAATAGCGGTGACCGCTAAATGCATGCAGCATGAGGGCGGAGGTGCTATCAGCACTTTGGTCGGAGACGGAAAGGTGCTTTTGCGCCAGGGCGGTAGGGTCATTTACCGGCATGGCCCTATGCGCGTGTCCGCTTACTCGTAATGGAACACTATTAGCGGTCTCCTGCGAGGGCGGACACGCTAATAGCGCCATGCCAGTAATTCGCATTTTTTACCGCCTACCGTGTAATGAGGCCCAATGTATAGTTAAGATCTGTTTTCAATGATACGTTTTTAAACACACATTTGCATGTATAGGCCTTCACATGTTTTTTAAAATTGATTTATGCAAGTTCCGTACAACATGTACGGCATTGTCGCAATTTAGAACTGGTTCCCTCATTTGGTAACGGTTGCCCTGACAACCGAAATAAACTTCATGGCCCAACGGCACCACAATACTAAGATCCACTAGGGGATCGACCAAAATTGCTTCTCTAACGATTTCGGTTCCCAAAAAGGCACCCGCCTTCTGTTTTAGTCTAGATGCGACTCCGGACACCATTTAAAGATGGCCGCTGGTATAAAAACACTCGAGACCTAGCAACGGCGTTAGCAACGCTATGCTTCTTGGTCTACGAGCTACAAGCCCACTAAGTGACTCAGCATTTCCTGCAGAGCTCTTCACTTGTCACACGCTGCCCATGAGCGCAGAGACAATAGAGGTATTTAGCGAATACAGGATGCAGACCCAAACATTTGATCTGGTTACTAACTGCATGCCTTCTCATAGGACATCATTTCCGTCCGAGGCCAGCACAGATCATTTTCAAAAGACCACAGCCTCAATTAAGAGGTAAGCTTAATTTAGTAAACAGTGACCATATACGCTTGCACAAAGCTCCATTGTGTTTTTTGGTTTGCAAGTATATATGAACTGAGGAGACTTCACTAAAATGTCACCCCTCTAATTTTTGGGCAATAGGAGCCCATTGGGACCTTCACGGATGAGATTGTGTCCCTTTCAAGTACCTGTGGCTATTCAATCCCATAGGTAAACTGTGTTTTCTGATAATTTCACTGACACAGTTAATGATTTGTTCAATGCCTAATAATGACCACTTGAGCACTCCCCTGATTATATTTCCATTTCCCTGTTCACAGCACTCAACGAGCATCCATCTCATACAGTCCCCCATCCTGAAGAAGGCTGTGTCAGATATGAGACATATTCAGCCCCTATAAGACGGCTGAAACACCCCGGTGTAGACGAACCTTTTACCTGCAGTGTATCGTCACTGTGTCTGGAAGAATAACTTGTTACTTGTTGTATTGTTTTTGTTAAAAATGTTCACTTGTCTTCTGTACGATACTGTCCACCAGATGGTGACAGTGAAGGACTCACTCCTTGTTTGATACAAAAGCATTTGGATCAATTATTGTTCATGCCCTTGTGTTTTTTCTCCCTGTATGATCAATACTGGAAAACTCTGTGATGTTTGATTTTGTACCTTATCTCACGCTCATCAATGCGAATTCACAAAAAATCAAGAATCTACCACACTTGGGTACAACAGATTGAGTGTTTATTTAACTGCTACGGTGATAGGGAAAAGGAGAGTGCATGAGTGAATTCCCCGACCTATTCAAGTTTATCCTTGTTTCATCAGAGAGCAAAGACAAGTGACAATGGAGTTCAATACACCAAAGATCACTTTTATTATAGAGGAAGCGACACAATAGCCTGTGAAACTATGGGTGAGGCTTTTTTTAAAATCATGCTCTGAGAACGAAATCACTCTGAAGGGTGACAATTTTGAAAGGTTTAGGGAATGGTATTGTTGACAGGTTAGGCAATATGAGATTAAATTAGATGAGGATCACACGTTGGTTAAGAGGTTACGCTGGGAAATGCGCCCACTCTGCAATTTCAAAATGTACCACTTTCCTTTCCAGTTCTTACCATGAACTAAAATAATCCAATTTTATGGAACTTACTTGGATAGTACACAAATGACATAACACAACGTGACAATTTTTAAAAACAAAATGTTATAGACACATATTATGCAAAATCGGAATGATTCTAGCTTTATTGTCTCCATCATCAAGGGAAGGATAAAGTACCAGCATTCTAATTAATGTGATCTTAAGAGATTTTATGTGGGTTTTTCTTTTGTATGTTAAACCTTCAAATATGCCCAAAACACAGGCTTTTGATATAGTTATTTTTATACGTGCAGATAAACCTTTGCATTGTACAAAAAAGCAAACCTCTTTTGAGGCCTGCGATAGGTGGTCCGCTTTCTTCTGTCTAGAACCTCTTCCACTCAAATGGCCTATGTAAAAAAAAAGATTAGGTAATGAGCTAAACAATGCCACCAGCATGTAAGAAGGCAAATATTTTCAGGGAAGACATCACAGTGCTGTCACTGATATAATATGATTTGTCCAGGATAGCTGTATCTTTTGCTGGAAAAGCTAGGATACATGAATTAATGCTTTGGTTCCAGAGTCATGAAGTTAGTACTTTATGATCATCATTAGAGGTGGTTGCCTAGGATTTACAACCACCTGTCTGAAGAAACTGATTTCCAGCCCTTCACCATACTGATGCTATGTTTTGTTTTATAGCAAGCATTATCTGGTGCAGCTAGATTGCTAATAATAGCACCAGATGTGCTACAAAACAAACTTTATATACATGCAGGTTTATCACCTTCATACATGGGAAAGGCTGTGACGGCCTTATAGGAAAATAGTTCTGTAATCTTGAATATGAACACTGATCTCCTACTCCTACGCTGATGACACTCAGATCATCGTCCGGCTTGATGTCTCTCAATCGGACAAAGGCTTCTCGGCTTGGGGGTTGTCTGGTGGCGGTTGCGGGCTGGATGGGCAGCAACTAGCTGAAATTGAATGGGAAGAAAACAGAAGTCCTGTTGGTTGGCTCTTCTTCCCTTTCTTCTTCTTGTCCAGTTTTTGGATTTCTTCATTTTGGCCCCAGGAGCTTGGCCCGCTACCCACCCCAGCATCTGTGGTGAAAAACGTTGGGTTCAAATTCTCCACATCTTTATCTAATGAGGCTTTGGTCAGTGCTATCTGTCAGACTGGCCACTTTCATTTAAAAATCTTGCAGAAAATCTTGCCCTTTCTTCCTTTCCATCTTCGGGCACCGGTTGTTGTAGCTCTTGTCCTGAGCCGAATCGACTACTGTAACTCCCTTTTGCTAGCACAACCACTCTATCTCACTAAACGTCTTCAGCATCCTCAAAACCTGGCAGCTCGGGTGGTTACTGATACCCCCTATGAGTTTCATATTTCCCCCATGTTTCGCTCACTGCATTGTTTGACTGTCTCTAAACGCATTTCATTTAAGTCGCTTTGCATAGTGCTCTGGGCATTCTATGGACTGGTCGCAGAGTACTTTCAGGACAAGTTTACACCACGCTGCCCCGCTTGTTCTCTGCGCTCTCAGAATTCCTGGTTGATCCTGGTCCCTCAGTTTCACATAGTCAGATTTGGGGGCCGCTCCTTTTCTGTCTCTGCAGCCAGGGTATGGAACTCTATAACACCTACCGTTAGCGGCATGGAAAATCATCTTCACTTTAGACGTCTGTTAAAAATGTACTTGTTTTTGTCACTTCTGTTTTTGGGTTCTGGTCGTTCTGTTGGTTGGTATCTTAGCACCAAGTTGCCTCTGGTGTTGGGGTGCTTTACAAGTGTATCATAACATCTCTGCAATGAGTGCTTAACACACTGAGGTATCTTCTGAACCATCGCAGCACTCAAATGTATCAATATGCATTTCAACCTCGGATATTGCACATGGTCAATACGATCCCCGCAAAAAGGTGAGAATGCTACAGGAGTTCTGCTTTAGTGAATGCGCAAACTATGTATACTGCAGTGAACACAGAAAGCATTGCAGAATGAATTAACAGGAAATAGGTTTATGCCCTGTTCATCACAGAAACATGGTTTAGCCCATCTTCCTCACATGTTTTCGACGCCCTCCTACCACAAGGCTACTGCATCCAATGTGCTGACCGGCCAGGAAGGGCAGAAGCCGGAGTGGCAATCATCCACAGGAGTGATTGGCCATGCTCCACCATCCCCTTTCCCAGAATATGCTTATTTGAATCAGTCACCTGCCAGTTCCCTCTATCACACAAGGAATCCATTACCTTCCACCTCATCTTGTGACTTTTTCATTGCTGACATCTCTAACTTACTCTCTTCTGCCAAATTAGCACATTCCAGTAATGTCTTTATGGGTGATTTTAACATCCCTGAGTCACAGGCTGACAACCACACTCGAAGCACGCTTTTCGCACTGACCGCTTCCATGGAACTTAAGCAAATTGTTCTCTCCCCCACACACAGCAAAGGCAACACTCTAGACTTAGACTTCACATCATCCCCCTACATCATCCCCCTACATCATCTGTGCAGAGCCTATCCCACTTGACTGGTCTGACCTGCCTGCCATCCCATTATGAGTCACCCACTCGACTATGGCTCACAAAGGTCAGGCTAACCGCCCCCTCACTCAACGCTGCTCATTCAAAACCTTTCCGGCTAATGAGCTGGAAGCAAACTTTGCAGACTTCCCCATTACAGGGAATGCCTTGGGCCTCCTAGAATTATTCAGGAGCTCTGCTATGAAACTGGTGGACACTCATGCCCAGCCTAAAATCCAGCTTGGCAAAGACCAAACTATGCACCCCATGGTACACCACCGAGCTAGCCTCCAACAAATTCTCAATCAGAGCCCTAGAGAAATGGTGGTGCAAAAACCATAACCCGGGACACTTCACAAACCTCAAATCTCTCTGCGCAAACTATAGGATTCCGATTATCGAGGCCAAAGCTACTTAATACTCCACCACCATTGCGGCAGCCTGAAACAAAAGCAAAACCCTCTTTGAAGTAGTAAAGCATTGTACCAAACCCTCAGCCCCACCCTGAGGTACCAGACACTCCAGAGAAATGCGATGGAATAAACACATTTTTTATTGAAAAAATAGACAAAATCCGAGAGACCATCAAATCAACGTCTCAGTCATGTTCCAACGTCCATAGAAACTGTGGAGAAGGTGGAGAGTCGACTATTAGGCTGCCCCATCACGTTTCACCCTAACGTGCAGCTCTGGTCTAGTTCTCTCCTTCCGTGCACACACAGCAGCATTTAACCAGCTTGCTCCGCCCTCCACATTGCGTTGCAAATCTCCACATTAGTTCCAACACTGTGTTTGTATTTCCTTCTGCGTTTCTCTCACAGCCTTTCTACTGCCTTGCATTCTGCTGTTTTCAGGCTTCGGTCTGCTCTTTCACCAGCTGCATCTTTTCTGGGGAATCCTCTACTGCCTTTGCCTTTGGGCTCCTGCTGCCTCTTCCCCGCTGGACTTCAGCTGCCATTGGGGGCCTGTCTGCTTTCTTGATACCTTTTTCCCGTTCTGGTTTTTGCTGCCTTAATGCCTTTTTGCTGCTCTGTACTTGCTTGCTAGGCTTTCTGTGCTCCTTCCATATATTCCATTTGTATTTTGCCTCTGTTATTGGATTCCGGCATATCCTGCTCTTCCCTGAATGAGTATCTTCTCTTCTCTCATTACCTGGATATGTTTATTGCTCCTCTTGAGTATTCCTCTAAATTCTAATCATACTTCAGCGCATCCTTTTGGAAATTGGATTACAGTGACACCATCCTGAAATTATATCCTCAACACACCACAGATTGGGGATTTGTATGCCTAAAGCTTAATCCCCAACCTTGGGCTGTTCCAGAGGTTTAGCCCTTCTTTGCACTGGATCCCATTCCGGCGACCTCCAGGAGCAGACCCTATCTCTTCAAGAAGAAAGGGACTTCCCGGCAAGACTCCAAGGACCAGGATCCTGAAGATGCCGGACAGTCTGACGTAACGTCATCCTCAGGGGAGAGTGAAGGGGATTTTGGGGCCAAACCTGACACTCTCACAGCATTAGCATCCCCTGCACCCCGGCATGCACACTGCACCCCTGGACCGAATTCTCTCATCTCTTTCCCCGGATCTCCTAAAAAGGATGCCTCTCTCAAACCTACTTCTTACTCTGACGATATCATTCCGACCTCCATCATTAAACAATTGATGGGCCCAGGGGTCAATAGGCTGCTCAGCATCATCAATGCCTCCCTCACAGAAGGATCATTCCTGGACACCCTCAAAACTGGTCTCATACGACCTCTTATGAAAAAAACAACCCTATATCCAGGTGACCTTGCCAACTACTGACTGATTACGAACCACCCGTTTATTGGCAAAATCTTGGAAAAGGTAGGTGCTACACAGCTACTCACCAGAGCCAAACAAGTCCACCTCCTAAATGATTATTAGTCAGGGTTCTGCCCCAATTGTAGCATTGAGACAGCCACGTGGTGGATAATGCCCTACAAACAGGCCTGGACTGGCTCACCAGGACACCAGGAGTTTCCCCGGTAGGCCTCAGGCACATAGGGCCTCTTTTCTTGGGGGAAGGATAAATACAATGCATGGGTGCCGATAGACTGGGAACCAAAAGAGGTAATCATTTTCAAAGTCGCCCCATAGTACACATTTTCAGCTAGTCGACCCCTTTCCCTATGAGAAAATGCGTAAATAAAATATGCTACCGTGTAAAAGAGGTCCAGGATGCTGAGGCCTACCAATAACGTTCAAGAGTTCCCTATAGGCCAGTTCACCCCTGGGCACATTAATCCTTTACACTACTGGGGCATCTGAAGGCTACCATCCTCATAACACGTTCTTTTGCACAGACCAAATAATGGACACACCCCGCTAGGGAATGAGACCAGGAGATGGATTGCAATTAAAACACATTTTATGTAAGTAAGTTGTGCATGCAGAGAACTCTGCTGCCCTGAGAGCGCTATGCAAAACAATACATGGGCAGCACGTTATAAGTCAAAAACCTGTCATCCGTGACAACAGGATATAGGTACACAATTCTGCAATACATTTGGAGGAACAAACTGATACAGTATAGTTCTATTCTAGGTGATGGTGTTGAATTGGCTGCTGCTCGGGTGTCTGTCCGGCGGCACGTGGGTCAGCTGGGCTTATCTCTCCGGTGAAGGTCAGGTCGATGGAGCATTGTGTCCCTGACTGTCTAAACTAACACAACAGGAACCAATGACTTGAGACAAATGGTAACCATAAAAGTTTGGCACTGATAGGGGAAGCTTCAAAGCACCCAAGCAAATTTACTGGCATTCTCGCCCTTGTACCCCAATGTCCATAAATCACAGGGCCTCCCGAACCAGGTTCTGCCCTGTAGGTTTTTGATCTACCTGATGCCTCATGATACCGGCGGACATATGCTTAGGCTTGAGGGGAATATATTGGCACATAGGATTAGGGATCTGGTGGGTGTTCCATCTGGTCACTACAAAGGGTCAGATGGGTATCTTTTTGACCAAGTGAAGGGGCACGGGCTCAGTGGACTGTGGCCTGTTGGGGTGGGGGTCGAGGGAGCAGAGGCAGGTTAGTGGAGATGGATGGGCACATTGGCTGGGGTCTGGTCCGGTCACACACAGTGCAGTGAGCTCATCTGCATGAAAGGATACTGAGCATTTGCAACAATTCATGGCTGGACTTCTGTGAGAACAGGGCTTGTGCGGAGCTGGCAGGGAGGTGGAGGGGGCCAGGGCTCTCTGTGCAAGGTGCTTGGCATGGGAGAGGCAGCATTTAGAGATCATTTTCGGGTCTAGCAAAATATGGCATCCAATGTCACACAAAATGGAGTCTCCATGCAGCGTCTCCCCCCTTTGGTACACATGGGATCCATTTTGTGCGGGAATGACGAGGGGGGCTGGATAGACCACTTCTCCCCCAATATTCCCCCCATTTGTTACTCCTAAAGTATCGAATACCCTTTCCCAGTGTTCCCCCTTCCCTTAACCCTCCTTTCTGCTTCTTCCCAAGCGGGAGTTCCCTTTATGGGCATCCAAGCTCTAAACACATTTCTTAAATTCTCCCCACACCGGGCATATTCCTCGGGGTACATGTCATGTAAATACAACCCCCATCCCCATCCAGGTCCACCCACACCTCCCTGTTTTTCTTTATGTCTTGGGGCTGTTTGATAGTGGTGTGGTAGTAGTTGTCTATTTTATCCCCTGCGTGGTATATTGTCACCATTCAATATTTGGGTTCATCAATCTCACCAGTTTGCAACTGTGAATCTTTAATACCAGGGACACTTTCTTGTTGTCTCCATGTTTAGTATTGATAGTCACCATCATTCTCGCACCATGGGGAATGGAGTCAGTGCAGCATTGCAGCCGTAACTGGCAGACACAAAAAATTAGCAATAGGAACACAATGAATGGAATCAGCATTTTCATTGCAGTTGCAAGCCACAATGGTACCCAGTCGAATGCCATGGTGAACGAATCTGAACTCTGAACACCGCCCTCCTTCTTCATCCGAACTCCAAGTTCATGCACTGCTGCAGTCACGTGTGAAAGAAGGTATGAAAGTGCCACATGCAATCAGGATTTTTCGGCAAACCACATCCTCCATTGCAGTGAGGAGGTCGAGGACGTAACGGTTCTGCATCGTCATCAGCCGCAGGTGTCATGACCCTTGCCCCTGGACATCACTGGCAAGTCAGCCTTCCAGTTAGGGCCAGGTCAAAGGCCTTAAAACCTCATCCAAGACTCTCTTGGAGTCAGTCCTGGCGCCTCTGGCGCCAGGCTCATAATCATCATGAAGACCAACATTAGAATGGGACTATTTACTTGGGACTATTTAACTTGGGGGGTTCGGCCAACATGGAGGCACACACATAGCTCAGTTACAAGGAACTGAGCTATGCAGTCTAGTCTTTTGGGTGTGGCAGGCCTGGGACTACTTTACCTGGACTACTTTGGGTGTGGCAGGCCTGGGACTATTTTATCTGGACTACTTTACCTGAGACTATTTAAACCACACCCAAACAGCAGAACATGCTTTGCGTTATTCTGCTGTGGGCAGCGTAACGCTCACTGTGTCCAGTTCTTTGATGCCAGCTTACCTGAAACCAAGGACCTGCAGAGAGAGAAAGAACACTACGAAACTTACCTGGAACAGTATCCTGTCTTCAATCCATCGCTGACTTCAGTTCCACTCACCTGAAGGTACAAACTCCATCATCCGGCACCACATGCATCCTGGAATACCATAACCTGGAAAGAGGAGAAAGAAAGACAGCATTAGTAAGCGTTTACTCACGTTTCCTCCCGAATGAAGAAAGCCACACAATTCTTACCTGGGTAGACATCTCCTGGTCCGTATCATTGCTGGAACATTACGACGCTCGCCGAGGAACATCGCAACCTGCAAGGAGAGAAAAGACACAGGTTAGCAATATAAAAGGCGAAACAGCGTCGCGCATCGCGCATTACTCACCGGACAGCATCACGCACACCGCGCTTTCGCCTACCGGCCCATGCTCATCTTCAAACTGCATGACAACTCCAAAATACCTTTCCATACCTAAAAGAAAAGAAGCAATACATTATTATTCGAACTAAGAGGAACATAAGAACTGCATATAAAGACTGTAAAGCAGCAAACCTACGGAGTCGCAGCAGGCCTGGATTCCCACAGGAGGGCTTGCACCAGTGAAGTAACTTGGTCGCTGCTCGCCCCCACATATACGGCCCCTGCCACGAGGAGCAGGACGGAGAATCCACCTTTTACAATATTAAGGTGAGTAGAAGGCCCAAGGGGGGAGGAAGGAGTTGAGGCAAAGGGAGGTGGGAAAACATAAAGACAATTTGGTATTGAATCCATCTCTCCTATATTGCAGACCCATCATTAACCAGAGGCATTACCAAGGGACCGGGAGAGGGTTTGAGAGTGCAAATCATCCAACCAGTGCTGGGTGGCGTCCCCGTGGATACCAGGTGAGCGTAACAGCAGGGGCGTTAGTTCTACATTGATGACGTTGAACCCCTCTTCAGTGTAACTGGCCAGTTGGATCAGCTCCCGCCTGACAATCTGGAGCCATTTGGCATTTGTTCTTGTCTGGATGCTGGGCACAAGTGATGCAAAAAATGTCTCTGTAGAATTGAAAAGCTTGATTTCATCAGGTATCTATGCAAGAGGATCAGATGATTCCTGCGAGATATAGTTAGAGCGCCTCTTCCGGAACAGACGGTCATGTCCCTCGGTCTCAGGCAGGATGCGAAAGAAGGGGGGGCCCTCAGTAGGGGTTGCAGTTTGCTTCGCTGGCTACACTTGTTGCATGTCAAATTGTTCATCAGGCAGAAAGGACCCCCCTCTTAAGTGCTCTTCAGGTATCACCAGCAGAGCAGAATGCAGTGTCACAAGCGCACAGTAGCCCCTCCAAGATGGGGGGAGGTGCACATATGCCTGTTTACCGCACACCCAATAATAGTCCATGAGTGCTGCTGTTCCTTTTCGGAGATCTGGAAGAATGATTGTCCTGTTGCAGCATGTGTTCGATCCCACTGCTGTACGCCCTTCACTGTAGAAACAAAGTCCATATGTTTCTTCCTGTATCTTGATTGGTTTTTTCGAGGGCAGTTTTTCGAGAGCAGAGATCCATGTTAGCTTGGTGACATGCTCTCTCATATCTGTGCACATTGTTTTTCCGCAAAGTCGAGTTGTTCATCCGACAGGCCCCACAGCCCCTCAGCCTTGCACTTAAAGGTGGAGTCTTGCCATTTTCCGACTGCGAAGCCTGTGCCATTGATTGGCAAGAAAGGTTATTTGAAGCACTTTGGGCCTGTAGTTTTTTGTTTGGTGGCAATAGCGTTAATTTTACTGTGTGTGCCTGGAAGGTGATCCTTATCCTACATAGCGGGAGATGGATGAGACACTGTGTTTCTAACAGTGGGACTTCTTGGGGTACCAACACCTTGCGCACCCCTGATGCATGGGGTATTAATGAACAGACATAGCAACTCTTATTGGTCGCTTGCCTTCCCGTGGCACTCATGTCAGAATACCAGCTATTGGACTGTCCTGAATGGTTGATATCTTCCATTTGTCCCTGGAGGATAGCTCAGCGGCAACAAGCTCGCCTTGGAAGCAAGACGACACAGAGTGATACAGGTTCGATACCCGGGTCCAGGCTTAGCAACCTCTGGGTATTAAGCACGTTATAAATAACCTATCATATCATTTTATCAAGTTCCAACCCGTGATAAGCATCATACCTGTGTGGGTGTATGTCCCTTTTCCCTCTTTTGCTACGTGGGAGGGGTGGGTTTACTTCCAACATCATTTTACACCATATTTCTCTGTCACACAACACTGTTTACATGTTATCTGATAGTAAATAAAGAAACCGGCTTTTGCAAATACTTGAGTTAGTGGTGTTACATAAAACATTAGTGTCATGTACCCTTAAATACTGCGCGCCATACTTGGGGGACGTGGTTGGTTGAGTGAGCAACGGTGTAGGCTTATTAGCTGATTGGGGTATGGCAGTAGAGGTAGATAAGGCGTTTATTATTTGAATACCCTGAGCAACTTTAGAGGTAAGTAGTTTAGTAAACATCACACTTTGTTGTGAGGTAGGTGGTATGTATGGTTGTACAGTTACTCGATTACTTGAACTGAGGTTGGGTGGGAATGGTGACGTTACATGAGCTGATAGTGTTATATTTAGTACATCTGAGACATTTTCAGTTCGTTCATTTAACATAAGCACTTTTTCTGAAGCTTTGAATGCAAGTATAGGTGTTTGTCTGGTCAGATTTTTATGCAGGGTCGTTAAATTACACAATGCATTGTTGTTCTTGTTCATTTAACCCTCCCCCTCTTTTATATGGGTACCCCAGATAAAAGCTGCCCCCAATATATTCCTAGTATTAGCATGACAAAGGTAAAAACAATAGTTACGAAATTGAGGCCACAGTCGTAGCTATACGACCTTGTGGCACTTATTCCATTCCTATTGATGTCTATCTGATTTGTAACAATCGCAAGTGGTGTTCTCTCCACCATCATGGCACCTACAGAGAGAGACATAATGAGGGAAGAACAGAATAAAGCATGGAAACCGAGTATACATAGAGAAAGAGATAACCTTTTCACATCACAATATATAGATAATATATATATATATATATATATATATACAGTATATGTACATGATTTCATTTTATATACATGATATGTTAATTGCATTTACACCTCTATGCCTTTATTCTATCTAATTGTCTCTGACATTTTCGGATTTTCTCATTAACTCTTAAGGCACTGCTGCTTCTCTTTCATTTTTCTGTGCATTTTCTGGGGTTACACTGTCATGGGCTTTTCTGACATCTGACAAATGAACCCAATATTTGAACCCCCTAACTTTTACTGCTTGTGGGGTGCAATACACTACCTTGTATGGGCCATGGAATTGTGGTGAGTTCCACCTTCTTACGAAACTGCGAACATATATTAGTTCTCCTGGCATTAGGGGTTTTGCTGGGCTGTCTACTGCAGCCGTTGTGGTATGTGTTTCACTTTCTCTTGTAAATGGTGGGGCAACCTGATTTGCAATGCTTCTTACTGCTTGTGTGAGTTGTGTTAACTATTCCTTAAATTCTTCCCCTAACACTGTTGCTGTTCGGTGTGCATCTGCCATTCTTCTCACTGGTGACAGGGGCGTTTGCATGCATCTACCAGTCACTATTTCATGAGGGTACAAGTGGTGGTCCTTACTGGGCTGTGTGCGTAACTGAAACAAGGCAAGGGGCAAACAATAAAGCCAGTTCTTTTTGAGTGTATGGCATAATTTGGACAATCTACTTTTACGGAGGCAGTTGATTATCTCGACCACCCCGATTGCCTGCCGGTGGTAAATCGAGCACATTTTGTGTTTGATTCCTAGCAGCAGTGTGTTAAGACAGATTTCGATGTTCAGAAGGCCAGCCTAGTTTCTTGGAACAGGGTAACCTCTGGACAAGCCAGACCAATCAAGGTAGCTATGGTAGGCGGTCAAGACTGTTGGGGTCATTACGAGGTTGGGGGTAAGTAACTGTCCTTACCGGCATGGAGCAAATACCGTGTCCATGTAGGTAAGAGCCCGCAAATAGAGGGCTATTACGACTTGGCGGGCACAAGCTTTGCGCCATGCCGGTAATGACATTACCGGCATGCCGCTGAAGTCCCGAAAATGGCCCTTAGCGGCATCAAGTAAAGCGCAGATTGCATTACCGGAATGAATCAAGATGGCATTAGCGGTCACCGCTATTAGCAGTGACCACTATCAGCGGTCACCACTAATAACGGTCACCATACATAAGCGGAACCGGAAGTAGCATCATCGCACAGGAACAGGAAAGAGCACGGCGGCCATCTTTAAAAACACATTCCATTGGTATCCTCAGCAGCCAGGACCTGTAGTATATTGCTGTTTGCCAAATTCAGTCCACAACAACACTACAATGCCCAAGGCAGTGAAAAAGGGCACCTCCCGCCAGCGCAAGGAGCACTTTAATGAAGACAAGATCACCATGTTGGCAGAGACCCTGCCGATATCGTGTTTGCCCAGAGCGTCAAGTGGGAGGCTGTCATCAGAAAGAAGGAGATCTGGGCACTAGTGGCACAAAAAGTCAGCGCAGTTGGCAACACCCCCCGCACAACTAAGGACTGCAGGAAGAGGTGGGATGACTTGCGCCTGCGAGTCCGCAACATCCTCTCGACAAACAGGAGCAAGCTCTCCGATAAAGCTGTCCCGGTGGGAGGAGATATGTGCCAGCCTGATCGGCATAGAGGCCATTGAAGGCGTGGATGACATGAAGTGTGGTGCCACCTCATCGGCGGAAGGAGGTGAGTGTCCTAGGAAAACACTGTAATGCAGAGTCTGATGATAGTCCACCAATATGTCTGTCTAAAGAGGCAAGCCATGGTCCAATACACACACATTCCCAGCCTAGTTGTCGTACGCAGCACAGACACATGCAGATGCCTGCAGCAAGGCAATGGCATAACTTACACAAACCACACTAAGATGTTAATGGCATAAGTCACACTGCATGCAGGCAACAACAAATATGCATGTCACATAGCATATGTCTGCCCCAACATGAGTGACCCCGAAGGATGCCTGCATTACCCACCCATATAGCAAGCAACGTGATCATCCAAACTCCACTGCCTATTACCCTCTATTGTGTAGATGAGCAATTATACACATGTATGCATGATGCTTCTCAAACCATCACTCATGCCGTCCCTCTCTTCGACCCCCACAGGCTCAGATCATGACAGCGAGGCCCCAGGCTCACCCCCACAGCCGACCACACCCCGGAAGAGGGCCTGGGATAAGGGCAACAGGCCTTCCACCTCCAGAGCCCAACACAAGCCTCGGCATGCACCGCAGAGGAAACCACCTCCGGATGCCACGGCACTGGTGCCGCCAAGGGCCGTCGACACTGAACCCACAACTCCAGTCACACTGGCACAGGACACATTTGAAGCTGCACTCTCAGCAGAGAACAGTTCTGTCAGGGAGGCAGCAGCTACACCCCCCCTGGCTGAGGACGAGGCGCAGGAACAGGTGATGG
This sequence comes from Ambystoma mexicanum, assembly GCF_040938575.1. Taxonomy (NCBI): domain Eukaryota; kingdom Metazoa; phylum Chordata; class Amphibia; order Caudata; family Ambystomatidae; genus Ambystoma; species Ambystoma mexicanum. The sequence goes on from NC_090929.1 coordinate 315,598,424, forward strand.
GTGCCCGTTGAGGACGACTCCTCCGACCTGCCTGGCACACCAAGTCCGGCACCATCCCCCCAGCTCACATCGGTAGACTCTGACCACGGCACCACCCTGTAGCAGTCTGGGGGGCAGTACAACCAAGGGGCTATGAGTCCCATAGGGCACCCAATTGAAATTGTGCATGATACACAAGCACCCTCCACCTCCACAGGTGTACCGGCGGGGGTGCAGCAGCCAGGGCATGCTACACAGCAGCAGGAGGAGCTGACTGCCCTGGTGCGACAATTCGTAACTGACAATGCCCAAGCAAGGCAGGAGTGGCGCGAAAACACCGCCTCTCTGGGCAAGATCATTGCAGATAGCACATGTAGACTGTGTGAGGAGGTATCAGCCCTGCGGCAGGTCCTCAGCCGCATTGCTGATGCAATGGAGGCTGAGCGTCCGGCCCCCAAATGGAGTAGGCGGCCACCCCATCATCCTCGAGCTCCACACAGACTAGCCCACTACGCAGGTCGGTGCGCACCCTGCGCCGGCTGGACATGCTGCCACCAGGTAGACTGGCCAGCCTGATGAAGGCAATAGACATTTGTTTGGACATGTGTGGGGGAGTTGTGGGGGAAGGGGAGGGGGTGAGGGTGTGTGGGGGAGTTGTGGGGGAGGGGGAGGTGTGAGGGTGTGTGGGGGAGTTGTGGGGGGAGGGGGGAGGGTGTGTGGGGGAGTTGTGGGGGGAGGGGGAGGGGGGAGGGTGGTGGAGGTTTAGTGCACTTTCAACTTCATTGGACATTTCAATACACCAGTTTTGTGAAAAAAATATCTTGAGTGGACATTCATCATTGCGCATGTGTCATTTATTCATATACAGTGCATAGTGTACATGTACTTCCACACCCAGTGCCCTCTGTCCAACTATCATGTCACCCTCTGCAGCCATGTGTGTCAGAAATATTGTGCAATCACTGACTGACGCACAGCACGTCCCTCCTGTGCATCAGCACTGCGATGATGTGCAGCCATCTTCTTCATCCCCTTCATCATCACCAGGTGGTAGCAGGGGCAGTGGGCAGGGGCACGTTCCGTCGGATACACACGTTGTGCAGCATGACACATGCCATGATGATCTTGGCCACCTTCTCAGGCCTGTAGAGGAGTGCCCCACTTAGGCAGCAAAACCGTGCCTTCAACAGGCCAAAGGTCTGCTCAATGACCACACGGGTACGGGTGTGGGAACGATTGTAGTCCTCCTCGTGCCTGTTCTGTGGGTTTCGGACAGGGGTGAGGAGCCACGGCTTCAAGGGATAGCCACTGTCACCTGCATGGGAGGCTAAAAAAGGTATATGTCAGTCGATTCATGATGGACAGCTGTACTAGTCACACATGCCTGCAGGTTATCGTTGGTCACATGCACATGTCCAGGTTGTATGCATGCCATTTTTAGGCCCTCAATGTGTCCTGTGCCATGGACTAATGGTGTGGGTTGCATCTTCAAGATGATACACGGTGTGCACTGCCGTCTTGTTGCTCATGCATTGTGTACGCATACAGGTGTGTTCGTGTCTAATTTGTGATGTGTTGTGTTGTGTTCTGTAGGATTTTCTGACTGGGAGCGTTGGCAGTAGGCTCTGCAATGTTAGGCATTCAGCGCTGATTTTTCCCATGTTGACATGCTGCATCCCTGTGGTTATGGCGGCCCTGCGACAGACAGTGGATTCCCTTGGTGGTTTTGTTCAATGCAGTCCCATGGATGCTTGTCCTGTGTGGTGATTTGCTGGAGACAGCAACATAGTGCATATTCACTGCATGTTGCTGGATGGTGTTACGGAGGGTGAGGTCCGCTGATGAGTGGTGCACGTGTTGTGGGATGTGGGGTGGTTTACTGTTTGTGATGTTGTGATGGGTGTCGACCTTACTTAATCCCTATGGGATTTGGGTGTCATGGTCTGTTTGGGATGCTTTGGGGCACAGTGTTTAGTGATGTGCACATCGTGCTGTCACATCAACATTGACACACGGTGATGTGTGCATCTCTCCCCCCATTTCAGTGCCATCTGCCTGTCATGCAACTTACCAAGCAGCCAGGCACGTCCAGCATGTCGCTCCATGTAGCGTGGTAGCATGGAGTTCCGTAGGCCCATAGAGTCATGAGTTGATCCAGGATATCGGGCACAACAATGTGTGATGATCTTGCTGGCGTCACATACCATCTGCACATTGATGGATGTACACCACCTCCATGGCATGCGCAACCACCAACTCCACGTGGGTGCAGTCGAGGGCACCTATACGATTTGGCATGCCTGCCAGTGCATGGAAGCCAACTTTTGTATCAAAAATCTCCTGAGGAGTCCGTGGTAGGGATATGTATTCCCTTGTGTGCTTGTGGAGGGCACCCAGCACTTGGGTCAGAATGCGAGAAAATAAGGGTTGTTATAGGCCATGCATGTGCCCCACTGTGTGCTGGTAGGTGCCTGTGGCAAGGAATTAGTGCACCGACACTACCTTCAGTAGAGGGGGGATGGCGGTGCGTTTTTCAATGAGGCTGACAATGTCATTGTGTATCATGTCCACAAAGGTGGTGATGGTGTCCCGGTCCAGACGGTACAGGGTGTGGATCTGCTCAGGGGTTAGGTTGAATGGACTGGCTCTGATGCGAGGGATTGAGGGTTGCCTGCATGGTTCCGCTGGCTGCACTGGTGGGGCATGCTAGGCCTGTCTCACCCTCCTTCTCCTCCTGCATCTCCTCTGTGGTGCCTGCTGTTGCTGTTGTTGTTGTTGCTGGTGTAGCAATGCAAGCATGTCCTCCATCCGCAGTATTGCTACTACTATTGGAATCATCTTGGTGTGGGAAGGGGTGTGGTGTGTGAGTGTGCTCCTTTTGTGCTGGCCCAGACTCCATTGCCTCCACCTGTGCTGATTGTGTGCACATGTGGCAGTTGGGAACACTGCACATAGCATGTTAGGGTTGCTTCGCGATGCCGGTATTACCGGCATGCCCGTATCCCCTATTAGCGCCTTCATGATGCCGGTATTTGCATGTCCGCCTGACTTGTGATTTCCTCCCATTAGCGGCATGCTAGTATTGGCCGGGATGGTGGGCCGCGTGCCCTATTAACGGTGCCTCTCATAGCGGGGTCTTAGGTCGAAATAGCCCAGAGGGGTATGCGATGGGGTAATCCTTTACCGGCATCATTTTTCCATTACCTCAAACCTCGTAATGACCCCCTAAGTCTCAGGAGGGGTGAGGGTGACTGAAAGACCTCAATGAGCACACAGAGCAAGGACACTTACAAATTACTCACAGACAGGTGTATATATCAAACATATAAACACATTTCTTACAAGGCCTTTGTAACTCAACACACAGTAAAAGAATCACAACAATCCTACTAAACCAACCCAACACAATCAATACAAAATATATAGAAGACCATTGGGGTCTAAAGGGTTAAAGGCACGAAATATTCACAACCTAAAGGGGAAGGAAAATAGGCATTGCAGATAGTCTTTAGTCCCCTTCAACATCAAACACACACCTAACTAAGAGGCAGTCCAAACCCTAAAATGAGAGGAGCCTTATGCTCAATAGTACATGTAGTGCAGGCGCACGCGGTTGTTCCAATGGGCAAAAACGGGGTCTCTTCAGGGGTCTCTAGCAGCTCAGGAAGGTGGGTGTGGCGATGAAGAATAGATTCCCACTATTCGAGGAGGGCCTCCACTTCAAGGCAGAGGTGATTCCAAGGTTCGGGAATAGGTTGCTAGTTCGCACTAGCACTGGAAAGGAGAGGGATCCCCAGGCGCCACTCATGTGTAAAAGCAGATGGAGGCGCTAGGGGCCATCAGTTAAAGTTAGGGTTATTCACCGGTCCCAGGCGCACTCCGGACCAAACTTCGCCAGTTGGGTCCACTGCCGCTTCAGGTTCAAATGCGAAAAAAAAGGACGTATGTGCGGCTTTCACTTCCGGCGAAACAGCGAGGATTCCCAAATTGGACAGTGGCGATTTCTCCGCTCCTGATAGATGGATCAGGCCAGTTTCACTGCAGCAAGCTTCAGGGGCAAGAGGGTCAAAAATGCAGCACACCTGCAAAGATCGTTGCCGCGGCCGGGCAACACGGTAACCGTGTTTACTCCGGTCCTGGCACACTCGTCTCACTTCAGACCTGGGAATGCCAAGTGTTCGGAATTCTGTGTGAGGGTGCTGGGGACACAGAGCTAGCAGTATACCAAGTTCCAAGGGCTTCCTCAAAACGATGGTGGAGACAGATCAAAGGTCCTGTGTAAGCTGGTCAGCCCACTGGTTGGCCCTGGGACGCTTCCGAGAAGGCTTACTTGCAGGTTTTGTTGAAGGTGCCGAGAATAGTTGGTCCCACTATTCTAATGGGGCGAAGCGTCTTCGCAGACCTTCTGGGACGACCATATGCAGAGGGGTCCCACGGGACGACAGCGGGCTCAGCGTGCCAAACCTTCCAGCGGTTCACCAGCGGTTCCTCGACTCAGCTTCTTAGTTTCAGGATACTTGGATCCTATCCTTCGTTCAGTGACAACTCAAGAGATCGACATGGTATGGGTGTTTTCAGCCTCCTCTTATCCAAAGTTCCCTTCGCACCAAAACGGAGAGGACCCAATGGGAGATCTGCTCACAAACACACCTTCCATATGTGGACTAATCATGGACCCTGGTGGTCCCAGTCATTCACAGCACTCCAGACTCTCTGGCACCCAGGATGTGTATTGGGACAGACAGACACCCCAGCCCACATCCTGGAGGCACACACACAAGGCATGCAGAAGCCTGCGAAAGCTTGGCGTTTTGTGCCAAACTGCATGTCCAAGTAAGGACTGACCCGGGTTGACTCGACCTGGGGACGGCAAAGGGGCAAGATGGCACCTTGTGGCATGGCCATTTTGGAGCCAGGCCACCTATTTGTGCCAAACGCGGTTAACGCGGTTTAAATGGTGGGAAAGCATAAAATTATAGGAAAAGATAGGCTGCCATCAGCCCTGTTCGTGACACATCTGCACATCTCCAAAAAAAAGTCCTACGAGAGTATCTAGAGTATCTAGTGTCTAGGGTCAGTAATTGACTATGAGACCCAAGTGCACTGTACTGTAAGGTACATTGTGCACCTGTTACATGTTGCAGAAAAGGTGCAACATTGGAAAGGGACTAAGGGAAACAACGTCTCCCAGCACTGACTGTCTTAAGGGCATGTCAGTGTCCCCATGAATAGTGAGCGAAAGGGGGTGTACAACTGGAGGGAAAATTGCATATAAAAAGAAATCTTTCCTAACAATGTGTCACCTCTTTGAAAAGATAATTGACAAAATGTGTGCCATTATCGGACTTTATGACATTACATATTCCCCGCCGTGGGAATACTTCCCTGACCAAAAGTTTTGCTGCACACTTCGCGCCTGGGTGGGTGCAGGGCCCTGCCTCCACCCAGCGTGAAAATAGACAGACCACCACTATTAGCTATCTTGCTCCATTGCACCTCTCTCCTATGTCTGCATAATCAATATGCAGTTCACGGAACAGTCCGATGGGGCAGGGCAATGTTCCTCGCAGTGTCCTGAGTGGCATTCCTGAGTTAAATGTTTGACATGTGACACGTTCAATCGTCATTTTGGTGAGATACTCCTGGTGGTTTGGAATGAACCAATCCTTCTGGATATCTTTGGCGATGTGTGGTTTTGAGGTGTGTGCTGGAAAGGGCAATTGTTGGAATGGTACTTTTTACAATTCTACAGGCATCACTACCTTCCCTGTTATATCTTGTCTCCATGCGAGATCAGTAGGGGATTGGGTACATCCTCGCTTTTTCCATAGCTCCTGCTCTGTAAGTGATGCTTTCTTTTGGAGTTCTATTATTTGGGCTATTGGTAGCGCATTATACCTGTTCTCTTTGGGCTCCTTTGGTGTACCTTTTAACACACATTCCGTGCGTAGTGCTTTTTGGAAATATGCGGCTTGTTTTGCAGCGGCATCCGCCGCTGCATTTCCCAATGATATTTCATCATTGTTGTACATGTGGGCTTGGCATTTTACCAGGGCTACTACTGATGGTTCAGTGAGGGCTTTTATTAATTAATTCAGTAACTCTGCATGTTGTACCAGGGAACAATTCGCCCTCCTGAGCCCCCTACTTCTCCAGCGGGACAGCCCAGCATGTACCGTAGTGGTGACATATGCTGAGTCGGAATATATGGTGACCGCACACTCCTTTGCTGTATGCAATGCTTCAATGAGTGCTACTAATTCTGCTGCTTGGGCTGAATAGTGCATTAGTACGCGTTTTTGCAACATAACTTCATACTCTCCCTCCTCCAATCTTACTACAGCTGCACCAACATGTTTTTCACCAGTTTCTGGACAAATAGATAACGACCCATCTACAAAGTACACTTCCCCCTCATCTAAGGCGTTTTCAATGTCATCTCCTTCTCCTTCATAAGTAGCCCAATCATGCTTTTGCATGTCCTCTGTTGTGCATGGCTCTTTGAGGAATGTGGCTGGATTTACTGTTTTGCAGCGTACCACATACATGTTTGGGCTTGAGATGATTATTTCATAGGCTGATGCTCTTTGTGTGGTGAGCGTGGATTTTGATTGTTCAAGTATGGCAAACAGGGAGTGCTCAACTAACAAGGTGACGGAACATCCCATCACAATTGTTGCACTTTTTTCCAGGGCGAAGGCGGCGGCTGCAAGCGACTGCTCGCAGGCAAAGTGTCCCTGCATTACTGAATCGAGAGTGCCGCTGTAGTAAGCTAATGGCTTGTGGCCCAATGATATTTTTGTGTTAGTACTGCAGTCCTTAGTGTGCCATTTGAATGGGAGAACAAGAAAAATTCCCGTTAATAATCTGGTGTTGCTAGCACTGGGGATGTACATATTAGTTCTTTTATGGTCGTGAAGGCAGTGTGCATTTCAGGGGTCCAAGTGATTGGTACTTTGTCTTTTTGGGCTTCTTTGAAACCTTGCAGCAGGGGGCTTGTGTAGGCAGCGTAGTCCAATATCCTCGCTCTGCAGTAGCTACAGATGCAGAGGAATTTCTGCATGCCCTTTACAGTATGGGGTCTGGCTGAGGCACGCACTGTTGCTGTCCTGTCGGTTATTATCCTTTTACCATCTTTTGAAATCAGTTGGCTCAAGTACAGGACCTCAGTCAGACAATACTGTAACTTGTTTTTGTCTACCTTGTTCCCCTTCTGGACCAACAGATTTAATAGGACAACAGAGTCTCTCTGGCATGCTTCCTCCCCCTCCCCACACAAAAGGGGGTTGCCAACGTATTGTATGATTGTGCTCTGGACATTATATTGCCATGGTCTTTGTGCAATATTCTGTTAATAATACTCGGGCTGTCACATCCCTGGGGCAACCTGCAGTGTTCATATCTTTTCTCCCATTGGGTAAATGCTTTGAGGTATTGGCAATCTGGATCCAGTGTTACTGAGAAAAAGGCGTTCTTCAGGTCCACTACTGTGAAGGGCGTGGCCTGCTTTGGCATGCTGCACAAAATTGACGCTGGATTTGGCATGAGAGGGAACACTTTTTGGACTATATTGTTAAGTGGGCGGAGATCCTGGATCATATTCCACACCCCCCTTTTGGTTTTTTGATGGGGTATACTGCCGTATTACATGGGGAGTTAGACGGGACAATGATGCCCTGTTGCAGTAATATACGTAGTGTGTCTTTTATCCCTTCCTCCCCCTCCCTCGACAAGGGGTACTGTCTTACCCTGGGTAGTACTGCTCCTGGTTTGTTTTATTTTTATTGGGGTCACTTCCTTTAGTAGGCCTACATCATGGGGGTTTGTGGTCCATACATATGGTGACACTTGCTCTAAGTCTGTGTCACAGAAAGATGGCGGTGCACTGACAGCATCCATGAGGGGGTTGGTCACACTCCTGTTTTGTATCATAATATCGGAGGGCATACATATTTCCATTATGATCTCCCCATCACTGTTGCTGGCAGTGAACAGCTCCTTATCAGTCAATTCACATAGTGGTATGTTTGGGTCAATGCACAATACTGTTCACCATTCACACCCATGCGTATCCAGGCCAATTGCCACAATATGTTTTGCTGACACCTGTACCCCTTGCAGATCGAGAGAGAGAACAGTACCTGGTACAATCTCAGGGGTGGCCACCGGGTGGAAAACGAAATCAGAGGGTACTCTCCATTCTTTTTGTGTGATTTCTGGCACTACTCTGGCTAATACCTGTATGCCATAAATGAACATGTCTGCATTGGTGGGTAAACCTTGCACTGCTGTCTCGTTAGCTATAGATTGTATTAATATCATTGCTCGAAGCGGGCACTTCCCCGGGGTGGAACATACAATCCCCCTGTCTGTGAATGCTATGTTCATATTTAATCTACTGAGTAAGTCTCGTCCTAGCAAATTTGCAGGTGAGTTTTCGTGATAAAGCAGGGGTGCTTGCACTCTTTTTCCCCCTATCTTAACGTCCAAATCTTCCGTGTAAGGAACCGTGACCACATCCCCAGAGAATCCCTGCGTCTCGAGATTTTTGCCAGATAGCGGGACATCACCTTCATGTAGACACGATTTCTCCGCCCCGAGTCCACCATGAAGATGAACTGCTTGTTTCCTATCTCTGCCCCAACAATGGTTCTTCCCCTGGGCAAAAGGCAGTAGATAGGATTGGACATGCAAGGGCTCTCTGTGGGCTGTCCTAATCTGGGTGGGTGTTTGTCCCGGGGCAAGAGAAAACACTTTCGCTGAACACACATGTTCCCTGATAAGCGTGGATGCGCCATTGGCGGCGGTGACAAACAGGTTTGCGTGCGTGTTTGTCATTTGGTTCTGGCAGGTTGAGCGAGTTTGCGTACAGTGAGGGGGGTGTCTGAGGGAATTGTATCCTGGGATTGGTCGGCTATCTGGCTGCCCATCTGATTCGTAATTTCCTATGGGCAGACCATATGGTTTGCCTGGGTGTGGGTGTCCGTAATTGCGGTTCATTACTTTACCTCTGGTTATTTTGGCCATTTACTACTGGCCTATTGCGGCACTCTCTTGCAAAGTGGCCCCCACCTCCCGCACGACCAGCATGGCCCCGGTCCACCCCCTCTTTGCCCTTGTCCTTCATATCCCCCTTCTCCTCTTTGCCCTAGGTACCCACCTCCTCCTCCACCTCGTCCTCTTGGGGTCTGCCTTGCCATTGGGGTCCCATGTACTGTTCTTCTCCATTCCCCTGTCCTTGCCCGTTGTCTGGCCATGCTGTAGCCATCCTCGCCTGTATAGCTACCGGCCCTCCTCCTTCGTCCCCATGCTGCTCTGTGGGTGGTGCGGCTGTTACTGCCGCGACCTTCACTAACTTACTCTGCACGAGTTTCTCTTCTTCTGCTAATCTCCTCTGGGCTGTTTCTTTCTCTCTTTCTTTGATCCTCCTGCAATGGTGCACAATAATTCTCTGAATTTCTGGCCATGCTTTGGCTTCTATTCCAGCTATTTTATCAAGGGCTTTCTGTACCTCCTTCGGGAGGCCTCGTTTAACGATAAAGTAAAATAGACAGGTGAATTGGTCCCAAGCCCTGCCCGTCTCCGCTCGCCACATCTCCTGCACCGGAGAAGGAATTGCGCAGCATCTTCCTCATCCCCATAGTGCAATGCATTATAGAATGTAAATCAGGGGTGTCTGGGAAGGTCCTCAGCAATGCATCCCACACCTGTGCTCTTACATTATTGAAGGATGCCCCATCATGCAGGTCGTTGCCCATTGTTAGTCCCAGGAACCCTGCCTTCACCCACACTGAGTCTGTTTGATCTCCCACTGCTGAGACGAAGAGACTTTTAATGTCTCCTATGGCCAAGGGGACCCCTGCCGTGTTTTTCTCAAATGCATATATCCATTTTCCCACACCCGCTGAAAGTGGGGGAGGGCCTTGAGGAGATTATTCTTGTCCATTAGTGCCCAAGGCACATAATGGGGCCGTCCCGCTCCTTTATAAATAAGGGGCATTTGGAATTCTACCTTTGTCTTTCCCCTATTCACCTTAATTCACTTCTTCTTTGCCAATGCTATTCTACCCATCCTGTACCGCAACCTTCCCTCCCATCCTTTTTTTTTTTTTAATTTTTATTTTGAAAAATAAACAATACAAACCAAACTTGCAGCATTATTTACAATAAACTCGTGAATATCAATTAACGCTCATTACTGCTCCCCAAATCCCCCCCTCAAGAGCTTATTTGCATTTCTAGTTCTGTTTCCCTCCCATCCTTCATCCTCCTCTATCACACGTGGGGTAGCCCACTGAACCGGTGACATCCCTCCTACCGTCCCTTCGTCGGACTCATCAAAGTCACTCCACCATTCCTCCTCGCGATCTGAGGTTACTGTATCATATCCTACACTATCTTTCTCCCCCTCACGTCTACCCGGACTGTTTTTATAGGTGCACTGTCCTATCCTAAAGAGGAAGTCTCTTGATTTCATTCATCCTCTGGCAACAAGGAAGAGCTTTTTAATGGCGGTGGTACCAGTGATTGCCCTACCCTGGGTAATGGCAATGTGGTCTCGTACAAAGATCGTAGTCGGGCCAATTCTACTTGGGTGGATGTTAGTACTCTTTCCAAATATCGGGTAGTCGGACCTGTGGGGTAAGGGGTGGTTAGTTGGATATAGGGAGGGGATGGTGCAGTGACAGGTGTGGTTGGCGCACTGGCACCCAGTACGTATACTGGGTCAGCGTATCCCTCTGCGGGTCTTGTGAGTAAAAGGTAACGTTTTTTGGGCTCTTCAGCCCCCTTCTCTCATATTCCCTCCCCCTCATGTGACATTACCAGGTCCTTCCCTCTTTTACCTTGGTATTTGTAGCGGGCATTTATTCGAACATCCCCCACAAATCTAACACCTCACGTCTATTTTGGAGTTGTTTTCTTTTGTATTTTGCCATCAAATGTGTTGCTAGGTGTTCTAGTTTCTCTTTATCAAAAGACCCCTCCTCTGGCCATGCATGAGGTGATCCCTCTGCCATTGTTTCAGTTACCCACTGCCCATGGTACTTTTTAATCCGGTCAGTGTATAGGTGTGTACAGATGTGTGACAGTGGGGTATCATCCCCATTTTTCTAAGGCCCCTTTTCCACCCTTCTGCCTTTATTGACTCTCAAAGTTTTGTTTTCCGACTTATTTAACAACTTTCTAGCTTCTTCCACCTTTAGAACATTACTGACACATTTTTTAAAACCAATACGTGAAACACGACATAACCAATTGAACAGTTTTACAAAACGAACCAAAGAAAAGACCAACATGAAGCAAAAAACATAAACCTTTATATATATATATATCCCTTAATATCCACACCCCTTTATTCTTGAGCGGAACCCTGTCTTGACACACTCAACTTTCTCATCACCTCTGCCCCCACTTGGCCTACCTCCACAGATTTAAAAAGATTACACTTCTAAGTCAGTAATAACCACTACTTGTTCCGAGCCCACGTCTTATACGAGGCTCCTACTATTTCCTTTTCCTGACTTATTTCCAGCACTGGTTGGGACAGTGCTTTGCAGTGCCGCCTTCTAACCCCTCGCAAAGCTAGGTTCCCGTATCTCCTCTATCTTGTCACTTTTATTCCTCTTTATATAAAAACCTAATGGCCATGAAAAAGTAAAAAGCGCTTTATGTTCCTACAATCACTCTATTCATTCATACACAATCCTTCCTTGTTCCCCCTAATCAAACTGCTCCAACCTTCCCACTTCCCCTTTTTTGTTTCCCCCTTGCAATCAATAATCACGTGTCCGTGTTCTTCCAAGAACCTCCGTTCGCAGTCTGTCGACAAGGCTGGGGCCTCCCTTTGGTGGCACCACCCGGCTCCAGTGCGCAGTTGGGTATTTGCAAAGCCGGGACCCACAAAAGCTTCTCGTCTGCGCACGCGTTTTATTTGTACAATGGACAGCTGTAGGTGGGGGCGGGCCTTTTGGGGAAGCCCTGGATCTTGCTGCAAATATGGGGGTATCTTGAGCAATGTTCCATCTAATTATTTTTCTCTAAGTGCAGAACTGGTTGCTTTTCGTGCACACTTTATTTTCCACGTGCGCAACAGACTAACGAGGTAAGCCACTTTGTGAGCATGCAAAGTTAGTGAGCTACCATATCCAGAGCGAGTTTGGAAAGGAATTTCCCCTTCCCAACCACTGCAATTCTTTACAAATCTGTGTAAAAGGTGCATCGTACAACAGTTCTTCGAAATACATAGGCTAAAAAAACAAATATTATATGTGTTTATAAAGAGAACTCAACACAGTGGGCCTCATTCCGAGTACAGCGCTAACCAATGGCGCTATTAACGCCTTGGTTGACGCCGTACCCGGACCGGCAGCGCCTTGGTGGATGGCGGAATTACCGCCCCATTCCAAGGTTGGCGGGGCGGTAATTCCCCATTCACCAAGGCTCTTCCCCATTCCCAAATGAGCCCCCATAGGGCTCAATGGGAATGGGGAAGATGCAAATAACGGTGACCGTTCATTACGGTCACCGTTATTGGCTGGAGGCCCCTTTGCGCCTTCGACTTTAACACCTGCTCAAAGCAGGCGTTAAGGGCGAGGGCGCAAAGGGAACCTCGGAGTATGGCGGTAAGGGATTACCGCCACCGGTCTCGTTAGCGGTGGCCGCTATCCCTTACCGCCATACTCGGAATGAGGCCCAGTAGCTAGCAAAGGTACTCCTGTGCAGAGATAAATGTGTGCTTCATGCCACTGGAAGAACACTCAGTGTATTACAATAAACAACTATCGCTTTTCATAACTGATGTGGCTGTCAAGAAATCAGACAGGATACAATATTTGCAGATGGAATAATGGCAACTAAAAGGAATGTGTCAGAAAACCTGCCAATAGGTATTCATCTGTCACTTTAAGTAATTTAGGGGCCAGGAGAACATGACTTATAATTTGTGTACAGATGATAATTGCATCCAAGTAACTGCACCACAGAATATAATGATACAAATCCTTAGATTCTGCTTACTGAACACATTACATTGTCCTGTGAGTTGTGACAGCACTTACTCAAAGAGAAATATCCCTAAAAATGGGCCCATCAAAAATAGGAAACAATGAACACATAAGAGCCAACCCCTGGCTTCTCTCAACAAAGCTCCACTGATATTTTTTCGAATCAATGCCCAGCACAGCAGTGACATAGGAAGGAACTGTAATATTTCTGCCCAATCTCAAGATGAATTTTAAGTGAAAGAACATCTTTTAATAAGCATGAAGTATGCCTGTTGGCAAAGCTAATTATTTTTAACTCCCTGAAAAATCATTTCACTCCAAGTAGGAAGTAAATTCTTATCAGAGTCTTGCTTGTAACCCTGACATAGGAAGTAAAATGACTGAGCACATAATACAGCCTATACTTTTGCCTATCCTTCCTAACCACAACCTAGACAAAATTCAACAAGAGCCTTACTGAGGTTTGTTATGGAGCCCGGTAGAAGACCTTCTGAGGTGAATAGCATCAATGCTTAGAGGTACAACAGCTTGAGTGCATTCTTCTGTAACTAGGGATCCCTCTTTAATTCATTTTTATCAGTTAAACAAGATGCAGGGTGATGCTAGGGTTAATAAATGAAGTACACATGTTTATATTGAAATGCTCTCAGCTGCTGGGCATAAAATGAAATTGAAGTTGCAGTTCTCTGGACGATTACTAGAGTTTCCTATCCATTAGGAAACAAACAACACATTTTCTTGACTGTAATGTACTGTCAAAACAACTCACTTGGTTTTTGAAAGTTACTAATTTTTTTATTACCCGCAAGGAGTGGCTTCATCTGCCCTTTGACCCTTACCTCCCTGCCGCCCCGAACCCCCTGCCTTCTGTGCTAGCCTCCAATACTAGTTGACAGGACACTGTAACAAGTGAGAGATAGCAGCAGCAATATACTCACTGGGATATTTGCATCCCCATGATACTTTGCAGGCAAAATAAATGTAGTGCATCACCATGATATTATGTGCATTTTAAGAAAATGTAATGCATCTGCATGTACACAAATATTTTGCAGTGAATACAAGAATGTTTGCAATTTAACCCACCCTTATATCATTAGGTAGGATTATACAACTGATAATTGAAACAGTTTTGTATAGTAGCAAGTTACAGAATAATTTGATATGGCCTATGCCCAATGCAACTCTGAACAATTGGAAAGATTGTGTGAAACGCATTCTATTGTCTGAATATCTGTTGCCCTAATATTATAGAGTAGTAATACCAGCCATAGCCCACACCCGCTAACCTTGCATGGCAAGTAAATGATATTGCAATGTTCCTCTCCACGTATAGGGTAATGTTAGCAATGCTAAACTAGAAGATGCTGAGCATGACGCGTGTCTACTCAAAATCCTTAGAAAGCAAATTCATACTTGATTGTATAATGCATTAACTTGCAAGGGGACCGCTTCAAAGCACTTGTGTGCTATATGTACTAAGAATAGGAAGAATAGATAGCATGGGATGAGGTTACACATCCAGGTAGCCTGCTTACTTTCCTTCAGTATCAGATATGTGCGATAATAGTTTGGTTACATAGTGTGGGCAATGCTTTTATTATTATTATTATTATTATTATTATTATTAGGGTGTTTATTGAGTGTGGACCTACCCTTGGGAGCAACAGAACACTTTACAATCACAGGGTGAAGAACACAGTGAGGGAATCAGAGAAAAAGTGAGTGGGAGCTAATAGGAGAGGGCACGGATGGGCAATTTGCAGCAAGGGATCCACAAGCAACCAGGGGAGGAGACAGTGGGGAGCAGATCAGAGTCTCGGGTACCTTGGCGAGTGGAGGGTATGTGGAGCTATGTTTTACAGAGGATCCCTTACTTGAAGAGTACGTTCTTGAGCTCTTTCCTGAACTGTAGGTGAACGATGTGGTGAGTCTGATGTTGACAGGAGGAAGTTCCAGAGTCTTGGAGCATAAACAGAGAAGGCGCTTGGACCGCAATCCTCCGGAGATGCTGAGTTTCTCAGGCAGGTAGCTTGGGAACTTCAGGGTGGCAGCCTTGTTGATGATGCATCAGGATATGAAGATTAAATGGGCTGCAGCAAGAGCCAGTGCAGTTAGAGGAGGGTTGGGGTGATGTGGTCGAATTTCCAGAGTCCTTTGATGAGTCGTGCTGCAGTATGCAGGACGCATCTCAGGTGTGCCAGGGTAGTTGCTGGAAGGCCTTCCAAAAGGGCACTTTTGATAAGGCACCATGAGTAACAGAAGTTCTGGTGCTTGAAGTTTATTCAAATTACAACAAACATAAAACAAGTGGATGTAGGTACAAGTCGGGTAACCTTTCACAAAGCCAAGAGAGGAAGACTTAGGGTTGTCTGGTAATATCAAAATATGTTTTGGGGGAGAGGTTAGAGTAAATGCATGGAAGGTTGATGCATAGGAGCCATGGGTGGGGAGGTAACAGTATTTGGTTAATACATGCAGACATATCTTAGCTTTTTCTGTTCATTGAGCCACTTTTTTGTATTAGATTTTACCTCTTGTGGCTCTATTCTCATAATAGTATAATGTAAATGAGTTAAAATATCATGACTAGTTAGTTATTTTAAGAGAAAGCACATATCAGCTAATTGCTGTGGCTTGTGCCTTATTAAATCTTGAGAAGGTGAGAATTGCCTGCGTGCACTACTAAAAATCCTCTGGGCGGCACCCAGAAGGAAGCTGGGCAAGCGCACATGCGCACAGCTTAGAGGGAACATTGATCTCGAGGAATATCACGCTAGAGGGGTCACCAAATGAAGGCTACCATCCTCATAACACGCTTTATTCCACAGACCAAATAATGGACATTCCCCGCTACGGAATGAGACCAGGAGATGGATTGCAAGTAAAACAAATTTTATGTAAGTAAGTTGTGCATGCAGAGAATTCTGCTGCCCTGAGAGCGCGCTGCTAAACAATACATGGGCAGCATGTTATAAGTCAAAAACTCGTCATTCGTGACGACAGGATATAGGTACACTATTCTGCAATACAATTGGAGGAACAAACTGATACAGTATAGTTCTATACTAGGTGATGTTGTTGGATTGGCTGTTGCTCAGGTGTCTGTCCGGAGGCAAAGTGGGTCAGCTGGGCTCATCTCCGCAGTGAAGGTCAGGTCGACGGAGCATTGTGTCCCTGACTGTGTAAACTAACACAACATTAACCAATGGCATAAGACCAATGGTAACCATAAAAGTTTGGCACTGATGGGGGTACTTTCAAAGCACCCAAGCAAATGTACTGGCATTCTCACCCATGTACCCCAATGTCCATAAAACATAGTGTTCCCCGAACCTGGTACTGGCCCTGTAGGTTTTTGATCTACCTGATGCCTTACGATACCGGCAGACATATGTTTAGGCTTGAGGGGAATATATTGGCACATAGGATTAGGGCTCTGGTGTGGGTGTTCCATCTGGTCACTACAAAGGGTCAGATGGGTATCTGTTTGATCAAGTGAAGGGGCATGGGCTCAGTGGGCTGTGGCCTGTTGGGGTGGGGGTTGAAGGGATCAGAGGCAGGTTAGTGGAGATGGATGGGCACATGAGCTAGGGCGACTCCGGGGCTAAGATGTCCATGACGGACCCGCACAGGGTCTGTCTTTGGTGTCTTGGGGCAGAGCATCCATGTTCAGAGTGCGTCGAGTGTATGTCAATGGTGGCGAAGGCCTTGAGGGAGCACAGAGGGAAATTGGAGAGAAGTAAGTCCCAGAAGTCCATTAGCCCAACCAAACGCACCTCTGATGAGTTGAGACCTTCGTCACCTTGTCACAAAAAACACTCCCGATCACGTTCTCGAAGTTGATCACATCATTCATCCTCTTCGAAACATAGTAAGAAAAGGCGCCATAGGTCGCCCTCCACCTCATCCTCCAGTTCACTGGAGAGGGTCATATGTCCAACCAAACACAGTTCCCCGGCACAGTGGGAAGAATTCCGTAAAAACATGCTAAAGGTGTTTGAGAACGCGTCCTTGCCCCCCCCCCCCTCGAAGACACCTAGAGGCGATACTCCAGGAGAAAAACCTGGCAAACACAAAAGCCGTGAGCCTTCGACTTTGGCAGGAGAAACTCCTCGAGAAGGTGAAAAACCCTTCAGTCGAGAAAAAGCCTCTGTGACGCACAAGAAGTCGTCACTATCGACTCATACAGCGAAGCCGAAGACTGCATCATCGACACCTTCAGCGACTCCATCAAAGGAGTAGCCATCGATGCCTAGAGCGTTGACCTCCTCAACGCCGTTCAAGAGAATACCTTAGACAACTCAGTCGAAGACGTCAACATCACAGTCATTTCCATCAGCGACCTCGAAGCCAATAACGGTTTCATTAAAGCCGCTGATGTCATTGTCGATGATTTCTACTATTTTGGCACCAGTAGTGACATCCATAACTCCTACTTCATTTGAGAGAAGTTATATACCACAATCTCGTTCAGATTACTTCAAAACTCTGTCCTCAATTTATGAGGAAGGAGAATCTTCTGATGAGGAAAGACCTTTTGGTCTAGAGAATGGAAGGCCTTCTGTTCCAGAAGAATTAGTCTCAGAAGAGTCCAGAATAAAACATCTGCAGGAGTCCCTGCATGAAGCAACTGGGATTGATACTTCCCCGGAAGTTGACTTTGGTAGGCCTGGTGCAGAGGATCATGCAGAAAGCAATTACAGAATGCTTATGACTAGAGTGATGGAGTATATGGGTGGTCTAGGCCCACACCTATATACGAACAAGATGACCTAACAGACATACTTGACAAGGGTCCATAAGAGGATCCTATTGTCCTCTTTCACAAAGCTTTGCATAAAAGGGTGTGTACCTGTACCAATTGGGAAACACCAGAGGTGATCCTTGCAGTTAACAAAAGATTGACAGCTAAATATACAACATCAGCTGGATATCCTCTATACCTGTCAAAGCACCCAACTCCAGAAAGCCTAGATGTACAGGCTGCAACTTCTTCTGGAAAACAAAATGCATATCCCACAATCCCGCAGGATCGTGATGACAAAAAGTTTGATGCCATGGCCAAGAAAGTTTTCTCGACATGCAGCATGGCATTAAAGTCTGCTAATGCCACATGGATGCTGGCGAGGTTTACACACACCCTTTGGGATTGTTTTTCAATGGGGCTGACAGTATCCCCAAGGGGGAAGAAAGGGACGGTTTCTTGAACCTTATCAAGGATGGAAAGGACGCTATGTGCAAATCCCTCCAAACCGGTCTCGACTCTGTTGACAGCATCAGCAGAGCCATGGCGGCTAGTACGGCAATCCGCAGATTTGCATGGTTGCTGAAGTCGGGATTTGCCCCAGACGTACAGTCCAGGCTTCTGAATATGCCCTTTGAGTGCTCACATCTATTTGGTTGTAAAGCAGATGAAAGTTTGGAGAAGCTGCAAACTTCCAAGGCGGCAGCCAAATCCCTTGGAGCTGCGATAAATCAAACTCCAAACCACCCCACAGGTGCGTCCTGGAGAGGTCGGTCCTTTTGCTATTATTCCACATATGGAAGAGGCAGAGGACAGCCGGCTCAAAGAGGACAGAGACGATTCCCATGTAGTTGTAACGCTCACCTGATTCTCGCAGAGGCGCCGGTCTTGACTGGGCGACTACTGTATCTTCAAAGGTGATGTGTAGCACCCGGTTGGCTCTTTGGGCTGGACCTCTGTGCACTGTATGCCTGACGTGTAGAGTAAGATGTCTGCAGATAGAAAATATGGGGTTAATGAACTGGGGTTATTGGGGTGTCCCTATCTCTTTCCTCTTCTCCTCTCCTGTAGACCCCCAAAGGTTAACGCTCTCACCTTAGGTAAGTGAATGCCGAGCTCTCCATCTGCCTCGGGGCAGGGTGCTGTAACCAGTTTCTTCACTGGATAGGTAGCGCAGGCCTCTTGACTTCAGAGGACTGCTGTCCGTCGTTTACTGCACGAACGGTAAGTTTCGAGTCATTCAAATGTCTTTAAAGTCTTTAGTAATGATGTCTCTTGTTTTGCAGGGTTCTGGCGATGGCGGATGACGGGCTGAAGTGAGTTGAAGATGGAGCCCGTGTGATGAATAGAAGCGCCTGGAAGCACGTAAGTAAGCGCTTGTTGCCTGCTTCACTATGCGCTCTAACTGTCTTTTTATTTTGCAGGTACGAGTTCGGAGCGGCTGCAGGGTGCCGGAATACCCACTGGATTAGATGTGGAAAGGAGTCATGGCACGTGAGTATTAAAGTTCCCCAATGTCTTTAAACGCACCTTGTTTTGTCTTTCAGATGCGGGATGCAGCACCGAAGAGTAGGTAAGCCTTTGCCTTTCAGATGCCGGAATGCTAACCTGTTCTTTCTTGTCTTTATAGGTGTTGCTGAAGACTGGATTCAGGATGGTAAGCCTTTGCCTTTCAGATGCCGGAATGCTAACCTGTTCTTTCTTGTCTTTATAGGTGTTGCTGAAGACTGGATTCAGGATGGTAAGCCTTTTTCCTTAGGCCCAGGACCGGATGCAGAAGACACAATGAGCGTTCTGCTGCAGAGGTTGCAGAATAACGCAAAGCAAGATTCATCCACCGGGTGTGGTTTAAATAGCCTCCTGTAGTGCTTAGGTGTCTCCTTCCACAGCCACGCCTAAGTAAGAAAAGAGTTCCTGGTAAGAAAAGAGTTCCTGCCTTCCAGAAGAGTTCCAGTGTTCTGAATCTAGGGAGTGGCTCCAGCCCCACCCAACAGGAAAAGTAGTTCCAAACAGAAGAGGATCAGAGGCTCAACTGGCAGGCAAGTAAGCAGCATGGTCTGCTGAAGGTAAGTCCACCCAAGCATTATGAGCCCGGCGCTTCCAGCGCTGGGACTGGGCATATTTATGAGCCTGGTGCCACTGGCGCCAGGACTGGGTCCAAAAGGTCCCAATTGGGACTGGTTGGCACTCGGAACCTGGGTTATGGATCTGCTTCCAAGGGAGTTGGGAAAACCCTGACCTTTTGGAAGCAGAGATCATGACAGTACCCCCCCTCAAGGCCCCTCCCAAACCGGGCTTCTCCGGGGGTTTTGGCTTGTCAGGAAATGTTCGGTGAAATCTTTTGATTAGGCGAGGAGCGTGGACATATTCAGCAGGTTCCCAGGATCTCTCTTGGGGGCCGTAGCCTTTCCAGTCAATTAGGTAGAATAGTTTAGATTTGGAGATCTTGGAGTCCAGAATGCTTTTGACTTCAAACTCGAGTTCTCCATCCACTAGGATAGGTTTTGGAGATTTGGTTAGTCGGGTTTGAGGTTGCACGGGTTTTAATAGAGAGACGTGGAAGACCGGATGTATCTTCATGTGCGGGGGCAAGTCCAACTTGACCGCTACTGGGTTTACTATGGTAGTGATGGAATAGGGACCAAGGTATCTTGGGTTGAATGTGCGTGGCCCTTTTAGAGGTAGATATTTGGTGGATAACCAGACTTGATCCCCTACTTGATAGTGAGGGGCTTCCTTCCGATGTTGATCTGCTCCTTTCTTGTATTGTTCTTTAGCCCTTTGAAGGTGAGAAACAGCTTCCTTAAAGGCTTGGGTGATTGTAGAATGCAGGTAGTCTACTGCTGGTGTTTCAAGATCTTGGAGGGGATCCAACTCCGAGGTTCGAGGGTGACTGCCGTACAAAAGAAAAAACGGGGTTTTCCCAGTTCCCGAATGGACAGAGTTATTGTAGGCATACTCGGCTATCCAAAGGATATCTTTCCAAGTTTTTTCAGTTTGTTGCAGCATGCAGCGTAAATACTGTTCCAGAGTTTGATTGGTCCTCTCGGTTTGTCCGTCGGTCTGAGGGTGGTAACTGGTCGATAGTCTCACATCAATTTGAGCCGACCGACAGCAACTTCGCCAAAAATGAGAAATAAATTGACTACCTCGATCCGAAATTAGAACCGAAGGAAAACCGTGCAGTCGGACGATGTTTTCGAGAAATTCTCGGGCCAGAGTTGCTGCTGTTGGCAAGCCTTTGAGCGGAATGAAATGCGCCATCTTGGAGAATAAGTCCACGATTACTAGAATCGTATTGTATCCGGAGCATGGAGGTAGATCGGTGATGAAGTCCATAGAAAGCGTATGCCAAGGGCGAGGTGGGATGTCAATAGGGCGTAAGAGGCCTGCTGGTCTTTCCTTTTGACTCTTGTTTTGGGCGCATACTCCACAGGACATTATAAAGTCTCTGATATCTTTTTTCCAAGACGGCCACCAGAAGTAGCGCTTGATCTTTTCTGAGGTCTTGGCTATACCGGGATGACCTTCCATTAAAGAGTCGTGATAACAAGAGATTACTTTTTTCTGTAAATCTGTGCTGGGTAGGTATAATCGTTCTTGGAAATACAATAAGTTGTCCTTTACTGCAAAGTCCTTTCCCTGCAGATGCCAATTCTGTATGTCTGCTGGAGTTACAAGTTGCCTGGCTTTATCCTTAACTTCCTCTATGGATTCTGTGGCGATTACACCCAGAATTCTTTGTTCGGGAATGATTGGTACAGGTTTAGGGTTGACCAAGTGTTCTTCCACTCCCATCCGAGAAAGGGCATCGGCTTTACCGTTCTTTGTACCAGGTCGATAGGTAATTATGAAGTCAAACTCGGCAAAGAATAATGCCCAACGGAGTTGTCTAGAGGATTGGGCTTTTGCGGTCTTCAAATATTGCAGGTTTCGATGATCCGTAATCACAGTAACGGTGTGTCGGGCCCCCAGCAGATAATGCCGCCAAGCCTTAAAGGCAGACTTGATAGCCAGAAGTTCCTTGTCAGTAATCGTGTAATTGATTTCAGGAGGCGAGAATTTGCGGGACCAAAATGCCACGGGATGCAACTGATTGGTTACCGGGTCCTTTTGTGATAGAACTGCCCCCATGGCAAGGCTTGAAGCATCAGTTTCCACGATGTAGGGGAGTTCGGGGCGAGGGTGTTTTAAGATTGGTGCAGAGATAAATTTAGTCTTCAAATCCTGGAAAGCTTGTTCCGCCTCGGTAGACCATTCAAAACGTTTGTTTTTCTTTAACAAGGCAGTGATGGGCTGGACTATTCGAGAGAATTCGGGGATAAACCTGCGGTAAAAGTTAGCGAAGCCTAACATGCTTTGCACACCTTTTACGGAGGATGGTGATGGCCATTTGAGAACTGCATCGACCTTCTTTGAATCCATACGCACTCCGCCAGGTGATAATATGAATCCCAAGAATTCAACTTCAGTCACGTTGAAAACACATTTTTCCAACTTAGCGAAAAGTTTGTGTTGACGCAATCTTTCGAGGACCATTTTCACGTGTTTCCGATGTTCAGATTCCGATGAAGAATAAACGAGGATGTCGTCAATGTAAACAACAACACATACATCTATGAGCTCTCTGAGGACATCGTTCATAAAATATTGAAAGGCGGCCGGGGCATTGCAAAGTCCGAAGGGCATGACCTGATATTCAAATAGCCCATACTTGGTGCGGAAGGCCGTCTTCCATTCATCGCCCTCTTTTACTCGTACCAAGTGGTAAACTCCTCTAAGATCCAGCTTTGTATATATGCATGCTTTTCTGACTTGGTCCAGGAGTTCAGGGATCAAAGGTAACGGATATCTATTCTTAACGGTGATCTGGTTCAGGGAGCGATAATCGATACAAGTTCTAAGGTCTCCTTCCTTTTTTGGAACGAAGAACAAAGCTGAAGAAGCAGGGGACTTGGAAGGACGAATAAACCCATTTGCCAGGTATTGATCCAGGTATTGTCGAAGGTGAAGGTTCTCAGGCTCGGTGAGGGCATAAATTCTACTACAGGGAGGAGTAGATCCAGGTATCAGGTCTATCTGGCAGTCATAAGACCTATGAGGAGGTAGAGAGTTAGCCTGATCCTTCCGGAAAACATCTTGGTATTCTAGGTATTCGGGAGGTAACTGGGGAGTCTCTGAAGAAATTGCTGCCAGTGCAACACCAGGTGGAGGGTGACAAGTAGAGACACATTCTGGAAACTGGACCGTTCTTGCTCGCCAATCGATCAGAGGATTGTGTTTCTCTAACCAAGGTATTCCTAGAATAATCTGAAACTGAGGGGCCTTGATCACATCGAACACGATCTTCTCATGGTGTCCATCTTGACTTACTAGCGCCACCTCTTGAGTGGTATGCGTTACTGGCCCGGAGGCTATCTCCGTACCATCCACCGTAGTAATGACGTCCTTTACAGCCTTGGGACAAAGAGTTAGATTCATCCTCAAAACCATTTCATGATCCACATAATTGCCGATGGCACCGCTGTCGACGTAAGCTTCAATTGCATGTAATCGATCCGGATTATCAGGGCTAATGAGGACCATAGGTATCACGAAATGCGAGGTCACGGAACTGGTTTTCACGCTCGGCAAGAGGACCTCTATTCTTGTCGGGCGAGGTCGTTTCCCTGCTCAGAGTTTGTAACTTTGGTAACTGCAGCTCCTACTGCCTTCTTGGCAGGTTTCACCGGACAGTCTCGAAGAAAGTGCCCTGAGTTTCCGCAATATAGGCATAATTGCAACTGTTTCCTCCTTTCCCGCTCCCTTTGTGTTAGAGGACCTTTCAGACCCCCTATTTGCATGGGTTCCCCGGAGTCTACTCCTTTGGAAGGAGTTGGCGGTTTGGAAAATACTCGAGCATCAAACTTGGAACGATCGGCCTTCCTGTTCTGCAGCCTGTGATCTATTTGAACGACCAAGTCTATATAATCCGAACAGTCTTGTGGGGGATTCACTACTTGGGCTAAAACGTCTTTGAGCTCTCCACGTAGACCTCTATAAAACAGAGTAATCCTTTTGTCCTCAGGCCATTGAGTTTCCACTATTAGCCTATTGAAAGATGCAATATAAGCCAAAAGGTCTTGATTACCCTGTCGCAATGAAAGAAGCTCATTGTCCAAGGCCTGCCCCTGTGAATGTCTTGCGAACAGTTTTTCCATACTAAGCTGAAAGGCTTGAAAATCATGGAGAACCGGATCATCTTGATTAACTAGAGGGATCGACCAGTCTGCCGCATTGCCACTAAGGTACGAAAGTACAAAAGCTACTTTTGCTTGATCAGTTGGAAAGGCTGCTGGCCGGCATAAGAAGTGCAACCGGCACTGATTGATAAATACTGCAAACCTCTTTGGGTCACCAGAAAATCGTTCGGGCGGAGCCAGAGGTACATTCCCAGGTAGGTTGATCTGCACTGGATTCATAGAGGATGTTGAAGGAAGATTTGCCCCTGATGCGGGTAACGGGGTCTGTCCGGCTTGTGACTGTAGCACTTGTCTAGCAAGATTGTCTGTTCTCTCCTTGGAAATAATTAGTTCCCTTCTTAGAGCATTCGTTTCCTGACGAGCTGCATGCACTTCTGCCCTTAGTTCCCCAAGTAACCGGGCTAGGGGGTCAGTATCCGAGGTTTCCATAGCGCCTGGGCGAGAGTTTTGCGGTAGGCTTTGCGTTCTGTAACGCTCACCTGATTCTCGCAGAGGCGCCGGTCTTGACTGGGCGACTACCGTATCTTCAAAGGTGATGTGTAGCACCCGGTTGGCTCTTTGGGCTGGACCTCTGTGCACTGTATGCCTGACGTGTAGAGTAAGATGTCTGCAGATAGAAAATATGGGGTTAATGAACTGGGGTTATTGGGGTGTCCCTATCTCTTTCCTCTTCTCCTCTCCTGTAGACCCCCAAAGGTTAACGCTCTCACCTTAGGTAAGTGAATGCCGAGCTCTCCATCTGCCTCGGGGCAGGGTGCTGTAACCAGTTTCTTCACTGGATAGGTAGCGCAGGCCTCTTGACTTCAGAGGACTGCTGTCCATCGTTTACTGCACGAACGGTAAGTTTCGAGTCATTCAAATGTCTTTAAAGTCTTTAGTAATGATGTCTCTTGTTTTGCAGGGTTCCGGCGATGGCGGATGACGGGCTGAAGTGAGTTGAAGATGGAGCCCGTGTGATGAATAGAAGCGCCTGGAAGCACGTAAGTAAGCGCTTGTTGCCTGCTTCACTATGCGCTCTAACTGTCTTTTTATTTTGCAGGTACGAGTTCGGAGCGGCTGCAGGGTGCCGGAATACCCACTGGATTAGATGTGGAAAGGAGTCATGGCACGTGAGTATTAAAGTTCCCCAATGTCTTTAAACGCACCTTGTTTTGTCTTTCAGATGCGGGATGCAGCGCCGAAGAGTAGGTAAGCCTTTGCCTTTCAGATGCCGGAATGCTAACCTGTTCTTTCTTGTCTTTATAGGTGTTGCTGAAGACTGGATTCAGGATGGTAAGCCTTTGCCTTTCAGATGCCGGAATGCTAACCTGTTCTTTCTTGTCTTTATAGGTGTTGCTGAAGACTGGATTCAGGATGGTAAGCCTTTTTCCTTAGGCCCAGGACCGGATGCAGAAGACACGATGAGCGTTCTGCTGCAGAGGTTGCAGAATAACGCAAAGCAAGATTCATCCACCGGGTGTGGTTTAAATAGCCTCCTGTAGTGCTTAGGTGTCTCCTTCCACAGCCACACCTAAGTAAGAAAAGAGTTCCTGGTAAGAAAAGAGTTCCTGACTTCCAGAAGAGTTCCAGTGTTCTGAATCGAGGGAGTGGCTCCAGCCCCACCCAACAGGAAAAGTAGTTCCAAACAGAAGAGGATCAGAGGCTCAACTGGCAGGCAAGTAAGCAGCATGGTCTGCTGAAGGTAAGTCCACCCAAGCATTATGAGCCCGGCGCTTCCAGCGCTGGGACTGGGCATATTTATGAGCCTGGTGCCACTGGCGCCAGGACTGGGTCCAAAAGGTCCCAATTGGGACTGGTTGGCACTCGGAACCTGGGTTATGGATCTGCTTCCAAGGGAGTTGGGAAAACCCTGACCTTTTGGAAGCAGAGATCATGACAGTAGTGGACGGGGTAGAGGTACTAAGACCGCATCAGCAGGTGCTACTTTGCCCTCAGCATCTGCGTCAGCTGCTCCCAAAACCTCTCTGAGGTCTTAGATCACAAGACAGCAGTAGGAGGCAGATTAACTCAACTTCTTACAGAATGGCAGGCTATTACTTCAGATGCTTGGGCATTGGAGACATTTGCCCAAGGTTACTGTCTGCCTTTTCTACAAACACCTCAGAGTCATCCACCGGGGAACAACTCTTTGAAGTTTCCAGATTTGCTCCTTATGCAGGAGATTTTAGACCTGCTAGAGAAAGGTGCTATAGAACCGGTACCCGTAGCAGAGAGGAACAAGGGTGGTACTCCCCATACTTTCTAATTCCGAAAAAGGACAGAGGAATGAGATCCATCTTGGACTTAGGAGAATTGAACAAGTTCCTCAGGAAGGACACGTTCAAAGTGGTTACCCTTTCTCATATCCTTCAGGCCCTCCAGCTTCAGGATTGGTTGGTATCTCTGGACCTTCAGGATGCTTATTTTATTTTCATGTGCCAATACATCACAAGCACAGAAAGTACCTGAGGTTCGCCATTGGCAGCTCTCACTATCAGTTTCTGGTTCTGCCATTTGGGCTAACCTCCGTCCAAGGGTTTTCACCAAGCTAATGGCAGTTTGGCAGCGAGTCTCAGGAGAGGGTGGATTCACGTCTACCCCTACCTGGACGATTGATTAATCAGGGCCAGTTCCCGGAACAAGCCCTGGATCTTCAAAACCATACCTGCCACTCCCTCCACAGGCTGGGCTTCTCCCTCAACTTCAAGAAGTCCCACATGATACCATCACAAAGACTCCAGTTTATCGGAGCAGTTGTGGATGCATCCCTGGGGAAGGCCTCGCCACCCGAGGTGAGGGCTCAAGACATTCTACAGATGGTGACAAAATTCCAAAATGCCCAACATCTTCCGGCCGTCGATTTTCTGAGGTTGCTAGGCCTAATGCCATCCTGCATTTTTCTGGTGACCGATGCTCGTCTGAGAATGAGATCTCTCCCATGGGCTCTCAGGACCCAGTGGTCACAGTTCTCAGGAAGGATGTCAGAACTCCTACAAATCCCAAACAGAGTCTCACTGGATCTTCAGTGGTGGGCCTGTTGGGAGAACATCTTGAAAGGAGAACCTTTTTGGCAACCATGGCCGGAGATAACAGTAGTGACGGGCGCCTCACTCACGGGGTGGCGAGCCCATACCAACAATTTAACCATCAGCGGGGGTTGGTCTCCATCGGAGTCCAAACTACACATTAACCTTTTAGAGCTGAAAGCAATCAGACTAGCGCTGAAGGATTTTCTACCATCTGTACGGGGAAAGAATGTCCTGATAATGACGGACAACCCAGTGACCATGTACTACCTCAACAAAAGAGGAGGTATAGGGTAACTACCACTGTGCAGAGAGGCAATGCAGCTCTGTTTCTGGGCTATACAAGAAGGAATCTCTCTGTCGGCAGTTCACCTAGCCGGAGAGAAGAACACGACGGTGGACGCACTGAGCAGGCAGACCACAGTCTCCCACGAGTGGGACCTAGCTCAGGAAGTCCTTCAAGAGATCTTCACCCTTTGGGGAACCCCTCAATTGGATCTATTCGCGACCAGTGTCAACAGGAAGTGCAAACTATTCTGCTCAATGGCATTTCCCTCGAGAGGAGCTCTAGGAGACGCGTTTGTGGTAAACTGAGAATTTCCACTTCTGTACGCGTTTCCCACAATCCCCGTTATTCCTCACGTAATAAGGAGGTTGAGGAAATCCATGATCCTAATTTCCCCGGATTGGCCCTGGAGAACGCGGAACCCGGACCTTCTGCACATGTCCATCTGTACTCCGATTTGCCTTCCACAAAGAGAGGATCTGCTCTCGCGAGAGGAGGTTTAGGTTCTCCATCCAGATATCAGGACTCTCAGCCTTCACGCATGGTTTCTGAGAGGCTGAAATACAAAGATTGGGACCTCCTGGACGACGTAATGGAGGTGTTGCTTTCGGCCAGAAGACCAGCAGCCAAATCCTTATACCGCTCTCGTTGGAACAAGTTATGCAGCTGGTGTAGAGATAAGAATCTTGACCCTTTCACATTTAAAACACTGATGGTGTTATCCTTTCTTTTGCACTTAGCAAATCTGGGGCTCCAGATTGGCACGATAAACGGCTACCTAGCAGCGCTGTCCATCTTCAAGCGCACTGCTCAGGAAGTCTTCTACTTTAAATACCCTTGGTAATTCAATTTTTGAAGGGGTTAACTCATGTTTACCCCCCAACTCCTTTTCAAGTCCCCTGTGGGACCTAAATTTGGTCTTAACATTTCTAATCAGTACTTCTTTTGAACCCCTTCTTTTGTGCCCATTAAGACTTCTTACCCTCAAAACTGTCTTTTTGGTGGCTATGACATCTGCCCAAAGGGTGAGTGAGCTACAGACTCTATGCTGCAAGCCTCCTCACACTGTCTTTCACAAGGACAAAGTGGTATTACAGGTGAAGCCTAACTTCCTCCCCAAAGTTGTTTCGGCATTTCATATCACCCAGAAAATAACGTTGCCTTCCTTTTACCCTCCTCCACATCCGGAGAAAGAGGAAGAAAGGCTGCACAGACTTGATCCAAGGCGTGCCTTAAGTTTTTACATTAGCAGACTAGCAGAGACAAACCGATCAATTGTTTGTGGGTTACACAGGTCATATGTTAGGCCTAGCCATCACCAAACAAAGGGGAGTTCCAAAAAAGGACATTTGCGCAGCTGCCACATGGTCGTCTGCACACACTTGCAAGATTTTATAGTCTGGATTCCTCCACTAGCCAAGAATCTAAATTTGGAAAGGCAGTACTACACTCTGTGCATACTAAAAAAAGCTACATTTTACTCCTTCCTCCTGTATATATTACTGCTTTGGGATTTTTTCAAAGATAAGGATTACGTGGGTGAACACAATCTATTCGAAGAACAAGTTACTTACCCATGGTAACATTCTTTCGACTGGATGTTCCACCCATGTATTCCTTATCGCCCCTCCCATCCTTCCCTGCAGTAAAACTTCCCTTGTGGTTACAGTCTGCACTCCCTCTAGACTAGTAACCATCTCATCCTGAACAGTGATTCGCTCTTCAAAACGGAACTCAGCAAAGGACGCTGCGCGCGCTACTTATACCCATGATGACGTTGAGATGGAGGCCTCCGAGGGACATCGACTCGACAGGCATCGACGCACAGCGCCCTCTACTGTTTTTTTTCTTTCCAAAGCAGCAAGCTGGATATTAGGAAATATCAAAGATAGGGAATACGTGGGAGGAACATCCAGTCGAAAGAACATTACCATGGGTAAGTAACTTGTTCTTCCCCTTTAAGAAATGTAGGTTGCATGGTAGACTCTACAGCATGGGTGTGGCTCGCTCTGCTGATTCCACCTATCGGCAACACCCGTCAGTCCTTTTTTCCGCACTGACAGGACTGGCCGCTTCCACGGCATGCACAATTGTTTCCCTTTTTTTCAATGTATTATTCTCCTTCTGGCAACACCAGCCACGTTTTTATGATTCCCCTGCACTTCTTGCCCCAGGCACTTTGCGGTGGTGGATAGTTATACGCGTTGCTTGGAGTGTTTAGGCCCCAACCATCGGTGGGTGGCCTGTTCCTCCTGCTTTGTTCTTTCTCCCCGGACTCTTCATCAGAGACTTGCGCGGTGGAGAGAGGTGTCCTGCCCGTCACTGCCCAGCAACATTAAGGAGTTTGTTTCTTCTCAGTCATCGAACCAGGTAAATTGGGCTCCCCGTGCAAGCTGGAGGGACGCAAGTCCTTCTTCCGGTTAGCCACTGCAGAACCGGATTCCGCTCCAAGGCCGTCCCTGCTTATATCGGTGCAAGCACTGAGGTCCTTTCAGGGACTGTGACCACAGCAGTCACAGAGGCACCCAGGCTACTACTGGTGGTAACACAGAGGACCCCTCAGGGCCTATTACCGGGTCTTCCAGACCTGAGGTGTTGCCTTAGCGTCATAAGCCTACAGGGCCAAAAGGGCCTTAAGGTCTTAGAACTTCCAGAGGTTCCTCTGAGGGCTTAGTTACTGGGGAATGCCAGAGGGCCTACAAGGGTCTCATGAAAAGAAGAGCTCTGCATTGAGCACAGCTCCCTGCTTCTCTACGTTGCCTAAAATTACAGATTCCATAAACATTAAGACCTGTGAGGCACTTTCACAACTTTCTGGTGTGGTGACTCAGTCACAGGAGCAACAGTCCTTTTTTCAAGATGGCGGCTAAGGAGCACAGAAAACAAAAACGTCCTTCAGCCTCAGTGTCCCAAGTGGCAGAGGCAATATCTGAGGTATCTTCACCAGAATCTAGTGACGTGGTGATATTGTTACCTCACCAAATTCTGCTCCCTCCCACAGTAAATGAGAGAAAATTTGTAAGGGTCCAATGCTCCCCAATGACTACTTGGTCGACTTCGTACCCGGTGCCATTGTTCTCCCCCCTCAGGTTCGGGGCGCCTCAAGTCCGGAAACCGACATGGTACCCGCCACCTTCCACAACAGCAACTTGCACACCAACAGCCTCCACATCTTTGGCCTCTTCTGAGGGTAGATACTTTGAAAGAAAAATACCAAAGAATCATGCACTCAGACCCTATGAAGGCTTATTTTAAGAATTAATAAAGTAGGTTATTTCTCAAGCCATTATTTTTTGTTTGTCAATGATTCAAAAATAGAACCTTTACAAAATATATTTAACAGCATATAAAATACAATTGAAAATTATTTTCATGGTTGTTTAAACATCATCATACTTAAAGGTAAACACAGTAATATTTAAAACAAATGTTCATAAAACAAGAGAAACCAAATGGCACAGGCATGGGATCAATAGAGATCATGATGTGCCAATTATTTTTCTTTGTGTTTACAGAAAGTGACTAAAGGCAAATATCAATGGCATGTGATTCCCATGCATCATTCTTGGCCAGAGTGAATCAAGGCAGTCTTCATACTCTATATTTACAAATTTCATTAACATGTTAGCTCTCTTGGTTTTAAAATGAGGGCAATATAAAATCAGATGTTTCAACGTCTCATTCGATTCTTTAAATGATGGGAAATTACATTTTTCATTAATTGCGATATCTTTTACTTTGTTCCAATATTTGGTCCTTTCACGAGTGTGATATAAATTGAATTTGAACCACATGTAGGACTTTCTGAAATGATTTCCGGGGAAGGATTCGATATAATTTTGCACCAATCGTACTCATAGAGTTTTTTCTTAGCATGTCCTGGTCTTCAACACAAGTCATCGATTGTGAGGTTTAATTCAACCAATGTTGCCTGCATATCACGCTGATATAGGGTGGGAGAAGGCGTGTTATTCAATTGGAGATTGGATTTCAAGTCAACGTAAAGAGAGTTAGACGACAGAGAACACATTCTGGCATAATTGGACAACTGTCTCCATTTCCTTTGCGCAGATAGAGAGATTATGCCCAGTTCATGTTTTATTATACAATTAGGCACAGTCATCGGAAAATACATTGCTGATTTCAACAGGGTTCCTTGCAGACGATCCAAGAATGTATACATGTCAGAGAGACAGATGTCCAAGGAATGCAAAAGGACACTTTCAATCTTTAGAGTGAAGAAATCTATAGGGGCACCAGAGAAAACCAGCAATATTTTGCATAGATTATTTTTAATTGGGAGAGCAATAATGAAACCCAAGAATTGATTGAATTATTCTCAGAGATGTGTTAGCCCAAATAGATTGTGTTTGTTATCAGTGGTATCAGTGTTTTCACCAGGTGCCATTGATAGCCTTTGCTCTTGTTTTTGATCCCAAATCTCATATAGCGGTTTTTGTAGGATTCGGGGCAAAGTTATGTGCGTTTGCAAATTCTTCGAAAAGATGTAATTTCGTTTGTAGCCCCATCGGAGTGAGGTCAAAAATGATGATATCGTCTGCAAAGGCGAGCCATTCCAGACGTAAGGTACCAAGTTTGACCGAAAATAGATTTCTATCACTCCAAGTATGGTCTAAGTCCGACATGCACAAGTTGAAGAAGGAGGCGGCAAGGTTACATCCTTGTTTCAGTCCCAGGAAGGTCCTAATAGGCTCAGTACTTCTCCCATCAGCAGAAATCTTGATGTTATATGAGGTGTCCTAGCAAAGCAATATATTAGTTCAGTTGGAATTCCCATTTTTTGCCATTTTAGCCCAAAGGATGTTGCTGACTACATTGTCGAAGGCTGCAGACATGTCAACCAGGGCAATGCAAACAGGATACGCGTTCTTAGATTTCGCCCCAGTTATAACATGCACCATTATTGTAGCGTTTAGGGAGGGTACTCATTGCTTTGCGGAAACCTGTTTGGAATTAAGAATATAGACCTTGTTCCTCAATAAATATTTCCAAAAGAAGGATTGCAAAAAGCTTAGCCTCTGTGTCGATCAGCGAGATGGGCCGGTAATTTTCCGGTAGGGAAGGGTCTTATAGATTGGAATTATGTTGGAGGTCAACTAAGAGCACGGAGCAATCCCAGAGTGAATTATAGTCTGGAATTTGTTTTTTAGAATTGAAGCCCAAAGGTCTGGATCGCTCTTATATACACATGGGGGTAGCCCATCGGGCCCTGCAGATTTTGAAAAAGATAGTTTGTTGATAGCCCATTTGATGTCATCGATCGACCAGTGATACCAGCGCATCTCGCTATAACATAGTGACACGTCTGGTTCGTTCCTAAATCTAACAGGGAGTTGAAATTTGGATGTAATATAATCAGACCATGTTTTCTCTGGAATGCAATTCTGCATAGTTAGTGTAGATGTAGACCGATTAGCAGCACTTTTTATGGTTTGCCAAATAGTTCTAGTGTCGTGTCTGCATATTGCTTTAATTAGAGAGCAGTTGGTTTTGTTGTAGCTCAAAATACATGCATGTCTCAACTTATTTTTATAAGTCAGAAATATGCGTTTACGCAAAATTTGGTAATTGGCAGAATACAGTTCACTGTTTCTTAATTGCCTTAGTGCTTTATTTTTTCCCTTTTTAAGGTCTTACAGGTTGGGTCAAATGGGTGAGGATGGATTTTGGTTTTGTACTTGGAGCTAACATATACAAGTCTAGTTTTTATTATTTTTGAGCACATTGCCTCCATGTCGGTGGTCTAATTGACTTTGACCCTTATGATCTTATCTATATGTAATGAGACATATTCAACTAATTGTTTACACAGTCCTATAGTCCATCGAAGCGATATTGGCTGACGATGAACTTCCAGGAAAACTAATGAAGGATCTGGGCATGACAAAGGACACTCTAGTTTAAGGGAAATGGATAATTGAGCGTGATCGCCATGTAATATCGGACTGATTGTTAAAGGAGTAGCAATTGGTGTTATGTTGTGCGATAGAAATATAAAATCTATCGTCGAAGAGTTAGGACTACGACTCCATGTGTATTGGGAGCCAGACCCCCTCGTTTCTGCAATATCCATATCCCAATCATGGAAATAGGAATTCCAGACCTCCCCTCTCATTTGGGAGGAAGCTTTGGCATTTTTTACTTGAGTTTCAAATCTTTTCCGGCAATCAGAGTTGAAATCGCCTCCAATTATTATTTCACATTCACCAATCTCCTTAACCGAGGTTTCAAGACAATTATCGAGTTCACTTAACATGGCATGATTTAGAGTGTTAGATGGATTCCGATATAAAGTTATTAGTAAGAATGATTTGAGCTTCTTATTATTCATAGTCAACAAAATACCCATAAGATTAAAAGACTCCCAGACAAGTTTAGTTTGTACTATCATGGTATTATTTACTGAAATAGCGAGTCCACCGGAGGGACGCCCTAATGGTGTTCTCTTAGCTGGTACGCAATATGTTGTATAACCAGTCAGTATAAGGGAGCCGAGTTTCATGGTTTCCTGGAGCAATATAATTGAGGGATAATTGAAGGAGGTCAGCATCCCATACCATTTCATTAGATTATGAAACCCACATGAATTCGAAGACAAGATCTTTGCAATGGCTATGTCGGGCAAATTGCTATTTTAGAATTTAGAATTGATTTTAACATGGGTTCTAACCATGGGATGTCTTTATTTTTGGCTACAAGATTCAACAGTTTAGTAACACGAGTATTTATGTCCCTGTCCCCTTTAATGGGTTGTGAGTTTATACCAGCATTCACAACAGCGATCGGGCAGGAGTACGATAGAAATTCTTGCGCAGTAAGTTCATTGGCAAAGGTGGTTAATATGAGCATTTGGTCTTTGATTTCTGCTCGACAAAACCAAATAAATTTCATAATCGATTCTGAAGAGAGGTAACATATTGACCTGTAGTTATTCACTTTTGCAAGGGAAACTCTCGAAATATCTTCTGTTTTCAGAATCCTTAATTGCGGAATTCGAGATAATGAAGGAATGAACGATTAATTCGGGAGCTTCCAAGAGAATTTGGATTACCTTCAAGGCCAATAATATAAACCTTGTCAGATATTGACTGGCCGGAAGGCGGAAGAGTTAAGACTGGAAGTTCACTTAGAGGCAGTGGGTTTAACAACACGTGGAAATTTATTTCTGGGAATTTTAGAGAAGAAGCAATCGTATCTGTAGTAGTTACTGATTTGGCCGCCAAAGCATTGGAAAGAGTTTCTGCAGAAATTACACCTTCTTCAATAGCTTTGCTCAAGGTTGCCAGAATTTCAGCACGATTGTTATTGGAATGACAAATTGATGGAGCTTCAGGAAGTGGATGGTAACTGATTGTCCGCGTTGCAAGTGAGAGGAAAAGTGTTGTTGCCCAGAGGACCCATTGCATTGCCGGATTTATCAGTTGAAGGAAGTGGATTAACAATAAGGGGGACATTTGGTTGGTCGGCTATGCAAGCTTCGCTATAGGATTTCCTTTCTCGAGCAAGTGGTGCCTTTAATGTGGGTACGCCATTCAGATTGACATCCATCTCTGAGCGATCAATAGTAGTAAGACTCCTTCCACAGACAGGAAAATATCCATTGAGATTTATTTTATGTGATTTCGTCGGTGGTTCAGATAGTTCAATTTTCGATTCAGAGGTTTTAGAAAAACCCTTGGTATTTTTTATGACCGGCATGGGAATTTCGCAAGATGGAGTACTGTTAGCAGAAATATTGTTTGCATTTCCCAATATATTAAGTGCTGGGACCTGGGGTTTCTGGGGCTTGGTGGATGCGGGGGCAATAACGATACTCTTTTTTATAGGAATTAAAGCAGCTTGGATCTCTTTAGAGAGTTGTTGGAAATCAAGGGGATCTTCTTCAGTACTTT
Organism: Ambystoma mexicanum; assembly: GCF_040938575.1. Taxonomy (NCBI): domain Eukaryota; kingdom Metazoa; phylum Chordata; class Amphibia; order Caudata; family Ambystomatidae; genus Ambystoma; species Ambystoma mexicanum. The sequence continues at coordinate 315,633,600 of NC_090929.1, forward strand.
CAGTTGACAATCCTGTGTCTGATGACAAGGAAACCTTGGTGTTGGAATCTGGTGTTATATTGGTATCATTCTGTCTTTTTTTGCCATTTAAAAGAGCCTCTTTATGTCTTTTAGCATAGCCTTTAACAGTTCGCAAATGAGTTTGTTTGGTACAACGAGACAGAAAGCCAATATTTTCCTGAGGGTCGACACTGTTATTCCCCTCTTGTTTCAAGTGTTCCATTGCCTTTAAAAGGACTGAGCGACTATCGGGGGGATCAACGTGTTGTGCAAGGTTGGTGGAGTGTTGAGTAATTGATGTCTTCATCTCATCAATAGATGCTTTCAGCTCTTTCATCTCAACACCAAAGTTACATACACACGAATTGGACGTGCCAGGATTAGAATCAGATGGAGGAAGTAAAGGGGTTATTATGTTAGAAGATTGAGTGACTTCCAAAGAAAATTCCATGCTTTTGTGAGTTAGGGACAATGAAAAAGAGTCAGAGGCTAATATGAAGCCTTGAATCCTATCAATTTTTGGACATATCTGGCGCATTGTGGTTTTTATTTCACGAAGTTCAAGATGCGTCAGATCATGCCCTTTGTCCAAGAGGTCAAGGATTTTAATTATTACCAGAAATGTTTGCTGGGACCTGCCTTCGTTGTTCTCCAGTGGATTGGAACGAAAAGAGGAATCAAGACAAGAATATTTTGTTTGATGTTGAGGATACTCAGGAGAGTATAACAGTTGTGCTGGAATGGGTTCTTTGTTGACATCAGCGTCAATGGTATTGTTAACTGAATGAGCCCTTGCGGGGACATTGAAGGTGACGTTTTTAAGGGGATTTTACACTCCGGCGGTCTTGTAACAAGGGGAGTCAGTACACTAATAGAGCGGCGCACTTAGTCAGCCAAGGCTGCCATATTCCGAAGATCAGATTCGAACAAATCATTAGTTAAGGGGCGGGTGAAAAGAGATCTTGAACATCTCTTGTCTCTTCGCATCCCCTTCCGACTCTCAGTACTCCTTACATCTTTATGATGGAATGGGTCTGAGTCAGGGGAGACCAGGGAGATGGTAGGTTCAGAGGAATGAATCTGCACAGAGTGGGATGAAAGACCACAGAACTTGGTTTCAGGGGAATTGATACGAGGTCTTCGGATATGGTGAGGTCAACATAGGAGGTCCTTCCTGCACCAACTAACGAGTCAATTATTGTACTCGTAATGGCTGCCGGCATAGTTTTGTTACAGCGACAACTGCGCAGCCCACTCACCATATTGACACCAGAGCAAACTGTTAAGGGCACCAGACGCTCAAAGACCTGATCGGGGCAGCCAATAAATTATTGGGGGATTGTACAAGAAACACAATGGGCACAATAAACACAAAATGGAACGGACTTGACTCCCGTTCTGCTTCGTACAAAAAACACCAAACTGAGTAATCACAAGCCAGCTGCTCACTGCCAGGTTTCACCTCGGTTTGTGTGACACGAAGGAAAATATATCTAATGTTGTAAGCTGAGGATGCTGCCTCAGAAGGTAAATAAGGAAAAGAAAAACATGGAAACGCTGAGAGCTGATAAGCTGGCGAGCCAGCGAACAGCAAACAGCGTGGACTTGATGCGCACGCGCAGATGCGCACGGCACAATCTTTTTAAGGTGTTCTGGGAAGAAAGGGGCAGGCCACCTATAAAAAGTAAAAATATACGTTGTAATCAGTGAATTTCGTGAATTAAAATACAGATATCCAACAATGAATGGTGGTTATCGTCCTTTCAGGTATTCGTACAAGTTGATGTCGTGTTAAGGTGCAGTTAAAGCAAAAAGGGATCCAAGATGTAATCCAACAGCGTAGCGTCCCAGCAAGCAGCGTAGACTCCTGCGTGGACTTGATGCGTTCGCGCAGATGCGCGCAGCACAGTCTTTTTAGGGTGTTCTGGAAGAAGGGGGCGGGGCCACCAGTTGATGTCCTGTTAAGGTGCAGTTAAAGCAAAAGGGATCCAAGAGGTAATCCAACAGCGTAGCGTCCCAGCAAACAGCGTAGACTTAGGCGTGGACTTGATTTCTCAACCCATTCCAACTGTGCTGGTTCCTCCTACTCCTGCGCAACCTCTGCTCCAGCACATGGTGCACAATTGGGCTCATCCAGCAACACAGTTTCTGTCACTCCGATATAGGAATTAGACAAACATACTTTTACTAGCCCTGACTTTGCTCGGGACACTGTCCCGTTGGTGACTGATCCTGCTAAGGGACCTTCTGCGCACACTCAAGTGCACACCGGCGATGACGAAAATGAGAGCAAGGAAGAGATCTAGGGCTTCATTACGAGCCCGGCGGTAACCAAGCTAGAAAAGCCGGCAGGTTACTGCCGGACTCGTATTACCATTCCGCCTCTGTGATTCTCGGAATCACCGGGGCATTACAACGCCGGTGACCCGGTAATTCCGGAGGCGGAATTCGGTAAATCCCCATTCCCATGGAGTCCTACAGGACTCCATGGGAATGGGGAAGTGGAAACACTGGCACCATGCTGTAATGGTGCCGATGTTTCCTCGTCTGCCTGCAGGCGGGTGGTGTTAAAGCCGCCAGGTCACCACCGTTCTTTCCGGACCGGCTGACTCGTAATGAGGCCCCTAGTCTTTTGCATACATGTTACAAATAAAAAAGAAACACATTTAAAATACAATATTTACACATTATGAAGCACTAAAATAATTGAAAATAGAAATAAAAATCGAAACAACACACGTGTTACCATTGACTGCTACCCATTCCAGTTTTCCATCTCTACAAAACTGCAAACTTAAGAAGGACTCGCTCCCAGACATGTAGGACCATGGCTGCGATTACCAGTGAGTTGGCAGAATATATGATTGATCAAAATTGGTCTGTGCCTACTCTATCAACCGTACACAAATTAGTATAACCCTTAAGGTAATGATGCCTAAGGAGAACACAACCGGTATGTATGTGGCGACTGGTTTCCATGATGCTTTTACAAAGGTGGCACAATCTCTGCACTCTGGTTATTTTAGTCCAAGCTCCCGTCACCTCAAATACTGGAAGCAAGGTTAAACGCAAATATAATATAAATCACTTGAGTTTATTGCTGCAGATTTTAATAAGGTAACTATAGGGTGTTAAACCCTGGAAACCCTGAGTAGCATACAAAGCATAGGGCCTCATTACGACCCAGGCGGAAAACCATGGTGCTAATAGCACCATGGTCCATGCCGGTAACTTATCGACTCCGCCATGGAGAAAGGGGGAATTACCACTCCATTACAAGGGTGGCGGGGCGGTAATTCCCCCTTCCTCCATGGCCCTTCCCCATTCCCATTTTTGCCCCCTAGAGCTCAATGGGAATGGGGAAGGCGCTAAGTATGGTACCGCAAATTGCGGTACCGTACTTAGCACCAAGGTCCCTTTGCGGGTTCCTACTTTAACAGCTGGTGTACACCAGCTGTTAAGGTCGGGTCCCGCAAAAGGGACCTCGTAATCAGGCGCTAATGGGTTAACGCCGCTGCAGCCTTTTACGGCGCCGTTAACCCATTAGCGCCAGGGTCGTAATGAGGCCCATAGTGTTTCTTAGTAGTAAGATGTTCAGTTGAGGGCATACTGTCCCAGGCTATCAATTTCTTTTTTAATTTCAGATGGAAATTCGTCTTGTCCAGCAAATGACTTGATTGCAAACCAACGGCCTCAATGTGTTTAGTAACTGTACTGACCAAATCCTTTTGAGCAAAGTTATCAGATCTATGTCCAATATATACATCAAATGATGGTAACATTGTGCCATTTGGATCTTGTGCCAGCAGTATCTTTCCCCACATTTTACAACGGACAATCTTCCATAAAGTGGATAAAGAAATACTGCCAAATTCTAGGCAAAGAGCTTCCACTGGGACTGTTCTAGGAAGTCCCAGTAAAGATCTCAAAAGCTTACTCTCAATGTTTTTTTAGCCATTTTACCTGGTGGCGTGCATACATTTTCATCCCATGCAGGATACTTGGCACTGCCGCCTTCTCCTAAACGTCAAGGTGTCCTTCAATGGTACACATTCGCAGTGAAGCTTTTAATTATTTGCCATTTACGCATTGCTTTATGCGTGATGTCCTTTATTTGCTGGGGACTTGGAACACTACACAATGGCAAAACTAAATACGGGAATTGGTCAAGAATATGCAATTTCTCACAACCCATATATTAAGCATGCTTTACTGAATGCCTCCTTTTCCCATAAATCTGTAAAACCTTGGTTTTGTCACGATTGATTCTCAGATGATTCTCTAATGCATTTAAATGTAGAGCATCAATCGAACACTGTGGGCCTAAGGGTGTCCTGTCAAGTAGAACTGTGTCACCTGCAAAGGAGATCCAGGATGTTAGTTCCCGATCTAAATTCGGGAGAATGTTTTTACACTTCAACAAGGTATCATCCATATCGGCCATACACACGTTAAACAAGAGGGTTGCTAAGACGCACCCCTGCTTGAGTCCTTTGTTTGTGGCCACCGGAGCTGAAGTAATTCTGTCATGGGTGAACCTGACTATCACTTTTGTGTTGGTATAAAGCATCTTAATGTAGCACAACAATATAGGATCTATACCCCAGCACTAGAGATTTTCCCACAACCGAGATCGTGATAGGCTGTAGAACTCTGCCAGTACAGTCCACAAAACATAAGTACAGCCCTCCGTCAGTGCCATTAATCACATCTGCTGACTGGATCTACAGTACCCACATGGCGTCCGTTTTGTTTATGTTTCAGCAATTTGACTGTATATGCCCATTTACTGAGCACTCTCAAGAGAATGGTCACACATATATTGCTGCTGGTGTCAAGCATCACTAACAGACAATAATTGGTATGTGTGGTATAATTACATTTCTTATGTACTGGAATAAATATAGACCATCTTCAGCTGCTCAGGATTATGCCAGTTCTAATGATATCACTGAACATGAGCAGTAACAAATTGCCACATTAGGAAGGGTTGTGTTTTAAGACAGCGTTTGCCAACCTATCGGGCTAGGGGATCTGGATCCTTTTGATTTAATTATAATATTCAATTTATCAGTGCGTCAAACTGTACTGCTGCCAAGCCGGCTGCCGGTTTTAACAACTTGACCACCTCACAAGGACTTGCAGGGTCTTAGTCTAATGTTTTAATGTGGGTCTTCCAAGCCTGCTCAGGAATGCTACAAAGTTCTTGTGGCAATTGTGCCAAGAGATGGCATCGATATAGTTGCCAGAACTTCCTGGCCTTGTGTGTCTTTATTAAAGCATATACCATCTTTCAGTTGAGTTGCCAATGCTCTGCGTGTGCAGCCTCAGCCAGTTTTTATATGTCGTCTGTAATTTGGCAATTTTCGATTTCACAGTGGCCAAATAATTGGTTGCTTTGAAGGGATTGTGTCCTCCGACGTATTCCTTATCTTGATAGATCATCTCCAGCTTGCTGGCCTTGGAATTTTTTTTTCAGTAGAGGGCACTGCGCGTCGATGTCCCTCGAGCCGATGTCCATCGACAGCTTCCATATCGGCGCCGACGTCATCATGCGTATAAATAGACTTGTGCAGCGTCCGTTGCTCAGTTCCGTTTTTCCGCGCTTCGTGGGCCTCGGAATCGCGTTGCTCAGTTCGTTAGTCAGAAAATATATTCTTCATTATTCCTCGAGAATACCAACTCTTACTCAATGGCTTCCTCATCCGAACCGACGACTCCACGGTCCGGCTTCAAAAAATGTCGAGACTGTGGAAAGAAAATGCCATTGACAGATCCTCACAGGATCTGTTTGTGGTGCCTGGGACCGGAGCACCAATATTCGGAGTGCGAGGACTGCATGTCCATGACGGCGAAAGCCTTGAAGGAGTATAAGGGGAAGCTTGAGAGAGGTAAGACAGTTAAAGCTCCTTAGAAAGTTTCCTCTGCAGAGTCGAGACATTTGTTTCCTCGCCGACACAGGAAACATTCTCGTTCTAGGTCTCGAAGCAGTTCCCACCACTCTCCGAAATCCAAGCATTCAAGTAAGAGACGTCGAAGATCCCCTTCCTCGTCTTCTTCGTCTGTTTCTCCGGAAAGAGTCACCTGCCGCACAAAACATAGCTCTCAGGCTGAGTGGGAGGAATTCCGTAAAAGGATGCTTAGCGTCTTTGAGAAAGCAGCCTCGAGCCCCTCGAAGACAGCTGAGGGTGATACCCTGGGTGAAAGACCCGAAAAATCTAAACGCCGCGAGTCGTTGCACCCGGCGAAAGAAACTATTCGAGAGCATCACAAACCCTCGAGCAAAGGCACTGTGCCATCAACGCCATCGCCAAAGGTCCCTTCGACGCATAAATCTGCGTCATCGACGCCATTATGGAAGGGCTCATCGACGCATAGGTCGATTGAATCGATGCTGTCTTTGACACCGACGTCGACGCCGAAAAAGAGCAAACCCACGGCCGTCACTACCTCACAGCCACTGGTCATACCCAGAGCCTCTAACATGACTTCAAGGTCATTGACAACCTTGAGTAGGATCCCGATCCTCTCGAGTTCTTCGAGGCCACTTCCAATCTTCTCAACGCCTTTTTTGGTGTTTACAAACCTTTGACGTCCGCGTCGACGACGTCAACGTTTTCCCAACCAATTATGAGAAATTTAGCCCCTTCTGCTCTGGAAATGGGATTTAAGCCATTTCCAAGGTCTGGTAATTTCAGACCTTTGTCTTCAATTTATGAGGAAGGGGAGGATTCGGATCAAGAAAGACCCTTTGGGTTGCAGAGATCTGCAACACCAGAACCAGAGGAATTTACCTCTGAGGAAAATAGGTTGAAGGACCTTCGAGAATCCTTACATGAGGTAAGTGGGTTAGATACTTCCCCAGAAATAGAATTTGCCAAACCAGACCCAGTAGAACATACTGAGACCCCTTACAGAATTTTAATGCAAGAATTATACAATTCATGGGTTGGTCTACACCTTCACCTGCATTCCAACAGGATGACCTTACAGACATTTTAGTTAAAGGCGCACAGGAGGATCCTGTGGTTCCATTTCACTCTGCATTACAAAGAAAAATATTGTCTAACTGGGAAACTCCTGAGGTTATCCCGGCGGTTAACAAAAAGTTATCAGCCAAATATAGGGTATCTACTACTGACCCTGAATTTTTGTCTAAACATCCAACTCCAGAGAGTCTGGTTGTTCAAGCAGCAACTGCATCAGGCAGCAGATCGGCAAACCCTACTGTTCCACAGGACAGGGATGACAAAAGATACGACTCTATGGCTAAGAACGTTTTTTCTGCATGTAGCATGGTGTTGAAATCTATTAACGCTACTTGTACGCTCGAAAGGTTCAGCCATACACTTTGGGAGTGTGCTTCATCAGCGGCTGACTGCCTCCCAGAGGGAGAAGAAAGGGAAGCGTTTCTAAACATCATTAAGGATGGTAAAGACGCAATGTGCAAATCCCTTCAAACTGCCATTGATTCTGCTGACAACATCAGTAGGGCCATGGCGGCAAGTACTACAACCCGCAGATTTGCGTGGTTGCAAAAGTCTGGGTTTGCTCCAGATGTACAAGCCAGACTTTTAAATATGCCCTTTGACGGCTCTTCTTTGTTTGGTAAGAAGGCGGTGACAGCCTAGGAAAGTTACAGACATCCAAAGCAGCAGCAAAATCCCTGGGTGCTGCAATCCGTCAAACGCCATATCGCCCCTCAGGAACCTCTTGGAGAGGTAAGTCCTTTCACTTTTATTCCGCATTTGGAAAAGGCAGAGGACAGTCGGTTCAAAGAGGTCAAAAAAGATTCACCCGAGGGGGACGGGGTAAAAATACAAAAGCTGCAGCAGAAGGTGCCTCTTTACCCTTGGCACCTGCATCAGCTGCCTCTAAATCACTCTGAGGACTCTCCTCACAACACACCAGTAGGGTGCAGGCTAACTCAACATCTGACAGAATGGCAGGCTATTAAGTCAGATGCTTGGGCATTGGAGACAGTTGCCCAAGGTTACAGCCTGCCTTTTCTACGCATTCCTCAGAGTCATCCACCGGGGAACAGCTCTCGGAAAGTTCCAGATCCGCTCCGCTTGCAGGAAATTGTAGACCTGCTGGAGAAAGGTGCCATAGAACCGGTACCTGTAGCAGAGAGGAATAAGGGCTGGTACTCCCCCCTACTTCCTAATACCGAAGAAGGACGGAGGACTGAGACCTATCTTGGACTTACGAGAATTGAACAAGTTCCTCACGAAGGACAAGTTCAAGATGGTAACTCTTTCTCAGATCCTTCAGGCCCTCCAGCTCCAGGACTGGCTGGTATCTCTGGACCTTCAGGATGCTTATTTCCATGTGCCAATCCATCTCAAACACAGGAAATATCTGAGGTTCGCAATTGGCGGCTCTCATTATCAATTTCGAGTTCTGACATTTGGGCTGACCTCCGCCCCGAGGGTCTTCACCAAGCTAATGTCGGTAGTGGCTGCAAGTCTAAGGAGGGAAGGGATTCACGTCTACCCCTACCTGGACGATTGGCTGATCAGAGCTGTATCTCCGGAACAAGCTCAGATCCAGCTAGATTATGTCTTTCACGTCCTTCACAAACTGGGCTTCTCCCTCAATTTAAAGAAGTCACAGATGATACCATCACAGAGACTCCAGTTCATTGGAGCGGTCCTGGACACTTCCCTGGGAAAAGCCTCGCCCCAGAGGTGAGGGCTCCAGATATTCTGCAGATGGTCACCAAGTTTCAAAATGCCCAACGTCTCCCAGCCTTCGACTTTTTGAGGTTGCTAGGCCTCATGGCATCCTGCATCTTCCTTGTGCCCGAGGCTCGCCTGAGAATGAGATCTCTTCAGTGGGCACTAAGAACTCAGTGGTCGCAATTCTCAGGGAGAACGACAGATCTCCTTCAGGTTCCGGACAAGGTGGCTCGAGACCTTCAGTGGTGGGCCTGTCAGGAAAACATCTTGAAAGGAGAACTGTTTTGGCAACCATGGCCGGAGATAACAGTAGTCACAGATGCCTCACTCACGGGGTGGGGAGCCCATGCCAACAACTTGACCATCAGCGGTCGTTGGTCTCCATCAGAGTCCAGACTACATATCAACCTGTTAGAGCTGAGAGCAATCAGACTAGCGCTGAAGGCTTTTCTGCCATCTGTACAGGGGAAAAATGTCCTGATAATGACAGACAACACAGTGGCCATGCACTACCTCAACAAAAAGGAGGCGTAGGATCACTGCCTCTGTGCAGAGAGGCGATGCAGCTCTGGTTTTGGGCAATCCAAGAAGGAATCTCTCTATCGGCAGTTCACTTTGCCGGAGCGAAGAACTTGACAGCGGACGCTCTGTGCAGGCAGAGTACAGTCTCCCACGAGTGGGAACTAGCTCAGGAAGTCCTTCAACAGATCTTCACCCTTTGGGGAACCCGTCAAGTGGATCTGATCACCACCAGCATCAACAGGAAGGGCGATCAGTTTTGTTCAAGGGAATTTCCCCGAGAGGAGCTCTAGGGGACGCGTTCGTAGTGGACTGGGAGTTTCCACTTCTGTACACGTTTCCTCCAGTCCCAGTCATTCCTCAAATGATCAGGAGGTTGAGAAGGTTCCGGAAATCCATGATCCTAATTGCCCCGGACTGGGCCAGGAGAACGTGGTACACGGTCCTTCTGGACATGTCCATCTGCCCTCAAGGAGAATCTTCTCTCGCAGAAGGGAGGTCAGGTTCTCCATCCAGACATCAGAACCCTCAACCTTCACACTTGCTATCTGAAAGGTTGAGATACAAGGATTGGGACCTCCCAGATGACGTCATGGAGGTGTTGCTTTCGGCAAGAAGGCCAGCAGCAAAGACTTTATACTGCTGCCGTAGGAACAAATTTTGCAGCTGGTGTAGAGAAAAGAATATCGACCCCTTTTCATGTGGTACACCAACGGTGTTATCTTTTCTACTCTATTTGGCAAATTCGGGCCTTCAGGTTGGCACTATCAAGGGCTATCTCGCAGCGCTATCGATCTTTAAGCGCACTGCAGAGGAACCATTGTATTTCAAGTTACCCTCAGTAATACAATTTCAGAAGGGATTAACCAATGTCTATCCTCCAAGACTATTCCAAGTTCCCTTATGGGACTTAAATTTAGTCTTAAATTTCCTGATGGGTACTCCTTTTGAACCATTCCACTCTTGTTCACTAAGGTTTCAAACCCTTAAAACTGTCTTATTAATGGCATTGACATCTGCTAGGAGGGTGAGCGAATTACAAGCTCATTCTTGTAAACCCCCTCATACAATTTTTCATAAAGACAAAGTTGTCCTACAAGTGAAGCCTAATTTTCTCCCAAAGGTGGTTTCTGAATTCCACATCACTCAGAAGATTACCTTACCTTCATTTTATCCCCCTCCCCATCAGGGGAAGGAGGAAGAAAGGCTGCATAGGCTGGACCCAAGGCGGGCTTTGAGCTTTTACATCAGCTGACTTGCTAGGATTAGGCAAGCAGACCAACTGTTTTTAGGTTACTCAGGGCACAAATTGGGTTTACCGATAACAAAACAGACCATTTCCAGATGGATTATTTCAGCCAATCTGGAATGTCACAAACCGGCAGGGAAAGAGCCTCCTCAAAATCTTAGGGCTCATTCAACCAGGGGTATCGCAGCCTCTTTGGCCCTCCAAAGAGGGGTACCGATTCGAGACATATGTGCGGCTGCCACATGGTCGTCTGCACATACATACCTTCACAAGATTTTTCAACAGGGATTCCTCCTCTAGCCAAGAAACTAGATTTGGCAAAGCTGTGTTGCACTCTGTTCATTCTTGAAGGGAAACATGGCAATTTTACTCCCACCTCCAGATACACACCACTGCTATGGGAGTCTATCAAGATAAGGAATACATCGGAGGACACAATCCCTTCGAAGAACAAGTTACTTCTTACCTGGTAACTTTCTTTCAATGGGATGTTCCTCCGACGTATTCCTTATCGCCCCTCCCATCCATCCCCTCAGTAAAACTTCCCTTGTGGTTACAGCTTACGCCCCTTCTGGGTCAATAACCAAATATTGTAAAACAACTGTTAACGTCAAAACGGAACTGAGCAACGGACGCTGCGCAAGTCTATTTATACGCATGATGACGTTGGCGCCGATACGGAAGCTGTCGAGGGACATCGACGCACAGCGCCCTCTACTGAAAAAGAAATTCCGAGGCCAGCAAGCTGGAGATGATCTATCAAGATAAGTAATATGTCGGAGGAACATCCCATCGAAAGAATGTTACCAGGTAAGAAGTAACTTGTTCATCTCTCTAAACCCCTGTTATGGCCTGGCAAAGTTTTGCCTTGTGTGGGGGCCACTAGCGAGCCCGACCAAGATGGCCGCAGGCTCGTGAGGCTCTCCAGCACCGTTTATATCCGGCATGGTATCCGGCGTTCCTCTGGTTGATATTTGAGTGTGAGCGGCAGAATATAACACTGGAATACCTCCGGCCTCAGCAGACGCTTTCCTGGGCGCATTCGGTGCCGGCGGAGCGGCGAAGTGGCAAGGAGAAGTTGTGGCGGTCCTCTCCGGAGATGAGTGGGGGAGGTGCCGGGTCCCCTGCTGGCTGCCGACGGCGAGTGCCGTGTGCTTGGAAGGCACAGTGGGATAAACTGTGTGGCACTATTGCAGCCCGGCTGGTGCGATTGTGGAGCCTGTCGTGGCGCTCCCCTCGCAGGCACCGGGGTGGAAGCGGGCCGCGGAGTGGCGCAGCGGCTCAGCGTTGGCGAGGTGGTGGCCGCGGCGCTGTGCGACCATGGAGCTCGCTGCTGGTAGAGTGGCGGGGAGATCGCCCGCTCTAACGTGCCCGGAGCTGTGGATGGATGCCGCGGAGGGGGCAGCAGTGATTGGAGGTCGGACTGTGAGGAGTGGCTGCCCGCTTACATCTTCTGAAGCAGTGTGAGGTGAGGTTGCGCACCCGGTGCAGTGGGGCACCTCGCTGGCCATAGAGGGAGCGGCCCTCCTCTGGGACTGGCGCAGACAGGGCTGGCCTTGACCCGCGTGGTCTGGGAGTGCCGAGCGGTGGGAGGCCGGCCCATAAACCATCTGGTGGAACGGTCATTGGTGCTATACTTGGGGGCGGTTGTCTGCCCATTCAGCCTGCCCTGGGGACCTGAGGCGGCCGGTGTGGCGCAGGACTATTCGGTGGGGGTGCCATGAGTGGGCAGTGCCGACACAGATCTGGGACTGTTCTGGGCAGCTGGTGCTCGCTGATCCTGGAGGCGGCAAGTTTTGGAGACTCATGGTGGCTGTTGCCCTGAGTAGCATTTGGCATACACTGTGTCTCACTGCTCACCTGGAGTGACTCAGTCCAGGGGTACAGTGGACTCCTTGTGGACGGGTGGTGCATTTCCCTGGTGCCTGGATTGGAGGCAGCAGACCTTGGTGTCGGCCATAGGGTCTGAGCCCAGCCCCCGGTGAGGAGAGGGGCAAGAGCGGCAAGGGGGCGAGTGGCCGGGTCCATGTGCCCAGCAGCTTATTCTGGGGACTCGCTTTCTTACAGCCATGTCTAAATCTGGGAAAGGGGGTAAGCAACAGCTGAAGTTACACTTTGAGGCACCTACGCAGATCAAGGCTTGCGGACTAGTGTCTGACTCGGCTGCGTCGACTTCCTTAGGGGTGGAATCGGACCCCACGGCAGCTTTTCAGGACATTAAGGTAATGCTGATGCAGCTGCAGTCGGGCATACAGTCTCTGGATGGTAAGCTGGACACTCTGACTTGCAAAGTGGACCATATGCAGGTCCGTCTAGACAAACATGGGGAAAGACTGGATGAGGCGGAAGGTTGTCTGTCTGGAGTGGAGGATGTGGCGACCTCTGTCTCGGGGGAAATGTCCGTGGTCAGGAGGGCCCTGAAAGAACTTAGGGAGAAGCAGGAGGATCTTGAATCGAGATCCCATCTGAATAATATACGGATTGTTGGCCTGTAGGAAACGGAGGGCCAGCGGAATATGGAGTCTCTGGTGGAAGAAATTCTGCGCGAGGATTTGGGCCCCGAAGGCTTCTCTCCGCTGTGTGTTGTGGAGAGAACGCATAGGATCCCAGGTGGTCGGAGACCGATCCCGGGGGCCCTGCCTCGCCCACTGATTGCCCGGTTACTGAACTATCGGGACAGGGACACCGCTTTCCGGATGGCCAGGGAGAAAGGTTCGGTGTCCTACAAAGGGGATACACTCAAATTTTTCCTGAATATTCAGATAAGGAGCAGGCTGTTAGGAGAACCTTTATGGATGTCAATGAGAGACTGAGGGACAAGGGCCTGAAATATGCAATGCTCTTCCCGGCCAAGCTACGGGTTGTCCATGAGGGGAAACCGCTGTTTTTTCAAACCCCGGAAGAGGCTTCCTCGTTTCTCGATGGGTTGCACGGCTCTCCCAGACCACGGTTGAATGATGGGTAGCGCCGCCTGAGAACAGTGGGGTTCCTTAGCGCTGCAGCTACTTTTGGTGGCTGATGTTCAGCCTGAGCGAGTGACTACTATCTCAGTCTGGTGCAATGGAGGGTTGGGCTCGTAGTTGCCCCTTAAGCGAAAGCTGTTCGTACATGCATTGATGAGTGTTGGGGAGCTGGACTGTTGGGGGTTCCAGCATGGGTGGGGGGGGTGCTTCTGTTGGGGTTGTTAGGGGGGGTTATCACCGACAAGTTGGGGGGTTGTTGGTAGTAAGGGGGGGTAAGTGGGTGGGTGTGGGGGTTCAGTGGTATACACATGTGTTGGGGATGTATGCGGGGCCAAAGCGGAAGTGGGGTGTTCTGTGTTTTGATGTCTTGAAATGGCGGCAGTAAATTTTATGACCTGGAATGTCAGGGGCCTTAATGGCCTGCCCAAGTGTTGGAAAGTTCTGCAGTACCTGGAGCGGCATAAGGTGGGGGTGGCGTTTCTCCAGGAGTCTCATCTGACGGCAGCAACTGAATCTAAATTTGGTAAAACCTGGGGGTGCCACAGGTACTTTTCTTCTTTTTCCTCTTACTCCAGGGGTGTGTGCATTTTGGTGCACAGATCAGTGGGATTCCGACTGACCAAATTTCTGAAGGATCAAGAGGGCAGGGTTCTGGTGGTACAGGGGGTCATTCAGGGGAGGCTATATACTATGATATGCTACTATGGTCCCAACTGGGATACGATAGAATCTCTTGAGTCGGTGGATAGGTAGCTTGGGACACTCCCCGAAGGGGAAATTATTGGGGCAGGAGATTTCAACTCGGTTCTGGATGCCTCCCTGGAGAGGGTGGGTAGCTCGATGCGTCTGGGCAGTAGACACTCCACTAGACTCCGAGGTATGCTCCCTGTGTGGGATATCGAAGATATCTGGAGGGTAAGAAACCCGGGGGTGAATCAATTTACGCATTATTCTGCGCCGCATGGTTCGGCAGCCCGCTTGGAGTATTTTCTGGTATCTAAAGAAATCATGGGTCGGTCTACGGGGGTAGGAATTTTGGCCCGCACTCTCTCAGATCATGCTCCTGTTTTGCTATCTATCCGACTAGAGGGTCGGGAAGGGGCAAGGCCTCCTTGGAGGTTTAAGAGTGAGGCACTCACGGACGGGGTCTTCCGCGAGGAATTGGCAAAGGCTATAGATGCTTATTTTGAGGTCAATGACGGGTCGGTTTCGTCTGCTGGTGTCCTGTGGGAAGGATTTAAGTGGGTGATAAGGGGGGAGTCTATCGCCAAGGAATTAGGGATTTTGAAGAAGTTACGGCGAGACCTGGCTGGTGTAGAAGAGGAACTGAGGGTCTTGCAGGAGGGGGCACCCCTCCCGACTAACATCCAACACGGGAATATTAAACGGAAATTGCAGGAGTTCTATACCCTTGATCAACGGGAGGTTAAATTTATGTGGGATAGGATTGCTCCTAGGGGATACAGAGAAGGGCAGACCCCGGGACGGTCGCTTGCGTGAATTACCCGATTGAGGGACCGGGAGAACAGGGTAATGGTAATAACTGACAAGAGGGGGGTGGATCACTTTGAGGACGTGGGGATAGTTCGTGAGTTTCAGGAATTCTATAGCCAATTGTCCTCTTCCCAAATGTCGGCATCGTAGGCAGATATAGAGGCTTTTCTTGACGATGTGGGGTTATATTGGTGTTTGGAGGAGCAGAGAGAGTGGCTGAATAGGCCAGTGACGCTGGAGGAGGTGGTTGAAATTATTAAACTACTCCCGGGTGGGAAATCTCTGGGCCCGGATGGCTTTACGGCCGATTTCCATAAGTGTAACGCCGATAAATTGGCGCCATATCTGCTACGTATGTATCAGGAGGCGGTATCTAAGGGTCGGCTATCGGATTCTCTTCGTGAAGCTGTGGTGATTATATTGTTGAAACCTGGGAAACCGGAGGGAGACTGCTCATCGTATCGCCCGATTTCGCTCATTAATCTTGACAATAAGATTTTGGCGAAACTTATTGCAATGAGGCTGGCACCGTTGATGTCAATTATGGTAAGGGCGGATGAGGCAGGGTTTATTCCTGGTCGATCAACCTCGTTTGGGTTGCGGAGGATGTTTGGTTTGATGGCGGCGCTGCCTGCAGACGACCCGGTGGTAGCAGTCCTACTTGACGCCACTAAGGCGTTTGATTCCGTTGAATGGCCGTTCTTATTTACGATTTTGCGTTGGATTGGCATGGGCACGTTCTTTATCTCTATGGTGTCACTACTATATACCGATCCGGTAACTAGGGTATGGGTGAATGGGCTGACCATTGGGGTTGTACCACTTGAGAGGGGGACACGCTAGGGTTGTCAGTTGTCCCCCTATTATTTGCCTTGGCGATAGAGCCTTGGGCTGAATGGGTCAGGGAGTTTCATCTGCATAGAGGAGTTCAGCTGCATACCCATAAGGTAATCATATCTTTGTATGCAGATGATATGGTCCTGTTTGTTCGGCACCCCGAAATTAACCTAGACACGATTATGCTGGATCTTCAGCGATTCGGTGAACTATTGGGGCTTTTGATAAACACGAGTAAGTCGGTCATCTTCCCGTTGACGGGGGGCATCCCCATTTCGAGACTCTTGGGGATTTCAGTGGGACTTGCTGAGCACTCAATACCTGGGGATCATGGTGGCGAGGGAGGAGAGGGTGGTGTATACCGCAAACTATGTGGAGGCACTGGAGGCAGCTAAACGAGGAATGTCGGGATGGACCTCACTCGCGCTTAACCTATATGGTAGGGTCTCGGTGGTCAAGATGACTATTCTTCCTAAATTTGTGTATCTGTTGTCTGAATGCGCCTATAAAGGTACCTCGAAAATATTTCTGTGACCTCTGTTCATCGATAGTGCACTTCATATGGGCTTGTAAAAAGGCTAGGGTATCCTGGGGGAAGCGTGTAGCGCCGGATAGGGAGGGTGGTCTGGCGCTGCCTGATTTTGAGTTATACTATACGGTGGCACAGGCTAGCTTTCTCCGGTACTGGTATGGGATGGCGGCAGAGCACAGACACGTGGAGATTGAGAGGGCGATTGCGTCACCGGCGCTGCTACGGTCGGTCATCTTGACAGCCCCTGGCGGTTCGTGGGCCCCTCGGAACTTGGTGGAGCTTACATGTCAGGCCTTGTCCCTTTTGGAACATATGCCCGCTGGCGGTGTACTCTATTCGCCGGAACTCCCCCTTATATTCATCCCCGGTGTTCCCCTGGCTAGTGAGGCGCGCTTTGTAGCTATGGTAAAACGATTAGGAGTGGTTAGGCTGTGGGACCTGTTTCCGGGTGGGAAGTTCATCTCCATCGACCAGCTGAAGGAGAAAGGGGCCCTTTCGGCCCTGGATGTGTTTCTATATCATAGACTGAAGGTGACATTCCAGCGGCTGTTCCCATCTTTTCCCATCCCGCCTCCAGTGGCTGGGATGCTCGATATGGTGGTAAGGGGAGTTATAGGGCGGCGGGTGCTCTCTGAATTTTATGGTTTGGCCCTGAAGGGTAGGCCAGGCAAGGGTAGGACATCAAAGGAGTTGTGGGAAAAATCACTGGGGAGGGACTTACCGGTCAAGGTATGGGAATACTGTTGTGCAGTGACCAAGAATGGGGCGATTAACTCGAACTTCAGGTTGATCCACTTTAAATTCCTGCACCAATGTTATTACTCTCCGGCTCAACTGAAGGATTATTTACCTCAGAGGTCAGGGGCCTGTATCAGATGTGGACAAGAGGCGGCAGGATTTCTTCATGTGGCTTGGGAATGTGGGGAGCTGCTGCAATTTTGGCAGCAGGTGTTTGTGGTGTTTGGAGATATTGTGGGGCAACGGCTTGTTCCAGATCCCGTGCAGGCGCTACAGGGGTATACTGAGGGGATTCCTAAGGAGACTAGGAAGCTGATAGGGCTCCTCTTCGTCCTGGCAAAACGTCGGGTGGCAATGGGATGGGATAAGAGACGGAGTCCGACTGTCGCCGAGTGGTCCAAGGACATATTGTATTGCAATGACATGGAGTCCAAATGGGATGTAATGAGGGGGACTGGCAGGGGTAACAGTCGAACGTGGGACACTTACACGCTATACCTCCTTAACCAAGCGGGGAGGGAGAGGTCCGTATCCCCTGCTGTGCGGGGATCCCCCGCTCGGTCTGATCTTGCGGAGGGATCTTCGCCTTCCCCCTGAGGCCCTCTCCATTGATCTGGCGACTTAGACTGTGTGGCCTCGCTGGCGTGGATGCGCAGGACTATATGAATATTGAGTTCGAATTTGGTTGGACAATGAAAGTTACCTAAGGGTTGGTGTCGACGCTGCTTATGCGGCTCTTGGTTTTTCCGCGTTTCCTTCTTGTGTGTACCGGGGGGATGGGGTGGGGGGGGGGTGTTACCTGGTTTGTTGTTTGTGCTGATTAACTGAAATGCCAATAAAGAAAGTTTAAAAGAAAAAAAAGTATTGCCTTGTGTACATGTATGACCATGTCAAAGATAAGCAAGGCATCCTTGCGTTGCATCAACGTAACTTTTTTGAGACTGGTCTGAGGCCATATTATAGCTAATAAAGCAGACATGTCTCATTTTGCAGTGCGCATTAATTCTGCTGGTGTGTGTGGGCTAATCATTGCTAATGCATTGATTTTATCAATGTTGGCTTTTGTCCACACTATGGGATTTCCCTGAAGATTGCAGATGACTCTAGCCAGAGCGTTAACCACTGTAGCCAACGTCTTTATGTCCAGAGTCGCATGCAAAATCGCTCAGCGTGGTATATTTGATATCGTACCTGGCCATCATCCTGCGCAGGCTCCTTGTGACAAAAATACTATTTAGACAAGAGGCGCTTGCCCCATCCTGCCTAGTGGTAACATACAATAAAGTGTCACAGTCGGATGGGAAAAGGGGTTCAAGGCCGAAACGCTTCAATATTTCGGTCCATTTACGGCGCTTGTTTAACAACCCCATAATATATTTGTTGTCCACCACTTCCCCAAGTTCTAACCTCAATTCATCTTCTATGCCTATACAGTAGGCGTTAAAGTCACCTGCCTATATGATGTAGCCTACTGAAGTGGATAACTACTAGTCTTGTAGAATGTCAAACACCTGGGAAAGCAATGCTACTGTATAGACACCATCAGGTGGATCATAGAGGTTAAGTATGAGTGCTGTAGCTTCAGCAGAGGGAAATCTTTTCACAACTATACCCAAACAATTTATATTTGCTGAGCATCAAATCAAACCTTCAAACCAGTGCATAATCCTACCTTCGGTCGACCTTTATCGGATTTGCATGCTACTTGTGTGAAAACCTGATAACCATCAAGAACAAAAGAAGAGGTCAGCCAAGTCTCCTTGAGTGGGACTATGTCAGAAAAATATATGGACTTCAACCCTACAGTTATACTATAAAGGATCAGTGTTAGAAGAAACATTACTATGTCAATTTTCAAATCCATATGTGATGTACACCAACTGTACGAATATTCTTCATCAACTGCAACTGGATGACTTGGTCACCTGAGAAGATTTTGCGTTTATGTGCGTGGCAGTCATTTTCCACGGTTTTGATTTAATTTTCCGCACAGGAACAACATGACGTTTATTTTGACTGCTTAGCGCATAAGATCAAGGTAATAGTGGTTTTGCAGATTTCAATTTAAAAGCAGTTTTTGCAATTAAAGACATGTTTTTAAGGTGGTGACAGTGCGTTCTGCTTGACATAAGCGAGTGGAATTTGCTATCTATAGATTATTTCATGTTGTGTCGTACCGTGGCTACAGTGGTTTATGCTTGCATGATCAAAAAAAATCAGTGCTCACTAAAGGTCCTTTTCAAGCATCCAGACAGGGCCATCCGATGGTAAGGGCAAGAGCTTAGGTGGATTTCATGGCTACCATGAAAAAAACGGCAGACAGCCGATAGATCGCCAAGTTCTCAGTGAAGGAAAGAGCAGAGGACTACAAATATAGGATCGTTTTCTCTCTCCACCACTGCTTCATCAGCTATCAAGAAACAATTAGATATCCATCTGGATCAACTCCTTCATTATAGGAGGCAGAATCTCAGACTTCATTCAGACTTGGTTTACCATTTCACAGGATTCATGGACCTTATCTGCAGTCTCTAGTACTGGGTACTCTAAGGTACTCATGGTGACAACAGTAAAGACAGACACAAGTGATCACAGTTCAAGGGTGTTTATTAAACTGTAAGTGCAGGGTGGAAAAACGCCTAACCTAAACCTAAATCTAAGATGGGAGCAAGCGTTGGCCATCAAATGAAAAATAAGGCAGTCCTTGTGGCGTCTTGTCAAAGTAAAAATCCCATACTAAAAAAAACTATTGCCAGTTCCTTACAACTAATTACAGAAGGAATGCGGGATAGGGTATTCAGATAAAGGAAACGGTGTTCAATTAATAGGTCATGATGTGATTGCCTTGAGGTCTCCCTTCCCCATGTTTTTAGCACAGGACAAGGTGGGACTTTGGAGCACAGCACATGCTCGAGCCTTCCCAGCACGAGCTAACAGTCCTATATCAGCTATCAGGTTCTTTGATGGTTAAGTCTCTTTTCAATAAAAGTCTCTCCCCTTCGTGCCCTGATGCTCTCAACAAATAAATACAAATGTTCTGCTCTATGAACACTTTGGGCAATGGCTTCACCTCTGGGTCCCACTCTTCTGGGCGCAGACCCCTCAGAAATTGTATTCAACAAATCCACAAGGCAGTTCCCTTCTTCTCAGTGAATTTTGGGTGATAGCTTTCCACCCATGGATCTCTCTCGGCCGGGCTCGGATGCCAGATGACAAAGGGGACACTTTCCTTCCCCTTGTCTTGCAATACTTCTTGCCTTTACAAATCTTAATGTCTTTTTAAACAGGTTTTCGGCTTTGCCCCTCGTTGTCGGTTTCCCTCTGCCAGGCTCACTGTCATGACTTCTCCCGTATATAGTTCATGTACTCATTTTCACCATACAGGATTCACTTCCCGTAGCTTTCGCAATCATCTGCTGGTGAAAGACTTTCGACGGTACAAAGGATTTTACCAGACCCAGGTATGACCACTTAGACCTTTCTTCGCCTCTTCCCAAGGCCTTCTGGTTACGGTAGTCTTCACCGTTGGGTAATCGCCCTTAGTTTCCTGCGTGAGCACCCACGTGGTGCCGGACTACCCTGTATCTGGTTTTCCCCCTCCTTTGTTAATAGTATCCTTTGGCTTCTCAAAGTTCAACTTAGCCTTCGGCTACTTTTCATTTAATACAGTTCGGTTTCTTATCGACACTCCCTACGACTCACCGGCTGTGATGAACTGCTTGGATTTCTTTCGCCTCTGAGTCAAGGTTGGTACCATAGAGACAAGTGTCTCTCCCCGGCTTGGCAATCAGCAGAGGAGGGTCTTGTGTATGGTTGATATCTGGTGCAATTCGCTGTATATTGTTTGCTGACTTATCATTCCCTCAGCGGAGGTTCCACAGGCCTTAGTCGGAAAGGGCAAGGTTGACTCTCTCCTCGACTCCCTCTCGGTTTTCTCACTGTACCCATTTTCCCGCTTCGTCCTTCTTCCCCTCCTTTCATTCAGCTAGGTTCAACCACTCTTTTCCAAGAGATGTTCAACTTTCTGAACATCAGAGCGATAGAGGATGTCCCCCCTCCCTCTCTCTCTCCAGAGAGAGAGAGAGCTCATGGCTGAAAAACAGGTGGGCCTGCGAAAACAGGTGGGCCTGCGAACGGTTTTGGATTTGTCTTTCATAAATCTTTCCCTCATACTAGAGAAATTCAAGATGGTTACGGCAGTTCATATTCACAGTGCACTACACCGGGGAGACTGGCTGTGCACAGTGGATCTGAAGGACGCGTATCTGGATTTTCCAATTTATTGTGCACAAGACATTTATGAGGTTCTTTCCCAGCCAACATCATTGACAATACTGAGTTCTTCCATTCGGACTCAA
This sequence comes from Ambystoma mexicanum, assembly GCF_040938575.1. Taxonomy (NCBI): domain Eukaryota; kingdom Metazoa; phylum Chordata; class Amphibia; order Caudata; family Ambystomatidae; genus Ambystoma; species Ambystoma mexicanum. The sequence goes on from NC_090929.1 coordinate 315,654,971, forward strand.
CGCAGCTCCAAGAATTTTTACAAAATGTATGAGCCCAATAACAGCGCACTGCAGAGCACAGGGGAGTCATATATACCCCTATTTGGACGACTGGCTAGTCTGAGCGGAATCATACCAGCAGGCGTCAGTGGCTCTGTAGCTGTTGCTAGACTTGCTTTTCAGGCTGGTACTGTCAGTCAATTACAACAAGTCTCACAGACAGCTGACACAAGACATCACTTTCATAGGGTTCAGATGGCACTCCAGTGTGGGCAGAGTTTTTCTCATGCAGCAGAGAAGTCAGGATATAAAGGATTCCATTGCTCACTTTCTCAGTTGCAGTGTCACCTCGGTTTGGTGGTTTCAGCTCCACCAAGGCCTGATGGCAGCATCCATCTTGGCTCTCCCCTTAGCTTGCCTCAAGATGAGGGGAATCCAGCTTCATCTTGTGGAATCATGGGATCAAAAGAGGGATCCACAATTGAAAAATATCCGGATTCCTCTAAGGCAAGACCTTCTGTGGTGGAAGGATGACATAAACCTCCAATGATGGGTTCCATTTCAAGATGCTCCTCACTTGCACACCATAACATCGTATTTGTCACTAATGGGCTGAGGAGCTACACTGGGGCAAGTTCAGGCTCATGCTCTGGGGTCTCCTACAGAAAGCCAATGCCATATCAATGTGCTGGAATTGCTAGCGATTTTTAAAACACTAAAATCCTTATTACCCTTGATTCAGAATTCAAGGGTTCTTCTGAAAACCGACAGCTTAACATCAAGGGGGAACAAGATCTCCACCTAAGTGTCGTCTAGCCATCCAAATTTCGGAGTGGGCAGTACATCAACAGATTTCTCTTTGTTCCGTTCATTTAGCTGGAGAACTAAACTTAGCGGCGGACACATTAAGCTGCCTTTCCCACTGTAATCACTAATGGGATTTGAGGGAATCGGTTCTACAGGAGATTTTCATAGCCTGGGTTCCTGCTGAAGTTGATCACACAACCACAAGTGTACACAGTTTGCATCTCTTCTGGGACAGGATCCAGAATCTTTAGTGGACGCAATTCAGATTCCTTTGAAAGGAACAGCGTGTTATGCATTTGCTCCATTACATCCGATTCCGAGGGTGCTATTGAAATTCAAAGGTGCAACCAATTGCACTCCAATTATGATAGCTCCCAACTGGCCAACCACGATTTGGTGCTCAGGCCTGGTTTTCCTCAGCACTCGGGGCCCATGGATTTTGCTGGTGACGCAAGATCTCTGATCTGAGTAGGTGGTACAAGTGTTTGATCCCTTCCTAACATCTCTGAACTTAGCTGCCTGGTACCTGAGCAGTTCATCAAGCTGCCAGAAAACAATCTACAAGGTCACAATATGAGAGTAAGTGGACTGGCTTCTGTTTCTGGATGTTAGAGCAATCACTTAACCGTCTTCATCCTTCATTGTATAATGTCCTTGCTTTTCTATCTCATCTAGCTTCAACTGGCATTAATATACATTCTTGTCGCACATACCTATCTGCTATAGCAGATTATGTCAGTTCTCTGGAGCTCAATATATCCATGTCAAACTCTTTTATTAAGAAACACTTCGAGGGGTTGCTCCATATTTACCCACCAGTTGATTAGCCTCACCCGGAATGGGATCTCAAAGTTGTAGTGGCAGCGATTTCACATAACCCATTCAAGCCCATGTCAGCAGTGGATATAAACCTGGTTTCTTGGAAGGCAGATTTTTTAGTAGCCATTACTTCCGCTAAAAGAATTATCCAGTTTCAAGCCCTATCTGTGACAGAGCCATATACTACATTTCACACGGATTAAGTAGTGTTAAGAAGTTGCCCTATATTTTTACCTAATGTAGTGCCAGCTATTCACTTGCAGCAAGAGATTATTTTGCCTACATTTTTTCTATCCATGCAAACAGATTGGATAAGTATGGCAGAAAGGGTACAGGACGTAAGAGTAAGAAAAAGTTACTCACCATAGTGACTTCTGTACTCTTAGTCCAAAGTCCCCTTTCCTCCAAATGCCCCACCCACCATTCTCCATTAATTAGGCTTTTAGTCAGGTGTCCCGTCTAGCGGATGCAAGGACTGATGGATGTTGCCGATAGGCAGAGTCAGCGGAGCTAGCCATGTCTACCGTGAAACCTAAATTTCTTAAAGGGTAAATGTACTTTTGTGCTGTACAAAGGTGTTCTTGTCCTGTCCCCACAGGACAGACTCCAAGTATGGAGGAAAGGGGACTAGGGACTAAGAGTACAGAAGTCACTACTGTGGGTAACATTTTCTTTCTCTCCACCAATATTCTAAGATGAAGGAAATTCCCTTTGGTGGCACTCCCTCTTGCAGAGATATGTACTACATTGACAATGGGTTCCTCATCAGTGACAAAGAACATTGATACCATTGTGGTAGAATGCAGTATTTCCCTATGGAAGGGCTTGCTACAGTTTTCAAACTCTCCCCCACTGGACAAGCAGGACCATTTTAAGAGTGAGCTGGCTGAGGCCAAACATATGGCTCTGGACAATGACCTTCACCACGTGGACAAAAAAGTCACTTTTGGAATGAGTGCGGGGATAGACCTGCAGCAACAAGTATACCTCAAGACTTTGGCAGGAAGTGCAAGATAATGATATTGACCTTCCCTCTGAAGAGTGTGTCCTTTTTCACTCACTCGCTCACTCAGACAATTGGTTTCCTAGGATAAATCTAGGAGCCAAAATATCAAGTCACTGATCTCTAAGTAAGCCAATGGCTGCACCAAATTCAGCCAGGTTTGGAGTCTTTAGAGTCTTAAGAGGGTTTTAAGAGAGTTACAGCTACCAAGACAGCTGCACATTTGGAGAGCCGGGCATGCCTTTCATTGGTTGAGGATCAGCTTTAGATCCTAAACCCAAGATTTTGACAAGCCAGCACTTACAGCTTACTCAAACCCTTACTCTGCCATGATTTCACATAATCTTTTCGATTGAGGGCATGGGAGTATATCTGATAGGAACTCTGCATTCTCTCTGTGGTGTTGAGAGACCATTAACTTTCACTATCCTTTTTACACTCCTTCGTTCTCCTGCACCCTTCTTCATTAGAGTGTAAAACAACCTCTTCTAAGAGAATCATTCTAATTCTAACAGCTATACTAGTCCCGTTATAGGCCATTGAGTATGTCCCCTTCACAGCACATCCAAGGTTTTTTTCTCCATGGTTTTAATGGTAGAAAAAGACCGGACTGGGTTCATGACCTTCTTCTGCCTTTCCCACTTCAACCCTTTCCCCAAACTTTGTGTAGGACAATCCCATGTAGGCAGCAACATCAGTGCAGTGTTCCATGATGATGGTGGTCCACAAACCAAAGAGGCAGAGAAACATTGAGAGATAGCTTTATATGTAATGCCGAGGGGGTGCATTGTGAACCAACTTGTGGATCAGCTCCCACTCCTGTCGAACATATGAGTCGATGAGTGACTTGTAAAATAGTTCATGCTACAAGACACATAATTACCTCAGGCTGGAGAGGATGGAATACCTCATGGCTCACAAGCCGTATACAGTGACACAAGGAGAGAGCTGCATGGCGAGGACAAAAAGCTGGCCTGCTCACCCGCACACGCACCATGATGCTTCTGCTTTTCCCCAAGATGGCCCAGAATTAAGGTCAATCAGGTAGTCCAAATTATGAGTATAGCAGACAGTTATACGACATGGAAAGGATGAAAAACGGAAGTGAAAAACATGGGAAGAGGATGGGACCGCAAATCCCATATCAAACCAGTGATGAGGGAATAGTGGGAAAACTAACCCACCAGTCTCAAAATGTATTGGTGCACCAGTCCCTTAGTATAAAAGGGCACAAAAGCAGCCTAGCTTTAAAAGGAGTTCTGGAGAGTTGGTTTGTTTTCAGGAAAGGAGAAGGAGGTTGGAGGGAGAGAGAACGAGATAGAAAGAGAGAGTGATTACAGGCCGGGGGAGTTGTTTGCTTTGCATTGTGGTCCAGTTTTTGACTTTGAAACAAAATCACTTTTCCCAGAGTCTCTTTGGAGCATATTCTCCAACCTTGGGGTAAATACCCAGAGACCTGAGGACAAGATTTGTTATAAGTGACTTTTGTTCAGACGCGGGTAGACAGTAGAGATTTCCAGAGAGAGAAACAAGCTGGGTGTTATATTGTCAGGTGAGGCGACGTGAGCAGGGTCCTATATCCCTGAATGCAAAACTGACAGGGTGCTATATCCATAGGACAGAGCCAGAACTGAGAAGCATTATTACTAGCCTGCTAAGAACAACATCCCCTAACCCTGCAGAAAGCCCAGTTTGAGAAGGAGCACTCAAACCTATTACTGACTGAGGGCTGGATAAGGTCCAGAGTCTGTTAGAGTTGACAATGTGAACCTGAGCATGTCATTGCTTAATCTGGAGAAGGAGACATCTGAACCCTATAGTGAGCACTTGCTGGAGAAGGCTAAAGCTAGTGTCTGTAGTTGTCTCTATCTCACGAGGGAGACCCTTACTGGGGGTTCCAATCAATGCAGCTTGACAAGAACCCGGTGTGGGGATGACAGTGGGGGGGGCCTGGGGGGGTTCTGTCAAAAAGCATCAAACCATGGAGTCAAATGACAGAAGAAGAACTAAAAATAGACACACGCAGGAGCACAGTAAAATCCCTGAGACTGTGAGTGAACCAACTACTACAACCTAGGTGTTGTGGTATTCAACTTAGACTAGGGAGCCAGAAACAGACACTAGGTTCTTTTAGGCTAGGACCCTTTGCACTTTGCTGTTTATCCTCCACCCTCCTTCCTGACACTATTAGCTATAGTTTCTACCTCTTCAGATTTAGTTTGCATCACCCTATGTTATGTAGGAGTTCGCCTACACAACAGGAAGTAACCCAATTTCTACCAGGGGAGAACCTGAGTCAACTGGAGCGCTTTGTTGAAGCTATTCCTGCACTAGCATACCATTTACCCATCCATGCTCACTGTTTTATATTTTAGCCCTTTAGGCCATCCTGTTTTGTTACCTTATTCCTGTAGGCCATCATCCAATTCTTCATGTGGTAAAATAAATGTGTTACATCTCACCATTCTTATGATGAGTCTGTTGATTGCTCTGACCATGACAAAGGCCAGTGGTTTCCTTACAAAGGCTGAATGCTGGGTATGTTTCCCAGCCAGGTAGCCTACCATCATTATGTCCTTCCCTTCACTATCACCACTACAGCATCCAGAATGTTTACTAAAATGATAAATGAGGTCACAGGCATCCTGAAGTTTAAGGGAACACATCTGTATTCATGCCTGGACAACTGGTATGTTCTGACTATTTTTCCCACAGAAGCATCTACTGTTCTACATGTAAGTCACTGCACTCATTAGCCCTCTATCAACAAGAAATCTTTTCTGTCCATTTAGTTTGTTTAACAAGATGATACTGACCCTCTCCTTCCAGAGGGAAATTAGGGTGATATCTTCTTGTATTTTTCCAGTACCATTTTGGCTTCTCAAGAGGAGGATGCTTCACCTTGCGTATTCCTGGAGCAGGCTGAGTCATTCAGTTTGCCCTACTTCCCACCCCGGAGAAAGTCCTGCATGAGCTCCACGGGTGGGTTTTGGAGGCGAACCTCTTGAGTGCCCTCCTTTTATTGTTTGCTTGTTTGTTTATTTATTTATTTGGTAATGCGCGCCAAACCCTTAGGTAGCTGGGCGCAGCAGGTACAAGGATACTTAAGGCTTAGTTACAAGTGGAAAAATACAGTAAAGGCAGTAGGACAATACAGTTAGGTACAGTGATATGGTACAGGAGGGTCCATACATGGGTAGGTACATGGGTATCACATGTCATTAGCACGCAGCCAGTTTAGAATATTGAGCCTAAAGCTGTAGTAGGACTGGTCAGTTCTGAGGGCTAGGGGTAGAGCATTCCAGGATTGCACAGCTTTTTCACCGGGAAGCTGCTACCTCTCGCTTTAGTTAACTTAAATCTGGGTATCTCTAGACAGTGGAAGTTGGCCACTCTCTGTAAGGTATGGCGGTGCTGCATTGTTAAGGCATTTGAATGTAAGTCAGACTTATCTTTAGCCAATGGTGATCTCCTCTGATATTGGAGATGTGTTCTCTGTTGGTTATATTAAGGGATGTTCTAAGGGCATTGTTTTGTAATGTTTTTATTTTGTCAAGGATGTATTTGTTATCTCCTAGGTATAGGGCGTTACAGTAATCCAATGTTGACAATATTAGGGCATTGGCAAGGGTAATGCAGCTGGCTTTAGTTAGATATGGTCTGCCAGCCCTGATGAGCTTGCCGGTGTAGGCGGTAGAAGATGCCATGGAGTTAACCTGTTTCCTTAAGGTAAGGGTAGAGTCGAGGTAGAAACCTAACGTTTTTACCTCTTTAACTACTTTGATTGTGTTGCTGTCTATATTGAATGAGGAGTAGTTGGAATTCAGTTTTTTTAGGTTGGCATCAGAGCCAAGAATCAGGATCTCTGTTTTATCGTCATTCAGGCAGAGGCCATGGGAGGCCATCCATGCCTAAATGAGGAGGTATATTTTATTTACCAAGGCCATGTCTTTGACAAAATACATTTCTTCAAATTCTTCAGAGTATGGTTGGGGTGTCACAATGGGTAGTTTGAATGCCCAACTTGTTAACAGTCGAGTATTGCCCCTCCCACATCACCCCTCTGTCATGATGCAGCATGACTCATCAAAGGACTTTGCAAATTCAATCACATCACCCTGACCCTCATCAAACTGCCCTGGCTCCTGCTGCAAGCACGTATCACCTTCAAATCCTGCTGCATCTTCTAGAAGGCTATCACCCTCAATTCCCCAAGCAATCTCGCTGAGACACTCAGCATCTGAGGAGGCCTACGATCCACCAGAAGTAAAGACATGTGCAGACCTGAACTCTGCTGGTGCAGGAAGGAAAGAACCAGAAGACAGGCATTCTCTGTCTATGCCCCCAAGACTGTGGAACCTCTTCCCTGTCAAAATGAAACTCGCCCCTTCAATTCTACATTCCAATAATGAGCTCAGGACAGTCCTCTTCAGAAACTGGTTCCTCCATAACACCTAGGTCCACACACACTCGATTTCCTACCTAACCTGAGACTGAATTATCTCCCACCTCCCCTCCCCACTTTTTCCTCCCCTGGTTGCTTGTAGATCCCGTTCTGCCAAATTGCCCACCCTCCTCGTCCCACATTGTTAGCTCCCTACTGCCTTGTGTCTCTGCTTCCATCACTGTACTTTCCCCTATGACCTTTAAAGCGCGACATTGCTTCCCGAAACTAGGCCTGCTCCCAATTAATATCCTAATAATAATATTAATGTGCTGGAATTGAAATGAATGTTCCTAGTGCTTCAAACGTTCCTCTCGCATATCAAGAATTGTACAGTCACTGGATCTCTCACCCGTCAATTAAACATGCAGGTTCTCACCCTCTCACTCCCTTCGAAAAATACCTAGATACGGACTTGGGGGATAAAGGAGTTCTGGCTTCTATCTATAAATACATCAAGCAAGGAGAAGTCCTGTTGAGTAGAAGGTATACGAAGAAGTGGGAGGGTGACAACGGGACGGTGATCCCTGAGCCGACCTGGGGGTACCTTTGGTCCCAGATTCCTAAACTTACAAGGTCGATCCAAATCCGGGAAATGTGGCTGAAATTGATGTTCCAATGGCACCTGACCCCAGTCAGATTAAATAAAATATCTCCCAACGCGTCTAGGATGTGCTGGAGGGAGTGCGGGTTAGAGGGCTCCTGGGCCCACATCTGGTGGGAATGTCCAAGGATCGATAATTTCTGGGTGCAGGTTCAGGGGGCAGTTACCCAGGTTTTAGGATTGAGGGTTGGTCAAAATAGAGGGTTGGACTTGATGGGCTTAAATGGGATCTTAGCAACCCTCACAGCGAAGGCAGATCGAAAGCTCTACATGATGCTGATGATGTCAGACGCCCTGGTTTTGGCTCGGAAATGGAAATCTAAAGAGCCGCCACAGGAACATGAATGGATGGTCAAACTCTGGTCGCTTATAGCTCTAGAATGGCTTACCTATTCTATCCAGGGAGACCACCTGCGATTTGTTTCTGACTGGTCGAATTTACTGTCCTATCTAAAGGCAGGGGCTCGCCGAGCTTGGTGCCCCAAGGCTATGGAGCTTCTTGGCATAATTGCTCCGCAAGATGAATCAGACTTGTGAGGGACTGGAGTTGAGTAGCCAACTATCTGGTCCTGTGAAGCTGATATAACCTGCATTAGTCGTGACTGGTTTTATATGCTAACTTGTAATTGGTGTTGCTCTTGGAAGGGTTGGATGGGAAGAGGGGGTGGGGGGGCTTGTTTGTTGGTTTTCGGTATTTTCTGTATCTTGACGAAACTGCTAATAAAAACTTATTTAAAAAAAAAAAAAAAGAATTGTATAGTCCTAGATTACACTGGCAATTTCATTGCAATGTTTTACATCAAGCAGCATATTGGTACCAGGTCTCTCTTCCCCTGTCTTCCAGCCTTGTTGTTTGTGGGATTGTGCTCTTCCGAATTGCATTCTCTATTAATCGATGCACATTTTGGGTGCCCTAAACACTGGGGCATTTACGTTGGTTAATTTCACTCATGCCCATCATGAGTGGTAACTGAATCAGGAGGCCCCGCACTATATTTTTCCCACACCAGACTTTACTCAAATTAACCTGTTTGGGACAGATTCCAACCAAAATTGTCATCTTCACACCATGTAAATGGGGCAACACACTGCATTCATGGAATTATCTGTTTGCCTATTTATTTCCTCCTCTCTCTCTTCTTCCCAGAAAGATCTCCAAACACAAGCTCAAAACAAGTTGCAACTGCTCTTTTTCTATTAAACCCTTCTTGGCCCAGAAGCTTCTGGTTTTCTGACATCCTACTCTGTCATAGTTTCCCTCCCTTGCATTTCCCTTTCAGTGAACACGTCTTGATACAACACAGGTAAAATATGTTCCTGCTGTCTCCTCAGTCGGCGAGCTAAGCATGTTGGCCCCTGAGAATCTGATGAGACTCTGTTGTACTGGATCTATTCCAGTGTAATATGACAATTAACATGGCAGCAAGAGAGCATTCTACACGAAAACAGAACAAGAGTACATGTATAAGATATTTTGACTGGTCTCTGGAGAAAGATATCAATTGTATATCTGTTGTCCCTGTTTGCTGCCTGCCAGAGGAGGAGCCAAGCTTTAAAAATTCACTCCACGACGCAGAGCGTTGTGCAGTGTCAAGTGTTTCCTGTGTGTAGCAGACTGCGAGAGTTGGAAGCACACCTTGCTGAGCCAGTCTGTTGTCCCTCTTTGCTGCTTGCCAGAGGAGGAGCCATGCTTCAAAACTCACTCCACGATGCGGAGTGTCACACTTCCTCTGCCTCCAACTGATGCCTCTCCCCCTCCCATTCGAACACCAGTGAGAAAGGGTAGCCCCACCGATATTTAACCCCTTTCTCCTGCAGCCACTTAGTAATTGCCCCACACTTCTTTTACCTCAACAACTTGTGGGCCGAGTGGTCTTGGAAAATGCCCACTTTTGAGTCACCATAGTCGATTTACCTAAGACGTTTTGCTTTCTCGTGGACCCGCACCTTCTCTCCATAGTAGTGCATGCGTGCCTCTGCCCGCCCGGTGCACTCTGTTCATCGTGACCCTTTCCCCTTCCTATGCACACAGGATCATCCTTATTATGCGCTGCACCTTGTGTTCCAGGCCCTCCGGCGTCTCACCCACCGCCTTCAGCATTCCAAAGATCCTTAGATTGTTCCTTCTCCCCCGGTTCTCGATGTCGTCCACCTTGAGGTGCAGCTCCTCCTTGCGTGGTTCCATTTTCATAAAGTGAGCCTCTATCTGTGTTTCTAGGAGCCCTGTAGACGTTTGGTTGGCCTCAACCCCTTCCATTCTGTCTTCCATCGTGGAGACCTTAGCGGACAGGTCAGCCAGCTTAGCCCCCATGTTCGTCCTCATCTGTTACGCTCACCTGGCTCCAACAGAGGCGTCGATCTGAACTGGACAGCTGCAGTCTCTACCAATGTGACACGCAGGGCCGAGATGACGGACTGGACTGGCCCACCTAGCTTCGTTTGCTTGGCCCGTAGGAATATTCTTCTGCAAATGGAGAAAGGGAATTAACCACCCGTGGAGTTGAGTGTAAATCCCCCCACCCCGGCTGTTCTCCCCACAGATCACCTTTGATGTCCCCTCTTATAGTCTCACCTGATGGTTTGAAAAGATGAGCTCTCCATCCTGCATTGAGCGCAGGGGCGCGCTGATAACCAGTTGCTTCACTGGCTCGAAGGAATTGGTGAGTTCCAGAACAATATTGACTCCGAAAAGTATGTAGTTCGTAAAAGTTCAAATGCCTGACTTTCACTCTTGTCCGATTTTTTGCAGGTTGCAGCTTGACCCTAGTGAAGAGTTCCTCGTGGCAACCGGTAATATTCTGGTAAGGATTTGTATTTTCCAACACAGTTCGATAAAATAATGTCAATATGTAACCTGTTGCTTTCTCCCTTATTCAGGCGCTAAGAGAAAGTATGAAGTCTCGGGGAATAATACCTCCGGCGGTAAAATCAGGTAAGTCTATTGTGGTGAGGAGGGTTCCCCTTGATAGTCCCTTTGTTTCACCTTGCTGTCCTTTTGTTTCCCCTTAGGGGCCGGGGTTCGGCGAAGATGCAGTGGAAGCTGAGCCAACCCGTGAAGAGGAATAGTACCCCGGTGGTAAAATCAGGTAAGTCTATGGGGGGGTAACTAATATTCCTGTGTGTATTCCCTTGGTTTACCTTGCTGTTCTTGTCTTCTCTTTAGGTGCCGGAATGCAGCGGGAACATGCAGGAGGATGCGGTGGAATGTGAAGATGCTGCGAAGGCCGGTGAGTTCAGCGCGGAGCTGCAGCAGGCGAGGCGACGCTCATAAAATAACTTCTTTCTTCCAGCTCAAAGGCGCGATGGATCCGGAATTCAGGTAAGGATCAAAGGTATTGCTCTTGTTCTAACCTTTTCTCCTTCTTTCTTCCTTTTTCTAGGAGCTCCAAACACGAGGCGGGCGTGGCAGAAGACTGGATGCAGACTTGCAGGCATGGTGAGCGTTACGCTGCTGGATGCAGAATAACGAGAAGCGTGTGCTGCTCTTCGGGCGTGGTTTAAATAGCCTCCAAAGTAGTCCCAGGTAAGTATTCCATTCCTCCCTAGCCCCACCCGAGTAAAAAAATAGTCCCTAGGTAAAATAGTCCCTTCCAAGCCTCATTTGGCTTGGAGCTTCTTGCAGCATGGTCTGCATCAGGTAAGCTTGCAGCATGGTCTGCATCAGCTAAGTTCTACTCTATGAGCCTGGCGCCTATGGCGCCAGGACTGACTCTCGATATGAGTCTGGCGCCATAGGCGCCAGGACCGCACCCAAACCGCCCCTAGCAGGGTTTTTTGGGCTTGCTCAAAATAACTTGATGCCTGCTTCCAGGGTTGCTGGACCTGGTCTGGGTGCCCGGGGGTAGGCATCATGACATCGTCCCCCTAATCTCTTCCAGGATGGTCTGTATGTCTGACTTTATGGAGCCTAACTCTGCAGGCGCTGAAGATGCGCTCCCAGCCTCCATTGTGGTGGCCTCAATGTGATACTGAAATTTCCCAAGGACCGCCTTCCAACTCATAGGGCGTCCGCACCCCTTCCCTCCTTATCCTCCAAGGAGAACAAGTATGATACTACCAGTCTTCAAGTGCCCCCCTCAGTGCTTGCTCTTGTTCTCCTTGGCACTGTACCAACATAAGCAGGGTGGACAGGAGGCACTGGTCCTGCCTTGGATATCCTGTGGCGCAAGAGGGGTTGTCCCCTGATTTCCCACAGTGAGGGAGTCTCCCCCAGCAGATTCCTTGCCCCCCGGGGTGGTTGCTGTGTCTATCCAGTTGGCTTGCCGGAGGGTGGGCACCTCACGGGTAGTGCATGTGTCGCAGGGGATCCCCCCTTAAACTCCCTGAAGATCTCCAGTCCTTTTTCTTGTTCTTACTCCCGGAGATGGGGGGCGCTCCCAGGCAGAAAACCTGGGCGCTTACTGCGAAGGGCCTTTATCTTCCTCCTCTGCGAGGCCATCTGTGTCTATCCAGTGTCTGTTTCCAATGGCCTTTGTCTCCTACTACTGTTTGGCTTGTCAGTTGTAGCAGTTCCCCTTGGCCGCCTCTTTATGTGACTTGATCCTGCTTCCCCTAGTGCTCCTACGGGATGGTGCCCCCAAGAGCCTATTTCCCTTCCAATGTGTACATACAGGGGGGTGTCGTCGCATCAGGGCAACCTCTTCTGAGGTCTCTGTCAGCCTCTCTGCCCCGGAGAGGAGCACCGGGCAGCCAGGGTCTTCCGGGGCTCCACTCTGTTATCCTCCTCACGTCGTGAATGTCTTGGCTCCACTTCCTCCTCCCCTATATGGACTCTGGGCCTCTCCTACCTCCTCACCTGTAGTTCGTTACTCGGCAACCCGGCCCTCGGGTTGCCGTGGTTTTTTCTCCACACCAGAGAGAGCTACCAGGAAGGTGCGCTACCGCGTCGGCCTTATCGTCAGCCCATGCCCCCACGCCGCCGGCCCGACACTCCACTGAAGCTGGCACTCCCCGTTCTCCGCTGGGCAGGGGGAGACAATTCTAGGCTGTCCCACACTCCGGTGGCTGCTTCGTTGCCAGTGCGAAGCGTGGGAGGCAGAGGCCTCGGTGGTGCCGACACGCACCAAGCTGGTCTCAGGACTTCGGGGCTGCAGCAAGACTTTCCTCCCAGCCCTCCCGGGCGGCTGTGTTCCGACGTATAATTCACCACTTCACAAGAACGTAGGGGATCGCTGTGCTCAATAACTCCACATGTTTTCCAAGGCTGGGGACGGAGCAGTGCAGTCAGGCAGCCATCTTGCCTGCGCCCCTGGTGCCCTCTTCTAATCGATGATTTTAACATCACAATGACAGAGCTACTTATCATCTTATGTGGTGATTTGAACATCAATTGTCCAGAATCACACCATGGTGAAGGAAGAGTTCCAAAAGTAACATTTATAGGGAAAGGAAACAGAGCAAATATATGGCTTTGGGAATTGGAAGAGCGAAACGTATGTATGCTAAATGGCGAAACATTGGGTGACATTCCCGCAAGGGCCACATGGCGAAGAGGGTCACAAAAATCCACTATAGACTATTTCTTTCGAGGATGAAAACTGTAGATTATGTGGTGATAAAGTGCAATCACTGCAACACTTAATCCTATTCTGTCCCAAACTGAGAGACATGAGAACACGCCAACTAGGAGACTTAATAATGGTAAGTTTTGCACTAACTAAAATATTAGACGAAATGTTTAAATCATTATTAAATGAAATGCCAGAATAGTATTAACGAAGATCATGTCATCTGTGGTTACAAACAAGACAGATAACTTTCTTTTAGAGTAGTTGAATAATCATTTGAAAAAACATAAAGAAAGTTTGTAATAAACTATATACAACTAAAAATAATAGAAGAGGCAAGGAGCAGTAATGATTACTTCTGAAAGAATCCCATACCAGCTTCCTGAACAACACATAAAGAATCATCTATCAACTATTGAGACGAGGAAGAGACAAAGAACAATTAAGATCACTATGGCCAGAAAATGTATGCTATGCACTAGTCTTTGGAAACTTTTTAATCAGACCAGGAAATGTAAAACCTGCGCAGCTGACAGCAATGAGAGAGGGCTGCAGACGCTGAGCTGTGCAGTTAACTGCACAAGCACTAGCCGGAACGTTGGGGGAGAAGATGCTGCAGGAAACGCTACCGAAGCTAATCCGCCCAGCAAGAGAAGAAACCAGAGTGCCGATGATGAGCTGGCCGAATGAGGAAGGCAGAAGAAACCAAAGACCGGCACGGCAAAGGCGCAGCGGATGACAAGTTGCACGCCGAGCCCACAATCCGAAGAGAAAAGAAGCCGAGGGACGTGAGAGACACTTGAAGCACCCTGTAAGCGGAGAGGGTTAACGGGTTGCCAGAAAGTGTGCGTTGCTTCGAAGTAGCTCCGTAAAGAAAGTGAAGTATGTGAAGAAGCTAATGAATATGAAAGTTATTTATCTATTGAAGTTTCAAAAGGCAGCACATTGACACATCATGAGTAAAAGTAAACAATGTACAACTTAAAACACAAACGCAATTACATCAAAAGGCATTTCTTCTAGCAGAGAATTGAATAGTAACGAAATGGGAAGCAAGGCACGGGGCGACACATCTCAAGGGGCCTAACACCATACATCTGTGAGGTCACACAGGGCCAGTCCTATGTCACCATTGGGGAAGAATCATAAGCAGATACACACGTAACCACTATTGCCTCAAGGGGGTCTATTGTCTGAGTGGCTGAACATCGTCGACAGTGGTTCAAGTTCTCTTTTCATAGTTGTACTGAGGAGGAAGTCATGAGAATTGTTAAGAACCCGAAGTCCACCTCATGTTTGGGGGACCCTTGCCCCGCTGACATCTTGAAAGACTCCCTAGATGTCCTGATCCCATGGATCACTAAAATGATCAACCTCTCTTTTGAAGCGGGGACTGTACCCGACATCCTGAAAGATGTATGGGTCACCCCCCTTGTTAAAGAAAGCCACTCTCGATCCGGCAGCCCCAAAGAACTACAGGCCCATTACTAATGTCCTTTATCTGTTGAAGATCCTGGTCAGAGTTGCTTATTTACAACTCCCGAACTTCGTAGAGGAAAACAAGGTACTGAACTGCCATCAATCAGGCGCCATGTTTCATGATAAATGATATGATTGGTTATTTATAACGCTCTTAATACCCAGAGGTTTCTAAGCGCGGAACCAGGGATCGAACCTGTGTTACTCCGTGTTGTCTTGCTTCCAAGGCAAGCTCGTTGCCCCTGAGCTATCCTCCCGAGACAAGAGGAGGTCTCCTCATGCCACTGAGACAGCTTTATTGGATCTCAAATCCACTATTATTAAAATCATTGAGAAGAGCCATCCAGCACTATTATTACTGCTGGATCTCTCGTCAGCATTCAACATTATTGACCACAAACTACTGCATAATAGATTGTTAACTGTGGCAAACTGTTCGGAAGGTGCCACCAAGGTGCCACCAACTGGCTGGCCTCTTTTCTTGGTCCTAGGACATCCAGAGTAGCTGTGCCTGGAGCTCAAGACAACCCTATAACTCTCTCCTGCGGGGTGCCGGAGGGATCGTGTCTTTCACCCCTGTTATTTATTTTTTTTAAACTTTGGTTTTATTAACATTTTCATAAACAAACATTGGGGCACCATATGCATTCACGTGAAATCAAGAAACAGGCCCGAGGGCCACCGCCCTCCCACCCCCACCACCCCAATGCAGTCCCAACCCCCAAAAAAAAGAAAAAAGAAGGAAAAACCCCACGTCGGGGCTCTGAAACACGAGCTGTCTTAGTCTGGAGCTTGGAAGCGAGCTTGAGTGTTGACTTCTAGTTTGGCTGTGTTCCGTCTGCCGGTTCCCGGGCCCTGGGCCCCCACGCCATTCCCAGTTCTCTGCTGCAGATCAATGGACATCCCATCCCCAGATCTGTTTCACCCCGTACCAGTTCGCTTGGAAGGAGGCTGAGTCATTGTTCACCATTGCCGTTAGTTTATCCATCAAGAACATGTTTTAGACCTTCTGTAGCCATTCCACCTTGGAGGGAGTTTCTGGGCTCTTCCACTTTTGGGCAAGGGCTACCCTGCCCGCTCGTAGCATTGTTTCCCACATTCTCGGGTACCTCATTGTGTCCGTGCCCTCTGGGGGTAGGCCCAACAGCATGGTCAGAGGGTTTTGGGGGAGCATTTCCTCCGAGATTTCAGCGATCCATCCCCTTACCTCCACCCAATAAGCCTGTACCTTCGGGCAGTGCCACCACATGTGTGCCCTCGACCCAACCTGGTCGCAACCCCTTGGGCATGCTGGGGAAACACATGGGAACATTTTTGACAACTTTGCCGGGTCTCTGTGCCATCCCTGGAGGATTTTGAAATTATGTTCCATATCCGCGGTGAATAAATTCCCGTGGAAGGCTATTTTAAAGATCCTGGACCAGGCGTCCTCCGAGATCTCTTCCCCTGCCAGCTCGTTCCAAAAAGAGTGGAACCGCCTCCTCTCCCCCAAATTGACTGTGTTCAGAATTTTATATACCCCTGAGACCGCCCCCTTCCTAGAAGTTGCTGTGTCAAGAAATTTCTCAAAGGGGGTCAGTTGTCTCTTCAAGTCTTGACCCCAGGCCTGGTCACATAAGATGCCTTTCAAGCAGAGATATTCAAAGATGGATAGTGATCCCTGACCAAGAGCGTCCCTCAATTCCTCGTATGTTAGGAATTCTCCCTCCCTGAACATCTGCCCTGCCCATTCCATCCCCGAGTCGGACCAGGACTGAGCACAGCGGAACCCCCTACTGCCCAGCATGAGGGGTTGGCTCCATAGGGAGGACATTGGGGACGGCCATGACGTTAAATGTGCTGTCTGGGGGCCCTCCCGCCAGATTGCCCATAGAACACCTAATGCCGGGTGGGACTTCAGTCTATTCGGGATAAATTTTCGCGGGGCCCATGAAAGGTCCCGGACCTTTAGTGGATGGGTGTCCATGTCTTCCAGATAGGACCAGTATGTGCCCAGCCCCTCTTTCAT
This sequence comes from Ambystoma mexicanum, assembly GCF_040938575.1. NCBI lineage: Eukaryota > Metazoa > Chordata > Amphibia > Caudata > Ambystomatidae > Ambystoma > Ambystoma mexicanum. The sequence goes on from NC_090929.1 coordinate 315,671,621, forward strand.
ATGCTCCAGGAGGACACGTAGCTGGGCGGCGCGATAGTAGAGTTGGAAATCTGGCAACCGAACCCTCCCTCCTCCCTGGGTAGAGTCAGGACAGTTTTTGCGGTTCTCGGTGTCCTACCCTGCCATATAAAAACACGGACCGCGTTTTGGAGGACCCTGAAGGTCTGGTCAGGGACGACCGCGGGAAGAGAGGTAAAGAGATACAACAACCGTGGAAGAATGTTCATCTTGACTGCCGTCATGCGGCCGTACCAGGACAGGATCATGGAGCCCCATCTCCTCAGGTCAGCCGTGATTCCTGCCATCACGGGGTCGTAGTTAATAGGGGCAAGAATGGAAAGGTCCCTGGGGAGGAGGACACCTACGTATCGGATGGCGGCTTTCCCCACTGTTATCCCCTCCAACCTGTCCAGGGAGTCCATACCTGGGTCTTGTGTTCTCATGGGGAGGAGGACCGATTTAGAAGCGTTAATTTTGAGCCCTGAGAAGCGCCCAAATGTGGCCATCAGAGACAAGAGGGGGGGGAGCGAAAGCCGCAGGTCTACAAGGTAGGCCAGGATATCGTCCGCGAACAGGGATAGCTTAAATTCCACCTCACCTCTCTTGATGCCCTTGATATCTCTATGAGCTTTGATTGCGATGGCCAAGGGCTCCATTGCAAGGACATAAATTAGGGGGGAAAGCGGACATCCCTGCCTGGTTCCCCGCGAGAGGGAGAACGGATCCGATAGCCTGCCGTTCACCTGAACCCTAGCCTTCGGGGCCCTGTATAGAGCAGCCACCCAGTCCCGGATTTGTGGCCCAAAGCCCATTCTCTGCAGGGTGAGTGCCATAAATCGCCATTCGACCCTATCGAATGCCTTTTCAGAGTCCAAGGATAGGACGCTTGCGGAAAGGTCCGCCCTCTGTGCATGGTCTATAGTTTCCCGAATGTTGTCTGAGCCCTGACGACCCCCCATGAAACCCACTTGGTCTCCGTGGACTAGTTTCGGCAGGGCCCCCTCTATCCGCCTCCCAATCACCTTGGCCAGGATCTTCACGTCAGTATTCAACAGAGAAATGAGGCGGTAGGAGGTACACTCCGAGGGGTCCCTACCGTCCTTGGGGAGCACTACTATGATCGCCTCCATCATGGAGTCCGGGAGAAAGCCTCCCTCCAGCACTCCGTTGAACACCTTTACCAGATACAGGGCCAGGGTCGAGCGGAACCTTTTGTAAAAGGCTACTGAGTAGCCATCCTCACCCGGAGAGGTACCCCTCTTCATGCCGCTAATCACTCGCTCCACCTCATCCTCGGTCACCGGGCCCTCCAACCCCTCCGCCATTTCCCTGGAAAGGGCTGGGATCTGTATTGAATCTAGGAACCCCTTGATTTCCTCCTCATCCCCATTATATTCGGAAGAGAATAGATTTTCATAATATCTGCGGAATGCCTCTCCTATGTGGGATGCGTCATGGCCTAATTTCCCCTCCTCATTTTTGACTGCTCTCATCATTTTACTCCTCTGGACCTCTCGCAGTTTCCAGGCTAAGATCCTGTCCGCCTTGTCCCCCTTCTCATAGTACCTCTGCCTGACCAGCTGGAGACTTCTTTCGGTTTTTTGGAGGAGGAGTTCCTTCAACTGGAGTCTGTAGTCGGCCAGGGCGGCCATCCTGTCGCCATCCAGGGGCTCCGCGGGGGAGCCACCTGGTTGAAATTGGGCAATTTTCTCCCTCAGGCGCCTTTCCTGGGCGGCCCTTACCCTCTTTTCCCGTGCTCCTATTTTAATCAGGACTCCTCGCAAGGTGGCCTTGAAGGCATCCCAAAGGGTTTGTAGTCCCACCTCCCCATTGTCGTTAAACTCAAAGAATTCAGTGATGGCCTCTAGTATCTCCTGCGCTAGTACCTCATCTTTTAGCAGAAAGTCATTGCACTTCCATCTCCCCCCACGGTCGCTCAGCCCTTCCCTCGCTATCGTAATCCTGACTAGGTCGTGGTCAGACCAGGGTACCGGCTCAACCCTATAGCCAGATATGGATGAGAACAGGGATTCGTCCACCAAGATGTAATCAATTCTGGAGAACGATGTATGGATTGCTGAATGGTACGTGAAGGAGGGGGTCTTGGGTCTGGGGGTTGGGATCGTGTCTACCAAGCCTATTTCCGAATTGACCCTCTGAAAAGTTCGGGCCGTGATTTCATCTGCTGCTCTGGGGATCTGGGGGCCTGTTCTTTTCCTGTCCCGGATTGGGTCCAGGACCATATTAAAGTCCCCACCCACCACCACCGTGCCGTGAACAAACAGCTTTAGCTTATCCCTCATCTACTCCAAGAACTGGGCTTGGCCTTCGTTTGGACCATAGATGGCCCCAGGGTAAGTGGGGCCCGCTGCAGGGTTCCTCGGACTAGCAGGTATCGGCCACCCGGGTCTTTCATTATGGTTTCTTTTTCGAAGTTGACTCCTCTAGCTAGTAGTATAGCCACTCCGCGTTTCTTACCCTTATGGGAAGCGCTAAAGACCTCCCCGATCCCACCACCCCTCAATTTGGGTTTCTTCCCCAGAGGCCCGTGGGTCTCCTGCAAGAAGAGGATGTCGAGCTTGGCTCTTCGGAATTCCCTACTGACCAGGGATCTTTTTGTGGGAGAATTTAAGCCCCGAACATTGAGGGAGCCCACACCCAGGGCGGGCAGACCCTCAGCCATAATTTAAGAAATCTTCCCTCATGATCAACGACTCAATGATGCTCATTCCCGAATGCTCCTTGAATTGTGCTCTGAACTCCCCTCTTCCCCCCACCCTTCCCACCCCGGAAGGCATGAAACTAATCCCCAACTGCCCCCCAACCCCAACACCGAACTGAACCCCCTCAACTTTCGTGAACCCCCCCTCCCCCCTCCCCGGCGTCCAGCCAAATAGTTCTGCCAGCACTGGCTTTTGGCCGAACCACCAGCCTGCCCCCTGCGGCCAGGCTAATCGCCCAAGAAGCTGTTCCTCTTGAGCCCCCCCCCCAAATCCCACCACGGCTGCATTCCTTTTTAAGAGACCCATATACTTGCTGTTCGTGGAGATGCAGTTAAAGAGTGGACCTCCAACTCCTCCGAGTACCAGTTAGGATCCTGACAGATCGAGACCGTTCTCAGTCCTCGGGATCGTTCCGCCCGCCTTCTTTCGCTGGCGATGGGGTGCTCATTTTCCTGAATTTGCGCGTCCCGGTTCTCTTTCTCCTGTCCCTCGATGGGCCAGGGTCACCGAGTCCGCCCCCCCCCGGGCCCGATGGGCCCCTCCGGGGGTTCGTGTCCACCACGTATTCCTGGATCGCACCACGGATGTCTTCTTCTGTAATCAGGGTCGATCTTTGGCCCATATATTCGAATGTCAGGGAGAAGGGATAGCCCCATCTGTAGCGTATCCGTTTGTCCTTTAGCAGCTGTGTGAGAGGGCGACACATTCTCCGCTTAGCCAATGTGTATGCGGAGAGGTCCTGGTATATGGAAATCTGGGCGTTATTATAGGTGATTTCTCGAGCCTTCCTGGCCTCCTCCAGCACTTTAGTCTTTTCGGAGAAGTAGTGGAACCGGGCTAAAATCGAACGGGGGCCCCCCGCTCTGCCCCCGCTCTGTGCACTCTGTCAAACGTAGGCTCTGTAGTCATCTCCTCCGCAAACAAGAGAGTGATGATGTCCCGCACCGCTCTGGTGACGTCCCTCTCCGTTTCCCCCTCCATTTCGGGCACCCCGAAAATCCTGAGGTTGTTCCTCCTCTCCCTATTTTCGAAATCGTCCATCTGGCGGGCTCTCTCCTCGTCCCTCTTTTCGAGGGCTTCTAGCCTCATGTTAAGTTGAATCTCTTGGGGTGCCGAGATTGTTTGCTGCATCTCGACCTGGTGCAGTCTGTCTTCGATATTTTCCACCCTTTGATCAATTTTTTCAAACTTCTGTGCAATGTCCGTGCGCATGTCTCTGATTTCTTGTAAGATTGAGGCGAAGCCCCTTTCCATGGCTGAGGAGGAGGGGGCTGAGTCTTCCGACTGGGCCATGGTTCTTTTCCGACTCGTGCCTTCGTCGCCTTTTTTGCCCTCCTGGAAGCGGTATACCTGTAGGGACTCCCGCCAGCTCATCGGGTGTCTTCCCGTAGTCCACTGTCCGGGCCTCAATGTCCCTGGCGGGGGGGTGAGGCCGCTCTCCTGGGGGCATCCGCGGGGGGGACCCCGGGGCCAAGGGATCGCCCACCGGGGCAGCCCCGTCCCGGGCCGGGTCCCGCCGGGGTTGTGGGGCGTTGCACTTAGTAGGGGGGGGTGGGCACACGCCCCACCGTCTCCTGGTGGGGGCCTCACACCCCGTCCAAACTCCTCGTGGAATGTCGGGGCTTTTACTGGATACCCCTTGGAAGGGCGTCGGGGGCCCCGTGGCCCATGGGGCACGTGTCGTGGATATCTTTGAGTCAGCAGGGGGGGGAAGGGCGTTCCAGGACCACTGGTGGCCCAGCTGTTTGTCTGTGTCCTTTTGTTATGTGTCTTCCTTCTCTCTTCTCTTCTTGCCTGTTTTTTTTTTTCTTTTTAATGTTTTCTTCCCCCCCCCTTTCTTTTCCTTTCTTTCCTCCTTCCCCTCTTTTTTCCTCTTCTTTTTCCCCTTTTCTTTTTCTTCCCCCCCTTTCCCCTCTTCACTTTTGATTCCCCCTCCTGGAGGTGGGGGTGGGGGGTCACCCCCGGGCGGGCACACGCCCCGCCTGCGACCAGCGGGGGCCTCACACCCAAGTGACCCCCTGTCCGTCAATGCCGTTGTGTTGGGGGGGGGGCCGTGCCTCCGGCGTGCTCCGGGGATCCGCACGCCCGCGGGGAACAGTCCTCGGGCCTCCGCTGCCTCGCCTCACCTCCGCTGTTGTGCCCGCGTCCAAAGATTCAGGGGGGAGGGAGGGCCCTCCACCCCCGGCCCACGCCGTCCACCCGATCACTCCTCGCGGGCAGGGGGGGGTGCCGATCCCCAGAGCCTGCCCCAGGCCCCCGGGCTCCGTGCGGGTCACTCCGTCTTCTCCTCGGGAGCGGGCCTCCTGGACGTGACCAGCCAGGCCGGGGAGAAGCGGGGGGGGGGGAGGGGGCTGACCCCTGGACCGCGGCGGCGTCCCCGGGCCGACGCCGACCCGTTCCCCGCCTCTGTTCGGCGGGAAGGATAGTCGAGGGGGGGGGGCGGACCGGGCTATGGGCCTGCCAGGCCTCGGGAAGGGTCCGCCTCTCCTGCTGCTCAGCGGCCCTCCAAGCCGCGCTCCTCACCCCGAGCGGGGAGTCCCGAGCCTGGATCCTCCGCTTCCCGGGGGCCTCGAAGGCCGCTCCTTCGCCCTGGGGGTGCACGGGGGGACGCCCCGCAGAATTGTTGAGGCGTGCCCGCCAGGGGGGTTGGGGGGGGGCTCAGTCCCTTGCCAAAGCCCGGCCTCAGCGGGAGCTCCGCACTCAGGCAGCCATTGCCTGCGCGCCCCGTGGTGGCCCTCCACCCCTGTTATTTAATATCTATATAAGAACTTTCATGGACCTCTCGGATGATCTGGGTGTCCAATTTGCAATTATGCTGATGACACCCAGATCCTCTTTGAACTTTCGGGTGAATATTCTAGCGACTTAGCCTCAGTGAATGCAGTACACCACCAAATTTAAATATGGACGGCCCAAAACATGCCCTCAATGATTAAAAGGCTGAGCTCCTCACTATGGCTTCTGGTCCCTGTTTGAAGAAACCTGACACCCAATAGTCACACTTTGACATTGGCGGCACAAGTATCGCTGTCAGTAAATCTGTAAAAACTCTAGGGGTATATTTCGATGCTGAACTGTCCATGAAGAAACAAGTTTCACAAATACGATCATCATGTGGATGCGTCATTAAGCTGCTCCATCAGATTAGGCCATGCCTATCTATTACTAACAGAGCGCTTGTGAACTCTAGGTTAGACTATTGCAATAGTCTACTATTGGTCACATTACAAGGCAATCTCCATCGCCTCGAGACCATTCAAAACAGGGCTGTGAGGGCAGTTTTTGGGCTGCCCAGGCGAGATCATGTAACGGTTTTCAGGAGGAAACTGCATTTGCTTCCTGTCAAGCAGAGAATAAGACACAAGTCACTCTACCTTCCATACATATGTCAGAATAAATGCTCTCCTCTTTACCTATCCCGGAGGCTCTCACTGAAATCCTCCCGTAGGTAACTGCGCTCTGCTGACACCTCTCAGTTAACTCAACCGCATTTCCGCTTGAAAACATTTGGCGAAACCACCTTCGACTACCTTGCACAACGGGAATGGAATCAGGGGCGTATGAGACCCATAAAATCTAGGGGGGACAGGGGACACCTTGGGACTTAAGGCTGCAGGGGTAAGGAAAGGGAGAATGTTGGTGCTGGATCGAGTGAATAGTGTTTTATATTGTTTAGGTCTATACAGTTTACATCAGAGATCATGACCATCATAGCACATGAAGGCCAATGAATACTTAAAGAACACAATGTTAGGTGGAACAGTCATAGTGCACACAATGTAACAGTCATAGTGCAGAAGGGCCAGTAACACACATAGCCCAACGATGCAACAGGCCCTCTTAGCCATCGGGGGCCACTGGGCCTCAGATAGTATAAATTGGTCGGTAAAACACTCATAGTGCGCAAGGGCCAATGAAGGTGGGGCTGATAACGCACATAGGCCACTGAGGTGCTAATTGACCACGAGGACCAAAGGCTCTTCTATAGCGCACAATAGGGGGTGGAACACTCATAGCACACAAGGGAAAGGGCCAATGGCGTGCTCATAATAAACGAGGATCAATGAGGTGCTAATAGTACACGAGGTGAGTTGCTCATAGTACACAAGGACCAAGGTCTGCTCATAGTACACAAGGACCAATGGGGCCAATCACAGTACACAAGGGCCAATGTGCTGCTCATAGTGCACAAAGGCCAATCAGAGCAGACAAGTATTATTGAGCCTTTCATAGTACACAGGGGCCAATGGGGCAGCAGCAGCACATAGTACGCAAGGGCCAATGTGCTGCTCATAATGCAGAGGGGCTAATGGGGCACTCATAAGATATGAGGGTTGTCGAACACTTGTACCCTACAAGAACCATTCGGAGGATTGTCGCTCAACGAGGAAATGGGACGCTCACAGCACACAAGGGTCGATGAAGCAAAAGCAGTCTGGCATTGACAGGCAGCAAGAGGAGACATTGGGCAGGGGGTGAAGTGGGCGGGACTGCAGCAGAGGAGTGTGATGTAAAAGAGCAAGAATGGAAAGGGCTATCAGGACGGTGGGAGATTATAAATAACGGCAGTTCGGGCTGAGGCAGAGTTGCAAACTGGGGGTGTCCGAAAAAGCACACGGCTATGAATCATTTTTTTTTTAAGAGCATTGAAGTAGTCATCATCAGTAAGACCTAGGAGAACACAAAACAAGACTTGTAACATTAGGTCACGGGAGCCCCAAAAATGAGTTCTCATTTGGCCCCCAGCGGCCATCATCTTTCCTGCTGCTTTGGATGAGGCCATGGCAGAAGCGGAGTGATGTTTGAAAGTACCTAAGCAGTGATTGGGCCGGGCTCGGGGACTAAGTCACCAGGCAGCCAATGGGCTAATCTTAGGGCTTGTGAGTCGTGCATGTCATCCTCCCAACCCATGCCAGCCCGGCCTGCACCGAGGGAAGGGGGCCAGCCAGCCAGTGGGCCACTTGACTTACCTTAGTACAGTAATAGGCTGAGTGAGGTCTCTCAGGAGGTCCAGTGAGAGTGCTAAATGTCCTTCATCAGCTGTAATCCTTTTGGGCCCGGGGAGCGCTCATTAGCCTTCCTCACTCCTTGCCTTCTGCAAAGCCATGAAAACCACTCTGTTCACCTGATCGACACCACAGCCTCTATAGGACGTCGAGCAATTTCTCCCGACATACCTGCAAATGTATCTGCAACAAGCTGACTGCATTATTGTGTTACCAATGCAAACTATGTAAAATGTAAAATATGTATATTGTACCTCCCTTATTTATATTGTACCTCCCTGTAACTAAGCTCCCTGCAAGTAACAGCGCTGTGATGCCCATGGGCTGTTTTGCACGCTATACAAATGTAAAAATAAATAAATAAATAAATTAGGGCAGTCAAGCTCGGACTGGCCTATAGGGCAATTGGCCCATGGCTGACGCAGAATGCTGGTGTGGGCCAGCGGGTCAGTTTGATTAATTACTTCACTATGCGGCTAGTAGTTTTGACCAGTGTCGCTGAAGAAATATTCTTTAAAATGCACAATTTGCATCACATTTTATCAAAAAACACCCCCTTGGGTACTATTCAAACAGTGTCAAAAAAGGAATTAATTACCATTTGCAACTGTGGCCCACTTTTCCATTGGTGACAGAGACAGTTTTATAGCCCAGTCCGACCATGGGCAGTTCCTAACCAATGCTGACGAAAAACACGAACAGAGCTAGTTTGGAAACACTTTCAAGTGCACTGCATCAGAGACCCCCAAGTGCGTTGTGCGTCACCACTCTGGCATTGTGCACTACTCCTACACTTATTGGGTAGCTCGTCCCCTTATTGCACCCCAGCACGCCCACTTTGACGGACTGTCACTTTATCCGCCATTGCACAAAGAGACATTAATTTAACACTGAAAAGCAAACACGCTATGGATTTTGCTTTTTTTAAAGAAAAGGTTGATGGGGTTTTCTGCAAAGGTTACAGCCGAAAGGTGAGTGACTACACAATGATTATTGTGTAATGTGCCCCATCTTTACTAGAAGCTGTTCTCAGGGTTTGTGCTCAACGCAATGTGGTGCCTTAATAGTAAGAGAGGCTTCATTTGCCTCATTCCCATTTATAACAGAGATGCAGGCCTCACTGCTGACAACGGGCCTCATTCCGAGGCTGGCGGTAAGGGTTAACGGTCACCGTTAATGGCAACGGTGACCGTTTACACTTACCACCATATTCCGAGTTCCCTTTTGCGGGTTGGCATTTAACGCCTGCTTTTAGCAGGCGTTAAAAATCCAACCCGCAAAGGGACCTTGGAGTAAATGCCGTAATTTACTCCTTCCCCATTCCCATTGAGCCCTATGGGGGCAGGAATGGGTATGGGGAACCGGTATGGTGAATGGGGAATTACCGGTCCCTCCAAACTTGGAATGGACCGGTAATTACTCCATTCACCATGCCGGATTTCCATGGAGTAAATAGCTCCATGGTTGCTTACCATGGTGCTATTTACTCCATGGATAGCGCCAGCCTCAGAATGAGGCCCATCGTGTTCATAAGAAAGGGCTTCCTTAGGCATAGTTCCGATGGTGCAAGCCGCCTTCTCTGTGCGCACTATGATCATTCAACATATGTACGTGGGTCCTTTGGGCGATTAGTCCAGGTATAGTGATTTACATGTTACCACGTTCAAGCACCTCAAACCTGGCTTTGGAGGTTTCAATCCTGCAAGTGGGACGTTGGATTGGCAAAAGGCCAGCATGATATACACATGAAAATCAATGCCATGCTAAAGCATCGTGCAATCTTGGCATACACACACTTGTGGTGACAGCCTGAACTCTGTATATCTACCTAGCCGTGCTATGCCTGTAGAGTAGCATTACACAGAATGTAACGCACGCACGCATGCTTCTTAGTATACGGAAAGCTGCATCACCAATGTTCGCATTATCTAGGCTTAATGTCGCCCTTTCCAACACATTGCCCCAAGCTGGAGTTCATTACAGTGAAAATAAATCCTGTTTATTATTTGTACGAGAAGGAACCAGGGATGTACAAAACCTTTGCTAGTCTGAAGCACAGAGGTGAACTTTGACTTGAAAGTAATGGCATTAACAGAGGCACCTAAAGACAGATAATGTTCGTTGTTGTGATGAGGGCGGGGTTCCATCGAACAAACCGGAACAACGCAAATTGTGTCTATCAACATGTTATCTTGTCATTATAAATACTAACAACATTATTTTTTGTAGGTGTACCAGGTTCAAATGTGTACTTAAAATCGAGCGACTCACTGTCTCCTTTACCCCAACCTAATCACTACATCTGCCGTGTCTTTTATGATCCTTGCTTGGCATGCACTTACACGAGAACGTATATTCACAGTGTGTTCATTTATAATACTGCGAAATGAGACGGTACCTGATCTGAATGTCCACAAAACGCTCGTCTTTGGTTGGTTCTGTAAATAAGGGAGCAAAACCCTGTGCTAGGCTAGGCCCTCTTTACCCCCACCGTTGGGTAGAAGCAGCAGAAGAGACGGTCATGTCTGTTGTCTCTGAGGAGGACGCGTCGCTGCTTGCTGGCTTCTCCTTGGTTCTGGAAGGCTGCGCAGCAGTGCATTGCGCACTCGCAGGGGCAGGTGCTGAAGTATGTTCGCCGGCCTGGCCTGGGCACGCTCCAAATGCGCAGGCGCGGGGGGGGCATGCATTAGCGAGCCTGCGAGCAGCAGAGTTATTGTAACAAGAATCTTGTTTACAATTACCTGCGCTCTGCTGCTGTCTGAAGTTTCAAATTTGCACACATCACTGCACAGGCAGGCTGCAGACCGTAATCTACACGCTGCAGACTAGACACAAACTGAGGGAAACTGGAGGGGATAAATGCCATTGTATACCCCCACACTTAAAATTGTGGGGGGATTTGTCCCCCCTGTTCCCCACATGTCCTATGCCCATGAATGGAATGCCCTTCCACCAGCCATTAAAACCACGCTTTCGATAGCCATCTTTAAGAAGTACGTTAAAACCCTTTTTCTTTTTACATAGTTGACTAACTTTAGTCCTGTAGACTGATCTTCCTTCGTTGCTTTGCTCTTTCTAACTTGCTGCGCTCTGAGGCCTCCGGGCATGTAGCACCTTACTGAAAAACAAATGTAAATAAATAAGCAGATACACACGTAACCACCATTGCCTCAAGGGGGTCTATTGTCTTAGCGGCCGAACATCACCTGAAGGAGAGCCTTCCAAGCCTCCAGGTTTGTGGTGGGTTCATTCATGATATGATATAATAGTTTATTTATATAGCGCCTACACACAATGTGTTTCAAAGTGCTTCAAGGCAAGGGAGGGAACAATGGAGAATACAATGACATTCTTACAGGCCATGAACAGTAAGGATGTGAAATTAACTATCGTTCTCAGCCTGACGACATTTCAGTGCAAGAGCTAAGACCTAGATAAGGAAGGGAGGGGGAGAGTGGGAAGGAAATGTAAACAAACAGGCAACTACCGTACTAGGTCTGACGACATTTCTGGTAGAGCCTCTCTGTAGAGCCCTTTACCACTCTCCTGTTTCAGCTGTGGACCATCTCAACACATCCCTCCACAATATAGCATAACTAGATCCCTCAGAGATCCTCCAAGACATAGCAATTCTCTGCTTAGCCAGTATACAGGCCAAGTGCATAAGTTTGACCACATGCCTGCCCTTATCTGGTCTGGGTGTATGCCCAAAAGGCATTTAGTAGGGGACCACTTGTATCGACACACTCCTGCCTCCTCCATTGCCTGTTGGATGTTGAGCCAAAAGGTATGCAACTTCGTGCAGAGCCACAGCATATGTAGGATGTCCACAGGCTCTCCACCACACCGCAGACATTCAGGAGATGCTTGTTTGTTAAATTGCGCAACCTTGTGCAGAGTCATGTATGTCCTGTAGAGTACATTCAATTGTAAAAGTAGGAAGCAGACATTCCTGTATACTTTCTTGGGAACTAATAGAGCAGTGTCCCACTGGTTCTCCTCAAAGTCACATCCAAAATCAGCCTCCCATGCAGCCCTAACACGTGGGACAGGCACACTCACACTCGCAATCAAACTCGGGTTAAACGAGAGGGAATTATCCAGCAATCCAGAAATTACCACAAGACACATACCATCTATGGCCATACAAGACATTCCATCTTCTTTGGCTATTTTTAATGGGGTAAGATTTTATAACAGCTTATTATATATATAAGAAGATCCCTAGGTGACAATGGAACTTTATCTCTTTGTTTTAAATTAATAAGGCTTATGTCATCCAAATTCTTCAGCCTTGAGTGGTGCAAATAGTCAAAAAGCACCAGAGAGTTAAATAATTAGGATATTGAGATTTTCTTCTGATTGATATAGATTAGGAAGTCAAACTCTGCACAATCTATAGAAACAAATACACTCAAATGGTAGGTTATACTTGTTTATGAGAAATTCTAAATTATGATGTTCATAAGAACTACGTATTGCACACTTTGCGTCTAGACACTGGGTGTCATCATGTAATTTTGAGATGTCTTCAAATTTGAGTTGTTTTTTGAAGATGCTTCTTGATTAGAAAAATTCAATATATTGTTTAAATTAAAAATGTCTCTTTTCTTTATAGAAATGTTATTGATAAAGAAAACATGCCCCTGATGAAGAGTCTTTGCAACTCGAAACGCGTTGGGCCAACTATTCTGTTGAATAATAAATTGTATTGTTTTTGAATTTATCTTCTAAGTTGTCAAATATAATTCATTGGTGAAATTCCGAATATAAATATATCTAAGATGCCTAAAAAGGCTTCTCATCTCTGCTAAATAAGGGTGGTAACCTGTCTTACATACCACCTAACTTTCTAATCACCATTAGGCTCTGGCCTTCCAGATAGTGTGCAGGGGACGAAGCTTTCCTATTAGGAAAACATTTTCTTTTTGTCCTTTATCTCCAGCCTAGGTACCAAGGCTGAGCACCTCTCCCCCGCACCTTTACTTTACTTAACATTGGTTACAATCTATTGATAAAAAATATATGACTATTACGCAATAAGATTATCCAAAACAGGGTGTGCTCAGTGTGTTGTCCACTTTTTCAAATCTTTTCGTTGACCAGACGCCACCTACTTGAATCCCACATATTTACACTTAGTCCTGATCCCCAACATCCTTGCAATCAGGCGGCAACCGGGCGACACCCGCCAAGGCCAAAGAACCACACCATGGTTAAATACAACATTAAGAAGGTCTCCACCCAGAATAAAATAGAGCAATATGCAACAGGTGTGGCCAGCACTCCCAATGTGTCTCCCAACTCCAAGTCATACCGATGGAAGAGAACATCTCTCAAGGATGTGATGGCCGCCATTGCGAACTCTCGATCGTCCATGGAGGAGAAGATGGATGGCCTTAGCTCAGAGGTATCATTCTTACGACATGACTTGTAGAAATTATCCTCCTGCATGGGAGAGACTGAACACCTAATTTCTGATACCTAGGACTCTGTTAAAGCTATGGAACACCAAATGTCAACGGTGCTGCAACAGCTCAAGCTTATGGAATGTCGAGTTGATGAGGGAGAAGGCAGATCTAGACGGAATAACATTTGCATTCTGAGTCTCCCTGAGAAAACGGAGTGTCCCAACATGGAGCTATTCCTGGCTGGTCGACATGGTTGCACGTAAGACATTTTCTAATTTTTTCTCTATTGAAAGGGCCCATCGAATGCCGTCAGGATGACCTACCCCTGGAGCAGCACCCCGGACAGTAATTGCTAAACTGCTCATCTATGGGAACAGAGACGCGCCACTCCAGATGGCATGCGCAATGGGTCCAATAACCTACAATGGATCTAAAATTGCATTTTTTCCAGATTACAGCAGGGAAGTGCAACAAGCCAGGCAATCCTTTGATCCACTGAAAAGAAAGCTGCAATCCCTTGGTGTTAAATATGGCTTGTTGTTCCCTGCCCAACTAAAAATGTATCATAAAGGAACCACACACCACTTTACAGACCCCAATGAGGCCTGGACATGGGCCCAACAACATCTGGAGGGTGAGTATGGATCTGCTGGCAATGGGATAAGTAATAATCCTCGACCACGCCTTCCACGGCCTCCACGATCGCCCACTTCTCAATTGGTAAACACCCAGGAACAGACTTTGGCTGCACCAGAGGGAGATACCTGAACACTGTAAATAAGGTGGTGAAGAGATCATCTCCACTGGGGACCTCGGACGGAACAAACAACCACGCAGCACCAATCCCGGCCTGAGGTCAGGCTAACCAGCCCCACTGGAACCCTTACTTGGGCCACCAGCCGCAAGCGCCCAACAGCAATTCTGCTGCCACCGGACAACTGCCTTGATAAAGAACCAGGTTGAAACACGGGTATGCTGTTTTTTGTAACACAGCTGTTTTTTGTAAACACTAAATTGGTACAAGAAGAACTTTAGATATCATTTATTTTGTTCTGATACAAATAAAATCACAACTCGCAAGACACAAGGACTGGACAATCTACTAATTGACCCTTTTCACAATTGGACAATCGAACCCAGCCAGCGCCCACTGCTAACAAAGGTTTGACTCCCTACCAAGTTCTTAATGTTGAATACAATTGGACATCACATTGCATTTGGAATACATTTGTATGTTGTAATTTTTTCAAGTCACTCAATTTGGTTCTGTTTGTAGATATGTACATATGTTTGTTTGCGTATAAATGAAATTTGCTTTATTTAAACCTTACAAAAAAACACAATTTTTTTCAGCTTGATGGTACGGTGGGCAAAGAGAAGCCCACAGTTTTGAAGAAACTTAAGAAACCAAGGGTAAAGAACGAACAGGTTTGTTTTGGAGATGTTTTTAAGCAGATGTTTTATCCATATTAGGTTTTTAGTTTTAAAATGGTATCTGCTGTATGTGTGCTATACATTGAGCATGTTTTTCTACACATTTGTTAGAGGCCCAGAAGGAAGAGAAGTATAAAGACTCAGTGCAACAAATAACACCAAAGATGTTGCTTGCCAAACAGATTTCACAATGGAGCAAGTACTGTTTGAGGCGCAGCGTGTTCCAGTCAATAAGCAGACTCGTGATGCATATGTCCAGTTGCCTGAAAATGAATGGAATCTCACTGGCGAACTGTACAAAGTGTCGATGGACCATTGCTACTATGTGCCAACTTGACAAGATGAAACTGAAGACAATGAACATGTATTGCAATTGCTCGCAGAACCCTTGACGCAGTCTACACCCTCTAAAAATGTTCCACCCAAGAAACATTCAATGTTACCTGTTTCTCCAATCATGTGCAAATATCACATCCTGAACTAACAGAGGCTGAAGCTTCAACGCAATTGACTGACGAATTTGCTCAAGATCTCGACTTCAGTTTGCCTAGTTTGGGGGATTTATCCACCACTGTCGAGGCACAAAACACATTTGTGCCGGGCAATTGAATATTAAAGGAGCAAAAATACATTGTATTTGACAGCTTCCTGCTAGAGAATGTACACATGCTGAAATGTGTCCATAGATTTAGAGGGAACATATGCGGGGAGCCATTGGTGAATGTGTCTTGTGTATTACAAGGCACTAACCTGAAAATCCATGCCAGCTGTGTCCACCTCCATAATACATTTTCATGGTTTGCTCAACCGATGCTGGGCAAAGTCCCGGCTGGAAATCTACTATGTTCAGCAGCTTAAGTTTGCAGCGAGTCGTCTTTTGGTAAGATATCCAGTTTCTGTCAATTTGTGGGAGTTGAGTTCCTTGCTAAAGCACAGTGCTACAAATTTCAAAGGGAATTCTTATTCCCCGCTATTAGTGAAGCCTGGAAAATCGAACAGATGGCAATGGAAAGTAC
Organism: Ambystoma mexicanum; assembly: GCF_040938575.1. NCBI lineage: Eukaryota > Metazoa > Chordata > Amphibia > Caudata > Ambystomatidae > Ambystoma > Ambystoma mexicanum. The sequence goes on from NC_090929.1 coordinate 315,687,211, forward strand.
ATTCTCTGGCAAACGTTTCAGGCTAGCTGGTGACGGACAGTGTGAAAGTCCAGGATTTTCCACAAAGTACTGCACATACCACTTTCAAGACATGGCTAGTAAAAAAAATGGTGAGTTTGGTGATCGTGCAGGTGTCTGAATGTACATCTTCTGTGGCCATGGAGAAACATGGTTTCATCAAATCCTTCGAACATCTTGAATCCAGGGGAATGCAAATAGACCTGATAGCCGCTAACAGGCACGTTTCAATAGCCAAGGCCATGAAAGAGCAGTTTCCACAAATTTGGCGTCAATTTGATGTATGGCACGTTGCCAAATCTGTCAATAAAAAAAATTACAGCTGCTGGTAAAAAAAAAGGGTTCGGATAATATATTTTAAAGTGGTGTCAGTCTATCAGCAATCATCTTTGGTGGAGCTCCAAAACTTGTGATGGATGTTAGGGCGAAATCTCATAAATGGCTGATTTCCCTTACCTAATGAGTCCCTCAGCTGCTTTGCTGGATTTCTAGGGTTTATTTCTTTCACCTGGTAAGAGTGTGAGCCTTTTTCCCACTCTTACATGTGTTTTGCTGTGTGTGTTTTTACCATTTGTGTGTTCTTGGGCTCTGGAGCCTCACCTACTCCATGAGCATCATTTTTATGTGTGTTACACAGCACCTTCAGTGCAGTGAAACAGGGTTGTCTTTTAGACTTTCCACTGACTCCATTTTTCTGGGACTGACTACTGTCTCCCAGAAACATGTAAAGTTGCCATTAACTTTATGTAAATTAAATGAAATTAAATTAAATGAAATGATATTTTATTGATATCGCGCTCGTACACAAGTGTTTCAGAGCACGACCAGGCAGAAAGGAAGGGGAACAAAGAAAAAACAGAAAACAGTGATCTTACTCGGCCCAGTGACATTTAAGAAAGCGCAAGTGCAAGGGAAAGGAAAATGGGGGGAGAAGTGCACGGGGTGAGGGGGAGTGGAAAGTGCGAAGCAGAGGAGAGGAAACATAAATAAATATTAAATAGAATAAATAATAAATAAGGGCTTTAAACCATGGTAGTGCAGCCAGCAAGTGGCAGGTGAAAGTTAGTCAGAAAGGTATATCTGATAAGTGCAGAAGAAACGTGGGAGGGGGACTGTATGGGTACAGATAGAGAACTCTAGTGCAGATGGTGGCCTGGAGGCAGTGCAGGAGGGTGGCAGGATGAGCAGATACCTGGGCCTGAAAGAACAGAGGGTGGCCAGGTGCACAATGCCATGAGAGGAAATAGATCAACATGGGAGAAGGGGGGCAAAGGCAGAGGCAAAGAGGAAGTTCTTGAGAAGTTTCCGGAACCGAAGATGTTTTTCCTCAAGTTTCAAGGTGGCCGGGAGGCTGTTCCAAAGGGAGGCACCAGCCGAAGACAGAGATCTACCCCCAGCTTGTTTTTTTGCAAAACGACTAACCCTGAGGGAGTTTGAAGTAGAGGAGTGAAGGGCTCGAGAGGGGAGATATTTACGGAGGGATAGCTGAAGATATTTTGGACCCAGGCCCCAGAAAGCCTTGTGGACAATGCAGAGGGTTTTAAATGTAATCCTTGCATCCACTGGGAGCCAATGAAGGGAATTCAAGGCTGGAGAGATACGATCCCAGGGCTTGAGGCCAAGGAAAAGTCTCGCAGTTCTGTTCTGGATTAGTTGTAGAGGGCGGAGAGTGGAGGCAGGTAGATTTAGGAAGAGGCTGTTACAGTAATCCAGTCTGGAAAGAACCAGAGCTTGGGAGACAGTGAGCTTTTGAGGGAAGGAGAGGAAAGGTAGAGTACCTCTAAGGAGGTGGAGTAAAAAGTTAGATTTTTTGGAGACTTCAGAGATGTGTGCAGAGAAGGAAAGTGTAGAGTCAAAGATAACCCCAAGGTTCTTAGCCGTGCAAGTGGGGGTGGGAGGAGGGCCAAGGGAGGCCGGCCAGAGAGTGAGAGGAAAGGATGGAGATGGTGTACCAATAAGGAGGATCTCAGTCTTGTTGGCATTTAGATCATTGGCGGCACACCAATTTTGAATGGCGATTAGACAATCGGAGATGAGGGAAGGAGAGGAGGAGGCTGATGGAAGCCTGAAAATGAGTTGGGTGTCGTCAGCATAGCACTGGAAAGTTGAGCAGAACATTGAGATGCAGTAAGCGAGAGTTGCCAGGTATTGGTTGAAAAGCCAGGGCGAGAGGATAGACCCCTTGGGAAAAACCACATGTGGAGAGGGAGATAGAATATAGGAAGGACCCAAGTTGTACCTGGGAGGGTCTATCAGAGAGAAAAGAGGTCAACCAGGCCAGAGCCTGATCAGTGATGCCGAGGTTGTCACGAAGACGATTGAGTAGGGTGGTATGGTTGACCGTGTCAAACGCAGAGGAGAGGTCAAGTAGGATGAGGACAGAGGGAATGTTAGAATCGAGGTTGGAGAGCAGGTTTTCACGGATGTTCAGGAGAGCAGTTTCCGTACTTCTGGCAGCTCTGAAGCCAGATTGGTGGTCATGGAGGGAGCCAACAGAGTCAGAATGGAGATTAAGCTGAGAGATGGCCAGCTTTTCCAGGAGCTTGCCCAAAAAGGGAGTAATGGAAATTGGGCGGTAGTTTGCCGGACATGACGGATCAGCAGTGGATTTCCTGAGGAGAGGATGCACAAGGGAGTGTTTAAGAGGGGTGGGGAAAGAGCCAGAGGCAAAGGAGAGGTTGCAGAAATCAGCAAGAGCCGGCGCAAGGGTGTCAATGTGGTCCTTAATGGTTTTAGAGGAACAGGGATGGACCTGTTTCGATGAGGTTTTCATATATCGGACTTGTCTAGATATCTCATCAGGGGAGAAAAGAGGAAATGAGGAGAAAAGGGGATGGGGGTAGCTCAGGAAGGGTCAGCCAGCTGAGAAGGAGGAGGAGGGGGAGCAGAGGAGAGGGTGGACAGGATGTCCTGGGTTTTAGAGATAAAGTGGGAGGCAAGGGCATTGCAAAGATCCTCTGAGGAGAGAGGAGGGGTGGAGACTGCAGCAGGGTTGGCCAGCTCCTTGCAGATTTTGAAAAGTTTGGCCGAGTTGTTAGATGCCGCAGAGACGCGGGCTTGTATGTGGACTCTCTTCTTAGTGTGGACAGCAAGTCGGTATTGCCTTTTGAGCAGGCGGCAGGCCAGTTTGTCAGAGGATGAGCAAGAAGCCCTCCATTTCCTTTCCGCCGCCCTACACTTCCGTTTAAGTGTAGCTAGATCAGAGTCATACCAAGAATTGCACTTGGCTTTGGACTTCAAACGGACCCTCATGACGGGGGCAAGAGTATCAAGAGTAGCTGAAATAGAGGAGTAGAGAAGAGAGAGGGCTGTGTCAGGGTGTGAGTCAGCCTGGGGTGGAAGAGGGTGGGGAGAAGGTTGCAGCAAAGGCCTCGACTGACACACGCTTCATGGGCCGGATATCTGAGAAGGTGGGTGGCAATCTAGGAGTGGACTTGGCTTGGGGGGGAGGGGATGGAGAGATGAGAGGAGAGGAGGCAGTGATCACTCCAGGAGAGAGGGGTGGTAAGGGGGGTAGAGAGGGGGAGGCCGGATGAGATCAAGACATCAAGTGTGTGGCCAGCCAAGTGAGTAGGGCCGGAAGGAAGGATGGAGAGGGAGAGTGAATCGCAGAGGTTGCAAAAGAGTGAAGATGAGGGACAGGTAGAATCAAGATGAATGTTGAGGTCACCAAGGAGGAGAAGTTGAGTGGTGGAAGCCAAGAGGGAAGAGGAGAGGTCAGCCGACTCAGAGAGAAAATAGGTGATTTTACCAGGGGGCCGGTAGAGAGTAGCAACAGTAAGAGAGTGGCTAGGAGAGAGAGAGAGCCTGCAGACTAGACATTGAAACGAGGAGTAAGCTTGAGTGGGAATAAGAGAGGCAGGGATCCACTCAGGGAAGATAAGGGCTACACCCCCTCCAGGCCGATTGGATCTGGAAGCTGAGAGGATCTTGTAGCCGTCAGGGAGGAGAGTGTCAAAACTCGTGATAGAGCTGGCTATGAACCATGTCTCGGTGAGACCGAGTACATCAAGGTCGAGTTCTTTTAGGAGGTGACAGATGTTAGACGAGTGTTTAACGGCTGAGCGCGAATTTAGAGTGGTGAGATGGAGAAGGTTGCCAGACTTAAAGACCTTCCGGGAGGGGTACAGATCGTAGGTACGCCCTGAGGAGGAGTGGAAGGAGCTTCAGATGGGGCAAAGGAGGAGGCGGAGGAGGGCAGGGTAGCCAGAGGAAGAGAGTGGGGGACAGCTGGAGATGAGAGGAAGTTGATGAGGCGAGGGAACTGCCTATCAAAGAAGAGGAGGTTGGCCTGAGGGCCTTGCACCATGACAGTACCATTAAGATGTTAATAAAGACTCTGGAGGAGTCAAAGAGATCCATACGTACTTCCCAGCGGGTGCCACCATTAATGGGAGAGGAGGAGACAAGACAGAGCACAGAGATCATATGAGGGGTCCAGAGATCTTGTGAAGGAACGAAAAAGAGGGTGTCAGTAAGGGTAGTAGTGAGTAGTGATGTCAGTGAGGATGTAGTCTCTTTAAACCACAGACCCAGTACACCCCATCTTAGATGGAGTATTGTAAAGCGTTAATTCTTATCCCTTTTTGTCTGTTTCTCTTGGAGCACTGTTTCGCTCCCTTTTCATCAAGACTTGGCTGGTGGCAGTGGTAACTACCCTATTTTTCGTACCGCGGTTATCTTATATAACCATGGTATTGTTTTAGGCTATTATATTAGCCTCAAACATAAACCCGCTTGACCAAATATATTTTATGTCGGCTCCGTCTGGGTTTAGTCACCATTTCTTTTTGTTAATTCTTTCTCGTGTTTTCTCTGCACGCCAAACGAGGTTTGGTCCCTTTGTTCGCTGTCTTTTCACGGGCTTCTGCACAGAAGCCCTCCTTAAGACGCCTGAAAGTCTGGTTAGGCAGGATGTGAGGTGGGGTGAGGGTGGTGTCTTAGGACCCCTGCTATGGGTTCCTAGGCAGGTCTCTGGGACTTGAAAGGCAGAGTCGCCACTGGAACGAAAGAACCAATGAGGAGCTGATGGAAGAGGACCCCTACAACGACTGAACCGCCCGGTGAAGCCCTGCTGCAGGTCCAAATCTTCAGAATCCTACAACAGAGAAGATCCTCCAGGAAACATCTTCCCTTGAGCTGGTGGGACCAACCAGTTTGCCCAAACTTCAAGCCAGGACCCCTCCTCTGGTCGAATTTGCTGTACAGAGCTACAGTGGGCCGGATAGCCAGGAAGGTCAGACCCTGCTTGGGTTTTAAGGAGCACACCTTTTATTTGTTGCTTTGCTCTGCTGCTGGTTTCTTCCCTGGGTAGTGCAGGACCCTCCAGTCTTCCTACTTCTTTTCAGTCAGACAGTCGCTTCAGGAACCGTGAGCCTGCAGGAACTACCAGGAACGTCCACCTCAGCTACAGCTTCCTCTCCGTTTTAAGGTACTGTGCATATCCGGTTGTTCGTTTCGTTCCACCGCGGTGAAAGTGTTTGAAATCTTTCTCTAAACCGAGGGCTTGTCCTTCTCTTCTCTTTGAACTAACTTTTCTGCCAACCGACCTCGTCCGGAATCCGTGGCACGAACTTTACCGCAAACTACCCTGAACTGTGTGATCTTGAGCAAAAGACTTTTGACCCATTGACTTTGGCCCTAAGCCTTTTCTACCTGATTCTAACACTGTAGTTCCTCTTGCTCATTTGCCCTGAGTACTTATCTGTTGGTGTGGTTCAATTTCTATTAACTTTGTTTTTCCCTCCCTTTTAAATTGCTGGAGTGCCATTTTGCTCCCACTTCATTTTGTGAGCTTAACTTGTCTGGAACTTATTGGGAGTGGTGTGGTGAATTAAGAGGGTGATTTCTAAACTGCTTATAATAGTGTAATGTTATACAACTGAAGAGTGAAATAAATGTATATCCTTTACTTGAAATCCTTGAGTCAGTGTTTGCCTGAATCATAGTAATTGCTGTCCTTTGTTTACTAGTTGATACTACTCACTCAGTCTTGAGATAAGTCTGACTGCTCAGCCATCGCTACCACTTTAACTGTGTAGTGCAGGCTTGTACCAAAGGTGAATTTGTACTGTCACTTGTAGTCTTAATTGTGTGTGGTGTTCCCAAAGGGTACTGCATATAATTCTGCCTAACACTGGTGTACAGCGGTGAGGATCAAAGTATTGTAATTACACTTAGAGTGCTGCTATTACCTTGGATCAACTTATCATAAGGCTAACATCACTAAAAGCAATATCAATCATGTCTGATATGGAAATCCACAGTCAGGAGACCCTCCTGAGTTACACTGCTGATTATTTAAGAAACATGTGTAAAGAAGGGAGACTCTCTGCCAAAGGCAAATAGATGCGCATCCGGGAAGTGCACGGAAGGGCCGTGCTGTTGTGCTGTGGACACTCTCTTGCTCCTGTGTTTGTTGTGCCTGGACCGGCGGCAGTGTATCTCTGGTGCCTTCAGAACTTAGTTTACCTGTATGCTGGAGAGGAAGCACAGGCGTTTGAAATTGCGGCAAACTGCAACTATAGGATTGGAACTTCAATAACAAGTAAATAGTCTCCCACATGGGACTCTTTGCGGGACTGTAACTCACCACCTGTAGGACTGGCCGGGGCGTTGAGAAGACAGAGCACCAAATGGACCGGAATCTTCCGTCACTGCAGACCAGACTGCCTCACTTGAGGCAGCTCTTTATGATAATGGACCCCCTTGACTGTGCTAATAGAAAAGGCAGGTTGGTGTATTACCCAAAAGAGCAGGGAAAAACCATGCCGCCACACCAAGCTGCAAGAAACAAAGGCACATGTTAGAGGCAGAAATATATCAAGAACTGATAGAGATCTAGGATGTGGGTGAGTACCTGAAAAGGATTGGCAGCTAGTGGTTAAGGAGAATTCTAAAGAAGAAAAACAAAGAAAAGCTCAATATTTGAAGTTATATTCAGGTGAGCAATACTAATAGGAGACTATAAAGAAAGTCTTACCCCCTCTATTGATGAGAGCGGTCCACAAAGAACACAACAAAGGTGTAAAATAATAAACAGGTAAGGTTAGTAGAGGGTAACATCCCGGACGGCACGAGGGTCGCAACTAGGTTCGGGATGGTGCAAGAAATCAGCAGAGCGTCCAGCTTCCACATGTGAGGTTTCCAGAAAGAATGTTAGGCTATCACAAAGTTCCTTTACAGAAGACTGCAGTTGGTAAACAGAACAAAGTCACAGTGGATGACACTTCTTACCGTCGGTAGTATGGAAATAGGAGCACTAATAGCAGGCACCAGGAAACGGATGAGGAAGGAGTTGTCCAGCTGAAATTTAGGAGAAATGTCAAAACAGAACTGATTCAAGGAGTGTAACGGAATACACAGCCAAGCGAAGTTCAGGTAGTCTTTCGTAGAGGAATGAAATTGTCGATAAGGAGAAGACAAAAGCAGGTCAGGATGCGTTCCGAGGTCGAAAAAACAGCCGGTAAATCCAATGGCAGACAAGGGGCGCGCAAAACCAAAGTCGAATAACAAAGTCTGGAGTCAAGGAATGGGAGGAAATCCAAATCAGCACACACGAACAATGGCGAGATTACAACGCTAATTAGAAGTGCCGCGCTTTGTGTCACTTGTGTTTTTATGCAGCAGAGGGCGTGTCCGAGTCAGCTGATCAGGATACCGCCGCTCAGTCCTGTGACGTGGTTTCCCTGACAACCGCTCTCTTAGAAGTCGGGAACGCCGCAAGCCGAGGAGAGCGGATTGGCGCCCATGTATAACAGCATCTACCCCCAAAGAGAGCTGCAACCCCCTGGAAATGTGGAATTCCCGCAAAAGGTCAGGTGAGTGGATGTGTGACAAGGGTTCACAAGTCCTTTCTTCAGGGCCGTAGCCCTTCCAATCAACCAAATAGTACAAAGAACCCCTAGAGACCCTAACATCCAAGATCCAGGCCACCTCAAATTCCTCCTCCCCGTCCACCAAAATAGGTGCGGGACGGACCTGTAGACGGGTGTCGGGCGGACAGGGTTTCAATTGGGACACATGGAATACCGGGTGTACACGCCAAGAGGTGGGCAAAGATAGGTTTACCGCCACAGGATTGATCACAGCTGACACCTGAAAAGGACCCACAAAACGAGGTAAGAGAGATCTCTTACCGGAATGCGCAAATGACGTGAAGACAACCACACAGACATGCCCACGCTATATGTCGGAGCAGGGGTGCGATGGGCATCCGCAAATTTCTTGGCCCTACCTGGGCACGTAATAAATGCGCCCGCACATCTCGATGCAACTGGTCCATATCCCGCACACAAGCCTGGGCTGCCGGATTGTCTATAGGCAACGTGGGATCCAGCAGCAGCGAGCGGGGATGATAGCCATACAAGGCATAAAACAGAGAGACCTTAGTTGCAGAATGCATAGAATTATTCTAGGCGAATTCTGCCTGAGGCAAGGCAGTCAGCCAAGTAAGCTGGTATTGCAGGCATAAACAGCGCAAGTACTGTTCCATGGTGGAATTTGTACTTTCCGTGAGACCATCGGTCTGAGGATGGTACGATGAGGAGTACCTGCCGTCAACAAGTAAAGAAGTGGTGAGGGCCCTCCAAAAACGAGAAGTAAACTGGGACTCCCTGTCGGAGATCAGGATCGAAGGTAGCCCGAAACGCTTGAAGATGTTGACCACATTCAATTCAGCTAGAACAGGAGCCGTTGGAAGACCGGAACATGGAATGAAAACGGCGTATCGGGTTAAATAATCGATTACCACCAAAATGGTGTCAAAGCCCTTGACTGTAGGTAGTTCAACCACGAAATCCATGGCAATCTCCTGCCATGGTCTGTAGGGAACCAGAAGTAGGTGTAACAACCCCATAGGTTTCGACCTGGATGACTTACATTGGGCGCAAATAGAACAAGAGGCCAGATGGTCAACAACATCACGAATCATGGAAGGCCACCATGACCATCTACGCAAGGACTCAATGGTTTTCTGTTGACCAGGATACACTGCTACCGCAGAGTCATGAGCCCATTAAAGAACAAAAGTGCGGGCCCGGCCAGGCGGCACATAGATCCTTCCTTTGAAGTAAGGCAAGCCATGATGTATTTCAAGCTCATAATCTGAGACAGCCGTTGGATTGGAACTAACCCATTCTTCTAACATAGCCCGCAACGATGGTTGATCAGCGCAACCACATACCACATTGTCCTGTAATAAAGGAGTTAGTTCAGGGCGGAACCGCGGAGCACACAACGGTAAGCGGGACAAAGCATCCGCAGCTGCCTGCAGGCGTGCTGGTCTATAAGTAATGGAGAAATGAAATTGCGTAAAGAACAAATGCCATCGGGCTTGTCGTGCCGTCAGGCACTTCATAGACTTGAAAGCCAAGAGATTCCTGTGATCTGAATAGACTGTGACAGAGTGTTTTGCCCCAACAGGTGATGTCTCCATTCGACGAACGCCTCTTTGATGGCTAGAAGTTCCCTTTCCGTGATTACATAATTATGTTCATAGATTGTGAGCTTCCTCGAAAAAGAAGCTACCGGGTGAATATCCCAGGAGTGCGGACAAGCCTGGGACAGAACAGCGCCAATAGCAAAACCCGATGCATCTGCTTCAACAAAGAAAGGCAGATCAGGATTGGGATGCTGAAGAACAGGGGCAGTAGTAAAAGCCGCTTTCAGCCCCTCAAATGCCACCTGAGCCTTTTCAGACCAAGCGAAGGGAACCTTGGAGCTGGTTAGAGCAGTAAGTGGGGCCGCCAAAGAAGAGAAGGAATGGATAAAGCGCCAATAAAAATGTGCAAACCCTAGGAAGGATTGTAGTGTCTTGACTGAAGTCGGGGCCAGCCATTCTAATACTACCTTCACCTTTGAGGAGCTCATTTGAATACCCTGGCTAGTGATATCGAACCCAAGAAACTCAACTTCATGAGCGTGAAAAACACATTTCTCTAGCTTGACAAAGAGCTGATTTTCTCAGAGTCGTTGAAGAACAGTAGAGACGTGTCTTATGTGTTCTGTGAAGGAAGGAGAATAGATAAGAATGTCATCAAGATATATGATGACATATTGATTGAGGATGTCATGGAACACATCATTCATGAACACCTGAAACGAAGCCTTGGCATTGCAGAGACCAAAAGGCATCACAAGGTACTCGAAAAGGCCAAAACGGGTTTTAAAAGCGGTCTTCAATTCATCTCCGCTTCTTATGCGCACCAGATTGTATGCCCCGCATAGATCCAATTTGGAGAAATATTTAGCCTGTCCCAATTGATCCAGTAACACCGAAATCAAGGGAAGAGGATACTGGTTTCTCACAGTTACAGAGTTAAGGGCCCTGCAATCAATACAAGGCCTAAGGTCCCCTTCTTTTTTCGGTACAAAAAACAGGGGCGAGGCCGCCAGAGAAGTCGATGGACGGATAAAGCCCATAGCTAAGGCCTTATCCAAATATTCTTTGAGTACCTTGTCCTCCTGTAGAGACAATGAGTAAACTCTGCCCAATGGTATTTTAGCCCCCGTAACCAACTCGATAGGGCAGTCGTAAATACGATGAGGTGGCAGGGTCTCAGCCTTTTTCTTGTCAAAAACGTCGGAAAAAGAAGAGTACTCACGAAGTATCTGTGGAATATTTTCGACTGATAATGCTCCGATGGAAGATGAAAGAGTCGCCAACAATCGACTGGAAGGGCTACAGACAACCTCATGTGCAGCGAAAGACTGACTGTTACAAAAGGCAGAAGGGAATTGGATAACACCCAGGGCCCAATCGATATGGGGGTTATGTAACTGTAACCAAGGTATTCCCAGAATGATTCTATAGGCTGGGGCTTTGATCACGTCAAAAACGATCACCTCTGAAAGTCTGTCCTCTATACTCATAGATAAAGGTTTGGTCTGCTGGACTACCATTCCGGAGACCAATGCTGAACCGTCAACAGCACTAACCGACTCGGGTTGGGGTTTAGCCGCTAAGGCCACCCCGAATGAGTTGACGTACTCACGGTCAATATAGATACGCGTGGCGCCTGAGTCTATGACCATAGAGGCGGAAAAGGACGACCCCAGAACAGTCGCAAAGGTAACTGACAAGTGAAACAAGGAAGGAGGACTTGCAATAATTGAGTCCAGATCAGATTTTCCCGACAAAGGGACTTTATCTATTGTCGGGACCTGGCGTTTCCCGCCTTCCTCTTGGTTTTTTTGGTACAATCAGGTAATAGGTGGTCTGCCGATCCACAATACTTGCAGAGATTGTTCTTCCTGCGGTGTTCCCTTTCGGTGGGACTAAAGGGACCCCTAATGGTGCAATCTGTATAGGTTCCCGGGGTGGACTGTGTTGAAGGTATAGAATCCGAGACCACAGGGGGCATCATAGGTCTCTTCTCACCCTTCCTTTCCGCGTCGAGCGTCCATTTTGAGCACCAAATCCAGTAGGTCATTAAAACCAGTATGGACCATTGGAACAGTAGAAAGAGTGTCCTTTAGTTCCTCAGAGAGGCCTTGGTAGAAAACTGCCGACTTCTTTTCTTCCGGCCAATCGGTTTCAGCAGCAAACTGATTAAACCTGGCCAAATAGGCGAGGAGGGTGGTAGAACCTTGCCTGAGTTTGGCTATTAGACTCTAAAAGAGGATTAGCTCAGGTGGCCGCTGTGCCCCCCAAGTGTGACAACACAAAAGCAGCCTTGGTGGTGGACGTAGGGAAAGAGGAAGGCCGGCAAAGAAAGTGTAGTTTGCACTGGTTTATAAATGTGCGGTATTGCTTAGGGTCCCCTCTAAAACGCTCTGGAGGAGCAAGGGGAAATTGGGTAGGGACCACTACAGGAGGAGGGTCTTGAGTGGTAAGAGGAAACCCCGAACCAAAAGTAGACGCACATGACGCTCCTGCCCCTTGCGAGGCAGATGACATTACCAGGCCTTTTAAGTCATCCACCCTCTGACGAAGAGAGTCCTGAGCAGCAACCATATCTGCCCTTAGGTCAGACATCATCTGCATCAGCTGGGCTAAAGTTTCCGAAGGTTCCATTGGTGACCGTTGTTATTTTGGCTTCTAATTCTGTAACTCACCACCTGTAGGACTGGCCGGGGCGTTGAGAAGACGGAGCACCAAATAGACCGGAATCTTCTCTCACTACTGAGAATTGTCCAAAAAGGACTCCTCAGACCGGACTGCCTCACTTGAGGCAGCTCTTTATGATAATGGACCCCCTTGACTGTGCTAATAGAACAGGCAGGTTGGTGTATTACCCAAAAGAGCGGGGAAAAACCATGCCGCCACAACAAGCTGCAAGAAACAAAGGCACAGGTTAGAGTCAGAAATATATCAAGAACTGATAGAGGTCTAGGATGTGGGTGAGTACCTGAAAAGGATTGGCAGCTAGTGGTTAAGGAGAATTCTAAAGAAGAAAAAGAAAGAAAAGCTCAATATTTGAAGTTATATTCAGATGGGCAATACTAATAGGAGACTATAGAGAAAGTCTTACCCCCTCTATTGATGAGAGCGGTCCACAAAGAACACAACGAAGGTGTAAAATAATAAACAGGTAAGGTTAGTAGAGGGTAACTTCCCGGACGGCAGGAGGGTCGCAAATAGGTTCGGGATGGTGCAAGAAATCAGCAGAGCGTCCAGCTTGCATATGTGAGGTTTCCAGAAAGAAGGTTAGTCTATCACAAAGTTCCTTCACAGAAGACTGCAGTTGGTAAACAGAACAAAGTCACAGTGGATGACACTTCTTACCGTGGGTAGTATGGAAATAGGAGCACTAATAGCAGACACCAGAAAACGGATGAGGAAGGAGTTGTCCAGCTAAAACTTAGGAGAATGTCAAAACAGAACTGATTCAAAGAATGTAACGGAATACACAGCCAAGCGAAGTTCAGGTGGTCTTGCGTAGAGGAATGAAATGGCCGATAAGGAGAAGACAAAAGCAGGTCAGGATGCATTCCGAGGTCGAAAAAACAGCCGGTAAATCCAATGGCAGACAAGGGGCGCGCGAAACCGAAGTCGAATAACAAAGTTCGGAGTCAAGGAATAGGAGGAAATCCAAATCAGCACACACAAACAACTGCGAGATTACAATGCTAATTAGAAGCACTGCGCTTTGTGTCACGTGTGTTTTTATGCAGCAGAGGGCGTGTCTGAGTCAGCTGATCAGGATACCACCGCTCAGTCCTGCGATGTCGTTTCTCTGACAACCGCCGGTGCCGCCAGACGGGGAAGCAAGGAATGACACCCGCTCTCTTAAAGTCGGCAACGCCGCGAGCCGAGGAGAGCGGATCGGCACCCATGTATAACCGGGACTCTTGCCACACAGGTTATGCTTGTCACACACTTTATGTTGGTCAATGGTGGGGAAGTGCTGCTGGTAGTTGTTGTGCAAGACGTAACTCACGTTGCTTTTTCTTTAGTTGCAGCAACGCTCTGCGTCCACGGCCCCGCACCCTACTCACAGACATGTTACGTTACCTGTGTGCACGCACATCCGTGCGCACATCCGGGAAGTGCACGGAAGTGCTGTGCTGTTGTGCCGTTGCTTGGGCGCGTATCTACGTTTCCTTACCTTGTCTGATGGTTTGACTACATTCTAGCCTCAATATAACATAAGTAAGTGACCATTTAGGCGAATAATGTGATTGTTTATTCCTCTGATGTATGAAAAGGTATGGTTATATGACATTGAAACCTGTTCTGTAGAGACAACCAAGTGTTTAATAACTATAAACTAACTAATATCAAACTTGTCAATATAATTAGTTACGCTGCAACCTTTCTCACCATGGGTAAAGGTATAAAAATACCCACAATGAGGAAAGATGCTGGTGCAGACTTTTTTACGGCAGTTAGCACATGTAGAGCTAGCCTTGCGCGAGCAGTGGCACTTCTTTTACCACCTGTATGTCTGGAGGAAGAAGAGCTCCTGCACTGTGCACAGGTATGCTCCAATACTCTCAAAATCCAAGATAACCAAACCCATAATTCTCCAGAGCCTATTGATGACTCCCAACCGTTGTTTGGGGAGGAACTTCTTCTTAATATGGAGAAAGACATATTAAAACAACAGTGGAGTGAGGTGGCTCCAAAGGTGAACATTGCCTTACACCAAAATGACTCTTTCTGTGATACTCCTAGTGTATACAGCACTGCGGATTTTGAACTTATGGGCCTTTCAACTAATCTTGATGGACCGTCAGACGAAAGGGTGGGATCCCAAAGAAATTCAGATATTTGTTCATTGATGGGGATATTTAACCGTCTAATTTTGCATGAATTAAGACAACAGACGGAAGATCAACACGGCTGTGGATCAGATCCCCTTAAGGGTCTCAGAATCAATACAAAACTCACTCAACTTTCTGAAACCAACCATGCAGGCCAAAATGGGAGAGAGGAGTTCAGTATTGAGCCCTCACAGATCTTCAGCCCAATCCTCTACTATTGAGGAGATAATTACTATACCAGACTCTCAATCAATGAAGAAGGGAGAGGATCTGGATGTAGTACTAGTGAGCCCTAAAAATCAGCCCAAAGAGGGGATGCAGGAAGTAGCAACAAAACAGAACAATCCGTAAAATAAAAATGTTTTTTTTTAAAAGGCTATGACAATTGAAAACTAGCAGAGGCAATGCTTTGGCAAAATCCTCATTGAAATTCTTGAGAGATTCAAATTTCAAAAATTCCATCTTGGAAGCTACAGATGAAATGGTGCATAAGGACAATCAATATGCAATTTTTGAAAAAGATCCAAAGCAGATCCCCCCTAAACAATCTATGCCAATGGCTCAGGCTGTCCAAGATTAATATTGTGATGCAGGGGACTCTTTGTCTGAAGTAATGAAAAAAAGGGGATTCCTGTGATTTCAATTCCCAACTGTCAACCCTAAAAACTGGGCTGGATGATATTTTTGAAATCTTCACCACCACTGATCAGAATCCAAATACTGTAAATGCGAGTGACAAGAATAGACCAGTAGTGTATTCGGTTAACTCAGGTCTGGGACATGGCGAACGTCTTGAAAAAGACGACCCTATGGAAGTTGTTCCAACCTCTGTTAGATGTCTTTCATCAGAGGTTCCCTTTACTGAACCTTTTGTGCTCAAAAACAAAGGGTTAGCGACTTTAGATGAAAGTCAATCTACTATAACCGGAAACATTACTGTCAGTGAGGAGGAAATAGCTAATATAGTCAATAAAATTCTGAACGATAAATTGATCCATGATGATAATGGATGACTACCTCTGCCTGAGGCACAAATCCCAGTTTTGTAGAACAAAAAGCACCTGAACGGATAGCTAATGCAAATTTGGATTATGATCTAAGGAAACCGGCACCACCCGAGCTACCCAGCCTTATATTAACAACTCTGTTTGAGGATGCTAACAAGATAAGCCTAAACCATCCATATGTCCTCTCATTGTTTGCAGCCATTCCGGAACTCTCATTGATTTCATCGGCCGACATAACTTTGGTGGATTTCATACATAAGAAGAGGCTTGATTTTGTGCGGCTAGTGATTCCCTCTCCTTTGGTAAGAAGTCTACTGCTAAAGGAGGTAGAATCACTTCAATGTAGAGGTTTCGATGTTTTCCAATATAATCCGCCGTCACAAGGGTTCAATGAAAAGGGACCATCAAGAAATGTCAGTGAAGGTAGAGATTTAGGAGTTGTTGGCAACATCCCTAACAATACAAAAAATGACGATGGGGACAAGCAAGACTGGAGATGGCTTGCACTTTCCCTAAGGGAGTCCATCAACTCCCTGAGGGAATTGCGGAAACCTCTCTAGCAAAGCTGGAAGGATAAGGGTGGCATATTAGAACTCAAGAGGTCATATTAATTTGATATGCAATACAGAAGTGACAGATGTATTGAAATCGTACGATTTGATACTCCTGCAGGAAACTTGGGCTACCTGTGGTTTTCTTTGGGAAGGTTTTGAAATAACACAACTAAATGCTACTAAGGGTACCAAAGGTCGACCAATGGGTGGTCTGCTAATAGCATGTAAACAAACCCTTCAGGCCACCAAAATTGGAGAATGGTCAAGCACAAATTCATTATTGTCTGTAATCTATGAGCTTGAATTTGTGGATGAACATGGGCAATTATGCATTATCAATGTTTACTGGAACCCTTTGAAATATACTGACCTACAATTAGAACAAGAAATTAACAATCTGACAAAGAGAATTGATGCATGGCGTGGAGTGAATGCGAATGGACTAATACTTATTGCGGGTGATCTGAATGCAGACTGCAATATCGAACAAATGGAGGAGAGTGTTCTAATGACTAATGCCCACTCAAAGACAAATAAGATAGGTAATCCCAAACTCAGAGGAGGGTTGTGGCTAAACTTCATCGAAATTATGGGATTGGTAATGCTTGAGAATAAATATCATACTTGGAATGGGAGGGGCGGCAGTTCTATTTTGGACTATATCTTTGTTTCTGTAGGTCTTGATAAATGTACTTCAAATCTGGTAGTAAACGAGATGCCTACTAGTGATCATAGTCTGCTTCATGTCGATTTATTTAACATAAACGATGTAACTGAAACATCTTATTATACAGAAGGACTGCAGGTGAATGTCGGGGGCAACAGAATTAGATGGACCTCTCATAAAATAATAAGATTTACATTGGTAATATTACAGGAATTTGATGAAATGTCCCTTGAGCACCGTAAGCAGGAATTCTCAGTGAATAATTTTACAAGGCATCGAAACGACATCATAGCTAAATCCGGAGTTTGTGATAGAAAAGCTGCCAAAAGGGGTCTCAAGCATGAACACTGTTTCAACATTGGGGTACAAAATCAAAAGTGGATAATGAGGAGAGGAATTTGGTCAATAGTGAAAAAAGGGAAGGTGGGCTCCCCCAATTTTGAACAGATAAAAAAAATCAAACAACATTACAAAAATGGGTAATAAATCATAGGGGGATTCAAGCCCAAATTGATGGCGAAAAAATGCTACATGCATTGAGAGATAACAACTCATCTAACTTTTGGCATATCATAAACTCCATGGAACTTCCTCAAAAAGGTGTGCTATTCACTCAGATTAGCGAAAAAAGATGGAAAGAACATTTTACCAAGATGTATATATGTAACTCAACAACTTTCTTGGTAGATAACAGCAAAAGTGGTAAATGGTCTTTGGATATCTCTATATTAAATATATCTCGACTTATCGGAAAATCAAAAAATTCAGTGGCTCCCGGCCCAAACAATCTCTCAAACAAGACTTTAAAGACCAATATTGAACTTTGGGCCAAAACTTTGCACATACTATACAAAAATATCTTAGAAACTAAGAATATACCCAAGTCTTGGAGATTGGCATTATTACTATTCAAAAAGGGCTCCAGACTATCTCCAGAAAGTTATAGACCAATAGCCATCTCTGACCCTGAATCTAAGATATCTGCATCAATAGTGCTTGAAGAAGTGCAAGAATGGATCAAACATAACAACATACTTGATCCGAAGCAAATTGGCTTTAGAAAAAATACTGGTACCGACTGTGGGGGACTTATCTTGAGAAGTCTCCAATCTAAGGCTTTACTGAAAGATGGGAACCCCATTTATGTTGCTTCTATGGACTTGAGTAAAGCTTTCGATCTTGTTGACCGTCCTACTCTATGGTGTCTATTAAGGGATCTGAACATGCCTAAACATCTGTTAGCGATCATTATTGAACTTTACTCCGAAACCAAAATAAAAGTAAGATTAAATTCTGAAGGACTTCTAGCATCAGAGATTGATACACCTAACAGTCTTAGACAAGGTTGCATGTTAGCACCTACTTTATTCAACCTATATGTGTGCAGAGCAAACAAAGTACTAATGCAAAAAGGGCTGGTTGCACCAAAACTCGGTAACTATTGCTTTGAATGGTTGGCATATGCAGACGATTTTTTGCTGTTAGACTGCACGAAAATCAGACTGCAAAGAATGATTAACGCATTTGTGACAGAATTACCTCTAAAAATTAATGCTTCTAAAACAACTATTGTATGTCTGGGCAAATATAAGAAAAACCACCTTGCATACACATGGTGTTGTGAGGACAAACGCATCAAATTCCAAAGCGGATTTAAATATTTGGGTAATACCATTATTGGCTCTGGTTCTTTAACATAAAAAGTCAATTGAGAATGAAGGCGGAAATGATGCTCCGACAAATGCGTAAACTGGAGACTAAATACTGTACATTTTCATTAGCTCCTCTTGGGAATTTCTATATTATGAAAGCCATTCCAAGACTACTCTATGGTATGGAGTTCTATGGATTAGACTGTACGGTCTTTGTAAAAACTCTAGAAAGCTCAATATGGAGAGGTATCTTGTTCTTCTTACCTAAATGGAAATCATCAGATATGAATTAGGTCTTCAATCTTTGAAATCGGTTATCTTGTGGAAAAAAACTTTATTATGGAGGAAATGTTTAAACACAGTAGAAGACCTCTATACAGTTTTCGGAAAGGACCAGACAAATGTTTTTCGTAACCAAATGAAGGGTAATATTGAAGAGCTTCTATCTAACTCAGGTGTTTCTAGCAAACTGTTATGGACTAATCCGCTGAAAGTGAAAAAGATCTTGAATAGTGAGGATTGGCAACAAACCACTAGAGCAGTAATGCAGTCCAAAATCTACAATCAGACATACTCTTTCTGGAAATGTTTTCCTATAATGGAGGTTTACTTAGATAAATACCCCTGCAGAAACTTACGAAACGAGTTTATGAGATTTAGGACAAATGTGGTAAGGACAAACTTTATTTTAAAGATCTGGAATCTGTCGACTGATTCATGGAAGTAGTGTAGATTTTGTTAGAGTGCAGGAACCGAAGAGACTCTGGAGCACATTCTACTCTTGTGTCCTGTGCTTGTTAGTCAGCAAATTCTATATTTTGGTCAATTTGTAGAATTGCATTGTGTGAAGAGAGACTTATTGTGGTATCAGATGAGACACGGCAACTCAACTGTTTTGAAGATACGTGTTACTGCTTTCTTGAAAAATTTCTGTGATCTATGTTAATGTTTGGAATGGAAACACTCAGAGATTTTGTTGAATTCTCATGTTATTGTGTGTTAACACTGCGCTAAGTAGTTTTATCTTTGATGCATGCTTCTTCATCTGTGTAGAAGGTACTTGTTATGCTACTTCCGGATGGCAATTGTAGCGTCGTACTCATCAGTTCTTCAGCTGAATGAACTCTTCCAAAGAAAATGATTAATAAACTATCTATAGGGAATCGGCTGCATAAAGAACCAAACAAGAACATTTCTGATTCATTTAATTTAAACATTTAAGAAAAAGAAATTATTTTTTAGTGATTTTTTTGAACAATAACTTCATACAATTTAATTCTTTACACCATATTTTGAGCCATGTGACTATGAGTTCGAGAAGTTAAGAATTCAGAGAAGATATATTAAAAGATTAAGAAAAATACTTAGCTAATAATAATAAAGCCTATCAGCAATCAAGCATAGGCTGCAGGTATTTACATTTTTGATAGAATATATATACATAGAAGTGGTTGTTAAAATACAGTATAGAGTAATATTAATAGTGTATCATTGTGTTTAGATTTTCACAGACACTGATGAATCATCTATCCAGTAATCCAGTTCCTGATGGTTAACCAGTTGTCGAGTGATCAACATTGAAAACCAGTGAAGATCTGCTTTTGTTTTGTTCTCCATTCCCCTTTCCCCTTGGGTTTGCCAGTTTGGTAATTATATCTTTTGAGCGATTGTTGAGCAGGCATTCTTAGGGGGTCTGGTGGGCCAGCATCACTCCAGCAGGAAGATTCAAGACTAGACTTTGACAGTCAACTGGTTCAATTCAACTTATTTACCGCACAGTGTTTGGTTTTTTTTTTATCGATACGTAACGGACATATTTCGTTTTAATACTTCTTTTAATGTCTTAAATGTTCTCCAGCATGGGGTCTGGCATGGATTCACATGCTCATGAATATTCCCCGTCGTCAGGCTGGGAATCCTCGGTAAAGAAAAAACCAGTATCAGTTTCGTTTCTGATCTGTCTTTCGTAGTAGTAACCAATCACTGGTCTCTGCGTCATACTGACCACAGCCAATGACTGCCCTCTACCTAAGCACCGCCTCTGGCAGCCATCTTCAGATTTTTACCGCACGTTCATGTGTTGGGATCCCAGTGCTATTGCTCTCGAGCGTTAGTGCTATTTTTTTTTCAGGTTTTTTGCTCAAAAACTTCATTTTTTCGGTCAAAAGAGCCTCAAGCTCCACCGACTCTCCATCCGATCAACGGGGACCCGTGTCGGATTCGTCTGCGCCCCTCAAGGGTGAAGACTTCGTCGAGCTACGCTTTTGGAGGACTCCAGAAGCTTCTCAGGCCCGGACATGGCCCAGGAGAAGGGAAGCTCGACGCCCGGAAAGCTGTTCAGGGTCTGCCCTGGATGCCAGCTGCAGAACGTCTTTAAGGAGGACGAACACTCCTTTTGTCTCTACTGCTTACGTGAGGACAAGACGCACGTGGAGAAGGACTGTGCGTTTTGCGGCAATATGTCGGAGCGGACCATGAAGGACCGCCATCAACGTCTCGCCAACTGGCTGGAAGGGAAGAGCCCGTCAGGCGAGAAGAAGAGGAAGAAATCCGAGCGGTCTTCTAAGACCTTTGAGGACGCCCCGGCGACGGGGGTCCAACACAAGGCCAAGCACCACGAGTCCGGCACCGGGAGCGCCGAACGGTCGGGCTCTACGGGCACCAGGCAGGGCGCACCCTCCCCGGCACCTTCAGCCACGAGCCAACGCTCTGGGTCGGGTAAGAGGAAGGGCGAGCACCCGGCAAAGCTCCTGGAGAGGCCCCGGTCGAGCTCGAAGGCCCCATCGGAGGGGGAGCGAGGCAGTGTCCCCCCCCTCAAGGATAAGGCGGTGAGCGCTCCTAAGGTGGTGAAGGCCTTAATCCATCCGGCCAAGCCCTCTATCGATACTGTCGCGGCGACCCTGGCTCCGCCTGTGGAGGCTACACCAGTGGTGGCGACCTCGGGGCTCAGAGTCTCCCTGCCACCTCGGAGGGAGTCCTCTTTTGTGCCCATCGATAGGACCCCCGTGAAATCCCCGGCGGGGAAGAAAAAGGGGGGGCAGGGCGTCGTCGTAGATTCGGCTTCAACCTCGGAGGAAGAGCTGATCGAGGCCTTAAGCCACCGGCCCGTCGGATTCCCCTCTGCCAGCGCCGCAAGACAACTCGGCGGCCATTTTGTTGGCTATACAGTCCTTATGCTCAGAGATAAGGACGAGACTGCCGTTGCCGATGGAGGAACCTCTCCCGTCGGGGGATCCTGAGCCGGGACCTTCTGGTGTTCCCCTGCCCAAGAAAAGAAGGATTCACCCTCCACCTCCTTTTCAGCCGTCGCGCACCGTCCAGCCCTCCTCCCCGTCCACCCGAGGGGATGATACGGGGACTGACACGGCAGCGACGGGTACGGACGACGAGGTATACGACGAGGATCTACCGTCGTTACCTCCCACCAGGGCTTCTCCGCCCGACGAGATTGGTTCGTTCCACTCCATGATCGCCAGGGCATCCGAGCTTTTCCAAATCTGCCCTGAGGAGAAGAAAAAGGAAGGATTCCTTTATCAACGGCGCGAGGCCAAGAGGAAGACGGTCCTCGCCGTGCCTCTACTGGACGACATTTGGGATGAGGGCCTCGCCCTCCTCAAGAACCCTTCCACTACACGAGAAGAAGTACCGGGTCCCGGACGCGGCCCCCCTGTGCCTCTGGGCGCAGCCTACCCCGGACTCCATCGTCTCTGCGGCGGCCAGGAAGAAAGCGGGGGGGGGTGCGGCCTCCACATCGACTTCCCCACCGGACGGCGAGGGAAAGAAATTGGACTCTATGGGACGCAGGGTCATCTCGTCTGCAGCGACGACGATTAAAGCGGCCAACGCCTTGGCTATCGTGGCCCGCTACGACAGGGAGCTATGGTACAAACTGGCTCCCCTGCTGGACTTCCTACCGGACGACAAGAGGGCGGATGCCCTGGAGATCCTACAGGAAGGTGAGGTGGCGTCGGACCACGCCATCACTATTGCGACGGACATCGCCGACACTGGGTTTCGCCAGTTGGGCAACGGCGTGTGCCTTAGGCGGCGTGGATGGCTCAAGGCTACGGACTTCCGTCAAGACGTACAGACCAGAGTCCTGGACATGCCGTTCGATGGGAACAACCTGTTTGGGAAAACAGTGGACGATTCCCTTCAGGCCATTAAAGCGGACACTGAGACGGCCCGGGCCCTTGGGGTTCTGCAGCAACGACGGACGCCCTTTCGGAGCAGCGGAGGCAAGGGCGCCTCCAAAGGTTCCGGCGGCGGTTTCTCCACCTACCGTCAAGCGGCCCGCTCGTCGTCTCAGGAGGCCTACAGAGGACGAGGCAAGTCTGGCGGACCCCGCCGTCGTCGCCAAGGAGGTCAAGGCGGCAAAGCCTCGTCGAAACAGGATTGAACCGACCGTGGGGTCGGGCCCCCACCGATGCACCCCGGTGGGAGGCCGGCTGGCGAGCTTCGTCAGCGTGTGGGAGTCCATCTCCACCGACCGTTGGACGCCTTAGCCCGGGGCCACGCGCTCGAGTTTCAAAGAAGGTGCCCGCGCGTCCCCCCCGTGGCCAGGAAAGAGCTTCACGTCCCTCAGCTTCTCCTGGAGGTAAGGGCGATGCTCAGGAAGGGCGCCGTCGAACTCGTCCCAAAGAGGCTTCGGGGCTCCGGAGTTTACTCGAGATACTTCCTCGTGAAGAAGAAGACGGGAGGATGGCGCCCCATCCTAGACCTGCGACGTCTGAATAAATTCATCAAGGCGCAGAAGTTCCGGATGGTCACCCTCCAGCACGTCCTGGGTCAGCTGGAGGAAGGAGACTTCCTGTCGTCGTTGGATTTGGAGGATGCCTACTTCCATATTCCCATCCTAAAGGGGCACCGAAAATTCCTCAGGTTTGTGGTCCAAGGGCGTCACTACCAGTTCAAAGCCCTCCCCTTCGGACTATGGTCGGCACCCAGGGTATTCACCAAGTGCCTTGCACCGGTGGCGGCGCAGCTGCGCCGCGAGGGGATCCACGTCTACCCCTACCTACCTGGACGACTGGCTCATCCGAGCCAAGACGAGGGAGCTCGCCGTGGAGCACACGGCAAGGACCGTCCAACTTCTCACGGACCTGGGATTCTCCGTGAACTACGCCAAGTCCCACCTGGTACCCGCGCAAAACGCACTGTTTCTGGGAGCGAAGCTCGACACAGTGTCCCTTCTGGCCTCCCTGTCGGAGGAAAGGACCAGGTCCATCCTGGGCAAGGTACAGCGGATGTTGGCTTCCGACGCGGCCAAGGTGAGGTCCATCAAGTCCCTCCTCGGAATGATGTCTTCTTGCATCTACCTCATTCCCATGTGCAGGCTCCGGATGCGCCCGTTGCAGGAGTTCCTGGACGCGCGCTGGATCCAAACGACGGGCGGCTTCGAGGAGAGGATCACACTCGACGAGAGTTTCCGCCGAGCGGTCCGGTGGTGGGGCACCCGCGCGCATCTGACGGCGGGCATGGACTTCCAGACCCCAGACCACCAGGAGACAGTGACCACGGATGCCTCCCTGGAAGGGTGGGGAGCGCACACCGAAAATCTGCATGCGAGAGGCCTTTGGCTCCCGACGGAGAAGTCCCTCCATATCAACGTCCTGGAGCTCCGTGCAGTGTTCTGGGCCCTCAGGTCCTTCCTTCCGTCCCTCAAGGGCAAGGTGGTGAGGATCTTCACCGACAACACCACCACCATGTTTTACATCAGGAAACAGGGCGGAACCAGGTCCCCAGCACTGTCCAAGGAGGCGCAGGACCTGTGGCATTGGGCCGTCGCCCAAAGGATGTTTCTGGTGCCGTTTCATCTGGCAGGGATAAAAAACACCATCGCCGACTCACTCAGCAGGGAGCTGCGCTCGTGCCACGAGTGGGAACTACGGCAGGATCTAGTGGATCGCCTCTTCCGACAGTGGGGCACACCCCAGATCGACCTGTTCGCGACGGCGACGAACTCCAAGTGCCGGAGGTTCGCCAGCAGGTTTCCCCAGGCGAGGAGCATGGGCGATGCTTTCTCGTTCCCCTGGGAGGGCCTGTTCCTCTACGCGTTCCCTCCTTTGCCACTGCTAATCCGGCTCGTCAATCAGCTCAAGAGGTCACGGTGCAGGATGATCCTCGTCGCACCTGCGTGGCCGAGGCAGATATGGTTCCCGGACCTTCTGGACTTGTCAGCGTCCCCGCCAATCAAGCTGCCGGTGGACGCGGATCTACTCTCCAGGGAAGGAGGCGCCATCCTCCACCACGACCCGAAATCGCTGAACTTGCAGGCCTGGCTCCTGCAGCGCTAGAGTTTGGAGGATCCGACATACCGGCCGACTGCAGAGAGGTTCTTGCAAAGGCCAGGGCGTCCTGGACACAAATGGAAGAGGTTCTCTGTCTGGTGCCACGCACAGAAGATTAACCCTCTACGGATTACGGCTCCTCAGGTACTGCCGTACCTGCTGACGCTGGCCAAAGCTGGTCTGGCACACGCGTCCATCAAGATTCATCTTGCTGCGATCTCCCGATACACCAGAACCACGGGGCGGACGTCCTTGTGGTCTCATCGTCTGGTGAAAGAGTTCATGAAGGGACTGTTCAGATCGTTCCCGCCGGTGAAGGCTCCGGCCCCGGCGTGGGAGCTCAACGTGGTGCTGACCAAGCTCATGGGACCTCCGTTCGAGCCTCTGCACTCGGCCCCGTTGAAGTTTCTGTCGTGGAAAACAGCGTTTCTTGTGGCCATCACCTCCGCACGACGGGTGGGAGAGATCCAGGCCCTTTCCTGCAAGGCCCCGTACTTGACTTTTCACGACACGAGGGTAGTGCTCAGGACGCATCCCTCCTTCATGCCCAAGGTGCCGTCGGACTTCCATCTCAACGAACCCTTGGTGTTGCCTGTGTTCTTCCCGTCGCCTTCGTCGCCGGCTGAGATGACTTTGCACTCGCTGGATGTGGCTAGAGCGCTGAAGTTCTACGTGGACCGCACAAAGTGTTTTCGGAAGACGTCACAACTCTTTGTGAACTTTGGACCTGTCAATCAGGGGAAGGCTCTCTCGAAGGCTTCCATTTCCAGATGGCTCTCCGGCTGTATCATGTACTGCCATCGGTTGGCAAACCGACCGCTGCCTGGCCGTCCGAGAGCCCATTCCACCATAGCGATCGCAGCTACCACGGCGTTCCTTTCTGGTGTGCCCCTGCTGGACATATGTAGGGCTGCTGCGTGGAGGTCGACGCACACCTTCACGAAATTCTACTGCGTCGATCGGGATTCCAGGGAGGAGTCCAGGGTCGGCCAAGCAGTGCTGCGCAACCTGTTCGCCTAAGGTGAGCCTGGTGAGGAGGTAAGATGCTTAATGTTGAGTTTGATGTGATGCTTAATGTTGAGCCTTTGCCACCTCCAGGTGGTTGTGCATGTGTGTACTGCTATGTATTCTTTATTCATGAGCATGTGAATCCATGCCAGACCCCATGCTGGAGAAGGAACAAGTTACTTACCTGTAACTGTTGTTCTCCAGCATGGGTCTGGCATGGATTCACATGCGAACCCTCCCGCCTACCCCTCTGCGGCTCTTCACTTGGTCATACTGCCACTTCACGTGCTTCCAAATCTGAAGATGGCTGCCAGAGGCGGTGCTTAGGTAGAGGGCAGTCATTGGCTGTGGTCAGTATGACGCAGAGACCAGTGATTGGTTACTACTACGAAAGACAGATCAGAAACGAAACTGATACTGGTTTTTTCTTTACCGAGGATTCCCAGCCTGACGACGGGGAATATTCATGAGCATGTGAATCCATGCCAGACCCATGCTGGAGAACAACAGTTACAGGTAAGTAACTTGTTCCTTCTTTTGGTATATGTAACATACGTTTGTAACTATTATGCTATGTTCTGTTTTAATATTTCTGTACTATTTGAAATTAATTGTTTGTTTGATTGAGTATTTTTGTAAAGGTGTAAACAAACCAAAACAAATAAAGATTTAAAAAAAGAAAATCATTGAAAAGTTATTAAAGAACCAAAGTCTGGGGAGTGGGTCTGAAATACCTGACTCTCTAGCAAATGTGGAAAGTATTGAGGATGATAATATATCTGTTAATGATGAGTTGGAAGAGGTAGATGTGTCTCTTAATGTAGGCTTCACTGCCCCCTTGCCTGCTCAGCAACCTCAACCCTTGTCCACTGGGACCCCCACAGGTCCTACACTCAGTCCTGAATTATTTGCTCTACAGAAAATGAGGCTTGAACTGGAATTCAAACGTTTAAATGCTCAAACTGAACACAAACACCAAGAACTTAAGCTCAGAGAAATGGAGTTGAATCATGAACTAGAAATGAAAAGATGGTCTCTTGAAAAAGCTTCTCTCCCAGAGTCTTTTAGGTCTTCCAGTCCTAAGAGAACCTATATGCCTAAAGAAATTGTGGGTATGTATGAGGTTAAGCTTGGTATTTTGGATTGATTGGCAATGTTTGAATATAACCATGGTATTCAAGGTCTTACAGGGAATCATTTCTTCCCTGGCTCTTCTCTAGACTACCCACTGTTGCATCTGATGTTGTAATGGAGTTGGGGGAAGTGGATAGAATGGATTATGAGTGTGTGTGAAGCTAGCTTTAATTGCTATATTTGGGAAGAAGACCCCTTCCCAGTACCTTAAGAGGTTTAGGACCCTCAAAAAGCATGATGGTACCCCTTAGTCTACCTGGGTATGTGAGTGTTTGAAAAACTTAGATTGTTGGATTAAGGGTTACAGAGTAAACATTTATGAAGGAATGCAAAATCTTGTTATGTTGGAGTCTATTGTTGATGTCTGCTCTCCTGAGCTTAGACAGCACTTGGCTGATTCTAAGGAGATAGATCCAAAGAAGCTAGCTAAGGCTGCTGACTTTTGGGTTGCCAACAGGGCTACTCACAAGGATTCTGGGGCTACTCGGAAAAAGGATGAGGGGAAACAGCCAAAGGAAGATAACAAAGAGAATTCTAATACCTCCAATCCAAAAGAGGGCCACAAACAGCAACATAAGGGTAAACAACAAGGGAAACCGAATCAGGCTAGTACACCACATGGACCCAAACCCGATGGAGGTCAGAACAAACCCCCATTCATCAAGACATTTGGGAAATGTTATGTTTGTGGGTCAACTGACCACCATGTGAAAGGGGATCCCAGATGTAAGGGTAAACCTTCAGGGGTCCACACTGCCTCCTTAGCCTTCCCCCCAGAGGAAGAAGTACCTATGGCAAGTGGAAACTTTCACTTACTGGCTGATGAACCCATGAGAGTCTCAGCTAGTGTTTCTTTAGTGTCCCTGGGCTTGTGGGAACAACAGAATTTAGATGTCTATAATTCCATCCCAGATAATACTAAAGAGTATTATAAAGATAGTGTTCTTGTGAATGGTCAGGAAACCCCTGCCATCAGAGACACTGGAGCCAGCATAACTGTGGTGGATGAATCATTTTTCAAGGTGGAGGATGTTGCTAAGGCACCCAAACGCCTCACCAAGTTAGCTGGAGGCCCTGTGCAAATGCTTCCCCAGTTACCAGCTCTCATCCAGTGTAATGATATGACTGTCACAATACCTGTTAGTGTGCAGAGTGAAGTACATGGGATAGTCCTGTTGGGTAATGACCTGAAAACTCTTCGAGTTGTGTCAAGCACCCCCAGGCCTCCCAGTAAAAGGAAACAGGAGCTCACTAGGTCTGCAAGGGAGAGAACCTTGAGAGGCTCTCCAGAGGAGTTGATAGAGGAAGCTATCACTCCCACTCAACAAGAGTTGCTCACTGCTATTTCTAAGAATACAGAGGCAAAGGGGAAACCCAAGACCTCCAGGAAAAAGTCAGACAGCACCCCTGTGCTACCAACAAGGACATCCACAAGATTATCCAAAGTCACACCTGTGACTCCTACATTTGCTGAGGCAGAGTGTGAGGTGCAACCTTGTGTGGTTGAGCCAGTATCTGAAGAATCAGATCTGCAGGAAGATACTGTCTTAGTTGGAGATCTTGACCCTGTTGACTATCCTGAGCTGTAGTCTTTACTGGCAGAAGGTGGACCCAACAAGGCAGACTTCAGCAAAGGACAGAGAAAGTGTCCTAATCTTGAAGGTCTTCGACAACAGGCTGCTAACCAACTTGATGGGCAAGAAATTGGGAAGCACAGGTTGAGCTGGGAAGATGGAGTTCCTACAGTTAGCCCATGAGATACCTTTGGCTGGTCACTTGCGTTTCAAGAAGACCAATGAAAGGCTCTCTCTCTACTTCTACTGGTCTAAGGTGGGTTCAGAAGATGATAAATTCTGTAGGAGCTGTCACACTTGCCAAACCTCTGGCAAAAGTGGAGCCAGGAATGTGGCACCCCTGGTGCCTCTTCCCGTGGTGGGAGTTCCTTTTGAGAGGGTGTGCATTGACCTCTCCAAGTGGTAGGATTTCCTTTTGAGAGGGCGGGCATTGACATTGTCGGTCCCCTTTACCCTCCCACATCTTCAGGGAACAGGTTTATCCTGGTTGTAGTAGACCATGCTACAAGATACCCAGAAGCTATACCTATGAGAACTGTTACGGCTCAGGCTGTGGCTAAGGCTCTACTTGGTATTTTTACCAGAGTAGGGTTTCCTAAGGAAGTGATATCCGACAGGGGATCCAATTTTATGTCCCGCTACATGCAAGCCAAGTTCTCTACAGCCTACCATCCACAGACAAATGGACTGGTAGAGGGGTTTAATCGTACTATGAAGAGCATGATAGGTGCTTTAGAAGAACCCCTTAAAAGAAAGTGGAACCTTCTACTACCATGCCTTCTCTTTGCATATAGAGAAGTCCTTCAGGAGGGATTTGGTTACAGTCCCTTTGAACTTCTCTATGGCCATCCATTCAGAGGTACATTGGCCCTGATTAAGGAGGGGTTGGAGAGTGCTCCTTCCTCCAAGCCAGTCAGAGTGACTGACTATGTGATAGGACTCCGGAAGGAGAATGTCATACATGATGGCAGAAGCAAGTGATAACTTGAAAGCAGGTCAGGCTCTGGTCAAACATTGGCATGACCACAAGGCCAGCATGGTTGAGTTTACTCAAGACCAGCTTGTACTAGATATGGTGCCAGCAAAGCAGAGGGCCTTGCAGGACAAATGGATGGGACCCTTCAAGGTTGTGGGCAAACTTGGAGAGGTGAACTATTTGGTGGACTTAGGCAGACCTAAGGAGGCTGCCAGAGTCTTTCACATCAGCGGTTTAAAGGCTTATGCCTCGAGACCAGAAGTAGGAGCTTTGCTTCTAGCTTCAGCTCAAGAGGAAGAGGAGAGTGAACCTCTACCTGACTTCCTGATAGGCCAACCTTTAGATGAAAAAATAGGAGTTAATCTCTCTTCTCAGTTGACTTCTGAACAATAGGAGGAGTGCAAAGTTCTGTTAAATCACTTTGCCTCCCTGTTTTCACTATCACCAGACTTAACCCCTTGGGGCCAGCATGATATTCTCACTGGTGACTGTTTACCTGTAAAAAGCAGAGGTTACAGAATGTCAGAACATGTGAGATCCCACATCAAAAGAGAGGTCAACAAGATGCTTGACCTCAGGGTTATAGAGCCATCTATAAATCCATGGTCTAGTCCAGTTGTTCTAGTACCAAAGGCAGGATCCAAGGAGTTGAGATTCTGTCTTGACTATTACAGCTTTAAATGCAGTCACTAAGACTGATGCCCATCCTTTGCCAAGGACAGATGAACTGGTGGATAGGCTTGGTTCAGCCAAGTACCTCAGTACATTTGATCTAACCTCAGGCTATTGGCAAATAGCACTGCAGACCATGCCAAGGAGAAAACTCCATTCTCCACCCCAGGAGGCCTCTATCAATTTCAGGTTATGCCTTTTGGACTAAAGAATGCACCTGCTACATTTCAAAGGATGGTTAATCAAGTTCTAAATGGGATGGAGGATTTCTGCATCGCATACTTGGATGACATTGCAGTGTTCAGCCCTACATGGAAAGAACATATTGATCACCTGTGATATGTTTTGCAGGCTCTTGAGCAGGCCCATCTGACCATAAAGGCAAGCAAATGTCAAATTGGTCAGAGTAAAGTGGTCTACCTTGGTCATGTGGTAGGAGGAGGTGAGATAAGGCCATTGCCCAGCAAAGTAAAAGCTGTGTAAAACTGGGCCACCCCTACTACTCAAACCCAAGTGAGATATTACCTAGGTCTCACTGGGTACTACAGGAATTTCATAGAGAACTATGGGTCCGTAGCTTCTCCCTTGAATGTGATCTCCTCTCCAAAATTCCATAAAAAGGTTAAATGGAATGCGGAGTACACTCAAGCCTTTGAAAACCTGAAGAAAGCCCTTTGTCAAGCTCCAGTCCTAAGAGCTCCTGATTATCACCAACCCTTCATTGTGCAGACAGATGTCTCCAATATAGGTATAGGTGCAGTCCTTAGTCAACTGGATGAGACAGGTAGGGAGCACCCCATCTGCTTCATCAGTAGGAAACTGAAGGAACCAGAAACAAAGCGGGCAACCATAGAGC
The DNA here is from genome assembly GCF_040938575.1 of Ambystoma mexicanum. Lineage (NCBI taxonomy): Eukaryota > Metazoa > Chordata > Amphibia > Caudata > Ambystomatidae > Ambystoma > Ambystoma mexicanum. The sequence continues at coordinate 315,717,827 of NC_090929.1, forward strand.
GTGAATGTTTTGCCATTGTGTGGGCTCTGAAGAGGTTTAGAACATACTTGTATGGATCTACCTTTGTGATTCCGACAGACCACCAACCCTTGAGATGGTTAATGCAAATGAAAAGGGAGAACCCAAAACTTCTAAGATGGTCAATCTGCCTGCAAGGGTTTGATTTCACCATTGAGCACAGAGCAGGATGTCACCACCAAAATGCTGATGGTCTCTCTAGGATGTTTTTAACCGACTAGAGGTAGAGATTCATCCAGGAGTGGATTAAATCCTCCTGTCCCTTAGTTTTGGGGGGGGGGGCGAGTGTTAGGGAGAATTCTCATAAATGGCTGATTTCCCTTACCTAATGAGTCCCTCAGCAGCTTTGCTGGATTTCTAGGGTTTATTTCTTTCACCTGGTAAGAGCGTGAGCCTTTTTCCTACTCTTACATGTGTTTTGCTGTGTGTGTTTTTACCATTTGTGTGTTCTTGGGCTCTGGAGCCTCACCTACTCCATGAGCATCATTTTTATGTGTGTTAGACAGCACCTTCAGTGCAGTGACACAGGGTTGTCTTTTAGGCTTACCACTGACTCCATTTTTCTGGGACTGACTACTGTCTCCCAGAAACATGTAAAGTTGCCATTAACTTTATGTAGTCTCTTTAAACCATAGACCCAGTACACCCCATCTTACAAGAAGTTTTGGAAAGGGTTAATGTTTATCCCTTTTTGTCTGTTTCTCTTGGAGCACTCTTTCACTCCCTTTTCATCAAGACTTGGCTGGTGGCAGTGGTAACTACCCTATTTTTCGTACCGTGGTTTTCTTATATAACCATGGTATTGTTTTAGGCTATTATATTAGCCTCGAACATAAACCCGCTTGACCATATATATTTTATTTTGGCTCCGGCTGGGTTTAGTCGCCAATCCTTTTTGTTAAAGTCTTTCTCGTGTTTTACTCTGCGCGCCAAACCAGGTAGGGTCCCTTTGTTCTCTGTCTTTTTGCAGGCTTCTGCACAGAAGCCCTCCTTAAGGCGCCTGAAAGACTGGGTAGGCAGGATGTGAGGGAGGGGTCTTAGGACCCCTACCATGGGTTCCCTTGGTAACCCAAGTCACACTCCTGTTTGATTGGCTAGGTGACTGTCCTTGCCAGGACAGCCACCCTGCTGTGTGATTGACAGCCAGGCTGTGTGTATTGGGGAAAACTGCATAAAAAGCAGGTCTCTGGGACTGGAAAGGCAGAGTCGCCACAAAAGAACCAACGAGGAGCTGATGGAAGAGGACCCCGACTACGACTGAACCGCCCGGTGAAGCCCTGCTGCAGGTTTGAATCTTCAGAATCCAACGACAGAGAAGATCCTCCAGGAAACTTCTTCCTTCTTCCCTCGAACTGGTGGGACCAACCAGTTCTCCCAAACTTCAACCCAGGACCCCTCCTCTGGTCGAATTCCCTGTATTGAGCTACAGTGGGCCGGATAGCCAGTAAGGTCGGACCCTGCTTGGGTTTTAAGGAGTGCACCTTTTGTTCGTTGCTTTGCTCTGCTGCTGGTTTCTTCGCTGGGTAGTGCAGGACCCTCCAGTCCTCCTACTTCTTATCAGTCCGACAGTCGCTTCAGGCATCGTGAGCCTGCAGGAACTACCAGGAACGTCCGCCTCAGCTACAGCTTCCTCTCCATTTTATGGTACTGTGCAAATCCGGTTGTTCGTTTCGTTCAACCGCGGTGAAAGTGTTTGAAATCTTTCTCCAAACCGAGGGCTTGTCATTCTCTTCTCTTTAAACTAATTTTTCTGCCAACCAACCTCCGGAATCCGTGGCACGAACTTTACCACAAACTACCCTGAACTGTGTGATCTAGAGCAAAACACTTTTGATCCATTGACTTTGGCCCTAAGCCTTTTCTACCTGATTCTATCACTGTAGTTCCTCTTGCTCATTTGTCCCGAGTACTTACCTGTTGGTGTGGTTCAATTTCTATTAACTTTGTTTTTCCCTCCCTTTTAAATTGCTGGAGTGCCATTTTGCTCCTACTTCATTTTGTAAGCTTAACTTGTCTTATTGGGAGTGGTGTGGTGGATTAAGAGTGTGATTTTTAAACTGCTTATAATAGTGTAATGTTATACAACTGAAGAGTGAAATAAATGTATATCCTTTTACTTGAACACCTTGAGTCAGTGTTTGCCTGAATCATAGTAATTTCTGTCGTTTGTGTAACTATTTGATACTGCTCACTTACTCTTGAGATAAGTCTGGCTGCTCAGCCATAGCTACCACTTTAACTGTGTAGTACAGGCTTGTACCAAAGGAGAATTTGCACTGTCACTTGTAGTCTTAATTGTGTGTGGTGTTCCCAAAGGGTACTGCATATAATTATGCCTAACAATGGATGTGTAGAAATTCTACTTGAAAAATGGCGTTAATTGATGCACCATTGTTCAAACGTACACTCGTGAACAGAAAACCAACATTTCCACAAATGTGCGTATGGACCTTTATCAAAGGAGCAGAAACCCAAGAAGAAGTGGTTGGTGCCATGTTCCCCTCCACACAAAGCACTTGAGAAGTTCGGTGGCGTTGGCTCGACGGAGGCCCTCGGGGACAGCGTGTCGACGCAGGACGCAGACGCCGAAAATTTTCCAGAGCAGCGCAGCTGTGGTGATTGCCTGTCGTGGATGTGGAATACGTCATCGGAACATCCCATCGAAAGAACGTTACCAGGTAAGAAAGTAACTTGTTCTTCTAATTTCTGCAATACTGGAACCCCTATACACTTGCCTCCTCACCGGTCAGTATTAGACCACTGTTCAATACACGACCACTACACCCAGTGTCCACCCTCCCCCATATAGTGTACCTATACATCCCTGTCTCAGTCACCCCCCTCAATGTGATGATTTGTCTTAACATGAGAGGTATCATAACATTTTGACGGAATCAACAGCCGCTTCAATCATTTTGTACTCTCAATCTAAAACGTGTGCGTCTCCTTTTGCCAAAAGACCATTGCAATGTTTACCCCCCTTTGAACTTTTGTATATTTGTATCCTCAAAGAATAACTTTAGATGGAATTGTGAATGTTAGCATGTCCACACTCAGATAGAATTAAGAATGTTAGCATGTCCACTCTTAGATAGAATTGTGAATGTTAGCATGTCCACACTCAGATAGAATTATGAATGCTAGCATGTCCACTCTTAGATGGAATTGTGAATGTTAGCATGTCCACACTCAGATAGAATTATGAATGCTAGCATGTCCACTCTTAGATGGAATTGTGAATGTTAGCATGTCCACACTCAGATAGAATTATGAATGCTAGCATGTCCACTCGTAGATGGAATTGTGAATGTTAGCATGTCCACACTCAGATAGAATTAAGAATGTTAGCATGTCCACTCTTAAATGGAATTGTGAATACTGGCCTGCGTCACATCTAGATGGAATTGTGAATGTTAGCATGTCCACACTCAGATAGAATTATGAATGTTAGCATGTCCACTCTTAGATGGATTTGTGAATACTGGCCTGCGTCACATCTAGATCGAATTGTGAATGTTAGCATGTCCACTCTTGGATAGAATTGTGAATTTTAGCATGTCCACTCTTGGATAGGATTGTGAATGTTAGCATGTCCACACTCAGATAGAATTATGAATGTTAGCATGTCCACTCTTAGATGGATTTGTGAATACTGGCCTGCGTCGCGTCTAGATGGAATTGTGAATGTTAGCATATGAAAGTTGCACTTAGAAAGCGTGCCCTATAGCCTCTACGTGAATTTAGAAATGTGCCCAATAGCCTCTCTGGTAAATTGAATTTAGAAGTGTGCCCAAGACCCTCTGTGAAAGGTGCATTTAGAAGCGTGCCAATAACCTTGCTATGAATTTAGTAGAGCTCCCAATAACCCCCCTGTGAATTTTAGAAGTGTGCCTAATAGCCTCCCTGGTAAATTGAATTTAGAAGTGTTCCCAATAGCCTCTCCGGAAAATTGAATTTAGAAGTGTGCCCAAGACCCTCTGTGAAAGGTGCATTTAGAAGCGTGCCAATAACCTCGCTATGAATTTAGTAGAGCTCCCAATAACCCCCCTGTGAATTTTAGAAGTGTGCCTAATAGCCTCCCTGGTAAATTGAATTTAGAAGTGTTCCCAATAGCCTCTCTGGAAAATTGATTTTAATAGTGCGTCCAGTAGCCTCTCTCTGGAAAAATTGAATTTAGAAAGGTGCCCAATAGCCTGGTTGTGAAAGTTGCATTTAGAAGTGTACCCAATAGCCACGCTGTGAAAGCTGCATTTAGTAGTGTTCCCAATAGCATCTGTGAAAATTGATTATAGAAGTGTATCCAATAGACACTCTGGAAAGCTGCATGTAGAAATGTGCCCAATAGCATCTCTGGAAAATTGAATTTAGAAGTGTGCCCTGTAGAGACCCTGTGAAATTGCATCTAGAAATGTACCCAATAGCCCTCTGCCCAATAGCCTCTCCGGTAAATTGAAGTTAGAACTTAGAAGTGTGCCCAATAGCCTCTCTGTGGAAAATTGCATTTAGAAGTGTAGCTCATTGAAAGAGCATAACCCATCATATCACACCACCACGCTTACTCTCTCCTTTACATCACCACTCATCTAGAACACAGAGATACTATGACACCATTCGGTATAACTGTTCTCATACCAACATTCCGCCGCTTACTCCACATCATTCTATGTAAACACTGCTGGTTTCACACCCCCAGCCAGGCGTTTTCCTCAGGCCTAATGCAGCCACCTCCGTTCCGGATAAATCCAGCCAGAACAAACACATTCTCCTGATATTTCAACCACCACACCTACCGCTAAGAAGCAGCTATTACACGAGTACCAGACGAGCTGCACACATAGCCGGTGCTCACATGCACCTTTTGACTCTCCCTACTCTCTCTACTGACCTGAACTTCGGTTCCCAAGGGCGTTCAACCTACCAGCGCCTTCAGACCATACCAATGGTATATAAGGCGCTATACAAATGCAAAATAACATAACATAACATAACAGAAGATCATGTACGATAAAACACTTTCAAGAGACCTGAAGAGACTCACAGAATTCTGTCATACCGGAGATTTGGAGATGTTCCATAATATGTGCCCAAAGTACAGGCCAAAAGGTTGCATTTTGGAATGGGCGGTATGGAGGCCAGAGCAAGACTAGCTGTACTTGCGCACAACGAGAACGTTGGGAAGGGAACAAGCGAAAAACGGAAGGAACCTTCGGGATGCTTTGTTACCTCATGGCCTTTCCAAAACGAGGCAAACATTGGGTGGCCAAGCCAATATACCAGGAAATGCAATTTGAATTTGTGAAAGATCTGACATTGACTGTGTTGGCCATGCATACTCGTGGAATTGATCCTGATTTTGTTCCTAGGACACATACAATACCACAAAACATTGCAAAAGAGCCCTGTCCACCTAAAGCGGAACTTGTTGAAAGGTTGGCTTCCAGATTTAAATAATTTGTAGCTCGCTTCATAATCTGCTCACAATAACATTTTTGATATGTTCCTCAATGTTTGGACATTGTACAGAAACAATTGAATGCTATTACACTCACTATTTCAATGCTATAAAAAGTATTTGATTATGCAGATTTAATCGTTTGTATGATTTATTAATGGATATCTTTTACCTTCCCTTCATTTATATTAATGGTCCTTTATCGGGAAGACACATGTCTGTGGTTACTATTGGTACTATATTTCAGAAGAGAATTGCCCTAGCACATCGGTGCTGCACTGCCCATTTGGGTGGCAGAAATACTGATATGCAAATGGATATTTGCCATCAGTCAAAGGTACACTGAGGCTTGGTGTCTGTCAAACCATCTGCTAGACCGAAACCACATCCACACATGCAGTGCAACCCCATAACTTCCAGAACTTTTTGTTTTACTGGTGTATTATTTTTTCTTTGAGTGGGCACCTTTTTACACACTCACAGATTATTATAGTCTTTTGATGGGTGTGATTTTTTGTGCTCTCCATAGCTCTACATAGCTCTCCATAGAGTCCATATTGTCTTTTCAAATGTATCCTCTTTTGCAACTTTTTGGCAATACGTCCCTGTTGTGGCTAGGTTGCCCTAAGAGCACCACTTTTCCCTTTCGATGGCTAACCTTGACAGAACTACAGTTCGCAAAGGGTAGAAATTATCTTTTGATTCCATGTGGTGATAGTATCCCCTTTCTCATTTTATATAAATGTAACATATAAGTTACACGGACAAACTTACCATTAAAGGCAGGTGGGAGTAATTTGTTTGACATTTCAAAGGATGTGAAAGGCCCACCAAGACTTCACTAGAGGAATCAAACTGTCCTCACATCACAAGAAATCATGCTCCCACCTTTTTGCTAAGTATATACAAGTTTAGTTTAGTTCCCTTTGAAATGTTATTATATAATGCTATTTTCGAAAGTATATATAAGGTTATTTTGCTCGCCTGTGCTTGGTTGTGCCTCTTACACAAAAGTAATGTTGTTAGTTTGAGTTTATTATTCCTGTAAGGATAGTTGTATAACTGGGTTTTGCTCATGGTGACATGCTGTTATCCTGTGCAGATAAAGTCTGCCTTGGGTTTTGCCGACATAACTTTGGGTCATTTATACAGTATAACACTGAGGGCCTCATTACGAGAATGGAGGTCATGGAAAAATGAAGGCGGAATGGTAATAGCGGCATTATTAACGGGTCCGGGGCATTCCGACCCGACAACCCACCAATACCGTCACTGCCAGTACCGTGACCCCTCATACCGACATGGGCGTGTACAGGCGCCCCTTCAGAGAGCAAATACCGGCATGCCGGTAATAGAAGGACATCGCAACCCACGTGGACATGCAAATACCGGCATCCCGAAGGTGGTAATCAGGGGCTGTACGATGCCGGCCATACAGGCATCGCGGACCACCCGCAACCAGCAATCAGCAATCAGGCCAACTGCCACAGGTGCACACAATCACCACTGGTGGAGTCAATGGAGGCTGGCCCATTATAAAATGAGTATACCCACACACCACACCCCTTCCTTCACCAAAATGCTACCACTAGCTGTTGCAATCATGGCGCTGGAGGACATGCCTATACTGCTACAAGTACAGCAAGAACAGCAACTCCAACAACAACTACAGCAGCAACAACAGGCAGCACAGAGGAGATGCAGGAGGAGAAGGAGGGCGAGACAGGGCCAGCAATTACCACCAGCACAGCCAGCAGCGGCTCGTAGGCAGCCATCAATCCCTCGCATCAGACCCAGGCCATTCAACCTAACCCCTGAGCAGATCCACACCCTGTACCTGTTGGACTGAGACACCATCACCACCATAGTGGACATGATACACAACGACATTGCCAGCCTCATGGAAATACGCACTGCCATCCCTCCGCTACTAAAGGTGGTGTCTGTGCTCCACTTCCTGGCCACAGGCACGTATCAACACACAGTGAGGCAGCTGCATGGCATTTCACAACCACTATTTTCACGATTGCTGAACCAAGTGCTGGATGCCCTCCTGAAGCACGCAAGCACCCACATATCCCTACCACGGACTGCCCAGGAGACAGCCGACACCAGAGTAGGCTTCCATGCACTGGCAGGCATGCCCAATTGTGTTGGTGCCCTGGACTGCACCCATGTGGAATTGGTAGTTCCCCATGCCATAGAGAAGTTGTACCGCAATCGCAAGCAATACCATTCCATCAATGTGCAAATGGTATGTGACTCCAGCAAGATCATCACACATTGCTGCGCCTGATTTCCTGGATCAACACATGATGCCATGGTGCTGTGTAACTCCACGCTACCCCGTCACATGGAGCGACATGCTGGACCACGTGCCTGGCTGCTTGGTGAGTTGCCTGAGAGGGCCATGGCAGTGCAATGGGCTACTGATGTGTAGGGATGCATACTCCACCTGGGTGGGAAAGGGGGTGGGGGATGCATACTCCACCTGGGTGGGAAAGGGGGGGATGCATACTCCAGCTGGGTAGGAAAGGGGGGGATGCATACTCCACCTGGCTGGCAATTGACGGTGATTGGAGAATGCATGCAGAGCTAGACACTCCTGACCTGAATCTCCTAAACCCAAAATGACACATCACTGGCAAACATTTTACCAATTATGCATATCGATGACAACAAGTAAGAGGCACAACCAGGCCACCATGGGTATGTCAAGCAATGCATGACTGAACAGGATTGCAACTGTGCCAATGTGGCTAGTGTGACCATGCACAGTGTATAATACACATCATAAATGAGAGGCTAAACATGGTCGTACAACCACAGTACATCCGCCTCAGCATGCATTATTTCACCCTTCATTATCTATTGAACGCCATCCAGACTACCACACCTCATAGCAGTATTGTATGCATCTAGTTAACATTCTTGCATACATAGAGGGACATGTGCATGTCCACTCCAAATAGCTGCGGCCATGACTGTGCTTCCTGAAGGTGGCAGCTCAGAGTGACACACACCTATTTGTATTCGCTTGCAGGTGATGGAGGATATCCCTTGAGGCCGTAGCTACTTACCCCTGTGCGGAACCCGCAGAACAGCCATGAAGAGGAGTACAATCGTGTTCACACCCTGTTAGGCAGAATCCTGTGCAGTGCCCTTAGGGACCACTGCACACAATTAAGACTACAGGTGGCAATACAAGTTTACCTTTGGTACAAGCCTGTACTACTGAGTTATAGTGGTAGCAGTAGCAGAGCAGCCAGGCTTATCTCAAGAGTATATGAGCAGTAGCAGAGTTTACACAAATGAACCACAATTACTGTGACTCAAGCAAACACTGACACAAGGTTTCAGGTAAAAAATATAAGTACATTTATTTTTAAACCATCAGTTATAAACACAACACCTCTATTAAACTTTAAACAAAACCACACGTTAAATATACTACAACTAACCAATTCACTTTGTACAGTATGTCTCAAGGTAAGTACCCTGTGTTTGAATGAACCAGTGTTATGAACAAAACACGATACCGCGGATACGGTTACGATCACTTTTTGTTCGTTCTACTCAATAAACGCGTATCCGTGACATGAAATGCTACCGGTGCAAAAGCACACTTAGCACCTGAGATACCCAGAGGGAGTTGGAGGCAAAAATCACAGGCAATATTTAGGTTAGGCAGACAGTATTGAGAAACACTCAGAAACAGGAGTTCAAAAGTCAAAAGGGTCGGAGCCAGGTTTAAGTGACACCGGAGACCTGTGCCGAAGATCACACCGTTAGACAGTTCACGATTCAGCGTAGCCCAAAAGTACTTGGATATTGTCAATGTTCGGAAGCAAACGTTATAAGAAGGAGGGAAGACAAGGATGAGCCTTGAGGATGAAGAAAAGGGATTCACCCAGTTTCCTCGAGTAGAGCACCTTATTCCTTATAAGTACCTTATTCCAACGATGCAGCTGGTGCCCTGGCAGTTGTTCCTGTTGTTTCCTGCAGACCCATGATTCCTGGAGCTTCGTTGTGAAGGAGGACGTCTGAAGGGGTCTGCACCACACAGGGATGAAGCTGGCAGCAGCGACAACGAAAAAGGTGTGCTCCTTAAGAACAGGAGAGGCTCAGCAGGTGGCTATACGGACCACTACAGTAGTGTGCAGCGATTTCGACCACGGCGGAGACCTCTGGCTAAAGAAGATGAGTTGGTTATCCCCACCAGGCTCAAGGGAAGAAGACTCCGGACTAGTCGTTGAAGGGAAGATAGCTCAGGACTGCAGTAGGGCTTCACCGGGACGGGGTAGTTGCAGCAGCCGTCATTCTCTCCGCTTCTCTTCGGTTCCTTGTAGTTCCAGAGGTGACTCTGACTTCTAGCCCAAGAGACCTGCCTTTTATGTGCAAAATCCCCATTCACACAGCCTGGCTGTCAATCACGCAGCAGGGGGGTTGTCCAGCCGGGACAACCACCTCAGCCAATCATGGCAAAGTGCGACTTGGGTTTCCTAGGATACCCTGTGCAGGGGGTGACTACACCCCTTCCCCACATTCAGTCTACCTAGACACCCAGGCGCCAAGAGGAGGGCTTCTCTGCAGAAGCCCACCAAAAGACGGTGAACAAAGAAGGCGAACCTAGTTTGCCACGCAAAGTAAAACACAAGAAGGACTTTAACAAAAAGCAATGGCGAATAAACCCAACCGGAACCAAAAGAAAGACGATTTGGTCAAGCGGGTTTATGCTCGAGGCTAATATAATAGCCAAGAACAGTACCACGTTTATCTAATATAATTGCGGTGGAAAAGTTAGGGTAGATACCACTGCCACCAGCCAAATCTAAATGTTAAAAGAGCGAAACAATGCTCAGGGAGGTACAGACAGAAAAGGGGTACAGATTAGCCCTTTCCAGTACTCCGTGTAAGATGGGGTGTACTGGGTCTGTGGAAAAAATGACTATGTAAAGAAATGGCAACTTTACCTTTCTCTGGGGGACAGTAGTCAGCCCCAGCGAAATGGAGTCAGAGGGAAGTCTTAAAGACAACCCTGTGTTACTACACTAAAGGTGCTGTGTAACCTGTACAAGAACAGGGGCACCTGGAGTGGTGTGATCCAGTGCCCAAGATCACACAGTGAGTAAAAACACATAGGCCAAAACACATGTAAGATTGGAAATAGGATGTACACTCTTACCAGGTGGAAAAAATAAACTCCATAAATACAGCAAAGCTGCTGGGGGACTCACTAGGTGAGGGAAATTAGCCCTATAAGGAGAATTCTCCCTAACACACCCGTACCCGTGTTGCGATTGAGCAGACCTTTGGCCTGTTGAAGGCGCGTTTCCGCTGCCTAAGCAGGTCTGGTGGGGCACTCCTTTATAGGCCTGAGAAGGTGGCAAAGATCACCATGGCCTGTGTCATGCTGCACAACATGTGCGTCCGGAGAAATGTACCACTGCCATCTGACATTGACATGCATGCAGCGGGTGAGGATGATGAGGATGGAGACGGAGGTGAAGTAGCCCCCCTGCCAGTACGTGATGCACGGGATGGCCATGCAGTACGCCAAGCACTGATTCACGAATACTTCTGAACCACAGGGACTATGATAGACATGTGTCAGTGACACACTGGGTCCATGTGGACATGCACACAGGGATTGTTGGGAGTTGGCCACTGAACACCGTCACACATTAAATGGATACACATGAAATGAACAAGGTCCAGCCATTGAATGTTTTTTCTCACAACGGGTGTATTAGTTCAAACAGCAAAAATGTGACCACCCCCTCCAACCCACAGTGAACTCCCAAACCGACCCAACAAACTCCAAACCCCCCCAATAAACTCCACAAAATGCTCCCCTTCACACCCAACCATGTGTCCCACTCCCTTTGTCCGCCTACACTACTTGCGGGACATTTTGCTGTCCGGGGGCGGCATTTCGGTGTGTCGTGCACTCCTTCGGGTCTGGCGCACAGGGCTGGTGGGGACTGAGAAAGCAGGTGTGGTGGCTGATGATGAGTCGGTGGCAGGTTCCACGCCTGCTGCAAGGCGTGGCCGCTGCATGTGGAGCAGGATTGAAGTAAGTACTTGTGTTACTGCCCCCAGACAGTCCCTCATCAGCACAGCCGTCGCATTCACAGCGGCTGTGTTTGCTGCAATGGCCGCTGTGGTCCCCGCAATGGCACTGGCGATTCCCCGCCTGGTGTCCTCTCCATCTGCAATGTACTGCCGCAGGAGCTCCAACATGGCCTCCTGTCGGGCCTCCACCCTCAACATTCTGACTCGAGGGTGTTGGTGGGAGCTGGAGTGATGGGTGGTGCACTCACAGGGCCTGCATTTTGGGTGCTGTCCTCCTCGAAGGGGCTCAGGTCAGAGTCATGGAGGCAGGGATCAGCACTGCTGTAGGTGGGTGAGGGCTCGATATGGGGCGCGGGTGGATACGAGGCTTGGGCTGGGTGGACATGTCACTTCTGTGACTCCCTCCTGGTCCACATTGCTATCCATGTCATCCTCAGTGGTGGCCGGTGCTTGTATGGACTCCCCTTCAACTGGTGTGGGTGTGGGCTGCTGGGTCTCAAGTGTGTCAGGCACACTGGCAGCAGGTGTTGTTGGCTGCGTCTCGGCTCGGTCAGGCACACTGGCTGTGGGTGTGGCCTGCTTGGCTACCACGGAGGTGGTGGTGGTGGTAGCCCTTTTCTTTGGGTGGGATGTGGATGCCCTCGTGGTGTTGTCTTGCCTGGCATCTTCCTCATCGGTGCCTGGGGGGTAGAAGAGATCCAGAGCATCAGTGATGGTGTTACATGCCAGAAGCATACAATGGTGCTGTTCATTATTCATTTAATCATGCATTCATGTCTTACAGGTGTGTCACACGGTATTCTGAGGGGGCATTTTGGCATTCACTCCATGGCAGGTGGCATGTCGTTGATTTGGGGATTGTGTGATGTGTTACATGGGCATGGTCCAGGTGTGTTGGCAGTGTGTTTGTAATGGGATTTGCACTCAGCATGCATTTCTGTCTGGCAGGGTTTGGCCCGCCATCTGGACTTGGATATGTTAATGTGGGTGTTGGGACATGCATTGCCTTGCCTAGATTCTCTTCCACATCACTTGTGCTACGTCATGGTTTCCCCTATAGGGATCTGCAGGGTCACTCACCTCCTTCTGGGGATGATGCTGCACCCGTCTCCATCTCCCCGAATCCCTCGATGGACTCTGGATCTATGAAGCTGCTTGCGGTCTCCTTCTCCTCCCAGGGTATCATTTTGGCAGGAGAGTGGGGACCCCCGCTTGTGGCCATGGCCTGCCTCCTGTTGCTTGCCATGATGTTGCGGACCCTCAAGCGGAGGTCATCCCACCTCTTCCTGCAGTCCTTGACACTACGTGGGGTGGTTCCTACGGCCGACACCTTGCGGGCTACCTCCTGCCAGATGTCCTTCTTCTTCTGCTGCACCTCACGCTTCATGTCATGGGATTTCATGAGGTCTGCATGTGCAGCAAGTGTGTCCGCTAACATATTTAATTCAGCATCGGAGAAACGCTGTTTCCACAGCCAGGGGGTGGTCTTCCGGGTAGCCTTAGACATTCTCAAAGTATTGGCACAAAGCTCTCCAGGAATCAACTGGTGGTTTGGGAGGATTGCAATGGATTGTGTTTTTAAAGATGGCCACCGGCCCATTTCCCGTTCCGACGCGATGATGTTATTTCCGGGTCCGGTTTTACGAGCCCGGTATTAGCATGTTGGTATTACCGGTTCGGTATTTAGGGTGGCGGTATCGGCGGGTCCCGTGAGGGTGCTATCGGGGGGTTGGAGGGCCTTTTGCGGCATGCCGGTATGGCCATTACCGGCATGGGGGTTTGCACGTGCTCGCGCACTAGTAATCATCCGCTATTAGCGGCGTCATACAAGCACGGACCAGCTCGTTCCGCCATGCCGGTAATGACCCCGTTTTTACTGCGCTACTCGTAATGAGGCCCTGAGTTTTGCTTTGTATGGTCTGTTTTAGACAGACACAAAAAGAGTCTCAGGTTACACCTGCCTTTCAGTTGCTTATAGTATCGGTTTTACTTACCTTGAGTGTAACTGTGTTATACTATACTAAGTTGGAATAATTGCTTCTCCTAGTCTGTTAACCGAAAAGCAACTGTAATTGAATATTACACCCCAAGGTCCAAGTCCCCTAAAATGACTGTTATCCAGATTAAAAGTTATAGGTTTATACTGTGCCTAATATATGAGTATCACTAGATCAGAAAAATGTATTGTCCAGCTCATTACACTATGTGATTTGAGCGTCACTGTACAACAATTAGGGTCTACTATCCATGGTATTACTGAAATGATATGATAGGGGCAGGGGGGCTGTTCCAGAGGGACTCCCCAGCCGGAGAAAGATCTTCAACCAACTTGTTGCTTGGAGAAGCGACTGACCCTGAGGGAGTTGTGGATGGAGGAGCGAAGAGCTCGAGTAAGAAGATAAAAAACTGTCCTAACAGCTTCCCTGTAGCAGATGCAATTAGTCGTTACAATAAGATATCTAGTTTATATATGTACGAGGTGGCGGTGTGTCCCGTCGACAATAAGTGTGATGAAAGGGTAATTGAAAGGGGTAAAAAGCATGTCCTCGCAGACATAAAATCAATCCCATGGATCCAAATGGCTACCTGGAGCAAGACTTTGCATCCCTTGACGGTTTGGACCGGCACAACCGATACCTTTGACACACGGATATCCCAAAAAGATATTCGATGTTGGCTGGGTTAGCCTCCGCTCCCCAACTATTTTCACCTTTTGAAAACTGATCTGCCGCCAAGGGCACATCCTACTAAAAGAGTGGGAACCAATTCTTCATCGCCTCACCCCCCTTCCTGACTTGCTATGGCCTTCCCAAGAAGAACCACTTTATGCTTCACCTGCACAATTGTGCGCTTTCATGCACTACTGCAATGTTGAACGCAAGGCTACCCACTTCTCAGGGCCGCACAAGAAAGTTACGGAACACTCTGAAAAATTGTCTAATGCTCCTCCTTACTTATCCTATGCACTCTCACAGCCGATTGGCACAAGGCCTAGTCGGAGCATGAATTCAACATATTTGGTATGGGCACGCAATGTCAGCTGTCTCGCTTGAAGGTAGAGAGAGGGCGGCCTCAGGTGTGATAGATAGTCTGAACGGACATGTGTGAATTATAGTAGGCGGCGTGCAATTGAAGGCTGTCCCCTGTTACGCTCGCAACAGAATGAATTAACCCTCTAGGGAAAGAACCCAAGAGATAGCTTGCAGGGATTACAAGATTTAATTGTACCAAATTCAAAAAATATCAGCAAAGGTGTCTGCTGGTCGAGAACCTTCAGACTCCAGAAGAATACTGTTGCCTTTTGAGAGGCCACAGCGCCAGAAATGACATCACATATAGGCTCATAACCCACACTAGTGATCGGTAAGACAGTATACATGATCATGCTCCATTGGTGGATGCCAGCCTACAATTTGTTTATCAGGCGTATTTCGAATTCCACGTGGGTCAGGTGGGCTCATCTCTCCATGGAGTGATGGTCAGGTCCTGGGCTGATGCTTGTGGGAATGGAAGAAATGAATCAAGTCACACTGACGCATCTTGTCCGGTCTGTCCTCTTTACAACATTCGAAACCTGCCCGTCTCTGGCTTCTATCACTGAAAACAAGCTGCTATTGTTATTTGGCCTTGAGCGGAAATCGGCAACCACTAGGCTAGAAGGACACAAGGTGTTGTTTCCCCACCAAAATGGTTACATTTACTATCTGTAAAGTGGACATTGTAAAATTTAGTTTCAATTTGTGCAATCTGTTGTTCGGAGCAGTTTCTCAGCATGACACAGAGAGAATGGAACTTCCTAACATTATGTAAGTTCAACTATACATATTTTTGTGATTAAAAACGGCATGTGTGCTGTACGCATATTGAATTCAGTGACGCGAAAATGTGCGATTTGACAAAAATAATGGACACAATACGTTGTTATGTTGAATTATATTTATGCCGCGCAATTAAAAAAAAACGATTGCGTAACTCGTGGTTTGTTTATAAGTCTAGTAATAGTTATTTGTATATAGTTTAAAGAGGAATGTATAGAGGTTTGATTTTTTTGGGCAGTATTGATTACTGGCCTTGTTATGGGTTGTTAGCTGGAGCATATTGTGACGATTATTTATCGACAAACGCAACCACAACCTGCATGCAGGCTAGTGATATCTAAACCACTTTCACCCGTGGAATATCCAGGTGTGCTGTCAACGTTGTATTATTGTGCACCATAAAGTAGGTGTGGGGTGGAAGTGCCGGGGGCTGACCGTTTTCCGAGGGAACTTGTTTCTTTTTTCAATCAATAATCGTCCCAGTTCCGTTATAATGCCATCTGTCAGTGGTTCTCAGTATCCATCTGGTTCTCCATCCCATTGGAAGCTATACCTACTTCACAGCGCTAACCTTTCATGCACGTCATGGTCTCAAAAACTCCCCCATGTTGTCACGTGTGTGTTCATTATGTTTGGTCTGTGTTTATGATTGGGTTTCATCCGGTGTAGAATTATATGGTAAATGGTTATGTTCGATTAAAGAACAGCAACTAAAATATATTTTTATTCTCTTAGCTACACAGATATATTCTACTGTTGTGCAAATGCCATAGTTTCCAGCTACCGTTGGATGGATTCTTCAATCAACAATGGCAGATAAGCATAAACGGTGCTTATTGCATAAATGTTATGTGGGACAATCTCCCCTTTGACAGTACCAGCAACAAGGAGCAACCTGTCATCGTTTCTGATGTAGCAAGATGCTGATGCGAAAGCGTTGCGATTGAAAGTGCATCGATTCCATATCTTCTCACGAAAGGAACACCATGTGCGTCATTAGAAAGTTTTGCTGGTTTAACATAAGGACACACAACAATTGGAGTACTGGGATTAATCGATTGTTGATCGCAATCAGCGTATCATGAGAAAGTTACAAAGAACATTCGAATCATGCAATGTTCTCTAGCTATAGATTGTATGGCAAAAATATATAGTTCTTTTCGTGGACTTAATATAGTTTTGGGAGCTTTCTTTGACAAATAAAAGCACTTGCTATACTGCAGACTCTGATTTGGGATGCGCTGTGAGAGGATGTGTGTGTTTATATTCCTGGTTCTGCGTTAACTGGCGGTATGGCATGGGTGATGACTGGGCGCTTGGCTACGCTGGCCACTAACATCATGAAAATAGGTGGAGCATATCGTTTGGAATAGTCACTTCAGTGCTTTTCTATTTAAATGGGGACAAATATGTTCAATGTAAGAGTTTACATAGAGTTTTATCTTTGAGCATCGTGAATAGTTGATGACCTGCCTCCATCATAAATGAGTCTACAATATATGTTTACATTTGCTTTTAAGAACAGAACACCTTTCTTAGCTTGTCTTCTATTAGTTTGCATTGTACATTACTGCACTTTACTGTCAAACATGTTCTTTTCACCTGAGATATACAGAATTCCCTTGTGTGTTGTTCCTGCATGGTCAGCAACAGCCACGGGAAATGGGGCTGTGAACTCCCATTTGTTCTCAGCAGGCTGGTATTCTTCCACTGTGGGAGTGAGGTTTCCAAGCAGGGTTCCTCCACCCACAACTATAATCTGTTCAGAAATGACATCAGTGTGAAAACGTGTTCGTCTTTCCAGCATTCCAGCAACCTGCAGCCATAAACCATTTCTTGCGTCAAATCGAAACACCTAAATGGATAAGAAAAATAGTATTACTTTTTACAGAGCTCTCAGGATTACGGTCCTTTCATCAATAGTGGTAGTCATTCACCTTGAACACCATTTAGAAACAATCCCGCCCGAGACAAAGAAGTTACTACAACATTATACACATGTATTTAAAAACACTCTGTCTACCAATTAGGAACTAAAAAAACGCAAAAAAAAGATTCTCACTGTAATAATTGAAAAGTATTTATTGTTTGACAAAAACATTGTCTCAGTACAGAAAATAAACCATATAAAACATTTTACATCCAGTAAGCCAAAGGTAACACACACATATATATATATATACATTTGCCAGTGTGTACACAGAAGCAGTTACAAGTCGCACTCCCACACTTTTGCAGCCCATAGTTCATGAGAGATCACCAGAGTCCACGAAATAAGGTTTTCAAATTCCATTTTTATTCAAAAATATAAATATTCAAAAACATTTGTACAGCTACACAGAAAATTGTCAGGGTGAGGCGGCAGCAAAAATGACACGTTTCACAACAACTCGTTGCTTGGTCACATGATTTTACCCCTCCGTGCCCACCCATTGAGTAGTGTCCATGTTTCAAACTACAAACAGAAAAGAGGGTCTACCTAGTTCCATAGCGTTCACTGTTCTATGTCTATTACTCTGTAGGGCTGGCAGTCCCTAGAGCAATCTGTATGATTATATATAGAAGTGCCCCACCATTGCATGTCAAGTGGTGTGGCCATCTTTGGGAGTTCTAGTAAGTGTGCGTTTTAATTTTAGGTTGCTATAATGACAAGCCAACGATATAAGCATATACGTGTGTAATAGACCCTATTATTTCTATGGCTAGCAATTGCAATATATTGCACTAAGATTACTGTACCGGGTACTATATAATAGGTATTGTCCAAAGGGACATTACCCTGCTTGTAAATATTCTAGGTGTTTATTACACTACGTGCACGGTATATAGAGTCAATCCGATGTAGTGCAGTAAACCTATCTTGACCTGTTCTCTTGTGGTTTCTTTGAGCACATTTTCAAACAGCCTTATATTTCTAATAATATGACCCTAATCTTGTGCATTAAAAGGTCAATGCCATATCAGCGTATGTAGTCAGCACTAATGCCACAACCTTACCATCACTGAAGCCCTGTATGACTTTGTGAGTTATATTGTGTACTATGTGTATATAGTGCACCTTGTCAGACTAAAATAGCTGAAACTTACAGAGCTATTGATAAGACCTTTGCCTTAGATTAGATCGGCAACTAACTCTAAAGTGCTTAGTGCTCAAAAGCATAAGGTACAGGCTCCATAAAATATGTGAGATCCCGATATTTAAAGATGATATGGAGAGTGACACGGAATGACCAGTGCAGACCAGTTTTGTCTAAGTAGATGAAATGTGTCTTAAGTGTCTGATCTGTATACGTTTCATATATTCGCAGAATGTGACTCGCTGTGTGCTTGTAATAGCAATTAGCATCATAGTGATGACTAGGTCTGTGTCAATTGTAAAAAGCTAGACCAATCCTCTTATTCACTTCAATTAAAGGTCTAACTCCTCTGCGTGAGTAATCTTTGAACAATCAATTAATTGAGTTTGAAACATATAAAAAAGTGAGGGGAAGGAAAAGATAGAAAGAAAGAAGAAGTAAATATCTAAATTATTAAAAGTGCCAACATTTCACATAGATGACCTAAATTCTACAAAAGTGTGCCAAATCACAGACTATAGAGTTCAATTGTCACTCAATATCAGTTGAGAAAATATAGATAATTTCACCTCTTGGTCAGTGGAATAGAGAAAAAACAAAATGATAAGGAGTTAGTTATTTCAGCAATGGATGAAGAAGAGCTTGTCATCTATTAAAGATCCAATGTGATATTGATGAAAATATTGTTCATACACCTAAAAAGGTATATAATTCTTCGTCCACATTGTGTCCTGTTAGGTTTTTGGTTTTGAAGTCAATAATGTAGCTAGTCTCTTGTTGTCTTAGCAGCCGCTCCTTGGCACCACCTCTCGGTCCAAAAACCACCCATGGATACCAAAAAATTAAAAAGTCATCCAATCTGCCATTGTGCTGTTCTCCAAAGTGTTTCGCCATAGGGCACGTTGCATCCTGATTTTTGATCGCTGTTACTGCGTACCTTGAGTTTGCATTTTATACTCCCGATGTACCACTTGTTACAACTACACCTGAGTACGTATACCATTACACCTGACTCGCAGGTTATCTTGCTGCTGATGTTAGTATTGAGAGTCAGATGCTGGCATGTGGCGCAATTGTGAGCAAACTTGCAAATTTTGCATCTGGTACACTTGTAGAAACCTAATATGGCTTGACCTAACCATGATTTGTTGCATTTTTGTTCTCATTCTCCATGAAACTACAGACTAGAGTATCTTTAAAGGATTTACATTTCCAAAAACTGATATCAGTATGGGTTCCCAAAACTTGATTAAGATCTGAATCTACCATTAGAATCCTCCAATGCCTCTTGAGAATATTTCTAATGAATACAGCATGTGTGCCATACGTTAATAAGAGGCGAGTCACGTCTTCATCCTTCACCATATCTTTTTCATGTAGATTGTTTAATAGAAGTTTTGTTCTGTCACACATCTGTGCCTTACTATATGCCCGTTCAATAACTCTTTTCGGATAGGCTTGCTGTTGGAAACACCATGCCGTGATCTTACTTTCTCTATCAAAAGCTTCAATGTTAGAGCAATTCCTCAGTGGTCTGACAAATTCCCCATATGGGATACTCCAGATTAGATTCTTCGAATGGCCGCTTGTGCCGTGTAAGGGAGTAAGGGAGTAGTGTAAGGGAGTAGTAACACCTGTGTGCTTGTGGTATAGTTCATTTTTCAATTGATCTCCTTCAACAATGACAGTGACATTGAGAAAAATGATCATTTTAGGGCTGTGTGTCTCTGTAAATTTCAGATTATGTTCATTGTTGTTGAGATGTTTAACAAAATCAACCCATTCATCTTGGCTCCCTCTCCATATTATGAAGAGGTCATCAATATAGCAAAGCCACATGATGATTGTATCAGTGTAGACTTCATTCACTTCTCTCCATACCTCAATATCCCATCATCAGGTTGGCATAAGAAGGGCAAAAGTAGTACCCATGGCTGTACCTTGTATTTGTCTGAAGAATTTGTTGTTAAACAGAAATACATGGTTTGTAAGACACATCATAATCATTGCCAAAACCATTTCGGTATGTTTAACGTAATATTTCAACCGTGTATTAAGAAAGTATTTGCAGGCCTTCACTCCACATTTATGTTGTTTGGATGTATAAAGTGGCACTACATCCATTCTGGCCAAGATGTATTCTGGTTCCCAGGGTAAGTCATATATTTTAGATAGGAAGTCCTTTGTGTCTCTAAGATACGATGGTAATGAGGGCGCAAATGGAAACAACACCTCATCAATGTTCTTTGACATATTCTCAAGTAGCAACCCCACCAAGGAGACAATGGGTCTACCTGGTGGTTTATTGATGTTCTTATGTAATTTAGGTAGAAAGTATATTGTGGGGACAGTGGAATGGCGTTTGAATACAAATTTCAAATCTTACTCTTCAGGTATACCTTTACTTAGCCAATCCTTTAGGAATGTTTGGACCTTGGTTTCCAATTCTTTCATGGGATTACAGACACATTTTTCATAACACACTTTATCGTTTAATTGTCTGCCTGCCTCTCGAATGTAGTCACATTTATTCATTATTACGATGTTCCATTCCTTATCTGAGGGTTTCATGATATATTGTGAGAGTTGGCTGAGTACTTTCAGAGCATTCCTGTATTTATTAGAGAGATTGGCTCTGTAGTTCTTCGCACCCTTTCTCCTGATTTGTTACAGATCCTCAGTCACCAAACTTTGAAAGGCTTCAATGGTGTTACCAAGCATTGAGGGAGGGTTACATTTCGATTCTGGTTTAAGTTTGCTCTTCTTGTGCCATTCAACATTGATACCCATTTCATTGAAGTCAATGGCAGTCTCTTCGGTGGCCATATCACAACCTTTCTGTAGATGTGCTAGGGCAGTCAAAGTGCCCAAATCTTCAATGGTCACATCAGTTCTGCCTTCTTGTGTGTATATATACACAAACAATGTTCTGAGTATCACTAAAATAACATGAATACTCACAGAAACATAAGGTGCTCAGGCAGACGCCAGGAAGGTACCGAAGTAGAAAAATCTTTATTAAGTTCAATTCGGCAAAGCCAAAGCAAGGCAGCCATTGAACTGCCTGCACATCGCCATGCGTTCCACCCTCAAAACAGACTTCGGCAGACTGTAATAAGGAAAACTTACAATGTAGCATCACCAATTTAAAAGTCACTGCAAAAGGCATCACATGATACTGCTGTCCTGACTCCCTTCTAACAGACAGTGGCTCTCCTCATTTTTTCAGAGCACTTGTTGCCTTTGGGAGGCTGAGTGACCCTTTGGAGCTGCAGCTTTTTATGGACATATCGTTTTGGTGTCAGCCGACTTGCTCCGTATTATGAAGTGCCAAGTATTGATTTGCATATATAACTTATTATCATTAACTTTATTCCGAAAATAAATACCCATTAAAGTACAATTTTCTCAATACAAAACATTAAAAACAAAATTTGCATTAATATCCACATCATTCTTGATGTCATAAAATCATACACAAAGTATATGTACAATTAACACAATGTCGCCTTGTGTAAATCCAATCCTTAATGTCGCACGCACATATACATCCTTGCCCATCCTAATACCCTGGCAAACTAGTACCTTTTCTAACCTCTAACATTCTCATGTTTAATGCAGATCTTAAGAATTTTAAACTGCAAACACAGATACAGATTGGGTGCAATATTTCAGGACTCGGATAGCTGATGGCATATATAACTCATAGCAGTGTACCTTGTCTAAGGACAGGAGAACGAGCTTGAGTATATCTTGTACTGGAGTTTGCATAGGCCGCAGATATTTCAGGTTGTAGCTGTTTTTTCTTGGTAACAACAGGGCAAGAATTATGATTCTCTTCCTTATACTGGTCGAGTTTTGTCTGTGGATTTGAGCATTCATTTGTGTGCACTTTTCTATGTGGGGTGCACATGATAACAAAATAATTCAGTGCAATTTGAACATTATTGTTTTTTCAAGCCATGGCTGAGGCATTAGAGAATAAAAGAAGGGCAACAACACACGTTCTTTTTAGACAAATTGAAAATACTGTAGACCTAAATCATTCAATAGTTTTGCAGGACTGACGATTCAACAAAAATAGACAATTGTGAAAAATTCAAGAAAAAAAGAAATGGTGGGAGGCAATGAATCTACAAGTGTATCTGGCGGTCCAGAGATGCCCAAGGGTTTTGCAGGGTTTAACTATTCATACATACGAAGAAGTTGATTGATTACTTATTTCTGAGTGGACTGAGCACTCAAACATGTCCTCTTTCAAAATGATGGAAACCTTGATTAAATTTACCAAAATAGATAGTTCCAAACTGGTCAAGGATATTGAAGCATTTGAAAAGCTCTTCAATTCTTTTGAAGGAGACAGATGTAAAAAAACAAGTTCCCAGAATGGAGGAGAAGTTATATACATTTGCTAAACACTTTGATCAGCCTATTGTAGGGGTCAGAAATGTGAGGAAGGCACAGAGATAACATTTCTTCAATCTTTGCCATTTATTAAAGGAAAAAGGGTTGGGTAAATGCCTACCTTTTTGCTAACCTAATAAGAAGGTGCTACCAAGCAAACTAAAACTAAAGAAAAATTACCTAGTGTCCAAAATGTCTCTGACACTAATACACACAACAAAGCTATACAAGGAAAATATGTCTGACTTTAGTCTAACAATACAATCTTGCAAAAAGAGTCTTGAAAGCACTGCTTGTGACCAGAGTTGCATCCCCTTCCATGGATCAATGTAGGACCACATTGAACACAGTTCCGTTTAGCAAAGTTCTGTTCAAGATAACACAAAAAGTGTCTTCCAACTACTGTGTCTCTTCCTGGGACACAACAAAAAATTTGTTGCCACAAATGTTTGTTCACAGTTCAAACAACTGACATGTTCCACAATATCCTTTTGTCACAGGTAAACAATTGTTATTTGCAGAATGTTCCACAAGTTTGGACTTATTTCACTTTCTTCAAATAAACTGCCAATGTGAGGATAGGGCAGTTTGTCAACCACAAAATGAATGTTGTCAGGATTGCACAGTTTGTCAACCAAAAAGAAATTCTTAATAATTCTTTGCTTCAACAAATATCTTTCAGCACATCTTTTTCCCTGAAATATTCTTCATTAAACCATCTTCTTGTTTCCTGGTAAACCCGCCTGCCAGGACTAGCTACTATTATCACTTTCCTGGTATACTCGCCTACCAGGAAGAAAACACCTACATCTTCATTCAGTTTTGATGGCAATATTGGTTTCAAATGATCTCTCAACTGCTTCTTGACAACCTTTGGACTGTTGGAAGTTTGGGTTACAAGTTTACCCCAGTTGATATCCCAAAAAGGGAGAGTTGTGCCCTTGTCGCCTCAGCATGGTTTCACAGTCTCTTAGCTGTAGGCAAGGTTAGGTATAAGCTTTCCCCACTATGTGTCTCTTGAAAGGGGATCACAGCCTCTTAGATATTTGCAATTCTGGTTGTAAGCTTTCCTCACCTGCAGTCCCCTGTGAGGAAATCCACATTCTTTCCACTTCTGTTTTACTTCTTTAATTGTTTGATATTTGCAATTAAGAAGTTCCTGCTTCCTTTCATTAAACATTCAGTATTCAGGCGAGAGGGCGCTAGAGGGCCACCCAAGATGGCCGCCTTGGCTTGAGCTCCCACTCTGCCCTGAATTAATCTGTTCGAAACCTGCGGTTCCTGGCTTGTTTTCGCTAAACTGGTAGCAGCTCCTGACTCCTGAACCCCCCGTCTCTCCCTCCTCCAAATCCGGGTGAAAAACAGCCTTTCCACACACCGGCATCACCCATTCAGTGCAGAGGCCCGGTACCCTACGCGCGCCTGGCGGTCCGCCCGAGGCGCACACGGCATCGAGAGGACCCACGCACCCGTTATCCTGGTCTGGGACGCTGTCCTGACACCCGCGGCGCGGGCTGAGACGAGCGTGGTGCCGAACGCGGAGGGAGCACCCCCCCCAGCGGCCCCTGGCGGTCGGTGCTGGTCGGCCGTCCGCCGTCATCAAAGGAGACGGCCGCTGATGCTGGGCCTGAGAGCCGCTGGCGCCCTGAGTCCCGTGAAGGCCCCGGGGCCCCGTGGAGGCAGGCCCGCTCCCCCCGGTGGGCCGACACATCAGGCCGCAGTGGGCCCGGGAGGCCGGGTGTGGCTTTGAGCGGAGGGCGGAAGCGGAGGAGTCCACACGGCGGATCGCTGATCAAGGTACGGGCGGCGAGGGTAGTGGAGAAGATCGCCGGTTGTACGGGCTCCCCCGCCCGCCCGTGTCGACCCTCGCGGCCCCCTGCTGCTGGGGTGGCGTGGGCATTTAACGGCTCCTCCAGGGGCCCATTGTTGAGGGGGTGCCGACGCACAGCTCCGGACTGCCACCAAACAAGAACATAACCTGGCTGTAACAACAATCTCCGCCATTCTGGCATATTCAAAGCGCATACAATACTAACAGGGAAATCTGACATTAAACAATCACAAGTGTCGCCGGGCGGTCGCCCACACTGCCCCCCGCTGCTGGTGGTGTTGTAGCCCGGTGCCCGCTGCGCCGGGACCCCGCGCCCCCGAGCGGGCGGTGTGGCATGGGCAATTGACAGATCCTTCTGAGCCCCATTGCCGGGGAAACAACAGCACTTAATACCAGACGGCATCCTTACTGGGTCATAAACTTGCTGCAACTGCAACTTCCTCCAGGCTGGTATAATCAAAGCTCCAAACACAACATGTAAGGTATCAAAAGGGAAGTCCTTTCATTAAGCAAGCACAAGGGCCGCCAAACAGTCACCACTCCAGATAAGCTCCACACTCACGGTGCGAGCTCCCACATTCTTCATAACCTCACCTGGGTCCCTTCAACAGCGCAACAGTCCAAATCCTCCTTCATTCTATTATCACTCGCCAACCCTTCCCCCGGCACATGTTACCGCGGGGACCCCATTTGGTGAAACAACTTCTCCCACTTTTCAAGCAAATTTTATTAATAACTCAAGATGGGGAAAGCGGATAAGCTGCAGAGGAAGCTGACCTTTGACAATGGTACTACTCCGAAAGCCCCCCTCCTACAAAACGATGGGGAACCGACACTGGGTGGCTCTGATCACCCAGTACCAGGGAACAATCCTTCAGAAATAAAAGAACTCCTCTTGGAACTAAAGGCAGGCATAGGCAGCTTAAACAGCAAAATGGATGGTCTATCCTCCAAGGTAGACCTACTACAACATCGTATCGACACCCACACAGAACGGCTGACGGAGGTCGAACACCGTGTCTCCAATCTAGACGACGGCGCCACGTCCCTCTCGAACAAAGTAGCCAGGCTTGAAAACCAAATGTCTGCAACCATGGCCAAATGTGAGGATTTGGAAGGCCGCTCCAGACGGAACAATATTCGGATCATTGGGGTGAGAGAGCACGAACCCCAAATGAAGGTGGAGGACTTTGTCGAATCAATCTGTATCACCCTCTTTGGCCGAGAAGCCTTCTCACAACTGTTCATGATCGAGAGAGCACATAGAATCCCATCGTCCAGACCTGTGCCCGGAGCCCCGTCCAGACCCATCATTGCGAAATTACTTAATTACAGAGACCGAGACACCATACTCCGGTTGGCTAGAGAAAAGGGGGAACTTCTCCATGACGGGGACAAAATCCATCTCTACCCCGACTTCTCGACCACAGTTCAAACACAGAGAAGAGCATTCACCAATGTCAGGCAAAGACTCAGGAATTACCAGTTAGCCTATTCCATGCTATTCCCAGCACGGCTCAGAGTGCAATACAACGGAAGAGTCCTCTTCTTCCATTCTCCAGAAGAAGCCAATACTTTCCTGGATCAGAATGGTTGCCCTGAGCATAATCCCCAACACCCCTGTCCCCAGAGGGAAAGAAATCCCAGAAATCCTCCTTAAAGAGCGGCTACTAGGGAAGACACCAATAAAGCAACCGGAACTTGATCAATATAACAAATACAACAGGGCAGAGACGATGGGGGTGCCCCAAGCGCCCCTAGCACAGCATCTGTTCCCTCGTTCAGGTTTGGGGGGATCCCGTCGGACAAGTTGGGGGTTGTCCGCGCCATAGGAAATGTTCTAAAGCCTTTTGTTTTGTTCGCTGTTCATTGTTACGGGACGGAATTGCAACCGTCCACCTGGAGCCTCCAGGATCTGCCACATGCTATGCATTGGGGGCAGAGGATTGCGCCTTCCACCCGATGTCCACGGCTGACCCTATCCCCGCCTTCCACCACCAGAGAAAGTACATCATCCAGCAAACTACTGCATGAACCAAGACCAATATGCCAGACCCAAGATAGCATCGACAACACCAACTGTAAAATGCTCAGCGAAGCCAGCATGTGCCCTAAAACGTGCCATTCAAAGTCGCAACATGGAATATAAGGGGGGGTAACATCCCGTGCAAAACACGCAAAATCCTGCAATACTCGAGAAGGCACGAAGTCTACGTGGCAATGGTTCAGGAAACTCACCTAATGCCCGGAAAAGAACACGCATGGGCCAAATCATGGGGTTGCCATAGATACTATTCATCGTACTCATCCTACTCCAGAGGAGTCGCAATCTTGATTCATAAAATAATCAGCTTCCGTCTAACTCACTCTGCAAGGGACTCTGAGGGCAGAGCTGTCCTGGTTTGTGGCATGATAGCAGGCAAGAAGATAACCTTCATCAACTCCTACGCACCTAATGTGGATGGACCCAACAATTTTGGGTGGGTACTATCTCAGCTTTCCACTCTAGGCCCGACCACAATAATCTGGGGTGGTGACATGAACACTGTTCTCGACCCGACTAAAGACAGGTCACGAGCCGTACCGCAACCCAAATCTAAAGCCAGCCTGCAAATAGCCGAAATCTGTAAGGCATTTGATTTAAAAGATGCTTGGAGGGCAGCTAATGGAGACCTCCGTGACTACACCTTTCACTCGGCAGTGCACAGCACCAGTTCCCAGATTGACTACCTATTCACGTCCACAAATGGCACACTACAGAGTGGCCCATGCTACATTCTACCAAGGACCCTTTCCGACCATTCGCCAATAATCCTCAGCCTCTGCTCCTCCCATCCTGGACCCTTGCTACAACGCTGGCGCTTCAAGACCGGCGCTATGCAAGATGAGGTGTTCGCCACCGAATTAAAAGAAGAGATCTATACATTCCTTGAAGCTAACACAGGCTCAGTCTCCTCCGCCGGCACGTTATGGGAGTCGTTGAAATGCTTCACGAGAGGAGTTTGCCATGCCAAAGAGAACGGTATCCTCAGACTCATCAGACGAGAGCTAAAGACCTGCGAAGACCAACTTAAAAACCTCAAACACCAAGACAGAAGTCCTGTTGAACCAAGAATAAGGGTTACCCTGAAGGCAAAGCTGCTAAAATGTAACTCTTTGGCAGAACGAGAATTTAAATTTTTATGCCGCGGCAATCAGGTCAGGCAGTATGGTGAAGGACAGAAACCGGGAGCTCTTCTGGCAAGGTTGATAAGAGCTGACCGTAAGCTGACTCCAATTGAAGGTATTCGCAACGCACACGGTGACATAATACACACCGACGAAGGTATGGCGGAGGAATTCAAACTCTTCTATCAAGACCTCTATGACACTAAACACGCCGGGAACTCGAACGCCCCGTTGGAATACCTAGACGATACCGAGCTATACTGGGTTGAAGCCCATTTGAGAGAACCCCTCAACGAATTGGTCACACCAGAGGAAATCATTGAAGTTATCAAAACTCTCCCGAATTCCAAGGCCCCAGGTCCAGACGGCCTAACAGGGGAATTCTACAAGACATTTGCGAATACCCTAGCTCCTCTCCTAGCAGCAGTATACAAAGAGGCATTGGAAAAAGGCGCCCTCCCCCAGACCACCTGTGAAGCCAACGTAGTGCTCTTGCATAAGTTAGACAAACCTCCTGAAGACTGCGCATCCTATCGTCCCATTTCGCTTCTAAACCTCGACAATAAAATTCTAGCAAAGGTAATCGCAAATAGACTGATGCTCCTGATGCCGGCCCTAGTGCTCGCAGATCAGGCAGGAGAATGTTCGGCGTCATGGAGGCATTAGACCCATCCCAGCAAGCAATTGCACTGCTACTTGATGCCGAAAAAGCGTTCGACTCTGTAGAGTGGCCATTTCTGTTTGCGGTACTGACCAGAATGGGTCTTGGGGCACGCTTCATTAAACTGGTATCCCTTCTATACACCAAACCAACAGCCAACATCATAGTGGGGGCAACAAGATTGGCCACCATCAACCTTCAGCGCGGCACAGGGCAAGGATGCCCTTTATCAGCTTTACTATTCGCCCTGGTGATGGAACCACTAGCCTCCAATCTCCGAGAGCAGCGGCTACACAGGGGATTAGTTATAGGCCCGCATAAGCTCATCATTTCTCTGTACACGGATGATGTGGTGTTGTTCATACGCGATCCCATCGACAATCTCAATCCAGTCATGAGAGAGGTAATCAGATTCGGGGCAGCATCCGGCTTGAAAATCGACCAAACAAAATCGATAGTGTTCCCTCTCACCCCGACAACCAATCCTTTCGCAGATGATTTCCAACTCACATGGAAGACGTCCGGGGTTCGATACCTTGGAATACAAATGTCACTAAAGCACCATGAAGTGTTCCAAGACAACTATGAAGTAGTTAACAAATCACTGCAGGAAAAAGTGGCTCGCTGGAAGACTCTGCCGCTAAGCCTCTGGGGAAGAGCCTCATTAGTCAAGATGGTGATCTTACCGAAACTTCTATACCTCTTCACTAATATTTCCATACTACTACCGCAACCATTCCTGAAGAAATTGAAGAGCCTGGTCCTGGATATGCTATGGGCGGGCAAACCGGCCAGAGTGGCACATTGCACACTAATTCTCCCAGTGGCAAGCGGGGGTCTTGCTCTTCCAGATCTGGAAAAATATTATTGGGCAGCACAAGCCAATTCCTTAGCTTTTGGTACTCTTCACAATCTATCAGACCTCACGTACAGAGCGGGCCCTAGCAACTCCGAACTTACTAAAGGCAGTCATCTTTGGCCACATCCCCGTTCCCAACGACACTATGAACGTAGTTTTATCAACCTACAAAATCTGGAATAAATTAGCCCAAAAATATGAGGTCCAAACCAGATATTCACCTCTCCTCCCTGCAAAATTCATACCTCGGATCCCACTAACGTCTGAGAAAGTCTATCACCAATGGCTGGAGAAACTCTGGATAAACACTCTAGGAGATCTCTTCACAGAGGAAGGCTTCCTAACTCCAGAGCAGGCGAAGCTGAAAGGCGGCACAACATCATTGGACATTTTCATGTATTTCAGGACACGCTACACACTACAAACACTCCTTCCCAACTTTCCAAGACAACCCCAGACCTGGCAGCTTCTACACAGCGTAATACAAGCACAGGGAGAGGGAAGACTGGTCTCACAAATCTCCAGAACCATCATTGCGGACACGGCTCCCGTCGACTCCCGTGCAAAAACCAGATGGCAAAAGTCATTAAGAATAGCCATTTCTGATGAAGATTGGTCTTTTATCCTCAAACAAACGCAGAAAATCACTCTCACCACACGTCTTAAGCTAATCCACTTTAATTTCGTTCACCAAACATACTACACACCTGCCAAAGCGAACAAACAACATCCAGAATCACCCTCAAAATGTGAGTGATGTGGGAAAACATCGCCCGACTTCGTTCACCTTGCATGGTACTGCCCCAAACTGGCTCCGTTCTGGAATCAAGTACTGGAAATAACTGGTGCTATCATCGGGGAAACTGTTCAACCAGCCCACACAGCCGCTTTATTGGGAATGACTAGATCACTAGCTGCTCCGACAAGAAAGTTAGCAGGTCTACTGCTGACACTCGCCCGCAGAAGAGTAGCCATGGCCTGGAGCCGAGGCCCCCTCCCCACAGTTTCCTCCTGGCGCAGAGACATCCTTTATTGCCAGGATGTCAAAACAGACTTTGTCAAACTACTACCACAACACGCCCGCCCACCAGACATCTGGGGACCGTTGGTGCTGTTCCTGATGAAGGAGGCTGAGGATGCCCCGGCCTCCCCAGACAACTCTCAATAGATAAGGATTGTGTTCTCACTGCCATTCAGCCTTGTCTCTCCTTTTATTCTAAAACTAGAAACTGGTTCGGTGCAGATGGTGCTGGCAAAGTCACTGAACTACAAGGCGGAGGGTGGGGGTGGGGAAGGAGGTGTGGTGAGGGGGAGGGGGAAAGGCGCCTAGTTAATTCCACCCTAATGTGGGTGAGAGGTTGTATTGTGTTAACCCAAAATAACAAAAATAAAGGTTTAAAAAAAAAAAAACATTCAGTATTCAGAATCGTGTAAATTCAGCTTTCATTCGCTAATTGTTCAGTTTTCAAAGTTCTGCAATCTGCTTACTTTCGTTAACAATTCTGTATTCAAAATCCTTACTCTTTAATAGCTTTTGTTCACGGAGCACCCTGGGGTCAGCACAGAGACTTAGCCTACTCACTGGTTGTATTCTGCAGCTCCGTCTTGCACTCAGGTGCTGTGGTAGATCTCCTGTCTCCCGTCATCCTCCACTTCTGCGACCCTGTGCCTTCTGTGAGTTGTGTATTGGTCTCCAGGAGCTTCGACGGCTCTATTGATCTTCTGCTGCCTCTCTCTCGCCAACTTGCCGTATGCTGAACTGGGAGCACGGCTACGCTTCAGCTGTGCTTCTTCTTAATACGCTGCTTTCCGCTGCACACACCCTGCAATCTGCTGGCCTCTTCTTGACACACCGTTTCCCGCTGCGTGTACTCTGCAATCTGCTGGCCCTTCAACCTTTGTGACAGGATCTCCTGGCGTTCTTCTGTCCGTGGCTGCTACGGCTCCACAGATCACTTCAGCTCCATCAGCTACACCTCCTGCAGAGCATTCAAAGTTGTCGTCATCTTCTCCCTGCTCACTCCTCACCTGTGCCTCAAATTGGGATTAAAATATCCTAATGCGGTGCCTAGGTCTATAGCAACTAGACTGCACCTTTTGACAAGTATCACTTTGAGTCTTCATCACCTCTGAGCCCTTTTTCCTCGTCCTAGTACCATTTGCATTATGGTTAATGAATTCCATATTAGATGGTGTGATATTAGTTTGTGCAGTTTTACCTTTGGCTAGTTTAGACTGTTTTTAGTACTGAGGACTATTAGAAACAAGGGAGGTTATAGAGAGGATTTGTGTTTTACCATTGTAGTAAGGACTTTCATTTAAGGTGTAATTGGGATAACTCAAAGGTTTCATTTTTAATTCCTGAACGCTGAAACACCAACATTACTAGATCATTTCCCATGGCAGATTCCTTGAATAGATATATAGGAGAGACTTGTATATTGATAACCGGCCGTTAAATATTTAGGAATGATTTGACTTTCATACTCGGAATAAGATTAATACAGCGTCTCTTCTAGCAGAATCAACACTTCCCCTTGATCGCCATCTCCTCCCATGCGATCCTTTCCCCTGATACCACCCGTAGGGGTAGGATCAAGTAGTGGCTGTCTTCCCCTGGCCACATGGGAGGAGACTTTAGCCTCAGTAGGATTCATCACCTATCAAGGATCAACTGAAGAAATCTCAATCAGTGAAACCATCAATAACGACAGTATCTGAACCATCAAGCTCAGAAGTTGAATTGTCGGACTCAGGGACCACTAAAACTAGGCTTCTTTTTTTAGAAGAATTTTGTCTTCTGCAATTGGAAAGCAAGCTGGATCGGAAAAATAAATACAAGGTAGTGGGACGAGGAAGAAAAGGAGGAACACGAGAAGAACCAGGAGAGGCAGAAGAACCAAGAACAAGTGCCCCTTACAATCATATTACCCGATTTGGGAGGGGCCAGAGGGGAAGGGGAAGACCCTCCAAGAGAATGTGATTGTTTATAATCTATCTGACAGAATGGTATCTTTTGAGGAGGAGTCAGTGTTGAAATTGGGTGTTTCCTTTTCCCCCACGAACGAGTTTGATGTCATTCATACTCGTATTGACTTGTTTATATTCATTCGCAAATTGAAGTTAACTAAATATTTTAACACCAAGCAAAATCTAAATTTGCATGAAGATCCAATTGAGTTTCGTGAAATGAATTCTCTTAGTGCGAATTATATTTCCTCTCTAGTTTGCCTTGATACTTTGGAAGATGACAAATCTGTGCGTGATAGTTTGAGTGATCGTGAGCTCTATGAACAATTTGACATTCCCACAGATTTGACATATGATATGGATCTTCATAGGAAATCAAAATGTTGCTCTGTGTTGACATATGGTGTCATTGATCTGTTTGAAGAGTTAGTAATACCAGATTTACAAAAAAAGACACCAAAATTGATAATTCTTTAGTAGCAAATCTTAATAAGAAGCCACGCAAACCGTTTGTGATCTCAAGAATGATACTAGTATCATGATTAGGCCAGCCAATAAGGGGGGAGGTGTAGTTATCTGGCCTAGAACCCTCTATCTGGCCGAGGAATATCAACAACTTGAAGACACAGCCTGTTATGAATTTGCTGAGGGTGAGGTACTTATTGCCACGGAAAATTGAATTTGATAATAGATTATAGTGTATTGTCCCGGATCTGTGCACTTGTTTCAGGTAAGGATGAGTGTCCACACACTTGATAGGGTGCAAAACCACTTGAGCTTTTTATTTATAAAACAGGCATATTGTCCATGTGTGGTCAGCCGACACGTGTTTCGACCGCTAGGGTCTTTATCAAGGCTATTGTTGTGATTTGTGGCCACATAGTCCTGGCCAATTCAGTTCTGGTTAGGTTGTGGTTGGTGTTCTCCAGTGGTAGCCCTCTGTGGGCTTGTTCTGAATCCGGATAGGCTAGTTCCACTTGTGTTACTTCGCATATCGAGCAGCATATCAAGTTTTTATTAGTGCAACTTAACCATAATGTCCCCTTAACAAAGTTTTTTCACTGAATTTCATGGGTTTTTATTAGTGTAACTTAACCATAATGTCCTGTTAACAATATTTTTTCAGTGAATTTTATAGGTTTTTATGAGTGAAAATGTTTTTTGATGTGACATCACTGTATATACGTTCTTAATTATTCCTGTTTTAACATATATGAAAGAACTGTAAACCTCCTTTAACAAACATATTTTTTGCAACGCATACTGATGTGTGTCGTTATCAGCAGGGCATGCTGAGGATGCAAGTAATGGTTCAATTGTCTTGGGCATGAGGCTCGACCATGACCGCAGCCCCACCAAACCACCCCTGTTGTCCACTGCACCTACCCTGCATCCTAGTTCAGTGTTCACTATACCCTCCTAATGTGACCAATGGCCAGTGCTCATGGCTTGCAGCCATGGCTAGTTTCCACAATCCATGGAGCATGGGCTTCGGCCATGCCGGATTCCCCAATAGGCAAATCAGAGTAGACATTTGTCCTTGCCGAGAGCCAGGCCCGCTGCCCAGGCAGAAAAGTTATATTTTAATGTTAATGTTAAAGGTATTTGTACCGCGCACCGTCACCAACGGAATTGGTCCCCAGGTGCTCAGACGGATCTGAAAACAAGAATGTGGGGGCAGTGGGAGGTTAGTCGGGTGGAGAGGGAGTAGGAAAGTTAGAGGGTGGTGTCCTGTTGGCAGCTTCAGTCCGGTTTTTACTGTGCGCCGAGCTTGGGTGCGAATATCGGATCGATGTGAGATCTCTTGTGCTGTTAGTGTGGCTTATGTGTGGATTTTTTGTTGTTGCGATGTGGTGAAGCGCGTGCAGTTTGCTGTGCGAGAGGGTGATTGTGTGGATTTTTGGGTGAGATAGGTATGCAGAAGTTTGTGCTATTGGGTTAGTGGGTTTTGTCAGTGATCCAATTACTGCCTGTGTTTACTTTGCAGGCCAAGATATTATTGTCATATCATCTCTCACCTTCCATCCTGATCTCTCCCTGCTCGTTCTTTGGTATGATTCTAGCTTTCTATCTTTCAATTGCCTGTGTTTACTTTGCAGGCCAAGATATTATTGGTTTTTGGGTGAGATAAGTATGTAGAGGTTTCAGCTAGTGGGTTAGTGAGTCATTTACAGTTCCTGATTCCCTTCATGTCTATTCCTTGTCGGTGATACCTTGCTGCATGTGTTTACTTTGCAGGCCACGATATTATTGACATATCCTTCCCCTTCTAACCTGATCCCTCCCTGCTCGTTCTTTGGTATGATTCTGGCTTTCTAGCTTTCAATTGCCTGTGTTTACTTGGTAAGCCAAGATATTTGACATATCATCCTTACCCTTCCATCCTGATCCGTCCTTGTTCGTTCTTTGATATGATTCTAGCTTTCTATCTTTCAATTGGTAGGATATGCCGTACATTGGTCTTCCCTTCCTTGAGTAGATGGGCGGTAGGTGTGTACAGAACTCCAGGTTGCTGCTTTGCAAATGGATGCAAAAGGAACATTTGCAATGAATGCTATGGTAGCCCCTGTGCCCCAAGTAGAGAGTGTTCTATGCATGAAGGGTAGATCTCTCTTGACAAGAGTGTAACACAGTCTGATGCAGTTTACAATCCACTTTGAGATAGCTAATTTAGAGACAGTGTCCCCTTTTCTACCACCTGCCACTGAAATTAACTGGTTTGTTTTCCTTAGTGGCTGTCTTTTCCAGATAGCAGATAAAAGCTCTCCTCACATCCAGTGTGTGGTGGCTTTTTTCTGCCACGTTAGTGGGGTTCTGGAAAAAGGTGGGCAGTTCTATGGATTGGTTTACATGGAACATTGAGATATATTTAGGCGCAAAGCGAGGGTGTGTGCACAAAACCACCTTATCTTTGTGAACTATATCACTATTCTTTGTACTTACTTTTTCACACTTTCAAAAAGTAAAACACAGGAAAGATATGAAAAAGCATGCTTTCAGATCCTTGCAGATGCTCATTGCCCTAGTTTGCGGCAATCCCAGCCAGCACTTCGGGCTGCAGCCACAAGCAGACATTTTTTTCCCATTGGAACCTAGGCCTTCGGCCATGCCACATGCCCCAATAAGCAAACCAGAGTACACATTTATCCTTGCTCAGGGCCAGGCCCATTGCCCAGGCACCAAAGTTATATCACCATTTTCTGTACTTACATTTTGACCCTTTAGAAAAAATAAAACACAAGACAGATTTGCAAAACCATGCTTTCAGGTCCTTGCTGATGCTCCTCGCAAATATTTTCTGCAATCCTGTCCAGCACTTCTAGCTGTAGCCACAAGCAGAATTTCTTTTCCCATTCAAACCTATACCGATTTCGAAAAACTTTACCACATAGCCGGTCTCTGGTGGCCATGCCCACTTTAACCCCATTGCCGGTTCCTTGTGGTCATGGCCAGTAGCCAGATTGTCAGGGTCATGGCCTTTGGCTATGAACCGGACAATCTGGCCACTGCCCATGGCCACAGGCTATACCTCAGTCGCCAAAGGTATATCACTATTTTTTGTACCTACAATATGACACTTTTCAAAAAATAAAACACTGACACATTTGCAAAACCATGCTTTCAGGTCCTTGACAATGCTCCTTACATGAGTTTGCTGCAAACCCGTCCATGCTTTATTTTTTTTAAAGTGTAAAAATGTACGTACATAAAATAGTCATTAACTTAGCCCATACTTGACAAAATCCATTCAGACTTTGCACATGCATTCGAAGTTCGGGCTATAATCTTTCTGCAAGCTTGTGTGCACATTCGTCAAATGGCAACAAAGTTATAAGCCATCTAAAAATGTGGAGACCCGCGCCCTCTAATTTTGACCCATCTTGACAAAATCCCACCAAACTTTGCATATCCATTTGATTCTGGGTCTAAAATCATTTTGCAAACTTTTGTGCAGATTCGTGAAATGGCACCAAATGTATAAGCCTTTCAAGTATTTTGCCCCCCCCTTGTCTACTTTTGCTCCCTTTTGGCAAAACAGCACCAAACTTTGCAGAACCATTCAGGGTCAGGACTAGAATGATATTGTGGCGCCAAAGTTATAAGCCATCCAAAAACTTCTTTTCACCAACTGTGTAATTCAAAAATAGGCATGGATGTCCCCGAACATCTGAGATGTTCGCGAACATTACAGAACTGTACCCGGACATCCAGACTGTTCATGGACTTTGGAGATGAAAACCCCATTTTTTTTAGCTTCTTATTCCCATATCCTATACCGTCCTCATCACCCCTCACCTCCCCAGAGATTGTTTCATTAGTTTGACAAGTGCAATGTTGTGTTTTTTAATATGTTTTTGCCGAGATATTCGCGGACAACGGGCGCTGTCCATGAATCCAACATGGCAGGCGTTTCCCAAAAATGTTACGCACCTCACGCTTTTCACCATCCAATAAACTCGCGCGTCTGATGTCCGCGGACATCACGGCGTCCTCTGGACCAATCGGAGGCCCGTCCGTGGACTGAACAGGGAATTGAATCCACGGACCGAACACAGATATCACTCATTTTTTTTACCTACTTTTTGGCTTTTTTTAAAATGCTACTGGGCGGATTTACACCAAATCTACAAAAGCATGCTTTCGGGACCAAGCCACCGCTCCTGCCGCAAATTTGGTGAAAATCCGTCCAGCGGTTTGGGCTGTGGCGTGAGCAAAAAAACATTTCCATTGCTTCTATGGGAAAACCCCAAATTTGGGGACCCCCCTATATCCTCCTCCCCTGCACGAAAACTCACCAAACTTTGCAGCATCAATCTGAAAGAGAAATATATGGTTTTTTGCAAGGTTTCGTGAGGATTCGTCCAGGGGGGTAAGGTGCTCTTCCTATGGGTTTAGCAACTTAACCATAACTACAGAACCATTACCGCAGGCCCTGTAATGTGTGTGTGTATGTATATATGTATATATATATATATATATATCTACTTACTTCTGAGGCTTGTGGAATCGGCTTAGATCACATGCTGTGCATAGGCCGACATCTAATGGAAGCGGCAGAGTATTACAGTTGTTGTTTTCAAAATTTGAAAAGGGACTTCGACAGGGCGTGCCAGGAATACTATCCCTAGTGTGACGTCCACTGTACCCATGGTCCTTCACACGTCGAGGTCCCTCAGATTGTTTTTTTCCGCCATCGTAGACAGAGTTCTGATTTCGTCATTGATTATTCTAATTAGAGTTAGTTTACTCTTCCTATCCTTTATATCTCTGATCACTGACTATCGATATCATCTTCGACAATGGTGAAAGTCAACGACCGTCGAATAAGACTCCTATCGACGGATCCGTTTCGGCCCAGCAGGGCTGCATCAGGCTTCGCCCCACACAGTAGGGAAAGAGGGGGGAGGACATTGGAGAATGTATTTGCCCCTTTTCATACAATATCTTCGCATAGCTGCCATTTCATTTATGGATAGAACCCCTTTCAAGTTCTGCCCTAGTTGCAGTAAAACATTTCCGTGGGTCAACAAGCACCTGGTGTGCAATCTCTGCCTCCCACAAGATCACTTTGAGGAGAACTGTCGAGCCTGCAGGCTCTTTAAACCGAAAATGTTGAAGGACCGTAAAACAAAACGCTGGCCCCACCACGCCATCTTACCGTCCCCTGGAGAACAGAGGCACCTTGCCATTCCACTCTGCTGTGATTAATCCTCCTGGATCATTGGACTTTGGGGAGCTCATCTCTACCGAAGATTTCTGAAGGCAGTTTCCTGCCATCTTACTGCCCAAACTCACAAGAGGTTTTTTCCGCAAACTGCTTTTTCTTCTCTTCGGCCCTCTCGGGAGGTGGTCCTTTGCTCGCCTTCTTCAGAACGGCTGCAGAGTGGCTTCTACTCGAGGGAGACCTTACCTCTACGAAAAGAAGCTCAAAGATCAAAGGATGAAGGGTAAAAGACCAGAGACTTCATTTAAGGATACAGGTGAGGAGGAGGGGGACATTTCTTTGAGTGACGACCCTGAATCCAGTTCTGTACATAGCATTCTTGACACAGCCATCTTCAGATTTCTCACCACAGTCTATTGACTAGGGAATCCTCCACAGCTCTCCTGGGCTATTCAGTCTTTTCAAATATTTTTCAAACCATTTTGTTACTAATGGATATAGTTTCTTCTGCCCTACACACTCTGGCCCTCATTAGGACCTTGGCGGAGGACCATGGTGCAATTTGCACCATGGTCCATGGCGCAAAGCTGCCAACTCCGCCAAGGTGGTTGGCGGACTTACCGCCCCATGCCGACCTTGGCGGGGCGGTAAGTCCCCAATCCCCATTTTACCCTTCCCCATTCCCATTCTTGCCCCATAGGGTATAATGGGAGTGGGGAAGGCGTTAATTACGCCACCGTAAATTACGGTGGCGTAATTAACAACGAGTCCCGTAGCGCCATGGATTTTTCCGCCTGCAAAAAGCAGGCGTAAAAATCTGTCCATGGCGCTACGGGAACTCGTAGTCTGGCGGAGAGGTACGCCATGCACTACGCCGGCGTAATACCCTCTCCGCCAGGGTCCTAATGAGGGCCTCTGTGTTTTGCAGACCAGGAATCATTTGTCTTCATCTAGAAATTGTCAAGGTAAGATCCTGCAACTCGCCCCTCATGGCCATGATGACTCCAACTAATACTGTCCTTACACATTTGTCAAACCTTCACACAGAAAAATCTAATGGGCAGTCACAGGTGACTCCTTCATCTGATGAGTAAGTGCTATTCTTCTGCGGGTAAACATTCTCTCTAAACAATCCTGTCAGGTCCCTCAGGACCACTGAGAAGAAGCAAGCTTCTAGAGAATAGCTTCCTCAGTGGGGAGGAGAACCCTGTGGACCCCTGAGAAGCAGGCTTCAAAGAGAAGAGCTTCATCAGTGGAAAAGGGCACAGCGCCACTTGCAAAATGAAGAAAAAGGGTAAGAAGGGGTGGAGGACACCTTGTGAACCGTCCACTACATCCTAAAACCCACCCTTTGTTTGAAAACATCAGAAGCGGCAGGCAAGAGACCCTCGTCGACCATGATACCAAGCCATCGACCACAGCAAATCGTCCACACGGACATATCATCCATGAGGTCCTCTACAATGGACATGTCAGCGTCCATGGGCCGATCGTTGCAGCTAAATTGCCGTTGTTGGTGCCTTGTCTACGAGGGATCAATGGTCTTCGTCTACAGAGTCATTTTCATTGACAGGAGGAGTCCCCGTCCAGGGCTAACTCTCCACCTATGGAAAATCCCTCATCCACGAGAGCCCTCGTCCACGACCGTCGACGGGAGAAGTTCTGTCATTGGATAACCTGTTAGGAGCCCTCGTCCATGAGAGCCCTCATCCACGACCGCTAACGGGGAGGGGAGTACTGTCTACGGTTAACCCACATGTATATGGAAAAACTTGTGTCCATGGCTATTTCCAAAGATGACTACTTCCTCGTACACAAAGGAACCCTCGTCCACGGCTAAACAGTTGAGGGGAAATAAAAAGACAGGAAGAAAATCAATGCCCAATGGCCGTTCGTCCATGACTACTGCGCCATTCATGAGGAAAATAGTAGTAAATCCTCAACCTCTCCTGTCCACGCAGAGCAGTGATGATCGGAGCCAAGTGTTAAACACACCCTGCCAGTGCCACATGTCTCAGGAGCTAATACTAACATGTCCCCCTTCTAGAAATGATTAAACTTCCAGACAAAAGTGGAATTCTATGACATAGGAGAAGACAGGCCACAGTCTTTGCCTAAAGAGCACAGCCCTAAATGGTACTTGCCCTCAACAGATGCTCAACCTTAGTTGATACAGCAACAAGGAGTCACAGAAACATCTCCCAACCGCAGGGACGGATGGACGCTTCACTGCAACGAAGGCATATGGGCGTCTTCCTCTGCCACAGTCCATAAGGGCACCTTTATTTCTGTCCCTGACTGACTGACAAGATCCAGGGCTGAATGCGCAATTGGACGAGCCTGGAAGGGGGGTCGGGATCCCCCAAGGCTCACCTCAACAAGACAATGACAAATGGGAGGTTTACGTCGTTCAGAAGCAAGAGAGGCATGATTCCCCTAGAACTTCTTCACTGCCAGACGGCATTTCTTCCTTCCATTGCAACAACAATGCTCGATCACCAAGTATCTTGTATAGAAAAGAAGGCAGTGCTCTATGAGCACAGAAACAAGATAAGGGGGAAGGTACGGCCATACGCTTTCAAGACACCAGACACTCCCTCCACTATGGCGAGGCTGGGAGAGAAATACAAGGCCCCATAAAACTTGACTCAGTTATCGCTCTGGCTGCCAGGAAGAAACACGTGAACCCTGCATCACTACGTCCTGGCTGACAAAGACGGCTTGAAACTCCAAGCTGGCGTTAGCAAAGGGGAGCTAAATCATCTTCAAGTTGTTCAGAACAACGCAGTGAGGATAGTAGTTGGTCTGCGTAAAGCTGATTATGTGTCAAAAGCCAGGAAAGCATTACACTAGCTCCCTGTAGAAAAGAGAGTCGTATTCCGCACGCTCTGCATCTCGCATGTCTGCCGGTATGGCAAGAGCCCAGTCTATCTGGCAGCCCAGCTTGAATGGCTACCGGATTGATGGAGCCTCAGATCCAACAACTCAGGCCTACTCCTCATCCCCAAGGTAAAATTGACACAGGTGAAAAAACAATGTTTTCCATTCTTGTCACCACGCCTATGGAACACACTCCCGCCGGAGCTAAGGCTGTGCTCTAGTCTATCCAGTTTTAAAAGTCACCTTAAAACATTTCTCTTTGCATGAAGACTGATTCGTCCCTCTTCTCCCCCTCTCTGGCTCACCTTGCATTTTTTATGTTCGAAGGGATTGTGTCCTCCGATGTATTCCTTATCTTTGATAATACGTTTCCAGCTTGCTGGCCTTAGACATTTTTTCTGTAGAGGGCGCTGCGCGTCGATGTCCGCCGAGTCGATGTCCCTTGACAGCCACCGTATCGGCACAGACGTCATCATGCCCATAAATAGCCACGCGCTGCGTCTGTTGCTCAGTTCCGTTTTTCCACGCTTCGTGGGGCCTCGGAACGTCGTTGCTCAGTTCAGTCAGGATAACTACATATATCTACTCGAATGATACGTTCTCGTTCTCAATGGCATCTTCATCGGAACCGACGACGCCGCAATCCGGCTTCAAGAAATGTCGAGACTGCGGTAAAAAAATGTCGATAACGGATCCACACAGGATCTGCTTGTGGTGCTTGGGATCCGAGCACCATTGTTCGGAGTGTGAGGACTGCATGTCCATGACGGCGAAAGCCTTGAAGGAGCGCAAGGGTAAGCTCGAGAGAGGTAAGTCAGTCAAAACCTCCTTGAAGGTTTCTTCGGCTGAGTCGAGGCATTTGTCTCCTCGCCGTCAAAAACATTCCCATTCTAGATCTCGAAGTAGCTCCCATCATTCGTCGAGATCAAGACACTCAAAAAAGAGACGTTGAAGATCCCCTTCCTCGTCGTCTTCAGTGTCCCCAGAAAGGGTCTCCTGTCCCACTAAACACAGCTCTCAAGCTGAGTGGGAGGAATTCAGAAAGAAAATGTTAAGCGTCTTCGAGAACGCGGCCTCGACCCCCTCGAAGACAGCTGAGGGTGATACCCCGGGTGAAAAACCCAAAAAATCAAAATGCCGCGAGTCGCAGCATCCGGCGAAACATTTCACCCGAGAGCGCCACGAGCCATCGGGTAAGAAGGCACCATCTTCGACGCCGTCGTCGAAGATTCCTTCGACGCACGGATCGGCGCCATCGACGCCGTTGTCGAAGGGTTCCTTGACGCATCGGTCGATCGACTCGACGCCATCATCGACATCGACACCGATGAAAGAGAAGACCAAGGCCACTCCACAGCCTACGGTGATTCCAAGGGCCTCCGGCACGACGCCGAGACCGTCATCGATGTCCTCGAGTAGGATCCCGATCCTCTCGAGTTCTTCGAGACCCCTTCCAGTTTTTTCGACGCCGTTCTCGGCGCCTTTGAAGCCTGTCACATCAGCGTCGACGGCATCGACGTTTTCTCGCCCAATAATGACGAGTTTGGCTCCTTCTGCCTTAGAGATGGGTTTTACACCATTTCAGAGGTCAGAGTACCCTGGACTATCTTCAATTTATGAAGAGGGGGAAGATTCTGACCAGGAAACATTTGGGTTACAGAGGACCACACTGCCTATTTCAGAGGATTTCACCTCTGAGGAAAGAAGGCTGAAGGACCTACAGGAGTCACTACATGAGGCAAGTGGGCTGGACACTTCCCCAGAAGTGGAATTTGTTAAACCAGACCCAGGGGAACATGCCGAAACACCCTATAGAACCCTTATGGCAAGAATTTTTGAATTTATGGGTTGGTCTGCGCCCTCACCTGTTTTTCAACAGGATGACTTAACAGACATATTAGACGAAGGTCCACAGGAGGACCCCGTGGTCCCCTTCCATGCAGCCTTACAGAGGAAAATTACATCTAATTGGGAAACTCCTGAAGTTATCCCTGCGGTCAATAAAAGATTGTCAGCCAAGTATAGGGTAGCGGCTGCTGACCCTGAATACTTATCAAAACACCCGACCCCCGAGAGCCTGGTGGTTCAAGCGGCAACTTCATCTAGCAGTAGGACCGCTTACCCTACTGTCCTGCAGGATAGAGATGACAAGAAGTACGATTCCATGGCGAAGAAAGTCTTCTCTGCTTGTAGTATGGCGTTGAAGTCCATCAACGCCACCTGTACGCTCGCCAGATTCAGTCACACACTATGGGAGTGTGCTTCATCAGCGGCTGACTGCATACCCGAAGGAGAGGAAAAGGAAGCCTTCCTTAACATTATTAAAGATGGCAAAGATGCCATGTGCGAATCACTTCAAACTGGCATTGATTCCGCTGACAGTATCAGCAGGGCCATGGCGGCAAGTACAACAATCCGCAGGCATGCATGGTTGCGAAAGTCTGGCTTTGCTCCAGATGTACAGGCCAGACTTTTGAATATGCCCTTTGACAGCTCTTCACTATTCTGGAAAAAGGCTGATTACAGTCTGGAAAAGTTGCAGACTTCTAAAGCAGCAGCAAAATCTTTAGGAGCTGCTATCCGCCAAACTCCTTTTCGCCCCTCAGGAACCTCTGGGAGAGCAAAGTCCTTTCGCTATTATTCCGCATTCGGGAAAGGCAGAGGACAGCCGGCTCAAAGAGGCCAAAGGAGATCCACCCCAGGTGGACGGGTCAAAAGTACTAAGGCCGCAGCAGGTGCCTCTTTATACTCGGCATCTGCATCAGCCGCCCCCAAGCCACACTGAGGCATTCCCACACAATACACCTGTAGGGGGCAGGTTAACTCACCATCTGATGGAATGGCAGGCTATAACGTCAGATGCATGGGCATTGGAGAAGTTGCCCAGGGTTACTGCCTACCCTTTCTACACAT
Source organism: Ambystoma mexicanum (assembly GCF_040938575.1). Taxonomy (NCBI): domain Eukaryota; kingdom Metazoa; phylum Chordata; class Amphibia; order Caudata; family Ambystomatidae; genus Ambystoma; species Ambystoma mexicanum. Next base: position 315,761,618 of record NC_090929.1, read on the forward strand.
TCCTCCGAGTCATCCACCGGGGAACACCTCTCTAAAAGTTCCAGATCCGCTCCTCTTGCAGGAAATTATAGACCTACTAGAGAAAGGTCCCATAGAACCGGTACCTGCAGCGGACAGGAACAAGGGCTGGTACTCCCCCTACTTTCTCATACCAAAGAAGGGCGGAGGACTGAGACCCATCCTGGACTTACGAGAATTGAACAAGTTCCTCAGGAAGGACAAGTTCAAGATGGTAACTCTCTCTCAGATCCTTCAGGCCCTCCAGCTCCAGGACTGGCTGGTATCTCTGGACCTTCATGATGCTTATTTCCATGTGCCAATCCATCTCAAACACAGGAAATACCTGAGGTTCGCAATTGGCGACTCTCATTATCAATTTCGAGTTCTGCCATTTGGGCTGACCTCCGCCCCGAGGGTCTTCACCAAGCTGATGTCGGTAGTGGTGGCGAGTCTAAGGAGGGAAGAGATCCATGTCTACCCCTACCTGGACGATATACTGATCAGGGCTGTATCTTCGGAACAGGCCCAGGCCCAGCTAGATTATGTCTGCCACTTCCTTCACAGACTGGGCTTCTCCCTCAATTTAAAGAAGTCACAGATGATACCATCACAGAGACTCCAGTTCATTGGAGCGGTCCTGGACACTTCCCTGGGAAAAGCCTTGCCACCAGAGGTGAGGGCTCAAGATATTCTACAGATGGTCACCAAGTTTCAAAATGCCCAGCGTCTCCCAGCCTTCGACTTTTTGAGGTGCTAGGCCTCATGGCATCCTGCATCTTCCTTGTGCCAGAGGCTCGCCTGAGAATGAGATCTCTTCAGTGGGCACTGAGAAGTCAGTGGTCGCAATTCTCAGGCAGAATGGCAGATCTCCTCCGGATTCCGGACAAGGTAGCCCGCGACCTTCAGTGGTGGGCCTATCCAGAGAACATCTTGAAAGGAGAACTGTTTTGGCAACCATGGCTATCTCAACAAAAGAGGAGGCGTAGGATCACTGGCACTGTGCAGAGAGGCGATGCAGCTCTGGTTTTGGGCAATCCAAGAAGGAATCTCTCTATCGGCAGTCCACCTAGCCGGAGAGAAGAACTTGACAGCGGACGCTCTGAGCAGGCAGAGCACAGTCTCCCACGAGTGGGAGCTAGCTCAGGAAGTCCTTCAAGAGATCTTTGCCCTTTGGGGAACCCCTCAGGTGGATCTGTTCGCCACAAGCACCAACAGGAAGTGCGGTCTGTTCTGTTCAAGGGAATTTCCCCCGAGAGAAGCTCTGGGAGATGCGTTCGTAGTGGACTGGGAGTTTCCACTCCTTTACGCATTCCCACCAGTCCCTGTTATTCTTCAAATGGTCAGGAGGTTGAGAAGATTCCGGAAAACCATGATCCTAATTGCCCCGGATTGGGCCAGGAGACTGTGGTAGCCAGACCTTCTAGATATGTCCATCTGCCCTCCAATCCATCTTCCACTCAAAGAGAATCTTCTCTCGCAGAAGGGAGGTCAGGTTCTCCATCCAGACACCAGAACCCTCAACCTTCATGCTTGGCTTCTGAAAGGGTGAGGTACAAGGATTGGGATCTCCCTGATGACGTCATGGAGGCGTTGCTTTCGGCCAGAAGACTGGCAACAAAGTCTTTATACTGCTGCCGTTGGAACAAATTTTGCAGCTGGTGTAGGGAAGAGAATATCGACCCTTTTTCATGTGGTACACCAACGGTGTTATCGTTTCTACTCTACTTGGCAAACTCAGGCCTTCAATTTGGCACTGTAAAAGGCTATCTCGCAGCGCTTTCTATCTTCAAGCGCACTGTGGAGGAACCGTCGTATTTCAAACTTCCTCTAGTGGTACAATTTCTCAAGGGATTAACTAATGTTTACCCTCGAAAACCATTCCAGGTTCCCTTATGGGACTTAAATTTAGTCTTAAACTTCCTAATGGGCACTCCATTCGAACCACTTCACTCTTGTGCGCTGAGATTTTGCACGCTTAAAACTGTCCTATTGGTAGCACTAACATCTGCTAGGAGGGTGAGCGAGCTACAAGCTCTCTCCTGTAAACTCCCACATACAATCTTCCACAAGGACAAAGTTGTCCTACAGGTTAAGCCTAATTTCCTCCCAAAGGTGGTTTCTGAGTTTCATATTACTCAGAAAATTACCTTACCTTCGTTCTACCCTCCTCCCCGTCCGGGGAAAGAGGAGGAAAGGCTACATAGGCTGCACCCAAGGGAGCTCTCAGCTTTTACATCAGCAGAATGGCTAGGATCAGGCAAGCAGACCAACTGTTTGTAGGATACTCAGGTCACAAGTTGGGACTACCCATAACAAAACAAACCATCTCCATGTGGATTATTTTGGCCATCCTGCAATGTTACAAACTGGCAGGCAAAGAGCCACCCCAAAATCTCAGGGATCATTCAACCAGGGGTATTGCAGCCCCTTTGGCTCTCCAAAGAGGGGTACCGGTCGTAGACATATGTGCGGCTGACACATGGTCGTCCGCACATACATTCACAACATTTTACTGCTCAAGAGACTAGATTTGGCAAGGCCGTATTATATTCGGTCCATCCATAAAGGGATAAATAACATTCTCACTCCCACCTCCAAATACATGCCACTGCTATGGGAGTCTATCAAAGATAAGGAATACATCGGAGGACACAATCCCTTCGAAGAACAAGTTACTTCTTACCTGGTAATGTTCTTTCGACGGGATGTTTCTCCGACGTATTCCTTATCGCCCCTCCCAACCATCCCCGCAGTAATACTTGCCTTGTGGTTGCAGCTTACGCTCCTTCAAGGTCAATAACCAATTCAGGCATGACTTTTCTTATGCTACAAAACGGAACTGAGCAACGGACGCAGCGCGTGGCTATTTATGGACATGATGACGTCGGCGCTGATACGGTGGCCGTCGAGGGACATCGACTCGGCGGACGTCGACGCGCAGCGCCCTCTACAGAAAAAATTTCCGAGGCCAGCAAGCTAGAAACGTATTAACAAAGATAAGGAATACGTCGGAGGAACATCCCGTCGAAAGAACGTTACCAGGTAAGAAGTAACTTGTTCTTCTGTGTCGTATGTCTGGTCCAAGCGCTCATATGCCTCCGGGCTCTATTCCAGCACTCCAGAAATAAATAAAATAAACAAAGCTGTAGGCAGGAATGTTTTGGCTTCCACATCCTTCTTTATTAGGGCAGTGTCCTCACGTGACAGTGAGATATGACAGGAAATTGTGGCACAAAATGTCCAAGTTCGTGGAGCACCTTCTGGTCAAACTTCAGACGAAGTATTGGCCATCATTACAGATGGAGAAGCAACATCTGACCACATGATTCACTCAGAGGTGGAAGCCGCAGAGTCTGGGTCAGGCAGATGGCTCATGTAGCCGCCACATGCAGGACCAATCATGCATGAAAACAACTAACTTCAGACCTGAAGTGCAGGCGCAGATCCTCAATATGTCATTCAAAGGCCAAGGCCCCCTTGGCAAAGAGGTTAACAATCACCTGAAGGGAATTCAATCGGACACTGATGCAGATGGAGCCATCAGTTCACTGAGAGGCGACGACAAAGAAAGGTGTATCTTCATTGCGGATCAGAGAAGTTTAGTTCCAACATCAAGCTGTATTCCACACAACAGGTTAGGTCTACATGTCAACCTCCAGATATACAACGCAGAGAGGCGTGGGACAGCCCAGACAAGGCCCAGTCATCCAATCAAAATGTACAGGAAGCACTATTCCCTGCCACGTTGCACCCGGGTAGGAGGGCAGATCAGCCACTACCTTCATCAATGGCAAAAGATCACCCCAGACAAATAGGTGCTACAAAGATTAAGCAAAGGACACATCTTCGAGGTCCTCACACTGCCGCCAGCCCTACCTCCACGGAGCCCTCCTGATAAGGTGCGTGTTAGGCCTTTTTACGGCCAGAAATCTTCTCAATACGGCCCTTTTAATTCTTCCTTTCGTACTTCTTACACAGGCTATTTATGGCAGCACTGATTGTAGATTGTAGAGGTGCACACGTTTTATCAATACCAAATTAGAGAATTCACTTAGATTTAGTTAGTTATCACAGTAATTTACAGGTGCTCCTTATTAGATCTGTGCTACCAGATCAGATAAAAAGAAAAGAGCAGGTCCCTCGAGAACGAGGGGCAAACAAGGCCACACAATTCTAACAATGTAATTGTTAAGGGATTCACACTTTTTCTGATGCAACACACAGTTAATTTAATAAAAAATGATCTTTATAATGATGATTATAGGTTTTACATTCTCAAGTGATTAGCTTCATATCAATAACATTATTTGTACATAGTAATTAGTGGCATTGATCTGTGTACTACTTCAAACACTTCACATTTGAAAAGTTCTTACATTCGCAAGTGTTTCATGTTCGTCATACAAGTTATCTACAAACTATATACAGGTTTTTACGGTTACACATTTTCAAACTAACAAGTAAATTCGATCTTTGTTAGTCCTGATATCTCGATAGGGAATGTTTTGATTACACCTTGTGGGTGTCACCTCTCAGCTACTACGCGTTTCGGGCTCTCGCGCCCTTCTTCAGGTATAGGTATCAGGAGTAATTACTTTCTGTAAAAATAAAAATAATGGTACTGACTTTTAGGTCTCTTAACTATACTTGTTAATTTTGCTAACTAAGTTGTGATATGTTTTAGCTCTAGTGTATTAACCTCACAACCAAGGGTGGGCCAGAAGTTGTTGCCTTTCACTCTTTCAAAAATACTTTTGTGCGCCAGTTCTGTGGGTACAAAGCACTATATTACTTTTCAGTAAATATTTACAATGTTGTGGTCTCAATTGGAACAAGTCGCTATATCAAAGCGCTGTGTCCCACTATGAGACCAACTGTGTAAAAATTAGGTAAGATTTCTTGAAATAGGTCAAGTGACTCACCTAGATCATTCACAATATCTTGTGTAAAGTCTGATTTTGCTCACAACGACACTTGGACTGTAACATTCGTATGGAGTCTCTTGATTCCAGTGACTGAAAGAAGATACTATATGTTAGATGTATGATGTCTAATGCTAGACCTATTACTTTCATAGACATTCAGTGCATATAGCTGTTTAATATAAATATTCATACCTTTCAATCAGGGCTGTCACGTTAAATTCTTCCTGTCCTGTTAAATCAGCAATTGTTGAAAAATATTCTGGTTGGCCAGATAATCAATTCCTTGCTGTATAAATACAAAAAACTTGAATCAGTGGTCTGTGTTCCACGTTTGTTTTAAGTGCGAACTAAATAGGTCAGCGTGTGTTTCCATACATGCGACATCAGTAAAACCTCCTTACCTCAGATGGTTTAGAAGGAGTTGTGGATTTAGTATGTTACTCTTCCTACAGCGTTCTTCAGTTAGGGATGCTGTAGTATCTTCCCTAGCAGTATGTCAGATCGTGGATCGGTGTGCTCCAATGAGTTGTATTTCCCATTCAAACATTCTGAGCTGCTGTCATTATCTGGTGAAAATGTGGGGCGAGTATGTACATAAAATTATCTATTGCCAAAAAGTCCTTACTGCTCAGCTCTAAGCGTGTCAGCGCCTCTTGGTTACAGGGTATTCCGCGTGCACTGCTTGCATCGGTCAGATGCTAAGCAACCGAGCTGTATGTCAGCTTTTATGTAAATCTCTATGTTTGAATGGGCGATTCTGGCACCCATCTTGGGAGTGTTTTAGGAACAAGCTTTCCAACTGTATCTTATACGTATAAGCGGTCTGCCAGGGCTATTTGTTCTTGTAATTAACGAAAAATGACAACGTTAAATGTTAGCATTATAATATTCTTATTGGACCCTGTGTTAGGTTGCAAAGACATGGCTATTATTTTGTTGTCATTTTATACGTGCAGACTTTTATGGGCTTCGATATTCACAGAAACATATTCCCGATTTAATCCTCATGCCAATAGGGTTTTCAAATATCGTTCACAGTCATATATATTGCTTTAAACTGTCAATTTACCCTAACGGGATATTGGTATGTAAATTAGTGATTGACCAAATACATCTACTAATACAGGCTGAACAAAAATAATTTAACCGCCCACTTAAATCATGTTAGTGTCACAAGGTGATTCGGAAACATATGTGTGTTATCTCTATCAGTAAGACGAGCCCATTTCCGTTCATTCGCAAGGTTATATCTATATGTGCAAACACAATCAATATGAGATACTCATCATTTCATAATTGCATAGGTAATTTTCACAAGTGTAACAACTCACCTGCTGAATCAACTCGCCCTGAAAATGGATGGCGATGGAGCGTCGGGCCCATACCCGGCCGAGCCGCCTTAGAGCCTCCCCCCCACCCGCCGCATTAGAGCTTCTCCCTCTCGGACTGCCGGAGGGAGAAGGAGATGGTTGAAGCGGCGCCCAAGGCATGGGTTGCAACAGCCTGGAGCCCCTGGATTAGTTGCAGAGGGCAGAGGGCAGAGAGTAGAGGAAGGCAGATTGAGAAAGAGGCTGTGGCAGTGTCAAAACCAGACAATCTTTATCACAACCGCCTCTTTGCCTGAGGCCAATTTGCAGCCAAACTTTCCTCACAAGAGCACAGTCTGTAGGAGTATGAGAAAGCACCTAACAGACTAGTGGCTTGAGTGAAAAGGCAGGAGCAGCAGCAACAGAGCTAGAGGAAACAACAATAACAGCTGTTTACTACTTTGATCAAAAGTACCAACCGTATCGGACACCACCCCCTATTTTCCACTCTTACCTGCTCCGTGAAGAACAAGACCCGAAACCTACTTGGCCACAACGGAGGAAATGGAATGAAGAACCAGATAAAGAAGGTCCAGGAGAAGTCCCATAATCCCAACAGAAAAGGACTGACAACAGTTTGTGTCATACTGCAGAGCGTCCCGGTATTTAGTGAAAAGAGTGACCAAAGAAGAAAACAGGAGCGCGTCCACAACAGTCACTCTTGTGTCCAAATGAAACAATCCTCGTAGTTCAGCAGAGCGTCCCAGGGTGCAGGTAAATGAGTCTGTGTATGGAGGTATGGAGGAGGGGGCAAAATGAACAAGGATAGAAGGAGTAAAGGAATGGAAATGAAAGAGAGGAAAATACAGGTAAGCAGCGGGTCCAAGCGGGAGCGGGAGGTACTTGACCAGGTTTCAGAAGCGATAACGCTGAGTTGCAGAGTTCCGGGGTCGTGACGTAACAAAACGGTAGGCAGTGGAAATCCAGGTAACGTATGCCCTGTCAGGGGTAACAGGAATCAATCCGAAGGAGCCGAATACCAGAAATCAGGGACATTTCAAAATGGGCAATCCGTAATAACAGGTCAAGGAGTCAAAACAGGTTCAAGAAACAAGATTGCAGAAAGCGGATACTACAAAACTGGCTGTAGAACTCAGTTAAGGAGCACCGTTCCGTGTGCGCAGCAAGAATAAGTAGTACTCGCATACAGACGCGAATGGTGGTCTGTGCGTATCACGTGACCGTAGCGCCTGACTCGAGTACTAACACGGAATGCTCGATGCTGCAGTCCACACAGAACCGCCGTGTTTTCGGCGTTGAGCCAAATGCCAAGGAATCTTCCAAGTGATTGGAGGGGCAATCGCAAGTCTTTGTGACTTTAAATAGGGTCGATTCACGACAGTACCCCCCTCCCCCGCAAAAGGCAGCGCTCCCTGGAATCTTGCAGGCGTGTTTGCCAAAAGGAGCACAAAAGTCGAGGAGCATGTAGATTGGATGCCGGTTCCCAAGTCCTGTCTTCCGGACCATAGCCATTCCAATCGATCAAATATGAGCGCACCCTGTTCCTCACTCGGGTGTCCAAAATTGCGTTCACCTCATATTCTTCTTCACCCTGCACTTTCAGTGGCGCTGGGGATACAGGGAGACGAGTGCCAGAAACATATGGATGGAGTAAGGAAACATGAAACAAGGGGTGTACATGCCAAGTGGAAGGGATTCGTAGACGCACGGGAGCTGGATTGATGCAATGCGAAACCTCATAGGGGCCTAGATAGCATGGCAGAAGCTTTTTCTTGCCCCAAAGAGTAAAGTGTTTGGTTGATAACCATACCCAGTCACCTGGAGTGTAAACAGGGGCTGGAGAGCGACGTTTATCCGCTTGTTCCTTAGTGCGATACTGAGCGGCTTGGAGGTGGCAAAGAACAGAGGTACGTATAGAGAGCAGTGAATCCCTCATTTTCTTAGCAGCAGGAACCCGGTCTAAAGAAGGAAGGATGGCAGGAAGAGTCCTCGGGTGCAGGCCATACTCCGTAAAATGGAGAACACCCCACCGATGAATGTCGGGAATTATTGTAGGCAAATTCCCCAACACAGACAACCAATCTGACTGATGTTGTAGACATAGACAGCGGAGGTACTGTTCCATGGTAGGATTAGTATGCTCTGTTTGACAGTCTGTCTGTGGATGATATGCTGAAGACAGACGAGCATCAATGCCCAGAGCAGTGTTTAATGCACGCCAGAATAGTGACATAAATTGCGATCCCCTATCGGGTATCACCACTGTGGGAAGTCCAAAAAAGCAGACTATATTGTCGAAGAACAGAGAGGCCAATAGGGAGGCAGATGGGATACCTGGACACGGAATAAATCGAGCCATATTAGTAAACTTGTCCACCACTACTAGGATTGCCATCCTACCCTGAACCATAGGAAGATCCACTACAATATCAAGCGTAACCATGTACCATGGGTGCGGAGGCAATGGCATATTCATTAGAAGACCGACTGGTTTACCTGGTTGGCGCTTGCATTGGGTACAGACGGCACACGTGGCAACATATAGATCGACTTCTTTTTTCATCCTGGGCCACCAACACCATCGGCTTAATAACTCATGAGTTTTGGTCTGGCCTGGATGTGCTACCAGTTTGGAATCATGGGACCATTCAAGAGCCATTCTCCTTGTCTTGTTGTCTGGCAAATACAAGAGGCCATGAACATAGGGAAGACCCGACACCAGTGTAGCCCCCAATTCTTCAAGGGAGGAGACATGATCCTTGGCCCATCGCCGGACCAGATCCAACAGTGATGGAGAGGCTGCAACAACACAGACTACTGATCCAGTTGGCAAAATCCGTGTTACCGGTGTCAATCGTGGGACAAGGCGTGGTACAATCGGTGCCAATCCGGGACAAGGCATCTGCCTTGCCATGTAGGGGGCCAGGACGATAGGTCACAGTGAAATCGAACATTGTGAAGAAAAGGTGCCAGCGTATTTGTCGATCATTGATACACTTGGCCTGTGACAGAGTGTCAGGAATGGCACTCTGTCAAGAGTGGCACAGGGCACCCCGGTAGGGTTTGGGTGGCTGTGCTGAAGTAAGGTAGCAGATAAGCACACACAGCAGGAAGTTCAACAAGAAAGAAGAGTAGGAAACTGTAGCTGGGAGCCAAAAGGGGCAAAAGATACAAAGGTACAAACAACTGGATTCCCTCTTGGGGTGTATGCTGAAATGGGAAAGAGTGTTCCAGGAACCTTAGGAAACTCCAGCCTTCTGCACAGATTGCTATAACAGAGGCCCACGCTGTATGCTCATGGCTGGGAACAACAGCAGTGGGTGTCTGTAACACTGAAAACGCGACAAGGCAAGGGGCAGAGGTTGCCTGCCGGAAACCAACGGGCAAGCTCTGTACAAAGGGATTACATAAGACACATGAGAAGACAAGAACAGAAATATCCAGCGAAAAGGACGCCAATGAGCAATCTAGCAGAAGGAAATGAAGGAAAGACAGTTAGACTGAAGTAGATAACCTAAGGTGGAGTACAGAGGACTCAAGGAAGAGAACAAGGGAGCAGCAGTCAGGAAAACAGAAGGGCTGCAAAGTAGGAAGCAGGTCTGCAGTCAAGAGTGGCACTAGGTGCAGGCAAACTGTAGTGGACTGCGGAGGACTGTAGTAGGCTGCAAGGCAGGGAGTCCAGAAGAACAGGACAGAGAGAGATTAGTAGTAGGCGACAGACAGAGAGCCCAAAAGAATAGGGCCGCGAGGTAGGGAGCCCAGAGGAGCAGGGCTGTAGGCAGCTAAGTGTAAAACAGGCTGTAAGGCAGAGGAGTGTAGCAAGCCGCAAGGCAGGGAGCCCAGAGGACAAGGGCTTTAGGCAGCGGAGGGAGCAGGCTGCAAGGAAGGAGCCCAGAGGACAAGGACTGTAGGCAGCCGGAGTGAGGCAGGCTGCAAGGCAAGGAGCCCAGAAGAGCAGGGCAGCAGGGAGTGAGCCCAGAGGAGCAGGGCCGCTGACTGTAGAGGGCTGCAGAGGACTGTAGTAGGCTGCAAGGCAGGAAGCCCAGCGGACAAGGGCTGTAGGTAGAAGGCAGCGGAGCGTGATCTCCTGCAAGGTAGGAAGCCCAGAAGAGCCGGGCAGCAGGGAGTGAGCCCAGAGGAGCAGGGCCACTGACTGTAGAGGGCTGCAGAGGACTGTAGTAGGCTGCAAGGTAGGAAGCCCAGAGGACAAGGGCTGTAGGTAGAAGGCAGCGGAGCGTGATCGGCTGCAAAGCAGGGAGCCCAGAAGATCAGGGCAGCAGGGAGTGAGCCCAGAGGAGCAGGGCCACTGACTGTAGAGGGCTGCAGAGGACTGTAGTAGGCTGCAAGGCAGGAAGCCCAGAAGACAAGGGCTGTAGGTAGAAGGCAGCAGAGCCTGATCGGCTGCAAGGCAGGGAGCCCAGAAGAGCAGGGCAGCAGGGATCAAAACAGGATAATGCAGCATTAGGAACAGCAAACAAAGTAGAGGGTCAAGGCAAACAGAGGCGGGGAGATCTCAAGATGCAAGACACTGTGCTCCTGCAGGCAGCTGCTTATATACAGCCCTGCCCTGTTCTGAGGCAGGCTAATTGACAGCACCTGGAGCAGCACACCTGAAGACAATCTGCCTCCTCCCTCTCTGGTCCTGAGCAGGTGGAAGCAGCACTGGTCGCTAGGGCTTCTGGGGATTGTGGTCCCAATAACGATGAATGAGAAAAGCCAGGAATGAATTGAGGACTGTAGCAAGGTGCATTGTGGTAAATGTAGTTAGTTGAATAAAATAAGAAAGAACCAAAGTCGAGCAAATGGAAATTAAAGACCAAGGCGTGAATAGGAGTTGTTCAAAGAGTATTGGGAGGATAAATGAGTACCAAGTAGTCCATGATGGTTGCCAATGCATGTGCCAGCGGCGCAGGCATGACAGTATGCCCCTCTCCATGCCCCTCTCCAGGCCCCCTGAAGACTGACCAACAAGAAGAGCACGTCCAAGGCCTGTCACACCGCAAGAGAGTCTTATACCAAAAAGGCACATTATGAAGCACCAAAAACTGTTTAATGCTGCAAGGTGGGAGTCTTGAAGGAAGGAGACATTACCAATGTTTCGAACCTTTGAGGTAGAATTCAGAAAAAACAACTTCTTAGGGACCCAAAACCCAACAGTGCGTTCATGAACTGAGGAACTGTGGAGATGTGCTGCAGGCTCCATGGCATAAATTGCTTTGAAAGAAGTGGTCTTCCTTAGGACTGGCAATGGTACAGTGCTGAAAGGTGGAACCAGAGATTCAGCTGAATTGGTTGCTCTAGGACGGTTGTCCAAATAGTCAGAAGCAGCCATGGCAACTTTAAGATTTGCAACAGAGACTTCAGGAGTAACAAATGTTGCAGGAACTCCATGAGTAGCAGGGAGACCAGGAATGGCAGTAGGAAATTCAGATGCTGTAACAGCTGGAAGTATAGGTGTCACAGGAGCACCAGCGGACAGGGACGCAACTGAGACTGATGGCGTCATGACTGGTAGTTTAGGTGCTGCAGAGGCACCAACAGGATCTACCGGAGCTGTAGCCTTAATAGGAGAACTTTTAACTGGCTTTGCAACAGGTACTGTCCTTGCAGGCAGAGAGGAAGGGGGTGCTTCGACTGCAGTAGGAGTGATTTGAGATGTGGCATCAGTAGTAGATTCAGGAGTACTAGCAGGGGGAGCAGCAGAGATTGGGCTTGCAGATCTTGTAACAAATAGCATGGTGGATGTAGGACCAGGAAAGGGTAAGCTTTCCGAAGGCTGGCCTGCAAAGTCTTGTGTGCCCAAGTTGATACATGGATCTGGGGTATTGACAGTAGGCAAAGTTGGATTCCAGACAGGTACTGGGTATGGTTTAGGATCTGACTCATGGTCAGGAGTACCAATGTTCATAGAAGCAGAGTACATCTCCGATCTGGTCACTTCAGTAGAGGCTGTAAGTGGGAGTAAAGGACCGACATCAAGGGCAAGAACGGAACAATCCTTTGACTCAGCGGAATCTCCAGTCAGATGATTACACTTGATTTTTGGTGTAATGGCCGTTTGAGCGATCTGGCCCACTGGAGGAGTCAATTCTTCACCATCTGAACGACAGCCTGAGTTACTGTGGCTAGTAAGTGAATGAGCAGTGTCAAGCTTTAACTGGTATGTATATGCCAAGTTCAGGTCTTCCATCTGCTCTGTATAAGTCTGTATCCTCTTCTGTGTTACCAGTACAGGTCTTAATCTGTTAAACTCTAAAGACAGAATGTTGGGTGTTGGACATAGTGTCAGATGGTCTGGTAAATTGTGTCCCTTTGCTAGATTCTTATGATGCAGATAGACAAATTCATCATAGAGGTCTTGGGTTTGTCTTTTAAGGCGCAAGAGCTGTTCTTGAAACTGGTATGTTCCATTAGCCAGTTCTACAACTTCGGAATCTGGTGTAGCAGAAAAGCCAGGTGTTACCATCTGAAGACTGACCTTAGAGTTATCGTGGTTAGTAGTTACAGGGGAAGCATTAGGACAGCCGATGGTCAGCATTGGTCTTTTGTACCCAGGACTAGCTGCTCTAACTTCAGGATACTGAATGTCTTGTCCTGTTAAATGAGTGGTATCGGTAGTCTGGGGAGGTTGTGTAGCTTGCCAAGCTGATCTTGAGGATGTCACTTTGGCAATAACGTACTCTGGTTGAGAGTTTGCCACAATGAGTGCAACATCTTTGGTTGAAGCAGTGTCAAAAGAAATGCTAGAAAGCGCATGAGTGTTTTCCACTGGTTGGGCTAACAAAATCTGCAAGAGTTCGTTATCTAGATGTAGTTCTTCTACAGATAGAGACTGTGGATCATAGTTGCAAATGTCATAGTAGTTACACATAGAAGCGTCAGAGAGCCAGTGAGTGTAGTACTGTGCTTGTAAACCTTTGTTTACTAGGACGAGTCTGTCTTTTAAACTAGGGTTTTTGTTTGCTGTCCTTAGGAAAACTTTAGATCTTTGTAGAGGTTTCTTGAACCGAAAAGAAGGCATCTTTGGTCTGTGTGTGCTTTTCCTGCCTATGGAACAAGAATATTTTAGGTCTTGCATTCTGTCAGGAATGGCACTCTGTCAAGAGTGGCACAGGGCACCCCGGTAGGGTTTGGGTGGCTCTGCTGAAGTAAGGTAGCAGATAAGCACACACAGCAGGAAGTTCAACAAGAAAGAAGAGTAGGAAACTGTAGCTGGGAGCCAAAAGGGGCAAAAGATACAAAGGTACAAACAAACTGGATTCCCTCTTGGGGTGTATGCTGAAATGGGAGAGTGTTCCACGAACCTTAGGAAACTCCAGCCTTCTGCACAGATTGCTATAACAGAGGCCCGCGCCGTATGCTCATGGCTGGGAACAACAGCAGTGGGTGTCTGTAACACTGAAAACGCGACAAGGGAAGGGGCAGAGGTTGCCTGCCGGAAACCAACGGGCAAGCTCTGTACAAAGGGATTACATAAGACACATGAGAAGACAAGAACAGAAATATCCAGCGAAAAGGACGTCAATGAGCAATCTAGCAGAAGGAAATGAAGGAAAGGCAGTTAGACTGAAGTAGATAACCTAAGGTGGAGTACAGAGGACTCAAGAAAGAGAACAAGGGAGCAGCAGTCAGGAAAACAGAAGGGCTGCAAAGTAGGAAGCAGGTCTGCAGTCAAGAGTGGCACTAGGTGCAGGCAAACTCTAGTGGACTGCGGAGGACTGTAGTAGGCTGCAAGGCAGGGAGTCCAGAAGAACAGGACAGACAGAGATTAGTAGTAGGCGACAGACAGAGAGCCCAAAAGAATAGGGCCGCGAGGTAGGGAGCCCAGAGGAGCAGGGCTGTAGGCAGCTAAGTGTAAAACAGGCTGTAAGGCAGAGGAGTGTAGCAAGCCGCAAGGCAGGGAGCCCAGAGGACAAGGGCTGTAGGCAGCAGAGGGAGCAGGCTGCAAGGAAGGAGCCCAGAGGACAAGGGCTGTAGGCAGCGAAGAGGTGCAGGCAGCAGGGCAGGGAGCCCAGAGGACAAGGACTGTAGGCAGCCGGAGTGAGGCAGGCTGCAAGGCAAGGAGCCCAGAAGAGCAGGGCAGCAGGGAGTGAGCCCAGAGGAGCAGGGCCGCTGACTGTAGAGGGCTGCAGAGGACTGTAGTAGGCTGCAAGGCAGGAAGCCCAGCGGACAAGGGCTGTGGGTAGAAGGCAGCAGAGCGTGATCTGCTGCAAGGCAGGGAGCCCAGAAGAGCCGGGCAGCAGGGAGTGAGCCCAGAGGAGCGGGGCCACTGACTGTAGAGGGCTGCAGAGGACTGTAGTAGGCTGCAAGGCAGGAAGCCCAGAGGACAAGGGCTGTAGGTAGAAGGCAGCGGAGCGTGATCGGCTACAAGGCAGGGAGCCCAGAAGATCAGGGCAGCAGGGAGTGAGCCCAGAGGAGCAGGGCCACTGACTGTAGAGGGCTCCAGAAGACTGTAGTAGGCTGCAAGGCAGGAAGCCCAGAGGACAAGGGCTGTAGGTAGTAGGCAGCGGAGCGTGATCAGCTGCAAGGCAGGGAGCCCAGAAGAGCAGGGCAGCAGGGATCAAAACAGGATAATGCAGCAACAGGAACAGCAAACAAAGTAGAGGGTCAAGGCAAACAGGAGCGGGGAGATCTCAAGATGGAAGACACTGTGCTCCTGCAGGCAGCTGCTTATATACAGCCCTGCCCTGTTCTGAGGCAGGCTAATTGACAGCACCTGGAGCAGCACACCTGAAGACAATCTGCCTCCTCCCTCTCTGGTCCTGAGCAGGTGGAAGCAGCACTGGTCGCTAGGGCTTCTGGGGATTGTGGTCCCAATAACGATGAATGAGAATAGCCAGGAATGAATTGAGGACTGTAGCAAGGTGCATTGTGGTAAATGTAGTTAGTTGAATAAAATAAGAAAGAACCAAAGTCGAGCAAATGGAAATTAAAGACCAAGGTGTGAATAGGAGTTGTTCAAAGAGTATTGGGAGGATAAATGAGTACCAAGTAGTCCATGATGGTTGCCAATGCGTGTGCCAGCGGCGCGGGCATGACACAGAGCTTGCAAGTTCCTATGATCGGTATAAACGGTGACCGGATGTCGGGCACCCAAGAGATGATGGCTCCATTCCTTAAACGCAGCCCGTATGGCCAAAAACTCTCTGTCCATTATTGTATAATTGCGTTCAGCAGGGGACAACTTCCGGGAGAAAAATGCCACAGGGTGTAACTGTTGCGTAGAAGGGCAGATTTGCGAAAGGATAGCTCCTACAGCAACAGCAGAGGCATCAGCTTCTACAATAAACGGGAGAGATGGGTTTGGATGTTGTAGAACAGGCTCTGCTGTAAAGGCCTCTTTCAAAGCTTGAAAGGCAAACTGTGCATCAAAGTTCCATATGAAAGGAACGGTAGGGCTGGTAAGGCGTGTAAGGGGAGCTACGATTTCTGAAAAGGAAACAATGAGTCTGCGATAAAAGTTTGCAAAGCCCAAGAAGGATTGTAAGGCTTTTATAGAAGTAGGGACAGGCCACTCGAGCACTGCCTGGACTTTGGAAGCACACATATGGACTCCTTCTGCTGATATTTGGAACCCTAAGAATTCAACTCAGGATGCATGAAAAACGCACTTTTCCAGTTTTGCGTATAAGGAGTTTTCTCGTAAACGTTGCAAAACAGAGCAAACATGCTGAACGTGTTCAGACAAATTATCAGAGAAAATCAAGATATCGTCCAGGTATACCACTACATAACAATCCAGCATGTCCCTGAAAATATTGTTGACAAAATGCTGGAAGGTGGCTGGGGCGTTACAAAGGCCGAAGGGCATCACACAGTATTCATATAGACCGAACTTGGTTTTAAACGCGGTCTTCCACTCGTCCCCCTTTCGCATCCTGACCAAATTGTAAGCCCCTCTTAAATCCAACTTGGTAAAAATGGTGGAGGAGGTCATTTTGTCGAGCAGTTCGGATATCAAAGGCAGTGGATACTGATTTTTTACACTGATTTTGTATAGAGCTATATAGTCCACACAAGGACGTAAATCCCCCTCTTTTTTGGGCACAAAAAAGATAGGGGACGCTGCAGGAGAGCGAGATGGTCGGATATGCCCCAGCCATAGGGCATTGTCTACGTATTCTCGTACATGGTCCTCCTCCTTTTGTGTCAGGGAGTAAACCCTGCCATGTGGAATCACTGCCCCAGGGACCAAATCAATTGGGCAATCATAACTTCGGTGCGGAGGAAGTTTTTCAGATAACTTCTTGTCAAAGACATCGACATACTGCCTGTATATCGCAGGTAACTCCGGGGTAGGTGTTTGTGACGTGGCATTAACCGAGGACACATTTGCAAGCATAGCCAAGCAAGGCAAGAGCTCTGGAATAACCGGAGAGTCCAGACATCGCTTGCGGCAATGTTCGGAATAGAATTGCACTGTTTGCCTGAACCAATCAATAACAGGATTATGTGTTTGCAACCAAGAAAGGCAGAGAATAATCCCGAATTGTGGAGCTGAAATAAGGTCAAAAATAATGTACTCCGTGTGACCTTCAGCAGTTGACATCCGAAGAGGCCCTGTCTGTTCCGTTATCTGACCTGATATCAGACGGGAACCATCAACGGCATGTACTTCTTCCGGGATCTCTTTGATTATAATGGATAATCCATGGCGATTAGCCAGCTGGACGTCCATGCAATTCCCGCTTGCGCCGGAATCGATCATGACAATGCTGGAAAATGCCTCCAAACCAGGAGCAGAAAAGGACATATGAAGGTATAGGTGAGAGGGAGAACAACTGACCCCTGAGCCTTGTATCTGCTGACTCGTCCTGCAGGCTCGAGTTAAGGACGAGTCTTGGCATTTCCCGCCAATTTAGCTGGTCTTTTGGGACAGACACGAATGCAGTGACCTGCCTGGCCACAATAAAAACAAAGGTTGTGAAGCACGCGTCATTCCCGTTCCGTCTTGGACAAAGGCCCTCTGATAGCCCCTATTTGCATGGGCTCTGCTTCACTTGAAGTGCTGGCAGTACCCGTGTCTGGTTTGCCGGAGGTGCGGAGTTCCGGGTGTCTGCATTCTCCCCGTCTCTGCCGCTGTCTGGCATCAACTTGTAAGACTAGGTCAACCAGTTCTGAAAAAACAGACGGTACTGCTGGTACTACTGCTAGGGCATCTTTAAGTTCGTCGGAAAGGCCCTTATAAAAGACAGCGGCTTTCTTTTGTTCTGGCCACGAGGTTTCAACCGCTAGCTTGTTAAAGCGAGCAAGATAGGTCACAAGGTCCGTTTTTCCCTGAGTGATAACCAGAAATTCAAGATCAGAGGCTTGCGCCTTGTGTCTCATGTCAAACACTGCATCCATAGCTTGGATGAGAGTGTCAAAGTTATACAACACCGGGTCGTCCCCCTCTAAAAGAGGGTTAATCCAGGCAGCTGCCGTCCCACCCAAATGGGACAGAACAAAGGCAGCTTTCGTTGTGGCATCTGGAAACGCCAGGGGTCGGCAAAAGAAAATGCAAACCGCACTGGTTTACGAAAGTGCGATACGTTTTAGGGTCTCCCATAAAACATTGTGGTGGAGCAAGAGGAAAAGGCCCGGGCAATACCACTGGGGTCGGAGCAGGAGGGACAACTGGGGTTGTCAGGGGGCCTGCAACTGCTGCACCCTCACCAAATTCCTCATCAGGAGGTAACGGTTGTACAAAGCTCTGTAACACGTCCATACGTTGGTTTAAAGTCATATGGGCCGATGCCATATCTGCATGCAAGGCTGACAAGGCTTGCATGAGCGCATGTACTGGATCTGGCCCAAGATCCATTTCACAGGATGATAATAGTGGCTCCTTAATCTGTCAAAACCAGACAATCTTTATCACAACCCCCTCTTTGCCTGAAGCCAATTTGCAGCCAAACTTTCCTCACAAGAGCACAGTCTGTAGGAGTATGAGAAAGCACCTAACAGACTAGGGGCTTGAGTGAAAAGGCAGGAGCAGCGGCAACAGTGCTAGAGGAAACACCAATAGCAGCTGTTTACTACTTTGATCAAAAGTACCAACCGTATCCGACACCGCCCCCTATTTCCCACTCTTACCTGCTCCGTGAAGAACAAGACCCGAAACCTACTTGGCCACAACGGAGGAAATGGAATGAAGAACCAGATAAAGAAGGTCCAGGAGAAGTCCCGTAATCCCAACAGAAAAGGATTGACAACAGTTTGTGTCGTACTGCAGAGCGTCCCGGTATTTAGTGAAAAGAGTGACCAAAGAAGAAAACAGGAGAGCGTCCACAACAGTCACTCTTGTGTCCAAATGAAACAATCCTCATAGTTCAGCAGAGCATCCCAGGGTGCAGGTAAATGAGTCCGTGTATGGAGGTATGGAGGAGGGGGCAAAATAAACAAGGATAGAAGGAGTAAAGGAATGGAAATGAAAGAGAGGAAAATACAGGTAAGCAGCGGGTCCAAGCGGGAGCGGGAGGTACTTGACCAGGTTTCAGAAGCGATAACGCTGAGTTGCAGAGTTCCGGGGTCACGACATAACAAAACGGTAGGCAGTGGACATCCAGGTAACGTATGCCGTATCAGGGGTAACAGGAATCAATCCAAAGGAGCCGAATACCAGAAATCAGGGACAGTTCAAAATGGGCAATACGTAATAACAGGCCAAGGAGTCAAAAGAGGTTCAAGAAACAAGATTGCAGAAAGCGGATACTACAAAACTGGCTGTAGAACTCAGTTAAGGAGCACCGTTCCGTGTGCGCAGAATAAGTAGTACTCGCCTACAGACGCGAATGGTGGTCCGTGCGTATCACGTGACCATAGCGCCTGACTCGAGTAATAACACGGAATGCTGGATGCTGCAGTCCACACAGAACCGCCGTGTTTTCGGCATTGAGCCAAACGCCAAGGAATCTTCCAAGTGATTGGAGGGGCAATCGCAAGTCTTCGTGACTTTAAATAGGGTCGATTCACGACAGGCAGTAGTCCAGCATAGAGAGAACTAGGGTTCTGGGGGAAAGTGAGAAAAGGAAGAATACCTCTTCAGAGGTGCAGCTGGTAGTGGGCCTTCTTGGAAAAGTCTGTGATGTGAGGAGAGAAGGAGAGAGTGGAGTTGAAGATGACACCAATGTTTTTTGCCTCACAGGAAGGCAAAGGAAGAGGGCCCGAGGAGGGCGGCAAGAGTGAGAGAGGGAAAGCGGGAGCAGGGGTTCCGACGAGAAGGATCTCAGTCTTACTGGCATTAAGGCAGAGATCGTTGGAGGCGCATTACTCCTGAATCGTGGATAGACAGTGAGGAATGAGTGAGAGAGGAGAGGAGGCTGAGGGTAGCCTGAAGGAGAGCTGAGTGTCATCCACATAACACTGAAAGTTAGAGGAGAAGGTAGAGATAAGGTGTGCCAAGTAGACATTGAAGAGCCAGGGTGAGAGGTTAGAGGCCTGGAGAACACCACATGTGGAGAGAGAGGTGGTGGAGAGAAAGGACCCACGTTGGGCCTGGAAGGGTTGGTTAAGGAGGAAGGAGGCCAACCAAGCCAGGGCCCAACCATGAGGCGCAGGCTCTCATGGAGACGATTGATCAGGATGGCATGATTGACTGTGTCAAAAGCAGAGTTAAGATCAAGGAGGATGAGGACAGAAGGAAGGATAGAATGGAAATTAGTGAGCAGATCTTCATGGGTGTTCAGGAGAGCAGTTTCCATGCCGCTGGCTGCTCTGAAGCCAGTCTGATGGTCATGAAGAAAACCAACAGATTCAATGTGGAGAGAAAGCTGGGAGAAGGCCAGCTTTTCCAGGAGTTTGCCCAGGAAAGGAGTGATAAAGATCGGGTGGTAGTTTGCCGGACAGGAAGGATCAGCAGAAGGCTTTTTCAGGAGGGGGTGCACAAGGGAGTGCTTGAAGGAAGAGGGGAAAGTTCCAATGTAAAAGAGTGATTGCAGAAATCAACTAAGGCTGGAGTGAGTGTGTCAATGTGCTCCTTGATGGTTCTGTAGGAGCAGGGGAGCACCTGCTTGGACGAGACTTTCATAGATCAGACTTGTCTACAAACATAGTCAGGAGTGGTCGGAGAGAAAGAGGAGAGTGGTGGAAGCGAGGGAGAGGCGGCCAGAGGGGCGCCAAGAGTGGTAGAGGGAGAGGAAGAGGAGAGAGAGGACAGGATGTCCTGAGTTTTTGTGGTGAAGTGAGAAGCCAGAGTTGTACAGAGGGCCTGGGAGGGAACAGGAGAGGTGGAGACTGCAAAAGGATTGGCCAGCTCCTTGCAGATTTTAAAGAGTTCGGCCGTGTTGTTAGAGGCCGCAGAGACGCAAGCTTGGATGTGAGCTCTCTTCTTGGACAGGTCAGAGAGTCTATTTTGCCTTTGGAGCAGGCAGCAGGCCAGTTTGTCAGAGAATGCGCCTGATGCCCTTCACTTCCTCGCAGCCACCCTACACTTGAGTTTCAGGGTAGCGCGATCAGAGTCATACCAAGAGTTGCACTTTGAGGTAGGCTTCAGACGGATTCTCATGACTGGGGCAAGGACTTTCAGTGTGTTGGAAATAGAAAGATGCATGTTAGAGAGGACTGTGTCAGATTGTGAGTCAGCTGCAGGCATAGGAGGAGCAGAGAAAGTAGAAGCAAAGGCCTCAACTGACACATGTTTCATGGAATGACCGAGAAGGTAGGTGGCAGTGCCGGGGTAGGCTTAGCCTGGGGGACAGAGTGCTTCAGGTGGGAGGCGAGCAGAAAGTGGTCAGTCCAAGAAAGAGGAGTGGTGAGAGGATTTGAAAGGGGAACGTCTGAAGAGTTGAGAACATCCAAGGTGTGCCCAGTAGAGTGTGTTGGACAAGAGGGTAGAATGCTAAGAGAGAGAGTGTCGCAGAGGTTGCGGAAGAGCCCTGGGGAGTGATTAGAAGCATCCAGATGGATGTTGAGGTCTCAGAGGAGGAGAGGTTGAGAGGTAGAGGCAAGGAGAGAAGGGGAGAGGTCAGCCCACTCTGAGAGGAAGAGGGCGACCTGGCCAGGTGGCCTGTAGATTGTGGCCACAGTCACAGAGAGACCAGGAGAGATAGAGTGCCTGCAGACCAGGTATTAGAAGGAGGAGTAGGCCTGTGTAGGAATGACAAAAGCAGGGACCCACTCTGGAAAGATCAGAGCTACTCCACCTCTGGGACGCTTGGTTCTGGGTTTGGAGAGGATCTTGTAGCCATCAGGGAGGAGAGTGTCAAAACTTGTTACAGAGCTGGCCATGAACCATGTCTCGGTGAGAGCGAGGACATCCAGGTTCAGTTTTTTAAGGAGGTGGCAGATGTCAGAGGAATGTTTGACAGCAGAGTGAGAGTTGAGTGTAGCGACATGGCGCAGGTTGCCACATTTGAAAGACTTCCGTGGAGGGTACAGTCTTTAGGTATGCCCTGCGGCAGTGGTAGAGGGGCCGAGAGTGGGCAGAGGAGGTAGAAGGAGATGGCAAAGTAGCCTGAGAGGATGAGGAGGGTGCCAGAGAGGTGGCGGAAGTAGGAGGTGGCAGAGTAGTCAAGAGAAACCAATCCATTACAGAAAAGGGAAAGAGCATATGCAACATGCTTCATGCCTCCCCCAAATGGGCCATCCAGCCCAAACTGCTAGGTCACATCCCTTCTGCACAAGACCTCATACATCCCCAGGCATGTTTCAGCCTCATTGGGCACCCTGCAAGCACAGGTGCCAAAGCCTGATTTGCATATGGTCTTTCCCCTTTCTGTAATGGCTTGGCAGGCGATGAACGATGGTCTGGATGATGCCCAATGAGGCAGACACATAACTGGGGATGCTTGTGTTCTCCTGCAGTAGGGAGTTGACCTAGCAGTTCGGCTGGACTGCCCTGTTGGTGTTGGGACCAAGCCCAATTTGCATATGGTCTTTCCCCTTTCTGTAATGGCTTACAGGCAAAGAACAATGGTCTGGAGGGTTGCCCAGTGCAATTGCAAGAGTTTTAAGATTAATTCTAAACCCTCCAGCCATCACCTCTTTGTTTTGCATTGTCACCCTGATTGGGACGAGTATGGCCAGACCTAGATACCGTGGCTGCTGGGACTAGAGACCCAAGCTACTGCTCACTGATGACGCCCAATGAGGCTGAAACATGTCTGGGGATGCTTGTGGTCTCGTGCAGTAGGGAGTTGACCTAGTAGTTCGGGCTGGTCTGCACCTTTGGGGGTGGGACAAAGCCTGATTTGCATATGGTCTTTCCCCTTTCTGTAATGGCTTGGCAGGTGTAGAATGATGGTCTGGAAGGTTGCTCAGAGCAAATGCCAGAGGTTTAAGATTAATTCTAAACCCTCCAGCCATCACCTCTTTGTTCTTCATTGTCACACCGATTGGGACGGGTATGGCCAGACGTAGATACTGTGCCTTCTGGGCCTAGAGACCCAAGCTACTGCTCACGGATGACGCCCAGTGAGGCTGAACCATGTCTGGGGATGCTTGTGGTCTTGTGCAGTAGGGAGTTGACCTAGCAGTCCGGTCTGGACTGCCCCTTTGGGGGTGGGACCAAGCCTAATTTGCATATGTCTTCCCTCTTTTCTATAATGGCTTGCAGGCGAAGAACGATGGTCTGGAGGGTTGCCCAGTGCGATTGCAAGAGTTTTAAGATTAATTCTAAACCTTCCAGTCATCACCTCTTTGTTTTGCATTGTCACCTGATTGGGAAGAGTATGGGCTGATGTAGATACTGTGCCTGCTGGGCCTAGAGACCCAAGCTACTGCTCACTGATGACGCCCAATGACCTAGCAGTTCGGGCTGGACTGCACCTTTGGGGTGGGACCAAGCCTGATTTGCATATGGTCTTTCCCCTTTCTGTAATGGTTTGGCAGGCGAATAACGATGGTCTGGAGGGTTGCCCAGAACAATTGCCAGAGGTTTAAGATTAATTCTAAACCTTCCAGCCATCAACTCTTTGTTTTGCATTGTCACCCAGAGTGGGATGGGTATGCTCGGATGTGGGTCCTGTGCCTGCTGGGCCTAGAGACCCAAGCTACTGCTCACTGATGATGCCCAATGAAGCAGAAACATGTCTGGGGATGCTTGTGTTCTCGTGCAATAAGGAGTTGACCTAGCAGTTTGGCTGGACTGCCCTGTTGGTGGTGGGACCAAGCCCAATTTGCATATGGTCTTTCCCCTTTCTGTAATGGCTTGCAGGCAAAGAACCATGGTCTGGAGGGTTGCCCAGTGCAATTGAAAGAGTTTTAAGATTAATTCTAAAGTCTCCAGCCAACACCTCTTTGTTTTGCATTACAATTTAAAGTGGAATGGGCAACAACTACAATCCCCACATTTCCCCCAATGTAATATGTAGTTCTAAATAGAGTTAAAACACTAGGTTTTAAAACAATAACGGGATTGTGCAAGCAACAATATGTAAAATGCTGAGTAATATATATATATATATATATATATAAATATAAAGTGCACATTTAATCCTGAAGTCAATTTTAGAGAAAGCAATGTATGAATAAAACGCTGTTCCACTTGTAACATGTAGTATTTGTATCACATGTTTAATACACCTGTTGTGTACAAAAAAATAACATGACTGGACATTGCTTATTGTGTAGTGTGCTTTATTGGTTTACAGTGCACAGTGTCTGTACCCCTATACCCAGTGCCCAGAGTCCCACATCCATGGCACCCTCTGCATCCATGTGTCTTAGAAATATTGGCCTATCAGAGACTGGCGCACAGCATGTCCCTTCTTTGCATCGCCACCTGGCTGATGTGCAACCCCTTCTTCTTCATCATCTTCATCCTCACCTGGTGGTTGCTGTTCAATATCAGGGCGCAGAGGCACGTTCCGTCGGATGCACATGTTGTGCAGCATGGCAAATGCCATGATGATCTTGGCCACCTTCTCATGCCCGTACAGGAGTGCCCCACCCGACCTGCTGAGGCAGTGAAACTGTGCCTTCAACAGGCCAGTGCACGATCACCACACGGGTACGGGTATGGGCCCGATTGTAGTCCTCTTTGTGCCTGTTCTGTGGGTTCCGGACAGGGGTGAGGAGCCACGGCTTCAAGGGATAGCCAGCATCAACTGCATGGGAGCAAAATAAGGTATGTGTGAGTCAATTCCTACCGTAACACATGTACTTATCACTCTCATGCCTGCAGATATTTGTTTTTCACATGCACATGTCCCTGGATGTATGCACACATTTTAATTTGCCTCAATGTGTGCTGTTCCATGGTCTACAGGTGCGGGTTGCGTCGTCCAGATGATGCAGGGTGTCCACTTTCTTGCTGGTGTTCATGCACTGTGGATGCCTACCGCTGTTTTTGCTATCATCTATGTGATGTGGAGTGAATCGTATGTATTTTTACTAGCAGCAGTGGCACAAGTCTCACCATGATTTGTTATTCATCGCTTGATATTCCCATGGTGACATGCAGCGCTACTGTGGTGGTGGGCCAGTGACAATCAGTGTATTTCCTTGGTGGGATTGATTTGTGCGCACTCATGGATGCATGTCCTGTGTTGTGTTTTGCTGCATACTCACAGCATGTTGCTGCCTTGTGTAACAGAGGGTACGGTCTGATGATGTGCAGTGGACGTGTTGAGGGATGTGGGCTGGTTGCAAGTCTGGCATATTGACATTGGTGTGCAGCTTCCATCATTTCTATGAGGTTTGGGTGTCATGTTCAGTTTGGGATGCTTTGGGGCACAGTGTTTTTGCAGTATGGGCATTGTCCAGTCACCACCCCAATCTCACCCGGGTGGTGTGTGCATCTCCCCTCCCCCCATCACACTGCCATGTGCCTGTCATGCAATTTACCAAGCAGCCAGGCATATCGTCCAGCATGTCGCTCCATGTAGCGTGGTATTGTGGAGTTCCGCAGGACCATTGAATCATGAGTTGATCCGAGATATCGGCACAACAATGTGTGATGAACTTGCTGGAGTCACATACCATCTGCACATTGACGGAGTGGTATAGTTTACGATTGAGGTACGCCACCTCCATGGCATGTGTGACCACCAATTCCACATGAGTGCAGTCGAGGGCACTGATACAATTTGGCATGCATGCTAGTGCATGGAAGCCAATTTAAGTGTCAAAGATCTCCTGGGCAGTCCGTGGTAGGGATATGTAGTCGCTTGAGTGCTTCAGGAGTGCATCCAGCACTTGGTTCAGCATGCGTGAAAAAAAAGGTTGTGATATGCCATGCATCTGCCCCACTTTGTGCTAGTAGGGGCCTGTGGCCAGGAAGTGGAGCACAACCACTACCTTCAGTAGAGGGGGGATGGCGGTGCAGATTTCAATAAGGCTGACAATGTTGTTGTGTATCATGTCCACAATGGTGGTGATGGTGTCCCGGTCCATGTGGTACAGGGTGTGGATCTGCTCAGGGCTTGAAAGGACTAGCTCTGATGCACGGGATTGGAGGCTGCCTGCGTGGTACCACTGGCTGCATTGGTGGGACTTGCTGGGCCTGTCTCTCCCTCATTCTTCTCCTGCGTCTCCTCAGAATGCTTTCGTGGCTTTCTCTTTTGCATCCCTATGTTTTTTTATTAACAGTTGGCCAAAATTTCCATGTATCCTCTACTACCATCATGCTATAGTTCTGATCTACAGATGCAGATTTGTTCTCGAATACGTGGATTTACATGTGTGCTTCTCTTTATTACGGAAGAAGAAATTCCTCAAAATGTGCAAATTTAGCTCATATTATTTATTTATTTATTGTTTGCTTGTTAGGCGTTCATACAGCAAATTAATTCTGTTTCAAAGTGCCCACAGGGCAACAGGGAGGGAACATGGGATTGCAATACAATTAAAATATACAAAAAATACAGAGGCGGAAGGGATGGCTGAACCTACTATGCCTTGTGAATATTCAGAACGTGCAAGTGCAGCAAGGAAGAGGACAGTGGGGTAGGTGCTGAGGTGTACATGCTCTAGGGTGAGCCACATATGAAGTGCACAGTATCATAAGTGCTATGCGTTTCAGGAGTCGCGTTGGGTGGAAAAGTGCCAGTCTCCATTGCAGAGGGAGTGCCGAGGCAAGTTCTGAGGAAGACAGAAGCTGGGGAGATTGGGAGTGAGTGGTCAGGGGCCTCGAGGATGCATAAGGGTTCAAGACACCAAACACAGCAACTGTGAGATTAGCAGAGGAGGGAAGAAGGGAAGGAGGAGGAAAAGAGGAAAGTCTTGAGGTGCTTTCAGAACTTAAGATGGTCCAGCTCAAGACACAGAGGGAGGGGAAGCTGTTCCAAAGGAGTGATCCAGCTGAGGAAAGCGAACAACCTCCTGCTCTCTGTTTGGCGAAACTCTTTACACGCAGGGAGTTGGTGCCAGAGGAATGTAGAGGTCTAGAAGGAGAGTATTTAGTAAGAGAGAGTTGCAGATGGTGTGGTCACTGTCCCCAGACAGCCTTGTGGATGATGCAGAGGGATTTGAATTTGATCCGTGCAGCAACCGGGAGCCAGTGGAGACTTTTTAGGGCATGAGAGTTGAAGTCCCTAGGCTTAAGGCCAAGGATAGGTCTTGCTGATTTATTCTGGATTAGCTGAAGGGTTTGCAACATTGAATAAGGTAGATTGAGGAGGAGGATGTTGCAGTAGTCAGGCCTAGAGAGAACCAGGGCTCGGGAAACATTGAGCTTCTGGGGGAAAGTGAGAAAAGGGAGAATTCCTTTGAGAAGGAGGAGTTGAAAGTGGGACTTCTTGGAAATGTCCTGAGTGTGAGGGTGGAAGGAGTGAGAGGAATTAAAGATGACTCTAAGGTTCTCCAGGATGGGGTCTGGCATGGATTCACATGCTCATGAATATTCCCCGTCGTCAGGCTGGGAATCCTCGGTAAAGAAAAAAATCAGTATCAGTTTCGTTCCTGATTTGTCTTTCTTAGTAGTAACCAATCACTGGTCTCTGGGTCATACTGCCCCAAGCCAATGTCTGCCCTCTCCCTAAGCCCCTCCCCTGGCAGCCATCCTCAGATTGTTACCGCACCTTCAAGTGTTGGGAGTCCTCGGGAGTCAATTTGATGGCAATCCAAACCTTATGCACGGAGATAAGGACGAGGTTGCCTCTAACCCAAACGGATGACCCTGCAGAACCGGGCCCGTCGGGAAGCCCTCCAAACAAGCGGAGGAGAGTTCATCACCCCCCCCCGCCCTTGCAGCCCTTGTGGCCCGCTCAGCCTTCATCTCCTTCCACTGATCCTAGGGATGACACAGGAACAGATACGGCCACGACGGGGACGGATGACGACGGTGGTGACAACGGGATGGGCCTTCCATCACCACTCCCTCGGGCCTCCCCGCCCGACGAATTTGGCTCCTTCCACGCCATGATTGCCAGGGCATCCAAGCTTTTCCAGCTCTGCCCCGAAGAACAGAAAAGGAAGGCTTCCTCTATCAGCGGCGCAAGGCCAAGAGGAAGACGGTCCTCACGGTGCTGTTGATGGACGATATCTGGGACGAGGGACTTGCTCTCCTGAAGAACCCGTCCACGACGCCCGCAAAGAGGGATCGGTACGAGAAGAAGTACCGGGTCCCCGATTCCGCCCCTTTGTGCCTTAGGGCACAGCCACCCTCGGATTCGGTCGTCTCAGCGGCGGCCAAGAAGAAAGCGGCGGGGCGACGGCTTCAACTTCAACCTCCCCACCTGACGGCGAGGGAAAGAAACTGGACGCCATGGGACGACAAGTCCTCTCGTCTGCGGCGACGACAATTAAGGCGGCCAACGCCCTAGCGATTGTAGCCCGCTATGACAGGGAGCTATGGTACAAGATCGCTCCCCTGCTGGACTTCCTACCGGACGACAAGAGGGCGGAGGCCCTGGAGATCCTGCAGGAAGGTGAGGTGGCGTTGGACCACGCCATAACGGTGGCCACGGACATCGCTGACATCGGGTTCCGCCAGTTGGGCAACGGTGTTTGCCTTCGACGGCGGGGGTGGCTCAAGGCAACAGATTTCCGCCAGGACGTGCAAACCAGAGTTTTGGACATGCCCTTCTATGGGAACAACCTGTTTGGGAAAACAGTGGATGAGTCACTTCAGGCCATCAAGACCGACACAGAGACGGCTCGGGCCTTGGGAGTTTTGCAGCAACGACGGCCGCCCTTTCGGAACGCCGGAGGCAGATAGGGTGCCTCCAAGGGCATCGGCGGTGACTCCTCGACGTACCGCCAAGCGGCCCGCTCCTCGTCACAGGAGGCCAATAGAGGACGCGGCAAGTCAGGAGGATCTCGTCTGCATCGCCAAGGAGGCCAAGGCGGCAAGGCTGCCGCCAAGCAGGACTGAACCGGCCGTAGTGTCGGGCCCCCACCTGAGCACCCTGGTGGGAGGCTGGCTGGCGAAGTTCGTCAGCGTGTGGAAGTCCATCTCCTCCGACCGTTGGGTGCTGGATGCCCTGGCCCACGGGCACACTCTCGAATTCCTAAAGCAGTGCCCCCGCATTCCTCCAATGGCCAGGAAGGAAAATCACATCCCTCAACTGCTGTTGGAAGTAAGGGCGATGTTCAAGAAAGGTGCCATCAAGCTCGTCCCGAAGAGGCTGCGGGGCTCTGGAGTATACTCAAGGTACTTCCTCGTCAGAAAGAAGACAGGCGGTTGGCGCCCCATCCTGGACCTGCATCGGTTGAACAAATACATCAAGGCCCAAAGGTTTAGGGTGGTCAACCTTGAGCACGTGCTGGGACAGCTGGAGGAACACTACTTCTTATCGTCGCTGGACTTGGAGGATGCTTACTTCCACATCCCCATTCTAAAAGGACACCGAAAGTTTCTCAGATTCGTAGTCCAAGTGCGGCACTACCAATTCAAGGCCCTACCTTTCGGATTGAAGTCGGCGCTAAGGGTATTTACCAAGTGCCTAGCACCTATGGTGGTGCGGCTGCACCTGCAGGGAATCCACGTTTACCCCTACCTGGACGATTGGCTCATCCGTGCAAGGACAAGAGAAATCGCTGTCGAGCACACAGCGAAGACCGTCCAACTGCTCACGGAGCTGGGATTCTCCATCAGCTACTCGAAATCCCGCCTGGTTCCATCGCAGGTCGCACTGTTTCTGGGAGCCAAGCTCGATACAGTGTCCCGATTGGCTTCTCCGTCGGAGGAGAGGACGAAGGCCATCTTGGGCAAGGTGCAGCGCCTGCTAGCCACGGACGTGGCCAGCGTGAGATCCATCAAGTCCCTGCTCGGAATGATGTCCTCATGCATCTACCTGGTACCCCTGTGCAGGCTACGGATGCGCCCTCTACAAGAGTTCATCAACGCCCGTTTGATACAAGCGACGGGCAGCTTCGAAGACAGGATCCCGCTCAATGAGGCTTTCCGCCAAGCGATTCGATGGTGGGGCACCCGCGTGCATCTCGCGGCGGGCAAGGACTTTCAGACCCTGGCACATCAGGAGACGGTGACGACGGACGCCTCCCAGGAGGGATGGGCAGCGCACACCAGAGATGTCCACGCAAGCGGCCTTTGGCTCCCGGGGGAGAGGTCACCCCACATCAACATCCTGGAGCTCTGAGCAGTGTTCTGGGGCCTCAGGTCATTTCTTCCATCCCTCAAGGGCAAGGTGGTGAGGATATTCACCGACAACACCACCACAATGTTCTACATCCGGAAGCAAGGAGGAACCAGATCCCCAGCCCTATCCAAGGAGGCCCAGGATCTGTGGCATTGGGCCGTTGCCCAGGGGATGTTTTTGGTGCCCTTCCATCTAGCAGGGATAAAGAACACCATCGCCGACTCACTCAGTAGGGAGCTGCACTCGTGCCACGAGTGGGAACTGCGTCAAGACCAAGTGGATCGACTTTTCCAACAATGGGGCAAACCCCAGATCTACCTGTTCGCGACGGCGACAAACTCCAAGTGCCAGAGGTTCGCCAGCAGGTTTCCCCAGCCGAGGAGCATGGACGATGCTTTCTTGTTCCCATGGGACGGCCTGTTTCTGTATGTGTTCCCCCTGTTGCCGTTGCTACTGGGACTCGTCAACCAACTCAAGAGGCCAAGACAGATCTGGTTCCCTGACCTTCTGGACTTGTCAGCGTCCCCCCCAGTCAAGCTGCCGATGGACACGGATCTCCTCGCCAGAGAAGGAGGCGCCATCCTCCATCACGACCCGGGGGCGCTGAACTTGCAGGCCTGGCTCCTGCGGCACTAGAGTTTGGAGGGTACGATATCCCAGCGGACTGCAAGGAGGTGCTTGCAAAGGCCACGGCGTCCTCAACTCTCAAGTGCTATGGACACAAATGGAAGAGGTTCTCTGTCTGGTGCCGTGCACAGAGGATTAACCCTCTGCGAATTACGGCCCCTCAAGTGCTGCCGTACCTGCCGTCGCTGGCCAAGGTGGGGCTGGCTCATGCCTCCATCATGATACATCTAGCGGCGATCTCCCGCTACACCAGAACTACGGGATGATCATCTCTATGGTCTCATCGTCTGGTGAAGGAGTTTATGAAGGGACTGTTCCGTTCATTTCCGCCGGTGAAGGCTCCGGCCCCGGCATGGGAGCTCAACGTGGTGCTGACCAGGCTCATGGGGGCGTCATTCGAGCCTCTGCATTTGGCACCGTTGAAGTTCCTGTCGTGGAAAACAGCATTTCTTGTGGCCATCACCTCCGCACGAGGAGTGGGAGAAATCCAGGCCCTATCCTACAAGCCTCCATACTTAACTTTTCACGAGACGAGGGTGGTGCTGAAGATGCACCCCTCCTTCATGCCCATGGTGCCATTGGCCTTCCATCTCAACGAGCCCTTGGTGGTACCAGTTTTCTTCCCGTCACCTTTGTCGCCGGTCGAGAGGACTTTGCACTCGCTGGATGTAGCTAGAGCGCTGAAGTTCTACGTGGACCGCACGAAAAGTTTTCGGAAGACATCACAGCTGTTTGTGAACTTTGGACCTGTGAACCAAGGGAAGGCCCTCTCGAAGGCTTCCATTTCCAGATGGCTCTCCAGCTGCATCATGCACTGTAACAGGTTGGCAAACCAACCGTTGCCCGGTCGTCCGAGAGCCCATTCGACCAGAGCGATCGCTGCTACCACAGCGTTCTTATCTGGGGTGCCCCTGCTGGACATCTGCATGGCTGCTACGTGGAGGTCGACGCACACCTTCACGAAATTCTACTGCGTCGACCGGGATTCCAGGCAGGAGTCCAGGGTCGGCCAAGCAGTGCTGCGCAACCTGTTCGCCTGAAGGTGGGCCTGGTGAGGAGGTAAGAGTTGCTTAATGTTGAGTTGTTGTAATGCTTAATGTTGAGCCTTGCCACCTCCCGTGGTTGTGCATGTGTCTACTGCTATGTATTCTTATATTCATGAGCATGTGAATCCAAGAGATGTGATCGGATGGGCGACCTGAGAATTGTGGTATCAATCATCTATAAAAGTTAGCAAATCCCAGTGCACTTTGTACCCCTTTGGTAGATGTCAGGGATGGCCATTTCAGGATAGCTTCAACCTTGCGTGTGTCCATATGAACTCCTCGTGGAGTAAGCATGAAGCCTAAAAACTCAAACTCTGTGGCCTGGAAGCAGCATTTCTCCAGTTTGGCAAATAATCAGTGCTGACGCAGCTTTTCCAACACTGCTTTTACAATGGTGAACATGATCTTCCTTGGACTGTGAATAGATCAGGAAATCATCAATGTGAACGAGAACACAGAAATCCAATAGTTCATGGAGCACATTGTTCATAAAGAACTGGAATGCCGCTGGTCCATTGCATAACCCAAAGGGCATCTCCTGATACTCGAAAAGTCCATATTTGGTCCGGAATGCTGTTTTCCACTCGTCGCCACTTTTAATTCGTACGAGGTGATAGGTACCTTGAAGGTCTAGTTTTGTGTAGATTTGAGCGCTCTTTAGCTGATCGAGTAGTTCTGGGATGAGTGGCAGAGTGTATCTATTCTAACCGTGATTTGATTCAATGCCCTCTAATCGATGCACGTTCTAAGGTCACCTTCCTTCCTGGGTACGAAGAAGAGTGCTGAGGAAGCAGGGGACTTAGATGGGCGAATGAATCCGTTGGCTAGGTACTGATCTAGGTAGGTTCGTAAGTGTTGATTTTCTTGCTCTGTCAAAGCATATATTCGGCTGCATGGGATTTGAGCTCCGGGTATCAGGTCGATCTGGCAGTCGTAGGGTCTGTGTGGCGGCAGAGTATTTGCCTGTTCTTTTTGGAATACGTCTTGATAGAACAAATATTCCGGGGGTAAGGCACCAGCAAGAGCCAGAAGTGCTTTTGCCTTGCTTTTGGTTTTTTGCAGATTCTTGCGATAACAAGTTTTGGCGCATTCTTGCGGGAAGGTCAGCAATTGTGTTTTCCAGTCTATTCTGGGTTTATGGGTCTCCAGCCACGCCATTCCTAGGATCATCTGGAACTGTGGTGCTCCAATAAGATCAAAAGAGATGTCTTCCCGATGACCGTCCTGGCATATAAGCATAACTTTTTCAGTGTGTTGCGTTACTGGTCCAGAGGATATTTGAGAGCCGTCCACTGCAGTCACGTTTTCCGCCTGTGTTTTATGCCGAAGAGTGAGGCCTATTTGTGTGGCTAGACCCTGATCAATATAGTTACCTACTGCTCCACTGTCGATATACGCCTCCAAGGTGTGTACCCTTGTTGGTTACTGGTGTTGGACTATGAGTACCGGAATGACTAGATGTGAGGTCTGAACTACTTTCTTCTTTTCACTTGACAAGGGAACCCCTACCCTTGTTGGGCGCTGGAGTTTTCCAGAGCCTTGTCTTGTTCGTTATCGGTATTATCCGTTGCACCTACAGTTTTCTTGGGTGGTTTTGTGGGGCAATCTCAAAGAAAATGTCCTGCCTTGCCACAATATAAACAAAGCTGTTGCTGCCTTCTCTTTTCTCTCTCTGCCTTAGATATAGAGGCCTGTAACCTCCCGATAGGCATGGGTTCAGTTGTTTCATGGGCCTTGACTAGATTGTCCCTGGGTCGCATATAGACTGACCTCCCTTCCATTCTTTTGCGATCCAATTTTTCGGTCTTGTACCCTATGATCCATTTGAAAGTGTCAGGTTAATATACTCTGCACAGCCTTCAGGAGGATTGACCACTTGGGCTAGCATGTCCTTTAGTTCCCCACATAGTCCTCAGTAAAATAATGATCTTCAGGCCAATTGGTATGTGCAGTGAGGCGATTAAAAGTGGCTATATACGTCAGCAAATCATGATTCCCCTGTTTTAGGGACAACAGTTTGTTATCCAGAGCCTGTCCTTGGGTGTGTCACGTAAACAGCTTCTCCAAATCCAGTTGGAACTGCCCAAAATTGTGAAGTACAGGGTCATCCTGATTGACCAAAGGTATCGACCAGTCCGCTGCGCTGCCTCCTACATACGAAAGTACAAAAGCCACCCTGGAACTATCATTCGGGAATGTACCTGGATGGCACAAAAAGTGCAGGCGGCACTGATTCATAAATATGGCATATTTGTTGGGGTCGCCGGTAAACCGTTCAGGTGGAGCCAACGGTACAGCCCCTGGAAGTACCACTTGAACTAGTGGTGATGTGGCAAAGGGGTTGGCGCGTTTCCAGGTAGCGGAACTTGCCCTGCATGAGTTTGAAGCACCTGTCTTGCCAGTTCGTCGGTTTGTTCTCGGGCAACAATGAAATCCCTACTTAAGGAATTTGTCTCTTGTCTGGAGGCATGCACTTCGGCCCGTAGTTCCCCCAGCAATTGGGCCAACAGGTCAGTCTCTGAGGTATTCATAACGCCCAGGCAGAGATTCGGAGAGGCTTCGCGTTCTGTTACGCTCACCTGTTCTCTGCATGGATGTTGGGGCATTGTTGGAGCCCTCCCAGGAGTTGACTCCCTTGGATCGCTTCTCTCCCCCAACTGCAGCGGTATCAAGGGCCTGGGGTGCTGGTACTGTTCCTGAGAGAAGATGAGAGGCGGTGAGAATAGTGTGGTAGTGCCGTGATTCCCCTCAACCCTTTTGTGACCCTTTTGTGTCAAAATGTAGTGCGCAAGAGTTTGCCCATGCAAGCTCACCTGTTTTGATGTAAGGATGGGCTCTCCTTCAGGGGCGCTGTGGATGGACCTAGTTGCGTCACTGGTCCTGAGTGTGGAGGTCCAGACCGGCTGCGACCATTCCGTCTTGAAGGTAGGTTTATTGCTATGATTATTGTCCGTATCCTTTGTGATAATTTTCCCCAATGATTATTGTCCGTAACCATATATTGTCCTTTCTCTCCCTAGGTATGAAGATGGCCTACGAGCACGTGAGGATGAAAAAGTCTGTCCCGGAGGACCTACCGGTGGTAAGTAGACTGTTCCATAAACTGCGCCAAGTTCGTGTGTTGCGCTGCTTAACGTGTTATAGTCTATGCGATTGCTCACCTAGTCTTTTCTTATTCCCTTTGCAGGTGCAGCTGGTCGGTGTTAGCTGATGAGTGGTTTCCGGACTCCTGCAGGCTGCCGGAGATGAAAATCTGCTTGGATGCTTTGCCGGAAGATGGCCCAGTGTTGATGAGAGTTCGGGACAGGTAAGGATGCTAGGCGGCACCCTCGGAGGACTCGAGAAGACTGGTAAATTTAGTGCGGCTGCTGCAAAGTCGGAACCGGTAGCAGTATTTCTTCAAGTGATGGCGACACTGACTCAGGTAAGATGCACACGGAGACTCAAGAGTTGGAAGCAGGTAACAGGAATTCCAGCGATGGCTTGGTCTCAAGGTAAGATGCACGCGGCGGCTGCAGATGGGAAGCAGATGGCAGTGCTTCTAGCGATGGCGTGGCTTCAAGGTAAGATGCACGCGGTGGCTGCAGATGGGAAGCAGATGGCAGTGCTTCTAGCGATGGCGTGGCTGATTCCAGGTAAGATGCTGGAGGGTTCCGGAGACTGAAGATGCACTTGCTTAACCAGGTAAGAGTCTTCTGGACAGCGGTAAGTGTTACGCTGCTCTAGCAGACTAACACAAAGTGCCAGCATGCGGGTGGGGCCGGCTTATATAGCCTGGCCCCAGCCACTCCCCTTAGGCCCCGCCTTGTGGCCCCACCTTGCCACTCCTCCTGTCTTCTGCACGTGCTTTCCCTGTATTGGTAGGGCCACGCCCGGCCTAGATGCACATGCTCTCTGTATTCTGTGTGCAGAGCACACTTTGTAATGAGCTTGGTGCCATAGGCGCCAAGACTGGGTCCGTTGGGACCCTGCAGGTGGTGAAGTAATTGGCCCTTGACCAGTGGCCATGACATCTGCATAACACTGGAAGTTGGGGGAGAAGGAGTAGATGAGGAGTGCCAGCTGAACAAGGTTAAAGAGCTAGGGGGAGAGGATAGATCCCTGGTGAACACCACAGGAGGAGAAGGAAGTAGGAGAGGAGAAGGTGCCCCTGATGACTTGGGAAGAGCAGTTAGTTAGGAAAGAGGTCAGCCATTCCAGTGCCTAGTGTATTGTGGAGTCCTCGTATGAGGATGGAATGGTTGATAGCGTTGAAAGAAGAGGAGAGATCTAGCAGGATGAGGACAGCAGGGGAGTTGGAGTCCAGGGATGCAAGCAGTTCTTCACAGGTGTTCAGAAGAGCAGTTTCCATGCCTCTGGATGCTTGGAATCCAGATTGAAGTTCATTGTGCGAGTTGAGTTTGGAGCAAGGCCAACTTCTCCAGCAGTTTGCCCAGAAAGGGGGTAATTGAAATAGGGCGGTAGTTGGATGAACAGGTGGGGTCTGCTGAAGGTTTATTTCAGGAGTGGGCGCACAAGGGAGTGCTTGAGGGAGGAGGGAAAAGAACCTGCAGTGAAAGAGTGGTTGCAGAAATCAGCGAGTGCGGGGGCAAGAGAGCTAATGTTGTCCTTGATGGTTCTGGACGAGAAGGGGGGAGCCTGTTTGGAAGAAGCCTTCATAATGCGAACAACTCTGGTAACTTCTTCAGGTGTGACAGGGGTGAGGGAGGAGAAGGCAGAGGAAGGAGGGTGAGTGGCCAAGGGAGGCAAGGGGGTGGGGGAAGGGTTTGGCGGGTGAGTAACAACGGTGTTCAGGATGTCCTGAGTTTTGGTGGCAAAGTGAGTGGCCAGAGTGTTTCAGAGGGCCTGAGAGGGATGAGGGAAGAGGGGAGGAGGAGACTGCAGAAGAGTTGGCTAGCTCCCTGAAGATTTTGAAAAGTTCAGCCGTGTTATTGGATGCACCAGATACCCGTGCCTGAATGTGGGCCCTTTTCTTGGCACGGATTGAGAGTCTGTATTGCCATTGGAGCAGGCCAGTTTGTCAGAGAGTGACCTTGAGGTTTGACACTTCTAATCCGCTGCTCTGCACTTTCGTTTCAGGCCTGCAAGTTCAGAGTCATACCAGGTGTTACACTTAGAGGCGGGTTTCAGGTGGATCCTCGTGATTGGGGCAAGGATGTCAAGAGCATTGGTGATGGCTGAATGAAGGTTGATGAGAACAGAGTCGGTGGTAGAGTCCAGTAGGGGGGAAGAGGGGATGAAGGTAGAAGCAAAGGCAGCAGCTGTCACTCGTTTCATCCGGCAGATGTTCGAGAGCAAGGTTGGCAGGGCTTTTGAGGGTGCGGTAGGAGGGCCAAAGGGACCCAGGTGGGAGGAGAGGAGAGAATGGTCTGAGCAAGAGAGAGAGGTGGCCAGAGAGAGAGCGAGGTCCCAGTGGATGAAGGTGTCCATGGTGTGTCCAGCCAAGTGGGTAGGACCGGAGGGGAGAATGGAGAGGGAAAGAGATGCACAGAGGTCAATGAAAAGAGTGGGTGCTGAGGAAGTGGCAGGGGAGGCCAATTGGATGTTGAGGTCACCCAAGAAAAGGAGGTTAGAGCTGGTTGAAAGTAAGGAGGAGCAGAAATCATCCCATTCAGAGAGGAAAAGCACGTTAGCGCCTGGAGGCCGGTAAATGGTAACAATGGAGTGGAGGAGGGAGAGATGACCAACTTGCAAACCAGGCTCTCAAAGGAAGAATAGAGTTGGGTGGGTACGACCCACTCAGGATAGATTAAGGCGACCCCACCGCCAGCATGGTGAGGTCGAGGCTTGGGGATGTTCTTGAAGCCATCAAGGAGGAGGGAGTAAAAAGCTCTAACTGAGCTGGCATTCAACCAAGTCTCGGTGAGAGTGAGAATGTCGAGGTCAGTGTCTTCAAGAAGGAGGCAGATGTCAGCAGAGTGTTTGTTGGCGGAGCGGGCGTTAAAGTCGCCAGGTGGAGGAGGTATTTGCCTTTGAAGATTTTCTAAGGAGGAGTACAGGGGGGTGGTACTCTGGTCAGGGGGGGGGGGGCAGTGAGAATGGTGGTGGGGGAGGGGCAGCAGAAGGAAGGAAGTGGATGAGGGAAGGCAGCATCCGGTCAAAGAGAAGAAGATTGGGTTGAGGACCCTGAAGCAGAATAGTGCCAGTGTGGTAGACATTAACAATGCAACGCGAGGATGAGAAGCCACCCAAAAGGACTTCCCACTTGGTGCCGCCTTTAATGGGAGAGGAAGTGAAAGGGTAGAGGGTAGAGATGAGATGAGGAGCCCATAGATCTGGAGAGGGACAGAGAAAAGGATATCCGTGAAGACCTCTCTGGAGGTTGCGCTGACATAAGTGTCTGCGATGGGAAGTCCAGGTTTTGCACGCAGGATGTCTTTTTTGTGCTTTTTCATTCCAGACTTAGTGAGAGAGGGGTTAGGAGATAGAGTAGCAATTAGAGAAGATAGGAGAGGTGGTGAGTGCCATTAGGATGTGCGGAGGGAAGTTGAAAGGAGAAGGGTGACTGCACTGCACAGTTCTAGCCTAATCTCACAGGAGGCCTAGTAGTAGCAAGGGACAAGAAAAAGCAATGCAAGTAGAGCACAGGATGGAAAAGGCACAAATGCAGTGAAATTAGGGTGCAGGATGTTAAAGCACACACACCCAAATATACGAAAATCAAAAGAGGGCACAGAATGCAATGCAGTAGTGCGGTGCAAGATGTTAAAGCACACACATCCTAATTCGAAAATCAAAACAGGGCACAGAATGTAATGCAGCAGTGGGGTGCAAGATATTAAAGCACACACCCAAATTCGAAAAATCAAAACGAAAATCAAAACAGAGCACAGAATGCAGCGAAGGAAGGAAAAGGTAGAACATATGATCCAGGGGAGTCAGACTGAAGAGGTTGTAGCTATGGTTCAAGGAGGGAGTTTATAAGTTCAGACATCACTCACAGGTCAAGGTGCAAGGGTCTAAGTTTGTGTGTAGTGGCAAGCTGCATCATGTGGCTGCCTCATTATTTGCAGGGCTGAGAAAGGTGGGAGCCTGCTGGCCCTACTTGACCCGGACAGGCTCAGACATGGCCTTAGTGGGTGGCCTTGGGTAGAGGGCCGGCTTAGCCAGCCGGCTTTCTTGATTGGCCTAAAGGCAACCAGCAGGCCAATCAGTGCCCAGATACCATGTGATGGTGGGGTAGAGGGACAAAGAGTCTGCCGTCCGCCATCTTGGAGCTGAGTAAAGCTCCACGAGGAGCAGTAAATGCAGCCAGAAGATGTTCTCCAGTAAAAGGAGTCAGGGGGATGCCAAGTGGATCCCCGGGCTGTTGCAGAGTCTTTATTTGCAGAAAAAATGTATTTGTTTTTCTTTTTTCTTTTTTTGTGCAATTTTGATTTTATGGGCAAGGACACATGTGCACAAGGTGTCCAAAAGTCAAGGAAGGCTTACCGGAGTGTAGCAAACTTGGATCTCAGTTATTTCCTCAATTCCATTTTGACCATAATACAACTATCAAAAACGCAATGCATATTTTTTGACAAATGTTGCACTTTGACAGCAGAATATTGCTATAAGGTGAAATCCCCTCTACCTCCTCAGACATTCAGTATTCATAGTTTTCAAGGTGAAGCTTTTTGCTGGGAAAGGAGATTAGAGCGTTTCCTACTCTTAG
This sequence comes from Ambystoma mexicanum, assembly GCF_040938575.1. NCBI lineage: Eukaryota > Metazoa > Chordata > Amphibia > Caudata > Ambystomatidae > Ambystoma > Ambystoma mexicanum. The sequence goes on from NC_090929.1 coordinate 315,800,660, forward strand.
GCCCTCCTTATAATTAGGCAGATTTTCAGTGCTGCTTGCAGAAATGTTAGTGTCTCCACAGAATTATGCCTTTTCAGCTAATCACGCAGTATCAGTAATTACTACGCATTTAAAATATCCACACTCTGCATACTTCAATGGAAAAAGATGATCACATGCAAAAATACTGTTACCACATATATGCAAAACATTAAGGTGCTGATTCATGGAATTATTTGCGCTGAAAAACGGGGATTTGTGCGTCATTCTGCCTGCAAATCTCCATTCGTTAAATAGGGATTTGCAGCAAAATGGCACACAAATCCCCGTTTTTCGGTGCAAATAATTCCATGAATCAGCCCCTAAGAGTTGCATCCGCTATTTTGGATTTCACAGTCTGTTCTGAATGCCACTGTTTCTGCAGCCAAGCAGGAAAGATCAGCAGCCAAATGGGATCAGGAGGTGTCAGGAATGCCTCTTATGGGGATTGCTGCCCAATTAAAACAATGTTGCTGAATCAGGAGCTAGATGTCCTTGAAGAGGAGGTGGCAACAGAGTTATCTCATTTCACAAACTCCCACCCTTTTCGCTTGTATTCTCAGGAAAACGTGCAGATTTTTGTTAAATCTCATCACAAAGTAAGTGAGTATGTTGTTTTTAGGACCGCCAGGGCCTCATTACGAGGCTTGCGCTCCCGTAATGAAGGGTGCCGGTACGGGACCGGCACCCTTCATTACGAGATGCGCAATTACGAGGTTCCCTTTGTGGGACCCTGTAAGGACGCCTGGAAAAACCAGGCGTCCTTTCCGGGTCCCGCGAGGGGAAGAGGGAGGTAATAATGGGCAAGTTGTAATGTGCCCGTTATTACCTCACTGCCCATTCCCATTGAGCCCTATGGGGGCTCAAATGGGAATGGGGATGGGTTCCTGCAAGGAGGAATTACCGGGTCCTCCTATGTCGGAATGACCCGGTAAGTCCTCATTGCAATAACCCGGTATTGGAGCCCGGTATGGACGCAGCCATGGCGCTAATAGCACCATGGCTACCTCCATACTCGTAATGAGGCCCCCATTCATGGTGACTCCTTCCCTAGGTACCCAGGTCTGGGAGGGCTTGGTTGAATGATCCAGTGGCCAGTAGTAGCTCCACCAATGGAAACCTTGAGGCCCAAGAGGATATTAGTGGTGCTCAGTCCGAGGACACGACTGGATCTTAGCCCAGTGCTTGCACCGAGGAGTCACAGGAGCTTGGTACCCGCATTATGATCAAGCGCTTTTCAGAGCCTTTAACTAAGACTGCTACTGGAATGCGTCCAGAGTGCGCTGTGCCACATAGCTTTGGCAAAAATGTGTTACCCCCGGCAACAGGACTTGCACCATTGGTAAAAAAACTTTGGTGAGGGCCTCAGGGTTTAAGACTACTCTGAAGTCCTTGGGTGCATTACAGACTGCAGAGTTAAAAATGGCATACTTCAGGAGGATTGAGGTGCCATTTTGACAACAACACTCAGCTTCAGCAATGTCATCACCACAGGAGTTGGGGACTCACACCAGGAGGTGGTTTCAGGTACTTGGTCTAGGCCAGTTCAACTGCCCCCAACTCCCCACAAGAAAGGGGATCTTTTCCACCTAGGTTGGATTTGACTCCCATGGCAACTTCAACCTGTTCGACCAAATATTCTCCAGCTTCAGGTTTCTTTAGATATTCTGACCCATGGTCGGCACACCCTAAACCGCCGTATTGGCACCCAACACAACTGGCTTCCTGGTCTCCAGCCTCATCAGTGATTTGGTCTCTGGCATCCTCTACTATGTAGCAGGCTGCCTGTGAAGATCATTACTATGAGCGTTTTCAGACTCTTGTGAAGTCTCCTGCCTTGAGGGCCTACTTTAAGGGCCTAATCTAGGACCTTCTTATTTAGTCTGACCAGGTTGCTCCTCTACCACCTCCTCCCATGCAGCTTCCTCTGGCTCAGCCTGCAACTCCAGTGACTGTGCTTGTCCCGCTTGAGTCAGTGAAGAAGCCAGCAGCGCATCAGCCGCAGGATCCTCTTCCTGACACAACCAGTGATTTGGGACTCTCCACTCCTGTGGCGGTCGTGGAGGATTCACCTCAGGATATTACTGGGGGTGATGAGGAAAAATATCCTCTGCTCAGGCCGTGGGAGTGACAGATTTTCTGGGCCTGTCAGTGCATGTGGAACCCCCTGCGGAGGCTGGGGTGTTGGCAGGAGTCTCATAAGTGTGCAACTGTTCAAACCTCTGGGGAAAGAGGATAGGTTTTTAGATACCTTGGTAGGAAGGTGTACTCCTAACTCAGCATTACATTTAAGGCTGACCAGCGCTAGTGCTTTATTGGCTGCAGTCAACCTGAACCTCTAGAAGGAGCTTGACGATTTTCAGGAGGACTTGCCACAGGACAAGCAAGAAACACTTCAGTCTGGATTAGCTGACACCAAGATTTTGCCCAGGATCGCCTTGAAAAAGCTGCCCATCATCTGGAGACAGCAGCAAGGGGCATGTGCACTGGTGCAGACATGCAAAGATCTGTATGGTTACGCTCCACACATTTTGCGCAGGATGTGCAGGAAAACATTTTTGGCTCAGAATTATTCAACAGTTCCACTGATGATGAACTACCAAAGAAAAACAACTCCAACTTTTTTGCTAAATCATTGGTGATCCTTACCAAGGCCCCTCAGAAGCTATTTGAATTTTCAGTCTCGAGACAGAACTTTTGAGCAAGTACCCCAGGAAGTTTCATGGGGGTTCCATGAGGTGAGACGAAGACAGCCTGAGCTAAAACTAAGCAAAGGACCAACACTAAGGTCTTCTCAGGCAGTCCTTTGCTGCAACCTCCCAGGTGGATGAGAAACAAAAATGAGAGTTGTGTCCTGGGTTACAGATCTCATGATAGGGCAGGATCTCAGAGTTCTACAGCAGGGCAGTCTTTAATTCCAAAGGATTTATGGGTCAGGTCAGTAGTCTCAAGGAGCTACTGACAGGCTCTTCCTCCTTTCCCCCGACTCTCACCCTCTAAGACAAGTCTGCTTTTCTGTGCTCCAAGTGGAAGTCCAGAAGCTCCTGGACATGAGGGACCTGGAACCAGTTCCCTTATCAGGGCGAGCACAGGGGTATTTATTCCAGGATGCACACTCTTCCAAAGCAGAACCAGGCTTGCCTGAGGACAGTTTTAGACCTGTCTTGACTCAATACCTTCCTTTGCCTAGAAAAATTCAGTACGACTACTCCAGTTCAGATTTTGACATCTCTAACACAAGGAGAGTGGTAATGCGCAGTGGACTTGAAGGACGCTTAATAACATGTTCCTATATTGTCACTGCATAGAAAATGAATGCACCTGTCACTGGGAGATTTGCATTTCCGTTACACAGTGCTACCCTTCGGGCTCAATACAGCCTTCAGAGTATTTCCAAAGTTGATGTCAAATCATCAAGGCCAACCTAAACCAATATTTGGATGACTGTCTTCCGCTGCTTTAGGCCTCCACAACTCTTCGCCTCTTGCTACAGCTGCTGTTCGAGCTGGTTCTATCTGTGAACATAGATGACCCCTACTCAAAACATTTACTTTTTTGGTTTTCATTGGGACTCTGACAGAGCCTGGGGCCACATTACAAGTATGGCAGAGCAAGAAACATTTGGCGGTAATGGAATTACCACCAATATTCGCGCCCTGCTGTACTATGAGTATGGCCCTGGAGTGGACGATTTACCGCCAGCATCATGCACATGTATTATAGCTCAGTGGCAAAATACCCTTGTCTTGGAAGTAAGATGACGCAGAGCAACACAGGTTTGAATCCTAGGTTCACGCTTAGAAACCTCTTCGGGTATTAAGCGCGTTATAAAAGACGATTATAATTATAATTCTCTGCCGAAAAATCAGTGTAATTACCGCTGCGGTAATTCCACCCAAAAAAGCCCTATAGAGTCATATGGACTCATAAAAAATGTCGATGTATACTGCCACTTGTAATCTGGCAGTAATTCCGTCCGACCAAGTGGCGGTAACAGTAATTCATCCGGGTGGTATTCCGGCCAGAATATCGCCCAACTCGTAATGATGCCCATGGTCTTTCCCACAAAGGATAGAGTGAGGGACATCAAGGAGACAGTCCAGATTTTTAGAACCAGGTCCCATCTTTCATTTTGGTGGTTCCAGCGCTTACTGGGGCTCACTGTTTAATGTATTCTGGCTGTACCGTTGGTGAGATTGAGAATGAGATGCCTTAAATTATATAAAAATGATACCTGGTGGAGTCCTGGAACCAGGTAAAAGACAAATAAGCTGCCCATATTTCCATTCCAAATGCCCTTCGGCAAGATCTTGCATGGTGAACTATAACGTAAACCTCATTTAGGGGAATGCTTGTGTGATCCCACACCGCCCCCCATGATGTAATGATTGTACCAGAATCCTCCCAGATGGGCTAGTTGTGACTTTGCATGACATTGCAGTTCCTGGTCTTTGTTCGAGCCTAGAGCAGTTAGAACACATCACCATAATAGAACTCAAAGCAATTTATCTAGTGCACAAATCATTCCTTACTTGATTTTGGCATGATAGTGCTCATTCAAACAGGCAACATGACTAACATGCATATCAGCAAGTAGGGTGGACCCAGAGCCACCGCCCTTTGCAGGTTTGCAGTACTGGGAGTGGGCCCTGAAACATAGGGTGCTCCTCAAAGCGGTCCACCTTCGATGGGAGCAGAATTTGCAGGCAGGGAGACTAAGCAGACTCAACCACTCCAATCACAAATGAGTGCTAAAGGTTTCTCTGTTCCAACCAATTTTTTCACAAGTAGAGTCTTCCTCTAGTAGATATATTCACCACAATTGCCAACAAGAAATGCAGGAGTTTTGGTCAAGGCTGGGCTTTCTGGGTTACACCCTCTGAATTTCTCGGAGCAATTGTTTGAGCTATGCTTTCCCTACAATTGCTTTGATTTTCAAGGTTGTGCCCAAATGGTGCACAATTATGAATGTCTCCATGATTGACCCCTCTCTGGTCTGCCAGGACCTGGTTTTTCGATTTAATGGAGCTTGCTTCCGCAGGGCCGTTCTTTGTTCCAGATTTTACAGATGTGTTTTTCCAACAGGATGGGCGTGTGCTTCACCCCTCGGCTAAATCCTTAAAGTTGGTTACCTGGCTCCAGCGGACTTGACCTTGGGTCATCTTGGTCTGTCAAAGAATAATTGAAAGATCATCCAGGCATCTCAAATCTGTTCACATGCTTCCATGACGAGAGCAAGTGGCTCAGATTTTGTCACTGGTCTTCGAAAGAGATCAGAATTCTCTAAATGCAACCTGGACTAGGGGTTGTCATTTCTCCAGCATGGGGTTTGTCATGGATTCACATGCTCATGAATATTCCCCGCTGTCAGGCTGGGAATCCTCTCTAAAAGAAAAAACGGTTTCACTTTCACTTTAAAACTGTATTTCGCCTCTAAACCAATCACTGTCCTCTGGGTCATACTGCCACTCATCCAATGACAGCTTTCTCCCTAAGCTCCACCTCTGGCAGCCATCTTCAGCTTTTTACTGCACGCTTCAGTGTTGGGAGTCCTCAAGTTGCTCTCTTAGCTATTTTGAACTTTTATCAAAAAATGTTTGTGGAAAAGTTCTATGTTTGTTCCATCTGAGCCCTTGTGCTCCTATCTACATCGGCCGGCAACGGGTATACGTTGTCGGTGAAGTTGCCCGCCCCTCAGGGGCCCTTGTTTGTCAAAGTTTCTGGAAGGCCGACTTGGGCCTACTTTGCGCCCTCCAGCCATGACGGAGGAGATAAAGGAGCGAAGGACCCTCTTCAGACCCATTGCCCAATGTGGGCTAAGGCACATATTTGTGGAGGACAAACATCAAAAGTGTCTGTACTGCCTGCACCCGGACCACAACGAGGATGGGGCCAAGATATTCCTGGGCTTCTCAAAGAAAAGGAAGAAAGACAGGTATAGCAGGCTGGTGGCATGGCGCAAGTCGAGCAAGGCCCCTGACCCCGCTTCCGAGCAGGGTCATGCCTCACCCAGGACCAGTCGGTCTGAGGAGCGGTCTCCCTCCAAGAAGAGGTCAAAGTCCTTTGAGGACGCCACATGAGTGGGAGTCCAAGACAAGGCCAAGAACTGCAAGGCCGATTCCACCGAGTTTGCTGCTGATGCGGGTCCCAGGTCAGATAGACCACGATCGCCATCGCCGTCCACCACCTCAGCCAGCCTGCCAACGGGTTCCCTCAAAAGAGGAAGTCCTCCACCCAGGCCAAGTTAGGGGACAAATCAGAGAAACAAAGACCAGACGAAGAGAAGAAGACCTCACAGCAGGTTCACCTGACGCAGCCAAAGACTCTGTCGACTGCTTCGTCGGCATCCTCTGCGACGACTGATATTGCGGGAGGTACCGACCCAACAAGGGTGGTCCCTACAGCACAGAGAGTATCCGTGCCTCCCAGGCGCAACCCGGCCGCTGAGGCAGCAGCGAAGGCTGCGGGCACCCATGCGGTGGGCACTGGTTAATATCCTGGTACACAGCCCTCAGGAGGCTAAAGGGGGGGCCCAAAGCAGCCCTCCAAGGCTCCGTACGATCAGCCAATGGACATCTACTCCACAGACGAAGACGACCAAGCGTCCGTTCATACAGTCTACGAGGAGGAAGGCGGCGCAGTGCCTAGCACTCCATCATTCACTTCCCAGCCAAGGGACATATCCATGGACATCCTGTCAACTCTCCACACCCTAGTCACAGAGATCCAGAAAAGGTTGTCTCCAACACTGGCACCTGTTGAACCACAGGCCCCTGACGAGCCTCCACGTAAGAAGAGGAAGTGTCACCCAACGCTACTGCATCAGCCTCCTCCACCACGTCGGGACCCAACTCCACCAGTGGGCCAGGATACACACACAGACTGGTCCGGACACAGCCATCATGGCCACGGGAACCGATGAAGATGGCGGAAAACAAATCAATGCACCTGGACGCTCATCATAGAGGCTCTCCACCAGACGAGGTAGGATCATTCCACTCGTTCTCGAGGGCCTCCGAGCTGTTCCAACTGGTTCCTGAGGAAACAAAAAAGGAGGGCTTCCTATACCAGCGAAGAGAGTCCAAGAGGAAGACGATCATGTCGATACCCTTTTTGACGTCATTTGGGAGAAAGGCCTGGCCCTCGTGAAAAACCCATGCACGGCTCTGCACAAACGAGACAGGTTGGAGAAGAAATACAGGGTGCCGAACTCTGTCCCGAATTGCTTGATGTCACAACTGTCGTTACCGAAAGGGGCGAGAGAGCTTGTTGCCCAACAGCTCTTGGGCTCCGGAGTCTATTCCAGATACTTTCTGGTCAGAAAGAAGGTAGGGGGTTGGAGACACATCGTAGACCTACGCTGTCTGAATGAGTACCTGAAGTCCCAAAAATGTAGGATGGTCACGCTGCAACACGTGCTCGGCCAACTGGAGGAAGGGGAATTTTTGACATTGTTGTACCTAGAGGATGTATACTTCCTTGTCCCATCCACAGGAAACATCTGAAGTTCCTACGGTTCGTGGCACAAGGCCAACACTACCCGTTCAAGGCCCTACCGTTCAGCTTAAAGTCATCCCCAATGTTGTTCACAAAATGCCTGGCCCGATGGCGGTCCACCTGCGTCTGCAGGGCATACACGTATACCCGTACCTGGCCGATTGGCTGATACGCAGCCTCTCCCGGGCGCTGGCCGACAAGCACAGGAACAAGACCGTCCGGCTACTGATGGAGCTGGGGTTTTTCCGTAAACTATCGGAGTTCTGCTTAACGCCAGCGCAGAACACAATGCTCCTCTGCGCCAGACTCAACACAGTGGCTTGCCTGGCATCCCTCTTGGAGGAGAGGCTAGCGGCCATTCAAGGGAAGGTGCAGCGACTGTTGTCGGCGAAGACGGCCACGGTTCGGGCCATGACGTCATTGCTGGGCATGATGTCATCCTGCATCAACCTCGTCCGTTTCTGCAGGTTGCAAATGCGACCCCTACAGGAATTCTTGGATGCACATTGGATACAAGTGCCTGGGGGTTTTGCGGACAAGATCACCCTCAACGAGGAGTTACGGTGGGCGATAGAGTGGTGGGGCGTACGTGCCCACATCGCCCAGGGGACGGGATTTCAAACTCCGCCATACCACAAGATGGTCACCACGGATGCCTCTCTGGAAGGTCAGGGAGCTCACACTGGACGACTACTTTTAAAAAAAAAAAATGTATTTGTCTTAGTTGAAATTAATCAACCTTTCAAAAAAAATAGACAAAGTTAATTACAACATAACATTTCATTACAATTTAAAACATTAAAATGTAAAACATTTAAGTTCACACAATAGAAAGAAAAAAAATAAAGATGGAAATGGAACTGAAAACATATGGAATTAACATATGAAGAACCTAATCATAAAACATATCAGTGCAAGTAAAAATATGAGCAATTCATGATGTTACATATATATATATATATATATATATATATATATATATATATATATATATATATATATATATATATATATATATATATATATATATACAAAAACAATTTGCCCTTTTTTCTTTGCTCTTTCTTATAATTTCCTAAAATTTCTATCTGCTCATTCTCACAGTTATCTTATGGAGTACACTTCAACCACTCTGTCCCAAACTGGTTATTCTCACCTCATTGATCTAGTTTTAACAGCATTTAGAAAATTTATCGTAGATATTTGAATAGGTAAGTACGGGCAATCTAAGATGATAGCCCAACATTGTTTCTGTTCTAAACTCCTCAGATATATACAGTGTCTTGAAAAATGAGTTTCTCTCTGAGAAGTGAACTGTAAACATTGTGTAATCAAATGTTCTAGTGTTTCCTTTTCCATTGGGATATTACAAAATCAACAGATGTTCAATTCAGGCTCTACCAGTTTCCGTCTAACATTAACATCCTTAGTTGGCCACAGGTTAAATCGCATACGTAACATTTCTGAGCGATAGACCATCGATGGGGCTTTCATCATATATAAAGGTAATGTTTTCCGTTTTTTTGGTGGAAAACGGTATAGATCTCCATCTCTATATTGTAAGCATCTTTCATAGGTTTTTATCCAATCAGTGTAGTATATCTTTTCTTTTGCCTTCATTGGATTATTAATCAATAAGTCGATGGTTATATCTGCCTCAGCCAATTTTTGATATGCGCTCTCCATCCATATGGTTACAAAGATATGTTGTGATGAAAATATATATCTGGTCAAAGTTTTTAGGATTACATCCAAAGTAGTTGACAACATACATTTTCTGAACAATGAGCATAGTCGCCAGCAGTAATGTGCTTGCAGTGAAATCAACCCCAATTCATAAAGTATCCACGAAGTTGGGACACATTGTGGCAGGTGCAATATCTGCTTCCAATATTTCCCTTCCCATTTCTCAAAGCAGAAACATGTGTTAATTGGCAGAGATTCTAAGCCATATATTATGCTCGGTACTGCCTTTTGGACCCAGTATTGAAGAGCCGGTTAGATAGAAAATTTCCCAAACCTATACATGATGATTTTTGCTTGGGAAATTGCAGTCTCTAGCTTATTTCCAATACATTCTATGTGAGCAGTATTGGTTGTGTTACCTTCAAAGAGCATCCGTAAGTAGGTATATTGTTTCACTAAGCTCAGGCGTATGCTATTAATTGTCCATACAAATGAGATCTGTGCAATTTTATTTGACTGATAAACTAATATCTGAGTTTTATTAGGATTAACTCTTAGTTCATTTTGGACAATATAGGTACTAAATGCAATTAATAGTTTCTGAAGTCCCAGTGGGGTTTTTGAAATTAACACTAAATCATCTGCATACATTAGGCTTTTAACAAACTGATCATTGAATTTTTGGGAGTCAGAGGGTGTAACGTCAAAAATATGTTTTAAGTCATGCATAAAATAATTAAAAATTGATGAGGCCAATAAACATCCCTGTTTCACCCCACGCAAGGTAGATATGGGTTCAGATAGTGAACCATTCAGTGATAATCGAATATGAACTGAGGTTTCTGAATGTAGTGCAAAAATGAGATCGTATAGAGTTGCAGGACACTTATCCCTTTGTAATTTCTGAAATAAAATTACACGAGAAATCGAATCAAAAGCAGAAAATAAATCAACAAAAGCAAAATAGACTGGTTGTTTTGAAATCAGGCATTGGGTTTTTATTGCATTTAGACACAATAAATTAATTTGTGTGCCCATACCTGAAACACACCCTGTTTGGTGAGGATCCTGTAAGTTATTGGCTAAGGTCCAGGCATTAAATTGTTGCAACAGCAATTTAGAGAAGATCTTTCCTGGAGAATCAAGCAACGTAATTGGTTGATAATTCCGGGGTAGCGTCCGGTCACCCTTCTTAAAAATTGGAATTATAATTGATGTCTTCCAAGTTGGTGGAATCATCTGCAGTCGTATTACTGATTGAAAGATAATAGTCAAAATTAGGGCCCATTCTTTGGGATTAGCTTTTAACATCGCATTGCTTATTCCATCTGGACCGCAGGCTCTAATTGCACTCGCCTGTTTTATGAGCACTTCAGTAACTGCAGAGGAGAAATCTATGGTCTGTGGGTGAGAGACCTTATGAAGAAGTTGAGTTTTGTCAAACTTATTATCAGCATAAAGACTCGTGTAATAGTCAACCCATACTTGTTGATGCACCCCGTTAAGCTGAGCATCGGCTTGTAAATTTGTATTGTGGCTATTTAATAGCTGCCACATATCTGCCGAATTCTTATTAGCAATCGCTCGCTGCATTCTTTCACTGTCTTTTTGAAATATCATTGCTTTATGACCTTTTAACCAGTTTTTATATTTGGTTTTGGTGTTTTTCAAGGCTTGCCAACATGAGGTTGTGCTTGCTGTTAAAATATTTCTTTTTTCTTTCCTATATTCAACACGTCTATTCTGTATATTGTGGTCAAAAGCATGTTTATGAGTCAGGCAGTTTCTAGAGCTTTCAGTTATTGTATTGGCATATGGTAGTAACAGATCTGGATATTGCAGTAAGCTATTAGAGTATATATTGCTCTGTACCACGCATCCAAACGATTTGATGTTCATCTCAGTCCACCTTAATCGTATTCTAGAACCATTTGTCACAAAGGATTGGGTGAGACTTTTCTTGCCATCAACAGTTATATCCCAATTTAGACTTAAGGATGGCAGATTATGATCACTGTGCGTTTGTGGATGTATATCTAGACCTTGAATTTGATGGAAAGCCTCCCTATTGATATAAATATAATCAATAGTACTATAGCTAGCGTTCCTATGCCATGTCGGTTGGGATGGAATATCACCGCAGGCTGTCCCATTAACCATCTGCAAATTTCTGTCTGACATAAAAGAATTCCAGGTATTTATTTCATTGGATGTCCGAGAGATACTATCCAAATTTAGATCTCCCATAATTAGTGTGTGTGTGGTGTTTGCGTCCATACAAATGATATCTAACAATTTAGTAAGACCTGCATAAAAGATAGTATCTGTGATTCCTGCTGGGTTGCGATAGAAGTTTATTAAAGCAATTTGTTTGCATTGATGGGAGATTCTGACTAATTGTAAGAACGCTGTCACTACTCTCCATGGTAAAATAGACAGGCCGGATTCAGAGTGTACAGCAACAAGTAAACCTGAAGAAGGTCTACCGCCAGTAATTAGTGCTGGAGAAAGTAATATATCGTAGCCATCCCATATTGGGTTATTAGACATTCAGGTTTCTTGCAGCGCAATAATGTGAGATAATACAGTAAACTTTTTGATCGAATCATGCAGATGGGAGTGCCCTCTAGTATTCCAGCTTGCTATTTTTATATATTGCGAGTTTACTGATGGTTAATTTCTAATATCACCAGAGATTCCTGACAAGCCACCAGCCCTATTGTTCAGACTTTGATATATTTTTAATTGTTTTGGTGGGCCCTGCGGTTGGTCAGGAGTCTGCTCAAGATCACACGCCAGCAAAAACCCCATATCAAACAGTATCATTCTTGATTGCCAAATCACATTAAACACAACATTTGAAGGAATCCATAATCTCACTACTTATTTTGATACATCAGAAACAAACTCGATCTGTGCTATATCGCTAGAAATTACATCTTGTAATTCTGCTATGTCACTGAAAATATTTAACACACTTCTTCTGTTAAGATCATATGCTTCAAAATTGCCACCTCTACTTTTTAGAATGAGGGAGTTGCCCCTACTTTTCACTTGCTGAGACTGTTTTACTGAGGGTTATGCCATAGGAGGATTTCTCTGCGTCTCAACAATGGGTCGATTGCAGGCAAGATCCTTGTCAAACACATCCTCTCGTCTATAAGCATTCTCAGATGATTCTGCTCTATCTGGGACTGCTCTTTTTGTGTTATTCATTTCTAAGATTACCGGCTTGTCATTGGATATTGGTAATAAACGTTTCAATATGTACTCGTCAACAGCTTGGGCCTCATTACACGGATGGCGGTAAGGATTTACCGGTACCAGTATTTTACTGGTACCGGTAAATCCTTACCTCTTTACTACGAGGTCCCTTTGCGGGTTGGGGAATTTAACGCCTGCTTTTTGCAGGCGTTAAAAACCAACCCGCAATGGGACCCGGGGAGCTAATTACGGTACCGTAATTTGCGGTACCGTAATTAGCGCCTTCCCCATTCCCATTATGCCCAATGGGGCAAACATGAGAATGGGGAAGGGCAATGGTGGAAGGGGGAATTACCGCCCCGCCAACCTTGGAATGGGGCGGTAATTCCCCTTTCCGCCAAGGCGGTGCCGGTATTTTACCGGCATGAACCATGGCGCTAATAGCGCCATGGTTCTCCGCCATCCGTGTAATGAGGCCCCTTGTCTTAATTTTTCCATCCCCTCCTCACTTTGGCTCTTCGTTAATGAAGATGGCAGAGGTAGAGTAGGTTGCAATAGATTAGTGTCTTTCGTTGAGCACTCATTGATGATTAGTTTATTGAACTTGTTTGAGCATTCAATTGTATGAACAAGATGACTCAGCGGGGAGTATGTTAGAGGGCTGTCAACAGATGTTTGAATATCTGAAGAGACTGTCTGAGTTGCTGGGTATTTCCTTTGTTCTTGATGGTGCTTCTACCTGTGTTCTTAATGGTATCTCTACTTGTGTTTGGGGTTGATTGTGCGCTTGTGTCTTTTGTGACTTTTGAGGTACTCTATCATCCAATATCGGTACAGTCCCCCCTATAGCTTTGAAAAACGCATTAAGCGAATTTTTGGCGGGCCTTCCGCCTGGCATATTTTTGGATTTTTTGAATGTATGGCGTGGTCCCTTTGTCTTTGGGCGCATGGTTTTTTTCTTCTCTGGACATATATTTACAGTTTTGGGTGTTGATTGTTTATCACACTGGTCGCCACTCGGGCAATCAGAGGTCCCAACAGAAGAGCAAACAACATTAACAGCTGTAATAGTAGAAGTATCAACCGGTCGAATCACATTAACAAATTCAGGTAGTGTTCGTGCGCAGGTGCCTGTGTTGGTAAATACTGAGCTCCTCTCTGCGAATGCAAGCTCTCGTTCATTATTACTGAGTCAGTCTCGGCTATCATACTACCATGCACATATCTGTTTTTTCCCATGATAGTTCTACAATTACCATTTAGCCAGTTGGATAAAGCATCTAATTGCAAGGACTGTTTAGCAATTTTGCATCTAAACTTTCAAATAATTTAAACATGCTCATTATAGTTGTATTCATCGCAGAAAGAGTAAGTTCAATCATACTTTGAGAAGATTCAGTACCATACGTACGGGCAGGTGGACGAGGAGTAGGTAAAGCAAAAGATGGAATATTAGAGTGTACATTAGACAAAGGTGTATTAGATTCGTCTATGACAACCGAAGCATTCATTCTTTTCTCAACGATGGAAATTGGGGATTCGCATTGGCTGGCATAAATTGATATGCCAGTCGAATTAGGATCTTAGTGCGCATAGGGAATTGGCGATAGCTCAGGTATACTTGCATTATTATGTATAACATTCTTTTTTGTGGATTCCAAAAGAGTGTGATCTGATACTACATGAGCACCATTGTGTTCATTTAAACTGTGATTGGAGCCAGGTGTGTGACATATAGCTTTATTAGCATGCTTAGCTAAATTGAATACACAGGCCGGCATTAGAGTCTCTGACCCGTCCACACTTTCTGTTTGTCGCCTGATCTTAGAATTCTGAACGTCGATTGGGGTAAGAGTAATCGACGTGTGAGAAGTGTGCGAGTGTTTGACCTTATTTCTCATAGAGAGAAAATGACCCATTTGTGCAGGCATGCCAGTTTTCAAAGAATGTGGGGCAAATATATTGGCCATGTGACAACAAACAATAATTTTCTTACAGTATCAAATAAAAACAACAAAAAAAGTTAGAATAACAGTACAAAATCAAGATATTGCAACCGCAGTATATATAGTATCCGCTTTCCGCACCGACGCGGCGAAGCGGAAAAGCGGTACTTACACGAGTACTTCCGCGAGTGTGCGCGCGCTGTGCGTGTGCGCTCTCGATTTATAGGAAATACTCAGCCCGCGAGTCAGGTAGGCGGGACAAATTCGCTGGCCAATCAGGCTGAAAAGGAAAAAGAAAACGTTGTAACCAGAGTCACACTGTCCTTCAATGGAATCTAGTCTCTGTGGTGGGTCTGAGCCCGAGAGTCACCTTAATCACCTTAGTCAACCGCTCTGACGGCTTCAAACAGTTTCAAACTCCTCCAAAACAATCCAGCACGGGAGCCAGGGAGCAGATACGTCTGTAGTGGAAAAGCAGGACTTACACGAGTACTTACGCGAGTCCGCGCGCACTGTGCGCGTGCGCTCTCGATTTATAGGAAGTACTCAGCCCGCGAGTCAGGTAGGCGGGACAAATTCGCTGGCCAATCAGGCTTAGTCAACCGCTCTGATGGCTTCAAACAGTTTCAAAGCTCCTCCAAAACAATCCAACACGGGAGCCAGGGAGCAGATACGTCTGTAGCGGAAAAGCGGTACTTAAACAAGTACTTCCGACGACTACATGCCAGAGGTCTGCCGCTTCCGGAGGAGAAAGATCTGCATATCAACATCCTGGAGCTACGGCAGTGTTCTGGGCCTTCAAGTCTTTTCTACCATCTCAGAGAGGCAAGATGGTGAGGATTGTCGTGGCCGACAGCACCATGTTCTACATCAGGAAGCAAGGGGGCACACGATCCCCAGCGCTCTCCAAGGAAGCTCAGGGCTTGTGGCATTGGGTCATCAGACAGGGGATGTTCCTCGTCCCGTTCCACCTAGCAGGCGTCAAGAACGCCACCGCCGACTCCCCGAACTGCGCTCCTGCCACAAGTGGGAACTTCGTCAGGATCAGGTGAACCATCTTTTCGTCAAATGGGGAAGACCTCCGATTGACCTTTTAACACAACAGCGAACTGAAAATGCCAGAAGTTTGCCAGCAGATTCCACCAACCGAGGAGCATGGGGATCGTGTTCTCCTTCCCATGGGAAGGTCTGTTTCTGACGCTTTTCCTCCATTTCCTCTCCTACTATGTGTGATCAACTCAGGCAGTGTTGGTACAAGATGATACTCAACACCCTGGCTTGGTCAAGGCATATTTGGTATCTGTACCTACTCAGCCTGTCGACTCCTCTAGTCAAGTTGCCGGTACTGCCGGTACGATCTGCTCACCCGGGAGAAAGGCGCAATCCTTCATCATTACCCAGGATATCTAAACCTGAAGGCATGGCTCCTGCAGCCTTAGAGTTTGGCGGTTATGCTCTGCCAGCGGACTGCAGGGAGGTCCTCGCCAAAGCCAGGTCATCGTTGACACTAAAGTGCTATGGCCATAAGTGGAAGCGGTTTTCTACGTGGCGCCGGTCGCAGAAGATTACCCCTCTGAGGATCACGGCCCTGCAGCTTCTTCCATACTTGCTTTCCTTGGCAAAAGCTGGGCTGGCTCACCCATCCATTGAGGTACACCTGGCAGCCATCTCACGCTACATCAGATCCCCGGGAAGATCCTTGTTGTGGTACCAAAGACTCGTCAAGGAGTTTCTCATGGTTTCTTTTCGATATTTCCCACCCGTGAAGGTGCCTGCCCCGGCATGGGAACTCAATGTGTTCCTGACAAGCTCATGGGGGCACCTTTCAAATGTATGCATCAAGCCCCATGCAAATTTCTATCTTGGAAGACAGCGTTCCTGGTGGCCATCACCTCAGCCAAATGAGTGGGTGAGATCCAGGCCCTGTCCTGCAAGCTGTTGTATCTGACTTTCCATGGATCAAGGGTGGTGCTGCATACACACCCCACATTCATGCCGAAGGTCCTGTAGGAATTCCACCTCAATGAGCCTTTGCTGTTGCCTGTTTTTCTTCCTGAACCCTTTGTCACCGGCAGAGAGGACCTTGTATTCGCTGGACTTTGCTTGTGTCTTGAAATTCTATGTGGCACGCACTAAGAGTTTTAGTGCGTGCCACATAGCTTGTGAACTTTGGACTTGTGAATCATGGAAAGGCCTTGTCCAAGGCTTCCATCTCAAGATGGCTCTCCGGCTGCATCATGCACTGTCATCGGCCGGCTAACCGGCCTCCGCCGGGCCGTCTGAGAGCCCACTCCACCAGAGCGATCGCTGCAATGACAGCGTTTCTTTCTGGTGTGCCCCTGCTCAACATCTGCAGGGCTGCGACATGGGGTGTACACATACCTTCACAAGGTTCTACTGCATCAGCAGGGATTCCAGGGAGGAGTGTTAATTGCTATTGTTGAGCCTTGCCACCTCCCGTGGTTGTGTAATGTGTACTGCTGTGTAGTCGTTATTCATGAGCATGTGAATCCATGCCAGATCCCATGCTGGAGAAGGCTTAAGTTACTTACCTGTAACTATTGTTCTCCAGCATGGGTCTGATATGGATTCACATGCAAACCCTCCCTCCAGCCCCTCTGCGGCCCTTCTTGGTCATACTGCCACTTCACGTGCTTACCAAATCTGAAGAAGGCTGCCAAAGGTGGGGCTTAGGGAGAGGAATGTTATTGGATAGGAGCAGTATGACCCAAAGGACAGTGATTGGTTTAGAGGAGAAATACAGTTTTAAAGTGAAAGTGAAACTGTTTTTTCTTTTACCAAGGATTCCCAGCCTGACTATTGGGAATATTCATGAGCATGTCAATCCATGCCAGACATATGCTAGAGAACAATAGTTACAGGTAAGTAACTTAAACCTTATCTCACACCTGCAGAGATGGGGCTTGTTGTGTAGCCCTAACAAACACATACTTAGCTGCAGTCAGCACGTATAGGAGTACTCCTGGTTTGTGCTTGTCTACTGCGAGAAACCAGAGGCTGTCTGACCCGTCTGTCCCGAGGGATCTCTCTCTCAGGTGGCCAGGGCACAGCCATCACCTTTGGACCAGACCCTGGGAGTGGAAAAGTGTGGGAGAATCACCTGGGTGAGGGGTATTCAGGGAGTAGGTGTGAGGCAACCGATAGTGAGACGCCGTATTCCCCCCTTTTTTGTTCATCTACCCCATCCTATTTTATAGGATTTTCTGAAGTCCCAACCCCCCCCCCCTCCTTTTACACGAAAACTGGGCCGAGGAAGAGGGTGACTGAGAGCAACCAGACTAACTTTCTCACATCGAACTGGACATGTCCCGTTAATCGGGTCAGGCAAAGTCAGGCACTTTACACTAAGTGCATACACCTGATACCAGTTAGCTTTCCTCACACGAACAAAAGGCAATACCCAAACACACTCTGAGCAAGGTGGAACACGAGTACAGGCAGAACATCTGGAACAAAGACACACCCACTGGAGCAGAGCAAAGTCCCTACTGGAGGTTGTTGCCTCCGACAGACCGCAAAAGACATGTGGAGAAGGCCAGATCCCACAAGTGAAGATTGCATTGTGTTTCAAGGACGCCAGAGTTGGGGAGGTGAGGCCAAGCCTGTGGTACTAACCTTGACTCGTAAATTGAAAATAGCAAACCAAGATAGAAATGCACACAGCCGGTGAGTTGACAAGCGACCTGAGAGACCAGTGTGTGTTAAAGCGAATGAAGTAGCAACATTATATCAGAAGTGAAGGGTGCACGTGTGTGGATGAGACATGAAGAAAGGCAGACCTGTGAATGAACTTTGAAGATCAGCAATACTAAGTGACGGAGTGGTCTGGCAAAAGTAAGTAACCCATTCGAAAGTCTCTGTGAAAGGTGCATTGTTTGAAGTTATAAAGTAAACAAACAGCAGAGGTGAATTAAGCGAGAGTAAATGTGAACTTCGAGTCAAAGTGGTCCTGTGGTGGTCTTTAAAGAGATCCACTGTGATGCTGGAAATGCATTGGAGGGACAGGGCCTCCCTGTCCTTGTCCTGTAGTCCTTTTTCATTTGTGTTCTGTATTGTTTTCTGCCCAGGAGTCCATGTGGGAGTCCTGGCAGTGCAGCTCTTCCTATTTTTGGTTTGGTGTACAGACCCATGGGATACCCTTATGGCACCCCTGGGTGGGGGTACAACCCTGTGCCCCTATTGTATGTTTGTGGGCACCTGTGTGTGGCCCACAGAGCAGGGTATGGGCTGGTGGCAGCTCCATGCTGAATTTGACATATGCTCTGAGTATCCTCCATTTTGGGATACCCAGGCCCTGCCATTGGAATCAGTTGATTCCTGATAGGAAACAAGATGGCCCTGAGGCCTCTTGCTTCCTATTGCCTGTTACCTTGTTTTCCCAAAGACCTGGGAAGCCCTGACTCTGTCCATTCCCACTGACTGGTTGTTGGGTGGAAGTTCCATATATGGTATTGTAGTGAAGTCCAGGCCATACTTGCTGGAGCCTTCCCAGTGACTATATGTAGTAGATACACCCTGTGGGTGGGACCTGGGTGAACCTGGGTGAATGGAGTGTGTGGCCAATATGCACTTCTTGTTGTGTATGTCTGGTTTCTAGTATGAAGTACAATGACTGAGACAGCCATGCCCGGAACTGGTTGAATGCAGTGTGTAGTGTTGAATGGCTGGGTACTTGTCCCAATACACATTCCTTGTTGTGAGTGTCTGAGAGGGAGGAGAATGGCCTGAATGCACTGTATGCCTGATTGGCTGACTGACTGCTGAATGCCCGTCTGAGTGATGGGTTGCCTGAGTGTGACGCAGCAGAATGAATGGGAGATCACCAGTATAACTGGGGGCCTCTCACTGCTAGAATTCGTTTAGAAGCTGAAGTCGAAACTGATGCCTTATCTCGAAGCGGAGCCCAAAGAAGAAGGTTGACTGCTGTTACCTTCACCACAATCTGAAATCTGCCGTGACATTGAGACTGATCCAAGAGAGGACCTGGTTAGGCGCCCTCTTCCCGAGCTCTGAGGGACCATCAAGACTGCTAACCTTCGCCGAAGCTCCCTGGAAGTCAGACCCTCGACAGGCTGCCGACCGGAGACGGGGACCGCCGGGGAGAATGAAGAGAAGCACCGGACATTCCGTCCACCGTCGTCGACCAGGGTTTGCAGGTTTGTTATAACCGCTGGAGGCCCGTCGAAGCCGTGTTGCTCAGAAGCGGGGACCGCTTGATGCCGTGCCATCGACGCCCGGAGTCGTTACGCTCCTTTGATTAAGACATTTTGATTCCCGGGTGCGCTCGTCCCCACCGCCAACTGCCTTGTCCCGCCAGAGAAGGCCAGGCCGTCGACATGCCGAGGAGCATCCGCCGGTGGGTTTCCCGCCACCCAAAGACTGTAGAGATGCCGGACGACTCGATGCCCTTGCTGGGCCAAAGTTCTTCACAAACTCTTTGCGGTCCTGAACTATCGACATCGAGGTGCCCCGCACGCCTCATTCTTGCAGGATGTCTTCGACGCGTCGTCGATGAGCACCACCAGGACCGAAACTGCTGTCTCGACCCCACCGAACTTCCATCAAGGATTCTCGACGCCAAGTTCACTTTCTTCGAGGCCCATCGACGATCCATGGCTCCTTCTTTAAAGGGAGTCACTCAAGAAGGATCCCTCGACGCCTCCTCTCGGAACTCTGCTATTCCAGGTACATTGGGGTGGTAGAAACATTTTAGAAGGGAATAAGACTCATTGAACAATATATGGACTGGGCTTGTAGTATATCTTTATTTTACAGGTTGCCCAGGTGGGGGGATCTCCACACAGAACTGAGCACAAAGTGAGTTATTGTGATCGTGTATATAACCTTGAACCTTAATTATATAAAGACTGTGTCACATTCCTTTGTGGGTGCTTGGGGACTACACTATACTTAAGAACCAGCCTGCATCACCTCCTGAGAATCTAGACCTTGCTTGCTCGACTACATTACCAATAATAGAGAATCTTGGCTGGGGTCATCTGTGCCTCTCCTCTGCCATATAGAGAGCACGAGTACAGACACCCCCCTCCAGTCTTCACAGCCACGCACATTTGAAACTCTTCGACATCCGAAATTGGTCTCAACTGGATTGAGGGGCACCCGAAGTACAATAAACTTAGGGAAGGGAGCCCCTTTGCAAATTTGTGTTGAACTGTGACGTGAGAGGTCTGAGCCCGACAGAGGGGGAGATATGTGAACTGTGTGCTGTAAGGTCTGAGCCCGGCAGAGGGGGACCTTTTGTGAACTTTACGTTGGAACACAATTTTGAAAGTCGAGAAAGAGACTTTAGCGTGGAAGGCCAGATGGGCCTCAAATCATGGTTTGGAACTGCTTATAGTGTTAGAAACCGATCCTGCCTACAAGGACAGCCTTACTCTGTGAGGTTAACATAAGGAGAAGAGCTGGTTCAACCACCTTTATTCTTCTGAACACTGATTATCCCCTCGCATACATTTACACTTTTTTGTACAAGAGATAGGGCAGGCATTAGGCTTTTGTTAGCATAGGCCATTTCGATTTGACAGACTCCACTAGGACTGTTTTGTTTATCGTTTGATGGTTGAGACTACTCCCATCTTAGTTATAGGGCAAAATAGGAGTTTGTCCAACCGCAACATTTTCAGTAAAGGTTTTACAAATTGTATCCATTGTGTCAGTGTCATACTTGTGATACAATGGCTTCCCTACAGATGCCACAGAAAACTCTAATGAGAAATATGTTGAAACATAAATTCTCGTTGTTTACGACTCAGATGTTGAAGATATATCGCTGGTTTGGTAAATTCTCAATTTACCCTGTTTAAAATGTTTATTTGGGAAAGGTTGTGCCCAAAATGATCTATGGCCTTGAATTACTTGTAGAGTGGGCTTTGGACTTTGTAAATAAACCTGAAGCCCAAATGTGGATGAGAGTTTTGAATATTCCAGCTGCTATCCCTGCAGCGGCCATTCGTTACAAACTGGGTATTTCTTCATTACAAGTGACGGCAAGGTGGTGCCAGTTAAACTTGAATAGTAAGCTGTGTTTTCCTCAGGTGGGAACTCTGCATGAGAAGTTTATCTGTATGCTAACATCCCCAGATCGTAATGTTATCTCTGACCTAAATGTTAAATGTGAGAGGGTGTTAGAGGAAATTGGGCGGGAAGTTTAGATCTAGAGATGCTATTATTGGAAGGTTTAGAACAGCTCTGTTTCAGTTCGTTTGGCGATGTACCACGCCTACCCTTCAATGAATTACTTGGTATATGATTACAAAAAACAAGGGATATTGCTGCCATTTCTTAATTTGTTTTCTTATTTCACAAGACATACAGACTTATTAAGGTTTAGATGGAATATTCTTTACACAAGAGAAGGACCTTTAAGGTAGAATAAAATTGACATGGAGAAGGCATGCTGCCGCTTTTGTAAAGATAATACAGAACTGGAAACGCTAAAACATCTTGTGCTGTATTGTAAAGCTTTAAATATGCGAATGAAATATTTTGAGAAAATGATTGCAGGTTCTCCAAGTTATGATGGAGATGTTCTGTGAGCAAGATGTTTGAGTGGGTATCCAACTTCGATTGGGCTTGCTGTTACTGGTTTTATTAATTTCTTATAATTGAGAGTGCAAGTAACATAAATGTCAAATGTTTACTTTGAATGCATCTGGATACTCCTTGCTGCTGAATTTAGTGTTTAATCTAGTTTTGGGATGGGTTAGACCAATTGCTTGCATTTATTATATTTTAATCATTTAGATTGTTAATGAATTAGAGTGTTTATGTAAAATGTATTTTATTGACTATTTATTGAGATTTTTGAATTTTTAAGTGAAAATGTATTATTTATGCTGTAATCCGATTCTGTTATTGTAAAGATTTTCTTTAAGAGAACTGTATACAAATTTGAAAAAAAAGAGGCGACATCAAATTTCAGTGGGTGTATGCACATGTGTTAGTAGACAAGGTTTTTAGCGCATATTGTATGTTGGTTTTGACCAGTCACACACATGCCAGCGCACATCATTATTCATTTTAATGCACAGTGGTATGCTGGTGAAGGACAGGTGTACACTAATCTGAAGAAAGTGGAGGCTCTGCCTTGTTTTTTTCAAGTACGTGTGAAGCAGACTGCAAAGTGGCATTAAGTGGCTCTGCAGTCAGCAGGAGGGGGCTGCATTGTATGCTGGTGAAGGCAATGATGTACGCTAACTTTATGAAAGTGGACCGCAAAGTGGCTTTAAGTTGCTTGCCATGATGCTGCGTTGTATGCTGTAAAAGGATTTCGAGTATGGAGGTAGCCATGGTGCTATTAGCGCCATGGCTGCCTCCATACCAGGCTCCAATACCGGGTTCCTGCAATGAGGAATTACCGGGTCATTCCGACATTGGAGGACCCGGTAATTCCTCCTTGCAGGAACCCATCCCCATTCCCATTTGAGCCCCCATAGGGCTCAATAGGAATGGGGAGGGAGGTAATAACGGGCACATTCCGAATGGCCCTTTATTAGCTCCCTCTTCCCCTCGCGGGACCCGGAAAGCGGGAACCTCGTAATAGGCGCTCCCATAATGAGGCCCCATGGTGTTCGCTAACCTGAGGAAAGTGGAGGTTCCGCCTTGTTTTTTTCAGGTACGCCTGAGTCCGCCAAGTGGATCGCAAAGTGGAGATAAGTGGCTCTGCCGTCGGCCAGAGGCGGTGGCCACAAGGACCTGCAGGTGATTCATTTTAATATCTCGAGTTTGTTTGTTTGTTAAGAACCACATTGATGTATTGCTCGCAACACGCTGTCCCGACTCCCAGAGCTTGTAAAACATTATGACAGAACTACAAACAGGATTGGTAAACAGATAAGAGGGCGGTTGTATTACATACAGCAGACCTTTGTCCGGTACAAGCGGTTGCGGTAATGGGAATCAGAGTGAATAGACTGCAAATCTTGTTGCTTTATCAGCGGGGTAGCGACTGCAGGGACTTCCTTTTGAGCTGCCACATAACATAAATGAGAGTGCTGTTGGAACGACGGAAAACAAAGGTGTTGCATAACTCGAGGTAAACTTAAATCTCATAGGCCCTGCCACTCCTGGAAACATGACACCATTGGGCACGCAATACACAGTGTGGTGGTGACTGCTGGGTTTAATCCCTTGCAACCATCACGCGTCATTGTGAACGAGGTGACTATTGCTTAGTAGGCGCAATAAAACCAAAAGGTATCATTTAAGAAGCATGGAACCAACTCTGTTAGATAAGGAAGTTGTAAAAAATGTGAAGCTGACAACCAAACATGGCGAGCAAGAAAATATTACCTCTTTATTCCAGCTAACCAACACAAATACTTACAGTCAAGTGGTACGGACCTTGCCAGAAGCTGGACCAGGTCCAGTTAGTATAAAAGGACTGATACCATAGTCAATACCTGATGCAGTGATTTTGGGAGTAATGAGTGGTACACATGAAGGTATTGATGTCTCGGGTCCAGTGCTTTCTGAGGTGGAAAGACAAGCTAACACATCCCTGATGGATGTATGCCTTAGCCTGGAAGACGAAATACAGGCACTAGAGATACCCTCCACATGTTTAAGTGCTTTGCTGTAGATGTTTAATTTGCAAGAGTAGGAGGAAGTTGAGGTGGTGTGTGGTGAAGACACATTTCATGCACACACCACAGTTGGGGATCGCTCCTCTCTACCATTCTCAGGGGAGTGTTCTTTTCATCAAGAGCATTCCCAATTGGGAGGGAGCTCTGGAGGTGAGGTCTAATACCTCAATACTAACTGAGCTAAGGGAGATGATGACCCTCCGCAGTGAAGGTCGTAAAAAATGAGTAACAATGTCGCTCACGAATCTCCAAATAGCAACATAGTGGATTGAAATACGGCCAAGGTATTTGAGTTAAATTCTAGTATACAGAATGTTCAAAATGGCATCACACACTCTGTTCTGTTTATATCTCAGTGTGATAAACTAAGTTCAAAGAGTAACAGTTTGAAAAAGTCAAAGAATATGAAAGGACTGACCAAAGGAATGAATAAAGTTTCAAGGAAATTCTTAAGGAACCCTTTGAGTGCTACGCATCAGAGAGAACAACACTCAACCAATAGTTACAAAAGTAATGACCCAAATAATAAGATAATTGTAATTAGAGACAATGCCCCATTCTGAATATGACTGAGAATGAAGAATCACAAATGTAAACTATTGACATTGAACGCACAAATGTAGTAAATGAAGAAATACAATCGGTGTCCACTAATACTAGATGTGTGAACAAAAGAAAGAAAAGGAAGAAGAGAATGATAAACCTCACGAAAGACATGAGGAGTTTCTTTTGCCGAATGGATACCAACTGTGATAAAGAGGAGGAGGATGAGGAGAGTGTACGACCAAGGTTTGAACATGACTAATAAGGTTGAGTCATAAGGGAGTAAGGAGGTTGCAGGACCAATATGAAGGAAAGAGATGACCAGGCCATGGTAATGATGGGTGGAACAAACCTAAACAAAATTGACAACACATTTTGAAATGGAAGCAAATAGAATTACCTCTAGAAGAGAAGGGTCAGGGACAGGTTATACTGAGATATCCGGTTCCTGATGATGACTCACTTACATTGGTATTTGAATCTATGCTTGAGGAAGATCGTGAGGTGCCTCTCAATTGATCTAGAATTTTGAAGTTGTTGTCTTTGGCATCTAAATTAGGTGCAAATTCCAGTTCTGATTTAAAGTTTGTGCATTTTTTTGACGAGACAAGGCTGGGCAAATGTGCCGTTCACCTTCATTCGCATGTATGTTCCTAGACTATTCTTATCTAAGAATAATGATTATCAAGATGTACACAGTTATGTATCGAAAAAGAAAGATAATATAAAATGCACAATTGAAAATGACGGTGAAAGGCAGGTTAGGTTTAATCAAGAACCTGCTAGTTGGTGCTGGTTTGCCTCACAAGTCACTACATCAGTTGGGAATAGACCTGTGTTCTGAAAAAGATGAAATGAGTGTGTTAAGTTGGAACTCACACAGGTGTAACAGCTTTTTGAATAGTGAGGTTAGAAATTATTTGATCTATCATGCTATAGTGCTGATTCAGTAAACCGGGTTAGATGTGGTGCCAACTCTGGATGGATTTTCACTTCAGGAAAAATCTGCAAAATGAGGTCCTTAGGGAAGACTCTTTGGAGGTCTTCTAGCTACTGTAAAAAAATTGTCAAGGGAGATCTCTTCAAAAGATCAATACTGTCTCTGCGCCATTGTTAGTAACTGGTGTTCTTGATCGTCGTGGCAATGTAGTGATCAAGACACCAGTTACAAACATATTTTATGATCCTGTCAGAGAGCAGGTTGATGACATTATCAATAAGTTGGAGTCCACACTGATGAAATGGTCTAAGCAAGGTGCTGGTGCGATAATAACGGCAGGAGATTTCAGTTTCACATTCATAATTTGGAATTGTCATTTGATGAACTAGACGAGGAGAGCAATGTAGTGTGTGAAGCAGTTAAAAAAGCATGTTGGGGGAAAAAATGAAATATGGATGGATTTGGGCAAGATTGCTGGCTCGATGGTGGTTTACGCAGCTCAGCACACACTTCAATTCTCAGTCGAGCGCTCAATCAACGTGGTTCAGCATGTCTACCTCTTCCACATTTTTCTGGCCAATGTGGGCAAAATCGATATGGGCAAAATACAGATAATGCACACTAAACTCAGTGATCACGAAATGTTAGCAATGACATTTTTCGACTCTGTACAAAACTACCCATTGTAAAATCTGCATGCACTGCTCACTGTGCTTAGAGAGGCTCAGCTTCACCTCACTGATGATGCCCAACAAGGCTGGAACACGTGTATGGGGTTGCTGGTGGTGCTCTTGTTCAGAGAGGAATTGCCATAGCATTTCGGTGCTGGACTGCCCATGTGGGCGGGACAAAGACTGATATGCAAATGGATATTTCCCATCTGTGAAAGGTACAGTAAGCAAAAAGCAGATGGCTGCGAACTCTCAATATGGTTAACAACAACTGAACAGGTTATCATGCCTTGTTCTTCCGATAGAGGGGCGCCTGCTACCTTTGTTGAATTTGTTGAAGGAACTTGGGGTTGGTCACCCTAAATTACCTGGGGGCAACCAGATGTGGAGTCCCTGCTCACTGTGCTTAGAGAGGCTCAGCTTCACCTCACTGATGATGCCCAACAAGGCTGAAACACGTGTATGGGGTTGCTGGTGGTACTCTTGTTCAGAGAGGAATTGCCATAGCATTTCGGTGCTGGACTGCCCATGTGGGCGGGACAAAGACTGATATGCAAATGGGTATTTCCCATCTGTGAAAGGTACAGTGAGCAAAAAGCAGATGGCTGTGAACTCTCAATGTGGTTAACAACCACTGAACAGGTTATCATGCCTTGTTCTTCCGAGAGAGGGGCGCCTGCTACCTTTGTTGAATTAATCTTGTCACTAATGAGGCTTGCAATAGGTTAGTTCAGATTAGCAAAAACTGTGCCAAAGTGAATAGAGAACTGGTTAAGTGGTGTCAGAATTTAACACAGGAGCAGCATAATGGTCACTGTTCTCCTATGGAGTTTACCAATACCCTTTATTTGTTTCGAGAGATGGTAAAAACAGTACCTAAATGGAATCAATAAATGTTTGTCGAGAATAAAGGGAAACGATTTGGTAAAATGATAAATAATAGGAAACAAAAAATGAGAAGGGATGTTAGGAAAGTCAAAGAAGACATTACTATCCAGCTTGAAAGAAAGAAAGGGAAGGTCCGTACTTTGAGGCAAAATCATGAAGCTGGTTAAAGAACTATAGAGTCCTAGCATACATTAAAGGGAACCTGGACTTTTTGGGTGGAGATAATGGCCAAACATGCTAGAGGTATCTGGTGAAAATTAAATAGAAAATACCAGACATAGTGAAAATCCCAGTCCTCCTGCGTCTGAGAAAGAGATTGGGTGGAACACCTTTCAAGGGGTTTTGGAACTAGTGTGGCTAACTCGGAATCTGAGAAACGGTTACACAGGCATATTGAACAGTGGAAATTTGGGTTAGAAAGAGAGGATATTAAGATGATCATTGATAAATTAAAGAGGTCTCGCTCGTGTGGTCCCGGCGATATCTCAATCTGCATGCTTAAAAACAATATTGACGTATGGGCTGAAATTGTTGAATATGTTCACACAGACTATTGTTTGTGACACTATTCAAGTAACATGGAAACAAGCAATTGTAGTCCCTATTTATAGAAAAGGCAGAAGGGATCTGCCTACAAGCTATCAACCAATTGCACTTATAGATACATTCTCAAAGATTCTAGCCAGCCTAGTGTTGATAGATCGCAGGAAATGGGCAGAAACCATACAAAGATTTAGCCCCCTGCAGAAGGGATACAGAAAGGGGATAGGGACGGTGATAAGTGGGTTAGTACTCTCCTCCTGCCTGGCTCAGGCTGGTGGGGCAACTGGGAGTATGATGTAAGTAGCAAGCCTGGATCTGTCCTTAGCCTTCATTTCTGTTGATGGATCAAGACTTTGGGGAACACTCAATAGGTGGGGGATTGATCCTGACTTGTTGCATATGCTGCAGTTATTTTATTCAGACAATGATGTCAGACTGAGATTGAATTCTGATGGAGATCTCTCAGATAGCATTAAGGTAAACATTGGGGTCGCTCAGGGCTGTGCCATCACCCTAACACTGTTCAATCTGTACATTGCTGATCTTTGCGAGGATAGTCTTGGATGGGGTGGGTGGCTATCTTCTGAGATTTGAAGGTCTTAAGGTAAACTGCATAGCATATGTGGACAATCTAATTTTGCTGAACTTTACACCTGCTGGTCTCCAACGTTCCCTCGAGGGAATAGCCTCCTATTTGAATAGTAATAATCTGATCATTAACCCTTTGAAATCCTTGACAATGACTATGGGCCTCATTACACGGATGGCGGTAAGGGTTTACCGGTACCGGTATTTTACCGGTACCGGTAAATCCTTACCGCCTTACTACGAGGTCCCTTTGCGGGTTGGGGAATTTAACGCGTGCTTTTTGCAGGCGTTAAAAACCAACCCGCAAAGGGACCAGGGAGCTAATTACGGTACCACAATTTGCGGTACCGTAATTAGCGCCTTTCCCATTCCCATAGAGCCCTATGGGGCAAAAATGGGGAAGGGCAATGGTGGAAGGGGGAATTACCGCCCTGCCAACCTTGGAATAGGGCGGTAATTCCCCTTTCCACCAAGGCGGTGCCAGTATTTTACCGGCATGAACCATGGCGCTAATAGCGCCATGGTTCACCGCAATCCGTGTAATGAGGCCCTATAACTGGTAAAAGGTGCAAGAAACACAATTTCTGGACAATCAGCAACAAACGAATCAAAGAGATTGATTTCTTGTGTTATTTAGGACAGACTTTCTCAGTGAAAAATGCCTTAATAAAACAAAAGAACAGAATCAGAATTGTAAATATAAGCCATGCCTGGTATGGCATTGTGGCTACCGGGGCCACACAATTATACAGCCACAGCATTTGGATGTCATATTAGTGTCAGCTCGGTGAGCAGTGCTCCAGTCATGACAGGCGGCTGTGTATTAGCTGTTGGGCCCACGTGTCTCCACAACAGTCTTGTGGGACACTGCCCCGGAAAGCTACTTTTTTGATCCCCTTGAGGAAGGCAGCACCTTCCTTCAGGGTCCAGGATCCCTTGCCCCTCTCTGCCCCCTAAGGAGGTCCCTGGTTCTTCAAACAGGAGTCCTGACATAACAAAGCCACTTTCACACCAGGGTGCTGATCACTGAAGTCCTTTTGATGTAGGCATACAAGGGAAGGGACTTGAGTTATAGTAGCTAGAGGATAGGTTTAGTCCCAAAGAGGGATTCCTCCATCCTGATGTTTGCTAGGGCTCCCTGATATTTTTGTCCCTCTCCACCTCCTGCATACAAAGCACTATGTGTACAACATCAAAAGACAAAGGACACTTAAGGCAGTATGGATTGGACCCCTGACAACAGGCTTGCTTTGGACCGGGAAACTGTTACCTTCATTGATTTATCTTTAGGATTCAAGATAAGAAGGATTCACCTGGAACTCTGTTGGGGATACAGTCTATTCCATCTACTATAGAGATGAAGACCGAAGGTTCCAAGGAAGAGGAAAGATCTTCTCCTTATCCACCTAACGGGCACATTTGTGGTGAAAGTGCTGGGGACTAATGCCTCTCTGCTGCCTGTGCACTGCAACCAGGATTTTGCTTACTGGAGCAAAGGATCCCTTAAAGGTGCCAGGCAAGCTTTCTATAGTGGAAGTGCAGAAACAAAGGACTCACCTTTTCCCTGGAGAACCTGGATTGGATTTCCCAGCACCCCAGAAGTCAAGGAACAGTCCTGATTTCTGGTTGCTTCCTTGATCCACTTGTGAGTTACACCGACCTGGACCTTGACTGCCTGGCTCAATCTTCTTTGTATTACTTTCCGTTGCTACATGGACCGCACTGCGTGTTGGGCCCAGCCGACCAGTTCACCAACTCGACCCCAAATTACTGCCTCAGTAAGCTCTTAAAAGCATGGCTCAATGCTATTGAGCCTTCAAAGACCCCCTGGTCTGCCATGAAGGACTTAAGTGACTTTTAAGCCTGCCTTTTTGGTGGCTTTTTAAAAGATATATCCTTGAACATTGACATTGGCTGTTGAAATTGTTTGCATGAGCACCCGTGCCTATCAACCCATAGTGCCCCTTTATTCTGAACTCTGCTTTCTTTGTGTTTTCTTTGCATGGGTGAGCATAGAACCTTGATTGGACATTTGTTTCTTTTACTATCACTGTACTATTTATGTTTGTGTTGCAACTGCACCAGCTCAAACCCCTCTTGAAGAGTATAGCCTGCCCATGGCCTACTCACCGAAAGAGGCAACAAGGAACAAGTTACTTACCTGTAACTGTTGTTCTCCAGCATGAGTCTGGCATGGATTCACATGCTCATGAATATTCCCCGTCGTCAGGCTGGGAATCCTCGGTAAAAGAAAAAATCAGTTTCAGTTTCGATTCTGAACTGTCTTTCTCCTAATAAGCAATCACTGGTCTCCGGATCATATTGCCCCCAGTCAATGACTGCCCTCTACCTAAGCCCCTCCTCTGGCAGCCATCTTCAGATTTGGTAGCACGTACAGTGGCAGTTGGACCAAGAGAAGAGTCGCAGATGGGTAGGCGGGAGGGTTCGCATGTGAATCCATGCCAGACCCATGCTGGAGAACAACCGTTACAGGTAAGTAACTTGTTCCTTCTCCAGCATGGCGTCTGGCATGGATTCACATGCTCATGAATACAAGAATACATAGCAGTACACACATGCACAACCACGGGAGGTGGCAAGGCTCAACATTAAGCAATTCAACAACTCAACATTAAGCATCTCTTACGTCCTCACCAGGCTCACCATCAAGCGAACAGGTTGCGCAGCACTGCTTGGCCGACTCTGGACTCCTCCCTGGAATCCCGGTCGACTCAGGAGAATCTCGTGAAGGTGTGCGTCGACCTCCACGTAGCAGCCCTGCAGATGTCCAGCAGAGGCACACCAGACAGGAATGCTGTAGTAGCAGCGATTGCTCTGGTTGAATGGGCTCTCGGACAGCCAGGCAACGGTCGGTTTGCCAACCAGCGACAGTGCATGATGCAGCCGGAGAGCCATCTGGAAATGGAAGCCTTGGAGAGGTCCTTCCCTTGGTTCACAGGGCCAAAGTTCACAAACAGCTGTGATGTATTCCAAAAACTCTGGCGACGAAGGCGATGGGAAGAAAACAGGCAACACCAAGCGCTCGTTGAGCTGGAAGTCTGGCGGCACTTTGGTCATGAAGGAGGGGTGCGTCCTCAGCTCTACCCTCGTCTCATGGAATGTCAGGTATGGGGGTTTACAGGAGAGGGCCTGGTTCTCTCCCACTCATCGTGCGGAAGTGTTGACCTCAAGAAACGCCGTCTTCCATGATAGAAATTTCAGCAGAGCCGAATGCAAAGGCTCGAATGGCGGAATCATGAGCCTGGTCAGCACCACGTTGCGCTCCCACGCCGGGGCTGGAGCCTTCACCGGCAGATACGAGCAGAACAGTCAAATCTTGAACTACTTCACCAGGCGGTGGGACCACAGCGATGACGGCCCCGGAGTTCTTGTGTAGCGGGAGATAGCCGCCAGACGAACTTTGATGAAGGCATGTGCCAACCCCGCCTTGGCCAGCGACAGCAAATACAGCAGCACTTGAGGGGCCGTAATCCGTAGAGGGTTGATCTTCAGTGCACGGCACCAGACAGAGAACCTCTTCCATTTATGTCCATAGCACTTGAGAGTCGAGGAAGCCCTGGCCTTGGCAATTACCTACTTGCAGTCCGCCGGGATATCGTAGCCTCCAAACTCTAGTGCTGCAGGAGCCAGGCCTGCAGGTTCAGCGATCCTGGGTCGTGATGCAGGATCGTGCCTCCTTCCCTGGTGAGAAGATCTACGTCCGTCGACAGTTTGACTGGAGGGGACACTGACATGTCCAGAAGGTCCGGGAACCGTATCTGTCTCGGCCACACCGGTGCGACGAGGATCATCCTGCACCTGGACCGTCGGAGTTGACTGATGAGTCGCAGAAGCAACAGCAACGGTGGGAATGCATAGAGGAACAGGCCGTCCCAGGGGAAGGAGAATGCATCCCCCATGCTCCCCGGCTGAGGAATCCTGCTGGCGAACTTCTGTCACTTAGTGTCCGCCGCTGTCACGAACAGATCGATCTGGGGATTGCCTCATTGTCGGAATAGGAGATCTACCAGATCCTGATGAATATCCCACTCGTGGCAAAAGCGCAGCTCCCTGCTGAGTGAGTCAGCGACAGTGTTCTTCACTCCTGCCAGGTGAAAGGGTACCAGGAACATTCTTTGGGCGATGGCCAAGTGCCACAGATCTTGCGCTTCTTTGGAGGGAGCCAGGGATCTGGTGCCCTCCTGCTTCCGGATGTAGGACATTGTGGTGGTGTTGTCGGTGAAGACCCGTACCATTTTTCCCTTGAGGGACGGAAGGAAGGACCTGAGGGTCCAGAATACGGCCCGGAGCTCCAGGACCTTGATGTGAAGCTCTCTGTCCTCCGGGAGCCAAAGGCCTCTTGCGTGGAGATCTCTGTTGTGCGTGCCCATCCCTCCAGGGAGGCGTCTGTTGTCACCATTTCCTGATGCGCTGGCGTCTGGCAGTCCATTCCCGCCGCGAGATGCGCATGGGGGCCCCACCTCCGGATCGCTTGTCGGAAAGTCTTGTTTCGGGTGATCTTGTCCTCGAAGCTTCCCGCCACTTATGTCCAACGGGCGTCGAGGAACTCCTGCAGCGGCTGCATCCTCAACCTGCACAGCCGTATGAGGTATATGCATGATAACATCATGCCGAGCAGTGACTTGATGGACCTCACCCTGGCATCTTCCATGGTCAACAGCCATTGTACCTTGCCCAGGATGGCCTTTATCCTCTCCTCCGACAGTGAAGCCAGCCGCACCACCGTGTTGAGCCTGGCTCCCAGGAACAGGGCGTCCTGCGATGGCTCCAAGCAGGACTTCGCATAGTTTTATCGAGAACCCCAGTTCCGTGAGCAGGCGGGTGGTCCTCGCTGTGTGATCGACGGCGAGTTCCCTTGACTTCGCTCTGATGAGCCAATCGTCCAGATAGGGGTAGACGTGGATCCCCTGCAGGCGCAGCTGCGCTGCCACCGGTGTCAGGCACTTGGTGAAGACCCTTGGCGCCGACTTCAAACTGAAGGGCAGTGCCTTGAACTGATAGTGCCGCCCTTGGAGCACGAAGCACAGGCATTTTCAATGTCCCTTGCATATGGGGATGTGGAAGTATGCATCCTCCAGGTCCGGTGACGACAGGAAGTCCCCTTCTTCCAGCTGTCCCAGCAAATGCTCAAGGGTGACCACCCGGAATTTCTGGGATTTTATGTCTTTGTAGAGGTGGCAGATATCTAGGATGGGCCACCATGTTAGACAACTACCTACTAGTAAGACCTCGGGAACAGATGGACTACCTAGTGAATTTTATAAAGAATATGGGGTGGAAGTGCTCCCCCCGATGTTGGAAATGCTCAACGAGGCGTTTGAGGTGGGACGGTTGCCGGAGTCGCTCAGAGAGGCGGTCATAATACCACTCCCTAAATCAAATAAACCTGGGCATAGCTGCGGATCGTATAGGCCGTTGTCGATGCTGAACCAGGACAGCAAGATATTAACAGCTGTCCTGGCGAACAGACTGCGGAAGGTAATTGGCAAACTGATACACCCAGACCAAACGGGCTATGTTCCAGACAGGAATATTACTCACAACCACAGACGTCTCCATCGGGTGATTGAATGGGGCTGCGACAATGAAGGAGAGATGGCTATCTTGTCCTTGGACGCGGTGAAAGCATTCGACTTGGTTAGATGGGCGTGGCTGCTGACGGCTCTGGGGGAGTATGGAATGGGACCGGGATACATTAAGTGGGCGGAGATGCTGTATAGTGCGCCATTAGCCAGGGTACGAACAGGAAGAGTAATATCTGAGAGATGGCAACTTAGCAGGGGCACCAGACAGGGGTGCCCCTGGTCCCCGATGTTATACATTCTAGCTCTGGAGCCTCTGCCACTATACCTGAGGCAGCAATACGATGAGATAGGTATCGAGGTCGGGGGGGAACGGCACCTGATATCCCTGTATGCAGATGATTTGTTATTGTATTTGAGATACCCGGAAGAAAACCTTCAGTATATTCTGGAGGTGATGGAAAGGTATGCGAGATTGTCCGGTATAGCGGTGAATCCCCAAAAATCTAGCATTTTCCCGCTGGGCAGTTATAAAGGGATCCCTGTGGAAAGGTTGCCGGTGTTGCAGGTGCCGTGGACTGTGGTCTCTTTCCGCTACCTTGGCATAGATGTGTGTCATACGGCGGAGGAGGAACATAGGGGTAATACTGAGAGGGCAGTTGAGAAAATCCGCAAATGTATGAGATTTTGGGAGAAGTTGCCCTTAGCAATGATGGGGCGGGGAGCGATGCTTAAGATGGTAGTCCTGCCTAGGCTCTTGCATTTTTTTAGCAACATCCCGTATATGATTCCTAAGAGGTTTTTTGTCCAATTGAATGGTGTGTGTAGGGACTTTCTGTGGCATGGCACTCAGAATAGAATAGCGCTCTGGAAATTGCAGAACTTTCACGAAAAAGGGGGGGTCAAGTTACCTAATTTTGAGGCTTACTACATAGCAAGTCAATTACAGTTTGTGGCCAAATGGC
Organism: Ambystoma mexicanum; assembly: GCF_040938575.1. NCBI lineage: Eukaryota > Metazoa > Chordata > Amphibia > Caudata > Ambystomatidae > Ambystoma > Ambystoma mexicanum. The sequence goes on from NC_090929.1 coordinate 315,835,318, forward strand.
TCGCTGATGAAGCGACCCCAGAATTTAGATTGTTCGGGCATGATTGTGCCCCGTATTACTTGAAAGAAATTATTTGGTTGCCTGAGTCAGAAATAAAGGAGTACCCGGGGATGATGAGGCTTGGGTGGAAAGTGTGGCGACGAGCATGTGTAATAATGGGGATCCGCTCCCGTGTTCCCCGCAGGTACCTCTAGTTGCTTTGGCGGGAGGAGATGAGCAACTGAGGGCGATTATTAGAACCTATTGGGAGTCGGTGGGACTGGTAACGCTGGGTGATATATGTCAGGAGGGGACTATCAGTGAGTTTGAAGGACTTGGAGAGGAGGTGGGATTACATGGGGGCCAATATGTTACTTACCATAGGTTGGTGCAGAAGATTAGGATAATGTGGCCTGAGACGGTGCTGGCGGAGGAACCGGACGCCGTAGTGGGGATGACATATGATACAACTGAGGGGGGACATGAGATCTCTAGATTGTATGAGATGGTAATGACTAAGGTTGGGAAAGAATTGACACATTTGAGAATAGACTGGGAAACAGAAGTGGGAGCCCAAATGGAGGATGGGATGTGGGAGCGGGCTTTGGGATACCATAAGAAAGTATCTAGGAATGCTAGATTACAGCAAATACAGCTGTACGTAACGAATAGGGCGTATATGACCCCGTTGAGGATATCTAAATTCCGGAATGCCGGGAGACAGGCATGCCCTAAGTGCGATGAGGAGAATGCTGATATGACACATATGTTTTGGGCGTGCCCAGTGATCGAGTGTTTCTGGAGAGAAGTCCCACAAAAGCTAGTAGTGAAAGGAGTCACGCTTGCCGTTGACACGGCCTGGGCCTGCCTGTTGGGAGGGTTTCCTAGGCCATGAAAGCTGAAGCATGTGGGGAAATTGAAAGACTTGGCGTATGTGCTTGCAAAACGCAGGATAGCCATGGGTTGGAAAAAGTGTCATAAACCACAGGTGGAGGTATGGTAAAGAAATACAGAAATGGGCGGAGGCTGAAATGGTGGTGTGGCAAGAGGCAAGTTGCATGTCTTGGGAGGAAGAAGTGGGTTCCCTGATGGCATGGAAAACATTAATATCTGGCTTATTCGGGACAATGACAGACTCAGAGGAATCTGAGGAAAATGACGCCCAGCTATGTGCGGCAGATACTGGATGTGAAGGACAAACAGGCCCATGAAGGGGGGTGGGAACACGGGTGCAGTGAAAAAAGACCAATTGATGTTTTGTTTGTATTGTTGGTTGTGTTGAAAAACTATTCAAAAAAAATTAACAAAATCTAGGATGGGCCACCAGCCGCCAGTCTTCTTTCGGACGAGGAAGTACAGCGAGTATACTCTGGATCCCCAGAGCCTCTTTGGGATGAGCTCTATCGCGCCCTTTTCCAGCATTGCTCGTACCTTCAGAAGTAGCTGTGGAATGTGGGTTTCTTTCCTGGCCACCAGTGGAAAATGGGGGCACTTTCTTTTTAACTCCAGAGGGTGTCTGTGGGCCAGGGCATCCAGCACCCAACGGTCAGTGGAGATGGATTTCCACACCCCGACGAAGTTCGTCAGCTAGCCTCTCACCGGGGTGATCGGGTGGGGGCCCAACATCCCGGCTGTTTCAATCCTGCTTCGCCGAGGTTGTGCCACCTTGGGCCCCTTGGCGACAACGATGATGTCCACCGGCCTTGCTCCGGCCCCTGTAGGCTTCCTGCGACGAAGAACGGGCCACCTGATGGTACGACGAAGAGCTGCCGCCAAATCCTTTGGAGGCACCTTGAGACTTGCCTCCAGAGGTCCGAAAGGACGGCCGTCACTAATGGAGCATGCCCAAGGCACGGGCCGTCTCAGTGTCCGCCTTCATGACCTGCAGTGACTCGTCCACTGCCTTGCCGAACAGGTTGTTCCCGTCAAAGGGCAAGTCCGGTACCCTGGTCTGTACATCCTGATGGAAATCGGTGAGCCTGAGCCAACCGCGGCGGCAAAGGCAAACGATGTTGCTCATCTGGTAAAAACCGGTGTCAGCGATGTCTGTGGCTACCGTGATGGCGTGGTCAGAAGCCACCTCACCCTCCTGTAGGATTTCGAGGGCCTCCGCTCTCTTGTCGTCCGGGAGGAAGTCCTGGAGGGGGGTGATTTTAAACCACAGCTCCCTATCGTAGCAGGCCACGATAGCGAGAGGGTTGGCCGCCTTAATGGTCGTCGCTGCCAACGAGATGACCCGACGTCCCATGGTGTCCAGCTTTTTCCCCTCTCCATCCGGCAGGGAAGTCGATGGCGTGCTGTAAAGACGCCGCTGGAGGGGGGTGGTCTGTACTTCCGCTCTCTATTTGGTAGAGGAGAGGCACAGAGAACCCCTGCAAGATTCTCTATTATTGGTGCGTGGTCGAGCAATCAAGGCCTAGCTTCTCGGGAGGTGATGCAGGCTGGTTCTTAAGTACAGTGTAGTCCCCAAGCACCCACAAAGGAATGTCCACACACTGTATTGGTTAAAACACAGTCTTTATATAATTAATAATCAAGGTTATGTACACTATCACATTAACTCACTTTGTACTCCGAAATCAACTATGGTAAATATGTACAGTTCTAAAATGGTACCACTAACGTTATCAGATCTCATTAAAGTGCATACGGTCAGGATGACACACAGATCAAATAAAGAGGAAACCAGCAGTAGAGAGAAAAAGGAAAGCAAGATGGTTGAACAATGGGCAGAGTACTGGCCCCGTACCACTAGACACAGTTCTGTGTGGAGATCCCCCCACCTGGGCAACCTGTAAAGCAAAGATGTATCACAAGCCCAGTCCTTATATTGTTCACACTAGACTTTCCAATAGTTCTGCAACCCCAAAGTACCTGGTGTTGTAGCGTTCTCCTTCAGGAAATCGACGGCCCTTCTTGAGTGTCCTCCCTTTCAGGCAGGAGTCACGGGTCGTCGAACGTCCGACGGAGAACAGGTCGAGCTACGACGGTGAAGTGGTAGCTTCGTTCCTAGCGGTGCTCGTTGACGGGGAAGTGTAAACGTCCTGCAAGGAAGAGGCGTACGGGGCACCTCTGTGTCGATAGTTCTGGACCGCAAAGAGTTTGAAGAACTGTGGCCCATCGAGGGCGTTGAGTCGTCGGCGTCTCTGTGGTCTTTGGGTGGCGGGAAACCCACCGGTGGATGCTCCTCGGCGCGTCGATGGTCAGGCCTTCTCCAGCTGGATACAGCGGCGACGATTCAGATGAGAGCATCCTTGGATCAAATTAAGTTCTTAGGCAAACGAAAGCACAGCGGCTCCAGTCGGTGACGGCGGTAGTCGACAGTGGCGGACAACAGTCCGGGCGCTTCTCTTTGGAGTTGCGCAGCAGTCCGCGTATCGGGTCGGCAGCCTGTCGAGTCGAAGGTCTGTCTACCAGGGAGCTTTGGCAAAGATCTTCTCATCCAGCAGGGCTTCAAGGTCAAGCTTCAGTTACTCGTCATAGTGGACTTCAGCTTCTGAACACGATTACTAGCAGTGATAGGTCCCTAGATATACTGTTGATCTCCCATTAATTCCGCTGGGTCACACTCAAGCATCCAATCACGACTAAGGGCATTCAGGCAGTGTTAGGGAGAATTCTCATTTCATGGCTAATTTCCCTTACCTACCGAGTCCCTCAGCAGCTTTGCTGGATCTCTGGAGTTATATCTTTCCACTTGGTAAGAGTGTGAGCTTTTCCCCCACTCTTACCCATGTTTTGCTATGTGTCTTTTACCTGTTTTTAGGATTGTGTGCTCTGGAGTACACCACTTCAGTGGCCCCCTTCTTTTTGTGTGTTACAAAGCACCTTCGGTGCAGTGACACAGGGTTGTCGTACAGACTTCCCATCGACTCCCATTTCTGAGGCTGACTACTGTCCCACAGGAAAGGGTAAAGTTGCCATTAACTTTACTTAGTCATGTAACCACAGATCTGTTACACCCCATCTTACATGGAGTACTGGAAAGGGTTAATCCTTAGCCTTTTTATATCTACCTCCTAGAGCATTGTTTCGCTCTTTTAACATGTAGAATTGGCTGGTGGCAGTGGTATCTACCCTAAACTTACCTACTGCGTTTATCTCATATAAACGTGGTAGTATTGTAGGCTATTCTATTAGCCTCAAACTTAACCCCGCTTGACCAAATACGTTTTCTTTTGGACCCGGTGCGGTTTATTCGCCATTTCTTTTTGTTAAACTCCTTCTTGTGTTTTACTTTGCGCGGCAAACCAGGTTTGCCTTCTTTGTTCACTGTCTTTTGGCGGGCTTCTGACAAGAAGCCCTCCTCTAGGCACCTGGGTGTCTAGGTGGGCTGAATGTGAGGGAGGGGTGTAATCACCCCCTGCACTGGGTATCCTAGGAAACCCAAGTCACACTTTTCCATGATTGGCTGAGGTTGTTGTCCGGGCTGGACAACCCCCCTGCTGCGTGATTGGCAGCCAGGCTGTGTGAATGGGGGATTTTCGCATAAAAGGCAGGTCTCTTGGGCTGGAAGTCAGAGAGTCGCCACTGGAACTACAAGGAACCGAAGAGAAGCGGAGAAGAAGTCAGCTGCTTCAACTATCCTGTCCCGGTGAAGCCCTGCTGCAGTCCTGAGCTATCTACCCTTCAATGACTAAGAGAAGATCCAGTCCGGAGTCTTCTTCCCTTGAGCCTGGTGGGGATAACCAGCTCATCTTCTAAAGCCAGAGGATTTCCTTCGTGGTCGAAATCTCTGCACACTGCTGTAGTGGTCTGGATAGCCACTTGAAGAGCCTCTCCTGTTTTTAAGGAGCGCACCTATTATTCGTCGTCGCTGCTGCCGGCCTCATCCCTGTGTGGTGCAGACCCCCCTCATCGTCCTCCTTCTTGCTGAAGCTCCAGGAACCGTGGGTGTGCTGGAAACTACCAGGAACAACTGCCGTGGCAGCAGCTTCTTCATTTTTAACAAGGTACTGTGTCCTGCTTGAGGAATTTGGATGAATCCCTATTTCTCGTTCTACAAGGCTTGTCCTTCTCTTCCCTCCTTCTTATAACTTTTGCTTCCGATCATTGACACTATCTAAGTACTCTTGGCTATGTTGAATCGTGAACTGTCCCACTGTGTGATCCTCGACAACAGGAACCCGGTTCCACTTGACACCTGCTCCGGCCTCTTGACTCTTGAATTTCTGTCTATGAGTGTTCTTCGATTCTGTTTGCCTGACATAAATATTGCCTATGATTTTTGCCCCCAACTCCTTCTGGGTATCTCAAGTGCTAAGTGTGTTGTTGCCCCTGTAGCAATTCTTGCCGCGGATACCCGTTTATTTAGTAGACCGAACTATCAAAAAGTGATCGCAATTGTATTCACGGTAACGTTACTTGTTTCATAACACCAGTCCATTCAAACACAGGGTACTTACCTTGATTTATACCGTACAAAGTGAATTGGTTAGTTGTAGTGTATTTTACGTGTGATTTTGAATTTAATAGAAGTGTCGTGTTTATAACAAATGGTTTAAAAATAAATGTACTTATATTTTTCTACCTGAAACCTTGAGTCGATGTTTGCTTGAGTCACAGTAATTGTGGTCCCTTTGTGTAATGTCTACTACTGCTCATATACTCTTCAGATAGGCCTGGCTGCTCCGCTACTGCGACCACTTTAACATAGTAATACAGGCTTGTACCAAAGGTAAAACTTGTATTGCCACTTGTAGTCTTAATTGTGTGTAGTGGTCCCTAAGGGTACTGCACATAATTCTGCCTAACACTGGTGTACAGCGGTGAGGATATGTAAGTAGAGTGATTACACTTAGCGTGCTGCTGTTGCTTGGGTTCAACTTACCACAAGGCTAACACCACTAATTCTATTTTACTAAGAAATCATGTTAAATATGGAAAGCTACCCTGAAGAGGGTCTCTTAAACTACACTGCTCAGGTTTTAAGAACCATGTGTAGGGAGGGGAGTCTCTCTGATAAAGGGAAGAAATCTGAATTGATTGCAAAGTTAATAGGAAAACAAAGTCTGGAGAGTGGGTCAGAAGGGCCTACCCCTCCAGCAAATGTGGATACTGATGTTTCTGATTCTGAGAGTGTTGATCTAGAAGAAGTAGCTGCATCATTATTAGGAAACCCTACAACTCCTTTGCCTGCTCAGAAAGCACAACCTCTGTCCACTGGGACCCCCACAGGTCCTGCACTTACTCCTGAATTTATTGCACTTGAGAAAATGAGACTTGAATTAGAAGTAGAACATATTGATGCACAAACTGCCATGAAACATCAAGAGTTAAGGCTCAGAGAAAGGGAGCTGAATCATGAACTAGAGATGAAGAAATTGTCTGTAGAAAATGGTTCTCTCCCAGAGTCTTCTAGGTCTGCCAGCCCTAAGAGGCCCTGTATGCCAAACGAGATGATTGGTATGTATGAGACCAAACTTGATGTTTTGGATTGGTTAGCAATGTTTGAGTACAATCATGGGATTCAAGATATCTCAGGGAATCAGGTGATTCCCTGGCTTTTCTCTAGGTTCCCCCCTGTTGCAAGTGATGCTGTAATGGAATTGGGGGAGGAGGATAAACAGGATTATGAGTGTGTGAAGTTAGCATTAATAGCTAGATTTTGGAAAACCCCTTCCCAGTATCTTAAGAGGTTTAGAACCCTCAAAAAGCATGATGGTACCCCTTGGGCAACCTGGGTGCGTGAATGTTTGAAAAACTTAGATGGTTGGGTTAAGGGTTACAAACTGAACACTTATGAAGGTTTGAGGAATCTTGTAATGTTGGAGTGTATTTTTGATGTCTGCTCCCCTGAGCTTAGACAACACTTGGCTGAGTCAAAGGAGATAGATCCTAAGACACTAGCTAAGGCTGCTGACTTGTGGGTTGCCAACAGGGCTACTCACAAGGATTCTGGGGCAACTCAGAAGAAGGATGAGGGAAAGCAGCCAAAGAAAGACAACAAAGAGAATTCCAGTAACTCCACTCCAAAGGAGGGCCCCAAACATAACCAGGGTAGCCACAAGGAAAACCGAATCAGGCTAGTGTACCATCTGGTCCCAAACCAAATGGAGGTCAGAACAAACCCCCATTCCAGAGAGCATTTGGAAAATGCTTTGTGGGTTGCCTGACCATGTGAAAGGGGATCCCAGATGTAAGGGTAAACTTTCAGGATCCACACCGCCTCCTTAGCCTTCTCCCAGGTGGATGAAGTACCTATGGCCAATGGAAACTTTCAGTTGCTAGCTGATGAGCCCATGAGAGTCTCAGCTAGTGTTTCTTTAGTGTCCTTGGGTCTTTGGGAACAACATAACTTAGATGTCTATAACTCAATCCCAGATAATACCAAAGAGTATTTCAAAGATATTGTTCTTGTGAATGGTCAGGAAACCCCTGCCATCAGAGACACTGCAGCCAGCATAACTGTGGTTGATGAATGTTTTTTCAAGGTGGAGGATGTTGCTAAGGCACCCAAAACCCCTTACCAAGTTAGCTGGAGGCCCTGTGCAAACGGTTCCACCAGTGTAATGACATGACTGTCAGAATACCTGTAAGTGTGCAAAATAACGTACCTGGGAGGGTCCTGCTGGGTAATGACCTTAACACTCTTGGAGTTGTGTCTAGTACCCCCAGGCCCCCCAGCAGATGGAAGCAGGACCTCACGAGGTCTGCAAGGGAGAGAACCTTGAGAGGCTCTCCCGGGGACATGATAGAGGAAACTATCACCCCAAGTCCACAGGACTTATGTACTGCCATTGCAGTACAGGAAAAGACAAAGGGGAAACCCAAGTCTGCCAGCAAGAAACCAGCAAGCACTCCTTTGCCCGGAAGGACATCTCCAAGGATGTCCAAAGTCACATCAGTGACTCCTCCACCAGCTGAGGCTGAGTGTGAGGTTCAACCCTGTATGGTTCAACTAGATACTGAGGAATCAGATCTAGAAGAAGATCTTACTCTGGTAGGAGATCTTGACCCTGTTGACCATCCTGAGCTGCAGTCTTTACTGGCAGAAGGTGGACCCAACAGGGAGGATTTCAGCAAGGGACAGAGAGAATGTCCTACCTTGGAAGGTCTTCACCTATAGGCAGCTTCTCAGCTCAATGGGACTGAGCCTGGGAAGTATAGGTTGCACTGGGAAGATGGCCTCTTCTACAGTGAACCAACTGAGTCAACCCCTGGAGACTACAAAACACTTGTACCTATAGTGAACCGACTCCAATTTCTGCAGTTAGCCCACAAGATATCTTTGGCTGGTCACTTAAGGTTTAAGAAGACCAAGGAAAGGCTCTCTCTTTACTTCTACTGGCCTAAAATGGGTTCAGAAGTAGACAAATTCTGCAGAAGCTGCCACACTTGCTAAACCTCTGGCAAGAGTGGAGCCAAGAATGTGGCACCCTTGGTGCCTCTCCCAGTGGTGGGAGTTCCTTTTGAGAGGGTTGGGATTGACATTGTTGGTCCTATTGACCCTCCCACATCTTCAGGCAACAGGTTTATCCTGGTTGTAGCGGATCATGCCACTAGATTTCCTGAAGCTATACCTATGAGGACTGTTACGTCTGTGGCTAAGGCTCTACTTGGTATTTTTACCAGAGTAGGTTTTCCTAAGGAGGTGATGTATGACAGGGGATCAAATTCTATGTCCAACTACATGCAAGCCATGTGTAAAACCTGTGGAGTTACCTACAAGTTCTCAGCTGCCTACCATCCCCAAACCAATGGGTTGCTGAAGAGGTTTAACAGAACTATGAAGAGCATGATAGGTGCTTTAGAAGAACCACTTAAAAGAAAGTGGGACCTTCTAATGCCATGCCTTCTCATTACATATAGAGAAGTCCCTCAGGAGGGAGTAGGATTCAGTCCCTTCGAACTTCTTTATGGCCATCCAGTCAGAGGTCCATTGGCCCTGATTAAGGAGGGGTTGGAGAGTACTCCTTCCCCCAAGCCAGTCAGAGTGACTGACTTTGTGATGGGTCTCCAGAGGAGAATGCCACACGTGATGGCAGAGGCAACTGATAACTTGAAGGCTGGTCAGGCTCTGGTCAAACATGGCATGACCAGAAGGCCAACATGGTCGAGTTTACTCAAGACCAGCTTGTTCCTGTTATGGTCCCCACAAGGCAGAGGACCTTGCAGGACAAATGGATAGGACCCTTCAAGGTTGTGGGTAAACTACTGAACTATCTGGTGGATTTAGGCAACCCTAAGGAGGCTCCCAGAGTCTTTCACACCAACTGTTTAAAGGCTTATGTCTCTAGACCTGACGTAGGAGCTTTGCTTCTACCTTCATTTTAGAAGGAGGAGGAAGAGGAGAGTGAACCTCTGCCTGACCTCCTCAGAGGTTTACCTTTAGATGAGCAAGTGGACGGAGTTAATCTCTCTTCCAGTCTCACATATGACCAGCAGGATGAGTGGAATTTACTGTTAAATCATTTTGCCTCCCTGTTCTCACTTTCACCAGGCTTAACCCCTTGGGGACAGCATGACATACTCACTGGTGACTGTGTGCCTGTCAAAAGCAGGGGGTACAGGATGTCGGACCATGTAAGAACCCATATAAGGAATGAGGTCAACAAAATGCTTGATCTCAGGGTTATAGAGCCCTCTACTAGTCCATGGTCTAGCCCAGTTGTGCTTGTACCAAAGCCAGGATCCAAGGAGTTGAGATTCTGCGTGGACTATAGAGCTCTGAATGCAGTCACAAAGACTGATGCCCATCCTTTACCTAGGACAGATGAGCTGGTGGATAAACCTGGTGCAGCCAAGTACCTCAGTACATTTGACCTAAAGTCAGGCTATTGGCAAATAGCCCTGACAGACCATGCCAAGGAGAAAACTGCATTTTCCACCCCAGCTGGCCTCTACCAATTCAAGGTAATGCCTTTTGGATTAAAGAATAAACCTGCTACATTTCAGAGGATGGTCAATCAAGTTCTGAATGGGATGGAGGACCTCTGCATGGCATACTTGGATGACATTGCAGTGTTCAGCCCTACATGGAAAGAACATGTTGAACGCCTAGGATATGTATTGTAGGCTCTGGAACAGGCCCATCTGACCATAAAGGCAAGCAAATGTCAAATTGGTCAGAGTACAGTGGTCTACCTTGGACATGAGGTATGAGGAGGTGAAATAAGGCCATTGCCTAGCAAAGTACAAGCTGTACAATACTGGGCCACCCCTACTACTCAAACCCAGGTGAGAGCCTTATTAGGTCTCACTGGGTATTACAGGGACTTCAGAGAGAACTATGGGACCATAGTTTCTCCCTTGAATGTCATCTCCTCTCCCAAATTCCCTAAAAAGGTCAGGTGGAATGAGGAGTGCAATCAAGCCTTTTTAAGGTCTGAAGAAAGCCCTTTGTCAAGCTTCAGTCCTAAGAGCTCCTGACTATCACCAACCCTTCATTGCACAGACTGATGCTTCAAATGTAGGTATAGGTGCCGTCCTTAGTCAACTGGATGAGAAAGGTAGGGAACACCCCATTTGTTTCATCAGCAGGAAGTTAAAGGATCCTGAGACAAGGTGGGTAACAATAGAACGTGAATGTTTTGCTATTGTGTGGTCACTGAAGAGGTTTAGACCATACTTGTATGGATCTACCTTCATCATTCAGACTGACCACCAACCCTTGAGATGGCTGATGCAAATGAAAGGGGAAAACCCAAAGTTACTCAGATGGTCAATCTGCCCGCAAGGATTTGCTTTTCCATTGAGCACAGAGCAGGAAGTCATCACTAAAATGCTGATGGTCTCTCTTGGATGTTTGTAACCGACTAGAGGTATGAGAACCATCCAGGAGTAGATTAAATCCTTCTGTCCCTTAGTCTGGGGGGCGCGAGTGTTAGGGGGAATTCTCATTTCATGGCTAATTTCCCTTACCTAGCAAGTCCCTCAGCAGCTTTGCTGGATCTCTGGAGTTATTTCTTTCCACTTGTAAGAGTGTGAGCTTTTCCCCCACTCTCCCATGTTTTGCTATTTGTCTTTTACCTGTTTTTAGGATTGTGCGCTCTGGAGTACACCACTTCAGTGGTCCCTTATTTTTGTGTGTTACACAGCACATTCAGTGCAGTGACACAGGGTTGTCGTACAGACTTCCCACCGACTCCATTTCTGAGGCTGACTACTGTCCCACAGAAAAGGGTAAAGTTTCCATTAACTTTACTTAGTCATGTAACCACAGATCCGTTACACCCCATCTTACATGGAGTACTAGAAAGGGTTAATCCTTAGCCTTTTTATCTGTACCTCCTAGAGCATTGTTCCGCTCTTTTAAAATGTAGAATTGGCTGGTGGCAGTGGTATCTACCCTAAACTTTCCTACCGCGGTTATCTCATATTAACTTGGTAGTATTGTAGGCTATTGTATTAGCCTCGAACTTAAACCCGCTTGACCAAATACTTTTTCTTTTGGCCCCGGTTTGGTTTATTCGCCATTTCTTTTTGTTAAACTCCTTCTTGTGTTTTACTTTGCGTGGCAAACCAGGTTTGCCTTCTTTGTTCACTGTCTTTTGGCGGGCTTCTGCCAAGTAGCTCTCCTCTAGGCACCTGGGTGTCTAGGTGGGCTGAATGTGAGGGAGGGGTGTAGTCACCCCCTGCACAGGGTATCCTAGGAAACCCAAGTCGCACTTTTCCATGATTGGCTGAGGTGGTTGTCCGGGCTGGACAACACCCCTACTGCGTGATTGACAGCCAGGCTGTGTGAATGGGGGATTTTTGCATAAAAGGCAGGTCTCTTGGGCTGGAAGTCAGAGAGTCGCCACTGGAACTACAAGGAACCGAAGAGAAGCGGAGAAGAAGTCAGCTGCTTCAACTATCCCGTCCCGGTGAAGCCCTGTGTCATGGTGCATGCTCCAAAACACTTGGAGCTGGCGGGCCTTTCCCAGTCACTGACACCCACCAGGGCTTATAAAGCCCCAAAGGGTAGTCCAAGGACTTACTGGACTCAGGCCTGGCGCATCTGGTAATGCACTACATGGGACTACATACAGCCCAGTCAAAGGGGATTGAATCATCTGGCTTATCCTGGGTGTGGCTGTGGGACTACTTTACCTGTGATTGAAGAATGAGGCTGGAGGGACTATTTTATTGGAACTACTTACAAGGCTATTTAAACCACACCCTACCGACAGAACACGCTTCGCGTTATTCTGCATTCCTGCTGCATTACGCTTACTGTGCCTGCTTAGCTCCAGTATCTGAACGCCAGCAGCCACGCCCGTTCTGGAACTTCCATCCATCGGAACCTGAGAAAAGAAGAAGAGAAGAAAGAAACAGGAATTAATACTGAGTTTTCGACCTTAGCTGAAGGATTCCATCCGAGCGGCCGCTCCTTTAGCTGCTCTTCAGTTCGCCGCACCTGCAGAAAAGAAAGCATCTGCAAGAACAGCTGATACTCACCCAGAGACCGCTTCCTTTGGGATTCCTCTGCAGCGATTCCTCTGATCGCCGCTCCGGAGCCACGCTGCACCTTTTTGCGGGAAAGAAAAGAGCACAGCAGGTTAGTCGCGCACGGGAAGAAACCATTATAGACACATTCGGCGCCACTCACAAACGCTATATTCACCCGCATAGAATCTGCTCAGCGTTGAAGGACGAGTCAAATCTTCATTAAAAAAACTACTCAAGTTCGCGCCTGAAAGAAAGGTGAATACAAGGTTAAAACTTGGGTAATAAAGACATTTAAGCAACTATTCCAAGCATCTATTGGTATAGAGACTTACCTGCTGAGTCAAGCAATTCAAGACTCCGCTACACCCCCATAGGATCAGTGAAGAAACTTGATCCAGGGAGAGACTGTCATATTGCGCCCCTGCAAGAGATCGCAGGACGGAGAGTCCACCACTAAACAAACCAAGGTGAGGCTGAAGCAGAGAGGGGGCATTAGGAGGTTACGGGAGGTGGGAACTCAACCCCGCTCCTCACGGTGCTAACATCCTATTTTGATCTTGTAGGCAAAAGCATTCCGGGAAGTGACAGGGAAGAAGAAGTCGCGTGCAAGTCTCTCCATCCAGTCGTGTAACGCCAGGGCAGACATCATTCCTGCATCTTCGAGCGACGCCCGGAAGAGACCAGGTGAGTGTGACAGAACGCGAAGCCTACATAAATCTCCACCTGGGCGTCATGGAAATCTCAGAGACTGACCAGCTAGCCCAGCTTTTGGGCGAACTCAGGGCTGAGGTGCATTTAGCCAGGCAAGAAACCAATGCCTTAAGGAGAGAATTGATTGTAACCAAGTATCGGACAGACGATCTCGCCAGACAGTACAATCACAGGGGGGGCAAACCTCGCTACCCGTATCGAGTTCCACGGTCCCAGCTTCACCAAGCAATCCAGTACAGGTGGTCCTTCCAGGAGCCGTATCTTTAGCACCCCCATAACGTTTTGCAGGAGATTCAGAAAGGTAAGCGGTTTTCATGAATCAGTGCCATCTGCACTTCCTATGTAGGCCAGGGGCATTTCCGAATGACCAATCAAAGGTGGCCTTTGTGCTGTCATATTTCACTGGCAGTGCTGCAGACTGGTCGGTACCTCTAGTCAATCGGGATGACCACATTTTGCAAGACTTCCAGAGGTTCCAACTGGACATGGAAAAGTTGTTTTCCCGACACTCTCAAGGGGAGGCATTGGATAACGAGCTCCTGTCTCTGCGTCAAGGAAATCAAGATCTGTTAACGTACATCGCAACCTTCAATAGGTTGATAGTGGAAACTGGTTGGCCGGATGACAAAAGAACAACGTTGTTTCATCGTGGTTTGAGACGCGAGTTAAAAGACGTTTTAGCTCAAGTGGTCAATCCACCCAGAGACTGTGCTGAATACATAGACTTTGCGGTCCAGCTTGATCATAGGTTGCAGAACCGTAAGGCTGATCGAGCTAGAATGGATTCTCGGGTATTTGTGCGTCCAAAGGAAATTGCTTCCCAGACTACTGACGTGTCCAAACCCATGCAGATTGGAGGGGTGCGAGGGCTGGTATCCAAGGCTGAAAGAGACAAGAGAAGGCAGCAACAGCTGTGCTTCTGTTGTGAAACAGCCGGCCACTTCCTCCGTAAGTGCCCAGTGAAACCACCCAAGAAGACAGTAGGGGTTGCCAGTAAGACCGAGGCAGAACCAGTTCCGTAAAACTTCCCTGCCCGACATGCGTAGAGGTCCGTTTGTCGAGCGAAAAGAAGGACTACCAGACCTCGCACATAGCTTTGACAATGATCCTCATAAGTCACCAACAGCCGTCTCGAATGCATGCAGTCAGAGCATATATCGTTGGCAGAGACATTGGGAACTATATGGACCAAGAATTGGCTACAAGGATGAATTTTCCTCTTTGCGAGAAGGCAACAACTGACTTAGTCACCACTGTCGACGGAACTGGGATTTCTTCGGGAACGGTAACACATTCAACGACAGAGATGACGCTTTTGTGCCAAGATGGGCATCGGAAAGCCATTGTGTTCGATTTAATCAAGGCTCCACAATTCCAAATAATTCTGGGAATGCTAGAATCACACAATCCTTGCATCGACTGGCGTGCGAAGAAGCTGACCTTCTCAGTCGAGTGTACTCAATCTTGTTATCGAACAGAAGAACCTTTGACCAAGGAAATGACTACGATCATGAGTTTAACAAATCTGCTAACCCAGGTATACCAAGACTATCAAGACGTCTTCCAGAAGGATCAAGCCAACACTCCCCCCCCCCATAGACAATACGACTGCCAGATCAACCTCATACCAGGAGCTCAGATTCCTTGTGGCCGAATGTATGCGCTCACCGAGCCTGAAAATCTGCATTTAAGAAAGTATCTGGACCAGTACCTGTCAAACGGTTTTATCCGGCCGTCCAAGTTCCCGGCGGCCTCACCTTTATTCTTCGTGCCTAAAAAGGAAGGAGACCTTAGGACTTGTATCGACTACTGCGCATTGAACCAAGTCACTGTTAAAAACCGTTACCCCTTACCTTTGATTCCTGAACTATTTGACCAAGTTAAAGATGCACAAATTTACACCAAGTTAGACCTCCGAGGATCGTACCACCTAGTACGAATTAAGAAAGGAGATGAATGGAAGACTGCTTTCCGTACTAAATATGGGCTATTTGAATACCAGGTAACGCCTTTCGGCCTGTGTAACGCCCCAGCAGCGTTTCAATATTTTATGAATGACGTCCTGTGAGAGTTGATCGATGTCTGTGTCGTGGTATACATCGACGACATTCTGATATACTCGTCTTCTGAACAAGAACATGTGAAACATGTCTGTGCTGTTCTGGACAAACTTCGGCAACACAAACTATATGCTAAATTAGAAAAATGCTTCTTCCATGTTACAGAAGTCGAGTTCCTTGGGTTTGTCTTAATCCCTCGTGGTGTACATATGGATTCGCGAAAAGTTGATGCCATCCTCAACTGGCCTTCTCCAAACTCAATCAAAAGAGTTCAGAGTATACTGGGATTTGCACATTTCTATCGTCGCTTCATTCCAGGTTTTTCGCACCTTGTGCACCTCATCACCTCTATACTGCGAAAGAATAAATGTTTCCAATGGTCAGAAGAGGCGGAAAAGGCTTTCCAAAATTTAAAACAAAAATTCATCTCAGATCCAAACTTGAAGCACCTTTGTCCAGATCTCCTGTACGTGGTTGAGATCGACGCTTACAGCTTGGCAATGGGAGCTTTCCTTTCTCAAAGAGATCCTGAAATGGGTCAACTAAACCCGGTGGCCTTTTGGTCACGGAAATTCATGGCACCAGAATTGAACTACGCCATAACAGACAAGGAACTTTTAGCCATCAAGGCGGCTTTCAAAGTTTGGCGGCATTACCGCCTAGGAGCAAGGCATACCATCACTGTAATCACTGACCACTGCAATCTCCAATACCTAAAGTTGGCGAAGGCACAATCATCTCGCCAACTTCGATGGGCGTTATTTTTTGCTGAATTCAATTTTGTAATTATTTACCGGCCTTATTGTCGAAATGGAAAAGCGGATGCCCTGTCCCGTATAGGAGTAGATGATGCACACGCAAGTCCAGACCCAGTAACCATCATCCCTGGAGGAAGAATCCTGCGACTTACTACGTCTCTAACTTTAGATGACATTCACAAAGAAATCACACACCTCATAGATACCAACACTCTGCAAGATTGGCCAACTAAAAGTCTGCACCACTCAGTCTCAAACCATTTGTCTTACTTTCAGGGACGTCTCTATCTACCCAGCAAGGAACTTCAGAACAAGGTCATCTCAAATTACCACGAATCTCTGGTAGAAGGTCACCCTGGAATTGCTAAAACTGAAGCCAAAGTCAAACAACACTTTTGGTGGCCAACCTGCCGTAAGGACATCAATCAATACTCTATTATCATGTGGAATTTGTGCACAAAACAAAGCCCAAAAAAAGAGATCACCCGGTCTACTGCAACCCCTGGATATTCCGCCTACACTTTGGTACACATTTTCTCTTGATTTCATCACAGACCTCCCTCATTGCAGTGGGTTCAACACCATTTTAGTGGTAGTAGATTTATTTTCCAAAATGGCCCACTTCATTCCCCTAAATGGTTTACCCCCAGCTTCAATCCTGGCCAAGGAATTCCTTGAACAGATAGTCCGAATACACAGATTTCCTTCCATCCTGATTTCAGACCGGGGCACTCAATTTATTTCACGTTTCTGGAGAAAATGTTGCGAGTTAGCTCAAATCGATGTAAGACTTTCTACCAGCCACCATCCACAAACCGATGGTCAGACCGAGAGGACCAACCAGACTTTGGAGCAATACCTAAAATGCATGTTACACCAAACAGAAGGCAGTTGGAAGGATATTTTGTTGATAACAGAGTATGCTTATAACAATTCCTTACACTCCAGCACTGGGCAAAGTCCTTTTCATACAATATATGGAATGCACCCACAAACCTCCAATCTTTGATCCACCTCAACTTCCGGAAATGCCAGCTGTAAGTAGCTTACATACTACCATCACTCAAGCCTTTAAACAAGCGACAGATCATCTGAGGCAAGCTAAGGAAAGGTACAAGAAATCAGCAGACGTACATAGAAGTGAAGCTCCAAAGTATCAAGTAGGGGATGAAGTCTGGCTGGCCTCGAAACACATACCAGTGAAAGAAACCCATACCTTCAATCCCAGATATTTGGGTCCGTACATAATAAAGGCCATCATTAATCAGGAAGCAGTAAAATTGGACCTACCTCCACACATGCAGATTCATCCCGTGTTTCACGTCTCGCTTCTGAAACCAGTGCAACCAGGGACCCGCATACAAAAACCACCCAAACCAATTATGGTCAACGGGGTACCTGAATTTGAAGTTAAGGACATTCTAGATTCAAAAATCATCCAATCAAAATTATTTTATTTGATAGACTGGAAAGGATATGGACCACAAGAAAGATCATGGGAACCCAGTGATCACATTCATGCTCCACGGTTGTTAAAAAGATTCCATCATAATCATCCGAACAAATCAGGACCGGTGGGAGAACCCACCGTTTGGGGGGATTTGGGGGGGAGTGCTGTCATGGTGCATGCTCCAAAACACTTGGAGCTGGCCATCAGGGTTTATAAAGCCCCAAAGGATAGTCCAAGGACTTCCTGGACTCAGTCCTGGCGCCGTTGGCGTCAGGCTCATAATTTTTCATCTAGTAATGCACTACATGGGACTACATACAGCCCAGTCAAAGGGGGTTGAATCATCTGGCTTATGCTGGGTGTGGCTGTGGGACTACTTTACCTGTGATTGCAGAATGAGGCTGGAGGGACTATTTTATTCGAACTACTTACAAGGCTATTTAAACCACACCCTACCGACAGAACACGCTTTGCGTTATTCTGCACTCCTGCAGCGTAATGCTCACCGTATCTGCTTAGCTCCAGTACCTGAACGCCAGCAGCCACGCCCGTTTTGGAACTTCCATCCATCAGAACCTGAGAACAGAAGAAGAGAAGAAAGAAACAGGAATTAATACTGACTTTTTGACCTTAACTGAAGGATTCTATCCGAGCGGCCGCTCCTTCAGCTGTTCTTCAGTTCGCCGCACCTGCAGAAAAGAAAACATCTGCAAGAACAGCTGATACTCACCCAGAGACCGCTTCCTTTGGGATTCCTCTGCAGCGGTTCCTCCGATCGCCGCTCTGGAGCCACGCTGCACCTGTTTGCAGGAAATTAAAGAGAACAGCAGGTTAGTCGCGCACGGGAAGAAACCATTATAGAGACATTCGGCGCCACTCACAAACGCTATAGTCACCCGCATAGAATCTGCTCATTGTTGAAGGACGAGTCAAATCTTCAATAAAAAACTACTCAAGACCGTGCCTGAAAGAAAGGTGAATACAGGGTTAAAACTAGGGTAATAAAGACATTTAAGCAACTATTCCAAGCATCTATTGGTATAGAGACTTACCTGCTGAGTCAAGCAATTCAAGACTCCGCTACAACCCCACAGGATCAGTGAAGGAGCTTGATCCAGGGAGAGACTGTCATATTGCGCCCCTGCAAGAGATTGCAGGACGGAGAGTCCACCACTAAACAAACCAAGGTGAGGCTGAAGCAGAGAGGGGGCATTAGGAGGTTACAGGAGGTGGGAACTCAACCCTGCTCCTCACGGTGCTAACATCCTATTTCGACCATGTAGGCAAAAGCATTCGTGGAAGTGACAGGGAAGAAGAAGTCGCGTGCAAGTCTCTCCATCCAGTCATGTAACGCCAGGGCAGACTTCATTCCTGCATCTTCGAGCGACGCCCCCGAGGAGACCAGGTGAGCGTGACACCCTGCTGCAGTCCTGAGCTATCTACCCTTCAACAACTAAGAGGAGATCCAGTCCGGCGTCTTCTTCCCTTGAGCCTGGTGGGGATAACCAGCTCATCTTCTACAGCCAGAGGATTTCCTTTGTGGTCTAAATCGTTGCACACTTCTGTAGTGGTCCGGATAGCCACCTGAAGAGCCTCTCCTGTTTTTAAGGATACACCTTTTATTCGTCGTCGCTGCTGCCGGCCTCATCCCTGTGTGGTGCAGACCCCCTCATCGTCCTCCTTCTTGCTGAAGCTCCAGGAACCGTGGGTGTGCTGGAAACTACCAGGAACAACTGCCGTGGCACCAGCTTCTTCATTTTGAACAAGGTACTGTGTCCTGCTTGAGGAATTTGGGTGAATCCCTATTTCTCGTTCTACAAGGCTTGTCATTATCTTCCCTCCTTCTTATAACTTTTGCTTCCGAACATTGACAATATCTAAGTACTCTTGGCTTCGTTGAATCGTGAACTGTCCGACTGTGTGCTCCTCGACAACAGGAACCCAGTTCCACTTGACACTGTCTCCGGCCTCTTGACTCTTGAATTTCTGTCTATGAGTGTTCTTCGATTCTGTTTGCCTGACAAAAGTATTGCCTATGATTTTTGCTCCCAACTCCCTCAGGGTACCTCAAGTGCTAAGTGTGTTATTGCCCCGGTAGCAATTCTTGCCGCGGATACGCATTTATTTAGTAGACCGAACTGTCAAAAAGTGATTGCAATTGTATTCACCGTAACTTTACTTGTTTTATAACACCGGTCCATTCAAACACAGGGTACTTACCATGATTTATACCGTACAAAGTGAATTGGTTAGTTGTAGTGTATTTTACGTGTGATTTTGAATTTAATAGAAGTGTTGTGTTTATAACAAATGGTTTAAAAATAAATGTACTTATATTTTTCTACCTGAAACCTTGAGTCAGTGTTTGCTTGAGTCACAGTAATTGTGGACCCTTTGTGTAATCTCTACTACTGCTCATATACTCTTGAGATAGGCCTGGCTGCTCCGCTACTGCTACCACTTTAACATAGTAGCACAGGCTTGTACCAAAGGTAAAACTTGTATTACCACCTGTAGTCCTAATTGTGTGTAGTGGTCCCTAAGGGCACTGCACAGGATTCTGCCTAACAGGCAGGCAGGCAACCAATCAGGCACACAGTGCATTCAGGCCATTCACTTCTCTCCAGACACTCACAACAAGTTATGTGTATTGGGACAAGTACCGTGCCATTCAACACTCCACACTGCATTCATACCGGTTTCGGGCAGGGCTGTCTCAGTCATTGTGTCAACCACCAGATACTAGACACCTACAACATAGAATGCGTATTTGTCACACACTCAGTTCACCCAGGTCGCACCCACAGGCGTACCCACAACATACGTTCGTTAAGAAGGCTCCAGCCAGTCTGGTCAGCACTTCCCCACACTACCATATATGGAACTTCCACTAAACAGCAAGTTAGGGGGAAGGGACAGAGGCAGGGCTTCCCGGGACTTCGGGAAGATCAAGGTAACAGTTGATGGAAAGCAAGAGGCCGTGGGGGCCATTTTGTCTCCATCAGGAATCTACCGATTCCAATGACAGGGCCTGGGCATCCCAAAATGGAGGACGCTCAGGGCACCAGTCATTTCAGCACAGAGCTGCCACAAGCCCGTACCCTGCTCTGTGGGCCACACACAGGTGCCCAAAAACATACACTAAGGGCAGAGGGTTGTACCCCCACCCAGGGGTGCCATAAGGGTATCCCATGGGTCCGTTCATCAAACCAAAAGAGAGAGCTGCACCGCCAGGAGACCCACATGAACTCCTTCGTGGAAAACACAACATAACACTCAATAAAAAGCAGTAAAGGACAAGGATATGGAGGCCCTGTCCCTCCGATGCATTTCCAGCATCACAGTCGCCCCTGCCGATTTCTCCTTGGCCGCCGCAGAAACTACTGAGTCCGGGGATGGCGGGGCCCTGAGGCACATTGGAGCGTAATCTAGGATCCGGTACTTCTTCTCGTACCAGTCTCTTCGCAGGGGCCGTGGATGCGTTCTTCAGAAGGGACAGTCCCTCGTCCCAGATGTCGTCCAACAGCGCGACTGAGAGTACATTCTTCCTCTTGGCCATCGTCGTTGATAAAGGAATCCCTCCTTCTTCTGCTCTTCGGGGCATAGTTCGAAGAGTTCCGAGGCCCTGGCGATCATGGCGTGAAACGAACCAATTTCATCAGGAGGGGAAGCCCGGGGAGGGGGCGATGGGAGATCCTTTCCGTCGTCGCCGCCGCCGTCCGCCCCCATCGTCGCCGTCTCAGTCTCCATCTCATCCCTCGGTGGAGGGGATGTAGGTGAAGTATGGAAGGGTGGAGGCGGATGGCCTCGCCTCTGCTTGTTCGACGGCTCCCGACGGTCCAGGCGCCGCTGGATCGTCAGCCGGAGGTATGGGCAACCTTGTCCTTATCTCTGTGCACAGGGTGTCCACCGCCATCAAGATGTCTTCCGACCTGTCCGGCGATGATGGCATCGGTTGTGACGGGAGCGTCGGCAGAGGCATGATATCCTCCGGTTCCTCGTCAACCTGCTGTTCTTCGTCTGCACCACCCTCACTGTCCACGTCCGCCTCGTCAGGATCCTTCCCACAGGACCTGACCTCTTCGAACCTCTTGTCCAGGAATGACTTGATGACAGACAGCTCTTCCTCGGAGGAGGTATCGGAGTCCGCTAGGACTACTGCCCCACCCCCTCCTTCTCGGCCCGGGGCTTCACAGGGTCTTTTCTTTCGGTTGGAAAGACGATTCCCTCCGGGATGGCAGGGAAACCGTAGGTCTGGAGGTCATCTCCACTGAGGTCACCACCGTGGGCTTCGCCAGGGATGCCACGACTCACTTAATCGAGGCCCTAGCCGGGTGAATCTGGGCCTTCACGACCTTAGGCACGTCTGAGGCCTTCACTGTGGGGGGAGGGTCATCGCCTCGCTCCTCCTTGGCTTTCTCCATCGGGACCGGCCAGGGCTTCTGCCGAAGCTTAACCGGGTTCTCCGACTTCCTTTTCACCGAGCCGGAGCGTTGGTGACGTTGCGCCCAGCCTGGCAGCCGAGGAGCCCGAACCAACAGCGCTCCCGGGGCCCGTGGACTTGCAGTGATTTGCCTTTTGTTGTGCCCCCGTCGCCGGAGCGCCCTCAAAGGTCTTAGAAGACTGCTCAGACTTCTTCTTCTCACCTGCTTCCGGGCTCTTTGCCTCCAGCCACTTAGCGAGTCGTTTACGACGGTCCTTCAAGGTCCGGACGGACACGTTCTTGCAGAGCGCACAGCCCTCCTCCACGTGTAACTTGTCGGAGTGCAGGCAGTAGAGGCATTTGGGGGTGCTCATCCTCCTTGAAGACGTTCTGTAGTCCACATCCTGGGCAGATCCTAAACAGCTTGGATCCAACGGGCGCCACGTCTCCTTTGTCCTGAGCCATGTGCACGCGGGGTAGGCCTCAAAGATCTTCCGGAATCCTCCAAGAAGTGAGATTCGACGAAAATCACCCTTGAGGGGCGTAGAAAACTCCCAAACTGGGTCCCTATTAATCAGAAGATGAATTGGTGGAGCTTGAGGCTCGATTTGACTGAAAAAATAAGAGTAAACTCTTTGAAAAAACGCAAAACGCAATCAAAGCTCGAGAGCTATAGCACGAAGATTCCCCACACTTGAACGTGTGGTAAAAATATGAAGATGGCTGCCAGAGGAGGGGCTTAGGTAGAGGGCAGTCATTGGCTGGGGGCAGTATGACCCAGAGACCAGTGATTGGTTATTAGGAGAAAGACAGTTCAGAAACAAAACTGAAATTTATTTTTTCTTTTACCGAGGATTCCCAGCCTGACAACGGGGAATATTCATGAGCATATAAATCCATGCCAAACCCCATGCTGGAGAAATGTATCTGTGCCTGTTTCACCTTTACGATTGGGATCACTCCTGGTTTAGTAGTATTGTGTGGCTGAATAGGCGGTTTAGCAACTACTTTATTTCTGCAGAGCCGTAGTAATTTCATCACTTTGTGCATGTGTGTGTGAGAGATGAAGAGAGAGTGAGAGAGAGAGAGAAACGTGTTGTTTGGGGGCGAGTAGTGTGAGTATGGTGAAAGTGGTGTGTGAATAGAAGTCATCACTCAGTGCAAAGTTAATTTCTGGCTACACTGAACAAGCAAAGTGGCCCCCTTACTTCTCAGAGCAATAGGGGAACCGTAATACAGTGCACCCCTCCCCTTGGCATTGGTCACCTGCTGCCCTTCTGTTGACGTCAAGCCTCTGGTAGCTGGTCAGTAAAAACTGTCTGTAACCTTCGGAGACCTGAAATCCCCAGCTGGCTTGCAGGTGCTAAGCACCTTTCAAGCTGATAGAAGTTACATCGAGGGGTCAGTCCAGCAACTGTGTACCCTCACAAGCAGATGTAGCAGTTTACGATGCCCTTTCTATAGCTCCTCCAAGCTGAACTTTTCCATACTATTCAAGTGGATAGCCACATCAGATCTTATGAAAAACAAAAAGGAAGGTAATTTGGTCAATGATGTAATGGTCAGCCATAAGCAGAGTTGCGTAAAGGTGTGCATGATACAATTTATAAAGTACAGTACTCCTGAAACCTATTTCTAAAGTGCACTACCCATTTCAGGAGTTCTAAGACGACCCAATACTCCTTAAATGTTCTCATGAAATCACAGGGTAGGAAAAAGAAACTCCACAAACGATCGACCTCCCTCATTTTCAATCGAGTCTACATAGTTCTGGTGTCCAACAATTTGCAAAAAAAGTGTGTATTCTACTTCACTACTGTTCATAAAACTTTCCTTTAACACAAATAGCTTCCAGCTAACCAGGCCTATTCATGTGTGCAACTTCAGATTTAAAAAGATGCCTGCAGATTTTCTTCTTTGCATATTTAGCAATATGCTGGCTTGAATGAAGGATATGAATGGAAATGTATATAATTGGTTTTTAGTCGAACTATCGCACCTTTTCTTAATACAAAATGAGCCTCCTGGGAATAATTTACCAACACTCGTGTCATTGCAGCTGAATCTAATTAGTTTTGTTGGATGTTCTTCCCCCTTAACGGGATGTTCTCCCCCCCTTAATGCTTACTTCTTCACGCTTACCTTCATGACACCTAGACCGTGACACTATTTGCCCCCCAGTAGATCTCCAGAGCAAGGTAAAGTATAATACTCTTACGTCCCGTCCCCTTTCCTCCATACTGCATGGGCATCCCTCGCGAGGGACAGGAGACGGAACCTTTTTCACCAGAAACATCTTCTTCCCCTCTAAATTTAGAGGCGTGCGGAGGCGCAGCCCTGGGAGCATGCGCTGCCCTGACTCCGCCCTCCGGCGCCACACCTCAGTCCCCTTTTCCGCATCGACGGGAACGGGCCGAATTCACCAGTGCTCCTGGGTTTGGCTTCAGCCATGTAATTCCACGCGCGGATTCTTCCTCTATTTCTTGTTTTATCTTTTTTCAGTAGGTACTGGGTCCTCGGACGCCACAGCTCCTCCCTGGCGCATCTCGACTTCGACAGGGTTCAGCAGGTGCCCATCCTGCAATGGGCTCTTCCCAACTTCAGACCACCACGCCCTCTGACTACATTGCCTTGGCCCAGACCACGGTTGGCACGCCTGTTCGGCGTGCGTCTCGCTGTCCTCGAAAGTGCTGAAGAACAGACTAGCCAGGTGGAGGGAGCTCTTTCAGCGTTCTCCATCTGAGGATCTCAAGAACTTTGTGAAGCATCGATCCAGGCCCGAGGTAGGGCCTATATGTTCATCCACACCCAGCAAGGGAGACTCCTTCCCAGGGACTCACCTGCGCGGGAGGGACCGATCAGGTCCTTTTACCAGCACATGCATCGAGGCTGTCACAGCTACCGGCCTTCGGGCTCAGGGGTCCTCGGATCCTCTCGGTGCCAAGGTTAAGGGATGGCTAGGCTCTGTTACCGGACTTGCGCCTGTGGGGCTCCACCCTCGTACCGGCATTATGGCCGAGGGGCTACGCCCTGTTACCGGCAGTACATCCGAGGGGGCGCCTGAACGCAGCTCTAACGACCCCCGGGTCGAGGTTGGTACACCTACCGGGCACGTGCCCGAGGAGCCGGGCAAGTCGCGCGCCTCAAACATAAGACTTATGGAAGGCCGGCCTCAGCGAGCTGAGCAACACGTTGCAGCCACGTTGTAGGCAGCTCAACAAGATGGCCAACGTGCCAGAAAGGGACACCCGTCTGATGCCTCTGCAAGACTTCGGCAAAGAATGAGTATCGAGGTGGGACTGGCATCAACTAGGTACGTGGCCTACGGCCTACCCTTCTTATGCGTAGGGCTGTTTTCCCTTGCGTCCGTATATACAGGGTTGGCAGCGGCCTCAGCTGCCTCTAGTTACCCCGCCAGTGCCCTCCTCCTCCTCCTCTTCGGCCAGCGAGTCCCGGATCTTCGAGAGGTTTCTCGACCTCAAGAAGTCTTCAGATATGGGGGCTATCATCAAGGACGCAGTCAGGGAAGTCCTTCCCACTATGCTAGCGGAACCTCCGGCTCTGGATCCTCCTCCTCCACAGGATCCCCCAGAACCTCCGGATACTGATGAGGAGGAGGATCCTGACACACCATCATCAGCCAGGGCCTTCCACAAACGTCTTTCGGGCCTGGCCAAATACCTGGGCCTCCCCCAGCCCCAGGTAGAACATCCGGCTGAGGGCATCCTCGCTGAAGTCCTCACGAGGCGCCCTTTGGCCAGAACGGGAATTCCACTACAGACCGACGTGGTGTCCCTCACCAAAAAGGGTTGGCTCAAACCCCACTCTGTCCAGCCAGTCAACCACCGCCTAGATGCAAAGTACAGGCAGATTGCTGGGGATACACTCTTTCTCTCCTCTCATCCTCAGCCACACTCCTCAGTGATCGTTGCGGCATCACTATACTCCAATCCTCAGTCGTCCTCGTCTTCGTCATCTGCAACGCTACTAGGCAAGGAGGAGAAAACCTTGGAGGCATATGGTAAGAAGCTGTATCCCAATGCTTCCTTGCATCTGCGACAGGCCAACGCAGACGCCATGCTGGCAGCCGCCAACCAGAGACTATGGCGGGAAATTGCTGACTTCCTCCCGGAACTCCCCGCCCACAGCCAATCATGTTTTAAGGCGGGCCTAGCAGAAGCCAAGCTCGTGGCCCAGGATATCATGGAGTCCACTCTGGCTCACATTGATACCTCTGGACGTGCCATCTATATTGCCACGGACATGAGAAGGATGGCCTGGCTCCGGGCAACCAAGTTCAACCCGGATGTCCAGGAACGTATTCTAGACGTGCCCTTTACCAGACTCATGAATGCGGTGGCAGCCCTTCTATGGGCTCAGGGCCTCCATATAAATCCCTATCTAGAGGACTGGCTCGTCAGGGCTACATCTCAAGAAGCAGTTGACCACTCACGCAGTCTTTGACCTTCCTGGGCCTCATCTGCGACATGCGCTCCGAGAGGGTCTTCCCCTCGGAGGACAAGATCGTGGCCATCAGGAGGGCCACGTCCCACTTTCTCAGCCGAAGCGCTACTTCGGCTTGGTGGTACCAACATCTACTGGGCCTTTTCGCAGCAGTGCTGTTGGCAGTCCCCCACACAAGACTCATGATGAGGAGGATTCAGCTCCACTTTGCAGCGCCATGGAACCGGGAGAGGGGATCTCAGGCCGAAATTATCAAGATTCCCCATCTCTCCGCCCAGACCTCACATGGTGGTCCAAGTACTGCAACCTGCGGACGGGCAAGCCCTTCAGGCCCCCGGTCCCACAGGTTACGATTACCACAGTCCCCTCCCTAGGGGGCTGGGTAGCCACCCTGGAGGACCACTCAGCACCCATCTAGAACAAGAATACCACATCAATTGGCTGGAACTGAACGCCATCTGGTTAGCGCTCGGAGCCTTCCTCCCACGTCTCAAGGGAAGAGTTGTCTTCATCCAGACAGACGACTCGACCAGTATGTACTACATCAACAAGCAAGTTGGGACCAGGTGCCCTTCCATGTGCAGACTGGCGATCAACATGTGGTAATGGGCCTTGAAGAACGAGATTTTCCTCACGGCAGTGCACCTTCCGGTGGAATCCAACCTGGAAGCGGACAGGCTCAGCAGGTTGGGAGCAGACAACTACGAGTGGCAGCTGAACCACCTCGCTGCACAGGAGATCTTCCACAGATGGGGTCTCCCCCAAGTGGATCTCTTTGTCACCTGGCATAACAAGAAGTGTCCCCAGTTCGCATCCTGGCAGGGCCAGGGCCCCGGCTCTCTGGTCGACGCCTTATGGATCCAGTGGAACGGCATGTCAGCATATGCCTTCCCGCCCACTCCAGTGATTCACAGAGTACTTTGCAAGTTCAAAGAGGCTCACCAGCTCAACCTCATTCTGATAGCTCCCTGGTGGCCAACCAGGTCATGGTTCTCTGAGTTACTCAGCCTCTCGGTGGTCGCCCCAATCCACCTCCCGATGGGGCCAGCACATCTTCTGACACAGCAGGGGGGCAGGGTCGTCCACCAGGCCCCTCAGAAGCTGGCCCTCACTGCGTGGTTCCTGAGCAAGTGACGCTCAACCACCTCAATCTATCTCAAGCCAATCTGTAGATCATACAAGGGGCTAGGAGCAAGTCTACCAGAGCCCAGTATAAAAGTAAATGAACCAGGTTCTGCCACTGGGCGCACTCCAAGGATATCGACCTGCTGGCTTGTTCCTTGGACCACGTGCTGTCATTCTCGGCGCACCTCGCCAACTCGAGCGTGCAGGTGGACACCTGCCACACATACCTTTCTGCCATCGGGGCCTACAGGAATTCGGAGAAGGGGTCTTCTCCTCCTCCAACCCGATAGTCAGGAGACATCTGGCCGGAATCGCTAGACTCTACCCACCCATCAGGAATCCACACCCTGTGTTGGATTTGAGCTTAGTCTTGGGCGCCCTCGCGCACAATACATTTGAGCCTATGGCAGGCTGGTCACCATCAAGACGGCCCTGCTAGTCGGCCTCACATCGGCGTTAGGATCAGCGAGATCAAGATCAAGGAGGCGTACGAGGGCCAGCATAGACCCCTTCTGGCGAG
Organism: Ambystoma mexicanum; assembly: GCF_040938575.1. Taxonomy (NCBI): domain Eukaryota; kingdom Metazoa; phylum Chordata; class Amphibia; order Caudata; family Ambystomatidae; genus Ambystoma; species Ambystoma mexicanum. The sequence goes on from NC_090929.1 coordinate 315,863,180, forward strand.
CATGCATGCCTACGCGGTCAGGGCCAATGCAATGGCCATCGTCTTTCAGCGCCATGTCCCCTGGCAGGTCATAAGCAGGGCGGCCACATGGGCCACTCCATCGGCTTTCTGCAAGCATTACTGTTTGGATGCCGGCTCCAGATCAGATGCGGCTTTCGAACAGGTGGTTCTCCAGAACCTGTTTGCTTAAGGATGTCTCCTCTCCACCATGGGGCTACATACAGTTGTAATCGCCCATGCAGTTTGGAGGAAAGGGGACTATGGACCAAGATTGCGTTAGTCACTACGATAAGTAACTTACCATTTTCGGAGCAAACCAGACAAACAGATTCCATGGCCATATCAAAGCCAAAGTACCAACGGGGCTCAAGGATACATATGTACGCACCACTTCGGTGGACTCAGCTGCAGGCATGGTGCCCACCCGCACGCATTTGCCTCCACAAAACCAGTCTAAAACACAATGCACAACATCTCTGCCATCAGAACACAGCTAAGTCCCGCAGCAAAAATGTGGTCTAGCTGGACACATAATTATATGATATGGCATTTATAACACGCCTATACACAAGTGTTTCAAGGCGCGACGAGGCAAGGGAGGGGGAACAGAGGGGAGACAGACAATGATCCTACTAAGCCAGGTGCCATTCAGATCGCACAGGTGCATGGGAAGGGAGAAGAGGAGAGTGCGGGGGAAGGGGGAGGGGACAGTGCAATACATGGGATAATAGAATAAATAACAATAAGTAAAAGTATGGGCAGCAGGTAGCAAGTGCAAGGGTAAGTGCAGACATCAGGTGTCAAGCGCTGGTAGTGGGCCTGTAGGGATACAGAAAGCAGTCCCCAAGTGCGGGGTTGCCAGGAAGGCAGTGCAGGTGTGTGTGACTGGCGGGGGAGGGACCTGGGCCCGAGATCCGAGGGTGGCCAGGTAACCAGTGCAGTTTCAGTTTCAGGCAGGAGGTCAGCAGGGGAGAGGAGGGGGAAAAGCAGAAGCAAAGAGGAAAGGTTTTGAGGTGCTTCTGGCACCGGATATGATTCTCCTCAAGCTTAAGGGACGCAGGGAGGCTATTCCTGAGGGAGGCGCTAGTCGGAGAAAGAGATCTACCACCAACTTGTTGCTTGGAGAAGCGACTGACCCTGAGGGAGTTGGAGGCGGATGAGCGAAGAGCTCAAGAAAGAAGATATTTAGGAAGAGAGAGTTGACGGTGTTGAGGCCCCAGGCCCCAGAAGGCCTTGTGGACAATGCAGAGGGGTTTGAACTTAATCCTTGCAGCCACTGGGAGCCAGTGCAGAGATTTCAGTCCTGGAGAGATACGATCCCTTGGCTTGAGGCCAAGGACAAGTCTTGCAATCCTTTTCTGGATGAGTTGCAGAGGGCAGAGAGTAGAAGCAGGCAGATTTAGAAAGAGGCCGTTGCAATAGTCCAGCCTAGAGAAAACCAGATCTCTGGAGACAGTGAACTTCTGGGGAAAGGAGAGGAAAGGAAGAATACCTCTGAGGAGGTGCAGCTGGTAGTGTGACTTCTTAGAGACGTCAGAGATGTGAGGAGAGAAGGAGAGTGTGGAGTCGAAGATGACCCCGAGGTTTTTAGCCTCACAGGTGGGAGAGGCCATCCAGAGAGTGATAGGAAAGGAGGGAGCGGTTGTTCCGATGAGGAGAATCTCGGTCTTACTGGCATTAAGGCAGAGATCATTGGCGGCACACCATGCCTGGATAGCAGACAGTCAGAGATGAGAGAGGGAGAAGAGGTGGCTAAGGGTAGCCTGAAAATGAGCTCATCCGCATAGCACTGGAATTTGGGGCAAGAAGTACACTTGCACACCCCCCAGACCACCTCTCAGGAATGTCATTTAGGGGTCACCAGGGGTCTCCCTTGCTACCCCTGTGGTCTCCCTTGCTACCCCTAAAAAAAAAAAATAGCTCTTTGCTTCTGGAGTGGCTGGCTTTCTTGTTCAGGCCTCTTAAACTTGTGGAACCCGTTTTGTTTTTTTAACCCCTGTTTTGTTTTTAACACTTTCAGCAGTGACCCTAAATATGAAAGAATAGGAATAACAAAACATTTGTCTTTCTGGAATTCTATACCACAATTGCTAAACTCATTAAAGGTTTATTTCAGGCACACTTCAGGGGGTGAGTCACTGATTTAGTCTGTTCTTAAACCCCCCAACTCAGCCTTTCATTCTTCTGAAGTCGATAAATGAGTACCAACACAGGTTTGGTGATATTGTATGTATATTTTTTCTGTCTCCAGCATGGGGTCTGGCATGGATTCACATGCTCATGAATATTCCCCGTCGTCAGGCCGGGAATCTTTGGAATAGAAAAAATCAGTATCAGTTTCGTTTCTGATCTGTCTTTCTCAGTAGTAACCAATCACTGGTCTCTGGGTCATACTGCCCCCAGCCAATGACTGCCCTCTCCCTAAGCCCCGCCCCTGGCAGCCATCCTCAGATTTTTACCGCACGTTCAAGTGTTGGGAGTTCTCGTGCTGTAGCTCTCGAGCTTTTGCTGCGTTTTCGCGCTTTTTCAGGAGATTTTTTCATTTTTTCGGTTAAATAGAGCCTCAAGCTCCACCGTGTCTACATCCGATCAACGGGGATCCGTTTTGGAGTTTCTACGCCCCTCAAGGGTGAAGATTTCGTTGAGTTACGCTTTTGGAGGATTCCAGAAGTTCCGAAACCTACCCTGGTCATGGCCCAGGAGAAAGGAAGCTTGACACCCGGGAAGCTGTTCAGACCTGCCCTGGATGCCAGCTTCAGAACGTTTTCAAGGAGGACGAGCATTCATTATGCCTCTACTGTCTCCATGAGGACAAGACGCACAAGGAAAAGGACTGCGCGTTTTGTGGGAACATGTCGGAGCGGACCATGACGGATTGCCACCTCCATCTCGCCAACTGGCTGGAAGGTAAGAGCCCGCCAGGCGAGAAGAAGAAAAAGAAGTCCGAGCGGTCTTCTAAGTCCTGTGAGGGTGCCCCGGCGACAGGGGCCCAACAAAAGGCTAAGCACCGCGAGCCCGCAGGCACCGGGAGCACCAAACGGTCGGGCTCCTTGGCTGCCAGGCAGGGCGCATTCTCCCTGGCGCCATCAGCCACGAGCCAAGGCTCTGGCTCGGGTAAGAGGAAGTCCGAGAACCCGGCGAAGCTTCTGGAGAGGCCCCGGTCGATCTCGAAGATTCCGGCAGAGGGGGAGCGAGGCTCGGACCCTCCCTCCAAGGTGAAGGCCCCAGCCGTACAGAAGGTGACTCTGGCCTTAATTCACCCTGCTAAGACCTCGTTTGAGGACGTCGCTGCGGCCCTAGATCAGCCTGTGGAGGCTACACCAGTGGAGGCGCCCTCAGGAACCAGAGTCTCCCTGCCACCGCGGAGGGAGTCGTCTATCAGGCCCATCGAGAAGACCCCCACGAAGTCCTCGTTGGAAAGGATGCGGGAGGGGCTGGTGGCCATTGTGGATACAGACACGACCTCTGAAGAGGAGCTCATCCAAGTCGTGGAAGAGGCCCAGCCCATCGGGAGGGATCCCGACGAGGGCGACAACGAGAGCGACGGTGTCACAGACAAGGCTCCTCAAGAGCCCTCGCTCCCGTCGTTTCCGGCGCCGCAGGACACCTCGGCGGCCATTTTGTCAGCCATTCAGTCCTTATGCTCGGAGATAAGGACTAGGTTGCCCCTTCCCCCGACGGAGGTACCTGAGCCAGACCCGACGGGGGAACCGGAGCCAGGACCTTCGGAGAGCCCACCACTTAAGAGGAGGAGGATGCATCCTAGGCCTCCTCTCCCGCCTCTGCGGCCTTCTCTGCCTTCCCCCCTGTCTACTACCCACAGGGATGATACAGGCATGGACACGACTACGACGGGTATGGATGACGACGACGGGACGTGTCCCCCGTTGCCCCCTGCCCGGGCGTACCCGCCCGAGATTGGATCCTTCCATGCCATGATTTCCAGGGCATCCGAGCTCTTCCAGCTCTGCCCCGAAGAAAAGAAGAAGGAAGGGTTCCTTTACCAATGGCGCGAGGCTAAAAGGAAGACGGTCCTCGCCGTACCGCTTCTTGATGACATCTGTGGTGAGGGGCTCGCCCTCCTCAAGAACCCTGCCACGGCTCCTGCAAAGAGGGACCGGTACGAGAAGAAGTACCGGGTCCCTGACGCTGCCCCCTTGTGCCTTAGGGCGCAACCTACCCTGGATTTGGTCGTTTCGGCGGCGACTAAGAAGAAAGCTTGGGGGGGCATCAGCCTCGACTTCAACCTCCCCGCCGGACGGCAAGGGTAGGAAGCTGGATGCGATGGGACGACGGGTCATCTCATCTGCAGCGACGACCATCAAGGCGGCCAACGCCCTGGCCATCGTAGCCCGCTACGACAGGGAGTTGTGGTTCAAGATCGCCCCTCTGTTGGACTTCCTTCTGGACGCCAAGAGGGCTGAGGCCCTGGAAATCTTACAGGAAGGTGAGATTGCCTCGGACCACACCATTACGGTAGCTACAGACATCGCCAACACCGGTTTCCGTCAGTTGGGCAACAGCGTTTGCCTGAAACGATGAGGATGGCTCAAGGCGACGGATTTCCACCAGGACGTACAGACCAAGGTTTTGGACATGCCCTTCATGGGAACAACCTTTTTGGCAAGGCGGTTGATGAGTCCCTTCAGGCGATCAAGACGGACACGGAGACGGCCCGTGCACTGGGTGTGCTCCAACAGCGACGGCCGTTCTTTCAGAGCTCCGGAGGCAGACAGGGTGCCTCCAAGGGAGCCGGCAGCAGCTCCTCTACGTACCGTCAAGCGGCAAGATCTTAGTTGCAGAAGGCCTACAGGGGACGCGGCAAGTCAGGTGGATCCCGCCGTCGTCGCCAAGGTGGTCAATGAGGCAAAGCGGCCTCCAAGCAAGATTGAACCGACTGTCAGGTCGGGCCCCCGCCGAAGCACCCCAGTGGGAGGCCGGCTGACGAAGTTCGTCGGCGTGTGGGAGTCCATCTCCACCGACCGTTGGGTGCTGGACGCCCTGGCCCTGGGGCACGCCCTCGAGTTCCAGAAGAAGTGCCCCTGCATTCCTCCCGTGGCCAGGAAGGAAAATCACGTCCCTCAACTGCTGTTGGAAGTAAGGGCGATGCTCAGGAAAGGTGCCATGGAGCTCGTCCCAAAGAGGCTTCGGGGCTCCGGAGTTTACTCAAGATACTTCCTCGTAAAGAAGAAGACAGGAGGATGGCGTCCCATCCTGGACCTGCGACGACTGAAAAAATACATCAAGGCACAGAAGTTCCGGATCGTCACCCTCCAGCACATGCTGGGACAGCTGGAGGAGGGCGATTTCCTGTCGTCGTTGGACTTGGAGGATGCGTACTTCCACATCCCTATTCTAAAGAGACACTGAAAGTTCCTCAGGTTCGTGGTCAAAGGGCGGCACTTGTCACGATGCCCGCTCCCGGGGAGCCGGCTCAGGCCCTGCGTCCCCGAAAGCGGACATCAAGTCCCCGGGGAAGGTCCCAGCAACCCCTTATAGGGGCCCTTTGGACAGCGTCCTGGCGTCTATGGCGCCAGGCTCATAGAAAACATCAGTCCTGGTGCCATAGGCGCCAGGCTCATTATGAAAGTGTTTGGGTGCACTTACCTGATGCAGACCATGCTGCAGAACCCCGGCCTCCTTGAGGCCTGAAAGGAACTACTTTACCTGTGGGACTCATTTACCACCCGGGCGTGGTCGGGGAAGGATACATACCTGATTGGAGGAAGGACACATTCTAGGAACTTCTTCCAAGGCTATTTAAACCACACCCGATCAGCCACACGTGCTTCGCGTTGTTCTGCATCTAGCAGCTGGACTCTCACCGTGTCTGTTCCTGCATCTTGACTTCTGCCACACCTGCCAGCTTCCTGAATCACCTGCAAAGAAAGGGAACAAGAGAACAGAAGAAAGGCCTCACCTGCTAAATCTGCATCCCAGAGACATTTCGCCGACAATCCTGAAAAGGAAGACATTTATTTTTAAAAGCACATCGCATCGATCGCTGCAGCGCCACATTCTACTCACCTTTACAGGGAGCCTCCATGTTCAGCAGCGACCATCCGGATTCGCAGTCGCGCCCCCGCGCCTAGGGAGAAAAAGACAAGAACAAAGGTGAGAGAAAGAAGGGAAAAGGGAAGCTAAAACTCCATGTCAAGACTTACCTGTTGGGTCGTTCCCTTTTCATTTCGGGTCCGCGCCGCATCCAGGCATTTTCGGACCCCGGCCCCTAAGGGGAAAAAGACATCAGCGTTAATGAGTGAATGAAAAGACATTACCAAAACACTCATTAAAGACTTACCTGATTTCCACAAGGATTTCACCGCTCACCTCGGGTCAGTGCCTGTTCCCCGGCATTCCGTACCCCGGCCCCTATGGGGAAAAAGACACTAGCATTAGAACATTAATGCATGGACACAAGGGGAACCACTTATAGAAAAAACTTACCTGGAAGCCAAGCAAGTTTCGTTCTCACCCATCCGAAAATCCAGTGACGTAACTGGATACCAACGCGCCCCTGCATCAGAAGCAGGATGGAGAGCTTGTCCTTCCAGACCCTAAGGTGAGACGCTACGGGAAAGCACAGAAGGGTTTTTGAGGAGGGTGAGAGGGGTAAGTGGGAGGCCAATTGCATTACCCCGCAGACAGTTAACCCCCTATTCACCACCTACAGAAGGATACTTCTGCGATTCAGACAAGACAGATCTGGGGCCCGGTCCAGTCCGTCTTCCGAACCCTGCGCATCACCTTAGACGAGGTCACAGCAGCGCGAACCAGGCCAGCGCCCCCGTGGGAGTCAGGTGAGCTTTACAGAACGCGAAGCCTTCCTACAAATTCCCACCCAGGCGCTATGGAAACTTCTGAGACTGATCAGTTGGCCCAATTACTGGGGGAATTACGGGCCGAAGTACATGCCGCTCGTCAAGAGACTAATGCCCTCAAGAGGGAATTAATAATATCAAAGGAAAGAACTGATGACCTGGCCAGACAGCTTTTGCAAGGTCAAGCTGGACAAACTCCTCTACCCTGTTCCGGAGGGAACCCCTCTCCTGTGGTTCCCAGTAACCCTGTGCAGAATAATCTACCTGGAAACATGCCGCTGGCCCCACCTGAACACTTTGCTGGGGACCCCAAACGATTCGCCGTATTCATGAATCAGTGTCGTTTGCGACCAAAGCACTTCCTATGCAGACCTGGGGCCTTCCCTAATGATCAGACCAAAGTAGCCTTTGTATTGTCATATCTCAGCGGCTGCGCTGCCGATTGGTCAGTTCCACTGGTTACTCAAGATGACCCAATTCTCCGTGATTTTCAAGGATTTCAAGCAAGCATGGAAAGGTTATTTGTTCGACACTCTCAGGGGCAGGCTCTGGATGACGAACTTCTATCCCTGCGACAGGGCAATCAGGACCTCCTATCCTATATTGCAACCTTTAATAGACTAATTGTGGAAACGGGATGGCCAGAGGATAAAAGAGTCATGTTATTTTATCGAGGTCTACGCGGAGAACTTAAAGATGTCTTGGCCCAAGTTGTAAATCCGCCCCAAGAATGCACAGAATATATAGACTTAGTGGTCCAATTGGATCACAGACTTCAAAACAGAAAAACAGATCGGTCCAGGTTTGAGCCCCGGGTGTTGGTCAAGACCCACGCTAACCCCAAGGGAGTTGATGTCTCTGAGCCTATGCAAATTGGAGGGGTTAAAGAACCCTTAACTCAAAAGGAACGTGAAAGGAGGCGGCAGTTAAAATTATGTCTTTATTGTGGGAACTCTGGACACTTTCTACGAGATTGCCCGGCAAAACCGCCCCGAAAAGCGGTAGGAGCCGCTGATAAAAACCATGAAGACTCTGTTTCGGGAAACGACTCAGCCCGACAAGCATAGGGGTCCGCTTGCCGAGCTTGAAAACTAACTCTCAGACCTCGCATTTCATTGTGCCAATGGTTCTCGTAGATCCAGAAAAGCCTAAGCGGTTGCATGCAATAAAGGCATACATCGATAGTGGGGCTATTGGAAACTATGTGGATAGTGAATTGGTCTCTAGGATTAACCTCCCTCTCCGTCCTAAAACCAGCAAAGATGTCATCACCACAGTCGATGGAACTGAAATTGCCTCTGGACCGGTAACACATTCCACTACTGAGGTGACTCTTATTGGTCCTGACGGCCATCGGGAGGCAGTTGTGTTTGATGTAATCAAGGCTCCACAGTTTCAGGTTATTCGTGGAATTCCTTGGTTAGAGACACATAATCCTCGAATTGATTGGCGAGCTAAGAGAATAACCTTCCCGGATTGTGCACAAACCTGCTACCCAGAAAACCTGAAGATTAATCTAGCATCTGTAACCTCTGCCTCCATGCAATTATCTCCGGAATACCAGGACTTTCAGGACGTATTCCAAAAGGAACAGGCCAACACGTTACCTCCTCACCGATCGTACGATTGCCAAATCGATCTGGTGCCCGGTGCACAACCCCCTCGTAGCAGGATTTATGCCCTTACCGAACCTGAGAACCTGCATTTGAGACAATATTTGGATCAATACCTCGCCAATGGTTTTATTCGCCCGTCAAAGTCCCCGGCATCCTCGGCTTTGTTCTTCGTGCCTAAAAAAGAAGGCGGCCTTAGAACTTGTACCGATTACCGCGCATTGAACCAGATAACGGTTAAAAACCGTTATCCTCTGCCTCTGATTCCTGAACTCCTTGACCAGGTGAAGGACGCTTGCATACACACCAAGTTAGATCTCCGGGGGGCATATCATCTGGTGCGAGTAAAAGAAGGCGACGAATGGAAAACAGCCTTCCGTACAAAATATGGATTATTCGAATACCAGGTAATGCCTTTCGGGTTGTGCAATGCGCCTGCTGCCTTCCAATTCTTCATGAATGATGTCCTTCGGGAACTCATCGATGTTTGTGTTGTCGTCTATATCGATGACATTCTAGTGTACTCCTCTTCGGAATCTGATCACAGAAAACACGTTAGGGCAGTTCTGGAAAAACTGCGCCAACACAAACTATTTGCTAAACTGGAGAAATGTGTTTTCCATACCACAGAAGTTGAGTTTCTCGGTTTCATCCTGACACCCAAAGGAGTCCGAATGCACTCAAGAAAAGTGGATGCCATCCTCAAATGGCCATCACCTAGCTCTGTAAAAGGGGTTCAAAGCATGCTCGGCTTTGCCAATTTCTATCGCAGGTTTATCCCGGAATTTTCACGCATAGTACAACCCATTACTGCACTCTTGAGGAAAAATAAACGTTTTGAATGGTCTGAAGAAGCCGAGCAGGCCTTCCAGGATTTAAAAGCTAAGTTTACCTCCGCACCTATATTGAAACACCCACGTCCAGATCTCCCGTATGTCGTCGAAACTGACACATCCAGCCTAGCCATGGGAGCAGTTCTGTCTCAAAGAGATCCTGAAACCAACCAACTGCATCCCGTAGTTTTTTGTTTTTTTGGTCCAGAAAATTCTTGGCACCAGAGATTAATTACGCAATCACTGACAAAGAACTGTTATCCATAAAGTCCGCTTTTAAAGCCTGGCGGCATTACCTGCTTGGCGCTCGACATACCATCACGGTGATCACTGATCACCGGAATTTACAGTATTTGAAAACCGCCAAGGCTCAGTCATCACGGCAGCTCCGATGGGCTTTGTTTTTCGCTGAATTTGATTTCGTGATTACCTATCGACCTGGCTGCAAGAACGGCAAAGCAGACGCCTTATCCCGAATTGGAATGGGAGAATCTGATACAAACTCAGAACCAGTACCAATAATTCCCGAACAGAGAATTCTAGGCATGACTTCGTTACAGACGCTTGAAGACATTCAATTCAGAGTGAAACAACTCCTGGACCCTACAGTCCTACAGGATTGGATACAGAAGGGATCAGACTTTACCATAGATAATGGTTTACCTTATTACCAAGGACGCTTATTCCTGCCGCACAAGGATTTACACGAACTAGTTATTTCAGGTATCATGATACATTAATAGAGGGGCACCCCGGTATTGCCAAGACAATGGAAAAGGTGAAATGACAATTCTGGTGGCCCTCTTGGCGAAAAGATGTTAAATCTTTTGTGATGTCCTGTGGTGTTTGCGCTCAAAATAACGGTCAAAAGAAAAGACCAGCCGGTCTCCTTCAACCTCTAGACATACCGCCAGCACCCTGGCACACCCTATCAATGGATTTTATTACGGACTTGCCTCCTTGTTCGGGATACAATACCATTCTGGTAATTGTGGATTTGTTTTCCAAAATGGCCCACTTCATTCCTTTGAAAGGTTTACCTTCAGCTTCTGTCCTAGCCAAAGAATTCCTCGAAAATATTGTTCGGCTACATGGATTCCCATCTATACTAATCTCTGACCGAGGAAGCCAATTAATTTCCCACTTCTGGCACAAATGTTGTCAAATGGCACAAATCGACGTAAGATTATCGACCAGTCACCACCCTCAGACCGATGGTCAGACCGAGAGGACAAATCAGACCCTTGAGCAGTACTTACGGTGTATGTTACAGCAATCTGAAAGCAACTGGAAAGACATGCTTTGGATAGCCGAATACGCATATAATAATTCGGTACACTCTGGAACTGGCCATAGTCCTTTTTATACCTTGTTTGGACATCACCCTCGAACCTCAAACCTCGACTCACCTCAGAACCTCGGAGTGCCCGCAGTAGAACATCTGCAATCTAGCATTACCCGAGCCTTCAAAGAGGCACCCACGCATTTACAACAAGCCAAGAGAAAATACAAGGAGAATGCTGACCTACATCGGAGTGAAGCACCTCCGTATCAGATTGGGGATCAAGTGTGGTTAGCTACCAGACATTTACCGCTCAAAGGGCCTCGAACTTTTAACCCAAAATATCTGGGACCTTATTCTATTACGGCAATAATTAACCCAGTAGCGGTTAAACTTGATTTACCAGCTAATATGCGAATTCACCCTGTTTTTCATGTGTCACTTCTGAAACCAGTGGTACCCGGAACCCGACTACTCAAACCTCCAGAACCTATTCAAATAGATGGGGAACCCGAATTTGAAGTGAAGAACATTTTAGATTCAAAAATGTTTAGGTCAAAGCTTTTCTACCTAATTGATTGGAAGGGGTACAGACCTCAGGAGAGGTCGTGGGAACCCAGTGACCATGTGCATGCACCTCGATTAGTCAGGAAATTCCACTGACTCTTCCCAAACAAACCAAAACCCCCGGAGGGAACAACCTTGGGAGGGGCCTTAGGGGGGAGTGCTGTCACGATGCCCGCTCCCGGGGAGCCGGCTCAGGCCCTGCGTCCCCGAAAGCGGACATCAAGTCCCCGGGGAAGGTCCCAGCAACCCCTTATAGGGGCCCTTTGGACAGCTTCCTGGCGCCTATGGTGCCAGGCTCATAGAAAACGTCAGTCCTGGCGCCATAGGCGCCAGGCTCATTATGAAAGTGTTTGGGTGCACTTACCTGATGCAGACCATGATGCAGAACCCCGGCCTCCTTGAGGCCTGAAAGGAACTACTTTACCTGTGGGACTCATTTACCACCCGGGCGTGGTCGGGGAAGGATACATACCTGATTGGAGGAAGGACACATTCTAGGAACTTCTTCCAAGGCTATTTAAACCACACCTGATCAGCCACACGTGCTTCGCGTTGTTCTGCATCTAGCAGCTGGACGCTCACCGTGTCTGCTCCTGCATTTTGACTTCTGCCACACCTGCCAGCATCCTGAATCACCTGCAAAGGAAGGGAACAAGAGAACAGAAGAAGGAAAAGGCCTCACCTGCTAAATCTGCATCCCAGAGACATTTCGCCGACAATCCTGAAAAGGAAGACATTTATTTTTAAAAGCACATCGCATCGATCGCTGCAGCGCCGCCTTCTACTCACCGGGGGTCTCCACGCGAGAGGCCTTTGGCTCCCGGAGGAGAAGACACTCCACATCAACATCTTGGAGCTCCGTGCAGTGTTCTGGGCCCTCAGGTCCTTCCTTCCGTCCCTCAAGGGCAAGGTGGTGAGGATCTTCACCGACAACACCACCACGATGTTTTACATTCGGAAGCAGGGCGGAACCAGATCCCCTGCCCTATCCAAGGAAGCCCAGGATCTGTGGCATTGGGCCGTCGCCCAAGGGATGTTTCTGGTACCCTTTCATCTGGCAGGGATAAAGAAAACCATTGCCGACTCACTCAGCAGAGAGCTGCATTCGTGCCACGAATGGGAACTGCGCCAGGATGAAGCGGACCGACTCTTTCGACGATGGGGCGAACCCCAGATCGATCTCTTCGCGACGTCGGCGAACTCCAAGTGCCGGAGGTTCGCCAGCAGGTTTCCCCAACCGAGGAACATGGGCGATGCTTTCTCGTTCCCCTGGGACGGCCTGTTCCTTTATGCGTTCCCGCCGTTGCCGTTGCTACTCCGGCTCGTCAACCAGCTCAAGAGGTCCCGGTGCAGGATGATCCTCGTCGCACCGGCGTGGCCGAGGCAGATCTGGTTCCCGGACCTTCTGGACTTGTCAGCGTCCACACCAGTCAAGCTGCCGACGGATGCAGATCTTCTCTCCAGAGAAGGTGGAGCCATTCTTCCTCACGAACCAGAGTTGCTGAACTTGCAGGCCTGGCTCCTGCAGCACTAGAGTTTGGAGGATACGACATCCCGGCCGACTGCAGAGAGGTTCTTGCAAAGGCCAGAGCATCCTCAACTCTCAAGTGCTACGGACATAAATGGAAGAGGTTCTCTGTCTGGTGCCGTGCACAGAAGATTAACCCTCTGCGGATTACGGCCCCTCAAGTATTGCCGTACCTACTGTCTTTGGCCAAGGCTGGCCTATCTCACGCTTCCATCAAGGTACATCTGGCTGCCGTCTCACATTACACCAGAACTACAGGACGGGCGTCCTTGTGGTCTCATCGACTGGTGAAGGAATTTATGAAAGGACTGTTCCAATCATTCCCACCGGTGAAGGCCCCTGCCCCGGCGTGGGAGCTCAACGTGGTGCTAACTAGGCTCATGGGGGCCCCATTCGAGCCTATGCATTCAGTGCCGTTGAAGTTTCTGTCGTGGAAGACAGCATTCCTCGTGGCCATCACCTCTGTACGACGAGTGGGAGAGATCCAGGCCCTGTCTTGCAAGCCTCCATACTTGACTTTTCACGACACGAGGGTGGTGCTGAGGACGCACCCCTCCTTCATGCCCAAGGTGCCGTCGGACTTCCACCTCAACGAGCCCTTGGTGTTGCCAGTTTTCTTCCCGTCGCCTTTGTCGCCGGCTGAGAGGACTCTGCACTCGCTGGATGTAGCCAGAGCGCTGAAGTTCTACATGGACCGCACAGAGTTTTCGGAAGACAACACAGCTGTTTGTGAACTTTGGACTTGTGAATCAAGGGAAGGCTCTCTCGAAGACTTCCATTTCCAGATGGCTCTCCAGCTGCATCATGCACTGTCACCGGTTGGCAAACCGACCGTTGCCAGGCCGTCCGAGGGCCCATTCGACCAGAGCGATCGCTGCTACTACGGCGTTCCTGTCTGGTGTGCCCCTGCTCGACATCTGCAGGGCTGCTACGTGGAGGTCGACGCACACCTTCACGAGATTCTACTGCGTCGACCGGGATTCCAGAGAGGAGTCCAGAGTCGGCCAGGCAGTGATGCGCACCCTGTTCGCCTAAGGTGAGCCTGGTGAGGAGGTAAGAGTTGCTTAATGTTGACTTGTTGTATTGCTTGATATTGAGCCTTTTGCCACCTCCCATGGTTGTGCATGTGTATTCTGCTATGTATTCTTATATTCATGAGCATGTGAATCCATGCCAGACCCCATGCTGGAGAAGGAACAAGTTACTTACCTTTAACAGTTGTTCTCCAGCATGGGTCTGGCATGGATTCACATGCGAACCCTCCCGCCTACCCCTCTGCGGCTCTTCACTTGGTCATACTGCCACTTCACGTGCTACCAAATCTGAGGATGGCTGCCAGAGGCGGGGCTTAGGGAGAGGGCAGTCATTGGCTGGGGGCAGTATGACCCAGAGACCAGTGATTGGTTACTACTGAGAAAGACAGATCAGAAACGAAACTGATACTGATTTTTTCTATACCGAGGATTCTCGGCCTGACGACGGGGAATATTCATGAGCATGTGAATCCATGCCAGACCCATGCTGGAGAACAACAGTTACAGGTAAGTAACTTGTTCCATATAAAGCGCTTAAGCGTAAGTGCTGTATAATAACACATCATTATCATTTGGCCATGGATGTCTGCTTGCATTCACAGTAATTTGGTAATATAGGCCTATACACACTGATCTTAACAATACATATGGTGATCCATTCTTGCATTCTTGCATGAAATGTATATCACATTATATAGATATCGTAACCATATTTTTCATAATATACTTAGAAACAATGCTATGTGATGCGACTTCATGTTTTGTCAAGGGGTGAAAGGTCGTGTTCCATCGCTTCCCGGGATATCACTTCGGGGTGGGGTCAAATTACATCACTTCCTGTCATGTAATCAGAGGTCAAGGGTCGTGGGATGTCACTTCCGTTATCCCTGGCATTTTGGTGAAATGACGTCCCTACCACCGCACAGCACATATCCGCATGCCTGATCAACATGGGTAGCTAACTGGGGCCCAGCCATCCTACCCAACGCCCTTTTGGACAAATGCACACATGCATTTGAACCATTCTGACAATTTTCCCATACCCTGTACCTCGGTCCCCTGAGGGCGATCCCCCACAACCGTTTTGAGGCCATACTAATGGTATAAAGGCACTTTATAAATGACAAACTACTACTACTACTTCATTTGTGTTTCCTTTCACTGGAAATGTTTGGAAGCGCTGCAATCTCGGCGCAAGCCATAACATAGAAGGCTGCTGTACACAGGCACAATACACACATTCATGTCCATTCCAACATTCCATGACTCTCCCACTATCTGTTTAATATTATCACTTCTGCCAAATTCCTCCCCCTTTCATTGCTTCAATACTACTGTCGGTGTTGTAAACCAAAATAACACAGGTCGAGCAACCCCAACCTTTCCATTCTGCTGGCATTCAGTGTGCAACACTTATGGAGATGCCAGGTATCATTACCTCGCTTGCACTTAGCTGGAGCTCTGCATTAGACGCTATATGATGCAGAGGCCCTTAGGAGGAGTGAAAGGCAGTGCACGGGCGTGAAAGGACACCTGGGGCTTGGCACAGGTTGGTGAAGAAATCTCCCACCGGCGCTTCACCAGTAAGCCCCTCTGCCTCACATTTAGGTTCCTATATGAATAATGCAGAAAGTTGTTGCATGTTAATAAGTATACTCGCTATTATCGAAATTCAGCTTTTCATTTGAATACTTAGTCCAACACCAAGCTCCTCTTAGTCAAAATGAAAGGCGTTTCTTAAGCGAGTGCCTAATTTAAGCATTTACTCTGCTCTACCCAGGCATGTACAGGCATGTATAGGGAATACAAAACTACTATTAGATAATGCTTATATGCTGATTTGAAAATGTCAAGAAAATGCTTACACTTGCCTGTCAATTGCTTTTTTAGCGACGACTACGCAAGTAAACTCTTAATAAGATCATATAATGCTTTAATTAAATAAACTTGTTAGCTACTGTTTAATAAGTGCTAATAAATAAGCAGTCATTGAATATAGTATTAGCAGCTTGCTCAATGTTAAAGAATAAACAAATAAATCTACTTGTAGGAGAGAAATGCATCACCACTTGGGAACTATTATGTAAACATTCCACCAGCCTGATGAGTGCTTGAGAAATTGTTAAGCAATCATTTATCTTTGTATAGGGTCTCTGCTGCCCTACATTAAAGTTCCTGTGGGCAGACTGACAACACCTCTGCTTCGCTCAGTTAAAGTGCTCGTAGAGCGCTGCACACATTTGCTTCATCTAAATATTGGAAACATTGGCTCGTACAGTGTACAGGTGGTTCTAAATACTGAGTGAACCGAGTTGCAGCGTCCCCTTCGTATCATGTTGTTGCTAAAGAGCGGCATCTGCAAGGAGAGGGAAATGCTCCTGTGCCCTTCTCCAAGATACAATGTACAGTGACAGTGGAATTTATAGGCTGATGTCTATAGTTGGGAAGAGCAGCGCATTGAAGGTGACTTATTTACTTCAGGATGGCTTTAAAGATCACTGGGCATGGACTCATGACAAACAGAAACGGCAGTGAGCACAGTATTCAATCATATCATTTCCTGCATGATAGAAGAGGGCTTTACCCTCCCTAAAGTCCCACAAAACAGTAAGCGTTGCAAAGCCAGCAAACTAGCGCATGTTACACATTTCTGCAAACCTTCTTGTATCTAAAAACAATCCACACATCAATTTTCAGCAGGGGATGGGTGAGGACCGGTGGTGCCCACTCACTTACATCTGTGTCTGACGCTCAGTCAGTGCGTGCCATCTGGACATGGTGCCTACTAACCAGTAAACTGGAAGGTGGAAAGGTGAGGAGATGTGCATGGAGCTGTATACCATATTATAACATCTTGTCCCGTCTACAGTTTACTAACACTTAGGGAAAGGTGCGAGGGAAATTACATGTACCAAAGCATCTAAGTAATTTTTAGCAATCCTCTTTATTAACAGGCCAAAATTAGGACGGCTTTCCAACTTGGGTGGCAGAGAAACATATGCTATATGGTGGGTACATCCTCTGAACGTTTATTTGTACACCTATTTCCTTTTCCAGCTCCTAAATATCATTTGCCACACGCTAATCTGAATGCAGCTCCCATTCACAGCCCTCCCCCTTCCCCATCCCTACTCTGTAGGTTCAGCATTTCTCCAGGGCTTTCCTCCTCGCTCACTACAAGAGAGGTGGAAAGAATAGTGGCATTGATCTCAAAGATGAGAGGAAGGCACAGGGAGAGAGGAGTGCTTTCACAGGGAACAACACTTTGCTCTGAATGCAATGATGGGACTGGGCAGGATCTGATAAGTAAATGAGCTTGGACCCAGACGGCCTAGATTGGGCAGCCAGCAAAGGAGGGATCTCGCTTGGTTTGGTGCCTTTGAAGGGACTTGTGTGTTTTCCAGTCCGTTCTTTGGCCTGGTTGGTGGGTTTTTGAGGGGTTTATATGTGTTTTTCCTTTGATTTGGAATCCAATTCTTGAGCTGGTCTGCTGCTAGAGTACCCTGTTTTTGTGTTCTAGTCCTTTGCTTGTCTCTGGCATGTTCCCTTTCGCCAGCCAACCCCTTAGCAATTGGCTTAGGCAGTCAGGTGTCTCTTTGCTTTTGTCCTGGCGGCCATATCTCCCAGCTTCCCTCTGCCTTTCCTGACTGTAATCGGTAGACAACCTGCACAAGAACCACTTGGTAAGCAGACTTCTTAGGGCCTGGTTGTTGCTTTGGGAGTGTTTTACTCAGATTTCCAATTCGTTTATTGGCTTGGTTTGGTGCCTTTGGAGGGACTTGTGTGTTTTACAATCTATTTTCTGGCATTGTGGATGGTTTTCTGAGGGGTTTATGTGTGTTTGCCCATTGATTTGGAATCCGTTGTTTGAGCTGATCTGCACCTAGAGTTCCCTATCTTTGTGTTGCATTCCTTTGTTTCTGGCTTTTTTCCTTTCCCCACCTAACCCCTTGGCAATTGGCTTAGGCAATCAGTTGTCTCTGCTTTTGTCCTGATGGCCATCTCTCACTGCTTCCCTTTGCCTCTCCTGACTGTACTCTGTAGCCATCCTGCACAAGAACCACTTGGCAAGCACCCTTAGGGCCTGGTTGGTGCTCTGTGAGTGTTTACTCTGATGTCCAATCCGTTTTATGCCTTGGCTTGGTGCCTTTGGAGGGACTTGTGTGTGTTTTACAATCCATTTTTTGTACTGGTTGATGGTTTTTTGAGGGGTTTATGTGTGTTTCCCTTTGATTTGGAATCCGTTTTTTTTAGTTCGTCTGCATCTAGAGTACCCTGTCCTTGTGTTGTATTCCTTTGTTTGGCTCTGGCGTTTTCCCTTTCCCCACCCAACCCCTTGGCAATTGGCTTAGGCAGTCAGGTGTCTCTTTGCTTTTGTCCTGGCGGCCATCTCTCCCTGCTTCCTTCTGTCTTTCCTGACTGTAATCTGTAGCCATCCTACACAAGAACCACTTGTTAAGCAGCCTAATGCATGGTTGGTGCTTTGTGGGTGATTTACTCTGATTTCAGATCCGTTTTGTGGCTTGGATTGGTGCCTTTGGAGTGACTTGTGTGTATTTTACAATCCTTTCTTTGGCCTGGTTGATAGTTTTTTGAGGGGCTTATGTGTGTTCTCCCTTTGATTTGGAATCAGTTATTTGAGTTGGTCTGTATCTAGAGTACCCTGTCCTTGTGTTGTATTCCTTTGTTTGGCTCTGGCTTTCCTTTCCCCACTCAACCCCTTAGCAATTGGCTTAGGCAGTCAGATGTCCCTTTGCTTTTGTCCTGGGAGCCATTTCTCCCTGCTTCCCTCTGCCTTTGCTGACTGTGATCTGTAGCCACCCTGACCACAGTATGTCACATGCCACATTCAGCTCCAACCCTTCTCCTCCGGCTTCCTCATGGCTCATATATAGGAACCGGGAAGCTCTCCCAAGTTCCTGGTCCCTGGTTGTGAGCAGCACAGAGGAGCCATCTGTGGCCTGGAGTGACACACCACAGCTGAAAAAACATTTAAGGCTTTAAAAAAAATGGATGTGTTTTTTCCATGTGTGAAGTGTGTGTCAGATGTATGCCTGTGCTATGGGTCAGTGAGTGTTGGGTGAATGAGAAGGAATGGGGCTATTGTGATACTGTGTGTTGGAATGCACTGGGGGGATGGGTAATGTGTTCCTGCTTGCAGAATGCAGTGAGTGTGGATGTAAGAGAAGGTGTATGTGTGAGTGACTGGGGGTGAATGAGTAGGAATGTGAAAGTGTGTGTTTGAATGTTCTGAATGGGTGGGTGTGTGACTGCGTAGTGGATTTAGTGTGAGTGGACGCGAGAGAAGGTGTATGAGTGAGTGTGACTGGTGGGTGAATGAGTGGGAATGTGATAGTGTTTTTTTGAATGTTCTGGATGGTTGAGTGTGTGCCTGTGTGGAAGATGCAGTGTCAGTGGACGCATGTCATTGCCACAGCCCCCGGAACACAAAATCCACACCATCAAGTGATGCGGGCAATGGGTCACTTGACTCACTTATGTCCCTTTGGGACCCATAAACACAGGGGTCCTGGCTGGACTCAGTCCTGGCGCCTTTGGTACCAGGCTCATATAGAGATGTGAGCAGGAACACTGTATTTCAGTGCTGGAGTGCTTTTATTTTACAATAACTTTCCAGGAGCTGAAAGCCTTTATTCCAGAGAACATCCTCATGTGATGACTCATCGGGTGTGGCTCCCTAGGCCTGCTCTTCATGTGCTGACTCATCGGGTGTGGCAGGGTGTGGCAGGCAGGCTGAATCTGGTGGGCATGGCTTCAGAAGCTCAGCCATATAAGCTGCTCCATCCTTAAGGCTGGTGCTTCGCGTTACTGTGCACTCGCGTGCAACGTGGCGCTCACCGCCGCTTGCACACTTACCTTTGAAACCAGGCGTTCTCCTGCATACTCACCTCCAGGAAACCGGTGCTTCATCGCTTCATCTGCAGACTGATCTCCTGACATCCAGTGATCTTGATCCCGACGCCGCAGCACCGCACTCCGCATCCACAAACTTGGACCCTGTGAAGAAGAAGAAAGACAAGGTTAGAACATCCGTCCTAGGGCTGGCCCGCATTTGAACCCTGCACGCCCCCTAGTCAACAACGTACCAGCTACTGTACCGCTGCAACTTTGTTCCTCATTCCCTCCGGCTGCCGCCTTGAGCTCCGCAGCTTCTGCTGGGCTGGCAGCATCACCTGCAAGGGAAGAAAGAAAAAGAGCAAACATCAAAAGTGGAACAGACAGCAATACAAGACAACAAACTTTACAATACAACAGAAACAGATGAGGAAAGACAAAGGCAAATAGGAACACTTACCTGAAGTATAGTGGCTTAATTGCAGCAGGACTGGACTAACACGTGCAAGGGACCAGTGTAGGAACTCGGTCCAGATCATACAAGCGCCCCTGCCAGAAGCAGCAGGAAGGAGTGCTTGCCAAAACTAATCAACGGGTGAGCTTTCCAGGGACAGCGCAACCCAAGGGTACCAGGGTTTGGGAGAAGCGGTCTGGAAGGGGATCAGGCACACAAGCTGGCATACTCAAGCCCCCTATTCTCCACGCAGGAGCGGTCCCGAGCAGCATCACCTATTACCACCAGTCACCACACCTATTACTACCAGTCACCACATAAGGGCAGAGGGCAGACGCAAGAAAAGGTGTTTGAGTGAGGGTGACTGGTGGGTGAATGAGCAGGAATGTGATAGTGTGTGTTTGAATGTTCTGGATGGTTGGGTGCCTGTTTGGAGGATGCGGTGTCAGTGTACGCAAGAGAAGGTGTTTGAGTAAGTGTGACTAGTGGTTGAATGAGTAGGAATGTTATGGTGTGTGATTGAATGTTCTGGGTGGGTGGGTATGTGCCTGTGTGGAAAATGCAGTGTGAGTGGATGTGAGAGAAGGTTTATGGGTGAGTGACGAGCAGGTGAATGAGTATGAATGTGATAGTGTGTGTTTGAATGTTCTGGATGGGTGGGTGTGTGGCTGCATAGAGGAGGCAGTTTGAGTCGACGTGAGAGAAGGTGTATGAATGAGTGTGACTTGTGGGTGAATGAGTACGAATGTGATAGTGTGTGTTTTAATGTTCTGGGTGGGTGGATGTGTGCCTGTTTGGAGAATGCAGTGTAAGTGGATGTGAGAGAAGGTTTATGGGTGAGTGACTAGTAGGCGAATGAGTATGAATGTGATAGTATGTGTTTGAATGTTCTGGGTGGGTGGGTCTGTGCCTGTGTGGAGGATGCAGTGTGAGTTAACACACGAGCAGGTTTGTGAATGAGGGTGACTGGTAGGTAAATTAGTAGGTATGATATGGTATGGTATTGTTTATTTATAAAGTGCCTATACACAGGCATTGTTTGAAAGCGCTCAAGGAGGGTGTAAACACAGGGAAGCAATGGAAAGGGAAATAGAGGAGAAAGAAAAGGAACACGAGAAGGGAGCCAACAAATAGGGGTGGACAGCGGGATGCATAAAATGTAAAAAAGACAAATGGGCGCAAGATGGAGACAATAGCAAAACTAATACGGCAGAAGAAGGGCACTCCATGTCAGACTTGGAAGACAGTGCTGACAGCGATCCGGCGATAACGAAACAGACACACACCATTTGACAGACAGGAGACGGGAACAGGGAATAGAGAAAGAGAAGAATCACTGGGTGACTGGGGAAATAGGCTCCGGAGTAGGAAAACCAGAATAGCGGTAGCAAAAAGACTACAGTGTGGCAATAAATGCAGAGCTTGCACACAAATTCCCCTTTCACAGAAAGCGAGGTTCATTACATACCATGTCAGGTAATGGACAGGGACAATTTAGTTTACAGTTTCCCCTCATTGATGGCGGGGCGAGCAAATGGATTTACGTTTTTGAAAAAGAGACAGCAGGAATCCCATTGGCCATAGGAGATATAAAAAGCATGTTGGCAGTATTGGCACACGATGGAGCACCCTTTAACAACCATCGAGTACATGTTTGGAAGGCTCTAAGGGAGCTGTATACAGACACGTCGGACATGGGTTCTGTATTGGCTTGTAAAATGAAGCCTGATGAGGACCCCGCGGAATACATGCGATCCATACAAGAAATGTGGGCGCAGGAAAATAAACAGTCATGGGACGAAAAATACCATTGTTCAACCACATCATAGTGAGGGCGCTCCCCGCGAATGTTCAAGTCTCTTTAGAAAAGATAGTGGGAATTGGGGCAAAGGGGTGGCCTGAGATACAGGCAACAATTGTACACTGTTGCAAAAGGAAGTAGGACTAGGATAAGGAAAACAGTTGACAATGCTAGCAATGCAGAAATCAAATTAGTTCAGAAAAAAATGGCAAAAATACATATGGAAGGAGCAGTACTCACAGGGCCAGTTGTCTCACAAGCTCAGCAAGGGGGGCTTCCTGTGGCTATGGTAATGCAGCTGGGAGTTTACACTCAGGTGCCATCCAACCAGCAGTGGGGAACGGTACAGATGCAGCAGCAACCCGCATTCATAAACGTACAGCAGCCAGGGGTCATATGGTCAGGCGGAGGAAGTGCATACATGGAACATTATCAGACTGGGAGGGGATACTATGCACGTGGTAGGGGAATGGGATACAGGGGAATTACTTCACGCTTCGGAGTACAGTGCTACGCATGTGGGAATTTTTACCGAACATGCTCGCTAATTATGATATGATATGGTATTTATAACGCGCCTATACACAAGTGTTTCAAGGCGCGACGAGACAAGGAAGGGCAACAGAGGGAAGATAGAGACAACGATCCTGGTAGGTCAGGTGACATTGTGTGAGGGGAAAAGGTGAGGGAAAGTGTAATACATAGGATAAACAGTAAATAAATAAGAACAATAAATAGGAAGTGCGGCCAGCGGGTGGCAGGTGCAGGGTAAGTGCAGACATCGGGTGTCGAGGGCTGGTAGGGGCTGTAGGGATACAGACACAGCCCCAGAGTACAACGGTTGCCAGGGGGGCAGTGTAGGTGTGCAACTGGCGGAAGGGGACCCGGACCCAAGAACAGAGGCTAGCCAGGTCACCAGTGCAGTTTCAGTTTCAGCCAGGAATTCAGCAGGGGAGAGGAGGAGAGAAAGCAGAAGCAAAGAGGAAGGTCTTGAGGTGCTTCCGGAACCAGAGATGGTTCTTAAGTTTCAGAGAGGCAGGGAGGCTGTTCCAGAGGGAGGCTCCAGCCTAAGAAAGAGATCTACCACCAACTTGTTGCTTGGAGAAGCGACTGACCCTGAGAGAGTTGGAAGTGGATGAGCGAAGAGCTTGAGAAGGAAGATATTTAGGAAGAGAGAGTTGAAGGTATTGAGGCCCCAGGCCCCAGAAGGCGTTGTGGACAATGCAGAGGGTTTTGAACTTAATCCTTGCAACCACTGGGAGCCAGTACAGAGATTTCAGTCCTGGAGAGATACGATCCCTTGGCTTGAGGCCAAGGACAAGTCTTGCAGTCCTGTTTTGGATGAGTTGCAGAGGGCGGAGAGTATAATCAGGCAGATTTAGAAAGAGGCTGTTGCAGTAATCCAGCCTAGAGAGAACCAGGGCTCTGGAGACAGTGAGCTTCTGGGGGAAGGAGATGAAAGGAAGAATACCCCTGAGGAGGTGCAGCTGGTAGTGTGACTTCTTAGAGACGTCATAGATGTGAGGAGAGAAGGAGAGTGTGGAGTCGAAGATGACCCCAAGGTTTTTAGCCTCATAGGTGGGAGGAGGAAGAGGGCCAAGGGAGGCTGGCCAGAAAGTGACAGGAAAGGAGGGAGCGGGTGTGCCGATGAGAAGAATCTCAGTCTTACTGGCATTAAGGCAGAGATCATTGATGGCACACCAATCCTGGATAGCAGACAGACAGCCATGGCTGAGGGGAGCCTGAAAATGAGCTGAGTGTCATCCACATAGCACTGAAAGTTGAGGCAGAGAGCAGCAATGCGGTGGGCAAGAAGTGCCAGGTATTGGTTGAACAGCCAGGGAGAGAGGTTAGACCCCTGGGGAACACCACAGGTAGAGATAGAGATAGAGGAGAGGAAGGACCCAGGTTGGACCTGGGAGGGTCAATCGGAGAGGAAAGAAGTCAGCCACGCCAGGGCCTGATCAGTGATACCCAGGTTATCACGGAAACAGTTCAGCAGGATGGCTTGGTTGACCGTGTCAAAGGCAGAACAGAGATCAAGTAAGATGAGGACACAGGGGTGTTGCAATCAAAGTTAGAGAGCAGGTTTTCACAGATGTTCAGGAGAGCAGTTTCCATGCTTCTGGCAGCTCTGAAGCCAGACTGATGGTCGTGGAGACAACCAACAGATACAGTGTGAAGATTAACCAAGATTAACCAAGATTTTGCAGGAGTTTGCCCAGGGAAGGAGTGATGGAGATTGCTCGATAGTTAGCCGGGCAGGACGGGTCAGCAGAGGGTTTCTTAAGAAGAGGGTGCACAAGGGAGTGCTTCAGGGGGGAAGGGAAGACTCCAGTGGCAAAGGAGTGATTGCAGAAGCCAGCCAGGGCAGGAGTCAGGGTGTCAATGTGGTCCTTTATGGTTTTGGAGGAAAAGGGGTGAACCTGTTTTGATGAGACTTTCATAGATCAGACTTTTCTAGAAACCTCACCTGGGGAGAACAGGGGAAAGGCAGAGAAGGAGGGAGGAGACGTGGCCAAAGATGGGCCAGAGGAAGAGCAGGGAGTAGAGGGAGGTGGGGGAGATGAAGAGAGAGAGGACAGGATGTCCTGAGTTTTAGAGATGAAATGAGAAGCCAGAGCCATGCAGAGGGCCTGGGAGAGGACAGGAGAGGTGGAGACTGCAGCAGGATTGGCCAGTTCCTTGCAGATTTTAAAGAGTTCAGCCGAGTTATCAGTAGCTGCAGATACGCGGGCTTGGATTTGAGCTCTCTTCTTGGTGTGGACAGAGAGCCAGTATTGCTGTTGGAGCAGGCGGCAGGCCAGTTTATCAGAGGATGTACGCCAATTCCTCTCAGCCACCCTGCACTTGCGTTTGAGGGTGACATGGTCTGAGTCGTACCAGGAGTTGCACTTGGCTTTGGGCTTCAGGCGGATCCTCATGACAGGGTCAGGAACATCAAGCATATCAGATATAGCAGATTGGAGCATAGAGAGGGCTGTGTCCGGGTGTGAGTCAGCCAAAGGGGGGGGGCGAGAAAGTGGCGGCGAAAGCCTCAACTGACACACGCTTCATGGGTCGGTTAACCGAGAAGGTAGGAGGCAGTGCTGGAGGTGGCTTGGCCTGAGGGGTAGAGAGGGTGAGCTGGGAGGAAAGGAGAAAATGATCACTCCAGGAGAGAGGAGTGGTGAGATGGATAGAAAGGGGAAGGTCTGAGGAGATCAGAACATCCAGAGTGTGCCCTGCAGAGTGAGTCGGGCCAGAGGGGATAATAAAGAGTGAGAGAGATTCGCAGAGGTCGCGAAAGAGTCCATAGGAAGGACAGGAAACATCCAGGTGGATGTTGAAATCGCCAAGAAGGAGGAGTTGAGTGGTGGAGACCAGAGGGGAAGAGGAGAGGTGTGCCCACTGAGAGAGGAAGGAGGAGATCCGACGAGGTGGTCGATAGATGGTAGCCACAGTAAGGGACTGGCCAGGAGAGAGAGAGAGCCTGCAGACGAGGCATTCGAAAGAGGAGTAGGCCTGCGTAGCAATGACAGAGGCAGGGATCCACTCAGGGAAGATCAGGGCTACACCCCCTCCCAAAAGTTCGGATCTGGGTACAGAGAGGATCTTGTAGCCATCAGGGAGTAGAGTGTCGAAGCTCGTGACGGAGCTGGCTGTGAACCATGTCTCGGTGAGACCGAGAACATCGAGGTCAAGTTCTTCCAGGAGGCGGCAGATGTCAGAGGCGTGTTTGACAGCACAGCCAGAGTTGAAAGTGGCAATATGGAAAGGGTTTCCGTCCTTGAAAGACTTCCGGGGAGGTGTACAAATCAGAGGTATTCCCTGCAGCGGTGTAGAAGAAGCCCGAGGGCGGGCAGAAGGGGAAGGAGGAGAGGGCAAGGTAGCCAAAGAGAAGACAGTAGGGGGAGGCAAAGAAGTCGACGGGGGAAGAGAGGGGACAGCAGGAGCGGAAAGGAAATTGATGAGGCGCTGGAAGCGTCTATCAAAGAGGAGAAGGTTGGCCTGAGGGCCTTAGACCAAGACAGTACCATTCAGGTAAACATTGAGTGAGCCAGGAGGGCCTCCCACCGGGTGCCACCATTGATGAGAGAAGAAGAGAAAGGAGAAAGCACAGATACCATAGGAAGAGTCCGTAGGTCTGGCGAGGGAACGAGAAAAAGGATTTCGGTGAGAGTATGCCTGGAGGAAGCGCTGGTATAGGTGTCAGCGATAGGGAGGCCTGGGTTGGAGACCAGGATGTCCTTTTTAAACTTCTTCCTACCAGATTTAGTGAGGAGAGCAGGATAGTCGATAGAGAAGCAATTAGAAAAGATAGGAAAGACAGAGAGCACCATAGAGTCGGTAGGGAGAGGAGAGAAGTAGGAGGGGTAGGGGAAGCACTAGGGAAGGACACAGGGAGGGGCGCATGCAGACGAGACAGAGAGAGACGAGACAATTGGACAAGATGACAGGGACTGAGATAATGGTTGAAAAGTTTCCTCCTTTCACAACGCAGTATTAAATACCAGAGAAAACACACCTAAGACTCAGAGTCTTGTATAGTGGGAAAAAAGGCCTAGGTTTCACAATGCAAATCTAAATACCGGAGAAAACAAACATAAGTCTGAGAATCCTGTATAGTGGGAAAAAAGGCCTAGGTTTCATAATGCAATTTTAAATACCGGAGAAAACACACGTAAGTCTGATAGTCCAGTATAGTGGAAAAAAGGCCTAGGTTTCACAATGCAATTTTAAATAACGGAGAAAACACACCTAAGTCTGAGAGTCCTGTATAGTGGTAGGGTTTTTTAGGGTAGAGTGAAGGCTCTACACCTGACACAGGCCACTCCTACCTTGTTAAGTAGCTGCTGGTTGAGGACTGGCCTGGCCGCTGGCTTCCCCTTTAGACACAACCTGGAGCCGCCTTCAAGGAGCCGCCTGTTAGGCAGAATTATATGTAGTACCCTTTGGGAACACTACACACAATTAAGACTACAAGTGACAGTACAATTTCACCTTTGGTACAAGCCTGTACTACACAGTTATAGTGGTAGCAGTAGCGCAGCAGTCAGACTTATCTCAAGAGTAAGTGAGCAGTACAAATAGTTACACAAAGAACAGCAATTACTAGGATTCAGGCAAACACTGACTCAAGGTTTCTAAGTAAAAGAATATATATTTATTTACTCAATAGTTGTATAACATTTCACTATTCTAGCAAGGTCAGAATCACAATCATAAATACACCACACCACTTCCCTTAAATTTCAGACAAGTTAAGCTCACAACATGAAGTGGGAGCAAAATGGCACTCCAGCAATTTAAAAAGGAGGGAAAGACAAAGTTATCAGCAATTAGGCAAAACCAACAGCTAAGTTTTCTGAGAAGTTGAACAAGAGAGACTACAGTGAGGAGATCAGCTCTAAAAGGCTTAGGGCCAAAGTCAATAGGTCAAAAGTCTTTTGCTCAAGATCACACAGTTCAGAGTAGTTCGCGGTAAAGTTTGTGGCACAGATTCCAGACGAGGTTGGTTGGTAGAAAAGATCATTCAAAGAGAAGAGAAGGCCAAGCCCTCGGATTGGAGAAAGATTTCAAACACTTTCACCACGGCTGAGCGAAACGCACAACCGGATTTGCACAGTACCTTAAAACGGAGAGGGGGCTGTAGCTGAGGCAGACGTTCCTGGTAGTTCCTGCAGGTTCATGGTTCCTGAAGCGACTGTTGGACTGATCAGAAGTAGGAAGACTGGAGGGTGCTGCACTACCCAGGGAAGAAACCAGCAGCGGCGCCAAACAACGAATAAAGGGTGCGCTCCTTAAAACCCAAGCAGGGTCCGACCTTCCTGGCTATCCAGCCCACTGTGGCTCTGTACAGTGAATTCGACCAGAGGAGGGGTCCTGGCTTGCAGTTTGGGCGAACTGGTTGGTCCCACCAGCTCAAGGGAAGAAGTTTCCTGGAGGACCTTCTCTGTCGTCGGATTTGGAGATTCGGACCTGCAGCAGGGCTTCACTGGGCGGTTCAGTCCTTGTAGGGGCCCTCTTCTTACAGTTCCTCATTGGTTCTTTCGTTCCAGTGGCGACTCTGCTCTTCCAGTCCCAGAGACCTGCTTTTTATGCAGTTTTTCCCCATTCATACAGCCTGGCTGTCAATCACACAGCAGGGTGGCTGGCCTGGCAAGGCCAGTCCCCTTAGCCAATCAGACAAGAGTGCGACTTGGGTTACCAAGGGAACCCATGGCAGGGGTCCGGAGATCCCTCCCTCACATCCTGCCTACCTAGACTATCAGGCGCCTTAAGGAGGGCTTCTGTGCAGAAGCCTGCGAAAAGACAGCGAACAAAGGAGAAAAACACGAGAAATACTTTAATAAAAAGAAATGGTGACTAAACCCAGCCGGAACCAAAATAAAACATATATGGTCAAGCAGGTTTTATGTTCAAGGCAAATATAATAGCCTAAAACATTACCACGTTATGTAAGATAACCGCGATAGAAAAGTTAGGGTAGATACCATTGCCACCAGCCAAGTCTTAATGTTAAGGGAGTGAAACAAGGCTCCAAGAGGCACGGACAAAAAGGGGTAAGAGTTAACCCTTTCCAATACTCCATGTAAGGTGGGGTGTACTGGGTCTGTGGTTTAAAGTGACTATATAAAGTTAATGGCAACTTTACCTGTTTCTGGGGGACAGTAGTCAGCCCTAGAAAAATGGAGTCAGTGGGAAGTCTCAAAGACAACCCTGCGTCACTGCACTGAAGGTGCTGTGTAACACACACATAAAGTGGTGCACATGGAGTAGGTGAGGCTCCAGTGCCCAAGATCACACAGAAGGTAGAAATACACATAGCAAAACACATGTAAGAGTGGGAAAAAGGCTCACAAAGGCTTGTCCCTAACACCGCCCTTTGCCTTGGGGCCCTTAGCCGCACAAGCAGGACAGCCACAACAGACATACATGCAGCAGACTCCTCTACAGGTGCAGGTCATGCCACAGCAACAGCAGACATACATGCAGCAGACTCTTCAACAGGTGCAGGTAATGCTGCAGCAACTGCAATTACAGATACAGCCCGTACAAACACAGGGACAAGTGCAGGTACAAAGTGGGGAAATGACAGGAACTAAAGGTACAGTGAGCATACTTCAGGCACCAGCGCAGACCCAAATACCAGAAGGGGTAACAGTACTGGGACAGAATATCATACCCCAATACACAGGAGTGACAATGCTGGCTGGTAACCCATTTGCATCATCCGCAAACCCTTTTCCCCAATTTATTTTACATTTGTTTTTTATTGTGTTTAACTGTATTTTACCAATTTTTACAAAAAGGACACTTCATTGTGTACGTTGCTTGTTTCTTTAACTTTGAGATGGTTAAATCCTTGATGAATTTCCTTTTTGGTGCAATGAGTCCAGATCAAGGCTCTGCAAGAAGTTTCCAACTGCGATCACGGGCTTTCGATTTAACTCATTCATCAGGAAAGCCCACCAATAGTCTTCATCTAGCATACAGAACTGGCAGTATAGATGTTCTAGATGGGTTTTCCTGTTGGGAGCTAGTGCTGGACATTTGAGGATAAGGTGCTTCAAGCTTTCAGTTTTGTGGGGCTCAGTGTAGAAGCGACAGAGTTTAAAGTCAGTTTTTCCCCAAATTCACCAAATTCCGTTCGTTTTTAAGATGTTTAACGTTGCTCTCAAAAGGGTTGAACGGATTTTCTTATTTGGGAATTTCAATAGGTAATTGATGGGCTCATTTAGTTTTTGTGCATAGGGAGGCAAGTGTGAAATTGATCTAGAGGTTTTGGACCTGCAATCGTGTGGTTTTGCTTTTGGAATTTGCTGGTTGCAGTGGGGAGACGGATTCCTCAAGTCGTTATTCTCATATTCTTTTAAGTCATAGCCCAGGGATCTTAGTTTGTTTTTGGCCTCTATTAGCAGAGTCTTCGTAGCTGAGGATTGTATGTGAAGGTAAACACTGTCTACACAGTTCGTGTCTGTGAATTCTACGACCATGATCTCCTCTGATGAGAGGTGCCGGAGTGATGGAACGAGGTGCAGAATAGTCAGGATAGTTTTCCTATTTAGAATGAAGGAAGGATCTTCTTTCTAGATGCATTGCAGCAGGAAAGTACGGGTTTTTGTGGTTCTTTCTGAGCGAAATAACATTTCTCTTTTGTTTTCACGATCCTCGCCTTTCTCGCTGTTGGTGTGCTCATGTTTTGGTTTTCTTGATGGCCTTAGGTTAGGGGCGATGTGGTTTCTGGTATACTTGACTCTTCTCTCACTGTTATTAGCTTTGGATCGCATTTCAGATGTAGATCTGTGTAGAATAGAGAGACTTTTTGATCTTCTGCTTGAGTGCACTCTAGAACTCTATCTCAAAGGGTTCCTTTTTGGCAAGTCGGGGTTGGACTTCTGTTTTTCTTCTTTCATCAGTGCCTCTCTGTTTAGGGGACGAATTTGGGACTTTAGGTGTTCTTTTTTTGTTGAACATCTAACTGAGGGATATTTAATTGGTCTCGGATCATTGTTCTTGCCAAGAAGTTTTAGTTTTTTTTCCTCTAAGGTGTGGAAAATTGGACTTTGGGGGTCTAAAACTGGGGCCTTCTGGTCTGGTTCATCATGACTCTGAGAGTGTGTGCCTCGGTTAGCCTTTCTTTTACCTCTTGATAGGTCACTGGGTTCCGAGCCGTCAGCGTCTTTGAAGGCTGTATCAGAATTCAGGGCGGCTTCCATCAGATCACTTTCCGTGAGTGATAATACACTGGTTTCTGAGTTCCGATCGCTGTCAAGAGGGGTAGGTAGCGCGCTGTCTTGAGTAGATCGAGTGATTACAATGGGTCGTTTCTCGAACGTCAGGCGGGCTTGTTTTAATGTAGGCAGTAGGTTGACATCAGTAGTTTTTGTTCGGCCAGATTTGCCACTTGTTTTTATCACTGGAATGTCTGCAGGTCTCTCAATATCTTTTTGAATTAATAGGTCAGTTGACCATACCATACAGTCGTTTTTGTGGCCCTCAGATTCGAGGACTTGGGCTTTGTTTCCTTTGTGAGCACTTTTTTTCCTGATAGGTGTTGCTGCCCGTGGTTCATTGCACCTGTCTCCTTTGATTTAGGTGAAAGTGATGTTGAGGGACTAGGGCCCGAAGATTTTGCTCGGTCCGAGAGCTGGGCTTGAATTGTTACTATAGGTTGACCATTAAGTTTGGTCTCTTTTAGAGCGCCTCCTGTAAATAGAAATGTTTTGACGGTGATGTCTTCAGTTTGGGTAGCAATTGAGCATCTCATTGGGTGTTCCGGTTGCTCAGATTGTGAGCAGGCGTCTTTCGTGGAAGGTTTGCTGCTTTCTTTTGCAGTGATGTAACCTTCAAGGAAGGAAAGTTTAGTTTGGCTATATGCCATTAACGCCAGTTGATCTTTTGATGTGTCGTTGAGAGCTTCGTAAAGCTTGGTGAGGGGGGCCAATGCGATTGTCAAAGTTGACATAATAGAAAATAGGTTGGTTCTTTTAGAAGGGGTGGAAAGGCCGGTTTCACCCGTAAGTTTGTTCAGTCTTGAAGATTTCCTCAGAGTTTTTGTAACTGGGGAAATGGTTTGGGAGTCTCGGTTGGCCATGGTATTGCCTGTTCTTGCGGAGGCAGGATTGGTGGGAAGCAAACTAATAGGGTTGTTGAGGAGAGTGAATTGTGGTGGTTTAGCGCACTCCTTCACCTCTTCACGAGGCGGGTTGTGAAAGGCCGCGCTGGAGGCCTCAGCGAGGTTTGACGTCTCCTGAGCGTTTTCTAAAGTCCTTGGTATCGAGTCTTCCAGTGAGTTTGCGTGAAAAATGGAGGACCGCTTAACTGATTGGTCTGCCGGGGTTGTTATTGGTTTGGAATGCAGCCTTGGCCCCCTGACCAGGTTGGGGCTTTCACTTTCCTTTAGCAGGCCTGGCTTCGGATGCCATCTTTTCAGAAAAGCTATTTTGCTCAAAGAGTCGTTTTCATTCGCATGGGTCTGGTCGGAGCCTGGATGGGAGAGGGGTCTATGGTCAGGCTCGATAGTCAGCTCATAACACGTTCCTTCTAATAGGTCAGCGTCTGACATCTCATCTTTTTCTTCTACTTGAATTTTTCTTTTTTCAAAACAAAGAAGTCAACAACAGTTTCAGTGGTTAGGACCTTTGATGAAAAAGAGTCCTTTCTTTCTTTTTTGCCAACAGTAGTCTATTGAGCCTTGTTGGTGTCCCTATTGTTGGCTTCGAATATTGCCCCTTCGTGTTGATGGGAGGTTTAGGAGTGGTCTGTAGGTTGAAGTTAGTAATAGATGACTCAATATCATCGTCCGAGTACTCTATGGTGGAGTAAAAGCAGTCAGGTTCCTTGTCACGGCTAATTGGGGGGCTAGACATGTCCACCTGAGTCATTGCACAGTGGATATCAAACTTTATAGTCCCGTTAGGTTTGGGGAGTGTTGACTGGACATCTGTCAAATTTGCAAGGGGGGGACTCAGTTCATCCCCTTCCAGGATGTTCGGGCATCTTTCCTGGCAGCTGGCTGCCTCGAGCGTATTTGTCTATTTGCAGCGATTAGGGGAGTTAGAAGTCCCCTGAGCCGACTTTTGTTTGTGTTCAGGGGAAGCCCTGCAGGTCACTTCCAAGACGAGGTCAGTCTCTAGCTGCATCGGAGCGTTGTACGGGTCACCACACTCCGGAACCGAGTCCGGTGCTAGCACATGTTTTCCTCGCGCTGTCAGTTCGAGGCTCCTCCTCCGCCTCCGACGTCCGGCCCGCATCAGCAATGCCGCTCGCCGCCTCCATGGCGAGTTGCAAGCTCGGAGCACCAAGTCGGTTAGGCGAGAGGACCCCCGATGACAAGGCAGCTAGTGACGGGACGCATAAGGAGGTGGAGAGCTCGTCGTCCTCCACCTGATCAGGCGCTTCGTGCTTTGACATAGGTTGCTCAGGTATGTAAGCGTCCAGGCTGGGGGCCTGCGCTTCCTGAGATTTCGTAGCACTCTGTTTACGGCCGCTGGGAGGTGGCAATTGTTTTCTTTTTCCTCTGGCGTCAGGGTGATTAAACAGTGTCATCTCTCTAGGCACGATATCAGTCGCCGCGCTGTTGTTGTTGTTCTTGACGTGCATGTCTTCTATCCGCGCCAATGCTGCTATGGGCTTAGCAAAGGGGTCCCTACTGTGCTCCGTTAGTATAACGTTGAGCGGAGTTGCAGCCACTTTAATATGCGGCATATATTCCAGCCATATTTTGTCGTCAGGATTTGCTGAAGCCTTTCTCAGGGGGGGTAGCGATTTCAGCAGGCTGCAGTGTTCCAAGCTGCTGTTGTCACTCTGTGTCCGTTAGCTTCTCAGCCAGTGCCCTTCTTCACAGCATCGTTGGGCAGGCATTTCCTTTGTCTGCGGGCCGCATAGCGGCCATGGACTGCCACAGACTGCGAGCATCTCAGCGAGCACCTCTGCGGCCGCTCCGCAGCTCGGGTGAGGTTTTAAGGTGAATCTGGTCACGCCTCTAACAAGGATGAAGGTGGTGAACAGACTGCTCTGAATGCTCTCTCCCACAGACTGCGAGCACCTTAGCGAGCAGCTCTGCAGCCGCTCTGCGGCTCAGGTTAGGTTTTAAGGTGAATCTGGTCACGCCTCTAACAAGGCTGAAGGTGGTGAACAGACTGCTCTGAATGCTCTCTCCCACAGACTGCGAGAACCAATAGGGGTGCCTACGGGGGGAGTACAAGTGTGTGCTGCTCTAGCAGTGACTGAAGAACCAGAGGAGGAACCGAAGGTAGCAGTTCAAATGGGACATAGGGGATTTTCCTTTTGTATAGATACTGGGGCAACCAGATCATGCATATAGGAAGACGGATTTCCATTATCTAACAAAGGTTTGTACACACAGGGTTTTTCGAGGACAATTTTGAAAGTTCCTCTGACAAGATTTACCCTTGACAATAGGGACGCAGCATATTGTAGCACCTTTGCTGTATTCAAAACACACTCCCATCAATATCCTGGGAAGGGACCTACTCAGCAAATGAAACGCCACAATTGCATTCTCGGAGAAAGAGATGGTGTGCACCACATCGGGAATGTACCGAGCCTGGGTCGCAGTACTGATTCAGGCATACCATGCACACAGTACAATGAGAGGGATACATACACACATAGAGGTGTTTGTGTACGGGGTACACGTGTTGTTGGGATGGTTGCCAGGGACTGAGGGGACGGTGTTCCGGCTGTCCAACAAATTCTTGTTCATGCCTCAGTGTCCCTCCTCAGTTAGCTCAGGCACATACACTCTACTGTACTTTGAGGAAGTACTACTACTACAGAAAGACATGATTACTTGTTTCTACTGATGAGATTAATATGGAATGGCAATCAATATTGTGTATCGATCCCACACTGACATTGACAGGAGTAAGTGACACAGAGTTGTTTGTAACAAACATAACAAACATAACGACAAAGGAGAGGTAGTGTTTGAGCTGAGCATACCTTGCCCAGTACACATAAAAGAAAGGGCAGTGCCTCAGATGACTCAGATAACAAAAAAGAAAGTATAATAATTGCAGGAAGATTTGGAAAAGGTACCCCAGAACCTGTGGACAAAAGAACCCCATGAAGTGCAATACTTAAAGGGACAGGTGCAGTACACATTAAGTTAAAAGAGGGAACACTATTGCCACGAGTAAAGCAGTACCCACTTTTACGAGAAGCAGATGAGGGCATATATGAGACACTGCATGCCCTATGGAAGCAAGTTATAATACAGGTGAGGTCATCACCCTGCAACGCGTGGAATTTTATACAGGATTTACGCCCACTAAATTACATTATTAAGTATCCTTTGGTCTCCAACCCCACAACAATTATTTGTAACGTTCCCGAGGAGACACACTATTTCACTTTCTCCAGCTTGGGGTCTGGCATGGATTCACATGCTCATGAATATTCCCTGTCGTCAGGCTGGGAATTCTCAGTAAAAAGCAAAACAGTTTCACTTTCACTTACAAACTGTATTTCTCCTCTAAACTAATCACTGTCGTCTGGGTCATACTGTCCCCATCCAATGACAATCCTCTCCCCATGCCCCTCCTCTGGCATCCATCTTCAGATTTTTACTGCAAGCTTCAGTTTGGGAGTCCTCGAGTTTGCTCTGCGAGCTACTTTTACGTTTTTTTTCATGGAAAACTTTCTATTTTTGTTCCGAAAGAGCCTGTGTGCTCTTCTCACCATCTGCTGACAGCGGGGTTCAGCACCCCTCAAGGGCGAAGATCGTCGAAGTTTCCAGAAGGCCATTGGGCCTACTTCGCACTCTCTGACCATGACATAGGAGAAGAAGGAAGGAAAATCGCTCTTCAAGTCCTGCACCAGGTGCAGGCTTCGAAATGTGTTTGTGGAGGACAAGCACCTGCAATGCCTCTACTGCCTGCATCTGGACCACAAGGAAGGAGGTAGCGAGATTTGCCACAGATTTTCCAAGAAGATGACAAAGGACAGGCACAGTAGACTTGCGGCGTGGCTGAATGCCAAGGCCTCTGCCCCGTGCTATGAGCAGGGGCGTGCCTCACCCAAGGCCAGTCGGCGGTCCGAGGAGCTGTCTTCTATGTCCTGTAAGGGCGTCTCATCCGTGGCAGACAGGGTGCGATCGACATCACCTTCCACTTCCATTGCCAGCTGGCAATCGAGCTCCTCTTCGATGAGAAAGTCGTCCAACCCGGCTAAACTGCAGAAGAAGCCAGAAAAGCCACGGACAGAGGAGAAGAAGGCCAAGCTGCCCAAGAGGAGAAGTCTTCGTCGACGTTAGAGCTGGTGGTGCCTGCTCTCTCAAAAGCTAAAGGAGCTGGCCCTGAAAGGATAGCCCCCACAGTGCTGAAGGTATCCCTCACTCGGAGGCGCAAGGCCCCTGTGGTGACTTTGGCAAGGTCTGCCCACACGCCAGAGAAGGGGACACCATCTCAGAACCTGGTTAAAGCCCATCAGGCTGGAAAAAAGAGGCTGGAAAAAAGGGGGGCAAGGAAGCCCCGGATCAGTCCCAGGCTGTGGCCCAAGCCCTGGAAATTTCATCCATGGACAACGCGGATCTGGACTCCCTACACACGGTCCACGAGGATGTGGAAGAGGACGACGACGGCGCAGGGCCTAGTGTTCCGATCACACCTGTTCCGCTGAGGGATATGTCTCTGGACATCCTATTAACTCTCAACACCTTGGTGTTGGAAATTCAGAGGGGGATGCTACAAATGCCTGTTCCAACGGTCGCCCAGGTCACTGACCAACCGCCAACGAAGAAGAGGAAGCACCATCCAATGCCCCCATTTCAGCCTCCACATCCGCATCAGGCCCCCTCTCCAACAGCAGACATGGGTATGGTGATAGATACGGCCACAAGATCGTCGGAGCGGGCAGCGGGTCCCCGCAGCCTTGGGCGTCTCCACCAGACGAGGTGGGGTTGTTCCATTCCATGATCGCTAGAGCCTCCAAGCTCCAAGCTGTTTCAGCTTGTGTTCCAAGAAACCAGGAAGGAGGGTTTCCTGTACCAGAGACAGGAGGCCAAGAGGAAGATAATCATGGCGGTGCCCCTACTGGACGACGTGTGAGAGGAGGGCCTGGCCCTCTTGAAGAACCCTTGCACGGCTCCAGCCAAGAGGGATGGGCTGGAGAATAAGTACCGGGTACCGGAATCCGCACCTAAGTGCCTGAGGTTGCAACCATTGCCAGATCCGGTGGTTTCGGCGGCTGCGAGGAAACGGTCATCTAACCCGTCCTCGTCGTCGTAAGTCCCTCCGGATATCGAGGCTAAGAACACTGATGCCATGGGGAGGAAAGTGATTCACACCGCAGTGTCCACCGTAAAGGCTGCCAACGCACTGGCGATCCTAGCCAGGTACGACAGGGAGCTGTGGTACAAGCTGGGTCCGACTTTGGAGTTCCTCCGGACAAGAAGAGGATGAAGGTGATCGCCCTCTTCCAGGAGAGAGAGGTAGCTTCGGATCACGCCATCACAGTGATTCTAGACGTTGCCGACACAGGGTTCTGTCAGATGGGGAACGTTATCTGCCTTCGTCACCAAGGCTGGTTGAAGGCCACGAATTTCTGCCAGGAGTTCCAAACGAAGGTACTGGACATGCCTTTCGACTGAGATGACCTTTTCGGGAACGTCATCAATGAGTCCATACAGGCCATCAAGGAGGATACGGAGACGGCCTGTTCCCTGGGCACCCTCCAGCAACACCGCTCTTCCTTTCGCTCCTCCAGAGGAAAGTCAGGCAGGTCTTTGATAGGTTTCTCCTCCCCATACCGTCAGCCTTCCAGATCCACGACCCAGGAAGCCCACAGAGGCCATTCCCAGGCCTACGGTGGAGGATAGCATCGCTGTTGCCAGCCTGGCAGGGCGCCGGCGCTAAAGCAAGCCTGAATCCGCCAAGACATCAGGCCACCACCCATGCACCCCTGTGGGAGGCCGGCTGAAGAGGTTCGACAGCGAGTGGGAAAAGATCACCACCACAGATGGGTGCTGGACGCTCTTGCCCAAGGACATGCTCTGAAATTATTCTGCACAGGTGTCCACGGATCACTCCGGTGGCCCGTCAGGAGCAGCACATCCCTCAGCACTTGGAGAAGGTACGGGCCATGCTACGAAAACGGGCGATAGAGTTGGTTCCCCAGCGACTCCGGTGCTGTGAAGTCTAATCCAGATATTGTTTATTTATTTATTTATTCACATTTTTAAAGCGTGCAGCAACCCATAGGCATTGTGGCGCTGTTACAGTGAAACTTGCTAGTTACAGAGGAAGCAGAATGCTTGGTGGTTACATAGCAGTCAGTGGATGCATTACAGGCTTAGAGGTTACATAGCTTGGTGGTTACATAGCGTTAAGTGGTTAAATAGCATGCTTGGAGGTTCCATGGTTGCAATACAGGCTTAATGGTTACATAGCTTGGTGGTTACATCATAGTCATAGGTTACATTACATGCTTAGGGGTTGCATAGGATGCAGCTTGGTTGTTAGAAAAGCTGATTGGTGGAGAAGAGGTGCTAGTTGAATAGCATGGTTTTGAGGGATTTGCAAAAGGAGGAAAGGGAAGGTTCAGTTCTGAGTATGTTGGGTAGGGCATTCCATAGTTTGGGTGCTATGTAGGGAAAACCGATACCTCCAGTGTTAGCTCTTTTGATAGAGGGAACATGGAGTTGGTTGCCGTGGTGACTTCTTTTCGGACGTCTCGAAGTGTCTCTGGATATGGTTTCTGATAGATAGGAGGGGGCTGCAAGATTGATGCATTTGTGTGTTAGGGTGAGGATCTTGAAGTTGACCCTTTCCTTTACTGGGAGCCAGTGGACGGCTACTTCTTGGTAAGAAAGGAGATGGGGGGCTGGAGGACCATTCTTGACCTGCAACATCTGAACAAGTACCTCAAGTCTACGAAATTCAGGATGCTCACATTGCAGCACGTGCTCAGCCAACTGGAAAGAGAGAATTTCTTGACGTCGCTGGACCTGGAGGATGCCTACTTCCACGTCCCCATTCACAGAAAACACCAGAAGTTTCTAAGCTTCATAGTGCAGGGACAGCACTACCAGTTCAAGGCCCTACCCTTTGGCTTGAAGTCGGCCCGTGTTAGGCAGAATCCTGGGAAGTGCCCTTAGGGACAACTACACAAGATTAAGACTACAGGTGGTGGTACAATTTCACCTTTGGTACAAGCCTGTACTACACAGTTAGCCTGGTAGCAGTAGCGGAGCAGCCAGACTTATTTCAAGAGCAAATGAGCAGTAGTAGAGATTACACCAAGGACTAAAATTATTGTGACTCAAGCAAACACTGACTCAAGGTTTCTGGTTAAAAAGTAAAAGTACATTTATTTTTAGACCATCTGTTCACAAAAAACTTCACTTCTATTAAATTAAAACCACACTTCAAATACACTACACACAACCAATTCCCCTTGTGCAGAACAATTCAAGGTAAGTACCTTTGGATTTGACAGACCGGTGTTGTGAAACAAAGACGTTACCGGAGGTTATCACGTGATCACTTTTTGACAGTAATGACAGTTCAGTCTTACGAAAGAGAAGCGTACCCGCGAACAGAAATGTTACCGTAGTCAAACACACTTAGCACATGAATTGACACAAGAGAGTTGGGGATAAAAATCATAGGCAATACTTTTGTCAAGGCAGATAGAATCAAGAGACACTTTCCAAAACGTAGATAAAAGTCAATAGGCCTGCGCCAGTGTCAATGGGACAGGGGTCCTGTTGTCAAGGATCACAAGATTAGAAAAGTTCACGATTCGAGATTGCCAGGAGTACTTAGATATTGTCAAAAGGGAAGCAAAAGTTATAAGAGGGAAGGAAGATAAGGACAAGCCTTTGGTGAGGAGAAAAGGTTTCACCCTAGTTCCTCGAAGTCGGACACAGTACCTTATTCGTATGAAGAAGAGCTGGTGCCACGGCAGTTGTTCCTGCGAGTTCCTGCAGACTCACGGTTCCTGAAGCTTCAGTCGTGGGGACAAGAAGGAGGACGTCTGGAGCGATCTGCACTACTCAGGGATGAAGCCAGTAGTAGCAAAAGCAACGGTGAATAAAAGGTGCGCTCATTTAAAACAGGAGAGGCTTTTCAGGTAACTCTGGACTGGATCTTCTCTTGTCGTTGAAGAATAGATAGCTCAGGACTACAGCAGGGCTTCACCGGGACTCGGGAGTTGCAGCAGCCGTCTTCTTCTCCGCTTCTCTTCGGTTCTTTGCAGATCCAGTGGCGACTCTGACTTCCAGCTCAAGAGTCCTGCCTTTTATGCCAAAATCCCCCATTCACGCAGCCTGGCTGTCAATCACTCAGCAGGGGGGTTGTCCGGCCCGGACAACCACCTCAGCCAATCAAGACAAAGTGCGACTTGGGTCTCCAAGGATACCCTGTGAAGGGGGTGACTACACCCCTCCCTCACATTCAGCCCACCTAGACATCCAGACGCCAAAGGAGGGCTTCTGGACAGAAGCCTGCCAAAGGTCAGCGAACAAAGGAGGCAAACCTGGTTTACTGCGCAAAGTAAAACACAAGAAGGACTTCAACAAAAAGAAATGGCGATAAAACCCAACCGGAGCCAAAATAAATAGTATTTGGTCAAGCGGGTTTAAGTTTGAGGCTAATATAATAGCCCTGCCGCTGGTTTAAATATTGTTTGCATTTTGCCCTGACTAGAAGCCCCCTGCCGCTGTCTCAAATATGGTCTGCATTTTCCCTGACTAGAAGCGTCCTGCCGCTGGTTTAAATATTGTTTGTATTTTGCCCTGACTAGAAGCGCCCTGCCGCTGGTCTAAATATTGTTTGCATTTTGCCCTGACTAGAAGCGCCCTGCCGCTGTTTCAAATATTGTTTGCATTTTGCCCTGACTAGAAGCGCCCTGCCGCTGGTTTAAATATTGTTTGCATTTTGCCCTGACTAGAAGCGCCCTGACGCTGTCTCAAATATTGTCTGCATTTGCCCTGACTAGCAGCGCCCTGCCGCTGTTTCAAATATTGTCTACATTTGCCTTGACTAGAAGCGCCCTGCCGCTGGTTTAAATATTGTTTGCATTTTGCCCTGACTAGAAGCGCCCTGCCGCTGTTTCAAATATTGTCTGCATTTGCCCTGACTAGAAGCGCCCTGCCGCTGTTTCAAATATTGTCTGCATTTGCCCGGACTAGAAGCGCCCTGCCGCTGGTTTATATATTGTCTGCATTTACCCTAACTAGAAGCGCCCTGCCGCTGTTTCAAATATTGTCTGCATTTGCCCTGACTAGAAGAGCCCTGCCGCTGGTTTATATTTTGTCTGCATTTGCCCTGACTAGAAGCGCTCTGATGCTGTTTAAAATATTGTCTGCATTTGCCCTGACTAGAAGCGCTCTGACGCTGGTTTAAATATTGTTTGCATTTGCACCGATTGAAAGCGCCCTGCCTCCCACATCTTGCAACATATTGCATTTGTTCCAAAGGTTCAGCTTCATGCCTTCCGCGCACAGCATGCAGCCCAT
The DNA here is from genome assembly GCF_040938575.1 of Ambystoma mexicanum. Classification (NCBI taxonomy): domain Eukaryota; kingdom Metazoa; phylum Chordata; class Amphibia; order Caudata; family Ambystomatidae; genus Ambystoma; species Ambystoma mexicanum. Next base: position 315,903,939 of record NC_090929.1, read on the forward strand.
TAGTAAGATCCTATACAAATTTCATAACCACCACCATCCCTGCGCCACCATACTCTGTGCCATCGCAATCTTCATCATCATACTGGATCTTACCAAAACCTACTCCAGCCCCACCTGCCCAGCTTCTCAGCACATTACCACCCACAATCCATCCCAACACACCACCTCACCCTCTTACACTACTATGCTAGAACCCCAAAGTCCACACACAACAAGCTCACTCCACATACAGAACCCCTCTGCCACGTCCAGCAGAAGCACCAGACTCAGAGCAAAAACTCGTACACTAGAACACACATGCATCCCTTCCTCCACCACTTCACGCAATCTTCGTTTAGGCTACCGATTTACCCACAAATACACTCCGCACATCAAACACCCTCTCACTCCTGATCACACATCACCCAGCCATACACTCCACCTCATCAACACACCCACCATCGTCCATACACCCAGCCTCCTCAATACCACCAAAACCACAGCTAGACAGCCGCCTCATCTAAATTGTGCCCTCCTCAACGTTAGATCACTCACTGCTCATGCCCTAGAAATAAATGATCTCCTTACCAACAACATTGACCTACTAGCCACCACCGAAACCTGGCTACATGAGGCATCCGGCCCTGCCATCACCCTGGCACTCCAAGAAGGATACACCATCCTTAGAACAGACAGACCAGAACGCCTAGGAGGAGGAGTGGCCCTCATATTTAGAGAAACTCTCTCCCTCAGATCCATTAGCCACCCATGGCAGAGCAACTCTGATATGCTCTCTGTTAAGCTCTCACTGTCCCCCAATTGCACAATCAATATACACATGCTATACCGCCCCCCGGGACTCCCATCAGACTTTCAGGGACACCTCACTCACTTACTCAGCAATAACATCAAAGGATCCACCAGGACCCTCCTTCTGGGAGACTTGAACCTAGGACTCAACGACCCCAAAGACAAGGCTGCTGGCACCCTTGCCAAAGAACTGAATGACCTAGGGTTCGCACAGAAAATCTCCACCCCCACACATAATAAAGACTGCAACCTAGACTGGGTCGCTGACCATAACTGTCTCACCACCATCACCTCTAACACTGCCCTACCCTGGACCGACCACAACCTAATTGAATTCACCTTACCCACCAAGCCCAGTTCTAAAAAAAAAATCCTCACCTGCACCTCCCACACTAGCTAGAAGCTCTAAAAAACGTTCCTCTACGCCCGTATCTAAACATCCCAGCACTTGCCCACCCTTTCTCAGATGATCCCAACACCTTAGCTAACATCTACAAAGACACTCTATCCAATGCCATCAACGCCATAGCGCTGTTGGAAAACAAAAAAGGAAAAAAGACCCTCCACTCAAACTCCTGGTTCACAGAGGAACTACAATCCATGCGCTCTTGTAAAAGAGAGGCTTTAAAAAACTGGCAAATCTACCCTTGCGACAACACTAAGAACTGCTTCAACTTCATCCCCAAACAATACAAAGAGGCCATCAATAAAGCGAAAGCCAATGCCTTCAACACCCGTATCACTAATGCAAACTCGCAATCCAAAGAAATCTCCGCGATATTTAAGGAACTCACCTCCCCCTATCACACCAGATGAGATCATCAAAGATGAAGCATGGTGTGCTAGTATCCAGGCTGCCATGCTGAATAAAATCAAGACAAAGAAAGGGGGTTTTTCCAGTCTTGCTGCGCCGACACAAAATGATACTACCAACTGCTACAGTTGCAGGTTTATTGTGGTTTGAAAACAGCCTGACACGTGTTTCGAGCGATTCTTGCTCTTCATCTGAGGCTGATGGGTTTATACATAATACATTTAAACAGAACAAATCAAACGTGCAAACAATTATGTATCATTGCGAAATTGATTGAAAAAAACATAAAATGCATGGAAGTGGGGGAGAAAACAAGGGGGGTTTGCATACCAACACAACCCCGTACCCAATATATATGTTTAAACATTTTATACACGGAAATGCAGGAAGGGGCAGGACGACAAAAAACAAACCATTTTTTGGAAATATCCATGCAACAATACAGAAAGACACATAACAATAATAGTCGACTATACCGTAATTTACGGTGCCGTAATTAGCGCCTTCCCCATTCCCATTGAGCCCTGTGGGCCAAAAATGGGAATGGGGAAGGGCCTATGGTGAATGGGGAATTACCGCCCCCACCAACCTTGGAATGGGGCGGTAATTACGCCATTCACCATGGCGGAGTTGGAAAAATACCGGCGTCAACCATGGCGCTAATAGCGCCATGGTTAACGCAAGGGTCGGAATGAGGCCCATAGACTCTACACTATCCATGACAAAGCAGGGCAGCGCCATCTCTTCCGGCTTAGCACACACCACTAAACTTATAAATGCAATTAAGCCATACCTTTCCAAACCGAACTGCCCAACTATAGCAAGAGTAACCATTGGTGCCAAATTTGACTATTGTAAGGCCCTCCTGTCTGGTACATCTGCAAAAAACATAAACCGACTCCAAATCACCCAGAACAATGCACTAAGGGCAGCACTCAGCATCCCTAAAAGAGACCACATTACCCACGCCAGACAAGAAGCACATTGGCTCCCAGTAAAAGAACAGATCACTTTCAAAATCCTCACTCTCACCCACAAATGCCTCACCCGCACTGCACCCTCATATCTATCAGACACCATTACCTAATCCACATCCACGCGACCAGTCAGGACTCGCTATACCAACCAAATTGACATTCCCCACATACACAAAGCAAGAGCTGGAGGGTTAAGTTTCCCTTACATAGCCGCCAAGTCCTGGAACTCTCTACCTGCTGACATCAGAGCTGAAAACTCCCTCCTTGCCTTCCGCAAAAAACTAAAAACCACCCTTTTCAGTTAAGCTCATTCCAGCACATGCAAAAGTCAATCTAACTGTAACTAAGAAGTATTATATGTAACCATATAAATTGTCTGTAACCAGTGATAAGAACTACTTGAACTGTTAACCATGAACAATCTCTGTAACTAAGAAAAAAATGTCTGTAACTAGCGCCACGATGCCCCTGGGCTGCTGCACGCTCAACAAATGTGAATAAATAAATAAATGAATAGCCTAAAACATTACCACGTTTATATAGTATAATCGCGGTAGAAAAGTTAGGGTAGATACCACTGCCACCAGCCAAGTCTTAGGGCCTCATTACGAGGTTGCCGGTAAGCGAAAAACGATGCCGGTAATGGATTACCGGCATCGCTTACCGCTCCGGTGCATCACGACCCGTCAACCCGCTATTAGCGGCACCCTAAATAACCGTGCCACTAATAGCGGCATGTCCGCGTACACGTGCCCATCCGGGGAGCAAATACTGGCATGCCGGTAATAGGAGGTAATCCCAACCCACGCCGACATGCAAATACCGGCATCACAAAGCCGGTATCCTCGGGCTGCGTGATGCCGCCCATACAGGCATCGCGGACCATCCGCAAACAGCAATCAGGATACAAGGCAACTGCCACAAGTGCACACAATCCCCACAGGTGGAGTCAATGGAGGCTGGGCCAGTATAAAATGAGCACACCCACACACCACACCCCTTCCAACACCAAAATGCTACCACTAGCTGTTGCAATCATGGCGCTGGAGGACATGCCCATACTGCAACAACTACAGCAACAACAACAACTACAGCAGCAACAACAGGCAGCACAGAGGAGACGCAGGAGGAGAAGGAGGGTGAGACAGGCCGAGCAATTACCACCAGCGCAGCCAGCAGTGCCTTGTAGTCAACCATCAATCCCTCGCACCAGACCCAGCCCTTTTAACCTAACCCCTAAGCAGAGCCACACCCTGTACCGGTTGGACCGTGACACCATCACCACCATAGTGGACATGCTACAGACTGACATTGCCAGCCTCATATAAATATGCACTGCCACCCCCCCCCGCTACTAAAGGTGGTGTTTGTGGCCCACTTCCTGGCCACAGGCATCTACCAACACACAGTGGGCCAGCTGCATGGCATTTCACAGCCACTATTTTCACGCATGTTGAACCAAGTGCTGGATGCCCTCCTGAAGCACGCAAGCAGCCACATATCCCTACCACAGACTGCCCAGGAGATAGTCGACACCAAAGTAGGCTTCCAAGCACTGGCAGGCATGCCCAGTCGTGTTGGTGCCCTGGACTGCACCCATGTGGAATTGGTAGTCCCCCATGCCATAGAGGCGGTGTACCGCAATCGCAAGCAATACCACTCCATCAATGTGCAAATGGTATGTGACTCCAGCAAGATCATCACACATTGCTGCGCCCGATTTCCTGGATCAACACATGATGCCATGGTACTGCGCAACTCCACGCTACCCCGTCACATGGAGCAACATGCTGGACCACGTGCCTGGCTGCTTGGTGAGTTGCATAACTGTCCCAAGGCAGTGCTTTGGGGTACTTATGTGTAGGGATGCATAAGGGGGGGGCATACTCCACCTGGGTGGGAAAGGGGGGCATACTCCACCTGGGTGGAAATTGCCGGTGATTGGAGAATGCATGCAGAGCTAAACACTCCTGACCTGAACCGGCCAAACGGAACATGACACATCACTGGTCCACATTTAAAAAATTATTCATATCGATGACAAAAAGTAAGAGGTACAACCAAGCCACCATGGTGATGGCAAGCAATGCATGAATGAACAGGATGGCAACTGAGGCAATGTGGTCAGTGTGACCATGCATAGTGAAGAATGAACAGCATGAATTGGAGGCTAAACATTGTTGCAATACCACAGCACATCTGCCTCAGCATGCATGATTACACCCTGCATCATCTATTTAACGCCATCCAGACTACCACACCTCATGATAGTATAGATTACATCTAGGTGACATTTTTGCATGCGTACAGGGACATGTGCATGCCCAAACCAAATAGCTGCCACCATGACTGTGCTCCCTGAAGGTGGCAGTTCAGAGTGACACACACCTATTTGTATCTGCTTGCAGGTGATGGAGGATATCCCTTGAGGCCGTGGCTACTTACCCCTGTGCGGAACCGCTGCCTCAGCAGGTCTGGTGGGGCACTCCTATATAGGCCTGAGAAGGTGGCAAAGATCACCATGGCCTGTGTCATGCTGCACAACATGTGTGTCCAGAGAAATGTACAACTGCCACCTGACATTGACATGCATGGCCCGGATGAGGATGATGAGGATGGAGACGGAGGTGAAGTAGCCCCTTTGCCAGTACGTGATGCACGGGATGGCCATGCTGTACGCCAAGCACTAATTCACAAATACTTCTGAAACACAGGGACTATGATAGACGTGTCAGTGACACACTGGCTCCATGTGGACATGCACACTTGTATTGTTGGGAGTTGGCCACTGAACACCATCACACATTAAATGTACATGCACAAAATGAAGAATGTCCAGCCATAGACTTTTTGGCACACAACGGGTGTATTTCTGAAACAGGCAACAATGTGAACACTCCCCCCAACCCCCAGTGAACTCCATAACCCACCCTACAAACCCCAATAACCGCCAGTGAACTCCCTAACCCACCCTACAAACCCCAATAACTCCCAGTGAACTCCCTACCCCACCCTACCGACCCCAAATGTCCCCACATGTACTCTAATGATTGTTCCCTTCACCAACAACCATGTGTCCAACGGCAATTGTCTGGCCAATCTACTTCTTGGCCTTTTTGGTATCCGGGGGTGGCATCTGTGAGTGCCGTGCACTCCTCTGGGTCATCCGCACAGGGCTTGTGTGGGCTGAGGTTGAAGGTGTTGTAGCAGAGGACGTGTCAGAGGCAGGTTCCACGCCTGCTCCAAGGCGTGGCTGCTGCATATGGAGCAGGATGCACGTTAGCACTTGCGTTACTGCTCCCAGACAGTCCCTCATGACGATTGCAGACGCGTTAACGGCAGCAGTGTTCGCAGCGATGGCAGCTGTGGTCTCCCCAATGGCAGAAGCAGCGGCCCTCCTGGTGTCCTCCCCAGCGGCAATATACTGCCGCATTAGATCAAGCATTGACTCCTGTCGTGCCTCCACCCTCACAATCTACTGAAAAATTGTCCAGAGGTTGTTTTATTTTTAAAGGTATCAAAAATTTATTTATTAAGATACATTATTTTCAAAAATGAATTAATCATTAATTAATACACACACATTAAATTACATTAACATTGCAAAGGAGCACAAAACACCAGGTGATAAAAACCTAACACAACCATCATTCGCCAACAGTCAATCCATCATTTACAACTCAAAACAATCAACCTCATTCACTCACAGTAAAAACTTTTATTTGACTAAACTTTTTAGTACAATCCATATGTGGTAGCACATAAATTAGCCCCACATGGTCTTAGATAATTCATCTTATCCACATCAAATGTGTGTCAGCACAACCATTGACAAAAAATGTGCTCTATTCCACGGAGTGGGTACATTTAACAAAAAATGATGATAAGTCCCATCCCTGGATCTTCTTCTCTACCGGTTTCGACGTTTTTGAAAAATATGAATGGAATAACGTCTTCATCAGGAGGACCACTTGATACAGTATTACCACTACAAAACACAAAAATACCACATTTATATATACAAAAAACTGCTACCTATACTTGCTGTCTTGAGCTACCAACATGCAATTGTTTATACCATAAATGGAAAGAAAACTATTGGGGGCACCGTGTTGTGACGAATCCCAAGGTGTCCCTATTGTTACAGAGTGTCTAAAAAGGAGGGTTTGTGGGACCCTAGACCAAAACAGACCACTGTATCTCAAGTGGGGTCATGCCGCCACCATATAAGAAACCAGACACCACCAAGGGACCAACACTGAAATCGTGGGACTGACCTGACTCCCAATGTCATGTGCTCAAACTCGTCAGGCCCATTAAATCTGACTCCAGGGGATATCACAAAGTTTCAAGGAGAGCTGAAATGACATATTAAACAGCAAGATTTGAAAAAGACATGAATTCTAAGCTACCTAAGAGCATCAAGGTGTCACTTCAAGAAACAAGTCGCGCTACTATTGCTGACGTTGGTGTTGCCTCAGTACACGTGACTTTATATGCATTTTAAATCTAAACAAGAGAAAGTTGCAAGGCAAAAAGGAGAAAGATCAAGAAGGCTCATTTACAAGTCCTAGAGTCATGCTGTTGTCAAACGTGTGTGTTTTACAGCTGCAGCCTACTGAAGGCGGCCGTACGTGCTGCCAAGAATAAATTATCGTAAATGGCAAATACAAACATTGCAACGAAAAGCAAGTGCTGTTAACCAGACTACAAGGACCTAATGTGTAACCTTGTTTATGTCAGCCAAACGGAAAACACTTACTGCAGTTTGCCATGCCCGCCTTATTGTCTGCAATGATCAGCCGAACATGGAGCCGAAGGCTCTTCAAGAGTTTTCCTAGGCGTTGCATGAAAGTTCATTTGGCATTTAAATATTGAAAGCATGACGTGGAAGCTTCCCCAGCAGTCATGTGACTGCCGGGGAAGCCCGTCACGTGATTAAGAGGCATCCAAAACTTAAAGGGGCCGTAAGGTGTGATTTACGTTGGTCCTGGGCTAGGCGTCTAAAGTCAACATGTATTGAACTCCCAAGGTTCCAGCTTGTTAAGTCCTTTATCTAATGTTTTTAGATTAAAAATCCACAGTTGTTCTTTGTATGACCATTTATTCTTAGTCTGAATGAGCCCACTAGTGGCAATTTTCTCAACACAAAACCACCTTAGGTCTTCTACATTATGGCCAGTCTCCACAAAGTGAAGTACCATAGGGGCATTAAGGTTGCGAGTTCGAATTTTGGAACATTGTGGTCATTTTCCTTGCACCTCATGCATAGCTTGCAAATCAAGGAAAATGACCACATTTGTAGGAGAAGGTAAAACATGGAACTTAAGGACATTTACCACTTGTAAAAGTAAAAACGTGATATATGCGATTCAATGCTGTGTAATAAATTTTACATAGGAAAAACATCAAGAGAGGTACATGTTCGTATTAACGAACACCGTTCCAAAATTCGAACTCGCAACCTTAATGCCCCTATGGTACTTCACTTTGTGGAGACTGGCCATAATGTAGAAGACCTAAGGTGGTTTTGTGTTGAGAAAATTGCCACTAGTGGGCTCATTCAGAATAAGAACAAATTGTCATACAAAGAACAACTGTGGATTTTTAATCTAAAAACATTAGATGAAGGACTTAACACGCTGGAACCTTGGGAGTTCAATACATGTTGACTTTAGACGCCTAGCCCAGGACCAACGTAAATCACACCTTACGGCCCCTTTAAGTTTTGGATGCCTCTTAATCACGTGACGGGCTTCCCCGGCAGTCACATGACTGCTGGGGAGGCTTCAACGTCACGCTTTCAATATTTAAATGCCAGATGAACTTTCATGCAACGCCTAGGAAAACTCTTGAAGAGCCTTCGGCTCCATGTTCGGCTGATCATTGCAGACAATAAGGCGGGCATGGCAAACTGCAGTAAGTGTTTTCCGTTTGGCTGACATAAACAGGGTTACACATTAGGTCCTTGTAGTCTGGTTAACAGCACTTGCTTTTCGTTGCAATGTTTGTATTTGCCATTTACGATAATTTATTCTTGGCAGCACGTACGGCCGCCTTCAGTAGGCTGCAGCTGTAAAACACACACGTTTGACAACAGCATGACTTTAGGACTTGTAAATGAGCCTTCTTGATCTTTCTCCTTTTTGCCTTGCAACTTTCTCTTGTTTAGATTTAAAATGCATCTAAAGTCACGTGCACTGAGGCAACACCAACGTCAGCAATAGTAGCGCGACTTGTTTCTTGAGGTGAGTGGCGAAGCACTGACACCTTGATGCTCTTAGGTAGCATAGAATTCATGTCTTTTTCAAATCTTGCTGTTTAATATGTCATTTCAGCTCTCCTTGAAACTTTGTGATATCCCCTGGAGTCAGATTTAATGGGCCTGACGAGTTTGAGCACATGACATTGGGAGTCAGGTCAGTTTGGTCCCACGATTTCAGTGTTGGTCCCTTGGTGGTGTCTGGTTTCTCATATGGTGGCGGCATGATCCCACTTGAGATACAGTGGTCTGTTTTGGTCTAGGGTCCCACAAACCCTCCTTTTTAGACACTCTGTAACAATAGGGACACCTTGGGATTCGTCACAACACGGTGCCCCCAATAGTTTTCTTTCCATTTATGGTATAAACAATTGCATGATGGTAGCTCAAGACAGCAAGTATAGATAGCAGTTTTTTGTATATATACATGTGGTATTTTTGTGTTTTTTAGTGGTAATACTGTATCAAGTGGTCCTCCTGATGAAGACCTTATTCCATTCATATTTTTCAAAAACGTCGAAACCGGTAGAGAAGAAGATCCGGGGATGGGACTTATCATCATTTTTTGTTAAATGTACCCACTCCGTGGAATAGAGCACATTTTTTGTCAATGGTTGTGCTGACACACATTTGATGTGGATAAGATGAATTATCTAAGACCATGTGGGGCTAATTTATGTGCTACCACATATGGATTGTACTAAAAAGTTTAGTCAAATAAAAGTTTTTACTGTGAGTGAATGAGGTTGATTGTTTTGAGTTGTAAATGATGGATTGACTGTTGGCGAATGATGGTTGTGTTAGGTTTTTATCACCTGGTGTTTTGTGCTCCTTTGCAATGTTAATGTAATTTAATGTGTGTGTATTAATTAATGATTCATTCATTTTTGAAAATAATGTATCTTAATAAATAAATTTTGATACCTTTAAAAATAAAACAACCTCTGGACAATTTTTCAGTAGATTGTGTTTCACTAATACCATAGTCCAGGGTGTGGGGTTTTCCTGCGCCTTTCAGTGTGCCTCCACCCTCGACAGGCGAGCCTCAAAGGTGTTGGTGGTAGCTAGAGTGCTGGTGGCCGGGGTGGTGGTAGCCGGGGTGGTGGTAGCCGGGGTGGTGGATGGCGCTTGCGTGGGTCCCACATCCAGGGTGCTGTCCTCCTCAAAGAGGCACATGTCGGAATCTCTGAGGTCGGAGTCGCGGAGGCAGGGATCGTCACTGCTGTCGGTCTCCATATGGGGTGGGGAGGTGGTCAGGGGGCTTGGGGCGGGTGTAGTGGACACGACTGTGACACCCTCGGTGTCCACATTTGCATCCGCAACGTCCGCTGTGGTTGGTGGTACAGGAACGGAAACCCCTCCCCCTGTTGTGGGTATCTGCTGCTGGTCTTGATGTGTGTGGCCCACACTGGCAGCAGGTGTTTTTTGCTGGGTTTCAACCCGGTCTGGCACACTGCGTGTTGGTCTGGCCTGTTTCTGTGGCTGGGAGGTGGTGGTGGCGGGGGCCCTTGTCCGATGGCGTGATTTTGATGCCCTTGCGCCCCTCTCCTGACTGGCATCTTCCTCATCGATGCCTGGGGGTTAGAAGAGATGCAGGTCATCCGTGATGGTGCCACATGCCAGCGACATACTAATGCACTGTGATATATTCATCCATTCATGCATCCATTTATTACAGGGGTGTGGCAATTGGTGTTCTGAGGGGGCATGTAGGCTATCAATGCATGGCAAGTGGCATGCCATTGATATGGGGTGTGTGTGTTGAGTTACATGGGCACGGTCATGTTATGTTGCCCGTGTGTTGGTATTGGGATTGGCACTCAGCATGCATTTGTGTGTGGGAGGGTGTGGCACGCATTATTGACTGGATATGTTGATGTGGGCCTGGGACATGCATTGGCTTGCCTAGTCTCACTTCCACGTCACTTGTGCTACGTCATGGTTTCCCCTACAGGGATGTGCAGGGTCACTCACCTCCTACTGGGAATGATGCAGCGCCCATCTCCATCTCTCCGAATGTCTCTATTGACTTGGGATCAATGAATGAGCTGGCAGTCTCCTCCCAGGGCAACAGCTTTGCTGGTGAGTGTGGCCCCCCACCTGTCGCCATGGCCGCCCTCCTGTTGACTGCCAGGATGTTCCTCACCCTCAAGCGGAGGTCGACCCACCTCTTGCGGCAGTCATGCACAGTGCGTGGAGTGGTCCCCACGGCCGACACCCTCTGGGAAACCTCCTGCCAGATTTGCTTTTTCTTCATCTGGGCAGCATGCTTCATGTCATTTGACTTGATTATGTCTGCATGCTGGGCCAGAGTGTCCGCTAGCATGTTGAGCTCAGCGTCAGAGAAACGCTGTTTCCGCTTCTGGGTAGCCTTGGACATCCTCAGGGTTTTCTGACGCAGCACGACACGAAAAGACTGGTGGTTAGGGAGGATGGCAATGGATTGTGTTTTTAAAGATGGCCGCCAGCCCATTTCCAGTTCCTGCACGATGACGTTATTTCCGGGTCCGGTTTTACGAACCCGGTATTAGCATGGTGGTATTACCGTGCCGGTATTTAGGGGTTGCTCTGAGGCGGTGCCGGTATCGGCGGGTCCCGCAATGCTGCTATAGGGGGGTTGGAGGGCCTTTAGCGGCATGCCGGTAAAGCCATTACCGGCATGGGAGTTCGCGCATGCTCGCGCACTCGTAATCACCCTCTATTGGCGGGTTCATACGAGCACGGAGCCGCTCTTACCGGCATGCCGGTAATGAACCCGTTTTTACCGGGCTACTCGTAATTAGGCCCTTAGTGTTAAGAGAGCAAAATACTGCTCAGAGAGGTACAGACAAAAAGGGATAGGAACTAACCCTTTCCAATACTCCATGTAAGATGGGGTGTACTCAGTCTGTAGTTTTAAATGACTACATAAAGTAAATGGCAACTTTATCTGTTTCTGGGGGACAGTAGTCAGCCCAGAAAAATGGAGTCAGAGGGAAGTCTCAAAGACAACCCTGTGTCACTGCACAGAAGCTACTGTGTAACACACACACAAGTGGGGCTCATGGAGTGGTGTAGCTCCAGAGCCCAAGATCACACAAACACTAGAAATACACATGGCAAAACACAGGTAAGAGTGGGAAAAACGGCTCACACTAATAACCAGGTGGAAACAATAAGCCCCTGAAATCCAGCAAAGCTGATGAGGGACTCACTAGGTGAGGGAGTGAGGGAAGTTAGCCATACATGAGAACTCTCCCTAACACTCGCCCGCCCCCCCCAGATTAAGGGAGAGGAGGATTTAATCCACTCCTGGATGGATCTCATACCTCTAGTTGGTTATAAACATCCTAGAGAGACCATCAGCATTTTGGTGGTGACTTCCTGCTCTGTGCTCAATGGTAAAATCAAACCCTTGCAGTCAGATTGACCATCTTATTAGTTTAGGGTTTTCCCCTTTCATTTGCATCAGCCATCTCAAGGGTTGGTGGTCTGAATAATGAAAGTAGCTCCATACAAGTATGGTCTAAACTTCTTGTTTAATTGTTGCCCATCTTGTCTCAGGATCCTTTAACTTCCTGCTGATGAAACAAATGATATGTTCCCTACCTTTCTCATCCAGTTGACCAAGGACTGCACCTATACCTGCATTAGAAGCATCAGTTTGTACAATGAAGGTTTGGTGGTAGTCAGGAGCTCTTAGGACTGGAGCTTGACAAAGGGCTTTCTTCAGGCCTTCAAAGGCTTCAGTGCACTCCTCATTCCATCTGACCTTTTTAGGGAATTTTGGAGAGGAGATGACATTCAATGGAGAAGTTATGGACCCATAGTTCTCTATGAAGTTCCTGTAGTTCCCAGTGAGATCTAGGAAGGCTCTCACTTGGGTTTGAGTATTAGGGGTGGCCCAGTTTTGTACAGCTTGTACTTTGCTAGACAATGGCCTTATTTCACCTCCTCCTACCTCATGTCCAAGGTAGACCACTTTGCTCTGACCAATTTGGCATTTACTTGCCTTTATGGTTAGATTGGCCTGCTCAGGAGCCTGCAAAACATACCCTAGGTGATCAATATGTTCTTTCCATGTGGGGCTGAACACTGCAATGTCAACCATGTATGCCATGCAGAAGTCCTCCATGCCATTCAGAACTTGATTGACCATCCTCTGAAATGTAGCAGGTGCATTCTTTAGTCCAACAGGCATTACCTTAAACTGGTAGAGGCCTGCTGGGGTGGAGAATGCAGCTTTCTCCTTGGCATGGTCTCTCAGGGCTATTTGCCAATAGCCTGACGTTAGGTCAAATGTGCTGAGGTACTTGGCTGACCAAGTTTATCCACTAGCTCATCTGTCCTAGGTAAATGATGGGCATCAGTCGTTGTGACTGCATTTAGAGCTATATAGTCCACGTAGAATCTCAACTCTTTGGAACCTGCCTTTGGTACAAGCACCACTGGGCTAGACCATGGACTAGTAGAGGGTTCTATAACCCCGAGATCAGGCATCTTGTTGACCTCATTCCTTATGTGGGTTCTGACATTGTCTGGTATTCTGTACCCCCTGCCTTTTACAGGCAGTCACCAGTGAGGATATCATGCTGGCCCCAAGGGGTCAAGCCTGGTGAAAGTGAGAACAGGGAGGCAAACTGAATTAACAGTAAGTTGCACTCTTCCTGCTGGTCAGATGTGAGACTGGAAGAGAGATTAACTCCTTCCACTTTCTCAAATAAATGTAAGCCTCTGAGGAGGTCAGGCAGAGGTTCACTCTCCTCCTCTTGAGCTGAAGCTAGAAGCAAAGCTCCTATCTCAGGTCTAGAGACATCAAACGGTTGGTGTGAAAGACTCTAGGAGCCTCCTTAGGATTACCTAAATCCACCAGATAGTTCACCTCCCCAAGTTTACCCACAACTTTGAAGGGCCCTATCCATTTGTCCGGCAAGGCCCGCTGCCTTGTAGGTACCATAACAAGAACAAGCTGGTCTTGAGTAAACTCAACCATGTTAGCCTTCTGGTCATGCCAATGTTTGACCAGCCCTCAAGTTGTCACTTGCTTCTGCCATCATGTGTGACATTCTCCTCTGGAGACCTATGACATAGTCACTCTGACTGGTTTGAGGAAAGGAGCACTCTCCAACCCCTCCTTAATCAGTGCTAATGGACCTCTGACTGGATGGGCAAAGAGAAGTTCACAGGGACTGTAACCTATTCCCTCCTGAGGAACTTCCCTATATGCAGAGAGAAGGCATGGCAGTAGAAGGTCCCACTTTCTTTTAAGGGGTTCTTCTAAAGCACCTATCATGCTCTTCATTGTTCTGTTTAACCTCTCCACCAATCCATTGGTTTGTGGGTGGTAGGCAGTAGAGAACTTGTAAGTGACTCCACAGGTCTTCCACATGGCTCGCATGTAGTGGGACATACAATTTGATCCCTTGTCAGATATCACTTCCTTAGGAAATCCTACTCTGGTAAAAATACCCAGTAGGGCCTTAGCCACAGCCGGAGCCGTAACAGTCCTCATAGGTATGGCTTCAGGATACCTAGTAGCATGGTCTACTACGACCAGGATAAACCTGTTACCTGAAGATGTGGGAGGGTCAAGAGGACCAACAATGTCAATCCTGACCCTCTTTCAAAAGGGGCTCCCACCACTGGGAGAGGCACCAAGGGTGCCACATTCTTGGCTCCACTCTTGCGAGAGGTTTGGCAAGTATGACAGCTCCTACAGAACTTGTCTACTTCTGAACCCATTTTAGGCCAGTAAAAGTAAAGAGAGAGCCTTTCCTTTGTCTTTTTAAAACTTAAGTGACCAGCCAAAGGTATCTTGTGGGCTAACTTTAGGAACTGGAGTCGGTTCACTAGGGGTACTACAAGTCTTTTGCAGTCCCCAGGGGTTGACTCAGTCAGTTCACTGTAGAAGAGGCCATCTTCCCAGTGCAACGTATACTTCCCAGGCTCTTCCCCATTGAGCTGAGAAGCTGCCTGTAGGCGAAGACCTTCAAGAGTAGGACACTGTCTTTGTCCTCTGCTGAAGTCTGCCCTGTTGGGCACACCTTCTGCCAGTAAAGACTGCAGCTCAGGATGTTCAACAGGGTCAAGATCTCCAACCAGAGTAAGGTCCTCTTCCAGATCTGAGACCTCAGTATATGGTGTAGCCATACAGGGTTGAACCTCACACTCAGCCTCAGCTGGTGGAGGAGTCACAGGTGTGACTTTGGACAGTCTTGGTGATGTCCTGGTAGGTACAGGGGTGCTTGCTGTTTTCTGCTGGTAGACTTGGGTTTCCCCTTTGTCTCTTTTTGTCTTGCAATAGCAGTAAGTAAGTCCTGTGGACTTGGGGTGATAGTTCCTTCTAGAGCAGGAAGGTAAGTAAGTGGGCACCACTTGTTTAAATTCACTTTCAAACAGATCAAAAAAGGTTGAGGTTATAAATCATCTTTCAGAAAATTCACAGGAGCTGGCTACGATGAGTCTGGAGACACCCTGACTCGTGGAACACAAAAATATACAGAAGACCAGGTAACAAACCTGGCCACACAGCCGCTCTCTGTATAAGCCCTACCAAGGGCAGTGCAATTTGCAAAATTAGAGTCACTCTGTTATTTTTGATTGTGATCACCTGATGTTTACCATTGATGTGAAGAGTCTATACAGTGAAACAAGCATTGGCACACACTCCACCACAACTAAAGACCCGGCTAAACGCATTAAACAACTTGAATACTTGATACGGAAGGAGATAAACCGCAAACTACATGCGATCACTCTAGGCCGCTATTTCAAGAATCAACGTATACCAAGAGGGTTACGGATCCAACTTCGCCCAACACTTTGCAAGGAAAGCAAAGAATTTGTACGGAAATGGGAGGCTATTTTGAATAAGTGTTCCCTTGACCTGATTTTATTAACCATACAGGAATTATCAAAAAATTTGGTTACACTAAACACTGAAATTCAGGAAATTGAGAAAGAACTTGTAGGTTCACTAGGAAAAGAAGAATACGATATCATTCTAACTGACATCAATGCGAAACTGGAAGACTACAAGAACGAGTTGGAACAAAAGAAGGTGAAGAAGTTTAAAAGGGACACATGTGATTATATCAATGAAGAGGTTTATACATGGATGGAGAAGTATGGCCCGATAGCACCAAAGAAACTCCACAGGTATCCATCAGATAACACTTCCAGCTCCGATTCAGACGCACAGAGGGAGACTGAGGTCCCGACAGAACAAGCATCGAGCGATCCCAACCAAACAGCCAGCCCGTCCACACGCACATCTACGACTGGACCTTTTTTAGGAGCTCGCCCAAAAGAACCCGCAGGGGGAGGAGGAAATCTAAAAAACAAACCACAAACAAGATTACAACTGAGGAAAACCTAGTCATAAATATATCTCATAAAACTCTGAATAAAACTGAAGAGGATACCCTACAAAAGGGGTTGAGTTTTGTACCCACTTACAGTACCACTCTATTTAATACCAAGATTGAGTTGTACAAATTCATAAGAAAACTTAAATTGAAAGTATTCTTTGAGGAGTTAGAACCATACGAGAACACCTCGGATGCCCCAGATTTTCAAGAATTCAGAACTAAGAGTGGCTTCATACCACCAATCTCAGTACCATCAATTGATATTTTTCAAAAACTTGTTATTCGAGACATTGAACGGATCAGTTATAAAACTCCACCGCATAGAAACATGAAACCTCATGAAATGAAAATCATCAGAGATTTATATTGTGATAAGGATATCACCATACGCCCAGCTGATAAGGGAGGCGCCCTAGTCATCATGAACACTACAGATTATAACATTGAATGCATCAGACAACTGCAAGATCGGACCATTTATGCACCTTTAGACCAAGACCCCACTCTTTCTATCAAATTGAACCTTGAGATGTTGTTGGATAAAGCCATGGAATTAGACTGGATAAATGAACACACCTATAAATTCCTCAACAACCCACACCCAAGGGTTCCCAATTTCTATACGTTGCCCAAAATTCATAAGGATCTTGTTAAACCACCGGGGAGACCTATTGTTGCTGGAATGAGTAGCATCAATCAACCATTGGGAGTGTATATTGACTTTTTTCTGCAACCTTTAATACAACAAACTTCCACATACGTTAGAGATACCACACACTTCTTACAGCAACTACACTCTGTTATTTTTGATTGTGATCACCTGATGTTTACCATTGATGTGAAGAGTCTATACACATCTATACCTCATGACCTTGGGATAGAATCAGTTGAATGGCTGCTGTTAAAAGCACCAGAAATTCGAGCACAGAAGGAATTTATACTATCTCTCCTTCACTTTATTTCAGAGAACTCATATTTTCAATTTCAAGACAAATTCTTCCTTCAAGTGTCTGGTACATCAATGGGAGCCACTATGGCACCATCCTATGCGAACTGTTTTATGCATAAGTATGAAATGGACCATATACTGAATAACCAGGAATGGAACAAAAATATACACCTCTGGTTACGGTTCATCGATGATATTTTTGGAATATGGACAGGCACGGATGAGAGCTTCAGTGACTTTTTCACATATCTTAACAACATCGACCAGCGCATCCAGTTCACCAAAGAGACCTCCAGAGACAGAATCACATTCCTTGATGTTCAGATTGAGAAAAAAGACGCCAACTATTCTACTACATTATTTCGAAAAATCACAGATCGCAATAACTTACTTCACCGCCTGAGTTTCCATCAGTCCAGTTTACTCAAAAATCTTCCTTACAGTCAATTGTTGAGAGTTAAAAAGATCGTGAGCGATCCTGAAGACTACTTAGCACAGCAATTGAACATGAGAGAGAAATTTGAAGCACGTGGATACAGAAAGGATGAATTGGATTTGGCAGTCCAGAGGGTTAATTCCCTTGATCGTGACAGCCTATTGAAAAGTACTACTAAACCCAAGAAAGAACTCAAAACTCCAGTATATGTTTCTAAATTTTCCATTCAGAGTAACAAAATAAAGAATTCCATTAAGAAACATTGGAGCATTTTTAAGAATGATGTAAGGGTCCAGAATCTATTTGAACAACTTCCAGTCTTTGCTTATCAAAGGAGCAAAAACCTACGAGATGAACTGGTCCACACGAGGCCACCGATGAAAGAACCCATTACTTCACGCACCGGAACATATCCGTGCTTACATTGCATCAATTGTAATTTGGTGATCAAGGGTGACACGATATACCATCCCAGAACAGGCAACAAGATTTTCCTGAAGACATTTGGTACGTGTGATAGTGTGAACATTATATATGGTATAAAATGCCCCTGTGGTAAGTATTATGTAGGACAGTCCACGAGATCAGCAAAGGCACGTTGGAACGAGCACCGTTCGTGCATACGTACATGTAACACCAACTCGGCGGTGGCACGCCACTGGCGTGATGAGAGCCACAACCTGACTCAAATTAGATTTGTCATTCTTGAAGTGTTAAAGAAATCGAATCCCCATGAGGATTTGGGCCTGCGACTCAACCAAAGAGAAACCTTTTGGATAGACAAACTTGGGATCCTCTACCCAAATGGCCTAAATGAAGAGATTAACTATCACTGTTACATTTGAATCATTGTTTTCCATGCTTGACTTAAGAGGATTATGTTGATACATGAGTGACTAGTACATGATTCCCTTCCTCTACCAATGTACATTTATACCGGGACACTTTGGATGACCTCTCTCTTTAAGGGGGTCATTCATGTCTTTTATTTTAGGATTCAATATGAATTGTTATCACATTAGGATCCAATCACCAACGTTTACACACCATTGTCGCCCTTCCCGAATTTAGGCTTGGGACCCAAGGTAGCGCCTTCCGGGGGCTACCGCATGCGACTGGTGTATTTATGATAAATGTACATGATATATCCACGATTACACCCATTAGTTGTTTATGTAATGGTTTAGATACACATGCTACCCTTGCATGATTTTTTCCATATATCGCAGTGTGTCTAATATGCTTATTATTATCATTATTATTATTATCATAATGTTTGTTTATTTTATCTATGACATTTTCACTCATTTATACACAATTGTCAGTATGTTTTCTATGTCTATTAGCCTTTTTTTCTCATAATCAATTTTCTGTTCTTTTCCTTCTACAATTCTACATTTATCAGTAGCTTTACTGTAAATTCTTTTTTATCTGGATTCCTGGCTTGAATTGCCTGATTGCATGGAGTGCAATCGTCAGTATGTTTTCTATGTCTATCAGCCTTTTTTCTCATATTTAATTTTTGTTTTTTTCCTTCCATAATTCCGTAATTATCATCAGCTCTACTGCAAATTCTTTTTTATTTGAATTCTTGGCTTGAATTGTCTGATTGCATAGAGTGTAATCGGCAGTATGTTTTCTATGTCTATCAACCGTTTTTCTCATATTTAATTTTCGATTTTTTTCCTTCTATAATTCCGTAATTATCATCAGCTCTACTGCAAATTCTTTATTTCTATGATTCTTAGCCTTGATTGCCTGATTGCATAGAGTGCAACTGCCTATCGGCATCGTGTCGATCAATGGACACATTTGGGTCACGTGTTTATATTAGTATGAGTAACCTTGGGAACGCTGTTCCCTGGCAATGCGGAATGGCGTCCCCTGCTTGACCGCAATCCCAGCCTCAGTACACTCGTAGCTTTACGAGTACAGGTAAGCCTGCAGACCTCTACAACTAGTGTCCATGACAAATTCTGAGACAACCCACTAAAACACATGTTGTTGCACCTACAGATTGAAGAATTGATTTGGTCTGGTTTCCAGACCTTTGATCTTGCGTGAAGTTGTTGTCAACTCCCCGCACATTTTTTCCACGGGCTACCTCGATCCCTTGAGGTAACTTTCCTTGGTTTTCTGATCATGTTCAAATTAACTGTGTTATTTCATTTACACATTATTTATTTTGGCATCTTTTCTTTTCCCTACTGTGTGGCTTCATTCACCTTTTCCATTTACCTTGCAACTCATCGAAAATTGGTATGTTATTTTTATATTGTTTTCATGCATGTTTATATTTTGTAACACAATCACGATTTTGTTTATGTTTTTCAAAACTTGATGCTTTTGGTATAAATGTTCCACAGTTTGTGTAAATTAGACCTGCCCTGATGAAGGAGCTGTATGCTCCGAAATGCATTGGCACTTTATGTCTATAACAATTATGGGATGAGTTAGCCGCGGCCTCACTAAGATTTTATTAGTGACCAACTTGGAATTTTCTTTTTGATAAACGCATATTACTTTTGGATCCGACTAAGAGATTTATTTGGATGAGTTACATTCTGTAAATACAGTGAACATTTACTAGTTGACTCTAATTTTGCAAATTGCACTGCCCTTGGTAGGGCTTATACAGAGAGCGGCTGTGTGGCCAGGTTTGTTACCTGGTCTTCTGTATATTTTTGTGATAGTTCCTTCTATCAAGTCCCCAGGAGATCCTCTCAAGGTTATCTCCCTTGCAGACCTTGTGAGCTCCTGCTTCCTTTTACTGGGAGGCCTGGGGGTACTAGACACAACTCCAAGAGTTTTAAGGTCATTACCCAACAGGACTCTCCCTGGTATGTTATTTTGCACACTTACAGGTATTCTGACAATCATGTCATTGCACTGGATGAGAGCTGGTAACTGGGGAACCATTTCCACAGGGCCTCCAGCTAACTTGGTTAGGTGTTTGGGTGCCTTAGCAACATCCTCTACCTTGCAAAAACATTAATCAACCACAGTTATGCTGGCTCCAGTGTCTCTGATGGCAGGGGTCTCCTGACCATTCACAAGAACACTGTCTTTGTATTACTCTTTTAGTATTATCTGGGATTGAGTTATAGACATCTAAGTTCTGTTGTTCCCAAAGACCTAAGGACACTAAAGAAACACTAGTTGAGACTCTCATGGGTTCATCAGTCAGTAATTGAAAGTTACCACTTGTCTTGGGTACTTCTTCCGCCTGGGAGAAGGCTAAGGAGACAGTGTGGACCACTGAAGGTTTGCCCTTACATCTGGGGTCCCCTTTCACATGGTCAGTAGCTTCACAAAAAAACATTTACCAAATGTCCTATTGAATGGAGGCTTACTCTGACCTCCACCTGATTTAGCACCAGATGGTACACTAGCCTGATTTGGTTTCCCTTGTGGCTTACCCTGGTTCCGTTTGGGGCCCTCTTTTGGATTGGAATTATTGGAATTCTCCTTGTTATCTTTCTTTGGCTGCTTTCCCTCATCCTTTTTCTGAGTTGCCCCAGAATCCTTGTGAGTAGCTCTGTTGGCAACCAACAAGTCAGCAGCCTTAGGTAATATGTTAGGATCTATCTCCTTTGAATCAGCCAAGTGCTGTCTAAGCTCAGGAGAGCAGGCATCATAAATTGACTCCAACATAACAAGATTCCTCAAACCTTCATAAGTGTTCACTTGGTAACCCTTAACCCAACCATCTAAGTTTTTCAAACAGTCACACACCCAGGTAGCCCAAGGGGTACCATCATGCTTTTTGAGGGTCCTAAACCTCTTAAGGTACTGGGAAGGAGTCTTCCCAAATCTAGCTATTAAAGCTAGCTTCACACACTCATAATCCTGATTATCCACCTCCCCCAATTCCATAACAACATCACTTGCAAAAGGGGGGAGCCTAGAGAAAATCCAAGGAATCAACAGATTCCCTGAGATACCCTGGATACCATGATTGTACTCAAACATTGCTAACCAATCCAAAACATCAAGTTTAGTTTCATACATACCAATAATTTCCTTTTGCATACAGGGTCTCTTAGGGCTGGAAGACCTAGAAGATCCTGGGAGAGAAGCATTTTCTACAGACAATTTCTTCATCTCTAAAGCATGAGCCATCTTCATTTCTCTGAGCCTTAATTCTTGATGTTTCATGGCAGTTTGTGCATCAATACGTTTCACTTCCAATTCAAGTCTCATTTTCTCAAGGGCAATACATTCAGCGGTGAGTGTAGGACCTGCTGGGGTCCCTGTGGATAGAGGTTGTGCTTTCTGAGCATGTAAGGGTTTCTTAACAGGGACTCATCTACTTCTTCTAATCCAACACTCTCAGAATCATAAACATCAGTATCCCCATTTGCTGGAGGGGTAGGCCATTGTGACCCACTCGCCAGACTTTGTTTTCCCAATAACTTAGCCACCAGTTCAGATTTGTTTCCTTTACCAGAGTGGCTCCTCTCTCTACACATGGTTCTCAGAACCTCAGCAGTATAGTTTAAGAGACTCTCTTCACTGTAGTTTTCCATATTTGACATGATTTTTCAGTTAACAGAATTAGTGGTATTAAGCCTTGTGGTTAGTTGACCCAAGGTAATAGCAGCACTCTAAGCGTAATCACTTTACTTAAAAATCCCACCGCTGTAAACCAGTGTTAGGCAGAATACTGGGCAGTGCCCTAAGGGACCACTACACAAGATTAAGACTACAGGTGGTAGTACAATTTCACCTTTGGTACAACTATGTACTACACAGTTAGAGTGGTAGCAGTAGCGGAGAAGCAAGACTTATCTCAAGAGCAAATGAACAGTACTAGAGATTACACCAAGGACTACAATTACTGTGACTCAAGCAAACACTGACTCAAGGTTTCTGGTTAAAAAGTAAAAGTACATTTATTTTTAGACCAGCAGTTCACAAAACACTTCAATTCTATTAAATTAAAACCACACTTCAAATACACTACACACAACCAACTCCCCTTGTGCAGAACAATTCAAGATAAGTACCTTTGGATTTGACAGACCGGTGTTGTGAAACAAAGACGTTACCGGGGGTTATCACGCAATCACTTTTTGACAGTAATGACAGTTGGATCTTACAAAAGAGAAGCGTACCCGCGAACAGAAATGTTAACGTAGTCAAACACACTTAGCACATGAATTAACACAAGAGCGTTGGGGATAAAAATCATAGTCAATACTTTTGTCAAGGCAGATAGAATCAAGAGACACTTTCTAAAACATAGATAAAAGTCAATAGGCCTGCACCAGTGTCAATGGGACAGGGGTCCTAATGTCGAGGATCACATGGTTAGAACAGTTCACGATTCGTGATTGCTAGGAGTACTTAGATATTGTCAAAAGGGAAGCAAAAGTTATAAGAGGGAAGGAAGATAAGGACACGCCTTTGGTGAGGAGAAAAGGGTTCACCCTAGTTCCTCGAAGTTGGACACAGTACCTTACTCGTATGAAGAAGAGCTGGTGCCATGGCAGTTGTTCTTGGTAGTTCCTGCAGACTCACGGTTCCTGAAGCTTCAGTTATGGGGACAAGAAGGAAGACATCTGGAGCGATCTGCACTACCCAGGGATGAAGCAAGCAGCATCAAAAGCAACAGTGAATAAAAGGTGCGCTCCTTTAAAACAAGAGAGGCTCTTCAGATGGCTATCTGGACCACTGACGCTGTGTTCAGCGATTTCGACCAAGAAGAGGATCCCCTACCTGTGGAAGGTGAGCTGGTTGATCCCACCAGGCTCAAGGGAAGAAGACTCTGGACTGGATCTTCTCTTGTCGTTGAAGGGTAGATAGCTCAGGACTGCAGCAGGGCTTCACCGGGACTCGGGAGTTGCAGCAGCCATCTTCTTCTCCGCTTCTCTTCGGTTCTTTGAAGTTCCAGTGGCGACTCTGACTTCCAGCTCAAGAGTCCTGCCTTTTATGCCAAAATCCCCCATTCAGACAGCCTGGCTGTCAATCACTCAGCAGGGGGGTTGTCCGGCCTGGACATCCGAGGTCCCACTCCACCAGAGCAATTGCTACAACGACGGTCGTTCCTGGCTGGTGTGCCCCTGCTAGACATCTGAAGGGCCACTACGTGGAGGTCCACGCACACCTTCACAATGTTCTACTGTGTCCACATGGATTCCAGGGAGGAGCCCAGAGTCTGCCAAGCATTGCTACGCAACCTGTTTGCTTGAGGTGAGTCTGTTGCAGAGGTAAGAGTTGATTGCTTCTGTTGAGCCTTGCCACCTCCCGTGGTTGTGTAATGTACTGCTGTGTATTCGTTATTCATGAGCATGTGAATCCATGCCAGACCCCATGCTGGAGAAGGAACAAGTTACTTACCTGTAACTATCGTTCTCCAGCATGGGTCTGGCATGGATTCACATGTGAACCCTCCCTCCATACCCTCTGCGGCTCTTCTTGGTCATGCTGCCACTTTACGTGCTTACCAAATCTGAAGGTGGCTGCCAGAGGAGGGGCTTAGGGAGAGGATGGGGCAGTATGACCCAGAGGAGAGTGATTGGTTTAGTGGAAAAATACAGTTTGTAAGTGAAAGTGAAACCTTTTCTTTTTACCGAGGATTCCCAGCCTGACGACAGGGACTATTCATGAGCATGTGAATCCATGCCAGACCCATGCTGGAGAACAATAGTTACAGGTAAGTAAGTTGTTCCGTATTTGACTTAAAGAATGCATTTTTCACCCAGACTCCAGGTATCTCACCGCCTTTACGTACCGCAGGACACAATTCGAACATACTAGAATGCCTCGGGTACTGTGAATGGACTTGAGCAATTTACAGGTTGCTTGCACAGTGATACAGTACGTTGATGACTTGTTGGTGTGCCGCCTGACATAAGAGGAGTGTAGAAGGGGCTCAGTGATACTACTGACTCTTTTAGCAGACAAAAGTTACAAGGTGGACAGGGGAAAATTGCAATACTGTCAAAAAGAGGTGGTGTACTTGTCATGAATCGCCGGTTCCGGCCCTTTTGGACTTCGTGGTCCATACTGCACTGCAATATCAGGTTCGTGATCCTCCCAACATGGCCGACAACACAGAAGCACTGCTCTCTAGTGTTCACGTATGATGCGCTGCCCCCTAGAAAATAGGCACGGCCACAATGTTCTGTGCGTCTCAACGCTACTGTTCCGAGTTGTTCGGCAAGTGCTATTGCTTCTTCTCCTTTCCATTAGTGCCCTTTTTCTGTTCTTACCGTCCGTTCCTTACTAATGACTCCTGAATTGCCCTTGCATCCGCCAGATCTGTTCATCCTTCCATCCCGGACTTCTGTCCTGTGCTTCGGGGCCCGTGGGGTTTCCTGCACACTGTGAGCATTGGACGCCCTACTCCTATTCCTTCCTGGATTCCGCCGCCACAAACCTCCCTCCTGGATACTGAACGCTACTCTGCTCCTGAGGCAGATAGCGAGCCTCTCACTGGAACCAGAGGATTCATGCCCTTACCTGTACAAGTCCCGATCAGTCAGGAAGAAGGAAGGAGCTCCAAAGAAGACACCGACCAAAGACAAACAGGTGAGAAAAAGGGCAGAGTGTGACAGTACTTGGGTCATATTGTGTCAGCAGATGGGAGCAAAATAACACCAACAAGAATAGAGGCCATACACAAGACTCCATGACCAAAAACAGTGAAAGAGATGCAGCAGTTTTTGTGCTTGTGCAACTTTTGCAGAGCATGGGTTTTTTATTATTTCACATACACCAGGCCATTCTTGCAAGCACTAAAGGAAGCACAGAAAAATAAAACACACATAAAATGGACAGCGTAAATGAGCAAGTGTTTTGATGAGCTAAAACATGAGTTAGCACATGCACCAGTGTTAGCAACTCCCAGTTACAAAGACAAATTTCACGTTCTCACATTCAGATGGAAAAGTAATGACAGCAGTACTGACACAGAAGAAGGGACAGGGGCACTAGCCACTAGCATACTACAGTGTGTCACTGGATGCAGTAATGCAGGGACATTTCCCATGTGAGCAGGCACTTGCTGCTGCTGAATTTGCTATTGAGAAGGCTTCCACAATAACTATGGGGTGCCCAGTAGTTTTGTACATAGAGCATGAATTATTCGCCATATTGGAGAAAACAAAATCAACACTGACAACGCAGAGGTCTTCAGGGTACAAGGTAATACCAACCAACCCTGCACTAGAAGTGCTGAGGTGCAGAACAATAAACCCAGCATAGTTTATTGCAGAGAAAATAGAAGACGGGGACTATTTTCAAAGACTGTGTAGCATGCATTGACAAAAGCAAAGGTAAACCCCTAGGTAAGGAAGAAGTGGGCGGCATGATTTTCATTGATGGAAGTTCCAGCATTGACCAGACCACAGGCAAAGGCATTCAGGTTGCCCAGTGGTGGGGCACAGACGAGGAGTACACAAAGGGGAGGAATTGATAGTGTACTCACAGACATGACTGCCAAACCAATACTCTGCACAAGCAGCTGAATAAGTGACCTTGATTGAAGCACTACACATGTCTGAGGGCCAAGCAGTGAACATCTTCTCTGATTCACTTTATGTCACCTCTACACTGCACTCAGGATTCGGAAGATGGGAAAGGTGAGGGTTTAATAGAAGTGATGGTACTCCTGTTCAACATGCAGCATTATTGAGTAAACTATTGGAAATGTTACTGCTCCCAGTAGAGTTAGCATTAATAAAATGCAAAGCCCATACAGGAGGGCAAGGTTTTATATCACTAGGAAACGAAAGAGCAGAGCATCAAAAGAAGCAGCATATATGCCAGAGGGATCACATGTGCTGTTCCCTGGCAAAGAAGAAAATATACCTCTAATAGCAGTGCTAAAGATGAGCAAAGAAAAAGACACACTGCCAGATAACTTTAATGCAACCCCAATATTGCAGGTAGAAGCATCAGATACTGAAAAAGATCTTTTTAAAAGGAGGGGATGTTCTTTGTCTCTAACTGACTTGGTCTGGCGACATGATAGCATAGGAAAGGTTGTCATGCTGAAGAAATTGTTACAATTGGCATTGGAATAGCTCCACTATCCTTCCCACGTATCGAAAGAGCCTGTGGCTGCAGGGATAAGCGAAGACTGGTATGTGCCAAATCTGTCCTGTGCTGCACTTACTCAAGAGCATTTGCTTCCCTGCTATCCCCGTCCCTCTCCCTGGCACTTCACCCCCACCATTCTACTTCTCGTTCTCGCACTTGCACAATCTGAAAGACACAAGGCCTAGTAAGATTGTTTGTCTTGTCCTCCCTCTGTCTCCCCTCCCTTGTCTTGTCGCGCCTAGAAACAATTGTGTACAGGCACATTAAAAATGACTTATCATGTCATATAAATATGTCACTGAGTCTGTCAATAATTGTATAACCTGCCAGATGTTTCTGCAGGTCACACATTGAAAGTTGTACAGGGAATATTGCTGTGGCCGGAAGGCCCCTTCCGACACTTGCATATCGATTATGTTGATATGCAAGAAAGGTGTACTTCTTACAAGTACCTGTTTGTAGTAGTGTTTCCATTCTCACGTTGGCTTGAGGCAAGTCCCTGTGTCCACAATGATGCCCGCACTGTGGTCAAGTTTCTGGTGAGGGAGGTGTTACTGAGGTCGGGGATTCCAGATGAAATTCACTCTGATTCTGGGCAGCACTTTGCCAATGATTTAATAAAGGAAATCCCAACTCTCCTGGGGATAATGCATACACTTTGCACGGTTTACCATCCTAAAGACAGTGGTTTGGTAGAAAAGATGAATGGACTGCTTAAGATGCGATTGGCCAAGCTTACGCAGACACTTGAAAAGTCATGGGAGCACTGTTTGCCTCTTGCTTTGTTTGCGCTAAGAAACACGCCTGGAGGAGATCACCATCTGACTCATGAGATTGTTACAGGGCGGAGAATGCATGCTCCAATTCCGACTTCGCAGACAATCTCTGATGCTCACTCTAACTCTGCTATTCTGGGGGGTGAATTCTATCTGTACCTCAAAGAACCAAGTCCCTTACATATATCTCCTTGCAGAGGAGGCCTAATAACCAATCTGGACAACCAGGTGATCCAAAAGGCCATTTCTCACAAGCAGCATTTCTTTATCCGGGTGACCACGTCTTTGTGCATAACCACGTAAGAAAGTGGAGAGAGGAACACTTCACAGGAACGCCCACCGTCATCTATTCAACACCAACATCTGTTAAACTCCAGGGACGACGCGGATGGGTCCACATAATGGACATTCTCAGAGACAAAAGTACGGTCTCCCAAAGCACAACATAATGGGGAGTATAACCAAGTTTTCTTTTCATTTTGTAACAGCCCTTAGAATGTATTAAAAGCCAGCGAAAGAGGGAAGGTTATAATGCAAAATGTGTGACAAAGAAGGTTTCATGAGTGTAATGATGTTAATATGTTTTAATGTAGTTTTAATGCTTTTGTTTAATTTGTTTTTTAAAGAAAAAAGTGAAACACAATTGAATGCAAAAAGAAAAATGGGAAAGAGAAATATTTGATGTCAAAGGAGAAATAATAGAAGAACCTCTGCTCGAACATAGAGCCCAAAAATGGACATTTGAAACACGTAATAGAAACTTTGAACGATGGGATGCACTAAACATATCAACGAATACACCGACACCTACATGGTCATGTGGGAAAACTAAGTCAATTATTGACTATATTTACACCAGTAAAGGAATCTCACAAACTAAAACCAAGGCCACGAATGTGTTAAGCGCGCATAGCGACCATTATATACTTAAGCGCTCTTGGGAAATGAATACTAGCAAACGCTCTAAAATAAATATTCCCACATTGACCCTGTCAAACAGAATGAATCGTCTGAGGATACCACAAAGCAAACTAACAGATATCACAGACACCTTAAAGAATTCAAAAAAGAAGATGACTGCAAAATCAATTATGGATGGTTATTTAACCAATTCCAACTAAAGCAGAGACAGAACAAATAGCTACAGTCTGAATCAAAATATACATATAATAAAGCAATCGCGGAAAATAAACATGACAAGAATACTGTAATAAAGAAAGCCAAAAAGGAATCCCCTCGAACCAAAAAAAGAATGATAGGACAAGCAAAACAAAAAATATAAAATTGGCTAAAAATGCAAAAATGATGCAAGAGCAAGAAAATGGCGAACACATGATGAAGACTCTCAAAAACATCAATACAAGACGCCTATGGGAACTATTGAAACAGAATAAAAACACAGAGGATGCGATGATAGTGGACGTCTCAGAAGAAGCTTGGGTAAAGTATTTCACGGATCTTTATAAAGAAAGACCAACAGTTGGGAATAAAATCCCGCACCCCACGGAAAAGACATGGAATGTGAGCTATGACATGGAAGAACTGACCAACACAATAAAAAAACTAAATGCATCAAAAGCCCCATGTCCTGATGGCATGTCAAATGCAACATTAAAACAGAACCCAGAAATTTGGGCACGATTTTGTGGAAAAATCATAGAACTGATCAATCGCACTTAAAGAATCCCAGACTCATGGAGACTAGCAACACTCATACCCATATACAAACAAGGATCATCCAAAGATCCAATGAATTATCAACCATTGGCACTCTTGGATCCCCTGGGGAAAATCTTCGCCAACCTTTTACTCACAAGACTAAATATTTGGGCAAAACAAACTAACCATCTCGCAGTCCGACAGACAGGATTTGTACGCAACGTTGGCACGAATGCAACCTTGACAATTCTAAACTTGATGAAGCATGAAGCCGAAAGAACCAAAACTGACATAATCGTAGCATATGTCGACCTGAGCCTTGCCTACGACAAAATCAACTGAGACTTGCTTTGGACCAAACTTGAGCAATGGAGATGTCCTTGTGACACACTGGAGCCGATAAAACTCTTGTATACTAACACTAAAATACAAGTGAGAATGACAGCAGATGGCATCAAAACTAACCAAATGAACACCTGGCATGGTCTAAAGCAAGGATGTCCGTTGGCAGCAGGTCTGTTTAGCCTCTTTACGTCGGATTTCGATGAATCGATAAATGTACCAAACATCAATGCTACTGCGGTACCATGCTTGATCTATGCAGACGATAAACACTGGGTGGACTAAAAATGGCACTCAGCAAAACCCAAGAATATATGGACAAAAATGAACTCACAATAAACATCAAGAAGACAAAAATCATAGCCCTGACATATAGAAAGCAAAAAGGGAAAAAAGTATTTTCATACTATTTACAACAGGAAAAATTGATACAGGTTACTACGTACAAATATTTAGGAATATGGATCAATCAATCACTCACCGAAATTCCATGGGCACAACATTTGAAGTCCAAACCAAAGCACTAGCGCACCAGGGTCTGGTGAACCATTAGAAATTCGGAAAATTCTCGCTAAAGCTGGTGGTAACCTTTTATAAACAAAAGGTTACAGCGATTCTTGCGTATGGGGCAGAAGCAATGATCAATCTGGATAGATCAATATGGACAAAGCTGGAGGCGATTTACTGGCGGGAAGTACTAGGCCTACCTCAAAATATGCCGATGTCCCGCATACGCTATGAGCTGGGCCTTCAATCGCTTCAATCAATAATAGAATGGAAAACATTGGATTTATTCAGAAAATTGAATAGCGAAGAGAAGATACCGGCTTTGGAAATTTTAAGAACATCAGATTTATAGGTGAACGATATAGCACTTAATAAATGGAAGGAAGCGTCAATGAGAATATGTAATGAAAAGAGAATAACATTGGAGACTCTTACGCGAATGCCACAAAACGCAAAAAAGAAGCTGAGTCGGCTTGATTGGATAACGACGCAAGAAAAGAAAGACCGATACAAATTGAACTTAAAGTGCAACGGAGAGTCACAAGCACTTAACCAACTACCCCACTACCTCAATTTATACCCAGAACGAAGAATACAAGACAAGTTTTTAAGATTGAGATTAAACTTACTCCCTACAAGAGAAGTTTTGGGAAAATGGACTCAAAACAAAAATGCGAACAGTGACTGCAGATTTTGCCTAACGCTGGGAAAAACAGAAACTCTATACCATGTAATAATGGAATGTGAGGCACTCAATCAAAAAAGACTGTTATATAGCGGCCAATACCAAAGTGCACCCGTCGCAATGGAAACAGAGGAACGATGGAGTCAAATCCTCATGGGAAACAACAGAAAGGTGGTTGCTATGATCATTCATTTCTGGGAAACCATTACCTCAGAAAACGGCAGCAGCCCGCAGGAGTATGAAAATTAAAGATTGTAAAACGTGGACTAAACAAATCGAATGATTCATAAATGTAAGGTTGAAGATGTAAACCAAATGCATTTTTAAATAAAAAAATAAAAATAAAAAAGAAATGTGATAAATGGGCAAGGCTTCCACCATCGCACTGAGGAAGAGCATAATTAATTAACTGGCAATATTTGGTATGATGAAATGATGCGTGTGGGAAGAGAGAGTAAATGGCACCTGCTACGTGTGCTCTCTCATTCCACACGTAGTAGGAGTGTCCAAGCTTTTCCTGCCCCAAGCTGTGTCCTATGCGGTGGCGGGATGCCTGTTCCACCCGTCTCTCTGTATAACCTTTTTTTTATAAACCTTTATTTATTTGACTTGACAACACACAAGCAATCTGGATGCACATAGCACATTGACAAGATACAATTACATACCATGAGCAACAATACTGGTACTTAGCGAAAAGTTCATAACCGCAATAGGGTCAGGGTCGAGGCAGTGCAAGATAAGGGGGGAACAGGCAGTCTCTGATCACAGGGTGGTGGCCGGAGCGGGAGGTGTAGGGATGGGGGACCCCGCGTCTGAGTCTGAGTTTATGGTAAACATATAAGTGCAAAACCTCTGCCAAATGTCTCTTGGTCTCGAGTGGGGATGTTGTAGCGTGCCCCATGCCTCTTCTTTATCTGACGCCCAGGTGACAGGTCTGAGCCACTGTGTGTACGAGGGTGCTCTAGGCTGGAGCCAGTTCATTAAAATGCAGTGTACTGCTAACAGCATGCAAAGGCCAGCCAGCCTCCTGGAGTCAGGCGCTAGTTGAGGAAAGTCGTGAAACAGGCAGCGTGCTGGGGAAGGGACTATAGTGTAGTCCAGCATAGTAGACAATGTGGAACATATTTCTGACCAGAACTGTGTCAATCGTAGGCAGGACCAAATCATATGCATGTATGAAACCTGGTCAGAGCAACATCTAGGGCACCCGGGGGAGAGCTCGTTGAATATGGGATGAAGCCTGCTTGGGGTGTGATATATCTGTGCAGCACCTTAAATTGTATTAATTTGAATCGAGAATTTTAGGATACTTTGTTGGTGGGTGCACACATACGGGACCAACGCTCATCGGTCATTCCACCCAAAGGTCTTACTCCCATTTGTGTATCAGTGCCGTGAAGGGGGGTGCAGCTCTGGCCTGTAGCATGGTGTAAAGTCTGGAGACCTTCCCCATCGAGGAGTAAAAGGTGCACAGTTCAGCAATTAAGGGTTCATCGGGTGGTAGTGTAGGGAAGTCGGGATATTTGGTCTTGAGACACTTCCGAAGAGAGGAATACTGTAGCCATGCTGATGGTCTCCTCCTAAGGGCGAATGGGAGGTCTGACATTCAAGAAAATTACCCTGTACATAAACATCTCGGAGCGCTAAGAAGCCTGCGTCGGCCCATCAGGAAACAATGGATTGTGGGACGCGTGGGACCTCCGGGAGGAAATTCCATAGCGGAAGGTCTCCATGGAAGGGATGGGGTGTGCCTACTAGATTCCAAATTTTAGATAGGGCTAGGGATGTGTTAGTAACCGGGTCTGCCGAACCGGGGTCCGTCAGAGCGGGCTTGAGGATGAGGGAGCAGATATTACAGTCGCTGACTGTAAGTTTCTTCAGCCTAACATGGGGGGGGTTCAGCAATGTTAAACCAGTGGGACGCAAATTGGGATTGCGCTACCAGCCAGTACCTGAGGAAGTCAGGGGCACCGGATCTGCCATACTCCATGGGGACAGTCAATGTTGTCAGTTTAAAGCGGACTGCACAGGAGTACCACAAGAAGGTGTTGATTATACAGAGTAACGATTGGAAGAAGTCGTCACCTGGCCACAGGGGAAGATTGGTGAATCGGTAGAGGAGTTGGGGTAGCACCACCATTTTAAGTATCCCTAAAACGACCTGCTAAGGAGATTGTGAGTCTATCCCAGCTTGCGGTTTTGATGGCAGTTCAGGTAGTTGTCCTCTCGCAGCATTGCAGAGTTACGGGAAACCGCCAGCCCTAGGTAAGTGAACCTGGACTGGGACCATGTGAACCCCATTAGGTCGGGAGGGGGTAGCGTGCAGTCAGTGAGCAGGAACAGCACCTTAGACTTAGAGCAATTCACCTTCAGTCCGGATATGTGTCCAAACCGGATTACGTCTTGCAAAATTGTGGCAAGATTAGTATCTGGGGAGCGGATATAAAGCAGGGCGTCGTCAGCAAATAGGGAGACTATGTCAGACTGGCCTGTAGTTCGCAGGCCTCTATGGGCATGTGATTGACGTATCATGTCGGCAAAGGGCTCCATAGCTATGGCGAATATGAGCGGGGAGAAGGGACAGCCCTGTCGTGTTCCTCTAGCTATCTGGAAGGGGAGGGAGCACCTGTCTTCCGTGCAAACTCTAGCCGATGAGCTAGTGTAGAGCAACTTGACCCAGGATCTGAAGTTAGGGCCAAATTTGCATTTTTCAAGGACACGCCACAGCTATTGCCAGGATCCTGAGTCGAATGCTTTCTGCATATCTAAAGTGGCGGCCACTGCTTGCACTTTCGAGTCAATTCTGCTGATCACATTGAATAGACGTCTCAGGTTCAGGGAGGTAGATCGGCCTGGGCCGAATCCCGCTTGATCCGGGTGAATGATGTGGGGCATAAATGAGGATAGTCGCATGGCTGATAATTTGGCATAGATTTTAACATCACAGTTGATTAGTGAAAGGGGTCGGTACGAGCCCCATTGGGTGGGGTTTTTTCCAAGTTTAAGTAAGTAAGACCGTTATCATTGCCTCCCGGAGTGTGGGAGGGAGTATACCCCTTTCCAAAGCCTCTTCCCATAGAGCCATTAGATGTGGGATCAGTAGGGATTTAAATTTTGTTTAAAATTCTATGGGAAGGTCATAAGGGCCAGGGGCCTTGCCTTATGCTAGTGATTCGATGGCCTCTGAGAGTTCTTCGGGTGTAAACGGTTTCTCAAGGGAGATGCTTGTGTCAGTGGAGAGAACGGAGAGAGGGAGGCTCTCCCGATAGGTGTCAATCTCCAATACCTGGACTCCATCAGCTTTTGAGTATAGGGAGCTATAAAATGCTAGAAACTCTGAATTAATGTCTTGTGGTGTTGTAGCCAGTGTTCCATCAGGCCTCTCTATTGCAGGTATGTTGGGGCGCCGAATTCTCTGCGTAGTAGCCTAGCTAACATTCGACCTGGTCGCTCTCCCTCACCATATTTCCTGACCAGATAGGGACAGTCTAAGAATTTAGCCTCACGTTCGGCAAGTTCACAAAACGTGTCGAATTCCGATCCCAACAGCGCCAGGGTCGCAGGGGAGTGATCCGCGACATATTGGGCCACAAGGGTAGCCAGGGTCGCCTCACTTCTCGCAATGTCTGAGCGGATCCTCTTCAGGATACCGCTTCCCTTGGAGATGGTAATACCCCTGATAAATGCTTTAAAGGATTCCCAGAGGACAGATTGAGACGCAGCAGAGTTAGCATTGAACTCAAAGAATTCCCTGATGGAGGATTCAAGCTCAGTGCTAAAGACCAGGTCCAGCAGGGAGCAAGGCCTCATTTTCCACACTTTAGGGCTATTGTGGTCCCGATCCCAGTGTAGGGAGATGACTACTGGAGAGTGGTCAGAAAAGTCTCTCTGTATAACTTGAAGTTTATTCAAGGGCGAAAAAGTAGCTGTTCACTGGGTGGATGAAGGGGAAAATGTGTTTGAGGACAATTTTGTCAAATGTACACAAATGCTTCAAAATGAGGAAATATGGCATAAGGTGGTGGAGTATGTCACTGAGAGTACTAAACAACGGGAATTACAAATAATAGACCATAAAGGATTGCAGTGCACAACTAAAGAAGGGAAAAGTGTCCCCTGCTGTCACGCAAGGATGCTGATGAGGATAGAAGAAGCAATATGGCGTGGGGGCAAATGGGAGGAGGGAATAATGCAGTGTCGTGCTGCAGGACTTGTGGGCTTTGAGCAAAACATTTATTTAATTGTATTTTTAAAGCGCACATCAGACCATGGGCATCGTGGCGCTGTTACAGATATACATTGCTGGTTACAAAGGAAGGCTAAGTAGTTACATTGAAAATTACATTTTACGGTTCATCTTGGAGCTACATAGAGATTGCATTAGAATACAGCTTGGAGTTTCGGCGGACAGGAGTCACTAATTATGATATACAGAGTACTTGGTGTCAGACAACCTAAAAAGTCTTCAGCTAGTTAGTGCTACGCTTCGAAGCTAACAGCAGAGGCATAACAGGTAACAGATTGTTATCAGATACAGATTTTTAAAGTTCTAATGTTCAACTCTGAGCCTATGTAATCAAGTGTATTTGTTCCACTACAGGTACCAGAGACAGGCCAGAAGGTGGAGAGTCTGCAGTATCTCGTTTGTTATTTTATCCACTACAATTTTCCCTTCCTTGGGGTTCTCGACTCAGCTGTGTATATAGGGTTGAGCAGAGAACTCCTGGTGAGGGTCTGTGGGATCAGCATCAGCTCCTGAGGATTCCAGCAAGCCTGTCTTGACAGGATGAAAGGCCCACGTTAAAATATCCGCCTGAGCTGAAATGGATCCCACAGAAGCCAGAGTTAAGAGAGGAAATGAGGGCGGCTAGGAGAGAGAACCAATATTTGCAGGCTCATTTTGAAGAGTTAAATATTAAAGTGACCAATTTTAGAGGTGAGGGTACTTCTCAGGAGACTAGGGAAGAGGAGAGTCCTAGAAGGGAGCTTGCAGTGTTAGTTAGAGAAGATGTGGTGGTAGTAGGCGCTGGGTCTCAGGAAGGTTACAAGAGGAGTTTGAAATCACAGCTGGGTGCAGTTCCTTTGGCACCACCCGGACCTCTTGGAGGGGATGCAAAGAAGTGTCAAATACTCAATGTGAACTTAATTTTCTCTGCAGGCCTGATGCTTTTGGTACAGATGCAACTAAAATAGCTTTTATGTTGTATTTTATTTTACGGGCGAGGCAAGAGCCTGGTCTGTGCTGTTGGTAGGTGAAGGAAGTTCAACTTTAATGGATTTGGCAGCTTTCAAGTTAGAATTTAAGAAAATGTTTGATAGGCGACAGTTGTCTCAAGAAGTAGATGGGGAATTATTGGAGCTCAAAAAGGGAACTAAGGAGTTAGTTACTTACATTAACCAGTTAAAATCTCTAGCTTTGGAAAGCAGTTGGCCGGAAGAGGAACAGGCATCACTGTTTTATCGAGGTTTGAGAGAGGAGTTAGAGGACGCTCTAGCTACCATAGTACACAGACCCACCTCCTGTGAAGCTTTGATGGATTTGGTGATGCAAATTGATTATCATTTAGGAGAGCACAAGGTAGAGCGTAGAAGGGGAGGTGTAGAGACCAGAGTTCTTTCTCCAGTGGACAGAGAAAGAGGAGAATCAGTGAGTAGGGAGTTGAGAACTGGAGATTTAGGACGAGTCAGTAAACCTGAGTACTTTAACCAAGGATGAGAAGGAGAGGCGAAGGTCGAATAAGTTATGCATGTATTGCGGTAGGTCAGGACATTTTGTAGGTCATTGCTCTTGGTGCCCTAAGACTCCTTCATCAACCAACAGTTCCAGAAATTAGCAAGTAGCCAATACCATCCAAGCAGTTGTGCCACGTATCACTCTAAACGTATCCTTATTTGTTAATGGGGTATTGAAAGGGAGTGGTCCGGTGGTAATAGACTCTGGTGACACTGGAAATTTCATGGACTGGAATGTAGTTAATGCTATGAATGTACCTTATATCTTGAAGGACAGGACTGAACAGGGGAGAGCTCACTTCAGGTCTGATTACTCATGAAACATGGCAGCCAAGGTTATTTGACAGCTGCCAAGGAACTTGGGGGCAAACATGTTCATGCTTTAACGTGGTTACATGAAAAACATCAACCAGTTGGCATTAGGAGCTTTACACGATTCCCGTTGTGTTTCAGGTCAAGCGTGTCCATTTTCCTGGGGACCAATTCGGGATGTGCCAAGGTGGTGAAGAATGCGCCGCTGACGCTGGTAACAGCAGCGATAATTAATTATTGGGTGGCCTGCGGATACAAAGCATATGCCCAGCTTCTGCCTGACTGGAGTGAAGCGTGCACTCTAGTCACCTTGCACAGCCCTGCAGTAGTGGTGCCTCGAAATAGCACTGCCACGAAGCTTGCACTGCAGGGGAATCTGGCACATCAAAATGAGCAGCAAAAAATAACGAGAAGGAAAAGAGAAAATAATTACTTCTCCAGGAAGAGAGTGGGTAACCTGGCTGCTATACTGCTACATTTTTCACTTTGTTGTTGCTTCCAGGAGTACAGGCTTCAGCAAATTCAAAATGGTTGCAGCTAACCCGTTACGAGCTATTGCAGCTAGCTAGCTCAACAGCAAAAGGGTTGAATGCAATCAAGAAAAAGATGTGGGCTTATTTTGGATGTCCTGACAGCCATTGAAGGATGTGTTTGTGCCAAGCTGGGGACAAGCTGCTGCACTGCGATACCTAACAGTGATGCCTCTAAAGGAACTCTAAGTGCAGCTATACAAGAGATAAGGACACCAGGGAAAGATGACAAGTGAGGTTAATTGAGTGCAAGCAACAGTTTTGCTGGACAGAGTATTCGCATGGGTACACATCTGGATTTCTGGATTGTTTCGAGTGACTGTCCCAGTGTTAGTGCTTATTCTCATCACCTTCTGCATTATTAGGAACATTTTTAAAGTATATTTTTACAATCAAAAGGGATATCTGATGTTACCCTTCTGTGTTGACAAAAATAGTTTTGAAATGAAGAGCAGAAAGAAAATAATAGCGGAAAGTGAGGGGGGAGGATCCTGATGGATGGGTTTTTACACAATCTGCTGATGTTGACAATTTGCAAGGAATTCTGGATACAATGGGCCTCATTAGGACCCTGGCGGAAAGGGCTTTACGCCGGCGTAGAGCATGGCGTACCTTTCCGCCTGACTACGAGTTCCCGTAGCGCCATGGTGATTTTTACGCCTGCTTTTTGCAGGCGGAAAAATCCATGGCGCTACGGGACTTGTTGTTAATTACGCCACTGTAATTTACGGTGGCGTAATTAACGCCTTCCCCACTCCCATTATGCCCTATGGGGCAAGAATGGGAATGGGGAAGGGCAAAATGGGGATTGGGGACTTACCGCCCCGCCAAGGTCGGGATGGGGCGGTAAGTCCGCCAACCACCATGGCGGAATTGGCAGCTTAGCGCCATGGACCATGGTGCAAATTGCACCATGGTTCTCCGCCAGGGTCGTAATGAGGGCCAATGTCTGAAGGATTGGACAGGGTGCGTATGGGTGGCAGAAGATTTGAATGGTTGGGAGGAGATTGGGGGAGACATGACCATGCAAGTTCAGCGCAGCATGAAGGAACACACTTATCAGCTGCAGTAAATAGGCCTTAAAAGCTTGCTTTTGCAGAAAGCGTGTGTTAGCATTTTAGGTGCGGCAAAGTCTGCAATCTCAGGCCAGTGCTGAGAGAAGTACACAGTGGTTGTGATTTTTCAAGGTCTCAGATTAGAGCTCACATGTCCCGCCAACGAAAAAGTGAAACATGACCATTTTATAATTCAAAATCATTTATGAAATGCGATTTCTCACTGGAGCCGAAAAGAACCACAGCGGTTTCAAATCATCCGATAGAACATTTTCCCTGGGAAAAGGCTTAGAGTGTCCCTGATATGCATCATTTGTGCAGCAGTATGTCTGTGGTTCAAGGCTCTGTTGGTGTCATGGTGGTCCGCCATTCTCATGAGAATCTGGATGAGGCGACCAGCGCAGTTTATTAAAGTTCCGCTGGTCGTCTCAAATTTTTCAATGACTTAGTGTTGTGCTGTGGGAATTCGGGGTGGATTGTAATGTCACAAGCTGTAATTGAGGGTGGTGTGGGAAGGTTTGTGGACTCAATAATTGATTGCAATGTATGTTTTTCTATAAAGGTCCAAAGTGCGGAGTCAGTTCTGTGTGGGGAGATTTTTTCGTGTTGCACGATCGCAAATGCTAATTGCTTTGCTTTGTATAAAAATTCTTATTTTAGGGTAGTTTCTTTGACATCGCCTTTTCATGTAGTTCTGATCTGCGATCTGTTTGAATCTGCTGTCCCAGCTACATCTGGGGCCCTGAATAAAACTGTGTTTCTTCTCGCACCGGCGTACACTCCTTTTTTGACTACTTTTGTAATTTTTTGATGAGTGTTGCGAGGCGACCCTCGAGACAATAGCATTACTTTTTATTAACTGAGCATTTATGATGAAGCAAGCATGATAAGTGTTCTTATGGGTCTAGACTGGCTTACATTGGAACCAGTTTCCACATGTTTTCTTATTGTGGCATGTCACTTTTAATGGCGATTCCACATAAGAGTACTGGCATATATTGGCAGAGCCAGCTTTGTGCCTAGTGTCAGTAATGATACTATTAAAAAGTCTCAAAGCGAACATGAGTATGTTCTTATATGGAAATGCTAGCATATTTTGATCGAGTCAGCATTGAAATGTATGGGCACAGCCAGCATGAAAATGTTTTTTACACTGGCATATATTGCAGGGACCGGCATGCCAATATATTGGGAAATGCGCCTGTGCACTTTTGGCGAGTTATATTATTGTATTTTTTTCATGAGTTACCCTACACCCTAAAAATCTGATTGCAAACTGTCTGGCCTTTTATCCAGTTTTTCACAGAAAGTGTGCTGTGTAATGCACCATTTTAACCCATTATTCTAAACATCCCCTCAAACCTGTTTTTGTTAGTTCGGGCTCCCTTGCTAGGCTCGGTCGCAATCACATACTTGTGGCAAATATTTACACCCTCCAATAAAACAGCTTACCAGCCACCCACCACTGGTGGCTGTTTTTTGAGGGGACCAGGCACTGCCCCTTGTTTCTACGCTAGGTGAAACATTTAATATCGGATTAAAATACATCTTTACTTCTTTGACCTAGAGTAGTGCATGCCCCTGCAGGAGCATCATCATCATGGACATTGCGCTAATGTGGTAGTCCGAGCCTGCAAGGGGTGTAGTGTGCCCTGTGCTTTGTTAGGGAGCTTTGGGGAAGGGGTGGACCCAAAACATGGCTTGCAGTGGGGCCCCCAAATGTTGTGCTACGCGACTTAAGGGTTTCATGTGTTTTTCCTTTGATTTGGAATCCGGTTTTGAGCTGGTCTGCATCTGGAGTGCCCTGTTTTTGTGGTGTAGTACTTTGTTTGTTTCTGGCTTTTTTCCTTTCCCCACCCAGCCCCATGGCATTTGGCTTAGGCAGTCATGTGTCTCTTTGGTTTTGTCCTGGTCGCCATCTCTCCCTGCTTCCTTCCGCCTTCTCCCATCCACCTTCATCCTTTCTCTTACCCTCCTGCCCCACTTCCTCCCTGCCTGCCCCTTTGGTTCTCATTTGTCCGTGTCCCCCTACATAATCGGTACTGCTGCATTTCAGAGGCCCCGCCAAGGGCCTGAGGCAAAGGGAAGTTCCATAGAGCAGTTCACATCCCTGCTTTCCCCTGTTCGCCAATGGACGCCTGACGGTACACCCTGCAGCAACAACCAGGTACGGTGGTACCGGCGGGGAGCACAACCATTACTGTACTGCAGAAAACCCTACTACTCTTACATTACTACCACCTTCTCCTAAAACACTTCGTTATCCTGCACTTTGTTTTGTCATTGCATTGCATTTAGATGAAATGTGGAGGTTAGCATATTGGCATATGTATCGTATTTAGATGAAATGTGACGGTGAGCCTATGTATTGCACTTAGGTGAAATGTAGAGGTTAGCATATGCATCGCACTAGATGAAATATGGATATTAACACATGTATCGCACTTGGATGAAATGTGGAGGTTAACATAGGTATCGAATTTAGATGAAATGTGTAGCTTAGCATATGTAGCGCATTTAGATGAAATGTGGAGGTTAGCCTATGTATTGCATCTAGAAAGAATGTGAAGCTCAGCCTGTGTATTGCACCTAGATAAACTGCAAAATATAGTCCTCTACTGCTCCTGATGAGGTATGTAGGTTAGCCATTGCCTTACCCACGGTAAATGTAGTGAAGCAAGCCTAGGCATAGCACACAATAGATCTAGCAGAATAACAAACACACCACACTTAAATGAAACACAAAGATATGTTGTACTTGGAGGATTGTGAGGGGAGCCAATATGTTGCATTGTTTACTAAACACTCTAACTTCTTAACACTCAGCATATCCACCACCCATTACGTAACTACTAAAATGACACAAAAATCTGACACAGGACACTGAAACCACAAATACTTTCCCATCTCTCCACAACACCCAACACACACCTAAAACAACTGTATACAACATAAAAATGACAAACCACCAAAATAATAATAGCACACAGTAACCGTTTTTTCCAAACTGAAGCTAGCCACAGCACATCAAAGCTCTCTTGCGCCTGTCCCTCTCTTCCCCACTAACCTTCCCAACCCCCTTTCTTTTCAGATCTGCCAGAGTGCCTTCGAAACCATGAAAAATGGCTGCAGTGCGCGCTAACATAACATGTCTATTTGTAGAGCACACGTTCAACCTCAGAGGGGCATCTTGGTGCTATTGACAGATAACAGATGTTTATTGCTACCCAACTTAATGGTCCTCATTTTATCGACCTCAGAAGGATGAAGTGGATCTGCCGGGATTCAAACCTGTGTCCATGAGGTCAAACACAGGCCCCTGTGGTGGATGCATTAGTTCACTGAGCCACAGACCATGCGGTACAACTCCCAATAACATAAAATAACAGCACGTGATTTCCAACCGAACTCCTGAATGGCACAATTGTTGTAGAACACTCACTCATTGGTTTAAATGGTGAAGGATAAAAAATCAATTTTGTGATGTAGCAAATTCATGCCACGTCATTGCTAGTTACCATGCCAACCATATATCCTGCTTCTCAACACCCATTCTCTCTTATCTGTCAGCAATGCATAACACCTAGGTCCTCACGCCCTCCACTCTCTGCCTAATCTGAGAATCCTATCCCTTTATCTGATTGCCTGTAGATCCCTCCCTGCCAAAATGCCCACCCTCCCCCTGTTGTTAGCTCCTTTGTATTGATCCCTTGCGATCTAATTCCCTTGCTGTGTACTTCCCCCATGACTTATAAAGCATATCGTTGCCTCCCAAAGTTAGCTCCACACTCAATAAATACCCTAATAATAATAAAGCAAAACCCCCAAAAATAGTGCCCCCAAATGTATGCCAAAAGCAAATAATATGGTACTGTCCATGTCTGTGGGGAGGAAAATGGATATGACGCTTTGAAACACAATTTTCTTGATGTATAAGCGCCTTACAA
Organism: Ambystoma mexicanum; assembly: GCF_040938575.1. NCBI lineage: Eukaryota > Metazoa > Chordata > Amphibia > Caudata > Ambystomatidae > Ambystoma > Ambystoma mexicanum. Next base: position 315,946,112 of record NC_090929.1, read on the forward strand.
ATGCCCAATAAAATAAATACATAAATAAATTTAAAAAAAACAGTAGAAGATCACACTGCTCCTTTACACAGTAAAATAAGGGACCGAAGATCTGTGCATTATACATACGTGAGACTGGCCCATAATGAGTGACCAGGCACTGACCTGGCAGTCATTAAGGAGGAGACAAGCCAGCTCAGTGAAAACACTGGGCGCTCCTGCACAATGAGCGAGTGCATGTGCTGTATGAATGTGTGTGCTTGTCTGTGTGTACTGAGCCAGGGAGAAGGCCTCTGATTTGGGGGGTGCGGCTACATTGGTGCAGCAACAGCTAGCAGAGACATGTTTTCATAGAGTGGACCTGCTGTTTTTCTGACATCATGGACAAATCCACCATGATGACTGCGCTTACATGGGAGTGGGGGTTACATTGGTGCCGGCAGCATGGACATGTTTTCTTAAAGTGTGCATAATTGCGTTTTTACTCGCATTATGGGCCATGAAAATGCTATTGTGCTCATGGGCAAAGCCAACATGATATATGTTTTCTTACATGCCCATAATGGCCTACATTAGTGCCATCTAGACATGTTTTCTTTTTTGTGTAATGGCATTGTATACTGGAATCAAAGGTAAACCCAAAATGATGAGTGTTCTTACATGGCCATACTTGCCTACATTGGTGCAGCCATATTTGACATGTTTTCTTACTGTGTCAAGGCAATTTTTACTACTGGCATCAAGTATAAAACCAACATGATGAACAAGGAAAAACACAAGGGGAAGGAACGGGGGGATAACAAGGCCCAGCGGGAGGGTATGACCAACAATCAGATGAAGGAGGGACGCCATCAACCTCTACATCAAACAGACAGGTGTCTTTTTTGAGAAAGAAACCCACTAGAAGAGGGAAGAAGAAATCCTCAGTGAAAATTAACTCAAACAAAGAAGATCCAGTGATTAATATCTTGAGCATCCAGTTGAATACATTTTAAAAAAAAACAGCACTACAGATGGGTTTATCTTTCGTTCCGCAGCAGTACTGTGATACAAGAAAAAATAGATTTTTTTTTAACTAATGAGGAAGCTGAAACTCAAGCTTCTTTTTTGAAAACCTGGAAGAGATAGATCAACCAGAATTACAGAATTTTTTAGAAATGAAACCGAAGAGTTATTTTTATCCCCAACTACAAAACCCAATTTTTAAGCATTTGAGAAACGAGTCCTCGAGGATCTGAGCAAGATCAAATTCTGACAGAACAAACATATGAATTTCACTAATAGAGAGAGGCATGTACTGGAGGCGCTTCTAGATAACCAAGAGATTATTTTCCAACTTGTGGACAAGGGTGGTACTCTAGTCCTTATGGATAAAAAAGACTATTTAAAGGAGATTCACAGACAACTAAAAGATAAAGAAATGTATAGAGAAGTCCACTCTGACCCTACAGAACACGTGAAAGCTCTAACAAAAGAAGTGGTAGGCGAGGTAGATTGACAGAATGTGATAACGGAGCACACGATAACTTTTTTGATGGTTGATCATCCGATTATGCCAGTGCTATATATATTACCGAAGATTCACAAAAGCTTAACTGAAACGGGAAGACCTATCACTGCAGCAATGGGAAGTGTTTTGGAACCTCTTGCGCAGTACTCTGACAAAGCCATACAACCACTGATACAAAGCAGCCCGACCTACCTTCGAGGCACAAGTGCTTTCCTATTGAAATTGAAAGAGGTGGATTTTGTTCAAGGTCGAGACATACTATTCACTGCCACGCAGCAGGATTGGAAGCGATGGAGTGGTTATTACTCTCGAATGATGACTGTAAGGCGGATAATGTATTTGTTTTGACGCTATTGAAACTAGTACTCACCAACAACTACTTTAGGTTTGAGGATTCATACTTTGTACAGCTGTCTGGTACAAGTATGGGGGCAGCAATGGCCCGAGCTATGTTAACACATACATGTTGTATCTAGAAACAGAATTTGTTTTGGAATCAGAAAGGTGGCAAAGGAATCTGGGGCTTTATACCAGATGCATAGACGATATCTTTGGGATCTGGAAGGGTCCGGTGAATGAGTTGGAAGATTTTTTCACGATGATGAACAATATGCATCCTCGGATAAAATTCATGACAGAGTACAGTCTAAATAAGGTCAATTTCCTGCATGTGGAAGTGTACACATATAACAATATGTTGAACACTAACATTTTAACAAAGAATACTGACAGGAAGAGTCTACTCCTGGCTACTAGCTTCCACCCAAAAACGTACTCTCAAAAGCTTTCCAATTACCCAATTCATGAGGTATAGAAGAAATATCATGTCAACAGAAGACTACAAAATGCAGGAGAAGGAACTAAAGAGAAAATGTGTTGAGAGGAAACATGATCCAGAACTAATAGAATCTGTATCAAGCAGGGTGGGACACATTTTGAGAGAAGATCTACTTAAATCCAAAGCAAGCAAAGAAAATCCATCATTGGTGTATCTACTGAGTACAAAGCAGTAAGATCAAGGGAATCATTAAAAAGAATTGTGAGATTATGAAATTAGACAATGCGACTGTTCCCAGAACCTCAGATGTTTGCCTATAAGAAAAGTTTAGCATTGAGGAATATGCTGGTGAGAGCGGACTTCGAAGAACATCGGAATAAGACCAAATTTACAGGCATACAGCTGTGCCAAAACTGCCAGCACTGCAGTAACATTATAAAATGAGATCATATTACACATCCCTAAATGGGTAAAAAAAATCCTCTGAGCCACTTCAGTACTTGTGACTCCACCAATGTGATTTATGACATAAAGTGCCCTTGTACCCTTTATTACGTAGGAATGACAGCGCCTAAGCCAAAACACGTTGGACGGAGCATAAATCGAATGTAAGAACCAAGATTTTGAAATCCCCAGTAACAAGTCACTTTCTGGAAGTGAAACATAGCATTGCACAGATGAAATTTGTGATATTAGAGAGAGGTATAATGCCAAAGAGAGGAGGAGATCTGAAGAAATAATTGCTGCAGAGAGAGATTAAGTGGATAGAGGATTTGGATTCATTGATCCCAAGGGGATGAATATCGAATGGGACCTATCCTGTTTTCTCTAGCCTAGGAACTAGATTGTGAATGGACCAGTGGTGACAGAGGAGTAAAGCATCCACGTATATGATGTGATGGGACTATGGCTCTAGGATCAGGATGATTTATAACAGTAGGCCAAGATTGTGACTGTAGCCCTGGTCTGGGAGGAGTGAAAACTATCATATTTCTGTATTGTGCCATTAGACTAAAGAAGGTAAGAGTGAGCAATTATCTATAGTAAGACATGCTGGGGGCTAGTGAATAAACGTCAAAAGGGGTGTGTTAAACTAAGGACACAGATTTGATTGCAGTTGCAAGAGTCCAATAGAAGGGAGCCTGTTGGAACTCACAATAGTAATAGGCTCACAGGAGCCATCTTGAGAACAGGACAGTATATCCATAAATCGTGAACATAGGTCAAAGGACTGTGCTGCATTAAGGACACACATATGAACGCATGAAGAAACGTCTGAGAGAAGGGAGCTCGTTGGAACCCACAACAGTAATAGGTTCATAGGAGCCATCTTGAGAATAGCTCAGTTTGCCTATCAATCGTGAACCGTAGCCCAGCAACTGTAATTGGCACTACTGTTGTCACGGTTCATACGAGGATAATGTAACCGGGAACAACAAATGGGTTAAGCACCTAGTGCAGGTTTGCCCCCGATTATATATGGACGCACCATCATTGAGACAAAGTATATTTATTTTTAAAACAATCTTACGAGGAATATTTTTTGGAAGATGTAAATAGGTGTCATTAAAAAGACACAACTGCACTAACATTCATATTAGTGAATCCCGTAGGAAAAGGGAGATATGGGCGAAATAAAGGGATCGCCCTAGGCAAATGCGGGAAACAGGAACTAGGTCAAAATGGCCACCATGCGAGTGGGAGCTGAACCTCTTTCTCACCGATGCAGTCTCCATGGACATGTAGTGAACATATATTCAGACGCAGGGCAACCGACCGGCTTACTGGGTGGATGTCTTGCGCTCTGAACGACAAGAGACTGGCGCCATACGTAAAGGGCGGACATGGGAGGAAGGGAGATTGAGAATCCGGCCCTGTGCAATCATAGTAATGGGGTTATATGTATTTTCAGATGGAATGAAAATATGATGCAGGGACATCAAGCATAGTAGAAACCCGTGGGGAACATTAGCCGACAAACTGTCAGGTAAGTTGGGGGCAATGAGATATGTTCATTTACGGGCAGAAAATGCAAGTTGGTCTGAGCTTAAGGCTATGATCGGTCAAGTTGCCAAGTTTATGTTTTTGTTTTTGGTTGTAGGCATTTGGAGAAGTAGAGAAACCAAGGATATTTCAAGGTGGGTGAGTGACACAGTTTGGTAATACATTAGAAATAAAAGTGTATGTATAAGAGGCAAAATGTCTAAAAGGAAATGAAAATGAGACAGATTATGTTATATTTGTTTTGTGGAGAACATGAATATTTAACCCCTTAAGTGTTAAGGACGAGATATCTCGTCCTTAGCACTACGTCTGCAGTGCCAAGGATGAGATACCTTGTCCTTTTAGTGATCGCACAAAACTAAAATCCAACCCCTGGGCTATGTGAGGAGGAGGTTCCTCCTCACGGCCCGCGGTTGGATGTCCTTCAGTTTCACTTACAACAATACCCCCCTTGAAGCATTGCTGGGCGGGGAATCACTCGATCCACGCCCAGCAATGCCACTAGACCACCAGGGATCTGTTTTTGAAGTGGGGGGGTGAGAGGGCCGCCTCCCCCCGCCCCCTCCCGTTTGCCCCCAAAGCTTGGAACAGTACGTTTTGCCCACACTGGGGGCAAAACAAAAAAAATTAACAAAAGATGTTTTTGGTGGGGGGGGGACACTAAACCACCATGGAGGTGTCTAGTGGAAAGGGGGTGGCCCTTTCCCCCTGACCCCAAATGGATGGGGGGCATCTCATGTAGTTGAATATGGAAAGGGGGTGGCCCTCCCTCCCCCCAATTCCCTGGGGGCAGATGGGGACAGTAATATGCCCATCTTCCCTTAGTGGAAGGGCAAAACAAAACAAAACAAAAATAAATATGTTTTTGGTGGTGGGTGGGGGGGACACTAAACCACCATGGATGTTTGTAGTGGAAAGGGTCGTGGCCCTCTCCCGCCACCCCCAAATGGATGGGGGCATTTTATGTAGCCCTCCCTGGGGGCAGATTCCTAGTGCAATATGCCCCTAAGAACATGAGATGCCCGCCCCCCCATCTATTTGTTGTGGGGGGAGGGCCACCAGAGAATTTTTCAATGGAAAGAGGGTCCCCCGCCCCAACTCCCTGAGGGCAGATGGGCACAGTAATGTGGGGAAGGGGCAAAACAAAAAGTAAAATAAAGAAAACATGTTTTTTTGTGGGGGGTACCCAAGCCACCAGTGATGTTTGTAATGGAAAGGGGGGTGACCCGCTCCCCCCACTCCAAATGGATGGGGGGGCATCTCATGTAGCCCTCCTTGGTGGCAGATTGCTAATGCAATCTGCCCCTAGGGAGGGGTACATGAGTAGGCCCCCCATTTATTTGGGGTGGGGGGAGGGCCACCAGAGAACTTTGCAATGGAAAGGGGGTGCCCCCCATCCCCTGGGGGCAGATGGGCACATCCATGTGCCCATCTGCCTCTAGGGCAGGGGCATAAAAATATAATAATAAACACAATGTTTTTTGGTGGGTTGTTGTGGGGTGGGGTGGCACAGTAGACCACCAGTGAACTTTCCAATGGAAAGGGGTATGGCCCTCCCCTCCACCCCAAATGGATGGGGGGCATCTCATGTAGCCCTCCCTGGGGGCAGATTGCTAGTGCAATCTGGCAATCTGCCCCTAGGAAGGGACAAATGAGTTTTTACTAGGGGGTGAGAGTCAGTAGACCACTAGGGATGGCTTGAAATGGGGGGCCGTGATCATAGCATAAAAGTTATTATTTGTTTTGCTAGGCTGACCATCGGTAACAAATGTTTTTACAGCTTTTTCTACGCGAGGAGCTGAACCGTTATGTGAGTACCTTTTTAATTATTCGATGGTTAGGGCCCATTGTCAGTGGGGAGAGTGAGACTGGGGAGAGTGAGACTGGGGCTGGATTGTTGGTGGTGTGGGCGGGGGTGGGCAGTCTGGGGAGGTATTTTGGTGGGCTGGGACACAATTGCAGGGTCAGGCCACAAACTGACCCTCATGTCAGCAGAACATTGGTATTTCCCTGGGAGCGGCTGTTTCCCCAGTGGGTTGACCATCTGCAAGCCCAAGCATCACCTCTGGCTGTGCTGCGTTACAGATTTCACCTCCAGGGAGGAATGGGGACCCTGCCAGGGCTTCCCGGAACTGCCGCTGGACTTGGGACTGACGGTGGACCCACATGGGAGACAGGCATCTAAGGCCGGAGGCATCACCTGGAGTTTTGGCTGGCCTGCATTACAGCTTTTCCCTCTGGGAAAGGACAGGGACCCTGCCGGGGCTCCCTGCAACTGCCGCTGGGCTTCGGGACGGTCCACCCACATGGAAGACAGCCGCCAAGGCCAGGGACATCACCCCCCCCACACCTTCCTGGAGCTCTGGCTGGCCTGCATTAGGTCTTCTCCCTCCGGGAAAGGACAGGGATTCTGCCGGGGCTCTCTGGGACTGTCGCTGTGCTTGGGGATGGTAGGCCTACATGGAAAACGAATGCCCAAGGCTGGGGACATCACCCCTAACCGTCTTGGAGTTCTGAGTTCCCTGAGGGAAATTCTGTAACACAGCCCAGCCAGCGCTCCAGAATGGTCGGGTGTAGCCTTGGCCTTGGACACCCATCTCCCATGTGGGTTGACCATCCCCAAGTACAGGGGCAGTCCCATGGTCCCCCGGCAGGGTCCCCATCCATTCCCGGACCCGGAGGGAAATTCAGCAACACGGCTCAGCCAGAGCTCCATGGGTGATGTCCCAGGCCTTGGGCACCTGTCTCCCATGTGGATCGATCATTCCCAAGCCCAGCCTGGAGCTCTGGCTGGGCTGCGTTACAGCCTTTCCCTTTGGGGAAGAATGGGGACCCTGCCGTAACTGCCACTGGACTTGGGGACGGTCGACCCACATGGGAGACAGCCGCCCAAGGCCAGGGACCTCACCCCCGACAAATCCTGGAACGCTGGCTCGGCTGCATTACAGAATTGCCCTTGTGGATTGATGGGGACCCTGCTGGGGCTCCCTGGGACAACAAATGCACTTGGGGATAGTCACCCCATATGGGTGATAGCTGCCCAAGGCCAGGGACATTACCCTTGTCTATCCTAGAACTCTGGGTGGCCTGCGTTACAGCTTCTCCCTGCGGGAAAGGTTGGGGGATCTGCCGGGGCTCCGTGGGGCTGCTTCTGCACTTGGGGATGGTTGCCCCATATGGGAGACAGCCTCCCAAGGCCAGGGGCATTACCCCAGACTATCCTTGAGCTCTGACTGGGCTGCGTTACAGCTTCTACCACCGGGAAAGGTCGGGCACCTTGCCGGGGCTCCCTGGCAGTGCCGCTGTGCTTGGGGATGGTTGACCCACATGGGAGGCGGGTGCCCAAGGCCGGGGCCAACACCCCCGACCATCCTGGAGCTTCTGCTGGCCTGCGTTACAGAATTTCCCTCTGGGAATCGATGGGGACCCTGCCAGGGGGATCCCTGGGTCTGCTGCAGCACTTGGGGATAGTCAACCCACATGGGAGATGGGTGCCCAAGCCCAGCAGCGGTTCCAGGAAGCCCTGGCAAGGTCCCAGTCCTTTCCCGGAGGGAAAAGCTGTAACGCAGGCCAGCCAGAACTCCCATGATGGTCAGAGATGATGCCTCCGGCCTTGGGCGCCTGTCTCCCATGTGGGTCGACCATCCCCAAGTCCAGCAGCAGTTCTGGGGTGCCCCGGCAGGGTCCCCATTCCTCCCAGGAGGGAAAATCTGTAACGCAGCCCAGTAAGAGGTGCAGCATGGGCTTGCGTACGGTCAATCCACATGGGAGACAGCCGCCCATGGCCAGGGACATCACCCCAACAAATTTTGGAGGGCTGGCTGGGCTGCGTTACAGAATTTCCCTCGGGGATGGGATGCGGACCCTGCCAGGGCTCTCTGGAACTGCTGCTGTGCTTGGAGATGGTACACCCACATGGGAGCCGGATGCCTAAGGCCAGGGACATCACCTCCAACCGTCCTGGAGTTCTGGCTGGGCTGCATTACAGAATGTACCTCCAGGAAGGGAGATAGACCCTGCTGGGGCTCACTGGGACTGCCGTTGCACTTGGGGATGGTCAACAAACATGGAAGACGGGTGCCCAAGGCCAGGGACAGGACCCCCAACCATCCTGGTACTCTGGCTGGCCTGCGTTACAGCTTCTCCCTGCGGGAAAGGACGGAGAATGTGCTGGCCCTCCCTGGAACCACCGCTGGGTACGTTCAACCCACATGGGAGTCAGCCGGCCAAGGCCAGGGATATGACCCCCTGCCACCCTGGAGATCTGGCTGGGTTGTGTTACAGGTTCTCCCTCTGGGAAAGGACAGGGACCCTGCCGAGGCTCCCTTGAGCAGCTGCTGGGCTTTGTGGATGTTCAACCCACATGAGGGACAGCCGCCCAAGCACAGGCACGTCACCCCTGACAAATCCTGGACCGCTGGCTGGGCTGCGTTACAGAATTTCCCTTGGGGAATGAATGGGGATCCTACCGGGCCTCCCTGGGACTGCCGCTGTGCTTGGGCACGGTACACCCACATGGTAGACGGATGGCCAAGGGTGGAGACACCACCTCCAACCATCCTGGAGTTCTGGCTGGGCTGCGTTACAGCTTTTCCTTTCGGGGAGGTATTGGAACACTGCCTGGTGGGAAAAAGCTGTAACACATGCCAGCAAGAAATCCAGGACGGTTGGAGGTGATGTCCCGTGCCTTGGGCATCCTTCTCCTATGTGGATCTACCGTCTCCAAGCACAGCGGTAGTCCCAATTAGCCCTGCCAGGGTCCCAACCTTTCCCAGAGGGAGAAGCTGTAACGCAGGCCAGCCAGATCTCCAGGATAGTCGGGGGTAAAGTCCCTGGCCTTGGGCGGCTATCCCTCATGTGGGTTGACCATCCACAAGCCCAGCAGCGGCTCCAGGGAGCCCCGGCACATTCCCTGTACTTTCCCACAGGGAGAAGTTGTAACGCAGGCCAGCCAGAATTACAGGATGGTTGGAGGTGATGTCTCCGGCCGTGGGCACCTGTCTCCCATGTGGGTCTACCGTCCCCAAGTACTGTAGAAGTTGCGGGTAGCCCCGTCAGGGTCCCCATTCTTCTGCGGAGGGAAAGCCTGTAACACAGCCCAGCCAGAGCACCAGGCTGGATTTGGGGATTGTCGACCCACATGGGAGACGGGTGCCTTAGGCCTGGGACAGCACCCCGACCATCCTGGAGCTCTGGCTGGGTTGCATCTTTCTCCCTCTCGGAAAGGACAGGGAGCCTGCCAAGGTCCCTGAAACCAGCACTGGACTTGTGGACGGTTAACCCACATGAGGGACAGTCACCCAAGGCCAGGGACATCGCCCCCAACCATCCTGGAACTCTGGCTAGGCAGCATTACAGAATTTCCCTCGGGGAATGGAAGGGGTTCCATGTCGTTTCATCGCGGGATGTTTTTTCGTGGGGTTTTTTACCACGAGTTTTCTTTTCTCGCAAAAAAACATCACATTTTTGGGGGGGTTCACCCCCCAATCCCTCCCATTTTCTAAAAAATTCGATGGGTTTTTTCAAATAAAATATTTGTTGTAAAAAAACACGAAAAAACATCCCTTGACGAAAGGACGTCGTACCACGGATGGGAACCCTGCCTGGACTCCCTGGGACTGCCGTTGGACTTGTGGACGGTTGACACTTTTTCTTTTCCACCCAGGTAGGTGCACCCACACATGTGAGGTACTGTTTTCATCCGGACACCTGTGGGAATGTGGGAATGAAGGACATGTGTTGTAAGCGTAGTGTATCATTAGTTTCCAGGTGGGAAATGTCTGAAAATGGTGTGGTTTTTCCTACATTTTGGTCTTTGCCGGGGCTTGTGGGTAATAAATTGGAAGGCGATGCAGCCAAGTCAGACCTCTGTGGATTTTCACGGGTGTCTTTTTTTCAGAAATGAGTGGAGTTCCCCGTTTCCCTTGGTGGCTCCGACAGCCCACGCCCAAATATGTAGGTTGTCCACAGGAGCAAATTCCTGCAAAAACTGCTGTCCCGAAACCCTTTGGTCGATAGCAATGGTTTAGCCTTTTCCCTTTGCGCCCAGGTATGTGCACCCACACATGTGAGGTACGTTTTTGTTGGGACACCTGTGGGAACGTGGGGAGGTAATGTGTTGTTGGCGTGTTTCTGTGGTTTGGAGGTGGAAATGTCTGAACATTTTGTTTTTTTCCCCTACATTTCAGACTATGCCACGGCTTGTGGGTAATAAATTCTAGGGCGATTCTCACAAGTCAGACCTCTGTGGATTCCCAAAGGTGTCTTCTTTTCAGAAATGCATGGGATTCCATGTTTTCCTTGGTGGCTGAAACACCCCAGGCACAAATCTGTCGAAACTCTTGGGGTTTCCAGTGGTTTAGCCTTTTCCCTTTGTGCTCAGATAGGTGCACCCATGCATGTGAGGTACTGTTTTCGTCGAGACACCTGTGGGAATTCGGGAAGGTAGGACAGGACATAAATGGTTGGCGGCGTTTTTCGGTTGTTTGGAGGTGGGAAATGTCTGAAAATTGTGGTTTTTTTCCTAAATTTCAGACTTTGCCATGGCTTGTGGGTAATACATTCTGGGGCGATTCACGCAAGTCAGACCTCTGTTGATTGCCACGGGTGCCTTCTTTTCAGAAATGCATGGGTTTTCCTTGGTGGCTGCGACACCCCAGGCCGAAAATCTGTAGGTTGTCCACAAGAGCAATTTCCCGTAAAATTTGCTCTGTCAAAACACTTGAGGTTACCAGTGGTTTAGCCTTTTCTCTTTGTGCGCAGGTAGGTGCACCCCCACGTGTGAGGTACCGTTTTCATCGGGACACATGTGGGAAGGTAGGACATTTGTTGTTTTCTCTTGGTTTTCATAACGTTTTCATACATTTTCTACTGCACTTTGTTACACAACCCTTTAATTTCCCAAATGTGACCTACATTTAGTCGCTGCTTTAGGCACTGTACGCTTTTGTAACCTGCACAAGTCACCTATCCTTCAAAAAGTCTGCTTGTGCTCTTTCAAAAAATGTATGCTTGCCATTCCTCTCCACATTTGTTTTCCTTATTTACACATGCTAAGTATGTCTGTTTAGGCTGTCAGCATCAAAATCATATGTACCATGACTCAGTCTAACTGGAAGAGTCAGGGCAATGTAGCGGGGCACTGCTATTCACAGAAGCAATTACCTTACATGTCCAACCATGTCCAGCACATACCTTTTTTATCTGTCATTTTTCCAATTTTTCCCCAAACTATGGGAATTTTCCCTACATAGTTGTTGCCTGACCTGTGCAAAGCACCCCTTCCCAAACTTGGAATTTTGTCTACTTTTCAGAAATGTATGCCTTTCTGTCTTCCCATTCAGCTTTCCTACTCTCAGCTTCCATTCCGTCCACGCATATCCTATTGGAAAAAAAGGGTCAAATCGCCTACCTCTCACAAAACTGATGGTAACCTTATAAAAATATGTTTCTTTGGTTTCCAGTCAACCTGTTCATGAAAGCCCAGAGAATGGCGAATTCAGCACAGCAAACCATTTGTTCCTAGCTCCCACGAGGAAATAAACACAGGCTTCTTTGTACATCATTTTATTGCCATTTTCTGAAAAAACACAAAATGTTCTCCCTTTTTGGTTATTGTCTCTCATCCCCATACAGCAAACTAGGATTCCTTGGTGGCGTTATGACCACCTACATGTGGGAAGAAAAGGGGCCACATTTGGCCGAGATATCACATGTAACAAAAAGAGTTACAAGGGATTGAATGGCGACATACCAAAACCACCAAAAAAGGACTTGGCACTGGGGGAAAAACCATTGGCAGTTAAGGGAATAAAGAAACCACATCAGTGTAACCCAAGAAGAAGGGTATACAGTGTTAACCAAAAGGCATCCGCAGCAACATCAAAAATGAAAAATATGCTGAATGGGTTGTTATCTTTTAATGTATAGAAACACATTATGTGGATACAGTCGATCAAGAGTGTAATGGTACATCTGAAAAACACAGTGTTTGTATTGTAAATGGAATGAGAAGCAACAGTATTTTTTTACACATGTACAGAGTTTAATTTGATTGATGGAATGAGGAGTTTTTTGTTGAGAGGTAAATGTAAATAAATATATATTTATGAAAACTAATGCCATGGAATATATTTTGAATGCAGACATATAATAAAGGGGATTTATTGGATTAATTCCAATCAAGAGTGCACTGGGATTAGCTGTTGGCAAGCACAGCCTTTTGGTGAAGTGTTCTTATATTGCCATACTTGCCTACCCCAGTGCAGCCATGCTGGACATGTTTTGTTGCTGTGGCATGGCATGTGCTACTGGCATAATGGGTACAGCCAACATGATGAGTGTTCTTATATGGAGACGTGTATGAACATTGATGCAGGTGGTATGAACATGTTTTCTTACAGTGGCATGTGCTTTTATAAGGCATCAAGGGTAAATCAGGCAGGATGGGTATTCTTACATGGCCATACTGGTCTACTCTGGTGCATCAAGTCTGGACTTTTTTTCTTGTATTTTAGTCGGATGGCATTTTTTACTGGCAAAGCCAGCAGGAGTATGTTTTACTGTTATATATGTTCGCAGCAAGGACATTTATCATGTATGGACACAGCACAGAATGTTTTTCATACTGATATATATTGTGGGCAAAGGCACCATGAAAAGGCGTAAGAAAATGCTGCTGTTCACTGTTGGTTACATAGCATCTATTGGAATTTTTCATGTGTTACTTTACAAAATTGTATACAAACTGTGTGGTTTTTTACCCAATTTTTCACAGAAAATGTGGTGTAACATGCCCATTTCAACCCATTATTTTAAATACCCCCTAACCTCCCTTGGTTGGCTTGGGCTCCCTTGCTATGCTCAGTTGCTCCGGGTTCATGGCAAACATTTATGCCCCTCAAATTAACAAATGCATTAGCCGCTAGTATTATACAGAACAGGAGTTGAGAATGTAACATGAAGGTAAGGATGTGTGTAAATCCTATATGGATTTCCAGATCCTAATATTTAATTGTTTCCTGCCTGCAGTATTCTCAAAAATAAAGCATGAGGTAAATACCTCGTAACCTATGACTTATAACAGGTTCTCCCAATACAATAACTCGAGGGTCACAAGAGGACACAACCATGAATTAGAAAGAAATGAAGCTTTGAGATAAATCTAATATATCTAGTTAATGACAAATTGTTTGCTATATTAATTCATATTCATTTAAATATATTGCAACAAAATAATCTCTCAAACAATATAATATTAGAAATATATGCCAGTATTCAATCAAACAAATATTTGTACCAATGAACAAATGAGTAAATAAACAACACATAAAAAGAATCAATATTTCCTTGTTTTGTTTTAACACACTCTTGTAAATTATTAATTTATCATTATTATTATTATTAATAATTAATTTATTAATGTCTCAACAGGCGTCTCTCTTTCATTTTGAATTTTTTGTTTACAGAATATTTCCCTGATGAAGTTGTGGCCGTAAGTGTATGTAGTATTCATATTTTTGATATTGTTATGTTTTGATATTGTTTCTTTTTGTAAAATGTTTTTGATGTTATGTGTAATTTATTCATTTGTTTATTGTTAAACATGTTCTTGATTATATAATGACATGTATATTTAATATGATATTGTTTGAGAGATTTGTTTGGTGACATATATTTGAATGAGCATTTATTACTATAACAAACAGTTTTTCCTTAATTTGATGTGTTACATTTGTCTCAAGGCTTCATTTTATCTTGTTGCTTTACTGTTTCACTTTCTGTACTCTTAAATATGCAGGAAATACTGCTTTTGTATGAAATTTGAACGTTCAATATTCTTTCTTTGTAAAGGTTTTCTCATAAACCAAAAACAAATAAATTAAAAAAAAAGTTTGCGAATTAAAGTTGTATTTATTAGAAACAATGTATATGATTAGCAAAGTTGTACTAATATTCTTAATGTCACCAGAGGTTATTTGTTCCCAAGACATAAATGAGCAACAATAGAGCATTTTTTGTACCTCTGAAGTAAGACATTAGTGAGATGGGTGCAATGTAAAGGTTAGCTGCATGAATGAACACAAATCAATAGATATGATAAAAAAGGCTCTGAAAGCAGTTTTCAGTACAAGTCTCTCTGCAACTCATTGCAGTGAGTGTTGCACAGGGCAGTGTGCCGCATACTTTTTTTAAATTTCTTTTTTTCTTTATTGTGTATTTTGGCTATTCAAACAAGCCTTAAACACATAATAATAGATACATATAATATGTTTATACTTCACATACATTTACATATATTTCATAAAAGTTACAAATTTAAAAGAAATTCAAATTAAATTACAGTCAAACTTGTTCAATTAATAATTTTCTTCATCCTCTATATACACATTCTCGTTTCTAAAAATACAGTAAACAAAAGAAATGGGGATTCATAATTAAAAGAGAATCACCATATCATTGTTATTTCTTTTCATCTTTCAATGGTTCTTCTACTAATCTTTCAAATTCTTCCCATACATGAGAGCCAGCTGCTGATATAACCACAATCCGCTCCATACAAGGTATTCCAAAATGGATCAGAATTAATAAATGTAATTTCTGTATCCTCTTTCAAAGAAAGTTTTTTTCATTTTTGGACACTCCATTAAGACATGCCTACTAATTTCTATTTCGCCTCCACATAATCGTCATTTACGTTCTTCATATTGAAGGCCTCGCCAAATACCCATAAGCTCATTAGTCTGTAAGTTAATTCTGAGTTTTAGTATGAATCGTTTAATAAGTTGTGGAACAAAGCTTAGATAGGTATGAGAAGGGAGTCTCTCCTACAAAGCTTTGCTTTGAGTATTCAGCATATCTAGTTAAGCCAGGAAGTCTTTCGATTTTATAGATTTTATAGAATATCCTAGCTTTCTTCTTCAATATAGCATCAATATTAAGACTGTTTAGGGTATCGCCCATCATGATTTCCATATTCTCAAGATATGCTACAGTGAAGTCTCTAAGTTCTGCCAAGTATTCATTATTGTATGCAGACTTATCTCTCGCACCCAGTATGCTGTTTAATTCATTTGTTTTCAATTTACCAGCTGATATTTTCAGATAAATTATCATTGTTTGGACGGCCCAGCTTATTTTAAGGGATGTGACTCCATATCTAGCCTAAGTGTTTCTACTGGAGTTGCTTTAGGCACATTTATTATGCGTCCTAGAATTTTTCTCTCTTTTTGTTCAAGCCACTGGATGTGCGTAGAGGGCAGGGATGCTAACCCATATAGTAATCTTGGAATAATGCTCACTCTATATACTTCCAATAATGCATTTATATTTGACCCTCCATTTTTGGTTATGGATTGTTTTGACTACACACCATTTCCTCCATATGCGAGGAATGCACATCTCAGCATAATCATTTTGATTAGGATTTTTTTTTTATATAGAAACCTAGGTAGCCTAGGTGTTACCATCCAGTTTCCAGGAAACTGTATGTTTTCCTGTATTTGACCCTCTCAGGATCATAAATTTGGTTTTGTCTATGTTAATCGTCAAGCAGTTCTCCTTAGCATAAAGATATAGGCCCTCGATAGATCTCTGTAGTCCCACTGATGTGAAGTCAAACAATACTGCATCATCTGCGTAAGCCAGCCATCCCATAGGGACGTTGTTTAACTTAGGGGGAAAATTACAGATAGAATTTAAGACTTCAGGGAAATCTGCAACATATAGATTATATACTATTGGAGCTAGGCTACATCCCTGTTTCAGACCAACATTTGTATCACAAAGACTGTCTATTTCCCCATTTTGATTTAAACATATTGTGGAGACCGATGTATTGGTGTAAAGACCCTTAATGTAATATAACAAATAGGGTTCTATACCCCACCTCGTACATTTTTCCCAAAGCAGTTGGCGTGAGACAGTATTGAAAGCTCTACTGAGATCTATAAAACAACAAAAGAGGTTTTTACCAGAACTGGTCAATCTGGACCAGTTTGCACTTCACTGCCGGTATATTGCTCATGGTGCTTAACTCTTACAAAACCTGTTTGAAAAGGTTTAAGATCGTTCTTACTAGCCCATTGCATTACTTCTTTATGTAATATGGCAGTGAATATTTTTTGACTAGAGTCTTGCATGGCCAGAAACCGATAATTGGCTGGGTTTAATCTAGACCCCTTCTTATGAATAGGTATAATTATTGATTTCTGCCAGGTCTCAGGCTTGTTTCCTGTTGTCTCAATTCTTCTAAATACTCTGAAGAAGATTTCAGACCAAAGTTTGGGATCGCCCTTAAATAGGGTATTGGGTACACTGCCCGGGCCTGGAGCTGTAGTTGCTTTAAGTTTCATTATTATGTTCCTGATATCGTCTTTGTTGTATTTAAAATACGTATTATCATGTTGTATCTTCCATGTATCATCTAATTTTATGATGTTTTTATCGTAGTACATTTCTCGAATGTAGCTTCTCCATTCAAAGACACTAATCGGATTTAATTCCATAGATTTGGCTGCAGTTCTGTTATTATTGTAGTGTGCCAAAAACCTTTTCTTATTCTGAGTCTTGAGCAAACCAACAAAGAGTAACCATTTTATGTTTTTTTTGTGAATGCTTATGTTGGCACAACTAATTTTATTAACCAGTATTTATTTTCATTAGTTTTGCTTTCTTTTCTGATTCATTTAAGGAGACATCTCCTCGCACGTCAGCTCTCGCTCTTCTTTAGGCAATTTTTTCCTTGTGTATAAATATATCTAAAGGGCTATTAAGGGGGTTATTGTTGCCTCCCAAGTGTTTGTTTTTCTTAATTCTTAACTGGGGGGGTGTGATTCCCTGCAATATCTTATCCAAATTCCAGTCATCTACCCCCCTGTAATAGACACTTTACTGTAATCTATGGACAGTCATTAATTTGTTTAACTTTTACCCGCTGCCCATCTCATATGATTACCTTGGGAATTGATTTGGTATGGCCCTTTTAGAGAGCTTGTTCTGACTAGCGAGGAGATCTCAAGCTGCCAAAATAGAGCTTTATGATCACGTACATAATTTTCCTTCAAATGGATAGTATGATGGTAATCAACTTTGTCAGTTTGAACAATGACATGGTCTATTTGAGAATTAGCTACACAAGTTCCTGGTTCTATAGGCTCATTTAATTTTTAATAGGTTAGGCATTCTACATCAAATGTTTTCCTAGAATGCAACCATTTGCAAGTTTTAGGTTTCCCATTTTGTTGCCTCTAATTGAGGATCTCTGACATTCAGATACCCCGCAACCATGACTTCTCCATTTGGGCTATGCTCCTCCCATTGAATTAACAAGTGTCTTATTACTTTTAGTATTTTGTCTGTAAAAAGGCCAGTGGGTGGGTCATATACATTGATTACCAGGATTTCTCTCAATGGGTGATCTGCAGCCTTCATAATTGCTGAGCGAACATATTGAGAGCTATACCGGCTTGTATTGATCTTAATTGCCATATTAGTTTGTACTCTGATTGCTAGACCCCCACTAGCTCTACCCTTATTAGATGAGATCGCTTGATTGTGTAATATAAGGAAGCCATCTATAAAGAGCAGTTTCTGAGTCCAGGTTTCTTGTAAAAGAAAGAGTTCAGAACTCATAATTGAAGTGAGGCCTTCTGTTTTCTTCAAAAAGCAATTGGTTGCATGTGTTAATATCCCTGCAAAAATATTGTCATACAAAAATATCGTCATATTTGTGCGGCGATATTGAGCCATGGTCCCTGCGGGGGACACCCCTGCAACCCCAGCATTATTTTTAAATGTGCGGGAGACACCCCCGCAATCCCCGCTCCCACAAATTATCACCCTTCAAAAATATCGCCTGTGGCGAGACAAACGACCATATGTACGGCAATATTTTTGGTTAATATGTAGGGATACCAAGCAATTGTGTCCTTGAGTGTTCCATGAGAGACATTGTATTGTTTTCTTAACTTTAGATTGTCAATTGATCCTACTTTCCACTGACATGAAGCCTGAGGTCATTAATGCTAATTTTTCAGATTTTTTCCATAGTTAATATGTCCCTGCATACAGTGAGTGATAGCCCCATTATTTCCAAAGCATTAATATTAGCTGTTAACACAGCCACAATTATTGGAGATGAAAATTAGACTAAGGCCCAATTAGAATCACTACCCAATTTTGGGAGTTCTATTTTTGTGATATTGTTTGAATCAATCGCCTTTAGTCGTCTATTTTGAGCAAATATTTCTAGCAGGCATGAGCGATTCAAGGAAGGGCTATAGTTGGAGGGGTTCTTTTCTTGTATCAAAATCCATCTGCTGAGATCTTATAAATCTTCATCCTCCACCATAGCATTTTTCTGTGTGATCGACTTAGTATTGGTGGTTCTTACATCCTCCAGTTGTGGAGTTAGGTCTTCCAATTCCAAAAGCACTATTGCTTTGGCTAGGCCCGCTTCCTGATTTTTTGCTATTAACTGTTAGTTTAATCCTTTCAATGACGTCTGGATTTTTTCAGAGAGTTTATTAAAAGAGTAGGTTTCTCTTGCTCTTGTGCCCTGTTTGCAGAGGGGCCATTTAGTCGAAAACATCTTCCGGTGCCATCTGGAAGAGTGTTTTTAACTAGGAAGCTTTTCTTAGTCTTTTCTTTTGATTTTTTCCCTTTTGGAATATCATCCTCTTCCCTTACTTTTTCTATTTCCTTCTGGGGGATCTCTTGCCGGGGAAGAGACACCTTACATCCTATGTGTGTCTCTCTTGATGGAACTTGTATTCCCAGTTTGATAAATCTATTGATGAAGTTGCCATTCTAGCAAGATCACTGGTAGAAGGCTGTTGTGAATCAACGATCCAGCATTCAGTTGGTTTACCAGCTTGAATCACAAACTCTTGGTCTCTTGTGGGTAGTAATGCTTTGTCTAATCCTTGACTGGTAAAATCTAGTTTCAACACTTGTTCCGTCAGCACAGCAACCATGTCTTTATGATCTGTTTGATTTTCATACCATTTTTCCAAAGTGGATTCCATCAAATCCATCTTTTTCATCATAAGGGCCGTGTAATTCTCCTGGCCATTTTCCTTTTGGTTTAGAATAGGCGTGTATTGCATTGCATGATTGGAATGTCTTGAGTCTTCACTGTCAGATTCAGAGCTGGTTGAAATATCTGAGGAAGTAACCAGTACACCCAGGTCTGGGGTGTTGGATAGATCAGAGGCTGAAATTGTATTTGTTTCCTTATCCCTTGTCTTTCTTCCGCCTTCCATTTTCAGCAGCGAGTTATTATTGTCAATGGTTGGCGACTCAGGTGATATATCCTTATTTTCGGTACATTGGTTGCAGCATAATTATTCTGAAGTGAATGCCCCGATGGCAGGGGGTCATTTATCTTTGATGTCCTAGTTACTGGTTGACTTGTAGCACTGGTTTTACAGCTGCCTATGGGCATATAATCTGTCATTTTTCCCTTTTCTTTGCGGTTGGTGTGAGCATTAGATGTTTTTTTCCTTCTGTTTACAGTTGAGCTATGCAGACCAAAACATCGGGAGGCACTGCGCGTCATCTTGCAGGGCGATATTAATCAGCTCCTAAATGATTGCCAGTGGCCACCAACTCTCTCACAATCACAGAATGGTAAATAAATCACCAAGTATGCCGTGTCCGATCCTCTTCAGGAAAATCGGAAGGTGTATGCAGCGTTTACTGAAATCAAGCGTCACAAGGGGTGGGAAAACATCAACACTAGTCCCAATGTTACTTGAAAGTTACTGGCTAGCAGTCGGCTCAAAGGTAAAAGAAAAATCTGCAGTCACTGAGTCATACACATTAGCAGACCAACGTGGGCTCACACAAGACACACACAAAGTGCATTGGTAAGTCGGCTCAAAGGTTTTCACACATGCAATCACTGACTCTCACACAGTAGCAGAGACCAGCGTGAGCTCATACGAGGGTTGTATAATGCGTTTCAGTAAGTTTGTGGTTTTCTACAATCGTATAACACTGTAGAGGCGAGGGATTCCAAAAGGTTTTCAAATCTGAATTAAACATTTGCTGACATAATTCGCCTTGCAGTAGGGTGAGATGGAATCGGAAGTCAGCTGTAAGATCAGTATGTCTTCAAAGAGGTCTTCCTGTTTTAGAGAGAGTACCTCAAAACTGGCTTACCGCACACAAATTGTAGTCAAAAGTTGTGGTCTGAGAACCGGCTCAGTACATAACTTCTTCCTTATCGTGGGAGCCACAAGAACACATGAACACTCTCCTCACTCTGCAACACTACGCTGTGGAGCCGGTTCTTGAAGTGATCGCCTTCCCTTTCTGGTGAGAGCAGTAGAAAGACTCCTTTCTGCTCGGAAAATCAGCTTTGCAGAGAAACAGAAGAGGTGAGTTCCCGAACACAGGAACACTCTCCACACTCCGCAATGCTCCGCTGGGGAGCCGGTTCTTAAAGTGGTTGCCTCCCCTTTCTGATGAAAGTAGTAGAAAGACTCTTTTCTGCTTCGAAAAGCAGCTTGCCAGAAAAACAGAGGAGGTGAGTTCCCGAACACAGAAATACTCTCCAAACTCTGCAACGCTCCACTGTGGAGCCGGTTCTTAAAATGGTCACCTCCCCTTTCTGATGAAAGTAGTAGAAAAACTCCTTTCTGCTCAGAAAAGCAACTTGCCCGAAAAACAGAGGAGGTGAGTTCCTAAACACACAAACACTCTCCACACTCTGCAACGCTCTGCTTTGGAGCCAGTTCTTAAAGTGGCCGCCTCCCATTTTTGATGAAAGCAGTAGAAAGACTCCCTTCTGCTCGGAAAAAGCAGCTTTGCAGAAAAACAGAGGAGGTGAGTTCCCGAACACAGGAACACTCTCCACACTCCGCAATGCTCTGCTGTGGAGCGGTTCTTAAAGTGGTCGCCTCTCCTTTCTGATGAATGTAGTAGAAAGACTCTATTCTACCCGGAAAAGCAGCTTGCCAGAAAAACAGAGGAGGGGAGTTCCCGAACACAGGAATACTCTCCAAACTCTGCAACGCTCCACTGTGGAGCCGGTTCTTAAAATGGTCACCTCCCCTTTCTGATGAAAGTAGTAGAAAAACTCCTTTCTGCTCGGAAATGCAGCTTGCCAGAAAAACAGAGGAGGTGAGTTCTCGAACACAGGACCACTCTCCACACTCTATATACTGTATGCTTACCCCATTATCTGCTTGTAAGGAGAAGTTTGGAAGTTTCATAAAGCAAAATGTTAATTCTCAGCTTCAGTTAGACAAGATGGCCTTTGCCCGTCATTAATATCAACTGTTTTCAATATAGTGGGGCAGTGCCAGTAACAGCCTTCAAAGCCAAGCCAGGTAGGTCTAAATAATGCAATCATAATCATAGAACAAAGTGAACTATTGTGACTAACTACAGTTTATCGTATTGCAGTAGGTTTGTAGATGTACAGACCGGATGGGCTATTGATCGCTACTTTGAATGTAACTATTGATCGCTACTTTGCATAAACCGCTAGTTAGCTTTGTATATTTATTACGTAAGAGGAAATAAAGTAAGTAGGAGACTATGCACAGTGGATGGCAACCAGCAGGTCACAACAAGGTTTTCCATCAAAAGCATTTGATTGTGTGATCACGTACATTTTCAAAAGTGTTCACTCATCAATATGATGCACCTTCCCCAACAAAATGGAATATAGTTGACACTGAGATTTAGATACACTAACCTAACTTTACTGAAATAAAATAGAGACCATGCAGTGTTTACAATAGAAATACTGTAATTGTGCATTATTTAACAACTTATATTTTTAGGAATTGAATTACAAGACTTAAAAAAATAAAGTTAACACATACTGGTCTTTGTCAAACAGAATATAGTTAGCCTTTGGCACTTTTAAGAGTGGGGGAGATAATTGCTGCTGGTCTCTCTCTGTCTCTCTCCATCAGCCCCTGTGAACTTGCATTGAACAGAGAAAAGAGGGTGGGTAGAACCCTGAGGGCACAAGAGGAATCCAGGGTGAGCTGCGTTTTCATTGAACAGGGTAATTTAAATTGCCAGCAGTGCTGCAGAAGTGTCAGTTTAATTAGAAAACCTAAAGAAATGTATGGAAAATTGCTATGTGATACTGCTTGTTTTACTCCTTGTATTTTATATAAAATACTGCTCTTTTTACCATTTCAACTAATCCCAGCTTAGTCCCTACTCTAACATTAAGCAGGATGCAGTTACATTTTAAACCTTATTTTTATTGAGCATTTCAACATACACAGAAAGCCAGGTAACACGTGGCGGCAACCACTGGAAAAAAGAGTAGGAAAATGCAAAACATTAATTTGTTAGCCCCCCTCTGCCCCTCCCTCCCCCAGCACATATCATTACCAGGCCCAACCGGGTGTTTGGTACAGAAAGCATCGAACAGAAACACGGCACGGAGCAAGACAGTCTAGGACGACTGACATAGTGAGGTCAAAAATTAAAACAGGAAACAAGGCGAGTTAAAATAAGTAAACAGACCGAGAAAATATACCAAGACTCTGTCAACGTAGGAGAGTTACACTCTCAAGGCACCACATTCATCACTCAGGAGAACAGCGGACCAGTTCAGCACGAAAGAGTCCATTTCATTATTGGATATAGCTGATAGTTTATCGTACGTAAAGATGGCCCATAATTTAGTGAGCCATTCAGCTTTGGAGGGGGTGGAGGCGCTCTTCCATTTTTGGGCGAGGGCCAATCTCCCTGCTCTCAGCATCGCCTTGACCACTTTTGGAAAGGCAAACACATCAGTCGGGGGCGGGCATGCCCAGGAGAACCTCCAAAGGATGTAGGGAAGGACCAGTGCCCACAATTCCCTTGATCCAACTAAGTAGCTCGGAAAATAGACCCGAACCACCAGACACTCCCACTACATGTGGTACCAGGTTCACTGTTGCGAACATTTCCTAGGGCAGAGTGGGGAAGTTCCCACAAACATCTTGGACAGGGTGACAGGGGGACGATGCCAAGAATGCAACATCTTCAAACCATGTTCCATCGCAGAGGTGTACAGAGACCCCGAAAAGATAGACCTAAAGATCGCTCTTCATGTTGGCTCCTCAAGGGTCACTCCCAGTCTCTCGTCCCACACTCACTTGAAAGGCTGTCTACATTCTAGGTTGGCTGAAATTAGATTTCTGTAAATCTTAAAGAGGGAGCCCTTCCTAGTTGTAGATTCCACTATAATTCTTTCAAAGGGTGTAAGAGGACGGGTCAAGGCCGCCAACCATCTGGAGTGAGTAATGATCCCCTTAAGGCGCAAGTATTCAAACACAGTGAGTGGATGGTCCCCCATAGCATCAGACAATTGATCATATTCAATGAAGGCACCCTCGCGGAAGAGCATGGTGACTCTCTCCAAACCCATATCTGACCACGACTGGGAATCGTGGAATCCCTTAGCTCCTAGATTAAAGGGAGGTCCCCACAGGGAAGTCAGGGGGGACGGCCAGGAAAATAACGACTTATTATCCTTATTCGCCTTCTAAGACGCCCACAAGGAAGCCGGGGTCGGATGGTATTTGAGGTGTGATGGGAGGGATTTGGTAGAGGCCCATAAGAGATCCCTAACTTTCTTGGGGTGGGAGTGAATATCTTCGATATAGGTCCAGTAAGCGCCCATGTCATCCCTCATATGCTCCAACATCACTTGAAGCTAGGCTGCCGTATGATATAACCCAAAATCGGGAAGTCCAAAAACTCCACAGGATTTCGGCAGGGTTAAAATTGAGTGTTTAATTCTTGCCCTTTTGCCACCCCAGATAAGGCATTGTACTTGTACATGTGATGTCTTAAAGAAAGCTTCCGGGATGACAATGGGAAGGGCCGTGAAGAGGTAGAGTAGACAGGGCAAAATATTCATTTTAACCGTGACTGTATGACCAAACCACAAGAGGGTTAGGGGCAGCTAACGTATGTGGTCATTACTGATCTTTGCCATAATCGGGGGGAAGTTAGATTCAAATAGGTCTCCTAGGTCTTGAAGAATGGATATTCCTAAATACGGGGTGGCTCCATATTCTACTCTCATACCCTTCAGCTCAGAGTTTCCTCTGCTTTCGAGGTCCTTATCGCCCATAGGCATTATGCACGATTTAGATAGGTTAATCCCAAGGCCAGAGAAAGACCCAAACAAACTAATAAGATCCAGCAAGTGAGGAAGGGAGTCACAGAGATTGATCAAGTAGGCCAAAATGTCGGCAGCGAAGAGCGACAGTTTAAATTCGCATTCGCTGCATTGAACTCCAGAGATTCTATGATCCGACCTAATCACAATGGCCAAAGTCTCCATTGCCTAGGCGTATAAAAGGGGGGAAAGGGGACACCCCTGGTGGGTGCCTCTAGAGAGGTGTAGGGGCGCAGAAGTAGTGCCATTAACCAAAACCCTTGCTGAGGGACCGTTGTGCAAGGTTGAGATCCACCTACAAAAACTATCTCCCAGGCCCATTTTTTGGAGGACCTTACCCATGTAAGGCCATTCAACCCGGTCAAAGGCCTTTTCTGAGTCCAGCGAGAGGAGGTAGGCCTCTATGTTGCGGCTTGAGACATCATGCATAAGGTACAAGATCTTTCTTATATGTTCTGCCCCCTATCTCCCAGGAATAAAGCCAACCTGATCCCCATGCACCAAGGATGAAAGATGTTTAGCCAGTCTATTGGCGAGGAGCTTGGCCAGAATTATGACATCTGTGTTCAGGAGCAAAATGGGGCGATAGGACTGACATTGGGTGGGGTCTTTCCCCTCCTTAGGAAGCACTACAATAAGGGCCGACATCATTGAGTGAGGGTGGGCTCCTGTTTCTAAGGCAGTATTAAACATTTTGGACATGAACGGGGCCAGGGCACAGCGAAAGGATTTGTAAAAGCAAACCGTGAAGCCATCATCTCCCGGCGTGGTGTCGCCCTTCAAAGTGGTAATGGTATCTATTACCTCCTGCGGCGTGATGGGGAGTTCAAGGGAGTCGGTAGTTTCAAAAGAGTGGCGGGAAATGGGCAAGGAATCTAAGAAACGCTCAAGGTCGGCGCCGTCCCCCGAATATTCCGAGGTATACAGATGTTCGTAATACTAGCGGAATTGTTCAACTATTGAGGCATCCCTTAAGAATTTCTCCCCCTCGGAAGACCGGATGATGTCTACTCTCCTGCTGTTTCTAAGATCCCTCAACCTCCAGGCTAATATCCTATCCGCCTTTTCCCCTTACTCCATATATTTTTGTTTTGGGAAGGCTTCCTTTCCGTCTGGCCCACAAGGAGAGCTAACCTCAACAACAACATCATCAAAAGACCCCCTCCCCCTGAATTTAACCCAGACAGAATCTGCAGATCCCCCCTCCCATCCCAGCTGAAGGCCACAATGGACCTAGACAATAAAAGAGCACAATTATCCACATTGCAACTAACAAGGGGTAGAATGAGGCTGATCATAAGGATCTCATGGGGGTCCACAAGCCAGATAGTTTCCGCTCAGAGTCTTCTCATCCTGCAAATTAACTCAGGCGGCGGCCAGAGGATCATCTGACGTTTGATGAACTTGGTGAGGCTTCCTGAACTTTCTGTGTCCTCGAACTTTGCGTCTCTCTGTGGGACCATTAGATTTGCAGGGACTGGCTAAATCCCGTCGAGCTTCAGATGGTACCACGCCAGGGTCACATAAAAAAAGTTCCTGGGATACTCTGTGAATATCATCCACCGTAACCAAGGCATATGTGTAGCCCTCCAGTTCAAAAGAGAGCGAGAAGGGGTAACCCCACATGTACCGCACCCCCTTATATTGAAGCATTTTCGTCAGGGGGGAGCAGAGGCGGCACCTCGCTAAGGCAAAGGCAGACAGGTCTTGGTAGATTGAAATTTGCGCATTTTCCCAGTTAATCGGACCTTTCTTTCGAGCCAATTCCAAAATGTTACTCTTCTCAGAGAAGTAATGTAACCTCACCAGGATAGATCTGGGACCCCTGTTGGGGGCGCCCGCTCTGTGTGCTCTGTCAATAGTTGGTTCATTAGTATTGGCATTGTCGAAAAGTGACCTGACAACAGCGTTGGCAGCTTTAAGAATGTCTGACTGCGTTTCGCCCTCTCGCTCCGGAAAACCTAGGAATCGTAAATTACAGCGGCGCTCTCTATTTTCCAAATTGTCCAGCTTCAAGGAGCACTTCTCTTCCCTCCTTTCCAGCTCAGCCAGATGCATATCAAGCTGGCTTTCAAGTATATCAACGGAAGCTGTCTTTGCTTCTAGTGCTTGGACCCGGTCATCAATGGTATCAACCTTTTTGTCCAGGGTATCCAGCCTTACAGCGATGTCTGCCCTAAAGCCACATATTTCCTCCAAAAGAGCTGCCATGCTCTTGGTGACTGAGTTGGCGCAGAATGTCTCTGGTTGCGATGGGGCCGCCCTGTTGGGGGGGGGGAGCAAGTGAGGTGGCGTCCGGCAAAACCTTTGGAGAGACTCAGCCCAGTTCATGAAGGCACCAACTACGCAGGGACACGGGACAGGCCCCTTATTGGGTCCGGCCAAGAGGAGGCAGTGTGGGGGGCCCGAACAGATACGTGAGGAAGAGGCTAGGAGGCCGTAGGTGGATTCCTGCAAGCGCTAAAGGCAGGGCTGGAGGTCCGGTGGGTGGCTCGCTCCAGGGGTGGGGGGCTCCGTGCAAGTATGGGATGCGCCAAGCAATAGTATACTTCCAAGACCCTCGAACCGGGGAGGGAAGCAGAGACCGGCTCCACCAACCACTAGCAGACTCGTGGTGGACCAGCTACAAAGCAGGAGCTTGCTAGGTAGGGTAGAGGTCAGCAAGGCAGAAGAGGTGACAGGGGGCCGAGGCCCGTGGGCAGAGGAACAAGAAGAAGCAACACGCCGGCCAACTCGAGGACTGTGGAGTGGGCACTGCCGGTCCAAAGGGGAATAGTCCAGAATTGGTCAGGATGCTGGCCAGCCCCAGGGAGTGCAGCACGTCGCACCCGCAATGATGGATGAGTAGGAATAATGGCACTTGCCCCCAGTGCAGACCTCACCACCCCTCTATAAACTGAACCCAGGGGAGGGGGCCAGGCTTCCCCAACACTGGCAACGTGCAGCTATCTGGGCTCCATGCTCCCTCCCCCCCAAGACTGCAAGAGCAGGAAACGCACAGGGAGTCCCGCCAGGCGATAGAAAGTGGGGGGGGCCAGAGCACTAACCTTATCCGCGCCATGGGACCACGGCTCCTCAGTCCAGCACCGCTGTTCTGTTGTGGGCGAAGCGCCTCAGGCGCGCAGGCAAGACCTCAGGCCGCTCCCAAGCTGCCCCGCAGAGGAGGGATTACGGCTGCCACAGGAGTAGGGAAATTCCGCGGGGGCTAATCAGGAGGACCCCCTACGGATCAGCAGCGGTCCTCGTCAGGCTCCGGCGGCGGCAAGAAGAGGGCCCAGCGAGAAGAGCACCGGCCCGCGTAGATGGCAGAGTTCTTGGAGTGAGGGGGGAACAACCTCCTCTGCGGTCTGACTCTTGAAGTGCCACTCAAACTCGCTGAGGCCTCGCACCCCCAATCTGAGGGTAGAAGAAAAAAAAACAATGCTGCAGCTTCAACGAGGTGGGGGGCCCGAGGGAGACCCTCACAGGATACAGCAGGAGGAGAGGGGGGGTCCTGCAACACTCGGCCGACGAAGGCCTCAGGCACCTCCCTCACCCCGGGGACAACACAGCAGGCGTGGAGCCTCAGTCGGGAACCGGGCCAAACACTGCTTCGCTGACAAGAACTGGCTCTAGTTTCTGGCCACACTTCGCCCCCGAAGACCGGGGTTTCTCTCGTTCGATGCCTGGGGGGTTCACACAGCCCCCAGGAGGGTTAAGGCCTCTCTCCTGGGGGGAAGGGAGGGCTCAAGTTCCTTTTAACGGTCACAAGGGAGGAAGCAGGCGGCGGTGCTTCAGATCATCTCGGCGCCCCCTGGTGGCTTTGCAGTTACATTTTAAATTCTTTATCATTACGCAGCAAGTCAGTAGTCTTGACATTTTTATTGACAAGACACATGCTCGTATTCTTTAAAATACACTTCGCTTATAACAATAATATTGGTTTCATCATCTTTGGAATCTTTCTGCTCCCTGCGCCACCCCTCCCCCCCCCTATGGCACCCCTCTCCACCCTCGCATAGTTTAACATGCTTTAAAGGCAAGAGCGACTGGGGAATTATGCTATGAATTAGGAAACCTTAGCTGGGCATATCATTAACGTTTCCAAGTTAAAACGTTGTTTTAGTTTACACTTCATTGGCTACCAAGAGCCCTGTAAATAAGTTGTGTAGTTTATGACTACTTTTTTGCACAGAAAAACCGAACGCATTGCACCTTCATCATTTCATGCAGTGCTTAAAGGAGTTTTTGTGTTCAAGCACGATTTTGTCACACAATTCAGCTCTTTAATACAAACACTTCTTGGTATTTTTTGGTTTTGTGCATTTTTGTGGCGCAATTGCCAAAACCATTGTTACAAAAGGGAGAGAGAGGAAACAGAGTTCTGAACAGAAAATATCTGTTTAGCATAGCAACCAACAGTGCCACGGAATTAAATGGCCAACTCACTAAAATGTCTTTTTCTAAACTCCTCCACTGCACTACCAAATGAGGAGCTCACTAAGAAGATGTGCTCCAATCAGCATCATTTTTTAAAGAAGCAAGTGGCTCAGCTTTCCATTTCCCAGCTGCAAATTGATTTGCCTTTTGGGCTATTTTGAGCTATTTCGCATACGATTGTGCTAGTTTAGGGCTACTTTCAGCAGCAATCTTGTTTTCTGTTCTTCACAACCTTTGCATTTGCCTGTGCAGGCATAGTAGTCAGAGGCAGTGTACAATGTTGCCAAATGTCTCCTGAACCAGAGAGGGGGTGGAACCGTGCAGACAGACCCAAAGAGTAATACTAACGCAGTGCTGCTGCATAACTAATGTTAAACAGCCGACTTCATTTTTGCCATGGAAACTCAGAGAGGCATGTAAAATTCATTTCGTTTCTCCAGGTATGTATACAACAAACACAAGGGCACGGTCCTGTGTCTGGATGCAGGCAGCACCTTGATTTGTGGTGCTCTATGGTCTGCTGCATCAGTTAGATCAGCCCGTACACCATCCTGTAGCGTGAGTCCTCTATCTATGCAGTTCTATGCATAAAAGAAAAGGGCATACGAGGCCCTATGTATGTTAGCAGCGGTATTGCACCTCTCCAGAAAGTAATACAAGCATATTTTGGAGAGGTGCAGTACCGAAGACATTTTTAATTTCTGACAAGGACCTCTCTTTATTCTCAGTGGTACTGCACCTCTTGTTTTTAAATGTCATAAAACGTGTCCTCAGAAGCAGTGTGATGGTGAAACTGCTTACACTCAATTCTGTATCAGTACAAAATTACAGTATTAGAGACACAAATGTCCTGATAAGAAGTACCTGGCACCTCTTGGCCACCGCATTGCCGCTCTCTGCTCCAACTTTCAGTGCTAGGCGGATGACACTCATCTCGTTTTCAGGCTCCCCTCTGCCAACTCTTCTCCTCTCATCTCTGACTGTCTGGCTGCTATCCAGGAGTGGTGGGCCGCCAACGATCTCTGCCATAATGCCAGTAAGACAGAGATTCTCCTCATCGGCACACCTGCACCCTTCTTTCCTGTCACTTTCTGTCCTGCCTCCCTTGGTCCTCTTCCTGCTCCCACCTGTGAGGCTAAGAACCTCGGGGTCATCTTCGACTCCACACTCTCCTTTTCCCCTCACATCTCTGACGTCTCTAAGAAGTCAAACTACCTACTGCACCTTCTCAGAGGTATTCTTCCTTTCCTCTCCTTTTCCCAGAAGCTCACTGTCTCTAGAGCTCTGGTTCTATCTAGGCAGGACTAATGCAACAGCCTCTTTCGAAATCTGGCTGCATATACTCCCCACCCTCTGCAACTCATCCAGAACAGGACTGCGAGATGTGTCTTTGGCCTCAAACCCAGGGATCGTATCTCTCCAGCACTGACATCTCTGCATTGGCTCCCAGTAGCTGCAAGGATTATGTTCAAGACACTCTTCATTGTCCACAAGGCTTTCTGGGGCCTGGGTCCTCAATACCTCCAACCCTCTCTTCGTAAATACCTTTCTATTCAAGCTCTTTGTTCCTCCACCTCCAACTCCCTAAGGGTCAGTCGCTCTCCAAGCAACGAGTTGGTGGTAGATCTCTTTCTTCAGCTGGGGCCTCCCTCTGGAACAGTCTCCCTGCCTCTCTGAAACATGAGGAGAGCCATCTCTGGTTCCGGAAACACCTCAAGACCTTCCTCTTTGCTTCTGCCTTCTCTCTTCCTCTCCCCTGCTGATTTCCTGTCTGATACTGCACTGGTCACCTGGCTACTCTCTGATTTCGGGCCCAAGTCCCTGCCCGCGCAGTTTCACACCTGCACTGCCTCCCGGCAACCCCTGCACTCGGGTCTGTATCTGTAAACCTACAGTCCCCCAACCTGCATTTCTGGACACCTGCTGTCTGCACTTACCCTTGCCCCTGCCACCTGTTGGCTGCACTTCTTGTTATTGTTTTGATCCCATGTACAGCACTGCCCTTTCCCCTGGCACTTTCCCCTCCCCTGGACTTGCACAATCTCAATGTCACTTGGCCTATTAAGATCGTTGTCTCTATCCTCCCTCTGTTCCCCCTTCCTTGCCTCATTGTGCCTTGAAACACTTGTGTATAGGCGCGTTACAAATGCCATATCATATCATAAGTTACAGCTATTACCAAAACAGTTGCAGAGAAATAATATCAACATTTTTGGAGAATGGTATTAGAATAGCAAGATGCACATTTTTCTTTTTCACGATAGAGTGGTCAAACTTGTGATAAAGATGCAAAATGTGAAACAGGGGTTGGAGTAAGGGCTTGCAATATATGTACATTGAGAAGCCAGGCCTGAACTATATGCACAGTGAGAAGCCAGGCTTAAAATATGCATAAATTGTGATGGCTTTTAAAGTTAACAGAAGCGGCACTGGCACAATAGTGTCCTCTGTGGAAGATAGAATCAGATACAAAATCGAAGGGGGGTTGAGATTATAAGTGCGTTGTGCTCTCGAATTTGTCATGGCCGGTGCTCTAAGAAGGCTTCTCAGAGTGAAGAAGTCCACCCACACTTAGGTGGAATTTCACAGAGAAGAGTCAGTGTGAAGTCCAATATTTAAATATGCCAGGGAATCGACGTAGTGTGGGCACAGGGTAAGCCCTTTGACTTTATACATCGCTGTGGGCTATAAGGAGAGGGCACCTGTGCAATATCACCTTAAAGTTCAAGTTCAATTTGACAGCAATGTTGATTTATGAATATAGTCATGTTGACATGCAAATAAGGCACATTTCAGAGGTTTTTTGATGCTTTGACCACTAGCTATTAATTCTTTAAACATGTTTAGTATGAAGTTATACTCTTTCTTAGTTCATAATGGAAGACTGTGGTTGGCCATATCAATTGGTGATGCTCAGGGTTCAACTAACAATGCATGTTCTCGTTTCTGATTAGTATTGAGCACTCAATAAATGACAAAACCAGAAGGTGTCCTGTCTGGGTAAAATTGCAGTCATTTTAAGACACACTGTAGAGACTATTTCACAACCACTTTCTGACATAAGTCTGTGATTGACTAAAGGTGGCAGGATGGAGAGAAGGACATGGCAGGAAACTGGAAGAGGGAGAGTATTTGATGAAATTGAAGGGAAGTATTTCAATAGACATCAAAGGAAGGAGCCTATTTTAATGATGTAGTTCCTGAATTTGTCAGGTGATCACAGAATGCCTGGAAATTTGACTTTTCCTAAGCGAGGCTGTGTGAGCTGTGCCCCAATCAGGGTTTCTGCAGCGGGCATTGTTGTATGACTCAAGGGAGTCTGATACCCAGATAATCTTTATCCTTCCTACTTTCCCTCAAATTCTCCTCTCACATCACTGTCTCTTGCCCATTCAACACTGCATGGAGCCATTGTGTCTTATGCTCAATGCCTCCCAACACCAAAGTCATCTGCTTGCCTGCACCTCATACTTCAACCTTTCTTCCCTCACCTTTTTCATTTCCCCATACCATCTCACATAGTCCCTAATGTGCACAACCTTGAGTTCCTCGTCGCCAGAGATCCTGAACTCCACCGACTTTTGCACAGACTTGCACTCTTTTGTCACATCACCAAAATGTTCACATTTGAAACTCTTCCCATTCACCATCATTCTCGCTCTATGAATAATACCTCTTAAAATTACTCATATTTATTTTGAAATCAGTACATGTCCTGTCACCCTCAATCGAGCTAACTCTGTCGCAGGGGACCCCTCTTCTCCTACTGTTTGCCCCAGTTCCCTACTCAATCCCTCTGTTCATGCACTGTGTAATGTATCCTGCTTTTCTCTTTTTCTCTCTTTGCTCCTGTTCACTACAACACCCTCCTTAATGACACTAACACCCTCCTTAATGATCTCAAACATGCTGCTCCTTTCAAATCTGCCCTCAAACTTCTGGCTGTATGGGGACTCTTAATTTAACCAACCACCTCACCCCTTGATCTGCCAATCCCCTGTTGTACATTGTTTATATCTTACTATTTGAGCTGTACATTATTATCTGCATTCTGTAAACACTGTGCGTAGCCCATTGGGCCATTCTGTGCTGTTCCCATTCCATGTTTTAATGTGTGTCTTCACCCTCCACCAACTGCATCAACACTTACCTAATTATCACTTTACCCTCTTTTTACAAAGCGACTGCTCCACTTTCTGTTATGGACCACATGCACATTGATTGTTTCCAAAAAAAACATATACATTCTTCTGTATTGTATGTGATGTTCCAATGTTTGCCTTATGCCAGCAGAAAACCAGGGAACTCTCCAGCTGCATGTACACCAATTGGATTAATGGATGCTGTCAATAATGGGATGAAAATCCGGTCTGGCAACAAGTGCCCCCCAAGTTAGCACAGGGCTATGGTGAGAACTGTGCTCAAATTGTAACTGATTCCCACCCATGGTGAACTGAATGTGGCCAAACTGGTCATGCCAATCATTTCTTGGTTATCATTATGATTCATTAGTATACTAAGCATAATATAGTTTGCTGCAGCTTGTCAGATTTAATGAGGGCATCAATGAACTATGATGTACTTGTGTGAATGAGCAAGATTTAGCCTTTAAGGGACTGGCACCATTACTTGTCCCCTTGGAATCTGGCCAGTGAATATGTTAAAACAAAAGGCAGCATTTATAATAGTATGGTAAGCACCCACACCAACATCCCTCCACAGTGCTTCCCTCACCCAAGACACTGCCCTTCATTCCCTTCCTGTGCTGTCATTTCTCATTCCGTCCCTCCACCCTCCATGCTGTATGTAAAATGCAATAAAGAACTACAAACGCCAAAACTATTGCCATTGTAAATGCTTGTTTAAATATCATGACTGAAATATATCTTACCTCATTTGAAGGACGTTTTCCTGATGGGTCAAATCTTGTTTGCCCTCCAATAACATAGATGAAATCATTGATCACAGCTACACAGTGATTGTACACTGGGTTACAAAGCTCCCCGAGTTTTTCCCAAGTGCTGCCTCCCTCATCTTCTATCCAGACACTGCTAGAAATGCTGTTGTCTGTAGTTCTTCCACCAAGGACTAGCAGTCTCTCCGAATTAGAGCGAATAGATGTGCTTTCTGATTGCAAGATGGGCTGTGCATACAGCTGAGAGTGGTAGCTCAGAGCGTCCTGCAGGTATTTGAAGCAACTGGAGTGTGTTTTCATAAATGGTACTACCTGGACAGATTGCTGAAGGTCCTCCAGTGGGATCAGGGGGAACCTGATCCTTTTTAGTAAGTCTTCTGCTTCTTTAAGTCTCGCAGCATCCTTTTGCAACCAGCATTTTGTGAACATGAACAGCTCGAGCTCACTGTATTCCTCGATCTCCTTTCTGTCCAGGATTTCACACAGGGTCACTTTGTCTAGCTCTTGGAGTTGCCTTTCATCTGCCAGGATGTGCTTGTAATTCTGCCCAAGGTAACACATTGCTTTGAGCTTTAGCTCTTCGGGTCCGTGCCTTTTAACAATGTTGAGGACTTCCATGCACTTACCGTTGTCTAGGCAGTCCTCTAAATATGTGAAGCACAATTTGATTGCTTCCCGCACCAGTAACATTTCCGCTGCTTTGAGCGTGTCTTCGACATTGTCAATGGAGAGATCCAGCTTGTTTGAATAAATGAAATTCAGCACAGTTCGAAGCCCACCCGCACTAACATCTTTTAGTCGGATGATACTTTCAGAGTTCTCAGGATTTGTTGCATTTCCAGAAAAGAATAATTTGCAGTAACTGCTTGCCGATGCCAAAATAACTTTATGTGCTGGGAAAGGGACTCCGCTGGCTTCCAAAATCACATCGCATAGCACATTGTGCAAACGCATGTGCCCAAATCCTTCAAAGATCTTAGCTAGATATGTATCTGAAACAAAACTTCTGGTCAACGAGGCATCCCGACACTCCAGCTCCATTTTTCACGAACTGAATTATCACAGAAAGAATATAAATTAATAAATACCTCCCCGTAGAAAAGATCAATGTTAGTTTAATGTTGCCTGGTAGCCCAATTGAAACCTGAGTTGCATGTTAGCATTTGAGAGATACATAGCACGACCGTCCAGATTTGCAGACAACAGTCTTCCGTTTCTGTGTCCGGAGAAACCTCTCTGCTAACCCATCATTAGCATCAGGTGACTCTATTGTGCTCTAAGATACACATTTGTTTTCCCCGCATGGAAACACAAACGTCATTAGAAACCCTCCCTAGCTACCTTTAAAAGAGCCGATTGGTGATTGGTTCGTCAGGGCCACGATCTGAAATTTCTGCGGAGCAAGTTAGGACATGTTTTTCCTGGCAATGTCAAACGAACATTTCTTTGATGTTAAGTCAACAAAAGAGCACTCGGCATTCTCGGGTAGCTTCCGCTAGGTTTAGCATTCTTCCAAGACTACAGTCATACTTGAGAAATGCT
The DNA here is from genome assembly GCF_040938575.1 of Ambystoma mexicanum. Lineage (NCBI taxonomy): Eukaryota > Metazoa > Chordata > Amphibia > Caudata > Ambystomatidae > Ambystoma > Ambystoma mexicanum. Next base: position 315,981,405 of record NC_090929.1, read on the forward strand.
CTCAATCTTTTACGTTTCTGATTTACGTGGCTTTCACCAGCGACATAAACAAAAATACAGAACAATACATTCTTTATTTTGTGGAAATAACAGAAATATGTTTAATATTGTTTCAGTGCCCCTCTTATGTGCTCTTTAAATAAATAAGAAATGTGTCTGCAATGATGACAAACAATGATTTGATGAGCCTATTGTTTTTCTCCTACATATGCTTTCACATTAAAGAAGCAATATTAGCAACGCCGTTATAAAAATACAAATCTGTACGAACCTAGATTTTTAATGGGAAGAAGCACTGGAGACAACATTCGGCAAGCTCTCAATCTGGTAGAAGTGGCGTTAATGGAACACCGCAAAATGGCTCTATTTTCATTGGAATACAACTAAAGCATTTGACAAGGTAGATTCGTCATTCATGCGCCTGGTCCTTGAAGCTTTCCAATTTGGCCCTCTCTTACACAAAATGTTACTAGCTAACTACAGATCCCCTAGAGCAACCCTGAAGGTAAGCCAGAGGCAATTGGCCCCATCCCACTCTCATGTGGGACAAGACAAGGATGCCCGCTCTCACCGTTAATCTTCGTCCTAATTATGGAACCATTTGCAAAAAAAATCTACAACAATCCCGCCATCAATGGGGTGAACATAAAAGGCGAGCAATATACGGTGTCCCTCTATGTGGATGATGTAATGCTCTTTCTCACAAACAGCCGCTCTTCCCTACCAGAGGGCCTAATTGAACTGGACTCATTTGAACAGGTGGCGGGCTTCACCATTCACTATGCTAAATCAGGAGCCCTGGGGGTAGAAATGCCCAACGACACGATGTACGGCCTCAGCCAGACGTACCCATTAGAGTGGAGCACGAAAGCAATAAAGTATCTGGGGGTAGAAATCACACCAAACCCCAAAGAGCTCTATACGGACCTCAATAGATGGACAGGGCAGGAGATCTCGCTATTGGGGAGAATCACAGCATTAAAAATTAACCTTCTACCCAGATTTCTACACTTATGCTCGTCCCTGCCAGTGGAAATCCCTTTAAAGCCACTCCTGCAAGTACAAAAACAAATCTCCTGATTCATATGGAAGAAAGGCAAGGCTTGAATCCCGTAGAAAGTGATGACAGGAGCTGCTAAATGGGTTGAATGGGAGTACCCAACCTCCGTAATTATTACGCAGCAGCACAATTGACAAACGCCCTACCCTGGGCCATGCCCACACATCCCCCGAAGTTGGCGATCATCGAACAAGCCAGATACCCCTTCCAACTGAGCTCGCTACTACACGTTTTGGGGACAGCACGCAAACACTAGCCAACCATTCTCTCCTCAACTAATGCTACCATGAGAATTTGGGATTGGGCACTGCGAAAGAAAGGAATCCCAAAGGGTCTGGGCCCATACTCACCAGTCCTTCAAAACCCAGACTTCACCCCGGGCCTAGAAGTGGCAAACATTATGAATTGGAGTCAGGAGTTTGGAGGGGCTACAGACAGTTTCGCAACTGTTTGAAAATGATACCCCCTACATCTTTGAGAAATGCAAAATCCAGTTCTCCCTAACGGAAACAGACGGATTCACTTATGCTCAAATCCGACACTGGATTATCCATCCCTTGGTCAAAAGGGGGGCCACTAGAGCGCCTCACCCCCTAGAACTGACACTGCAGGAGGGCCTGCGACAAGGATTTATTGTTAGGCAGAATCCTGTGCAGTTCCCTTAAGAAGCACTACAGAAGATTAGGACTTCAGGTGAGAGCAATAAATCGCCTTCGGTATCAGTCTGTACCACATAAATTTAGTTGGTAGCTGTGGCTGAGCAGTCAGACTTATCTCAAGAGGGAGATGAGCAGTATTCAGTACTATGGAACAAGGAAACACTGACCAAAGCTTTGTAGTAAAAGAATATATATATTTATTTTATACACTTCTGGTTAAACACATCTATCACAATTCTTAAGCAAGTTAAAGTTCATCAATGAAAGTATACACAACTCCCTAGTTAAATTGTAGACAAGTTTGAGCAACAGTGAAACCTGAGCAAAACGGCACAGTGCAAACCAAACACAAATGGCGCTCTAGCAATTTCTCAGAAGGGAGGAAAAGCACAAGTTATACAGAAGTATCTTCGTACACACGCTAGCAACACTTCCCATAAGTTTGTGAACCGGTTTAAGCAAGGCAGTACATCAGTATAGAAAATATGTGAATGAAAACTGAGCAAAATGGCACTTCACAGGGTTTAAAGTGGGGAGGAAAGGGTGGTTATAAGAAGTAGGTGCACCAACACAGTTCTAGTTGAGAAGCAATCTAGAGAGGGCAGTTCTAACAAATGTAGCCAGAGTCAGTAGGCCTGTGCCAGAGTTAGTGGTACAGGGCAAGGGCCCAGGAGCAAAATGTTCTTGTAGCTGCAGTCAAGTCTTTGGTTAACGATTTTGAAAAGGCGGATGCAGAAGGTGAAACACAATGTTAAGAGATAGGGGCGGCCAACCCAACAGGTAGGTAAAGGATTTAAAACACCTTTAGCTCTACCACGCAGAAAGGACGGCCTGGCAGAACAATGTACCTTTAAAATGAAGAAGTGGCTCCTGCGGTGGGATCCAGCAGAGGAAGAGAGGCTCTCGTTGTGGAGGAAGGTTCGAGTTACTGCACTACCCAGGGATGAACCAGCCGTGGTGCTGCCTGACGAATAAAAGGTACGCTCCTTTAAATCGCGGTCCGGATGGACTGGTGCCTGGCTATCCGGCCTCCGAGTACAGGGTACTGGCGATTCGACCAAGGCAGGTCCCGGAATGCGATTGGCAAACTGGTTGGCCCCAACAGCTCAAGGGAAGAAGGCTCTTTCAGATGAAGATCTTCTCTCGTCGTGTGGAGAAAAGTGGTGAGACGCTGCAGCAGGGCTTCACCGGTGGTTCAGTCGTTACAGATGTCTTTGGCTTCTCTCCTCTTCAGTTTCTTATTCCCAGTGGCGACGTCTTGCTCTTCCAGTCCTCAGGACCCTGCTTTTATGCAAAAAGAACCCCATTCATACAGCCTAGCTGTCACTCACACAGTGGAGTGGTCTTCTTGGCGGGAGACCCTCCAGCCTATCAGGATAGAGTGCGACATGGGTTGCGGAGGCAACCCTGTCCAGGGGTCCTACTCCCCCTCCCACACAATGGACCCACCCCAGATTCAGTGGCGCCGAAATGAGTGCTTCTGCACAGAAGCCCGCCAAAAGGACGAACAAAGGATCCCTGACCTGGGTTAGGAGTTTAGAGAAAGACACGAGAAAGAAGTTATATTACAGTTCTGGCAAATAAAACCTACCGGAGTAAAGTTAATATAAAAATACACCGGCGGTATGTTAGAGGCTGTCAGAAGATGTGGTAGCCTCGAACAATGGGAAAATCCCATAGGAAAATATTAGCGGTTGAATATTTACGCTAGTAACCAATGCCACCAGCCAGAAACTTTTGAGAGAGGGACTGTACGGTGCCCTCTCGAAAACGAACATAAGGGAAAAACTATTAACCCTTTCCTGTACCTCCATGGTAAGATGGGTTGTACTGGTTTAGAAATTGACTAGTAAAGTCAATGGGAACTTTAAATGCCCTGGGAGACAGTAGTCAGTCCCAGGGCATGGAGTCTATGTTTGGGGGTCGCTACGACACCCCTGGGTCACTGCACGGAGGGTGCTGTGTAACACATGTGAATAAAGATGGTTCCTATGGAAGTGAGAAAACCCCATAGACATTAAACACAAAGAATAGCCTAGAACACACATAGCAACAATGCCTAAGAGTGGGGAAAAGAGTCTCACTCTTAGCAGGAGACAATAACAAACCCTTCAAATCCAGCCAAGCTGCTGGGGGACTCTATAGGTAAGGGAAATTAGCCATAGAATGAGAATTCTCCCTAACATTCGCCCCCACCCCCCAGACTAAGGGACAGGAGGATCTAATCCACTCCTGGATGAGTCTCTTTCCTCTAGTCGGTTATAAACATCCTAGAGAGACCTTCAGCATGTTGGTGGTGACATCCTGACCTGTGCTCAATGGTAAAATCAAACCCTTGGAGGCAGATTGATAATTTTAGCAGTTTTGGGTTTTCCCCGTTCATTTGCATCAACCATCTCAAGGGTTGGTGGTCTGTTTGAATGATTAAAGTAGATCCATACAAGCATGGTCTAAACTTCTTCAAAGCCCACACAATGGCAAAACATTTTCTCTCAATAGTTGCCCACCTTGTTTCAGGTTCCTTCAGTTTCCTACTGATGAAGCAAATGGGACGCTCCCTACCTTTCTCATCCAGTTGACTGAGTACTGCACCTATGCCTATATTGGAAGCATCTGTTTGTACACTGAAGGGTTGGTGGTAGTCAGGAACTCTGAGAACTAGAGCTTGACAAAGGGCTTTCTTCAGGCTTTCAAAGGCCTGATTGCACTCTTCATTCCATTTGATCTTTTTAGGGAACATAGGAGAAGAGATTACATTCAGCGGAGAAGCTATGGATCCATAGTTCTCAATGAAATTCCTGTAATACCCAGTGAGGCCTAGGAAGGCTCTCACCTGGGTTTGAGTAGAAGGGGTTGTCCAATTTTGCACAGCTTCAATCTTGCTGAGCAAAGGCCTTATTTCACCACCTCCTACCTCATGCCCAAGGTAGACCACTTTACTCTGACCAATTTGGCATTTACTTGCCTTTATGGTCAGATGGGCCTGTTCAAGAGCCTGCAAAACATATCCTAGCTGGTCAACATGTTCCTTCCAAGTAGGGCTCAACACTGCAATGTCATCCAAGTATGCCATGCAGAAGTCCTCCATCCCATTCAGAACCTGATTAACCATCCTTTGGAATGTGGCAGGTGCATTCTTTAATACAAAAGGCATAATCTTAGACTGGTATAAGCCAACTGGGGTGGAGAATGCAGTTTCCTCCTTGGCATGGTCAGTCAGGGCTCTTTGCCAATAGCCTGACATGAGGTCAAATGTGCTGAGGAACTTGGCTGACCAAGTCTATCCACCAGCTCATCTGTCCTTGGCAAAGGATGGGCATCAGTCTTAGTGACTGCAGTTAGTGCTCTATAGTCCACACAGAATCTCAACTCCTAGGATCCTGCCTTTGGTACTAACACAACTGGGCTAAACCATGGACTAGTAGAGGGCTCTATTACCCCAAGATCAACCATCTTGTTGACCTCTCCTTTGATGTGGGTTCTTACATTTTCTGACATACTGTAGCCCCTGCTTTTAACAGGTACACAGTCACCAGTATGGATATCATGGTGGCCCCAAGGGGTCAAGCCTGGTGCTAGAGAAAACAGAGGGGCAAATTGATTTAACAAAACTTTGCACTCCTCCTGTTGCTCAGGTGTCAGATTAGAAGAGAGATTAACTCCTTCTATTTTCTCATCTAAAGGGTTGCCTCTGATGAGGTCAGTTAGAGGTTCACTCTCCTCCTCCCCCTGAGCTGAAGCTAGAAGCAAAGCTCCCAGTTCTGGTCTCGAGACATAAGCTTTTAGACGGTTGGTGTGAAAGACTCTAGGAACCTCCTTAGGATTGCCTAAGTCTACCAGATAGTTCACCTCTCCAAGTTTTCCCACAACCTTGAAGGGTCCCATCTATTTGTCCTGCAAGGCCCTCTGCCTTGTTGGGACCATAACAAGAACTAGCTGGTCTTGAGCGAACTCAACCATGTTGGCCTACTGGTCATGCCAATGCTTAACCAGAGCCTGACCTGCTTTCAAGTTATCACTTGCCTCAGCCATTATGTGTGACATTCCCCTCTGGAGTCCTATCACATAGTCAGTGACTCTGACTGGTGTGGGGGAAGGAGCACTCTCCAACCCCTCCTTGATCAGGGCCAATGGACCTCTGACCGGATGGCCATAGAGAAGTTCAAAGGGACTGTAACCCACTCCCTCCTGCGGGACTTCTCTATATGCAAAGAAAAGGCATGGCAGTAGAAGATCCCACTTTTTCTTAAGGGGATCCTCTAAAGCTCCTATCATGCTCTTCATGGTTCTGTTAAACCTTTCTATCAACCCATTTATCTGAGGGTGGTATGCTGTTGAGAACTTATAGGTAACTCCACAGTTTTTCCACATGGCCTTTATGTAGTGGGACATAAAATTTGACCCCCTGTCGGATATTACCTCCTTAGGAAACCCTACCCTGGTAAAAATACCAAGGAGGGCCTTAGCTACAGCCTGAGCTATAACAGTCCTCACTGGAATTGCTTTAGGGTACCTAATAGCATGGTCTACTACAACAAGTATAATCCTGTTGCCTGAAGAGGTTGGAGGATCAAGGGGACCAACAATGTCGATTCCTACCCTCTCAAATGGTATTCCCACCACAGGGAGAGGCACTAAAAGTGCCACATTTTTGGAACCACTTTTACCAGAAGTTTGGCAAGTGTGGCAACTCTTGCAGTACTTATCTACCTCAGCCCCCATTTTAGGCCAATAAAAGTAGAGAGAGAGCCTTTTCTTGGTCTTCTTGAAACTCAAGTGACCAGCCAAAGGTATCTCATGGGCTAGTTGCAAGAATTGGAGTCTGTTTTCTTGGGGCAGTACAAGTCATTTGTAGTCTCCAGGGATGGACTCGGTCGGCTCACTATAGAAGAGGCCATCTTTCCAGTGTAACCTATACTTCCCAGGCTCTTGCCCTTCAAGCTGAGAAGCTGCCTGGTGGCGAAGACCTTCCAGAGTTGGACATTCTCTTTGTCCTCTACTGAAGTCTGACTGTTGGGGCCACCTTCTGCCAGTAAAGACTGCAGCTCAGGATGGTCCACAGGGTCAAGATCCCCAATGAATTCCTGGACTCCTACTAGATCTGAATCTTCAGGCTCTAGTTCCACCACACGGGGTTGTACCTCACTCTCAGCCTCAGCTGGAGGAGGAATCAGAGATGTCATTTTTGACAACCTAGGAGATTTCCTGGTTGGCATGACTGGAGTGTTTTCTGCTGGTTTCTTCTTTCAAGTCTTGGGTTTCCCCTTTGCTTCTGGTTGCTTTGAAATAGCAGTTAGTATCTCCAGTGGAGTAGGAGTGATTCCTTTTTCTGTCATCTCCCCAGGAGAGCCCCTCAAGGTCCTCTCCCTTGCAAGTCTGGTAAGCTCCTGTAATCTCTTACTAGGAGGTCTGGGAGTACTTGACACTACCCCCAGGTCTTTCAGATCATTGCCCAACAGCACCCTTCCTGGTACTTCAGATTGTACACTCACATTTATCCTGACAGTAATTTCATTGCACTGGATGAGAGCTGGTAATTGGGGAAGCATCTGCACAGGCCCTCCAGCTAACTGGGTGAGGCGTTTGGGTGCCTTAGCAACATCCTCCACCTTGAAAAAAGATGTGCCCACCACAGTTATGCTGGCCCCAGTGTCTCTAATGGCAGGAGTCCATTGACCATTGACTAGGACACTGTCTTTATAATACTCTTTAGTATTAGGAGGGATAGCATTATACACATCTAAATTCTGTTGTTCCCACAACCCTAGTGATACTAAAGATACACTAGCTGAAACTCCAATGGGGTCTTCAGCTAGTAGCTGAAACTTTCCACTGGCCATATGTACTTCCTCCTCTGGAGCGAAGGCTAAGGAGACAGTGTGGACCCCTGAAGGTTTACCCTTACATCTGGGATCCCCTTTCACATGATCAGTAGAGCCACAAGCATAACATTTTCCAAATGTCTTTATGAATGGTGGCTTGTTCTGAACTCCTTCTGGTCTGGGACCAGAAGGTGCACAAGCCTGATTAGGTTTCCCTTGTGGCTTACCCTTAGAATTTTGTTTGGGGGCCTCTTTGGAATTGGAATTATTTGAATTCTCTTTGTTGTCTTTCTTGGGCTGCTTTCCCTCATCCTTTTTTTGAGTTACACCTGAATCCTTGTGAGTAGCCCTGTTGGCAACCCACAAGTCAGCAGCCTTAGCTAGCGTCTTAGAATCTAGTTCTTTTGAATCAGCCAAGTGCTGTCTGAGCTCAGGAGAGCAGGCATCATAGATAGACTCCATCATGACAAGATTTCTCATTCCTTCATAATCCATCCCTCTAAATTCTTCAAACATCCATTCGCCCAAGTAGCCGAAGGGGTACTATCATGCTTTTTGAGGGTCCTAAACCTCTTAAGGTACTGGGAAGGAGTCTTCCCAAATCTAGCTATCAAAGCTAACTTTACACATTCATAATCCCTCCTATCCACCTCCCCCAACTCCATTACCACATCAGATGCAACAGGGGGGAGCCTAGAGAATAACCAGGGGATCAACTGATTCCCTGTGATATCCTGGAGCCCATGATTGTATTCAAACATAGCTAGCCAATCTAATACATCCAACTTAGGTTCATACATACCCACAATCTCTTTAGGCATCCATTGACTTTTTGGATTGGAAGATCTAGAGGATTCGGGGAGAGAAGCATTTTCCAAAGACAATTTCTTCATCTCAAGCTCATGATTGAGCTCCATTTCTTTGAGCCTTAGTTCTTGATGTCTCTGTTCAGTTTGGGCACTAATTCTTTTGAATTTTAGTTCAAGTCTAATTGTTTCTAGAGAGATAAATTCAGGACTTAATGTGGGACCTGGTAAAGGTCCAGTAGCCACAGGTTGAGGCCTTTGAGCAGGTAGAGGGCCAAAGGGGGTGACATTGTTATCCTCCTCTTCCTCATCTGTTTCAACAATAACATTATCAACATTATCTTCCTCAGTGTTTGCTACATTTTCTGGGGTAGTGGCCACTACAGCACCACTATCCAGACTTTGTTTCTCTAACAGTCTATCAATCATTTCTAATTTCTTGCCTTTGACAGGAAGACCTTTCTGTCTACACAGATCCCTTACATAATCAGCAGCATTAGTAAGGAGGGTCTCCTGGCTGTAACTTTCCATATTTTTGACTTTGTTTAAAATAAACTTCTTGTGATAGTTAGCCTTGTGGTTATTTGAACCAAGGTACTAGCAGAACTCTAAAATGTAAATCCAATACTTTTATCCTCACCATTGTACGCTAGTGTTAGGCAGAATCCTGTGCAGTTCCCTTAGGGAGCACTGCAGAAGATTAGGACTACAGGTGAGAGCAATAAATCCCTGTTGGTATCAGTCTGTACCACAAAGATTTAGTTGGTAGCTGTGGCTGAGCAGTCAGACCTATCTCAAGAGGGAGATGAGCAGTATTCAGGGTTTACACAATAGGCCTTCAGTACTCTGGAACAAGGAAACACTGACCAAAGCTTTGTAGTTATAAGAATATATATATTTATTTTATACACTTCTGGGTAAACCCATCTATCACAGTTCTTAAGCAAGTTAAAGTTCGTCAATGAAAGTATACACAACTCCCTAGTTAAATTGTAGACAAGTTTGAGCAAGAGTGAAATCTGAGCAAAACGGCAGAGTGCAAACCAAACACAAATGGCACTCTAGCAATTTCTCACAAGGGAGGGAAAGCACAAGTTATACAGAAATATTTTCTTACACACCCTAGCAACCCTTCGCATAAGTTTGTGAACCAGTTTAAGCAAGGCAGTACATCAGTATAGAAAATACGTGAATGAAAACCGAGCAAAATGGCACTTCACAAGGTTTAAAAGTGGGGAGGAAAGGGTGGTTATAAGAAGTAGGTGCACCAACACAGTTCTAGTTGAGAAGCAATCTAGAGAAGGCAGTTCTAACAAATTTAGCCAGAGTCAGTAGGCCTGTGCCAGAGTTAGTGGTACAGGGCAAGGGCCCAGGAGCAAAATGTTCTTGTAGCTGCAGTCAAGTCTTTGGTTAACGATTTTGAAAAGGTGGATGCAGAAGGTGAAAGACAATGTTAAGAGAGAGGGGCGGCCAACCCAACAGGTAGGTAAAGGATTTAAAACACCTTTAGCCCTACCACGCAGAAAGGGCGGCCTGGCGGAACAATGTACCTTTAAAATGAAGAAGTGGCTCCTGCGGTGGCGGTTGTTCCTGGTAGTTCCTGCAGTTCGGGGGATCCAGCAGAGGAAGAGAGGCTCTCGTCGTGGAGGAAGGTTCGAGTTACTGCACTACCCAGGGATGAAACCAGCCGTGGTGCTGCCCGACGAATAAAAGGTACGCTCCTTTAAATCGCGGTCCGGGTGGACTGGTGCCTCGCTATCCGGCCTCCGAGTACAGTGTACTGGCGATTCGACCAAGGCAGGTCTGGGAATGCGATTGGCAAACTGGTTGGCCCCACCAGCTCAAGGGAAGAAGGCTCTTTCAGATGAAGATCTTCCCCCGTTGTGTGGAGAAAAGTGGTGAGACACTGCAGCAGGGCTTCACCGGTGGTTCAGTCGTTGCAGATGTCTTTGGCTTCTCTCCTCTTCGGCTTCTTAGTCCCAGTGGCAACGTCTTGCTCTTCCAGTCCTCAGGACCCTGCTTTTATGCAAAAAGAACCCCATTCATACAGCCTAGCTGTCACTCACACAGTGGAGTGGTCTTCTTGGCGGGAGACCCTCCAGCCTATCAGGATAGAGTGTGACATGGGTAGCGGAGGCAACCCTGTCCAGGGGTCCTACTCCCCCTCCCACACAATGGACCCACCCCAGACTCAGTGGCACCGAAAGGAGGGCTTCTGGGCACAAGCCCGCCAAAAGGATGAACAAAGGATCCCCGACCTGGGTTAGGAGTTTAGAGAAAGACACAAGAAAGAAGTTATATTAAAGTTCTGGCAATGTGGTAGCCTTGAACAATGGGAAAATGCCATAGGAAAATATTTGCGGTCGAATATTTACTGTAGTAACCACTGCCACCAGCCAGAAACTTTTGAGAGAGGGACTGTACGGTACCCTCTCGAAAATGAACATAAGGGAAAAACTATTAACCCTTTCCAGTACCTCCATGGTAAGATGGGTTATACTGGTTTAGTTCATAGAAATTGACTAGTAAAGTCAATGGGGACTTTACATGCCTGGGAGAGAGTAGTCAGTCCCAGGGTATGGAGTCTATGTTTGGGGGTCGCTACGACACCCCTGTGTCACATCACAGAGGGTGCTGTGTAACACATGTGAATAAAGATGGTTCCTATGGAGGTGAGAAAACCCCATAGACATTAAACACAAAAAATAGCCTAGAACACACATAGCAACAATGCCTAAGAGTGGGAAAAAGAGTCTCACTCTTAGCAGGAGAAAAAAACAAACCCTTCAAATCCAGCAAAGCTGCTGGGGGCCTCCATAGGCAAGGGAAATTAGCCATAGAATGATAATTCTCCCTAACACTTATCACAAGGCTATATAAATTATTGCAGGAAGATATGCTGATCACAAACCATCATACATGGCCCAGTGGGAACAGACTTGGGCCACCCTATAGAAGACCAAACCTGGATTGACATCTGTTCTAGGAACAACACAGCCACTAGATGCGTTACCAACAAAGAGTGCACTCTTAAACTGCTTTACCGCTGGTATTATCCACCGGAACGCTTACACCACTTGCTGGAGACAATGTGGAGCTCACAGGGCATACTTCCTCATGTGGTGGGAATGCCCAGTGGCACGATCTTTCTGGAAAGTAGTGCTCCAGTGCAAAGAGGCTATCACACACTGTAAGCTGCCAATGGAGCCAGAAGTAATTCCACTGGGAACCCCACTACCGAAGTGCTACCCAAAGAAGGGACCAACTGTGAAATTACTTACCCATTCCTCCTGGCAGCGAAAATCACCCTTGCCCGCAAGTGGAAAACACAGGATGGTCCCCTACTATCGTTATGGTGGATGAAGGTCTGGGACCTAGTGGTAGTGGAAAAGGTCCCAGCAGCTAAAGAAGGAGCGCTTCACCGCTTCACAGACTGTTGGGCCCCATCTTAAAATATGACAAGGAGTTCCTGGCACTTACCTTTCTACCACAACTGGTAGAACTGTTCCTACGCCCCTAATAAGTCCCTCAAACTCCCAGGCCTTTCTCAGGACTCGAGATGAACTAAAACAAGGGAACGATACACATAGGCAGAAAACAAGGTGGAAGATTAGGTGAGCTGGGTTTGACAACCAATCACTGTGATGTACTGCTATTGCCCTGACTGAAACCTATGTAATTATTCTGCTGCAACCGGTGAATAAACTTGTTAAAAAAAAAAGCAAAACTGTCAGGCTCTCTAATGTTCATTATGAGTACGGTGGTAAAATGATTGTAACGCTCACCTGGTTCCCACGGAGGCGCGGCGTCGAAGGCGCAGAACTCTGAAGATGGACAGGAAGGGCCCCTCTATTCTGGCTTCCCTGGCTCGTTGGATACCCTCCTGTGCATGAAAAGGGAGTATTACCAACTGTGGAACAATGCTCAAGCCTCCAACCCTCCACGATACCTCCTCCACGATTCCCAGTGAAGCCTCACCTTAGGGTTTGGAAGGATGAGCTCTCCATCCTGCTTCTGATGCAGGGGCGCGTTGAAACCCAGTTACTTCACTGGATTGAGGATTGATGGGAGTTCAGGTAAGCTTGACTGTTCAGGTAAGGTGCTGTAAAAGTTCTGTTCAAAAGTTCAAGCTTAATAATAATGTTCGTTGTCTAATTGCAGCAAGCGCTAATGCTTATGTCTTTTTCCCCCTTAGGGGCCGGGGTTCGGAGTGCCGGAGATATGGCGCCGACCCGAAGTGAAACAGTTCTGGATGAGCGCTCAGGTAATGTCTTTGCATTCGCTCATTCAATGTCTTTGTCTTTTTTCCCCATAGGGGCCGGGGTCCGGAGATGCCAGGAAGCGGCAGGACCCGAAATGCAGTGGGAATAATCCAACAGGTAAGACTTAAAAGGAAACTGAGCTTTCCTTATTCCTTTTCTCCCTCTCACCTTTGTTCTTGTCTTTTTTCCTCTAGGCGCCGGGGCGTAGCTGAATCCGGAAGATCGCTGCTGAAGATGGAAGCGCCTTGCAAAGGTGAGTAAAATGCAGCGCTGCAGCGATCGAAACAAAATGCCTTTAAAATGATGTCTTCCTTTTCAGGGCCGTTGGAGAAATGACTCCGGGATGCAGATTTAGCAGGTAAGGGCTTTTCTTCTCCTATTCTCTTCCTTTCTCCCCTTGCAGGTGTTCCAGGGTGCTGGCAGGCGTGGCTGAAGTCAGGATGCAGGAGCTGACACCGTGAGCGTCCAGCTGCTAGGTGCAGAACAACGCGAAGCACGTGTGGCTGTTCGGGTGGGGTTTAAATAGCCTTGGAAGAAGTTCCTGGTATGTATCCTACCACCAATCAGGTATGTATCCTTCCCCTACCACACCCGGGTGGTGAAGTAGTCCTACAGGTAAAGTAGTCCCATTCAGGCCTCAAGAGGGCCTGGATGAAGCAGCAAGGTCTGCATCAGGTAAGTGTGCACCCAAGCACTTAAACACATATCCTCTTCTATGAGCCTGGCGCCTAAGGCGCCAGGACTGGGGTCCGCTATGAGCCTGGCGCCTAAGGTGCCAGGACTGAGTCCAAAGGGCCCCGACTTGGGCCCGCTGAGACTTCCCTGGGGAAAATGATGTCTGCCTCTGGGGTTGCTGGGCCCGGCCTGGCTCCTTGGAGGTAGGCATCATGACAGTGATGCTAATTCCGCTGGGAACAATTACTGTTAATGCCATCCTGTCCCATGGAATTAGTGCCATATTATGAGTTTGTGTATGTGCTGAATTAGCCATGTTGGTAGCAGTAACATAGGCAGCCCAGCCCCACATCCTCCATTACCTTAATTGCCCAGTGCTTTCCCACGCCTGGTGTCTACAAAATGAGCCCATTCGTATTTGTGAAAAAACAAGGCCGCAATTTTATTATTTGCACATACTTCAACAGCAAACAATCGGGAATGCATATCCTTCATACTTCTTTATTCCTGCACCACACTCAAATGGTATCCCATCAGCTTTTAGTTCACCAATCCTCATTTTTGTCCATAATCCAGGTCTCGCTCTTCCAACCTTCCTGGGCTGGAAGCTGAAAATGGGGGGAGGGTGCACCTCTTTACAGGCCTCTCCACCACCCGCTGTGTCAGGCTATACAAAGAGCTGATTGCTCATGGTCATTTCCTCTGCAAAGAGGGGTTATCACCCCTTCGCCGCCTCTATCTCCCTGGTATTATTTTTTGTTATTTTTTTTATACTCAACAACCTGTTCGATAAATGCACCCTCTAGATCCAGCAGGAAGAGGTCTGTGCCCATGTACGAGAGGTGAACCCTCTCTTTGTCATAATACCCTGGTATAGCCAGATTTATCAAGCCATGCCTTATTATTGAGAAACCCGTGCATCTGCAGAACTTCACCATTGCCATATTCAACTTTTTCCATGATTTCTTCCAACGCCGTGTGCAACTTCGCCCCTCCATTGGTATCTGGGTATCATCTCCGACCACATCAGAGCAAAAGAGACCACTTGCTTGCATATTCTGCAAAGAACGCCGCACATCTCCTTGAGCAGCTGCCCCCTGTCCATTTGCGCTAGGTTATTCCCACCCAGATGTATTATTATAGTGTCTGGGGAACCTTTTTCATCCAGCAACACCTTAAGGCTAGTCTTGAGGACCGCCCCCATTTCATTACCGATTGCCTGACCCAATGCAGCTCAGACTTTTTGAATTTGCTCTTTCCTTTCCCCTTTCTAAAGTTGGCCCATTCTGCTGCCCTGGTTACAAAGAAATGCCTGATCACCCACGCCACCAACTTTACTGCCACCATGTTGACTGTCAGGGAGGGAATTCAGAGTCGGTCAGTGCCCACCCAGTAATTCACCAACGTATCTTATGTATCTTTTGTAGCTTGTCTGGCCTCCATCAGTCGATCCCTTGTACCCCCTTGTATCGCCTGCACACTCACCCAGCCCCAGCAGCTGTAGTAGCTTCCCCAATCCTAAATGAGCGCTGTATGCATTTAACTTTCAAATAACAAGGGGGGTCCTGGGAGACTCTCTGCCTGACATGAGTCCTGGTTACAAGAGCCTTACTCAGAGTCTTTAGCTCACTATCTTTCACAGAGAAGAAATATCCTAAACATATCAGTCTTTGTCCTGCCCTGGAGCAGTCCAGCACCGAAATGCTAGGCAATTCTCCTCTGAACAAGAGTACCAACAGCAACCCCAGACACGTGTTTCGGTCTCGTTGAACCTCATCAGTAGGGTGTAGCTTTGCCTCTCTAAGAATAGTGAGCAAGGGGTCCACGTCTGGATTCCCCTAGTAACTTAGGGTGAGACCCAAAGTTACTTGAAATATGCAAATAACAAGGTGGGTCCTGGGAGACTCTCTGCCCGACATTAGTCCTGGGTACAAGAGCCTTAACCAGAGTCTTTAGCTCACTATCTTTCACAGAGAAGAAATATCCTAAACATATCAGTCTTTGTCCTGCCCTGGGGCAGTCCAGCACCGAAATGCTAGGCAATTCTCCTCTAAAAACGAGTACCAACAGCAACCCCAGACACGTGTTTCGGTCTGGTTGAACCTCATCAGTAGGGTGTAGCTTTGCCTCTCTAAGAATAGTGAGCAAGGGGTCCACGTCTGGATTCCCCTAGTAACTTAGGGTGAGACCCAAAGTTACTTGAAATATGCAAATAACAAGGGGGGTCCTGGGAAACTCTCTGCCAGACATGAGTCTTCTTTGTGAAAGATAGTGAGCCAAAGACTCTGGGTAAGTCTCTCGTAACCAGGACTAATGTCTGGCAGAGGGACTCCCAGGACCCCCCTTGTTAATCTGCATTTAACTTTCTTCATCTTTAAAACAATGTTCCTATCAGTTTAATAACGCTCCTTATCACTTATTGCTGAGTGTGTCTGAGCTGGGCAGTTTGCCTCTGTTAAAACACACGCCCACTGTGTTGATTCAGGAAGACACTGCACGGCATACACTTGAACTACAATTCCCTGCTGTACTGTAGTTCGTTGAGGGAATATATTCGCATGTCAGGCACGAGAGCGCCGGCACGAAAGGTACCAGCCGGTCTGTGCCGGTCAATAAAAGATGGCTCGGACATCGCCTGTGGGAGATGAGATGGAACCCTACCAGCACGCCGAGAAGTCCAACTTCAGAAGAGCTGACTGGAGCTGCTTCAAGGAAGAGCTGAACAGCAAGGTCACTCCAACCACGCTGAGCACCAAGGATGATATCGACAGGGCCCTGGAATACTTCATGACAGCAGTCCATGAGGCAATCAAGAGCACCGTTCCAAAGCAGAAGACAACCGAGGTTCCATCTAAGACCTACCAAGAGGCATCCAACAGTCAATCAACGACAAGAACCGGGCACGACGCCAGTGGTAGAAGTTCTGCACACCTGATCTCCTGCAGAAGTACAACATGCTCACAAGACTCTTGCGGGAACAGATCCGACAGCACCGTGGCGAGAAGTGGGAGGCTGCAACAGCCAAGCTGAAAGAGGCGGACAACTCAGTGTGGAGAGTGACATGTCGCCTGACTGGGAAGAAGGAGCCAAGCCCACCAATCCAGGGACGAACCCACCTTGCATGCAGCAACAAGGACAAGGCAGAGGTCCTTGCTGAGACACTGGAGGCTTCATTCACCCTGAACAAGGTAAGTAGGCTCTCAGACGGAGTGGAGGAAGCAGTTGAGAAGTATCTTGCAGAAGACCGAACCGGGCTGGGAGCAGAAGACATCAAGGAGTGCACAAGCTCTGAGGTAGCAGGACTTGCAGAAAAGCTGGTGAACGGCAAGGCACCAGGGAGCGACGGAATAACCAACCTGGCAATCACAACCTGCCACCAGCATCAATGGAACACCTCACAGAGATCTTCAATGGATGCATGAGGCTCCAGCACTTCCCGAGTTCCTGGAAAGCAGCAAGGGTCATCGTTTTCCCAAAGGCCTGCAAACCACTGAGGGATCCAGCGAACTACCGCCCCATCAGCCTGCTCTCTGGATTATCGAAGCTCCTGGAGAAGGTCCTCCTCGCTCGACTCAGCGACTTCACCTCCGAAAGAAATCTATTAGCTAAGGAACAGTTTGGATTTGGAAAGGAGCATGCAACGACTCATCAGCTACTGAGAGTGGTGGACACCATCAGCCATGGATTCAACATCAAGAAGTCCACAGGAATAGTCTTCCTGGATGTCGCCAAAGCATTCGACCGAGTCTGGCACAAGGGACTGCTGCACAAGATGATTGGCCTGGGATTTCCAAACTACCTTGTGAAGGCGATTGCAAGCTACCTGGGAGGCCGCACCTTCCATGTCACCATGCGGTCTGAGATGTCCTCATCACATCCCATCTGAGCAGGCGTGCCACAGGGATCGAACCTCGGACCCTTCCTGTTGAACCTCTTCACCAACGACATCCCGACAGATCTCCACAAGACCGACCTGGCGCTGTATGCAGACGATGTTGCAGTCATCTCCCAGTCATTCAGCAAAAAGGAAGTGGCGAAGAACATGCAAGCTTCATTGGATACCATCGCGAAGTGGTACAGCGACTGGCGGATAGAACTCAACACCAGCAAGACAACCGCAACACTGTTCACCAGAAAGAAGATCAAGGAGCACCCACACATCAGCCTCAACGGGGACACCATCAAATGGGAGAGCAGCAGCCGCTACCTCGGTGTGACCCTGGACAGCAAACTCAACTGGGAAAGCCATATCGAGAATACTCAGCAGAAGGCAACAGGAAAGATGGCAGCGCTGTACCCACTCCTGAAGACCAAGTCCATGTCCCTCCGGACAAAGATCAACGTCTACAAGGGATCATCAGACCAACCCTGACGTATGCCTCCCCAGCATGGATGACCTGCCATGAGCGACACCGGAAGAGTCTTCAGCTAGTCCAGGACAAGGCCCTGCGGATATCGTCTAGAGCTCCAATCTTCACAAGGATAGCAGACCTTCACAGAGATGTTGGACGAACATCTAGCAAAGCTGATTAAGAACTTCTGCCAAGGACTGGATCACAACCCGAACCCTCTGATCAGAAGTCTCACTGCCAACACTGCAAACCCCTTTGACCGCTAACCACGGCCCATCACTGCGAAGACCCTGTGAAACCAGCCCTACTGTGACAAGACCACACAGACCAAGAAGAACACAAACCCACGACTACATACTCAACCAGAGAAGATGGAGTAATGAGGCTCAAGCCTCGGTATCCAAAAATCACAGCTGATGGATACAAATCTGTCAGCAAGAAGAACAAGCGCGCCTCTGCTTCTTTATAGGTGCTAAGATATATATTGGGAATTTTAGATATGAATGATTTTAGGTTTCTACTTATATCTGAATTGTATCTCGGTGATATTGTGTGCAGTATGCATTTAACTTTAGTTCATCTTTAAAAATGTTTCTATCAGTTTAATAACGCTCCTTATCACTTGTTGCTGAGGGTGACTGAGCTGGGCAGTTTGCCTCTATTAAACCGCACGCCACCGTGTTGATTCAGAAAGGCACGGCACAGTTTACACTTGAACTACAATTCCCTGCTGTACTGTAGTTCGTTGAGGGAATATATTTGCATATCAGGTGCTAGAGCAACGGCACGAAAAGGACCAGCCGGTCTGTGGCAGTCAATAAAAGGAGGCTCCGGCCTCGCCTCTGCTTCTGTATAGGTGCTACGAAATATATGTGGAATTTTAGATTTTAATTATTTTAGGTTTTTTACTTGTATCTGAATTTTATCTCTGTGGTATTGTGCGCTGTACGCGTTTAACTTTATTTCATCCTTTAAAAAAGTTCTATCCGTTTAATAACGCTCCTTATCACTTATTGCTGAGTGTGTCTGAGCTGAGCAGTTTTCCTCTGCTAAACCGCATGCCCACCGTGTTGATTCAAAAATACACCCCACGGCATACACTTGAACTACAATTCCCTGCTGTACTGCAGTTCATTGAGGGAATAAATTGAGGGAATATCAGGCGTGATAGGGACCAGCCGGCCTGTGGCGGTCCGTTGCGCTCCGTTGTGCCTGGTGTCGATTCAATATAATTGCAGAAATTCCCGGGGATGAGTGCACTGAATGTTCTAACGTTGATTGCGGATGCAAAAGCAAAGTCGGAAATACTGGCCTCGTAGGGGGACGTAGATGGCTACCGTAGTCGCACAGCTGCTATACTTGAACGCTACTTTAAGGAGGCAGCAACTAAACTGGTGCCTTCCTTTAGTAGCAGGGAGACACTGGGGCTGAGGGTCAGGACTGGGTCTGACAATATTACTGAGTGAAGACATATTGCATGTTATCCTGTGGCTCAACCTCAGACTGGAAAGGCAGATGTCCTGTGCTGTAGGGTGAAGCCAGGGCCACAATTAGCCAGTCTATGACTACTCCTGTGGATAAGATTGCTCCTAAACTAAGGACCAGGCCTAATACAGGCCTGAAAACTCTGCTGCTCAACACTAGGTCTTTGCTTAAACATGCTTTAGATGTTGCCACATATATAAATCTGTACAATATCGATATTTGTGCTCTTACATGGGGACATGCAGCAGCTGGCCCTTCACTAACTGTTGCCACTACGACTGGCTACAATATTCTTTACCAGAATAGACTAGAGTTGCCATTATTCTTAAAGCAACCCTTAATATCTGGAGAATTGATATCTCGGATCTTGATGGATGTGAATTGCTACATATTAAAATTAGAATGGATACTGAATCCACTTTTATTACCGCTCTTTTGTATAGGCCACCATCTCCTGTGAAATAGTTTGCTAATCAACTGTGTAACTCTTTACTTTTATTCTTCAAAGTTAACACTAAAGTACTTTTAATTACTGGCTGGGTAACAGAAGTGATGCACATGCTAAGTCTCTTGAGGATGCTCTAGGGGATTTGGGGTTTGAACAATGTGTGAAAATTCCCACTCATAACAAAGGGAATACATTAGACACGGTAGCTGCTCATAATGTGAGCCTTACTGATCTGAGACCTTGTCCTTGGTCAGATCACTCTTTCATTTACTTTACAATTATCTGTGAAAACACGGGTATAAAGAGGGAGGTACGCAACATCACTGTGGCATCAAGGGACTTGCCCTATGCCCTACGACCCTGGTTTACACCTTTAGTCCCGGAAGTGAATGACCTAGTTACAGTGGAGGATATTGCCGATAGATATAGGAATACCCTTCAAAAGGCAACTAATACCCTAGCGCCTCTAAGAATAAAAAATGTCATTCAGAGGCAGGTCAATACCTGGTTTACCTCGGATTTACAGAGGCTTAAGAGCGCTAAGATTAAAAGTCTTTATAGATTGAAATCTTCTATGAATGATCTTGATAAAGAAGGATATAGATGTGCGGCTAAACGATTTAAAGAAGCTGTCAAATTAGCAAATAAATCTTCTTTTGACGATAGAATTAATAAAGCGCAATCGCAGTCTAAGGAACTGTTTAAAATTCTTAAGGAACTGGAACACCCGGCTCACAGTAAAACAGAAACTATTATTAGGGATACCAAATGGTGCACATCTATATAGGAAGCCATGTTTGGTAAACTGAGTACGATCAAACTTAATATTGAATCTGCAAAGAAATCTGTAGTACCGAGTACTGAGAGAACTGATGCCATTACTCATAGGTTCGTGGGGGCAAGACAAATAGTTTAATTTTAAACCTGAATCAGAATTAGAACTGGCACTATTGATTAAAAACCTTAAGCCTACATCCAGTAAGGGGGATGCTTGCCCTGCTATGGTGATGAAAACTTGCTCCACTTTGCTGATTAGCATCCTGTGTAAGTTTGTCAATGCCTCATTTAGTGAAAGTCATGTTCCTGTGGGCATCAAGAATACATGGATTACGCCTCTGCTTAAGAAGCCAGGACTATAGGGGGGTGCTGTTGAGCAGCGGTGGTGATGGCTGCATGATTGTGATGCTCTGTCACAAACACAATCCTGAAACAAATATATCCTGTAAAGTGCCTTCTAACTACGAATCGACTGAAGTTGCGCAAGTAGGAAGGCATGGTGTGATATTTGGGGTAACGCATGACTTCCGACCTCTGAGAACGGAATACGGACGAGAGTGCAGTGCTCTTGTGGCCTGTAGAGGGGAAGGAGCTGACAAGCACGCATCCTTATACGAAAACTGCAGGGCCTCCCATGCAAGTATGGTGGAGTGAACTGCCCGACGTGGTATCATCCGAAGAGGCAGTGGGACGAGAAGGATGTACCAGCCGACCTGCGGATCGCAGTTTACCTCCGATGCCAGAGGTGCAGCGGGCAAATCAATTTTCGCTCGACTCTTTGGAGATAACGCATCGAGCGGAGTAACGTGGCAAACTGGTCCCGGCCGCGGCAGTGTCCTTAAGGGGAACTTTGCCCACGTTCTGCAACACAAGTGGATATAAGGCGGCGAGTGTAAGACACTGTGTCCTCGCTGCATTCCCACGCTAAGTATATGCCATTAACCTCTGCACTCCCAAGCGCTGCGTAGCTGAACCTTCATTCCCCCCCCCTCCGGCTGCAACTCCCCCCCAACCACCCTGCTGTACCTAGTCCCCCGGGATGGGAGAAACCAAACGGAAGAACGGGTGGAGGCGTGCCCTGGGAGCCAATCTGAAGAGGGCAATGAGCGCACGTTCGGCAGACTATGTTATAAGGATGATATACAGTTGTAATTGAACGTTGGATGTAGAGTCCTACGGAGATCCGTTGCCAATTTTCCCTCCAATGCATCCGTCATCCCACGCGTTGGTGAGTGGCATTCACTTGACTCAGTGTTAAACGGCGAACCTGGAAACATCCCAGCTGACCACAGACACGGAACACAACTAGAAAAACCACTACAACATTGGAGAACGGAATACAGTGCTTGGGAGGCACTGACAAGGAGAACTCTTTGTGGCTTTGCTTGCAAGTCGTGCACTTGCTGCAACCGGCACACCCACTATAGTAAAGGAGAGTGTCGCCATCGAATAACGCCATCAAAACATACCTAATGATGGGGGGTGCTGTTGCGCGCAACTAAAATGGCCGCCTGATTTGAGTGCTCCGATCCCGAGGACATCCTTAACATAAATTAATCCTGTTTAGGGCCGTGAAGATAGGATACGACTACGTCTGCTGATGCCGGCAGCCCTACTGCAAATTGTGTGCAAATCCTGTGTGAAACCGCAGAGGCGCGCTGAGTTCGGAGCTTCGTTTCGCGGGGCGGCCCGCTCGGCTGATGGCAAGCCGCCCCTGAGAACCAGAAGAGTCACACGCCAGACCGAGGCTCTGCGGATGGCGGAGGGCCCTGTGGGGGAGGGCGCTGATCCTGACGACTGATCCCGGCGGCGCTTCCTTGATACGCAGGCCTGCGGGCAGACCGTGTGTGTTGGTGCCGGGGTCCCTGCAAGACGAAGATTGGCTGCTGCTACTGCCCACCTCCCGAGCGGCTACTGAGTGGACGCGCGGTCTCCCACGCAGCGCCCTAGCTAGCTCTGTGGGTCTGCTGCCGATCGAGGTCCGACTGGCGCTACGAAAGCAGGTGAGGGGCTTGAAAGTGCACGGACCCAGCTGCATCGGAGCGTACATACAGCGTTAATATCCTTCTATCCGTCAATCGGATACGCCGATTAACGTGGGAGAGCACGATACATCCGTAGAGGGGACTTTGCGCTATATTATATCGACAAAACCTCTGTGCTGTTAACTTGTGGGTGCTGCTCCTTGTATTGCTTTGTTGCTGGGAGGAGGCCTGTACAACTCTAGTGATCCTTTAGCAGACCTACACCATCGGGAGAAGTATGTGATCCGCGGCAAGGCTCCCTAACTGCGCCACAAGTGGCTGCCATGGATGAGCGCTAAAGGCGACCCGACACACTACCAGTAATCCGTTGGAGGGTTGTGAAGAGGCTTGCGGCTGGCGTGAGTGGTGGTAGTCCTCCATATATAAGAACAGGTGCGATCATAGGTGCTGCTGCCGCGCCCCAGCTCAGCCTCAGACCCACCAAGATACTTTGGTTGGCAGATCCTATAACGGGCATAACCCCTGCCTGGGATTCACCTTCAACCTACATTATCAGGCAGGATACAAGGGAACATTACCGCATGCTAGATCAGAACCCAGGCAACAACGACTCCTTTGGGTTTTGTGAGTCGATATACCGGCACTCATCGTATACTATAACAGAACCAACTGCACGAACGATACTACACCATCGTGTTAGTCTGGCCTGACCCACGTCATAGGGCCTTGTTCTGCAAAGACGGCTCATGGGCCGATACAATAAGAAAAGCGCAGGAGGGAAAAAAACTGGCCCGATGGACTCCTTTGCCAGCTCCCAACCTCAGGGGACACCGGCAGCCACAACCATGGAAAATGACACACTTGCTGAGACGGGGCATGACGCCAGAGAAGACCGTCTCATGACCATGGTGCAGAACGGCTTCCTGGCTGTGAATGTCAAGCTAGACGATATTGTTTCAAACATCAGCTCCCTCAAGGCTAGAGTGGACAAGGAAAGCTCTTGCATTACAGAGGCCGAAAGCAGAATCAGTACTAATGAGGATACAATAACATCATGGCCGTGACATAGCACAGCTTAGGGGTGAACTACGCAATACTCAAGCAAAATGCGAGGACCTTGAATCTAGATCCAGGAGAAACAATATCCGTGTTGGCGGCGTTCCAGAATCCTTCTGCAAGGGCCCGATGGAGAGACAGGTAGAGGCCCTGTTGCAAACCCTTCTTGGAACGGAATCCTTCTCTGACCACTTTCTGGTTGAGAGGGCTCATCGTACACTTGCGCCACCGCCCAAGCCTGTGGCGCCACCGCGCACGATCATTGTCCATCTCCTCAATTATAGAGACAGAGACATAGTGCTCAGGCTGTCCAGGGAAAAGGGCTCTCTGCAGTACGAAGGCAACAAATGCCACATATATCCTGATTTTTCGACAAGCGTCCAGATGCAGCGCAGCTCATACGAACAGGCAAAAAAGCTCTTGAGATTGCGCCGTATCCCCTATGCCCTCATCTTCCCAGCAAAATTGCGGATCCAACATGGAGGCAGATCGCATTTCTTCGAGAACCCGGCGGATGCCATTTCGTATATTGAGTCGTCCATCCCCATGCCTCCGGAAGATTATCCACGAGACCGAAATAGGCCCCTGCGACGGGGGGTGACATCCCGGAATCAGCAGACTGAATTGAGACTATGGAAACATCCTGTTCAAGTCATGTGGCTGACCCTCTTGGGTATAACGGCCCCAGTTGTTATTGTGTTGGAAAAGTTGGGATCGTGAGCCTCTACTGATGGAGGCCTGGCGACTGCGACTAGCTACCCTCAGGAGCGTTCCACAGGTTATGGGGGAAGGGATACATCATCGGGTTGGGGTTGAGGGTGGGGGTTGGGGAAGGGCACAAATTGTTGCCACAGTTGGCAAATGTTTTAAAATGCAGAGTCAGGTTACAACGGGTACGAAAGTTACGGTTTGTGGCACGGGCGAACTACTTCACTCATTGACATTGACATTATACTATGGTACTGAGTGACAAAGTTGTAAGTGTTAAACTCCTTTCATGGAACATACGTGGCTTGAACAACCCAATTAAATCTAGAAAAATTCCAGCATATGTTACCAGACATAGCCCCCAGATTATACTGTTGCAGGAGACGCAGGCACTAGGGCAGGTTTGCTCCACTTTCCTGTCCAGATGGGGCCCTCTGAGATATTACACCGAATACTCCTCCCAATCTAGAGGAGTCCTCACCCTAATACACCCGAAACTGGACTTCCGCACTCATGACATTAAGATCGATCAACAGGGAAGATATGTGTCGGTATGGGGAGAGTTGGCAGGGCGAAATATGGTTTTGGTTAACACGTACGGCCCCAATATTGATGACCCTGAATTCTATAATGCCATATATAATATATTGATTGAAGCTGGAGATAGTGCAGTGGTCTGGGGGGAGATTTCAATACAATCCTTGACACATCTCTTGACAGGTCTACAACGTCAAACGACAAATAATGCAACAAATGACTATAGTAGACATCTGGCGAGAATTACACCCCCTAGAGCAGCGCTTCACATTCTACTCATCAGTGCATGACTCTGATTACTAGTTAATGAGCTCCACACTTGTGAATATGGTCCAGCATTGTGAAATGTATCCCCGCACCCTCTCAGATCACTCCCCTGTGTCACTTACTCTGAGGGTTGATGAAGCTGTCCCCAAGGCCAGACGCTGGAGAATGCCCCTTGCCCTATTTAGAGACCCGAATGTCTGCGAATCATTGCGTATTGAAATAGAGGAATTTGTTCAACTGAACGAGGGGTTGGTGAAACTGCGCGCCACGTTATGGGAAACATTTAAGGTTTGGGTTCGGGGTGCAATTATGGCTAAAACCACAGGCTTACTTAAAACAGTTAGACAAGAGCTGGACACCACAGAAGCCAAACTCGAGCTCCTGGTGTTTGAATACACCTGTACACACAGTAAGGCGGCCCTTCTAGATATCCACACAACATTGGCAGACTTTAATAAACTTGCTGCAAAGGAAGTACAGTAAACTTCTGGCCCAGACGCTCAAAATCGAGCATGGTCACCCCCCTA
Source organism: Ambystoma mexicanum (assembly GCF_040938575.1). Classification (NCBI taxonomy): domain Eukaryota; kingdom Metazoa; phylum Chordata; class Amphibia; order Caudata; family Ambystomatidae; genus Ambystoma; species Ambystoma mexicanum. Next base: position 316,006,831 of record NC_090929.1, read on the forward strand.
TAGCAGCCATCCAGGCGCCTAGTGGGGACATAGTAAATGGTGAACAAGAAATCAATGACATGTTTGCTGCATTCTACAAAACATTATACTCTAATAGAGACACCAAAACTAAAGAAGAAATAGCGAGTTTTTTGCATGTTATTGATCTCCCGACCTTGACCTCTGATACGCGCATGTTATTGGATACCCCCATAACACTAGATGAAATTACGGAGGCAATAAAAACGTTAACCTCTGGTAAGGCCCCTGGTCCTGACGGACTCGGCGCCGAAATCTACAAAGAATATCACAACGTACTCTCCCCTCTTTTACTGACAGTTTGGGAAGAAGCAATGGAATGTGGTATACTACCAGACACCATGCGAGAGGCAGTCATAACTGTTCTGCTTAAACCTCGTAGACCCCGTCATGACATGGGGTCATATAGACCCCTTTCGCTTATTAACACAGATGCGAAGATTTTCGCCAAAATTCTGGCCACCAGACTGCTGCCCTATATGCCCATACTGGTGGACCCCGAACAGGCGGGCTTTGTACCATCGAGGTCTACTGCTCTGAATCTGCGCAGACTCTTCGGAGTTATGGCACATATAGATCCGGCGGCAGACGCGGTGGCGGCCTCCCTTGACGCTGAGAAGGCGTTTGATTCTGTCTCCTGGGTCCATCTGTTTCAGGTCCTCGAGAGATTTGGGTTGGGAAGCTACTTTGTCAACTGTGTTAAGCTACTGTACACCTCCCCGGGAGCGGAAATACTAACTAATCAAACCATGTCGTCCCTGTTTCGTCTGGGTAGAGGCACAAGGCAGGGCTGCCCCTTTTCCCCAATCCTGTTTGAGCTTACCATAGAACCCATGGCTGAATATGTCCGACAAAACCATGCATGTAGAGGCCTTCGCATGACGGGAAAACCGCAAATCATCTCCCTATATGCGGACGATACCCTATTATACATTAGGAACCCGGAAGTAAATCTAAGGCCAATCATGTTGGAGGTTGAGACGTTCTCTGAATACTCGGGATACAAGATCAATGTATCCAAGTCGGAACTGTTCCCGCTCACGCCCAGTACTAGAGAAATATCGGATACACAAGGATTTAAATGGTCACCTATACATATCCGCTATTTGGGGATCATGGTCTCAAAAGACTGGAGCACACTGTACACTGAAAATCACGGTGAACCTTTACAATCCCTTACAGCTAAACTACAATCCTGGAATAGGCTCCCCTTATCCCAATATGGGCGAATATCCTTACTTAAGATGACGGTGTTACCCAAACTCCTACATTTCTTTTGCAATATACCGATCTGGCCGGGCAGAGCCTTCTTTAATAAACTCAACACTCTAACCACCACTTTTGTATGGGGAGGGAAGACGCCTAGGTTGAAATGGTCCAAAATGACAGAACCTTTTGATATGGGTGGGAATGCAGCCCCAGACTTCGAACTCTACTACTTAACATCTCAGGCACACTTTGCGAGACACTGGTTTGACCCGGAAAACACTGCTCCACACATTCTCCTGGAAAGACTTGCAGCTTCCCCTATAGAACTACGAGCAGTCATGTTCGATCTTAAACGAAAAGAGCCATGCAAATATGACCCTGTCAACGCCACTGTATGCGCATGGTCTATGATATATAATAGGCTCGCCCTTACAACCCCGTATGATCCAGAAGGGCCACTATGGAACTTCCCAGGCATAAGCCCCACGTTTGATATGGCCCTCCAGGGTGCTTGGGACCCACAAAGGCAATTTCGAATGCGCGATATGTTTCCGGAAGGGAAATACTGTGCTCTTGATTATTTTATTGGGCCGATGGGCGGAGATCACCTTAAGCGATTTCAGTTTCATAGAATGAGGGCTGCCTTTGCCGCTAAATGGCCCTCGTTCCCAGAGGAACCGGCCACACATGAATGTATTGCAGCCATGACGGAACCGGGTGGTTATAGTAAAAGTGTGCCTGCACTCTACTGTCTTGTCCAAACACACTCCAAGTCAGGCAATGATATTAAAGGGAATTGGGAACGAGACCTGGGGGTGGAACTAGGTGAAGACACGTGGTTGAGATATTGCCAGCTGACCAAACATGTATCCATGAACTCAGGGCTTCGGCTCATTCAGTTTAAGATTCTTAACCAGCTACACTATACCCCAGCTAAGTTGGCTAAATTTGTACAAGGTCACACAGGAAAATGCCCTAAATGCGATGCCCCTGATGCTGATTCTTTCCATATGTACTGGGCCTGTCCACCGGTCACTGCATTCTGGGGGGAGGTGGCGGAGATCCTGGAAGATATCACGGCGATACCTGCCACACCTTCCCCACTGAAATATCTTTTTGGGGATATCGGTAAAACCGCTACCACCACTAGACGACTATTTAACTTGGCATGTGTGGTCGCAAAACGTAATATACTGAAATGTTGGAAATCAATACATACTCCAAGGCGGCTGGACTTCTTGTAAGACTTGTCAATGATTAACGAACTGGAGGAACAATTTATTATAACTTTGCCATCGAGATGCCGTCCCAAAGATATATGGGCACTGTTCAGGCTATCTTTGTGTAATATGATATCTGATGGAGAAGATAATCCGACGTCGCCACTCTAGTACTGTTATGCAATGTGAAAACGTGCAACCTATACTGTTAATGTCTATCTATGTTGTTGTGATCGATGTGCTTCGCCAACTGCCAACCAGTTTAGTACTGTTGTAACTCTCTGAACAAAAATAAAAACTATAAAAAAAAACATACCTAATGATGCTGTGCACATATGGAGGCTGTATGTAAACAATAACTGGGATAGAGTGCGGAATTACGTCATTATACAGGCCGGACCTGGGGAGAGGGAGATACCCAGGAGTTTAGACATAGCAGCCTGTCGCTGTGGCACTCTTACCAGATAGCTACAAAAGGAGCACTCCCAGATTTAATGGCTGGTGCATCACTAGTCCCAATTAGGTTTACAGTAAGGGATGAGAGTAGTCTCTCGACGCCAAGGCAGTGTAAACACAATTTAGGAAGAAACGCCACAGGAGGGGTATACGCGTCTATGTCTAACAGACAACTGGTGACTGGTACCACGTGTGAGCCCGGGAAACAGACATACACACAGCAAACCTACCTATAACGGGCCTAATGCCAAGAAACACATGAGATTGAAGCTGAAATGTGTCTGCCTGTATAAACGAGAGTGAGAGTTGGCTCCGAAACTACACCCAGCGCTGCAGCGCAGCAACGAACAATCTCATCCTACAATACATTCATCTCAACCAGTGGGAGATACCTAAATACACCTAATTGTCTGAGTAAAACATTTATCCTGCAAGGATCTAGGGAAGATGACGAAAGGCACAGGAGAGAAAAAGAAAGGCCCAATGGATTGCTCCGTCAGCTTGCACACCCAAGCGATGAGTACATCGACACATCCTAATGGCGATACACCATCACCGCCAGTAGATAACGCCATAGAGGACCAATTATTGACAATGGTACAGGCTGGCTTTATGTCCATAAACATCAAACTGGATGACATAGAGGCAACAATAGGATAACTCAAGTCGAAGCTGGAGAAAGAGAGCGGAAGGATAAATGAGGCTGAAACCAGAATTAAGGCGACAGAGTTACAAAATGGACCAACATGATCGCGATATAACTCACCTGAAGGTAGAACTGTCTAAGATAAAAGGCAAATGTGATGACTTGGAAACTAGATCTAGGAGAAACAATGTGCGCATCGTTGGAATCCTGGAAACATTTGTGGATTTACTCCTTAAAGGGAAAGTGCGCTCTAAAATGTTATTGTCCCGATCGTTCGGGCATGTTTATTTAAGGATACTCAAATCGTCCTAAAAAAATTTCTTATGCATCCTACCTTAGTTTTCCTCACTTTTACACATGCGAAAATAACATGCAGGGCATGGCCATCTTGTGCTAATCTTATCCGTTGAGGCATCGCATTAACTTCGAGGGCGCTGACGGCAAGAATACAGATCGCCCGCCCCTGAAGCTGACATCACTAGACACGTACAGCCCTTTTCTCAACGGCAGGTAACATCTCGTGTCAACGTTCTTTGGGCGCAAGCTACTGACGTGTCTCCATGGAAATGGCGGGACTGCTCGTTCCTCAATAAGTATAAACAAATCGCTTCTCATCAGACAACATTGGAGTTGCTTTTTGAATCGTTTTACTGTGTTTTTTTTCAATTGCCTGTGACTCGTTTATTCTCTGTTCGGCTACCTTAGTAGTACGAAGCACCTGCGAACAGATATTTACACTATCAGAACTGATTGCAATCGTTGATTGCATTCTATATAAAACTTTGTCGTACAATGGCAACAATACAGCCCTACCAGTACGAGCCAGATTATTCCGAGGAGGAAGTGATTGAAAGAGAACGATGCCGAAACGAGGAGGAATCAAACGATAGTTGGGACAATGAATCACCAGATCATGGTACTGAGCCAAGTCGAATGGAAGACGTTTCCACCTGGTTTACCTGCAATCGTTATGAGGTCATGCCAACCGAGGTGGAGAACTGTTGCTGCCAAGAAAACTCTGGATGCTTGGCCTACATATCAGAAGAAGACATACCACTGCTATGCGTCACCGAGCTCCATGACTTCAGGACAGCCTGCCTCACAAGGTCCGTGTTGAGGATCATGCTGGTGCTTATGCACAAACTTTGCGCAACTGTTTGCCCTCAAAATTTAAGTAACAAGTAAGTGTACTCTAGATGCGATGTTATTTTGGTCACTGAAACGACTAACACTTCATGTTTGTCTCATACATTGTCGTAACTTTGATCGATCACTGATGAATGAATTTAGTCTGCAAATTGAAAACATTTATCTCGTTTTTTTGAAAATCAGAGTGTTCATAGCTAACGTGTCTTTCACTTTCAACCCAAATCAAATATTTTTCTGTGGCCCAAAGTGTTATTGGTTGAATGGATGCTCCCTTGGATGCGTCGAGACTTCAAAGCCAAAAATAAATTATCCATGAAGTAACCTTTGTAAGGACAAGTACGCCATATTATTTTAGGATGATTTTTAAAGGTAGGGTGTCACATTTTTCTGGTTCATTTATTTACAGTATGTATCTTTCTCTTCCACAGGTGGTACAGACTGGTGGCCTACCGTTCATGTAAATGGTGGCTTCATGAGAGGCTTGGTTTGACGAGTAATACCCGCCTGTGCCGTTGGAGCCATTCGTGTGAAATTCTCCAGTGACAGCGGACAATACAGGGGATTTACACACAATGTGATGCAACCTCAAGAATACAATTAGTAGTTTGTTTGTGCCATCAACATCACCAACTAAATCAAATACAAATGAGCGTATACGAATAGTTGTTTCAATTTTTCAGGGAATCGAGAAAACGCTCACTTGTCTATGAGGGACTTGAAAGAATGGTTGGTGCCCTTTTACGCTTACCTCCTCCGCAACAATCCATCCCACCTCCATTATAACTCACTCCACTACTGGGTGGGTGGGAACGGCCAAGGTGCCAAACACCATGTACACTTCAAAGGGATCATCCCCACAGGGACCATTGTTCACATGGCCTCCCCAGACCCAGTGTCTCCAGACTCCCCTCGTCAAGACCACACCCCTGCAATCCACATAAGTGTGTCCCCCTCCAGAAGTGTTTGCTGCCTTTTGCGCCCGTCTCATGCCCATCCATCCCCCCTCCAGTATCAGTGGCAGTTCACACCTGTGTCCATGCACTCACAAGGGGGCTGGGAGGATGGGAACGGCCAAGGTGCCAAATGCCAAGTACACTTCAAAGGGATCTTTCACACAGGGACCATTGTTCACATGGCCTCCCCAGAGCCAATGTCTCCGCTCCCATCCTCAAAACCCTGTCCCTGCAATCCACATAAATGTGTCTCCCTTCAGCGGAGTTCCGGGCCTCTTGTGCTCGCCTCAGGCCCATCCATCCCCCCTCCAGTATCAATGGCAGTTCGCACCTGTGGCCATGCGCTCCCAAGGGGGCTGTGAGGATGGGATCCGCTGAACACCATGTACACTTCAAAAGGGATCTTCTGCACGGTGACCTTTGCTCTCATGGCCTCCCCAGACCGACTGTCTCCAGGCTCCGCTCCTCAAGATCCAGCAACAAACACGTCACACATTCACATACACAAACACTTTTCTAATACTTTATAAACACCTTGACATTTAACAGGAGAACATCTCTGAACTCTGCAAGGAAGCTCTTCATTGTGCTACCTTTTCCCTGGCTACTTGCTCCCCTGCTTGCTGAATCGGCTTGTTTGTTCGTCCAGGTAAGGGTAGGTCCACTATTTATTGCTCTATATTCATCGCTCGCTGATCTAAAATGTTCTATATATTTCAACCTAATGTACCAAGTATTGTAATGTTCGTTTATCTCAATGACGTCAACATTGTCTAATAATTGAAGTATTTTGATCTCGCTAAATAGCACATTGCATCACTGTCCATTGTAATAGAATGGAATCTTTTGTGGTCCTTGTTTGCAAGCATGTTTCCTTTTCATGCATGAAAGCACATTCAGCGGATGTGTAAAACTTTACGGTTTGCTGTATACCAATCAATTCTGTAATAAAGTTATCGCTGTGTTCATTCTACGAAGTTTCACAGGTTTATTTCTTTGACGAAAAGAATTACAGTATTATTTATTTTAATTATTTATATTTTGTATACAGATCTTACAGAATTTTCAAGAATGCCTTCATGTATGGTTAACGGTTGCCCTTCTGCAAGCCATGCCGAAAGTCCTAGCACAATCCTGCATATATTCCCAAAGGACATTGATTTAATTAGAAGATGGATTCAAAATTGCGGTTATCCGGCGGACGAGATTGAAAGTAGAGCACAGAATGCATCTGCAGCCTGCACTTTAGCGACAACATGTACGAACAATCGACGTACACAAAGAAGCGTCGAACCACAGTTCTTGATTGATTCCAAAAGCAATTCCAACTCAAGTAATGCACACAGTGCCTCAGGTGAGTCCTAGATGATGATTTAGCTATGTTTGTTGGTATGTGGGACGATGGTCTGCTTAAATAAGTATTCTCTATGATCTCTCGATTTAATTAGGGTAGGGTATTGAAAAGGTAACTTCATGAACGTATTGGAGCTTCGGTATATATTTACTTAAAATGTGTCCTACTAAAGTTTCCATAGTAAACAGATTTATTGCATTTTTACTATACTACATTTTACTATACTACATCTGTCCCCGCTTTCTGGAGCCTCTAATCCAGAATTTATGACCATTAGTAAACAATGCCGTAGTGCCCCTTAAAATTTGCATAATGTTTTTGTAATCTGTTGCTTGACATGTCCCTTTTTTGCGAAGAGCACATTGATGGAAGCGCAGCCTCTGACAAGTGATGAAACCACTGACATGTACAGTATCCCAATGGTGAGCACTTCCGACATCCACAAAGTGATATTTTGGATCGTTGTATCTGCCGACATATCTAATACAAATTTAATTTTCCCGTGCACTACTTTATGACAATGTACTGAAAATAAAGGCGCACGATTCTGCATCAATTAATTTTCCAGAGTCAACATCAGCTCGCTCGTCTTCAAAGTAATTTCCTCGTACTTGTCCTTCACCGTAATGTGTTATGCTTGTAATTTCAAATAAAATGTAAATGTTTATGTATGCTATCGGTTATGTACATTAAGTTGCATGTATGGCTGTGTCTCTATGTGTACCTTTGTCTGCATCGCATTGTCTCAGTTCCATTTTGCTATTTCCATATCCATACGAAAACAAGTACTGTGTTATAGGTGGATGCTGGAACCTTGACTACAATCACTTCCTCCTTTGCAACTGGTTCAGAGTATCAGATATGCGTACTTACATTTCCCTAGAGCGACATTTCAATCAGTATGATTTGCAAGTTGATCTCAGATCAAGTACATTTGTCATCTCGGAAGGTTATGAGTTGTAATCTGAAATGTATATTGTGACCAAATTGCATACACTGTTTTCTAATTTATGTTTATACAAAGGTTCTGTTTGTGTGGTTACAACAAATCTTATAGTACATGGATTGTAATGATTTCATAGTAATTTGTGTGTAAGTGCTCTGTCCAATGAACGATTTTAATTTCCATTACGATTGACATTTCTTTTTATTAATGATTATTCTATTCAAGGAATGTACCCAAGGTGTGGAATTAGAAGAGGAAGCACATGGACCTGAGGTGGACATAACCTAATATTGAATATAATTGTACATCACATTGCATTTGAATACATTTTTATGTTGTAATGTTTTCAAGTTGTGATGCTGGAAATGCATTGGAGGGACAGAGCCTCCCTGTCCTTGTCCTGTAGTCCTTTTTCACATGTGTTCTGTATTGTTTTCTGCCTAAGAGTCCAAGTGGGAACAAGCAAAAACTGCAGGATGCTTAGTTAATTCATGGCCTTTACAAAACGAGACAAACAATGGGTGGCAACGCCAATATATGAGGAACTGGATTTCGAATTTGTGAAAGATTTCACATTGACTGTGTTGGCCATGCATACTCATGGAATCAATCCAGAATTTATTCCTAGGACTCATACAATGCAACAAAATATTGCAAAAGATCCCAGTCCACCTAAAGCAGAACTTGTTGAAAGGTTGGCTACCAGATTTAAATAATATATGTCTGTCATCACAATCTGCTCACAATGAAATGTTCAATCTGATACACAATTATTTGTACACTGGATATAAACAATGGAATGCTGTTAGACTCGCAATTTCAATGAAAAGAAAAGTATTAAACAGTCTTTAATTACGCTAATTTGATCAGCTGTACTATTCATTAATGTATATCTTTAACCTTACATTGATTTTCATTACTGTCCCCTATCGTGAAAAAACATGTCTATAGTTGCTATTGGTACCAAATTGCAGAATAGAATTCCCCTAGCTGATCGGCGCTGCACTGCCCATTTTGGTTATATAAAGACTTTTATGCAAATGGATATTTGTAATTTATCAAAGGTATACTGATGCTTGGTGTCTGACAAACACTCTGCTAGACCAGAACCACATCCACACATGCATAGCATGGCACAGGCGTTGCTGGCCGATGGTAGATAAGATGTACATAGTATTGATAAATCTCCTGACCTGTGACAAATCCATTACTTGAAGAACTTTTTGTTTCACTCGTTTATATTACATTTTCTTACAATGTACAATACTGAAACGCCACAAATGAAATGGTGCAAAGATACAGTAGCCAAACTCTGAACAAAGGAAATACACAAGACACAAGTCAAGACAAGAACTGTAACAAAAATATCCATTTAAAAAAGGAAGTCAAAGTGGGCAAGGTTTCAGACAGAGAACCTGGAAGAAAGTATGACACAAGAAAAATAGCATCTAAGTGCAGGAGTAAGGAGAATGGAAACTGCAGACTGGTAACAGGGAACAGTAACTCTGGACTGGAATAAAAACGGTAGGAAGGGAGAAAGGAAACAAATGAACTATAGTTCTGAAATGGGATTACAAAGGCAGGACTGAAGACTGATAACAGGGAAACTAGCTCTGAAGTGGGATAACGTGGCCAGGACTGAAGACTGATAACATAGGAAATGGGAGCAAATAACAAGTAACTGCAGGTAGAGAACAAGATAATTACTGTTAGAGAGCATGGGGCTGTAGACAGGGGACATAGGGCAAGGGTGTGAAGGCAGAGTAGCAAGGCATGGATAACAGGGCTCTGGGACAGGAGCAGTTTCTGGAAACAACAGGGCACAGCAGAAATCAAAGGATCAAGGCAACAAAGGGCTGGATCCGTGCTCGATGCAAGAGAAATATGAATCGGTATTGTCAAGGGAATATTATGGCGATGAATGAGTCCAAAATAGTCCATAGTGGATGCCAATTTGTGCGCCAGTGGCACAGTCGTGACAACTGTCATAACTTCACAAGAAATCATGAGCCTGTCATCATGCAAAGTATATATAAGTTTAGTTTAGTTTAGTTTTTCCAAATCGAAACCTAGCCGCTTGTGGATCCCATCACTGAAAACAATTGGCCCTTGTTATTCGGCCTTGAACGAAAGTCAGCAAACGCTGCCCAACAAGACAAGAATGTGTGGAAAACACGCTAAAATTATAACATTCACTATATTGAGAGTAAGACATTGGAAAATATAGTTGCATTTTTTGGGATCTGTGGTGCATAGCTGTTCTTGAATTGAACGCAGAGATTATGCAACAGCCTAACATTATGTAAATTGAACTATACATAGTATTTTTAAGATTATACACGGGATGTGTGCTGTATGCATATTCAATAATTCAGCAACGTGTGAATGTGCGATTGAAAGAGTATAATGGACACAATACAGTGTTATGTTGAATTAAATTTATACAGCGCGATATGACTAACTGAGTGTGTAACTCGCACTTTCTTTAAAAGTCAAGTAATATTTTATGGTATTGTGCTTTGCATTCTATTCCACACCAGCTTTTTTCCCTCGTTGCTATTCTATATTGATTTTGGCGATAGGCTGGCACGCCGCGTTCAGCCACCCCACTGCATTTTGCGTAATATTTTTATATTTGGGATAGCATCATTTATAACATGCAGGACGCCTGGGTGGCAGCAAGGCTACTTCAGGCCAAGGACCTGTTCAGTGAACAACAGGAGATACCAGTCACTTTGCCTACCAGTGGGGCCAGAAAAAGTGATCCTAACAGCAGTAAGGAGGTGACTGTGCTAAAAAAGATTGAAAAACTTCGGAAAAAGGAAATTTCAAAATGGTGGGAGGAACATTAATTACGGAACTATTTGGATATTGGCCGTGTACCCCGTGGCCTGCGTATAATGACAGCGCCATCCTTCGAGGACCAAGATCCGCTCATGCTTCAAGAATGGGGAGACGCAATGCCTCCTAACGGGCAAGACGGTGCTGGCCCGATTCTGGAAGTCCACGGACGGTCGCTGCATGGCCCACTGGTGGGGGAAACTCTGGGACATCTTGATCGCCAAGAAGGTCACCGCAGCGAGAGCGGGGGCCCTGCACCGCTTCCAGAACATTTGGGCCCCAGTACTGGACTATGATCAACGATTCCCCGCACTGACATTCAAACCGATCAACACCCGATGGGCTCTGAGTGATCGAGGGGACACACACCAGGCTGGGGCGGTGGGCTGAGGCCATGGCCCGGGGAAGCTGAAATAAAGGGGGGGGGAGAGATACAGATTTGTAGACCTACTATTGATATGTAATGTTTCCATGCAATGTTGCCTGTAACCTGTCCTGCCTTGCTATAAATAAATATGTTTTAAAAAGAATGGGGAGAAGCAAGTAAAGGTTGTTCTGCACAATTTCTAACTATTTTGGTTAAATATGCCAAATTAGACCGAGTAGTGGCACTCCAAGATTTGGAAAAAGCAGAGGCTGAACTAATCAAGGTCCCCAGTACAGAGGAAGGTTAACAACTACGTATCAAAATAGATAAGGGTCTACTTACTTACGAAGAAGAAATCAAACAGCGCAAGCACAGGAAATGTATCAGGGACAAAATAGACTGTGAAACAGGACAAGTCTTCACCTTTGCCAGACGATTTGACTCCCTGTGCAAAAATCCTTTGATACAGCTGGCATTAACCAAACCTGGAGACCTGGGCGCCGTTTCGTCAGAATCAGATATTTCAGCTTCTGAAAATGATGAACCTACAGCGAGGCTCAATTTTTTAGACGAAATGCGATTGCTGCGCCAAGATGGGAAGAACCAAAAACGAGACAATGGTTGCGGCAAGGGAAGAGGAAGAGGGCAGAAATCACAGGCAGAAAGACAACCCGCCGAGGCCGACGTGAGAAACGGCTCAAAGGTGCACCAACAGAGCAGATTACTGCGCTCTGGAGTCAAACATTAAAAACCAACACCCTGAAGCTCTGTCAAATTATCAATTTGTCTTCCCATGTCCTAACAAGGCCCCAAATTTCACTCCTCTCATTAGGCCTTAACTTTTACCCTACTATGGCTTTCGATTATGTGCAGGCACACCTTGACCTTGATAAATGTCTTCGTAAAATCAAACTAAAAAAGTTTTTTTCAATCAATCCCACCTTAGCTAAGCCTTCTACACCACGGACTGGTCGAACTGATCTCCTCATCTCTGATATTCCCTTGTTGGTGGAGTTGGCCTGTCTTGATGATGACCAGTTTGAATCCTCTAATTTTGATCCCACCGATTTTGATATTGATCCTAATTGGGATGTGCGTACCAAGTTAAAAAACAAATCCATATTTAAAGGGATGGTCTAGTAAAAATCTTTATTTAAAAAATAGATAGGCCACATAAAAAAAATATACTAGCATCCTCCGTTTTAAAACTTCCTATGTAAAATTTTGAGCTATTCAAGCTCAAAATTCGAAAAAGCAAGCACAGGGGCGCCGCCATTTTGTGAAATGGAGGCCCTCCTGTGCTGGCTTTTGCTTTTGCGGCACTAATGAAGGAAAAGCCAGCCAGCTGTAGTAAACAAAGTCTACTGCTGGGTGGCTTTCCCTTCATTAGTGCCGGGACTCGGAGGACGCGGACCGGAGACCAGAGCAGGAAAGCTGCAGCTGAATCTCGGTAAGTGCTATTTATTTATTTTTACAAAAAATAAGCACTAGCTGCGTTTTTTTTTCTAAGTTTTCCGGGATGGAGGAGCCCGGAAAACTTAGAAATAAAACCGCAGCTTTAAAAACGTATTTATGTTTGCGGTCGCTTTTGAAGCGACCGCAAACATAAATACAACGTTATTTTGTTGGAAAACGCTGCATGAATGCATGTACCTCATTTGCTATAAGACGTAGCACCACTATGGTCGTATTTATGCCACTGATCTGTGAATATATTTATATGATCTGCGATCAGTGTGGTCTTCGTGAGCAGCATCTTTGTATTTAATCTTGGACATTGGTTATTTACCTCTATCCTGCGCATTTGTGGTTGGAATTCATTACTAAAAAACTGTGTGCACTTTGCACATATTTTTTCGGCTTCTTTTTGGGTTACTTGTATGTGACCACGATATACAGACTGTATAGTTCAGTCTGTTCCAAGATGGCTGCCGCATACACCACACTGTGAAACAGCTTTATGTGAGAGTGGACGCAATAGTAGAAGGACTACACATTATGTTTTATATGGTGTGTCAGTCCAGTTCCCCTAACGTGATCATGCGCTCAGTGCAGCTCGAAACACATTGTGTCACAGGACTTGCCCTATGGCGTTCTGCCGCTGTCTGTTGCTATCCTTTGATGTTTTTTTTTACACTAATAAACTATGATGTGAGTTTCCTACTTTTTCCTTTTGCTTTGGAGGTGTCTGTTGGCCCGCACGGAGTGCAGTTTTTTCCTCTTTTTCTTTGCTAATATTTTTTATATGTGTTGTTTTAAAGAGGAATAAATTGAGGTCATGATTTTTTGTGCAGTATTGATTGGACAAGTGATATCCAAACCGTTTTGCCCCATAGAATTACAGGGTGTGCTGTCAACGTTGCATTATTGTGCAGCAAAACGTGGGTTTGGGGTTGAATCGACAGGGGCTGGACATTTTCCTAGGGAACTTGCTTCGCTTTACGATCAATGATCTTTGCAGTTCTGAAATAATGCCATTGGCCTGTGGTTCTCCATATCCATCTGGTTCTACATCCCATTGGGAGCTATAACTAATTTGCAGCGCTAACCTTTCCTGCATGTCGTGGTCTCAATTCTCCAACATGCTGTCATTAGTGTGTTAATTATGGGTGGTTTGTGTAATCTTGTGCAGAATTACACGGTAAATGGTTAGATTCGATTAAAGAACAGCTAATAAAATATATTTTTTAATATTTAAAGTTAATGCGATGCCTCAACGGAGAGGATTAGCACAAGATGGCCGCGCCCCGCATCTTCTTTTCGCATGTGTAAAAGTGAGGAAGTAAGATGCATAGGAACATTTTTTAATGACGATTCGAGTATCCTTAAATAAACATGCCCGAATGATCAGGACAATAACATTTTAGAGCGCACTTTCCCTTTAAATCCTTATTCACCACAGCCTCATTTTCTGAAAATGTTTTGGTCGAAAGAGTGCATCGTACCCTGGCCCCAGTCCCTAAACCGAGAGCTCCCCCTCGTACTATTATTGCAAGACTGTTGAATTACAGGGATAGGGATATGATCCTGAGGCTTTCGAGAGAACAGTGGACACTACGATATGAGGCAAGCCATATACACATCTATCCAGACTTTGCAGCGGGGGCCCAGGCTCAGCGAAGAAGATATGACCCAGTGAAAAGACAGTTGTGAATAAGATGGGTTCCATATGCGTTGATATTTCCGGCGAAACTTCGGATACAACATGGTGGCATGGCACACTTTTTCGAGAACCCCATTGAGGCCATGAACTATGTGGAGACATCCATTACAATTCCACCTCAACTCTGAGACTCAGATCAGAACAGGAGTCCAAGACCCGAGAACGAGAGAGAGGAACTCAGAGTCTGAAATATGAGTTTTGCTGTATTTTTAATGTTCTGAGTCATAATGGTAAGACGTAGAAAGACATTAATAAATACATTTCTAAGTAGCCCGAGCAGTAGCACACAGCTGGCAGCACACAGCTGTTAAGGTAGCTGAAGCTAACGTGCCCCAGAAAGGTTCCACAAGTTATTACGGGGTACATCATCTAGTTGGGGCAGATGGTGAGGGTGGTGGGTGGAGGTGGGGTATACATGAGTCAGAGTCCAAGTTGGGGAAGGGACTCCGTAAGGCATGTTGGGATGATGTAGGTCATCGAGATACAAATGTTTCGGGAACTGACACAGTAACGTTTGGGGTTGGGATGGGGGAAGGACGGGGTGGAGGGAGATGTTCAAAGTTGAAAATGAAATGGTCATGTTGGAAGCAATCAAATGTACGATGAGTGCAAACGCAGCACATCCTTTAATGGAGATTAAAAGGTATGGCAGTTGATGGAATAAAGGACAGAGGATTACATATTAAACTGTTGACTTGGAATGTGCATTGGCTTAACAATCCAGTTAAGGCAACGAAAGTTAACTCACGACATTGGCCCACGATATTGATGTTGCAGGAGACACATGCTCTGGGTACGGTGAACTAATCCTTTGCATGAAACTGGGGTCCACTGAGATATTATACGGCATACTCCACATAAACACGTGGTCTTACTCTTATACACCCCTCACTGGGTTTCAGAGTCGCTAGGAGTAGCGTTGACCCACTGGGTCGATATGTGCCGGTATAGGGTGAAATAGCCGGCCATCCGATTGTACTGGCCAATACATATGGGCCCAATATGGATGATTCCGGGTTTTATCTTACAATTGTTGAAATGTTGACTCTCCTGGATGGGACCTGGGTAATATGGGGGGGGGGTTAATACCAGTTTAGATATGGAACTGGATAAATCATCATTTACTGCTCCCGTTCTTTTCAGAGCTGCGCAGACACTGCACCAAATGTTGCTGCACCACTCCCTCACAGATATCTGGCGGGCACTTTCCCCACAAAGTAAAGAATTCACATGTTACTCCTCAATTCACGACTCCGAGTCCCATATAGATGTCTGGTTGTTGACCACACAGATGTCCACAATGATCCTGGACTGCTCTACTTTCCCACGTACATTGTCCGATCATTCCCCAGTTACTTTGACTCTGGAGTTTTCTGATTATCCAGTACACACCCCACGTTGTAGAATGCCCTCTTCTCTACTTAAGGATACCAGTGTGGCTAACTCCTTACAGGTTGAAATCACTGAAATCTTTAGTATTAACAAAGGCTTTGTCCATGCGCACTCAGTGCTTTGGTAGACATTTAAAGTGTGGGTGAGGGGCATTATTATGGCCAAAAC
Organism: Ambystoma mexicanum; assembly: GCF_040938575.1. Classification (NCBI taxonomy): domain Eukaryota; kingdom Metazoa; phylum Chordata; class Amphibia; order Caudata; family Ambystomatidae; genus Ambystoma; species Ambystoma mexicanum. Next base: position 316,022,713 of record NC_090929.1, read on the forward strand.
CTTTGGGTCCCTCAAAAGCATCAGACAGGAGTTGGTTAGGGTGGAAAATCAGTTTAGGGAACTGGAAAATAGCTATAGTAGATCTCACAAGCAGGAGACCTTGGCACAGGTACAGGGATTGTTGGGAGAATTTAATGAGCTGGCAGACAGGGAGGTCCTGCATATCACAGTACCAACTAGGGCAAGGAAGTATGGCGAGGGGGACAAAGCTGGTAAACTGTTGGCCAACTTGGTGAAAACATAATGGTCGACACTCTATTACCAGTATCCAGGGCCCAAGTGGTATTGTGAAAACGAGCAAAAAGGATATCAATGAATCATTTGCACATTTTTATTCTACCCTATACTCTAATCGGGATGAGGTCATGGAGGGAGAGCTTGCCCGATATCTAACGGCAATAGAACTGCCGGCACTATCGATGGAGACCGCACTTACCCTGGAACAACCCATACCACTAAATGAGATTGTAAGTGCAATAAAGTCATTGGCTACGGGGAAGGCACCGGGGGCTGATGGTCTGAGGATTGAACTTTATAAGGAGTTCCAATGGCAACTGGCTCCCAGACTACTGAACGTATGGGAGGAGTCCATGGAAGAAGGGGCACTCCCACAATCTGTGCGCAAGACTATTATCACAGTGCTGCTTAAGCTGCACAGACCCCCCCCCAAGAAGTGGTTTCCTATAGACCATTGTCACTAATCAGTACAGACGCTAAGATATTTGCGAAAATTCTCGACACAAGGCTTCTCCCGGTTATGTCCCATCTAGTAGACCCTGACCAGTCGGGCTTCATACCCACGAGATCTACCGCTCTAAATTTGGTTTGTTTGCTCTGTGTGATGGCGCAGGTGAATCCCCAGGCAAAAGCGATAGTGGCCGCTTTGGATGCCGAAAAGGCCTTTGATTCTGTCTCCTGGCGCTATCTATTTTCGGTATTGCAGTGTTTTGGAGTGGGGCCATACTTTTTAAGCTGCATCCAATTGCTGTACTCTAACCCAGGGGCAAAAGTATTGACGAATAAAACACTGTCTGCATTATTCTCCCTTGGCAGAGGCACTCGGGACGTCTGCCCCATCTCCCGTTACTGTTTTGGGTCACTATTGAACCAATGGTGGCGCTGGTCAGGAAGATATATGGACATAGGGGAATAAGAATAAACGGCCCGCCACAGATTATCTCATTATACGCGGACGATACTTTGCTATATGTGCGGGTCCCTGAAGACAACATTGCCCCGATAATGATGGATTTCTCCAGCATTGGATCTTTCATAGATTCAGATGCTTGAATATTCCCCGTCGTCAGACTGGGAATCCTCGGTGATAAAAAATAATTATTAAAAATGTTTTAATATACATCCATTTTCCCCTAGAGAATGCATGTAAATACTCCATTGTGGCCTATGAGCCATTCTATTGTGAAGTCCCTCCGCCTCACTTTGGTCCTTTATGCCACCAACCAATGAGGTGACATGGTTTAAGCTCCGCCCCAGTCAACCATCTTCAGATTTCTCACCGCAGTCTATCAGACAGAAGGAATCCTCTAGCTCCCTGAACTTTCAAATTTGTTTCACTTTTTGTGTGTAGTATATATGTTTGTAATATATTCTACTGTTTTCCCCTCCTTAGGGCTTTCTCTTCTGAGCTTTTGGGCTCTGAGAATCGTTTTTCTTGGCACAATTTTGTTGAGTGAAAGTTCTCCTCAGCATGGCTGAGCTTCAATCTGCCAAGAAGCCTTCCCTGTCGAGGACTGCACGAGATGCAGGAAGAAAATGGTCTACATGAAGGACCCACATGACCACTATATTTACTGCTTATATCCACATGACATCAACAAATGTGACATTTGTAGGACTTTCTCCACCAAAACCCTGCAAGACAGACACAGGAGATTTCTGTTCCACCTAGAAGCCAAAGGTCTGTCCTCTTGACGAGGAGTCTGCAAAGACAGCTCCTGTATAGTCTACTAAACCATCTGAGAGACAAACTTCTAATAGAAGGTACTCTTCAGTGGAAAGGAGTTCCTTTCCCTCTCATAAGAATAAAAGAAAGTTGGAATCCACTTCTCCTATGCCTCCCTTGGACTCAGGAAACCACAAGACACGTCATCCTGAAGAAAAAAAACACCTCCAAAGGTAAGGAGGCATTTTAAAAAAAACTGGGGCTGGGGCAGTCGTCCACAGAGAAGCCATCCACGAGCGGCAGCAAGGTCAGGGACTCACCGACGACCAAGCCGTCCACGAAACCACCATCAACGACGACAACACTCCAAGCCTCATTGTCCACGACCAAATCCTCGTTGAAGAAATCAACATCCACGAAGCAGTCATCGACGAAGGAAGCTCTTCACTCGTCGACGAAGCTCTCGTCGACGGATCAACCATCTTCAAAGTCTTCATCCACGAAACCACCGTCGGCGAAACCGCCATCGACAAAGCCATCGTCTGCGAAACCACTGTTGCCGAAAGTAATTCTGCATCTTCTGAAGAAATAGGACCCCCAACACCATTCACGGATGTCACAGATAAACCATCCAATGTGAGCAGTCTCCTCAAGTCTTTGGGAGCAACGTCTCCAATTTCAGATACTCCTGAGCCAGTTGGAGCACAACTGTCCCCTTTAAAAGAGATGACAGAACTCCCTGACATCATTCTTCAGGAGGAGTTCTCAGACACGGAAATTCTTGGTGAGCAACCTTTCCTCATTCCCAAGGAAACCGCCCTTCTTGGCAACCGGATTCAGAGCACATTGCTGATCCTTATGACCCGGTACTCATGGCATCGATGCAAAGACTTATCGAGGAATTTAACAGGCATCAAGAGCAAAAGAATAGGTTGTCTGTACCGAAGGAACTAAGAACCCCTCTGAGGGATGCTTCACCTCGGCATAGCATGCCCAGACACTTCCCTTCCAGGAGTAGACCACAGAAAAGAGCAGGATCACCTGAGCCTCGACGTAGATCCAGGAGCACAACACTCAGTGCTTCACCGACAAGAGTCCCCTCTCCAGCATCACCACATAGACCTCGATCGCCAGTTCGAGGTCCAACAACGGGGCCTTCATCTGTGTCAGTCTCCGATTGGCAAGAGGACCAGTTCAGGGACTTCTCGGATCCTGAGGAAGGTGAGATCACGCAGGAGCCTGATGCTCCCAGTGAATGGGATGATTATATCGTCAAGAAGCGCAGGAAGAAAGACTCCCCAGGTGATTCTTCACCTTCGGACGATTTGGTATAGTTTCATATTATTATTGGTAAAGCTGCGGACTTGTTCATAATACAAGTTTCACCGGAAGAGAAGAAGTCGGTGCTTTATGAGCACAGGGACAAACGCAGAAGAACGGTTACCACCATTCCTCTTCTCGACACCATATGGGATTCTCTACAAACCGCCTTCAGCACACTCCACCAGAGGGAGAGCTTGCCCGATATCTAACGGCAATAGAACTGCCGGCACTATAGATGGAGACCGCACTTACCCTGAAACAACCCATACCACTAAATGAGATTGTAAGTGCAATAAAGTCATTGGCTACGGGGAAGGCACCGGGGTCTGATGGTCTGAGGATTGAACTTTATAAGGAGTTCCAACGGCAACTGGCTCCCAGACTACTGAACGTATGGGAGGAGTCCATGGAAGAAGGGGCACTCCCACAATCTATGCGCAAGACTATTATCACAGTGCTGCTTAAGCTGCACAGACCCCCCCCCCCAAGAAGTGGTTTCCTATAGACCATTGTCACTAATCAGTACAGACCCTAAGATATTTGTGAAAATTCTCGACACAAGGCTTCTCCCGGTTATGCCCCATCTAGTAGACCCTGACCAGTCGGGCTTCATACCCACGAGATCTACCGCTCTAAATTTGGATTGTTTGTTCTATGTGATGGCGCAGGTGAATCCCCAGGCAAAAGCGATAGTGGCCGCTTTGGATGGCGAAAAGGCCTTTGATTCTGTCTCCTGGCGCTATCTATTTTCGGTGGGTTTTTTTTGCATATCCATACAGGGTCTTTGAATGAGACGCCCTGATGAAGGCGGACTAACAAAACGTCTATGACCGCCAAAACGTGAAGAGCTTGGTTGAAGACCAAGCATCACGTAAGCATAGAATTCTTTAACCATAAAGACCCAGATACCAGGCTACATTGAAGCACCAGGACACTTTTGAACCCTTACATATTCCTGCCTCTTTACCAAACAGAGCAAGTGCCAGGGAAAGATACAGGGATTCTGCTATTACACCCATAGTAGGGTGTGCAATTAAGGGAACTGTATTTAAGTTTTCCTCTTTTAAACTCACCCTCAATGTCACATTCTGAAATTTGAATTCTCGTTTGTTATGTTGTTTAATGTTTTCTTTTATTACGATTTGTCTATTATTGAATGTTACACAGACATCACTGTCAAGTTTAAACCCTTTTTTGTATAAATGCACCCTACCAATGTGAATTAAAGAACACATGTGAGTAAAAAACCTCATCCCTCTCCAACCAGCTCAATTATTCCAAGACTTCTATGAGTAATTGAATTGGATGATTGATGTAATGTAGATGTCACCCGTAAAGGAATTATCGAGTGATTACTAAAATATCTTTTCAGATATCTTAGATTCAGGGTGGGATACTTTCATATTTACATACCTCCTTAAGAGCCTGACATCTGCCGACACAGAATACAACTGATGCGACCATTAACATCGAAAAAACAGAACCGAACCAATGGGCACGGCTCGAGCCCTTTATACGACAGATGACGTCGACGCTCGACGGCAGCCTTCGAGGGACCAAGCTATGTGGCCTCGAGCACAGCGCACTCTGTCGAAAAAATTTCCGAAAGAAGCAGCAAGCTGGCGAATATATCTAAGATGAGGAATACATGGTAGGAACATCCAGTCGAAAGAACGTTACAGTTGGTAAGTAACTTGTTCTTCTCCAGCATTGGTATCTTTCATAGATTCACATGCGCCCACCCGCCTCCCCTGAGAGGCTGCTCCTACGCTCAGCACCCATCATACTGTAGTTTCTATGGTTCAAAATCTGAAGATGGCTGACTGGGGCGGAGCTTAAACCCTGTCACCTCATTGGTTGGGGCCATAAAGGACCAAAGTGAGTTGGAGGGACTACACAATAGAATGGCTCGTAGGCCACAATGGAGTATTTACATGCATTCTCTAGGGGATAATGGATGTATATTAAAACATTTTTAATAAATATTTTCTATCACAGAGGATTCCCAGTCTGACGGGGAATATTCAAGCATGTGAATCTATGAGAGATATCAATGCTGAAGAAATACAGTTACAGGTAAGTAACTAAGACATCCATATATTTTCATGTTACTCTGGATACAGGATAAATTATGCCACGTCAGAACTGTTTCCCATCACGCAGTCCACAGTGCGGCCTTCCAACTCTGGGGGGTTCAAATGGTCAACTGTGCACTTCAGGTACTTGGGTATCATGGTATCGGGTAGCCGACACACGTTATACATAGATAATTATAAATCCCACTTGCAACAATTGACCACTAAGCTGCTGCTTTGGGCAAAACCCCTGATTTCATGGTATGGGCGGGTAGCCCTGTTAAAGATGGTGTTTCTCCCGAAACTACTGTATTTCTTTGGCAATGTCCACCCGTGGCTCGGGCAAGCATTTGTTACTCATCTGCCATCATTAGCCTCCACGTTTGTCTGGGGATCTGGGGTGGCGAGAATTAGCTGGCAAAAACCATCTGAACCATATGAATATGGGGGTTTAGAGGCGCTAGACTTCGAGCTATATTTCTTGGCCACAAGCCCAATTTGCAAGCTACTGGTACAGTGCTGCGGACATGGCTGTACACGTACCCTTGAAGAAATACAATGCGTCCCCCACAGAGATTTGTTCAGTTATATTTAGCGACAGACATAAGGACTCTTGCACCTTTGACCCCGTAAGCACAACTTTTAATGCTTGTGCCCAAATTTTCGGGAAGATTGGGTTAGAGGTCCCCTATAACCGGGAGGGTCCACTGTGGGGCTATCCATGTATTTCCCTCTCATTTGACACAATGTTAAAGAAATCTTGGGATCCCAGAGGGAAAGTGAAAATCAGTGACATGCACCAAGATGGGCGTTTTGTATCCCTAATTGAATTTATTGATACTTTGGGGGGAGGCCAGAATGAGAACCGCCTTCCGCAAAAGATGGCCAGAGATGCATGGCTGTATCAGTGCCATGGTGTCGAGTACTGACGCGCAATGCAGGTATCCAGGTTATATAGGTAGATACAATCACATCTTTCCCCCCGCAATACTATTAAAGAAGTGTGGGAAAAACCATGTGGGATTAGCAATAGGTGATGAGAAATGACTAAGTCGAAATCCCTAAATGCTGGCCTACGCCTGATCCAATTTAAGGTACCAAACCTATTACATTATACCCCCGCCCCAAGATTGCCAAGTTCACCCCAGATTGTACAGGCTATTGCTTGAAGTGTGGAAGCCCGCAAGCGGAAGCCTTTCACATGCATTGGTCGTGCCCCCTGGTCATGACATTTTGGGGTAAGGTAGCCGAGGCTCTAGAGGACATTGTGAACATCCCGCCCTCACTCGCTCCACTCAAATACTTTTTTGGCGATATTGGTAAAACCTGAGAGTCTACGATAAGATTGTTCAATGTTGCATGTGCAGTTGCAAAGAAGTGCATATTAAAATGCTGGAAGTCTAAGAAGGCGTCTAGCCTTGAGGACTGGCTACGCGAATTAACCCATGTCAAAGAATATGAAGAAAGATTTGTTGTATCTGTATCCTCGATATGTCGCCCTAAAGATATCTGGGCTCCATTCAGACTGTATTTGAGCGAGATTAATTCAGAAACAAACAGTACTGAATGTCCACATATTGCGTGCCTGTAAACCTAATTGCTGCTGTTTAAACATAAATAACCTAAGCACCATGAATATATAATTGTGAATGACTGTGCTGGATACATGACCATTGATAAAGTTTTTAAAACATTTTTTTTTAAAAGAAGCCAGGACTATGTCCCTTAAATCCACTGAACTATTGCCCTATTTCTAACTCGTCTTTCTTGCTGGAGAATTTGGATCGTGTAGCATACACATAAGTTATGACACATCTTGAGAATAATAAAATCTTGAATAAATGGCAATCAGGATTCAGGGAAAATCATGGCACAGAGACTGCTCTTCTGGACCTGAAGTCCAGATTTCTCTGCATTATGGATGATGGGCAAACAGCCCTGCTGATGTTGTTGGAGCTCTCTGTCGCCTTTGACCTGGTGGAGCACCCTCTATTGGTCTCCAGGTTGAAGGAGGTGGCAGGGTTTTCGGGGTCGGCTGCCTGCTGGGTTGAATCCTTCTTAAGTAATCATTGGTGTAGAGTCAGCAATGCTTCTGCAGATGCAAAACCTGTTCTGCTGACTCATGGTGTGCCCCAACGGGCATGTTTGTCTCCTTCGTTCTACAACATTTTTACGGTCCCTTTCCTCAACCTTTTAGAAAAGAAAAAGATTGACTTTTCCAATGACACATTACGATACACAATGTGTCATTCCTTTGTCTGGTAATTATGCAGATGATGAGAAAACCATCAAAATGGTTTGTGGACTGATCCAATTGTGGATGAGTAATAATGGTCTAGCTCTGAACACTTAAAAACAGAGCTGATGGTGGTGGGCACCGAGCCAAAAATCTGAAAGTTTGGAACTGAATATTCACAGTTTCAAGTTAATGGCTGTAATATAAAATCAGAAAATTGAGTTAAAACTGTGGGGGTCCTTCTTGATTGTAATCTTAATATGAAGGCCCATGTCGGCAGCCTGGTGTCTTCAGCCTCCTACGTTATTAAACTGTTGGCACAACTATGCCCTTTTATATCAAGAGCCAACCGTGAGACAATAGCTAGAGCAATAATTGGCTCTAGGATTCATTATTGTAGCAGTCTGCTTGTGGGTCTAGCTAAGTCTGACTCTTGTTGGCTTCAGGTTATACAGAACAATGCAGTAAGAGTAATCATGGACCTTAAAATGAGGGATCATGTGTTGGAGGCTACCAGGAGCCTGCACTAGCTTCCGATAGAAGCTAGAATTGATTTTCGTCTTCTCTTAATTACACATAAGTGCCTGATGGGATTGTGCCCAGTGTACCTGAGTGAATTGCTGGAAACAAAATCGAGTGTGTGTAATCTAGATCTAATAACACTAATCAGTTGAGAGTTCCAGCCCATAGGCTGACTCAGGTGAAGAAAGGTGCATTCTTTATATCAGCCTCCACAGTCTGGAACGCTATTTTACCGGACATAAGGGAAGAAAGATCAACTGCTCTGTTCAGGAAAAGACTAAAGACCTTTCTGTTCAGATAGTCACTTTGTGACTGATAACTGCTTTGCTCTATGAACAATCTGTCTGTTGGATGGGTATCTGTATTGACGTCCTACGTGTTGTTGTGTTCTTTTCTTTTTTTTTGTTTGTTCGATTTGATTTGCTCCCTGAAGCCTTCGGGTCAGTGGTGCACGGAACAAATGTAATAACACATTTTTTGTAAAACATAAGTGTGTTCAATGGCACGCTGCTCTCATGCACCAAGAGATTACTGGGCCCACTCGGCCTCTAGCGCAAAAAATCTCTTAATAGATACACGGGGCAGCATCCTGTACCTGCAATACACTGTAAGTGCACCCATTGCCCTCTTCCTTCCTGATCTGTTTTCAACCTCTGACTAGTACCTTCAATTCTCGCAACCCTAGTACTGCATCCATTCACAACAGGGTCAACCCCTCCCTCTGAGTCCCCCCGGCCATCTGCATTTGTGCTGTCCGTGACCAGTTGTAAGAAGTTATAACAACAGCAAAGAAATGTAAAAAGAACCCAGAACCAAGTGGAGCAGGGAAGCAGACCATGCCAACACCCAGAAAGAAAAACAACAAGAAAGGTTAAAAAAAAACATTTAAAAATAAAATGCGTTTATGGCTGAAATGTTAGATGATTTTGCAAACAAATATTTGATACAGCAAGAATATGTGTTAAAAGCAGAATTTGACAGATTAGAGCTAATTATGTCTGAGCTAGGGGATACAGCAACGTCCTGTAGTTACAGAGGTAACAGTGGAACAGGAGGGCACGGCAAAAGGTCCTCTAAAGGCAGCCAGGGTCAGACGGTCCCAGCAGGACCCAGAACCACAGCCCCTTCACTAGCATTAATAACAGTAGAAGGGGAGCACACAATGACAGAGGAGGTTGATGTGAATTGCGTGGACACAATGGTCACAAATGCACAGTTAATGGAAAGGCTAAAACGCTAGAAAGCAGGATTTTGAACAGATACAAGAGGTCACTGGCATGGAACATTGAGCAAATAGTCAAAGAAACAATCTGGAAGAAAGGGGACATGGAAGTATTTTCCCTTCTAGAAGCACAAAGAAGTGGATTGGATACTTTTAAAGACCCCCAAAAGGTAGAGGAAAAAATAATAGCAAGGAAAGCACATCTAGAACACAATTGGGACAATTGGTTGAAGGCATTTATTATTCTAGCAACAATAATATTAGAGAAAACACCAGAAGATGGGGAAAAATGATTGGCTTACATGGATAAAATCAGAGAGGTAAAATAGGCTTATGGGGGAGATACCTCGCTCGCATATGATGAAAGGTTTAGGAGAGCAATGTCTGAGCGGCCTGCGATAGAATGGGATGAGGTCCAAAATGATTTATATATAATGAATGGGAAGCCACCAGGGAGAGGGGAAAAGACCCAGTCACAAACTAAGACAGCACATGCTATCTACAATAAAAGAACAGAATCAGATAAACAAAGCAAGGGGGAACAGCCCTTTCGGAAGAAGCAGCCATGGGGTCTTGGGCTGATACCCGCAGTCAGTACAAAAACAAAAGCCAAAACATCAGTAATGGGCATTTACAAAGCAATTGCCAGAGGCACAGGTAGTACAGGTAGTACATTACCTGGATGACTTCATGATAATCGGAAACCCTGGGATGGGGGAGTGCCAGAAGGCCCTAACAGTAATGATAGAAATGGCAGCACAATGGGGCATATCATTAGTTAAGGATAAAACAACTAAACCAGCAACTAGCATAATTTTCTTGGGAATAGAGATAGACTCCAGGGCAGGGGTTTGCAGGATACCACCCAAAAAGGTGGAGGAATTACTATAAAAAATCAGGGCACTAAATAAAAAAGAAAAAGGCACAGTGAGAGAAATACAATCCTTGGCAGGGAGCCTACATTTTGCAGCCTGGTTAATACCACAGGGCAAAGCATTTGCAAGAAGCCTCGAACTGAGGCAAGAGGCTGCAAAAAAAACACACTTGCATGTTAGGCTAGGAGAGGAAGTTCAAAAAGACTTACTGATATGGGGTGATTTCCTTAAAAATTTAAACGGCACAACATTACGGCGTACGCCATTATACACAAGCGATAGAAGAATACTATTTACCGATGCAGCTGGGAGCAAAGGTTTTGGCGCCATTCTGGCAACAGCCTGGTTCGCTGGAGTATGGCCAGACACATGTCATACGACAGGCTGGACCAGAAACAACAGGCTTCTTGAAATCATACCAATCTGGCTAGCGCTACACATCTGGGGCAAGCAATTGGCAAACACAGAACTAACCGCTTGGTCAGACAACGTGGCAGTGGTGAGGATTATTAATAGAAGAACCACCAATTGTCAGCTAGTGTTAAGAATTTTAAGAGCTATAGCCACGAGCACGTCTGAAAATATCATGGTAAGAGTGAGACACATTGCAGGAGCAGATAATAACATTGCAGATGCATTATGTCATTTTCAGTGGACCAATTTCTGCCAAATGGCTCCAAATACCCAAAAGGATATGACAAATATTTAAAGGGACTGCTGGGATATTCGGACAAACAGATCATGCTGCATCAACGCAGAATGGCCGGGGCCGGGATGCACAGCCATCAGCATCAAACACCTCAAACACGGGTGAATGCAGGCAGATAATATAATAATGTGTAGGCAATGCATAATGCTGTGTAGGGTGCCTCACGGAAGGTGTCAAGGGAAATTGGCAATTTTTTCCATCTCCACACAGATGCTACAGAAACCAACAGTGTGACTGGGAAAACGGCGTGGGAGCTAGCAGTGGCAATGGCAGCAGGATAAGAAAACATACAGCATGACATCCTATTGACACTGCAACACATCCGTGGCCTGGATTCGATCTGCTCCCCATCTGTCGCCCCCCCAATGCTTCCATGGCAGCCCACATTGTCAAACTGAAAACAATTCTACCTTTGGCCTAGCCCCACATGGGCGACCACTTGTTAGTTTCCAAAACTACCTCAGGGGGGTGTGGACCACTATGGCCCCCCTGCTAATGTATCTCAGCCCGATTGTGAACTGTGTTACTGCCAAATTGCTAAGCTTTCAACACACAAACATACCCTCTAATGCTAAGAATAGACAGAAGATACAACATGCACAACAAACCAAATCAATCACTAAGAAATGACACTTAAAATAAGATAACAATGGACACAAATGAAAACACACAAGTCAGTCTCAATTATAACAATGGAATACATGTATTCATGCACAGCAAGGCATGATAAGCACTTCTAGCAAAACATACTGGCTTCTATGTAAGCAATCTAATATCAATTATCCAGTCCTGCTCGATCCATAATGCTAATAGCAAAAAACATATGGCAAGTGTCAGCATTCCTCTCCAATCCATACCACACTTCACACTCTCTCTCTAAGACAATCCCTGTCTGATTTACCCTTCTATCAAACCAAAAGCTCTGTGTGAGTGTCGGTCCTAATTCCCCATTGGCATGTGCCTTATTCAGATCAATTAGGCCTCATACTCAAATCAATCAGCAATACTCCCCTCTGCATGTGCAAGCTTCCCACTCTCGAATGTGTCCCATCTCTCTCCTCTCCAGCTCCCTTGCAGCCAGCCAGTCCCTGCACAGCAGCCAGTCCCTGCACAGGCCTCTCAGTGGTCTGTTCTCCAGCCAAAACTCTGCCAGTCTCCCTGCTAGATCGATCTCATCTGCTCTCATTAGAATGCTTCCTCAAGCTGCATGTCAGCCAAAGCCAATAGATTCTGATGCACCCAAAACACTTCTCCAAAAGCCTCCAAAACACCTCTGCCTTTACGCCTCCCAAACACCTCTCTATCTTATACCAACTACTGCTCATCATTTCAGGCTCCCAGTTATAGTGTCAAATGACGTCACTCTTTCTCCATGGTTACATGTCTCTCTTAGCTAAGATTCACTCTCTTTCTGTCAAACAAGCATTTCTCTAGCCAAGCGCCTGAAAATCTGTGTACGCATGTCTTGTTCTGTTCTATTCCAGTGTGTTCTGTCAACTTGACATTGTACATCATATATTGTCTGTGTTCTATGGCCTTCTCCTGTCTGTCTAAGTTACAAAACCCTACCTTCCTCCCATTTCCCTCCATTCACTGAAATCCCTCTATCCTCTCCCTGCATGTCTCTGTGCAAAGCACTCACTCCCTGCATGCCCCCACCTTCCTGCCATCATGCCTAACAATGGAGAGCCACAAACATGGCTTTCCCCCTCCTCCTGTCAAGGGTAAGATCTGTGCTATGGAGGGAGTTGTTTCCAGAAGACGGTTCCTTGGGGAATAATTGGTCTGCTTGCAAAAGAAGCTAAGGGGAAGACTACATATGTTGGTCATGGGGTGGTCCTAGGCATGGGACACAAGATGGTGAGCTGAACTGGCCGTCGAGGGAGGTGCCCAAAACCGACAAGGGAAGGTGGGCAGTCCTCTAGACAGCAAAGGAAGTGGCGCCTGTCTGGGAGGGAAGGAGGAGGAGGGAAAGGGAGCAGGAGCGGAAGCTAGCTAGTAGCTCACTGTATGCGGCTTGGCTGTATTCTACATACAGCACTGTCCCTAACAGCCTGAAAAAAGTGTGTGGATTAGGCAGTCAACGATTTTGTGGGTGATTGCGAGATAGAGATTAGATCTCGTAATCATGGACCAAAAAATGGTTTGATTCACATGTGTAGGCTAGAGGCATCGGGAATCTGTGGGTTTTATTCACCCTGATGGCTCAGTGCTCTTTCCATGTGGCTGGTTGCCCTGGCAAGGATCAAAAAAGTTAAGAAAATAAAAGGCAATCATCAACCGATTGGGATGAAGATTGTCGAATGGTTCTTAAAAGACACACAGTCCCCAAGATGTGGGGTGTGCTGGGAAACCCGTATTCTTTGGGTTCCTGGCTGGCTTTCAAGGATAACTCCCTTTTGATGCGGGGGGATATCGTATGATGTTGTGGAGGAGCCACAACAGGTCTGGTCGACCGGTTAGGACAGGAAAAGCTTCAAAGGGTTACAGAATAACTTCTCCCAGCTGTCCTTAAGCTAGAGCAACAACAGCAGGCTGCATAGGATCCTGCATGGGGAACACAAACACATTGCAAGGGGCCATGAATGAACCTCAGGGTGCAATGTTTAAAAGTGTTATTTCGAAGGGATTGTGTCCTCTGACATATTCCTTATCTTAGATATCTCTTTCCAGCTTTGCTGGCCTCGGAAATTTGTTCTCTCTAGAGGGCGCTGCTCGTCGACGTCCGCCGAGTCGATGTCCCTCGACAGCCGCCGTATCGACGTCGACGTCATCCTGCCTATAAAGGCCGCGCGCAGCGTCCATTGCTCAGTTCCGTTTTTCCGCGCTTACTCAGTGCCTCGGAATATTGTTGCTCAGTTTCGTAGATATATTATTCCATTTTCCTCGAGATATTCGATCCATACTCGATGGCTTCCTCGTCTGAACCGACGACCCCTCGGTCCGGCTTTAAAAAATGCCGAGACTGTGGAAAAAAGATGTTGCTAACGGACCCTCACAGGGTCTGTCTGTGGTGTTTGGGAGCTGAACACCATTGTTAGGAGTGTAAGGACTGTATGTCCATGACAGCTAAAGCCCTGAAGGAGCATAGGGGGAAGCTGGAAAAAGGTAAGACTTCTAAAGCTTCTTCTTCCTCGACGAAGTCGAGACATTCGTCTCCTCGTCACCATTCGCGCTACAGGTCTCGAAGCGGGTCCCATCACTCTTCGAGATCGAAGCACTCGAAAAGGAGACGCCGAAGATCCACTTCTTCATCCTCCTCTTCCTCTGTTTCACCTAAGAGAATCCCTTGCCCCACGAAGCATAGTTCCCGGGCTGAATGGGAGGAATTCCGAAAAAATATGATGAGCGTCTTCGAGAAAGCGGCCTCGACCCCCTCGAAGACTGCCAAGAGCGATGCTCTGGTCGAAAGACCCGAAGGTCCAAAACGCTGCGAGTCGCAGCCCGGCGAAGGAAGCTTCTCAAGCGCGACACGAACCCTCGAGTAAAGCAAAGCCCTCGAATCCTTCTTCGAAGGTTCCGTCGACGAAGGTTCCGTCGACGCCGAGGTCGGTGTCTTCGATGCCGTTGTCGAAGGGACCTTCGACACACAGGTCTGTCGACTCGACGCCATCCTCAACACCGGCGTCGACGCCAAGGAAAGTCACGGTTGCGGCGCATCCAGTGGCTATTCCCAGGTCTTCGATGTCGATGTCGTCGAGATTGTCGATATCCTCGAGCAGAATTCCTATTCTATCGAAGACCTCGAGGCCTCCACCTTTGTTTTCAACGGCACTTTCGAAGCCTTCGACGTCGGCGTTGACGACATCGACGTTTTCGAGGCCGATTACGACAAGTTTGGCACCCTCTGCGTTGGAGATGGGTTTCACACCCTTTGTGAGCTCAGACCAATTGAGAACAATGTCTTCAATTATGGAAGAGGGAGAACTGTCTGATCAAGAAGAGCCATTTGAGTTGCAGGTATCCGCAACCCCAGTTCAAAAGGAGTTATCCTCAGAGGAACGCAGATTAAATGAACTCCATGATTCCTTACATGAGGCAAGTGGTTTAGACACTTCCCCAGAGGTGGAATTCGCTAGGCCAGACCCGGGGGAGCATGATGAAACCCCTTATAGAGCCTTAATGGCCAGGATTACAGAATTTATGGGGTGGTCAACACCTTCACCGGCTTTCCAACAGGATGACCTCACGGATATTCTTGATAAAGGTCCACAGGAGGATCCTGTAGTACCTTTTCATAAAGCTCTTCAAAGAAGAATAATGACGAACTGGGAAACCCCAGATGTCGTCCCGGCAGTAAATAAAAAACTGTCTGCTAAATACAGGGTATCTTCTGCAGACCCTGGGCCTCATTACAACTCAGGCATTAAAGGATAGTTCCGGGACTTTTTTTTTATTGTTCCTATGGTTCGGCCATGTGTTTTTAAGCATAAATCGGTAGATCGTAGAAAACTTTCCTATGGACCTTACCCGACTTTTCGTCCATTAACGCACTCGAAAACAGCCGCCATTTTATGATAATCCTATCATTTCCCCCCATCGCCCTGGCTCACCTGCTTTTGCGGCACTAAATCAAATCCCCCGCCCCTGAAACAGACTTGATCAAAACATTCATATTCCCCGCCTCTATCCGTGACGTGACTGAGCTGCGTAGGCAAACGCGCCCAGGCGTCTTCTACGCGACTCCACACAGAACCAGGAAATCAACACAGATGAGCTCACACAACACAGCGCGCCACAATTGGGAATATGAAACTGTACTTTTAAATTAAACCGCAAGATTGTAAATTTGGTAAAGTACATTTATTTGACATCAAATGTTTTGAGAATATTCAGCGATTTGCATTTTTATTTGCTCACGTTCCAAAAAGTTCGTTTCGAGGCACACGATGTTCCTTTGCTGTACACAGGGTCTTAGATCATCTCACAATACAGCGCCACAATTCGGAATATGAAACTGTGGTTTAAAAGCAAACGGCAAGATTGTACATTTGGCAAAGTACATTTATTTGACATCAAATGTTTTGAGAATATTCAGCGATTTGCATTTTTATTTGCTCTCGATCCAAAATAGTTCGTCTTGAGGCAAGCGATGTTCGTGTGCAGTACACAGGGTGTTGGTTTACGATAAAATAAGCTCTTCGGTCGCACTGATAATCGCATGGCTGTTCCAACAACGAGGCACTAGGCCACCACAACGGTCTGTATGTTGCATCTAGCCGTTAGTACCGCGTAAGGGCATACTTGTACTTGGCGATTGTCCCATAAAATGGTCAGGGTGGTAACGTTGTTCACGCGGAGAAGCAACTGGCGGTTGAAAAACCCATCCGCCGGTGTCTGGTACTCGTGACACAGACAATAATGGATGATGTACCTGTTTGAAAAACATAAAAAATGAAATTAGTCTCACCATCAGATCTTTATTAAAATTATTCATTTTATATATTAGGTCGGGAAATTATTTCATAGCTAGGACAGTGCAACTGGGTATTATACGTCAAGGGGGGGCTGTAGGATACTGAGACAGTCCCCCAGTGCAGGGGTTGACATGGAGGCAGTGCAGGTGGAGAGTGGAAGGGCCCAGGACCGAGGTCGCAGACAGTGGACCAGTTGTAGCAGGGGAGAGGGAGAGAGAAAGCAGAAGCAAAGAGGAAGGTTTTGAGGTGCTTCCGTAAAAGGAGATGGTTCTCCTCAAGATAGTGCACGGTACAAAACAATATGCCACATAGAACGAACAAGTACAACTTAACCCGTCTTTAAAGCTACTGTATAGTAATTAAATTGCGGTATAAACTAATCTAAAGAGTTACTTACATTATATTTGCATTTTCCATTGTGTCTGTGCGTAGGGCAGCCCCGAAATACCACTCCTTCTATGCCGACGTTATTTCTTCTAATGACGAACATGAAATGGCTTTCGTTTCTGAAATTATATTCATTATCGTTTCTTACGTTATTGCCCCACACCCCCAAAAAGAAGTCTTTCGGGATGGTCCCGGCCTGTCAAGGTCAAATAACAATAGAACCTTATACTGAGTCGTGGGCCATTCTGGCACCCGAGCAAAAAATCAAAGCAGCTGACCTTCACTTTGAACGAGCACACATTCCTAGTTAGCTACATTCAGTGTAAGGCCATCTCACAGGACTTGAAATTTACACTCCATCTTTGCATTTTGTCTGCGTGCATTTGCAGCCCCAGAGAACCATAAATACGGAGACATTCTATATTTTTTGAAAAATGATTTATATTACTGTTTGGTTGGATAGACACATTGCATGTACACTGAGCAATCACTTTTATTTACACATTACATAGATACACATATTCAATGGGCCTGCGACATGAGGAGACTCGAGAGAACAGACAATCAAATTACAATCATTTAAACCGTGATGTGTATTTCTCAATGAGCTCTTCTTTAGGTGGACATGGAACAGAGGCAATGTTGGGTGGCAATGCAGTTGTCCCCTGCACAGGTTCGTTCACAACTCCATTTATGTGCCTATCTAGGACGTCAACAATAAGTCTCTCAATAAACTCATATTGCATATCCTCAAACACTGGTTTGATCACCCATTGTTTACTTCTTTTAGTGAAGGCCTTATTGTAGCGAAGCGTCCCTAAAGTTCCGGTCGTCCTACTTTGTTGACGGCCAACATTATGGTTATGTGCCAAGACCGCTAGCAGAGTCCGATTTATCATGCCCTCCATGCCAAAATGCAATTGTTTTGGCCTGTACTTTAGGCACATATTGTGGAACACCTCCAAATCTCCTGTGTGGCAGAATTCCGTGAGTCCCCTCAAATCTCTTGTTATAGTTTTATCAAATACAATCTTTTCAATGGCTTTGTGAGTGGGTGATGAAGGAATCAACCACTTCTTCTTCCGTGCCTCCTCTGTGGACAAATGGCCATGTTCACAATTGTGGAAATGTTGGTTTGTGTTCCAACGGTGAACGTTGGTACAGTGTAGCATTACTAACCGCCATTTTTCCAGTAGAATTTCCAACGACCCTCCACATGTTTTTGAGCTCCACCAAAGATGGTTGCTGATTGACTTGGACCACTGTGAAATACCTTGCATTTCTTTTTTTTTACCTGCAGCCGACATTTTTTTATTGATTGTTTTTGCAAGATGCCAAACGTCAAATTGGTGATTTATATTTTTGTACTCTTCTCTCATTGTCTTGGCAATTGAAACGTGTCTGTCCGTGGCTATCAGGTCGATCACCATTCCCCGCGATTGTAGTTCTTGCAATGATGCTACAAAGCCAACTTTCTCCATGGCCACTGAGGATGTACTTTGTGACACCTGCACGACCACCGAACTCACAATTTTCTTACTTTCCATGTCCTGAAAGTGGTAGGTGCAGTACTTGGCTGAAAATCCTGGGCTGTCGCACTGTCCATCACCGGCTAGCCTGAACCGTTTGCCCGCGAATGTACTATCAATAGACATTTTTTCCATTCTCCAAGCTTCGCTAATGGCTGGAAATAGATAATCGGTTTGGTATTTGTAGAACTGAGTTTTCGCAATGAAATGGATTCCCACAAACTGAAAGAAAGACTCTAACTTTTTAAAACTTGAACCACTAAAAAGTGCAGCCGCTGCACAAAGTAGATTGCCTGCTGGCAGTTGCCCCAGCATGGGTTGTGCAGACCATGAGAAAGGATGATATTTTGTACAGGTGGCATGTATTTTAAGGTTAGTGCCTCGAATTGCACGAGTCACATTAATCAATGGCTCCCCACATACTTCCCCACCTACCGAATGCCCACATTTCAACCGAATAATAATATCAATCAAACAACTATCGAATACAATGAATTTGGCCTCTTTCCTTATACTGTCACTCTGCATCCCACCTGGATCAGCCTGTAACGTTGAGGACATGTCACTCACATGAAAGGTAGAATCTCTGATATCGTCTTCCGCTATGTTCAGTGATATTGATGGTGTTTCATTGTAATCCACTTCATTCTCTTCCATTGCAACATCTGTTCCTTCTCCGGCGATGGGTGAATAAGACAATTTCTTCAACTTTCTCGCGGTCTTAGCTTTTGCGGGTGTGGATTCTGTGAATTGATCTCCGACTGCATCCGAACTACCAGGAGGACATTCACTATCAATGGCTGGTGGTGGTATAGCTCCGTTGTCAATCACTTCATATTCTTCCCATTGGCACGATGCATCTCCAGTCTCAAGTCCCTGCCAAAAGGTTTGACAAGCAACATCTCTCGTTCGCTTCACTGTCTGTGTAGATCTAGTTTGTACACCCACTCACAACTAGAGGACAGATTGGAAAAGGGATGTTCAGTTTAAACACAACTTACAGTATTGAACTATTAACAGTGAAAAACAACATAATATAGTGACCAGGACACTAACCTTCTTTTGCTTTCTTTTCTTTGAAACTTTCTTGCCTCGAACTTCAACATCAGGACGCTGTTGCTCCGACTCGTGTGTGCATGTCTCCACTTCCTCTTGCGCTGCAACGACTATATTTTCATGATAAGCACATCCGTCACGCACTGACGCTCCATCGACTCCCTGAAACATAGAACTTTCATTAGTATGTATAATAATATCGAAAACACAAAATGTACTAGGGGACCAATACCCACGTACATCTCAATAGCAAAACACGAATGAACGCTTTGTGTAGAACATTCAAACGACAATTATTCACGCATTGTTGATCTAGTTAGATGGAACTGGCAAGATCCATACCTCGGGCTCCTCATAGACTTCCATTGATGATATTATTGAAGATGATGCTTCAGTAACTCCCTGAAACACAGTAATTGCATTAGTATGGTTTTCTATTTTGATAAAAAGAACAGAAACTTTGTGCAGGCGTCAACGGCTCATCTAAATAGACCTGCACAAATGATCAGTTGTCTAAAATAAATAATGGATATGTAAATATGATTCGATTTGCTCAATCGTTGGAAGTGTCACCACCCAGAGATCTGCATCAACTACTAGGGGTGATGTTCTTGTAGAAGAAGGTCCGTCATCTCCCTGAAACATAGTACTTGCGTTAATAAAGAAGGAAGTATAGCGGATGTAATCACGTCATATGATTTCGCTTGATCGAACTGTCAGTATCCATACCTCGAAATGCATAAGAACATCAAGGGACGATGTAACTGCGGTGCACACTTCTGCAAGCTGTTGCGCCGACCCGTAACTGCATGCTCCCCCTTCTTCTTGGACTAATGCTCCATCGACTCCCTGAAACATAGGACTTTCATTAGTAATGAACACAATATTGAAAAAAGAAGACACATAGGAGGGCGACGACAGACGGACATATCAATGGCTAAAAACGAAAGAAACATTGTGTGTAACAATCACGCTACAAGAATGCAAGATCTGATGATCTCCATCGATGGAACTGTCCGGAAACGTACCTCGAGCATCTGAGTGACATCAACGGTAGTCGTCAATACGTTGGACTCCTCAGCATCTCCCTGAAAGACAGTACTTGCATTATTTTGGATAACAATAATTATAACTGAAAACAAAGACTAGAGGACGAGTACAAGGGTGTACCATTAGGTAAAATAATTACACGATAAATTAAAACTATTGATTTACATGCCTAAAACAAGTCAGTGGCAGAATAGCCAAGTAAGATTACCCGATAGGCGCTTGAAGTGGCTGATGACTGCAATAACAAAACGGATGGAGAATCTTCCGCCTTCATATTGAGTGGATACATAAATGGGGAAATTATTGTTAGCTAATGCTACACACTACCGCAAGGCCGAGAGATAAATACGTAAACTTGACTCACCAGTGGAGGGATGTGGACAAATAGAGTGGGAATAGCGGTTGAGAGCAATTTTCGCCTCGCTCGCGGTGTGTTCTTCTTTATTAGCAATGATGTGGAGTACATGTCAGAGGTAAAGTGCCTGCTGCAGATGCGGTATCGATCACCCCTCTTGTCCGCAAAGACTTCTAGGACTCTACTTTCAAGCTCAGACGGTGGATATCCGCAATATCGGACCCATTCTCTTATCTGATCTATTGTCTTAGGGAAAACATGCATTATAGTACCTTCAGATTTATTATGGGTCTTCGAAGGGCAACCGCCAATGGAACAGGCAGGCATTGTGGAAAGTTCTGAAAAGTAAAGATCAACAATTCTCTATGAATACCAATGTAAACTCAGAACATGTGACTAGTTCCTTGCATGTACTGTCTTGAACAAAAAGAAATTGGACGCAAAATGATTATGGTACATGGCCTTACCTTGACGAACAAACAGTTAGATGCAGGGATCAGAGTAGTTTCTTGTCGTAGAACAGGGAGCAGTTCACAGGTTGCAAACTGAGGAGTTTCCTCGAAGTGGTCACGGAAGTTCACAGAGACGAAGAGCAGATAACCAGCACCTTCACGGGTTGACTAGCAAAGCGCAAAGAAGTGCTCATTAGAAATATGAAGTGGGTTATAAAGGATTCGAAACTGGGGTGTGTTTGTGAATGAATGACGTGTATATGTCGTGGCAATATGCGGTTTGCAGGGGGGCGTCCAGCGTGAGGGGGGATGCTTGGCAGGAGACACGGGGTCTGGAGGTAGACATGGGAACAACAACCCATGCTCTATAGACCACTTTGAAGTGTACATGGTCTTTGGCACCTCTTGGCCTTTATCGCTCCCTGACAGCTCCACTTGCCAGCGCAAGTACCCCGGTGCGAACTGCCTTTGATAGGGCGGGGGGGTGTGGATTGGGGCGGTGGTCGTGCAGACAAGACACAGGAAGACTCGTGAATGGAGACACACTTATGTGGATTGCAGGGGGGCGTCCAGCGTGAGGGGGGATGCTTGGCAGGAGACACGGGGTCTGGAGGTAGACATGGGAACAACAACCCATGCTCTATAGACCACTTTGAAGTGTACATGGTCTTTGGCACCTCTTGGCCTTTATCACTCCCTGACAGCTCCACTTGCCAGCGCAAGTACCCCGGTGCGAACTGCCTTTGATAGGGCGGGGGGGGGTGTGGATTGGGGCGGTGGTCGTGCAGACAAGACACAGGAAGACTTGTGAATGGAGACACACTTATGTGGATTGCAGGGGGGCGTCTAGCGTGAGGGGGATGCTTGGCAGGAGACACGGGGTCTGGAGGTAGACATGGGAACAACAACCCATGCTCTATAGACCACTTTGAAGTGTACATGGTCTTTGGCACCTCTTGGCCTTTATCGCTTCCTGACAGCTCCACTTGCCAGCGCAAGTACCCCGGTGCGAACTAACTTGTTTGCCGCAGGGCCTCACCAAGGAGAGGCCATCTAACTGCATGTAAGAGGCAGGCTGCAGGATCTAGTACATGGAAGGCAGGGGGTGAGTTTATAAATACCTCACCCTCCCAGGAGAATATATGGGTGCAGTTCACCCTGGAGACCCTGGATGCCTAGGCAGTTAGTCAGCAGCAGGCTGGCCTGTGGTGGCAAGGCCGCACGGGCCAGAGGGGGTCATCTCTGTACCCGGTGCCCAAAAGGATGATTTATTGGGCGGCCTGCATGAGGGAGGATGCTGGCCGGAGACATGTGGTGTGACAAGACAAGGCACAGGAGGACTATTCAATGGAGACACACTAGATTCATTTAAAAAATCAAAACAACCATTGTTAAAATATATGTTGGGTTTTATTTTAGATCTTAATTTCAATTGAACATAAATAATAAACATTACACATTGTAAAGTTCCAGTTGCAGCACATCCAGGTAAAATCCGCGGTATTGTCCACTGTCGCTGGGGAAATGTTGTCTAATGGCAAGTACCGCACAGGCAGGTATTACTCTCTGAACGCGGTGTCCGAGCCTCCCGTGAAGCCACCAAGTGAAGCAACGATAGGCCACCAGCCTGTACCACCTGTGAAAATGAAAGATGCAAACTGTATTAAAATGACAAAACTTTCTTATCACTGTCGATTCAGGTAAAAAATGTCATTCTGCTCTGAAAAAAATTCTATCTAGAAAATGCACAATATGGAACCAATTTACATGCATTCGAATGATATGTAGATGTAATTTTATATGTGGGAGACGACCATGACATAGTAGTGGCATCACTGACATCACAACCAGAGTATACTTACTCGTTACTCGGATTACGCGGACGAACAGTGCCGCGAAGTTCGTGCATAAGCACCATCATCATCCTCAACACGGTCCGTGAGAGGCAGGCTTCCCTGAACTCTGGCAGCTCGGTGATGCATTGCGGACTTGGCTCGCCTTCCGAAATGTAGGCCAAGCACCCGGAATTTTCACGGCAGCAGCAGTTCTCCTCCTCAGTTGGCATTTGCTCGCACCGATTGCACGTGCACCAGGTGGAGACGCCGTCCATGCGACATGGTCCAGGCTCTTCATCCGTTGACTGGTCCTCCCAACTGCCGTCCGAATCCCCATCGTTTTCGCGTGCTTGCCTTTCCAGTAGTTCTTCCTCGGTGTACTCGGGCTCGTACATATACGGCATTATTGTAGCCATTGTGTGGTAAAGAAAGTAAAATAATTTACAGAGATGGTACAGGTGTTCACAAGGCCTAGAAGCGGCGAAGGTAGCTGACCAGAGCACAGAAACGAGTCACAGAATACTCAAAGTAACACAGAGAGAGGAATGGAATCGAAAATCTGCTGCTGTGTGTTGTGAAACGGTGTGTTTATACTTATTGAGGAAAGAGGCGTCCTGCCATTTCCATGGCAACACTTCATTAGCTGAGGCGCAGCGATTGTTGACACGAAACGTGCTTTGGCGTTGAGAAATGGGCGGTACGCGTCTGCTGATGTCAGGCTCAGGGGCGGGGGATTTGATTTAGTGCCGCAAAAGCAGGTGAGCCAGGGCGATGGGGGAAATGATAGGATTATCATAAAATGGCGGCTGTTTTCGAGTGCGTTAATGGACGAAAAGTCGGGTAAGGTCCATAGGAAAGTTTTCTACGATCTACCGATTTATGCTTAAAAACACATGGCCGAACCGTAGGAACAATAAAAAAAAAGTCCCGGAACTATCCTTTAAGGGTTAACGCCGTTGTTAACCCTTAACGCCTGATTCCGATTTTAGCGGCTGCTTTTAGCAGCCGTTAAAATCCATGGCGCTAAACCGCCTTGGTGCTAATTACGCCAACCTCCGACAAGGAAAGGTGGGCAGTCCTCTAGACAGCAAAGGAAGTGGTGCCTGTCTGGGAGGGAAGGACTGTTAGGGAATTTCAAGCTGTTGGGGACAGTATTGTATGTAGAATTCAGCCAAGCCGCATACAGTGAGCTACTAGCCAGCTTCCGCTCCTGCTCCCTTTCCCTCCTCCTTCCCTCCCAGAGAGGGGCCACTTCCTTTGCTGTCTAGAGGACTCCCCACCTTTCCTTGTCGGTTTTGGGCACCTCCCTCGAGGGCCAGCTCAGCTCACCATCTTGTGTCCCATGCCTAGGACCACCTCATAATCAACATATGTAATCTTCCCCTTACCTTCTTTTGCAAGCAGACCAATTATTCCCCAAGGAACCGTCTTTTGTGCACCAATATGACCTTACGGTTTGGAAAGGCAGTTGCATTCCCGGTTCTTTAAGCCAAATTGACCCTGATGTTTTTTTCTGGGAGTTGTTTCCAGTCACCTGCAAGAGAATTTAAGTGCGAAAAATACAAGTACCCGAATCCTTAGAGACACTATAGTCAATTAACCTGCTACACCTGAAAAGGAAATGAAGACATGCCTGAAAAGGTAAAGAAACACAGACTCCCTGAAGATTGATGGAGTCATGAAAACGTGCGTTTGGTGGAAAAGTCAATGCAGGAAAACTTGACTGGCAACAGAGTGTGCGCCTTGTCACTAATTCTTAACCATTATGTTCCACGAGTCCCAAGCTCAAAAGGCTGCAGCACCAGGGCCATCATGCCTTACAATGGAGAGCCACAAACATGGCTTTCCCCCTCCCCCTATCAAGGGTAAGATCTGTGCTATTGAGGGAGTTGTTTCCAGTCCCCTGCAAGAGAATTTAAATGTGAAAAATACAAGTACCAGAATCCTTAGAGACACTATAGTCAATGAACTTGCTACACCTGAAAAGGAAACGAAGACACGCCTGAAAAGGTAAAGAAACACAGCCTCCCTGAAGATTGATGGAGTCATAAAAACGTGCGTTTGGAGGAGAAGTCAATGCAGGAAAACTTGACTGGCAACAGAGTACGCGCCTTTTCACTAATTCTTAATCATTATGTTCCATGAGTCCTGGGCTCAAAAGGCTGCAGCACCAGGGCCATCATGCCATACAATGGAGAGCCACAAACATGGCTTTCCCCCTACCTCTATCAAGGGTAAGATCTGTGCTATGGAGGGAGTTGTTTCCAGTCACTTGCAAGAGAATTTAAGTGCGAAAAATGCAAGTACCAGAATCCTTAGAGACACTATAGTCATTTAACCTGCTACACCGGAAAAGAAAATGAAGACACGCCTGAAAAGGTAAAGAAACACAGCCTCCCTGAAGATCGATGGAGTCATGAAAACGTGCGTTTGGAGGAGAAGTCAATGCAGGAAAACTTGACTGGCAGCAGAGGGCGCGTCTTGTCACTAATTCTTAACCATTATGTTCCAGGAGTCCGGGCTCAAAAGGCTGCAGCACCAGGGCCATCATGCTTTACAATTTAGAGCCACAAACATGGCTTTCCCCTTCCACCTATCAAGGGTAAGATCTGTGCTATGGAGGGAGTTGTTTCCAGTCACCTGCAAGAGAATTTAAGTGCGGAAAATACAAGTACTAGAATCCTTAGAGACACTATAGTCAATTAACCTGCTACACCTGAAAAGGAAATGAAGACACGCCTGAAAAGGTAAAGAAACACAGCCTCCCTGACGATTGATGGAGTCATGAAAACGTGTGTTTGGAGGAGAAGTTAATGCAGGAAAACTTGACTGGCAACTGAGTGTGCGCCTTGTCACTAATCTTAACACCACCTTCCTGTCTGCCTGCGAGCAACCCATGGCCTGATAAAGCCTCCTTCTCCGTTCTCTACTCTGGCAAAAGTCACATCTTATCTTCCTGTCTGCCAGCCTTTGTTTACACATTGCACTCTTTCACAGTGTAACTCAAAACAATCTCCGCAGAACAAACTGCTTCCAGTGTCTCTTCAGAATGGCTTAGGAGCCAGCTAAGTGCTCTATAGTGCCTAACGCATTCACTCAAACCAAGCGCTATACCATGGCTCAATGCATACTCCTGAGTGCACACTCATGCGTGTCTCTACAGGCATACATAATAACATATGTCTAAACATGTCTCTACAAGGTACTTAAGGTAACAGGCCTCATTCTCTAGCAAACCAAATGGCTGAATAATATATGGATAATGTTACACTCACCTGGTATCCACGGGGACGCCACCAAGCCCTGGTTGGATGATTTGCACTCTCGAACCCTCTCCTGGTCCCTTGGTAAGGCCTCTGGTTAAAGATGGGTCTGCAACATAGGAGAGCTGGATTCAATACCAGATTGTCTTTATGGTTTTCCCACCTCCCTTGGCCTCAACTCCTTCCTCCCCCATGGGCCCTCTCCTCACCTTAATATTGTAAAAGGTGGATTCTCCGTCCTGCTCCTCGTGGCAGGGGCGCGTAGATTTGGAGGGCGAGCAGTGACCAAGTTACTTCACTGGTGCAAGCCCCCCTGTGGGAATCCAGGCCTGTTGCGACTCTGTTGGTTTGCTGCTTTACAGTCTTTATATGCAGTTCTTATGTTCCGCTTAGTTCGAATAATAATGTCTTGCTTCTTTTCTTTTAGGTATGGAAAGGTATTTTGGTGTTGTCATGCAGTTTGAAGATGATCATGGGCCGGTAGGCGAAAGCGCAGTGTGCGCGATGCTGTCCGGTGAGTAATGCGCAATGCGCGGTGCTGTTTCACCTTTTATATTGCTAACCTGTGCCTTTTCTCTCCTTGCAGGTTGCGATGTTCCTCGCCGAGCGCTGCAATGTTCCAGCAATGATACTGACCAGGAGATGACGACCGAGGTAAGGATTGTGTGGCTTTCTTCATTTGGGAGGAAACGTGAGTAAACACTTACTAATGCTGTCTTTCTTTCTCCTCTTTCCGGGTTATGGTATTCCAAGATGCATGCGGTGCCAGATGATGGAGTTTGCACCTTCAGGTGCGTGGAAATGACGTTGGCGATGGATTGAAGACAGGATACTGTTCCAGGTAAATTTCGTAGTGTTCTTTCTCTCTCTGCAGGTCCTTGGTTTCAGGTAAGCTGGCATCACAGAACTGGACATGGTGAGCGTCACGCTGCCCACAGCAGAATAACGCAAAGCATTTTCTGCTGTTTGGGTGTGGTTTAAATAGTCTCAGGTAAAGTAGTCCAAGTAAAATAGTCCCAGGCCTGCCACACCCAAAGTAGTCCAGGTAAAGTAGTCCCAGGCCTGCCACACCCAAAAGACTAGACCGCATAGCTCAGTTTCTTGTAACTGAGCTATGTGTGTGCCTCCATGTTGGCTGAACCCCCCCCAAGTTAAATAGTCCCAAGTAAATAGTCCCATTCTAATGTTGGTCTTCATGATGGTTATGAGCCTGGTGCCAAAGGCGCCAGGACTGACTCCAAGAGAGTCTTGGATGAGGTTTTAAGGCCTTTTACCTGGCCGTAACTGGAAGGCTGACTTGCCAGTGAGGGCCAGGGGCAAGGTCATGACAGATAACTAATGTCACTAATAATCAGAATGAAATATTAGGAGAATTCCCTGTTAAGGCTAATTTCCTAAACCTAGTGAGTCCCCCAGCAGCTTTGCTGGATTTTTGGGGGATTATTTTTTTCTCCTGATAAGAGCGAGACTCTTTTTCTCCCACTCTTAGACATGATTTGAGAATGTCCTTTTACTACGTAATGTGTTTTATGGGCTATGGGGTCTTTTACCCCATTGGGCTTCTTGTGTTTTTGGTAAGTGTGTTACACAGCACCCTCAGTGCAGTAACACAGGGGTGTCCTAGTGACCCCCAAACATAGACTCCATACCCTGGGACTGACTACTGTCTCCCAGGGCATGTAAAGTAACCATTGGCTTTACTAGTCTTAAATTGTGAACAGAACCAGTACAAACCATCATATTGTGGAAGTACTGGTAGGGGTAATTCGATTGCCCCTGGGTCTGTTTTTCAAGGGGGCACTGTCCAGTCCCCCCTTGTCGAGTTTCCGGCTGGTGGCAGTGGATACCACGCAAAATATTCCACCGGAATATTTCCTATGGGATTTTCACATTCATTTTAAACGCACCACTTTTTGGTGCAATGTTAAAGATACCGCCGGGTTATTTATTTAATATTTATCCCCGGGTTGGGTCTTTTTTCCAGGACTCGGTTTTAAAATAGCAATTGTGTTTGCCTCTGAAACTCTAACCCAAGTCGAGCCCTTTGTTCCACTTTTTGGCGGGCTTCTCCACAGAAGCCCTCCAAATGGTGCCACTCTGTCTGGGGTCAACAGGATGTGTGGGAGGGGGATTAGGCACCCTGGACTGAGTTGCCTTGGAAACTCAAGTCAAACTCTTTTGTGATTGGCCCAGTGGTGAGCTGCCTGGCTCACCACGTAGCATGTCTGAGTGACAGCTAGGCTGATGAATGGGGGTTTTGCTGCATGAAAGCAGGGCTTTGGGGACTGGAACTTCAGAAGTCACCACAGGACCTAAAGAATCCAAAGAGGGGAGAAGCTGAGCCATCTACAACGACGACACCACCGGTGGAGCCCTGTTGTACGAAACTCACCACTTTCCCGACGACAGAGGAGATCTTCTTCCAGGAGAGTCTTCTTCCCCTTCAGCTGGTGGGACCAACCAGTTCGCCTTTTTCGCCTTCCTGGATCGTCTCGTGGTCGAATCGCCCGTGCCAAGCACCCCGGCGGCCGCATAGCCACACTTCACCACTACTGCGAATAAAAGGGTAGTACCTTTTATCCGGGAAACTCTGCGGCTGGTTTCTTCCCTGGCAGTGCAACGACCTCCAGCTTTCCTCCACGTCGAGATCTTCTCTTCCCCTGGACAAAGCCCCGACTTACACCCGTTGCCAGGAACAACTGCCCCCGCTGGAGCTTTCGCACCATTTCAGGTACTGTGTCCCACCTGGTCTCCCTTGCAACAGACTGTCCAAGGTGTCCCGTAAATCTTTGACTCTCTATCCTGGGGTGACCTCGTACCTGCTTAACATTACCTTTCTGACTTGATCCAACCGCTTTTGACTTTGCTGCAAAGACTTTGAGTGCATTTCCACTGTGTGATCTTGGGCACATTCCGCCTTACTCTCGCCAAGAGTGGGCCTGGCCTATGAACTTTTTGCTCTACAGTAGACCCTGCCTTTCTTGACTTGCTGTAGTTCCTTAAAAGTGTTGGTACTGTGTGTTTTTCCTATTCTGCCTTTTCTCTCCCTTTTTAAACAAATTATTGGAGTGCCATCTACGGTTACGCGCTCACCTCTGTTTTGCTAACTAAGTCGTGTCTTAACCTAGACTTGTCGAATAATGAACTAGGGAGGTGTATATACTTATAGTGACTGTGTTTGACATCTTAGTGCCAGTGTATTTTTACAAGTGTGTTTTAAAATAAATAATTATATACTTTTATACCAAAGCTCTGGTCAGTGTTTGCTTGTGCTACTGTATTTTAGCCCTATTGTGTATACTCTATATATTGCCTAACTCTTCTTGAGAGAAGTCTGACTGCTCAGCCACAGCTACCAGGTAAATCTGGGTGGTGCGGACTGCTACAAATTGGGTTTACTGCTAACTCCTGTAGACTTAAACTTTTTGCAGTGGTCCCTAAGGGAACTGCACAGGTTTCTGCCTAACATGAAATGATGGATACCTGAATCCCTAAATGAGTAATGGATTTCTAATGATAACATACCAGGCCTCTTCATATAATATCTGGTTTACAAATCTCTCTTCTTATCATTAGGTAACACATTACTGAATTCACATTTCTCTAAATGTGGCAAGCTAAAAAAAAGCAAAATTGCAAAAGTCTCAAAAAGCATTCTATCATGGACATTTCTCAATAATGCTAAGACTCATTTCAGATCAATGCATACATTCAGTGTATACATTTCCAGTTCATTCCGGTTCATTGCATGTCAGTCTGTGATCAGATCATTCAGGTTATAGCCAATCTGTATGTCTGTCCTCACATCTGTGCGAAATGTCAAAGTTAGTACAGATCAATGCCAATGCAAAGGTTTCAGCAAAGGAATGTCAACAAAGCGTGTCAACAAAGCAACATCAACAAATGTGTTCACAAATGTCAGCAAAGAGCGTGTGTTCAGCAAAACATGTGTTGGCATCAAAGCATAGCCCAAAGCAGAAGTGGTGTTCCAGCTGCAAACGGAACCCAAGTGTGTCCTGCAAATGGACAATTTTCAGTGACAGATTTCAGAGCCTCACTGCTGCAAGCTCTCTCACAACAAGTGACGGATGTTTCTTCAGAGCAGATCATGCTCACTGCTGCAAGCTTCCTTTGGTGCCTCAAGCACTTTCCTCAACTCTCCCTATCTCCAGAAATCTCCCTCTCTATCCTCTTGATACCGATGTATAATAAAACCAGATATTATATGAAGAGGCCTGGTATGTTAGCATTAGAAATTAATTACTCATTTAGGGATTCATGCATCCATCATTTCATTCTAATTAGTTGAGACATTAGTTATCCATATATTATTCAGCCATTTGGTTTGCTAGAGAATGAGGCCTGTTATATTAAGTGCCTTGTAGAGACATGTTTAGACGTATGTTATAATGTATGCATTTTAGAGACAAGCATGAGTGTGCACTTAAGCCATGGTATGGCCTTTGGTTTGAGTGAATGCGTTAGGCACTATAGAGCATGTAGGTGGCTCCTAAGCCATTCTGAAGAGACACTGGAAAGCTGTTTGTTCCGCAGAGATTGTTTTGAGTTTGTGAAAGAGTGCAATGTGTAAACAAAGGCTGGCAGACAGGAAGATTAGATGTGAGTTTTGCCCGAGTAGAGAACGGAGAAGGAGGCTTTATCAGGCCCTGTGTTGCTCGCAGGCAAACAGGAAGGTGGGGGCATGCAGGGAGTGAGTGCTTTGCACAGAGACATGCACAGAGAGGATAGAGGGATTTCAGTGAATGGAGAGAAATGCGAGGATGGTATGGTTTCGTAACACAGACAGACAGGAGAAGGCCATAGAACACAGACAAGATATGATGTACAATGTCACGATGACAGAACACACTGGAATAGAAAGAGAAAGAGTGACATCATTTGACACTATAACTGGGAGCCTGAAATGATGAGCAGTAGTTGGTATGAGATAAAGAGGCGTTTTGGAGGCGTAAAGGCAGAGGTGTTTTGGAGGCTTTTGGAGAAGCGTTTTGGGTGCAGCAGAATCGGTTGGCTTTGGCTGACATGCAGCTTGGTGAAGCATTCTGATGAGAGCAGATGAGATCGATCTGGCAGAGAGTTGGCAGGAAGACCAGACCACTGAGAGGCCAAGGGGAATGGCCCTGACCGACTGACTGGCTGGCTGCAAGGGAGCAGGAGAGGAGAGAGATGGGACACATTTGAGATTGGGAAGCTTGCACATGCAGAAGGGAGTATTGCTGATTGATTGAGTATGAGGCCTAATTGATCTGAATAAGGCACATGCCAATGGGGAATTAGGACAGACACTCACACAGAGCT
The DNA here is from genome assembly GCF_040938575.1 of Ambystoma mexicanum. Taxonomy (NCBI): domain Eukaryota; kingdom Metazoa; phylum Chordata; class Amphibia; order Caudata; family Ambystomatidae; genus Ambystoma; species Ambystoma mexicanum. The sequence goes on from NC_090929.1 coordinate 316,054,241, forward strand.
TTAGGTTTGATAGAAGGGGAAATCAGACAGGGATTGTTTTAGAGAGCGAGTGTGATGTGTGGTGTGGATTGGAGAGGAATGCTGAATGCTGACAATTGCCATATTTTGCTATTAGCATTATAGATCCAGCAGGACTGGATAGTTGATATTAGATTGCTTGCATAGAAGCCAGTATGGTTTGCTAGAAGTGTTTATTATGCCTTGCTGTGTATGAATAAATGTATTCCATTGTTATAATTGAGACTGACTGTTTTCATTTGTGTCCATTGTTATCTTATTTCTCGTGTCATTTGTTAGTGTTTGGTTTGGGTTGTCGTGCATGTTGTATCTTATGTCTATTCATAGCATTGGAGGGTATGTTTGTGTGTCCATAGCATAGCAATTTGGCAGTAACACAGTACACAATCGCCCTGAGATACATTTCCAGGGGCTCAGATTGCACCCTCCCTCCCCCGAGGTAGATTCTTTGGAAACTAACAAATGGTCGCCCATGTGGGGCTAGGCCAAAGGTAGATTTGTTTTCAGTTTGACAACTTTGGCGTTCCATACCACCACTTGTTCACCAGAGGACCCTCCACATCTTGCCCCTCTTTTATGTCACCATGAACATCCTTAGAGCAATTCCCTCATTTTCATGGTCATCCTCAGGGTCTGGGGTTCTTCTGTCCTAGCCTGACCTAGTAGCTTTCCTGTGCATGCAAATCTTGTGTAGCATTGCACCACCGAGAACTATTTTCCTCACTTTTTCACGGCTATATTTTGAGCGCCTTTTGAGTAGGTGGGACTCTTGGTAAAACACCACCTGTGCTTCTGGGGATGGTTGTGTGATGTATCCCTGGATATTGTCCCTTCTCCCACATGGTGATCCCCTTCCCATGAAGCCAGGGAGGTGATGTGCTACCTGATACTCCCCTTAGGGGTGGTACTCAGCCAGTGGATCTCATGGGGATGGAAGCCCCCTATGGGATTAGTGAAGAGCTGGTGAAAACATGGTATCCCCACAGCCCACCTTGCCCAAGTTCACATCCTCACCAACCCACACCAGTACCATTCCTACTGTTCCTATATATTTTTCTTATACCTCTAATATAGGAAGTACTGAGACGAGAAAGAATAAGGACAGCCCAAGTAGAGTCCCCATTCACAATACCAAGATGAAGACCTCTGTTGACTCTAGAGAGACTGGTCCGTTTAGTACTGGGATGAGGAAGAGTATCTACTATCCAAGTAGAGTCCCTCTTCACAATACCAAAATGAATAAGAGCTCTGTTGACTCTAGAGAGGCTGGTCCGTTTATTACTGGGATGAGGAAGAGTAATGACTACCCAAGTAGAGTCTCCCTTTACAATACCAAGAGCTATGTTACGAGGAATAAGCGTAGAGTACTCTGTGAAACCAAAGTGAGCGGACTAGACATTCTGATATAGCCAATTCTGTTAGTGAGATAAAAATGGAAGAAGGACTTGGCAAAGGAGGCAGACCTCCCTCGAGGAACCGCAAGGGCTTTTTCAGTGTGTGTTACAGAGAAGCCAAGGATGCCACCGAAGAAGCTGAAAATGACAGAACCCAGTGGTGGCACCTGCAAATGGTTATGGTATGCATCCAGGTCCCCAGAAATGCAGAAAAGGGGTCCTTTTTCCACTTGAAATGAAGAAGATGTGCTTCCTCGATTTACAAGAAAAAGGGTGCAGTTTTTTCTCCCGCTCCATGTTTTTGGTGTTTATGTGTGGGCTGGGGGTTAGGGGGCAAAGTAAGGGCCACCACCAGGCTCTCCTCTCTTGGCTTCATCACAAAGTATGGGAACATGGGTTTTAAATGTAGAAACTTTGTGAAAGCAAAGGCCATCTCACCCTGTGTCACTGGGCACAGCAAGGTGGACATGTAATAGACTCTTATGAATACTGATGAAATGTGTTGCGTGACCCACACTGATGGCCCCATATTAATTCGCCCTCCGCTGAAAATACGGCAGTCCTTGCGACTGTGAAGTCCACCACTGAGGCAACCCCGAGCTGCAATCAGCCCATCTACTAAACTTTACAGACTATCTTTAAAACATGAAGAGCCACAGGCACGTTGCCAAGATGGTGGAGAGGTAGGACGCCTTACCCAGTCCTGCTCCGACCATTGGCCCGGTCGCGATGCGGATGGCGAGTTGAAGATTCCCATCTGTGCCTCCCGCAGTGTCACCAAAAGCAGGGGACGCAGTGATCACTTTGCAGAGCACGGAGATTGCTGCAGTGCGTGGTGGAGGCAGCTTGGCAGAGCCAGGAGAGCGCCCAACGCGCCATCATGGCAGCTGCCGCAGAGCCGAGCAAATTTGAAGTGGAGACGAGGGGGCAGCCGTGAGCTGTGCAGCCCTCTGTGCAGCCCAGAAAAAGTTGGATGTCCGAGGCGGTGCCCGTGGACCATGCAATTCCATGGCTATACATAGGAGCAGGGTGACTCTCTTCCGGTGTGGACAGACTGTAGTGCACCACTGCACAGCACGGCTCCCACCGGAGTTCCAACGGCCAGCAATACAAGAGGCAGTGAGTCCAGGGGAGCATAAAGGCTGCTGGGACCCTCTGAATCTGAAAAACACTGCAGAGGGGCAATGTTTGGTGCAGCTGAAATGGGGGCCCTGTCCCCCTGCCTAATTGGTCCATAGCACCAAACCCCATTGAATGACAGCAGAGGGGAGCCTTCCTCCTTTTTGGCTGAGAAGCCCATCAGTCTGGCTGCGGGGAAAACTGTGGACCTGCGATGTGGTTGGCGGTGAGGCCCCTGAACCCTACCCAAAGGGGAAAGAAGAGCTAGTTGTGTGGAAGGAGGCAAAAGGTGATGATCATTTACGCTAAGCTGCCCATGTGCCGCCAGTGGATTCTTCAAAAAATACTGTGATCGGTGGGCCTGGGCCCCCCTTGAGACCTGGTGCATAGAAAGAGAGGTGACTGCTGTGGAAGGAGGGGTGGACTGGAGGTGGCCCCTGTCCAAGAGCTGCACACAGACTTTTGAATGAGGCAGAATGTCAAAGGCCTCTAAAGAATCAAAAGGCTACAGCATACAGGCCCGCAAGGCAGGGCCCTCGGATACACCAATGAAGCCACGCTATGCGCCTAGTGTGCTCATTCATACGCCAGAATTTCTTACCCAGTCCCTTGCCCTGCTTTGACAGGACATAAAGGACTTGCTGCACTCTGAAATAATTGAGCTTCGAAAGGAGATGTTGGAGTCCACCACCAAGATCACGAGGGAGGTAGTGGCTTTGGGAGACAGAGTGGACCACAATGAGCGCTCCCTCGCCACTGTCATGATCACCAGCCAGTTTCCAAATTAAGTCTATGGGTCCTTAGGTTTAACCTTGTTAAGGTTATTGAGAGGTCCTGCTGTTAAGTCAGATTTATACTGAAAGTAATGGAAGTTCATTTCCCTCAATGGCCGCCAGGTTGTGCCATTGATCTAGTCTTTGACCGATCTCTTTTATAAGTAGCCGTTTCCTGAGGGGACTCGCGCTTCGCGTTGCTGACTGCCCTGCAGTACGGACGCTTACCGCAGTCGTCACAGAATTCCAGTCACAGCATTTAGCCCCTCCTGTTTTAGTCCCTTGCCTTTTCCTCAGTCTCCGAAGTCTTGCTCTTATCTGTTATTATTCTTCCCTCCCATGTATAGCACCCTGTCCCGTTTACGGTTATTTTATTTTTCCTGTCACTCGCCCCTTGTCCCTCCTCAGAAGTCCTGACTGAAAATTGCTGTTCCTCACGCAAGTACTGTTTCGAGTGTTTTTAGATGATTTTGGGTGGCACTCGTGTGAGGTTGTATCTATTTGTCACAGAGGTTGTTGGTTATTCAATAATTACATTTTCATTTGCATTGCCCGTAGTGCACGCATTAGCGTTGCTTCGTGCACGCCTTGAATAACGTTTTCTTCTGCTTAGCTCTTGTCACACTTTGTTCAGTTATTTCATGACCCCTTTTTTATTTTCTATATTTAGTTAGGTATTTAGTGAGATAGTGATTATTAGAGCCTTACACACAATTAAACATTAAGGTGAGCTTTTATCGTTATTGTTACTTCAGTCACCAAATGGTGTGAGGTTTTCAGAGATAGAGCAGTCGTTAAGAAGGGAATTTGTTCTCTTGTCATTGCTACAGAAATTGCTTCTTGTCAGAAGTTCCAGAGAGTTTTCAAGGGCGTCCCCGCAGAGTCCACAGGTAAGCGTTACAGAACGCAAAGCCGCCTTTTTGAAAATTACTCTGCCCTGGCGCCATGGAGACTCCTGAGGTGGACCAGTTGGCCCAGTTATTGGGGGAATTAAGAGCGTAGGTTCATGCCGCTCGCTCAGAGACCAGTGCACTGCGTAGGGAGCTTGTCGTTAATAGGGACCGTACAGAAGAGTTAGCACGCCAACTCTTGCAGACACAGGCTGGACAAGTCCCTTTACCCGCAGCTAATCCATCAGTCCCTCCTCCTGTCTCACCCCCTACTCCAGTCCAAGTGATAGTTCCTGGAAATATTTGTTTAGCGCCTCCTGAAAGCTTTTTGGGGGATCATTGTAGGCTACATTTCCTCTGTCGTCCAGGAGTTTTCCCCACAGATAAGGCTAAAGTGGCCTTTATTCTATCGTACTTGGGGGGTTATGCTGCAGATTGGTCCATTCCCTTAGTCAATAGGGATGACCCAATTCTGAGGAATCTTCAGGAGTTCCAGATGAAATGGAAAAATTATTTGCGCGCCATACCCAAGGTCAGGCCCTGGATAATGAGTTGCTCTCACTCCGGCAGGGAAACCAAGAGTTGTTGGCTTATGTTGCAACCTTCAATAGATTAGTGGTAGAGTCCAATTGGCCCGACGAAAAAAGGAAAACATTATTCCATCGAGGGTTGCGCAGTGAATTAAAGGACGTATTGGCTCAGGTTGTTAATCCTCCTGATGGTATTGCCGACTTTATTGACCTAACTATCCAATTAGACCAGCGCCTGCAAGACCGAAGAGTAGATTGTTCCCGTTCTGAAAATAGGTCCTATTATGTACGCCCTAAAGAAAATCAATTAAGAACTGGTCCAGATACTCACACGGAACCAATGCAGTTAGGGGTTGTCAGAGGTCCCATTTCACAGGCAGAGAGGGACAAGAGGCGGCAACAACAATTGTGCCTTTATTGTGGTAAACCTGGACATTTCCTCAAGGATTGTCCTGTAAAACCTTCACTAAGACCCATTGGAGGTGTCAACCAGGAAAAAAAGACCAGATTTCGGAAAACTCCAGTGCCCGGCAAGTGTAGAGGTCAGCTTGTCGAGCATGAAGCAGGGAGTTGTGACCTCACACTTTGTTTTTCATATTATCTTATTAAGTCAAGAGCGGCCCACTAAGATGCATGCTTTACAAGCCTACATTGATTGTGGTGCAGTCGGTAACTACATGGATTCAAAACTGGCGTACAAGTTGGATTTTCCCCTCGTAGACAAGTTTGAAGCTGAAAATGTATCTGCAGTCAACAGTACTCCTTTAGTTTCTGGCCCAGTCACACAATGCACGGATGATCTTACAATGCTTTGCCAGGAAAAACACTGAGAGAGGATTACATTAGACCTTATAAGTGCTCCACGATTCCAGATCTTTTTGGGTATGCCATGGCTCGAGAAACACAACCCTATTATTGATTGGCGATCTAGATCTCTGACCTTTGCCACAGAATGTGAAGATTCTTGTAATTTAATAAGTAACCTGAAGAAACCTGGCCCAAACAGAGTTGTTTCTAACTCCACTCTTGGATTAATTGGAAGTTTGCCCCCTGAGTATAAAGAATTCCAGGAGGTTTTTGAAAAAAGATTGGCTGAGGACTTACCTCCCCATCGACCTTACGATTGTCAGATCGATCTAATTCCAGGAGGACAACTTCCTTGCAATTGGATATATTTGTTAACTGAAAAGGAGGACGCGTACCTGAAGAAGTATCTAGACCAGTATTTAGCTAATGGATTCATTAGGCCTTCTAAATCCCCCTCTGCCTCCCCACTCTTCTTTGTACCGAAGAAAGAAGGAGATCTCCGGACCTGTATAGATTATGGTGCCCTAAATCAAATTACTGTCAAGAACCGATATCCCATTCCTCTCATCTCTAATTTGTTGGATCAAATCAAGGGTGCCCAGATTTTTACCAAATTAGATCTCAGAAGCGCATATCATCTCATTCGAATAAAGGAGGGCGACAAATGGAAGACCGCTTTTCGTACCAAATATGGCCTTTTTGAGTATCAAGTGATGCCCTTTGGACTGTGCAATGCTCCGGCAGCATTTCAATGCTTTATGAATGATGTCTTAAGAGATCTACTGGATGTTTGCGTGGTAGTCTATATTGACGACATTTTGATTTTTTCCTTGAATTCCCTTGAACATGTGAGGCATGTTACAGCAGTTCTTCAGAAGCTGCGAGAAAATCCTCATTTTGTAAAGCTGGAAAAGTGTTCATTTCATGTTTCCGAGGTCGAATTTTTAGGTTTTGTGCTATCCTCTCAGGGAGTCAAGATGGACATGTGGAAGGTGGATGCCATACTTACCTGGCCAGCCCCAACGTCTGTAAAAGGAGTCCAAAGTTTTTTGGGGTTTGCTAATTCCTATCGCCACTTTGTGGAAAAATGTTCGCAACTGGTACACCCCATCACGTCCTTGCTGAAGAAGAATAAGATATTCGAATGGTCCGAAGAGGCTGGTGAGGCTTTTAAAAAATTAAAGGCCAAGTTCACTGAGGCTCCGGTGTTACAACATCCTCAACCTGACCTACCATTCATTGTGGAAACTGATGCCTCTAATGTTGCTTTGGGTGCTGTTTTGTCACAACGCAATCCCGAAACTCAGATCTTACACCCGGTGGCATTCTGGTCCAAGAAACTCCCGCCAGCTGAACGCAACTACACTATCACGGACAAAGAGTTATTGGCCATCAAGTGTGCCTTAAAGGAATGGAGACATTACCTACTAGGAGCTCAACACACCATTACCATTCTCACTGACCACCGAAATCTACAGTATTTACGTTCTGTTAAGGCTCAATCAGCTCGGCAACTTCGATGGGCCCTGTTTTTTGCTGTATATGATTTCATTATCACCTTTAGACCTGGAGTGCGCAATGGCAAGGCTGACGCCTTATCTCGAATTGGCAATGGAGAAGAAGCCTTTGTTTCTCCCGTTCCTACAAATATCATCGCAGGAGAAAGAGTATTGGGGTTGTTGCACACTGGAGAACCATTCTTCTAAGACCTGCAGAAGGAGATAAAGGGGACCTTTACTCAGGAAGAGCTGTTGGCATGGGTTAATCGAGGAGATCCATTCAGTGTCCAAGGAGAAATGCCTTATTATCAGAACCGTTTGTATTTACCTACTGAGGCACTTAGAAAACAAGTCATTTCCAACTACCATGGCTCTTTAATGGAGGGTCACCCAGGGGTGACCAAGACTTTGGAAAAGATGAAAAGATACTATTGGTGGCCAACTCGGCACAAGGATGTGACTCTTTTCATGCAGACTTGTGGAAATTGTGCACAGAATAAGAACTCCAAGAAGAAACCGGCCGGTCTTCTTCAACCTTTGAATATTCCACCAAATCAATGGCATACCTTATCGATGGATTTTATCACAGATCTTCCACCATGTGAAGGTTACAGCACCATCCTGGTGGTAGTAGATTTGTTTTCAAAGATGGCTCATTTTGTGGCCTTAAAAGGGCTTCCCACCGCTGCCGTATTGGCAAAGACTTTTTTAGAGAACATTGTTAAATTACATGGGTTTCCTTCCACCATAATTTCTGACAGAGGTAGTCAATTTGTATCAAGATTCTGGAGGAAATGCTGTGATCTGGCCCAGATTGATGTACGATTATCCACGAGTCACCACCCACAGACCGACGGACAAACGGAACGCACTAATCAGACCCTGGAGCAATATTTATGCTGTATGCTACATCAGACCGACGACTCCTGGTTGGATATTTTGTGGGTGGCAGAATACGCTTATAACAATTCCATCCATTCGTCCACAGGACTCACGCCGTTCTATACCTTACATGGTCAACATCCCCAAACTTCTGCCTTTGACCCTCCTGATCCATTAGAAATGCCCGCAGTCAAGAACCTTCATGACAAGATCTTAACAGCAACTAGTAAGGCTCAAGCTAGTTTAGTGGCAGCTAAAAATCTCAAAAGAAGTTTGCTGATCGACACCGAAGTACTCCTCCAAGTTTTCAAGTCGGCGACTCTGTCTGGTTGTCCTCCAGAAATCTGGCTTTAAAAGGTTCGAACAAATTTCTTCCCAGGTATTTAGGACCATTTATCATAGAAGCCATTATTAACCCAGTTGCCTTGAGGTTGACACTTCCAAAGAAAATGCAAATCCATCCAGTTTTTCACGTTTCTCTATTGAAACCAGTAAAATCAGAGACACGTTTACTACTAGCTCCACCCCCAGTGGAAATTGAAGACGACCAACCAGAATTTGAGGTCAGGGAAATTTTGGACTCCAAAATAGTGCGTCACAGATTATATTACCTGGTCGATTGGAAAGGTTATGGTCCTCTCGATAGATCTTGGGAACCTGTAGAGAACATTCATGCCCCTAGACTGTTAAAAAGATTCCATCGAAACCACCCTACCAAACCGGGAAGGAAATCTTTGAGGGGGTACTGTCATGATCACCAGCCAGTTTCCAAATTAAGTCTATGGGTCCTTAGGTTTAACCTTGTTAAGGGTATTGAGAGGTCCTGCTGTTAAGTCAGATTTATACTGAAAGTAATGGAAGTTCATTTCACTCAATGGCCGCCAGATTGTGCCATTGAGAAAGCTAACATTACTAGTCTAGTCTTTGACCGATCTCTGTTATAAGTAGCCGTTTCCTGAGGGGACTCGCGCTTCGCATTGCTGACTGCCCTGCAGTACGGACGCTTACCGCAGTCGTCACAGAATTCCAGTCACAGCATTTAGCCCCTCCTGTTTTAGTCCCTTGCCTTTTCCTCAGTCTCCGTAGTCTTGCCCTTATCTGTTATTATTCTTCCCTCCCATGTATAGCACCCTGTCCCGTTTACGGTTATTTTATTTTTCCTGTCACTCGCCCCTTGTCCCTCCTCAGAGGTCCTGACTGAAAATTGCTGTTCCTCATGCAAGTACTGTTTCGAGTGTTTTTAGATGATTTTGGGTGGCACTCGTGTGAGGTTGTATCTATTTGTCACAGAGGTTGTTGGTTATTCAATAATTACATTTTCATTTGCATTGCCTGTAGTGCACGTATTATCGTTGCTTCGCGCACACCTTGAATAACGTTTTCTTCTGCTTAGCTCTTGTCACACTTTGTTCGGTTATTTCATGACCCCTTTTTTATTTTCTATATATAGTTAGGTATTTAGTGAGATAGTGATTATTAGAGCCTTACTCTCCATTCCAATCGCTAATATATGTTAGAAATAACTGTTGCTACCAGCCGCTCTGTATATTAGGCACCATTTGGTTATTTAGTTATATTTCCCCTTCAGCTAGGTTCCACATCAGTCATATTATTATAGAGTGCCCTATTGTTTGTTCTGTCCTTCGTCTCCACTCTTCAGGACATGCGCCCCTGCGTGACGCAGGATGGAGAGCTCACACAATTAAACATTAAGGTGAGCTTTTATCATTATTGTTACTTCAGTCACCAAATGGTGTGAGGTTTTCAGAGATAGAGCAGTAGTTAAGAAGGGAATTTGTTCTCTTGTCATTGCTACAGAAATTGCTTCTTGTTAGAAGTCCCAGAGAGTTTTCAAGGGCGTCCCCGCAGAGTTCACAGGTAAGCGTTACAGAACGCGAAGCCGCCTTTTTGAAAATTACTCTGCCCGGGCGCCATGGAGACTCCTGAGGTGGACCAGTTGGCCCAGTTATTGGGGGAATTAAGAGCGGAGGTTCATGCCGCTCGCTCAGAGACCAGTGCACTGCGTAGGGAGCTTGTCGTTAATAGGGACCGTACAGAAGAGTTAGCATGCCAACTCTTGCAAACACAGGCTGGACAAGTCCCTTTACCCACAGCTAATCCATCAGTCCCTCCTCCTGTCTCACCCCCTACTCCAGTCCAAGTGATAGTTCCTGGAAATATCCGTTTAGCGACTCCTGAACGCTTTTTGGGGGATATTAAGAAGTTTGCGCTTTTTATGAATCAGTGTAGGCTACATTTCCTCTGTCATCCAGGAGTTTTCCCCACAGATCAGGCTAAAGTGGCCTTTATTCTATCGTACTTGGGGGGTTATGCTGCAGATTGGTCCATTCCCTTAGTCAATAGGGATGACCCAATTCTGAGGAATCTTCAGGAGTTCCAGAAAGAAATGGAAAAATTATTTGCGCGCCATACCCAAGGTCAGGCCCTGGATAATGAGTTGCTCTCACTCCGGCAGGGAAACCAAGAGTTGTTGGCTCATGTTGCAAACTTCAATCGATTAGTGGCAGAGTCCAATTGGCCCGACGAAAAAAGGACAACATTATTCCATCGAGGGTTGCGCAGTGAATTAAAGGAAGTATTGGCTCAGGTTGTTAATCCTCCTGATGGTATTGCCGACTTTATTGACCTAACTATCCAATTAGACAAGCGCCTGCAAGACCGAAGAGTAGATTGTTCCCGTTCCGAAAATAGGTCCTATTATGTACGCCCTAAAGAAAATCAATTAAGAACTGGTCCAGATACTCACAAGGAACCAATGCAGTTAGGGGTTGTCAGAGGTCCCATTTCACAGGCAGAGAGGGACAAGAGGCGGCAACAACAATTGTGCCTTTATTGTGGTAAACCTGGACATTTCCTCAAGGATTGTCCTGTAAAACCTTCACTAAGACCCATTGGAGGTGTCAACCAGGAAAAGAACGACCAGATTTCGGAAAACTCCAGTGCCCGGCAAGTGTAGAAGTCAGCTTGTCGAGCATGAAGCAGGGAGTTGTGACCTCACACTTTGTTTTTCATATTATCTTATTTAGTCAAGAGCGGCCCACTAAGATGCATGCTTTACAAGCCTACATTGATTGTGGTGCAGTCGGTAACTACATGGATTCAAAACTGGCATACAAGTTGGATTTTCCCCTCGTAGACAAGTTTGAAGCTGGAAATTTATCTGCAGTCAACGGTACTCCTTTAGTTTCTGGCCCAGTCACACAATGCACGGATGATCTTACAATGCTTTGCCAGGAAAAACACTGAGAGAGGATTACCTTCAACCTTATAAGTGCTCCACAATTCCAGATCATTTTGGGTATGCCATGGCTCGAGAAACACAACCCTATTATTGATTGGCGATCTAGATCTCTGATCTTTGCCACAGAATGTGAAGATTCTTGTAATTTAATAAGTAACCTGAAGAAACCTGGCCCAAACAGAGTCGTTTCTAACTCCACTCTTGGATTAATTGGAAGTTTGCCCCCTGAGTATAAAGAATTCCAGGAGGTTTTTGAAGAAAGATTGGCTGAGGACTTACTTCCCCATCGACCTTACGATTGTTAGATCGATCTAATTCGAGGAGGACAACTTCCTTGCAATCGGATATATTCGTTAACTGAAAAGGAGGACGTGTACCTGAAGAAGTATCTAGACCAGTATTTAGCTAATGGATTCATTAGGCCTTCTAAATCCCCCTCTGCCTCCCCACTCTTCTTTGTACCGAAGAAAGAAGGAGATCTCCGGACCTGTATAGATTATCGTGCCCTAAATCAAATTACTGTCAAGAACCGATATCCCATTCCTCTCATCTCTAATTTGTTGGATCAAATCAAGGGTGCCCAGATTTTTACCAAATTAGATCTCAGAAGCGCATATCATCTCATTTGAATAAAGGAGGGCGACAAATGGAAGACCGCTTTTCGTACCAAATATGGCCTTTTTGAGTATCAAGTGATGCCCTTTGGACTGTGCAATGCTCCGACAGCATTTCAATGCTTTATGAATGATGTCTTAAGAGATCTAATGGATGTTTGCGTGGTAGTCTATATTGACGACATTTTGATTTTTTCCAAGAATTCCCTTGAACATGTGAGGCATGTTACAGCAGTTCTTCAGAAGCTGCGAGAAAATTCTCTTTTTGTAAAGCTGGAAAAGTGTTCATTTCATGTTTCCGAGGTCGAATTTTTAGGTTTTGTGCTATCCTCTCAGGGAGTCAAGATGGACATGTGGAAGGTGGATGCCATACTTACCTGGCCAGCCCCAACGTCTGTAAAAGGAGTCCAAAGTTTTTTGGGGTTTGCTAATTCCTATCGCCACTTTGTGGAAAAATTTTCGCAACTGGTACACCCCATCACGTCCTTGCTGAAGAAGAATAAGATATTCGAATGGTCCGAAGAGGCTGGTGAGGCTTTAAAAAAATTAAAAGCCAAGTTCACTGAGGCTCCGGTGTTACAACATCCTCAACCTGACCTACCATTCATTGTGGAAACTGATGCCTCTAATGTCGCTATGGGTGCTGTTTTGTCACAACGCAATCCCGAAACTCAGATCTTACCCCCGGTGGCATTCTGGTCCAAGAAACTTTCGCCAGCTGAACACAACTACACTATCACGGACAAAGAGTTATTGGCCATCAAGTGTGCCTTAAAGGAATGGAGACATTACCTACTAGGAGCTCAACACACCATTACCATTCTCACTGACCACCGAAATCTACAGTATTTACGTTCTGTTAAGGCTCAATCAGCTCGGCAACTTCGATGGGCCCTGTTTTTTGCTGAATATGATTTCATTATCACCTTTAGACCTGGAGTGCGCAATGGCAAGGCTGACGCCTTATCTCGAATTGGCAATGGAGAAGAAGCCTTTGTTTCTCCCGTTCCTACAAATATCATCCCAGGAGAAAGAGTATTGGGGTTGTTGCACACTGGAGAACCATTCTTCGAAGACCTGCAGAAGGAGATAAAGGGGACCTTTACTCAGGAAGAGCTGTTGGCATGGGTTAATCGAGGAGATCCATTCAGCGTCCAAGGAGAAATGCCTTATTATCAGAACCGTTTGTATTTACCTACTGAGGCACTCAGAAAACAAGTCATTTCCAACTCCCATTGCTCTTTAATGGAGGGTCACCCAGGGGTGACCAAGACTTTGGAAAAGATGAAAAGATACTATTGGTGGCCAACTCGGCACAAGGATGTGACTCTTTTCATGCAGACTTGTGGAAATTTTGCACAGAATAAGAACTCCAAGAAGAAACCGGCCGGTCTTCTTCAACCTTTGAACATTCCACCAAATCAATGGCATACCTTATCAATGGATTTTATCACAGATCTTCCACCATGTGAAGGTTACAACACCATCCTGGTGGTAGTAGATTTGTTTTCAAAGATGGCTCATTTTGTGGCCTTAAAAGGGCTTCTCACCGCTGCCGTATTGGCAAATACTTTTTTAGAGAACATTGTTAAATGACATGGGTTTCCATCAACCATAATTTCTGACAGAGGTAGTCAATTTGTATCAAGATTCTGGAGGAAATGCTGTGATCTGGCCCAGATTGATGTACGATTATCCACGAGTCACCACCCACAGACCGACGGACAAACGGAACGCACTAATCGGAACCTGGAGCAATATTTACGCTGTATGCTACATCAGACCGACGACTCCTGGTTGGATATTTTGTGGGTGGCAGAATACGCTTATAACAATTCCATCCATTCGTCCACAGGACTCACGACGTTCTATACCTTACATGGTCAACATCCCCGAACTTCTGACTTTGACCCTCCTGATCCATTAGAAATGCCCGCAGTCAAGAACCTTCATGACAAGATCTTAACAGCAACTAGTAAGGCTCAAGCTAGTTTAGTGGCAGCTAAAGAATCTCAAAAGAAGTTTGCTGATCGACACCGAAGTACTCCTCCAAGTTATCAAGTCGGCGACTCTGTCTGGTTGTCCTCCAGAAATCTGGCTTTAAAAGGTTCGAACAAATTTCTTCCCAGGTATTTATTACTAGCTCCACCCCCAGTGGAAATTGAAGACGACCAACCAGAATTTGAGGTCAGGGAAATTTTGGACTCCAAAATAGTGCGTCACAGATTATATTACCTGGTCGATTGGAAAGGTTATGGTCCTTTCGATAGATCTTGGGAACCAGTAGAGAACATTCATGCCCCTAGACTGTTAAAAAGATTCCATCGAAACCACCCTACCAAACCGGGAAGGAAATCTTTGAGGGGGGGTACTGTCATGATCACCAGCCAGTTTCCAAATTAAGTCTATGGGTCCTTAGGTTTAACCTTGTTAAGGGTATTGAGAGGTCCTGCTGTTAAGTCAGATTTATACTGAAAGTAATGGAAGTTCATTTCCCTCAATGGCCGCCAGATTGTGCCATTGAGAAAGCTAACATTACTAGTGTAGTCTTTGACCGATCTCTGTTATAAGTAGCCGTTTCCTGAGTGGACTCGCGCTTCGCATTGCTGACTGCCCTGCAGCACGGACGCTTACCGCAGTCGTCACAGAATTCCAGTCACAGCATTTAGCCCCTCCTGTTTTAGTCCCTTGCCTTTTCCTCAGTCTCCGAAGTCTTGCCCTTATCTGTTATTATTCTTCCCTCCCATGTATAGCACCCTGTCCCGTTTACGGTTATTTTATTTTTCCTGTCACTCGCCCCTTGTCCCTCCTCAGAGGTCCTGACTGAAAATTGCTGTTCCTCACGCAAGTACTGTTTTGAGTGTTTTTAGATGATTTTGGGTGGCACTCGTGTGAGGTTGTATCTATTTGTCACAGAGGTTGTTGGTTATTCAATAATTACATTTTCATTTGCATTGCCCGTAGTGTGCGCATTATCGTTGCTTCGCGCACGCCTTGAATAACATTTCCTTCTGCTTAGGTCTTGTCACACTTTGTTCAGTTATTTCATGACCCCTTTTTTCTTTTCTATATTTAGTTAGGTATTTAGTGAGATAGTGATTATTAGAGCCTTACTCTCCTTTCCAATCGCTAATATATATTAGAAATAACTGTTGCTACCAGCCGCTCCGTATATTAGGCAACATTTGGTTATTTTATTATATTTCCCCTTCAGCTAGGTTCCACATCAGTCATATTATTATAGAGTGCCCTATTGTTTGTTCTCTCCGTCGTCTCCACTCTTCAGGACATGCGCCCCTGCGTGACGCAGGAGGGAAAGCTCACACAATCAAACATTAAGGTGAGCTTTTATCGTTAGTGTTACTTCAGTCACCAAATGGTGTGAGGTTTTCAGAGATAGAGCAGTAGTTAAGAAGGGAATTTGTTCTCTTGTCATTGTTACAGAAATTGCTTCTTGTCAGAAGTTCCAGAGAGTTTTCAAGGGCGTCCCGCAGAGTTCACAGGTAAGCGTTACAGCCACGCTTTAAACGGACATGAGAGAGGTCCAAGGAAGGATGTCAGTCCTCCAGGACAGTAATGAGAGTCCGAAGTTTGATGACCTGGAGAACAGGGCGAGGTGAGACAACCTTAGGGTGAAGTTCTTGCTGGAGGGAGCTAAGGGGAACGACATTGAGGGTTGTATCCGGGAACTCATGTTGCAGGTCATGGCAAGCAACCCCCCCCCCGGAAACTATAAAGATGGATAGGGTGCACAAAGTGGGCCCAAAGAGAGACAATAAGAAACCCCCCCAACCCCTACAGATATTGTGGTGAAATTCTGCAACTACAAAGTCAAGGAAGTAATCTTGGGGGAGGCAAGGAAGGTAAACCGGTTCCAGTTTTGGGACTCCACATTCCAAATATTCCAGGGCATCTCCAAGCCCATCATAGCAAAGAGAACGCTTCTTAAACCCATAACTGAGGAGCTGCGACGTCAAGACACCTGATACAGATGGACGTACTTGTTCGGCCTCCAGTTCAAAATGAGGGATGCAGTGCACACAGTATTCACGGCGGAGGAAGGAGCCTGGCTACTGAAAATTACACTGAGTGAGGGGGGTACAGAGCAGCCTGCCTCAGCCATTGACGGGGCCCGAGGAGAGGGCTCCTGGCGTACGGTGCCATCAGGGAAAAAATGAACCGGGTACCGGGTGGGGGCGGCTGCTCGGTTATGCCTGATGACATTTGTCCACCACATCGCTGATGGGCGAGGAACTGTTTTAACAGTGTTGAGGAGGGTTGCTCCAAGTTAGGAATCTCATAATGTTTTTGTTGTTATATTTAGAACTCGACTAGCTCGATTGGCTGGGACCTGCAGCGATTTTTGCCTCATATAGCAACCTATTGACAGGCCCGGTCATATGATAGGGAGAAGAGGGGACCATCTTTCAGATCAGGTACTTGACTAGCAGATATATTGGGGGTATCTCAGGAGTTTCCAGAGGGGCGGTGTTTCAATTGCAGCAATTATCATGGAGAATGTATTTCACAGGGCTGAAGCAGCATTATTTTTCAGATGTGGGTCTTACATTGGTGCAAAGGGGGGGTATAGAGAAGAATGGGTATGCTATGGCCAACGGCAAACTGGGCACTGTAAACACCCGTTGCCTGAACACCCTGGGTAAAGACACACAGTTGTTCAAGAAGCTGAATAGACTACAGCTGCATATAGTAGCACTCCAGGAAAACCACCTATTAAAAAAGGAGCAGGGACGACTCAAGCATAGATCCTTTCCATACCAATATTACTCCTCATCAGGCAGTAAAAGGGCTAGGGGTGTTGCTACTGATTCACAGGGATGTGGGATTTACGCACATAGCAACCAACAAGTACACTGAGGGCAGGTATGAAATAGTGAAGGGGATTTCCAGGGCAGGCAAATTACTGTACTATCGTTTTACACCCCTAATTCGGCACAGGAACTATTACGAAATCCCTGCGCCTCGGTGCTTCTTCCGTATGGCAACGCTGGAGGTTGCCATGGAGACGCGGACTCTCGGCCTTCCAAATCCGTGGAAGTCACATGACTTCAAGGCCGCGTTTACGGCATGGCAGGTTCCGCCCCAGGCCCCGATGAAGTGTTCAAAAGCAGCTTGCAGAGACCCAAACGCTGCTTCTAATTAGCGTTACCTTGATGAAATCACTTACCTTGTTCTAATTGGATTTTGACCTCGGAATTCCTTCAATAACACTTCTTCCTCCTGCTCCCTGGCTTGGTCGATTTTGGTCTCTTCGGCAGCGGTCTCGTCCGCCGGTCGAACTCCTCCGCCTCTGTGCTTTCTTTGGCCTGTCTCCTGTTGGCTCCCTGGTCGGGTGCGGTCACGTCCGCTGGCCGAACTTCTTCGCCTCCGGGCATCCTCCTACACCCACCTTCCGCTGGCTTAATCGTGTATTCCCTGAGCACAGCATCATTCTCCAACTTTTGCGCGAATGGCATAGTGAACTCGCAGCTGCCAAAGAGTTTTCTGCGCTGCCTGCTATTGGCGTCCCTCACGTTCAAAGCTGCCTATGAAGATCCGTTTCCATTTCAAGTAAGATCATTCTTCCTTTTGTTTTGTCCTTGAAGTACAGACAGCTAATCTAGTGCACGCAATCAATATCGGGCTTTCTTATGTTAATGGTGAAAGACTGGAATTGCTGTTTCTATCGTGCTGCCTTTTTGGACCAACTGAATTGGAATGCATGAACACCACCAGTGACTACTGTGCACCTGAACGCTATCCTGACCCAATGCACCATCCTGGATCTAGTTGCGTCGCTCGTGCCGTTCGGGGTAATATCCCGTACTAATCATCCCTTTTTTTTGTTTTATCCTGACATTGTTCTTTCCTATCCTCACACTTGATTCCTACTAGGGTAAGCTCCCAATTATTCAGTTAATTTTAGAGATCCTATACGGGTATCCTTTGGGTTAATCAATCTTCCTTTTCTTTCCCAGTTCTTGCATCCGACTACTCCTCTTGATACCCTTACAGCCTTACCAAGCCTCCTTAAATTACTATTCCCTACTGCTAACACATTCATATATTGTTTACCCAATTATCACCTTGTAACAGTGTTTTCTTTTCCACAGCTTGGTGTAGCGGTGTGGGTATCCCCACTCTTTTGGGTAACCAATTCCTTTGCTTGTAATATTTCTAACAACAAAGGGGGGTGTTGCATTAAAGAGCTCCTCAGGTTGAGGAGGTCTTGTTCAGGAGAGTTCAGTATTCTGATCCTTTCAGCTTAGACTGAAGGCTTACCAGAGCAGCTCCCTCTACCCTAGTGTCCTATGGTTGAGCAACGCCCCGACCTGTTCAACTAGTGGTGAGTTACAGGAACCTTTTATTCTGCGACTCTTGGAGGAGTTGGGGAGGTGACATGGGGATGTTCTCCTAATGGGCGATATGAACCTGGTAATGGACGGGATCAAAGACAGTACAACTCGGACCTCCTACTTCACCACAGGGTTGGCATCTCACATTCTCAAGAACCGCATAACCTACCTGAATGTGGTGGATGTATGGCAGAATTTACACCCTGATGGTACTGCCTACATAAATAATTTGCATGTACATTTGTCGGCATCGCGAATTGATTATATTGTTATCCCGACGGGTATGACTCACTTTGTCCTTTCCACGTATATTGAGCCCATGACCCATTCGCATCATGACATGGTGACTGTGAGAATGAAGGACTGGCCGCAACACTGCAAGACCCACAAGTGGCGGCTGCCACCTGGGATCCTGCAAGATCCACGATGTTTAGTGGATGTGAAAGGGGCAGTTGGGAAATATCTCTCTAACAATCATCCTGAGGATACTGCATAGGGCATCCATTGGGATGCGCTGCAGGCGGTCGCCAGGGGAGTAATATCAGCAAGCGCAGCTGCCATGAAGTAGGCTTGGGTCAGGCGGAGGAGCAGCTTATGGCAGAGGTGAGGAGGGCAGATGAGTCCTATGCTGTGACTCCTACCAGGCGACAGCTCAGGACTCTGACCGTAGCTAAGAGACAGTTGAGACTCCTGAGGACTCCAACGTTTTATGAGCTGTGTAACGTCCTGAAGACACTGTTAGCTCACCTCCTTAGGCAGCAGACAATCAGGGTGTTTATCCATTCGATTGCCAACAACCAGGGGAAGGAGTGGGGGGATGAGGGTAAGAAGAGGGAGCTATTCCTTCCCTTTTATACACAACTGTACACCTCCAGCACTCAGAGCCAGGGGATATACAAGCTTACTTAGAGTGGGTGGAACTGCCTCAACTGGCAGGGGGGACAAGAGAACATTTGGGAGCTCCAATAGACCCACAGGAGGTTATTCAACCTATCAAAACTTTGAAACCTAACAAGGCCCTGGGCCCTGGCAGCCTCACGGACAGTTTTTACAAGTCCCTGAGTCAGATACTGGCTAAGGCCCTGGCCGATGTGCTTAACTCAGTGAGAAATGGTGGTCATCTCCCAGCCTCAATGGCAGAGGCCCAGGTGACCTTAATACTTAAGCCAGGCAAAGATCCCAAGCTCTGCTCATCCTGTAGGCCCATAGCATTATTAAACTTAGACTTCAAGATTTTCACGAAAATTCTCACCACTAGGTTGGAGAGGTTTATGCCTAGACTTCTTAGTCCACACCAGTCGGGATTTATTAGAGGTCGGGGTACCGTTGACAATAAAAGGAGGAACATACACCTAATAGAAAATCGGGGAGAAATCCAAATCATACGCTTTTGTTGTTGCTTGATGCTGAAAAAGCATTTGACCGTGTTGAATGGGGATTTCTGAGGGAAGTATTGCAACAATTTAGCTTTGGGCCCAAAATTATCCAAATTATCCTCTCCAACTACGAGACTCCTTCTGCGAGGCTTCTGATCTATGGGGCAGTGACTGCGCCAATCCCATTTAATAGAGGTGCTAGGCAGGGGTGTCCCCTCTCACCGCTCCTATTTGTGCTCATGATGGAACTGCTGGCAGCGTGAGTACGAACCAATGAGTGTATTGTGGGAATAAAGTTTGGGGGCTCTCAATGTAAGATTAAGCGTTTTGCAGATGATGTGATTTTAACTATCAGATCCCCTAGACTCGCTACAAAACGTTCACCCAATTTCACCACAATGAGGAATTCTCACCCGGGAAGACTGCAGATGGTTTTTGCGTGCGGTGGGCAGACAGAGGGATAAGTAAGATGGGGGATTTATTTGCCATGGGGAAAATCTGCACATTTGAAGACTGCAAGGGGCAGGGGGACCTTCTGAAAATGGACAGATTTGGGTACATGCAGGCAAGGCACTGGGTCCTCCAACCCGTCAATGTGACGCTTGCAACAAGAGAGTTAACCGAGTTAGAACGGGTGTTCTGGGAAGCTGCTGACACTAAACTCTACAAATCAATTAAGTCACCTAAAGGGGATGGCCGCCGCTCGTAATGTGACCGCTGGGAGCGGGATCTGGTGTTCCCATGGAGGATTGGGAATGGATTTATTGGGGTAGTGGGGTTTCTTTGTGCCCGTGTTTGCAAGAAACTAGATATAAAATATTGACACTGTGGTATAAAACCCCATCACGCCTACACTGTGTCAACCCAAACAATGATAGGCTATGTTGGAGGGGATGCGGTCTTGAGGGTACACCTTTGCATGATTTATGGGGGCTTCTGTTGGTACAGAATTCTTGGCTGGAGGTGAGATCCAGGCTGAAAGAGATCCTACACACAGATGTTCTAGACAACCCTGTTGTTAGGTACAAATGGGTGCAGTCCAACTGGTGTATCTCTTGGAGCCAGGCTTATTTTAAGAGGGGTCATGTGTGCTGTGGAGCTGCACACTGAAATCAGTAAATAAAGGTAT
Organism: Ambystoma mexicanum; assembly: GCF_040938575.1. Taxonomy (NCBI): domain Eukaryota; kingdom Metazoa; phylum Chordata; class Amphibia; order Caudata; family Ambystomatidae; genus Ambystoma; species Ambystoma mexicanum. The sequence goes on from NC_090929.1 coordinate 316,074,890, forward strand.
CCAAGTAAACACTTCCACACTTAAAGTTATAATATAAATATTTATTTAATTATAAACAAATATATTTAAAGCATTCTTTAAAAAGCAGTAACTATCAGTAACATTAATCCCAAGTTAGGATGCAATTCAAAAAGTGAACAATAAAGCAGGAAAGTAATTCATTCATATGTTACACATTTTCCAGCACCCATTTGGGTTCAGTATACCACGTATTTTGTATCACCTTTGCATTATTGAGTTATTAAGGAAGGAAAGGTTAGGGTTAAATCAGAACAGACTGATATTCTATAACAACAGTTAGATTCTCCCAAGGGATGTAGGCAGTCTTTTATCCCAGCAGTAAGAGTGTTCAACAATTAAGACCTGTAAGGGAACAAGCACTACCAAAGCCAATAGGTTCAGAAGGGGGCCTTTAGGGAGCCAGGACAGCCAATGTCAATGGCCCAAGTCAAAGTGCTGATGCGCTCTTCTCAAATTTATTTTTTAAATAGTCAGTAGTTCAAATAGAAAATCACAACAACCCAAGAGGAGTCACCTTGAAGAAGCACAAGCTGAAGGCCCAGTGCAAGTGAGTTTAGGTCAACTCAGAGTAGGGTAAAATAGCACTCCCCAATGTAGGAAGCTGTTACGCTCACCTGGTATCCACAGGGACGCCACTCAGCTCGGGTTGGTTGCCGGAATCTTCTCCCCAATTTTCCTGGATGGTGTCTACGGAGGATGTCCAGCCTGAAAACAGGAGGGCTGGCTTCAAGACTTGCCAACTGAGGTAAGTATCCTCCCACCACCCCTTTGGTTTTCATTCCCTCAGGGCCCTCTCCTCACCTTGTTGTAGTATTAGGCGTGCTCTCCGTCATGCCTTCCTAGCAGGGGCGCGTTGTCTTCAGTGGGTGTGGGCGACCGAGTTACTTCACTGGCGCGTGCCCGTTCAAGTGTCTCTAATGGAGGTCTTATTGCAGTAGTTCTGTATAGCGCTGTTATTCTTGCCTGCCTTTCTTTTGATTAATAATGTCTTTCTTTCTCCCTAGGTGTGCAGATCTTCAGCGTGGCGATCTGGTTGGGTTGGGCCTCGCCAGTAATGATGGCGCGTGATGTGCGCTATAATGCAGTAAGTAAGCGCTCTGCGCAGCACTGCCTTGTCTTGCCTTTGCTGACGTGTGTTCTTTCTTCCTTACAGGTCGCGATGCTTCTCTGGCGTGTGTGGAACTCCGGAGTGATGCCGGCCGGGAGGTGACCAGCCAGGTAAGCTTCTTGTGCTGTTCGTCGTTTAGCAATGCCGTAGTATGCTTTTTCTAATGTTGTTTTCTCCTTTTCCTTTTCAGGTCTTTCGATCCGGAATGTACGCGGTGTCCAGAAGAAGCTGTTCACTGGAGCTGGAAGCGGATGACAGGATGTAAATTGCAGGTAAGATGCTGCTAACAATGTCCCTCTTGTCTCCTCTGCAGGTTCATTTCTCCGAGGCTCGTGGGTATCACAGGGCACGGTGAGCGTCACGTTGCAGTCTGCAAAGTAACACGAAGCGTGCTTTGTTGCTTGGGTATAATTTAAATAGCCTCCCAACAAAGTAGTCCAGGTAAAGTAGTCCCAGGCCACCACACCCAAAACACTATACCGCATAGTTTAGCTCCTAGAAAAAAGTCTCACTCACCCAGAAGTAAAAATTGAAAAGCCCTGAGTCCAGCAAATGAGCTGGCGGTCCCTAAGGTTAAAGGGAATTGGCACAGAAATATAAATTCTCCCTAACATCTATACTATGCGTTTGGGACTCACTGATGTGCTGTAGCAGGACTGTACCACAGCGGATCGAAGGCCAGTGATTTATCTTCTGCTAGCTGCTGCACCTTCTATCCTCCACTTCTCCAGCATTGGATCTTTCATAGATTCAGATGCTTGAATATTCCTCGTCGTCAGACTGGGAATCCTCGGTGATAAATAATTATTAAAACATTTTTTTTTAAATATACACACATTGCTACCTAGCATTGCATGTACATGGCCCATTATAGTCTATGAGCCATTCTATTGTGTAGTCCCTCCAGCTCACTTTGGTCCTTTATGGCCCCATCCAATGAGGTGGCAGGGTTTACGCTCCGCCCCTGGCAGCCATCATCAGATTTTTCACCGCAGTCTAACAGACACAGGGAATCCTCAAGCTCTCTGAGCTTTTCAAATATTTTCTACTTTTGTGTGGAATATATATTTTTCAAATATGTTCTACTTTGTTCCCCTTCTTAAGGGCTTTGGTCTCAGTGAAATCTTGAGACAAAAATCTGTTGTTTTTGACTCAAAATTGTCATGTAAACCTTCTCTTCAGAATGGCTGCACCTCAGGCTGTCAAGAAGCCTTCCCTGTTCAGGGACTGCACAAGGTGAAAGACCCCCACGAGCATTGCATTTATTGTCTGTACCCACATGACATTCAGAAATGCGATATTTGTAAAACGTTTTCCATTAAGACGCTTCAGGACAGGCACAGAAGACTCCTTTTACACTTGGAAGCCAGGGATCAATCTTCGGGCGAGGAGTCTGTCAGGACAGCTCCTGTCCAATCCAGCATTCCATCTGAGAGGCAAACTTCAAAGAGAAGGTCCTCTTCAGTTGAAAGGAGTTCCTCTCCCATTGCCAAAAGCAAGAGGAAGCTGGAGTTAATACCCTTTCTGCCTCCACTGGATTCATCAAGCCAGAAGAAGTCACATTCATCAGCAAAATCTGCCTCCAGAGGTAAGGAGGAGTTTGCAAAAAACCGGGGGGGGGCAGTCGTCGACAGGGAAGCTGTCCACGAGCGAAGGGAAAGGTAAAGGCCTGCCATCGGCCATAGCATTGACAAAGCCATCATCGACGACAATCACCCATAAAACATCGTCGACGGCAAGATCATCGTCATCGGATTAAACACACCATTCGTCCACGAGGCGTTCGTCCATGACGCACTCGTCCATGGAACACTCGTCGACGGGCAAACCACATTCGTCGACGCAACACCCGTCGACGGGACCTAAAACACATTCGTCGACGGAACTACCGTCCATGGGACGCTCGTCAACAAAGATAGCATCGTTCACAGCACCGTTGGCGACACCGCAAGTTCCTGCAGAGGAATTTGGAGCCTGAGGCGCCTTCTGCGCCCGACACACCTGTCATTGAAGACAATCTCCTTGAGGGTACTAAAGCTGAACCACTGGTACCGCAAGTTTCACTGTTGGTTGACATGGCAGAACTCTCTGATGTAATTCTCCAGGAAGAATTGTCAGCTGTCGAAGTGGTGGAAGAGAGACCTGGTCCCTGCCCGAAACAACACAGTCCTCCTTGGCAGCCGTCCACGAAAGAGGCCGAATATCCTCATGACCCGAGTTTTACAGACATCAAAGGGAGAAGGACACTCCAACTGATCCCATAGAAACGGAAACCTATCAGAGATTCATTTCAAATTCCAGGCACGTCAGGAAGTTCACCTCAGAGGGGTAGACCTCAAAAGAGGACTAGATCACCGGAGCCTGCTCGAAGACCTAGGAGCAGCACTCACAGTGCTTCACCGACAAGAGTCCCATCACCACAGTCTTCGCATAGACCTCAATTTCCGGATGGGGATCCAACAATGGTGCCGTCCACCGTTTCGGTCTCAGATTGGCAGGAGGATCCTGTTAGAGAATTCTCTGATCCAGAAGAAGGAGAAATAACACAGGAGCCTGATGCAACCAGTGAGTGGGATGACTACGTAGTCGAGAAGCCCAGGAGAAGAGATTCACCAGACGAGGCCTCACTGCCGGATTATCTGGTTTCTTTCCACGCCATAATAGGCAAGGCTGCAGAATTGTTCAAAATTCAGGTTGCATCAGAGGAAAGGAAATCGGTGCTGTATGAGCACAGGGACAAACGCAGGAGAACGGTGGCCACCATTCCTCTACTCAACACCATCTGGGAGTCCAGATCCAAGATCCTATCTACGCCCTTATCTACTCCGGCTCTGGTGTCCAGACCAGAGTAGAAATATAAAGCTCCAGAGTCTGCACCGCTTTGTTTGAGAGGTCATATAAAACCGGACTTGGTTATCACAGTTGCTGCAAGGAAGAAGCTCGCCAATCCCGCCTCACCTTTGTCGGCACCACCCGACAAAGACGGGCATAAACTGGAAGCCATGGGCAGGAAGGTATCATCTTCTGCATCGCTTACCATCAGAGCGGGTAATGCGCTGGCCATGACCGCAAGGTTCGATCGCGAGCTTTGCCTTTGCATGTCCAAATTGGCGAAGCAGTTACCACCAGAGCTCCAGGAAGAGGCTAGGTCGATAATCGCTGATGGTGAAGCAACATCGGATCATATGATCGACGCAGCGGTTGATGTGGCCGAATCAGGATTCAGACAGATGGCACATGGAACAGTACTCAGAAGGCAGGCCTGGATGAAGGCTACTAATTTCAGGCCTGAAGTCCAAGCGCAGATATTAGACATGCCCTTTGATGGACAAGATCTCTTTGGAAAGAAGATAGACGACCACCTGAAGGGAATCAAATCAGACACGGACACAGCCCAAGCCATCAGTTCTTTGAAGGACAAAAATAAGGACCATCAATTTTTTTGTCCCTATAGAGGCTCTTCTTCCAAATTCAGAGGATACAGTTGTTCCTCATATGGTCAGAAAGCACAAGGCGGCATGTACCAAGACAATAAATATCAGTCCTCCAACCGATACGTTCATAGAGGCAGGCGTGGCTCCGCCCAAGCGAAGTCACAAGGCAAGCAAAACTGACTATCAGACGCTTTCCCCTCAACGCCACACCCCGGTGGGGGGGTGATAAGCCAGTTCTTCCAGCGCTGGCAGTCAATTACATCAGACAAATGGGTGTTGCAGGTGATCCGAAAGGGTCACACCTTAGAATTTGTAGACCAACCTCCTTCCCTGCCTCCGACTTCGCGCAGGGTGCATAAGTTAAGGCAGGTTATGTCTGAAGTACAAAAACTACTCCAGAATGCAGCGGTAGAACCAGTGCCCTACTCTCAGAGGGGAAAGGGTTTCTACTCCCGCTACTTCCTCATCAGAAAGAAAAACGGTCAATGGAGAACCATCTTGGACCTGAGGGCACTCAACAAATTTATCAAACGAATAACATTCAAGATGGTGGCTTTACAAGGGGTTCTACCTTGGTTAAACAAGCACAACTTCTTGGCCACTTTAGACTTGGAGGACGCATACTTCCATGTACCGATCCATCCAGCACACAGACAGTTCCTCAGGTTTACGGTTGGAGAGTTTCATTTTCGGTTTCGAGTGCTCCCGTTCAGGCTAAAATCAGCACAGAGAGTTTTCACAAAATGCTTGGCGCCTGTAGCTGCAAGTCTCAGGAGGGCAGGTACGGAAGTATTTCCATACCTGGACGATTGGCTGATAAAAGCAAGTTCTGCGGGAAGATCTTGCTCAGCAGTGTCGTGGACCATCAACCTCCTAAAAGAGTTAGGTTTTTCCATAAACAACACAAGTCCTGCCCCGTTCCCAGCAAAACAGCTCTCTTCTTGGGAGCCAAGCTCGATACCAGCATTCACAGGGTGAGGCCATCGACATAAAGAGTAGCAGCGATTCTACGCTCAACGTCGAGCTTCCTGGAGAAAGAGACAACATCTGTACGCTCTTACAAATCCCTTCTGGGGCATGATGTCATCATGCATATTCCTCATACCAAACTGCAGGCTGCACATGAGACCGGTTCAGGAGGCCCTGGACCACCAATGGAAACAAGCTCTCGGATGCTGGGAGGACATCGTCCAGATTCCATCGAAGTTACACAAAGCTCTTCGATGGTGGAATGTTCCGAGGAATCTTCTGCAGGGGATGCCATTTCATACACTGACATCGACCCTTCTGCTAAGGACAGACACGTCCTTATCAGGCTGGGGCGCTCACCTGGCAGACCTCCAAACCAAGGGCACTTGGTCGACACAAGAGTCCCAGCTTCACATCAATGTGTTAGAGCTCAGAGCCATAAGGTTGGCACTGAAAGATTTCCTACCGGTGATAGCGGGACAGGTACTTACAGTCCAGACAGACAACACAACCTCCATGCACTACACAAACAAGCAGGGAAGCACGAGGTCAAAAGCCCTATCACAAGAAGCCCAATAGCTATGGGCATGGGCCTTACACCAATGGGTGCAAATCAAGGCAGAGCATCTTCCGGGAGTGGACAATGTCCTAGCGGACAGACTAAGCAGAGAATACACGTCCTCCCACGAGTGGGAGCTGGACGGAAGGAAACCCAATGGATTTTTTGCCTTATGAGGCCTTCCGCATATCAACCTTTTTGCCACCAGGGACAACAAGAAGTTTAAGAGGTTTGCCTCGAGGTACCTGGAGTATCAATCACTGGGAGACGCGTTCTCTTTGAATTGGACGGGGAAGTTCCTCTATGCCTTTCCCCCCATTCACGTCATGGCGAGGGTGCTTCGCAGGGTGAAAGAAAAGGATTGTTCTATGATCCTAATTGCACCGGATTGGGCGCAGCAAGTCTGGTACTCGACGCTGAAGCATCTATCCCGCCGGCCCCCGGTTTGCTGCAAGGCGCATCAATATCTGTTGACACAAAAGAACCACAAGGTCCTCCACCACGACCCGAGGAGCCATCTCTCAAGGAATGGTTCCTGAGCAGCGAAAACTGATGAACCTGAAGCTACCATCAGAATGTTGGGATATCATCAGGGCAGCGAGAGCCCCATCGACACAAGTTAACTACACCAGGAAATGGACCCGGTTTTCCAGATGGTGCGAGAGATCTGCCATCAATCCTCTCACGGTCTTGGTCAATCAGAAGTTCTACCCTACTTGTTGTACCTAGCTAAGTCAGGGCTCGCATTGTCCTCCATCAAGGTCCATCTGTCAGCCACAGCGGCGTACACAACAACCCCGGAGATGCATTTCTTGCTTTCTTTACCAGCGGTTAAAGTCTTCCTGAAAGGGCTGATGCGTACTTATCCTCCTACGCCCTCCCCAGTCCCGAGCTGGAGCCTCAACACCGTCTTGACAGCCCTCATGCACCTCCCTTCGAACCCATACACATATGCGAAGTGAAATTCTTGTCCTGGAAAACAGCTTTTCTGATAGCCATCACATCAGCCAGAAGGATCAGTGAGTTACAAGCTTTGTCTTCTGAGCCTCCGTTTACTTTGTTCCAGAAGGAATGCATCATCTTAAGGCCACATCCTAAATTCCTTCCCAAGGTGCTCTCGGAGATGACACTCATTGAGCGCATTGTTTTACCAACCTTTTTCCAGAATCACGCTTCTGAAGCGGAAAGAACATTACATTCTCTAGACATTACTAGGGTATTGAAGTTTTACTTGCAGAGAACCAAGGAGTTCCTCTCCTCAAACCGACTGTTCATTGCCTTCTCTGGCCATACCAAAGGTCAACATATCTGTAAACAAAGTCTGGCGCGCTGGGTATCGTCCTGCATCACCGACTGCCCTCAGATGAAAGGCGACCCTCTAATTAGACCACCTTCTGCACACTCCACCGGAGGAAGGGCGGCGTCAACAGCATTCCACGCAGGGGTGGCATTGAAGGACATATGCAGAGCTGCCACGTGGGGCACTCTGCACTCCTTCGCGAAACACTACTGCCTGGCTGAAGACACCAACAAAGAAACAGCAGTTGGACAGGCGGTGCTTCGCCATCTATTTGCATAAGGTAGGACCAGCCTCCATTCCCACCTTTCCCGAAGTAGGTAACAGTTATGTTGCTGCATGGTAAAGGTTGATCAGAAATATGTTTTTTCTGTATTTATGCATATACGTATATGATGGTGACATGTTTTTAACTGCTTGGTATTCTATTCAAAAATCTGAATCTATGAAAGATCCAATGCTGGAGAAGTCTTAGTTACTTACCTGTAACTGTATTTCTCCAGCATTGGTATCTTTCATAGATTCACATGCGCCCGCCCGCCTCCCCTGAGAGGCTGCTCCTATGCTCGGCATCCATCATACTGTAGTATCTATGGTTCAAAATTGGAAGATGGCTGCCGGGGGCAGAGCTTAAGCCCTGCCACCTCATTGGTTGGGGCCATAAAGGACCAAAGTGAGGTGGAGGGACTACACAATAGAATGGCTTATAGACTATAACAAGCTATGTATATGCACTGCTAGGTAACAATCTGTGTACATTTAAAAAACATTTTTTTTAAATAATTATTTATCACCGAGGATTCCCAGTCTGACGATGGGGAATATTCAAGCATGTGAATCTATGAAAGATACCAATGCTGGAGAAATACAGTTACAGGTAAGTAACTAAGAGTTCTGGAGGAAGGCAGAGCCTCCAATGGTTAGAGTGTGGCTTGATACAGTCTGGAATATATTAACAATGGAGAAACTATTGGCCAATATAAAAGACTCTTTGCTGCCGTTCATGACTACCTGAAGGCTCTTCTTGGCTTATATGCAAAGGGACTATAATGCCTTCTCATTCCCGGTGAGATTGCGGTCGTTGAACCTGGTTGACCTACCTTAACAGTGAAACCCCATGTGTTATGCTATATGATCCACCTACTGAAATGTTCACAATCTTCAATATGACCTTCACTCGGTATACTCATGAGTGACGGAAGGTAAGAGAGGGGAGGGGAACAGATGGGAGGGGACTACCTCCCAAGTTGTTATGAGCTTTATATGTTCCTTAGACTTATAATGTGATTTCTACATGCTTCTATTGTGTTAAGTAATCTATAAGTTAGTCCCACCTGGTCCTACCAGGGTCCATATATACTCCTGTAGTTCCATAGGGTTATTTGCCATAAGCATCTGCAAGTTTGCTCAGGATCTCTTGTTGCCTTGCGTTTCTGCGTTACTGCATTTGGCTAATGAGAAAAATAATAAAGCTTTGACAGTATGTGTATGTATCTGTCCACTAGCTATAGAACTGTGTAAGCATGTTCTTTGTGTATGTGAATGTGTGTTCGTGTAATGCGGTGCAGGGCTGCGAGTGTGCTTCATGACTAACTCTGCTATGTCGTGGTGTCACTAATGATATCAGCATAGTGGCTTATTGGTGCTTAATCGATGCTGTCCATTAGGGTATTCCCATTCACAATCTCCGCTGTGTCCCCTATACCTGTAAAGATATGTACTGGATTAGGTCTGAATGGCTGACTGAGGGGGGTTCCTTTCTGTGTACGTGTCAGTCAGTGGTGCACTTGGTGTTGTTCCAAAATATGATAAGTGGCTTTGAGCGTTCCTGGCTCTTCATCCTGTCATGTTCATGGGGGTGACGAGGGGCATTCCTGGGACCCTCTCTTCAGTTCCCCCCCCTTGGTTGACCTGTCGACCACTTCACTATATGGTACTACCTTTATCCTTGGTAGCCATATTTTAGTCGGTCCTCCGAGGGGCCTGTAGAAGTGGGCATGATCAGCAAAATTCCAGGTCATGTACTTGCACTCTTCCTCTGGGTTGCACCATACCCATTTTCTGGCATAATACTTCATCGTCTCATGTGGGAATAGTGGGCATTCTCTTATTCTCATTCTTAGCGTATCTCTTTCTTCTACTATCTTGTCCTTTTCACATCTATCATCACCTTCATCCCTATGGAATTCTGTGTCGTCTTGCGGAATTGCGTGATGCAGATCTTGACTACACATGGTCCCACTAATACCAATGTTAGTGCCCCTAGTAATACTTTCAGTCTGTCTGTCAGCCATAACGCCATCCATGACCAGAGGTACCCTATCCAGCTCTGGTCTTTTCCAGTCTCCTTGGCTTCTTCCTCCATTTTGGCATGCATCTTGGACAATTGTGTCACTGCTTCTGTCAGTGTGCCATTCTCTCCATCACTTGCAGATACAAACATGCAACAGGAACTCCCAAATTCTGCACAAACTCCTCCTTCCATCGCTGTGAGAAGGTCCAGAACATATCTATCCTGGAGCGCCATTAATCTTACTGCTCGGAGCTTTTCTTTTATTGCATTGAAGCCATTTACTGTAGAGTTTATTGTCAACATCAACTTCCACCTGGTAATTTTCAGCCATTTGGCTTTTGTATAAGTCTGAATTGCTGGAACCACTGACGCAAAGAACATTTCAGTTCTGCTAAATAACCTATGTTCTGGTGGTACATTGTCTAGGGATGTTTCTAATTCTGATGAAAAATAGTTGCCTCCTCCGACCGTTTCTTTCTTCCCTTTTCTTCTGATTTCACAGACCTTTTCTTTCTCGTGTTAGTGTCCATCTTTGGGAAGTAATCAAGCTTTATATCCTTCTGGGGCACTACCAGTGATGGTATGTTGATATGTATCAACAAGCAAACTCTTCCCCAGTCGGGTAGCAGCTTCTCGTATGCCTTGGATCTGCATGCCCATTAATGATCCATCAGTACGGCCGTGCCAATCTTCATTGCTGGATGTTTTTCTGTGTACCGACATTGTGTGTTATCAACAACTCTTGCGGCTCCATCATTCTTTTAGCACAATGCTGGTTTCTTCAGAGGTATTATAGGCATCAGTACAGCGTCATTGTCTACCCATGTGAGCAGTTTAGCACTTGCATCCCATTCTTTCAGGCACTTGTCATTTTCTCCTTGTACTGTATTCACTGGTGATTGGACTAGGGTGTGTGCGTTGCTTCCTACTGCTCCATCTTTCCATTCTCCTTCTGTGTATACTTGGCCATACACAAGCATCTGCTGTCTTTCCCAGCATCCCGGTTCACCTCCTATTTCTTTCACCCCCTTCCTCTGGCAGGGCAGCTCTTTCAGTGTTATCGTTTATGTGTTGCATTTCCGTGGCTCATCAGTTACGTATTGTATAGCTTGATCTAACTGCCAGTAATTGTTCATCATGTTGTGAGTCTTTATGTAACTGTCTTCATAGGGTAATGTTTCTTGAGACTTCCATCTCAGTGTTGCTGTTTTCCCTTGGAATCTTCCTTGGGTTGTAATCATGGATAGGTACATGAGGCATTGGGCTCTTGCTGCTGGTATTTCAGTTGCTATGACATTCTGCAGGCACTCACGGCATAGGGGATTAGTGAGCAGTCATAACAGCTCTCCACAGTGGTTTCCTTGACTACTTTGGTCATGTGTTTATAGCACATGTTATTAGACACTCGAGCAGTGTAAGTGAGATATAGAACCACCCCCATCATGTCTGTGTCAGCACTGTGCTTACCTCTCCTTACCGTGCTTACAGTGATCTCCTGTCCACCTGACATGGTTGTTCCACCTGCTGGAGTTGGGGTAATGTTTGTAGAGGATCCAGCGGTTTCACTAGACACAAGCGATATTCGCCAGAATATGAATGGAAATACTCCACTTGCAAATAAAAGCCATGTCAAGAGAAGCATATTTTTAATAATTTCACCCATTTACCTGTGCTGTTGGATCCTTGTGCAGCTTGACGATGTTAGTTTCCCACCTGAATAGTGCAAAAACGTAACATTATTTTGTTGGTGTTAGATTAGTTTTAAGCCCTGTAGATCAGGTAATCGCGCATTGCAAAAACAAATAGGTGTTCTCACACAGATCTAATTCTAGGGTCTCTTAATACTGCAAGGACTGATGGGTTTCCTCTTTCAAGTTGTGGGTAAACTTGGGCCAAATATGCTATGGAAACATTGTAATTTATACTAGGAGGACATGCTCAGAATCTGTTGGATCTTCTAATGAAATGGACAAATTGGCACAAAAAGGTATCAGGTTGTAGATCATTGGGCAACATGAACATTCATAAAATGAGACAGTCGCACTTTCTTGAAGAATGTATGTAGAGAATAAAATAACAAATAGACAATGTATCCTGACCCTGGATGTGTAGGAAGTCCTTGCCCTAACTCTGCTGCCCTTGAGCGAGTAACCATTGGGTGTCCTCCACTCGGCAGTGTAAGTTCAGAATTATCTCGTTGCTCTTCTTGTTGAGAATTGTTGGCCCTGTCAATCTCTTTGCCAGGTGAGGCCACAGCTTTGTAGGGCTTGATGTCCGTAACGTGATTCCACACGTTTTTTCCCTCCAGTCTGACTGCTCTTTCGGGCACCGCCTCAACTGTATATGGGCTGGTAAATCTGGGTGCGTCCCAACGACGTGCAAAATTTCATAGGAGAACACAGCCCCAGGAAAAACAGGTGGTGGCTTTAATAAGTCCTCTGCGGCATTGGCACTGTCGCTTTCTCCGTTGGCTTCAGGTGTAACGCTCACCTGATTCCCGCAGAGGCGCCGATCTTGACTGGGTGAATGCCGTATCTTCAAAGGTGATGTGTAACACACGGTTGGCTCTTTGGGCTGGACCTCTGTGCACTGTATGTCTGACTCGAAGAGTAAGATGTCTGCAGATAGAAAATATGGGATTAATGAACTGGGGTTATTGGGTGCCTCTCTCCTCTTCCCTTTCTCTTCTCCTGTAGAACCCCAAAGGTTAATGCCCTCACCTTAGGTAAGCGAACGCCGAGCTCTCCACCTGCCTCGGGGCAGGGTGCCGTAACCAGTTTCTTCACTGGATAAGGGTGCAGGCCTCTTGACCTCAGAGGACTGCTGTCCGTCGTTAACTGCACGAACGGTAAGTTCTGGGCACTTCAAATGTCTTAAAAGTCTTTTGTAATGATATCTCTTGTTTTGCAGGGTTCCGGCGATGGCGGATGGCGGGCTGATGAGAGTTGAGGATAGAACCCGCGTGAGGAATAGAAGCGCCTGGAAGCACGTAAGTAAGCGCTTGTAGCCTGCTTCACGATGCATGCTAACTGTCCCTTTTATCTTGCAGGTACAAGTTCGGAGCTTTAGAGAAGCTGAAGGGTGCTGGAATACCCACTGGATTCGGCGTGGGAAGGAGTAATGGCACGTGAGTAATAAAGTTGCCCAATGTCTTTAAACGCACCTTCTTTTGTCTTTCAGATGCGGGATGCAGCGCCGAAGGCCTCCGGAGCGTGCGAAGAGCTGGTAAGCTTTTGTCTTTCAGATGCCGGAATGCAGTGCGAAGACCTCCGGAGCATGCGAAGAGTAGGTAAGCCTTTGTCTTTCAGATGCCGGAATGCAGCGCAAGGCTTTGGTGACAGCTGATGGACCAGGTAAGAGATGCGCTGCCACTGAAGACCGTAGTGCTAACCTGTTCTTTCTTTGTCTTTACAGGTGCTGCTGAAGACTGGATTCCAGGATGGTAAGCCTTTGTTCCCTTAGGCCCAGGATCAGAAGCAGAAGACACGATGAGCGTTCTGCTGCAGAGAATGCAGAATAACGCAAAGCAAGATTCATCCATCGGGTGTGGTTTAAATAGCCTCCTGTAGTGCTTAGTAGTCTCCTTCCACAGCCACGCCTAGGTAAGAAAAGAGTTCCTGCTTTCCAGAAGAGTTCCAGTGTTCTGAACCTAGGGAGTGGCTCCTGCCCCACCCAACAGGAAAAGTAGTCCCAAACAGAAGAGGATCAGGGGTTCAACTGGCAGGTAAGTAAGCAGCATGGTCTGCTGCAGGTAAGTCCACCCAAGCATTATGAGCCCGGCGCTTCCAGCGCTGGGACTGGGCATCTTTATGAGCCTGGTGCCACTGGCGCCAGGACAGGGTCCAAAAGGTCCCAATTGGGACTGGCTGGCACTCAGAACCGGGGTTATGGGTCTGCTTCCAAGGGAGTCGGGCAAGTCCTGATCTTTTGGAAGCAGAGATCATGACAGCACCCCCCCTCAAGGCCCATCCCAAACCGGGCTTCTCTGGGGGTTTTGGCTTGTTAGGAAATGTTCGATGAAACCTTTTGATTAGACGAGGCGCGTGGACATATTCTGCAGGTTCCCAGGATCTTTCTTGGGGACCGTAGCCTTTCCAGTCAATCAGGTAAAATAGTTTAGATTTGGAGATCTTGGAATCCAGGATGCTTTTGACTTCAAACTCGAGTTCTCCATCAACTAGAATAGGTTTTGGAGATGTAGTTAGTCGGGTTTGAGGTTGCACGGGTTTTAATAGAGAGACGTGGAAGACCGGATGTATCTTCATGTGAGGGGGCAAGTCCAACTTGACCGCTACTGGATTTACTATGGTAGTGATGGAATAGGGACCAAGGTATCTTGGGTTGAATGTGCGTGGTCCTTTTAGAGGTAGATATTTGGTGGATAACCAGACTTGATCTCCTACTTGATATTGGGGGGCTTCCTTCCGATGTTGGTCTGCTCCTTTCTTGTATTGTTCTTTAGCCCTTTGAAGGTGAGAAACGGCTTCCTCAAAGGCTTGGGTGATTGTAGAATGCAGGTGGTCTACTGCTGGTGTTCCAAGATCTTGGAGTGGATCCAACTCCGAGGTTCGAGGGTGACTACCGTATAAAAGAAAAAACAGGGTCTTCCCAGTTCCCGAGTGGACAGAGTTATTGTAGGCATATTCGCATATCCAAAGGATATCTTTCCAAGTTTTTTCAGTTTGTTGTAGCATGCAGCGCAAATACTGTTCCAGAGTTTGATTGGTCCTCTCGGTTTGTCCGTCGGTTTGAGGGTGGTGGCTGGTCGAAAGTCTCACATCAATTTGAGCCGACCGACAGCAACTTCGCCAAAAATGAGAAATAAATTGACTACCTCGATCCGAAATTAGAACTGAAGGAAAACCGTGCAGTGGGACGATGTTTTCGAGAAATTCTCGGGCCAGAGTTGCTGCTGTTGGAAGCCTTTGAGTGGAATGAAATGCGCCATCTTGGAAAATAGGTCCACGATTACTAGGATCGTATTGTATCCGGAGCATGGAGGTAGATCGGTGATGAAGTCCATAGAAAGCGTATGCCAAGGGCGAGGCGGGATGTCAATAGGGCGTAAGAGGCCGGCTGGTTTTTCCTTTTGACTCTTGTTTTGGGCGCATACTCCACAGGACATTATAAAGTCTCTGATATCTTTTTTCCAAGACGGCCACCAGAAGTAGCGCTTGATCTTTTCCGAGGTCTTGGTCATACCGGGACGTCCTTCCATTAAAGAATCGTGATAACAAGAGATTACCTTTTTCTGTAAATCTTTGCTGGGCAGGTATAACCGTTCTTGGAAATATAATAGGTTGTCCTTCACCGTAAAGTCCTTTCCCTGCAGATGCCAATTCTGTATGTCTGCTGGAGTTACCAGTAGCCTGGCTTTATCCTTAACTTCCTCTATGGATTGTGTGGCGATTACACCTAGAATTCTTTGTTCGGGAATGATAGGTACAGGTTTAGGATTGATCAAATGTTCTTCCACTCCCATCCGAGAAAGGGCATCAGCTTTACCGTTTTTTGTACCAGGTCGATAGGTAATTATGAAGTCAAACTCGGCAAAGAATAGTGCCCAACGGAGTTGCCTAGAGGTTTGAGCTTTTGCGGTTTTAAAATATTGCAGGTTTCGGTGATCTGTAATCACAGTAACGGTGTGTCGGGCCCCCAGAAGATAATGCCGCCAAGCCTTAAAGGCGGACTTGATAGCTAGAAGTTCCTTATCAGTAATAGTGTAATTGATTTCAGGAGGCGAGAATTTGCGGGACCAAAATGCCACGGGATGCAACTGATTGGTTACTGGGTCCTTTTGTGATAGAACTGCCCCCATGGCAAGGCTTGAAGCATCAGTTTCAACGATGTAGGGGAGTTCTGGGCGAGGATGTTTTAAGATCGGTGCAGAGATAAATCTAGTCTTCAAATTCTGGAAAGCTTGTTCCGCCTCAGTTGACCATTCAAAACGTTTGTTTTTCTTTAACAAGGCGGTGATGGGCTGGACTATTCGAGAGAATTCGGGGATAAACCTGCGGTAAAAGTTAGCGAAGTCTAACATGCTTTGAACACCTTTTACGGAGGATGGCGATGGCCATTTGAGAATTGCATCGACCTTCTTTGAATCCATACGCACTCCGCTAAGTGATAATATGAATCCCAAGAATTCAACTTCAGTCACGTTGAAAACACATTTTTCCAATTTAGCGAAAAGTTTGTGTTGACGCAATCTCTCGAGGACCATTTTCACGTGTTTCTGATGTTCAGTTTCCGATGAAGAATAAACGAGGATGTCGTCAATGTAAACAACAACACACACATCTATGAGCTCTCTGAGGACATCGTTCATAAAATATTGAAAGGCGGCCGGGGCATTGCAAAGTCCGAAGGGCATGACCTGATATTCAAATAGCCCATACTTTGTGCGGAAGGCCGTCTTCCATTCATCGCCCTCTTTTACTCGTACCAAGTGGTAGGCTCCTCTAAGATCCAGCTTTGTATATATGCATGCTTTTCTGACTTGGTCCAGGAGTTCAGGGATCAAAGGTAACGGATATCTATTCTTAACGGTGATCTGGTTCAGGGCGCGATAATCTATACAAGTTCTAAGGTCCCCTTCTTTTTTTGGAACGAAGAACAAAGCTGAGGAAGCAGGGGACTTGGAAGGACGAATAAACCCATTCGCTAGGTATTGATCCAGGTATTGTCGGAGGTGAAGATTCTCAGGCTCGGTGAGGGCATAAATTCTACTACAAGGAGGAGTAGATCCAGGCATCAGGTCTATCTGGCAGTCATAAGACCTATGAGGAGGTAGAGAGTTAGCCTGATCCTTCCGGAAAACATCTTGGAATTCTAGGTATTCAGGAGGTAACTGGGGAGCCTCCGAGGAAATTGCTGCCAGTGCAACACCAGGTCGAGGGTGACAAGTAGAGACACATTCTGGAAACTGAACCGTTCTTGCTCGCCAATCGATCTGAGGATTGTGCTTCTCTAACCAAGGAATTCCTAGAATAATCTGGAACTGAGGGGCCTTGATCACATCGAACACAATCTTCTCATGGTGTCCATCTTGACTTACTAGCGTCACTTCTTGGGTGGTATGCGTTACTGGTCCAGAGGCTATCTCCGTACCATCCACCGTAGTAATGACGTCCTTTACAGCCTTTGGACAAAGAGTCAGATTCATCCTCAAAACCATTTCATGATCCACATAATTGCCGATGGCACCGCTGTCGACGTAAGCTTCAATCGCATGTAATCGATCCGGATGTTCAGGGCTAATGAGGACCATAGGTATCACGAAATGCGAGGTCACGGAACTGGTTTTAACGCTCGGCAAGAGGACCTCTATTCTTGTCGGGCGAGGTCGTTTCCCTGCTCAGAGTTTGTGACCCTGGTAACTGCAGCTCCTACTGCCTTCTTGGCTGGTTTCACCGGACAGTCTCGAAGAAAGTGCCCCGAGTTTCCGCAATAGAGGCATAATTGCAGCTGTTTTCTCCTTTCCCGCTCCTTTTGTGTTAGTGGTCCTTTCAGGCCCCCTATTTGCGTGGGTTCCCCGGAGTCTACTCCTTTGGTAGGAGTTGGTGGTTTGGAAAATACTCGAGCATCAAACTTGGAACGATCGGCCTTCCTGTTCTGCAGTCTGTGGTCAATTTGAACGACTAAGTCAATATAGTCCGAACAGTCTTGCCGGGGATTCACTACTTGGGCTAACACATCTTTGAGCTCTCCACGTAGACCTCTATAAAACAGCGTAATCCTTTTGTCCTCAGGCCATCGAGTTTCCACTATCAGTCTGTTGAAAGACGCAATATAAGCCAAAAGGTCTTGATTACCCTGTCGCAATGAAAGGAGCTCATTGTCCAAGGCCTGCCCCTGTGAATGTCTTGCAAACAGTTTTTCCATACTGAGCTGAAAAGCTTGAAAATCATGGAGAACCGGATCATCTTGATTAACTAGAGGGATCGACCAGTCTGCCGCATTGCCACTAAGGTACGAAAGCACGAAAGCTACCTTAGCTTGATCAGTTGGAAAGGCTGCTGGCCGGCATAAGAAGTGCAACCGGCACTGATTAATAAATACTGCAAACCTCCTTGGGTCACCAGAAAATCGTTCGGGCGGAGCCAGAGGTACATTCCCAGGTAGGTTGATCTGCACTGGGTTCGTAGAGGATGTTGAAGGAAGATTTGCCCCTGATGCGGGTAACGGAGTTTGTCCGGCTTGTGACTGTAGCAATTGCCTAGCGAGATTGTCTGTTCGCTCCTTGGAAATAATCAGTTCCCTTCTTAGAGCATTCGTTTCCTGACGGGCTGCATGCACTTCTGCTCTTAGTTCCCCAAGTAACTGGGCTAGCTGGTCGGTATCCGAGGTTTCCATAGCGCCTGGGTGGGAGTTTTGCGGTAGGCTTTGCGTTCTGTAACGCTCACCTGATTCCCGCAGAGGCGCCGGTCTTGACTGGGTGAATGCCGTATCTTCAAAGGTGATGTGTAACACACGGTTGGCTCTTTGGGCTGGACCTCTGTGCACTGTATGTCTGACTCGAAGAGTAAGATGTCTGCAGATAGAAAATATGGGATTAATGAACTGGGGTTATTGGGTGCCTCTCTCCTCTTCCCTTTCTCTTCTCCTGTAGAACCCCAAAGGTTAATGCCCTCACCTTAGGTAAGTGAACGCCGAGCTCTCCATCTGCCTCGGGGCAGGGTGCCGTAACCAGTTTCTTCACTGGATAAGGGTGCAGGCCTCTTGACCTCAGAGGACTGCTGTCCGTCGTTAACTGCACGAACGGTAAGTTCTGGGCACTTCAAATGTCTTAAAAGTCTTTTGTAATGATATCTCTTGTTTTGCAGGGTTCCGGCGATGGCGGATGGCGGGCTGATGAGAGTTGAGGATAGAACCCGTGTGAGGAATAGAAGCGCCTGGAAGCACGTAAGTAAGCGCTTGTAGCCTGCTTCACGATGCGCACTAACTGTCCCTTTTATCTTGCAGGTACAAGTTCGGAGCTTTAGAGAAGCTGAAGGGTGCTGGAATACCCACTGGATTCGGCGTGGGAAGGAGTAATGGCACGTG
Source organism: Ambystoma mexicanum (assembly GCF_040938575.1). NCBI lineage: Eukaryota > Metazoa > Chordata > Amphibia > Caudata > Ambystomatidae > Ambystoma > Ambystoma mexicanum. Next base: position 316,093,616 of record NC_090929.1, read on the forward strand.
AGTAATAAAGTTGCCCAATGTCTTTAAACGCACCTTCTTTTGTCTTTCAGATGCGGGATGCAGCGCCGAAGGCTTCCGGAGCGTGCGAAGAGCTGGTAAGCTTTTGTCTTTCAGATGCCGGAATGCAGTGCGAAGACCTCCGGAGCATGCGAAGAGTAGGTAAGCCTTTGTCTTTCAGATGCCGGAATGCAGCGCGAGGCGTTGGTGACAGCCGATGGACCAGGTAAGAGATGCGCTGCCACTGAAGACCGTAGTGCTAACCTGTTCTTTCTTTGTCTTTACAGGTGCTGCTGAAGACTGGATTCCAGGATGGTAAGCCTTTGTTCCCTTAGGCCCAGGATCAGAAGCAGAAGACACGATGAGCGTTCTGCTGCAGAGAATGCAGAATAACGCAAAGCAAGATTCATCCATCGGGTGTGGTTTAAATAGCCTCCTGTAGTGCTTAGGTGTCTCCTTCGACAGCCACGCCTAGGTAAGAAAAGAGTTCCTGCTTTCCAGAAGAGTTCCAGTGTTCTGAACCTAGGGAGTGGCTCCTGCCCCACCCAACAGGAAAAGTAGTCCCAAACAGAAGAGGATCAGGGGTTCAACTGGCAGGTAAGTAAGCAGCATGGTCTGCTGCAGGTAAGTCCACCCAAGCATTATGAGCCCGGCGCTTCCAGCGCTGGGACTGGGCATCTTTATGAGCCTGGTGCCACTGGCTGGCACTCGGAACCGGGGTTATGGGTCTGCTTCCAAGGGAGTCGGGCAAGTCCTGATCTTTTGGAAGCAGAGATCATGACATCAGGGCCTCCCTGGTGTCGTTGTATCTGGCGAGAGATAAAAGAGGCACTAGCAATCAAGGAAGAAATGTAATCAAGCATTTCTTGTCCCAACACAGTTATGAACATAAGGTCCTTAAATCAGTAACATGTCATATAAAGGATGAGATGCAGAATAACTCTTTCACAAAATAACCAGGCCGACTCAGGAAGTTGGCAAAGTCTCATCCGACTGTTTTAATTTCAATTATCTAAAACAGGGAGTTACAATCGACATCAACGGACGTTCGCTCGAGCTCTCAAATATTTCACATGAAAAACACAACTTTATACTAAATATTCATCATACGTGACATCATGCTATGTGGCAAATAAGAAAAACCTATGGGGAGTTGTGGTTGGACAAAGGGGAACATCTAAGTATACTTTCTATACAGGAACGGGTTGTGATTGAGTCTGTACAACTTATGCCCACCCCAGTGCAAGTCATCTTTGACAGTTATTAGATACATGGTATACCACTGGCTCTCAAGCTATAATGCCCTGTGTTATATGGCCTGCCTACAATTGGTTGGCACGCTTGTACCCTTCTGGAACATTCGATTCACTAGCAGCACGTAAACTCAGACCCCAGGTGCTAGGAGGTAGACTTGTCCGTGTCTCCCCTCCCAATTAGCCCTACATCCTTCACCACTCATGCCTTCTGCCATGAAGATTGCCTTTGAATTTGGCCTTGCAATATATTCTCGTCTATGGGAATATAAGGGAGTGCGGGCACACTCTTATCACAGTTATATTTTGCATGCCCAACTCCTTGGTTCACGTGACCAGAGACCGTACTTCAACCTGGTTTTCAGAAGTTAATTGTCTTGAATTAATAAACTTGACACTCATGGTGTTCTCTCTTTGCAACTTAACAAGGAACAATTCTGCTTCTCACGCTTGCTACCTTCAAGAAGAGATAACCAGTTATTGGCTGCTTCAGCCTTTGACACCAGGCCAGACAGCCCTTCTTGGTTCTTCCATGATTCTTAGCTGCTTTTCTTGATGCAACATGCACAGCTCTCGATCCTTCTTTCTCTGTGGGTTTGAAATTACTAAAGTTGTGGCATCAATGTCCAGATTCTATATAATGGCAGCACCGCCTGCAGTCTACTCACTACGTGTAACCAGCCTTCATGATTACTTAGGGGGTCATTCTGAGGTTGGTGCTAAGGGAACAACGATGCCGGTAAAGGAATACTGTTATCGATTACCGCTACGGGCTATTCTGACCAGCCCGACCGCTATTAGCGGCATCATAAAGTACGGTGCCGTTAATAGCGGTTTGGGCGCGGGCACGCGACCCACCATGCCGGCAATAGCGGCATGCCTTAAACTGGAGGTGATCACACGTTAAGCGGACATGCAAATAACTGCCTCATGAAGGCGTTAAAAGTGGTTACCGGCATGCCGTAAATACCGGCATTGCAGACCTACCGTAAAATGCCATGTGCAGTGATCCCAACTGCCACAGGTGCACACAATCAGAACAGGTGGAGGCAATGGAGTCTGGCCCACTACAAAAGGAGCACACCCACATACCACACTCCTTACCACACCAAGATCAATCCAATAGCAGCATCAACACTTCAGCTGGAGGACATGCATGCATTGCAACACCAGCAACAACACCAACAACAACAGCAGGCACCACAGAGGTGACGCAGCAGGAGAAGGAGGGTGAGACAGGCCCTGCATGCCCCACCAGTATAGCCAGCATAACCACGCATGCAGCCCCCAATGCCAAACATCAGAGCTAGTCCCTCCAACCAAACCCTGCAGCACAACCACACCCTGTACCGTCTGGACCGGGACACCATCAACACCATTGTGGACATGATACATGACTGTCAGCCTCATTGAAATACACACCCCCATGCCCCAGCTACCGAAAGTAGTGTTGGTGCTCCACTTCCTTTCCACATCCACCTACCAGCACACAGTGTGGCACATGCATGGCATATCCCTACCCTCATTCACTTGCATCCTGAAGCAAGGGGCTGATGCCCACCTCAAGCACACAGCGGAATACATATTTCTACCATGGACTCCCCAGGAGATACTTGAAACAAAAGGTGGCCTCCATGCCATGGAGGTGGTTTACCGCAATCACAAACTATACCACTACAAACAGGTGCAGATGGAAGGTGACGCAAGCAAGATAATCACACATTTGTTGTGCCCAATATCCCGGATCAACCAGAGGAATGCTGCATGTCACCATGTGAAATGGGAAATGCGCAGAATGCCAAACATTGCAGAGCCTACTGCCAACGCTCACCATCAGAAAATCCTACACAACACAACAAATCACTATATTCACACAAACACACCACTATGCGTACACAATGCATGAGATACAATACGGCAGAGCACACCGTGTATCATCTTGAAGATGCAACCCACACCATTATTCCATGGCACAGGACACATTGAGGGCCTAAAAATGGCTTGCATACAACAGGGACATGTGCATGTGACCAACGATAATCTGCCTGCATGTGTGATTAGTAAAGCTGTCCATCATCATTTGACTGACATATAGCTTTCAATGCCTCCCATGCAGAAGGCAGTGGCTATCCCTTGATGCCGTGCCTCATCACCCCTGTCCGAAATACACAGAACAGGTATGAGAAGGACTACAATCGATCCCACACCCTTACCCGTGTGGTCAGGGCCAGGACCTTGGGCCTGTTGACGGCATGGTTTCGCTGCCTTAGGCCGTTAGGTGGGGCACTCCTATACAGGCATGAGAAGGTTGCTAAGACCATCATGGCATGTGTTATGCTGCTGAACATGTTCATCTGACGCAATGTGCCCCTGACCCCTGACATTGAACTGCAACCGCCTGGTGAGACTGAGGAGGAGGAAGAAGATGGGGTTGCATTTCAGGCAGGTGGCGATGCACAGGAGGGACGTGCTGTGCGCCAGAATCTGATAGACCAATATTTCTAAGACACATGGATACAGAGGGTGCAATGGATGTGGGACTCAGGGCACTGGGTGTTGGGGGGACATGGACACTGTGCACCGTTCACCAATAAAGCACACATGCACAATAACCAATGTCCAGTCATGTGATTGTTCTTGACACAACGGGTGTATTAACCATAAAATGTATAAAAAGTCCATACACACTCCACCCCAAACACCCTCACCCCCGTCCCAATGCCCCTCCCCGCACAAATCCCCCACACATGGTGTGCACTTCAGTGCAGCATTAGTCTGCAAGAGTCACCAACAACAGGCTGCCCCTACTTCCCATGTCCTCTACCAGCATTGGGTGGCTGCATGTCTGGCCGCCGCAAGGTCAGCGCGGAACTGCACAGGGGGCTGATCTGCCTGGAGCTGTCAGAGGAGGAGGAGGTGCCTGGTTGCTCCAGTCCCTGTGCGGGATGCTGGCTCTCCATGGCATCCGTGATGCGGCTGAGGACCTGCCTCACAGCTGCCAACTCATCACAGATTTGTGTGGTACTTGCTTCTATTGCGTGTTTAATGGCCGTAGCATATTCACGGCACTCCTCCCTCGCCAGGGCACCTTCGCTCACATGCTGGCCAACCAGCGCAGTGAGCTCCTCTTGGCGCTGTTGGATGAAGCTGATTCCCTGGTCTCTGTCCCTGACACCAGTGGATGTTGACACAGCGTGCGGCATGGGTCCGCCATCAGGTGGGCTCTCCCTGGGGATCTATCTCCCTGGCAATGACTCACCACCAGACAGCTCATGGCTGATGGCATTAGATGTGGGGCGTGGGGTGAGGTGGGGTGACAGCTGAGTGCTGGGTGTTTGGCATTGTTCCTCTTCATCCGACAGGGGTGCCATGGCAGCTGCTGCTCCAACCGAAATGTTGGTAGTGGACAGTGAGTCTTCTGCCACTGACTCCTGTGTGGTGGCAGCGGCTGGTGTGGGTGCTCTCGTGGTGTCAGTGCCCCTTTCATGCCTTGGTGACGTAGCATCCTGAGTGGCTTTGGGCTTCTGCGGCAGTCCTGGTTTACCAGAGCCCCTTGCTGTGGTAGGCCTGTTGCCTCCTTCCATGCCCCTGGCCTTCTTCATGGGTGTTGTGGCCTGCGCCGCAGAGTCCTGGTCCTCACAGTCAGATTGTGAGCATGTGGGGGCCCAAGAGAGGGACAGCATTGGTGATGGTCCTACCTGCATCATGCATATATTGGTATTGTTGCAGTTCTATACATTTGAGGCTATTTGGACTTTGAGTTGTGACATACAGGTTGCTTGCCATATAGGTTGGTCATGCAGGCATACGTCTGGGTGACACATGTATGAGGAGCTGCATGCATGGGGATGTGATGGTTCTGTGGACAGTCTATAGACAGGGTTGTGTACATGTGTGTGTGATGCCCCATGCATTGGCTCATTTCACTGTCACATTTGGGGGACTGTCATGATGCCTGCCCCCGGAAGACCAGACCAGGCCCAGCAGCCCCGGAAGCAGGCATCATGCCACTTGGAGCATGCCCAAAAGCCCCAGTTAGGGGCAGTTTGGGTGCAGTCCTGGTGCCATGGGCGCCAGGCTCATTATTGATAACTTACCTGAAGCAGACCATGCTGCATACTCACCTGAGGCAGACCATGCTGCATGAAGACTCAAGCCAAATGAGGCTTAGGAGGGACTATTTTACTGAAGGGACTATTTTGTTACTTGGGTGGGGCTGTGGAAGAATACTTACCTGGATCTTCTTCCAAGGATATTTAAACCACGCCCGGACAGCCACACGTGCTTCGCGTTATTCTGCTTGCTGCAGCGTAACGCTCACCGTGTTTCAGCAGCTCCAGTCTTCAGCCACGCCCGCTTCAGTCCTGGGACTCCTGAAACAAGAAGAAAAGAAGGATAAAGGTTAGAACAGGAGTTTTAACTTTAATCCTTACCTGAATCCTGATCCATTTCGCCACGGAACTGAACGACAGAAGTCTTTGAAGCATCATTTCGCATTCCTACGGCGCCGCGCTGAACTCACCTGCTTGGCGGTACTTCAGCATTCCATCACGCTCTCTCCATCTCTCGGCCGCCCTCCAACACCTAAGGAGACAAAGACAGCAAGGTGAGCAAGGGGACTCTCTAAGGCTATACAAGCTACCACCAAAGACTTACCTGATTTACCACGGGAGGTACTCACCTCATCTCGGGTCGGCGCAGTCAACTCTGCTTCATCGCCGTACCCTGGCCCCTAAGGGGAAAACCACAATAGACTTACCTGAATCTAACCAAGTGCCATTTGAAAATCTTCGAGTGGATTAATCGGCAACCTGCAAGGAATCGGACAGAGTGAAGATCAGACATTTGAACTCTTATGAACAATTGGACTTTAGAGTCAATACTGGAACTCACCAATTTCTCTACGCCAGTGAAGTAACTGGTCATCAACACGCCCCTGCGGTCGACGCAGGATGGAGAGCTCATCCTTCCAAACCATCAGGTGAGACTAAGGAGGGGACATGAAGAGTGATCTGTGGGAAGACAACGGGAGTGGGGAAGGTGGGTTGACACTCAATTCCACGGGTGGTTAATTCCTCTTCTCCTTTGCAGAAGAATATTCTTGCGAGCCAGACAAACTAGGCTGAGCGGGCCAGTCCAGTCAGTCATCTCGGCGCTACACGTCATGCTGGTGGAAACAACAGCGGCCCAGTTCCGGTCGACGCCCCCGTGGGAACCAGGTGAGCGTAACAGAACGCGAAGCCTACCCACAAATACCGCCTACTATAATATCTATAAGGCGTGTCCAAAGGGAGTCACAGTCCAAATGCAATTTGCATTTTTAATCAGTCGATAGTTTATCGTCCTTCTTTGTCATCGATCGGGTCTGAACATGCTGAAATTCTTCTTATTGTCTTGCTTCTGGATCGACAACTGTGGGTAGGCTCGGCCTTGCCGCAGTACAGTTTAGTGTCATTTAAATGAAGACACGCTCGTCTGCCTTGAACCTTTACTGCTGAAGGAGTAACATTTTCTACAATGAAAGGTCCATTGCATCTTGGCTTGTGCCACTTCCTAATGAGGTTTCTTATTAGCACAGCATCACCAACAAATAGTCTAGGTGCTGATAGTAATTCAGAAGATCCAGTTGCTGAATGGTTTTCATCTGTGTTCTGAGACCAGCCCCCCCGGTGCTTGAGTTGATCTGAAATGAGAGAGGTGAGCGTAACAGAACGCGAAGCCTACCCACAAATACCCACCTGAGCGTCATGGAGACCTCGTAAACTGATCAGTTGGCCCAATTATTAGGGGAATTAAGGGCCAAAGTGCATTCCGCCCGCCAAGAAACCAATGCCCTCAGGAGGGAACTGATAGTGTCAAAAGAACGAACTGATGAGTTGGCCAGACAACTATCACAGAGCCAGGCTGGACAAACACCTCTACCAGGACTTGGGGCAAGTCCAGCTCCTGTACCATCGAGTAACCCGGTGCAGATAAATTTACCTGGAGCCGTTCCTTTGGCTCCGTCTGAACGCTTTGCCGGAGACCCAAAAGGGTTTGCAACATTCATGAATCAATGCCGCTTGCACTTTTTATGTAGACCTGGAGCTTTCCCAAACGATCAGGCCAAGGTAGCCTTTGTACTGTCATATCTCAGCGGCAGTGCGGCGGATTGGTCCATTCCACTAGTTAACCAGGATGACCCGATTCTTCGAGATTTCCAGGGTTTTCGAACAAGCATGGAAAGACTATTCGCCCGACACTCCCGAGGACAGGCTTTGGACAATGAACTTTTATCCCTACGTCAAGGTAACCAGGATCTTTTATCTTACATTGCAACTTTCAATAGATTAGTAGTGGAAACCGAATGGCCTGAAGCCAAGCGAATCACATTATTCCATCGAGGACTTCGGGGAGAACTCAAAGATGTTTTGGCCCAAAATCGTGAACCTGCCTCAAGACTGTGCTGAATATATAGATCTAGTGGTCCAGCTCGATCACAGACTTCAAACCAGGAAGGCTGACCGAACCAAGTTTGAGAACAGGGTGTTGGTTAAAACCCACGTAAGCTCTGAGGGAGTAGATGTCTCAGAACCTATGCAAATCGGGGGGGTTAAAGGACCCTTAAACCAAAAGGAGAGAGATAGAAGACGGCAATTGCAATTATGTTTATATTGCGGAACTACTGGTAATTTTCTTGGGAACTGCCCTGTAAAGCCACCCAAGAAAGTTATAGGAGCAGCAGACGAAAATCATGTGAAATCTGACTCGGGAAACGACCACGCCCGGCAAGCGTAGAGGTCCGCTTGCCGAGCTTAAAGAAGGACACTCTGACCTCGCATTTCACCATTCCCACGGTCCTTGTAGATCCAGAGCAGCCATCACGCATGCACGCGGTAAAGGCGTACGTAGACAGTGGAGCCATAGGAAATTACTTGGACTGGGAATTGGCTACCAGGATGAATCTATCTCTCACCCGCAAGACCACGGCCGATGTTGTCACCACTGTAGATGGAACGGAAATTGCCTCTGGACCCGTAACAGATTCCACTCCAGAGATGACATTGCTGAGTCAAGATGGGCATCGAGAGGCTATGATGTTTGACTTAATTAAGGCCCCACAATTCAGCTGATACTGGGGATACCTTGGTTGGAAAAAAATAATCCCTTTATTGATTGGCGAGAGAAGAGACTAACCTTCCCAGAATGTGCTCACACCTGCTACCCAAGGAAAACTCAAAACTCAGTCCTGGCCCCAGTAATTCCAGTAGCCATACAATTACCTGTTGAATACCAAGACTTTCAGGATGTCTTCCAAAAGGAACAGGCAAACACCTTACCACCTCACAGATCGTATGATTGTCAAATAGATCTTGTACCTGGAGCACAACCACCTTGCAGCAGAATCTATGCCCTTACGGAACCCGAAAATCTCCATTTGCGCCAGTACCTAGACCAGTAGCATGCTAATGGCTTCATTCGCCCGTCCAAGTCCCCTGCATCTTCAGCTTTGTTCTTCGTACCGAAAAAGGAAGGCGACCTTAGAACATGTATAGACTACCGCGCACTGAATCAGATAACCATCAAGAATCGATACCCACTGCCTTTGATCCCAGAACTACTAGACCAGGTGAACGACGCTTGTATATACACGAAACTAGACCTTCGGGGGGCATATCATCTGGTACGTGTCAAAGAGGGTGACGAATGGAAGACTGCTTTTCGCACCAAGTACGGACTATTTGAGTACCAGGTGATGCCCTTCGGACTATGCAATGCACGAGCAGCCTTCCAGTTCTTCATGAACGATGTCCTCCAAGAACTTATCGACGTTTGTGTGGTCGTTTACATCAACGACATCTTAATATACTCTTTATCAGAATCTGAGCATGTAAAACACGTCCGGGCAGTCCTAGAGAAGTTACGCCAGCATAAATTATATGCTAAACTGGAAAAGTGCATCTTCCACACTACGGAAGTGGAATTCCTTGGATTTATTCTGACCCCAAGAGGAATCCGGATGGATACACGAAAAGTGGATGCCATTCTTAATTGGCCTTCGCCAAGTTTAATCAAAGGAGTTCAAAGCATGCTTGGCTTTGCCAATTTCTACCGCAGGTTTATCCCGGATTTCTCACACATTGTACATCCCATTACAACGCTATTGCGAAAAAACAAACGCTTTGTATGGACAGAGGAAGCCGAGAACGCCTTCCAAGAGTTAAAAGCTAAATTCACATCTGCTCCCATATTAAGACACCCGCGCCCGAGCTTCCCTACATAGTGGAAACAGATGCATCCAGTTCAGCCATGGGAGCAGTCCTTTCCCAAAAGGATCCCAAAACTAACCAGCTTCACCCAGTGGCGTTTTGGTCAAGAAAATTTTCAGCCCCCGAATTAAACTATGCCATAACCGACAAGTAGCTGCTGGCCATCAAGTCAGCCTTCAAGGCTTGGCGGCACTATCTACTGGGTGCCAGACATACCATCACGGTCATCACCGATCACCGCAACTTACAATACCTAAAGACAGCCAAAGCCCAATCTTCGCGCCAACTCCGTTGGGCATTGTTCTTCGCCGAGTTTGATTTTGTAATAGCCTATCGACCACGTTGTAAGAATGGTAAAGCAGATGCCTTGTCCCGGATTGGAATGGGAGAAGCAGAAATAACTTTAGAACCCGTACCCATAATTCTGGAACAGAGAATCCTTGGCCTGACATCCATACAGACACTGAAGGACATTCAAAACAAGATCCACCAACTCTTTGATTCTGTTGCCCTACAGGACTGGGCAAAGAAAGGTCCAGAGTACTCTGTCATCGATGATTTACCTTATTACCAAGGCTGGCTATTTTTACCGCAAAAGGAACTACAGGAACTTGTCATTTCCCATTACCATGACACCTTAATAGAAGGGCATCCGGGTATTGCAAAAACCGAAGCTAAAATTAGGAAGCAATTTTGGTGGCCCACCTGGCGAAAGGATGTCAAGTCATTTGTCATGTCTTTTGGCATTTGCGCACAAAATAAATGGCAAAAGAAAAAACCTGCTGGATTATTGCAACCATTAGACATACCACCTACCCCTTGGCATACCTTGTCATTAGACTTCATCACGGATTTACCCCCGTACCAAGGTTACAATACCATTCTAGTTATTGTAGATCTTTTTTCTAAAATGGCCCACTTCATTCCTTTAAAAGGGATACCTTCAGCTTCAATCCTGGCCAAGGAATTCCTTGAAAATGTTGTCCGCCTGCATGGCTTTCCTTCAGTGTTAATTTCAGATCGGGGCAGTCAATTCATTTCACATTTTTGGAGGAAATGCTGCCAACTGGCACAAATTGATGTTAGGCTTTCGACCAGTCACTACCCTCAGACCGACGGTCAAACGGAGAGGACCAACCAGACTCTTGAACAGTACCTCCGTTGTATGCTACATCAGTCTGAGGGGAATTGGAAAGACATTCTGGGGATCGCAGAGTATGCGTACAATAATTCCGTACACTCTGGAACTGGACGAAGTCCTTTTTTTACCATTTATGGGCACCATCCTCGAACCTCGGATTTGGACTCACCCCAGCATTTAGAGATGCCAGCAGTGGACCATCTCCACGCTGTTATTACACAAGCCTTTAAAGAACCATCCATTTTGCTAAGGAAAAATACAAAAAGGATGCGGATCAGCACAGAAGTGAAGCTCCTCAATACCAAATAGGGGACCAAGTATGGTTAGCCACTAAGCACTTACCACTCAAGGGGACTCGGACCTTTAACCCCAGGTATTTGGGACCTTTTTCTGTCAAGGCAATTATTAACCCAGTGGCCGTCAAGTTGGACCTACCTGCTCATATGCGAATCCATCCCGTCTTCCACGTGTCTCTTTTGAAGCAGTGCAACCAGGAGCTAGGCTAACCACTTCACCTGAACCTATCCTCATAGACGGGGAGCCCGAGTTCGAAGTCAAGAATATTTTGGACTCAAAAAGAGTGAGATCAAAACTCTTTTACCTAATTGACTGGAAAGGTTATGGTGAGCAGGAAAGGTCTTGGGAACCTAGTGACCACGTGCATGCACCTCGTTTAGTGAAGAGGTTCCATCGGGAATTTCCAGACAAACCACGGCCAAGGGGGAGAACGACTTTAGGAGAGGCCTTGAGGGGGAGTGCTGTCATGATGCCTGCCCCCGGAAGACCAGACCAGGCCCAGCAGCCCCGGAAGCAGGCATCATGCCACTTGGAGCATGCCCAAAAGCCCCAGTTAAGAGCAGTTTGGGTGCAGTCCTGGCGCCATGGGCGCCAGGCTCATTATTGATAACTTACCTGAAGCAGACCATGCTGCATACTCACCTGAGGCAGACCATGCTGCATGAAGACTCAAGCCAAATGAGGCTTAGGAGGGACTATACATATAAAGTATTTCTCTCTCTTGGTTTCGATTGAGGAATTCAAGTGATCTTCTCCTCCTCAAATGGGCATCCGCCTTTGGGAATTCACCAATGTTCAGGTCACTCTGAGGAATCACTAACGCTGGAATATGAAAGAGCACTAAGGAACATATCCCTCCCCAATCATGGCATAAGGTATGAGAGCGCAGACATAGCAATTCTCCATAGATATTCTCCCTCCCACCTTTTACATGTGTTGGTACCATATGTTATTACTCAGGTGTGCTGGACTATCTAGATATGTGTTTATCCCATAGCCGGTCAGATAGCATAGCAAGTAGAGCGCTCGCTTTGGCAGGTTCGTATCCCGTCAGGGCCAAACTCAGCCTTTCATCTTTCTGAGGTCGATGAATGAGCACCACCCACCATGGGAAATAAGCAGGGCTTGGATGCCTGAGGGTTTGTAGCGCTATATAAAGGCATAAATAAATTATCTTCCTCCACACTTCTCCTGTTTCTTCCTCTCAACATTTTGGCAGCCCATGGAAACAATTATAACGCTGCTCTAAAGTGGGAAGATAACATAAAAAGTTTTGGCTCATCGGTAGTAGGCAGATCAACATCAGTTCCTGGAGTGCTGGGATTAAAGGGATATCTGCCTGATTTAGATCAGTGACATAAAAAAGGTGAATCAGGAGAAAGAGAAAGACACAAAACATGTTTGTACATATGTATATCACGAACCAACATATTAATCCTCACCATTTGTGCCATTCTGGTGTTGGTTGGACTTGTTCATTCTCTAAAATCCTACCAGCTTCAACATTCCTCATGTCTGCTGTAATCAATTAAGGAAGTAAAAACACCTTTTAATTCGACAACTGCAACACCTCCTCTTATTATCGCTAAGAGCAACTTTCTGATTACAGGGCCATTCTTAGGATCCTGTAGAAAAGTGTGAATATCAACGTCCCTTCTGACAAGAATATCATAAGCTTGAAGGATAAATATAAAGACAGCAAGAACAAGTCTATGGGCATCCCCGTCAGTTAAGACCATAAACCTGACCAAACAAATACGCAGTGAGAAACGAGTCGGGGTACTGCTCTCGCTTCCAATTATCAAACTCAAAATCTCCAAATCAGGCATATTCGTGATGCATCAAAGTTTTTCTAAAGTTAATTTTCAAAAGGTTCCTGTGACTCTTGGTAGAGATTTGCACGCCTACTATAATATCTATAAGGCGTGTCCAAAGGGAGTCACAGTCCAAATGCAATTTGCATTTTTAATCAGTCGATAGTTTATCGTCCTTCTTTGTCATCGATCGGGTCTGAACATGCTGAAATTCTTCTTATTGTCTTGCTTCTGGATCGACAACTGTGGGCAGGCTCGGCCTTGCCGCAGTACAGTTTAGTGTCATTTAAATGAAGACACGCTCGTCTGCCTTGAACCTTTACTGCTGAAGGAGTAACATTTTCTACAATGAAAGGTCCATTGCATCTTGGCTTGTGCCACTTCCTAATGAGGTTTCTTATTAGCACAGCATCACCAACAAATAGTCTAGGTGCTGATAGTAATTCAGAAGATCCAGTTGCTGAATGGTTTTCATCTGTGTTCTGAGACCAGCCCCCCCGGTGCTTGAGTTGATCTGAAATGAGAGAGATGCTAGATGTCATACATATCAAATATTCACGTAACTCATTTTCAAAAATGTCTGCTGTACTCTGGACATCACTTCTACTCCTCGATGGAGGTGTAAGAGGCATTCTCATTCGCCTTTCAGTCAAAAGTTCATGGGGTGTGAGGTGGTGGTCCGGCCCAGGCTGATTGCTTAGGGCATATAAAGCTAAGGGCAGGCAATATAGCCATCCCTTGGCTATCCTTTCTTTAAGGAGGCCGTTGAATCTCTCACATATGCTTAATGCTCAACAAAAGCCCTATCTGTTCAAACACTTCATTGACAAAGTGTGGCCCATTATCGGATCTCAGCACTTTACACACTCCCCATCTCGGAAAGACTTTGCACAATTGAAACTTTGCTGCGCAAGTGGGGTCAGGGTGTCTACACGGACCTGCCTCGATCCACCTGCAGAAGGGACACACCACCACTATTAGATACCTGTATCCATTACACACCTGCAGCATATCAACAGAGTCAATATGTGAATGCTGAAAAGGACCATTTGGTCGAGGAATTACTCCTCTAATCGTTCGCAGTGTATGCCCAGCAGTAAACATTTGACATATGATGCAATTTACTACATAAAGTGCAATATGTTCCACCAAATTTGGAATAAACCAGTATTTCGCAATTGCTGCAGCAAGACTTTCCCTAGGTACATGCGTGGGGTAGTGCAGCTGTTCAAGCGCTACCCTTAACAATGCTACTGGCATCACCGGCTTTCCAGTGCTATCCTGTTGCCATAGTGCTTCTGTGAGGGATAAAGAACACCTCCTTTGCTTCCATAATTCGTTCTCTTTCTGCGATGCACTCCCTTGAATCTCCATTGGTTGAGTCTCTGGCAAATGATTAAACCCTTCTTTCATTACCATAATCGTGGCTACCTTTTCTTTGACATTTGGAGTATTAAACCTTGAAATATCTGGGGAATATACAACTCTTTTGGCTTCTACGTCTGCGGCTTCATTCCCGCAAGAGATAAAGTCTGTGCGCTTAGTATGAGTGGTGCATTTAACGATCAATATGGTTACTGGGAGTTGTAGTGCCTTGAGAAGCCTGTCCAATAAGGATGCATGCTGCACTGGAGTGCCGTCTGCACAGAGGTAACCCCTCCTTTTCCAATGCGGTAGCCCTGCATGGACGGTTGACGTCACATAGGCAGAGTCACTGTACACCGTCACTTCCTGCCCTTCATGTTTCTCAAACGTGACAAAAAGCGCTATTTCTGCCCTCTTGCGCCAAAAAGCGAGACGGTAGTCTGGCACTTGCTACAATCTCAAACTCACCATTTGCTTTATGCCTTAATACAGCTGCACCATAATGTCTTTCTCCACTAGTTTGATCAATTTTTGAAGAACCATCAATAAAGAGAATTTCTCCTCCTGACAAAGCATTTTCCTTAACAGAAGGTATATCATCATAAAACTCAATATAATTTGCACAATCATGCACTTGGTCACCCTCCATTATTGGTTCGGCTACAAATGTGGCAGGATTCATTTTATTACATCTGACAATTTTGATCGCTGGGTTCAAAATCATTACTTCATAAACAGAAGCTCTCTGGGATGTCAATGTACCTATAAGTTTCTTTAAAATGCCAAACAAAATATGCTCCACAAAAAGGGTCATAGAGCAACCCATCACAATACTTGTAGATTTGTCAATTGCGAACGCAGTGACTGCCAATGACTGTTCGCAAGGAAAGTGTCCTTTCATAACTGCGTCTAACATCCCACTGTGTTACGCTAGAAGTTTGTACCCTAATGTGGTCCTCTGTGTAAGCACTGCTGTCATGACTGTCCCATTCGTGTGTGAAAATAAGAAAAACTCCTCAGCATAATTAGGAATTCCTAAAACAGGAGCTGTACAAATTGCTTTTTTCAACTCTTCAAACCCTTCTTCCATCTCCTCATTCCATTCTATTGTAACCTTGATTGTTAATTTTATGATTGGTACTCTTTTAACGTGCGATCCCCGGAAAAAATTTCAATCAATTTTCCAATATGATTTGATTTGTTTATTTTGTGTATATATAGTTCTTCATGTATTCATTTCATACATTTAAAAGTATGCACTGTCCATATTGCATACTTTCATTGTACACTTCCATGTATTAATTTCATACACATGCATATAGTTCCATGATTTGTATTATCATTTAGTGAATAATCTCCCAACATGTGTTTCCCCACAACTTTAGCTGTGGTTCCTCAGGAGAGATTCTAAACCGAAAGAAAAAATAGAAGACATATTCTAATTTGTTTCATTATGAAAATATTAGCACAAAACAACACATATCTGATTGAAGAAAGAGGACCTTTTTCTCAAAATACATATGTCCACTCGCCCTTGTTTCAGTTTTCTTGATTTTAGTTGATATTAGAGTTGTGCTATTCATTCACTTTTTAAGGTATAATTTAGTATTTCTGGGTAGTTGAATCTGTGAAAATGTGCACATAGTGACTATTTGTTTAATAAATTGCTTGTTTTCAGTTTGCTTCCAAAAACTCAATTTCAAAAAGAAAAAAGAGAAAGGGTATTAGCCCACTATATACATGGGGATTTGTTTGTTTTTTCACAAGAAAAATGTTGGCATATGCTGTCAAGAGTATTACCTAACCTCCCCATGCTTACAATTCCTGGCAAATTGTTATTCAGAATGCCACAAATGGCTAAGAAAAACGAATAAATAAATACATAAATAAAACAGGATGGGGTAAAAGAAAGTTAGAGTGTTACCTTTTGCTAATCTTGAGGTTGTCACCCACAACAAGGTACGATTGTCTTGCTGCTTTCACGATCCGAGATGGATCTTGCCATCTTGTTTTCTTGCTATTTATGGCCCGTAGCGCATAGCGCGTCATAACGTCATCGCGTTAGCGTGCCGCGATGATGTCTTAAGCATCAAAGCGTGCGGCAGCCATTTTGAAGTGCCGTATCTTGGGTCTAACTACGTATTTACTTCTGGGTATGAGAATGATTATTATGCATGATTCTCTTTAGAGCACTGGGAATTATGTTTTATTTTTAATGCTCTTAAGCGTGCCATTGTTTAAGCACGTGTTTGCTGGACTTCCGGCAAATGATCTAATTTGACCAATTAGACAATTATTTTGGTGGTCTTGTGACCCACTCTTAGATAGAAATCAGAAATCCAAATTTGTATATCGAGCAGATCGAATATACTACTAATAAGTGTTCACACAAAAAAAAACATTTTTAAAGGTAAATTAACACATTCAAACATATTCTTAAAGCCAATAGGCCATCTCAGGTTCTGTATTCAAACCAGTATGGCATGTGTCCAGAATACAGATCCATTTTGATTCTCTCCTCCACAGTAAAAGTTCTCTATCTCCTCCTCTTTCTGGTTGTTCAATATTTTCAATGCCAAAGAATTTGATGTCCTTTATGTCTAATTGGCTGTGTTCTTGTATACAGTGAAGATGCCAGATACCCTATGGCTACCTACTGTATAAATTATAAATTAACAATTTAGGTTCCATATTGTTTCAGCCACAATATAGGCACTCGAAGTGCATATCCTGGAACCATAAATTAAAGCAGCACTAAATATTCTCTCTAGGAGAGGAATAAAAGCTGACAAAGGCTGAAAAAACACTTTTTTCACTCTATTGTAACCTTATTCATGTGTGCTTTCTTTAAAGCCTGCAAAAGGGGTCTTGTGTATGAACTATAATCAAACACCCAGGCACTATTGTAATTACATAGTCCCAAAAACTGTAATACTCATAATGAAAGGGTTCAATGGCTGAAATACAACAGTGGGTGAGTTAACATTTGTCTCACTGAATGTTCAGGGGCTCAACTCCCCAATTAAGTGGAAATCCATGTTGACCAGGTTGACTGATATGCATGCCTCGGTGGTATGGCTGCAAGAGACACATTTACTCCCAGAAGATGAGCTGAGTTTGTGAAACAGAGCCTTCCCTATACAATATCTGGCCTCTAGTAGGACTAATAAGTGGGGAGTGGGCTTCTAAATAGCAAAAAACATTAGTTTCGAGAAACGATTTGTTAAAAAAGATCCAAATGTTTGTTACTTGATGCTGGGAGGGAAACTGATGGGCCAGCTGGTGACCTTGATCTCAATGTACGTCCCTAACAGGAAACGGGACCACTTTATACTGAATCTGTTACCCAAAATTGCGCAATGGGGAATAGGGAATATCCTAATTGGAGGCGACTTTAACAGGGTGATGGATGCAACAATGCATAAAACTCTCCCAGCCACCCCCAATGACCACACATTTAGACAAGCTTTGGCAACATTTTTAAGGGAATTGCACCTTTTAGAGTCCTGGCGCTTCTTTAATCCACAAGAGAGAACGTATACCCACTATTCAGCAGTACACAGGGGTTACTCCCGTATCGATATGATACTTATCTCCGAAACAGTCATCCCACAAGTCAAAGGCTTAGAAAATGGGAGGCGCTGCCTCTCAGACCACGCTCTAGTGCTCCTAAAAATGGAATTAACCTGCTCACAACAACAGCCGCACAAACCCTGGTGACTGAATGAGGTAATATTGAAGGTCCAAATGGTCCGGATGAGCATAGAACAAACCCTACAGAACTATTTCCGGGAAAATGGGACACCGGGGATAGATTGGTCAACTATCTGGGACGCCAGCAAAGCAGTAATACAGGCGGAATTTATTGCACAAACATCAAATTATATTAAAAGTCGCGAGAGGATGAAACGCAATATGGAAGCCAACAAACAAAAGGCAGAAGGAATATATAAAGACGGGTTCACAGAAGGCTTGGCGGGAATTAAAAAAAGCCAGGGCGACCCTAGAAACCCACCTAGCAGACGATGCAGCATGGCTTCTGGTACAAACAAAACAATTTTACTACATACACGGGGGCAAAGCTAATCAATTCCTTGCTGCTAAATTAAAACACCAGAAAGTCTGGAACCGAATAACCCAACTTCGTAATGACAACGGGGAGGTAATGAGGGGGGAGAAAGAAAAAGAGGAGGTGCTGATCTCATACTACACCAACAACCTAAAAAGGGAAAACCTAGATGGGGAGGAGGAGATTACGTTCCTAGATCAGATAGACTTACCACAAATTAATGAGTTAGATAGGCAACAGCCAGAAGGCCCCATAACAGAAGCGGAAGTAGGGGAGGCTATAGGAGCACTAAAGGGACATAAAACTTCAGGCCCAGATGGGCTAAGCAATGCATACTATAAAACTTTTAGAACCATTTTAACAGGAACCTGTCTATTTAACTTCATTAGAGACAAGGGACGTACATCTGGGGACATGGGTCCAGCAACTACGATATTATTGTTGAAGCCAGATAGGGTTCCACTGGACTGTGCAAGCTATCGCCCAATCTCTTTATTAAATGGAGATGCAAAGATCTACTCCATGGTACTGGCCTGGAGACTAGCAATGATACTTCCCGAAATAATCCACTCAGATCAAGCTGGGTTTGTGAAGGGGCGGCACACATATGATAATATCGTAGAGCCATAAATATGGTTGACGGGGATGGAGGGGGGGGGGGCAGAGATTTTTGTGGCAGCCCTGGACGCCTCCAGAGCTTTTGATAGCCTACATTGGGGCTTCTTATGCTTAACCCTTAATAGATTCGGGTGTGGACCAATCTTCACTCGCATGTTAATGGCCAACTTCACAAATCCATCCACTAGACTAATGGTTAATGGAAAGCTCACAGGGAGTATCCCTATTCAGAGAGGCACAAGGCAGGGGTGCCCATTGGCACCCCTGATATTTGCCATGGCTATGGAGCCGTTCGCATGCAGGGTCCGTAACCACCCAGGAATCCAAGGGGTTGAAGTGGGCACTGCAGGCCCGCAAAAAGTAGCACTCTATGCGGATGTCATTCTCCTATTCCTAAAAGATAACGCAAACTCTTTACCAGCAGCCATACAATTATTGGGGGAATTTGCTAGGGTCTCAGGATTCCACATTAACTATCCCAAATCCAAAGCTCTCACTATTAAAACCGGAGCAAATCCCGATTTGGGAGAACCAATACCCCCTGAAATGGGAACACAAGATGTAAAATACCTCGGAGTACAACTGACCCACAAATATGATAGGTTATACAGAGCTAACATCCCGGACCTCCTGAAATCACTAGCAAGGGAACTAAAACGTTGGCAACTGCAGGAACTGTCCTGTCTGGCACGCATTACAGTGGTTAAAATGACCCTACTTCCTAAATTCCTATATGTACTCGGCGCCCTCCCAATAAGAATCCCAGGCCCAGCCATCCAAACATTACAGAAAGAAGTGATGAATTTTATTTGTGGGGGAAAAAACAGAGAGTCCCCAAAAGAGTACTATTCAGACCACAGGCACTGGGGGGTCTGAGAGTTCCAGATTTCCGTAGGTACTTATGGGCAGCACAGGTAGCCCCTATGCTGCAATGGACAGCCGGAGAAGCTCCGCATCAGTGGGTCACACTTGAAAGTATGGCGACCAGGATAGCCCTGGGGAATCTTGGCTTCCTCGCCACACGACATAGGGAAAAGAGGGCCAACTACTGGAATCAACTAGAACTACTCTGTGGTACTGGGACAAGGTCCTGAGAAACAAGAAGATTAAAGGGGGGACATTTTACGCCAATAGCTCATAACCCAGATTTTTCTCCTGGAACACATGCTAACTTTTGGACAAGCTGGGACTGGGGGGGCGGTCAGGGAAAACAACATGGTCCTAAAAGATCTTTACGCAGACGGGGCACCTCTGTCGTTTGAGGAATATAAAAACATGTTTAACATACCGGAGCGTGAACGATATCACTATGTTCAACTCAGACATTGGGTCTCAAACGCGAAGGTGAAAGAAGGGGCAAAAAGAAAAACTTACAGGAGTGGAACTAACAATACAAGAAGGCCAACTAGACAAGGGAATAACTAGACTATACCGTCTGGTGGTGGAATGGGACCCTGAAGAGAACCTTACCTATATGCAAAAATGGGAGACTGATCTGGGGGGACCAATCGATGGGGACACATGGGGCCGCATTTGGAATAGAGCCGCCAAGAGCTCTAAATGTACCTTGATTTAAGAGGCAGCATACAAACTTTGTCTTTGGTGGTACATGACGCCCACACGCATGCACGCCATTAACCCAGAATACCCGGCTGCGTGCTGGAGGAATTGCGGACAACCTGGGAACCTTGTTCACATGTGGTGGTCCTGTCCACTAGCAGAAACATACTGGAAAGAGATTTTAAGTCACATTAAGGAAATAACAGGCATGGAGCTTTCCTTCGACCCGCTAGTGGTGCTCTTGGGGGAAGCAGTAGAGGGATGCTACGCAAGCTCAGGGCCGACAGCCACCCTAATTACACATATGTTGAGCGCAGCCAGAATCACAATTGCGCAAGCATGGAAATCCAAAGATGGACCAATAGTAGCCATGTGATGGGTGCGGCTGTGGGGAGTGATGACCATGGAAAAGATGATAGCAATAGCCCATGGCTCTTATTCAAAATACCTGAACATTTGGCTACCACTACACGAATTCACAGATGACAAAGAGCAGATGTACTTCAAGCCCAGATTGCTCCGTGCAATACCTGTCATTTGATAAACTCGTAGATTAAGCTGGAAAAGATCCACATGGCTGAAGTTTTAAGACAGAACAGATCACTTCTTCACCTTTAAGTTAAGAAGATGTTTGGGGGGGAGTTTCAGATTTATTTTGACACAGTTATTATATATGAGCACTGGCATTGAACTGTACTGAAACCCCATGAGGGGGTAAGGAAGAATCGACATGTATAAAGCAATACATATTTGTTTTAATAGTTTATTGATGTACACATGTCTATGATGCTCCCAAACTTAAATAAAGTTGGAAAAAAAACTGTTGCACTGGTGCATCTGTTTTACTGTGTGCGGTTTTGCAATTTTCATGATCGCCTCAGCTCTTTCAGATGTCACCTTTTTTCTCCAGCATGGGGTCTGGCATGGATTCACATGCTCATGAATATTCCCCGTCGTCAGGCTGGGAATCCTCGGTAAAGAAAAAAATCAGTTTCAGTTTTGTTTCTGAACTGTCTTTCTCCTAATAACCAATCACTGGTCTCTGGGTCATACTGCCCCCAGCCAATGACTGCCCTCTACCTAAGCCCCTCCTCTGGCAGCCATCTTCATATTTTTACCGCACGTTCAAGTGTTGGGAGTCCTCGTGCTGTAGCTCTCGAGCTTTTACTGCATATTGTGGTTTTTTCAAAGAGTTTACTGTTCTTTTTTCGGTTAATTCGAGCCTCAAGCTCCACCGTTTCTTCTTCCGATCAACAGGGACCCGTTTCGGAAATTTTCTATGCCCCCCCAAGGGCGATTTTCGTAGAATTACACTTCTTGGAGGATTCCGGAAGACCTTTGAGGCCTATCCCGAGTTGGACATGGCCCAGGACAAAGGAGATTCAACGCCTACTGGAGCCAAACTGTTTAGGAACTGCCCAGGATGTGGACTGCAGGACATCTTTAAGGAGGAGGAGCACTCCCGGTGCCTCTACTGCCTACACGCCGACATGTTGCACGTGGAGGAGGACTCTGCGTTCTGCAATAACATGTCCGTCCGGATCATTAAGGACCGTCATAAACGACCCGCTGACTGGCTGGAGTCAAAGAGCCCAGCAGCAGGGCAGAAGAAGAAGTCTGATCGGTCTTCTAAGAACTTTGAGGGCGCTCCGGTGACGGGGGCTCATCAAAAGGCAAAGCACTGCAAGTCCATGGGCATCGGGAGCGCCGTGTGTTCGGGCTCCTCAGCTGCCAGGCAAGGCGCGATGTCACCGACACCATCATCCACGAGCCAACGCTCTGGCTCTGTGAAAAAGAAGTCGGATAACCCGGATAAGCTTCGGGAGACAACAGAGAAAGCCAAGGGGGGCGAGGCGGTGACTCTTCCCCTAAGGTGAAGGCTCCAAACGCGCCCACGGTCATGAAGGCACTGAGTCACCCAGCTAAGGCCTCGATTGAAGGAGTCGTGGCGGCCCTGGCGAAGCTGGCAGAGTCTAGCTCAGTGGAGACAACCTCCAGGCCTAGAGTTTCCCTGCCACCCCGGAGGGAATCTTCTTTCCGGCCTATCGAGAAGACCCCCGTGAAACCCCAGGGTGAGAAAGAGGGGGGGGCACAGTAGCCCTAACGGACGCAGATACTGTTAGGCAGAATGATATACAGTACCCTTTGGGAACACCACACACAATTAACACTACAAGTGACAGTACAAATTCACCTTTGGTACAAGCCTGTACTACACAGTTAAAGTGGTAGCGATGGCTGAGCAGCCAGACTTTTCTCAAGAGTAAGTGCACAGTACAAGATAGTTACACGAAGGACAACAATTACTATGATTCAGGCAAACACTGACTCAAGGTTTTCAAGTAAAAGAATATACACTTATTTCACTCTTCAGTTGTATAACAGAACACTATTATAAGCAGTCTAAAAATCACACTCTTAATACACCACACCACTTCCTTTAAATTCCAGACAAGTTCAGCTCACAAAATGAAGTGGGAGCAAAATGGCAATTTAAAAGGGAGGGAAAGACAAAGTTAATAGAAATTAAATCACACCAACAGGTAAGTACTCAGGGCAATTGAACAAGAGGAACTACAGAGATAGACTCAGGTAGAAAAGGCTTAGGGCCAAAGTCAATGGGTCAAAAGTCTTTTGCTCAAGATCATACAGTTCAGTGAACGAAACGGACAACCGGATTTGCACAGTACCTTCAAACAGAGAGGGGGCTGTAGCTGAGGCAGATGTTCCTGGTAGTTCCTGCAGGCTCACGGTTCCTGAAGCAACTGTCGGATTGACAAGAAGTAGAAAGACTGGAGGGTCCTGCACTACCCAAGGAAGAAACCAGCAGCAGAGCAAAGCAACTAATGAAAGGTGCGCTCCATAAAACCCAAGAAGGGTCCGACCTTCCTGGCTATCCGGCCCACTGTAGCTCTGTACAGCAAATTCGACCAGAGGAGGGGTCCTGGCTTGCAGTTTGGGCGAACTGGTTGGTCCCACCAGCTCAAGGGAAGAAGTTTGCCTGGAGGATCTTCTCTGTCGTCGGATTCTGAATATTCGGACCTGCAGCAGGGCTTCACCGGGCGGTTCAGTCATTGTAGGGGTCTTCTTCTGCCAGTTCCTCATTGGTTCTTTCGTTCTAGTGGCGACTCTGTCTTTCCAGTCCCAGAGACCTGCTTTTTATGCAGTTTTCCCCCATTCATACAGCCTGGCTGTCAATCACACAGCAGGGTGGCTGACCTGGCAAGGACAGTCCCCTCAGCCAATCAAACAGGAGTGTGACTTGGGTTACCAAGGGAACCCATGGCATGGGTCCGAAGATCCCTCCCTCACATCCTGCCTACCTAGACTTTCAGGCGCCTTAAGGAGGGCTTCTGTGCAGAAGCCCGCGAAAAGACGGCGAACAAAGGAATCATCCCCGGTTTGGCACGCAGAGAAAAACACGAGAAAGACTTTAACAAAAAGAAATGGCAAATAAACCCAGCCGGAGCCAAAATAAAATGTATTTGATCAAGCTTATGTTCGAGGCTAATATAATAGCCTGAAACAATACCATGGTTATATAAGTGTAACGCTCACCTGGTATCCACGGGGACGTCACTCAGCCTGTTCTGATCTCTTACGACCTCGAACCCTTCCCTGGAGGCTATTCGACTGGGGACTGGGCCTGAAACACAGGATTGGTAGGGTTTAACTCCCTATTGTCTCTGTGTGCTTGAACCCCTTCTTCCCCAGGGTCCAACCCTTCCCTTTGATCCACAGCTCACCTTGTTTTCTTGGATAGTGTTCTCTCCGTCCTGCCTTCGGCGCAGGGGCGCATTGATTGATACAGGCTTGTTCCTGCCTAGTTACTTCACTGGCAAGAGTCCGACAGGTAAGTATAATGAATCTTTTGAACAGTTCTCTAACTTCGTTCCTTTCCTTCCTTAGATGATGGCTGGCATCCGGGGATGGCGGCGTGCTGCTGAGATGAGTAGCGCTGAAGGTGAGTGAGAGCGCGATGCGCGATGCACCCCTTTCGTATTCGCATTGAACTGAGTTCTTTTTCTGTGTATTTTAGGTGCTGCAACATTTTCAGCGTGGATACCAGTTATGAAGAACAAATGCGGTGGGTAAGTGCAGTATGTGGCGCCTCTAGATTAGATGTTTCCACGCTACTTGGAATGTCTTTTCCCTCTTGCAGAGGGATGAGAAGTTCCGGAGACAGAGTTCCCCCAGAGCGGCTGGGATTCAGGTAAGCGTTTGAAGCTCGTACAGTCTTTAAAAATAAGCGAAGATATGCAGAACCCTTACTAATGCCTTTTTTCTGTTCTTTTCCCTTTTCCTTAGGAAGCGGCGTGCCGGGAGGGGAATGACACCGCCGAAGATGCCCGCAGAACAAAAGGAGCGTTTGACTGATGGGCAGAAGCGCCGCAACGTAAGGCTGTTCCTAACAGTGTTTTTGTTCTTGCAGGAGCTGAGCGCAGAAGAAAGATGCAGGCCTACTGGAGACCGATCCGAACACGGTGAGTGTCACACTGCAGGTGCAGAAAACGCAAAGCATGTTTCTCAGCCTGGGTGTGGCTTAAATAGTCTCTGGGTATCCCAGGTTCCTCTGCGCCGAACCACACCCAAAAGACTAGACCGCACATGCAGTTCTGGGAACCGAAATATGTGGGGGCATCCATCTTGTCCCCATCAATGCACTACAAGTCCAATCCCCAATGGTATCCTATGGGAGTGAGTGAGTCTGGTGCCACAAGCGCCAAGTCTGACTCCAAGTGGGTCTTTGGAGGGATGGAGAGGCCCTTGAGGGCCATGTAGGTGATCGTGGCCTGGCTCCAGCCTGACATCTTGGAGGGCTGGGGACATGAGGGGCAGGAATCATGACAATAAGAAAACCGCGGTAGAAAAGTTAGGGTAGTTACCACTGCCACCAGCCAAGTCTTGATGTAAAGGGAGCACAGACAAAAAGGGATAAGAATTAACCCTTTACAATACTCCATGTAAGATGGGGTGTTCTGGGTCTGTGGTTTAAAGTGACTATGTAAAGTTAATGGCAACTTTACCTGTTTCTGGGGGACAGTAGTCAGCCCTAGAAAAATTGAGTCAGTGGGAAGTCTCAAAGACAACCCTGTGTCACTGCACTGAAGGTGCTGTGTAACACACATGAAAAATATGAGGCCATGGAGTAGGTGAGGATCCAGTGCTCAAGATCACACAAAAAGTGAAAACACACACAGCAAAACACATGTAAGATTGTTAAAAAGGTTCACACTCTTACCAGGTGAAAAAAAGAAATCCTAGAAATCCAGCAAAGCTGCTGAGGGACTCATTAGGTAAGGGGAATCAGCCATTTATGAGTATTCTCCCTAACAGTGCCCCCACCCAGACTAAGGGACAGGAGGATTTAATCCACTCCTTGATGACCGACCCCGGATTCCGTAGTCTCCACGAAAGCCAAGAAGAAAGTGGCAGGGACGACGGCGTCATCCTCCACTTCCCCGCTGGATAGCGAGGGAAAGAAGTTAGACGCATGGGACGTTGAGTCATCACGTCGGCAGCGACGACCATAAAGACGGCCCTCGTGGAGCTGTGGTTTAAAATCGCCCCTATCCTGGACTTCCTCCCGGGCGACAAGAGGGCGGAAGCCCTGGAAATCCTGCAGGAAGGCGAGGTGGCGTCGGATCACGCCATCACGGTAGCTACGGATATCACCAATACTGGATTTCGCCAGATGGGCAACAGCGTTTGCCTGTGTCGGCGCGTTTGGCTCAGGGCCACCGACTTCCGCCAGGACATGCAGACCAGGGTGCTGGACATGCCCTTCGACGGAAACAACCTGTTCGGGAAAGCGGTGGACGAGAGTCTGCAGACCATTAAGGCGGACACCGAGACGGCCCAGGCCTTGTGCACTCTCCATCAACAACAGCCGTCCTTTCGGACCTTCGGAGGCAAATCCCAAGGTGCCTCCAAAGGATTCGGCATACCGCCAAGTTGCCCGTTCCTCGTCGCTAGAAGCCTATAGAGGCCGCAGCAAGGCCGGTGGATGCCGTGACGTCAGGCCCACACCGAAGCGCCCCGGTGGGAATCCGGCTGGCGAACTTGGTAGGCGCGTGGGAGTCCATCTCCACCAACCGTTTAGTGCTGGATGCCTTCACCCACGGGTGCACTCTGCAGCTCCAAAGGAAGTGCCCCCGTTTCCCACCTGTGACCAGGAAAGAAAACCACATTCCACAGCTGCTTCTGAAGGTACGAGCTATGCTGAGAAAGGGCGCGATAAAACTCGTCGCAAAGAGGCTCTATGGCTCCGGAGTATAATGGCAGTACTTCCTCATCCGAAAGAAGAGTGGCGGCTGGCGGCCCATCCTGGACGTTTGACGCCTCAACAAATTCATCAAAGCCCAGAGGTTCCGGATGGTTACCCCTCAGCACGTGCTGTGACAGTTGGAGGAAGGCGACTTTCTATTGTCGCTGGACTTGGAGGATGCTTACTTTCACATCCCCATACACAAAAGACATCGAAAGTTCCTACGTTTCGTGGTCCAAGGGCAGCACTACCAGTTCAAGGCCCTGCCCTTTGGGTTGAAGTCGGCTCCAAGGGTCTTTACCAAGTGCCTGTCACCAGTGGCGATACTGCTGCATCTGCAGGGGATCCACGTATACCCCTAACTGGAAGATTGGCTCATCCAAGCAAAGTCAAGAGAGCTTGCCGTCGACCACACAGTGAAGACTGCCGGCCTGCTCATGGAGTTGTGATTCTCAATCAACTTTGCGAAGTCCCACTTGACACAGTCG
Source organism: Ambystoma mexicanum (assembly GCF_040938575.1). Taxonomy (NCBI): domain Eukaryota; kingdom Metazoa; phylum Chordata; class Amphibia; order Caudata; family Ambystomatidae; genus Ambystoma; species Ambystoma mexicanum. The sequence continues at coordinate 316,120,735 of NC_090929.1, forward strand.
CAGGACGCCCTGTTCCTGGGAGCCAGACTAGACACAGTGGCGCAGTTGGCTTCACCATCGGAGAAAAGGACGAGGGCCATCCTGGGCAAGGTACAACGGCTATTGACCATGGAAGTGGCCAGGGTGAGGTCCCATCAAGTTCCTGCTCGGCATGATGTCATCGTGCCTCTACCTTGTGCGTCTGTGCAGGTTGCGGATGCGGAATTCCTCGACGCCCATTGGATGTAAGCAGCGGGAAGCTTCGAAGACAAGATCCCACTCAACAAGACTTTCCGTCAAGCGATCCAGTGGTGGGACACCCGCATGCATCTCGCGGCGGGCATGGACTTCCAGACCCCAGCGCACCAGGAAACGGTGACGACGGATGCCTCCCTGGAGGGATGGGGAGCGCACACCGGAGATCTCCATGCAAGAGGCCTTTGGCTCCCGGAGGAGAGGTCCCTGCACATCAATGTCCTGGAGCTCCAGGCTGTATTCTGGGCCCTCAGGTCTTTCCTTCCATCCCTCAAGGGCAAAGTGATACGGATCTTCACCGACAACACCACCACGATGTTCTACATCCGGAAGCAGGGATGTACCAGATCCCAAGCCCTATCCAAGGAGGCGCCAGATCTGTGGCACTGGGCCGTTGCCCAGGGGATGTTCCTGGTGCCTTTTCATCTGGCAGGAGTGAAAAACACTGTCACCGACTCACTCAGCAAGGAGCTGCGCTCTTTCCACGAGCGGGAACTTCAGCAGGATCAAGTGGATCTCCTATTCCGATGGTGGGGCAATCCCCAGATTGATCTGTTCGCGACGGCGACAAACTCCAAGTGCCGGAGGTTCGCCAGCAGGTTTCCCCAGCCGGGGAGCATGGGGGATGCGTTCTCCTTCCCCTGGGACGGCCTGTTCCTGTATGCGTTCCCACCATTGCCGTTACTTCTGCGACTCATCAATCAACTCAGACGGTCCCGGTGCAGGATGATCCTCGTCGCACTGGCGTGGCCGATGCAGATATGGTTCACTGACCTTCTGGACATGTCAGCCTCCCACCCAGTCAAACTTCTGACGGACGCGGATCTGCTTGCCAGGGAAGGAGGCGCCATCCTACATCACGACCTGGGATCGCTGAACCTGCATGCCTGGCTCCTGCAGCATTAGAGTTCGGAGGCTACGACATCCCGGCGGACTGCAAGGAGGTGCTTGCAAAGGCCAGGGCATCCTCGACTCTTAAGTGCTATGGACATAAGTGGAAGAGGTTCTCTGTCTGGTGCCGTGCACAGAAGATCAACCCTCTACGGATCAGGGTCCCGCAAGTGCGGCCGTACTTGCTGTCACTGGCCAAGGCAGGGCCCCATCAAAATCCATCTGGTGGCTATCTCCCGCTACACCAGAGCTCTGGGGCTGTCGTCACTGTTGTCTCATCGCCTGGTGAAGGAGTTCATGAAGGGACTGTTCTGCTCTTTCCCGCCGGGGAAAGCCCCGGCCCCGGCATGTGAGCTCAACGTAGTGATGACCAGGCTCATTAGTCCGCCATTCGAGCCCTTGCTCTCGGCACAGCTGAAGTTCCTATTGTGGAAGACAGCTTTTCTTGTGGCCATCACCTCCACACAACGAGTGGGAGAGATCCAGGCCCTCTCCTGTAAGCCTCCATATCTGACATTCCACGAGATAAGGGTAGTGCTGAGGACGCACCCCTCCTTCATGCCCATGGTGCCATCAGACTTCCATCTGAACAAGCCCTTTGTTTTACGTGTTTTCTTCCCGTCACCTTTGTCGCTGGCTGAGAGGACTTTGCACTCGCTGGATGTGGCTAGAGCGCTGAAGTTCTACGTGGACCGCACAAAGAGTTTTCGGAAGACATCACAGCTGTTCGTGAACTTTGGACCTATGAACCAAGGGAAGGCCCTCTCAAAGGCTTCCATTTCCAGATGGCTCTCTGGCTGCATCATGCGCTGTCACCGGTTGGCAAATCGACCTTTGCCTGGCCGTCCGAGAGCCCATTCCACCAGAGCGATCGCAGCTACCACTGCGTTCCTATCTGGTGTGCCCCTGCTGGACATCTGCAGGGCTGCTACGTGGAGGTCCACGCACACCTTCACGAGATTCCACTGCGTCGACTGGGATTCCAGGGAGGAGTCCAGAGTCGGCCAAGCAGTCCTGTGCAATCTGTTCACTTGAAGGTGAGCCTGGTGAGGGCATAAGAGATGCTTAATGTTGAGTTGTTGTATTGCTGTTGTATTGTTGTATTGCTTAATGTTGAGCCTTGCCACCTCCCGTGGTTGTGCATGTGTGTACTGCTTTGTATTCTTGTATCCATGAGCATGGTAGCACATAAAGTGGCAGCAGGACCAAGAGAAGAGCTGCAGAGGGGTTGGAGGGAGGGTTCACATGTGAATCCATGCCAGACCCATGCTGCAGAACAACAGTTACAGGTAAGTAACTTGTTCCTTCCTTCATGTGAAATCAACTGTCCTATATATACTATCTCTTCCTGACACTACTGCAGCTTCTCCTTGTCCACTTTGTATCCTTTGTCTGCTAGGATAGTCATCAACTGAATCAAGTCTTGTCTACACTCATCTTCTGTCATACTACAGATTAAAATGACATCTAGGTACTGTATCACAGTATATTTCAAATCAATATTGCCTAGGTCCATTTGTAGGACTCTAGTAAAGATCAATGGGGACTCACAGTACCCTTGGGGCAGCCTAGTATGTTTCAGACGAGTCTGGCGAAACATAAATGAAGTCAAGTCTTGTGAGTCCTTGTGCAACAGGATTTAGAAAAACGCATTTTTCAAATCAATCACCGTAAAATATCAAGCTCCCACTGGGATACTGCACAGTATCATCACTGGGTTAGGAACTGAAGGAAAATCGGCATCTAATATCTGATTAATCGGCCTCATATCTTGAATGAATCTCCACAACCCTCCCTTTGATTTTTTGACAGGATACACTGCGGTGTTGCACAATGATTCTGATGGTACCAAAATACCTTGTTCCATCATTGCTGAAATGGTCTTGAATATACCCCCACCGGCCTCTCGAGACATGGGGTATTATCTTGCTCGAGGTAAAATCGCTCCTGGTTTCGGCTTTAATTAACTTCCCCTATCCCCTTTAACAGTCCTACATCATAAGGGCCTGTAGTCCATAGGACGCTTGGCACCTTGTCCAAGTCTTCCTCAAAAAATGCTGGACGCTGCTGCATTATTGCCATTCGCTGTGGGGGACTTCCCTTTTCTCTATTCTGCTCCAATATGTAATGCTCATAAAGAACACTACCTCATCCTCTATTGGGTCATCTCTAAACATGTCATTGTCAGTAATATCAGTCAGTCTATACCCTTCTTCATAGCTATCACTGTTCTCCATGGTCTGCCTTCGTCATCTGTTTCTTCAAGCATTGCCATTTCCCTTCGTATTATGACTGCTTCCAATTCTATAGGGATAGTCTGTCCCCCGTCTTCGTCCATAGATATCTGTAGTCTGAATAAGAATTTGTCAGGTATTCTCACAGTCTTCCCCACTAAGCCAAGTAACCAGGTTAATAAAATGCTCACCCCATAAAGGAAAACCTCTGGCTCAACTGGAACGCCTCGCAGAGCTACTTGCCTTGTGAACACCAGCATAAATTTGCCCACGTTTAAATAGTGTATGCCATGACTGCGAGTAAGATCAACAGCGTCCTTAGACAAGGATACTACCAGCCCATCCGAGCGACACTACCACCCCCGAAGTGCAGGACAGCACAAAGGTACGCTGAACAAAGCTACCTATTGAAAATATCAAATTTGTACTGTTTACTCTTAGCGCGTTAGGCATGGTAACCTATAGCATTTTATTTCAATTTCAAGCGCATCTATTTTTATTATGTGTGCAAACATAGAAAAGCTGTGGCCACCTAATCCTATGAGCACCAGCCATAAGGAAGCCACTGCAGCACACGAGGCAAAAGCAACTCCAAAATGGCTGCCCGTGCCGTGTGCATCATCCCCTCTGCTTAGCTTCCTCATCCGAAGTCAGGGATCTGCTGATTGGTTGCAGCTGCCTACTTTCCAACCTATCCGACACCAGGAGGCGCAAGCCGGCCCTTCCCGGAAAGGCCCTGAGGGCAAGGCCAGGAACTGTCCTGAGACTGTCCCGAGCTGCCCAGAGCCCAGGGCCAGACCCCCTGCCCGTGCGCCCTGAGACTGTGAGACCCCTGAGTGCGCCAACAGAGGTAATATATGCAAACTACCCTAGCCCCACCCTACACCGACCAATGACTATGCACTACCTCCACATGTGGCTCCAGTGCAACTACACTCCGGTCACTGTGCCCTCCTGGCATGATTTCTCTATCACATCTGAAACGCTATGCTTTTAGTCTTCCAACTCTGCACAAATCCACTGACAACCTCTGGCAGTCATAGCAACCGTGTGCACACACGTTACGCATGCTCTACAGTTTATGCTCACCCACCTGTACTGCAGCAGACCCACAACAATGCCACTGCCCATTGCCTAAATTTCTAACTTTGCACTAACAATATATTTAGGCAGTTGGAAATTACAGAACCTCAACACAAAGGGCCTCATTACGACCCAGGCGGTAAGTTACCGCCTGGGTCGTACCTTTACCACCATGGCGTAAACTATGTTTACGCCATGGTGGTTGGCGGACTTACCGCCCCATTCCGAGGTTGGCGGTCGGTAAGTCCCCAATCCCCATTTACCCTTCCCCATTCCCATTTTTGCCCCATAGGGCATAATGGGAGTGGGGAAGGCGTTAATTACGCCACCGTAAATTACGGTGGCGTAATTAACAACATGGTCCCTTAGCGCCATGGATTTTAACACCTGCTAAAAGCAGGTGTTAAATCTGCCATGGCGCTAAGGGACCTCGGAATCAGGCGCTAAGGGTCGGCGCTGTTTACGCCGCCGTAAACCCCTTACCGCCTGGGTCCTAATGAGGCCCAAAGCCTCCATATCCTATCACACTTGCCATGACCAAGTACTGCGACAAACTGTGCTTTTTGCTGTTTTGTGTGAAATTCGAATCTAGATGAGACTCAGCCCTCAGATCTAATTAATATGGTGACAAACTGTGATTTTTGCTGTTTTGTGTGAAATTCGAATCTAGATGAGACGCAGTCCTCAGATTTAAATAATATGGTGACAAATTGTGATTTTTGCTGTTTTGTGTGAAATTCGAATCTAGATGAGACTCAGTCCTCAGATTTAAATAATATGGCGACAAATTGTGATTTTTGCTGTTTTGTGTGAAATTCGAATCTAGATGAGACTCAGCCCTCAGATTGAAATAATATGGTGACAAACTGTGATTTTTGCTGTTTTGTGTAAAATTCGAATCTAGATGACACCCAGCCCATACTAGCCAGTGTGTTGCAACTATCTAGCCACTGTGGTACCCACAACTGCCCTATACTAGCTGCTGTGTCCTACCTGTTGCTAGTCCAGGTGCTATATCTCTACTGTCTACCAAATATAACTCAAGATAACTACTCTTTATACAATACGCGCTAGCAAGAGTCAAACTGCCACCCTACTGTACCTCCTCATGCCCCTACTACACCTTACCACCTCTGTGGTAACAACAACCATGCACCCAGCAGAAAATGTATCCTGCCCGACCACAGAAAGTAACAATAGGCTTCGCGCCAGACTGCCCCGGCTCTATGAGCCCACCTGCCACAACAAAATTCCTAATCCTCTTCCGAGATCTACCCCACGGCTTCCTCGAGTATGTCCTAACCTAACCACGGCCTATAACAATTCCACACAACCTAAACTCATACCCATAACTATCCAGGGCTCACCCAATACAACTACTCTAACCAGAGCCCTGATCAACGCTAGATCCCTAGTGGCCCACGCCACGGAAATAGCAGATACCTTATCCACCAACAACCTCGACCTACTAGCAATCACTGAATCTTGGTTGCACGATGCCGCAGGCCCAGCACTCTCAATAGTCATCCATGAAAACTATCAAATGATCAGAATGGACAGACCCATTAACAAAGGAGGTGGTCTGGCCATCACAGCAAAAAACAGCCTCGAGCTAAGACCACTCACTCAAACACCTCTCAAATCTTGCAAGCTCCTCACAGCCAAACTACCCATCTCCAACTGCTGCACCTTAACCATCTACCTAATATATAGGCCACCTGGCCCCATTGGTTCATTTGAGGCTGACCTATCCAGCCTCTTAGCCAACAATACAAAAGACACCTCTCAAATACTATTACTAGGCGACCTGAATCTTGGTCTGAACGACCCTGATGACAATCAAGCACAAGCCATAGCCAACATGATAGCTGAACACGGTCTAACCCAGAAAGTGCTTACCCCCACCCATAATAAAGGTAAGACCTTGGACTGGATCGCCACCTTGAACTGCGATACTACCTTCACCAAAATCACTCCCCAACACTGGACTGGCCACTACCTCATTGACTTCACACTATCACTCAATAAAGAAGTCAGCAAAGAAAAGATCATGGCACCACCACTGCCCACTAGAGCAAAAAAAAAATATAACTCCTGACAACCTACTACCACTTCTGCTGCCAACCCTCAATGCTCTCCCCGACAACTTAAATCCAGAGTACCTAGTAGAAAGCTACAACAATGCCATGAAGAAAGGACTGGACATCATTGCCCCTCTAAGAATGCAAAAAAGCAAACAACAAGCTCACCTGAACTCCTGGTTCACCCCCCATCTGAAAGAACCTAGAACGCGCAAAAGAAAACTAGAAATCCAATGGCGCAACACCCCCACAGAAGAGAGCAAACTACAACTTAAACTCTTCGCAAATAATTAAAAGAAATCCTGCTCACAAAAAAGAACCTATTCAATGAAAGAATCCCCCATACCCTCACCAGACAACAACCAAAGACAAACAATGGTGCACCAGCGTCCAAAACGCTCTAACCAACAAAATCAAAACTCTCCAAACTAAAGTCACACTGAAAAAAGACTCCCTAACCACCAACGAATCATCTCCTAGCAATCATACCAAAAATACCACTCCTCCTGACCAGAACCTCTTCAGATTTGCTAAAATCTCCATCCCAGAAACAGAAAAAGTCATCGCCTCACTTAAACCATCCAATTGCAAAGGTGACAACTGCCCCCCGCCCAAATAATCAAGGATGCTGCCAGGGAATTAGCTCCCTTTATAACCAAATGAATCAACGCATCCTTCTCCTCCAACACTATACCATGCAATCTCAAAGAATCATGGGTTCTGCCTCTCCTCAAGAAGCAAACCCTAGACCCCGCAATCCCCACCAATTCAAGACCCATCACCACGGTACCTTTATTATTAAAGATAATAGACAGAGTAGCATACCTCCAAATCCAGTAATATCTAGAAACCCCCAAACTACTAGGCACCCGACAATCGGGTTTCAGACCGCAGCACAGCACTGAGAAAGCCTTAATCGACCTTAAAACCCAAATCAATGAGATAAATGACAAAGGAAAGACTGCCATGCTACTCCTCCTCGACCTATCGGCGGCCTTCGACCTTGTAGATCACACAGTGCTGTGCGAACACCTGGCCTCGGCTGCCCACTTCTCGAATGATGCCATAGCCTGGATCCAATCATTCCTGAACAATCGAACTATGAGAGTCTTCTCCTCACTAGCCTCTGCAGACCCCATCAAAATAACATGCGGTGTACCCCAAGGCTCCTGTGTCTCCCCCACCCTGTACAACATCTTTACCAAGCCCCTATTTCACAAGTTGGACAGACTGGGTGTCACATACACCAACTACGCAGATGACACCCAGATCCTCATACCCCTTTCAGGAAACTTTGATTCAGATACGGCCCTAGTAAACAAAATATACATCATCATTCAGGCATGAATGGCCACACATGGTCTATGCCTGAATGATGATAAAACCGAAATCCTGCTCCTCGGCTCCAACACCAATCTAAAAAAACTTAGCTCCAACTACAAGGCAGTCAACATTGATGGTAACACCATCACAGTTGCCAAAACTGTGAACACTCTAGGCTTTCACCTCGACTCAGCCTTGTCACAAAAAAAACAAGTAAACTCACTAGCATCCTCTACCGCCTACACATGCAAGTTAATCAGGGCAAGTAGAGCATTCCTCTCCCAAGCTAGCTGCATCATCATCGCCAATGCCCTAATACTATCCAGACTCGACTCCTGTAATACCATGTACCTAGGAGCCAACAAATACATAACCGACAAACTCCAAACACTACAAAACAACGCACTCAGAACAGCCCTTAACCTACCCTCCAAGGAACACATCTCCAACAAAAGAAGAGAACAAAAATGGCTCAAATTCTGTGACCACATTTCACTCAAAATAGCATCACTCACTTTCAAATGCCTAAACAATGCAGCACCCCCATATCTCGCAGCCAGAATTGCAAAAAGATCCTCCACCCGCCCCACCAGAATGATTAACTCTCATTGCCTTCAGGTACCCAAATTCAGAAATAAGAAATCGGGCGGCAGTAGCTTCCCGGTCATGGCTGCTCAACATTAGAACGCTCTCCCACCCAACATCAGAACAGACCAATCGTATTATAGCTTTAGGCGAACCACTCTCTCCTGGTTACGATCCAATGACTCCCCCGACTGAATCATGCCAGCCTGACTGTATATATGTACATTCCTAATTGACCCACCGTAATGTAATTTACTGTATATATATGTATATATGGCTGTGTGTATATATATTTAAATATGTCCTCTCACCAGATTCTACGAAATGTAATGCTATGCTTTATACTCACCTGTGCCTTATCCTGCAACCAAGTTGTTATGTAATCTTACTTTCCTGTTCTGTGTTGCGCCGTGTTACCTCTGCGTTCTGCACGCTATACCAAATAAATAAACAAACAAACAACAAACAAAGAAACATGAGTGGAACACACGATATCTTTATCAGTAAATGAAATCGTCATGTTAATTTTTGTCATCAAATCTCTTCCCAAAATGTTAACTGGTGTCTGTCGTGAATACAACAATGGAACAGACATGTCACACTCTCCTATAGAGACTGGTAATTCATCAGTAAAAGAAACTCGACTTGTAGCTCCAGAGAACCCTTGAGCATTCATGGCATTTCCTGACATGCGATATTTTCCCTCTCGTATACATAAGCGTGTAGCCCCAGTGTCTACTGGAAAAGAAAAAGATTTGCCCATATTGTCACATCGACCTTTGGTTCCTCTTGGGGGTCAGGTGTCACAGATAGTACTGAACACATCAAGTCGCCCTTTGTGATGTCCTATTGTGGGTACATGCATACACCTGTACCGGTGAAAGGATTCCCTCCCACTACAGTGACATCCCCTATTCTAGGTGCCAGCGCTTGTCTTGTATCTGCATACTGCTGTGTCTGCATGGGGGCATGCTGCGACTGCCCTTGCAGTAGATTCATTTGTGCTTGCTCTGGTCGCCGTGTCTGCTGTATTTGCGGCACTTGCATCTGATACTCTGTCTGATCTTGGGCAAACTCTTCCCTAGCTTGTGAGCTATATGATTGAGGATTAGCTGTCCCCCTCTTGAGAATTGGCCATGCTGTACATTCCCTTGGCTCCCACATACGCGTGCAATGTGCCCTGTCATCCCGCAAGTCCAACATACAGGAGGAGACCGCCTAACTAGTCCCCCTTGGTTAAACCCTCCTTGCGCATTTTGATTCTCATTCTGCGCATTTTGAAATCTATGTTGATTATTTTGGAATCCACCCCTTCCTCTGTAACCCATACCTCTGCCTCGTGGCATGAACCCATAACCACCTTGGTCCATCGGGCGCTGATTATTTGCCTGCGATGTACCCACTGTTTGCTGCATTCCTAATCCATCCCCACTTGTCAAAACCACCCCTTCGAAGGGATTGTGTCCTCCGACGTATTCCTCATCTTAGATATATCCTTCCAGCTCTGCTGGCCTCGGAAAATTTTTTCTAGAGGGCGCTGCGGGTCGACGTCCCTCGAGTCGATGTCCTTCGACAGCCGCCGTATCGACGCTCGACGTCATCCTGCCTATAAAGGCCGCGCGCAGCGTCCGTTGCTCAGTTCCGTTTTTCCGCGCTACTCGGTGCCTCGGAATACCGTTGCTCAGTTCTTAGTCAGATAATCCTATTTACCTCGAGTTATTCGATCCGTACTCGATGGCTTCCTCGTCGGAACCGACAACTCCTCGATCCGGCTTCAAAAAATGTCGAGATTGTGGGAAAAAGATGTCGTTGACCGATCCTCACAGAAATTGTCTGTGGTGCTTGGGAGCCGAACACCATTGTTCGGAGTGCGAGGACTGTATGTCCATGACAGCTAAGGCCCTGAAGGAGCGTAGGGGGAAGCTGGAGAAAGGTAAGACTTTTAAAGCTTCTTCTTCGTCGACGAAGTCGAGACATTCGTCTCCTCGTCACCATTCGCGCTCCAGGTCTCGGAGTGGGTCTCATCACTCCTCGAGATCGAAGCACTCGAAGAGGAGACGTCGAAGATCCCCTTCTCCGTCTTCCTCTTCCTCTGTTTCGCCAAAAAGAATCCCTTGCCCCACGAAACATAGTTCCCGGGCTGAATGGGAGGAATTCAGAAAAAATATGATGAGCGTTTTCGAGAAAGCGGCCTCGACCCCCTCGAAGACTGCCGAGAGCGATGCTCTGGTCGAAAGACCCGAAGGTCAAAAACGCCGCGAGTCGCAGTACCCGGCGAAAGAAACCTCTCGAGCGCGTCTCGAACCCTCGAGTAGGACTATGACCTCCAAACCTTCCTCGAAGGTTCCGTCGACGCCGTCGACGAAGGTTCCGTCGACGTTGAGGTCGATGTCTTTGACGCCGTTGTCGAAGGGACCTTCGACACACGGTTCTGTCAACTCGACGCCGGCCTCGACACCGGCGTCAACGCCAAGAAGAGTCACGGTGACCACACATCCAGTGACGATCCCCAGGCCCTCGACGTCGAGGGCGTCGATATTGTCGAGTAGAATTCCAATTCTGTCGAGGTCCTCGAGGCCTCCACCTCTGTTTTCGACGCCACGCTCGAAGCCTTCGACGTCGGCGTCGACGGCATCGACGTTTTCGAGGCCAATAATGACAAGTTCGGCACCCTCTGCCTTGGAAATGGGATTTACTCCCTTTATGAGTTCAGAACAATTGAGAACTATATCCTCAATTTTAGAAGAGGGTGATTTGTCTGAACAAGACACATTTGAGTTACAGGGACCTGTAACCCCAGTTAGAGAGGAATTTTCCTCTGAAGAGCGCAGATTAAAGGATCTTCATGATTCTTTACATGAGGCAAGTGGGTTAGACACTTCCCCTGAGGTGGATTTTGCTAAGCCAGGCCCGGGGAGCATGCTGAAACCCCCTACAGAGCCTTAATGGCCAGGATTACAGAGTTCATGCGGTGGTCTACACCTTCACAATCTTTCCAGCAAGATGACCTCACGGATATTCTTGACAAAGGCCCACAAGAGGATCCAGTGGTGCCCTTTCATAAAGCTCTTCAGAGAAAGATCATGACAAACTGGGAAACCCCAGATGTAATACCAGCAGTAAATAAAAAACTGTCTGCAAAGTACAGGGTATCTTCCACAGACCCAGAGTTCTTGTCTAAACATCCATCCCCAGAAAGTCTGGTGGTACAAGCAGCATCCTCTACCGATGTCAAGACGGCTTATCCTACAGTCCCACAGGACAGGGACGATAAAAAATATGATGCTATGGCAAAGAAAGTCTTTTCAGCATGTAGCATGGCGTTAAAGTCTGTTAATGCTACTTGCACCCTTGCTAGGTTCAGCCATACACTTTGGGAGTGTGCTTCTACAGCGGCTGACTGCATCCCGGAGGGAGAAGAAAGGGATGCGTTCCTGAATATTATACAGGACGGTAAAGACGCTATGTGCGAATCCCTCCAGACGGGCATTGATTCGGCTGACAGTATCAGCAGAGCAATGGCGGCAAGTACATCAACCAGGAGGTTCGCTTGGTTGAGAAAGTCGGGTTTTGCCCCAGATGTGCAAGCCAGGCTCTTGAACATGCCATTTGATGGCTCTTCTTTGTTCGGGAAAAAGGCGGATGACAGTTTAGAGAAACTGCAAACTTCAAAAGCAGCAGCAAAATCCCTAGGAGCTGCAATCCGTCAGACTCCTTTTCGTCCCACAGGAACCTCTGCGAGGGGCAAGTCCTTTCGCTTCTACTCCGCATTCGGAAGAGGTAGAGGACGACCGGCTCAAAGGGGTCAAAGAAGAACTACCCGAGGTGGACGGGGTAGATATTCTAAAGCCGCAGCAACAGCAGGTGCCTCTTTACCATCAGCATCTGCATCAGCCGCCCCAAAACCACTCTGAGGACTCCCCTCACAGGACACCTGTAGGAGGCAGGTTGACTCAACATCTGACGGTATGGCAGGCTATCACGTCAGATGCTTGGGCATTGGAAACAGTCGCCCAAGGTTACTGCCTGCCTTTCCTACGTATACCTCAGAGTCATCCACCGGGGATCAGCTCTCAGAAAGCTCCAGATCCGCTCCTCTTGCAGGAAATTTTGGACCTGCTAGAGAAAGGTGCCATAGAACCGGTACCTGTAGCGGAGAGGAACAAGGGCTGGTACTCCCCTTACTTTCTCATTCCGAAGAAAGACGGAGGACTGAGACCCATCTTGGACTTGCGAGAATTGAACAAATTCCTCAGGAAAGACAAATTCAAGATGGTCACTCTTTCTCAGATCCTCCAGGCCCTTCAGTTTCAGGACTGGTTGGTATCTCTGGACCTTCAGGACGCTTATTTCCATGTGTCTATCCATCTCAAACACAGGAAATACCTGAGGTTCGCAATTAATCAATTTCGAGTACTGCCATTTGGGCTGACCTCCGCCCCGAGGGTCTTCACCAAGTTAATGTCGGTAGTGGCTGCAAGTCTAAGGAGGGAAGGGATTCACGTCTACCCCTACCTGGACGATTGGCTGATCAGGGCTGTTTCTCCGGAACAAGCTCAGATCCAGCTAAATCACGTGTGCTACTCCCTTCACAAACTGGGCTTCTCCCTCAATTTAAAGAAGTCTCAAATGATACCATCGCAGAGACTCCAGTTCATAGGAGCGATCCTGGATACTTCCCTGGGAAAAGCCTCGCCACCAGAGGTGAGGGCTCAAGATATTCTACAAATGGTTACCAAGTTCCAACATGCCCAACGTCTCCCAGCCTTCGACTTTTTGAGGTTGCTAGGCCTCATGGCATCCTGCATTTTCCTTGTGCCAGAGGCTCGCCTGAGAATGAGATCCCTCCAGTGGGCACTGAGGACTCAGTGGTCACAATTCTCAGGGAGAATGACAGATCTTCTTCAGGTTCCCGGCAAGGTGGCTCGAGACCTTCAGTGGTGGGCCTGTCAGGAGAATATTCTGAAAGGAGAACAGTTTTGGCAACCCTGGCCGGAGATAACAGTAGTCACGGATGCCTCACTCACGGGGTGGGGAGCCCACGCCAACGACTTGACCATCAGCGGTCGTTGGTCTCCATCGGAGTCCAGAATACACATCAACCTGTTTGAGCTGAGAGCCATCAGACTGGCACTGAAGGCTTTTCTGCCGTCTGTACAGGGGAGAAACGTCCTGATAATGACGGACAATACAGTGGCCATGCACTACCTCAACAAAAGAGGCGGCGGAGGGTCACTGCCACTGTGCAGAGAGGCGATGCAGCTCTGGTTTTGGGCAATTCAGGAAGGAATCTCTCTATCAGCAATTCACCTAGCCGGAGAGAAGAACTTGACAGCGGATGCTCTGAGCAGGCAGAACACAGTCTCCCACGAGTGGGAGATAGCTCAGGAAGTCCTTCAAGAGATCTTCGCCCTTTGGGGAACCCCTCAAGTGGATCTGTTCGCCACCAGTATCAACAGGAAGTGCGACCGATTTTGCTCAAGGGAATGTCCCCCGAGAGGAGCTCTAGGAGACGCGTTCATAGTGGACTGGGAGTTTCCGCTTCTGTACACGTTCCCACCGGTCCCTGTCATTCCTCAAATGATCAGGAGGTTGAGAAGATTCCGGCGAACCATGATCCTAATTGCCCCGGATTGGGCCAGGAGAACGTGGTACCCGGACCTTCTAGACTTGTCCATCTGCCCTCCAATTCGACTTCCTCTCAGAGAGAACCTACTCTCACAGAAGGGAGGTCAGGTTCTCCATCCAGACATCAAAACCCTCAACCTTCACGCTTGGCTTCTGAACGGCTGAGGTACAAGGATTGGGACCTCCCTGATGATGTTATGGAGGTGTTGCTTTCGGCAAGGAGGCCAGCAACAAAGTCTTTATACCGCTGCCGTTGGAACAGATTTTGCAGCTGGTGTAGAGAACAGAATATCGACCCATTTTCATGTGGTACACCAATGGTTTTGTCCTTCCTACTATATTTGGCAAATTCAGGCCTTCAAGTTGGCACCATTAAGGGCTATCTCGCAGCGCTATCTATCTTTAAGCGTACTGCGGAGGAACCATCCTATTTCAAATTACCCTTGGTAATACAGTTTCTAAAGGGGTTAACCAATGTTTATCCCCCAAGACCATTCCAAGTTCCCCTATGGGATTTAAACTTAGTACTAACTTTCCTGATGGGTACACCTTTCGAACCTCTCCATTCTTGTTCGTTAAGATTCCTTACCCTTAAGACTGTTTTATTAATAGCACTTACATCTGCTAGAAGGGTGAGCGAATTACAAGCTCTTTCTTGTAAACCCTCTCATACAATCTTTCACAAAGACAAAGTTGTCCTGCAAGTGAAGCCTAATTTCCTCCCAAAGGTAGTTTCTGAATTCCATATCTCTCAGAAGATTACCCTACCATCTTTCTATCCTCCTCCTCAACCGGGGAAAGAGGAAGAGAGGTTACACAGACTAGACCCTAGGAGGGTTTTAAGTTTTTACATTAGTAGACTAGCCAGGATAAGACAGGCAGACCAGCTGTTTGTAGGTTACGCAGGTCACAAGCTGGGGTTACCAATAACTAAGCAGACCATTTCCAGATGGATCATTCTAGCCATTCTGGAATGTTATAAACTGGCAGGGAAAGAGCCCCCTCAAAACCTTAGGGCTCATTCGACCAGAGGTATTGCAGCTTCATCGGCCCTCAAAAGAGGCGTGCCGATTAAAGACATAGGTGCGGCCGCTACATGGTCGTCTATCCATACCTTTACACGTTTTTACAATCGGGATTCCTCCTCTAGTCAAGAGACGAGGTTTGGAAGGGCTGTACTGCATTCTATTCATCAATAGAAGACAGCGTGAAGTCAGTACTCCCTCCTCCGAATATAGAATACTGCTATGGGAGCCTATCTAAGATGAGGAATACGTCGGAGGACACAATCCCTTCAAAGAACAAGTTACTTCTTACCTTGTAACGTTCTTTCGACGGGATGTTCCTCCGACGTATTCCTCATCGACCCTCCCATCCATCCCCGCAGTTCTACTTCCCTTGTTGCTGCAGCTTACGCTCCTTCAGGGTGATTAGTCTAGTCCAGACAGTTATACTGTGGGCTACAAAACGGAACTGAGCAACGGACGCTGCGCACGGCCTTTATAGGCAGGATGACGTCGAGCGTCGATACGGCGGCTGTCGAAGGACATCGACTCGAGGGACGTCGACGCGCAGCGCCCTCTAGAAAAAATTTTCCGAGGCCAGCAGAGCTGGAAGGATATATCTAAGATGAGGAATACGTCGGAGGAACATCCCGTCGAAAGAACGTTACAAGGTAAGAAGTAACTTGTTCTTCTATGGCATATTTCGACAACTTCTTCTGAACTAACTTGGCTCCCGCAAGTTTCCTAGTCTCATCTTTCTTCTTCTTTTTCTCCTGGAATAGCCGACAGTAATGCACTATTGTCAACTCTATCTCAGCCCATGGCTTTGCTTCCGTCCCCACTAGCTTTTTCATCTGCCTCTGTACTGGCTCAGGCAACCCTTGACATATAATGTGGTAAAATAATGCCACAGTTTTTTCCCACAGCTCTTTCGTTTCAAGAGTCCAACGCTCTTGAATGTCCTGAATATAACCAATAGGATCTTCATCTTCCTTCATCTTGCGTGTCATAATTGCACCCAAATCTGATGTGTCAAGATACTGCACCCTGAGAGCTCTCCATACATCTGCTCTACAATTATTAAACGGCGCTCCATCGTGCGCTGTGTTTTGTGCTGTCACACTTGAATAGCCTGCTCTCCTCCATATGTCATCAGATCTTTCGCCAAAAATGGCTGCCAAGAGACCCTTAATGTTCCCTATGGCCAACATAGTTCCTCCTGTCATTTCTTCTAATTCGTAAATCAATTTTCCCGCATCCACTGTCAAGCTCAGGAGCTTGCACCATAAATTGTCCTTAGTCATCTGTGGCCATGGAATATATTGTGGTCTTGCTCCTCCTTTTTCCAGTAAGGGAAACTGTGTAAACCCTAACCCACAATCGGCTCTCATTGTTTGTCTATCTATGGCAGGGACAATCATCCCTGACCGTCTCCTCGCTGGTAACGATCTTAACCTGCTCACATATGGCTGTGATTCTCCCTTTTCCCTATGAGATTGTCCTCAGGGACGCTCTGGATATGGTATGGGATCTGGCATTGTGTACCTAGGTTGTTCCACATCCGACCATCTTACTTCCTTGTCTGTCTGCAGGCTTCCCTCTGGGGCACATGCGCCTCCTTCCTCTTCCCCACAGAAGGATTCTCTCTCCTCATTGGATATCTCTAGTCCCCAGCTAGTGTGGCTTTTGTCCCCTTCACCCTTATCTAAGGTCAGTCTGCTCAAGGATAAGGCTCTATGTTCGAGGCTGAATGGATTTTCTCCTTCGCCTTGTAATTGGAAGTCTAGGGATTGATCTCCCTTCCCTCAGCTTCCTAATTTGCTACCTTCCTTTAATTCTTGATAAGCTTTATCGATCCTGTCTTTGATACTTCCTATATCGAAGTTTTCTTCATCTAGTGCTACTCTAGATGCCCCTGGTGTTCCTTCCTTTAATGGAAGAAACTCTTCTATTCTATCCCATCATATTACTGGACTTGGTTCCATTAACTCCTTTTGAATGAGGTTAATATTGTGCTCCCGCAGTCTCCTCTTCCATTCTATTTCTTCGTCTAATTCTCTTCGGTTTCTCACTTTCCCATCTAACTCTCCTCTTCTTGTCTTATCTCTTTGCTCCTTATTCCTGCTCTCCTTTCTTCCTCTTCCCTCCGTCTCTGTATCTTTTGTCCCTTCATTTCTGCACTTCCTCCTCCTATCTCTTCGTTTCTCTTCTTTCTCTGTCTTCCATTGCTCTCTGCCTATTGTCATATTTTTTTGCTCTTCTGCCCTTTCCCCTTTCTTTTGTTGCTCCTCCTGATACATTTGTTCTCCCCGCTGTCTGCTCTTTATTTTGTGCTCATCATACTTCAATCTTTTTCTCTTTCCCTGTCCTTTCTATCTTGTTCGTTCCTATCTTCCATTTGCCTAACTTCCTCAATGCTTTTCCCATCTAGTTTAAGTAATATCTGTCCTTGCATCCATTTGTTCTGTACGAGCCTTACCTCGTGAGCCTTATCCTTCTCCCCTTTCGATCTCTTAATTTCTCTTTCTATTTCTGTCGATATATTTGGCTGCTCACTTTTCTCCTCTTTGTCTCGTATGATCTTAACAGTCTCCTCTTTTCTCTTACTCTCCTCTGGGCTATCATCACTGCTATAAGCAGGTGGTTTGTATATCGGATTAGTGTACCCTGCTGCTGCTTTTAGTTCCCTTAAAGGATACAACCCTTTGTCTTCCGTACTAGCGCCTTTTACTTCAGGCGAGGTAAGGGGAGCAGAAGGCTCAACACCTTCCTCCTTAATCTGATTAAGCATCCATTCCTCAGGTGGCAGATCTTCCCTCTCTTCCTGGAACATTTTTCAAAGCTCTAAAATAGCTAACTTTTTCTCCAATGTATTCCCTGTGTACACAGCGTGCAAGTATGTGGTCATATGTTGCAATACAGCTTTTGACATCGATCCCCCTTGTGGCCACGGTATGAACATCTTATCCGTCGTGCCTTTCACCCATTCCGCACTATACTGTTTAAGCTTGGGCATGTGTTTTGGCAATGTCTTACATAAATGTGTCAAAGGAGGGATATCTCACATTGTGAAAAGTATTAGTTGACTGTCAATACTTACCTGGCTTATTTAAAACGGGTTGCATCGCTTTTCAATGCTTTTTAAAAAAAACAATAAATATGAGCGCGCTCCAACAATCGTTGCTCAAGCCTCTACTTTTTCAATGATCTCTGCCTACCTCTGGATTGGTACCAACCACTTTCCTGGATAGACAATATAGCTTCCTAACTTTTATCTCAATTCTTTCACAATTCATGTCACTCCTTGACACCTTTCCTTTAACACAAACACATAAACAGACAGACTAGTCGACTTTTGACATTTAAACTGCGGCAATCACCCTTTATTCTTCTCCCCCCCTAATTAATACTCTGATCACAGAGTTTAGCTCGTCTTCTTATGCAAACCCGTTTACACGTAGCCTAAAGATCCTACGCTGGGGTTTAAGACAACCTCTTCTAAAACCGCTTGGGTTAGGACTCTTGGGCTCTATCTCTCTCTCTCTATTGCTACACAATATTTTCTGTTACTTCTGTTAATCTTGCTACGTTAAAATTACCACAAACCCTGTTCCCTTAGTTTGCCATTCCCCTCAGTCTTCTCACCATTCTGCCATTTAACTCAAGGCCTTTGGTATCATCTCATCCTCCAACCGGCCACTTCATCTTCCGTCTCCAAAGTGTCTGTGGAAACCAGGTAGGGAGTTCGTCAAAGAGGGACCCTACCCACCTACTCGATTCTACTTACAAATGTTCTATTCGGCCACTCTCCACAGGAAACCCAGCGATTTGGAGTTTAACAGGTCGATGGGACTTTTTAACCATCTGACAATGCAACCACGTGAACATAAGGTCCTTAAATCAGTAGCATGTCATATAAAGGATGGGATTCAGAATAACTCTTACACCAAATAACCAGAATGACTCAGGAAGTTGACATAGTGTCATCTGTCTGTTTTAATATCAATTATCTAAAACAGGGAGTTACAAGGGACATCAACGCACGCTGTCAAATATTTCACATGAAAAACAACTTTATACTAAAAATTCGTCATACGTGACGTCATGCTACGTGGCAAATAAGAAAAAACTTACGGGGAGTTGTGGTTTGGCAAAGGGGAACATCTAAGTATACTTTATATACAGGAACGGGTTGTGATTGGGTCTCTTCAATCAGGTGGACAACCTATGCTCACTCTAGTGCAAGTCATCTTTGACAGTTATTAGATACATGGTATACCATTAGCTCTCAAACTATAAGGCCCTCTGTTATATGGCCTTCTACAATTGTTTGGCACGCTTGTACCTTGCTGAAACATTTGCTTCACTAGCAGCACGTAAACTCAGACCCCAGGTATTAGGAGGTGGACTTGACCGGGTTTCTTCTCCCTATTAGCCCTACATCCTTCACCACTTATGCCTTCTGCCATGAATATTGCCTTTGAACTTGGCCTTGCAATGTATTCTCGTCTATGGGAATATAAGGGAGTCCGGGCACACTCTTATCACAGTTCTAGTATGCATGCCCAACTCCTTGGTTCACGTGACAGGAGACCATACCTCAGTATGGTTTTCAGCATTTAATTGTCTCTTTGCAACTTAACGAGGAACAATTCTGCTTCTCACACTTGCTCCCTTCAAGAAGAGATAACCAATTCTTTGCTGCTTCAGCCTTTGACACCAGGACAGATAGCCCTTCTCGGTTCTTCCATGATTCTTAGCTGCTTTTCTTGCTGCGACACGCACAGCTCTCGTTCCTTCTTTCTCTGTGGGTTTGAACTTACTACCGTTGTGGCATCAATGTCCAGATTCTATATAATGGCGGCACTGCCTGCAGTCTATTCACTGCGTATAGCCAGCCTTCTTGATTGCTTAGTGTACTTGCGCTTCTGCATCTGTACTGTTATTAAACAACGTGCATTTTCTGCAGTGCCTTTCACACATGCAATCTTCATTTCGCAGATAAAGATTTACTCAATTCCTTTCTGCGTCTTCAGATTCCATAAGGTCCATACATCTTCTCCATCAGCTGGTCTTCTCAGTGCGTCATGCTTGCTTCTTGTGACGCCACCAGCTGTTCTTCCTTTCATCTTCATATTCCTTCAGGAACTTCTTCCAAGAGATTGTCATCTCTTCAGGGATACATCAGATAAGGTTTTCTCAAGAGATACCTTTTCTCGAAGGCTCTCAGCAGAATAGACACAATCACTGGTGTCATGCATGGCACAACTTCAGGTTTCCAACATATAGGCAATGGACGGCGGGACTTCCTGCAGAGTCATTCGGCTGCTCCTCTACAGTTGCACTGCTCACTGCATCCTTAAGCACTCTAGTGGGAGGAGCCAGGCGAAGTAACATGCGCCATCCTGTCACAACCTCATGTGGGGTTTAATGATGGTCGTACCCGGGCTTGTTGCTCAATGCAAATAATGCTAGGGATAAACAATGGAGCCTGTTCTTGTTTGCGCTCCGTTTAGTTTTAGCAATGTTCTCCTTTAGAAGGCCATTGAGCAGTTCACGCATCCCGTTTGCTTGCGGGTGATAAGCACAGGAGAATATGTATTGAATGCCTTCAACATTTCGTTGGCAAAGTCAGGGCCATTATCAGACAGCAGGACCTCATACACGCCCCATCGTGGGAACACTTCCCGGACCAGAAATTTCACCACTCTAAGGGCGCCAGGGTGTGAACAGGGACTTGCCTCAATCCACCGAAAGAATGGACATACAACCAATATCGTATAGCGGTAGCCTTGGCAAACCTGGATCATGTCAACACAGTCGACATGGAGGTGCTGAAATTGACCAGCTGGGCACAACCCTCAACGTATGTCTTGCAGTGAACTGCTTGCATGTTAAGCAGTTGCTCATAAATTCGGCCACTTGTTTCGCCAATTTAGGCAGAACCATGTTTTCCCAATATGGGCGGCAATTATTTCCTTCCCTGTGTGTGATGGATAGTGTCACTGTGTCAGTGCTGTGTACAACAATGCTAGTGGCATAACCACTTTCCTTGTGTTATTCTGTCTCCACAGGGCATCTGTATGAGATACCGTGCATCCCCTCTTAATCCACATATCCTTCTCTTCCCTGGGTGCAGCTCCCTGCAGCTCTATTATTTGTGTTGCTGCCAATACATTGTACCCCTCCTTTAGTATCATTGTCTTTGCATAGTCACGGGCATGTGACGAGGCCTCCATTTACATGAGCTCTCCAAAATATGCGGTGCATTTTGTTTCTGTATCTGCTGCTTCATTTCCCCTTGAAACAGGGACCTCCCCTCACGTGTAGGCTTGGTATTTCAGTATGGCTAGTTGCTCAGGATAATGTATAACTTCTACTAGCCTGCCCAATAGAAATGCATGCTGTACTGATGACCCGTCAGCCCTCCTGAAGCTCCTCCTCATCCATTGTGGCGGTCCTGCTTGTATTGTGGATGTCACATATGCTGAATCTGGGTATATTGTCACCTCCTTCTTTCTGCTGTGCTCCAAAGACAATATTAAGGCCGCTATTTCTGCTGCTTGTGCTGAATAATGTGATGGCAATCACGCACTGATCACTGCCTCATTGGTTCCATCCTCTCTTAGCCTCACCACTGCTGTTCCTGTATGTCTGGCCCCATCCATCTGGTCAATCATCGATGGCCCGTCAATGTAAATCACATCTCCCCCCTCAAGTGCGTCCTCCTGTACCTGATGCGTGTCACTGAATTCCTGGATGCTTTCAGTGCAGTCCTGTAAGATGTCAGAGAGAAAAGTCACTGGGTTAACGAATCTGCCTGTCACTACTTTATGTGATGGGTTGGATAGTAACACCTCGTACCCTGATACACTTTGTGTTGTCAGTGTGCTCTTTGGTTTCTCAAGTATTGGGCATGTTCCACGTAAAGAGTGGTGCTGCACCCCATGGTAATACTTGCTGATTTGTCCACTGCAAATGCGGCCGCAGCCAAAGCATGTTCGCATGGATAATGTCCTCTCATTACTGGGTCTAGCTTCCCACTGTAGTATGCAAGTGGCTTGTGCCCCAAGCTCATCTTCTGTGTCGGTACTGCTGTCATCACCCCATTGGAGTGTGAGAACAAAATTAATTCCTTTTTGTAGTCTGGGATCTCTAACACTGGAGCTGTGCCTATCGCTTCTAACAGCTCATTGAATGCTTCAGTCATCTCTGTTGTCCATCGTATGATTTTGCCTCCCTTTTGTGTTTCCTTCAGTGCACTCAGTAGAAGCCTGGTAAATGTGCTGTTTCAAAGACCCATGCCCTGCAGTAGTTGCATAACCCCACAAATTGCTGCATCTCTCTCACAGTTGTGGGTTTTGCTGTCCTGCGTATTGTCTCTGCCCTTTCTGGGGTCACCTGTTGGCCATTTTGGGAGATCATCTGTTCAATGTATAGCACTTTGTTCTGACAGTACGGTAATTTGGCTTTGTCCACTTTGTATCCCTTGTCTGCTAACACCATCAGCAGCACTGAGTCACTTCTACGCTTTTCTTCTGTCGTGCTGCAGATCAAAATGTTGTCTATGTACTGTGTGACTGTCCTCTCTGTCTGTACGGCAGCCTCCGCTGAAATGCTGCATAAAATTGTCACAGGATTCGGAACCAAAGGATATTTTTCTTCTACAATATGATTAAGAGGGCGCATGTCCTGTATGAATGACATGACCCCCCTTTTGCTTTTTTGACTGGGTACACAGCAGTGTTGCATGGTGATTCTGATGCTACTAGGATGCCCGTGTTCACTAGTGCTGCAATTGTCCTGTAAATGCCCTCACCTGCCTCCCTTGAGAATGGGTATTGCTTGACTCTGGGTAAAATTGCTCCTGGTTTCAGCTTTATTTGTACTCCTCCCACTCCCTTCAAAAGCCCCACATCATAGAGACTAGTGGTCCATAGGATGCTGGGCACCTTGCCAAATCCTCCTCGCAGAAGGATGGTGGACTTTCAGCGCCATCGCCATCCTCTGTGGTACCACTCTGTAATGTATTTTTATCCAATATGTCACACTCATTTCGAACACCATCTCATGGTCTGACCTATTGTCTCTGAATAGTTCTACGTCTGTCACTGTTGTCAATCTATACCCTTCAGCTACAGCGATCACTGCTCACCATGACCGTCCTTTGCTGTCTCCCACCATCACTGCCTCTAATTCTAGTGGCACTATTGTCCCTTCTGCCTCATCCAGTGGTATCTCTGGTCTAAACAAATACTCATTTGGAATGCCCCTGTTAGGCAATCCTTTGCACACCGATCCACTGCACACCAGAACACTGCTCACATTTCCCCAACACCTCCCTCCAGGGTTCGAGGCTCATGTGATTCGGTTTACCCAAAGGACCGAAAGCTCCGTACCAGGTATGGTGTACGGGCTCGATTGCAACCCTTCCTGCACTGGCAGTTGCCATGGAGAACATACAGCAGAAGGGGCGGCGTTACATCTCCACGCCGATCACGTGATCCAGAGTGGCGTTCCTCACGTGACCTTGGTGGACGTCACATGACCCAGAAACGCACAGTATATAAGGCTTGAGACACAGAACACTCATTGCTCTCAGCTGTCTTCAGACCCTGTTTGGCGTTACGTTTTGCTTTACTGTTTACCTTGATCTCGGAACTCTATCTTGGACTCCTTCGGATTACCCCTTTGTACCTTTGCTTGGAACTGTTTACCTGTTGCTGGATTTTGGACACGACCCTGACTTGCCTTTGGATCATCTTTTGGTACCTTGCTGAACTCCTATGCCATTTCCCTTTTGGGATTCAAGTCACGCCTTCAGTCCTACAGGTGGCTTATCCTGCATCCACGCTTTTCTGCGGTCCTATTGTTCTAGGGACTGCCTCATCTGAGTCTCAAACCTCCCTCCTAGGTTTCCTGGGTTTTCCTAACACCAGATAGGTAAGACTATTCAGATCCTTTGGTTAATGTGATATATTGTAATTGCCTGGTACTTAACCTCGTTTTTTTTGACAGCAGCATCGGTGTTCCAGAGGTTCCGTGGATCCGGGAAGTAACATCTCCCACCTGTGGCCCCAAAGGTCGCACAGCGGGTTTCTTTTAGTTCCCCTGTGCGTCACTTGAGGACGGAGGTTTCAACGGTCTACACGACACTCAAGTCAGAACAGCCTCACATCTTCCCTTGAATCCTTGGAAGCCATGCAATTGCTATCTCAGTCCCTTATTGGAACAGCTCCTCATCCTTTGCCACCCCCTTCTGTACCTTCCGTCCACAATATGCTTGAATTATTTCCCTTACATTGATAAAATGTATCCCTGGTGTGGAGCACACAATACCCTTGTCTGTGAATGAAATCGTCATGTTAAGTCTGCTCATAATGTCTCTCTCTAGTATGTTCACAGGTGTCTTTCGAGACTAAAGTAAAGGTAAAGATAAATCGTGTTCTCCTATAGAAAGGGAAATATTGTCTGTGAAAGAAACCACTTCCGTAGCCCCAGAGAATCCTTGAGTATTCATGGCACCGCCTGACAACCTATATATTCCCTCTGGAATGCAGGACTTAGTCGCCCCTGTGTCTACAAGAAAGAAAACCATTTTGTCATCTATTGACACACCTATGCATGGTTCCTCCGCAGGGTTGGCTTGGGTGTGATCGACAGGATGCAACACATCAAGTACGTCTGTGGGCTGTCCTATTGAGGGTATAAGGACATCCCATTCCCAGAAAATTGATTATTCCTCACCATGGTGACCCCTCCCAGGCTACCAATGGGAGTCGTTGCTATAGAGTCTAAGCATGCCACTGTCCCGTCGCTTGGCTGCATGCTGTTCTGTATCTGCGGTAACTGCTGGGTGTTAGCTCGAGTCTGGGTCTGCGGTATCGGTGCTTGCATCTGTGTCATGGGCTGGTGTGTCTGCGGGTATGCGCTCAGTTTGGTCCTGTGTGCAATACTCATCCTGGTCCCTGTTAGGGAGAATTCTCATAAATGTGCTAATCTCCCTTACCTTTTGAGACCCCCAGCAACTTTGCTGGATTTCTAGGACTTACATTTTTACCTGTAAAGAGTGTGAGCCTTTTTCCCCATTCTTTCATGTATTTTGATGTGTGTTTTACTTTTGTGTTCTTTGGATATGGAGTTTTAGACAACCTCATAGGCATCGGGCCTCATTCCGAGTATGGCGGTAAGGGATAGCGGCCACCGCTAACGAGACCGGTGGCGGTAATCCCTTACCGCCATACTCCGAGGTTCCCTTTGCGCCCTCGCCCTTAACGCCTGCTTTGAGCAGGTGTTAAAGTCGAGGGTGCAAAGGGGCCTCCAGCCAATAACGGTGACCGTAATGAACGGTCACCGTTATTTGCATCTTCCCCATTCCCATTGAGCCCTATGGGGGCTCATTTGGGAATGGGGAAGAGCCTTGGTGAATGGGGAATTACCGCCCCGCCAACCTTGGAATGGGGCGGTAATTCCGCCATCCACCAAGGCGCTGCCGGCCCGGGTACGGCGTCAACCAAGGCGTTAATAGCGCCATTGGTTAGCGCCGTACTCGGAATGAGGCCCATCATCTTTTTCTTGTGTGTCACACAGCACCTTCAGTGCAGTGGCACAGGCATGTCTTGTAGACTTCTCAAGGTTTAAATACCTTCTCTGGGACTGACTACTGTCTCCCAGTGAATCTAAAGTTAAATTAACTTTGCTAGTCTTTTTAAATGGCTAGACCCAGCACACACTGCCTTACAGCAGAGTGGTGGAGGGAATACCTAGTGTTCCCTAAGCCTAGAAAACTCATGTAACCCTCAAAAACTAACCTTTCCTCTCAGAATGGCTGGTATTACCATGATTTCCCCAACCGCGACCCATTTAAACGCTCTGGTAGCTGAAATCCACCGGAGCCATGCTTTTCAAGATGGCGTCTGAGCCCCCTCTGTAAAAACAGGTTCCGATCGACTTTTTTCAACATTTAATTTTGGAAAGGTCTTTCTAGTGTTTGTCTCTGTGCGCCAAACCAGGTTTGGTCCCTTTGTTTGTTTGCCTTTTGCGGGCTTCTGTACTGAGCCCCCCCCCCCTCTGACGCCTGAGTGTCTGGGGTGGACAGTATGTGAGGGAGGTGCCCGAAACTCCCTATGCTTAGTCTCCTAGGAGACCTGAATGCACTCTGGCGTGATTGACTGACTGACTGTCCGCAAGGACAGCCACCCTGCTGGGTGAGTGAATGCTAGGCTGGAATTAATGGGAGAAAACTGTTTAAAAGCAGGTCTCTGGGACTTGGAAGGCAGAGTCGACCATTGGAATGAAAGAACCGAAGACGAGCTGAAGGAAGACGACTGCTGCATCTCCTGGACTGTTGGTTTGCCCGGTAAAGCCCTGCTGCCGGTCCGAATTGCCTGAAACCCCCTCGACAGAGAAGCCCTTCAAGGACGACTTCTTCCCTTGAGCTGGTGGGAACAACCAACTCGCAAGCCACCTGGAAACCATCTTCATACTGGTCAAATTTTCTTCAGAGTGCTGTTGAAAACCGGATAGCCAGTAAGAAGGATACCAGTTTGTGGACTTTAAGGCACTCACACCTTAAACTGACATTTTGCCAAGCTTGTGGATCCTTCCCCGTGCAGTGCAGGAACCTCCCGACGCCCAATCTCTTGTCCCCACAACAGCTTTTCTTCATTCTAAAGGCACTGTGCAAATGCGGTATTGATATCCTCTTTGCCACGGTGAAAGTTTGTGAAAATTTCCCAACTTTGGAGTCTTGTTCGCTCCTAACCCGACATATAACTCTTTTTCGTGCAAATTACTTCTAAGAACATTGGCAGTGAGTTAACCGTATACTACCAGAACTGCGCTATCCTATCCAAGACTTTGATCCATTGACTTTTAGCCCAGGCATATTGAATTGAGCTGCCTCTTGTAGTGAACTGAAACTATTTGCCCTATGAAAAGTAACTGTGTGTGATTCTGATAACCTTTGTCTTTCTACCCCTTTTAAAGTTACTGAAGTGCCATTTTGCTCCCACTTCAGGGGAGCCTAACCTGTTCAGAAATGGATTGGTTTGGTACTGTAGTGTATTGTTGTGGTGTGATATTGAGCTGCTTATTACTAGTGGAATATTTTCTAACTAAATGTGTAAATAAATGAATATTGTTTTACCAAGAAACATGGAGTAAGTGTTTGTTTGAACCACTTTGATTGCGAGTCCTTTGTTTAACACCTTGTACTGCTCACATCCCTCTTGAGATAAGCCTGGCTGCTCAGCCCTGCTATCACAAAACTGTGTAGTACAGACTTATACCAAAGGTGAGATTTTGCTTACACCTGTAGTCTTAATTGTGTGTAGTGTTCCCAAAGGGTACTGCATGTAATTCTGCCTAACACTGGTGGCAAGTGGTGAGGATAAAGTATAGATGTTACATTGAGAGTGCTGCTCTTACAGTTGTTCAAATAACCTTCACAAGGCTAAGCAACACTAGAAAAGCAACTGTTTTATCATGCCTGATATGGATAACTACAGACAGGAGACCCTAGTCATTTTAACAGTTAATCAACTAAGAGAAATTTGTAAAACTAGGAACCTCACTGTTGAAGGCAAAAATAATGAACTGATAGAAACATTGTTGGAATGTCAAAGTCTAGGAAATAGGACTGCTATACCTACTTCTGTAGAAAATGTGGAAAATGATGATGAGGATGATAATGTTTCAGAGTCCAACTCAAATGTTATGGATAAGTTAGAAGAGACAGAGGAGTCTCAAGATGTAGGCCCCAATCCACCTCTTCCTGCTCTTAGGCCTCAATCTTTAGCCTCAGGGACCCTACCAGGTCCAGTACTGAGTCCAGAGTTTGTCTCTCTTGAGAAGATAAGACTTGAGTTAGAATTCAAAAGGCTCCAAGCACAAACTGAAAGTAAACATCAAGAACTTAAACTAAGGGAAATGGAAGTACAACACGCTCTTCAAATGAAGAAATTGTCTCTTGAGAATGGTTCTCTCCCAGAGTCTTCTAGGTCTTCCAGCCCTAAGAGGCCTTGTATGCCCAAAGATGCAGTAAGTATGTATGAGGTTAAGCTTGATATTTTGGATTGGTTGGCTGCTTTTGAGTTTAACTATGGGATTCAGGAAATTACAGATAATCAACTGATTCCTTGGCTTTTGTCTAGGCTACCCCAGGTTGCAACTGATGCTGTAATTGAGGTGGGGGAAATAGACAGGATGGAGTATGAAAATGTGAAACTAGCTTTGATAGCTAGGTTTAGGAAACTCCTTCTCAGTATCTTAAGAGGTTTAGAACCCTCAAGAAGCATGATGGTACCCCTTGGCTACCTAGGTGTGTGAATGTTTGAAAAACTTAGATGGTTGGGTTAAGGGTTACATAGTAAACACTTATGAAGGTATGAGAAATATGTTTATGTTGGAGTCTATCTATGATGCCTGCTCTCCTGAGCTGAGACAGCACTTGGCTGACTCTAAGGAAATTGATCCGAAGAAGTTAGCAAAGGCTGCTTACTTGTGGGTTGCCAACAGGGCTAATCACAAGGATTCTGGGGCTACTCAGAAGAAGGATGAGGGAAAGCAGCACAAGAAAGATAACAAAGAGAATGCCAGTAACTCCAATCCAAAAGAGGGCCACAAACATAAGAAGGGCAAGCCCCCTTGCAAACCGAATCAGGCTAGTAAAACCTCTGGCGCTAAACCAGAGGGAGGTCAGACCAAACCCCATTCTTCAAAACCTTTGGAAAGTGTTTTGCTTGTGGGTCAACTGACCATTTGAAAGGGGTTCCCAGGTGTAAGGGTAAATATTCAGGGATCCACACTGTCTCCTTAGCCTTCTTCCCAGAGGAAGAAGTACAAATGGCAAGTGGAAACGTTCACCTACTGGCTGAGGAACCCATGAAAGTCTCAGCCAGTGTTTCTTTAGTGTCCCTGGGTCTGTGGGAACAACAGAACTTAGATGTCTATAATTCCATCCCAGACAATACTAAAGAGTATTACAAAGACAGTGGGCCTCATTAGGAATTTGGCGGTAGCCGTGCCCTTATTAAGGGCACGGCTACCGCCAAACTCGCTACCGGCACCGACACCCGCAAATGGGCCATTTTTTAAATTTTTTTATTTTATTGGTTTAAATTCAAACCTTTAAAATATTACACAACAGAACAAAACAACAATTGGCATCTTAATATTATGCCCCCGCTGACCTCCTCCATTCCCATGACGCCAGGCATTAACTATGGCTCCTCTCCTGGTTACAGTTTTTCACATTAATTCAGTAAGCCTTTATTTTACTTAACTTCATTACCTAGAAGTCCTTCAGTTGGATTTTTGTTTATCCTCTCCTCAATTACGGCCAAAAATGAAGACAGGGGCATAATTAGTTTCATGTCCAAACCGTTCCACATTCTCTGCCACCAATCCTCCGCACACAATGACTGATGGTTAACGTACCACTGGCCCAGATGAATAGATCTTTCATTCTTTAAGGTCGGACAGAATAGCACAAGGTGCTTGAGGGATTCCAGCTCATTGCTACAGATGCAACAAGTAAGATTTAGCCCTGCATCCCCCGCCCACTGGCTGGTGCGATCTTTCATTCTAAACACGTTCAGCCGGAATAACATGAGTAGTCTACGGGCTTTTGAATTTGGAAATCGATTCATGTAAGGTTGCAGCACATTGTAGCCTCTCGCTTCAGCTGGAGCATCTTTCATCGCACTTGCAGTCTGGCGCTCACTACATGTGTTAATCCAATCAGCACGCCAAATCTTCACTTTCACTGCTGTCGGGTTTGAATGAAGAGTTTTCAAGCTGATGTTATTGATTGTTAGTAGATCTTCACATTGTTTCACCCATTGAGACAGAATATCTGGGCCTCTAGCACAAGCGTTGTGGAGAATCTTAAATTGGAAAATTCCCTCCTCTGGTCTGGATTTCCGGGACAAGGCTAGTTGGTTCCAGCAGATGCTAGCATGCATCGATACCAGAGCAAGTTCGTACCTTATGCATGCTGTCGAGATTCCAATTGGTAGACTTAGAGCCTTGGACCAGAACATGTGTTCCAATAAAGCCCAATGTGTAGGCGGGCAACCAAAGGCATTTTCAGCGCCGTATGTCAAAATCGGGACCACTTTCTGTTCATAAACGTTTCTCAACGGTCGCATTGAAAAACACCCATATTTTTTGTGTATTACAAGACCCTGACATGCCAACTGTCCGCATTTCCTCTTGGAATCAGTCACCCAAGGTTCATCACAAATACTAGAGTTCAGGATCATACCCAGGTATTTTACGGTTTTTGAAGTGCAAAGGTCAACTTGATCTAATGACCATACGTGTTTTGAGCACCTTTGTTTTTGGCGTGTTCTTAGGTTCTCAAACACCAATAGGGTTTATCTTCAAGCTATTCATGCTCGCGTACTTTTGTACCGCGTCAAGTTTGCGTTGAAGGCCAGTCGGGGTTTGATCTAGAATTACCAGATCGTCGGCGTACAACAACCAACTTATCGGCGATGAGTTAAGCTTCGGTGGAAAAGCCCTCACAGATTGGATTGCTTCGCCGATATCAAAAATGAAGACACTAAAGATTGCAGCTGCCTTTGTGTGTCTTGATTTGGGCAGACAGGGAGCCTGATTGATCGAGACGAATCGCAATTGAAGTGTCTGTGTGTAGTTCTTTAATTGCCGCAAATATGTCTGCGGGACAACCCCACACTTCCAATTTATGCCACAACGCTTCCCGATCAATCATATCAAATGCCATCGAAAAGTCAACAAAGGCTACATACACTTTCGTGTTTGTTCGCAGGGCTTCCGTTTTCAGTAGGTTTAAGATTAGCAGGTTCAGTGAACACCCCACCAATTTCACGAAACCTGCCTGTCTTTCGTCCACTTTTTTTTGCTGTTTGGGCCCAGTTAGTCAATTTAGTTTGCAGCAAAGATGCATAAAGCTTGCCTAGGACGTCAAGCAGGGCCACCGGACGATAGTTTTTCGGTGAGGATCTATCTCCTTTCTTAAAAATTGGCACTATTATCCCTGACTTCCATGATGTTGGCACTTGTTTTTGTGAGTTGATTCTTGCAAAAAGATCGAAGCACAAGTCAGCCCAAAGATCAGGGAACTGTTTGATCATAAAGTTTGACAGTCCATCAGGACCTGGGGCCCTTGAATTTTTTGTTCTCATTATTGCCGCTCGGATGTCATCCTTTGAAAAGTTTAGGTTCCAAGCTGGTTGGTTAATTGTGGGCAAGATCGAAGCAAGATTTTTGTGGTATAGCGCCGTGAAGTGATGGACCCACTCAGTTTCAGTCACCAGGCATACTTGTAATGCCTCTTACAGGGTTTCCATGCAATTAATAGTTTGCCAGAACTCACCACTGTTCTTGTTTGATAAGATCTTCAACATGGCCTCCACATCATTCTGGTGTAATACAAATTGATGGCTTTTAATCCAGTTTTTGTATCCCTGTTTGGTTACTTTATTTCTTGACGTTATTTCATCTTTTGGTCCTTGATTGTTTTTCCGGATTTCAGCTCTCATAGACCTTTTGCGTTGCATCACCATTAGATAAAAACGATGTTTTTTCCGGAATGAACGGTTTTTCATTCCATTGTTTTTGCTTTTAAATTGCGCCAATATAGGCGCATATTCGATCTCTTCCGGTATCAACTTAAATTGGGAGCATATGTTGGCCACCTCGTGTTCTTCCAGTATTACACGTAGGTGATTAGATTCAACCACACCTTTTGAGCCCCATTTTTTGCTTTGGACGCCTTTTGTGTCGTGAAATTTTAATACCAGCATTTCATGGTCACTATTGTCCATTGCACGAATATTCAGGGTTTTTATTCTCGCATGCATCGTATCAGAAACAAGGATATAGTCGATGATCGAGCAGTGGCTTTCGCAATGCCATGTGGGCTTCGCCGGTATGTCTCCTTGGGTGCAGCCATTTAACATTGACAAACCTCTTGCGTTCATTTCATCTGACCAGGTTTTAGCTACGTGACCTTTATCGACACTCTGTGGTTTAAAAAAGTCAATATTTAAGTCGCCACAGAGTATCAGGCCAGTTCCACTGGATGATTCGAGCAGATTATCAATTATGGAGGAAACCTGGTCGATGAAAGGATAAGACCTGGTCCATCGATGGTTCCAATATACGTTAATTATGTGGATCACATCATACACCATCGGTTTATCCATGAGTTTTCTTATCTCACAAACTTGAATGTAGGGCGTGTAGTTTATAGAATTTATCAACTGGTAGCCTGAAGACCGTTTGATCATTGTTAACAGCCCTGCTAACGGCCGCCCCTTGTCAGCTTTAACAGCTGGATTCAAAGCACATTCGAATTCGGAGATCACTGGCAAATCGCACAATCAAGTTTCTTGCAGACATATCAGGTGTAAGTCTTGCAGCCAATCGTTGTTTAAAAGATGAGTGAAGCCACGCGTGTTCCATGATGCAATGGAACATTCCTGAGCCGCGCTAGGCTTTGAACATTAGCTGTACCTTTTGGCATTCAAGGCTGAGGCCAGCCAATTCCATTCTTGCGTTGGTTCATTTTCTTTTAGGCTACTTGGTATCATTGCCGCAGGGTTGACTGCTGGCACACCATTAATTATGGTTATTTTGATTTTTGCCATCGGGCTAGTTCTAGCTGCCTCCACCTGTTCAACGGCCACTGTACTTTGAGGTGTGGGTACAGAATGTCGCTCATTACGGATTAAGCCACTCTGGCCACGCTGCTCCTGCTGAATCTGATCGATTGCTTTGTTGCTTTGCGAGGACTCCAGAGACGATGACTTTTCCTTTTGCATATGCCATGGGACACCTATTCCATCATTCTTCACTGTTTTGTTTCACCTTTCCGGTTCCATTACTTTGTAGGTATCAAAGCCCAACAATAGCAGCTCTTCATCTGCATCTAGAATTACATTCGCAATTATACTAGAGTTTACATGCAGAATCACATTGTCGGTGCACAACTCATCCGGAAATTCTACAATTTTTAGATCTTTCGAATCTAAAGATCGGAGCCGAGGTATGTGATGAAGCAATCGTAACATGTTTGTTTTGTTCAGGATTAATTTATCGCCACCTGCCAGCCTCTCCAGCATTATTTTAATCAAAGTAGTAGTTTTGAGGGATCTGGCTGTTTCCTGCCGGTTCTCAGTCTTCTGTTTTTTTTAGACGTTTCGACCTGGTGGTGGTCAAATTTCTGCGATATCAGTAGAGAGGCGACGGAGGCTGTCGTAGCAGGCACTTCATTTATTTTTGTGAAAATCACCCCATTTACTAAACGTTGGCCAGCTCCACCAAAATCCTGATGCTTCCTCTGATCGCTCGATCTCTGTCTTTCCCATTTCGCTTGTAGCGTAATGAACTCGGGGCTCCTAGGTTCTAAATCTTCCACCCCTACTTCTCCATCAAGTGGCACCAACTCACATAACCTCTCGTTGTTCTCTCGTGTTATAATAGAGGGTAAAATCTGGATTGATTGAGGAGTGTTTCTTTTGGGGTGTGAGGGCTCTTTTTTTTGACGATGGAGCACTTTTTTGAGAGCTTGGGGCAAGGAGCGGAACTTTCACAGGTTCAACATTCACTAGCTCCACTGCTTCATAAATTGTTAAATCCATTAACTCTTTGTGAATTGCCAATTCTTCTTCACTTGGTCAATTTTCTACGGATATCGTCTTATTTTACCGGCCCATTCGCGGGTGCCGGTATGGCCAGCCTCCCGATCCCCATTCTGCCCCATAGGGCAGAATGGGGATCGGGAGCATGGTTGCACCGGCACCGTTAATAGCGGTGCCGGTGCAATCACGAGTTTTGCTCGCGGGTGCCGGTCTGCACGCCTGGTCAGACCATACATGCAGTCCGGGACCAGCAAGCAGAACTTGTAATGTGGTGGTGAGGTAACAACGGCGCCGGTTGCCTTTCCCCCACATTCGTAATGAGGCCAAGTGTACTTGTTAATGGTCAGGAGACCCCTGCCATCAGAGACACTGGGGCCAGCATTACTGTAGTGGATACATCTTTTTTCAAGGTAGAGGATGTTGCTAAGGCACCCAAATACCTCACTAAGCTTGCTGGAGGCCCTGTCCAAATGCTTCCACAGTTACCAGCTCTCATCCAGTGCAATTACATGACTGTCAAGATACCTGTTAGTGTGCAGAGTGAAGTACCTGGGAGAGTCCTGTTGGGAAATGACTTAAAAACTCTTGGAGTTGTATGAAGCACTCCCAGGCTTCCAGCAAAAGGAAACAGGAGCGGACAAGGAAGGCCAGAGAGAGTACCTTAAGAGGCTCTCTAGGGGAAATTATAGATGAAAATATAACCCCCAGTCCACAGGACTTACTGACTGCTATTTCAAAGAAGAACGAGGAAAAGGGGAAACCCAAAACCTCAAAGAAAAAGCCAGCAAGCACTCCTGTGCTACATACAAGGACATCCCAGAGAGGACTGTCCAAAGTGACACCAGTGACTCCTCCACCGGCTGAGGTTGATTGTGAGGAACAACCAGGAGTGGTTGAATCAGCTGCTGAGTAATCAGAGCTGTAAGAAGACCTTGCCCTTTTTGGGGATCTGGATCCTGCAGACCACCCTGAGCTTCAGTCTTTACTGGCAGAAGATAGACCCTGTAGGACAGACTTCAGCAAAGGTCAAAGAGAGTGTCCTACTCTTGAAGGTCTTCGCCAACAGGCAGCTTCCCAGCTGGAAGGGCAAGAGCCAGGGAAGCATAGGTTGTACTGGGAAGATGGCCTCTTCTACAGTGAACCGACTGAGTCTATCCCAGAGGAGACTACAGAAGACTTGTAGTGCCTCTGGAAAGCAGACACCAGTTCCTACAGTTAGCCCATGAGATTCCTTTGGCTGGTCACTTGAGTTTCAAGAAGACCAAGGAAAGGCTTTCTCTGTATATCTACTGGCCTAAGTTGGGGTCTGAAGTAGATACATTCTATAGGAGCTGTCACACTTGTCAGACATCTGGCAAGAGTGGAGCCAAGAATGTGGCACCCTTGGTGCATCTCCCAGTGGTAGGAGTCCCTTTTGAGAGAGTAGGAATCGACATTGTTGGTCCCTTAGACCCTCCAACCTTTTCAGTCAACAGGTCTATCCTGGTTGTAGTAGACCATGCTACTAGGTATCCTGAAGCAATACCTATGAGGACTGTGACAGCTCAGGCTGTTGCTAAGGCTCTACTTGGTATTTTTACCAGGGTAGGTTTTCCTAAGGAAGTCATCTCTGACAGGGGATCCAATTTTATTTCCCACTACATGCAGGCCATGTGGAAGAACTGTGGAGTGACTTACACATTCTCAACTGTCTACCATCCACAGACAAATGGATTGGTCGAGAGGTTTAACCGTACATTGAAGAGCATGATAGGTGCTTTAGAGGAACCCCTTAGAAGAAGGTAGGACCTTCTACTGCCATGCCTTCTATTTGCTTATATAGAAGTCCCTCAGGAGGGAGTTGGATTTAGTCCCTTTGAGCTTCTCTATGGCCATCCAGTTAGAGGCCCCTTGGCCCTAATTAAGGAGGGGTTGGCGCGTGCTTCTTCCCCCAAGCCAGTGAGAGTCACTGACTATGGGCCTCATTATAAGTTGTGCGGAATAGGTTTAACGGCGCCGGTAATGTGGCTGGCGCCGTTAAACCCATTCCGCACAATTACGAGGTCCCCTCGCAGGACCCGCTCTGGACGTCTGGTTTTCCCAGACGTCCATAGCGGGTGCCGCAAGAGGACCAGGGAGCTAACAATGGGCCCGTTCGTAATGGGCCCGTTTTTAGCTCCCTCCCCATCCCCATTGAGCCCTATGAGGGCTTGAATGGGAATGGGGAAGGACCGGGCCCGGGTTCCCTGAAGGAGGAAATACCGGGTCCTCCATAATCGGAATGGCCTGGTATTTCCCCATTTTCCCCATTCAGGGAACCCGGACCCGATTTTGGAGGCAGCCATGCCCTTATTAAGGGCATGGCTGCCTCCAAAGTCGTAATGAGGCCCTATGTGATAGGTCACCAGAGGAGAATGTCACACATGATGGCAGAAGTGCCAGATAACTTAAAAGCAGGTCAGGCTCTGGTGAAGCATTGGCATGACCAGGGGGCCAACATGGTTTACTCAAGACCAGCAAGTTTTAGTTATGGTACTTACAAGGCAGAGGGCCTTACAGGACAAGTGGATAGGACCTTTCAAGGTTGTGGAAAAACTTGGAGAAGTCAACTATCTGGTGGACTTAGGCAATCCTAAGGAGGCTCCCATAGTCTTTCACACCAACCGTCTAAAAGCTTATATCTCAAGACCAGAAGTAGGAGCTTTGCTTCTAGCTTCAGCTCAAGAGGAGGAGGAGAGTGAACCTCTACCTGACCTACTCAGAGGACAGCTTTTAGATGAGAAGATAGAAGGAGTCAATCTCTCTTCTAATCTGACACTGGAACAACAGGAGGAGTGCAATTTTCTGTTAAATCAGTTTGCCTCCCTGTTTTCACTATCACCAGGCTTGACCCCTTGGGGCCAGCATGATATTCTCACTGGTGACTGTTTACCTGTTAAAAGCAGAGGTTACAGGATGTCAGTGTCATGCTCACCTGATTCCCACGGAGGCGCAGGTCTGGCTTCGAGTGCTGATGCTTCTTCAATGGTGAAGCGCAGGACTCTGATGATGGACAGGAAGGGCCCCTCTACTCTGGCTTGTCTGGCTCGCAGGAATATTCCGCTGTGCATGAAAAGGGAGTATTACCTACTGACGGAATAATGCTCAAGCCTCCCACTCCCTTCCAACCCGCCACGATTCCCTTCCACGATTCCCCGTGAAGTCTCACCTTAGGGTCTGGAAGGATGAGTTCTCCATCCTGCTTCTGATGCAGGGGCGCGTTGAAACCCAGTTACTTCACTGGATTGAGGTTTGATGGGAGTTCAAAATAAGCTTGACTATTCAGGTGAGGCGCTGTAAGAGTTCTGTTGCAAGTTAAAAAGTTCAAGCTTAATAATAATGTTTATTGTCTTATTGCTGCAAGCGCTAATGCTTATGTCTTTTTCCCCTTAGGGGCTGGGGTTCGGAATGCCGGAGATATGGCGCCGACCCGAAGTGTAAGTCCTGGATGAGCGTTCAGGTAATGTCTTTGCATTCGCTCATTCAATGTCTTTGTCTTTTTTCCCCATAGGGGCCGGGGTCCGGAATGCCAGGAAGCGGCAGGACCCGAAATGAAATGGGAATGACCCAACAGGTAAGTCTTAGAAGGAAACTGAGCTTTTCCTATTTCCCTTCCTTCTCTCACCTTGTTTTCTTGTCTTTTCTCTCTAGGCTCTGGGAAGTGGGTGCGGATCCGGATGATCGCTGCTGAAGATGG
Source organism: Ambystoma mexicanum (assembly GCF_040938575.1). NCBI lineage: Eukaryota > Metazoa > Chordata > Amphibia > Caudata > Ambystomatidae > Ambystoma > Ambystoma mexicanum. Next base: position 316,158,145 of record NC_090929.1, read on the forward strand.
AGGCGCCCAGGAAAGGTTAGTGAAATGCAGCGCTGCAGCGATCGAACAAAATGCTTTTAAAATGATGTCTTCCCTTTCAGGATCGTCGGTGTGATGTCTCCGTGATGCAGCTTTAGCAGGTAAGGTCTTCTTTCTCACCAATTCTCTCTTATCTCCCTTTGCAGGCGACCCAGGATGCTGACAGGCGTGGCTGAAGTCCAGATGCAGGAGCTGACACATTGAGCGTCCAGCTGCGAGGAGCAGAACAACGCGAAGCGTGAGTTGCTGATCGTGCGTGTTTTAAATAGCTTTGGAAGAAGTTCCAGGCATGTATCCTTCCACCGATCAGGTATGTATCCTTCCCCGACCACACCCAGGTGGAAAGTAGTCCCACAGGTAAAGTAGTTCCATTCAGGCCTCAAGAGGGCCTGGATGTAGCAGCATGGTCTGCATCAGGTAAGTGCACATTAAAACACTTGAACACATGTCTAGCTTTATGAGCCTGGCGCCTAAGGCGCCAGGACAGGGACCCAACATGAGCCTGGCGCCTAAGGTGCCAGGACTGTGTCCAAAGGGCCCCAGCTTGGGCCCGCTGGCACTTCCCTGGGGGGAATGATGCCTGCCTCTGGGGTTGCTGGGTCGGACCTGGCTCCTTGGAGGTAGGCATCATGACAGTACCCCCTCTCAAGGCCCCTCCCAAGGTTGTTCCCTCCGGGGGTTTTGGCTTGTTCGGAAATCTCCGGTGGAACCTTTGTATAAATCGAGGTGCGTGAACATGGTTACTAGGCTCCCACGATCTCTCCTGAGGTCCATATCCCTTCCAGTCAACAAGATAGAAGAGTTTTGACTTTAACACCTTGGAGTCTAAAATGTCCTTAACTTCGAATTCTAATTCCCCTTCAATTTGAACTGGGTCCGGAGGCTTGGACAGTCGGGTCCCTGGTTGTACTGGCTTCGAAAGTGATGCATGAAAAACTGGATGAATACGCATGTTAGACGGTAAATCCAGTTTAAAGGCCACGGGATTGATTATAGCCTTGATGGGATAAGGTCCTATGAATCTGGGATTGAAGGTTCGCGGGCCCTTGAGGGGTAAATGTTTCGTTGCTAGCCATACCTGGTCTCCTACTTGGTAAGGAGGAGTTTCACTTCGGTGCAAATCAGCATTTTTTTAATACTTTTTCTTGGCTTGCTGCAAATGAGTTGCAGCTTCTTTGAAGGCTCGGTTATTGTGGAATGCAGATGATTTACTGCGGGCATTCCCAGGGTCAGAGATGGATCTAGGTCAGAGGTCCGAGGATGGTGACCATACAAAGTATAAAAAGGAGTTTGTCCGGTTCCAGAATGCACTGAATTGTTGTATGCATATTCTGCGATCCAAAGGATGTCTTTCCAATTTAACTCGGATTGGTGTAACATGCACCGAAGATATTGCTCGAGAGTCTGATTGGTTCTCTCGGTTTGTCCGTCGGTCTGGGGCTGGTGGCTGGTGGATAACCGCACATCTATTTGAGCTAGTTGACAACACTTCTTCCAAAAATGGGAGATAAATTGACTTCCACAATCCGAGACTAATATGGAAGGAAAACCATGTATGCAAACTATATTCTCCAGAAATTCCTTGGCCAAGGTGGAAGCTGAAGGCAAACCTTTTAAAGGGATAAAGTGGGCCATTTTGGAGAATAGATCCACAATTACAAGGATAGTGTTGTAACCAGCACAAGGAGGCAGGTCAGTTATAAAGTCCATTGACAAGGTGTGCCGTGGTGCCGGTGGAAAATCCAAGGGTTGAAGTAGGCCGGCTGGCCTTTTCTTTTGACCCTTGTTTTGGGCGCAAATTCCGCAAGACAATACAAAAGACTTTATGTCTTTTCTCCAAGATGGCCACCAGAAGTGGCGTTTGATTTTTTCCTCCGTTTTAGCGATACCAGGGTGTCCTTCCATTAATGATTCATGATGATGTGCAATAACAAGTTCTTGCAATTCTTTACTTGGCAGAAACAACCGCTCCTGGAAGTAGGGTAAATCATCCTTAACGGTGTAATGAGGACCCTTTTGACTCCATTCCAGTAAGGCTGAAGAGTCTAGAAGTTGTTTTACTTGTGTTTGGATGTCCTCAATAGTTTGCAATGAAGTTAGGCCTAAGATTCTTTGTTCAGGTATGATTGGCACAGGTTCTAAACTCGAATTGGGTTCTTCCATGCCAATCCGGGATAAGGCGTCCGCTTTACCATTCTTGCAGCCAGGGCGATAGGTAATTACGAAATCAAATTCCGCAAAGAATAGAGACCATCGGAGTTGTCGTGAAGATTGAGCTTTGGCCGTCTTTAAATATTGTAAATTTCTGTGGTCTGTAATTACGGTGATGGTGTGTCTTGCCCCGAGAAGGTAGTGACGCCAAGCCTTGAAAGCAGATTTAATAGCCAGTAACTCCTTGTCGGTAATTGCGTAGTTGATTTCAGGAGGAGAAAATTTCCTGGACCAAAAGGCCACAGGGTGTAGTTGGTTAGTTTCTGGGTCTCTTTGCGACAGGACAGCTCCCATGGCCAAACTGGATGCGTCGGTTTCCACAATGTAAGGGAGATCTGGGTGCGGGTGCTTCAATACAGGTGCAGAGGAAAATTTGGTTTTCAGGTCCTGAAAGGCTTGTTCGGCCTCAAGAGTCCATTCAAAGCGTTTGTTTTTCTTTAGGAGAGCTGTGATGGGTTGGACTGTTCGGGAAAATTCCGGAATGAATCTTTGATAGAAATTGGCGAAGCCGAGCATGCTCTGAACTCCCTTCACCGAGCTAGGAGATGGCCATTGGAGGATGGCGTCCACCTTTCGCGAGTCCATTCGGACTCCTTGAGGTGTCAGGATGAATCCGAGAAACTCAACTTCTGTGGTATGAAAAACGCATTTTTCAAGCTTTGCAAATAGTCTGTGCTGGCGCAATTTCTCAAGAACTGCCCTAACATGTTTTCTGTAATCGGATTCTGAAGAAGAGTACACCAGGATGTCGTCAACATAAACAATGACACAGACATCGATAAGTTCCCGAAGAACATCATTCATAAAGTACTGAAAGGCGGCAGGTGCATTGCACAAACCGAAGGGCATCACCTGATATTCGAAGAGCCCAAATTTTGTGCGGAATGCAGTCTTCCATTTGTCGCCTTCTTTTATACGCACCAGGTGATAAGCTCCTCGGAGATCTAACTTGGTGTACACACAAGCGTCTTTCACCTGGTCGATAAGCTCAGGGATCAGGGGCAGAGGATAACGATTCTTAATCATTATTTGATTTAGGGCGCGTAGTCTATACATGTTCTAAGGTCGCCCTCTTTTTTCGGCACGAAGAACAGAGCTGAGGAGACAGGAGACTTGGACGGGCGAATAAAACCATTGGCTAGGTACTGATCTAAATACTGACGCAAATGCAGGTTCTCAGGTTCCATAAGAGCATAAATCCTACTACAAGGTAGTTGAGCATTGGGTACCAGATCGATTTGGCAATCATAAAACCGATGGGGAGGTAACGTGTTAGCCTGTTCCTTCTGAAAAACGTCTTGGAATTCTTGGTATTCTGACGGTAGCTGTACAGGGGTGGAAGTTGCTGAGGCTAGACCCATAACTGGATTTCTTGGATAACAAGTTGGTTCACAATCAGGAAAACTTATCTTCTTTGCTCGCCAGTCGATTCTGGGATTATGTGTTTCTAACCAAGGAATTCCAAGAATTACTTGAAATTGTGGGGCCTTGATCACCTCAAACACGATTGCTTCCCGATGTCCATCCTGACCCACCAGTGTCATTTCAACAGTGGAATGCGTTACAGGCCCTGAGGCTATTTCGGTTCCATCTACTGTAGTAATGACATCTTGGGTTACTTTCGGGCGGAGAGGGAGCTTAATCCTGGAAGCCAATTCACGGTCTATGTAGTTTCCAATAGCTCCACTGTCGATGTATGCTTTTACAGCATGCAACTGCTGAGGCTGTTTTGGGTCCACGAGCACCATTGGCATGACAAAATACGAGGTCAAAGAGTTTGTTTTCAAGCTCGGCAAGCGGACCCCTATGCTTGTCGGGCTAGGTCGTTTCCCGAATCAGGTGTCAATAAATCGTTATCAGTGGCTCCAATCACCTTCTTAGGTGGTTTTACCAGACAATTTCGAAGAAAGTGACTGGAAGTCCTGCAATACAGACAAAGTTGCATTTGCCGCCTTCTCTCTCGTTCCTTCTGCGTTAATGGTCCTTTAACACCACCGATTTGCATAGGTTCGGATACGTCGGTACTCTTGGAGTTAGCGTGGGTTTTGATCGGTACTCGGGTTTCGTACTTGAACCGATCTGCTTTTCTATTTTGAAGTCTGTGATCAAGTTGAACCACCAAGTCTATGTAGTCTGCGCAGACCTGGGGTGGATCTACTATCTGAGCTAGAACATCCTTAAGCTCTCCGCGCAGGCCTCGATGAAACAATGTGATCCTTTTGTTTTCTGGCCATCCAGTTTCCACAACCAGTCTATTAAAGGTGGCAACGTAGGACAGGAGATCCTGATTACCTTGTCGTAAGGACAGCAGTTCGTTATCAAGGGCCTGTCCTTGAGAGTGTCGAGCAAACAATCTTTCCATGCTGGCCTGGAAGCCCTGAAAATCCTGGAGAATGGGATCATCCTGATTTACCAATGGAATAGACCAATCGGCAGCACTGCCGCTGAGGTAGGATAGTATAAAGGCTACCTTGGTCTGGTCGTTAGGGAAGGCCCCGGGTCTGCATAGAAAGTGTAAACGACATTGGTACATAAAGACGGCATATTTCTTGGGATCCCCCACAAAACGTTCAGGCGGGGCCAAAGGCATGTGTCCAGGTAGATTGATTTGTACCGGGTTATTCAAACCCATTGATGTGGAAGTACCTCCGGAATTAGGTAAAGGAGTGTGCCCTGCCTGGGCCTGCAATAACCTTTTGGCCAGGTCATCAGTTCTTTCCTTGGATAGGATCAGTTCTCTTTTGAGAGCGTTAGTCTCCTGGCGGGCTGAGTGCACTTCTGCCCGTAATTCCCCCAAAAGCTGGGCCAGCTGATCTGTCTCGGAAGTCTCCATAGCGCCCGGGTGGGAAATTGTGGGTAGGCTTCGCGTTCTGTCACGCTCACCTGATTCCCACAGAGGCGCAGGTCTGGCTTTGAGTGCTGATGCTTCTTCAATGGTGAAGCGCAGGACTCTGATGATGGACAGGAAGGGCCCCTCTACTCTGGCTTTTCTGGCTCGCAGGAATATTCCCCTGTGCGTGAAAAGGGAGTATTACCTACTGACGGAATAATGCTCAAGCCTCCCACTCCCTTCCAACCCTCCACGATTCCCTTCCACGATTCCCCGTGAAGTCTCACCTTAGGGTCTGGAAGGATGAGTTCTCCATCCTGCTTCTGATGCAGGGGCGCGTTGAAACCCAGTTACTTCACTGGATTGAGGTTTGATGGGAGTTCAAAATAAGCTTGACTATTCAGGTGAGGCGCTGTAAGAGTTCTGTTGCAAGTTCAAAAGTTCAAGCTTAATAATAATGTTTATTGTCTTATTGCTGAAAGCGCTAATGCTTATGTCTTTTTCCCCTTAGGGGCTGGGGTTCGGAATGCCGGAGATATGGCGCCGACCAGAAGTGTAAGTTCTGGATGAGCGTTCAGGTAATGTCTTTGCATTCGCTCATTCAATGTCTTTGTCTTTTTTCCCCATAGGGGCCGGGGTCCGGAATGCCAGGAAGCGGCAGGACCCGAAATGAAATGGGAATGACCCAACAGGTAAGTCTTAGAAGGAAACTGAGCTTTTCCTATTTCCCTTCCTTCTCTCACCTTGTTTTCTTGTCTTTTCTCTCTAGGCTCTGGGAAGTGGGTGCGGATCCGGATGATCGCTGCTGAAGATGGAGGCGCCCAGGAAAGGTTAGTGAAATGCAGCGCTGCAGCGATCGAAGCGAAATGCTTTTAAAATGATGTCTTCCCTTTCAGGATCGTCGGTGTGATGTCTCCGTGATGCAGCTTTAGCAGGTAAGGTCTTCTTTCTCACCAATTCTCTCTTATCTCCCTTTGCAGGCGGCCCAGGATGCTGACAGGCGTGGCTGAAGTCCAGATGCAGGAGCTGACACGGTGAGCGTCCAGCTGCGAGGAGCAGAACAATGCGAAGCGTGAGTTGCTGATCGGGCGTGGTTTAAATAGCTTTGGAAGAAGTTCCAGGCATGTATCCTTCCACCGATCAGGTATGTATCAAGAGGGCCTGGATGTAGCAGCATGGTCTGCATCAGGTAAGTGCACATTAAAACACTTGAACACATGTCTAGCTTTATGAGCTTGGGCCCGCTGGCACTTCCCTGGGGGGAATGATGCCTGCCTCTGGGGTTGCTGGGTCGGACCTGGCTCCTTGGAGGTAGGCATCATGACAGTCAGATCATGTAAGAGCCCACATAAATTTAGAGGTCAACAAGATGCTTGATCTCGGGGTAATAGAGTCATCTACCAGTCCATTGTCTAGTCCAGTTGTACTAGTGCCAAAGGCAGGATCCAAAGAGTTGAGATTCTGTGTGGACTATAGAGCTCTTAATGCAGTCACAAATACTGATGTCCATCCTTTACCAAGGACAGATGAACTGGTGGACACACTTGGTTCAGCCAAGTACCTCATTACATTTGATCTCACTTCAGGCTATTGGCAAATAGCACTGAGAGACCATGCCAAGGAGAAAACTGCATTCTCCACCCCAGCAGGCCTCTACCAGTTTAAGGTAATGCCTTTTGGACTAAAGAATGCACCTGCAACATTCCAAAGGATGGTTAATCAAGTTCTGAATGGGATGGAGGACTTCTGCATGGCATACTTGGATGACATTGCAGTGTTCAGCCCTTCTTGGAAAGAACATGTTGATCACTTAGGATATTTTTATTTTTTTTTACAAACTTTATTTTCAATTTTATTCTCAAGAGCATAGGTTACAAGCATGCATAAGAAAGCCAGTGTAGTATTTTAAGCATTCTTCATACAGTCAGTGTTCATTTCATACTTAAGTAAGTTCTTGAGTATAATAGTTAAACAATTAATTCTGCCCCCTTTCTTTTCCATTATTCTCTTTTTAAACAGAATTATTTTTCCTTCGGCGATACAGTATTCCAAACCTAGTAAGTGCAACATAACATTTCTTACAACATAGTCATATTTACTCTTGTTGCTATATCGTATATTGTCCTGTATCCCCAGGGTTTCCCCCTTGTTTCATTTTGCCCCACTAGGTCTTCCCTTCCCCAGACCCCCACTCCCCTGTGGCCATTCTTGGTGGGTTCTTGTGTCCTTTGCTGTCTCCTTCTGGTTTTCTCATCATGCTGTCTCTCTCCCTGTTCTGGATTGTCAGGTGATCGATATATTTCTGAGGGTCCGTGGTTTATAGAAATGTGCTTCCCTGTCTCCGACAAAGTCTCCAAAAGGCGACCATATGGACAAGTATCTCTGGTATTTCGCTGTTCTTATGGCAGTTACCTTCTCCATTGCCATTACTCCCCATATTTTCACCCACCACCATGGTGTCGTCGGGCCCTCTAGCGTTTTCCACCGTTGTGCCAATGTCATTCGCGCTGCTGATTGTAAGTGTGTTATTAGGGTGGCCATGTGTCCCGATGCTGCGTATAATCCCTCTGTCTCCGCTCCCAACAGGATCACCTTAGGTGAGAGCGGTAAGTCCCTGCCTGTAATGTCTTTGATGTGTCCCAGTATCTCCTTCCAATAGGAAATTGCCCTGGGGCATGACCACCAAATGTGGAATAGATCTCCTCTCCCTCCACATTGTCTCCAGCAGTTTGGGGGATACTCTGGGTTTATTTTGTGTGATCTGTGGGGGGACATGTACCATCTGTAGCATCATTTATATGCAGCTTCTTTAATTGCTGTACATTTGGAGGATCTATGGGCTCTTGTCCATATCTGGTCCCACTCTCTTTCCGTTATCCACTCTCCTACATATTTTTCCCAGTTCTCTTTATATATTAGGTTGTCTGTTGGTTGTGCCCCATCAAGCAGTCTGCAGATTCTTGATATCCGCCTCTTTGGTTCCCCCTCTTGCATTGTTAGTTCCAAGCCTGTTAGGGCTCTTGTTGCCGCCCTTTTCACTGATGGGTGGGAGATCCAATCTCGTATTTGCATGTATCTGAACCTTTCGTTTTCCTCCAGATCTAATTTTTTTTTGCATTCTAAGAAGGGGATTGGGTTACCGTTTTGGTACATGTCCTGCAGTGTCAGGGTGTCTGCGCCCTGTCATCCCTCCCAAAATGTCTTCTTCAAGCCTAGAGTAAAGTCGATGTTATGTGCTATTGGGGATAATGGGCCTAGCCCTCGTTTGATCTTTTTCAATTGTATGGCTCTATCCCCGTTACTCAGGGCTGTTTTAGTGGCTCCTAGTAATTTTCCTTCGGGTTCACGGGCCTTGGGGTTCAGTGCCAGGAGCGCTGTTATCATGATCTGTGTGGATGCTTGTTCTATGCCTCTCCATCCTTTGGTGTCGGCTGGTTTAGCCCACTGGAGTATGGGGGCCATATATGCTGACATGATGTATCTACCTAGACTTGGGACCCCCAGGCCTCCCAGGAGCGGGGGACGAGTCAGTATGAGTCTCTCTATTCTGGGTCTCTTTTCCGCCCATATGAAGCTATATACTGTGTTTTGAAGTTCTCTGATTAACTGTGGCGGGAATTGAATTGGTCACGTATAGTAGGCGGGGGAGAAGGGTCCTTTTTACTGCTGCTATTCTGGCAAAGCACAATAGTTCCTGGTTATCCCATCTCAGCAGGTCCGCTTTTAGTTGTTTCCAAAGAGGGGGGGATGTTTACCCTGTATAGGGCCTCGAATTTCTTTGCCAGGTGTACTCCCAAGTATTCTAGAGTGTTTTTCTCCCATTTCAGGGGGAATCTCTGCTTCATGCTGTTTATTGTATTTGTGTCCTCCATTATGTTCAGTGCTTTTGATTTATTGTAGTGGATTGTAAACCCGGATGTGGTGGCAAATTCTTCCAGTGTTGCTACGGCTCTTGGTAATGTGTTCGTAGTGTCTCCCATATAGAGCATCACATCATCGGCATATAATGCTATTTTCTGCGAGGTCTCCTTGAATTGCACTCCTTTTATATCAGGGTCTTCCCTGTATCGCGCTGCAAGTGGTTCCATAGCCATTGCAAATATTAATGGGGATAAGGGGCAGCCCTGGTGCGTACCTCTCCGTATATCCACTTGTTTTGAGTTGTGGTCGTTTATCCGAAATTATGTAGATGGGCGCTGAAAGTTTGCCAGGATCATCTTGCTGAATAGTGGCCTGCACCCAAATTTCTCCAGGACCGTCTGCAGGTATTCCCAGTCCAAGCTGTTGAAAGCTTGTGTAGCGTCTAGGGCCGCTATCGCGAATTTCTGATTTGTGCTCTCCCCATTTGATTACATCTATGGCTCTTCGGACGTAATCTTGGGTGTGTCTTCCCCTGACAAACCCTGCTTGATCCTCGTGAATGATGTCTGGGAGGACCTGCGATAGCCTAGTCGCTAGTATCTTTGCATATAGTTTTGCGTCCGTGTTTAGGAGTGCTATCGAGCAGTAACTTCAGCATTCGGTGGGATCCTTGTTTGGTTTCAGAGTCGGGATTGTTAAGGATCTTGCCATATCTTGGGAGATCGATCTGGTGTCTCTGATTGTGTTGAAGAGTCGGGTGACGGGGCCCAGTAGTTGCGTTCGAAATGTTTTGTAGTACGCATTTCCGAAGCCGTCCGGGCCCCGGGCCTTGTTCCTTGGTAATGAAGAGATAGCTTCATTGATTTCTTGGGCTGTGAACTGTCTCTCCAGGATTTCTGTGTCCTTGTCTGAGATGTGGGGAAGATGAGACGGCTGTCGATAGGATTCTTCGTCTGTCGTGTTTAGGTTTGCTGCCTCTAGGAGTTCTTTGTGGAATCGGACCATTATCTCCAGTTTTTCTTCCTCTTTTTTTGATCACATCCCCTTTTTCATTTCTTAGGCCAACTATATAATTCTGGGTTTTCTGTTTGTTTAATTTGTCCGCTAAGAATTTATTTGCCTTTCCTCCATGGACATAATACGATTGCTTGGTGTAGAGCAACGTCTGCGCTACCGTGTCAGCGGTGTGACCAGTTGGGCACGGACTTTCTTTAGCTCTCGCCACGATTTCTGCGTTTGTCGGGATTTGTGGTTCTTCTCTGCATCTTTTAGGGCTAGTTCCATCTTCCGGGTTAGCATAGCTCGCTCCCTACAGTATACCGCTGCCTAGGCCATGAATTCTTCCCTGATTACGACCTTCCCCGCATCCCAGACTGTTTTCCAATCGACCTCGCCGTTGTCGTTCTCTCTGAAATAAGCATTTATAGTTTCTTCCATGTGTGTTCTAAGCGCCAATTCGCGCAGGATCAGGTTGTTGAGTCTCCACGGCGGACGTTGTTTGCTTTTTTCTCCATCTATTTCCAGGCTGACTAGTACTGGGGCATTATCTGTAATGTATTGTGCCCCAATTTCCACCTTCGTCACTTGGGGGATTAGAGTTGCTGAGACCAGGATCATGTCTATCCTGGAGTACCCTCTGTGTACTGCAGAATAGTGAGTGTATTCTCTTGTGACTCCTTGGAAGAAGTGCCAGGTCTCGATTACTTCTAGGTCTCTAAAGAACTTTGCCAACGCCTTTCTGTTTCTCTGGTCCGCTGCCGTAGGGGTCAGAGCTTTGTCGAGGCTAGGGTCCATTACGTGGTTGAAATCCCTTCCTATGATTGTCTGGCCTTCGCACCAGCTCCCTAATTTCAGTAGGAGATCTGTGATGAATCGAACTTGTCTGTCGTTAGGTGCGTATATCGCCAGGATTGTGTAGGTCTTCCCCTTAATCTTTCCCTTGATTCCCAGGTATCCCCCTTCTGTATCGCTAATCATTTGTTGCTTTCGGAAGTTCAATTCTTTAGCCAGCAGTATTGCGACCCCTTTTGATTTTGAGCCGCTGGAGGCGAAGTATTGTTGTGGAAAGGCCTTGTTGCGCATCGTTTGTTCATCCGCTTTCAAGAGGTGGGTTTCTTGCAGGATCACTACCGTTGCAGGCATCTTCTCGAGCCTATTGAGAATTGCTCAGTGTTTCCCGGAGGAGTTAAGTGTATCTGCCATTGTTGTATGGGGTATGCTTGTTGCTTCTGTCTTTTAATGTGTCTATGGGGAATGATCTCCCCCTTCAGTTTTGTTGATTGTTGTTTCCTCCCTTTTTGTGTGGTGGGCCTTTTTTTCCCGATTCGGATCCCCTCTTTATGCATCTCAGTCTCTGTTTGGCCACATTTCCCTCTTCCCCCATCCCTCCACTCCCTCTCCCCTCCACTGTGGTGTTCAATGCAGGGATTTGAGTTTCCCCTCCCAACCCACGCCCATTGTGGGTTGTCCCCCCTGCCCCCATTCTTCTCTACGTCGGGAATGCATCTGTTCCCGGGTTGGTTCCAATATACGCCTTTTTTTCCCTTCCTACATGCTTGTTTGGGCTATTTTGAAGTGGCCCACCTGCTGTGGTCAGGTGTTACCTCAGTTTCTCTTCCAGTCGCTTCTTTATTTAGTGTCTTCTTCAGGTGTCTCGCTCGTGATATTTGAAGGGGCCTACCAGGTTCTTTTCTCTGTTAGTCCTTTCTTTTCTTTTCGGATGACCATTCCCATTGGTTGTTTTGGCTACTAGGCGTGCTATTTTGTGGGCTAGTTTCGGTTTGGCTTTGTTCTCCCTCAATTTGTAGTAATGAGAGTCCTTCCGAACATGTACTGATCCTCCTTTGTTTCTCTTTCAAGGAGAAGGTTAGTCCAAAGGGAAATGTCCATCTATATGCGATTTGTTTGGTTTGTAGCGCTTTTGTGATCGGTTGCATAAGCTTCCTCTTATGCAGGGTGACTAACGCTAAGTCTTGGTACAGTTGGATCCGCCCTCCATTGATTGTTAGTTATTTGTGGGTACGTGCGGCTCTCAAGATGTCTTCCTTCAGACTATTGGAGGCCATGGCGATGAGAACATCTCTAGGTCTCACTCCTGGCTCGTTCCTTTTGGGGCCTACTCAGTGAATTCTGTCAAATTCGAATCTCTTTGGGGGAGAGTCGTTCAGGATGCTGCTGAAGTAGTGCTGCATGGTGTCTCGTAGGTCTTTATCCTGGATCGTTTCTAGGAGGCCCTTAACCCAGATGTTGGATCTTCGTGAGCGATTTTCCAAATCTTCGGTTTGGATCTCAAGATTATTTGTGGCCCTGACAACTTGGTCTAGTGAGCCATTGTATTGCTTTGCCTCCTCTGCCATATGTGAGATACCATTTTCAAGTGTGTCTACTCTGCCTCCGAGTTTGTCTATTTCTTGTCGAACCTTTTTCAGGGATGTCTTCAGCTCTTCTTTCATCATTTCTAGTTGGGTCTGGAGCGTGTTTGTTATCCTGGTTTCCATGCCCTTTGGACAGTCAAGTAGCTCTTCCTTATTTATGGCCATGTCGCCCTGGGGTGTGGTGTTGTTGCGCGTGATTAGGTCTCCCTGATTCGGGTGAGTCCTGGGAGGCAATCTCTTGTGTTGTATTCCAGCAGCTTTCTAGCAGACGACTTTGATTTTTCGACAGTGTTTTGGTTCTCGGGTGGGTGGTTTTCCCTTTGTTCCCGGGCATCAGGTTCTCTCACCGTTGGGACTCCGTGTGGGCCTCCTGACGCTTGTTCTCATGGGTTTCTGCTGAGGGTGGTTCTGTCCGATTGGGTTTCCCAGCGCTATTCTGTGTGGTTGGTATTATGAGATTTTTATTGCCCAGTGTTGTTGGTCTGTTCCGGTGCCCCCTGCTGTCACAGTGGTTGGATGATCTGGGATTAGATCCGGAGTAAATTCACTTGTGTGACCACTCAGATCACCACTTGTCGTTTACTGACCCCTTCTTCCCTGCTTCAGGTTCTTTTCGTGGTTCTGGGGCAAGTCTGGGCCTAGTCTTATTCTGTTCCTGGGGCACTCCCGGTTTTTGTAGAGCTCCCAGTTATGTAGTTGTGAGGCGGTCATGCACCACTATATTGGGGAGAGTACCCTTTTTGGGTCGTTTGCCCCCTACTCTCCAAATAGGGTGGGTGGCGAGGGATATAGATAGGTTGTCCCCCGCAGTGCGTGGTGCGACGTGAGTTTGCTGCCTCTAGGTCCTGTAAGACAATGGGCGTGTTACAACAGGGAGCGGAGAGAAGTTATGCTGTGCAAGTCTTTATGGAGGTAGAGTTAGGGTTTCCCTTTCGATACACACCACTGTAGATTTTAGCAGCTGTAATGAGGCCAAGGGCTATATTCTGTTGTCAGGTACGTTGTCTGGTTTCTCTTGGGCGGGTGGTGGCCTCCAACGTAGACCTAGTAATCAAATCATATAATAATAGTGGCTCCGCTATTAGGGTCTATCACGGGATTTCGTGCCTGCCCCCCACATGTCACTTTATCAGCTGTTTGGAGCTTTTATGGTCCGTGTGCAGGTGCTGACCATATAGTTCACATATTGAGTACAGTGTGCGGAGGGAATGAAACCAGGTGTGTAATTATATCTAGGCGAGCAGCCCCTGGGTATCAACAGCAGGCCACATAGACCTCTCTTCCACAGGGAACCCTTGGGCCTCACACGAAGAAACTGTCAATGTCCTGCTGGGTTTGAGGTCAGATCGCTTGAATTTCTGAGCCCGGCAGCGGTGTGATTCATCAGTACACCCCTTTGTGCAAGCAAGGGCTAGGGTCTCAATAGAAGGGTACGCCGTGGGTAGGAGCACAGTGTTGTTAGGCTAGCCCGCCGCTGCATCCACCAGATACAAGCGTGGTTCCTGCCCTCTTCGTAAAGTGCAACTGGTAGGTGGGTGAGGAAATTTGCACTGCACTTGTAGAGGTTATAATTGTATTCTTTTGAATGCGCTGCTGTGTGGCCTGTCCGCGCCGCGGGTATCACCCAGCACCCGCCTGCAGCGCAGCCGGATTAGGTCCTACCTTGTGCCCAGTTGGCCGTCAGCAGATCGGGGGTGGGCGGCAGTATGAGAGTGATGCGAGTTCCACGATGCGAGTCAGCACCCGCATGTAGGGCCCCCGGCCGCACACAATCTGGCCATCCGCAGCCAGCGTCTCAGAGGTCCTCAGTCACTACGCTAGCCAGGAGAGAGCACCAAATGTCTGCACCGGCAGACCGCTGGCGGAGCCAAAGGTCAAGCAGGAACGGCGAAGCTAGAAGTCTTCTAGCTCTCGTCCCAGGTGGCGCGGCAGCATCAGACAGAGCCCCGCAGATAAGAGACTGCTGCCGTGTCCAGGGTGACCGCTCGCCGTTGAGGGTCGGAGGGCTCGGGCAAAGTACGCATCTGGCCCAGTAGCGCCCCTCCCCAACAGGCATGCAGTGCCCCGCACTTGGTTGCCTGCAGAGATGCGCTGTGTGGAACTGCAACCCGGGTAGCCTCAGGGGGTTTCAGCGGTGATCTTTAGATAGCAATATCTCTACGGAAATAGCACCTCCGAGGCCGGGCATGGGTTAGTGGCTGCAGGCACGCAGTATGTTGTAGTCAGCCCAATGGTGATGAAATTTGCAGCACCACGACGGATTGCTCAGCGCTAAGGATATTCCCAGAACAGAGCTCATACGCAGCCATACTCGATCAAGCGCAACCGGAAGTCACTTAGGATATGTTTTGCAGGCTCCTGAGCAGATCCATCTGAACTTAAAGGCAAGTAAGTGTCAAATTGGTCAGAGTAAAGTAGTCTACCTTGGACATGAGGTAGGAGGAGGTGAAATCAGGCCATTGCCTAGCAAGGTACAAGCTGTACAAAACTGGGCCACTCTACTACTCTACTCAAAACCAAGTGAGAGCCTTCCTAGGCCTCAATGGTTACTATAGTAACTTCATAGAGAACTTTGGGACCGTAGCTTCTCCCTGGAATGTGATCTCCTCACCCAAATTTCCTAAAAAGGGTCAGGTGGAATGAGGAGTGCACTCAAGCATTTGAAGGACTTCAGAAAGCCCTTTGTCAAGCTCCAGTCTTAAGAGCTCCTGACTACAACCAAGCCTTCATTGTGCAAACAGATGCTTCCAATATGGTTTATAGTGATAGCATTGAATGCCAAAGCATTGAATGCCTTAGCATCTAAAAATAAAGCATTGAATGCATTTTTTTTTTTTTTTTTTTTAATGGGCAAGAAGTCCTCCCAAACCCCTGTTTTTTTACTCCTTAAAACCCATTACAATTAAAATAAAACCTTTACCTTTGAATAAAATGCATTTGATGCTTTTTTCGATGCTTCAGCATTCAATGGTTTGTATTCAATTCAATCAGTGGATACATTCCAATACAGGTATAGGTGCAGTTCTGAGTCAACTGGATGAGAAAGGTAGGGAGCACCCCATTTGTAACATCAACAGGAATCTGAAGAAACCTGAAACAAGGTGGGCAACCATTGAAAGAGAACGTTTTGCTATTGTGTGGTCACTGAAGAAGTTTAGACCATACTTGTATGGATCTACTTTTGTGATTCAGACTGACCACCAACCCTTGAGATGGTTGATGCAAAAGAAAGGGGAAAATCCTAAACTATTGAGATGGTCAATCAGCCTGCAAGGGTTTGATTTTACCAGTGAACACAGGTCAGGGTGTAACCACCAAAATGCTGATGGTCTCTCCAGGATTTTTGACCGACTGGAGTAAGGAGATTCATCCAGGAGTGGATTAAACCCTCCTGTCCCTTAGTCTGGGGGGGACGAGTGTTAGGGGGAATTGTCATTAATGTGCTGATTTGCCTTACTTTTTGAGACCCCCAGCAACTTTGCTGGATTTCTAGGACTTTAATTTTTACCTGGAAAGAGTGTGAGCCTTTTTTCCCACTCTTTCATGTATTTTGATGTGTGTTTTACTTTTGTGTTCTTTGGATATGGAGTTTTAGACAACCCCATAAGCATCATCTTTTTCTTGTGTGTCACACAGCACCCTCAGTGCAGTGGCACAGGGATGTCTTTTAGACTTCCCATGGTTTAAATACCTTCTCTGGGACTGACACTGTCTCCCAGTGAATGTAAAGTTAAATTGATTTTGTTAGTCTTTTTAAATTGCTAGACGGAGCACACACTGCCTTACAGCAGATTGCTGGAGGGAATACTTCGTTTTCCCTATGCCTAGAAAACTCTTGTAGCCCTCAAAAGCTACCCTTTCCTCTCATAATGGCTGGTACCAGTGGTATTACTATGATTTCCCCGACCGCGGCCCGTTTAAACGCTCCGGTAGCTGAAATCCACCAGAGCCATGTTTTTCAAGAACAGGTTCTGATCGACTTTTTTCTCCATTTCTTTTTGGAAAGGTCCTTCTAGTGTTTGTCTCTGCGTGCCAAACCAGGTTTGGTCCCTTTGTTCGTTTGCCTTTGGTGGGCTTCTGTACTGAATCCCCCCTATGGCGTCTGAGTGTCTCGGGTGGACAGGATGTGAGGGAGGTGCCCAAAACTCCCTGGGCTTAGTCTCATAGGAGACCTGAATGCACTCTGGCGTGATTGGCTGGCTGACTGTCCGGAAAGGACAGCCACCATGCTGGGTGAGTGACAGCTAGGCTGGAAGGAATGGGAGAAAACTGTTTAAAAGCAGGTCTCTGGGACTTGGAAGGCAGAGTCGACCACTGGAACGTAAGAGCCGAAAACGAGCTGAAGGAAGACGACCCTCCCTCCTCATGGCGACTAAACAGTTACTACCTTGGCTTCCCAGAAGTCATTCATCATATCCGGCAGACAACAAACACATATTTTGAATTGAATACTGGAACGGTACACAATCCATTGACACTGTGGCAAGCATATAAGCCGGTCCACTGAGGAGGGATTATCTCCTGGACATCGGCTCACAGAAAGGCTCGACAACAAACTCTAGTGGTGGCAGAGCTGTAAGCGTGGCAGCAAAAGGCGGAACACACAGTTAGAGGGTCGCCTGACACACACCGAGCCCTCTTGGTGGCCAGGGAACCCCTTTGTAACGTTGTTCTAGACAATTCTAGACAAGCACATTCAGAGATGAATATGAGACTGGACGAAACCGGAGACAACACTGGTAAGATTCTAGCCTGGCTGGAACGCAGGGATGCAGGTCACCGGCATGTTAGGGAGATTAGAACAACACAACCTAACCCACTACAATCTGATTGTGATATCGCTGAGGGCTTTGCAGAATATTATGCAAGCCTATACAGATCTGCAAATGAACCCATCAACACTACCTTGCTTGATGATATTGCACTTCCCCTTCTGAACTTAACACAAAAAATACTTCTGGAAAACGATATTACAGATGAAATCGTGACGGCTATATCAAAATTGCAGTCAGGGAAAACACTGGGATCCAACGGATTCCCGATTGATACATGGAAGAAACTGGGAGGAAACGAGATGGCCCCACACCTGCTTAAAATGTTCCTGCATTGTAAAGAGCAAGGGATCCTACCCCCAGATCTCTGCAAAGCCAGCATAATTGTCATCCCATGTAGCTCATACAGATCGATCTCAATAATTAACAGTGAAACGAAAGTTTTTGCAAAGGCACTTGCAAACAGGCTACAGAGGGTGATAGCTACAGAGGGTGATAGCCTCACTGGTCCACTCGGACCAGTGTGGATTTATGCCACAAATATCCACACGCATGAATATCCGCAGACTTCATTTAATGCTAGAAAAAGCAAAGCTTCAACCCTCCGGGACCCTCTCGCACTGCTAGCTGTTGATTTTGAGAAGGCCTTTGACTCTGTCTTCTGGGAGAGCCTGTGGGAAATTATGCAGTGCATGGGATTTGGGGAGTCCTTTATGGGATGCGTCCGACTTCTGTACGAATCTATGATGGCGGAAGTCAGAGTTAATTGGTGGCCTTTACAGGTCTTTCAACTGGGGAAGGGGATGCGACAAGGGTGTCCCCTATCCCCACTGCTCTTTGCACTAATTATTGAACCCCTAGCCATATTGTTAAGTCAAACAAATTCATGGAGAGGTTTTCACTGGCCGGAGGGTGTGGAAGATAAGGTCTCCCTATACGCGGACGACCTCTTGATATATTTAGGCGACCCAGTTCGCTCCTGTCCGGAAGTTACAAAGATACGTGAACAATATGGGTCCTTTAGTGAGCTAAGAGTGAACCGGAACAAGTCCCGATTAAGGGGGAGACACAAGCAATCCATCCACATTGCCCATACTGCATCGAACTCGAACACTACCGCTATCTGGGGATACAAATCACGACAAACCTCTCGAAATATATAATCAGGAATTTACACCCAATCACTAAGAAATTCATTTCAGATGTTCGACACTTGGTATTGCTCCCATTGACCCTGCTTGGGTGAGCTGCCCTCTTTAAAATGCTGATGCTATCACGCTTCCTATACATCCTTCAGAATGCCCCGCTCCGAATACCAGACTTGGAATTCCATAAATTTGACAGCATCCTTAGAACTCTGATATGGGGTGGAGGGCACCCACGAATTGCATTAAAAACACTACAACGGTCCATTTGGGAGGGTGGGATTGCGCTACCACACCTGCAATCCTAAAATTGGGCAAGTCAAATGGCGGTGATTTACGATATCTTACATGGGGACAAAGAGTCACCTCACATTCAAGCAGAGATCGATGCGATACAATGCATATCCCCACTTATGAGTCTTTATCAGACCTTGACAAGACCCCCTACCCGCACAATGACAGCCCATACTACACTAATATGGCGAGACACCCACAAACATATCGGCTCGGATAAAAAGGTGACCCTGGTGGAAACGCTATGGAAAAATAGCAATCTACCCGAACTAGGTAGATTACTGTTATGACCAGTATGGATATCGGTAGGAATCTTAACGATCAGAGATGTAATTAAAAGGCAAATTGACATCCTCTGCGGACTTGTCGAATAGGTTTGCTCTCCCTGCTACAGAAAACTATCGCTACCTTCAACTTGCGCATGCATTACATACATACCTCCCCAAATTAGCAGATATGGCAGAATGTACACCACTGGAAAGGAATATAGTATCAGAACGCATACCCACTAAAATTACCTATGTAATGTACAATGTTATATCCTCCTTTGCCACACCTGACCTTTGTAACAAAAAGCTCAAATGGGAGGTGGATGACGATCCAATACTACCAGAGCATTGGTTGGCGGCACTGATGTACCCGCGGGAGACTGCGATCTCTGTGCGAATCTGGCTGATACAACAAAAAATCCTACATAGAGTGTACTACCCACGAGTTGCATTGTACAGGAGAAACCATGCCACCAATCCCAACTGCTTGCGATGTCAGCAAGAAGAAGGCACATTCTTTCATATCCTGTGGGAGTGTTCCCGGATTCAAGAATACTGGCAACAGTGCTGTAACAAATTGTAGACCTGGGGCATGTCATTTGAATGGACCCTAAGATGATGCTATTGGGTATTGAGGAGGAAGGTAACACAAAACGCTTTGAGAAGTTATTCCTCTCCACGACCATAGGACTGATTAAGCGCAATATTGCTAAACTGTGAGGGTCCAGTGTTGCCCCGCTTTTTGCACAGTGGGTAGCGGATGTAAATATGTGTATGTCAATGGAACAGCGAATATATGCGGCTAGAGGGTGCCCTGGGAAAGCGAGGAAGATTTGGCAGACATTGAAAGATGCTAGCTAAAATAAGCTTTGGAACAATAAACTGAATAATGTACAGGAATATAACAAGGGTGGAAATATGCTATACTAATATGTGGATTTGTTTTGTTTGTTATGTAGTTGTAAATGTGTAGTTTCCTACCAATGTTTCAAAACTAATAAAATGTGTTATTAAAAAAATGTGTGATATATACCATAAGTGGAGATTGCAGGTGAAATAGGCTGGAGGGAGGGTAGGGCGTCGGGGAAGGGGGTTGTGAACAAATACTATGATGTACCATTGGTAACGATTCAAATGTCTTTATGTTATGTTGTTAGAAAATCAAGAAAAATTGTTTAAAAAAAAGAGATGGTCTGTAGCTCTTTTTTGCCTTACGGAGCAGAACTAATTAATCAGAAAACCAGATGTTCGTAGGTTTGAGTGGTTTCAGGGATTCGTTTTTAAGTGTTGGTCTAGCATGACTAAGAGGCTAGCATGGTAGTGGTTTGCAAGAGCCGCAGGGCTTTTGCAGTTAGGAGGTTGTGTCTCAATGAGAGGGACTAAGGTGGTTTTCAGTATATCATGGGTGAGCTTCCGAGTGTTTCTCACTAGGATTTGGGTTGGTGGAGGTCTGGAGCTGCTCTCAGGAGTTCGAATGGTGTAATTTAAATTCAATCATATGGTGATCGGACTACGGGACCGGGCTGATGAGACCTATGTCGATGGTCGAGTTGGTGGTAAGTATCCAATTGAGGGTACGCCCTTTCACATGTGTGGGAGCAGAGATAAGTTGTGAGAAGTTCCTATCGTTGATGGCTTGGAGCACAGCGGTAGCTTTATGATCCGTGGGGTTGTTGAATCCTAGATTGAAATCACCTAAGATTATGCATTTGCTGACTGGTAAGAGGAAGGGTGTTATGAGGAGGGAGATTTCAGAGTCAGGAGAATTGGAGGCGTTAGGTTGTCAATAGAGCAGGAGAATGGTATTTGTAGACAACAGCGACTCCACCACTGAGAGCGTTAGCACGGTCGGTTCTGTGTATCAGGTAATTGGGAGGGATGGCTAGGCTGAGCATAGAGCCCGAGGCGCTATGTAGCCAGGATTCAATAATGGCCAGTAGGTCAATTTGGTTGTCGATGATGAGCTCATGGGCTTCTGTAGCATGGGCACGCAGGTATCTGATGTTGATAAGTGCACAATTAAGGGGTTTGTTCTGGGTAGTGGGAGTGTGTGGCATGGCCAGTAGACTCGTAGTAGAGGGAAGGCATATGGGAGCTGGGGGTTGCCAGGTCCGGCTAGGCAACCTATTCAGTCTGAGGTTGGCTGAGATAGGATCGGAGAGTTGTCGGAGGTCCGGGGGTGGGGTTGGGGGGTGCCGGAATGTTCTAGTGCGCAGTTTTAGTATTCTTTGATCTCCTGGGGAGGGGGTGGTGGCGTTAGTCTGATTAGGCATAGAGGGCGCAAGGATTACGTGGGTCGAAACGGAGGGCAGGGCAATCGTGGGTTTAGGTACTGCAGATGGCAGGGCAATCGTGGGCTTAGGTACTGCAGATGGCAGGGCATTCGTGGGCTTAGGTAGCGCAGGTGGCAGGTTACTTTTGGCTTAGGTAGTGCAAGTAGCAGTGCACTTGTGGGCTTAGGTAGCGCTGGTTTCAGGGCACCAGTTTAGTTTGCCGGGGCTGGGTTGTTTAGAGCCTTAGGCAGGGGGTAGTTGGAATAGGATGTGTAAAGCATGGGGGGGATGTGCAGGGTATTGGTCTGTGAGACAAGGTTAGCTCGGAGCAAGAAGGACAGTGGCGTGATATGCGGGTCTGAGGGCATAATTCCTGGTGAGTTAGGAGAAGTGGAGGTAGTTAGGAGGCGGGTGGCCGCGTCCTGGATGATTAGGTAGAGTGCAATAGGTAAGTTTGGGAACATGGCTGGAGGTAGGTGGGTGGAGGTTGGGGTGTGGGGTACCAGGGGGCCCTGCAGGGTAGGTAGCAGTGGTGGATGGGAGGTTGGGCATGATACTACTGGTGGCACTTAGTAGTGTGGTAAGGAGATGTTGTTTCCAGAGGTGAGATGGCATTGGGTGTCTACAGTTATTGCAGCAGGAGCACACATGGCAGTGATATAAGGTGGTGTAGGCATCACTTTGTAGGATGACAGGACACGTGTTAGGTTATCATTTGGGACAGCAAGTATAGCAGAGTCGTACTGTTGGGCACACAGGGCATTAGCATCATTAAGCGAGACAGGCATCATAGTTGGATTTACATCAGGTCCAAACAGTGTTGATTTGTCAATAATAGTACCGTACATGGTAATGTCATGCTGTTCGGCACGCAGGGCATTAGCATTATTAAGTGAGGCATGCATCTTAGTTGCAGTTATATCCGGTGCAAACAGTGTTGCTTTGTCAATAATAGCGGCGCACATGGCAATGTCATGTTGGGCGGACAAGGCATTAGCATCATTAAGCGAGATACACATCAAGATTGAGGTTACATCAAGTGCATTTGGTGAACCGAATTAAATGTACGTGTGGTGGGAGTAAGGCAGGGGATCCAACGCGTTTTTTGCTGTAGATGAATTAGGGTCGGGGCGCGGTCTGAGAGGCTGATTCACAGGCATTGGTGGTAGTGCATCTGGTGGGTGGTCCGAAGGGTGAGGCAGGTCGAATGCCCATGAGCTGAGTGGGTTTGCCTTTCACGGTGGGATCTTGAAATGCAAATCTGGGTGCATGTAGCGCTGCTGACGGAAACATGGTGAGGGTAGGTTGGACTGTGTGGATGGTTGATTGCTACAGCGTGGTGCAGTGCTTAGGGAACTACTCGACTTAACTGTGCCTCCGGGGACTGCAGTCTAGCCGCCACATGGTAGATGAGATTTGGAGGGCATTAAGGCAGTGCGGGCAAAAGGAGCAGAGTTTCGATCGCAGGCCTCCAGTTGAGAGTGTCCATTATCCAAATATTGAGAGTGGGTTGAGAGAGACTATTATCTAATAATCCATTAATTATAATGGTTCTCCCGAAACTCCTTCGGATAAAGGAGGAGCGGGTTGACAGTCCTGTGGTCCCAATTTCTATCACCGGGCATTCTAAACGGGCCCTGAAGTGGGCAAATACGTATCAAAATCAGCAACTGCCTGAAATCTATAAGTGTATCCTCCCAATCCTATTTTTCTATGCATTCTGATGAAAAAAACGCTATTGTGAGGGCACATGAAGATCTGGTGAGAACCATCGGAGGTTTATATTCTAAGCTGATGAAAACCATCAAGATTCAATCCCAAGGCACTAATCCTTGGTATGATAGTGAGTGCCGACGAGTCAAAGGTGCTCTGAGTAGACAGGCCAAAGTGGTCAGCGCTGAAGGGATGGTACCATTGCGTGCCGCAAGAAAAAACTATATTGCCACTATCAGAGCAAAAAAACACGAATATCAGAACGACCTGAGGGACTCACAGGCAATTAAAAGTGGGAACACAAAAGGGTTCTGGGAACTCATAGGCGGTGCACGGCCTATTGATCATAACCACCTCCTAGGGGCTATCCCGGCAACCATGTGGGTAAACCATTTAACGTGTTTATATGAGGAGAGGCAAGATTTTGACCCTGGTGACAGTGGTATCCCCATTGCGTTGGTTGAGTCCACTCTGACTCTAACAGAGGGTGAAGTCAGGACTGCCCTTGAGTCCAAGAAAATGGGCAAGGGCCTAGGCCCAGTGGACTTTTTTGGTAACAAACCATTGGTTGGGTGCCCTATCTCAATTAGTACTGTGTACCAGTGCCTGAGACTACCCCTGCTCTGTGAAAAATATATAACCCTGAGGACAATGCCTATCAATGCCTTTTTATACGACTTGAGGACGGCGTTCGACACAGTTCCAAGATCAAGGCTATGGGCTACTCTGGTGGATATGGGCATTCCCAATGTGCTATTGAATACCACGACATCCCTACATGTAGACAATGGCGAGAAAATCTGCTGGAGGCTAGATGGAGCATTGTCTGCAAGGTTGCCAGACATTTCGTCGAAAAAAATTGGTCGACCAGACAAATGGTCGAACCAATTTGGTCGAAAACCAAATGGTCGAAATTTTTTTTTTTTTTTATTTGAACCCTTTTTTTTTTTTTTTTTGGGGGGGGTCCCCCCCCCAACCCCCTTTTTTTCTCTTAAAACCCCTTTTTTAACTAAACGAAAACCCGAAAAATAAATATATAAATAAAAAAAAATTCGACCATTTGGTTTTCGACCAAATTGCGTCGACCAAATTGCAGTCGACCAGTTTTTTTTCGACGAGTTGACTGGACACCTGTCTGCAACAGTGATAATTGAAATGGGGGTTTGGCAGGGATGCGTGCTGGCCCCCTTGTTGTTCTGTCTCTTTATAGATGGTGTAATTAGTGATTTGTTGGGGGCACCAAATGGATGCACCCTGACTGGGGTGTTATAAGATCCCAGTCCTCATGTTTGCCAATGACACAGTTTTACCTTCTCGAACAACGGTGGGACTGTGCCGCCAGCTAAGCATTATTGAGGGCTTTTGTCAGGAGAACAGCCTCTCAATCAATACCCAGAAGACCCAGACTGTGGTCCTCAGAGGGAGCAGGATGAGGAAACAACCCAAAGTTAGGCTCACCCTAGGGGATGATTCGATTGAACAAGTGTATGCATATTACTACCTGGGTGTAAGAATTAAAGATGATTGCACAATAGCGCCTGGAGACTGCCCCTGGGTGGTAGCAATGCACGGTATAAATCGACATAACATAACATGGTCTGACCAATTGGGCAAAGTTGGGTTGGTGCTTGCTAGGTATAGTATTGCCCTAGCCAAATTTACTAGAAAGCATGGGGGGGTTCTGGGGATAATGCTAGAGGCCTATAAAGGTCAGGCAGGCAGCACTGTACAGCGCAGAGCTGTGGGGCCGATCAAGCATGCTGCTCTTCCTATAATTGAAAACAAGTTCTTGAAGAATTTGCTGGGCCTATTGACTTGCGCACCGAACCTCTCTGTTGGACTTGAGCTAGACATTTGGCTGATTCGGAAAATATTTAGAGCCAAACCAATATTCTACTGGGCCAGGCTCTGGACTAGTGAGCACCTAATGAGGTACAGTCTGGCACTTGAAGATGTGCTCTCCCAGGAAGGTGGCATGTCCTTACCATGGTTTTCGTTCCTAAAGAAGGAATTCCAGGCCATTGGCCTGAGTTTGGCCTGAGTATTGGACCTGCCCTTGTGTCACCGGTAGAGATTTCAAAGCCTCCATTACTGATGCTGTCAAGGTAGCAAGGGAGGAGGTAATCAGTGCAGGTTTGGTCACATCGGATCAGTTCGAAAGATACTGGTCTTTAAAGCTTTCTGCAGGTTATGAGCAGTATTTGGACCAAATGCAACCCAAGCAAATGCGAACATTGTATGTCAAGTCTTGCATGGGCATTTTGCCCCTTGCTGCCTTGAGGAACAAGTTGAATCACAATATTACCTCAGTATGCCCATTATGCTTGGATGTAATTGAAGATATGGCCCTTTTCGTCTTCCTCTGCCCATACTATGGTGATTTGAGGAGAGGATCTCAAAAACCTCTCCTGGTCGACCGAGGGATCCAGACAGTGGTAGAGGCCTTGTCTGTATGTCTAGCAGCCACAGATAAAGCGGAAACCTTTGCTATGCGCTAGTACTAGTTAAGGGCCTGGAGACAAATAACCAAATATATTAGTTCACCTATGGAGGTTTCTTTTGGTTCCCATATATTTGTCTGAATCCTGGTGCGGTACACTCAGTTTTTTGGCACCAACCAGATACAATGCAAAAGAGGGTCCTGTGCTTGGTGAATTTGGCTGGTCGTTTGGTGAAAAATAAACCCCCTGATCGTTTAACAACTGATAGAAGCATTTATATATTAGCATCTTGCATGAATCCCTTTTAATTTTTAAACTGTTTATTTTAAATTCAAACCTGTTTTACTATATCGTATCGTGTATTTTTACTGATCAGCACTGGTTTTTACCTATGGTTTATCTATGTTCTGAAGCTTTTGCTGTGTTGTATGTACTGTACTTGTTGACTTTGATGGTATTTGTATCAAAATAAAGTGCAAACGAACAAGTATTTGAAGTATCATAATAATTATAGATAAATCAAGTGAGTCAGAAGCTCCACTTGTTGTCTAGACAAGATTCGTTGGGTGTATTGTGTTTTTATATGACCCTCCCACTCTCTCTGCAGTGCATGGGCCTGTGGGGGCACACCTATGTGTGGATCATGCAGCTCTTAAAGATAGACAGTTTGTGCGTAGGAGGATACATGGCCATGGGTATCGTTCAAATTGAGGGATACAGTGAGTACTCATGTGTCCTTTTTCCACGCAGATGGTGCCGGACCTGCCAGCCAGCGCATAGACTTTTTTAACTTTCTACTTGCTCCCCATTTTTGTTTTTCAACTTTTTTTTAATTGTCTTTATTCATATTTTCGTACAACAATAACAAACAACAATCAATAATGGTATTAATCATGTACTTCAAATCTGTTTCTTAATACTCCCCTTATAACTCCCCAAAACCTCCCCCCCTGAACTGCCTGTATATTGTTCTACCTATATTATTATTCTATCACAAGTTCCCCGGTTCCTTCTATTGCGCTTTGGGTTATACCATCACTGTCGTCTTCATTGAGCAATGTCACTGTCAGGGCAATCCATTGAAGAATGTCTGTTCCCAGTTCCTGATTCTGTTCCCCTAGCGCTTTTTCCCACACTCCCGTTTCTGACATTGACCATTTTCTCAGGTCTTCCCACCATCTATCAATACTGGGTTCCTTAGTGGCTTTCCAATGCATGGCTGTGCTACTCTTGGCCAGTATGTAAATTAGGTTTTTAATCTTTACAAGGGACTTCTGCTTTGTACTTTTCTTAAACAGGTCCAGCATACAAGCTTCCGGGGATTGGATATCCAGAGTAATATCCCCTTGAGCTACTTTACTCGCCACCCTCTTTCAAAAGCCCTGCACCACCCGACATTCCCAAAACATATGTATTAATCCTGCATTCTCTTCATTGCATTTGGGGCATGCTTGCTTGCTCACCCCTTTAAATTCTGCTATTGCAGCTGGTGTTAGATATGCCCTTTGTGTGACATAGAGTTGGATTAGCTGTAGTCTAGCGTTTCTAGATACCTTTTTGTGATATGGGACTATACTTTGCCATTCTTTGTCCTCAAACGTTCTCCCCAAATCTTCCTCCCATTTCCCCTTTCATTTCAATTGCTCTCTCGAGTTGCGATCAATCAATACCCCATACATTCTGGAAATGGCGTGCCCACCCTCCGAAATGTTTGAGTGTTTCCGTGTCCTCACACTCTATAGTCTCCTCTGTGACACCTGGCCACCTATCTTTTACTGTACTTATCATAATCCTGTGTAGCAGGAACTGCCCCATATGTATATTTGTGGACTCTTAGTTCAGAAAACTTCAGCAACCTGTTTTCACCTCTCAAATCTCCTATCGTTGCAATCCTGTTTGACTCCCAGTGTACCCTTACTTCGAAGGGATTGTGTCCTCCGACGTATTCCTTATCTATGATATTTGTATCTCTAGCTTGCTGGCCTCGGAAATTTTTTTCCCAGAAGAGGGCGCTGTGCGTCGACGACCGTCGAGTAGGTGTTCCTCGACAGCCACCGTATCGATGCCGACGTCATCATGCCTATAAATGGCCACGCGCAGCGTCCGTTGCTCAGTTCCGTTTTTCCGTGCTTCGTGTGCCTCGGAATACCGTTGCTCAGTTCGTCAGTCAAAATATATTCAAATTTCCTTGAGAAAACCGGCTCGTACTCGATGGCTTTCTCCTCCGACCCGACGACTCCTCGGTCCGGTTTAAAAAAATGCTGAGACTGTGGGAAGAAAATGTCGTTGACGGATCCTCACAGGATCTGTTTGTGGTGTCTGGGAATCGAACACCAGTGTTCGGAGTGTGAGGAATGTCTATCCATGACGGCGAAAGCCTTGAAGGAGCGTAAGGGGAAGCTCGAGAGAGGTAAGTCAGTTTTAACTTCCTCGAAAGTTTCCGCGGTAGAGTCGAAACATTCGTCTCCTCACCGTCGAAAGCATTCTCGGTCTAGGTCTCGAAGTGGCTCCCACCACTCGTCGAGGTCTAGACACTCGAAAAAGAGACATAGAAGATCTCCTTTATCGTCGTCTTCTAGTTCCCCTGAAAGAGTAAATTGCCCCACAAAACACAGCTCTCAGGGACGAATTCAGATGAAAGATGCTAAGCGTCTTCGAGAAAGTGGCCTCGGCCCCCTCGAAGTCAGCTGAGGGTGATACCCAGGGTGAAAAGCCCAAGAAATCTAAACGCTGCAAGTCGAAGCACCCGGCGAAAGAGTCGACCCGAAAGCGCCATGAGCCATCGGGAAGTAAAGCATCTTTGACGCCATCGTCGAAAGCCCCTTCGAAGCATAGATCGGCGCCATCGACGCCGTTATCGAAGGGTTCTTCGACGCATCCATCGATCGAGTCGACGCCGGTGTCGACGCCGACATCGACGCCGATAAAAGAAAAACCCACGGCTACTCCACAGCCATCGGTTACACCGAGAGCCTCCGACACGACATCGAGAACGTCGTCGACATCCTCGAGCAGGATTCCAATCCTCTCGAGTTCCTCGAGGCCTCTTCCAGTTTTCTCGACGCCTTTGTCGGCGCCATTGAGGATTTTTACATTGGCGTCGACGACATCAACCTTTTCAAGGCCACTGATGATGGCTCCCTCTGCTTTAGAGATGGGTTTTATACCATTTCACAGGCCGGAGCATCCTCCCTTAACTTCAATTTATGAAGAAAGGGAAGATTCTGATCAAGAAAGGCCTTTTGGACTGCAGAGGACCACATCACCTGAACCGGAGACGTTTGCCTCTGAGGAAAGAAGGTTGAAAGACCTTCAGGATGCATTACAGGAAGCAAGTGGCCTAGACACTTCCCCAGAAGTGGAATTCGTCAAACCAGACCCAGGGGAACATGCTGAAACCCCTTATAGAACCCTAATGTCAAGAATTATGGAGTTCATGGGTTGGTCTGCGCCTTCATCTGTTTTTCAACAGGATGACCTCACAGATATTCTGGATAAAGGTCCACAGGAGGATCCTGTGGTTACCTTTCATTCTGCTTTACAAAGAAAGATTTTAACTAACTGGGAAACTCCTGAAGTTGTCCCTGCGGTTAACAAGAAGTTGTCAGCGAAATATAGGGTATCTGCTGCTGACCCTGAATACCTATCTAAGCACCGAATCCAGAGAGTCTGGTGGTCCAGGCTGCACCTTCATCTTCATCAGGCAGTACATCTGCATACCTCACTGCTCCACAGGATAGGGATGATAAAAAATATGATGCCATGGCTAAGAAAGTCTTCTCGGCCTGTAGCATGGCTTTAAAATCTAATACTTGTACGCTCGCTAGGTTCAGCCACACTCTTTGGGAGTGTGCTTCATCAGCGGCTGACTGCCTCCAGGAAGGAGCAGAAAGGGACGCATTTTTAAATATCATCAGAGATGGTAAAGATGCAATGTGTGAGTCCCTTCAAACTGGCATTGATTCTGCTGACAGTATCAGCAGGGCCATGGCGGCAAGTACCACAATCCGCAGGCATGCGTGGTTGAGAAAGTCCGGCTTTGCTTCTGATGTACAGGCCAGACTTTTAAATATGCCCTTTGACGGCTCTTCCCTGTTTGGTAAAAAGGCGGATAACAGTTTGGAAAAACTGCAAACATCTAAAGCAGCAGCCAAGTCACTAGGAGCTGCAATCCGCCAAACTAATTTTCGTCCCTCAGGATCCTCTTGGAGAGGAAGGTCCTTTCGCTATTATTCCTTATATGGAAGAGGCAGAGGATGGCCAAGGAAAATGTACCCGTGGTGGACGGGGTAAAGGAAAGAAAGCCGCATCAGCAGGAGCAGGAGCCGCTTTACCTTCGGCAACTGCGTCAGCCGCTCCCAAACCACTCTGAGGTCTCCCATCACAGGACACCTGTAGGGGGCAGGTTAACTCACCATCTGACGGAATCGCAGGCTATTACGTCAGATGCTCGGGCATTGGAGACAGTTGCCCAAGGTTACTGCCTGCCTTTTCTACGCATCCCTCAGAGCCATCCACCGGGGAACAGCTCTCTGAAAGTGCCGGATCCGCTCCTCTTGCAGGAAATTGTAGACCTGCTAGAGAAAGGTGCCATAGAACCGGTACCTGTAGCAGACAGGAACAAGGGCTGGTACTCCCCCTACTTTCTCATACCAAAGAAAGACGGAGGACTGAGACCCATCCTGGACTTACGAGAATTGAGCAAGTTCCCCAGGAAGGACAAGTTCAAGATGGTAACTCTCTCTCAGATCCTTCAGGCCCTCCAGCTTCAGGACTGGTTGGTATCTCTGGACCTTCTGGATGCTTATTTCCATGTGCCAATCCATCCCAAGCACAGGAAGTACCTGAGGTTCGCAATTGGCAACTCTCATTATCAATTTCGAGTTCTGCCATTTGGGCTGACCTCCGCCCCGAGGGTCTTCACCAAGCTAATGTTGGTTGTGGCTGCAAGTCTAAGGAGGGAAGGGATTCACGTCTACCCCTACCTGGACGATTGGTTGATCAGAGCAGTTTCTTCGGAACAAGCTCGGATCCAACTAGAT
This sequence comes from Ambystoma mexicanum, assembly GCF_040938575.1. NCBI lineage: Eukaryota > Metazoa > Chordata > Amphibia > Caudata > Ambystomatidae > Ambystoma > Ambystoma mexicanum. Next base: position 316,188,388 of record NC_090929.1, read on the forward strand.
TATGTCTGCCACTTCCTTCACAAGCTGGGCTTCTCCCTCAATTTAAAGAAGTCACAGATGATACCATCACAGAGACTCCAGTTCATTGGAGCAGTCCTGGACACGTCCCTGGGAAAAGCCTCGCCACCAGAGGTGAGGACTCAAGATATTCTGCAGATGGTCACCAGGTTTCAAAATGCCCAGCGTCTCCCAGCCTACGACTTTATGAGGTTGCTAGGCCTCATGGCATCCTGCATATCCCTTGTGCCAGAGGCTCGCCTGAGAATGAGATCCCTTCAATGGGCACTGAGGACTCAGTGGTCACAATTCTCAGGGAGGATGACAGATCTCCTTCAGATTCCGGTCAGACTGGCTCGAGACCTTCAGTGGTGGGCCTGTCGAGAGAACATTCTGAAAGGAGAACTGTTTTGGCAACCATGGCCGGAGATAACAGTAGTCACGGATGCCTCACTCACGGGGTGGGGAGCCCATGCCAACGACTTGACCATCAGCGGTTGTTGGTCTCCATCGGAGTCCAGACTACATATCAACCTGTTGGAGCTGAGAGCCATCAGACTGGCACTGAAGGCTTTTCTGCCGTCTGTACAGGGGAGAAACGTCCTGATAATGACGGACAATACAGTGGCCATGCACTACCTCAACAAAAGAGGCGGCGTAGGGTCACTGCCACTGTGCAGAGAGGCGATGCAGCTCTGGTTTTGGGCAATTCAGGAAGGAATCTCTCTATCAGCAATTCACCTAGCCGGAGAGAAGAACTTGACAGCGGATGCTCTGAGCAGGCAGAACACAGTCTCCCACGAGTGGGAGATAGCTCAGGAAGTCCTTCAAGAGATCTTCGCCCTTTGGGGAACCCCTCAAGTGGATCTGTTCGCCACCAGTATCAACAGGAAGTGCGACCGATTTTGCTCAAGGGAATGTCCCCCGAGAGGAGCTCTAGGAGACGCGTTCGTAGTGGACTGGGAGTTCCCACTTCTGTACGCGTTTCCTCCGGTCCCTGTCATTCCTCAAATGATCAGGGGGTTGAGAAGGTTTCGGAAGACCATGATCCTAATTGCGCCAGGAGAACGTGGTACCCGGACCTACTGGACATGTCCATCCATCCTCCAATTCGTCTACCGTACAGAGAGGATCTTCTCTCGCAGAAGGGAGGTCAGGTTCTCCATCCAGCCATCAAGACCCTCAACCTTCACGCTTGGTATCTGAAAGGTTGAGGTACAAGGATTGGGACCTTCCAGATGACGTCATGGAGGTGTTGGCCAGCAACTAAAACTCTATACCGCTGCTGTTGGAATAAATTTTGCAGCTGGTGCAGAGAAAAGAATATCGAACCCCTTTCATGTGGTACACCTGCGGTGTTATCCTTCTTACTTTATTTGCCAAATTCAGGCCTTCAAGTTGGCACTATTAAGGGCTATCTCGCAGCGCTATCGATCTTTAAACGCACTGCAGAGGAACCATTGTATTTCAAAATTCCATTGGTAATACAGTACCTGAAAGGTCTAACTAATGTTTATCCTCCAAGACCATTCCAAGTTCCCTTATGGGACTTAAATCTAGTTTTAAAGTTCCTAAAGGGGGCTCCTTTTGAACCACTCCACTCTTGTTTATTGAAGTTTCTCACCCTCAAAACTGTTTTATTGTTAGCATTAACATCTGCTAGAAGGGTTAGCGAGATACAAGCCCTATCTTGTAAACCTCCTCATACAATTTTTCACAAGGACAAAGTCGTTCTACAGGTGAAGCCTAACTTCCTCCCAAAGGTAGTTTCTGAATTTCACATTACTCAGAAGATTACTTTACCTTCATTCTATCCTCCTCCCCATCCGGGGAAATAGGAAGAGAGACTACACAGGCTGGACCCTAAGCGAGCCTTGAGTTTTTATATCTGTAGACTTGCTAAAATTAGACAAGCAGACCAACTCTTTGTAGGTTACCCAGGACATAAGTTGGGTTTAGCAATAACCAAACAAACCATCTCCAGATGGATTATTTTAGCCATTCTGGAATGCTACAAACTGGCAGGGAAAGAGCCCCCTCAAAATCTAAGGGCTCATTCGACCAGGGGTATCGCAGCCTCCTCAGCTCTTCAAAGAGGGCTAACAATTAGAGACATATGTGCGGCTGCCACATGGTCGTCCGCACATACCTTTACCAAATTTTATAGCCTGGATTCCTCCTCTAGTCAAGAGACTAGATTTGGCAAAGCTGTGTTACACTCTGTTCATTCTTAAAGAGTAATATGGCATCTCTTACTCCCGCCTCCAATCACATACCACTGCTATGGGAGTCTATCATAGATAAGTAATACGTCGGAGGACACAATCCCTTCGAAGAACAAGTTACTCCTTACCTGGTAACGTTCTTTCGATGGGATGTTCCTCCGACGTATTCCTTATCGCCCCTCCCATCCATCCCCGCAGTAACATTTCCCTTGTTGTTGCAGCTTACGCTCCTTCAAGGGTAGTAACCATTCATGCAATAACTACCTTACTCTACAAAACGGAACTGAGCAACGGACGCTGCGCGTGGCCATTTATAGGCATGATGATGTCGGCGTCGATACGGTGGCTGTCGAGGAACACACCTACTCGACGGACGTCGACGCACAGCGCCCTCTTCTGGGAAAAAATTTTCCGAGGCCAGCAAGCTGGAGATACAAATATCATAGATAAAGAATACGTCGGAGGAACATCCCATCGAAAGAACGTTACCAGGTAAGGATAACTTGTTCTTCTCCAGCATTGGATCTTTCATGGATTCACATGCTTAGAATAAACCCTGTCGTCAGACTGGGAACCCTCGGTACATTTATAAAGCCGTTTTCCCTAGGAAAAATGTCGACACTTTTGTGTCCTATCTACGTCGTTTTGGGCTGCTTACGCATGCCCCAAAAAGACGTACCGGTATAAATGCCCCACCCCCGCGGCTCCCTTCAGATTTCAACCGTCTTCCAAAGTAGTGGGATCACCTCGCGTCATCTACTATTTTTTGCTAGGTTGTTTTCGTCATTTTTCCTAATGTCTGGAAAAGCTCTTTTTCGCCCATGTGCTACATGCGGGCTTAAGAAGGTGTATGAAGGAGATGGCCACATGGACTGTATATATTGTCTCCACCCTCACCATTTGGCAGATAACTTTTGTGACATCTGTAAGGGCTTCTCCCAGAAGACTCTTAAAGACCGGAGTCGGCGGTTGGTGGCTTGGTTGAACGATGGAGCGGGTGCGTACCCCCCTTCGGAGGTAGGCTCCACGCGTAGCTTGGCCTCAACAACAAAATCCTTAGGGGCCCCCCGCCGTTCAGCATCGGCTGAACCCCTGGTGAAGAAAGCGCGTCCTGTGGAGAAAAGCATTCCACGAAAGAAGCTTCGATAAAAGCGAAAACCTCGTTGTCGTCCTCCTCGTCTAAGAAGGAGAGAAAGGAAAAGTCAAGATCCTCCTCAGGTGATCATCACAGATCATCCTCGAGTCGAGATGCTGAGAAACACAGGTCAAGTTCAAAAAAGGCGGGAGCGCCTCAAGGATCTGCGCAGATACCACCGTCGTCGACGGGAGGGCGATCGTCAATGCCCTCGCTACCAGTGACGCAGTTGGCTTCTTCAGGTGTTACGCCGCAGGTGACAACGACGATGACGGCAGTGCAAAATTTAGCCTCGTCGACGGAAACTCCACAGGGGGTCTGGCGACCGGAAGTATACAACCTGGTTTTGCCAGAATCCTTGTTGCAGCAGGAGGCCTTATCCATATCCTCTGTGGACGACGAGTATGAGCGGGTGGCTGGACCTGCAGACCTTGGGTTGCAAGGGGTTAGCAGACTGACTCTTTTGAGCGGGACAAATATCCCGATTACAACCCTGCTGCTGAATCCTCAATCTGTTTTATCTCTGGAAGTTCTATCTACACTGCAGACCTTGTTAAAGAAGTTGGATGAGAAGTTACCTCAGGTGGCAGCTCCAACGACACCGAACATCGACGAGCCAGGTCCTTCCCATCGACCAGCTCCGACGGCGATGCCGGCCCGTGAAGGCCCTCCATGTACACGTCCGGAAGAAGGAGAGCTGTTGGACTCTGAATCAGACAGATGGTCCATATTGGAGATATCGTTATCCCCCTCTAGGGACCCAACTTGAGAGTCGGAAGCAGAGTTAGAAACTCCAAGAAGCCCAGCCCAACTGTCGCCTCCGGACGACATTGGTTCTTTCCATGCCATGATGGGTAAGGCGTGTACCGAATTCGGATTGGCCCAAGAGGAGGAGAAAAAAGACTGTTTTCTGTTCGACCATATGGGGAAGAGGAGGACGTCGGTGTTCTCAGTCCCCATCCTAGGTCATGTTTGACAAGAAGGATTACAACGATGCGTCATCCCTTCTCGGAGCCCGAAATAAAAGGTAGACTAGAGAAGAAATGTAAGGCTCCCGAATCCACTCCCAAATGTTTGTCCTCCCAACCGACCCCAGAATCGGTGGTATTAGCGGCGGCGGCGAGAAAGGCAAGGTCTCAGCACAAATGCACGACCCCTCCGGAGAACGAGGCCAGGAGACAAGATGCCTTTGGCAAGAAGGTGTTGTCGGTAGGTGCAACAGTGAAGGCGGCCAACTCTCTGGCTATTATGGCCAGGTATGATGGAGAGATGTGGCACCGGTTTGCCCCCATACTAGAACATCTCCCTGACGAACACAGGCAGCAATGTTACTCGTTCGAGAGGGAGAGGAGGCCTCTAATCATTCTATAAATATCGCTGTGGACCTGGCAGAATCGGGTTTTAACCAAGTTAACAACGGGGTGGTTTTTACGGAGACAGGCATGGCTTAAATGCACCAACTTTCGTCCAGAAGTACAATATAAGGTGTTGGATATGCCTTTTGAGGGAGACCTTCTTTTCGGCGAAAAGGTGGACGAGGCCTTGAAGGGCATGAAGGAGGACTCTGACAGGACGCGATCTATGGGTGCCCTCGAGTGGAAGGAATTTTCGTTCATTTCGCCCCTTTAGAGGAGCCTCAGGAAACTCCCGGTTCTCGTCATCAAGGGACCGTGCTTTCAATAGACCGACATACTCCTCGCAGGGCTACAGGCGTGTTTCTCAGACTGCGAAAAGACGTCGAGACTACCAAACTTCTAGGAAGAGGGGAGGTTACCCCTCGTCGTCGAAAGATAAACAATCTAAAGACCAACAATGACGGGCGTCAGAACGTCCTGGGAGGAAGGGTGTCGCACTGTGTCGACGAATGGGAACACATAAACACGGACCGGTGGGTATTGGACACTGTAAAGTTTGGTCATTCCTTACAATTCAAGAGCAAACCCAGCTCATTCCACCAGTGTTTTCGGCTTAACCCCACCTGAGCATCTTAAAACAAGAGGTAGTGCTCATCCTACAAAAAGGGGCTATTGAATTGGTACCTGTGTCGCAGAGGGGTCAAGGTGTGTATTCCCGATACTTCGTGGTGAAGAAGCACACCGGAAAATGTCGTCCCATTCTCGACCTTCGAGACCTCAACAAAACGATAAAAAATCAAAAATTAAAAATGCTCACTCTTCAGGAAGTGATTCGATCCATTCAACAAGGGGATTTTCTGGCATTGCTGGACCTCCAAGACGTGTACTTTCACATACCAATGCATCGACGACACAGAAAGTTCCTACGGTTTATGGTCGGGAGGACTCATTACCAGTTCACAGTGCTCCCCTTTGGACTAAAATCCTCTCCCAGGATGTTCACGAAATGCCTAGCTCCGGTTGAAGCATGGTTAACAAAACAGGGGCATCATGTTTACCCGTATCTGGACGACTGGTTGGTGAGGGGATCGTCCCCTATGACAACTCAAGCAAGTCTGCAGGCCACCATGCAGCTTTTGCGACGACTAGGATTTGCAGTAAACTTCGAGAAGCTTAGTGTTCTTGGGTGCACAGTTCGAAACTCAGTCAGGATTGGTAAGACCATCCACTAAGAGGATCCACAGACTCAATCAGCTGGCGAGGCAACCAAAGTGTCGGTAAGAAGATACATGTCGATACTGGGAGCCATGGCGTCGTGCATCCCTTTGGTGAACAACTGCCTCCTGTTCATGAGGCCAATTCAAGAATTCCTGGTGGACTGATGGACTCAGAACTAGGGACTTTGGTTGGACAAACTGACCGTCGACAACGAGTTCCTGCAAGCTCTTCGATGGTGGCAAGGATCCCAGAACCTATCCAGGGGAGTCCCCCTACAATAACCGGAGTTCCACATAACCATAGTGATGGTCGCGTTGCTGACTGGATGGGGGGGTGCATCTGGGTGCTCTTCAAACGCAAGGTCGGTGGTCGTCAGAGGAGTCGCTGCTACATATCAATGTACTGGAGTTGAGGGCAGTGCGTTGGGCCCTGAAAGCTTTTCTGCCGCACATAAAAGGGTCAGTGGTGAGAGTATTGACAGACAATACGACGGCAATGTTTTACTTGAGAAAACAAGGAGGTACTCGCTCCAGAACCCTTTCCACCAAGGCTCAGAAGTTATGGCAGTGGGCCCTGCAACAAAATATAACCATTGTAGCCCACCATCTTCCGGGAGTAAAGAATGGACAAGCAGATTCCCTCAGCAGGGAAATGGACCAGATACATGAATGGGAACTGGACGATCTTCAGGTGTCGAAGATTTTCAGGAAATGGGGGCAGCCTTCTCTAGATCTCTTTTCAACAAAGGAGAACAATATATGCGAACAGTATGCCAGCAGGTGGCCGCAGATCGATTCGCTGGGGGAAGCGTACACCTTTCCCCCGTTTCCTCTCATACAGAGGACCCTGCAGTGGATTCACAGATACAGATGTTGAGTGATCTTGGTGGCTCCTTATTGGCCGAGACAGGCGTGGTTCTCCGACCTGCTACAGCTTTCAATAGCGAGGCCGATAATGTTTCAGAAAGTCCCGAACCTCCTGTCTCGGGACAAGGGAACAGTGTGGCACCACGACCCGGACAGTCTCAACCTCACAGCCTGGCTCCTGACTTCTCAGAGTTTAGTACCCTGAGTATTTCATCGGATTGCCGTCGAATCCTGCAAGCCGCGCGAGCTCTGTCCACGAACACTTTGTATGCATGCAAGTGGAGGAGATTCTACGTATGGTGTCAAAATCAGCTGGGATTGCAGCCCTTGAATATAACTCCAGAACAGCTTCTACCATATCTGCTGCATTTGGCTGAGAGTGGGTTATCCTTTTCATCGATAAAAGTACACCTAGCAGCCATTTCAAGGTTCACGCGGAGAAGACAGTCGTCACCGTTGTTTAGTGATAGGCTGATAAAGCACTTCATGAAAGGTTTATTTCCCTACATTTCCACCGATTAAACGCTTTCCTCCTACTATTTATCATAAGCATTCGTCAATTGTTCTACCTACCTTTTTCACGACTCCTTCATCGGTTGCGGAAAAAGCCCTCCATGCTTTGGACATGAAAAGAGCTCTAAAGTTTTATCTTCATCGGACTCAGCAATTCAGGGCTACACAACAACTGTTTGTGGCTTATGGTCCGTCAACGAGAGGAAAGGCAATCTCAAAACAAGGACTAGCTCGATGGGTCTCGTCGATGATTGCTTTTTGTCACTCCAAGGCGGGGAAACCGCTAGAAGGACGTCCAAGAGCTCATTCCACGAGATCAACTTCGTCTTCGGCGGCGTTGTGGGCCGGAATTCCACTGGCAGACATTTGTCAGGTGGCGTCATCCTGGTTGGTGCCGCATACATTTACCCACCATTATGGTCTCGTGCGGCAGCATGCAGACGATGTACAGATGGGACGAGCAGTCCTACGGCATCTGTTTCAGTGAGATAAACCCTATTCAGGGTAATGACCTTATATATATATATATATATATATATATATATATATATATATGTATTGTTGGTGTTGTTTTTAAGCCAACCTGTAACCGCTGCATTTAAAAAAATCTATAAAATGTGTGCTTAGGATGGTATGGGATTGCATTCACACCTCCATATCAGGATTACTGCTATACAATCTATTCTAAGCATGTGAATCCATGAAAGATCCAATGCTGGGGAAGGGAATAGTTTCTTACCTGTAACTCCATTTCTCCAGCATTGGTATCTTTCATGGATTCACATGCGTCCGCCGGCCTCCCCTGAATGCAATATATGTGTATATATACACCCCCATTCTACTTTGGAGGGGTTAAAATCTGAAGGGAGCGGCAGGGGCAGGGCATTTATACTGCTACGTCCTATTGGGGCTTGCGTAAGCAGCCCAAAACGACGTAGATAAGACACAAAAGTGTCAACATTTTTCCTAGGGAAAACGGCTTTATAAATGTACCAAGGGTTCCCAGTCTGACGACGGGGAATATTCTAAGCATGTGAATCCATGAAAGATACCAATGCTGGAGAAATGGAGTTACAGGTAAGAAACTATTCCCTTTTGTTCTATATCCGTGCATTTCCGCCATTACCGATGCTAAGGGTGTCTCTGGCGATATCGGGTCTCTTAGTCCCATGGTCCGGCAGGCCCTCCTCCATATCTGTATTCCTAGTTTTACTAAATGGGGGTGGCTAAACTGTTCCCTCAGAGAAGTCCAGATTAAATCTCTGAGAAACAGTCTTTTTAATGCTGGTTGTAGCAGAATCGTGTCTCCGGTAGGGTTATCTGCCATCCATTGCTCTACATACTGTAGCTGGCACGCCAAAAAGTATAATTCAAAATTCGGGATCTTCAACCCTCCCTGAGCGTAGGGCCTCTGTAATACATTAAGTGCAGCTCGCTGCATGCCCCCCTGCCAAAGGAATCCCCTGCATGCCTTGTCTAGTTCTATGAAGATTTTTTTGGGAATATTGTATGGGACATTTCCATACCAGTGCATTAGTCTCGGCAATGCCACCATTTTAACCAGCGCCGCTCTCCCTGCCATCGACAGAGGTAACTTGCTCCAAAACTCCATTGATTTAACCAAGCCCTCTTTCGCCCGAACCGTGTTCTCTTCATGTTCACGCTTAGGATCATGATATATATTCAGCCCTAGGTATCTGAAAGAGTCTTCACTCCATGATAAGGGCAGAACCGGCAATTCTGCTTCTCTGAGAGTCGCCATCCTCGCCAGCTGGAATAGACATGACTTTCCCCTGTTTATTCGGATCCCTGTCAGTGTACCGAATTTGTCCAATACCTCCAACACATGTTCGGAAGCTTGGGGAATTTCTGCCTGACATCTCTTTGGAAAGGCAAGCCTCCTTCAAGGCCTGTCTGGCCGATGCCCGGGCCGTTGCGCAGGACCTCATGGAGTCTTCAGTCTCCCACATTGACACAGCCAGCAGAGGGCTGTGCCTTGGTGTCGGGATGAGAAGGACGGTGTGGATGCATGCCACTAAGTTTTCATCTGACGTGCAAGAGCGGATCCTGGATCTGCTCTACAAGGGTGTGGACCTCTATCATTCGTCAACCGGTGAAGAGTTGACAAGAAGAAAATCTCCACTCAAACCGCCAAGTCCTTGGCCATCCTGACAAAGCCAGGGCAGAAGTCCTTCCCTCAGTCTCAGGGCAGGACAGAATTCAAACCCTGCGCTTTTACCAGCTTCAAGGGTTTCTGGGACCGAAATACGTGGATGCCTGAAAGGTCGCCAAGCGACAACAGGAGGAAGCAGCAGAGGACTTTTTCCGCTCCCCCTCTTCTGTCCCCACCTCAGATGCCAAGAAGCAGTCCTGTCAAGGTCGGGGAACACAGCTCTCTAGGGGAGGGACGTCTGACTCTTTTCCAGGACACTGTAAGGAACTCATGGTGGCAACAGTAAAGACACAGGTGATCACAGTTCAACAATGTTTATTAAACTGTATAGGTAGGTTGGAAAAATGCCTAATCTAAACCTAAATCTAAGATGGGAACAAGCTTCGACTGTCAAACAATAACAAGGCAGTCCTAGTGGTGTGTTTGTCAAATAAAAGGGCCTAGAATAAAAAAAAGATTGTCAATCCTTACGCTACATACAAAAAGAAGTGTGGGATAATGTTCATAAGAAAGAAGTGCTCACAAATAATAATTCAGGCTGCGGTAGTGTCAGGGTCTCCTTTCCCCACATTTTCAGCAGGGGACAAGGTAGGACGTTGGAGCACAGCACACGCTCAAGCTTTACCAGCACGAGCTATCAGTTCCTCTCTCAGCAATCAGGGCCTTTGGCTGGTTAAGTCTCTTTTCTACAAAAAGTCTCTGGCTGCTGTGGGTCTGATGTATTCGAAATTTGTAAAAAGAAGTTATTTTCTGCTTGCACGTTGGGTGATGCCTTTCACCCTTGGATCCCCCTCTTCTGGGCGCAGATCCCTAGAAAGTTCCTTAATAATACCAGGACCTCCGATTGCTATATTTTCCTGCTTTCGAGAGCCTGACAGGTTCAAGGTAAAAGATTCAACAAAAAGTTCTAGAGTTCTTCCCTGGATTTGATTTGGGTGACAGCTCTTCACCCCTGGTTTCCCTCTCGAATATTAGCTTTTCTTTGTTTGGTGGCCCTCTTGCATGACATGTATTCAAATGGCTTTGGTGAGTGTTGGCTTTTCAACCTTGGTTCCCACTCTTCCGGGCGCAGATCCAACTCGACTATTCGCCTCCCTCGATCGGGTTCACTATGGCTTTCAATGCAATTTTGTTGTGACCTTCGTGAATCTTAATGTCTTTTTATACACTTTACTGTGGACATCCCTCGGCCGGGTTCACTCTTGTCAACACACTGTATTTCATGACTTTAAACTTCGCCCCCTCTTTATCAGCATCCCTCTTTCGGGTTCACTCTCGCCAATCTTGTTAATCGTGCTTTTCTCATTCAACTCTTACGATGTGGGTTTCACTTCCCTTAGCTTGACAATCATCTGTCGGTCAAAGACTTTCGACTGTACCGAGGATTTTACTAGACCGCTTTATGATCACTTTGATCCCTTTATCGCCTTTCCCAAGGCCTTCTGGTTAAGGTAGTTTCAACAATCGGGTAGTCGCCCAGAGTTTCCTGAGTGAGCAGCCACGTGGTGCTGGACTCCTCTGTTGCTGGTTTCCCCCCCTTTTCTCATCAATAGTTCTTTTAGCCTTTCACAGTTCAATTAGCCATTTGCTATTTTGCGTTCAACACAGTTCGGTTTCTTATCGACTCTCCCCTCGACCCGTTGTGATGAACCTCTTGGCTTTCTTTCTCTTTGGAGTCAAGGTTGGTACCACACAGACAAGCGTCGCTCCACAGCTTGGTTATCAGCAGAGGAGGATCTTGTTTACCATTGACATCTGCTGCAACACACGCTGGCTATTGTTGCAGTCTTACGATTCCTTCTCCAGAGGCTTCACGGGCCTTGGTTGGAAAGGGCAAGGTCACTTCTCTTCTTGTCACCCTCTCGGTATGTGCCGTCTTTCTCCTCCTCTTGAACTGCCGTGCTGAGTTAGCTCCCTCGTTGTGTGGTCTGCCTTTCTCATATTGCACTTTTGTGCTCCACCTTTTATCCCTGTGGGGAAGGGAAAGGGCTGTCAGCTGTGTGAAGTTCTGGTCAATTGCCTGACTTTTCCTGACCCTGTTGTTGGGACATGTCACGTAAATGACTTGAATGTTATTCCGTCGTCCTTCTTAATATGTGAACGTGTTCGTGTCGGAAAGGGGGGGGCGGGGAAAGTATTTGTGTATCCTACGTGGAAGGTTGGGGAAAAGTTGTCATAAGAAGGGGATACCGCGTCTCACCCGTCAGTTTTCCACTCCCCGAGGAGCCCCTATCCAGGTGATCGTACCTCACTGGTCCACCCCCAGGAACTGGATCCAATAGCGATGGCCGTGTCCCGGCCATACTTGGTTGACAGACCCCCGGGGATGAGTCAGGGAGACACCTTCAGGTTTCTCACAACACATGGAAGCATCTTTTCAAGAACCTGTGGATCCTATTCGTAGTCTCCACAGGCGTCAGTCTTCCTCTTCCTTTCCCTCTGCCATCCTCTCCTCCTCTTCGTCAGATCGGGTTCCCGGCTCTTTTACGGGAGGTCCTTATTCTCTTAGAGGTGCAGGCAATAGAACCGGTTCCTCAATCAGGCAGGGTCTCCGGTTTCTACTCCAGGATTTTTACATTACCCAAGAACAACCAGGCTGGATTGAGGGTTGCCCTGGACCTGTAATTTCTCAATTTGTCTTTAACGCTAGAACGCTTCAAGATGATTACTCCCGCACACATAGCAGAGTCTCTGTGTGCAGGGGACTGGATGTGTTCCCTGGACCACAAGGATGCGTACCTGCATGTCCCCATCTACCAGCCGCATCAGATGTTTCTGCGGTTCATGATTATGTCATACCACTTTCCTTTCAGCAAAAACAAAGAGGTGATGGCTGGAAGGTTTAGAATGAATCTTAACCTCTGGCATTGCTCTGGGCAACCCTCCAGACCATCGTTCTTTGCCTGCCAAGCCAATATAGAAGGACAAAGACCATATGAAAATCAGGCTTGGTCCCTCCCCAAAAGGGGCTATCAAGCCCGAACTGCTTGGTCACATCCCTTCTGCACTAGACCACAAGCATCCCCAAACATGTTTCAGCCTTGTTGGGCCTCATCAGTGAGGAGTAGCCTGGGTCTCTAGGCCCAGCAGGCACGGGACCCACGTCTGGGTATACCCTTCCCACTCGGGGTGGCAAAGCAAAAACAAAGACGTGATGGCTGGAAGGTTTAGAATGAATCTTAACCTATGGCATTGCTCTAGGCAACCTTCCATACCATCGTTCTTCGCCTGCCAAGACATTACAGAAGGGGAAAGACCATATGCAAATCAGGCTTGGTCCCACCCCACAAAGGGCAGTCCAGCCCAAACTGCTAGGTCACATCCCTTCTGCACGAGACCTCAAGCATCCCCAAACATGTTTCGGCCTTGTTGGTCCTCATAAGTGAGGAGTAGCTTGGGTCTCAAGGCCCAGCAGGCACGGGACCCACGTCTGGGCATACCCTTGCAACTCTGGGTTTGTTTATTTGTTTGTTTGTTTTTTTATTTATAATGCACACCAGACCCAAGGGTATTAGGGCGCAGAAAGCAAAAGAGGATTGTTCAGTTTAGGTTACAATGCCATGCGTTACATTACAATACATTAAAAACAGTGCTTAGAGTTGATGGCTGGAAAGTTTAGAATGAATCTTAACCTATGGCATTGCTCTGAGAAACCATCCAGACCATCCTTCTTCGCTTGCCAAGCCATTACAGAAGTGGAAATACCATATACAAATCAGGCTTCGTCCCACCCCAAAAGGGGCAGTCCTGCCCAAACTGCTAGGTGTTAGGGAGAATTCTCAAGAATGTGCTAATTTCCATTACATTTTGAGACCCCCAGCAACTTTGCTGGATTTCTAGGATTTTAATTTTCACCTGGAAAGAGTTTGAGCCTTTTTTCCCACTCTTTCATGTATTTTGATGTGTGTTTTACTTTTGTGTTCTATAGATATGGAGTTTTAGACAACTCCATAGGCATCATGTATTTCTTGTGTGTCACACAGTACCTTCAGTGCAGTGGCACAGGGTTGTCTTTCAGACTTCCCAAAGTTTAAATACCTTCTCTGGGACTGACTACTGTCTCCCAGAGCATGTAAAGTTAAATTGACTTTGCTAGTGTGTTTTAATTCATAGACCCAGCACACCCTACCTTCCTATAGAGTGCTGGAGGGGTTGCCTAGCATTCCCTGTGTCTAAACACTCATGTAACAGTCAAATGTTACCCTTTCCTCTTGAAATTGCTGGTGGCACTGATTTTAGAACAAACTATCATGAATGTTCCTGACCGCAAACACCGGTAGCTAGAAATCGGGTCAGCCATATTTTCCAATATGGCACCCAAAACCCCTCTGTAAAAACAGACTCCGGTTGTTAGGCAGAATCCTGTGCAGTGCCCTTAGGGACCACTACACACAATTAAGACTACAGGTGGAAATACAAGTTTTACCTTTGGTACAAGCCTGTACTACTATGTTAAAGTGGTAGCAGTAGCAGAGCAGCCAGGCTTATCTCAAGAGTATATGAGCAGTAGCAGAGATTACACAAGGGTACCACAATTACTGTGACTCAAGCAAACACTGACTCAAGGTTTCAGTTAGAAAAATATAAGTACATTTATTTTTAAACCATTTGTTATAAACACAACACTTCTATTAAATTCAAAACCACACGTAAAATACACTACAACTAACCAATTCACTTTGTACTTTATAGATCAAGGTAAGTGTCCTGTGTTTGAACGGACCAATGTTATGAAACAAGACACGTTATCGTGAATACGATTGTGATCACTTTTTGACAGTTTGGTCTACTAAATAAACGCGTATCCGCGACAAGAAATGCTACCAGGGCAAAAACACACTTAGCACCTGAGATACCCAGAGGGAGTTGGAGGCAAAAATCATAGGCAATATTATAGTTAGGCAGACAGAATCGAAGAACACTCATAGACAGGAATTCAAGAGTCAAAGGGCCGGAGCCAGGGTCAAGTGACACCGGGTGCCTGTTGTCGAGGATCACACAGTCGGACAGTTCACGCTTCAACGTGGCCAAGTGTACTTTGATATTGTCAATGTTCGGAAGCAAAAGTTATAAGAAGGAAGGAAAAGTAAGGACAAGCCTCAAGGAAGAGTAATAGGGATTCACCCAAATTCCTCAAGCAGTACACAGTACCTTTCCCAAAGGATGAAGCTGGTGCCACGGCAGTTGTTCCTGGTAGTTTCCTGAAGACCCACGATTCCTGGAGCTTTGGCAAGAAGAAGGACGATGAGGGGTCTGCACCGCACAGGGATAAGGTCGGCAGCAGCGATGATGAATAAAAGGTGCGCTCCTTAAAAACAGGAGAGGCTCTTGAGGTGGCTATCCGGACCACTACAGCAGTGTGCAGCGATTTCGACCACGAAGGGATTCCTCTGGCTGAAGAAGACAAGCTTGTTATCCCCACCAGGCTCAAGGGAAGAAGACTCCGGACTGGATCTTCTCTTAGTCGTTGAAGGGTAGATAGCTCAGGACTGCAGCAGGGCTTTACCAGTACGGGATAGTTACAGCAGTCAACCTCTCCTCCGCTTCTCTTCAGTTCCTTGTAGTTCCAGTGGCGACTCTCTGTCTTCCAGTCCAAGAGACCTGCCTTTTATGTGTAAGTCCCCCATTCACACAGCCTGGCTGTCAATCACACAGCAGGGGGGTTGTCCAGCCCGGACAACCGCCTCCGCCAATCAGGAAAAGGTGTGACTTGGGTTTCCTAGGATACCCTGTGCAGGGGGCGACTACACCCCTCCCTCACATTCGCCCACCTAGACACCCAGGCGCCTAGAGGAGGGCTTCTTGGAAGAAGCCCGCCAAAAGACAGTGAACAAAGAAGGCAAACCTGCTTTGCCGCGCAAAGTAAAACACAAGAAGGAGTTTAACCAAAAGAAATGGCGAATAAACCGTACCGGAGCCAAAAGAAAAAGTATTTGGTCAAGCGGGTTTAAGTTCGAGCCTAATACAATAGCCTACAATGTTACCACGGTTATATAAGATAACCGCGGTAGGAAAGTTTAGGGTAGATACCACTGCCACCAGCCAAGTCTAAATGTTAAAAGAGCTAAACAATGCTCTAGGAGGTACAGATAAAAAGGGCTAAGAGTTAACCCTTTCAGTAACCCATGTAAGATGGGGTGTACTGGATCTGTGGTTAAATTGATTAAGTAAAGTTAATGGCAACTTTACCCTTTTCTGGGGGACAGTATTCAGCCTCAGAAATGGAGTCGGGGGGAGTCTGCATGACAACCCTGTGTCACTGCACGGAAGGTGCTGTGTAACACACAAAAGAAGGGGGCCACTGAAGTGGTGTACTCCAGAGCCCACATTCATAAAAACAGGTAAAAGACGCATAGCAAACATGGGTAAGAGTGGGGGAAAACCTCACACTCTTACCAAGTGGAAAGAAACAACTCCAGAGATCCAGCAAAGCTGCTGAGGGACTCACGAGGTAAGGGAAATTAGACATTAAATGAGAATTCTCCCTAACACTGGTCATCTTTTTTTGCCGTTTCTTTTAGGAAAGGTCCTTCTAGTGTTTGTCTCTGTGCGCCAAACCAGGTTTGGTCCCTTTGTTCGATGGCCTTTGGCGGGCTTCAGTGCTGAAGCCCTCCTCTGGCGCCTGAGTGTCTGGGGTGGACAGGATTTGAGGGAGGTGCCCGAAACTCCCTGTGCTTAGTCTCCCAGGAGACCTGAATGCACTCTGGCGTAATTGGCTGGCTGACTGTCCAGCAAGGACGGCCACCCTGCTGGGTGAGTGACAGCTAGGCTGGAATGAATGGGAGAAAACTGTTTAAAAGCAGGTCTCTGGGAATTGGAAGGCAGAGTCGACCACTGGAACGAAAGAACCGAAGACGAGCTGAAGGAAGACGACTGCTGCAACTCCTGGACCGTTGGTTTGCCCGGTGAATCCCTGCTGCAGGTCCGAATTGCCTGAAACTCCCTCGACAGAGAAGCCCCTTCAAGGACGACTTCTTGAGCTGGTGGGAACAACCAACTCACAAGCCACCTGGACACCGTCTCCATACTGTTCGAATTTTCTTCAGAGTGCTGTTGAAAACCGGATAGCCAGTGAGAAGGATTCCAGTTTGTGGACTTTAAGGCACTCACACCTTAAAACCGACATTTAGCCAAGCTTGTTGCTTCTTCCATGGGCAGTGCAGAAGCCTCCTGACGTCCTCCTTCTTGTCCCACGACTGAAGCTCAGGAACAGCGAGATCTGCAGGAACTGCCAGGAACAACTGCCCAAGCTACAGCTTTTCTTCATCCATAAGGTACTGTGCAAACGCGGTGCGGAAATCCTTTCTGCTCCGGTGAAAGTTTGTGAAACGTTCCCAACTTTGGAGTCTTGTTCGCTCCTAATCCGACATATAACTCTTTTTCTGGCAAACTACTTCTAAGAACATTGGCAAGGACTTAACCGTTTACTACCAGAACTGTGCTATCCTATCCAAGACACTGAACCATTCACTTTGGGCCAGGCCTATTGAATTGAATTGCCTCTTGTAGTGAACTGAAACTATTTGCCCTGCCTCTGAAAGTAATTGTGTTTTAATTCTTATAACCTTTCTACCACTTTCGAAAGTTACTGAAGTGTCATTTTGCCCCCCTCTTCAGGGGAGCCTAACTTGTTCAGAAACGTATTGGTTGTGTACTGTAGTGTATTATAGTGTGATATTGAGCTGCTTCTTTCTAGTGGAATGTTTCCTAGCTAAATCTGTAGATAAATGTGTATTCTTTTACCAAGAAACTTTGAGTAAGTGTTTGTTTGAACTACTGTGATTGTAAGTCCTATGTGTAACATCTTGTACTGCTCACATCCCTCTTGAGATAAGACTGGCTGCTCAGTCACTGCCACCACATAACTGTGCAGTACAGGATTGTACCAAAGGTGAGATTGTGCTTACACCTGTAGTCTTAATTGTGTGTAGTGTTCTCAAAGTGTACTGCATGTAATTCTGCCTAACACTAGGTCGCATCCTTTCTGCACGAGACCACAAGCATCCCCAAACATTTTGTTGGCCTTGTTGGTTCTCATCAGTGTGGAGTAGCTTGGGTCTCTAGGCCCAGCAGGCACAGGACCCACGTCTGGCGTACCCGTCTCACTGGGGTGACAAAGCAAAAACAAAGAGTTGATGGCTGGCAAGTTTAGAAGGAATCTTAACCTCTGCCATTGCTCTGGGCAACCCACCAGACCATCGTTCTTTGCCTGCCAAGCTATTACAGAAGGGGAAAGACCATATGCAAATCAGGTTTGGTCCAACACCAAAAGGGGAAGTCCAGCCCAAAACCACTTCCAGTACAAGGTGATGCCTTTCAGCCTGAATTTAGCTCCTTGTGTCTTTTTAAAGTTGATTAGCGCAGTGGCTGATCTCCTCCACTTGGCGGGCCATGCCCTACACCCCTATCTGGACGAATGGCTGGTGAAGGTGGGGTCACCCGAAAGGGTGGTGCACTCCTGCCAGAGATTGGCAGATATTCTTCATCAGCTGGGATTCTCCCTCAACCAGAGGAAGTCACAGTTGTGCCCCTCCCAGCATCTGGTCTTCCTAGGGATGCGTTCGAACACAGCCGTTCATCGGGTGTTCCCCACGTCCGAGAGTTTCCTTTCCCTACGCAAGGCGATAGGGCACATTCTGGTCAACTCAACCACCTCAGCATGCTGGTTGCAGCACCTTCTGGGCTTGATGGCCTGCTCCGTGCTCACTGTACAACATGCTCGCCTCAAGATGAAGCGCCTCCAGTGCCACCCGGTGACCTATTGGGATCAGGAGACTGGGTCTCAGTTCTACAGGCTCCAAACATCCCCGCTCCTCCTGCCCGATCTTCGCTGGTGGATGACGGACGGCAATGTGTCCGTGGGAGCCCCCTTCGATCCGCCGGAGCAAATCCTGGTGGTGACGACGGACTCCTCTCTTTCTAGCTGGGGGGCTACTATGGAGGGCCACGTGATTCTTGGTGCATGGTCCAGGGCAGAAGCCCTCCTGCATGTCAACCTGCTCGAGCTCAGGGCAGTGGGCCTGGCCCTCAAGGAGTTTCTGCCACTCATGGACAGGTCTGTTCTGGCCAGGACGGACAATTCTACTACAATTGTTTACCTGAACAAGCAGGTTGGCACCCGTTCCCCTCTCCTCTGTCTGGAGATGGTATCGATCTGGGAATGGGCCCTGACGGAAGGGATTTGGATTTCCGCGGTCCTCCTTCTGGGGGACAGCAATGCAGAAACGGACCAGCTGAGACGCTTGGGGCTCAACACCTATGAATGGTAGTTGCACACCGACTCCTCATTGCCCCTGTCTGTTCCAGTGTTGGGGGTTCATGGATCTGGACGTGTTCGCTTCTCCCCAGAATTCCAAGTGCCCCAGTTTGCTTTGTGGGTAGGACGCGGTAGGGGGTCGCTGGGAGACGCCTTCCAGATTTGTTGGCACGGCCACAGGTGTTATGCGTTGCCACCCACACCTCTGCTCCAGCAGACCCTCCCCAAGTTCTGGGCTTCGGTGGGCTGCAGCCACATCCTGATTGCCCCCAATGGCCTTCGTGACCCTGGTTTTCAGATCTGCTGCAGTTGTGCTTCCAGGGTCCCGTCCGTCTTCCGATCACCAGCAGGGGCTTCCTATCGCAGCATGGCGGGGCAGTGGAACATCCGGACACGGCCAAGCTGGTGGCCTGGTTCCTGACCAGCTGAGGCTTCAGTATTCCCTGTCGTCAGACCGGGAATCCTTGGTGATAAAAATAATTATTAAAAAAT
Source organism: Ambystoma mexicanum (assembly GCF_040938575.1). Lineage (NCBI taxonomy): Eukaryota > Metazoa > Chordata > Amphibia > Caudata > Ambystomatidae > Ambystoma > Ambystoma mexicanum. The sequence goes on from NC_090929.1 coordinate 316,207,618, forward strand.
GTAATATGTACACATTATTTCCATAGGAGGCATTCACTTGTGTAGTCCCTCCACCTCACTTTGCTCCATATGACCCTAACCAATGAGGTGGCAGGGTTTAAGCTCTGCCCCAGGCCGACATCTTCAATTTTTCACGACAGTCTAACAGACAGAGGGAATCCTCCAGCTCTCTGAGCTTTTCGTTTTTTCTCATTGTTAGCTGTTTAAATATTTCTCGAATTATACTCTACCTTGATCCCCTGATCAAGCTCTATCTAGTCTGTGTTTCTGGGCTCAGAAAACACTAAATCTCGACCTGATTTCGTCGAGTGAAACTTCACTTCACACCATGGCTGAAAACCAACTGTTAAAAAGTCTTCCCTGTTCAGGGTCTGCATTAGGTGTAAGAAGAAACTTGTCTACACAAAGGATCCTCATGAGCAGTGCATATACTGCCTGTAACCTCATGACATCCACAAATGCGACATTTGCAAGACCTTCACCAAAAAAGCCTTCAGGAAAGACACAGAAGACTCCTGTTACACCTCGAGTCAAAAGGGCACTCTTCTGATGAAGAATCTGTCAAGACAGCCCCTGTGCATTCTACAAAACCATCTGAGAGGCAAACTTCAAAGAGAAGGGCCTCCTCAGTGGAAAGGAGTACTTCTCCTTCACATAAAAGCAAGAGGAAGGTGGAATTTACTTCCCTCACACCTTCTCTTAGCTCAGGAGACCAGAAGAAACGACATCCTGAGGAAAAAACGACTTCCAAAGGTAAGGAGGCATTTTAAAAAAACTCGGCGGGGGTAGTCGTCCATGAAAATAAATCTACGAGCGGCACCAATGACAAGGGCTCGTTGACGACCAGGCCGTCAACGAAACCAAAAATGTCCTCGATGACACTTCAAACCTCGTCAGCGACGAGTAAGTCCTCGTCGTCGAAATCGTCTTCCACGAAGCAGTCGTCGACAAAGGAATCCCATCACTCATCCACAAAGCTCCCGTCGACGGAGCCAAAAGAACGTCACCCGTCGACGAAGTCGTCATCAACTAAGTAACTGTCAACGAAGCCGACAGTCTCGTCAAAGAAGCCGTCGATGAAACCATCGACGACACCATTGACGACTCTGTCAACTTCCTCGTCGACTGAGAAAAACAAACTCAAAACACCTTCCGCGGACACCACAGTTACGCCGTCCAATGAAAGCAGCTTGGACAAGCTAATGGTCGCGGCCCCTTACATTCCAGCGGTCCATGAAGAGCCAATAGGAACACAACGGTCTCGCTTAAGAGAGATGACAGAACTTCCAGACATCATTCTACAGGAAGAATTTTCGGACACCAAATTCATACGTGATCAGCCTGTTCTCACCCCTAAGGAGAATAGCCCTCGCTGGCACCCCACTACCGAGGAGTCCACTGATCCATACGACCCAGCACTCATGGAGTCAATGCAAAGGATCATTGATGAATTCAACAGACGTCAGAGACAAAGGAATCAGTCTTTACACCGAGAGATGCAAGATCTCCCCAGAGGGACAAGTCACCTCATCATAGTACACCAAGAAGCTCACCTTCCAGGAGCAGACCTCATAAAAGGGCACGTTCACCAAAGCCCCCTCGCAGATCTAGGAGCAGGACACACAGTGCGTCACCGACAAGAGTCTCTCCTCCAAGATCATCGCCTAGACCAAGGCCACCTACAAGGACACTACGGTAGTGCCATCGATCGCGTCAGTCTCAGACTGACAGGAGGACCCATTCAGAGATTTTTCAGACCCTGAAGAAGGGGAGATTACACATGAACTGGACACGCAAAGCGAATTGAACAATTACATCATAGAGAAACCTAGGAAGAAGGACTCCCCTGGAGATACTTCACCACCTAATGATTTGGTATTGTTTCATACGATTATCGGCAAGGTGGCAGACCTTTTCAAATCACAAGTCACGTCAGAAGAAAAGAAGTTGGTTCTATATGAGCATAGAGATAAGCGTAGGAGAACAATCACTACGATTCCTCTTTTGGATACCATATGGGACTCAGGAGCAAAGATATTGGCTACACCCTTGTCCACGCCTGCACTCGTATCGAGACCAGAGAAGAAGTACAAAGCATCAGAGACACTGCCACTATGCCTAAGAGGGCACAATAAATCTGATTTGGTTATCACAGTGGCAGCCAGTAAGAAATTGGCTAATACATCATCACCATTATCAGCCCCACCTGACAGGGAAGGTCGTACATTGGAGGCTATGGGCAGGAAGGTGTCCTTGTCAGCTTCTCTAACCATCAGGGCGAGCAACGCTCTGGCCATGACAGCACGACTGAACCGTGAACTATGGCTTTGCATGTCTAGATTAGTCAAACACTTACCAGCGGAATTTCAGGAAGAAGCTAGAACAATCATATTGGATGGTGAAGCTACTTCAGATCCTATGATTAACGTGGCGGTGGACGTAGCACAATCGTGCTTTTGGCAAATGGTCCATGGTACTGTTCTGAGACACCAAGCCTGGACGAAGGCAACAAACTTTAGACCAGAGGTCCAAGCTCAAATATTGGATATGCCCTTTGAAGGACACGACCTCTTTGGGAAAAAGATTGACGATCTCTCAAAGGAATAAAGACGGACACTGATACAACCCGAGCCATCAGTTCTTTTAAGGACAAGGAGCACATGTCCTTTCGACCTTTTCGAGGTTCATCATCGAAATACAGAGACTTCAACCGTACTTCCCACAGTCAAAAGACAAAGGGCAACACCTTTCAAAACAACAGATACCATCAGTCAACGCGTAGGTACACCCAAAGGGGAAGACGTGGCTCTAACGAAGCCAAAACCCAAGGCAAACAGAATTGACAACTCCGATCTTCCCCTCCCACGGCACACCCCGGTAGGGGATAGAGTAAGCCGCTATTACTAATGCTGGCGAAGGATAACATCGGACAAGTGAGTTTTGCAAGTGATTTGCAAGGGTTACACTATCGAATTTCTGGATCAACCTCCATCCCTTGCTCCCATCTCATGTAAGGTGCATCTCATGAAGCATATCTTGTTGGAAATTCGCAAGGTACTTCAAAAAGCAGCCAAAGAACCAGTTCCAGAACAACAGATGGGAAGAGGCTTCTACTCCCGTTTTTCTTGTGTGAAAGAAGAAACTGGTCAGTGGGGACCGATAATGGATTTGAGTGCGCTCACCAAATTCATCAAGCGCATCAAATTCAAGTGACATCCCGGCAGAACGTCCTTCCTTGGTTAAACCAACACGACTTCCTAGCCACCCTGGACTTGGAAGACGCCTACTTCCACATTCCCATTCAACCTGCCCACAGACAGTTCCTCAGATTCGCAATAGGGGAGTTAAATTTTCAATTCCGCGTCGGACTGAAGCCAGCACTGAGAATTTTTACCAAGTGATAGCAGCAAAACTCAGACGAACAGGAACAGAGGTCAGAAAGAGATCAACACCAGCATACCCAGGGTAAGGGCCTCAACAGACAGAATATCAGCAATACTCCATCTGACCTCATGGTTCCACGACAACGTGACATCCACGGTACGCTCTTTCAAATCTCTCCTAGGCATGATGTCCTCATGTATATTTCTCATACGAAATTGCAGACTTCACATGAGGTCAATTCAAGAGACCCTGGACCGCCAATGGAGACAAGCAATTGGGTCATTGTAAGATACCATCGAGCTTCCAACAACATTCCCTAAGGCACTCCAATGGTGGGGTACACCTCAAAACCTGTTGCAGAGAATGCCTTTCCAAGCTCCGACATCAACCCTTCTCCTCAGGACGGATGCATTGCTATCGGGCTGGGGGGGCACATCTGGCAGACCTGCAAACGAAGGGCACTTGGTCTGGCCAGGATTCCCCAACTGCAGATCAATGTTCTGGAACTCATGGCAATACGAGGGCACTAAAAGCCTTCCTGCCGGTTCCAGCAGGGCCGGTAGTAACCATTCAGATGGACAACACAACCTCCATGCATTACACAAACAAGCAAGGAGCCACGAGGTGAGATATGTTGTCCCAAGAAGCTCAGAAGCTGTGGACCTGGGCGTTACATCACAAAGTTCAGATCGAAGCCGAATACCTGCCGGGAGTGGACAATGTCTTAGCAGACAAGCTAAGCAGAGACTACACAACATCCCACGAATGGGAGTTAGACGAAGGAGAAGTCCAACAAATATTTTGTGAATGGGGGCATCCGCAGATCGACCTCTTTGCCACCAAGGTCAACAGGAAATGTCAAAAGTTTGCCTCCAGATATCCAGAACACCTGTCGATAGGGGATGCTTTTTCAGTGGACTGGACAGGCAAATTCCTATATGCATTTCCGCTGATTCCTCTCATAGCGCGAGTACTTCGCAGACTGAAGGAACGCAATGATTCTAATAGCGCCGGATTGGGCTCATCAAGTTTGGTACCCAACTCTACGACACCTGTCCCGTTGGCCCGCGATTCACCTCAAAGCTCACCAGAGCCTTTTAATGCAGGAGAATCACAAGGTTCTCCACCACGACCCAGCGAGTCTGTCACTCAAAGTGTGGTTCATGAACAGTGAAAACTAACTAATTTGAATTTTACTTCAGAGTGCTGGGATATAATCAAGGCCTCTAGGGCCCCATCCACATGGATCACATACATTCAGAAATGGACACGTTTCACCAAGTGGTGCGAAACATCGTCAGTGAATCCACTCGCTGCATCTGTTGAACAAGTACTACCTTACCTATTACACTTAGCTAAAGCAGGGCTCTCCCTGTCCTCCATCAAGGTGCATTTATCCGCCATATCGGCATACACGACAAATCCAGATCAACCATCCTTGCTCACTAAACCGGCTATCAAGATATTCCTGAAAGGATTGATGCGCACTTAACCACCAACACCAGCGCCGTCCCTTTGTGGACCCTGAACACGGTCCTGGCAGCGCTCATGGAGCCCCCATATGAACCTATTCATAGGTCTGACATAATATTTTTATCCTGGAAAACAGCTTTTTTGGTAGCCATCACGTCAGCCCGGAGAATTAGTGAGCTGCAAGCCCTCTCATCAGAACCTCCATTCACCTTGTTCCAAAAGGTCTGTGTCATCTTGAGAACGCATCCTAAATTCCTACCCAAGGTGCTATCAGAAATGGCGCTCATGGAGCGCATCGTGCTTCCGACCTTCTTCATGAACCACACATCTAATGCAGAGAGATCATTACACTCTCTGGATGTAGCAAGAGTCCTAAAATTTTATATACAAAGAACCAAGGAGTTCCGCTCCTCGACTAGACTTTTCATTGCGTTCGCTGGTCGCACAAAAGGACAGCATATCATGAAACAGAGCCTGGCATTTTGGGTAACCCAATGTATCAGCCACTGCCGTCAGTCAAAAGGCGATCCCCTCGTCAAACCTCCTTCAGCTCACTCCACCAGAGGTAGAGCAGCTTCGGTTGCATTTCATGCAGGAGTACCATTAAAGGATGCCTGCAGAGCCGCAACCTGGAGCTCTCTGCATACGTTCTCCAAGCATTACTGCCTGGCAGAAGATACCTGCAAAGAATCAGCAGTTGGTCAGGGGGTCCTCCGCCACCTCTTTGCGTAAGGTAGGAGCTGCCTTCTTTTCCCGCTTTCCCTAGTAATGTGACCTATTGAGTTGCTGCATAGTAAGGCGCACAGAAGGATCTGCAGAATATGTTGTAGGCATGTTTTAACTGCTTGGCATTCTATTCAAGCATCTGAATCTATTGTTTTAGTTACTTACCTGTAACTGTATTTTGAATGGACTATGTCCTCCCACTTATTCCTCATCTTAGATAGTTGTATCTTGCAGCTTTGCTGCTTTGAAAAAAGAATTTCACCAGAGGGCGCTGTGCTCGAGGTCGCAGCGTTGATGTCCCTCGAGGGCTGTCGTTGAGCGGCGACGCCATCCGTTGTATAAAGGGCTCGAGCCGCGTCCATTGGCTTCAGTTCTGTTTTTCCTATAGCTGCTGCTTCGTGTCACTAAAACGGTGCTTCAGTTTTACTGCAGTGTCTTCCTCGTCGAATCCTTCCACGCCCAAAACTGGCTTTAAGAAATGTCAGAAATGCGGGAAGAAGATGTCGATCACCGACCCCCATCGAAAGTGCCTCGGGTGTTTGGGCCCAGACCATCGAGTCAACGAGTGCGTTTCCTGTCAGGGTATGACCAACAAGGCTCATGAGGAACGTAGAGCTAAACTGGCGGTGGGGCAGGAATCCACAATCTTTGTGGAACACTCCCATCCCCTGCACACCCTTGTAGTTGAAAATACAACCAAATTCTCTTGAGTAATTTCAAAAATAAATCTTTATAAAGGGATGATAACGTCATCCATGGATTGTGTGCCCCTCATGGGGTTAGTTTAGACAAATGATAATTCAACGTGCAATTTGTCACAGTTTATAATCAACATATAAAACCTAAAGAAAATTGATTTTTACAATGCATGGTATTCACAGTAACTATTTTTCATAGTCCAGACAACTAAATATTAACTTTTTATAGTTCAAATGACTTATAGTAGACAATTTGTACTTGATTTGAACTCCCAATCCAATGTGTCTTAGTAGGCAGAGTCCAAGTTTTCAAGATACTATATCCTTTACGCGTTTCGGGGTGAATAGAACCCCTTCTTCAGAAAATGTCTACTAAACGTGTTTTTCTTCAATTTATCTGTATTAACAGTAGAAAGTATATTGTTATTTAAATCATAATAATACATCATAGTCCCTGTCTGTCATGACTGGATTTTTCTTAATGTATAATCACCTGTTCATTTCTTAGTGTGGTCATAATTGGAGATACAAATTCCATCTTGATCGGTATATCTTTGTCAATCCTAAAAAAATATTTAAAAAAATACCAAAGAGGGTTGTGAGTCCCCATCATTATGAGAAGTAAAGATGTCAAATAACTGCAACCATGTTTGCATTCTCAAACATGTCCATTAGAGAAAGGGTATAGATGTTTACCTGATCAGTAGGTCGTAGTCGGGATTTTGGGTAATCTCCCGCTTTGTTAAAGCTCTACGCTCCTGTAGTGAATCTTAGAAACGCGATCAATGACAACGTGGGCCCTGTAAAGCGGAAAGAGGTTTATCAGGGGCTATCTTTATCAATTACCGAAATCCTATAAGATAATTCTATGTGGTGGGTGTAAAGTTCTAATTTAGCTTACCTCAAAGAGGGACGTCTTTGTGCATGTATCATATGTTCAAAATCATACGCACGGCAACTGAACAAAAATGGCCGTTCTAATGTTTATATAGCGTGATGACGTCAATGCGTGTCAACGTCATGACGTCACAATGTTTACTTTTGACGCGATATGATGTGTGGTATAAGCAGAATAGGATAGAGTCTTCAATGCTAAATTAGAATCTATATTTTGAACATATATGTTGGTCAGTAATGTAGGTTCCTTGTTTTTTAACATAAATCTAGAATAGAATTGAGAATTATCATCGATTCGTGATTAGAGGAAAAATCCAGCCTGCTCACAGTCCATCTGTTGTTGAAACTGAATGTCTTTCTTTTATGGCAATTAATTACAAACATCTAGCATTAATGTGGATGTGTGTATACATTTCATTATTTCAAGACAAAAAAGGATAAAACAATGAGAATATAAGTCCTATCAAAAATTGGTCGTGTTTAGGACATATACAATCTAATGGTCTAGATATATTTACCATAAGAGAGACTATTCCTTAGATGGTAAGGGAGCTATGCTTGTGTTAGTTATTTAAAAGCATCAATTCAAAAAATGTTTGGTCATCAAAAAAAAAACATTCGATAATATAGCAGTTAGCTCATAGGGAAGCTTATAAGAAAACACCCAAATTAAATTCTTCATTCATACCATTGGGGGAAAGACTATTCAATTTTTCAATCCAATATAATTCTCTCTGCCCCATTCTTCTGTCGTGGTCTCCCCCTCTAGGTAATTTTTTCACTTCCTCCAAAATAATTACTTTGAGTTGAGCTACTGTGTGTTTATTCAAAGAGAAGTGTCTAGCGACAGGAGATTTGGTACTGTTGGTTCGGATATTACTCTTGTGTTCATTCCATCTTTCTTTAGCTTTCCTGATGGTTTGACCTACGTAGAAAATACCACAGGGGCAACTGAGCCCATAGATAACTGATTTAGTATCACATGTGGTGTAATGATTCAATCGAATTTTTTGTCCACTGTTGGGGTGCCTCACATAGCTCCCCTTCATCACATTGTTACAGTTCCCGCAGTTCAAGCATGGGAATGTGCCTGTCATCTTCGTCTTCAAAGTCCGTTGTTTGTCTTGTTTGATCTTTTCTGCTTTCACTAGTTCGTCTTTAAAATTCCTTCCCCTCTTGTATGCAATAAGGGGAGGTTTTGGAAATAGTCTGTTCAGTTGTGGATCCATTTTGATGATGTTCCAGTTTTTCTTAATAATCCTGGTAATGTGATGACTTTGTGCAGAGTATCTCAAGGTATGGAGAAATGGGATATCCTTTGATTTGTTCTTATTAATAAGGAGATCCTTTCTTTCCAGTCTATCGACTTTATCTTTAGCCTTTTCAATGATGTCGCTAGGGTAGCCTCTTTGTCTATACTTCTCGATCAGTAACTGGTTGTCTTGTTGTAATGTCGTAGTGTCTGACGTTATTCTTTTAAGCCGTAAGAACTGGCTATATGGTAAGTTATTCTTTAGATGATCTGGGTGATGGCTCAGGTAGTGTAATGAGTTGTTCACATCTGTCGGTTTGTGATGAACATTCGTAATAATCACTCCATCTTGTCCAATCCACAGTTCAACGTCTAAAAAGTGTAGTTTTGGTTCTCCCACCTCCATTGTGAATTTAATCTGATTGTGGAGTTGATTAATGAATGTCAAAAAGGTTTGTAAGTCCTCTTTTGAACCTCTCCATACGACGAAAATGTCGTCTATGTAGAGTTTCCATGTTATAAGGTTCTGTTGCCATTGTTGTGCATTAAGTATCTGTTTGCTCTCTAAATGAAACATAAACAGATTACCATATGCTGGGGCCATCGAAGAACCCATAGATGTACCTGATGCTTGTAAGTAAAATTGTGATTTGTTTCTGAAATAATTATTAACCAATATGATCTTACTAAGTTCCAGAATAAAAGTTTTGTTAGCTTCACAATTGTTGTTCAGCAATGCCCACTCTAATGCTTCCAGTCCGTCCTGATGCGGAATCGATGTATATAGACTCTGTACATCAAAGGAGACTAGTGTGTCGTCCGCCTTGATGGTTGTAAGTGTAGCAAGATGGTTGAGAAAATCCGTAGTGTCCTTCAAATAGGTGCTAGTACCCTGTACTATGGGTTGTAAGGCTTTATCCACATAGGTTGCAAGGGGGTTGAAGACGCTATTCGTTCCCGCAACAATGGGTCTCATTGGTGGAGTTTGTAGTACCTTATGTATTTTAGGGAGTCCATAAAAGACAGGAGTGATCGGATGCTCGTTAGTTAGAAATATTCTAGTTTTCTCAGAGATCCATTCATTTTTCAAGGCTTGATCCAATACAGTTTTCAACATAGCTGTGATGTCTTTAATAGGATCCTGGTCAATTTTAATGTATGTATCTTGATCTGACAATAATTCATTGATTTTAATGTCATAGTAAGTGGTATCCATAATGACTATAGCACCTCCCTTGTCTGCCGGTTTTAAAGTCAGACTTCGATCATCTGCTATTTCTTTTATGATTGAACTTTGTCGTCTCCTGATATTGTAGTACTTGGACTTTGTAAAGTTTACCCTTCTGAAATCCTTAAGTACTTGTTCTTCAAACATCTTAATGGTCAAATTATTAGTTTGTGGATCAAAAGAACTCTTTGGTTTGATTTCCAAATATTTATGTTCCTTCTGTGGATATTCCATACCTGTCTGTGTATCGAAAAATACCTTCAATCTCATTTTCCGTGCAAGTCTGTGTAAGTTGATTTTTTCTACCAACAAGATATAGTTTACACTTGGCAGGAACACTATTCCCAAAATAGACCAGATTTTAACAATAAAAAATCACCCTATAAACCAAGAACTCAAGAACCAAGAACAAGTGACCCCAGCAGTGAGATCCCAACAAGTGGAGAAGAAACCACCGACACAAGAATCAATCAACCTTCTACCACTATAATACATACATCTCAAGAAGCAACTACATCTAACACTCCACCGATTCCTTTTTTAGAAAAAAGGCAAAGAGAAGAGGCCTCAAGAAATCTAAGACCAAGACACAAACCGAACAGTTAATTGTGAATATTTCACAGAAAAATCTTACAAATGATCAAATAAACACACTAAATCTTGGTTTATCTTTTGTACCTACTCAAAACTCAAATCTGTTGGAAGAAAAAATCAACTTACATAGACTTGCACGGAAAATGAGATTGAAGGTATTTTTCGATACACAGACAGGTATGGAATATCCACAGAAGGAACATAAATATTTGGAAATCAAACCAAAGAGTTCTTTTGATCCACAAACTAATAATTTGACCATTAAGATGTTTGAAGAACAAGTACTTAAGGATTTCAGAAGGGTAAACTTTACAAAGTCCAAGTACTACAATATCAGGAGACGACAAAGTTCAATCATAAAAGAAATAGCAGATGATCGAAGTCTGACTTTAAAACCGGCAGACAAGGGAGGTGCTATAGTCATTATGGATACCACTTACTATGACATTAAAATCAATGCATTATTGTCAGATCAAGATACATACATTAAAATTGACCAGGATCCTATTAAAGACATCACAGCTATGTTGAAAACTGTATTGGATCAAGCCTTGAAAAATGAATGGATCTCTGAGAAAACTAGAATATTTCTAACTAACGAGCATCCGATCACTCCTGTCTTTTATGGACTCCCTAAAATACATAAGGTGCTACAAACTCCACCGATGAGACCCATTGTTGCGGGAACGAATAGCGTCTTCAACTCCCTTGCAACCTATGTGGATAAAGCCTTACAACCCATAGTACAGCGTACTAGCACCTATTTGAAGGACACTACGGATTTTCTCAACCATCTTGCTACACTTACAACCATCAAGGCGGACGACACACTAGTCTCCTTTGATGTACAGAGTCTATATACATCGATTCCGCATCAGGACGGACTGGAAGCATTAGAGTGGGCATTGCTGAACAACAATTGTGAAGCTAACAAAACTTTTATTCTGGAACTTAGTAAGATCATATTGGTTAATAATTATTTCAGAAACAAATCACAATTTTACTTACAAGCATCAGGTACATCTATGGGTTCTTCGATGGCCCCAGCATATGGTAATCTGTTTATGTTTCATTTAGAGAGCAAACAGATACTTAATGCACAACAATGGCAACAGAACCTTATAACATGGAAACGCTACATAGACGACATTTTCGTCGTATGGAGAGGTTCAAAAGAGGACTTACAAACCTTTTTGACATTCATTTATCAACTCCACAATCGGATTAAATTCACAATGGAGGTGGGAGAACCAAAACTACACTTTTTAGACGTTGAACTGTGGATTGGACAAGATGGAGTGATTATTACGAATGTTCATCACAAACCGACAGATGTGAACAACTCATTACACTACCTGAGCCATCACCCAGATCATCTAAAGAATAACTTACCATATAGCCAGTTCTTACGGCTTAAAAGAATAACGTCAGACACTACGACATTACAACAAGAAAACCAGTTACTGATCGAGAAGTATAGACAAAGAGGCTACCCTAGCGACATCATTGAAAAGGCTAAAGATAAAGTCGATAGACTGGAAAGAAAGGATCTCCTTATTAATAAGAACAAATCAAAGGATATCCCATTTCTCCATACCTTGAGATACTCTGCACAAAGTCATCACATTACCAGGATTATTAAGAAAAACTGGAACATCATCAAAATGGATCCACAACTGAACAGACTATTTCCAAAACCTCCCCTTATTGCATACAAGAGGGGAAGGAATTTTAAAGACGAACTAGTGAAAGCAGAAAAGATCAAACAAGACAAACAACGGACTTTGAAGACGAAGATGACAGGCACATTCCCATGCTTGAACTGCGGGTACTGTAACAATGTGATGAAGGGGAGCTATGTGAGGCACCCCAACAGTGGACAAAAAATTCGATTGAATCATTACACCACATGTGATACTAAATCAGTTATCTATGGGCTCAGTTGCCCCTGTGGTATTTTCTACGTAGGTCAAACCATCAGGAAAGCTAAAGAAAGATGGAATGAACACAAGAGTAATATCCGAACCAACAGTACCAAATCTCCTGTCGCTAGACACTTCTCTTTGAATAAACACACAGTAGCTCAACTCAAAGTAATTATTTTGGAGGAAGTGAAAACATTACCTAGAGGGGGACAGAGAGAATTATATTGGATTGAAAAATTGAATAGTCTTTCCCCCAATGGTATGAATGAAGAATTTAATTTGGGTGTTTTCTTATAAGCTTCCCTATGAGCTAACTGCTATATTATCGAATGTTTTTTTTTTGATGACCAAACATTTTTTGAATTGATGCTTTTAAATAACTAACACAAGCATAGCTCCCTTACCATCTAAGGAATAGTCTCTCTTATGGTAAATATATCTAGACCATTAGATTGTATATGTCCTAAACACGACCAATTTTTGATAGGACTTATATTCTCATTGTTTTATCCTTTTTTGTCTTGAAATAATGAAATGTATACACACATCCACATTAATGCTACATGTTTGTAATTAATTGCCATAAAAGAAAGACATTCAGTTTCAACAACAGATAGACTGTGAGCAGGCTGGATTTTTCCTCTAATCACGAATCGATGATAATTCTCAATTCTATTCTAGATTTATGTTAAAAAACAAGGAACCTACATTACTGACCAACATATATGTTCAAAATATAGATTCTAATTTAGCATTGAAGACTCTATCCTATTCTGCTTATACCACATATCATATCGCGTCAAAAGTAAACATTGTGACGTCATGATGTTGACACGCATTGACGTCATCACGCTATATAAACATTAGAACGGCCATTTTTGTTCAGTTGCCGTGCGTATGATTTTGAACATATGATACATGCACAAAGACGTCCCTCTTTGAGGTAAGCTAAATTAGAACTTTACACCCACCACATAGAATTATCTTATAGGATTTCGGTAATTGATAAAGATAGCCCCTGATAAACCTCTTTCCGCTTTACAGGGCCCACGTTGTCATTGATCGCATTTCTAAGATTCACTACAGGAGCGTAGAGCTTTAACAAAGCGGGAGATTACCCAAAATCCCGACTACGACCTACTGATCAGGTAAACATCTATACCCTTTCTCTAATGGACATGTTTGAGAATGCAAACATGGTTGCAGTTATTTGACATCTTTACTTCTCATAATGATAGGGACTCACAACCCTCTTTGGTATTTTTTTAAATATTTTTTTAGGATTGACAAAGATATACCGATCAAGATGGAATTTGTATCTCCAATTAAGACCACACTAAGAAATGAACAGATGATTATACATTAAGAAAAATCCAGTCATGACAGACAGGGACTATGATGTATTATTATGATTTAAATAACAATATACTTTCTACTGTTAATACAGATAAATTGAAGAAAAACACGTTTAGTAGACATCTTCTGAAGAAGGGGTTCTATTCGCCCCGAAACGCGTAAAGAATATAGTATCTTGAAAATTTGGACTCTGCCTACTAAGCCACATTCGATTGGGAGTTCAAATCAAGTACAAATTGTCTACTATAAGTCATTTGAACTATAAAAAGTTAATATTTAGTTGTCTGGACTATGAAAAATAGTTACTGTGAATACCATGCATTGTAAAAATCAATTTTCTTTAGGTTTTATATGTTGATTATAAACTGTGACAAATTGCACGTTGAATTATCATTTGTCTAAACTAACCCCATGAGGGGCACACAATCCATGGATGACGTTATCATCCCTTTATAAAGATTTATTTTTGAAATTACTCAAGAGAATTTGGTTGTATTTTCAACTACAAGGGTGTGCAGGGGACGGGAGTGTTCCACAAAGATTGTGGACACCTGCTGTTTTCACATAATTTAGTACAACCCAGTGTCAGGGTTGATATTCTCCCCTGCACCCCACTAAGTATCGTAATATTCATACTTCATTTAAACTAAAAGGTGTGCACTAGGCAAACTTGTTTGAGCTTTTGGTGGGGCAGGAATCCTCAAAGTCTTCTTCGAGAAAGAAAAAAGAATCGAGAGAATCGAGTGAAAAATCCCGGCGTAGGTCGAGGAAATCGAGATCGAGAAGTTGTACGAGGAAATCTTCCTCTTCTTCATCTAAAAAATCAAAGAAAAGACGACACCGATCGCCTTCGTCCTCTTCCTCATCGACTGACACAAGGGTCATCCCATACCCTTCAAAACATGATTCGCCCAAAAAATGGGAGTCCTTTAGGGCTTTGATGATGAAAATCTTTGCGAACGCGGCCCAGACCCCCTCGAAAAAGCTGCATGGAGACCATGCCCCGTCTCACTCCAAAGAGGCGGCTGAACACATTCCTGAAGACGAGGAACGGAAGGTTTCCTTGCAATCGTCAAAGATGGAAAGGAGGCTATGGGGGAATGACTCCAATCAGGATTGGACACTGCTAACAGCATAAGCTGGTCCATGCCGTCTAGCACAGTACTGCACAGATTTGTATGGCTGAGGAAGTAAGGTTTTGCACCGGATGTGCAATCCAGATTACTCAATATACCTTTTGATGGCTTGAGGTTGTTTGCCAACAAGGCGGACGAAAGTTTAGAAAAGCTGCAGACCTCAAAAGCGGCAGCTAAATCACTTAGTGCCTCTATAAAACAGCCTCAACAACACTCCTACTCAAGGTCATCTTCCTGGAAGAACCGTCCTTTTCGAATCTACTCCTCATTTGGGAGAAGGAAAGGACAGGCCAATCAAAAAGGACAACAAGAAAATGTCCTTGTGGTGGAAGAGGAAAGAGTGTTAGATCAGCCCCAGCAGCGGCAACTGTCCCTGCAGCCGCTGCAAAGCCACTCTGAGGCCTTGACCCACAAGACCCCGGTGGGAGGCAGGATCACTCGGTATCTGAACGAATGGCGGGGCATTACTTCAGATGCCTGGGCACTAGAAACAGAGGCCTGTGGTTACTGTCTTCCATTTCAACAAAGGCCTCAGGACAATCAACCAGCTATATCAACATTCCAGACCCGCTCCATGTGCAGGATATTGTAACCCTGCTAGAAAGGGTGCAATAGAACATGTACCTGTAGTGGAGAGGAACAAGGGTTGGTACTCCCCTTATTTTCTCATTCCCAAGAAGGACGGAGGATTGAGACCCAACTTGGACTTAAGAAATTTGAACAAATTCCTCAGGAAGGACAAGTTCAAGATGGTGACCCTTTCTTAGATCCTTCAGGCTCTCCAACTCAAAGACTGGTTGGTTTCATTGGACCTTCAGGATGCTTACTTTCATGTGTCGATCCATCTCAAGCAAAGAAAGTACCTGAGTTTCGCGATTGGCGGTTCTCATTATTAGTTTCAAGGTCTGCCATTTTGGCTGATCTCCGCCCAAGGGTTTTAACCAAGCTGATGGCTGTGGTGGCAGTGAGTCTCAGGAGAGGGGGGATTAACGTCTACCCTTACCTGGACGGTTGGCTAATCAGGGCAAGTTCACCCGAACGAGCCCAGGAACATCTGACCATGACCTGCACTTCTTACACAGACTGGGCTTCTGCCTCAATTACAAGAAGTCACAAATGATTCCACTCCAAAATCTCCAATTCATCAGAGCAGTCCTGGATACTTCCTCGGGCAAAGCTTCGCCTCCCGAGGAGAGAGCTCACCACATTCTGCAGAAGGTAACAAAGTTCACGAATGCCCAGCATCTGCCGGCCTTTGGTTTTCTGAGGTTGCTCGGCCTCAGAACACAAATAGGGGCACCCCAGTAGTGGTACAGCTATGGTGGGGGTTTAAAGAATAAATACACAAAATTTCAAAAGCTGCAATGAACTTGATTTTGGCTAAATCATGGATTTAATCCTATTGACATCCAAATTGGGTATCCTAATGGACGGATATCAATACTCAGTTTCCCTTGAGAACTGAAATATAATCCAAAAATAGTATTATGTATAGAGGAAAGAAAAAACTTTTATTTATATTTCCAGTTTATTATATTTTTTGTAAAATACAACAAGTGAAAAGACTTTGGAAAAACTGTATAATAGTTTAAAGAGAAAAACATAAACTCTTGAGTCAAAAAACAACATATGAAAGATGAAAAAACAAAATCATGAATTAATTTGTTACACAAACTATACAAAAATATGTCGCAAACACAATTTACAATGCTTTAGATTACACATCTGTCAATATATCACAAAATGTGAAAAAAACTCTTTAAGTTTCAGGTCTGACCTTCATGATTTTGTTTTTTCATCTTTCATTTTGTCGGGGTATTCTAGAAAGTATTATTTATATAAGTGCCCTGGAAAACAGTGATTCAAGAGTTCTTTGTTAAGTTAAAGGTTTTACTGTTTTCTTGGTTTTTTTACTTGTTAAAATGCGTATTTCTGGTTCACTCTATATCTTTACTACTACTACTACTACTACTATAGAGGGAACTGTACTTACAGGCCCCTTTCTTTGAAGCAAAGTCCAGCATTTATTCTTTTAGAAATGTACTCTAGGGGACGCTTGTCTACAAATAGAAGCTGATCAGTTGGCAGTTGGCATGCTAAAGGTCTTAATGTGATTAAAAAAAAGACAAAAGCTACTCTCCTATTTTCACATAATGGAGACGATATTGCTGTTCTACGAGAAATGCAGTTGCTTGAAAGTGGGGGTGAGAACCTTGTAGTGACTGGGTAGGCAGACCACCTTCTCCACATAGGATTCCTACGCCTCTCCCCCTGACCCCTACCTTAAGGACTAAACAGAATAATGAGGGTTGTGTAGTCTCACTGTTGACTATGGTACAGTGCAGCGCTTTAGTTTTATACAGCGTTGATGCACCCCCAACAAATGGAGCCAGACTTTTTCACAAAGTTGTACAACACCTACAGGACAAACGGTGCAAGTCGATAATTTTAGCAGGAGACTTTAATGGAGTTCTTAATCCCAGGCCAACATATAGACACGCTAGGGATCATAGGGCCCTGACTTCTTTGATTAGGAAGTTGGAACACCATGCTGTTAGGGATTACAACTTTGGTCCAACTTCCTATAAGGTTTACTCCAGATTGGACAACGTTTTAACAACTGGGAGACGCCCGTTTGCTCTAAATCGAGCATACAAAACATTGGGCCTCATTACGAGGTGGGCGCAAAGGGATACCGGGTACCGTTAAGGACATCAGTGTCGGTAATCCCTTTGCGCCCTATTCCGAGGTCCCTTAGCGGGTCCCTTCCTTAACGCCTGGTTTTACCAGGCGTTATGGACGGGGCCCTTTAAGGGACTTCAGAGCTAATAACGGTATAGCAAATTGCGGTACCGTTATAAGCGCCTTCCCATTGAGCCCTATGGGAGCTGAAATGGGAATGGGGAATGGCTTTTTCAATGGGGACTTACCGATCCCGCAAAGTTCAGAATAGACCGGTAAGTCTCCATTGAACGAGGGTGGACTCGGTACCGGTATTGGAGGTAGTCATGGCGCTAATACCTCCAACCTCGTAATGAGGCCCATTCTCTTGTCAGACCATGGACCTCATTCTGAGATTGGAGGTAGCCACGGCGCTATTTGTGCCATGGCTGCCTCCAATACTGGTTCCGGCACCGGTTTTGTTCAATGGGGACTTACCGGTGCATTCCGACCCTGGAGGGACCGGTAAGTCCCCACTGAACAAACCATTCCCCATTCCCATAGGGCTCCGTGGGAATGGGGAGGGCGCTAATAACGGGCTCGCGACTAGCATGTTCCACACATGTTCCTTACGGTTCCCGCTAAGGGACCTCGGAATTGGGCGTTAAGGGATTACCGGCACCGGTCTCCTTAACGGTGCCGGTATCCCTTACCGCCCAACTCGGAATGACCCTCTGCTTCAATGTGCCTTTCCTTGATCCCAAATTACACGCAGCTGCACGCTTTCAGTTAGAAGCTAAATGTGAGCATTCTACGAAATGAAGACAAAAGAGCAAGCTGATTGAGGCGGCAAAGTTATTTGTTAGGAGGGAACTGAATGAAGTTTCTATCACAGCAGCTTGAGGGGCATTTATGTTCACTATGATGGGCTACCTAATGTACCTTATATCTCCAAGGTGGAAGGAATGAAGATGAGAGTTTGAAACACTAGGGCACATTTTTAAGTGCTTAGCGATAGACCTAATCCCTTACTATGCATGAGGAGCTGCTTAAAATATGATTTACAGAAACATTTTTGGACACGATTGCAGGCATAGTGTTGCTCCTGAGACAGTCATACTACTAGAAGGACCAGAAATTCAGCAGATTGCTTGAGCACTGCCTGAGGTACATGGCATGCGACCACTGTGTTGAAGGGACTGAACTCTTGACATGTGACCAGCAGGCCCGGTCAACGAGTAAGTAAAGCACCGCACATGCTGGTGATCAGTGCGCAATGCACGCTCTCAATAAACACTACTGTGACTTGTGTTCTGGTGAGTAGTGCCCTGCTTGTGTTTAGGGCATTCCCATTATTCCATTCTGTGCGTTTGCTCCTGGACACAGTGTCACTATATGGTGACACAGTGAGTGAGGCCAATCTTGGATGACCCGCACATCGCACAGCAATACATTATTCCCAAAATCAAAATTAAAGTTCTATGGGTCATATCGTCACTCACATATTAAGACTCATATTCCTGCAACCAGTGTGGAGTCTGGTGTGTGTTCCTCTCCGTATTTCGTCAGGGAACGTCCAGGGTGGTGTCTTGAATGTTTATCATTGATTCTCTGCTGGGGATTCAGCCCTTTGAGCCAGGAGGCCTCCATTGCTTTTGATTTATCTGCAGCGTCGGCTCCCATTGAGTCAGACGCATCCTCATCCAACTCGAGCCCAATATATTTTGCGTGATAGTCGGACGTATCTGCAGTACTATTTTCATGCTCCGATTGCCAGCTGCCACTTGGCACCAGGGTGCAGGACTTTGATGAGGAGCCAATGCCCTCTGCATAGGGTTAATTCCCGGCACCTCCGAGCCCAGCTCACATGATCAGTGTGCTTCTCTCGCTTTCTATGTCCTGTTGGATCGTCATTGCTGGTTGCCAGCTCACATAGCAATGAATTGTACCCGTAAATGTCTGGCCAAATAGCATGCCAATGGGGGAGCAACCTGTGGAGGAATGAGGGGTTGTCTGTATTCTCTTAGAAACACATGTAGCATATGTTCAGGATTGCCTACTTGATAGGTGTTAATTTTTAGATTTTTCTCAATAGTCTGCACAAACCATTCTGTCTCACTGTTGGCTTGGGGCCACCACAGAGTTATGTTCTGGTAGGTGAGTCATATGCTCTCCAGGTAGCTTTGCCATTGTTAATGTATAATTTTTCTCAGAGGCATTCTCTGCCATGGAATAGTCTGCTAAACTTTTCCAGCATATCTTCTAACTCGCATGTCTTTACGCTGTTGGCAAACCCAATAAGTTGTGTCATAGCTGATAAGGGTTCCTGTATCTGTCTGTCACAACGATATTTGCTTTTACTTAGGGCTGGTTTGGTTTAGACAGTGGGCCTCATCACGAGTTGGGCGGTAATGCGGCGGTTTTCCCGTTGAGCATAAATAGCGCTAACGCCAATCCCCCCGGCGGATAGTCCGCCAGATCACGAGTTTTCGTGCATGCGCACAGGGACATGGCAGTAGCGCAAATAGCGCTCGACGGGAAAACGGTCGAAGAACCAGTAAATCCAGTGCACTGTGCGCTACCGCCATACTGCGCTAATAGCGTGCGCCATGAGCGCGCGCTATTAGCGCGCAGGAAACACGTCACCGCCGGAACGGGAAACAAAGTGGCGGCCATCTTGGAAATCACAATCCGTCGGATATCACAGCCCCTGCAAGCCATCCACCCCTGTGAAGAGTGAATCATGTCACAGGAGCGCGCAAGTCAGCCCTGGACAGGGTGAGGAAGTCCAAATTTAGTGACCAGGAGCTGGCCGTACTGGTGGAGGAGGCAGAGATCCACCATGAAAAACTGCAGCAGCGCAAGATCAGTGGCCAGCGCCGAGCACAGATCTGGCGCAACATCAGCCAAAAGGTTTCTGCAGTGGGGCGCGTGCCCCGGTATGGCGAGGATTGTTGCAAGCGCCTCAACGACTTGGTGTGAGAGTCTGCAGCATCCTCTCACAGCACAGGAGTGCAAGCAGGGGCACTGGAGGAGGGCCACCACCACCACCACCCAAACTCACACACTGGGAGGAGAAGATGACTGCCCTAATTTACATGTGCACCATCGAAGGAATCGGTGGAGCGGAAGCAGGCACTGACATTGATCCGACTTCAGGTGAGTCCCACCCCGAATGCATGCAACTGAAAGTACCACACATGCAGACCCTGAGTGAATGAATGTGAAGAAATGCATGTGAGGCAATGGAGACACCCATAAGTGAGCCCTTGAACTATTGAACCGTAGTGCCGCCTAGACTACCCTGCACGTGCAGTGCATCAACAGAAGGGGCAGGGGACAGACATCCATAGCCATGGGACAGCTATGTAGAGTGTGAGTGTGCAAGAATACACCCCCAGGACCCTGAGCATAGTGCATCCCAACCCCGCATGTGATCTTGTCACTCAAACATTCCCATGCAGTGTACCTCCAAACTCACACATCACACCAATCACCACATGGTGACTGAACAATATGCAAGTGGCATGCATAATTGATACTGTCTACAATCCCACTTGATGGCATGAACTGCTTGATACTTATGTAGGTTGCCTTGAACTGAATCCACACCCTATGTACCCCACAGGCACACGGCAAACCACACGGGATGAAGATGACGGGGAGGAGGCCACTACATCACAGCGCCCGAGGCAGCGTGCCTCGACCAGCGCCACCACCCTACAAAGGGGCCATGCAGAAGGGAACTGACACCAGACCCACCCCACATCACCACAATGCAGCCCAACCAGACCGCTGCAGCACCCACATGTCCACAGGGAGTCTGCAGCCAGCTTGCCCCAAGCCACCATGCAGACTCCCGATGCAGAGGGAGTCACCTGTGGGTCAGAGCCCGATGTGGGAGTGACACCTCCACATGCGCATCAGGCAGGACATCTGCATTCCCCCGGAAGCAGTGACGCTGAAGGGATGGGCACACCACAGGGGACCCCAGGGCCAGGCACACAGGGAGCACAAACCCCACGTGTGCATGTGCGTCGTGTCCGCACACCACAGCCAGACGAAGACACACCATCATATGGCAGCCCTGAAGACCGGCACTCAGAGCCCGGCAGCCCAATCCAAGCCGGCAACATGTCCCCATGCAGCCCCCCCCCCACAACAGCACACAAGTGGCAGGCCGGTATCTGCCACACCAGGGGTACCCTTCGTCACGGGAGCAGCAGTGATGGGACGACTGGACGTAATTGAGGCCAAACAAGCCAAAGTTGAATCCATGGCCAAAGTGCACAGCTGGCACATCAAGGCCATCAGTGCATCCATACGCCATGGCTGCAGGTATATTGCGCGAGACAATGCGCGCACACGCAGAGTGGTGGAGCAATGCACCTCAGCCCTGATAGGGTTTGGTCAAAGGGTAAGGGAGTTGTGCGAGGAAGTATCAGTACTTGCTGAGCAGACAAGGGAAGGGAACAACCTTCTCCGTCAGCATATGCAAGCAACCGGGTCAGTCCCATCAACCTCCACTACGCACACGGAGGGATGATTTGAGCCTTCTCCTAGGCGCCATTCAATGCGCCACCTGAGGTCACACACACCAGAGGGGCCTGGACATGGAAAGCGCCCGCGACCATCGTAGTTGGACATGGCATCGTTGTGGGTGCCCTGAGAACAAACATGCACCTACCTGCACTGTTGTGGGGAGTTCACTGTGGGGGGAGGATTGTGTGCTGGGTGTTCACTGTGGGAGGGTGGGGGGAGGGGGGATTGTGTGCTGGGTGTTCACTGGGGGGAGGGGGGATTGTGTGCTGGGTGTTCACTGGGGGAGGGGGGATTGTGTGCTGGGTGATCACTGGTGGGAGGGGGGATAGTTAAACTTAGAATAAATCACGTTTCAAAATTCACAAAGCATGGACAGTTGTGATTGTGATTAAGTGATCTTTAATGTTCAAGTGACATGTGCAAAATGTAGCCGTCACCCATATCAAAGAAAATCATCAATCAAGCCCTATCTGGCCAACCTCCCCTCCCTCAGCCCAACCCTTTGTGCATGTGCAACACCTTCAGGCACGTCATCAGCTTCACTCCCATCCTCAGGTGGCTGCACATGAGCATCGGGGGGCAGTGGCACATACCAGCGACAGCAAATGTTGTGCAGCATGGCACATGTCAGTACAATTTTTCCAACTTTTTCAGGTGCATACATCAATGCCTCTCCCATACGGTCTAGGCACTGGAAGCGTGCCTTCAGCAGTCCAAATGCCCTCTCCACGCAGATTCGTGTACGACCATGGGCAATGTTGTATGCCTGCTCTGCTGCAGTGTGTGGATGACGCACAGGGGTCATGAGCCATGTGTACTGGAGATATCCAGAATCACCTGCAGGGGAGAGAAAGCAGGTTTGGGGAGAGGGTGAGTTCAGTGGGTGTACAAGGATCAGTCATCAGTGTCATTTTCAGCTGGATCAAGTTTCTGTTGAGTAGGCCATGCCATCTCATTGCAATATTGGCATCCAACCTTTTACTTCCAGGACATGCATGGTGTGAGGTTGCCTTACAGCTGTTTATCTATGTATTTGTGAGTTGTCATGTGCATCACACTCATATATCACATGAGGCCTACTTGTCATTTGGTCACTAACATTGTGGAGTGTGCTGTGCTAGGAGCAGCATTGATTCAATGGAGTACTCACAACTTGGTACGCCTCTCTTTCAAAATGTAACAGTACTCATTCCCTTGTCACTGGGGAAGCGGACCCTTCCATCTACGTGTGCATGCAACAAGTGGCTACCTCATGTGTCATTGCCTTTCCTTTGGCTGCTGTTGCATGTGCTGGTTGCCACTATTGTGTACTGTTCTCCAGGTATTTCATTGGCCAATCAGGTGACAGTGTTTGGGGGATGTACATTGGCATTAATCCGACTACTTATGTGTAGTGCTTTTGTGGATGTGCCGACTTTTGTGTTACATTTGCATGACTGTCAGGTGGGCAGAGTGGGATGTCTGTATTGTGTCAGTGTGGGAAGCCATAGTGCAACTCACACAGGAGGCTTTGTGGTGGTAGGCCTTCCATATGTCACTGTGCTGCCACATGTCTTTTACATCCTGAATGGGTGTCTTCTGCTGTGTTGGACATGTCCAAGGTTTCTTGTGCAAGGTGCTTGAATGGAAATGCTGCAGTGATGGTGCTGCCTATTACCATTCAGGGATTTCACTGTGTGTGACCAGCCCCATCAGATGTGGATCAACATGCATTACGGTATACATTTGTACTCACCCAGCAGCCATGTGTTTTGCCCTTGGTGCCTTTCCATGTACGCTGGCAGGGTGCTGTTGCGCAGGACCAGGGAGTCATGGGTGGATCCTGGGTAGCGGGCACAGCAGTGGCTGAAGGTAAGGTCAGGGCCACATGTCATCTGCACATTCAGGGAATGGTAATTTTTCCGGTTTCTGTAGGCTGCCTCATGTGCCTGGGTTGGTACGAGTGCTACATGTGTGTAGTCCAGGGCTTCTATTAAATTCGCGACTTGGACAATGGCATGGAATAGACCATTCAGCTGGTTCACCTGTGCCTGTGTGGCTGGCAATGCAATGTGTTCATTCACATGATTCACCAGTGCATCCAGCACCTGTCCCAGCATGCCACTGAATGTGGACTGGGCCATGCCATGCATCATGGCAACGGTGTGTTGGTAGCTGCCAGTCCCGAGGAATTGTATCATGGACACGAGTTTCACAAGCGGGGTACTGCTGTGCTGATGGCTATACGGCTGCCGATATCAGCCTGGATTGTGTCCAGCAACTGGGTGATGGTTGCCCTGTCCAGCCGATATTCGGTCACCAACTAGCCATCCGTCAGGGCCCAGGGTGTTGGCCTGACCCTGGGGATGGCTGGCCGCCTTGCTGGTGCTGCTCTCCTCCTCCTTCTCCTCATCCCCACCACCCCTGCGCTCCCATGGCCCTGGCGCAGCAGGTAAATGTCCACATCAAGGCTCCCGGCTCCAAATGGCAGCATGGTGTTTGGAAGTGTGTGTTGTGCATGGGTGGGTCCTTTGTAGGCTTCTGATTTGCATTGGTTTCACCTGGGCCCTTATTGCTGTCTCCTCCCTGCTCCTTCTGGTGAAATGGTGTTGGGGAGGGTGTGTTGTGCATGGGTGGGTCCTTTGTAGGTCTCTGATTTGCATTGTTTTCACCTGGGCCCTTATTGCTGTGGCCTGTGTTCGATGGCTTGATCTGTTTTACCAATTCCTTGACTGGCCATATTCGGAGAGTCTGTTAGAGTTTCTCCTCCTTTTAGGCAGGGTTTTTCACACGGCAATGGGGTTTGCATCAAGGGTACCGTAGTTAACGAAAGTTTAGTAGGAGCTTCCAGGTTTGAAACAGTGGTGGCTGTAGTCTCAGTGTCCAGGCTCAGAGATTTGTTTGAGCTTGGACTGGCAGCGCTGCTATCCCGAGGAGGAGAAATCAGCAGCTGCCCTTCTATGATTTGTTGAGGGTGACATGCCGCCATTACTTGCAGATTGTCTTTTGGCGATAGCGGGGTTTCTCTATGAGATGGAGTACGGGAGATTACCTTTGGTTCCTGTGTGTTGGCTGGTGTCGAATTGGCACCGATGGTCTGGATAGGTTTGCCATGTATGTCTCTATTTGGCACTTGGTAAGTGAATGGGTGCATTGTTCCCTTCGCAATTTCTTGTTTAAGTAAGACTTCTTTTATTGAAGGTTGTGATGAATCATTCATCATATTAGTCTGGTGTTTCTTATCACGCTTTCCTCGTAGCCTGGTGTGAGGACCCGGTTTCTCTGTTTGGGACTGATATCCTCCAGCACTAGACGTATTTAATCGGGAAGACATTTCTAAAATAGTTGCGTGCTCAGGAGAGGAAATATAGTTACTGCAAGTTCTACAGTGACCTGATTGCAAGGTTTGTCCTGTGTCTGATGGTATGGCGGAGCAGCAGTTTTATATAATACCAGACACCAAGGACGGCATGGCAGCTCGAGGTAACAGGAGCGATACCAGGATCAAAGGGGTGAACCCCCGCAGTCTCCTGGTAGCTCTAGTCCTCAGAGCTAGTGATCAGACAAAAATGCGCAGATTATTTGCTAAGAGCATGTAGGTACTGGAAAGCACTGGCGGCCCACGGTTTCAGGGGCAGGTATCAAGATCAATGGGGCGAGCCCCCGCAGTCTCCTGATAATTCTAATCCTCAGGATTACTGGTCGACGATAAATATCAAAATATAGGCAGTTCGAAAAGATCACCTACCGCAAGTTCCTCTGGTGGTGGCAGGCGCGGCAACGTGCAGGAGATCGTGAATGGGAGTGCTTCTGTTCCAGTTATCCCTCAGAAGCTGTGAGGTAAGGTCCAGCCGTGGGGGGGATCAGCAGGTATACTGCCGGCCCAAGAACCCAAAGGACCAAAAGACTCAGTGTCTCGACTCCACGGCCTGCTCCGCAGTCTGGGTTATTTTTTGAATCAAAAAACAAAGAAAGTGGACTGGAAGTCCTCGTTGCTCGTAGCTCGCCGCACACAGTATCCTGCAGGTACTGCAAACCAAAAGACTCAGCGTCTCGACCCTTCTTTCTGAAGAAAAACACCTCAGTCATCCACAGGGTTTCCTCTTTTGAATTATTATATCGGAGAGAACCTACAGATGGATTGGCTATGCGACATGAAACCTTAGCATAGCGTCCCCTGCTGACAGATTCTGTGAGGTAAATTTACAAGTAATCCCCTGAGTTTGACAGATGTCATCCACTGTAGCCACTTGTCTTCATAACCGAAACCTAAGGATGAATTATAAGAATCCAACACTAAAGAGTTACTGCTGGAATTCTTATGGATATTAGTCCCATATTGGTTCTCATGGTTTTTATTACTAACAAGGTGGATAGTTTTGGGAAGAGAGACCTTACTTTGACAGCAAGCCATTAAATATTCTGGCATCACAGAAAGTTCTTCTTCTGAAGAGGATAAATACTTCGTCCCTCCTAGCGGTTTCTGCTCCTATTCCCTTGAGGCCCTTCTCGCAGGTGATCCACACGGCTAATACCATCTCCAGGGTCAGTATCAGGTAGAGGCTGCCTTCCCCTGGCCACCTGGGAGGAGACTTTACGCAGGGATTCTGTGAGTATTCCGCAGGAGTAATCACACAATGTGGAACATAACGATATCCACCATAATTTCAATAATTACTGGAAAAACAGGAAGGACTAAATAGAAATAATATCTAGTGAACAAGTAACAATAAACACAGAACATATTCACTGGGGCATATTTCGGGTGTTTATTCACTGCATCCAAATATCAGAATACATAAAAACAAGGCGATAAATCAAAACCAAAACAATAATGAAATACTAAATAAATGAACGCAGTAAAACTAATGGTGGGGCGCATCAAATACTGGGACACCCTTGTTGTAGGATTCCCCATTTGTTGAAACATTTGCCCGTTTAATGAGGCTCACACCAGGTTCATACCATGGTCCCCAATCTATTACCGTTGCAGCATGAAGACTTTCAACCCCTCGCAGCGTCCATTTGCCACAGAGAGTGGTGGATGTCCGGCGGCTTAAATGCTAATAAGTATGCCTGCAACACATGTGTGGCAAGGACCAGCACAGAAGGTGCTTCCAGCCCCGTTGAATTGCAAGGATCGATCTAGTGGTGAAAACGATAAACAATGTCACACAATGATGTGTAAGACTGGTATTGTAGATACATTGGGGCTACAATTATGTTGGGATTTGTGAACCATGTAACGAATTGGCCTGATAGTAAAAAGCGGTATGTACAACCGTCGCTGACCGTACTGTAAACAGGAAACATGTTGATATTTTTCCTCAACGGAAAGTAGACCTTTTCAAACACAGGACATTGCCGTAAACCTTTCTCATGGTATGCAACTATCAAGTGATATGTCCATATGTAGCTTGTTTGGCCTTTTGGTTTTTGTGTTCCTCTCTGTGTGATTAACAATTTCTTTTACTCTGGCTGGGATTTGAAAATAATATACAACCAACAAAATGTATCTGACATGTGTGAGCCGGTCATTAACCGCCTTAGCTTCAATTTAATCATTACTACAGTATGATACCAATCATATGTTCAACACATCACGTTCACCTGCTTCAAAGTTGCTTAAATGTGTGATTGAATGTTAAAAAAATGTACTTCTTCCTTTCAAAACTGCATGCGTGTATATATATATATATATATATATATATATTATATAGCACGAGTCTAGCTGTGAAACAGTAGAGCACTGTGCAGCCATTGGATACAGTAGATTGGGATATACCATTAAGGGTGCAGTTATAAGGCTGTGTAGAGAAGGGATTTGGGGTGTTACAGCCTGGGGATAAAGGTTAGGGAGGACTATTCCACATGGCAAGCTCTAATTAAATGTTTTTTTATTGAGGGCCTTGTCATTGACAGTTTCTACATTTGTCACAGGCATATTTTATAATGCAACTGGACAGATGACCTGCTACAGTATATATCAAGAGTTTGCCAAATGTTCTGATCCTACAGGCTGCGGCACAGGGATGAGCGCCAGAGCATGGGACTATCAGGTACGCATATTATTGTTTGTTTCATTTAAAAGTTTTCATCCATGCATCATCAGTTAATAGAAGCCGTTGTATTACTTTATCCCTCCTCTTCTTTGTCAAAATCCTTAAAGAGCAGGGGCGAGGCACTATTAAGATACCCTTCCCTATAATGTCGAATGCACTAATATCGACAGTCAAAATGTCGAAAAAAAATGTCGAAAAAAATAATGTAGAAAAGCAATAATGTCGAATTTTTTTCTACATTCGGATTTTTAGAAATAAATAAATAAATATATATAATTAAAATGTGGTGAATATGAGGGGTGAGAGGGTGGTGGGGGGGTGGCAGGGGGGTGTTTGGTGAGGGGGTTGGGGGGAACCCCCTAGTAAATGATATTTTCCTTGTGTATTTATTTATTGAATACATAAAAAAATAAATATATAATTAAAATGTGTTGAGTATGAGGGGTGAGAGGGTGGTGGAGGGGGTGGGGGGTGGCAGGGGGGTGTTGGGTAAGGGGGGTTGGGGGGAAACCCCCACCCCTAGTAAATGATACTCTTCTTGTTTATTTATTTATTGAATAAATAAATAAATATATATATATATATATAATTAAAATGCGTTGAGTATGAGGGGTGAGAGGGTGGTGGGGGTTGGGGGGTTGGGGGGACTCTTCTTGTTTATGTATTTATTGATAGTGCTAAATGACATTTTTTTTCGACATTTTTTTTTCAAAAAATTGCCTCTTGTCATTATAAGTATAGGTTTTCGACATTATTGTTTTCGACATTTTTTTTTCGACATTTTTGTAAGTCGACATTTTTTTTCTCAAAATTATGACTATAAACCAGATTTTACGTATCCCATAGCTCCTGCTATGTTTGTCACAGGTGTTGCTCTGGTGCATAATATTATACCCTTTGTTAGGAAGAATTCTCATTCTATGGCTAATTTCCCTTACCTAGTGAGTCCCCCAGCAGCTTTACTGGGTCTCTGGAGTTTATTTTTCCTCTTGGTAAGAGTGTACCCTTTTTTTCCCACTCTTACCTGTATTTTGCCATGTGTATTTCAGCTGTTTTATGATTGTGGACTCTGGAGTACGCCACTTCAGTATCCCCCTTCTTTTGAGTGTTACACAGCACCTTCAGTGCAGTGACACAGGGTTGTCTTTTAGACTTCCCACCGACTCCATTTCTGAGGCTGACTACTGTCCCCCAGAAAAGGGTAAAGTTGCCATTAACTTTACTTAGTCAAATTAACCACAGATCCAGTAAACCCCATCTTACATGGAGTACTGGAAGGGTTAACTCTTAGCCCTTCTTATCTGTACCTCCAAGAGAATTGTTTCGCTCTTTTAACAATTGGACTTGGCTGGTGGCAGTGGTATCTACCCTAACCTTTCTACCGTGGTTATCTTATATAAACGTGGTAGTATTGAAGGCTACTATATTAGCCTTAAACCTAAACCTGCTTGACCAAATGCTTTTTCTTTTGGCCCCAGTTGGGTTTATTCCCCATTTCTTTTTGTTAAAGTCCTTCTTGTGTTTTACTTTGCTCAGCAAACCAGGTTTGCCTTCTTTGTTCGCTGTCTTTTGGCGGGCTTCTGCCAAGAAGCCCTCCTCTAGGCGCCTGGGTGTTTAGGTGGGCTGAATGTGAGGGAGAGGTGTATTCACCCCCTGCACAGGGTATCCTAGGAAACCCAAGTCACACTTTACCATGATTGGCTGAGGTGGTTGTCCGGGCCGAACAACCCCCCTGCTGCGTGATTGACAGCTGGGCTGTGTGAATGGGGGATTTTCGCATAAAAGGCAGGTCTCTTGGGCTAGAAGTCAGAGTTGCCACTGGAACTACAAGGAACCGAAGAGAAGCGGAGAAGAAGTCCACTACTGCAACTATCCCGTCCCGGTGAAGCCCTGCTGCAGTCCTGAGCTATCTACCCTTCAACGACTAAGAGAAAATCCAGTCTAGAGTCTTCTTCCCTTGAGCTTAGTGGGGATAACCAGCTCATCTTCTACAGCCAGAGGACCCCCTTCATGGTCGAAATCGCTGCACACAGCTGTAGTAGTCCGGATAGCCACCTGAAGAGCCTCCCCTGTTTTTAAGGAGCGCACCTTTTATTCACCGTCGCTGCTGCCGGCTTCATCCCTGTGTGGTGCAGACCCCTCCAGTCGTCCTCCTTCGGATCGAAGCTCCAGGAACCGAGGGTCTGCAGGAAACTACCAGGAACTACCGCCGTGGCACCAGCGCCTTCCTTGAATAAGGTACTGTGTTCTGCTCGAGGAATTTGGGTGAATCCCTATTCTTCGCTTCCAGGGCTTGCACTTGTCTTCCCTCCTTCTTATAACTTTTGCTTCCTCTGTTGGCAATATCTAAGTACTATCTTACTGTGTGATCCTCGACAACAGGAACCAGGTTCCACTTGACACTGGCTCCGGCCTATTGACTTTTGAATTTCTGTCTAAAAGTGTTCTCTGATCCTGCCTGCCTTGACAAAAGTATTCCCTATGATTTTTGTCCCCAACTTTCTCTGGGTATCTCAGGTGCTAAGTGTGTTTTTACCCCGGTAACATTTCTTGCCGCGGATACGCGTATCTTTAGTAAGACCGAACTGTCATTACTGTCAAAATGTGATCACAAGTGTATTCCCGGTAACGTCTTTTGTTTCATAACACCGGTCCGCTAAAACACAGGGTACTTACCTTGAATATACCGTACAAAGTGAATTGGTTAGTTGTAGTATATTTTACGTGTGGTTTTTGTATTAATAGAAGTGTTGTGTTTATAACTAATGGTTTAAAAATAAATATACTTATATTTTTTTTTTACCTGAAACCATGAGTCAGTGTTTGCTTGAGTCACAGTAATTTGTGGTCCCTTTGTGTAATCTCTGCTACTGCTCATATACTCTTGAGATAAGCCTGGCTGCTCTGCTACTGCTACCACTTTAACATAGTAGTACAGGCTTGTACCAAAGGTAAAACTTGTATTGCCACCTGTAGTCTTAATTGTGTGTAGTGGTCCCTAAGGGCACTGCACAGGATTCTGCCTAACACCCTTACAGTAAACATACTTTTATTTTGTATTATATGAGAGACCAGCTGCAGTGTTTAGCAGGGTAGAACACTCTCCACGTAGGATGTCTACCAACAGTTGAGCACGCGGAGAGTAGTCCATTATGTTGAGAAATAAGAATATGGTGAGGAAGCAAGATACCCTACAGAACCGACCTCAGTAGTACAAACACTGTCATATTAAAGTATATTGACTGACAGTGCAAGATATCCAATGTTCACAATGGGAAAGAAAGAAGATGATCTATGGAAATGTTTCTTTTTCTTCTCTAGAAATGCAGTAATAGGATGAAAGCAAATTAATACATTCTGGAAGCCTTAAACCTACAGTGTCTCTTCAGCAATACTTGTTGCACCTTGATGAATCAAAAAACATCAAAAAACAGTGAGTACAAAGAAAGACCCTGCACTTTATAAAGCACATAAAGCAACTGATAAAACAGATAGACCTACATAAAAAACCTTTTCATTGTTTGCAAAGTAACATGAACAATAATACATCACACATGTACATTAGTAACCCTTAACATGTAATGTGGTCCATGTGTCATTACCGTAAATTGTACCAATTACTTGTACTAGTTTGTATGGATTTTTGTTCCTAAATTATTTCTTGTAGGAGAGCAGTAGGGCACCTACTCCTCTCATAGAAGAGATTAGGTGCTTTGTAAAGTGCAGGCTCTATCTATGTACTCACTGTTTTTTGATTCATCAAGTATAATGATTGTCTATAGGATCAAGAGACCTTTCCTCTGCCTCCTTGAATATGTTTGTTTTTTGTCACTACGGGAGAATCATGACTCACACACTTGAGAAATAATAAAAAATTACTGAATAAAGAGAATGGAAGAGGTTGGCAAATAATGAAACCCCCTCCAGCCTATTTTATTTACAAACGCTAAAATGATTATGCTGTTTTTGTTGCTGACATTTATTGTGAACTCTGATCAAGAAATGAATGCACATCCTGTGCACAAAGGATTTAACTATTAGGACACCTTTTGTTATACAGTAATGTCATTAAAATAACATAATTTACAAGGGAGCTTCAGAGGTACGAATGCAAATACAGGTGTAAATGTGAACTCCCAAAGCCTGACTCAAGGAAGGGGTGGAGGCAGAGTATGTAGTGGTAGTATCCCTGATTCTCAGAATGTGCATTATTTTTATAACGGGATTGTGACAGGGTATACTGGTTGGGATTATTATAAGCAAAAGAGTCATTTGAAGTTCGAGAGCCCGATGAAAGACCACAGCTCCAGGCTACTACAGCTCTCCCAATTCCAAATGTGAATGCGCAAGATTTCCATCCGCTGATAAAGCCGGACAGAAGTCGAGGACAGCCTGGGGAAAAGGGACGCTGTCACGCAAACATTAATACTCATAGACCAAGAAGGGCATTTTGTTGATTGCAATATTGGGGATAAAACTACTGTGCCTTGCTTAATAGATGCAGGGGTAAAACGCTCCACAATACAGTCTAAAGATTTCCCTAATATACTGCTCTCTATGTTAACTGTAAAAGATGTTGGTATTTCTCATAATCCTGTGTTGCATTCTGTCAGAGCCCTTCTTACTTTAATCCTGAGTCCTTCTTGGATGAACATTCATTCTTATTGAGCCCATCTTCTCCAGTGAATGTGTTATTATTTAATTGTTTTGCTTGAGTTGTTGTAAAGATATTCCCCATGAAAATTCAGATGTTTTGTTAGCTACACGATAGGAGCAAGTCAAGTGCCTGGTGGTAAACCCACATAACGCTTTGTACAGGATCTTCAAGCTGTGAATTCAGTGGTTTGCCCATGTTCCCCGTAGTACCAAACCCGGCAACTATTCTTTCTTGTATTCCGTATGCTGCATACTGATATTTGGTCAATTTAATCTGGTTGAATTCCATTTTCAAATTTGTTTACCTGTTTCTTTTACCATGAAATGCAGGGGAGGAGGGGGGTCCACCCACCTACCTATTCAGCCCGCCTTTCTATATACTCAAACCCAACCCACCAGTTATCTTTTTGCAGTGAAAAAAGAGGTAAAGAAATTGCTGTAAAATGGCATTCAAACAGTTTGGCATTAGACTAAATTGGGTAATTCCTTTGATTTATGTTCTGCTGCCTTCTCTATCACAATACATCTAGAAAGTTAATATTTATTCACCTCCACTCATTCTGGTTTGCAATATACTGAACATAGCTTCCTCAAGGGTACTGTGAGAAGGCATGGGGCTCAGACGTAGACACAGACACCAGGATACAAGTTTCAAAAACCTTTATTTATGAAAATGGGGTTTGAAGAATGCCTAACTTGCCTATTTCTAAATGGGTGTAGTCTCGACCATTAAAATAAAGAAGAAAGAATAGTTCAAAAGTTGGTCTGTCAAAAGTAAAGAATCTGTCTTTGTTAAACCTAGGCTTGCCCTCACGTTCTTACGTAACAATGTGTACGGTATTGGATAAAGTAAATGAGTATCTGAAAGAAAGATCAGGACGGTCATGGAGTTTCTTCTCAACTCCCTTCCCCAAGCTTAAGTCATTCGGGATCTCCAGAAGTTCAGTTTGTTCCAAACCGTTCACAAAACGGCAGTCCAGTGGTTTTCTTATTCGGTACAGTTAATTTACTTCTCTCAGGCTTCTCTCGCCTGATTCAATGCTCTCTAGTATAACACAGTCCTGTTTGAGCTTTTTTTTTACTCCATTTAAAGTTTATTGAATCATATCATATACAACAATGCACCCAATACCATAACACAGTTCTGTTTTATCAATGTTCTCTTCCTCAGGCTTCCCTCGCATGATTCAATGCTTTCTAGAATAACACAGTTCGATTTTTAACAATATTTCTTGGTGTATCTTTCCGGCTTTCCTCACCGGAGCTTAACCCTCTTTAGGCGTTACTTTCAACTCTTTAGTATTTTATTCCTCATGCGGTTTATGTCAAATACTTTTGAAACAGTACAGCTTTACTTATTCCCATGCCTGACCAGTCTGACACTGCGGCATTCTGGTTATCGTATTCCTTATACTCTGTTAGTCTTTCCTCAAGCGTGTCTTCTCGCACCACAACAAGATCTACTTCCTTGTCTCTGTCTCGCACATCGACCTTAGCACCCCGACAAGTTCCACTTTCTTGCCAATTTATTTAATCACTCAGTCCTATTTCATCCGATCCCCATCGGGATCTTGCTTCACTCAATATTCTCTTCCGTAGCCTTTCCCGTCGGCTTTCACTTTCATTAACTTTATTGAACTCGCTTTTCATCTCAGCAATACTTTGTTTAACTTTCACAGTTCACAGAGACTTTCGACAATGCAGTATTCTACAGGACCACTCTGTTACTTTGTTTCATCATAGTTCAATACAATCTAAGCTTTCTTTCAACACGTCTCGCTTCTTACGTGTAACCTTGCTTGCAGCTTGGTAATCTTTGGCGTCGTTACAAACCAGGCTCTCTCATCACTTTGAACTCACCGGCTGTGCTTTAACAACGCGTCCTTCACGATTCTTTTATCCGAGGTCAGGGTCTCTCCCCTTCTGCCCCTCAGACCTTCCTGGGTGCCTTTGCTCTCCCAGGGAAACAAGTAATCTTTTGGCACAACGTTCAGGGAGATTAACCAGCTTCTCGACTTCCTTTGACAAACCCTTTTGGCTTCTTGGAGACACAGCTCCCTTGCCACGCTTTCTCCTGCTTCAACCTGCAGCCTTATAGCATCTCGTCATCCCATTCTCTCAAGCCTGGTTCTCAATATCCTCTGTTCGCCAACTCGCCTGCTCTCTTTGTCGAACTCGCCTTTGCCTCCCTTTGTGAATCTGGGTTCCACCTTTTATACTTAGTTTGGTTCTCAATTGGATTCAGGTGTTTGTGTTCGTAGCTATGTGCCTGACCCTGCCTGCCCTTGTTAGAGGTACAGAGCCATGGAACATTGCCATAGGTAATCTTCACAGCTTCAGTCTTCTTCCTCGTCTCAGTATTAGAACTGTCATAGGGAAGATGGGAGTTGTAGTATCCTCTAAAGATATTAGAGGTGCCGGATCCGTAATTGCTAGAACAGTGGGCATAATAGTTTTGTGGTATGGTTTTATGTTTATGAAAACTTTTAGCGAAACGGGAAAATGGCATTTCTCTTTGATTCGTATTCTCGTGTTTTACAACAACTCTAAAAGTCGGAGGAAAAGGAGGATGGATTGTTAGAAAGAATACTTGCCTTAGATTGTAATGTAACTTTTCCCCTTTTGTTTGTTACTTTCCTTTCAGTATAGGGTTTGAATGGTTTTTCAGATGTCCAAGATTGGGCTTTGGAATATCCCATAAAGGCTTCTGTTACATTATTTGCTTCTTCCACTTTTGTAAAATACCATGTCTCACTTGAGGTCTTCCCTCTAACACTCCCCAAGAATCCTTCCTCCAGGTGATCCTCCCTCACTTATCCGCCCTCAGTGTTGGGATCCAAGAACGATCGCTCTTCCCTGGCTACCTGGATCAAGGATCCCTGGGGATTACATGAGAGAAACCCTTCAGGTTTCCCACAGTACGCTGAAAGTCCTACGCACTTTGCACAAATCCTAAAAACAACCTAGATGATATTGCGAGCACTCACCACTGCTCCAGCCCTTCGTCTTCCAAACTACAAAAAGCCTTTTACTTTATTTTGCCAATAGATGGGTATTCTCAAGCACTACTGACACTTAAAGCACAATGACATATACTTGCCAATAACTTATTACAGCATGACACTGGACCCAGCTGCAGTAAGGTTACCACCTTGTTTGTGATGGGTCGGTGCTACTGTTCTAGCGGCCCAGGCTTCAGAAAATGTGGCTCTAGAGTACCACCTTGTTGTAGCGGTGCCCCATGCAGTAACAGCTGAACTATTGAAAACAAAAACACATTTGTCTGCTTGCTAACTTATGAAGACTGAGCTTATTGTGTTGAATTCTGCAACTGCAACTTGACCCGATGTCCAGTTCTGAATTCTGCTTCACTCTTGCTGAGCCCGCTAGTGGAGAAAGCCCAGAATTGTATCATTGTTACTACTACTCTTATAAGTCCCCAGAAACGTTTTGTTGATGTTCCAGTTCAAAATGAGAACTTATTTATTTTGTGGACTGCTCTTGTTTGAGACAAGAGTGGGGGGAGTTGCTGGTAGTGATTGAAAGTGCAAACATCTCAGATGTATATTCTGCCCATATTGCTGAACTGATCGTATTAGCCAGTACCTGGCAATCTATCACAAGGTAAAAGAGTTACGATTGACACAAATTTGCACTATGCTTTTGGACTGGTAGATGATTATGGTCACATATGGCGACAGAGGGACTTCCTCACTGCAGCTGGTACACCAATTAAAAATGTTTCACATGTAGAGGTCTTTCTCAGTGACCTAATGTTACCCATTGAACTTGTGGCACTAAAACATGCATATAAAACCCCAAAAGAAAATGTTGCTAAATGGAATGCCATTGCTGATAAAGCAGCAAGGGACGCTGTCCTTGTTCCCTAACTTTGAAAATGTTTTTCCAAACCCAGGTACAGCCACCTCCTTAAACTACTCTTGATGAACTTGCTAAAATACAGGGAACCTAGACACTGAAAAGAACGCTTGGAGTGAAGCTGGTTGTGTAATACACTCTAATAAATTGTGGAACTCAGCTAATAGGTTATTGGCGGTGCCTGGATCTCTCCATTATGAACTGACCAAGAAAAAGACCTCTACCTTGGCGGCTAAGTCCTCATCGATTTTCACTAAAGCCCCTCAAAAACAGTTAATTTTACATTGGTGTCCTCAGGAAGTTTCAGAGGATTTCTTGAGCAGAGACTGAGAGAAACAGATAGCTCCATGAGCTTTCCCAAGAAGAAGCAAAGAACCAGCACCACAGGCTTATTTGGGCAATAATCGGTCACCATCACCCAAGCTGAGACAAAATCGAATGTGGGAGTCCACACGTCTGCCACTAGAGGCAGGATCTCAGAGTTTGCATCAGAGTGATCTTGCATGTCCAAGAAATCCTGGGTTAGGTCAGTAGTCTCAAGGAGCAAGGGACTGTCCTTCCATTCCTTTCCTCCTCCTTCTCTTTGCTTGCGACATGTCTGTTATGCTGCACTTCATGAAGAGGAGCAGATACTCTTGGATATGAGGGCCATGGAGCAGCTTCAACATTTGGAACATATCCTGGTTTTTATGGTTTAAAAAAAAGAAAAACAGACAGGCTTTCGGACGATACTTGACTTGTCTCCCCTCAATGCCTTCCTCTGCCTAGAGAAATTCAAGATTACCACATCTGCACAAAATCTGTCTTTGTACACCCAGGTAAATTGGTTATGTATGGTGGACCTAAAGGATCCATATTTACAAGTGCCGATATGGCCTCCACTCAGGAAGTTTCTGAGGCCATCATTGGGATACGTGCAATTACAGTACAGAGTGACACCCTTCGGCCTCAACCTAGCCCAGAGAATGTACACCAAACAGATGGCAACTGAGGTGACAGTATATACACATATATTAGTATTTGTATGACTGGCTGCTCGGGGCGTCCTCGGCCAAGGGGACTTTGGTGGCTTTGCAACAGCTACTGCAGTTCCTGTTCAATCTGGGGTTGGCAGCGAAGACAGAAAGGTCTCAGATGAATCCTACTAAGGAAATGCTTTCATTAGTTTCCTATGGGACTCAAGCTGAGTAATTGTATACCCCACTAAAGAGAGGGCAACAGACATCCTAGAGATGACTTTTCTTTCAAGGTGGCATCTCTCGGTGTGGTGGTTTCAGTGCCTACAGGTGCTGATGGGTTCTTGTGTTCTGGCAGTGTCCTTGACCAGGCTAAAGATGAGTCGCCTCCAGTTGAAGGCGGAACAATCTTGGAACCAATCACATGACGATCAGTACACACACATTCTGTTCCAGAAAGCCTACGGCAGGACCTCATGTGGTGAATCTGCCAGACCAACCTTACCAAATGGGCTCCCATTTGCAGTTTCCCCGCATGACTTGGTGATCACACTAGACTACTATCTCCTGTGCTGGAGAGCAAATTTATAAGACAGGATGATTTACTGCTTGTAGTCCAGTCTAGAGCAGGTAGAGCACATCAGCATGCTGGAACTCAAATCCCTTCCAACCAGTGGTTTTGGGCAGGTTTGTCTTCACTCAAATGACAACACAACTTGAATGTATTATATCAACAAGTCGCTCTCCAGCCATGTGAAGGTTGACAGTAGAGTTTTGGTTGTGGGTTCCGAATATGGGTGTTTATCAGAGCTGTCCACCTCCTAGGAGATCAGAACACAGGGTCAGAAAGACTGGGTAGACTGCAACAGGCGAACCATGAATGGGAGCTCCACTAATCAATTCTATGGCTTCTCTTCAGGCTGTGTGGTCATTCCCTAGTAGATGGTTTTGCTACAGGATTCAACAAGAAGTTCAGGGCCTTTGTGTTTCAAAGAAACCAGGGCTTGGGATCCTGGTGCAATGGTCCTCCCATCTCTTGGGGCAATCAGGAGATGTATGCTTTCGGACAATTCTACTGATTCGTAACATGGTTTCCAAATGGCCTACTACCACAGATTCCTCCATTATTCTCACCATGCCCCACTGGCCTGCAAGGATGTGGCATTCCAATCTGATGAACAAAGCCAAACCAAGAATGTGTCAGAAGGATAATATATTTAATATGTGAAATATGTCTGAGAAAGCATTTTATTTTAAAAAGCAATGCGTGAAGCTGTTGCACTATTAAGTGGAGATAGACAAGGGTTCATGTTGCATGTTTAAATGTGACAATATTTAATGTATTAAATAAATTATTCAATACCATGAATACAAATATGTCACAATGAGAAAGTATGTGAAAACGGTGCATAAAGTACAATGACTATAGAGTGCTAAAGACAAAAACAAATGAAAAAAAAGACTTTCCAAATAAATCCAGTGTCTTTTTTTCTAAGTCCAAATATATTAATGTCTTCCTTGTTTTTGAGTTCAAGCAATGTTCTCAATTAATAAGAAACACCATAACTAGTTTTTACATATTTGGCCTTCAATTACTACTGCCATTTCTTCCTCAGGACAGTTTTAACCTTCAAAAGTACCTTTATTCTGGTGACTGAATTGTGTCAATAACATGCATGAATCTTGCAAAACCTCTACTCAAGCACAACAAAAAAGCAAATGGCATAGTATTTGACGCTGGCCTTTATAAAAAGAGTTCATCACACTAAATTCCACCCTGGACCAACTACTGTCAAACATCTTGAGTTTGGCATAGCGCGGAATGTCGGTTGAGTCATGTTGCACTTATCTTGCAGCGATCAGCGCTGATAGGCGTACTCCTGGTCTCTGAGTTTGTACTTCCAATCCCATCATACACAGACACTTTGTGGGGTTATCACGTTTTACCCAGAGTGAAGGCTCTGCACCTAGTGTGTGATCTCAACATAGAGTTTCAGCAGTTGACCGCAAACTTTTTTAGCCCATTGCCACAATGGACATTAGTTTTATCACTTGGAAGGTGGCGTTCCTGATGGCAGGGACATCAGCCAAAAGGTTTAGTTAGATCCAGGCACTAGCCTGTTAGGAACCGTACTCTGTTTTTGACAAGGTCCATCTGTCCAAGATTGTCAGGAGATATTGCCCCACAAGTGTGCTGGTTCCACCCCCAAATTAGAAAATGTAAAGGAATTATCAATTTGCTGAGCAAAAATGTGTTGGTCAAGCGATGGACACTCATAAGCATTGTTGAAAGGTAACTATAGACTCGGAATGCAAAAGTCACTACGTCACTATGGTAAGTAACTTTTTCTTTTGGGACTGTTCTCGGGGGCATCTGATTTTAGGTATTGGCTAGTGCTCTCAAGCTGTTACTACTTCCTTATTGGGTTCATAATAAATGGGAAGCAGTGTTTCTTTCTAAGGCAACACCTACTCCAGAGAAAAGCGAGGAGAAAGTGGTTCCAAAACTGTGTAGTAAATCCCCAAGAGTCAAGGTTCTTCCAATGAAATAATCCGGGTGGCCAAGACCTTCACAGAGAACTAGCCGGTCCTATTATTGTTTTACTCGTCATTATTTTACTGAGCAAGGAAAGCTGCACCAGAGAGTAACCTGATGGATGACAAAGACCACTGTGAGAACTAACACAGAAAATAATCGGTGAGGCTGTAATGGAGGTTTATTTTTTTCAACACGTTTAAGGAAATGACAAAACAGGCACTGTAATAGTGCCCTGGTTGTGCATACCAAGGAACACGGCAACAAAGCAAGATGAGGAATGTAATGTGGTTACTTACTTGGAATACAATGAAATTATTGTGGATAAAATATGCATAGCAAGTGGAAAATTAATATGCATAGATTTGTTATCGATTTCACTCGTAAGCTGCACGCTATTTCAACAAGCATCCCATCATGCACCAACAAATGATCATACAAAGGTGCAAAGGTTATGATACTTGCGCTGAATTATGGAACACATCAACACAGGAGGGCAGTGATTAATACAACACTAGGGTTAATGCAGCTGTTTTTGGCATTGTTAACCTTTGAAGTACCACCCCATTTTTCATCTTGTTCTGCAGGGGCAGCTATTTGACTGGCACATCAGGAGGGTATATTGAATGACAGAATGAAGAGAGACTTGGTAGATTGTATCTGGGATGGGAGTCATACTGTGTTATCAGCATGGCCTGTATATAAAAACAAGAACCAGATACATGGGCATAGGCTGGGACACTTAGAAAAAGCTTCTGGGTTAATAATGGACACTCAGCTCTCAAATATCAATACGAGCATGGGAGAGATACACAACACATAACTGAGGACTTAAGCAGTGTAACATAAGGTGTGCTAGCAAGTCTCATATTTAACGTTAATTCAGCAGGTTGACAAGTCAACTGGGATATTGCATTTGCAGAGACACAGGACTAGCATAATGAGCAATTGAAAACCATCTGAGATTACATTGCTCACCAGTCCGTAAAGAGTTTGCTTCAGGAGAGTTGTCTACTCTTTGGCTGTGGCAGAACCTATAGAAATGTTACTGCTGCCAGTAAACGTCTGTGCAAAATTGTCTACTTATGGGCCCATCATAGGAGTTTGGCCTAATCCTTAGCAAATCTTGCCTGGTCCGTGGGCAAGGTGTAAGTGGGATTAGGATGTACACCGAGACTTGTTGTCGATTCGAATTCCCAGGGAGCTCAATGTCTACATTGTTAGTATGACCGACAAGAAGCAAGGCATGTGGATTAGAACTGGTACTAAATGGTCTTTTTGGCCAACACAACCAATTTAGCTTCAGTGCATGGACAACCTCAGGGTGGCCAGATAACAGCTGTCAGGGGAAGAATCTATTGGAAAGGTAAAGCAAAGGGACTGATCCTGAACGAAACAAGACTGTTCACTGAAAATGTTATCTGCTTCTGCCCTATTACAAAACTTGGGGAAGATTTGAACTTTGTGCGTGTTACCTCGAGAAAGAGATATGAAACATATGGGCCTGCAGAATTGAAAATGTTTTGGTACATGATTCAGTTCAACTGGTTCTAGTTAGTCCCAAAACTATTTGATAATCTGTGAGATTTGGTGACCCAAGTGCAAAAAAATCAAGGCCATGCAAAACAGAAATCTATATGTTACAAGTGACATATGAAGCCGATTGCTTTCAAATTAGCAAACAGAGTATCTGCCCTTTCCACCACAAAAGATAATCCTGTACCATGTCATCCAAGAATTTGTCCAACCAAATCGATATATGTGGGCAATATATAGATTGAATGTGGCTCTTGTTAGATAACTTTGAGATGACGTTAGTAGATGAGAGAAGAAATGATGAAACCGATGGAGAAGTTGCAGCTCTGATGAACATTTGCTATCCATGATTAAACATTTATTAAACTTCCTGATTTAGAATGACTCTGTTTAGGTAGGGACAGGAAAGAAAAGCTAAGTTAAGGGCCTGGATAGGGACAGGATCTTTCTAACAAGTACAGCAACTGTACTAAGAAGAAAAACAAACCTTTTATGAACAGTGTATGTAAGCACAAAAGTAAGAACTATGGATACTGAGTGAATATTTAATGTTTTCCTATGAAATCTGAACACAGCTCATCTTCAACAGCGCAGCATCACAGTCAGGATTATCAATATGAAGTGGCTTAGCCATGAGAAGCAACGATTGGTCGGCACAAATTGTATGAGACCAGAAGGCTGTGTGGCTGTGACAAAAGCCCCTGTTCAGAGCATAGCCCTCCTCAGTGGCACACCATATATGAAAGCAGGATTTGGTTTCACCTGAGGACCGGAGTGGAATGTCACGTGGCACATCACTTACCAGGCAGGGACTGATTACATGTAATGGAACGATTCACCGTCGGCAGGGACTGTGTCACATAGTAAGTCCAAAAGGAATTGTACAAGTAAGAGAAATGGTGCTATTCACATGGCATCTAAGGTAAGGTAATGTTACGCTAGTAAGTGTATTGTTTAAATTTAACTCACTAAATGTAGTTTACCAACTAGTGCAGGATTCTGATTGTGTAACACTATAAAATCCAAACAAATCTCTGCTCGGGAGTTAATTTCTCAGGACTGGGATACTCTGCCGAGTTCCCTGTCTGTTTCTCTAGAGTGGCAAATAAACCTGTCTTTGCTGCCTACTGCCGTTTTGAACCGAGTTTTGATTTATTTGGAGCTCTGACAAGAATATGACAGAAAAGGCATTTGAGAAATCAGTAGCAGCACCATTGATGCATATTGTATAGTTAATGAGATGACAACTGGCTGCTAAATGTAAACAATGTCTCAGTCGTCTACTCCAAATCATGATGCAGAGTCGAGTTTTGGATTCCAGGGGGAAATATGTGTGAAAGCTATTGGAGGTGATGTTCCACACATGAGGACAAATTTGTGGTGTCCGGTTACAGATCACACACCATCAGCTGCTCCTTTACCTTCATTGGATCACGTCTGTGACCTCTTGTCAAGTGGGTGGAAGACCTAGATAAAACCGGGATTACAAGTTTATTTACACAATGTATCCACTGCAGGCGTTTGAGGAGGAATTCCTTTTAGTCCTTAAGTGGTCTTCCTTCTCCAGAGCATCACATTTCAACTCCAGTATCATTGAAAGATGCAGCCCCTTGGGTTGTGGTTGACAGAAAGGTAGATGCATTGCTCAGTCAGTTTAACAGAGATATGTGAACACTGTTTAAAAATAGAAAAACAAGGAAGATGAAGACACAGTTAAGAAAAACAAGAAAAGATAAGAGAGAGGAGAGGAATAGGAAGGGGCTAAACAGAAGGAATACCCCATTTCGTAATTGAAAAAGTCACATTTTCAAAAGGGGACGTCATCAAAAAAAGACTCAATTCAGGCAACTTGTCAAGATGAAAAAGGCTTAATTTGTCCTAGAATCTGAAGCATCTCTTAAAAGGAACTATGCATAAAGTAATTTATCTGTGCAGGGATTTACGTACTGTGCATATGCCTATGAGGCTCTTCATCAATAATTCACACTGCATAAAATGGATAATGCTAATGATGCTAAAGCATCTATGTCCATTTTTGACCTTACATGTTGAATCCTTAACTTTTTTGCCTCATCAATAGGTGCGAGGCAGCTTAACCATTGTTTATACTGAGCACACAATGCTTTATTTTGGTACATACATGTAATTTTCTCTGTACAGGAGTAATTTTGCTGGGTACTGCAGCAGATCTAGAATGCTTGGATTGGTTTATTAGATCTCTTGGGCCCACCTATAAGTGTTTTTTTTTAGCCAATATATTTGCTAAAAGTACTTTATAATGCATCTTATATGCTGATTTGTAAAGAATTGCAATCAATCAAAAACATTTATTCGGCTTCCATTAAAATACATTACTATAAACATTACCATATTATAGTGCTGCGCATTTTCGGAAAGATCAGTTAAAAAATAAAAAGATAAAAAAATATATACACTTTCAGCCTAGTCCCCATTCATTTTCCCATAGACAAAGAGGCCAATCATTGCCGGACCCTACAGCAAAAACGGCTGAACGGAATTGGACCAGGTAGGAAACAACTTGGGCATGAAGCAGTGACTCGAGTTCCGGGGAGGGTTTGGGGTTATTGTGTCCAGTTCTTTTATGCATATTTGACAGAGAAGGGGGTACCCCCTTCTCCCAAATTTATAGAGATATCTCCCATGGTGCTTTGCAACAAAGAGGCTTTTCAGAAATGTAAAAGCTGCAATTTTTTTCTCTGATATGAGTGATATTTGCGAATTTTCGGGGTAATATTCGTGGTTATTCGAAAATGAAAAGTTGAAAAAATGGCATCAGGCTAGAGGTGGGCAGGGGGGAAAGAGGACACCATGTGAAATTGGGGAGTTGGGGTGGAGAGGCTGAGGACCAAGTTCAGAGCACGAAGGATTCTGCATATTCAAGGTTATTTTCTTCATATTCAAGGTTATTTCCATATCCAAGGTTATTTTTTCATATTCAAGGTTATTTTTCAAAGTGTGTCATATGTAAAATAAATGTAACTATTTTTGTAATATTCGGGGTTATTTGTAGTTCATTGCTGAAATAACTGCAGTTATAGGAAAAAACCTTTTTTTTTTAAAAGAGAGGGTTAAACAAATGAGATTAACACAAAAAGTGGAATTTTACAGTGAGGTGCGGGGTAACCTATTGGGGCAACATGTAAAGGGTGCAATAAGGCCCTGGCCATTGAGCACGAAGGCAGTGCTGAATGGCCAGGACCGAAGGCCATGGCTAGTGGTCCGTAGAAAAACTATGGTATAA
This sequence comes from Ambystoma mexicanum, assembly GCF_040938575.1. Taxonomy (NCBI): domain Eukaryota; kingdom Metazoa; phylum Chordata; class Amphibia; order Caudata; family Ambystomatidae; genus Ambystoma; species Ambystoma mexicanum. The sequence continues at coordinate 316,252,356 of NC_090929.1, forward strand.
CAAACCATTGAAATTCACAGAAAAAACCTTAGTTAAGGTGCAGTTACATTGTGCAGATTTAACGCAGCAAAAACCTTGACCAAAGGCCGCGGCCACTGGCCATGGCTGAAGACCACGGCTAGTGACCCGTAGAAAAGCTTTGGTATAACAAAACCCTTGAAATTCACTGAAAAAACCTTAGTTAAGGTGTAGTTAAATTGTGCAGATATAACGCAACAAAACCCTTGACCAAAGGCAGTGGCTGAAGGCCATGGTTAGTGGCCCGTAAAAAAACTATGATATAACAAAACCCTTTTAATTCACTGAAGAACCCTTAGTTAATGTGCAGTTAAGTTGTGCAGATTTAACGCAACAAAACCCTTGAAATTCAGTGGATGTGGGAAGTCATGACCAGCTTAACTAGCCGCGTTCCTATTGCAAAGCCCATGAGAACATACATATTATAAGAGAAGGGGTTCAAAATGACATACACGATGGCATTATGGGGGACATCAGGGGGAGCGCTCTGAGTTAAGCTGGTCCTGACTTCCCACCTCCGCTAAACAAGGGTTTTGTAGCGTTAAATCTGCGCAATTTAACTGCACCTTAACTAAGGTTTTTTTGCTGAATCTTTCTATAGATATAGATAGATATATAGAACAGCAAAATTATGGTGGGTTTAAAAAGCCTTGAAAAAACCCTTCCGTCTGTAATGTGAAAGTGCAATTTTGTATTTGAGCAAAGTCACATATTCCATAACGCCACCTAATAACCGTTGCTGGAAGTACATCTCCAGTTCAGAGCTACTTCAGCAAGGCATTGTGGGTATGCCAATTTGCTCAAATGCAAGCCTGTTTGCTCCAGAAAATTGCCTTTGTTTTAGAGGGCAGTGCTACTTTATACATAGCTTAATCCGCTCAAGACAGACATTTCTCAAGATTGCAGACATCAACATACTTTTTTTTAAAAACCTTAGGGTGCATTTAAGTTGTGCAGTTTTAACTCAAGAAAACCCTTGAAATTTATCAGATGTGGGAAGTCATGACCAGCTTAACTCAGCGCATTCCCACTAATGTTCCCCATAATCCCATGTCTCCCATAATGCCATTTTGCATGTAATTGTGAATCCCTTCTCTTATAATATGTATGTTCTCATGGGCTTTGCAACGGGAACTCGCAGAGTTAATCTGGTCATGCCTTCCCACATCCACTGAATTTCAAGTTTTTATTTTGCGTTAAATCTGCACAATTTAACTGCACCTTAACTAAGGTATTTTCAGTGCATTTTAAGGTTTTTGTTATACCATCATTTTTTTACAGGCCACTGACCATGGCCTTTGGCTCTGGCCTTCAGCCGTGGCCCCTTTGAATGTTGCCCCAATAGCTTTCTTCCAGTCCCACTAGCCATGGCCTTTAGTTAGGCCAGTGCCCACGGCCTTGGGCCGTGGCTTCTCTACATTTTGCTTCAGTAGGTTTCCTAAACAGGCCCATTAGACATGGCCTTTGGCCATGGTCAGTGGGCACGGCTTTTGGCCGTGTCCACTTTCCATATTGCACCATTCGATTCTTTAAAGTAACCCAGTAGCTATAGTCTTTCGGCCACATCCATTACCCCCACCTCTATGTAGCTGTAACATTCCACTTTTTTTGTATTCAACTAATTTTTGCAACTCTCTCTTTTAAAAAAAAATGTTTCCCCATAACGGTGGTTAGTAGAACTCTGATAATAGTAATGCACTACAACAGTTATCCGTATAAACCCAGTTATTCTCAAAATAACCATGTTTATTTGTAAAATAAAAGCTGGTTATCATGTGATACACTTTCATTCTCGATATCTACTATAACTATTTATTCTAAAATAACCCGTTATGCAAAAACATTGGCGCTCTGAACTTGGTCCCCAGGCCCCCTCCCAACTCCCCAATTTCACATGTGTCCTCTTTCCACATTCCCTTCTCTCGTCTAATGTCATTTCATCCTTTTCCCTCCTCCAAATGGCTTTGTTTCCACTTTTTCGGCTAACCCCGGTTATTCCCGAAATAACCCTGGTTATCTTTCGTATCGAGCAAAAAAAATGATGGCGCCTTTTTCATTTCTTAAAAGCCTCGCTGATGCATTGTGGGACACATGTATAGCTACAATTGTGGGAGAAGAGAGCACCCCCTTCTCCGTCAAATATTTTAAAAGCTGCTGAACGTAATAACCCTAGACCCCTCCCGGAAATCGAGTCAACGCTTCGTGCCCAAGTTATTTCGTACCTGGCCCAATTCCGTCTAGCGGTTTTTGCTGTGCGCTGTGCAGAAATGTGGACCGGAGTGGGCCAAAAATAGCGGTTGTTTTGCTTTCTTAATAACTTTTTCATTTTTTAACAAATCTTTCCCCAAAAATCCAGTCTGGGGGGGGCCCTGTGACAAACGTTTGTTTGCAAAATATCAGCCAAATCCCATCATGCAAGTCAAATGTTATTAGCAATTCAATTTTTGTGTGTCCTTTGGAACTTGATACTCAACTATAGTGCGGTAACCGCCACACTTTAATGTTATGCTATGCTATGCTATTTTGCATTTATATAGCGCCTTATATACCATTGGTATGGTCTGAAGGCGCTGGTAGGTTGAACGCCCTTGGGAACCGAAGTTCATATCAGTAGAGAGAGTAGAGAGAGTCAAAAGGTGCGTGTGAGCACCGGGTATGTGTACAGCTCGTGCGGTATCAGTGTAATAGCTGCTTTCTAGCGGTAGGTGTGGTGGTTGAGAGGTCAGGAGTATGTGTTCGTTCTGGCAGGATTTATCCAGATCGGATGTGGCTGCATTAGGCCTGAGGAGAACGCCTCGCTGGGGGGTGCGCAACCAGCAGTGATTACTTAGAATGATGTGGAGTGAGCGGCGAATGTTGATATGAGAACAGTTATACCGAATGGTGTCATAGTATCTCTGTGTTCGAGTTGAGTGGTGATGTAAGGAGAGAGTAAGCGTGTTGGTGAGATATGATGGGTTACATGCCCTTTCAGAGACTTCTAAATTCACAGGGAGGTCATTCGCAGGGAGGCTATTGGGCACACTTCTAAATTCACAGAGAGGTTATTGGGTACACTTCTATATTCAACTTTCACAGAGAGGCTATTGGGCATACTTCTTAATTAACAGAGAGGCTATTGGGCACACTTCTAGATTCACAGAGCGGCTACTGGGCATACTACTAGATTCACAGAGCTGTTGGGTACATTTCTAGAATCACAGAGAGGCTATTGTGCACATTTCTAAATTCAGCTTTTAAATGCACACTTCTAGAATCACTATTAGGCGCACTTCTAAATTCAACTTTCTAAATGTACTTCTAAATTCAACTTTCCACAGAGAGGATATTGGGCACACTTCTAAATGCAACTTCTAAATGCACTTCTAAATTCAACTTTTTACATGTACTTCAAAATTCAACTTTTTCACAGAGTGGGTACACTTCTAAATTCAACTTTTCACAGAGAGGCTATTGGGTACACTTCTAAATTCAACTTTCCACAGAGAGGCTATTGGGCACAATTCTAAATTCAAATTTTCACAGAGAGGCTATTGAGAGCACTTCTAATTGCAACTTCTAAATGCACTTCTAAATTCAACTTTCACAGAGAGGCTATTGGGCATACTTCTTAATTCACAGAGAGGCTATTGGGCACACTTCTAAATTCAATTTCACAGAGAGGCTATTGGGTACACTTCTAAATTCACTCTTCACAGAGAGGTTATTGGGTACACTTCTAAATTCAATTTTCACAGAGAGGTTATTGGGTACACTTCTATATTCAACTTTCACAGAGAGGCTATTGGGCATACTTCTTAATTCACAGAGAGGCTATTGGGCACACTTCTAAATTCACAGAGCGGCTACTGGGCACACTTCTAGAATCACAGAGAGGCTATTGTGCACATTTTTAAATTAAACTTCTAAATACACACTTCTAGAATCACAGAGAGGCTGTTGGGCGCACTTCTAAATGCAACTTCTAAATGCACTTGGGAGAAACAGGAAGAGGGTGCGCAGTGGGACCGGGCTGCAGGGGAGCCTCCAAGAATTCAAATTCAAGCCGTCGCTGGAGGGGGCTTGCTACTGACCAAGGTCCTCTGCAAGTGGGCTGTGGAATCCAGGATGGGGCTGCGGGGATGAAGGGGACACAAGGGCCTGCTCCTGGGCACGGGCCCACAAACACATGGGCAAATTTACACAAAAGGGTAAAAAAGAGACGACCAGGAAGATGAATCGAGGGCTGTGGGCAGTTAAAGGGGGCCTGGGGGCTCCGATTTTCAGCAAGTTTGGTGGATGACTAGGCCCGGAGGGGTCTAGATGCTGGATGTACTCACCTCAGTTGCTTCTGGTGAAAGAAGCGACACGGGGAGTTGCACAGGCTGCTAGGCTGGAGCGGCAGCAACAAAGCACCAATCAGGGCAGGGTGGGCGGGATGGGAGGCGGGGAGGGAGAGACGACCAGGAAGAGGGATCGAGGGCTGTGGGCAGGCAAAGAGGGCCTGGGGGCTTCGATTTTCGGCAAGTTTGGTGGATGACTAGGACCGGAAGGGTCTAGATGCTGGATGCACTCACCTCAGTTGCTTCTGGTGAAAGAAGCGACACAGGGAGTTGCACAGGCTGCTAGGCTGGAGCGGCAGCAACAAAGCACCAATCAGGGCAGGGTGGGCGGGATGGGAGGCGGGGAGGGAGAGACGACCAGAAAGAGGGATTGAGGGCTGTGGGCCGGCAAAGGGGTCTGGGGGCTCCGATTTTCGCCAGGTTTGGTGGATGACTAGGCCCGGAGGGGTCTAGATGCTGGATGCGATCACCTGAGTTGCTTCTGGTGAAAGAAGCAACACGGGGAGTTGCACAGGCTGCTAGCCTGGAGCAGCAGCAACAAAGCACCAATCAGGGCAGGGTGGGCGGGATGGGAGGCAGGGAGGGCGAGACGACCAGAAAGAGGGATTGAGGGCTGTGGGCAGGCAAAGGGGTCCTGGGGGCTCCGATTTTCGCCAAGTTTGGTGGATGACTAGGCCCGGAGGGGTCTAGATGCTGGATGCACTCACCTCAGTTGCTTCTAGTGAAAGAAGCGATACAGGGAGTTGCACAGGCTGCTAGGCTGGAGCGGCAGCAACAAAGCACCAATCAGGGCAGGGTGGGCGGGATGGGAGGCAGGGAGGGAGAGACGACCAGTTAGAGGGATCGAGGGCTGTGGGCAGGCAAAGGGGCCCTGGGGGCTCCGATTCTTGCCAGGTTTGGTGGATGACTAGGCCCGGAGGGGTCTAGATGCTGGATGCACTCACCTCAGTTGCTTCCGGTGTGTGTGTTTGTATATTTGGTGAAAGACAGCAGCAAGTGTGATCAGTCATCAGTTCATCTAATTTCACTGTCACATATCTTACTGGAAAGGCGACTAGTCCAGCATCGATCTGTTGCCAGTTTGGAGGACATTTAAACACATGCCAGTTAAGAATGGAATTCAGATCATCTTCAGCGACTAGGGGAGCCTTTATCATTACCCAGAATTTGAAAGAACTTTGTGTTGGCCGAGTGGTTTGCGTGGCAATCCGCTGTGTGGTGGGCTGGAGTAAGCAGCCAGACAAAGGGGTGGCATATTTACAACAATCTTTATTTAAATAATAATGAAAAATGCATATCTTCCCCTATGTCTAAAGGGTTTTCTCTACCTAACTAAAGAAAAACGTGGGTGCTTGTCGTCAGGGTGGTTGTCAAACTCAAAATGTCAGTTCTGTGTCCAAACTAATCTACTCTAGCCCTACCACTAACAAAAGACATTAACATAAACGGCTCCAGCAGAACGACTACATTCTCCTGGTGTAATGGGATCAGCCCATGGGGCATATTTCTATTAGTCTCTAATACTAGTTCAAGTTCTGAACTTGTAGAGAATACCAGGAGAATGATTCCCTTCTCCTGGTCCCACAGTTCAACAACAGCAATCTTCTCCTGGTTGGCTGATAAGCCTCCAAGTTGCTGTTTAGTAACCTTTTGCTTTAGTTTCTGATTCTACAATTTAGGGGAACGAGCCAGAAGAATGACTCTCGTCTCCTCGCTCAGTTAGTTCAGCCGTTGGCTGACTTTAGACAGTTTCCTGTAACCATTTTTTTTATCAACCTTTGCACTGCTTTCCAGGTTTCTCTTAGGGCTTGTTTAAAATCAAACACCCCAGTTGTTTCCAACCCATGATTATTTCTCTTCTTTCTTTCTCCTACTCTTGTAGATGTAAACAAGGGGAACTGTTCCTGTAGTGTCCTTGACTTCTTCTGACACTCTGATAAAGGAGATTATTCTTGTGGCACTCTCTAACCTGAATGTTTCTTTTGGTGATACAGTGTTGAGGTAGAGTACTCCTGATATGTTCTTCTCTTTCAGACTCTTTAACTTACTTAGTACTTCTGTCCCAACTCTGGAGAAATGGGAGATTACTCCCGAGGTCTACTTCCCATTTGGTACTTCTGATACAGTGAATGAGATGTGGGAGATTACTCCTGAGACTTTCTTCTAATTCGATACTTTTAATACAGTGACTGAGACGAGGAAGATTACTTCTGATGTCTTATTTAGCTTCAGCACCCTCCCCCATTCCTCTCCCGAGTTTCCCTTGTCTCCCGTTATCTCTTTGTTGTTGGAGGCACATCGCTCCTTCTTCCTGGAGTTTTGGGTCGGTGTGTTCCCAATGTGCGTTCTCTCTGCTTCTCTTGCCGCTCTCCATTGCGTGCTTGGACTCCACAGGATCTCCAGCTGGACATTATCAGCGCAGTTAATTGACCTTTCGGTCCACCTCCCCGACATCACACCATCGTCGGTGAGTTTCCAGCTTGCAGTCAGGCATATTTTGGATTGACCTGAAAAAGACTACTGCAGACTGCCGTCGGCATCCTCCCAACTGGAGTTTTGGTTCCCCAATTTTGCTTCTTACTCCCTGATTTGAACTTCTGTCAGACTTATAACCTGCTTCGCTTTTCATTCGGACCCTTCTCTGTGGTAGAAGGCAGGGATCATGGAATAATGATGAACTAGATATGATTTTTCATCCTCATCAATCCAGTCTTGTTCAAGGGCATGAGCAGTCAGGCTAACAATTTCCTCGAGTATTTTGGCTGTAGGATTTGCCGGGAGTGGTTTGTAAAACACGTGTATCAACTTCACAATGTCCTTTGATGAACATAAGATTCAGTTTCTAGATCTAGAAATATATAGGGCCGATAATAAATTACAAACAACCCTTTTCAAGAACCCAAACAACAAAAATACTCTTCTGTTATACAAATTTTTCACCCCCAAAGTCTCAGCGATAATTTACCCTATGGGCAATTTTTACGCAGTAGACACAATTGCTCTAGAAAAGAGGTTTATGATACCAACAGCAAAAACCTCACGTCCCGATCGGGGATACCCAGCACATATCATCCGAAGATAGATGAAGAGGCACGTCACATTAATAGAGAAGATTGTCTCACCAAACATCCAAAATCAAAAGAAGACAAGATTACTTGTGTATCTACCTTCTCTCCCATCAGTAATGACTTGCAACACAGTATTTAAAAAACTGGCCAATGATTAACACAGAAGATTTCTGTGTTAAACCACGGTTTGCATTTAAACGGATGCCTAATCTGCGTGATAAACTGGTACATACATATCCATCGACACCTCCTAAAGAAAACCACACACAAAACACAGTGTGGGATTTACCTCCTGTCAAAGGTCATTTTAAGTGTGGCAAATGTTCGGTCTGTCGCCTTACCAATAACATTAAGGAACTTGACCTTAAATGCTGCAAGTGGCAATTGACCACATTTACCAACTGCAATACGAAATGGGACATTTATGGTATTAAATTTATGGTGGTACATGCAGACTTCTGTACATTGGTAAGAGAAAGAGACCTGTGAAACAAGGTATTTGTGAACACACGTCTTGTGTAAAAAACCTGGTAGCGGATAAACTTTTGGTGGCCAATTTTAAATCTGCTAACCATACCCAAGAAGACATCTATTGGTTCATTATTCAAACAATTGGAGCTCATCCTCGGGGCGGGGAAATAGAGACCTCAAACTAAGAAAACTAGAACAAAAATTGATCTATGATCTTAATTCAGTTAAGGAAGGCTTAAACGTAGCAATTGAATGGAGTCTTTTCATCCATTAATGCCCTGTGGACGTGCACTCTAACTATCGATACCAACCATTAGGGTTCACTACCAACATATATCTTTCCAGCTGTGTCTCCTCCCTCACATCCCATGTGACCCATCTCCACACATTGAAAAACATTTATAGATATGTAGAATGTGGTTGTTGATCCATGCGCAGCGCTTGTATAGTGCACCAACAGACATGACACATGGTAAACATAAAGGTGTATCACCCACAGGATAGATCTTTTGATAAATCTCACCTATGAATTTATAATAAGTCGAGACCGATTTGCGACTATGAATAAACACACAAAATAAAAAATAAAAAATGAAAATACTGTTTCGCGCCCCTATTGGTCTATTTTGTTTTCAATATAACAGGCAAAAATCAAAGAAACAATATAGAGTGCAGTTACAAAGGCATCATAACACGGGCCCGATCCAACATGGCGCTGAGTCATTCGCAGCGCAGACAGACCATGCTTGCCTTCTTTAAAACGTAAATAACATAGAATCACGTGATCTCCTGTTTTCCGGAAGCAGTCGCAACATTGAACATACGTGTCATAGGTAGGGGTGAGTGATAAACTAATATCACTTCATAAAAAGACACTGCGAGAGACAAACGAAACAAAGGATTGAAGAGTAACATAGCCGGTCCATTTAATTTACAGGATTTGATCTGTGAGATAACATCAGTTGTCACGCCATACTGCCTCCAGTGCTTTGCGTTAACCATGGATATATAACGCATGACATATACACAAACAACAACCGTGGACAATAAAGACATCTGCGTTATTCAAGTAAGTGCCACTAAATAAAGCCTGTAATCTGAAAGAGTTTTCTAATCAGAATATGAGTAGCACTAACATATACATATGCTACACAGGTCCACAGAAGAGAATTGAAACCCGGGTGCACGTAATCCAGTAGCAAAGAATACACCCCTGATGGATGTATAGCACTCAAGAAAGAGCATGTACCCAGAGTCACTACTAAGGTACCTTGACACTTGTCTCTTTCGTAATCTCTAGACCCAAATGATTAGGTCGTAGTGATTGCATTAATAATAAACCAATGGTTTACACTATAGAGGGGAGTATATATATAACTCTGTGATCACTATTAATATGACGAAAGTGGAAATATTTAAAACGAAATCGAGAACAAGAGATTGAATCAGTCTAATTAAATTGTTCAGAAAACAGAAGAGAATAACGAAAGATGTGAACTATCACTTAATTGTTTGCAGTTGGGAAAGAAATTCGAGACCAACTGTCCACACTTCAATATAACATGGTTCCTTGCACGCTGAAAAGAAATTCAAGGTCAGTCGTGTAATATTCCACACTCAAGACACTATGATAAGCAAAGGGTACTTTTGAAATTATTGACATTTTATGTATGTTTGGGTTTTAGATTGCCAAAAAATCTGAAAATCGTGTCAATTTATATGGTGAACAAAAATGCATTAGAAAACTAAGAAGTGTCCTGAAGACAGGTTCAACAGATACGTCAATCAGATTCATCTAAGCACGTGCTTTGTTTCTCAATAATTGGACCTAGAAACACATCAAATGGTCGACACGCTACCTATGTTTCAATAGCTTTTTGAAATATGTTAATGACAACAAAATCAATTTTGAAACAAGTCTACTATTGATAGGAACTTGCTTTGACTCATGTTCAAATTGTTACGCTCACCTGGTATCCACGGGGACGCCACCCAGCCCTGGTTGGATGATTTGCACTCTCGAACCCTCTCCCGGTCCCTTGGTAGGGCCTCTGGTTAAAGATGGGTCTGTAATATAGGAGAGCTGGATTCAATACCAGATTGTCTTTATGTTTTCCCACCTCCCTTGGCCTAAACTCCTTGGGCCTTTTCGTCACCTTAATATTGTGAAAGGTGAATGCTCCGTCCTGCTCCTCGTGGCAGGGGCGCGTAGATGTGGTTGGCGAGCAGCGACCAAGTTACTTCACTGGTACAAGCCCCCCTGTGGGAATCCAGGCCTGCTGCGACCTACTGCTTTACAGTCTTTATATGCAGTTCTTATGTTCCTCTTAGTTCGAATAATAATGTCTTGCTTCTTTCCTTTTAGGTATGGAAAGGTATTTTGGTGTTGTCATGCAGTTTGAAGATGAGCATGGGCCGGTAGGCGAAAGCGCGGTGTGCGCGATGCTGTCCGGTGAGTAATGTGCGATGCGCGGTGCTGTTTTGCCTTTTATGCTGCTAACCTGTGTCTTTTCTCTCCTTGCAGGTTGCGATGCTCCTCGCTGAGCGCTGTAATGTTCCAGCAATGATACTGACCAGGAGATGACTACCCAGGTAAGAATTGTGTGGCTTTCTTCATTCGGGAGGAAACGTGAGTAAACGCCTACTAATGCTGTCTTTCTTTCTCCTCTTTCCAGGTTATGGTTTTCCAGGATGCATGCGGTGCTGGATGATGGAGTCCGTACCTTCAGGTGAGCGGAACTGAAGTCAGCAATGGATTGAAGACAGGATACTGTTCCAGGTACGTTTCGTAGTGTTCTTTCTCTCTCTGCAGGTCCTTGGTTTCAGGTAAACTGGCATCAAAGAACTGGACACGGTGAGCGTTACGCTGCCCACAGCAGAATAACGCAAAGCATGTTCAGTTGTTTGGGTGTGGTTTAAATAGTCTCAGGTAAAGTAGTCCAGGTAAAATAGTCCCAGGCCTGCCACACCCAAAGTAGTCCAGGCAAAGTAGTCCCAGGCCTGCCACACCCAAAAGACTAGACCGCATACCTCAGTCCCTTGTAACTCAGCTATGTGTGTGCCACCATGTTGGCTGAACCCCCCCAAGTTAAATAGTCCCAAGTAAATAGTCCCATTCTAATGTTGGTCTTCATGATGGTTATGAGCCTGGCGCCAGAGGCGCCAGGACTGACTCCAAGAGAGTCTTGGATGAGGTTTTAAGGCCTTTGATCCTGGCCCTAACTGGAAGCCTGATTTGCCAGTGAGGGCCAGGGGCAAGGGTCATGACAGAAATACTAACCTCACATCAAATTGCTTTAATTGAATTTCTACTTGTTTTTGCTCCCATTGTGTGATTTAGATTGATTTTTTCTTGGTTTTTAACTTTTACAACTTCTGTGTACATGTTTTTGTAGACATTTGTTTTTTGATAACATTAAAATATGTAACTCCTTTTTAATATTGTGTTGTACCAATGTCTGAATTAGCTATGACAGCTACGTAAGTGTTTTGCTTGTGGTTATCTGACACCTTCTTTGTGAAAGGAAGGGTAGCTGTGTTGTGGCACTTTTTGTAGTTTGTATAACTCCATTAATATTCTTCTTCACACTACTCCTTGAAGATTACTTGAAAGCAGACTGTTTATCCATTTTACAGGCAAGAATTGCTCAGTGGAAATCCACTGAGCTTGAAGACGCCTGATCTGTAGTAAATACTACTTTCAAATTGATCCATAGAATAATCCAAATTTATAAAAAAAAATGTAAGTCAATCGAAGAAGATTGACAAAAATGATTCACTCGAATTTCATTGACTTTTCAATTTTGTTTGCAGATTGTCTTTATTCATAATTAATTAGCAAAAGGCCCTTGCCGATGCATTTTGGACTAAGTCATTCCTCAGGGTGGGCTCACATAACAGTCAAGACTTATTTCCAAGGGGATGTTTAAAGATTGTTCATAGCAGGTGACATGAACATGCGGGTGGACCCAGAGCTTGATCGGTCAGGGCTCAGGTTGTCGGTGCTGGTGTCACCTATATGTAAGGCTACGTTGAGATACTTGGAGCTCGTTCATGGCTGGACAATTACGCATCTTGAGCACTAAAATAGGGTACATTTCTTGCAGGGAGGGCTTCTCTACAGCCCCCGAGGGGGTACTACCATCAGTTTTCCAACTCGGTTGAAGCAGAGTGTCACACTCCTTTGTTTGTGTCCATTGGGCTTTCGTCATGCCTCCTTGAGGCTGCGTCTTTGCAGTACCTTCTGTTTTTTCCTACAGAGTAGTTTGTATAACTCCATTGAAAGCAGACTGTTTATCCATTTTAGTCTTCATGGTCTTGATGGTATCAATATTTACATATAGTAGTGCTTTCAGAAGGTTTCTCAGCAGACTTTACAAATGTCAGGGTCTCCAGGGTCTCCAGGGCAAGAGAGTTAGGGAGTTCCATCACGGAACGGGAGTCTTTGTCCCCATGAGGTGAGTCTATTCCTCTGAGGTCCTGCTTTCCACCACCCCCAGAGGGAATGTTGCTTAGCGGGCTCACCTCCATTGCCTTAGAGGCAAGGGCTGCCCCTGGGGAGAAGTGACGTGATCCCATGAATCATCACAGATTCTACTGCAGTTTTAATTTTTTTGAAGATCAAGCCGTAGTTCCTTTTTTAACAAATTCACTTGGTTCGATAAATGTTACCCATGAGGAGTGATCATCTGTCGCTAGTGAGTCACTCACATTTTGGAAGTTTTAAACTTCTGGATCTTCCATAACGTACTATGGGTTTCCTCTCCTTCTGATACGTTTCTGTTTACTCTGACCTCTGAGCAGTCATTATTCGTCTCTCTTGAATATAAACAATGTTCGCAATATGGTTAGGATCTCATTGTCACCTACACTTAGCCCCTGTCCCTGGACAGGAGTTAGTCACATGCCACAGAATGATACCACTAGCCTGTTAAAGGCATTGCAGAGTGATCGCTCAACCTTTCGCAGTAAAGTGTACACACTCCCCCAGGCAGGTTTGCAGAAATATATGTTATGTTATGTTATTTTGCACTTATATAGCGCCTTATATACCATTGGTATGGTCTGAAGGCGCTGGTAGGTTGAACACCCTTGGGAACCGAAGTCCTGGTGAGTAGAGGGAGTAGAGAGAGTCCAAAGGTGCGTGTGCGCACCAGGTATGTGTGCAGCTGGTGCGGAATTCCTTTGGCGGCTGCTTCCTAGCGGTAGGTGTGGTGGCTGATAGATCAGGAGTATGTGTTCGATCTGGCCGGAATTATCCAGACAGAGTGGCAGCGTTAGGCCTGAGGAGAACGCTTGGCTGGGGGTGTGAGACCAGCAATGTTTACTTAGAGTGATGGGGAGTGAGCGGCAGATGTTGATATGAGAACAGTTATACCGAATGGTGTCATAGTATCTCTGTGTTCTAGTTGAATGGTGGTGTAAGGAGAGAGTAAGCGTGGGGTGTGATAAGAGGTATGCATCCACACTCAGCGCCTCTCCACACTCAGCGCCTCTCCACACTCAGCGCCTCTCCACACTCAGCACCTCTCCACACTCAGCCTCTCCACACTCAGCCTCTCCACACTCAGCCTCTCCACACTCAGCCTCTCTCCACACTCAGCCTCTCTCCACACTCAGCCGCTTTGCTCGTTCTTCCCCTCTGCACTCTCTTCCGCTCTGCAGGCTCCTCCGTTCTCCACTCTCTTACTCTCTTCCGTTCTCTTCACTCATCATTTCCCCAAGCTCCTCTGCTCTCCATACTCAGCTGCTCTCCACATTCAACCATTCTCTATACTCGTCTGCCCTCCGGCTTCTCCAGAAACAGTTGTCAATATTCCGAACTGTGGTCATTGGAGACCGCTGTGCATTTGTGGACAGATACAGACAGGGAATCCAAGATGGCAGACTGGGGTAATGAAGCTGTGGCCATTCCCCCCACCCCACACCCCCTAGCAAATCCAATATGTAAGAAATGCACATGATCTCAATACAGAAATAAAGTGGACCAGTCCCCAGAGCCCGATTATTATCACACACAAGTGCAAGTACCAAAGCTAACAGCCAACAGGGAAGGAGCCCACAGAGTATGAACAGGCCAGCACAGAGCACAGCCTTGTGGGTGTTCAGAGAAAGATGTTGTGACAGGCATTGAAAATGAATTGGCTGTTTTGGAGAGAGTTTGGGGGAGACAAGTGAGAGAGAGGAGGTTAGAGAGGAAAGGGCTACAAGGGTCTTCAGGAGAAGATTGGTGTTGAATATGAGGAGGAGACTGGGAATCATCAGGAGTTGGTTGCCTTAGAATGTGAGGACGTGTTTGGTGTTGAATGTCAGGAGGAGTTTGGAAGTCATCAAGTGGAAGTTGGAGTAGAGGTTGAAATTAATCAAGTGGAGGTTGGAGTAGAAGATCAGGAAGAGTTTGGACCAAAAGATCAGAAGGAGGAGTCAGGAGAAAGTGAGGGAGGCTTGCAAGAACAGGAACGAACAAGAGGACATGCTTGGCCCAATGCAAGGGTAGTTGTGAGAATCCAATCGGAAGAGTTTAAACCCACCCATGGCGGGAGGAGGAACACACACATATCATGAATCTAAGGAGGAGTCGGACCAAGGGAGGTGTAGAGAGGTTGTGGACAATGGAGAAATCAGGACCATAGTAGAGGGAAGGTGATAAGCCCCTCTTAAACTTACTTGTGGACATTGTGGCACGCAAACCCAAGTGGAGGAACATCCATCAGAAAGAACATTACCAGAGTTAAGTTATTTGTTTGTTCCTAAGTCCAGCGAAAGTAAGACATTGGTGGTTCAATATCTGGATATGAAATGTAATAATGAACTGGAGAAATATCTCGATATACCTTGCCTTAAGTCTGTAAAATCTGTAATGGTGAAAGTAAGATTGGGATCTTTGCTGAGTTGTGCAACCTCCTGGAACAATAAAGGAATTGAGGACAGTTGTAAATACTGTAAAACCTTGAAGGAGGATGCCACTGTTTCTTTTGTGTTTGTCACTTGTATACAATACCAAGGAGCCACCTATTAAAACCTATGTTTAACCATTATAAAATAAGGACCACAGAAGAAGCTCTATAGCTTATTAGAACTGCCTCAGATGAAAATACCCAAAATGTTACAATGAGATACCTTGGGATTGCATGGGCAGCACATATGGGGCCTGATTCATGGACGTGTTTTATAATGGCGCAATCCCATAGGAAAACCTTCCATGAATCAGGCCCATGAAGTATTTAAATTTAAAATCTTGAAAATGTCTTTAGAGATCTATGGAAAGTACAGCTTCCTGTTCTTGTTGCATCCTTCTATATCTTATGTATGATTGATTTTTAATAATCACTATGGTTCTTTTTTACTCTTTAATGAAACTTAGAACTGTCTTTTTATTTGTATTAATCACATTCTTTTTATAACCATTTAAATCAATACTTGCCATTGCAGTTTAAACTGCTATTATGAATTATGTATCGACTGAAAGACCTGTAAATTGTGTATGCATTCTTTTATGGCTCTGGCCGAAATAAAGATAATATTGATTGATTGATTAACCGCCTTTTATGCTTTGTCATAATCTAAAGATGGCCGCTGTAGCAGAGCTTAGAGGCTAGTACCTCTTTGACCAAGTGCCAGAAGGACTGAAATGAGGTTGATGGAGCACTAAATTGAATGCAGCCTTTTTGTTTAACTACATGTAAACTGCTTTGTTAATGTACCAAGGATTCCCTGCCTAACAACGTTGAATATTCAAAAGCATGTGAATCTATGAAAGAGTCCAATGCTGGAGAACTGTAGGTAAGCAATGCGTCTTCTGTATTCTCAGTGCATAATGGTGGAAGACTTGTTTCCTGGTCTTTTCCTTTGTGGCAGTTCCTGGTCTGCAAACTAACTTTAGTTCTTAAATTCGGTTCACATTTAGTATGTAAACTGATTGGGAAAGGTGTATGTGCATGTTAAAGCAGGGCAAACCCCCTCATTAAGTAGTTTTGCTCTCCCACCGCCATGGGGATTTTAGATGCCCCCCAACTCATACATAGTGATTACGCATACATATCCAGATGCTGCTTGCAAATGACTTCAGAGTGCTCTTCCTTGTCCCTTAACTTGAAGTTGCCCCATTTCATTCAACTATTCCTCTATCTTTCAAGGAATGGCTATTCTCCCACTTTCTAAGGGATGCCTTGTACTACCCAAGAGTCCTTGTTTCTCCAAAGTTAGCATTTCCTGGTATGTTATTATATTGATTTTCTGGGCTAGATCATTCCAAAATTGGTCCATTTTTCTCACACGTTACAAGCTTTTGGGTGTAGGTACTTTTGCTGAATTTGCAGTTCCAAGATAGGTCTGTATCATTTAGCCCAAGCTTACATATTTTCAATGCAGTGGAGTGTTAGCATTACTATCTGCTGAAACAATTGATGGTTCAGAGTGGACAAAATTGTAGCTTTTTTTATTATCCCATGACCCGATCAAGAGTCTAGTAGATACTTCTGTCGTTTCATGTGTTCCTTGCTTAATCTTTCTTAACGACGGAAAATGTGGATTCTACCATATAGTAGAGCTCATCCTTTCTAGGTTACAACCCATTACTATTTCTGTAAATTGTAATATTCTTCTTGTTATTTGTACATTTATTTGCTGTTTATTACACTAGTTAGTCACTTTTGGAGACATGACTGACATTGAACTTAAAATTGTGGTTGTCTCTATATCTTGACTTTCCCACTTAGGGCTTTGTTCAGAATCTTCAACCAACATTTGCGTCACCATATGTATTACAGGAATATGGGAATGTATACTTGAGCTCTTCGCTCTTCCACCTCTAACTCCCTCAGGGTCATTCGCTTCTCCAAGCAACGAGTTGATGGTAGATCTCTTTCTTCGGCTGGGGCCTCCCTCTGGACCAGCTTCCCTGCCTCTCTGAAACTTGAGGAGAACCGTCTCCGTTTATGGAAGCACCTCAAGACCTTCCTCTTTGCTTCTGCCTTCTCTCTTCCTCTCCCCTGCTGATTTCCTGTCTGATACTGCACTGGTCACCTGGCTACCCTCTGATTTCGGGCCCAGGTCCCTGCCGCCCAGTTGCACACCTGCACTGCCTCCTGGCAACCCTTGCACTTGGGTCTCTATCTGTAACCCTACAGTCTCCCTACCTGCACTTTTGGACACCTGTTGTCTGCACTTAACCCTTGCACCTGCCACCTGCTGGCAACCCTTCTTGTTATTGTTTTCATCCCATGTAGAGCACTGCCCCCTCCCCTTTCCCCTGGCACTTTCCCCTCCCCTGCACTTGCGCGATCTCAATGTCACTTGTCCTAGTAAGATCGTTGTCTCTGTCCTCCCTCTGTTCCCCCTTCCTTGCCTCGTCGCGTCTTGAAACACTTGTGTATAGGCGCGTTACAAATGCCATATCATATCATATCATATTGTATTTTAGAGGGTTTGTTAGAGCACAGAATGATTGCCTAGAGGGAATCTTGACTATGAGAATAAGAATACATCAAAATGCTAGAAATTAGACTCTCATTTAGCCATAGTTAAAAGGAGTTTGAATTGAAAAAGGGCATAAGCTTTTTCCTAAAAGACAGAAGTTCCCATCTGTCTGCAGTGAGAAGTGCCAATGGTTCCACATCTCTGTCACATGAACCGACAAAGCAAAACCACCAAGCAAGCCTTTCTCTTTTGTAAGCAGGTACCATGAACTTTCTGTCTGCTTGTGATCGAACTATCGTATCGCTTACATCTACAAGGGTGTAAGCACTGGAGTGCATCTATAACCCAAGAGTATCTCAGCGGGCAGCTGCAACAAGGCTAGAGACTGTGGTGGATCAGCAAAATAGAAACATTTTAAGGTGTTTCCTAAAGATGAAGTTTTCTTCATGATTACAAAGGTTCACTTGCAGGATTTTCCAAAGTTTTACAGAACGGATGGCTCCTGAGCCACCCAATGCTCTGATCCAATGAAAATGACCAGACTTCATGGAGTATTTTTATGTAAGTCTAAGAGGATGGCAGGTAGCATGCCAGCTTAAATGTTTCTTTTTATTGATAGGGGCTTTGTGTGTAATGGTTAGTGATTTAAAAGTGATTCTAGATTTAATTGGGAGTCAATTAATAGCTCTGAGAATAGGCGAAATAGAGGCCCTTTTTGGTAAATTCATGGCAATGCGCACTGCAGGGTTCTGCAAGTGTTGTAGTCAGTGAGTCTTTGCTTTGGTGGCAGCTGCATAGAGAGCCCTGCAGTAGTCCAACCATGAGCCCACAATAGCACTAGCTAATGTGGCACTATGTGATTCTGACGAGAGGTCTATGAGCAAGATGAGAGGACACAAAGAGAGATGAATCATAAAATGCCCTGAGCATCTTTACAGCAACTTGCCAGAGACAACTCTGGGTTGGTGGGCAATACTTTGGGGTTGAAGGTGGACTAATAAGTGGAATCTTAGTTTTGTCTTTATACAAAGCCAGGAAATTTGCATCATTCATGCCTATCATCTGTGTAGTTTTGAAATTCTACTCTGAGGTTGGACATTGATAGTCATGTATAATTTTCACATACAGATTGAAAATAATCGGGGAGATGTAGGCTCCCTGTGGGGCATCAAACTTTGTCGCAACTGGATTGGATACCGAATTGCCAAATTTAACATCAGGAATTCTGTTATTCGGAAAGTATGCTATCCAAGTAGTGGCTTTCTTCAATAAGGGTGTAACCTACACCTGTTTAGGCTATCAGGAACAACTTCATCCAGATATGAGGTATTTATAAGCCACCGTGCAAGGTGGAGACCGATATTAGGTGACAAGAAAGACATTTTGGGACCATGAAGAGTTTTGTGTAGAAGAAACAAGGCTTTACAGCTGATTTATTTTATAATCAGAAGACGATGAATGGATGTCAGGCCTGGTGAGATATGACCGATTTGTGGAGCTTGCGCAGCAAACTCGCCATGGCCTTTTGAATTCTCTGCAGTCATAGCATTAACTTGGCTAAGTGGCTTAGGTAGATGCGATTGTTAAAATCTAAATGAGATGGCACAAAGGTGTTTACACCCATCACACGTAGAGGGAAAGTCAGTAAAGGAAGTAGTCACTTTAATCTTTTAAAATGGAAGTAGCAGGATTTAATAACAATGTTTGAGTTATTATAGTAACTTTTACATACAGCCCAGTGATGCTTCAGAAGATGGTCACACCACCGAAACGCATTAAACATTAATGTTCACATGGCTTTGTGGAAATCATCATGAACTGTGCTTCAGACAAATTACTCAAACTGTAATTAGTAATATATAATGAATATATTATTTTATATTTAACTAACACTTAATTGTGATACTGTCTGTTTTGTGTGGAGTTAAGCATTGGTGGCTTCACCTTACGATAGGAGAGACATGTTTTGATAATTGTCTCATGCACACCAAGCCAGAGGGTGCTCACCTTTCGCTCCACATAACTGAATAATTGTGCCTTACAAATGAATAAAAAAATGATTAATTAGCTGGTATGGCCGGTGTGCGATTCACCTTACACTTTCCTACATACCCATAAATAAAACCCATGCTAAGTGGTTCCGCCCAGACGGTAGGCAACTTAAACTTCTCTTTGGGGAAAAACCCTGATATGGAGACTATTCTTCTTCTTCTGCACAAAAATGTCCTACTTTAGTCAATTAAAAGTGTACAGAACATGATAAAGTTAACTAAATAAACAAATTCGCAGCACATCATGAAGGCTTCCAACCAACACAAGGAGATTTTACAATAGTCAACTAAAAAATAATTCTGCTGAGAGCAATATACTTCTTAGATAATTTCAGACTTTGTACCCAGACATTCTGTTAGACTTAATCTCTTCTAGCAAAGGGTGCAGATCCTCTCATGAACCAGGTCGCCCAAAAAAGTTTAAACAACTGCTCTCACTTTATATAGCAGTATCTGCAATTAAAAGCCCAATTAATACTACCATTGCAGAAGTATGTTTTCCTCTAACACTAAAACCAGCTTTGGTAACACCTATCTTCAAAATGATGAGTCTAAATTCTGAGCAGTTTATGAATTATCATCCCTAAATCGCCACACTAACCAATAATATTAGCCACGGTTCCATATGTTTTTACCATTATTTTTTACTGCTGTTTTCCTAAATATCTGTCTTTCTATTGGCCATATTGGAAGAAATTGGTTTTACAGACTCTGCACTAAACTGGTACATAGACTTTCTGACAGACCAATCACAATATGTTGCACTTTCCTTCTTCAGTTTGCAGAACTGCACGTTGTCCAGTGGGATTCACCAGTGGTCGGCTATTCCACCCGAAATAGGAATCCTATCAACTCCCACTGTCAAAGTTGGGAACGTAGATTTCGTTTTTTAGGTATAAAATGTACATCATATCCCAGTTCACAGATGATAGAACAAGCCTTCTAGTTTCATCTCAAGAAGCATAGGTGTCTATACAATTTCTTGATTGCACCACAGCGTACCACCATTACACTGGCTTTGTTAGGTTAGTACATTGACTATGCCAATGAGACACAACTCTAACTCCAGAAATATGCGCTAACTTATGTACAGATTGTTTAATCTGCGGCAGCCAGAATTGCACTTTAACCTTAAACTCCCTGATATTACTTTGACTTCGGAAACATTACGCTGCATATCCCCCGAGAATTCTATTTAAGGGTCTCTTCTCAATTACATCAAGATAAATAGAATATTAAAAGTCTTAACTGCAAAATTAAAATGTCCAATATGCTCTCCTGACGATTGTGGAACTATTCAACAATAGTTGAGTCTTTACCATCACTAGACAGACACCCACTTTTATAGACTGACTAACCTTTATTAACCTTTTTTAGCATTGGTATTCTCAGTGAATAAAAATACATGGGATCCAAGCCGTCCCTTGTGCCGAAAAGAAAACTAAAATCACTATCAACATGTAGGATGTCTTGCAGCGCACTGGAGCCCCTTGTGCCAGTTTTCATTTTGTGACAAGACTACATTAAAATATATATTAATGTTCATAGAACATCTTTCTGATGCCTAAGAAGCATTGGATTGCTGAAGATACACATGATAAAGGATCCTTGTGACAGGTAAGTAATCCCTTTCTTCTCCATGCCGGGTATGTACTCAGATTACAGTGCTGAATTCCATTCTAACTAAACAACCGTAAGGCAGGCCCAAGGGAGATCTTTACGGCATGTACCTTCATGTGTCATATTAAGTGAGAGCTCATAGGCTTTCTTTTGAAATCAAAAGGGGCCTGCCGACTCAAAAGAAGAGTACTGCCCAAGCTGGCCTCTTTTTCAGTCTTGGCCATTTGCCATCTTCTCTTGTAACTCCAGCTAAGATGTTAGGCGAAGGGGACTGAGAACTCTATATTCTTTGGAAAATACCTAGCCAGGGTTTGAACAGATAATGAAGTAAGTTACTTTGTGTCTGGATAATGCGCAAGCTAATCCTGATATGATGACAAGGCTATTAATAATATTTAGCGATTTGGAATTTTTTATGATCTACTGTATTCAGAAACTGTAGATTTAATGTGTTAGTCTGTTTCTGTATTGTCCATGTGGCAATAAACTACAAACATTTAACATCAGCAGAGCTTTACATAATTGTATATTGAGTGCGTATTTAAAATAACCTGAGCCCTAACTTTATGAAGATTCTGAGTTTGCTATGTTTTTATCATCCTTAGACACATTATAATGTTTGTTACTGTCATGTGTCTTGTTTCTCTTCCATGGGTTTCTCTTCACGGATTCCTGCCATCAGAATTACTCTTCACTGCTTGAAGAATTCTGGAACCGTTTGTTTAGGGATAAAAACGCATATATGCATGCTGTGCATGGCTATGGCGTTCTATGCTAAATCTCTCACAACACACTACAAAGACTAGCCATACCTCAGTTTGCTTTTTACTCCAGTAAATAAGTACTATACCTGATTTGCTTTTGCTTTTGACTGTGCCACAATTAATGTTTGTATCTCAGAACTGGACAAAAAACACCATTGGTCTTTCTTCTCCTGCAAACACTGGTTCAGATACATTTATCTGGCAGTAATGTCTTGGTAACTGTTACTATGTTCCTTGAGCTTGACTTGAAAAATCGAATTTGGCTCATAGTTACTGCACCTTTTCCTTCCAGATAATCACAAAACAGGTATAATCTTTTAGGTTTCTGGCCTTCAAAGTATGATTATCTTAGGTGTAGAGATTTTGTTTTGCTGCAACAATGCACAGAAAATTGATTGAGACAGACTTGCTATCAAATTCAGTCCATCACCAAGAAGAGCTAGGGACCATATTTCCTCAAAATGACTGGCACCATAGCAATTTGATATTGTCATCAAATATATGTGCTAACTTTAGATGCCTTACTTGTCAGCTTCAATTTTAGCATTCAAGTGTGGTCTACTGTTAGTCTGACTGGGCCCCATTTCTCTTAGATGGTCTAGGTTTCTGGAGAAATATGACACTCAGCGTCCCAGAACTGCAGTTAGGGAGGTCAGATATAGCATTAGCGATAAAGCTGCACAGAGTTCTACAGTTCTTTTTTCGATACAGCAAATGTTGTATCACTTTGATAAGTAGAGCTTGAAAATCCTCCTGGCCATATCTATCACCTTCTTTCACACTATTCAAAATGTACATGCATAAACCAATATAATTCATGGTAACCATGTGTCTCTGGTTTTCAGAATTCTGAATCTAAGATTCTCTCAATACCATTGTTTGAAGACATTGAAGGGTGTTGAGAATGGTGTTTGTTCTGTCTCTAACATAGGGTTTTCTGAGTCTGAGGTATCAACTGGTTCCATTTCACCTATACCTAATTTGTAGCGATGCCTATTCAGTAGGAAATTCTGCTTGAGTGTCTGGCTGGAAGCAAGACCTTAACCCAATATGGGAGAGAATTCCACACATAGACCATAATGTTGCAAATTGCTAGTCAATGACCCGAAGAGCAAACTCCTTTCAACATTTGGGTTGCCCTATTTAGAGATGAGAACCATGCAGTTGTCTGACGAAAGTGCATGAGACTGGTTGACTTTAGTCCTCTGAGACTGACAAGCATAGGTCTGCCAAATGCGCACAGAAAAAGCAAAGGGGTTCAGACCCTTCAGCACCAAAAAACATTTGATTAATTAATTGATATCTTTTTTGTCATAGTGTGTCTCCAGGTTGACATATATTTCTATATATATATCGCCTGGGCTGATTTATGGTCTTAACAAGATATATAGAAATCTGTATTGCAGGTCTCTTACTCATAATAATCAAAATCTAAAATGTGATCAATAGATGTTACAGTGTTCCTAAATTCTCCCTGGGCATCCATTTTACATTTCTAATGCTGGTTCTATCTCTTTGCTGGTATGGAAAATGTGAAACAGTCTTCTATTTATACATTTGTTACTATCAAAGAGTCTAATACCATAAATTTTGCTGACAAAAGATTCTGCTTTGTATGTGGTTATTCTACCAAGACAAACTGTTGTAACAGCCTGTTTAGTTCAATACACCATTGAATTATAGTCACCTTTATTGGGTAATTGTACCTTCTACAGGAAAGGAATCAGATTATTGTTAGGCCACGCTAAAAAGAAAATTTCACAAAGGGATTGCAATTTACCTCTTTGCACTTGGCCAACCTGAGCTCTGGATAGGAATAACACCCAACAATATCTTATGCAAAGTAAGTAGTTCTGGCTAATTGGTTCTTGGCTCTGAACTCAGATGCACGGTATATTAGTTGGCCAACCTTTCAAAAGGAGATGCCTATTTATCTCCAGCATAGATGAGGTTGAGGTCGAAGTGATTAAAAAAGTTAACTAACAACTTTAACTAGCACCTTCAGTCGCTCGGTTCTGTCAACCCTGAATCCCAGGTCAACCCCTAAAAGCTAATAATTCAACCATCTTCAAATGTATTTCAATATTGTCCCTCAAGGCAAGCAAATTGCATACAATAGATTAGAAAATACATGTTTTGTTAGTTCAGAGATAGCATCTAAAATGCACCAACTTTAATCCAACTAATTTAGATACAAATGTAATCTGAGATCCCACTAAGTAAACCAAGAATGCATTTGTGACTTCAGAATAGGTGCCTATATCATGTGTTATTGTGTAATCAAATGACAATATTAAACAGAGCTCGGGCATCCTCTCGGTGCAGAAACATATAGTAAAATTAGCCTTTTATTTCTCCAGCCCACCTTCTGCATTCTCAGCCTTTCTAATGAGGGCATGCCAAATTACATATCATTCTTCACTGATATATATTTCAGGACCAAATAAAACTTTTTATATCTTAAAAGAAAGACAAATGTACTCCAATGGCGTGCAGCTAGATTTGATGTTTGTTGTGTAATATTTACAGAAAGGGATCCTTGTTGAGTGCCCCGGAAGAAAGAAATAATTGAGAGTAGGATCACGTTACATAATTTATATCATTCTATTGCAATAGAGAACCCATCCACCATTAGTCCTGCAGCCTCAAACTATCAAGATATTATATAAAATGACTTGTCAAAGCTAAATTCTGCATCTTATTGATTGAGTTACTATCTGCATCGATTAGCCTGCCAGTCTCGTTGAAGTCTACCTGAATCTTAGACTGAGATCTAAACTTGGTTTTAATGTGCTCTTCTAACTCACTGTGTGAGCATACAGCTAGAGTTGACATAATTTGTTTCTCATTTCAGTACCTTTTTTTCTTTTCATAATTCATTACATTATTATATGTTGCATGCAGGCTAAAAAGCCTGATTCCACTTTCCTGAGAATGCATTGGTTGCTTGCCACAAACCATCCTTGTTTTGTACCTAGGTTGATTCACATTTCACTTAAACCCGGGAAATTGTTCAACAATGTTTTTAAAGCAGCATGATGCATCCACTGAAGCAAGCTTAATGACAACAACTTGAAAAAAATGGAACATTGGATTTTATTTGCCTTCTTTTTAAGATGTAAAATAATGCCAGCAGGTGTGTTGCCTCGGAGGATTCTGAGACTGCTGAGCCCATTTCGCTCATGTCCTTCATATTTCTGTTTGAGAAATGATCGAGCCCCTGTCAAGTAAAATATCTGAGTCCACTCTGTAATAAGCCAGGCCACAAAAGCGACATATCGTTGTTTCTTGCCAATTGAGGAAATGTATAGTCTTTTCATAGTATTGATAGATATATATCTGTATACCTATGTGATTACATGAAAGGAATCTGTATTCTTGACTTGATTCTTTTGCTAGAAGGTCTCGGGTTAAAGGCGAATTTGGACAGAAAGTTTATCACAAACTTGCTTTCCTGGTATTTCTTGATACTATGCTGAATCTTTGTGGCATTCTGGTTTGAGGATAGGAATCCATGGAGAGAACCTAATGAGAACTAACAGATTACTTCCATGTAACTCTTTTTCTCTCCAATTATAGTTCTTTCTGTGGATTAATAAACCTACCCACTGTGCCCTTAAGTGTTCATATAATTTCTTGATCCCAAAAAGTTCCAAAACTGAGGTGTGGCTTGTACAAACATAAGTAAATAAAACCCCAAGTTTGGGGAAGGAATGACCATCCACAGTATATGATTTTTTAGCCTTTTTCAAAGGGTTTGTCCCAGCTGGCAGGGATTATTCTGATGGCGGTGATCCTTGGAGATTTCTGCTCATAGGAAGAACTAGGCATACAAGGAAGTAACTAGTTCTTTTCTTTCCTTCTCCTTTAGTCCTGCACAGAGATGACTTTGACATTTGGAAGCAACAATGTGACTGACATGTTCCCTGAAATCCTCTTTACTGACACTCTGAGAGAGCAGTACTGTTTCAATAAATGGCGTGTTCGTCCAAGAAAGGAATGGCTGCAAGCTGAATTCTGGGGCAGTGGTAATCAAGCCCATTCATTATTCTTTGACCAAACCTTTATTTACCTCTCTCCCTTTAACTGCCAAAGGTTACATTTATTCTGCTTGAAGCATATGTTATTTTATGAGGGCATTAAGACATGAATTGCATTTGTACTGTAACATCATTGGATTTTGCAGTGGAAGTGCAATGTCTTGTCCATGCTGCGTATTTCCTAATTTTTCACAGTAACATAACGCGTACTCACTTTCTATGTACTATTATCTCACATGAGAAAACATCTTGTTTTTCGCCATTATATTCTCTCCACAGATTGCTACTAACAAAATACGCATTTAAGAGGAGAATGCCATAAAACCCTTTGAAAAAGGCTAAAAAGCGTACACCTATTGCGCATACTCGGTGCATGCTCCTTTCTAACTATTATATGGCCCAGCAGCACTCAGAAACACACTAATGATTTAGGTGACAAACATGCATAATATTTGTCATTCTCTTTGTTAAAAAATATTGGGATCCTTTTTAGTACTTCAGGGCACCATCCCAACAATTGCTTGGAATTTAGACTTTTTTTAACTTAGGATCTTTACACTTGTATAGATCCTCCAGGTGAGACAGGATGTCTGTAAACAATGTTTAACATAAGTGTATGCTCTAGGAAATTTAACCGGGTTGAACTGGGGGGAATATAGGCACCACACTGCTTTCCTCTTGCAGGTAAAGGGGAGCAGAAGTGGAATATCCCGCTCTTCCCTGCTCGGTTCCAAGGGCTGACTGTCTTTGGCAGCAGGCAGGGAGAGAGTTGGGACATTGTACTTGTCTTCCAATGCTGGTGCGATCACAGTGCATGATCTCTGGTGGGGTAATGCTTCCCCTCTGCTACTTCACCTGTGCATTCCAAGCCTGGCAGTTGGCTGTATGAGAAAGGTAGCAGGGATGCCGTGCTTCTTTGACAATCTTCTGCACCAGCATTGCATCAGCACTGACATAAGTGCTTAGGCCTCTGAGGCCAATACCTAGCAAACATGGGCAAATGATGGCAATACCTGTTAGGTCAACATAACTGCACAATCTGTTTGCACACATCCACCCCACCTTGTTACCCTGGTGTTTCTGATCATGATTTTCAGATCACCCACGGAATAGCCAAAGTGGGTTAGAGGGTGAGAAAGAGGGATTTACTGAGTGATTTTAAGTCCACCACAAAGAGGGTTTTGTAAATAATGTGGATACCAAGGTTTGTTATAGGAATATCTGCCTAACAACATCTGTGGAAGCGCACACAGACACATGCATGTGCCCTCATACTTGTTGACACATTCCAAAACCATACTATTGTATTTGCTGTGTTATATTTCTTAGAACAAACAAGATGTAATATTGTCCATGTTTGATACAGCTTCAGCAGTAACCCATGCTGTGCCAATACTACTATGGGAAATCTCCTTTGCTCAGATTCTGTTCAATGTGTGGTTTTTAACCTCTTAGTGCATCTGCCATTTAGGCTCCTGCCTGGAGACCCAGTGCTTACTGAGGAAACAACTCAGCAAGACTTCATAAATCAATGTCTCCAACTTAGCTTGTCCTCTGAGCCCCAGACTGGAGGCCCTGGGAAGTGACAATGGGGATTTGACATGCTGACATTAAATGGCATTGAGTGAGTCGCGCTATTGTATCTCTTTGGTGTGAGAGGTCTGTAAGCAGCTCAATATATCATCTAGATGTGGAATGTGGGGTGACAATTCTGAGATGAGTTCCGCCCATGGAGATTAGACCTTCCCATAATGATTTCAAGATAAAGCCCTCACTTTCAATGTTGACACACAACAGGCGGGGGATGCGTGCCTTATGTTGGTTCCCAGACCACAATCTACTTCCACTTTAGGCCCTTTTCTGAGGTCACCAAAATCAGGCAGAAATAGCAGTCGGGCAGAGTCATTTAGATTCTGTGATTGTGGGTGATTCTCATGGTGTTCGAAATTTAACAGAAAAAGTGTGCTTTATGACAAGGCACTATGTGAATGGTGCCTCTGAATGTGATGTGACTTTGGTCAATATAGAGCCAAAGGAATGATACGAAAAGGAGATAAAAGTGCAAATTTAGTATGCTAGAGTGAACCTCTTTGGTATTTCCAAATAGAGCATCTTACATTTATACTGACTGGATGCAGATTCAGCCCTTCACTTAGTAGACTTAATCAAGGAAGACTTAGATCCATAAAGCAAATTAATTAATGCCATACCACCCCTGTTAAAGTTCCTAGGAGTTCTTCACTTTTGTGCGTCCGTCCAGCTAATTTCACGGGACTGAGCAACATTGGCTGGTGTGTTGCAACCTGCCTTTGAGGAGGTCCAGAATGTTTTCCTGGATGCATTAATGAAGCATTAATGAAGCACATGAAGGCCCTCATTCCATCCCCTCGCACTGCAGTTGTATCAAATGTTACACAGAAAAGAGCCTACTTACTCAGTAAGTGCAGGTTAATCTTTGTACTGTACTGGTGATGACTGCATACACCAATGAAACATAGTTTACAGTGCAGTTTCTCTAAAACCATGGCTCCTGGTACCTTTCCTGAATCCCGGGTCCCCCACCCGTATTGCAATTTCGCATTATACGCTGAGCCTCCTCCACCAGTATTGCCAGGTCTGCTTGTTATAAGCAACATTGCGCTTGCTTTCCCGGGTGCAACTTACATTTGTTAGGGAATAGCGCAAAGTCCTGGTTACCTTGCGAAAAGAAGGTTTTTTGTTGAATCTTACTAGTAAAAAGATTCTCTTGGATGCAGTGTTTCAAAGTTTGTTTCTTTATTGTCTGTAGTGTAGAGGATCCTCTATTTTACTCACAGCATACCTGACGGACGGCGGCAACAGCCATGAATCCTAACCAGACACGACCATGACCTATCTCGCCAATCAGCATCTATTGAACAACCTCTGGGGCAGCAAACCCCTTGATCATCTGTATACAACGTGCCTTGAGAAGGACCCTCCGGGGTCGAGACACGTGTCGGCAGACCACTTTCTAGACCATTACGAGTTTGGAGGCAGCCCTACCCTTAATAAGGGCATGGCTGGCTACAAACTCGGGTCCGGGTCCGTGGTCCCTGAATGGGGAAATGCCGGCCCATTCCGACTTTGGAGGGCCCGGTATTTCCCCATTCAGGGAACCCGGACCCAGACCATCCCCATTCGAGCCCCCATAGGGCTCAATGGGAATGGAGAGGGAGCTAACAACGGGCCCATCAACAACGGGCCCGTTGTTAGCTCCCTGGTCCCCTCGCGGGACCCGCTAAAGATGTCTGGTAAAACCAGATGTCCACAGCGAGTCCCGCAAGGGGACCTCGTAATAGGGCGGTATGGGCTTAATGGCGCCGGCACCTTTACTGGCGCCGTTAAACACATGCCGCCCGGGTCGTGATGAGGCCCCATGTGTCTACACTACGGACAATACAGAAACACACTTTTAAACACTGCATCCAGCTTGACAATCTTTTTACTAGTAAGATTCACCAAAAAACCTTCTTTTCGCAAGGTAACCAAGACTTTCCACTATTCCCTTACAAGAGGTGTTGGGGTCACCTCTTCCCACCTGTGGCCTTGCACAGAACTATCAAAACCAGCAAACCAAATACCGAGCACAGCACAGGAGTGTTCATTTCTAGAGCCCACTGTTTCCCTCCCTTTTCCTACATTTGTTAGTGGCTGCGTGTTGTGCTTTTGTTGGGCTTTTCGTACCTGCAAGTATGCTTCTTTTGGGCTTCTTTCAAAGCCTGATTACTGCGAGAGACAACGGATGCTTTGAAGTCCTCAGTCAACATGAAGGCGTAATAGAAAGGGCACTGCAAATCCCAACCAGCTGCAGATGCTTAGGAGTGGACTAGAGTAATAACTAGTTTGTCACCCAACACATGAATGTGTCCTTGTCCCCATACTCTTTAAACTTTTCACCAATTTTTGACAATTATGCAGAAGTACTGCATTTATCAGTCTTAAAGACAGCTATTTTGGCACATGTCAAGGACAATGTTTAAAAACCTTTCAAATTGTTATTGTCTGCTAGAATATCTTTCATAAACCATTTGGCTTTGAAATCAACATATCAAAATCAGCTTTCTTTACCTATTTGAGAGGTTACCTGAAGTCATTCTTAAGTTTACACTCCGGAGAAATGTATTTCCAGGAAGAATTTTTCAAGATGCATATGTCTTCATAATGTGTAATTTTAATTACTTTTGTTGGCAACATTTTTGCCAAAAGTTTATGTTCCATAAATCTTTATCTGTTTCAAGATTAGACCCTCTGGTCAGGAGTAATATCTGAAAGAAATAAGAAATCAATATGTATCTAACCTGTACCAATAAAATGGTGTCTGTCAAATTTCAGAACATTACATAGTAAATTGTCTGCAAAGCCTACCTGCCTTAGTCTTGAACTGTCATCCAACATGGCTCAATCATCTGATAGCCATATTGTGAGGAACTCTCCCCCCTCTCGCTTCCCTGCTTACTAGATCGGCGCTCACAGGCTTCCCTGGAGATTGCGGCAGGCAGAGCGAGTCTGACCACGGCGGCATCCATTTCTTCCATGATTACTCATAAGCCATGCAGCTGCGTATGATTCTCCCGGGTCCTTTCTTCTAATCTGCCGCACTGCACATTATCTCCACGTCGCTCACGGAGCAGTATTTCAGCTGGTACGAGACACATTGCCAGCGTTCTCACAACAGTTCCAGTTACTGTGGATTCTGGTGCCAGGACGTAAAGTTTCTTGTTTTTAGTTACTTAGGTATTTAGTTAGGACATTATTTCAGGATCTTGTTAGGTTACAATTGGATAGTCCAATATAGTACAAGATCAAGCTTTCTTTGTACTCTTCATTGCTATTTTCATCAAGTCTCCATGTTCTATATTTATGAACTGCTGTGTGAATTTATCTGACTACAACCTTTTTCTATCACCCCTCTCACCCTATGACATTGTCATCCTATACAGCTCCGGTACCCTTTATCCCAACTTGCTGATAGGAGGTGTGTTACGTAGCCCTTCCACCAGGGGAAAGGCATTCCACTGTGTTATTAAGTTCTGCCACTGGATTGTATTCTGACTGGTTGGCAGTGTACCTCTTCTTGCTCCTGAGAGACCATCAGGCTCGCTGTCATCGCTAACAGATTGCGAGAACCACATTTTCTCTCCAGAGCATAGCATCCTTTCTAAAAGAAATGTCAATAACCATGAAAAAACTCCAGGTAAAAGTCACGACTTCAAGACAGGAAAACAAAGTCATTTTCCAGTCCATTTCCATGTGACAAGTGACTGTGTATCAATTAGTTAAGTGGTCCACCACTACCAGTACCTCTAGGGGTTGATGATCAGAACCGGTTTCGCCTTGGGTACCACAAGTGCCACTACCGAAACAGAAAGTTGTCCCATTGTTTCCCCAGCTACCTTACCTGCAACTACGCAACCCCAGAGTGTTCCTTCTCCCCCATGCCTCCAAAATACAGAGGTGATCCAATGATGTAAAAGCTTTCCTTACTCAATGTAAAATACATTTTCTTAATGTACCCCAAGTGTATGCCTCTGATAAAGCCAAGGTAGTCTTTATGTTGTTTAACCTAGAGTAAACCGCTCTTGCTTGGACTACCCCATACATTGATGGCAATAGTCCCTTACTAAATGATTACACTGTTTTTTTTGGTGGCTTTCTAAACTATTTTCGACTGACAGGGAGAATACCAATCCATAAGGAATTAACTCATCGACACCTGCCAAGGGAATGCAGTTCTTCTCCATTACATTGCCATTTTAAGGATCTGGTTACCAAAATTGTTTGGCCCGAAGACGCACAGAGAACCATTTTTCATAGAGTGTTAAAGGAAGAATTGAACAATGCACTTTGCCATTTAGTGGATCTACCTAATCATTTAGCTGAATATATAGCTCTAGTAATCAAAGTAGACCAAAGGCACCAGGATCGAAAAGGGGAAAAGCGAAAGCCTGATGGTCTGAGGTATGTACCTCGGAGGGAAAACCTGTCTCCCCCACCCCTCTGAACCCATGCAACTGGGCAGTCTCTGGGGTCCCGGATCCCCTGAAGAATGAGAGATAAGACAACGTCTTAACCTGTGCTTTTACTGTGGTCAGTCAAATCATCCAGTTCGCTCATGCCCCTCGAGAATTATTGCATACCAGGGAAACCAGCAGACTCACCCTCAATAGGGAATAAAAGGACGAATCCGGCAGATACTGATTCTCATTTTGTTATTAGTCCATTGTCACTTACATCATCTTCACATTCTTACATATGTATAAAACGTCTGGAAAGAGACCAACGATGGAAAGAAGTGATTACCCTAATAGATTGTGGAGCGACAGGCAACTTAATCGATATTGCTTTTGCTTGTGTGAAATAAATTCTCATTTCTCAGCAAATAGACTGCTCAACCAATTCTTTCTGTAGATGGTTCCCCATTGATATCCGGTCCCCTGACTCTATAGACCAAACCTCTCTCCATGTTATGTGCCAAGAAACAGCATTGTCCCCCCTCATACAATCAGGTTTATATGGAAACACTGCCTGATCCATGCACGACCCTTTCTCCCCTCCAAGTGCAAAGGATTCTGGTTCTACAAGAAACACTCCCCAAGGGATACCATGACTACGCAGATGTTTTTGACCCCAAGGAATCTGAAAATATACTACCACACAAGGAATACAATTGTCGTATCGAGTTGATACCAGGAGCTAAAATCCCTTATGGCAGGACCTAAACTTGTCTGATAAGGAAAATCTAATATTAAAGCAATGTTACAGACTTGCACTCTGCACTTGCGCTTTGCCAAAAATTAAGTATAGCAACAATTATCAGTGGTAAGTGGATTGATTATACGTTCAATCTTGTTTTATTATTGATTTAGCCTAATATTGCTTGGAAATCAGCCAGACGACACATGTTTCGGCATAATTAATCATATTGACAACAGAACATGTGTAACCATTGGTTTGATAGTAAAGCAAAATGATACAACATGAATTCATTAAAGAAAATGTAAAGAAAAGAAAAGAGAACATTTTTTAAAAAGGAAAACATTTTTGTTGTTACGTCCCAGTGGCTGGATGGGTTTGCAGATAAGGAATACAAACGTGACACAGGGGAAACAAAAACGAATATTGTACAAGTTGCTAATGTAACACCTTTTTAAGCATCTTCTATAGCATTAAGTACTTCTTCATATCTCTACAATGTGATTTAACCCCTTAAGTGCCAAGGGCAACCTCCCTGTTGCCAATGACGAGATATCTCGTCCTTGGCACTTAAGAAGTTAATGAAAGAGAAAAAGTTAGAAGGCATTGAATGGCGACATACCGAAATCCCCAAAAAAGGCCTTGGCACTGGGAGGGAAAACCCATGGCAGTTAAAAGGTTAATAGAAATTAATCTCCTTTACTTGCTGCATGGCAATTGCCCAAATCCGTACAAACATGAAGCACTGTAGTGCTGATATATGCACATGCATTAAGTTACTAGTGTATATCCATTGCTGGTATATAAAACTCCCCACACCATTGGTAAGTGTGTGCTGATGGGCCCTTAAGCCAAGTGCTCTGTGCCTGGTGTCAAGTGACATTATAATTAATCTCCAAGGCCAATGCCTGATATGTATTACTTAATATCGGACTCACCCTGATCGCTGAAAGAGGCGCTCTATAATATAAAATTAGAAGATCACTTGTGATATCTTGCGCCTTAACAGTGTGCTCCCCAGACTTCAGCTGAGTGTATACCATAGAAGAATGTAATGACTTACCCTGTACCGTTATGTATGGTGGTCTATGTCAATCGTAATGGTAATTCTGCTATTTGTCAATTGCTGCATAAGTTAATGATTGACATTTTATTAGTGAACATTGACCCCATGTTGTCTATATAGACAAGATACCCCTACCTTACCTCGGTCTAATGTAATCCGAGTTCCTCTATATATGCCTGATTGGTAAAAAGAATTGCAGGTATCGGTTATATTAGTGTCTGTAATAAATCGTACAATCCCATCAGTGCATTGGTAATATATGCGTGATAAACTATCATCCAAATGAATTATATGCTCTTAGTATAGTGTCGAAATGGAGCTACTCTCCCTGTCCATAGCCATAGTACAGTTATTCCACTCATCCAATACACAGATGTCCTGTCCGGAATTATCTTAAAAGGCACCCGCGTCTGGCAACAAGCAAGTGCCATTTAGAAATCCTATTTGACTAAACTCAACGTGCGTATGACGTCAGGCACAACCTGCACGTGTCTTGGGAGGATAGGTCAGGGGCAACACGCTCGCCTTGGAAGCAAGACGATGCGGAGCAACACAGATTCGATCCCCGGGTCAGCGCTTAGAAACCTTTGGGTATTAAGCTCGTTATAAATAACCAATTACAATTACAATCCTCCATGTAATGAAACTGGGACGATAAATGTAGTTTCATCCAGGTTTGAAATGTGCACCTGCAGATTCCTAATTGGGTTGAATTAAATATAGTTATCCTTTTTAATCCTACAATGCTGTATTGGGCAGCGGATCTAATTATGTATTCTCACTGAAAAAAAACGATTTGAATCGGCAATGCTATGATTTATACAGCATTTTGGGCGCTTCACAAGTACGCTCAAATTTTCAAAAACTCCAATCAATAAGATTGACACTTGATTTGATTACGGCTTATGTTGCACACTTTCATTTTACCACAAAAAAAGAGAAAAAAGGGCTAAACTTGATATAGAACTGAATAGTATTACAGAAATATATGCATTTCATGTTCTGAATTAAGGCCTTCAGTGGTCTGTGTGATAAACATATGAGTTTGGATTCTAAACGTCTCAGAAGGAGTGTCAGGTCATCCCCATGTTTACCACATTTGGCTTTAGTAAGCCCTATGAATCTAAGTCCTCTCTTGTCATATAACTGATGTTGTATTAGCCAATGTTGTGCCAGTGGGAGTCTTGAGGTCCTGACTGCTGAGACTATGTAGATGTTCTCTAATGCGTATCCTTAGGGGTCTAATAGTGCTTCCGATGTACAGTTTTTTGCATACACAAATAATGTGTGGTTTTACATTTGTTGAAATCATTAATCTGAATTGTAATGTCTTCCTTGTAGATTAATTTATCACAGTCTCGATAAGCATACTGACACATACTGAATGTGCCGCATTGATAGAACCCCTTCAGCTTTTTAAGCCAATCACTTCCTCCAGTTGTGTTTGATTTGGTTTTGTCTGAAAATGAGGGACACAATAGATTTCTAATTGTCTACCCGAGTAAAGACAAATTTGGGCTTGTCACTCAGATAGGGTTTCAGGTTGGCATCCATACCCAAAAGGCTTCCAGATACGAGTCTTCCTTTTATTGTAGAAATGGATGCCTCCAATTATGCTATGGGTGCCTTGTTAGAGCAACAAGATCGGACTACAATGAAGATACACCCAATAGATTATTTCAAAGGGATTGTGTCCTCCGACATATTCCTTATCTTTGATAATACGTTTCCAGCTTGCTGGCCTCAGAAATTTTTTCTCTAGAGGGCGCTGCGTGTCGACGTCCGCCGAGTCGATGTCCCTCGACGGCCACCGTATCGGCGCCGACATCACCATGCCCATAAATAGCCACACGCTGCGTCCGTTGCTCAGTTCCATTTTTCCGCGCTTCGTGGGGCCTCGGAACGTTGTTGCTCAGTTCAGTCAGGATAACTATCTATTTCTACTCGAATATACCTTATAGTTCTCGATGGCTTCTTCATCAGAACCGACGACGCCGCGATCCGGCTTCAAGAAGTGTCGAGACTGCGGTAAAAAAATGCCAATAACGGATCCACACAGGATCTGCTTATGGTGCTTGGGATCCGAGCACCATTGTTCGGAGTGTGAGGACTGCATGTCCATGACGGCGAAAGCCTTGAAGGAGCACAAGGGGAAGCTCGAGAGAGGTAAGTCAGCCAAAACCTCCTCCTCGAAAGTTTTGTCGGCTGAGTCGAGGCATTCGTCTCCTCGGCATCGAAAACATTCCCATTCTAGATCTCGAAGCAGCTCCCACCATTCGTCGAGATCAAGACACTCAAAAAAGAGATGTCGAAGGTCCCATTCCTCGTCGTCTTCTGTGTCCCCAGAAAGAGTCTCCTGTCCCACCAAACACAGTTCTCAAACTGAGTGGGAGGAATTCAGAAAGAAAATGTTAAGCGTCTTCGAGAACGCGGCCTCGACCCCCTTGAAGACAGCTGAGGGTGATACCCTGGGTGAAAAACCCAAAAAATCAAAACGCTGTGAGTCGCAGCACCCGGCGAAACATTCCACCCGAGAGCGCCACAAGCCATCGGGTAAGAAGGCACCATCTTGGACGCTGTTGTCGAAGATTCCTTCGACGCACGGATCGGCGCCATCGACGCCGTTGTCGAAGGGTTCCTCGACGCATCGGTCGATCGACTCGACGCCATCGTCGACGTCGACGCCGATGAAAGAGAGGACCAAGGCCACCCCACAGCCAACAGTGATTTCAAGGGCCTCCGGCACGACGCCGAGACCGTCGTCGATGCCCTCGAGTAGGATCCCGATCCTCTCGAGTTCTTCAAGACCCCTTCCAGTTTTTTCGACGCCGTTTTCGGCGCCTTCGAAGCCTGTTACATCGGCGGCGACGACATCGACGTTTTCTCGTCCAATAACGACAAGTTTGGCTCCTTCTGCCTTCGAAATGGGTTTTACTCCATTTCAGAGGTCAGAATACCCTGCACTTTCTTCAATTTATGAACAAGGGGAAGATTCTGACCAGGAAACATTCGGGTTACAGAGGACCACACTGCCTATTGCAGAGGATCTCACCTCTGAGGAAAGAAGGCTGAAGGAACTACAGGAGTCGCTACATGAGGCAAGTGGGCTGGACACTTCCCTAGAAGTGGAATTTGTTAAGCCAGACCCAGGGGAACATGCAAAAACACCATATAGAACCCTGATGGCAAGAATAATTGAGTTTATGGGTTGGTCTGCGCCTTCACCTTTTTTCCAACAGGATGACCTAACAGATATATTCGACAAAGGCCCACAGGAGGACCCGGTGGTCCCCTTCCATGCAGCCTTACAAAGGAAAATTGCATCTAATTGGGAAACTCCTGAAGTTATCCCTGCAGTCAATAAAAGATTGTCAACCAAGTATAGGGTAGCGGCTGCTGACCCTGAATACCTATCAAAACACCCGACCCCAGAGCCTGGTGGTTCAATCGGCAACTTCATCTAGCAGTAGGACCGCTTACCCTACTTTCCCACAGGATAGAGATGACAAGAGGTACGTCTCTATGGCAAAGAAAGTCTTCTCTGCCTGTAGTATGGCGTTGAAGTCCATCAACGCCACCTGTACGCTTGCCAGGTTCTGTCACACACTATGGGAGTGTGCTTCATCCGCCGCTGACTGCATACCCGAAGGAGAGGAAAAGGAAGCCTTCCTTAACATTATTAAAGATGGCAAAGATGCCATGTGCGAATCACTTCAAACTGGCATCGGTTCCGCTGACAGTAGCAGCAGGGCCATGGCGGCAAGTACAACAATCTGTAGGCATGCGTGGTTGCGAAAGTCGGGCTTTGTCCCTGATGTATAGGCCAGACTTTTGAATATGCCCTTTGACGGCTCTTCATTATTCGGGAAAAAGGCTGATGACAGTCTGGAAAAGTTACAGACTTCTAAAGCAGCAGCAAAATCTTTAGAAGCTGCTATCCGCCAAACTCCTTTTCACCACTCAGGAACCTCTGGGAGAGGAAAGTCCTTTCGCTATTATTCTGCATTCGGGAAAGGCAGAGGACAGCCGGCTCAAAGAGGCCAAAGGAGATCCACCCGAGGTGGACGGGTCAAAAGTACTAAGACCGCAGCAGCAGCAGGTGCCTCTTTACCCTCGGCATCTGCATCAGCCGCCCCCAAACCACTCTGAGGCCTTCCCACACAATACAACTGTAGGGGGCAGGTTAACTCACCATCTGACGGAATGGCAGGCTATAACGTCAGATGCTTGTGCATTGGAGACAGTTGCCCAATGTTACTGCCTACCCTTTCTACACATTCCTCAGAGTCATCCACTGGGGAACAGCTCTCTAAAAGTTCCAGATCAGCTCCTCTTGCAGGAAATTATAGACCTGCTAGAGAAAGGTGCCATAGAACCGGTACCTGTAGCGGACAGGAACAAGGGCTGGTACTCCCCCTACTTTCTCATACCAAAGAAGGACGGAGGACTGAGACCCATCCTGGACTTACGAGAATTGAACAAGTTCCTCAGGAAGGACAAGTTCAAGATGATAACTCTCTCTCAGATCCTTCAGGCCCTCCAGCTCCAGGATTGGCTGGTATCTCTGGACCTTCAGGATGCTTATTTCCATGTGCCAATCCATCTCAAACACAGGAAATACCTGAGGTTCACAATTGGCGACTCTCATTATCAATTTCGAGTTCTGCCATTTGGGCTGACCTCCGCCCCGAGAGTCTTCACCAAGCTGATGTCAGTAGTGGCGGCGAGTCTAAGGAGGGAAGGGATCCACGTCTACCCCTACCTAGACGATTGGCTGATCAGGGCTGTATCTTCGGAACAGGCCCAGGCCCAGCTAGATTATGTCTGCCATTTCCTTCACAAACTGGGCTTCTCCCTCAATTTAAAGAAGTCACAGATGATACCATCACAGAGACTCCAGTTCATTGGAGCGGTCCTGGACACTTCCCTGGGAAACGCCTCGCCACCAGAGGTGAGGGCTCAAGATATTCTACAGATGGTCACCAAGTTTCAAAATGCCCAACGTCTCCCAGCCTTTGACCTTTTGAGGTTGCTAGGCCTCATGGCATCCTGCATCTTCCTTGTGCCAGAGGCTCGCCTGAGAATGAGATCTCTTCAGTGGGCACTGAGAAGTCAGTGGTCGCAATTCTCAGGGAGAATGACAGATCTCCTCCGGATTCCGGACAAGGTAGCCCGCGACCTGCAATGGTGGGCCTATCCAGAGAACATCTTGAAAGGAGAACTGTTTTGGCAACCATGGCCGGAGATAACAGTAGTCACAGACGCCTCACTCACGGGGTGGGGAGCCCATGCCAACGACTTGACCATCAGCAGTCGTTAGTCTCCATCGGAGTCCAGACTACACATCAACCTATTAGAGCTGAGAGCGATCAGACTAGCGCTGAAAGCTTTCCTGCCATCAGTACAGGGGAGAAATGTCCTGATAATGACGGACAACACGGTGGCCATGCACTACCTCAACAAAAGAGGAGGCGTAGGATCACTGCCACTGTGCAGAGAGGCGATGCAGCTCTGGTTGTGGGCAATCCAAGAAGGAATCTCTCTATCGGCAGTCCACCTAGCCGGAGAGAAGAACTTGACAGCGGATGCTCTGAGCAGGCAGAGCACAGTCTCCCACGAGTGGGAGCTAGCTCAGGAAGTCCTTCAAGAGATCTTCGCCCTTTGGTGAACCCCTCAGGTGGATCTGTTCGCCACAAGCACCAACAGGAAGTGCGATCTGTTCTGTTCAAGGGAATTTCCCCCGAGAGGAGCTCTAGGAGATGCGTTCGTAGTGGACTGGGAGTTTCCACTCCTTTACCTGTTCCCACCAGTCCCTGTTATTCCTCAAATGATCAGGAGGTTGAGAAGATTCCGGAAAACCATGATCCTGATTGCCCCGGACTGGGCCAGGAGAACGTGGTACCCGGACCTTCTAGATATGTCCATCTGTCCTCCAATCCGTCTTCCACTCAAAGAGAATCTTCTCTCGCAGAAGGCAGGTCAGGTTCTCCATCCAGACACCAGAAACCTCAACCTTCACGCTTGGCTTCTGAAAGGTTGAGGTACAAGGATTGGGATCTCCCTGATGACGTCATGGAGGTGTTGCTTTTGGCCAGAAGACCAGCAACAAAGTCTTTATACCGCTGCGTTGGAACAAATTTTGCAGCTGGTGTAGGGAACAGAATATCGACCCTTTTTCATGTGGTACACCAACGGTGTTATCGTTTCTACTCTACTTGGCAAACTCAGGCCTTCAAGTGGGCACTGTAAAAGGCTATCTTGCAGCGCTTTCTATCTTCAAGCACACTGCTGAGGAACCATCGTATTTCAAAATTCCTCTAGTGGTACAATTTCTCAAGGGACTAACTAATGTTTACCCTCCAAAACCATTCCAGGTTCCCTTATGGGACTTAAATTTAGTCTTAAACTTCTTAATGGCCACTCCATTCGAACCACTTCACTCTTGCGCGCTGAGATTTCTCACGCTTAAAACTGTCTTTTTGGTAGCACTAACATCTGCTAGGAGGGTGAGCGAGCTACAAGCTCTCTCCTGTAAACCCCCACATACAATCTTCCACAAGGACAAAGTTGTCCTACAGGTGAAGCCTAATTTCCTCCCAAAGGTGGTTTCTGAATTTCATATTACTCAGAAAATTACCTTGCCTTCGTTCTACCCTCCTCCCCATCTGGGGAAAGAGGAGGAAAGGCTACAAAGGCTGGACCCTAGGCGAGCTCTCAGCTTTTACATCAGCAGAATGGCTAGGATCAGGCAAGCAGACCAACTGTTTGTAGGATACTCAGGTCACAAGTTGGGACTACCCATAACAAAACAAACCATCTCCAGGTGGATTATTTTGGCCATCCTGGAATGTTATAGACTAGCAGGGACAGAGCCACCCCAAAATCTCAAGGCTCGTTCAACCAGGGGTATCGCAGCCTCTTCGGCTCTCCAAAGAGGGGTACCGGTCCGGGACATATGTGCGGCTGCCACATGGTCGTCCGCACATACATTCACAAAATTTTACAATCTGGATTTCTCCACTGCTCAAGAGAGCAGATTTGGCAAGGCCGTATTACATTCGGTCCATCCCTAAAGGGATACATAACACTATCACTCCCACCTCCAATTACATGCCACTGCTATGGGAGTCAATCAAAGATAAGGAATACGTCGGAGGTTACAATCCCTTCGAAGAACAAGTTACTTCTTACCTGGTAACGTTCTTTCGACGGGATGTTCCTCCGACATATTCCTTATCGCCCCTCCCAACCATCCCCGCAGTGATAACTTCCCTTGTGGTTGCAGTTTACGCTCCTTCAAGGTCACTAACCAATTCAGGCATGACTTTTCTTATGCTACAAAATGGAACTGAGCAACGGACGCAGCACGTGGCTATTTATGGGCATGGTGATGTCGGCGCCGATACAGCGGCCGTCGAGGGACATCGACTCAGCGGATGTCGACGCGCATCGCCCTCTAGAGAAAAAATTTCCGAGGCCAGCAAGCTGGAAACGTATTATCAGAGATAAGGAATACGTCGGAGGAACATCCCGTCGAAAGA
Organism: Ambystoma mexicanum; assembly: GCF_040938575.1. Classification (NCBI taxonomy): domain Eukaryota; kingdom Metazoa; phylum Chordata; class Amphibia; order Caudata; family Ambystomatidae; genus Ambystoma; species Ambystoma mexicanum. Next base: position 316,293,448 of record NC_090929.1, read on the forward strand.
ACGTTACCAGGTAAAAAGTAACTTGTTCTTCTCTCACACCTTCAATTCAGATGAAAGAAACAGCGGAATCTTCGAAAAAGAGCTACTCGATATTAAAGAAGCATTCATAACTTGTAGACATTTATTAGAAGGAGCCCAGCAGCCTATAACTGTTGTTAGTGATCACAAAAATGTAGGATTCCTTAAAACTGCTAAAGCAGTAAACCAAACACAGAATCAGAATCATTTCTTTTCACATTTTGATTTTGCAGTCACCTTCAAGCCAGTGTCTCTTAACACCAAAGCAGATGCCCTACCTTGAGCCTACCAAGATGATGTCAATACTGTAAGAAATATTCCTTTCTTTTTGCCTGAAAAGGTTATTATGGCCCTTTATCTTCTCCCGTACAAAGAGATATTAAGAAAAACCTACACGCCCCTGAAAGGAAAGAGTTCCTACAAAACATCTTGAACATCAAGGGTTACTCTTTCATAAGAACAAACAATGGTTACTATAATTTCCACTGAGCCAATATATCATGCTTCAGTGTCATAAAATGAGGTCCCCAATTAACTTATACCTACTTCCCCAAGTAGCATCCAGGGAAGAACAAAGAACATCCCTGACCAGAAATTGGGACAAAAGGTGAGACAGGATAAAGCACTGCCAGGCACTGGGCAGCTAGAAGAAAACAGGGAATTAGTTACACAGACCTCTAGCTATATATTCATGTAACCCCCCCTCCCCCATGTACATAACATACCTGATCCACGAATAGGCAAGCCTTGAAGAGATGAGATTCTGCTGGACGTTGTCAAAAAATCCAATATGAGGCACATCTAACCCGAACGGCATGGGTATGCAAGTTAGGTGGATGACAATATCCAATGCTTCAGTTTCAGCAGAGTTCCAGGTAGAAAGAAGTTCCACTACAAGGCCCAAAGTTCCATATCCAAGGAAAATCCAAAAGTTCCAAAGACAAAAGTCCAGGGTCACAATCCAAATAATCCAAGGCCCAGATGAATAGCCAGCTCACCAAAACGAACAGGGGAAAAAACAGCAGCATTCCAAAAATCCAGAAGCTAGAGAGTCAAAAACACATACAAAAACAAAGCACCACCCGCACAACAGCTTAGAAGCAATGTTATCCAAAAGCAGAGCATTTAAATAGGGCCAGAATAACTTCCTGTTTGATCATGTAACACAGTGTTGTCATGGGACTGTGTTTCTGTGCTGTCGACGATTCGCACGTTGCCCAGCGTCCTTTAGGGACCGTGGCAATCTCGATGTGCCTCGCCGTACAAAACTGGAGGAAGAATGTATGCATGGCTGCGCCCGGCACAGGACCCTCAGCAGTACAATGGAGGGTCGCTGCAACCAGCGCGAAACCCTGACCGGCCCAGAGAAGGAATGCTGTGACTGGCACAGGACTCCCTGCAGTTCATAGGAGGACTGTCATAAGTGGTACGCAGCAGGTGAGTGCATGACAGAGCCCCTCCCTAAAGTCCACAGACCCCATGGGTGCTCGGGATGGGCACGATGGAACCGAGCCACCAACTGGGGGTCATGGATGTTGTCAACCGGTTCCCAGAGCTTGTCTTCGGTACTGTAGCCCTTCCAGTCAACCAGATACTGCAAATAACCACTGGAAATGTGAGAGTCAAGGGTGGCATTGACCTTATATTCATCAGCAGAACTCAAGGTAAGCAGAAGTGGTGGATTGGAAAGGCGAGTGGAGGCAGGACAAGCTTTAAGGAGAGAAGCATGAAAAAACATGTGGAAACGCGAGGAAGAAGGCATCGAGAGACGGAATGAGAAAGGAATGATGAGCATCATGATTGCATAAGGGGTGACAAAACAAGGAAGTAACGACAGCCGGGTATACAGAGATAACGTGTCAATAGCCAAACCCTATCTCCTGGTCAGTACATCGGGGCAGGCCGATGATGACGATTAGCCATATGGTGCATGGATAACTGTGCATCATGTAGGTGTGTGCGGACCTTTTCATGGACGGCCTTGAGTGTACTGTAGCCATCATTGACAGTGTTGTAGGACCATCAAAAAGAGGTAATGCAGGTGGATGTTGACCATAAAGGGAATAGAAAGGAGAAGTTTCTGTGGCAGAATGAGGAGTGTTGTTATATGCAAATTGTGCTGTACATAAAAAATTAAACCTTCTGTCTTGGTGTTGCAGACACAGAGAGCGGAGGTATTGTTTGAGCGTCTGGTTCAGACAATCCGTCTGACTGTCGGTCTCTGAGTGGTAGGCAGAGGAAAACCAAGCATCGATTCCAAGAAGGGAGGCCAGAGAAGTCCAGAAACGAGAGGTGAACTGCGATCCCCGATCAGATAATGGCAGATGGTAAACCGAATAGACAAAACACATAACGGAAATATAGATGTGCCAGGACAGGAGCAGTGGGTATACCTATACAGGGAATAAAACGGGCCATTTTTGTGAAATAATCCATAATCACCCAAACAGTATCATGGTTCTTTACCTTAGGAAAGTCAGTAATAAAGTCCATCGATACCATATACCATGGTTTATGGGGAATAGGCATGGGTTGCAGAAGACCAAACGGCTTTCCTCGAATGTTCTTTCCTTGTGTGCATATAGAACAAGAGGTGACATAGTTGATGGTATCACGTCCAATCCAGGCCACCTACACCATCGCTGCAAAAGTGTCAAGGGCTTATGTTGGCCAGGGTGTCCATTAATGGGAGCGGCATGTGACCTTTGTAGAGCTTGTTGTCTAGTCTCTTGTGTTGGAAGAAACAAAAGCCGTTGAACAAAAGGTAACCCCTCGTGTAAGTCTACATTCCACTCCTGTAAGTCAGTAGGGTGTAGTGTGACTCACTCTTGTATGGTAGAGATTAGCGTAGGAGGAGGTGTACAGAGACAGACAGAGTGTATTTGTTGAAAAATAGTTTCTGGAAACACAGGTAGATTCACACCACCTGAAAGGCGGGACAAGGCGTCGGCCTTCCCCTTTTTTGAACCTGGACAATGTTTAATCGTGAAGTCGAAAGCCAACAAAAAAAGATGTGCCAATGTACTTGACGACTGTTGAATGTTGAGACGGTTACTGGCCATTTAGCACCTAATAGGTGATGTCTCCAAGCCAAAAAGGCATTTTTAATAGCAAGGAGCTCTTTCTCTGTAACCAAATAATGCATTTCAGCAACCGAGAACTTCCTAGAATAAAACGCCACTGGATGTAACAAACCAGTGTAGGAACAAACCTCAGACAAAATAGCCCCCAGGGCAAAAGAAGATGCATCGGCTTCTACCACGACTGGGGAGTCTGGATCACAGTGTTGCTGGACGGGGACTGTGGTAAAAGCGGTTTTCAGAGTGTCAAAGGTATCCTGTTGGATAGATGTCCAATGAAAAGGAACTGTTGGACTTGTAAGTTTGGTCAACAGGGCAGCAATGGCAGAGAACCCCTTAATAAAGTGACAGTAAAAATTAGCAAAACCACGAAAAGACTGCAAGGCCTTAACTGATGTTGGTACTGGCCAGTCAAGAATGGCTTTCACCTTAGTGGCGTTCATAGAAAAACCATCCGCGGTTATCTGGAATCCTAAGAAGTCGATCTCATTGATGTGGAATAGGCATTTTTCGGCTTTAGCAAAAAGAGAATTCTGACGTAGTCAGAGTAGCACCTCAGATTCATGGTTTATGTGTGTCTTATATGATGGGGAAAATATAAATATGTCATCAAGATACACAATTACGTAAGAATCCAGGATGTCATGAAGTATATCGTTCATGAAACGATGAAACATTGCGGGTGCATTGCATCGACCGAAAGGCATGACAGTGTATTCAAATAGATCAAAACGTGTGCAGAAAGCCATTTTCCACTATTCACCCTCTAGGATCCAGATTAGATTGTATGCACCTCTCAAGTCCAACTTTGTAAAAATAACAGCTTGTTTTAGTTCATTCAATAGGACCGCGATCAGAGGTATAGGATACCTATTCTTGATTGTGATCTGGTTCACCCGTCTGTAATCTACACAAGGCTGTAGGTCACATTCATTCTTTGGAACAAACAATATAGGGCTTGCAGCCAGGGACTGGATAGGTTTTATATGCCTGTTGCATGAGGCCTTGTCAATGTATTCTTTCAATGCTTGGTCTTCTGTAGGGGTTGAAGAATAAATATGACCACTAGGAATCTCGACGTCTGGAATAAAGTCGATGGGGCAATCATATGGACGATGCAGATTAATGTCTCAGCCTGGCATTTCTCAAAGACATTTAAGAAGGAAGCATATTCTTCTGGTATGCCTGAGGTAATGGCGGCCACCAGATGTCCAGCTGTTACCAGGGCTTGACAAGGGTATTGGTATACAGATGCAATAGTATGACATTGTGCATGACAATAGGTAGAATGAAAATCTAGGGTACAGTGAACCCAATTAATGACAGGATTATACCTTTTCAGCCAGGGAATTCCTAAGACTATACCAAATTGGGGAGCTGCAATGAGATTGAATGTAATTTGTTCACAGTGTTTTTCTTGAATGGCAAGAGGTAGGGGCAGGGTTTGTTGTTGAATCAGACCAGAGACAAGATTAGTGCTGTCAACTTCCTGTACAGTTTTGGGTGTTACTTTATCTTGTAGTGGCAGTTTCAAGGAGGCAGCCAGAGAAATATCAACATAGTTGCCTGTAGCACCTGAATCTATCAAGACCTGCATGGGTTGTTCTGTTCAACCCGGTACGGTAAGACAGGCCTCAATGATCACATGAGTGGCCTGACTGGATACAAACGTGTCAAGGGGTGTAGAGTAATCAAGGCCCATCCGTACCCCTTGCTTTAAGGATGAGCCTTCCGAAAAACTGACATGCATTTTGGTCTTTTAGGACACACCTTGACTAAATGTGCAACTTCACCACAATAGAAGCAGGCATTAGACACACAGATGCCAAGGCACCTTGAGTACTGCCAATCTACATAGGTTCAGGAGTGCTGTCTTTAGAACCCAAAGGGCCTGAAGAGTGACTGGGTGTGAAGCTAACTGTTTTAAATAGTTCGCCTTTACATTCTGCTTTTCTTGTGTCTACTTGGAGAGTTAGTTGTAGTGGCAGTTTCAAGGAGGCAGCCAGAGAAATATCAACATAGTTGCCTGTAGCACCTGAATCTATCAAGACCTGCATGGGTTGTTCTGTTCAACCTGGTACGGTAAGACAGGCCTCAATGATCACATGAGTGGCCTGACTGGATACAAACGTGTCAAGGGGTGTAGAGTAATCAAGGCCCATCCGTACCCCTTGCTTTAAGGATGAGCCTTCCGAAAAACTGACATGCATTTTGGTCTTTTAGGACACACCTTGACTAAATGTGCAACTTCACCACAATAGAAGCAGGCATTAGACACACAGATGCCAAGGGACCTTGAGTACTGCCAATCTACATAGGTTCAGGAGTGCTGTCTATAGAACCCAAAGGGCCTGAAGAGTGACTGGGTGTGAAGCTGTTTTAAATAGTTCGCCTTTACATTCTGCTTTTCTTGCGTCTACTTGGAGAGTTAAGTCAAAGAGCACTGTGTACCTGGTAGGCAACTAAGGAACCACAGCTAGGACATCTTTCATGGTATCACTGTGGAAAACAACAGATTTCTTATTTTCAGTCCAGGAAGTCTCTGCAGGTAACTGATTGAATCAGCTTATGTAATCCAAATGTCCTGCCTTTACTTGTGTTAATTCCAAGAGTTTAGGTTTTGTATCTCAGCCTTGAATCGGGTGTCGAAGACTTTGGTCATTTCTGAAACTAGAAGATCAAAATCATACAAAACAGGACTATTGCCTTCTAATAGAGGGTTTGCCCATGTGGCTGCTATCCCATCCAGATGTGACAACGTGAAAGTGGCGTTAGTTGTGGAATCTGGAAAGTCGTTGGGTCTACATAAAAAATGCAATTTGCACTCGTTGATGAATGTGCAAAATGTGCGGGTTCTCCGGAAAAGTGCTCTGGAGGCACCAGAGGAAAAGGAGCGGGCAAATGGATCGGAGCCTGAGGAGCTGGCACTATAACAACCCCCGGTTTTGGGGGTGCTCCATTCCCAAATTCATCATCTGGAGGTAAAGGGTGGCATCCAGTCTGAATTGCATCCAATCGTTGATGCAATACTATGTTGGCTGCAGTCATGTCTGCCCTGAGTGCTGTTATGCCCTGAATCAAGGCTGCTACTGGGTCCTCGACTGCCTCCATAAGTTCAAACGGGTAAAGAATGGCTTCTCAGTCTGTCATAAATGTCCCAGATGAACGTATACCTTCTTCCCCAAGCACCAGCCAGGGAAGAACAAAACAAATCTCTGTACTGAAATTGGGACAAATGGTGAGACAGAATACAGCACAGCGGGGCACTCGGCAGCTAGAAGAAAACAGGGAATTAGTTACACAGACGTCAAGCCTTGAAGAGATGAGATTCTGCAGAGCGTTGTCACAAAATCCAATATGAGGCAGACCTAACCCGAATGGCACGAGGACACAAGCTAGGTGGATGACAATATCCAATGTTTCAGTCTCACCAGAGTTCCAGGTAGAAGGAAGTTCCACAAGGTCCAATGTCCGAAGTTCCAAATTCAAGGAAAATCCAAATGTTCCAAAATCAAAATTCCAGGGTCACAATCCAAATAATTCAGGGTCCTGAAAGATAGCCAGTTCACCAAAACCCTTGGCAGTCCAATCGAGGGTTGCCGCAACCAGCGCGAAAACCCCCAGTGCCCCAGAGACGGATTGCTGTGACCGGCACGGGACTCCTGGACCGTTGTAAGCGGTACGCAGCGGGTGAGTGCATGACATTCAGTGGTGTCATGATACCGCTGGTGCTGGCCATTTCAGAATACAAAAGACATTCCAGAAGATTTCTATATATGCCTGGTGGAATTCCATGAGAAAAGATACCATTGATATGTTTCTACATGTGCTATATTTTCTAGAGCCAAAATGTCCTGACGTAAACCCATTGAAATTTTATACATTCTACTGGTTCCCGACCATCCTTGGCAATCCTGTTCAATGAACTTCATAATAGATCAAGGAAAGACAGTAATATTCACTGTTATAGACAGCTTTACGAAGATTGGGCATTTTCTAGCCATGAAAGGAGTGCCCTCAGCCCCTTTCCTAGCGTTATGTTTCCTCCATAATATATACAGACGACACAGTCTTCCACGGAACAGCATCATAGATCGTAGATCTCAGTTTATTTCATCATTCTGGAAAGAAAGCAGTAGATTACTAGGACTCCAATTTACCACCCCCAAAGCGATGGCCAAAGTGAATGGGCAAACCATACTATCGGCCAGTAACTGAGATGCTACTTTACAGAAATAGAAACAGGATGGCTAGACATGTTGCCCATAGCTGAGTTTGCATATAATGGCCCTCATTAGGACCCTGGCGTTAAGGGGTTAACGGCGCCGTAAAAGGTCTCGGCGCTGTTAAACCCTTGACGCCTTACTACGAGGTCCCTTTGTGGGACCCGACCTTAACGGCTGGTTTAGACCAGCCGTTAAAGTAGGGGCCCGCAAAGGGACTCTCGAGGTAAGTACGGTACCGCAACCGTCTCTGTGATAACCTGGGTATCACTGGTCAGGCTCTGGCGTGGCTGACCTCTTTCCTCTCGGACCGACCCTCCCAGGTCCAACTTGGGTCCTTCCTCTCCCCTGTCTTTTACTCTACCTGTGGTGTCCCCCAGGGGTCTAACCTCTCTCCCTGGCTTTTCAACTAATACCTGGCACTCCTTGCCCACCGCATCGCCACACTCTGCCACAACTTTCAGTGCTATGCGGATGACACTGTTAGGAAAGATTTCATATTCTATGTAATTTTCCCTCCATGTGGCAACCCCCAAACTTTGAGCTGTTGTTTTACATCCGGATCTAGACTTTGCCAGAGAAGCGCAGCCTTCTGCCGCACTCCTCTGGGCTTTCGCTTAATTCTTATGGGGAAACTGACATGCCCTTAAGACAGTCAGTACTGGGAGACTTAGTTTCCCTTAGTCCTTTTCTCATGTTGCAGCTTTTGTGCAACATAACACAAGAGTGCGCCGTAACTTACATTACCGCGCTCGTGGGTCTCTAGTCATTCCAAAGGCCCCAGAAACTCTCAATGGACTTATTATGAACTGTGCAAGTGTGTCACGGACGGGACTGGTGGCAGCTATCGTTTCTCTTGTGTTTTGAACCCTTTTTCGCCATGTTATCCGCGCTTAACGCGTTTGGCACAAATGAGTGGCCTGGCTCCAAAATGGCCATGCCACGAAGTTCTTTGTCCTGTCCGCTGACCGTCTTGCCCCTCCACCTTCCCCAGGTCGAGCCGACCCGGGTCAGGCCTTATTTGGTCATGCACTTTCCCGCGAAACCCGAAAGCTTTCGCAGACTTCTGCAGGCCTTGTGTGTGCCTGCAGGATGTGGGCTGGGATGTCTGTTCCCAAAACACATCCTGGGTGCCAGAGAGTCTGGAGTGTCCTGAATGCCTGGGAACACCGTGGTCCGTGATAGGTCCACGTATGGTGTGAGTGTTTGTGAGCAGATCTCCCATTGGGTCCTCTCTGTTTTGGTGCGAAGGGAACTTTGGATAAGAGGAGGCTGAAAACACCACTACCATGTCGATCTCCTGAGTTCACACCGAACAAGGGATAAGGAGCCAAGTGTCCTGCAACAAGAAGCTGAGTCGAGGAACCGCTGGTGACCCGCTGACGGTTTGGCACCCTGTACTGCTGTTGTCCTGCCAGACCCCTCTGCATCTGATCGTCCTAGAAGGTCTGCGAAGGCGCTTCGACCCATTGGAATAGTGGGATCAACTATTCCCGGCACCTCATCAAACCCTGCAAGTAAGCCTCTTCGGAAGTGTCCAGGGCCAACCAGTGGGCTGACCAGCTTACGCAGGACGCTTTGCTCTGTCATCGCTGCCGTTTAGGGAAAGCCCTCGAAACTTGGTTTACTGCTTGCTCTGCGTCCACGGCACCCTCCCAGGTCTGAAGTGAGACAAGTGCGCCCGGACCAGAGTAAACGCGGTTGCCGTGTTGCCCTGCTGTGGTAACCACCTGTGCACATTTGCTGCCTTTGGGTCACCCTCGACCCTGCATCCTGCTAACACAGAATCTACACGGTGTCCAGGCGTTCTGATCATCGCAGCTGAACCTGCCAGCAACGTGAACTGAACTGGAGAAGTCTGGGTCTGCCTGCGTCGGGGACAGGTGAGTAGTCCATACCCCAACCGGTGGCCCCTCGCGCAGGAGCCCGTTTCTTTTCTACTGCTGTTGCGAAATAGCGACTATACCCCGCACTCTCACCCTGCCTCTGCCCACAAGTAGAGGCCTTGCTTGAGTAGTGGGGACTTGTTCTGCATCGCTTCATCCACCTTCCTGAACTGCCTGATACCCTTGAAGAGGCCCTCTTTTGTACATTGGCACCAGCGCGTGCAGGTACTTTTGAGCATAAGTCTCCTCTCTTCGTAGGGTTCGGACTTCCTCCTAGTTAGGTGTATTTCAGATGTCGAACTGGGGCTAATGATTACATGCACTGCCTGTTTTCCTCCCCATCTAGGTGGTCTACACACTACGTGCTCCTAACTCCTTAGACCCCTCGGTCTTGTATATTTATTGTATTGATTGTGATGTGTTGGTTTACTGTAGTATTATTGTGATTCTTTGCTATGGTCGATGTTACAAAGGCCTTGTAATAAATGTGTCTATATTTTTAATATAACATATGTCTGGAGTAATTTGTAAGTGTCCTTGCTTTGTGTGTTCATTGCGGGCTTTCAGTCACCCTCATCCCTCTTGAGACTTAGGGCCTCATTACGAGGTTGGCGGTAAGGCAAAAACGATGCCGGTATGGTAATACCGGCATCGTTTACAGCTCCGTTGTATTCCGACCCGCAAACCCGGTATTAGCGGCACCCTAAATAACGGTGCTGCTAATGGCGGCATAGACGCGTACACTCGCCCCTTCAGGGAGCAAATACCGGCATGCCGGTAATAGGGGGAAATCTGCACCCACGCAGACATGCAAATACCGGCATCGCGAAGCCGGTAATCACGGGCTGCACGATGCCGGCCATACAGGCATCGCGGACCACCCGCAAACAGCAATCAGGATACAAGGCAACTGCCACAGGTGCACACAATCCCCACAGGTGGAGTCAATGGAGGCTGGGCCAGTATAAAATGAGCACACCCACACACCACACCCCTTCCAACACCAAAATGCTACCACTAGCTGTTGCAATCATGGCGCTGGAGGACATGCACATACTGCTACAACTACAGCAACAACAGCAACAACAACAACAACTACAGCAGCAACAACAGGCAGCACAAAGGAGACGCAGGAGGAGAAGGAGGGTGAGACAGGCCCAGCAATTACCACCAGCGCAGGCAGCAGTGCCTCGTAGGCAACCACCAATCCCTCGCACCAGACCCAGCCCTTTCAACCTAAGCCCTGAGCAGATCCACACACTGTACTGGTTGGACCGTGACACCATCACCACCATAGTGGACATGATACAAAACGACATTGCCAGCCTGATTGAAATACACACTGCCACCCCCCCGCTACTAAAGGTGGTGTCTGTGCTACACTTCCTGGCCACAGGCACCTACCAACACACAGTGTGCCAGCTGCATGGCATTTCGCAGCCACTATTTTCACGCATGTTGAACCAAGTGCTGGACGCCCTCCTGAAGCACGCAAGCAGCCACATATCCCTACCACGGACTGCCCAGGAGATAGCAGACACCAAAGTAGGCTTCCATGCACTGGCAGGCATGCCCAATTGTGTCGGTGCACTCGACTGCACCCATGTGGAATTGGTAGTCCCCCATGCCATAGAGGCGGTGTACCGCAATCGCAAGCAATACCACTCCTTCAATGTGCAAATGGTATGTGACTCCAGCAAGATCATCACACATTGCTGTGCCCGATTTCCTGGATCAACACATGATGCCATGGTACTGCGTAACTCCACGCTACCCCATCACATGGAGCGACATGCTGGACCACGTGCCTGGCTGCTTGGTGAGTTGCACAACCATCCCATGGCAGTGCTTCGGGGCACTGATGTGTGGGGATGCATAAGGGGGGAATACTGCACCTGGGTGGGAAAGGGGGGGAATACTGTACCTGGGTGGGAAAGGGGGGGGCGGAATGCTGCACCTGGGTGGGAAAGGGGGGGAGGAATACTGCACCTGGGTGGCAATAGCCGGTGATTGGAGAATGCATGCAGAGCTAAACACTCCGGTCCTGAACCATTCAAACGGAACATGACACATCACTGGGCCACATATCACAAATAATGCATATCGATGTCAACAAGTAAGAAGCACAACCAGGCCACCATGGTGATGGCAAGCAATGCATGAATGAACATGATGGCAACTGTGGCAATGTGGTCAGTGTGACCATGCATAGTGGAGAATGAACAGCATGCATTGGGGGCTCAACATTGTTGCAATAGCACTGCACATCTGCCTCAGCATGCATGATTACACCCCGTATCATCTATTGAACGCCATCCAGACTACCACACCTCATGACAGTATAGATTGCATCTAGTTAACATCTTTGCATGCTTACAGGGACATGTGCATGCCCACAACAAATAGCTGCCGCCTTGACTGTGCTCCCCGAAGGTAGCAGTTCAGAGTGACACACTCCTATTTGTGTCTGATTGCAGGTGGTGGAGGATATCCCTTCAGTCCGTGGTCACTCACCCCTGTGCGGAACCCGCAGAACAGCCATGAGGAGGAGTACAATCGTGTGCACACCCGTACCCGTGTTGTGATTGAGCAGACCTTTGGCCTGTTGAAGGCGCGGTTCCGCTGCCTCAGCAGGTCTGGTGGGCACTCCTATACAGGCCTGAGAAGGTGGCAAAGATCACCATGGCCTGTGTCATGCTGCACAACATGTGCGTCCGGAGGAATGTACCACTGCCACCTGACATTGACATGCATGGGCCGGGTGAGGATGAAGGGGATGGAGACGGAGGCGAAGGAGCCCCCCTGCCAGTACGTGATGCACGGGATGGTCATGCTGTACACCAAGCACTAATCCACGAATACTTATGAAAGGCAGGGACCATGAAAGTCATGTGCCAGTGACACACGGGCTGCATGTGGACATGCACACTTGTTTTGTTTGAAGTTTGCCACTGTACACCATCACACATTAAATGTACATGCACAAAATGAAGTATGTCCAGCCATTGATTTTCTTGCACACAACGGGTGTATTTTTCAGACACGTAATAATGTAAACATTCCCCTCACAACCCCCAGTGAACTCCCTCACCCACCTACAAACCCCAAAAATACCCCAGTGAACTCCCTCACCCACCCTGAAAACCCCAGAAATACCCCAGTGAACTCCCTCACCCACCCTACAAACCCCAAAAATACCCCAGTGAACTCCCTCACCCACCCTACAAACCCCAAATTTCCCCAAATGTACACCAAAGATTGTTCCCTTGACCAACGTCCATTCGTCCAACGGCATTGTCTGGCCACTCTACTTCTTCGACTTTTTGGGATCCGGGGGTGGCATGTCCAAGTGCTGTGCACTCCTCTGGGTCATCCGCATGGGGCTTGAGGGGGCTGAGGTCGAAGGGGTCATAGCAGTGGACCTGTCAGTGGCCAGTCCCATGCCTGCTCCAAGGTGTGGGCGCTGCATTTGGGGCAGGTTGGACATCAGGGCTTGCGTAACTGCCCCCAGACACTCCCTCATGGCAGTTGTGGACGCCTCAACGGCAGCAGTGTTAGCAGCGATGGCTGTAGCGATGGCCCTCATGGATTCCTTCCCATCGGCAATATGTTGCCGCAGTAGGTCTAGCATCGACTCCTGTCGTGCCTCCACCCTCGACAGGCGAGCCTCAAAGGAGTCATTGGTAGCGGGAGTGCTGGTGGCTGGGGTGGTGGTACCCAGGGCGGTGGTACCCAGGGTGGTGGTTCCCAGGGTGGTGGTAGCCAGGGTGGCGGTAGCCAGGGTGGTGGATGGCCCTTGCGTGGGGCCCACGTCCAGGGAACTGTCCTCCTCGAAGGGGCATATGTAGGACTCTCCGAGGTCGGAGTCGTGGAGGCAGGGATCGTCGCTGCTGTCGGCCTCTGTATGGGGGGAGGGTGGTAGTGGGGCTTGGGGTGGGTGTTCTGGACACGACTGTGTCACCCTCGGTGTCCACATCAGCATCTGCAACGACCGCGGTGGTTAGCGGTGCGGGAACGGAAACACTTCCCACTGTTGTGGGTGGCTGCTGCTGGACTCCATGTGTGTGGCCCACACTGGCTGCAGGTGTTTCCTGCTGGGTTTCTGCCCGGTCTGGCACACTGCCTGTTGGTCTGGGCAGTTTCTCAGGCTGGGGGGTGGTGGTGGCGATGGCCCTTGTCCCTTGCTGTGATGTAGATGCCCTTGCTCCCCTGTCCTGCCTGCCATCTTCCTCATCGGTGCCTGGGGGATAGAAGAGATGCAGGTCATCAGTGATGGTGTCACATGGCAGCGATATTCTGTAGCGCTGTGATATGTTCATACATTCATGCATCCAATTATTACAGGGGTGTGGCATTTGGTGTTCTGAGGGGGCATGTGGGCAATCAATGCATGGCTGGTGGCATGGCATTGATATGGTGTCTGTGTGATGAGTAACATGGGCACGGTCGAGTCATGTTGCCTGTGTGTTGGGATTGGGATTGGCACTCAGCATGCAGTTTTGTGTGGCAGGGTGTGGCATGCATTCTTGACTGGATATGTTGATGTGGGCCTGGGACATGCATTGCCTTGCCTAGTCTAACTTCCACGTCACTTGTGCCACATCATGGTTTACCCTACAGGGATGTGCTGGGTCACTCACCTTCTTCTGGGGATGATGCGGCGCCCATCTCCATCTCTCCGAATCCCTCTATAGAGTCGGGATCTATGAATGAACTGGCTGTCTCCTCCCATGGCATCAGCTACGCTGGTGAGTGTGGCACCCCGCCTGTCGCCATGGCGGTCTTCCTGTTGACTGCCAGGATGTTCCTCACCCTTAGGCAGAGGTTGTCCCAACGCTTGCGACAGTCGCGCACAGTCCGTGGGGTGGTTCCCACAGCCGACACCCTCTGGGCAACCCCTCCTGCCAGATTTGCTTCTTTTTGTTCTGGGCAGCATGCTTCATGTCGTTAGACCTGATGATGTCTGCATGCTGGGCCAGGGTGTCTGGCAGCATATTAAGCTCAGCGTCAGAGAAACGCTGTTTCCGCTTCCGGGGGGTCATCTTCCTGGTTGCTTTGGACATCCTGAGTATTTTCTGGCACAGCACAACACAAATGGACTGGTGGTTGGGGAGGATGGCAATGGATTGTGTTTTTAAAGATGGCCGCCAGCCCATTTCTCGTTCCTGCGCGATGATGTAATTTCCGGTTCTGTTTTTTGCGAACATGGTATTACCATGGTGGTATTGTCGTGCCGTTATTTAGGGGTTGGTATGAGGCGGTACCGCTATGGGCAGGTCCTGCGATGCCAGTATAGGGGGGGTTGGAGGGCCTTTAGCAGCATGGCGGTATTGCCATTACCGGCTTGGGGGAACGCGCGTGCTGGCGCACTCGTAATCACCCACTATTAGCGGGTTCATACGAGCACGGGCCCGCTCATTCCGGCATGCCGGTAATGAACCCACTTTTATCGGGCTTCTCGTAATGAGGCCCTTAGTCTTGACCGCCACCATCGCTACCCTGATTGGTCTGGCTTGTCCAGAGGTTACCCTTTTCCAAGAAACTAGGGTGGCCTTCTGAACCTCTGCCCCTCCAGGTCAGAGTTCAGAAATCCATCTTAACAAATTGGTGTACAGCGGTGGGATACCACTGAAGGTATCCAGTGTTGCGCACGAGGGAAGGCATTTCAAGTTATTTCTAACGGGACACGTAGTGAATTATCATAGTATAACTTTTTAAAGGCCATAGTCCTATCTAAGAGTATGGAAACAAGTACCTTGTTAACTTTAAATGCTTCTAAATCGAAACATTGAAAAAGATGTGTGCTGAGAGAGGTGTCTCCTCTCAAGGCACCAAAATGGAAATGATCCAAAGAATCATGGCGTGGCAAGGAGCACAGTTTAGCGCTATAGCTTCAGAAGACAGTGCAGAAGGAGGTGGGGCTGCTCTCACTGGTAGAACTGACAGTTCTGCCGCTGCACTGGTCCACAGCGACCATGAGGACAGGGAGGATGAAATGTCCAATGTTTCCTCTGCCAGTGCTGATGGAGAGGCCAAACTTGAATTCAAGAAGCAAGAGCTGCTGTTTAGGCAGAAGGAGCTTAATTTGAATATGGCCAAACTAAAAAACAGGCAGAAAAACAGAAAGACAGGGATCACCAGTTGGAACTGGCCAAGCTTCAAGTTGCCAATGGATCCAAGGGTCCTGGACATGGGTCTGGGGCCTCCTCTTATCCAAGGTTTCCAAAATATCTGCTCAGTGTGTATGAGGAAAAGAATGACATTATGGACTGGCTGAATACATTTGAGTATGCATGTGAAGTTCAACAAGTTGACAATGCTGATAAAATTGCCTGGTTACTTAGCAGACTGCCCCATTCTGGCTGCAGTGCCATTATGGAAATGTCGAAGGCTGAGAGAGCAGATTTTGCAATGTTGAAGCAGACTCTCCTTTTAAAGTTTGAAAAGACTCCTGCCCAATACTTAAAAAGATTTAGAGAGTATAAGAAAAAAGAAGGTGGTACTTGGGTATCTTATGTAACTGAATCCTTAAGAAAACTTGACTGGCTGGGTCGAAGGTTATAAAGTTTCTACCTTTGAAGGTATGATAAGTCTTGTCATGCTGGAACATATTTTTGCATCTTCTTCCCCTGAGCTTAAGCAGCATTTGGCAGATTCAAAGGAGATAGATCCTAAGAAACTTGCCATTGCAGCAGATTTATGGGTGTCACATCGAGTGTCCCATAAGGACAAGACTCATCCTGGTAAGCAGGAGGAAGGGAAAAAGTCCAAAGATAAGGAGGATGGGGAAACTGATAAATCTTCTTCCCAAAAGGGCCGAAAAAAGAAAAATAAGGGTAAGACACAAGAGAACTCACAGGGTAGTGGAGGTCAGCCTCCAAAACAGAACTCTGGTTATAATAAGCCTCCCTATGTAAACAGACCCAATTGATCTTGTTTTGCTTGTGGATCAACTGACCATGTGAAGGGGGATCCCAGATGTAAGGTCAAAACCTTGGGGGTCCACTCTGCTAATCTGGCCTTCTCCTCCTACGAGGAAGAAGAGATTACCGGAGCATCCTTCTCCTCAGACTCTTTCCCCAGTGGGATAGAAGCTGAGGTAGTTTTAGTTTCCCTGGGTACCTGGGAGCCTAAAGTCACAGAGGCTTATGCTAGGATTCCAGATAACACCAAGCACTACTTTAAAGACAGTGTGCTGATCAATGGAGTAGATACTCCAGCTCTTAGGGATAGTGGGTGCAGTCGAACTGTAGTGGATTCTACCTTGGTAGACTCAGAGGAAGTTGCCAGAGCTACTCTGATGCCCGTTAAGTTGGCTGACGGCCCACCTCTCATGTTCCCAGTAATACCTGTAAATCTTACTATCAATGGTACAGCAGACAGGATTCCAGTCAGCATTCAGAGGAGTGTCCCAGGAAAGGTCTTGTTGGGCAATGATCTCAGAGCTTTAGGGTTTGTGGGAGATACTGCTGACAGACCCTGCACAAGGTCTCAAACGAGGGCAGCATTGGCCAAGACCAATGCCCTGCCCCAGCCAAAGGGGAAACCCAAGGCTAAAGGAGTCAAGAAACCAAGAAGAGGGAAAGAGAATATTCCCCCTAAATCGCCTACCACTGCGAAGGTAGTTGGTCAATCACCCAGACCTGACGAGGAGGTGGTGATCCCTGAAGTGTTTGACCCCAATGACCATCCTGAACTAAATGATTTTTTAGTAGAAGGTGATCCTGGCAGGGAAGAATTCAGTAAAGGCCAACGTGAGTGCCCATCTCTGGAAGGCCTAAGGAGACAGGCCTGCTCCCAGCTTGAGGGTGAACCTCCTGGGAAGTATCAGATTTATTGGAAAGGTGGACTCCTGTATAGTGAGCCCACAGAGTCTACAGAAGGAGACCATAGGAGGTTGGTGGTTCCCCTTGCTTTATGACCCTTCCTCCTGCAGCTGGCACATGAAGTGCCCCTTGCTGGTCACCTTGGTATTAAGAGGACCAAGCAAAGGTTATCCATGCACTTCTACTGGCCCAAGATGGGGGTGCAAGTAGGAAGTCTCTGCAGGAGTTGTGCCTCCTGCCAGTTATCTGGTAAGCGTGACTCAACAATCCAAGCTCCATTGGTACCACTCCCAGTTGTGGGAGTACCATTTGAGAGGGTAGGGATCGACATCGTTGGTCCCCTTGGTCCCCTTGATCCCCAATCATCCTCAGGCAATAGGTTTATCCTGGTATTGGTCGACCATGCCACCAGATATCCTGAGGCCATCCCATTGAAGAATGTGACTGCCAAGTCAGTCGCAAAGCTTTACTCGGCGTCTTTACTAGGGTTGGCTTCCCTAAAGAAGTTGTGTCTGGCAGAGGCAGAAACTTTATGTCGAAGTATATGCAGGCTATGTGGAAAGAATGTGGGGTCACCTACGTTCTCCTCTGCATACCACCCCCAGACCAATGGTCTGGTGGAACTTTTTAACAGAACGTTAAAACGTATGATTGGGGCTGTGGAAGAACCTCAGAGAAGAAATTGGGATCTTCTTTTACCATGCTTACTGTTTGCCTACCGAGAGGTACCACAGGAGGGTGTTGGCTTCAGCCCCTTTGACCTTCTGTTTCGTCACCCTGTGCGGGGACGCTTAGCCATAGTCAAGGAGGGATGGGAGATGCCCACTCCTCCTATTACTACCAATGTAGTAGACTATGTGTTAGTGCTCAGAAAAAGGATGGTACTTCTGATTGGCCTGGATAGTGATAAATTGAAGGCAGGACAAGCCCTGGTGAAACATTGGTATGACCAGAAAGCTTCCCTCATCAACTTCACACCTGGTCAGCAAGTCCTGATCATGAATCCCATAAGGTCTAGAGCTTTACAGGATAAGTGCTCAGGCCCTTACACAGTGGTGGAGCCCCTGGGTGAGGTCAACTATTTAGTGGACCTTGGAAGGCCTGGACAGGCTCCAAAAGTGTTCCATGTAAATAGGCTGAAGGCTTTCATCCCAAGAGTTGAAATCGCAGCACTGCTATTAGCTTCAGATGTTGAGGAAGACGAGTCTGAACCTCTCCCTGACCTGTTTCAAAGCAGTCGTTCAGATAGCTCCTTTGAGGGTGTCCGAGTGGCCCCTCACCTGACTTCTGATCAGCAGGCTGAGGTGAAAAGTTTGCTTAGGCAATTTTCCCCCCTGTTTTCAAATGTCCCCTTGGTGCAAACATAACATAGACACAGGAGACAGTGTACCTACCAAAAGTAGGGGATACAGGATGTCAGATAAAGTACGGTCTTACATTAAGACGGATGTCAAAAAATGTTTAGATCTTGGAGTGATTGAACCCTCTAGTAGTCCTTGGTCCAGCCCTGTGGTTTTGGTTCCAAAAGCAGGTACTTCTGAATTGAGGTTCTGTGTGGATTACAAGGCTCTGAATGCTGTCACCAAGACAGATGCCCACCCCTTGCCTCGAACAGATGAGCTGGTGGATACCTTGGTTGCCTCCAAGTACCTCAGCACGTTTGACCTCACTGCAGGCTATTGGCAAATAACCCTCGCAGAACATGCCAAGGAGAAGACAGCATTCTCAACTACGGAAGGTCTTTACCAGTTCAGGCTAATGCTTTTTAGGTTGAAGAATGCACCTGCCACTTTCCAGAGGCTTGTGAATCATGTGTTGAATGGGTTGGATGAATTATGTCTTGCATATCTGGATGATATAGCAGTTTTCAGTGCCACCTGGGAAGACCATGTGAAAGACCTTGGGATTGTGTTACGGGCTCTTCAGAAAGCCCACTTGACCATAAAGGCCAGTAAATGGTGGAGGGAGGATACAGCCTCTACCCAGTAAAGTACAAACAGTACAAGACTGGCCAACTCCCACTACACAGACCCAAGTGAGAACCTTCTTAGGACTCACGGGGTATTATAGAAATTTCATGGCAGACTATGGCACCATAGCTGCCCCTCTGACTGCTCTCACCACTCTGAAGAAATCCATGAAGGTAACTTGGACTGAATAGTGTGAGAAGGCCTTCAATGGCTTAAAAGACTCCTTGTGCCAGGCCCCTGATTACCAAAGACCTTTTATTGTGCAGACAGATGCCTCTGACACTGGGATAGGAGCTGTACTATCACAAGTAGATGAGAAGGGTAAGGAACACCCTAATGGTTTCATTAGTCGCCAGTTTAAGGACAGAGAGCTGAGATGGTCCACAGTAGAGAAAGAATGTTTCTCTGTTGTGTGGGCCCTATGGAAGCTGAGGCCCTACCTTTATGAGACCCACTTCACTGTGCAAACTGACCATAAGCCCTTAAAGTGGCTGATGAACATGAAGGGAGAGAATCCAAAGTTGCTTAGGTGGTCCATAAGTCTACAAGGCTTTGACTTCACTATTGAGCATAGGCCAGGTGTCCAACATAGCAATGCTGATGGGTTGTCCAGAATGTTTAACCGACCTGAACAAGAAACTCATCCAGGGGTGGATTAGTTCCCCCTGTCCTTAGTCTGGGAGGGGCGAGTGTTAGGAAAGATTTCATATTGTAAGTAATTTTCCCTCCATGTGGCAACCCCCAAACTTTTTGCTGTTGTTTTACACCCGGATCTAGACTTTGCCAGAGAAGTGCAGCCTTCTGCCGCACTCCTCTGGGCTTTTGATCAATTCTTATGGGGAAAATGACATGTCCTTAAGACAGTCAGTACTGGGAGACTTTGTTTCCCTTAGTCCTTTTCTCATGTGGCAGCTTTTGTGCAACATAACACAAGAGTGCACCGTAACGTACATTACAGCGCTCATGGGTCTCTAGTCATTCCAAAGGCCCTAGAAACTCTCAATGGACTTATTATGAACTGTGCAAGTGTGTCACAGACGGGACTGGTGGCAGCTATCGTTTCTCTTGTGTTTTGAACCCCTTTTCGCCATGTTATCCGCGCTTACCACGTTTGGCACAAATGAGTGGCCTGGCTCCAAAATGGCCATGCCACGAGGTTCTTTGTCCTGTCCGCTGACCGTTTTGCCCCTTCACCTTCCCCAGGTCGAGCCGACCCAGGTCAGTCCTTATTTGGTCATGCACTTTCCGCGAAACCCCAAAGCTTTCGTGGGGTTCTGCAGGCCTTGTGTGTGCCTGCAGGATGTGGGCTGGGATGTCTGTTCCCAATACACATCCTGGGTGCCAGAGAGTCTGGAGTCTCCTGAATGCCTGGGACCACCATGGTCCGTGATAGGTCCACGTATGGTGTGAGTGTTTGTGAGCAGATCTCCCATTGGGTCCTCTCCGTTTTGGTGCAAAGGGAACTTTGGATACGAGGAGGCTGAAAACACCACTACCATGTCGATCTCCTGAGTTCACACCGAACAAGGGATAAGGAGCCATGTATCCTGCAACAAGAAGCTGAGTCGAGGAACCGCTGGTGACCCGCTGACGGTTTGGCACCCTGAACTGCTGTCGTCCTGCGAGACCCCTCTGCATCTGATCATCCTAGAAGGTCTGCGAAGGCGCTTCGACCCATTGGAATAGTGGGATCAACTATTCCCAGCACCTTCATCTAACCCTGCAATTAAGCCTCTTTGGAAGTGTCCCTGGGCCAGCCAGTGGGCTGACCAGCTTACGCTGGACGCTTTGCTCTGTCACCGCCGCCGTTTCTGGGAAGCCCTCGAAACTTGGTTTACTGCTTGCTCTGCGTCCACGGCACCCTCACACCAAATTTCGTACACTTGGCATTCCCAGGTCTGAACTGAGAGGTGTGCGACCGGACCAGAGTACACGCGGTTGCTGTGTTGCCCTGCTGCGGTACCTACCTGTGCACGTTCGCTGCCTTTGGGACACCCTCGACCCCGCATCCTTCTAACACAGAATCTACACGGTGTCGAGACGTCCTGATCATCACAGCTGAATCTGCCAGCAACGTGAACTGAACTGGAGAAGTCTGGGTCTGCCTGCGTCGGCGACCGGTGAGTAGTCCATACCACAACCGGTGGCCCCTAGCGCAGGAGCCCGTTTCTTTTCTACCGCTGTTGCGAAATAGCGACTCTATCCCGCACTCTCACCCTGCCTCTGCCCACAAGTGGAGGCCTTGCTTGAGTAGTGGGGACTTGTTCTGCATCGCTTCATCCACCTTCCTGAAATGCCTGATACCCTTGAAGAGGCCCTCTTTTGTCCATTGGCACCAGCGCGTGCAGGTACTTTTGAGCATAAGGCTCCTCTCTTCGTAGGGCTCAGACTTCCTCCTAGTTAGGTGTATTTCAGATGTCGAACTGGGGCTAATGATTACTTACGCTGCCTGTTTTCCTCCCCATCTAGGTGGTCTACACACTACGTGCTCCTAACTCCTTAGACCCCTTGGTCTAATATATATATTGTATTGATTGTGATGTGTTGGTTTACTGTAGTATTATTGTGATTCTTTGCTATGGTCGATGATACAAAGGCCTTGTAATAAATGTGTCTATATTTTTAATATAACACCAGTCTGGAGTAATTTGTAAGTGTCCTTGCTTTGTGTGCTCATTGCGGGCTTTCAGTCACCCTCACCCCTCTTGAGACTTAGTCTTGACCGCCGCCATCGCTACCCTGATTGATATGGCTTGTCCAGAGGTTACCCTGATTCCGACACCCAGCTCATTTTCAGGCTACCCTCGGCCTCCTCCTCCCCGTCCCTCATCTCTGACTGTCTGTCTGCTATCCAGGAGTGGTGTGCCACAAATGACCTGTGCCTTAATGCCAGCAAGACTGAGATTCTCTTCATCGGCACACCCGCTCCCTCCTTCCCTGTAGCTCTCTTGGCCCTCCTGCTCCCACCTTTGAGGCTGAAAACCTCGGGGTCATCTTCGACTCCACACTCTCTTTCCCTCCTCACTTCTCTGACGTCTCTAAGAAGTCACACTACCAACTGCACCTCCTCAGAGGTATTCTTCCTTTCCTCTCCTTCCCCCAGAAGCTCACTGTCTCCAGGTTCTCTCTAGGCTGGACTATTGCATCAGCCTCTTTCCAAATCTGCCTGCTTCTACTCTCTGCCCTCTACAACTTTTCTAGAACAGGACTGCAAGACTTGTCCTTGGCCTCAAGCCCAGGGATCGTATCTCTCCAGAACTGAAATCTCTGCACTGGCTCCCAGTGGCTGCGAGGATTAAGTTCAAAGCCCTCGGCATCGTCCACAAGGCCTTCTGGCGCCTCAATTCCTTCAACTCTCTTTTCCTAAATATCTTCCTTCTCAAGATCTCTGCTTATCCACCTCCAACTCCCTCAGGGTCAGTCACTTCTACAAGCAACGAGTTGGTGGTAGATCTCTTTCTTCGGCTGGGGCCTCCCTCTTAAACAGCCTCCCTGCCTCCCTCAAACCTTAGGAGAACCATCTCCGGTTCCGGAAGCACCTCAAAACCTTTCTCTTTGCTTTCGCCTTTTCTGCTCCTCTCCTCTGCTGACCTCCTGGCTGTTACCGGAACTGCACTGGCGACCTGGACACCCTCTGATCTCGGGCCCAGGTCCCCACCCGGCAGCATCACACACCTGCACTGCCCACCGGGCAACCCTACACTAGGGGACTGTTTCTGTATCCCTACAGTCCCCCTACCAGCCCTTAACACCTGATGTATGCACTTACCATTGCACTTGCCACTTGTTGGCTGTACTTATTATTGTTATCATCTTCTCATGTACTGCACTGTCCCTGCGCCCTCACATGCACTTGCGCGATCTGAATGACACCTGGCCTAGTAGGATCGCTGTCCGTCCTCCCTTTGTTCCCCTCCATTGCCTTGTCGCGCCTTGAAACACTTGTGTATAGGTGCGTTGTAAATGCCATATCATATCATATATAATATAACTGGAATTCCAGCAAAAGGATTGGTGTCCCCTTCATCATGGACCTGGGGAACATATAAGCTCAAGAAACCAAGGAAAATAGTCACACGGAAAAACATTATTTTTTTAAATGTACGAATTCAGTCAACTCAAGTATGCGGAAAGAGGGGATAAGCTTGTTCTGTAAGAATTATTTATTATAATAAATAAAAATTGTCTAGACACATTGCCGGCAAAGAGAAGGTCAGCCGACAGACGAGCAGAACCGACAGGCATCAGCCTAAATGAACGGTAGCATATTGGATGACTCCTGCCATTGGCCTGAGAAATTCACAGAATGGATCCCTTTCACCTTACCAATCTGCCTTTATAAAGACCCTCCGGGGTTGAAACACGTGTCGGCTGAACCTGAGTCTTTCTACAGTTGGAACTTCCTGTGCCTTTTAAAAACTCACTCCAGCCGCGCAGCGGCCGCGGAGTGTGCTGCTGAGTGTGCCTGCAGACTTTGGACCTTGAGTCTTTCTACAGTTGGAACTTCCTGTGCCTTTTAAAAACTCACTCCAGCCGCGGACCGGGCACAGAGTGTACTGCTGAGTGTGCCTGCAGACTTTGGACCCTGAGTCTTTCTTCAGGTGGAACTTCCTGTACCTGTTTAAAAACTCACTCCACCCGCGGAGCGGCCGTGGAGTTTGCTGCTGAGTGTGCCTGCAGACTTTGGACCTTGAGTCTTTCTACAGTTGGAACTTCCTGTGCCTGTTTAAAAACCCACTCCAGCCACAGAGCGGCCGCGGAGTGTGCTGCTGAGTGTGCCTGCAGATTTTGGACTTTGAACCCTGAGTCTTTCTACAGTTGGAACTTCCTGTGCCTGTTTAAAAACTCACTCCAGCTGCAGAGCGGCCACGGAGTGTGCTGCTGAGTGTGCCTGCAGACTTTGGACTTTGGACCCTGAGTCCTTCTACAGTTGGAACTTCCTGTGCCTGTTTAAAAACTCACTTCAGCCGCGGAGCGGCCGCGGAGTGTGCTGCTGAGTGTGCCTGTAGACTTTGGACTTTGGACCCTGAGTCTTTCTACAGTTGGAACTTCCTGTGCCTGTTTAAAAACTCACTCCAGCCGCAGAGCGGCCGCAGAGTGTGCTGCTGAGTGTGCCTGCAGACTTTGGACCCTGAGTCTTTCTACAGTTGGAACTTCCTGTGCCTGTTTAAAAACTCATTCCAGCCGCAGAGCAGCAGCAGAGTGTGCTGCTGAGTGTGCCTGCAGACTTTGGACTTTGGACCCTGAGTCTTTCTACAGTTTGAACTTCCTGTGCCTGTTTAAAAACTCACTCCAGCCGCAGAGCGGCCGCAGAGTGTGCTGATGAGTGTGCCTGCAGACTTTGGACTTTGGACCCCGAGTCTTTATACAGTTTGAACTTCCTGTGCCTGTTTAAAAACTCACTCCAGCCGCGGAGTGTGCTGCTGAGTGTGCCTGCAGACTTTGGCAGACCTTGGCGGGACTGTGCGGGACATTGCAGGGGCGGTGTTTCTGTCCTAAACTGCCCGCTTTCATCGAAGCTTATGATCAACTTGGCCCGATTGTACTGCTCCAAGATGGAGGCTCATCTACACGACAGCAATACTCCAGAACCAGGACTTGAGGTAACTTTTTCGAGCGGCACCAGAAGCCCCGGCCTGGTGCCCCCTTGCCTGCAACATCCCCCTGAAGCCGAAACTTTCCTTCTCGTCCTTCCCCATCCCCGAAACACTGTTTGCTTTACCTCTCCCTTTCCCTCCATTCACGTCCACCCTCCTTACCCCTGTACCTGCTTTCTGTACCCCGTCCTTACCTTCTACTCCCCTCTGTGCTGTTTCATCTGGCTGCGGCTCTGCGTGACTGGAGGAGGAGGGGGACGAGCCTCCCCGCCGCGCTCTTCGCGCACTGAGGGAGGTTGCCGTGCGCGGACCACCCGCAAAGAAGTGGGGTGACAAATCGGCGGCTGCTAAACGGGCCATAAAGCGTGCTGCTTCCCCGGGCCCGCTCGACCTGCCCCCCCAGCACACAGACCCGGTGAAAAAGACGGCGAAGACGCTGGCTGCTTCAACGATGTGCGGGGAGGTGGCTCGCCCTGACTCCTCCCCATGCACGCCCCATCGCCTGAGTGATCTAGCTGGCCACTCCCCAAGCCTGTTTGTGCCGTCTGGCTACGTCGCAACAGAAGACCAGCGGCCTCCTACCATTGCCCGAGAGGAGACGGGGACGCGGACCCTCCTGTTAGCCCTGGGAAACGCGGTTTTGACTCTCCTAGTGACAATGGTGGCGTGGCTTCTCTCTCTCAAGTCGACCCTAACTTTGTTGCAAGCCAAATTGAAAATTACCAAGATGAAGTCGTAAATGAAACTGAAAGTTTGTCATCCGACGAAACTCATACCCAACCTACCCATCTGAAAAAAACACTCTTCACAATCGAAGTCCACCCTACTCCAAACCGGAACGATCTGGCGAGCCCAAAGGAGACCTCTTATTCCTCAGATCTAGTCAAAAACACTAATGAGCACACGATAAACCGATACCTTGTCCTAACTTGGAACTTCAACCATCTGGTGCAGCCACTCTTAACAGGGGGGAGGACGCACCGACAGAGCCAGGAAGCCCGGGGAGATCCTCTCTCAATACATCATCTGAGGAAACACCCCAAGCAGTCCAGGCGACGGCTGTTCAGCAAGACATCCCTACACAACCAAACAATTAAAAAAAAAAATCTGCCAGATGAGGATGATCAGAATTTAACAACCATATTGTACATCAAACACCATCGCCACACGAGCAATAAGTGTAGAAAGAGACAGACTGCGAAACCTATGGTTCTGCTAAATAAAAAAATGGGCCCTAAGAAACATCCTGCCAAACCTATTACAGTGGCAGCTCTGAACGACTTCTTTAAGAAGAAATTGGAGAGCTGGTGGACCCCCCAAGATGAACTCTCTGATAATGAAATCTTGGATAGCTTAATGAAACAAGAGTCATCTATCACTTACACAAAATCATCGACAGGGTGCCATATCACAACACGCCGGGTAGTGCAATCTCAATCGCCTCCATCGACGGTGGAAGGTTTTCCCATTGTAAGATGGCATTGCACACCTAAACTTACAGCAATAACAGAAACGGTCAGCCAATCGTCTGACGGGACTCCTGCTGCCGTTGCAGCTCCACCAAACAAAGAAGTTGCGGGATTAAACACCACAATTCCGACAGAAAGTCAAATTGCTGTCCTCCCAGAGACTAGTGCAAACCCGATCCATTATGGTAACGACCGAAGGAGCACGCCCCTAGCTAGGCCAAAGGGACAGGGCACGTTTGTATCCCCGAGCCCCTTCATGTCAGTGCAAACAACTACAAAGTCCCCGACACTCAGGCAAAAAAGCTTTGACTCAGTAAAAGTCAGCGGACCAAACAGCTGTATCAACCTCCCTCATACTTCCACACAACCGCGAAGACCGAGTGAAAACGACCACTTAACACCTCAATCGACACCTCAGCAAAAAAAAGGCGGACTTGCCGTCTATCATGTCCACGGTGACGATCGCGCTTGCTCCTTTTAGCAAGCTTTATGAGAGCATCAACGATACCCTATGCGATCAGACGTCATTAATAGCTTTGATGCAGTCAAAGCTGAACTAGCTTGAAGGTTTCATCGTTGGAAATGATGGTAGCCTGGCTTCAAGAATAGATCAATCACTCAAATGGGCCCTTTCATGAACCTTGCCACTCACATAAGGCATAGGTGGGGAACATGGCAACAGAGTGTCCAACTCCACCCAAACAAACGTGGAACTTTCTTCATCAGCAGTCCAGGAGCAACATGATGTTGTAGTTCTTCAAGCACGTAACAATAGCATTTTGGAACCTGACCGTTCGACGGACCCCCTCGATGCAATAATCGCGATAATAGAAGAAGCCGAAGAGATCAACCATGAAGACAATCGAACTACAACCTCCATTGGAACAAATCTACCATCGGCCAACCCCTTTTCCTACACAAAACCGGTAGGCCACCAGAAGGCGACTACCAACAGACCAGACATTATTCCGAAGGTTTTCTCCTATGGCATCTTTAACCAGCAACAGACGGCAGTACACTTTGATATTAAGAAAAATTTAAAAAACACTGTAACGTTACAATGTCCTTCAACATCGAAGAGCAAAAACAAGGGGGTGGAAAGAACTCGAGACATAACATCCAAGTCTCAATTAGAAAATCCTGTCTTGTTGAACCACCAGCCGATCACAATATACTCAACGGAACTGGAGGAGGTGCCTAACCCAGTGATGATCGTAGAGGACCAATCTGTCTGGAGTTCGATAACGATCGACGAAACTGGCTTCGAACCTAGCACAAAAAAAACTTTGAAGCGAAAAGTCGACAAAGTATTCACCTCACCAGACAAGCGAGAACCGCCAATCAAAGTATTACTGCACAATCAATCTTTATCGGAATTGCTGTCACCAAAAAAACGCTCAAAAAAACAAGATCACTCTACAGAAAACCCAATGAACCGGACAGCAAATAAAAAAACGGGTGACCCAGCCGTTAAAACACCAAACACCTCCAGGCGAAGAAATAGATCTCGGTCCGTGAACCTCCACCTTCGTAATTCCGAGAGGAAAACTGATCAGAAAAGTTCCACACACACAGAGCGAGACGAATTCAGAGATAGACCCCAACCTCCCTCTCAGAACCATTGTGCAGCAACGAACATCAAAAACTTGATAAGGCAAGAGAGAGAAAGGGCCCCAAAGATACAAACAAGACAAATCGTAAGTGATTGACCATTAGGTTGAAAAGAATTAGCTCTAAGGTTGGAGAAGAAACACTGAACAGAACCAACATTTTGAAAGTACTGGCTCAAATCCCAAGCCTAAGATACATCCGGAATAACTTATGGATGGTGGAACCCAGCACATCAGGAAGAAGGGACTACTCATATATCCATCTAAACTCAAAAATCATTATGTTCCAACTGATGAAAGAAACGGAATCCCTGTTTTTCCTTGGCTACGAATTAACAGAAATTAACTGTTCAAATGACCAAACTGAATTACCGACACAACCAGCTGCGGACCCGAGAAAACCAATAACTACATCGACAAAGCCTGGCACCTCTCGCATTCATTATACCAGCAGGATGGACCATTTGCGCCCGTCCCACAACGATCGACCTAACGAGAAACCAGGAGAACACACAGCTCCAGTAGTGGATCCTGCCGCTCCAAATAACCGACCCAGTAGACAGTCAATGTCTGATCGATCTTCAGCCCGGTTGTACAGAAGTTCACATCAACTGCAGAAACCTTCACCACGGAAAACCTTGGAAAGAACGGAGGGGGTACACAGAAGGCCTTGGATCTGGCATAAGCAAGACACATACCCCAACCGGAAAGATTAGCAACCACCAATTGAAGAGGGAACCAATTTACCAGATGCGTGGAAAAAGGATAACGGACCCAAAAAAGGCCTAAGCAATCGGCTAAAACTAGGATGCTGGAACACGCGAGGCTTCGACCACTTAACTAAAACAACGGACGTTAACTTAGGCCACTTTGACATCCTGTGCTTGCAGGAGACTTGGCTGACAACTAAACCCCAACTGGATGGATATGAAATAATCTTTTCCGCAGCAACAAAAGGGGCTATGGGACCACCATCAGCGGGGCTCATTACCGCGCTTAGCTCGGGATACGGATTTGATGTGACCGAAGTCCTGGTCTCACCTAACTGGGTCCAGGCGATGATCTTAAACCGTACAATCACCCAGGATCCCTTCAGACCCCAAACGAGGGGAAAACCCTCCTACTCAAAATATATTGGAACCCAGACATAACATCTAACGAGGAATTTGAAACCGTACTTTCAAACCTGTTCGACGAAGCCGACGAAAAAACTCAGTGCCACAACACCATCATAAACGGTGACTTTAATGCAGCATGTCAAGGGATCGGTCGGGAATATAAACAGCAAGATCAAAATCTTCCGGTGAGGAGAAGAGGGAAACTTCTCGAGCACCTTATGATAATAAGGGACTTAAATAACCTTCACTGGCTTCGACCCAAACTTAACCTAGAGATCCCCACTTGGGAAAGAGGAGACCAACAAGCCACAATCGATCACGTATTCGTCTCTAAGGTTCTCATCTCTTCGATCCATACTTTCAGGGTTGTGCGGATGGCGTTCAGTGACCATAACCTTCTCATCACAGAAGGAACGAAGTTCAGACCTCAAGCTCTCCCAAATCCGATCCCTTTGGAGAAGTCGACCACAGGGAATCAGGTAAAGATATCGGACAAAGGCATTCGCGAAATTGATCTCCAATATTCTTGCTCTCAACACAGCAGTGGGACTCTCGGAACAAAAACCAGAGGTGATCTGGACTACATCCCATTGCTGACCAGGTTTGTGATTCCAGCGTCAATGCTTCGCAAACCTACAGTCGGCCACAACCATCTATATAACAGTAACCTTGTAGAAAAAAGAAAGCTCCATCGACGTTTAAAGAAAATATACTACAAAACACCCACCTCAGAAAACCTTAACTTATGGGTATTGGCTGTCCGTGAGTATAAGAGCTGGCTCAGGCACTATTGACAAAAGTTATATCAGAGCGACTCAGAACACATGTTGTCAGCCATATGTGGAAACAAACCAAAAGAATTTTGGAACTTGATCAAGGGGACCTTAAACAAAACGACCGGAGACATCCAGAATAACGTAGGAGAGGCTAAGTGGATAACCCACTTTTCGAAACTGTTTGCGCCGATAGCAGATAACAATCTTTCATCTGGCCTTGCTGTTAGGACATCAGTGCATGATATCGAATCTTGGAACATCACTGCCGATGACTAAACGATATTACTCAAAATAAAAAAAATGAACAACTCGAGGGCCCCTGGGCCGGACGGTCTTTGTAATGCGGAGCTCAAGAACCATCCAGAACTGTGGGCAACCATAATGAGTAAGATCTTCACCAACTGCAATCGCCTTCAGGATATTCCTCCCTCCTGGAAAAAAGGCACCATTGTACCTATTTCAAGAGGGTTTTGACAGATGACCCGGGTAATTATAGACCGATCGCCCTCTTAGATGTTATGGGCAAGGTGTTTGCATGCTTGGCCTTGGACGCTTTCCAAAAATGGATCAACACCTCCGACCTTGTGGATCCTTTCCAAAACGGCTTTGTTAAAAATTCAGGAACCACAACTAGCATCTTCCTCCTAAGTTCCCTGAAAGCCAAAGTGTTGCAGGGGGGTCCACCCATCTATATGGCTTTCATTGACCTGGTCCAAGCCTTTGACCAGGTTAATAGGCACTGCTTATTGGGGAAAATGGAAAGCTCAGATTGCCCTCGACACATTCTGGAACCCATAAAAGCCTTACATCATGGCATCTCAATACGGGTGCGACTCAGTGCTGAAGGAAGACTGTCCACGGAAATACAGACATCAAGAGGCGTAAAGCAGGGATGCCCTCTTGCACCTGCCTTGTACAATGCCTACATAGCAGACTACAGGAAATCATCGGAACTGGTCAGATGTTTCCCTCCTTCGTTAGGAGGCTCAAAGATCGAGTGACTATTGTACGCAGATGATATCATCTTGATGGATCTAACCCCCATAGGCCTCCAACGCCAACTAGACAATCTAATACGCTACCTGGCAGAAAACAACTTAAGACTGAATAACGACAAAACTAAAGTCTTAATACTGGGAACGGCGGCCACAAGAAAGAAAAAATTCTCTTGGCATTGTGAAGGGAGGACGCTCGAAATAGTCAATGCCTTTAAGTACCTGGGCATCATGATCAGCAACGACAAGGAGGAACAAGTCATGCAAGAGTCCCTTTGGTCAAAACTGAAAAAGCTTACGGCGCAGGCCAAAGCAGTGGACAGGAAGCATGGAAGATTCTCCATCATCCCTATCATGAGATTTTATAACTCTAAGGTTGTTCCTGTCCTGATTTACGGCACCGATGCAATGCCTTTGATACCTGACCCAATTTGGCCAAAATACGAAAGCTTCTTTTGGCGAGGTGTTTTGAACTTGGCTATCTCTACACTGATAGCCCTGATAAGAAGAGAACGCTGTTTATCTTCCCTTCTGGCTCTAAAAATGAGATACACTCTTATGCTGTACCGCAAAGTCTTCAACGCTCCAAAAAAAAAATGTTTGGACCTCATTTGGAGGGAAACCAAGTGCGGGAACAACACAATGCTTACCAGATGGGACCAACACAACCTCTCTATCCTTCAAGAACTAGATACTACCCTGGAAACACTGATACAAAATCCCAACCAGGTATCAAAAAAACTCTTCGAACCCGATTGGATAAACACTCTGGAAGTCACAAACAACTACTCACTGACAGCAAATCTACCCAACACGTCGATGAAACTCG
This sequence comes from Ambystoma mexicanum, assembly GCF_040938575.1. NCBI lineage: Eukaryota > Metazoa > Chordata > Amphibia > Caudata > Ambystomatidae > Ambystoma > Ambystoma mexicanum. The sequence goes on from NC_090929.1 coordinate 316,324,845, forward strand.
AATTTCCAGATAAACGGCTAAGTAGAACCTTTTTAAGGTTCAGACTGAACCAACTAAAAACAAACGAAATCTTGACAATTCGTAATCAATCCATCTCAAACAACTGTTGTTATTGTGGAGCACCGGACACTGTAGAAACCACCAAACATTTGATCCTCGAATGTACTGGCCTAACTGCGAACAGATACCGCTTTCTGGCCGAGCCACTGAAGAACTACCGCACTTTAGACCTAGAAAATGTATGGGTTCTATTGGCCAGCGGTAATAACAGGAGATGCTCTATTGGACTGTCTTTGTTTTTGAAGACGCTGAATTTGTGAAAGTGGCCCTCTTGACGAAAGTCATTCAGCTTCAACTTAGAAAGAACAAACAAACTTCCTTTCCGGTTGGATCTATTTTGTAAAAATTGTAACACAATTAAACCAAATCATAAAAAAATAAAAATAAATAAATAAATTACCTCCAGCAGTAATTCTGCCAAGAATTGGCAGAATCAGTGCTGGGGATAATTCTGCCGATGGAATTACTCTCAAAAGAAAATCCAATACTGACACATTACAAGTCCAAAAACAGTGGAATTACCTCAAATAATCGGAGGAAATTACGCCGAAACAGGTGTCACAAGGCCCAGGTGCACCAGATTCACTCAGGTGGAGTATAAAAGGCCACCCCCAACACACATCCAAGCAACATGTAGATGTAGATTATGGGCTCCACAACCTGCTACTCTACATCGAGCTACAGCAGCATGCTGGAGCACAGCAGGGAAGGAGGCAGGCGCGACAAAGGTGCAGGAGACTCATGCTGCGGAAGGGATCCATACCACATTTCCGCCCATCCCCCATGGACACTCACAGACAACCAATTAGTAAGCTTATACCAATTGGACCGCCCAACCCTTGCCAAACTGCACACCCTGACACAGGCTGAATTGCAGAGTGCCATTGCCATCAGAACAGCCACCGCTCGCCCGCTGCTGAAGCTTGTGGCAGTCCTACATTTCTGTGGTACAGGTGCATTCTAACACACTGTTGGGATACTGCATGGGATGTGACAGCCCACCTTCTCCATGGCGTTGGACCAAGTCCTGGATGCGCTAATGATGCATACACATCTGCACATCTCCATGCCCATCACCCAGGCACAGGTGCATGCTGCACAGGCCTGGTTCTACAACATTGCCCATTTTCCCATCACCATTGCAGCACTGGATTGCACCCATGTGGCGTTGGTACCCTCTCAGGCAACAGAACAGGCAAACTGTAACCGGAAATTATACCGTTCAATGAATGAGTAGATGACCTGCGATGCCGGCCTCACCATCAGTCACTGCTCTGCCCGATATCCTGGGGCCACACATGACTCACTGATTCTGCGCAACAGCACCCTATCTGCGTGCATGGAGAGGCACAGAGAACAGCACACCTGGCTTGTGGTTAAGTAGCACTCAGACCTGACTGCCAAAGGCACTGACACACACATGGGGTATGTGAGTAGGAGTAAAGTGAATTAACTACAAGTCCCATGATGCAACACTACGAATACACAGAACAGGCCAAGCACCCTGACCAACCCAGGACACAGACCTGAACCATGTGACAACACAGGACATCCAGCAATGCAAGGCAGCGATACGCAATCAGGGCTACATACAACCCATGTAAGCATCGCCATGTACCCTACATGGCGTACTGCAACACCATAACTGACCAGTGCATTGCCAATGTCACAGCAGTGCCAGACACCACATGACTGCTGACTATCACAACGTGAATGACTGCAATTGAACTATGTAGCCCAAGTCCCATCAACTCAAGGTGCATTGTGCCCAACCACTGAGTCATGCACATAGGGGCATACACCTCAGTACCATTAACTTGTTCCCTGGCCCACACACCACCATGTCTCACACAGTCCATTCATGTTTTGCAGGTGACGCTGGATACCCACAGTTGCCATAGCTAATGACCCCTGTGAGAAACCCTGCTACAATACACAAGATAAGCTCTAATGAGGTGCAGGGCAGAACAAGGTCATGCATTGAGTGGACATTTGACCTTCTGAAATCAATGTTTAGGTGCCTATATCACACAGACGGTGCACTGATGTACAGCCCCGAAAAAGTTGGCAAAATTGTAGTGGTCTGCGCCATGCTGCACAACATGTACATACATAGGAATGTTGAAATGCCTGCAGATAAGGACAATTACCCCCCCCTTGCTCTGATGAGCATTCCTGCCCTGCTCGCAGAGGCGTAGACAGGGTCGGGCCTGAGCGGGCAAGGCCCACCCAAAATGTGTAAATGCCCACTCAGGAGCACTTTGTGGACATTTACAGATGTTAATGTCACTGCGGTGGGCCCAACTATATTAGCTTCAGACCCCACTTGTTAGACAATCCTGGCTACACCTCTGCCTGCTCGTCAGATGAATCCTCCTCATAGCATAGGGCATGTTGGGATACACAATGTAATGGTGGTGTGTGCAGTGGAGAGAAGCTGCACAGGGCGAAGACTCAGTTAAAAAATGGCAGATGGGGGAATGTAGCTGGCTGGATGCAGGGGAGACATACTCATACTGGTCGTCGGCTGTGCCTGCAGTGGCCTGCTCTGATTGCAGCCTGTCGTCCACACTCTGCCCTACCTGTGCGTTCACATTCGGACTAGCTGTGGTCGTGCCCTGACTTGTTGCTGGTGGCACTGATTGCACAATTGGGCTCTGTGGTGGCCCAGTGGGAATGTCCGTCTGGATGGCCGGAGTGTCTGTCGATGGCCTGATGGCATGGTGCCTCTTTTTGGGTGGCACACTACCACTACGCAAACTGCCATGGCCTGGCTGCTTGCTGGCAGTGGTTGGTGCAGGTGTCGTGGAGGGGCCAGCCTCCTCTGTGGTTTCCTGGGTGTCTTGCATTTCTGTTGGGGCAAATTGACATGTGCGTTACCACATTGGTGCTAAGGTGCATGGCAAATGAACATTCATAAGTACATTACAAACAATGATGTCTCAAGGAACAAAACTTGACTCAAATTATTTCATAGTCAGGACTCGGATGGCAGGAAGGAGTGCAGACTACCAAGGTCCTGCACATTTGCATGACTTTAATGGCCAGAAGCAAAGCCAGAATCTCTACAAGAAAAGGGTTATTTTTTCAGATACCTCTTCAGATGAATATGATATGACTTATAGCAAGACTAGAGGCTACAGGGGCCGCAATTGGGACAGAGGTTACAATAGAGGCAGGAAAGTCGAAAATGAACTTACAGGACACAGTAAAATCCTCAGCAGTGCACAAGAAAGACATTTTTTGTTGGATAAACAGGAAATAGCAGTATTAGAAAAAGGCTTTTCCTTTATACCCATGAAAAATCCCACTAAAATGGAAGCCGAAATAGAATTACGAGGTTTCTTTCGGAAAATCTGATTGAAGGATTTTTTTGGGATGACAACACTGATAACTCGGACATGGATTGTACCACCCCCTTTAAAGTAAAATCTTCCTTTACCCCTTGCCTACAAATGGTATCGAAAGAGACTGCCATTTTCGAAAAGGTTGTGTTGAGAGAATTCCATTTATGATGCCAAAGTCAAGGCTAAACATCTATCTCGCTATAATATTTCCAAAAAAGAATGGGAGTGCCTTTTTAAATTACGAAATGATCATTCTATTGTCATTAAACAAGCGGACAAGGGGGGAGGAGTGGTAGTCTGGGATGCAGAAGAAATATGACAACGACATTGAACAACGCAGATTTCTATTTAAATATATGGGGAGACCGACAGACAGTATTGTTAAAGAAATCACCCAGATCTCACTAAGAGCTCTAGATGAAGGAGTGATAAGTAAAAAATAATTTAATTTTCTGACTCCAGATGAAACAAGGACTCCTCTTTTCTACATATTACCAAAAATACACAAGGATTCTCTCAATCCACCAGGGAGACCTATTGTGTCATTATGTGGTTCAGCTCAGTGGATAGCTAAACTAGGCAGACAATACGTATACTCAGCCGGTTTGTGTTGGTCATTACATCAATTCCTTTATTACCACTATATTTGCATATGAATAAGATATAGCTTCTCTTTAATTAAACTCAGCCTCCAATCTATAATTCATAATTTATATGCAGTTCTGCTACCGGGCAAAAGACTTAACTGAGGGTTAATTGAAACTACTGTAAGTGTATCATGAAAAACATTTCCTTTGTTCTTTTCCAAGAAATAATAAATGCAAAATTGGTTATAACTTTGTTTCTGTGCAAACTAGAGACAAATCATTTCGAGGCAAACTTCCTTATGTCACGAGGAATGTACCACATAATTCATCGAAGGTATGCTAAACAAAATTGGTATGCCAATGTAAGTGAACAATAAAAGACTTTGGGCCTCATTACGAGTCTGACTGTAACTCCGCCATGGTGGAATGAGCGCTACAGCCATGTGGATCCGCAGAATTACAACCTGATGGGGGGCATGCACACACCAATGGCGGTAACGGTGATCCCACCCATCGGAGTTACCGCCGAGCAACCTGTGGAACAATGAAATTCCGCTGAAAATCGGCAGAGTTACCGTTACCACCATGGCGGTCAGCGGAATTTCAGCCGGCGGAAATTCCGTGAGCAGAAATTCATCATAGCTATGTAAGGAAGCACTGTAGTCGCCATTTTGAAAATCTGAATCCATTGAATATCACGAGATAGGAGTGCCATCGAGACACCCAACCAAAGACAAACATGTCATCAAGAAAAGGCAAAGGTAGGGTGCCCGATATGAGGAAGCAGAAGCCTAAATTCACAAAGCAGGAGCTCACAGTGTTGGCAGAACAAGTGGTCGCCCACTCCGAGGAGCTGTATGGGGCATCACACAGGAAGACCAGCCAACAGCGCAAGGACAACATGTGGGCAGAAATACGGGACAGGGTGATGGGCGTAGGCCACGTCCAACATGAGGTGGAGCACTTGAAAAAGAAGTGGAATGACCTCAAGGAAAGGGTCAGGAGTCTCATCTCCATCCACTGCCAGGAGACAACGGCCACTGGAGGTGGGTCAGTGGAATCCTTGCGACTGGCACCGTGAGAGGACATGGTCAGTGGCATCCTGCACATGGTCGGGATCGAGGGTGTGGGCAAGGCCGAGCTAGGACGATTCTGCATGCATCCACAAACACCCACACTACCATGCAAGCAAGCGACATGAACACCAGCAAGCATGCACCATACATTTGAGGGATCAGGCCACAATTACATGATTTAGTGGGTACAGGATCCCCCTAACATACCCCCATGCACAGGCAACATAGCCACATGCAACCCTCCAACATATGCCCATTGATGCCCAACAGTGGATAGTTGTGTCAGAGCCACTAGCCCATCGACTGCAATGCCCCATGTAGATGAACATTGAGGAGTACATATTTGACAACATAGCCACCTGACCCACACACAACCAAATGTACTGCACCCACCTGACTGCACCACCGGATACCTGTCACCAACAGTCCTGACGCACCACTGGACAGGACAGCCTGTAGCCCAACACATCCCAGGGATGCACGACCAAAAAGAGCCAGCCAACCCACACCTGGCAGGCCAGACATGTAGTCTGTGTCCGACACATGATGCCAGCCCCCCCAGGAGGCCCAACACACAGTGACGACATAGTACAAGTGACATGAATGTTGATTTGTACAAAAAAGATGGGTGTCCCCTTCATCATGGACATCGGGGAAAAACAGATAAGCAAATTACAAATAATGAGGTTTCATGGAACAAAACTTGACTCAAATTATTTCATAGTCCGGACTCGGATGCTAGGAAGGAGTGCGATAGGTCAGTCATCATTTTTTTTTTTTTAAATGTTATATTTCATTCTTTATTATGATAGATGCATTAAAATAATCACAAAATATAATTCAATTATAACAAATCAACCAGTGACAATGCGAAAACCAGAAATGTTTTAACACTTGTACTTATAAACATAATCCGACGAAATATACACTGTGCAAAATACGCTGCTAGTATAGGGTATTAGAGAAATAGAGGAGGCAAAAGGGCATTTTGCCTAACTCTAGGACAATAACCTTATGTTATCTGATTTTACCTATGTTATCTGATTCTACTGTAATAATTCTCTTTACGTTTTTAAGTCAACTGGAGGTATTCTGGAGTAGTATAACCAATATTAATCTACTAGTGAATTGATGAATATCCTTTCATGCTTAGTTTCGACAACCAAGTCATCTAGTTCCAAACAAAAACTGATGTTCGTCTTCCTCAGGACTGAAAAACATTTATAGACGTATGCTGATATTTTATTAAGTATTTTTCTTTTTCTTACATTTTTTTAAACCATCCCATGATTAGTGCGTTGAGCAAGTTCTAAAAAAGAAGAAAAAAGTAAAACCAACAATTAAAAAACATCCCATACGCTACTCTTCCTACAATCACTAGCGTTCCTGTAATCAAATGGAAGGGGAACAATTTCCCTAATTTCTTCTTCCAGGTGTGGGCACGGGAAATTTCTGCATCCTTCAACCAACAAATGCACAATCATTTTCAATTTATCTGCAGAGACATAAGAGTAGAATTGGGTTTGGACCCTAATTCCAAACAGTGGAGTCAAATTGGCCCCCGCATCAAGTGAAACAACACTAACCTCTGTCTTCGAATAGGAATCAGGAATAGACCCCTTTTCCCGTATGGTTGTTGAACACATCCAGGGGATTGGGATGAGATCATCTGTCACAGTTTTGTTGCATCTGTTCTCTTCCACCAACTGTTACAAACAAAGCACAGGTGAATCACTAAATTGTCTGACTAGCCCAGTTTAATGCAACAATGTGGACTAGATATGTTATGAGACTGCAGACTTAGCATAACTATATCCCCAGTTCTCGTTAGCATTTAGCTGTAAGAATCCTCCCCAGAATATAGGACAACTGTATCGTCTCCTTTGGTGGCATTGCTCTTAATCTATAATAATAATGCTTTACTTCTGCTCTTAGTGTGACATGTTTGAAAATAGAAAAGCTGAAATATGAGCTAGAAGCACAGGATAAGCATCTTCTCTATATCGCATAAGCTACAATAGTATCTACATCACTAATGGAGTCGGGAAAGCAACCCAATAGTTTCAGCTCAATGTTATAAACATACACACGTATATTAGCCGTTAATCGCAGCCAAATGTGTAAAAACGTTTTTGGTGCTCGTGCCCACCGGAACCGAAGCCGCTGTTTCTAGCGGCGTGTCTAACTGCATTCGTGGCAGAGTGCGGCTAACGCTGGATATCAACTGAGCTCTCTAATGACAAAAAAAGAGAATAATACGGCCATAAAGAACGTTCAAGGCACGCGCTATCCCCCTTGCATACTCTATGGTGGCCAAGTGTCAAGGTCACCAAAGAAGGACTAAGCTAAATGATTATGGATCGAGTCAAAGAGGAGGGGATCGAGGACTAAATGAAAAAATGCCCAACTGCAGCCTCAGGTGGATTCCAAATGCACATAAAGGACCAGAGAAACCAATCAAATGATTAAGTGTAAACATAATCAAACCAACATTATTTTACTGCCAAAGAGCCGCACTTTCAAATTGGAAAAAAGCCCCAAGGCGTATTAAGAACCGCATGTTCACACTCAAATATTCAACAAATGTTTTAATATATATTTGTATATATATATGTATAATCATACCAGGTCCTAGCACAACAAGGACAATTGCCCCCTCCAAAAAGGAGAACCAATGCATGTCTAAAGCTGCACATCATATTCATGCCTGATCAGTGAAAACGGTCTCGTAATAGCAATATATGTAATAGTGGGGACCAGACTGAATGGCAAGTATGGTTGATCTGGGCTAAATTGAAGGCAAAGATAACACAATGGTATAAGTATATAAACACTACTAGACACAATGTAACCATTCTTCATGTTGGTTCAAGCCAGTATGATAGCTTTGGGTATTGTACATCCACCACTGTTCTCTTTGGGACAGTCTGGTAGATTTACCCTGAGCATCAAACCCCCAAATGCGTTCAATCCCCACCACTTGAGTTCTTCACAGGTATGGTTATTTTCCAAAAAGTGAGCTACCAAAAGTGATTTCATGTTCCTGTTACGAATCTTGGACTTGTGTTCTGTTATTCTTTGTTTAAGTTTAATATGCCTGGATGTTTTGCCTATTTATGTTTTCATGCAGGGAGATGTGCTAGCGTATATAACATTTTTACTATTACAAGTGGTATGATGTCTAAGCTTCCAAGATTTTAAATTGATCAATACCGAGGTGCAAGCTATGGTAGATTCGCTTTGGCAACAAGTACTGCATGGGAAATGGCCAATGACCGGTTTTAAACCCCAAAGGGATGTAATCGTATGGCGGTTTTCTTTCAATAAGTCCTCTGTCTGCTTGCGAGACCCAATTTTTCAAATTTTTCAAATTTCTTCCCTTCTTAAAGGCATATATAGGGCGTTCTAGAGATGGATTATTCAGTTGTAACAAATGCCAATGTCTTGTTATTGCCTTTTTAATCTCCACATGGTGGGTATTAAATGTCATGGCACAAACTATTAGTGAATTATTGACGGGTTCTTTACTTTATTTTTAAACAATAAGTTTTCCCTGTGCTGGTTTCTAGTTCTATTTTTAGATTGTCAGAGCAAATGATGAGGATATCCTCTGTCCAACAGTCTGGCATGTATTATGTTGGAGTAATTGAGCCTGGCCCTCAGAAATTGCTCATAGGGTATATTGTCTCTCAACGCTTGGGAATTAAAACTATCATATCTAAGAATAGCGTTTCTATCTGTTTCCTTATGAAACAGATCAACTATGATATGTCCATTCTCTATTTTAATAAACAGATCTAAAAATGCTATTTGTTTGTTATCTGTTTGCATAGTAAATCTCAGGTTAGAGTTTAAAGAATTTATCCATAATAGAAATTGGTCATTGCCTTTTTCATTGTCCCAAACTATAATGATGTCATCGATGTAACGTTTGTAAAACTTAAGGGCAGATTTAAATGGATTCATTTCGTTGAGTATGTTCAATTGTTCAAACTTCCACATATAAAGGGCCGCGTAGTTGGGGGCAAACGCCGCTCCCATGGCAGTTCCCTTAATTTGCATATAGTGGATCGCCTTCAAACGGAAGACATTTCTGGTCAATGCCACTTCTAATAATTCAATCAATAATTCACTGGGAATTTTTTGTGGTCCTTCTCTCTGGGCTAGGAAGTCTTTCATGATATTAAGTTACTACATTTGCAGAATACTGGAATATAAAGATTCAACATCCTGAGTTATTAGCATGTCAGTATCGGTGTTGAAGGGTTACCTTTCCATCTGGTTGATCACGTCTGTGGTATCTGCCAAATATGTTTCAGATTTGGTTGCCAAGGGCTTCAAAAAGAAGTCCAAAAATTGCTAATCACAGGAAAGAACACACGCTATACGTGTTTCTCTCTGACACAATCTGTAAACAGCTATAGCTAGGAAATATTTAGTGCCTCTTGGCAGAAGCTGACACCTCACCCACATTGGGAGGATGGCTTTCCTCGGATGGATCGGATTGGGCTCTTTTCAAAGGAAGCTGCTAGGTAGGAGATGGACACGCTTAGAGGAACATCTTACCAAGAGACCCTGTGATCTGTAGCAGACAAGGGTGGAGGTAACACAAAGTATAAAATAGACAAGGGATGCGGAAGTACAGAGTAAAGAGAAGGAAAGCAACCAAACGAAGAGGCATTCTAACATCTTGGAAAATACTCTTTTTTTGATCAAATCCTATTTAGCTGACATTATTTCCTGCAGAAATAATACTCCGGGGATGGCACAACAGAGAGTGAACATTTGTTAAAGTATGTTTGGCTCCTGATGGAAGGCTTGGAAATACATCAATACCTGTCGGGATTCTGATATATGTGGAATGGCATCCCATTACTCTGTTGGGTCGTTTTGGAACTGATCCAGTTGAAAGGGCCCTGCCATGGCTAAAGATAAACTTTCAAGAGGGAATTAAAGTGCTTCTTTTTTTTTAAAACCCTTGTTATTAAAGTTTCACAACACACGCCATCAGAACACTTAAAAATGCACTAACACATTACAGAAGTAGTTCGACAACGGCAATACATTCACAACACCGAACTAAGGTTGAAGTCTTATTTCAGTGATTCGCCAGAGGCCATATAGCAAGGTGAAGCAATCAGACCCGGGGGGTTAGGTCTCCAGTTTAGTGTTCAAGGAAAGTAAGTAGGTGGTAAGGGGGCCCCAAATGTCCTTTGGCCTGTTTTGCCTCCACATAGGTTCCCATACTCTTTATCGATATCACTATGCCATATCATATCCTTGAGCCACCCTTTCGTCGTCGGCGGGGATGAGCTGGTCCAGTTCATTAAGATGCACCACCTAGCTAGTATCATGCTTGTCGTGATCAGTTTTTGGTGCAATTTAGGTATGGGCTGTGACCAGCTAAACATACAATACAGTATCACACAGGATACCTCTTGCCCCAGCATTGCTGAACAACACTCTGCTACGCCCTCCCAATATGACCGCAGACTGGGACACGCCCAGATCATGTGGATAAAGTCAGCTGGGTCACACCCGCAGCAGTGGCAACTTGCCAATCTCGAGCTATCGAACCAGTATATGCGGGCCATGGACATATATGTGCGATGAACAGTCTTCAATTGGATCAACTGCAGTCTTGTATTGATTGCCCTTTTATGCGTATTTCTACACATTGGCGCACACTGTTTGTCTGTGATAGGGGCCCCAACATCACCCTCCCACTGCTTCCTGCACCTTTGTAACCCCAGGGGTGTGTTGCTTTGGATAAGCTTGTAAAGGGTAGAGATCACCCTCCTGCACCCAGATGGATTAAAAAAACACTGCAAGAGTGGCTTTGTCGCTGGTCGCTCAGGGAACGACTGGGACCACTCCTTAAATTCTGCCCTCATTCTGAGATGCTGTAGGCTGTGGTGAAGACCCCCTCCCATCATTTCTTTAAATAGCTCTGGTATGACAAAAACCTCATTGGGGTACATATCGGCCAGAAGGTGAATTCCCGCCCCGCCATTCCTGAACTATGGACTCATCACAGGTTGAGGTTAGTGTTTCAATGTTCCACAGTTGAATACCCGAGTCAAAGGGGACATCCACCCCACACCCTCCTCAGGGCCCTCCTCCACGCGTGTATTGTGCATGCCATAGGGTCAAACTCGCAATTATCCGACACCCTCTGGGACACCAGGATCCCTTGAAGGGAGTAGGGGTGAACCAAGCGTTTTTCTTTACTAGTATGCGGAGTAACCCGGGCTCCCGGCATCCACGTCGTGGTGAAGTACAGCTGTGCCACCAAAAAGTACAGCTCCATGTCAGGGGCCCCTACCCCCATCCCAAGGGCAAGGTTAACGTGTCCCAGCTGAGGCGTGGGCTGCGGGGATGCCAGACTATCCTGATCAGCAATGTCTTCACCTCTCTGAAGAATCTGACTCCCGGCCATACTGGGATGTGCTGAAGTATGTACAATAGTTTGGGGACAATCACCATCTTAGCCACCGCTATCCTTCCCAGCGTTGACAATAGAAGCCTACATCATCTCTCCACCTTTTCTTTCAGATCCCGTAGTCAGCGGAGGTGGTTATCCTCCAGTAATGTGTGGGCTTCCCTACTGACCCTAACTCCTAGATACGTGTCAGCCTGGGGCTACCACCTGAAACCCTCAGTATCTGGGGGGCTAGCCATTTTCTCATTCACGGGGAACAGCTTTGACTTCCCTACGTTCAGCTTTAATCCCGAGAATTCCCCGAACTGCAACACCTCCCGGGAGATCTGGGCCAGGTTACATTCCCGGTCTTTAAGATATAATATTGCATCGTCCGCGTAGAGTGACACTATTTCTCGGGCCCCACCCATAGCCAGGCCTCGCATCCCGTGATATTTCCGAAGTTGCTCCACCAGCACCTCAATTGCAATAGCGAAAATCAGGGGGGATAACGGACAGCACTGCCGTGTCCCACGGCCCAGCATACATGGCTTAGAACATATGCAGCCCACACCTATGAAGGCACTCGACCCTGTGTATAATGATCTCACAGCTGATAAGAAGTACGGGGGGGTGCCCACCTGTCGAAGAACCTCGAACTGGTAGTCCCACTCCACGGAATCAAACGCTTTCTCCATATCAAGTAACGCTGCTACTGCTTGAACGTCAGGATCAATCTGTGCTATTATGGCAAAGAGTCTGCGTAGATTGGCCAAGGTAGACCTGCCCGGTATGAAACCTGACTGGTCCACATGTATTATGCTAGGAATGTACGGGAGGAGCCTATCCGCAAGCATTATAGCAAAGATCTTTGTGTCTAAATTTAATAAAGATATTGGGCGGCACGAGGCACAGTTAAGGGTCTTAGGCAGAATTACATGCAGTATACTTTGGGAACAGTACACACAATTAAGACTACAGGTGTAAGCACAATCTAACCTTTGGTATAAGTCTGTGCTACACTGTTTTGTGGTAGCAGGGCTGAGCAGCCAGGCTTATCTCAAGAGGGATGTGAGCAGTCAAAGGTGTTACACAAAGGACTTACAATCACAGTGATTCAAACAAACACTTACTCAAGGTTTCTTGGTAACATAATATACATTTATTTACACAGTTAGTTGGAAAACATTCCAGTAGTAATAAGCAGCTCAATATCACACTATAATACACTTCAGTACCAAACCAATACGTTTCTGAACAAGTTAGGCTCCCCTGAAGTGGGAGCAAAATGGCACTTCAGTAACTTTCTAAAAGGGTAGAAAGGCAAAGGTTATAAGAATCAAACACAATTACTTTTCATAGGCAGGGCAAATAGTTTCAGTTCACTACAAGAGGCTGTTCAATTCAAAAGGCCTGGGCCAAAGTCAATGGATCTGTGTCTTGGATAGGATGGCACAGTTCTGGTAGTAAACGGTTAAGTCTTTGCCAATGTGCTTAGAAGTAGTTTGCACGAAAAAGAGTTATATGTCGATTTAGGAGCGTACAAGACTCTAAAGTTGGGAAAGTTTCACAAACTTTCACCGAGGCAAAGAGGATTTCTCTACCACATTTGCACAGTACCTTTTGGGTGAAGAAAAGCTGTAGCTGAGGCAGTTGTTCCTGGCAGTTTCTGGAGATCTCTCTGTTCCTGAGCCTCAGTCGTGGGGACAAGAGGGAGGACGTTGGGAGATTCCTGCACTGCACGAGGACATATCCACAAGCTTGGCAAAATATCGGTTTACGGTGTGAGTGCCTTAAAGTCCACAATCTGGTATCCTTCTCACTGGCTATCTGGTTTTCAACAGCACTCTGAAGAAAATTCGACCAGTATGGAGATGGTTTCCAGGTGGCTTGCGAGTTGGTTGTTCCCACCAGCTCAAGGGAAGAAGTTGTCCTTGAAGGGGCTTTTCTGTCGAGGGAGTTTCAGGCAAGTCGGACCTGCAGCAGGGCATCAGCGGGCAAACCAACGGTCCAGGAGTCGTCTTCCTTCAGCTCGTCTTCGGTTCTTTCGTTCCAGTGGTCGACTCTGCCTTCCAAGTCCCAGAGACCTGCTTTTAAACAGTTTTCTCCCATTCATTCCAGCCTAGCTGTCACTCACCCAGCAGGGTGGCTGTCCTTGTAGGACAGGGAGCCAGCCAATCACGCCAGAGTGCATTCAGGTCTCCTAGGAGACTAAGCACAGGAGGTTTGGGGCACCTCCCTCACATCCTGTCCACCCCAGACACTCAGGCGCCAGAGGGGGGCTTCAGTACAGAAGCTCACCAAAGGCAAACGAACAAAGGGACCAAACCTGGTTTGGCGCGCAGAGACAAACCCTAGAATGACCTTTCCAAAAAGAAATGGTAAAAAAAGTTGATCAGAGTCTGTTTTTACAGAGGGGGCTCAGACGCCATCTTGAAAAACATAGCTCCGGTGGATTTCAGCTACCGGAGTGTTTAAACGGGTCGCGGTCGGGAAATCATGGTAATACCACTGCCAACAGCCATTCTGAGAGGAAAGAGTAGCTTTTGGGGGGTACAAGAGTTTTCTAGGCATAGGGCTGTAAGGCAGTGTGTGCTGGGTCTAGCAATTTAAAAAGACTAGCAAAGTCAATTTAACTTTTCATTCACTGGGTCAGTCTTAGAGAAGTAGTCTCTAAGACAGTAGTCAGTCTTAGAGAAGGTATTTAAACATTGGGAAGTCGAAAAGACATCCCTGTGCCCCTGCACACAAGAAAAAGATGATGCTTATAGAGTTGTCTAAAACTCCATATCTAAAGAAAATAAACACAGAAAACAAACAGAATTTAAAAAGTACAGAGTTCCAAAGTTTAGCAAAGGAGCTGGGGGTCTCTAAGGTAGAGAGGAATTAGCACATTTTGAGAATTCTCCCTAACTCTGGTCCCCCCCAGACTAAGGGACAGGAGGATCTAATCCCCACCAGGATGGATCTCCTGTTGCAAGTCGGTTAAATGGCCTGTTGAGTACATCAGCAACCTTTTGTAACCCTTGCTATGACACTTTTTATCAGGTGTTTTCATTTGCACGTTATATGACCTACAAACCTTGTTTGGTACATCTTTCTTATTTAAGGTATAGGGAATCTGATCTAACAGTCCCTCAGAAGTTGTAACAACCTCTGAACCTGTAGTAGGCTTTTTCAAGGGCTCCTTATAAAGGAACCCCTTAGACGTAGAGGGGCATCCATGATTCCTCACCACCTCTCTTTCAAGAGCAGGTTGGGGCTCAGATATCTTGGTTGGAGGGGCTGTGGTCAAGCAAGGCACATGCTTCCACTTCCTCTGACATCTGGTTTCCTGGCTTAGAAGTTTCCCTCCTAACTCTAGGATTTACACTGGAGTCGTCAGTAGAAGATCCAACAGTCTTAAGGTGTTTAGCCTTAGACCTATTTTTCCTGGTTTTCCACCAGTTTTGAGAATTACCAGTTCCCACAGGCCTAGAGAGGGGTCCAACTGGTCCATCCACCTCCTCCTCAGAAGCAGGGGTTGGGGTGGTGAAAGACTTTACAATTGGATGGGCAATGATGGAGCTTGGTTGGGGCTCCCATTTCCCTACTATTCTAGCCTCAGATTTGCCTTGGTTAGAGGTCAACTTACTAACACAAGGGCTTACTGTGGGGGTCTCTGTAGAAGATCCCACAGGCTCAGAGTGGTCTTTTAATGTTGCCTCTCTAGCCAATATGGTTTGGTTCTGTTTTCTCTCACTGGGAGGCCTGAGGGTACTGGATACTACTCCTAGAGTTTTTAAATCATTCCCCAACAGGGCTCTCCCAGGCACCTCATTCTGGACACTGACAGGAATCCTCACTGTCATATTATCACACTGAATGAGAACTGGTAGAATTGGAACCAACTGGACAGGGCCTCCAGAAAATCTAGTGGGACCAATGGGTGCCTAAGCAACATCCTCAGGCTTGAAAAAGTGTTCATCCACAACTGTTCTGCTGGCCCCAGTGTCTCTCCTGTCAGGGGTGTCCTGGCCATTTAGAAGAACACTGTCCATATAATACCATTTTGAGTTCTCTGGAATGGAGTTATATACCTCTATATTCTGTTTCCTACACAGACCCAGGGGTTTTAAGGAGACACTGGTTTGAACACCCAATGGTTCTTCAGCCAATAAGCGAAAGTGGGCACTAGCCATTTGTACTTCTCCCTCAGGGATGAAGGCTAAGGAGGCAGTGCTGACCCTTGCAGGTTTACCCTTGCATCTGGGATCCCCTTTCAGGTGGTCAGTAGACCCACAGACATAGCATTTACCAAATGCTCTCTGGAAGGGGGGTTTCTGCTGACCTTCCTCTGGTTGGACACCAGAGGATTCACTAGACCTACCAGGTTTCCTATGGGATCTACCCTTATGTTGTTTGGGGGCCTCTTCTGGTGGGTTGGAATTAGAATTATCTTTATTCTCACTTTTGGTACTGCTTCCCCTCACCCACCCTTTTTGTGAGTGGCCCCAGCATCCTTATGAGTGGCCCTGTTGGCTACCCATGAGTCAGCTGCTCTGGCTAACTTTTTGGGATCAAGTTCCTTAGAGTCCGCCAAGTGCTGTCTCAGCTCAGGAGATCAGGCATCAAAAATAGTTTCCAATAAAAGCAGATTTCTCATTCCTTCAAAAGTGTTAACTTTGTAACCCTTTACCCAACCATCTAAGTTCTTCAAACATTAACACACCCATGTAGCCCAAAGGGTACCATCAGTCTTTTTGAGGGTTCTAAACCTCTTAAGATACTGGGAAAGTGTTTTCCCAAACCTAGCTATCAAAGCTAGTTTCACATTTTCATACTCCATCCTGTCCATTTCCCCCACCTCCATTACAGCATCAATTGCAACCTGGGGTAGCCTAGACAAAACCCAAGGAATCAGCTGATTCCCTGTAATTCCCTGAATCCCATAGTTATACTCAAAAGCAGCCAACCAATCCAAAATATCATGCTTAACCTCATACATACTTACTACATCTTTGGGCATGCAAGGCCTCTTAGGACTGGAAGACCTAGAAGACTCTGGGAGAGAACCATTCTCGAGAGACAATTTCTTCATTTCAAGAGCATGTTGTAATTCCATTTCCCTTAGTTTAAGTTCTTGATGTTTACTTTCAGTTTTTGCTTGGAGCCTTTTGAATTCTAACTCAAGTCTCATCTTCTCAAGAGAGACACACTCTGGACTCAATACTGGACCTGTTAGGGTCCCTATGGCTAAAGGTTGAGGCCTAAGAGCAAGTAGAAGTACAATAGGGCCTACATCTTGAGACTCTTCTGCCTCTTCTAACTCATCAATAACATCTGAGTTGTACTCTGAAACAATATCATCCTCATCATCATTTTCCACATTTTCTACAGAAGTAGGTATAGCAGACCTATTTGAAAAAAGTCGATCGGAGCCTGTTTTTACAGAGGGGGCTCAGACACCATCTTGAAAAACATGGCTCCGGTGGATTTCAGCTACTGGAACGTTTAAATGGGTTGCAGTCAGGGAAATCATGGTAATACCACTGCCACCAGCCATTCTGAGAGGATGTTCGCAGAGTCGAATCACTTTGCGAGTCTTGCGCAGATTATTCAGACCCTGCTCGTTCCAACTAAGGACCCTGACTACCAGTGTAGCAGTGTATCATGTGTGTGCGCCGCCGTCGTGGTTCCCACTCAGAGTGGGCAGTGTGTGCCCCAGTGTTCGGGGCTGTGCGTTTGTGAATCATTTTCAACTTTAACTCTCAACGTTGCCCCTTCCCACCCCTCATCCTCCCACGACTCCCAGCTTCCCTTTCTAGCCCCCACACACACTGCCTCCCCCCAACTCGCAGTGGTGTATCCCTCCCTCCCCCAATCTTTAACCAAGAGTTTTGTTTTGGGGCACCACCCGGGGGCACCAGACACCACGCCCCACATGACCCACGGGGGCAGGGGAGACACCTAGCACATAAAATAATAAGCTACAAGACTGATTTGTTACATACCTTGTTATATTGACATGTTCATTCCCCACCAGGACACAACTTTTTGGTACCATATTGCCATCCCATTATGCGAGCGGGCCCTCACACTCCTCTCACCTGGAGTCCGGTGTTAACTCCCTACTAGTCCCTGCTCCGCAGCTATGGGCCATCTCGGTTCTTCGAGAGGGAATCGATGAAGTCATGCACCTCACTTGGGTCAGTGAAGAAGTGGGCCCAGCCCTCGTGTTGGACCCTTAGTTTAGACGAGTACATCATTGCATACTGGATTCCCTTGTCACGCAGAGCACACATCTCCGCCAAAAAGGAGAGGCGCGCCTTCTGGACTGACGGTGTAAAGTCCGGGTAAAACGAGACCCTACAGTTTTTGCACATCAGATCCCACAATGCCCTGGCTCTGCATAGCACTGTGTCGCGGTCCCTATAATTAAGCAGGCGTGCTATTATAGGGCGCGGATTCTGGCCCGGCCTGGGCGTAGTCTGCGACACACGGTGATCTCTCTCCACCAGAAACTGATTTGACAAGGGCGGGTCTTTCAGGACCTCCTTTATAAAAGTCTACATAAAGATTTCCGTATTCCGCTGAAGGATCGATTCCGGCACCCCCACCACCTGAATATTATTCCTGCGGTATCTCGGCTCTAGGTCCTTGTTCTTCTCCTTTATCTGTTTGATTTCTCGTCGTAACTCCTGAATAGCCTGTGATGTTTCCCCGCTGGTGTCTTCTAGGGCCCCCACGCACTGCTCTGCCTCGGGTATTTTTCCGCTCCCCTTCTCAATGCGCTCTTGCATCCTGTCTACTTTATACACAAGACCATCAAGTTTTGTGTTAACTGAAGCAAAGCCAGTTCTCATCTCAACCAGTACTTGACTGAGCACTGCCTGCTGGAGGTCACTGCTGCTGCCTGTAGGGGGATCTCCCATGCTCTGGCTGGCTTCTCTAGCAACCTCTTCTCAGGGCCCCAGCATCTTCTCGCTACCCGTGGTTAGACCTGTTTTCTGGGGGAAGGTCAGGCGGGACTGTCGCTTGTTACCTTTCGCCATGCGATTCACTGTTATGCCCTTTAAGCTTGGTCCAGCCCGTGCAGCCGTGCCAGTAGTGGAATGGACTCTGTAGTGGTGTCTGACAGTGACGCTGTTAAGTGCCGCACCTGTGCTCACTACGTGCTATGACTCCAGACTCTTTTCCATGCCGGTGGCCACTGATCCGAGCAGGTTTAAAGGTTTGATTCCTCTCCCTGTTGCCGGTCGTGCGCAGTTACTGAATGCTCGTGTCCTCTCCCCACACCGCACTATCCGGCAGTTCGTTAGGGGGTTACTCCAAATGCAGATTTCGCACTCGATGACGTGTGCTGTATAGCTCTACTGGCAAGTCCAGCTGCCTCGCACGATCAGGACACCCGCCTCTCCCACCGGCAACACTATGGATTGCAAGCCTGAGTCCAACTGGTAGGGCTAAAGAGCCCTGTTTACCCCTGGGAGGGGGCCTGGCGCCCTCCGGATACACATGTGAATTGTGGCGCTCAGGTGGGGCAGGCCGCTCCCAGCAGACACCGGCCGACTGATTGCAGGCCCCACCATCCACCCCCCTGCTCCCAGAAACGTCACCGCACAGTGCTGAGGGTCCACAATGGTGGCCACTTCCCAGGTCAAGGAGTCTGTTTCCGAATACTGTGCCACTGCCAGTGAGGCAGCCTCCTCCCTCCTACGTGCACAGACTTGCCCTGCTTATGTTTCCACGCATGTGTCCGTAATGTAGGCGGCTTTGTGTTAGGAGGTGCACCTGCCTGATCCTCGTCGCAGCTGCTCCACAGCAGGGGTCCTGGAACTACCGTTGGGACCAGCGCTTGCCGTGGGCTCACACGGCCGTGCAGGGGCAGTCCCCCTGCGAGTGATAAGCACCCCTCACCTAGTGCACTCAGGCTCTGCCCCCGTCTCAGCCACAAGTTCCTTCAAGCAGCGGGTTGCGAGGAACTTCTTCGGCCCCACCGGGGTCTCTCCACAGGCGGCACCTCCCGGCGCGGTGCGTCCGTTGCTGGGTGCCCCCTGGGTGGTGAGGGGTACTCCTCGGCGCTCCCTCCTCAGGTGCCCCGCGGCATGTCCTGCCAGGTTGTGCCACCGCTCCACAGGTCACCGGAGCCACGGCAGATCACTCCAGCAGCGTAGCCGCCCCCAATGCCTGGCGGAGAACCAGCGCTCTGCAGGTCGCGGCGCGGCCACACTATCGTTCCGGGAGCACCCGGTGTCCAAACTCTGCCAGGGCGTTGTCAATGTTCACAGCTGGGTCCAGCAAAGGTTTCCGGGCTGGTCCATGTCCTTAGGGGGTATTTGTGGTCTCCTCACTCCCTCAACCCCAAGGAGCTCAACAGAGTGCAGCCATCTTGGTGCCGGGGTTTCTAGCGCCCCAGTAAAGTGCTTCTTCCCCAATAACCTCTGGGGGTTACGAGAGGTTTCCTTCTGTAAAAACAAACTGTTTGCAATGTAGCGATTTGCAGGCGCTGGATTTTCTTCAAAGTCCTGTGAAGGCTCATTGTTCGACTGGAAAAACCACCCGATTTACATCAGGAGGACGTCTTTTTCTGCAGCACTTCGCTGCCTGGAGTTACCAACACTAAAAAAGGACTGTGTTCGGGGCTCCTCCTCCAGGGTAAATACGGCTTCCTCCCTTGTTACTGATATATACCAGCTGACCTGCGCGCGCACCCAGAAGTACTCATAAGTACTGTTTACTGGGGCGGCAGGTTGGGATTTGCAGGCGCTGGATTTTCTTCAAAGTCCCGTGAAGGCTCATTGTTCGACTGGAAAAACCACCCGATTTATATCAGGAGGACGTCTTTTTCTGCAGCACTTCGCTGCCTGGAGTTACCAACACTAAAAAAGGACTGTGTTCGGGGCTCCTCCTCCAGGGTGCATACGGCTTCCTCCCTTGTTACTGATATATACCAGCTGACCTGCGCACCTGCGCGCGCACCCAGAAGTACTCATAAGTACTGTTTACTGTTCACGGGGCGCGGGCGGCTGAGGTCTTCTATTGTTTTGGGGGATTCTAATATGATTACATTGTTGTAGCGTAAGCTTTGGCCTAGAGGCTTAAGTGAAAGATTTTGGACCCCCTGCTCAAAGAAAACAAGCCACTGATCTGGTGAGTGTTGCCTTGAAAATTGATGGTGCGCACGGAGGGGCATAGTCTGCTGTGCACCTCAGAACTTTTGAATATTTTCTATAATTGGGCGGAAATGCCATATTTGTTTTTGTGGGTATTATTGAAAAGTGTTTGAAGGCAGTTAAAGCCTACGTTTTATTGGGTTTTGTGCCACATAAATGCCACCTTGAGTAAACCCAGTACTATTTGTTTTGATGGTGGAGTATGGTGGGCACACTCCGAAATGGTAAATTGGTGAGACTCATACAAGGAGCCAACAAATCCTATCCTTTGACCAAACCAGTTTTTGTGTATAAAATGGATAATTTGTTGGCGGAATGCCCATTGTCAGATCCCACTCCAACTAAAGGCCCTAGTGATGACAATTCACCAGATGAAGAATTGCACCCACATCGCTTGATTAACGGCACAGGTATCTCCCTTCCAGCTTGGGAGGTCGTTCATTTGGGAAAAAAGTCTCCTTATACCGGCCCAGCAGCTATCAAGACACAGAAGAGATGTCAGGTACACAAGAGAAGTCCTGTAGATACTCTCTGGGGCAAATAGAGGAAGGAGGAAAACCCAAAAAAGAAGCCGACAATTCTCTCTTGGCACCGGTTGTTAGGGCCGAGTTGGATAGAAGGGTCCGGCTGTCAAATGAGCCATCCACACCTTTTAGACCTAGAGCTGGGGGTTTCGACAATGTGCACTTACATGAACCTACTGAGGAGGCTCCATTCTCCCCCGAGCATCCTCCTAGGAGGAATAAAAGAAATTGTGATATCAGTTATGGGAATAAGGAGACAGAGCCATTATTGGGGGTTAATGGGGGACAGGGTGCGTTTGTGCCCATCCAGATAAAATCCTCCAGTCCAGTCTCACATGTGTCTTCTATGTTAAATCAATCTTTTGGAACTATCAATCCCCACACAGGACCATTCTTTGAGGGCATCAATCAAGAGGACACGGCTGTGTCATTTGCTACCTTTCCTGTGCTAACCAGGATCCTGAATCTTCTAGATAACGGTCACGATCGTACCCATCTCGATATTCAGGAACTTAGATCGATATTATTGGTAACACAGAAAAGATTTGCAAAATGGAGGGCTTCCTTATGGCAATAGGAAGATGCGTACCTATGGGAGGGCATGGTAATTCTCACACGATCCCCCACGACCAGATGGTACAGACTGATTGTGAGCCTGTGGTCTGTCCTAAATCCTATGCAGAAGTCCTTGCACAAGGAAATAAGGATTTGCAGGCTGCTTGGCTGCCTGTACTGGTCGAGCTCAAAGGAATGGTCTCTACTAATGGCACTCAGATCACAAGCCTAGGTGAAAAAATTGAATTGGTTTGTACAAATGTTGCAAGACTGGATGAGAAATTAGTATCTAGTATAAGCAACCGAGAGGCCTCAACTAAGTTTCCCGATACGGATAGTCCATCTGTATTAATAAGGGCCCTAGAGGAGGGAGTAGAACCAGGTGGTGATGAAAGGGGTGCTTTGGATGGGGACTCTACCCTAGATAGTTCAACTAACCATAACCCACCGCTTTCTAGAAGAGAGAAAAAAATGAGGGCTAGGGCCATTAGGCGTAGGTTGGCCAGGACAAATGGCACAGCAAAAAACTGTGAAAAAAAACTAAGAATTTACCAGCATTAAAAATTCCCAATTCCAATGCAAATCTGAAAGATATATGTGATCTGGCGGTTGAAGGTTGTATTGACCTTTCTCAACTGGACGATGAAAGCAAAAAAGCATTGGAATTGAAAGAATTGGAGGCACCAAATAACGTTAGTCAAGGAGAGTTGGATCAGCATACTTCAAGTCCTACTAGCCACTCAGTTATTGTAGATGGTGATTATGGGGAAGCATCTGACACCTTGATTGATGCTATGACTCATAAGGGAAAGGTACAGGTATGTAAGCAACTAATAAAAAAAGACGAAACAAATAAAAAAGAAACATCTCTTGACAAGAAAACAGCTGGGGGGAAACCAGTCCAAGAGTCTAAAAATGACACAAAGAGATCTAACTGTAACAAAAATGCCAGGCTTGCAAATGATAAGATGGACATTAAGCTTTTTTTCAACTCCAAATCCAAAAAAGCCTCTCTGAGCAGCAAAGTGATTAAGAGTTCTTCGCCTACTCATACTTCTACTCCACCACAACAAGTAATAAATAATCCCCTACCCGCTGAGCAAGAGAAGAAGAAAGGAGATAATGCAACCATTGAAATGCCAAGGGGGAAGGGGAGGGGCACTTGCCTAACACGGGGGGAAAGAACCAGAGAGGGGAAGCACATATAATGGAAGCAACACTGGGAAGGAGTGTGAAGGGGGAATTCATGTCATCCTCGACAGCCTCTATGGTTCCGAGTGAGGATATCAAAATCCTAGTAAAACAGGCATTACTGAATCTGCTTGAAGACTCAAGGAGGGCAGGCACGACAGTAGCAGATATCCAAAATTGGACTGAGGTAAGGAGTCTGAGCAGTGGCAACAAGATTAATCTAGAAGGAGTGCTTGGGGATGGTATCGGAATCCGTCACATACAGGATAGAGAAACAAAAGGTCTACACCCATCTCAGCCAACTGCTGACAATGGACTGGGCAGAGATAACAAATATTTTGTCACGGAATCCGGAAGACTTAGTTGGACAAGGTGGGGAGCTGAATGTCTCATCCTCGCAGACGGCTCATGGAACCCAATCAGGTCAGGAAGCCACCAATTTGGTCCCCAAAGCATGGATGAATTTGGTACAAGCTGTACACCATGGTGAGGAGGGTAACTCTAAGGCGCTTTTGATGGAGGAATGGGTTCCCAGCAATGAACTGTATAAAGAGGTGGTGAATACTACCGGGTTTGTACCTAGGACAGAGAGGGAAGCCAAACCCCTAAACAAATGGCAAATAATAGATGGACTAATAGAATGGACTGCCAGCCTTCACTGAGTTCTCTAGCATTATGCTTTGTTCTATGTTTTCACAGGGTGGTTCTTCCTCTCTGCATCGCCATCAAATTCTAACCTTGTTCAGTGAAATACCAAGGCTGTCTATGATCTCCTCAGGTGATATCAAACTTGTTGATTTCATACATCCACTGAGACTGGACTGTGTATGACTGGTATTCTTTTCCCAGGCTATCATGGATCTAGTCACATCAGAAATAGACCCCTCCCCCCCCTTTGGACTTGATTTAGAACCATTCAATAATCAATTGATGAGCAGAGGAGTGGAGGTCGAGTCCTCTGAACATGGGAACGTTGATTCTAACATGCATTATGAGGGAGGGGAGGGCTCCATCACACAGAAACAACCCTCTGAAGCGGATCTAAAATGGCTTACTCAAACACTAACTGAGACCTTAGCAAAGATACAGGTATTGAATGTGAAATCATAATCTCAGCCAACATTTTCAGTGGTATCCTTGAATTCACGAGGCAATAAACCTTTGAGGACAGAGTCTGAAAGTTTACGCCTCCTTACGGATGCTAGCATCTGCTGTATTCAGGAAACCTGGGCTCTTTCTCCGTTGGTGTTGGATGGGTATAGTCTACACCAAACAACAGCAGAGAAAAAGTCCAGGGGAAGGCCTTCTGGGGGTCTTCTTATGGCTATACAAAACACCATGATTTTTAAGTGTCTGAAAGTTTTCTCTCCTCATAAAGGATGTATCGTCATGCTATTTATTTTGGACCGCCCGTTATTCTTGGTTACCTACTGGTAGTTAACATATATTGGAGTCCTGAGTTAGATCTAAAGGAATTCATTAGTATGGTGGACGCAATTATTCAAGAATGTCAAACAGCATATCAAATTCTGAATATTATGGTTATGGGTGATTTCAACTCAGATGCGGGCACATGTTCTTATAACCCTGGTTCATCAAAGGAACAAATACAGGGCCAACAGTGGAATCTCTTTTTGAGAAATTGGGGCCTAATCTGTGTAAATGATTACCTGGGTAAGGATTTGAGTGATTACACATGGTCTAATGGAAATGAATATTCTACCATAGATTTCATTTTTGTAAGCACGTCTTTAAGATACTCTTTGCTTGATTTTAAAATTATACCATCCTTGATTAGTGACCACAGTATCCTCAATCTCACCATGAGGGTACACCCTTCCCCGGAATCATCTTGTGCTCTTCCCTTGACGTTGGAGCTAAACTCAGCTAGGAATAGAATAAACTGGCACTTGGAAAATGTTGAAAAGGTGAACAGGGTCTTTTTTGAGGACTATAACAAATACGGCTGTGAAAAAAAGAACTTGATGTATACACATGTGGAGTTTAACAACTATGTCAGGGAGGTTATCCTTGGGACAAAAGGTATTGGGAGATCTTCGAAAAAAGGCACCACTCACACCCATGTTTTTGATCCGGTCATCCATCAGCTTAAAAAAGAAAGGAATCGTGAGATTCGTAAACTCCAGAAACTCCCATTTACTCAATCTCTGGGAGAAATGATCAAAAAAGCAAAAGACCAATGGAGTTATAGGGTACGTGCACTAAAAGCAAACATGGTGCAAAGAGATGCAGAAAACATACTGGAGGCACTCTCAAAAACCAATACTCTGCATTTTTGGTCCCTAGTTAATAGACGCGGGGAGGCGCACACCAAAGAACAAGGTGTGTGTATATCCTCGGATATTTGGGAAGGCCACTTTGGCTCAATATATAAACCTTCGGTTTGTAATTGGGTGGTTCCGGAAGAGATCTCCTCATGTCCATGGAATCTCCCTTTCTCCTTACAGGATGTGCAAAGAATGATCTCTAGGTGCTCGTCTTCCCGTGCACCAGGTCCTAATATGTTAGCTAATGTGGTCTTCAAAGGTAATACGATTCTCTGGGCCAAAATTCTCTTTTTACTGTTTAAGAACATTGTCATTACCAAGGTATTTCCAACTACTTGGCACATATCTTATGTGGTCCCAATTTATAAAAAGGGCGATAGATCTATACCAACCAGTTATAGACCTATCGCCTTGCTGGATGCTGACTCTAAAATATTTGCCTCCTTGGTTCTTGAACATATACATGTGTGGATGGAGGAAAAGGATGTATTGTCAGCACAACATTTTGGTTTTAGAAAAGGGGTTGGAACTGATGCAGGTGGACTTCTCCTAACTATCATGCAGCAACAGACCAGACAGAGAGGAAGCCAACCTATCTTCTTGGCTTCTATTGACCTCTGTTCAGCCTTTGATCTAGTGGATAGAGACACATTGTGGAGAAAACTGTTTGCCTTAAATATGCCGTCACAGTTCCTAGAGATCTTATATTATCTTCACTCAGAATCTAAGATAAGAGTCCAATTGAACACCGAGGGATCCCTGTCTGAGGAAATAAATACAGGAAACGGTCTCAGACAAGGGTGTATTTTTGCCCCTACTGTTTTTAATCTGTACTTGTCTGATGTTGGTCCGCACTTGGATGAGGCATCATTTGCGGCACCAAAGGTTGAAGATACTAGGATTGCGTGGACTGCATATGCAGATGACGTGTTATTGTTTGACTTAACACCCATGGGCCTGCAACGAGTTCTGCATGCATTTAAGAAGTATACGGCGGACAATGCTTTAGATAAAAATCAAACAAAAACTTTTATCATGCAACTCAGTCATAGGAAAAGGCCAGCAAAATTTGCATGGTTTTTGGATCACGTCAAACTCACCATATGTCATGCCTTCAGGTACCTAGGTTATCCCATTTTTGAGACTGTCACCAGGGTCAATTTACGTAACTATTTGGATAAAAAAGTGACACCACTGATTTCTCAATTACTCAAAATTGATTGCAAATATGGGAAATTTTCAATGTTACCATGTATAAAAATGTACCGTAGTAAAACGATTGCCCAGTTTAGCTACGGAATGGAACTGGTTTCCGTCATGGTTTAGGAGCGAATTTGTTAAATATGAAGCAGGTATGCTAAGGTCACTTGTTTGGTATCTTCCGAAATGTGTTCCATTAGCAGCAATATGTTTTGAACTTGGGCTATACTCCCTCTCAAGCGTAATTCTCTGGCGTAGAGTCTCTTTGTTTAGGAAACTGCTTGTAAATAAAGAATCCACTCTATATGGCATCCTTGGACGGTGTCTAGTTGCGGGAAAGGAATCTTCTGTAGCAGTGTGTGATTTGGAAAAAGAGATTCATGAAGTACTGGCATTAGTTGGGGTCTCTAAAGAACTGATTATCAACAACCCTACCAAGGTGAAGATACTTCTCTAGCATGCAAACTGGAATCACACTGTTGATATAATACAAAGCAAAAAATGATATGCGCATTTGGCTGGCAGTCATAAAAAAATTGTAACAACAGAACCTTATCTCATAAAATTCCCCAGCAAAGGGCATAGACAGGAATTTATGCACTTTCGTTTTAATGTCCTTAATACAGGTGAGATCATGACTATAAGGCAAACTTTGCCACCGCAAACAGTTAAATGTCTATTTTGTGATTTAGACGTTGGAGCAGTAACTTTACAACACCTGTTGACACAATGTTTGGGTCTAAGATCGGCAGGCATTGATTACTTTATTAAATATGTGCCTAACCCAGAGAATGTTGATCTGGTTGCCCTATGGAAAGACATGTTGTATGGATCTAGGGTCAAACTTCAATTGGCCATAATGCGCTTTCTAAAAGCTAAATGTGAACTATAGGGAGGTAGTTCAGCTACAACAATTTGTATGCTTATGCATCTTGTATGTCTTTTTTCATTCTGTTCTAGTATGGTTCATTTAGATGTATAAACCATTTATACTTTTTGGTTGTATTAGGATGTATTATAAGGAATGTATTCGATTCCATGTAACCAAAATTTTATGTATGTATTTTTAAGATCTGTTCTTATTTGTTTTATATTGTTTTTGTAAAGGTTACTATGTAACCAAAACAAATAAAAAAAATAAAATTAAAACAAAATGTTTGACTGCTGCTAAGGACTGGTATTCAGAAAGCCGCTGCATCCTTTGTGGCAAACCTACAATACATTTGACATCCTTCCCTGGCTTGGGAAGAGCAAAAGAGGACACCAATTCTTCAAGGAGACTGGTGAAAGGATCCTCAGTGGTTTTCTTTTAAACCCAAGCCTTTAACCTTGTCAAATGCTGTAATTCAGCATGATAACTTTTCTTCCAAGAAGAATTTGCAACCCCTGAATGAACCGCATTGCACTTCGCACCCCTAGCTACTCTCTGAGTCTGTGCTGACTGCTACATTAAGGCACCCAATGATGGATTGGCCTACAGCGAACTCTTTACACCATGGGCCTCTTTCGTGTGGCTACTGTGCCTTTCTGTTTCTCTTATTACTCTCCCAGGCACCCAAACCACTACCTTACATCCCTCCTCATCCTCCATACCCATTTGTCATAAAGAATTTCATATAAATCATCCAATATGCTATTCCTCAATTTTAACAAATGTTTTATGTCCGTTTTTATGTTTAACTACTTTGTAATCCCTATATTGGGACAAATGCATAGTTGCCAGCATGACCCATTCCAATCTGAAGGTGCTTATCCAGTACTGTTTTTTCCTTTGCATTCTGGGACTTGTAGTTCCACTTTTCCCATTATAAAACTCGGACTACACGTCCTAGAATGCAAAGAAAAAAACAGGAATGCAATGGGTCTTGTTGACAACTATGCAAATGTGCTTTAAAATTCATTCTTTGGACACATGTTTATTAATTATTTTGGGCAGAGAACCACCCAAACCCTACTCAGAGGGTTGGGGCTTGCTCGCTACATTCACTCATACTGTGTAATAAAGGGTCACTCAGAAAATCATTTCCAGGGCCACTTTTGGTTCCCAGTCGACCCCTGAAGAGACCTTGACTGAAACTTCTGCTTATGCTGCAAGGAGAAGCACCAAGCAGCCTGCTTAACGCCTTTATGCCTGTTTAAAACTGATGCCAGAGGAAGCTCGGATTAAAGATAGGTGGGACAAAGGATGAAGAAAGAGCGGAAGAAGAGCAGAGTGAACTCCCGGAAGAGTAACGAGACAAGGATGAACGGTACGACACTGCAAGAAGAGAAACTGGGAGGGACAACAAGGACGGCACTGGAGATGAAGAAACTAACATAGATGGATATGTACCTATTTTCAAGGCAGACTTAGTAGAACACATTTTTAAGAAACGTGCATGTCTCTTGGACGCCACCTTGGTGGAAATATCGGACGGGGACATGCTGGAGAGTGTACACCTGACGGAAGACAGAAATCCCACTTTTCTAGACAAAAGCAAAGTAGCAGTGTCATTTAAAACATGTCTTAGCACAAAAACAACAAATGGGGACCGGGAAACGAACATAGAGTGGACTAGGCCACACATAACTTCAATGTGTGAGACACGGTCCTCCAAACCTAATGAAAGTGGTGAAAACTTAATAGGTGGAAAGCCTATAGGTAAAAAGTCATCAGTGGCTACCCAAGTGGAGGAACACTCATGGTCTCCTGACACGACCCTAAAGCCAAGAAGTAGGAACGATTCAACACCAGTTCGCACACAGCTTCCTTCACCTACTACACCTATCCCGACGAGACGACTAAGCAAACTACACCACCAAGAAACAAAAGACTTGCCACAGAAAAAGCCTGACTTGATGTCTATAATGTCAACGGTAACAATTGCCCTTGCTCCATTCAGCAAATTATATGAGGCACTTAACGATACACTGCGCAACCAAACCTCCCTGATTGCCTCGATGAACACGAAGCTGAACCATTTGGAAGGTTTCATCATGGCTGGGGAAGGGAACAGGCAGACTCTAAACGACTCACTTAGGCAACAAATCCAAGCAGATTGGTAGCAAGCGAAAAGAGAAGTGATTGAATACTTAGGGAAGCAGGGGAACTCAATCACAACTCAAACAAGGAGAGAAAGTGGAGATGTCCAGGAGGTCGTCAAAACAAAAGTATGCAAGAAGGTAAATCACAACCAAACACTGTGTGTTATGTCACAACAAAGAAACACAGACCCAATGTCGGAGATTATTACCATAATTGAAGCTGACAACAAGACCTGTACGAAAATCTGCAGGGAGAGTTAAACATGAAAAGCACCAATCCCGACCCAGAGTGCCCCTTTTCTGTCCCGGTCAAGGCATCCAAGAAGAAACCAAAAGGAAAAGAAGGCGAATTGCAGCATGGGACAACCAACCGAATCCACAAAGCAGGAGAGCTTCAAAATCCGCTAGAGGAACACAATGGCGCGGAGCGAAAGGTGCCCCGAAGACGCAGAAAAGAGAAGCAAGTCGTGGACTCGTCAATGAGTGATAGTGAATTAGAAACTTACCAATCAAACCATACGAAACAATCTACTTATCACCATCATGATAAAGACTATAGACGGTGAGTGGAGAAAGAGACTGACAAAGCATTCCCAGAAACAAGGAGAGACGAAAACTGAAGACCTGAAGGCCCACGATGTCAGATGCGGATGGTTCAAGCTCAAAGATCAAACCCTGACAAGGAGACACGGACGCCACTAAGGAGAAGTGGCATGACACTGACAAAGATGCCAGAAAACTGGATGGTACAAAGGCCTGAAGTACACTAGATCTTAAGAACTAGCCATTATCGGTGAGGACAGCTGGTCAAGATCTTCTCGCCGGGGCAGACGTATATCATGGGCAAACAAGTATTCGGTCCAAACTCACTATGGGGTGCTGGAACACCAGAGGTTTCCATCACCTGCTGACTAAAAGCGACGTTAACCTGGGGGCATACAATTTATTATGTCTTCAGGAAACGTGGATGATCGAGAAACCACAGCTGGATGGATATGCACTGGTCTTTACTGAAGCACATAAATGTCAGAGAGGTCGTCCATCAGCAGGCCTGTTAAAGGCAATACGTTCAGGCTGAGGGGCTTGGATTTGCAGGAATGATTCATTCATCATACCTGACCCAAGCAGCTATTTTAAATTGGAACCGCCAGGAGGGGAGACCCGAAAAGACAGTGAAGGAGAAACTCCTAATAATCAATGCACATTGGAACCCAGAAGCAACCACAAAGGAAGACTTTTTGAACAAGATCGCCAGAATATGGGACTTCGCAGTTGCAGACCATCAATGGCACCACAACATAGTAAACAGCGATTTTACTGCAGCCTGCGTAGGTGTAGGAACCGAAAGAAACTGCGGACAATCGGACCCACCTTGTGCTTTAAGAGGCAATTGTTACGCTCACCTGGACCCCACGGGTGTCGATCGGACCCGGACAGCTGCGGTCTCCGTCAACGTGATGCGTAGTGCAGAGATGACTGTCTGGACTGGCCCGCCTAGTCTTGTCTGCTGGACCCGAAGAAGTATTTTCCTGCAAGTGGAGACAGGGATTAGCCACCTGTGGGTTTTAGTGATGGCCTCCCAACTGTTCTCGCTCTCCTCTACTAATCACCTCCGATATCCCCTTAGTAACCTCACCTTATGTTTGTAAAAGATGAGCTCTCCATCCTGCGTGTCTTGCAGGGGCGCGTAAATACAAGTTACTTCACTGGTTTGAAGGCGTTGGGAGAGTTCCGGTAAGCATTGACTCTGAAGTCCCAGGCGGGATTGGTAAGTATCAAGTTCAAAGAGTTCAATGTGCCCGATGTTCACTCTTGTCCCCTTCCTTCCTTAAGTTGCAACTGAGTTTGTGAGAAGAAGGTCTCGTAGCTGCTGCTGGCGTTCAGGTAAGAGTCTGTGTTACCCAACGCTGTCCGGTAACTATTGCATGCGTTAACGTGTTGTTTTTCTCCCTCTTTACAGATGCGGCATATGAAGATATGGAGAATAATACCGCCGGTGGTAAATCAGGTAAGTCTATGGTGGTAAGAGGTATTTGTTGATTCCCTTGGCTCACCTTGTTATTCTTGTGCCCCTAGGTGCCGGAGTATGGCGAAGAAATGATGGAGACAGTGCCGAATCGAAAGATGCTGTGAGAACTGTTGAGTATGGCGCCGTGCTGGAGCTGGCGAAGCGACGCGTGCAGGACTGATGTACTTTCCAGGTCGGGAGATGAAATGGATCCGGAATCAGGTGTGGAATTTGAAATAAGTTTGTTTTCTAACCTTGTCCTTTTCTTCCTCTTTATTCTAGGAGCTCCGGATTCGAGGCGGGCGTGGCAATAGACTGGATGCTGGCTGCAGGCACGCGGGCTTGGCAGAAGACTGGATGCTGGCTGCGGGCACGGTGAGAGTCACGCTGCTGGATGCAGAATAACATGAAGCATGTGCTGCTGTTCGGGCGTGGTTTAAATAGCCCCCAAAGTAGTCCCAGGAAAGAAGTTCCCCAGGACCACACCCGAGTAAAAAATAGTCCCTGTAGTAAAATAGTCCCATCCAGGCCTCACGTTGGCTTGGATTTATTTGCAGCATGGTCTGCATGAGGTAAGTAATGTCTATGAGCCTGGCGCCTATGGCGCCAGGACTGATTTTTATTATGAGCCTGGTGCCTACGGCGCCAGGACTGAACCCAGACAGCCCCTAGCTGGGGCTGCTGGGGTTTTTGGAAATGTCTGGATGCCTGCTCCCGGGGCTGATGGGCTTGATCCGGATGCCCGCGGGTAGGCATCATGACAGCACTCCCCCCCAAGGCCGCCCCTCCTAAAGTTGTTCTTCCCCTTGGCCCTGGTTTGTCTGGGAAGTTCCGATAGAATTTCTTCACCAACCGAGGTGCATGAACGTGGTCACTAGGCTCCCATGACCTTTCCTGTGGTCCGTAACCTTTCCAGTCGATTAAATAAAAAAGTCTTGATTTAACCAACTTAGAGTCGAGGATATTCTTTACCTCGAATTCAGGTTCTCCATCTATTAGGATGGGGTCAGGTGGTTTGGCAAGTCTTGTCCCGAGTTTAACTGGTTTCAGAAGTGAAACATGAAAGACAGGATGGATCCGCATGTTAGAGGGTAATTCCAACTTGACGGCCACCGGCTTGATAATGGCCTTAATAGTGTAAGGTACAAAATACCTAGGATTAAAAGTCTGAGTTCCTTTTAGAGGTATGTGTTTTGTAGCCAGCCAAACTTGATCCCCAATCTGATATCGTGGATCATCGCTTCTATGTTGATCAGCATTTTTCTTATATTTCCCTTTCGCTTGTTTCAAATGTTCTGTTGCCTCCTTAAAGGCTTGTGTAATAGTAGAGTGTAAATGACTAATTGCAGGCATTTCTAAGTGCTGAGGTGAATCGAGTTCTGAGGTTCGAGGGTGATGTCCGTATATGGTATAGAAGGGGCTTTGTCCGGTTCCAGAATGTACTGAGTTATTGTATGCATATTCAGACATCCATAAAATATCCTTCCAATTGCTTTCGGTCTGGTGCATCATGCAACTTAGGTACTGTTCAAGGGTCTGGTTGTTCCTCCCCGGTATGACCATCGGTCTGGGGATGGTGACTGGTTGATAACCTCACATCGATTTGCGCCAATTGACAACATTTCTTCCAAGATTGTGAAATGAATTGACTGCCTCGGTCAGAGACCAATACGGAAGGAAATCCGTGTATTCGAACAATGTTTTTGAGGAACTCCTTGGCCAAAATTGAAGCGGAAGGTAATCCTTTTAAAGGAATAAAGCAGACCATCTTGGAAAAAAGATCCACAATAACTAGGATGGTGTTAAATCCATTACATGGAGGTAGATCTGTAATAAAGTCTAAAGACAAGGTGTGCCATGGTGTAGGTTGAATATCCAAAGGTTGTAAAAGGCCAGCAGGTTTTTTCTTCTGGCTTTTGTTTTGGGCGCAAATGCCACAAGACATCACAAATGACTTTACGTCTTTTCGCCAAGTGGGCCACCAGAACTGTCTCTTAATTTTCGCTTCAGTTTTTGCGATACCTGGGTGCCCTTCCATCAGGGTGTCATGGTAATTGGAGATGACTAGTTCTTGTATTTCCTTGTGTGGTAGAAATAGTCGTCCTTGATAGTAAGGTAGGTCATTGACAAATGAGTAGTCCGGGCCTTTCTTTACCCAGTCCTACAGGGTTGCTGGATCGAAGAGTTGTTGGATTTTTGAATAAATATCTTCTAGTGTCTATAGAGTAGTTATGCCAAGGATTCTTTGCTCGGGAATTATTGGCACCGTTCCGGGTTTGCATATGCTTCTCCCATCCCTATTCGGGATAAGGCATCTGCTTTGCCATTTTTGCAGCCTGGTCGATAAGTGATCACGAAATCGAATTCGGCAAAGAACAATGCCCATCGAAGTTGTCGCGATGATTGGGCTTTGGCTGTTTTTAAATACTGCAGGTTCCGGTGATCAGTGATTACGGTAATGGTATGCCTGGCACCGAGAAGGTAGTGCCGCCAAGCCTTAAAGGCGGATTTCATAGCTAATAGCTCTTTATTGGTAATCGCATAGTTTAACTCAGGTGCTGAGAACTTTCTGGACCAAAACGCTACTGGGTCAAGTTGACCGGTTTCAGGATCCTTCTGGGACAGGACAGCTGCCATGGCTAAACTGGATGCATCAGTTTCTACTATGTATGGAAGCTCAGGGCGTGGATGGTTTAAGACAGGTGCTGATGTGAATTTCGCTTTTAGCTCTTGGAAGGCCTTTTCAGCCTCTTCGGTCCACAAGAAGCGTTTGTTTTTTCACAAAAGTGCTGTGATGGGGTGTACAACATGGGAGAAGTCCGGAATGAATCTGCAGTAGAAATTAGCAAATCCGAGCATGCTTTGTACCCATTTGACTGAACTGGGTGATGGCCACTTGAGAATTGCGTCCACCTTTCGAGAGTCCATTCGGACTCCCTTTGGAGTCAGGATAAATCCAAGAAAATCAACTTCCGTAGCATGAAAAACACATTTTTCCAATTTTGCATATAAATTGTGCTGGCGTAGTTTCTCAAGGACTGCACGCACGTGCTTAACATGGTCTGATTCTGAGGAGGAATACACTAGAATATCATCTATGTATACAACGACACAGACGTCAATGAGTTCACGAAGGACATCGTTCATAAAATAATGGAAGGCTTCTGGTGCATTGCACAACCCGAAGGACATCACCTGATATTCGAATAATCCGTACTTGGTGCGAAAGGCAGTCTTTCATTCGTCGCCTTTCTTGACACGTACCAGATGATATGCCCCTCGGAGATCTAACTTAGTGTAGATACAAGCATCCTTTACTTGGTCTAGTTATTCGGGGATCAGAGGCAATGGGTATCGGTTTTTTACCGTAATCTGATTTAATGCGCGGTAATCTATGCACTTTCTAAGGTCACCTTCCTTTTTTGGCACGAAGAATAAAGCTGGGGATGCAGGAGACTTGGAAGGACGAATAAAGCCATTAGCTGTAACGCTCACCTGATTCCCGCAGAGGCGCCGGTCTTGACTGGGTGAATGCCGTATCTTCAAAGGTGATGTGTAACACACGGTTGGCTCTTTGGGCTGGAGCTCTGTGCACTGTATGTCTGACTCGAAGAGTAAGATGTCTGCAGATAGAAAATATGGGATTAATGAACTGGGGTTATTGGGTGCCTCTCTCCTCTTCCCTTTCTCTTCTCCTGTAGAACCCCAAGGGTTAACACCCTCACCTTAGGTAAGTGAACGCCGAGCTCTCCATCTGCCTCGGGGCAGGGTGCCGTAACCAGTTTCTTCACTGGATAAGGGTGCAGGCCTCTTGACCTCAGAGGACTGCTGTCCGTCGTTAACTGCACGAACGGTAAGTTCTGGGCACTTCAAATGTCTTAAAAGTCTTTTGTAATGATATCTCTTGTTTTGCAGGTTTCCGGCGATGGCGGATGGCGGGCTGATGAGAGTTGAGGATCGAACCCGCGTGAGGAATAGAAGCGCCTGGAAGCACGTAAGTAAGCGCTTGTAGCCTGCTTCACGATGCGCACTAACTGTCCCTTTTATCTTGCAGGTACAAGTTCGGAGCTTTAGAGAAGCTGAAGGGTGCTGGAATACCCACTGGATTCGGCGTGGGAAGGAGTAATGGCACGTGAGTAATAAAGTTGCCCAATGTCTTTAAACGCACCTTCTTTTGTCTTTCAGATGCGGGATGCAGCGCCGAAGGCCTCCGGAGCGTGCGAAGAGCTGGTAAGCTTTTGTCTTTCAGATGCTGGAATGCAGTGCGAAGACCTCCGGAGCATGCGAAGAGTAGGTAAGCCTTTGTCTTTCAGATGCCGGAATGCAGCGCGAGGCGTTGGTGACAGCCGATGGACCAGGTAAGAGATGCGCTGCCACTGAAGACCGTAGTGCTAACCTGTTCTTTCTTTGTCTTTACAGGTGCTGCTGAAGACTGTCTTTACAGGTGCTGCTGAAGACTGGATTCCAGGATGGTAAGCCTTTGTTCCCTTAGGCCCAGGATCAGAAGCAGAAGACACGATGAGCGTTCTGCTGCAGAGAATGCAGAATAACGCAAAGCAAGATTCATCCATCGGGTGTGGTTTAAATAGCCTCCTGTAGTGCTTAGGTGTCTCCTTCCACAGCCACGCCTAGGTAAGAAAAGAGTTCCTGCTTTCCAGAAGAGTTCCAGTGTTCTGAACCTAGGGAGTGGCTCCTGCCCCACCCAACAGGAAAAGTAGTCTCAAACAGAAGAGGATCAGGGGTTCAACTGGCAGGTAAGTAAGCAGCATGGTCTGCTGCAGGTAAGTCCACCGAAGCATTATGAGCCCGGTGCCACTGGCGCCAGGACAGGGTCCAAAAGGTCCCAATTGGGACTGGCTGGCACTCGGAACCGGGGTTATGGATCTGCTTCCACGGGAGTCGGGCAAGTCCTGATCTTTTGGAAGCAGAGATCATGACAGCACCCCCCCTCAAGGCCCCTCCCAAACCGGGCTTCTCCGGGGGTTTGGGCTTGTTAGGAAATGTTCGATTAAATCTTTTGATTAGACGAGGCGCGTGGACATATTCTGCAGGTTCCCAGGATCTTTCTTGGGGACCGTAGCCTTTCCAGTCAATCAGGTAAAATAGTTTAGATTTGGAGATCTTGGAGTCCAGGATGCTTTTGACTTCAAACTCGAGTTCTCCATCAACTAGAATAGGTTTTGGAGATGTAGTTAGTCGGGTTTGAGGTTGCACGGGTTTTAATAGAGAGACGTGGAAGACCGGATGTATCTTCATGTGAGGGGGCAAGTCCAACTTGACCGCTACTGGATTTACTATGGTAGTGATGGAATAGGGACCAAGGTATCTTGGGTTGAATGTGCGTGGTCCTTTTAGAGGTAGATATTTGGTGGATAACCAGACTTGATCTCCTACTTGATATTGGGGGGCTTCCTTCCGATGTTGGTCTGCTCCTTTCTTGTATTGTTCTTTAGCCCTTTGAAGGTGAGAAACGGCTTCCTTAAAAGCTTGGGTGATTGTAGAATGCAGGTGGTCTACTGCTGGTGTTCCAAGATCTTGGAGTGGATCCAACTCCGAGGTTCGAGGGTGACTACCGTATAAAAGAAAAAACGGGGTCTTCCCAGTTCCCGAGTGGACAGAGTTATTGTAGGCATATTCGGCTATCCAAAGGATATCTTTCCAAGTTTTTTCAGTGTGTTGTAGCATGCAGCGCAAATACTGTTCCAGAGTTTGATTGGTCCTCTCGGTTTGTCCCTCGGTTTGAGGGTGGTGGCTGGTCGAAAGTCTCACATCAATTTGAGCCGACCGACAGCAACTTCGCCAAAAATGAGAAATAAATTGACTACCTCGATCCGAAATTAGAACTGAAGGAAAACCGTGCAGTCGGACGATGTTTTCGAGAAATTCTCGGGCCAGAGTTGCTGCTGTTGGTAAGCCTTTGAGTGGAATGAAATGCGCCATCTTGGAGAATAGGTCCACGATTACTAGGATCGTATTGTATCCGGAGCATGGAGGTAGATCGGTGATGAAGTCCATAGAAAGCGTATGCCAAGGGCGAGGCGGGATGTCAATAGGGCGTAAGAGGCCGGCTGGTTTTTCCTTTTGACTCTTGTTTTGGGCGCATACATTATAAAGTCTCTGATATCTTTTTTCCAAGACGGCCACCAGAAGTAGCGCTTGATCTTTTCCGAGGTCTTGGTCATACCGGGATGTCCTTCCATTAAAGAATCGTGATAACAAGAGATTACCTTTTTCTGTAAATCTGTGCTGGGCAGGTATAACCGTTCTTGGAAATATAATAGGTTGTCCTTCACTGTAAAGTCCTTTCCCTGCAGATGCCAATTCTGTATGTCTGCTGGAGTTACCAGTAGCCTGGCTTTATCCTTAACTTCCTCTATGGATTGTGTGGCGATTACACCTAGAATTCTTTGTTCGGGAATGATAGGTACATGTTTAGGATTGATCAAATGTTCTTCCACTCCCATCCGAGAAAGGGCATCAGCTTTACCGTTTTTTGTACCAGGTCGATAGGTAATTATGAAGCCAAACTCGGCAAAGAATAGTGCCCAACGGAGTTGCCTGGAGGATTAAGCTTTTGCGGTTTTCAAATATTGCAGGTTTCGGTGATCTGTA
Organism: Ambystoma mexicanum; assembly: GCF_040938575.1. Classification (NCBI taxonomy): domain Eukaryota; kingdom Metazoa; phylum Chordata; class Amphibia; order Caudata; family Ambystomatidae; genus Ambystoma; species Ambystoma mexicanum. Next base: position 316,362,893 of record NC_090929.1, read on the forward strand.
ATCACAGTAACGGTGTGTCGGGCCCCCAGAAGATAATGCCGCCAAGCCTTAAAGGCGGACTTGATAGCTAGAAGTTCCTTATCAGAAATAGTGTAATTGATTTCAGGAGGCGAGAATTTGCGGGACCAAAATGCCACGGGATGCAACTGATTGGTTACTGGATCCTTTTGTGATAGAACTGCCCCCATGGCAAGGCTCGAAGCATCAGTTTCAACGATGTAGGGGAGTTCTGGGCGAGGATGTTTTAAGATCGGTGCAGAGATAAATCTAGTCTTCAAATTCTGGAAAGCTTGTTCCGCCTCGGTAGACCATTCAAAACGTTTGTTTTTCTTTAACAAGGCGGTGATGGGCTGGACTATTCGAGAGAATTCGGGGATAAACCTGCGGTAAAAGTTAGCAAAGCCTAACATGCTTTGAACACCTTTTACGGAGGATGGCGATGGCCATTTGAGAATTGCATCGACCTTCTTTGAATCCATACGCACTCCGCTAGGTGATAATATGAATCCCAAGAATTCAACTTCAGTCACGTTGAAAACACATTTTTCCAACTTAGCGAAAAGTTTGTGTTGACGCAATCTCTCGAGGACCATTTTCCCGTGTTTCCGATGTTCAGTTTCCGATGAAGAATAAACGAGGATGTCGTCAATGTAAACAACAACACACACATCTATGAGCTCTCTGAGGACATCGTTCATAAAATATTGAAAGGCGGCCGGGGCATTGCAAAGTCCGAAGGGCATGACCTGATATTCAAATAGCCCATACTTGGTGCGGAAGGCCGTCTTCCTTTCATCGCCCTCTTTTACTCGTACCAAGTGGTAGGCTCCTCTAGGATCCAGCTTTGTATATATGCATGCTTTTCTGACTTGGTCCAGGATTTCAGGGATCAAAGGTAACGGATATCTATTCTTAACGGTGATCTGGTTCAGGGCGCGATAATCTATACAAGTTCTAAGGTCCCCTTCTTTTTTTGGAACGAAGAACAAAGCTGAGGAAGCAGGGGGCTTGGAAGGACGAATAAACCCATTCGCTAGGTATTGATCCAGGTATTGTCGGAGGTGAAGATTCTCAGGCTCGGTGAGGGCATAAATTCTACTACAAGGAGGAGTAGATCCAGGTATCAGGTCTATCTGGCAGTCATAAGACCTATGAGGAGGTAGAGAGTTAGCCTGATCCTTCCGGAAAACATCTTGGAATTCTAGGTATTCAGGAGGTAACTGGGGAGCCTCCGAGGAAATTGCTGCCAGTGCAACACCAGGTCGAGGGTGACAAGTAGAGACACATTCTGGAAACTGAACCGTTCTTGCTCGCCAATCGATCTGAGGATTGTGCTTCTCTAACCAAGGAATTCCTAGAATAATCTGGAACTGAGGGGCCTTGATCACATCGAACACGATCTTCTCATGGTGTCCATCTTGACTTACTAGCGTCACTTCTTGGGTGGTATGCGTTACTGGTCCGGAGGCTATCTCCGTACCATCCACCGTAGTAATGACGTCCTTTATAGCCTTTGGACAAAGAGTCAGATTCATCCTCAAAACCATTTCATGATCCACATAATTGCCGATGGCACCGCTGTCGACGTAAGCTTCAATTGCATGTAATCGATCCGGATGTTCAGGGCTAATGAGGACCATAGGTATCACGAAATGCGAGGTCACGGAACTGGTTTTAACGCTCGGCAAGAGGACCTCTATTCTTGTCGGGCGAGGTCGTTTCCCTGCTCAGAGTTTGTGACCCTGGTAACTGCAGCTCCTACTGCCTTCTTGGCTGGTTTCACCGGACAGTCTCGAAGAAAGTGCCCCGAGTTTCCGCAATAGAGGCATAATTGCAGCTGTTTTCTCCTTTCCCGCTCCTTTTGTGTTAGTGGTCCTTTCAGGCCCCCTATTTGCATGGGTTCCCCTGAGTCTGCTCCTTTGGTAGGAGTTGGTGGTTTGGAAAATACTCGAGTATCAAACTTGGAACGATCGGCCTTCCTGTTCTGCAGTCTGTGGTCAATTTGAACGACTAAGTCAATATAGTCCGAACAGTCTTGCGGGGGATTCACTACTTGGGCTAACACATCTTTGAGCTCTCCACGTAGACCTCTATAAAACAGCGTAATCCTTTTGTCCTCAGGCCATCGAGTTTCCACTATCAGTCTGTTGAAAGACGCAATATAAGCCAAAAGGTCTTGATTACCCTGTCGCAATGAAAGGAGCTCATTATCCAAGGCCTGCCCCTGTGAATGTCTTGCAAACAGTTTTTCCATACTGAGCTGAAAAGCTTGAAAATCATGGAGAACCGGATCATCTTGATTAACTAGAGGGATCGACCAGTCTGCCGCATTGCCACTAAGGTACGAAAGCACGAAAGCTACCTTAGCTTGATCAGTTGGAAAGGCTGCTGGCCGGCATAAGAAGTGCAACCGGCACTGATTAATAAATACTGCAAACCTCTTTGGGTCACCAGAAAATCGTTCGGGCGGAGCCAGAGGTACATTCCCAGGTAGGTTGATCTGCACTGGGTTCGTAGAGGATGTTGAAGGAAGATTTGCCCCTGATGCGGGTAACGGAGTTTGTCCGGCTTGTGACTGTAGCAATTCTCTAGCGAGATCGTCTGTTCGCTCCTTGGAAATAATCAGTTCCCTTCTTAGAGCATTCGTTTCCTGACGGGCTGCATGCACTTCTGCTCTTAGTTCCCCAAGTAACTGGGCTAGCTGGTCGGTATCCGAGGTTTCCATAGCGCCTGGGTGGGAGTTTTGCGATAGGCTTTGCGTTCTGTAACGCTCACCTGATTCCCGCAGAGGCGCCGGTCTTGACTGGGTGAATGCCGTATCTTCAAAGGTGATGTGTAACACACGGTTGGCTCTTTGGGCTGGACCTCTGTGCACTGTATGTCTGACTCGAAGAGTAAGATGTCTGCAGATAGAAAATATGGGATTAATGAACTGGGGTTATTGGGTGCCTCTCTCCTTTTCCCTTTCTCTTCTCCTGTAGAACCCCAAAGGTTAACACCCTCACCTTAGGTAAGTGAACGCTGAGCTCTCCATCTGCCTCGGGGCAGGGTGCCGTAACCAGTTTCTTCACTGGATAAGGGTGCAGGCCTCTTGACCTCAGAGGACTGCTGTCCGTCCTGCACGAACGGTAAATTCTGGGCACTTCAAATGTCTTAAAAGTCTTTTGTAATGATATCTCTTGTTTTGCAGGGTTCCGGCGATGGCGGATGGCGGGCTGATGAGAGTTGAGGATCGAACCCGCGTGAGGAATAGAAGCGCCTGGAAGCACGTAAGTAAGTGCTTGTAGCCTGCTTCACGATGCGCACTAACTGTCCCTTTTATCTTGCAGGTACAAGTTCGGAGCTTTAGAGAAGCTGAAGGGTGCTGGAATACCCACTGGATTCGGCGTGGGAAGGAGTAATGGCACGTGAGTAATAAAGTTGCCCAATGTCTTTAAACGCACCTTCTTTTGTCTTTCAGAGGCGGGATGCAGCGCCGAAGGCCTCCGGAGCGTGCGAAGAGCTGGTAAGCTTTTGTCTTTCAGATGCCGGAATGCAGTGCGAAGACCTCCGGAGCATGCGAAGAGTAGGTAAGCCTTTGTCTTTCAGATGCCGGAATGCAGCGCGAGGCGTTGGTGACAGCCGATGGACCAGGTAAGAGATGCGCTGCCACTGAAGACCGTAGTGCTAACCTGTTCTTTCTTTGTCTTTACAGGTGCTGCTGAAGACTGTCTTTACAGGTGCTGCTGAAGACTGGATTCCAGGATGGTAAGCCTTTGTTCCCTTAGGCCCAGGATCAGAAGCAGAAGACACGATGAGCGTTCTGCTGCAGAGAATGCAGAATAACGCAAAGCAAGATTCATCCATCGGGTGTGGTTTAAATAGCCTCCTGTAGTGCTTAGGTGTCTCCTTCCACAGCCACGCCTAGGTAAGAAAAGAGTTCCTGCTTTCCAGAAGAGTTCCAGTGTTCTGAACCTAAGGAGTGGCTCCTGCCCCACCCAACAGGAAAAGTAGTCCCAAACAGAAGAGGATCAGAGGTTCAACTGGCAGGTAAGTAAGCAGCATGGTCTGCTGCAGGTAAGTCCACCCAAGCATTATGAGCCCGGCGCTTCCAGCGCTGGGACTGGGCATCTTTATGAGCCTGGTGCCACTGGCGCCAGGACAGGGTCCAAAAGGTCCCAATTGGGACTGGCTGGCACTCGGAACCGGGGTTATGGGTCTGCTTCCACGGGAGTCGGGCAAGTCCTGATCTTTTGGAAGCAGAGATCATGACATTAGCAAGATATTGGTCCAAGTATTGCCGTAGGTGAAGATTTTCAGGTTCCGTGAGGGCATAGATTCTACTGCATGGAGGTTGTGCACCGGGTAGGAGGTCGATTTGACAATCGTATGATCTGTGAGGAGGTAATGTATTGGCCTGTTCTTTTTGAAAAACATCCTGAAATTCTTGGTATTCCTGAGGTAACTGCACGATTGGGTTAACGACTGTAGCCAGGCCTTTGTTCAAAGTTTTCTCCGGGTAATAGGTGTGTGCACAATCCGGGAAGCTTATTCTCTTCTCTCGCCATTCTATACAAGGATTATGTGTTTCCAACCATGGCATCCCCAGTATTACCTGGAACTGTGGGGCTTTGATTAGATCAAACACAATAGTCTCTCGATGCCCATCTTGACTCAACAGTGTCATCTCTGTAGTGGAATGAGTTACAGGCCCCGAGGCAATCTCAGTTCCATCAACTGTGGTGATGACATCCGAAGTGGTCTTTTTGCAAAGAGGTAGATTCATCCTTGACACCAATTTGTGGTCCATATAGTTTCCTACGGCCCCACTATCTATGTATGCCCTTACTGCGTGCATACATGATGGCTGCCTGGGATCAAGTAGGACCATTGGGATGATCAGATGCAAGGTCTGAGTGTCCTTCTTTAAGCTCGGCAAGCGGACCTCTACGCTTGTCGGGCGTGGTCATTTCCCGAATCAGGCTCTATGTGGCTTTTATCAGCAACCCCGTAGAACATGTCCTGAGGTTCCACAGTACAGACACAACTGCATCTGTCGTCTTCTTTCTCTTTCCTTTTGAGTTAAGGGTCCTTTTACCCCCCCGATCTGCATAAGTTCAGATGCATCTGTTCCTTTGGGGGCAACGTTGGGTTTAACCAATACCCGATTCTCGAACTTAGCTCGTTCAGTCTTTCGGTTCTGAAGTCGGTGGTCTAGCTGGACCAATAAGTCTATAAATTCTGTTCAATCCTGAGGTGGGTTCACAACTTGAGCCAAGACGTCTTTGAGTTCTCCCCGAAGTCCACGATGAAACAATGTAATTCGTTTTTCCTCTGGCCACCCACTTTCCACCACCAACCTATTGAAGGTTGGAATATAGGTTAGCAGATCCTGGTTACCCTGTCGTAAGGATAAAAGTTTGTTGTCCAGGGCTTGACCCTGTGAGTGTCTGGCGAATAGTTTTTCCATGCTCTTTTGAAAACCCTGAAAATCCTGGAGAAGAGGGTCATCCTGGTTGACTAACGGAATGGACCAATCCGCTGCGCTGCCACTAAGATATGACAATACAAAGGCTACTTTGGCTTGGTCATTTGGAAAGGCTCCCGGTCTGCATAAAAAGTGCAAGCGGCATTGGTTCATAAACACAGCAAACGTTTTGGGGTCCCCAGCAAAGAGTTTGGGTGGAGCTAACGGAATATTTCCTGGTAAAACCACTTGCACAGGATTGCTTGATGAAACAGGGGTTGGCTTTCCCCCATATCCAGGTAGGGGCATTTGCCCAGCTTGGTTTTGCAGTAGTGCCTAGCCAGATCATCAGTGCGCTCCTTTGAGACAATCTGTTCTCTCCTGAGGGCATTAGTCTCTTGGCGAGCGGCATGTACTTCCGCCCTAAATTCCCTCAATAATTGGGCCAGTTGGTCGGTTTCCGAGGTTTCCATAACACCCGGGTGGGTATTTTTAGAAAGGCTTTGTGTTCTGTTACGCTCACCTGGACCCCACAGGGGTGTCGATTGGACCCGGACAGCTGCAGTCTCCGTCAACGTGATGCGTAGTGCAGAGATGACTGTCTGGACTGGCCCGCCTAGTCTTGTCTGCTGGACCCGAAGAAGTATTTTCCTGCAAGTGGAGACTGGGATTAGCCACCTGTGGGTTTTAGTGATGGCCTCCCAACTGTTCTCGCTCTCCCCCACTAATCACCTCCGATATCCCCTTAGTAACCTCACCTTATGTTTGTAAAAGATGAGCTCTCCATCCTGCCTGTCTTGCAGGGGCGTGTAGATACCAGTTACTTCACTGGTTTGAAGGCGTTGGGAGAGTTCCGGTAAGCATTGACTCTGAAGTCCCAGGCGGGATTGGTAAGTATCAAGTTCAAAGAGTTCAATGTGCTCGATGTTCACTCTTGTCCCCTTCCTTCCTTAAGTTGCAACTGAGTTTGTGAGAAGAAGGTCTCGTAGCTGCTGCTAGCGTTCAGGTAAGAGTCTGTGTTACCCAACGCTGTCCGGTAACTATTGCATGCGTTAACGTGTTGTTTTTCTCCCTCTTTACAGATGCGGCATATGAAGATATGGAGAATAATACCACCGGTGGTAAATCAGGCAAGTCTATGGTGGTAAGAGGTATTTGTTGATTTGCTTGGCTCACCTTGTTATTCTTGTGCCCCTAGTTGCCGGAGTACGGCGAAGAAATGATGGAGACAGTGCCGGATCGAAAGATGCTGTGAGAACTGGTGAGTATGGCGCCGTGCTGGAGCTGGCGAAGCGACGCGTGCAGGTCTAATGTACTTTCCAGGTCGGGAGATGAAATGGACCCGGAATCAGGTGAGGAATTTGAAATTAGTTTGTTTTCTAACCTTGTCCTTTTCTTCCTCTTTATTCTAGGAGCTCCGGATTCGAGGCGGGCGTGGCAGAAGACTGGATGCTGGCTGCAGGCACGCGGGCGTGGCAGAAGACTGGATGCTGGCTGCAGGCACGGTGAGAGTCACGCTGCTGGATGCAGAATAACACGAAGCATGTGCTGCTGTTCGGGTGTGGTTTAAATAGCCCCCAAAGTAGTCCCAAGAAAGAAGTTCCCCAGGACCACACCCGAGTAAAAAATAGTCCCTGTAGTAAAATAGTCCCATCCAGGCCTCACGTTGGCTTGGATTTATTTGCAGCATGGTCTGCATGAGGTAAGTAATGTCTATGAGCCTGGCGCCTATGGCGCCAGGACTGATTTTTATTATGAGCCTGGTGCCTACGGCGCCAGGACTGAACCCAGACAGCCCTTAGCTGGGGCTGCTGTTTTTTTTTTAAATGTCTGGATTCCTGCTCCCGGGGTTGATGGGCTTGATCCGGGTGCCCGGGGGTAGGCATCATGACAGCAATCTATTGGAAACCTTTATGGCAGCCAGAGACATGCACAACTTATACTGGTTATGAAAAAAGATAAACTTAAAGATCCCTACATGGCAAAGAGGCACCCAACAGAAGACCATCGACCACATATATGTCTTGAAAGATTTGTTGACATGAATGGAGGCTTCGCAAGTGATTTCGACAGAAAACAGCGACCATAACATCCTAACGGCAACGTGGTCTACTGCGCAGGGTCTGCAACAGTATGCAGTGCTGGAAACAGAACTAGGATGTAGTGGGTCATGTTTGAAACTCAAGGAGGGTGCTATCCAAAAATTATTAGAGCAGTATAAGAAATCAACTGTGGACAACTTTAGGAATCATACGTTGGGGAAGAGAGGCTGGATTATGCCCCTCTCCTAACAAGGCACATCAGGGCAATCGGAAAGACAAAACCTCCACCACTAAACCCCACACATTTATATAATGGGGAAATAGTAAAAAGACGATAAATAATCCGTCAACTAAAAAGAGTGGTAAAAATGGCACCAACAGAAGAAAACAGGAGGAAGTGGAAATCCGCCCAAATGTGATACAGAAATTGGATATCCCTGCAGCTAAAACAGTCTATATCAACAAGACGCGGAAATAATGTTGCATGCATTAAACAGGAAAAAATCCAAAGATTTTTGGAACCTGATCAAAGGTACATCAAGGAGTTTGAACGACAAACTTCAAAACAACGTAGGGGAAATGCAATGGATAACGCACTTCTCTAACTTATACACACGGCCTACGTCAGGAAAAGACATTGCGGCGCCCAAATCACGCATCCAAGAAATTAAACCCCTGACGTCATGGTACATCTCCAGTGATGAGGAAACTATCTTGAACAAGATCAAGAAGCTCAACAACTCTAGGGTGCCTGGACCCGACGGATTGTGTAATCCAGAGCTGAAAAAACATCCTGAACTGTGGGCCAAGCTCGTCAGCAAGATATTTGCAAATTGTAACGCCAAGTGAGCTGTCCCGCAATCTTGGACTAGAGCCATCGCAGTCCCGATTTTTAATACCGGCCCATCGCCTTGTTGAACGTCATGGGCAAGGTTTTTGCCTCGTTGGCCTTGGAAACCTTCCAAAACTGGCTTGATAAAGTGAACTGCGTGGACCCATTCCAATCAGGTTTTATAAAGAACGCAGGAACATCTTGACAGAAACACAATCAAGGTTATGGCGCTTCAAAGAGGAACAACCTTATACATGGCCATTATTGACCTGGTCCAAGCTTTTTACCAGGTCAATAGGGACTGTTTGTGGGACAAAGTACAGGCCAGATACTGTCCAGCTTTGGTTTTGGAACCAATCCAGGCGTTACATCAAGGAACTTCGATGAAGGTACGCCTGAGTCACGATGGCTGTTTATCAGAAGAAATACGGACGAACAGAGGCGTGACGCAGGGGTGCCCGTTGGCCCCCTCATTTTATAACGCCTATATCACAGATTATGACGAGTCTGAAGGAGGAGTCAGAAGCTTCCCACCAACACTGGGTGGGGGTAAAATATCTAGGCTCCTGTATGCCGACGATATTATTCTTCTGGATCTTACACCAATCGGCCTTCAACGTCAGTTGGAGAATCTAGTGACCTACTTGAGAAACAACAATCTACAACTAACAAAACTAAAACTAAAATTATGCTGATAGGCAAGGACACGAAAAAGCAAAGGAATTTCATCTGGAAGATAGATGGCCTGGCATTGAAAAAGGTATATAGCTTCAAATATTTGGGAGTCATACTGTGTAACCACCAAAAAGAGACAACAATGCAAGATTGGTAAAGCTGAAATCTTTGACAGCCCAGGCTAAAGTAACGGATCGAAAATATGGACGCTACTCCCTTATCCCGGTTCTGAACTTCTTCAAGATGAAGGTAGTACCGTCCTTGCTATACGGCGTTGACGCTATGCCGTCTCTTCCTGACACAATTTGAATAAAAATGGAGAGCTACTTTTGGAGAGCAATTCTAGGTCTAGCAAAGTCAACATCGATGGTCTTAATCAGACGAGAGCTATGTCTACCTTCACTTACAACAACAAAAGCACAATCAGCGCTAATACTGTTTAGAAAACTGGTGTGTCCCCAGAAACCTAAAGCTCTTGAATTGATCAAGAAGGAGCTTGACAGTGACTCCAACCAGATGTTAAAAGGATGGAAGGAGGCAAATCGACAACTATTACAAGAACTGGATTGCTCAGAAGAATTACTAGTTAATAACCCAAACAAAGTCACCAAGAAGATGTACAAATCGGACTGGATCACCACGCTGGACACGGCCAATAGGTATCCTCTGACCTCAATCTTTCCAACGCATCCAATGAAAATACAAGCGGTGAGAGGTTACTTAAAGAAATTTCCTGATAAACAACTGAGTAGACTGTTTTTGAGATTTCTATTGAACCAGATAAGAACAAACGAAATTCTGGCATTAAGAAAGCAGTCAGACCTGGACATCTGTCGTTTTTGTAATCAGAGGGGCAAAGTGGAAACCAGCAGACATCTGTTGTTGGAATGCAGCATCTTAAAAGTTGCCAGGTTAAGATACTTAGCCAAGGCACTAAAAAACTATTCAACCCTAGAAGAGAACGAACTGTGGGCACTCCTGACGAGTGGGGAAGACACCAGATGTGTGATTGGTGTGACTTTGTTTTTAAAACACTAGGATTTAAATAGTGGAGAATCAACGGGACAGATGAAACAAACCTAAAGTGACATGAATTTTTAATTTAAAAAAACAGGACTAAAGCAGGACCATCAAAATGATCTAGAGGTCTTGAAAGAAGGATATTAACAGTGTTCATTGTAAAAATTGCTGTGCGAATAAATCAATAAAAACAAAAAGTGGAAACATATATACAAAATATACATAGGTGGAAACAGTTATTAAATTTACAAGTAGGCTATTTGGTTGAGGACTTGTCAGAGGAAAATAGACAAAAGCAGACATGTATATACAATATGGCTATTGTGGTGCGCAAAATCATAGGGGGATTAGTGAAAGGAGCCAGGATTTGACTTTGAATCAGAAGGCCAGAAAGGAAGGTTCATCCCTTTGAGATGGGGGCAGCGCGTTCCAGGTTTTGGCTGCCAGGACAGGGAAGCTGAAGCCACCTGAGTTTTGCAACTTGAACTTGGGAATACTGAGGCAGTGAGTATAATTGGTTCTGGTTGGTCTAGTGGAGGTTTCTATACAGAATTTATCAGCAAGGTATTTGGGGGCTGTGTTAGAAAGGCATTTGTGATTGATCATTAGTGTTCTGAAGGTAATTCTGTCTTGTATGGGAAGCCATTTGATGTTGCGTCTGGCTTGGGAGATGTGGTCTGACCGTGGTATATTTGGTGCTGCACAGAGGGCGTTGTTTTGCATTACTTGGAGTTTGTGAAGCTTTTGTTTGCTTGTGCCCAGATGTAGGGTGTTGCAGTAGTCCAATTTGGAAAGTATCAGAGCTCTGGCCAGTGTGATGCAGCTTGGGGTAGATAAAAATGGTCTGCAAGCATTTATTAGTTTACCGGTGTAAGCCGTTGAGGACGCTGTTGCGTTAACCTGTCTCGATAGGGAGAGGGTTGTGTCGGGGTAGACTTCAATCATTTTGGCATCTTTGGACACATCAATGAGATTTCCATCGATGTTAAAGGACTTGTATTGCGGGTTCAGTTTGTTGAGGCGTTGCCTAGAACCAATGAGTAGGAGCTTGGTTTTGTCATCATTTAGGCAAAGACCGTGCCATCCAGTCTTGGATTTTGATGTATACTTCATTTAGTTGGGCAGAATCTTTCTCATATGACCCTGAGAGAGTGTTGAGAATTTGCATATAGTCCACGTAGTTTGTATAGGGGACTTCCATGTCATCTAGGTGGTCAAACAGCATCTTTGTAAAGATGTTGTACAGTGTTGGGGAGACACACAAGCCTTATGGGACTCCAAAGGTCATAGGCGAGGGAGCTGCAGAAGCTGTGGCAGAGAAGACCCTCATGGATCTGTCAAAGAGGAACGATTGGATCCATTTGGCTGTTTTAGGCAAGAATAAGGCTGAGGTGGTTAGATGTGTAGTCAGAATTCTGTGGTCCACCAAATTGAAAGCAGCTGACAGATCAATAGGAGTAGGGAGGGGTTACCCTTATCTTTAGCTTCGTCCATCTGGATTTTGAGATCCAGGAGAGCCGTCCCAGTGCCATGTCTTGGCCTGAACCCTGATTGACGGAGGTCTAGCAAGTTGTTTGTTTCAAAGTGGTTCTGTATTTGGATGTAGGCTGCTTTAGCCAAAAATGTTAACAGGAACGGTACAGTTGTGATTGGTCGGTAGTTTGTAGAGATATCGGGGTCATGGGTGGGCTTTTTGATGAGGGGCATGACCCAGGCGTCTTTGAGATTCTTGAGTACAGAACAGGAAGCGACAGAGGAATTGATGAAGGAAGTGATGAAGGGTGCAAACTCTTTGGCTCCTTCTTTAATGATGGCGGCTGGGCATATATCCCCCTGACATTTGGAGGGTTTAAGGCCGGTTATTGTGGCCTCCACCTCTTTTTTGGTGACTAGTGAGAATTCAAATAGTTTACTGACCTTCGGTGGGGGTAGGTGGTGTTTGTTAGAATTGACTTTGACTTTAGAGGCAAGGATGAGTCTTTTGGTTTCCGTTGTAGCATGTAGTAGTGCAATTTTATTTAACAGAGCCTTTTGAATGTTAGCACACCACAGGGCGTCTTTGTTGCAAGCTGTCTGAAGTGGCATGGGAGATTCCAGTTCTTTTAGGATTGTGAAAAGTTCTTTGGAACTGGATTTGGCATTTAGCATTCTATTATTGAAGGGGTCACTTTTATTTTTTTAAATGGCCTCTCTGTAGGAGTTAGCAGCAATATTGAACAGTTTCTTGTTCTGGGATGAGGGGTTCTTTCTCCAATTATCTTCCGCGTGTCTTTTGGACTTCTGCAAGGCTTTCAGATCAGATGTGAACCATTTGTTTAGATGACTGGGCTGTTTGGCTTTTCTAGTTTTAAAAGGAGCTATTTGGTCTAGTGCTAGTAGCAGACTTTGGTTGTATGAGTCTACCAGGACAGCAGGCTTCAAATTATGGGACGTCGGGGGATTTGTGATGGGTTGGATCAGCGGGAGTATGTTCTCTAGAGTAATCAACTGGCTGTTTCTGGTAGTGGCAGGTGGTGCTTGCAGAGCGATTGGAGGTGATTGACTGAAGTTCTGGAACTCAAAATGAATGATGTGATGGTCTGACCATGCACACAGTGAGTTTGAGAGTATTTTAGTATTGCAGTTTAAATCGGCAACCCAGTCCAGGGTTCTGCCATTGCTATGTGTGGATTCCGTTATGTGCTGAGTAAAACCTAGTTCTAGAAGGGAGTGTTCTAAGGCTTTTGCATTGGGGTCTTGTGGGTCATGAAAGCCCAGGTTTAGGTCGCCTAGTAGTAGAATATGGGAGTTAGGTTTGATGTGGTGAGTGAGTAGATTTGTGATGTCATCATCAAAGGAGGACAATGGGCCCGGTGGTCTATAGATCAGGTGTATGAGTAGTGTGAGTTGGGGAGATAGTCGAAGTTTGAAAGAGAGGAGTTCTTTAGAGGTGATAGGTTGACAGACAAATTCTCTCATACCAAGCTGGGTTTTGGTAATGAAAGCAACTCCCTCCCTTTACTGATTGTTCTGTCAGCTCTAAGGATAGTGTAGTTTTCAGGTATAGCAAGCATGAGCGAGGGACCTGCTGCTGGGTACAGCCATGTTTCTGTGACTGCTAAGAAGTCAATGTTGTTGGATGAGATGAGGTTGGCTATGTCGAATGCGTGAGCAATGAGGGATCTGGCATTTATGAGCGCTCCTTTAAGTTGGGTGCTTTCTGGCTGGAGGGGCATTGCTATGCGGGTGGGCTTATGTAGTGGAGGTGAGGGCCTAGTGTTGTTGTTATTGGTTTTGTGGTGCATGGCTTTGCAGGAGGTGGTTTGGGTGCCAAGTCTGGCATTTCTCCACACTTGGGATGAGGTTCGATAGCCAAGTATGGAGTTTCTGCGCTCAAGGGTGCACGGTGAGTTAGGACAGGTTTCGTGGTATAGTGTAATAGCCACTGAGCAGGTGATAGGGGGAGGTTGTTGCCACCTGAGGCTGTGTTCAAAGGCTTGGGATAGAGGGCAGGCTTAGCTGTCTCTGATGATGAGATTGCTATGGTGTTGATGGGATCGAATTGTAAGCTGGCCATTATGAGAATGGTCAACCCTAAATGAGCCATGGAGGATTTTGGATCAAGGCTATATATGCTGGGCAGCTGGTGATTCGCAGCTATGAGAGGGTGAGCTATGGCTGAGACTGCAGGCTGCAGTGATCTGGAACTGGCACGGTAGTGGACTGGCCAAGGGTAGAAGGTCTTTAGGTAGTTCTACTGGATCTATTAGTGGGATGGATATGTAGTTAGGCCTGTGGGGGTAAGCCAGAGGATAGTGGGCACCAGGGGTGAGGTAGCTATTTGATGTGCAGACAGTGGGAGGACCAGAGTCCTAGTCTGCTTTGTAGACAGGCATCATTTTGACAAACATAGAGAGAGACCGTAAGGCATTGGTGCAGACTATACACCTTTGCTATTCTAACATGTGTAGCGGTGGCAAATGTTACCCAGTAAAAATGATGCATGAACAATACGACCATATTTGTAATTAGATTCTATATTCAGGCATGGCAAGGAGAGGAAACGACTTGTAGGATGAATTGCGAAACAATACAATACAAGCTGCAAATTATACATGAGCAGTACCACATCGGTGAGAATTATAGCAGTCACAGGATTTTCGCATGGCTTGTGGGTAGCAGTCGGATAGGGGTACGGTACAGTGTGCAATAGAAAAACGTTGGCCAGCTGTGCGGCGGGAGGCCGAGCGTGAGCAATAAATGGCCCGGACTAGGTGATGTAATTACTACTTTACAAAATTGGGTGCAGTAACAGTGATAACAGTAGAGGTCAAAGTTGAAGGCCTGTAACACAACCAACTGAACGCAGACATGATCGAAATGAGGCTTGATGCCAGACTAACTGAGTTGGAACTTAGAGAAGAAGAAGTAATGCTCAAAATAGACGATTTAGAAAATAGAGAGTCAATACCCAACTATAAAGAAATTCACCTTAGACGGGGTCAACTCCGTTTTAAGAAAAAAACAGGACAGTTACCCCGGGACACACTGCCAAGCTATTTTCCTTTTGTTTCAAAATAATTTGACTGCATTAACTTTGTGTATTATAGATACATTTGCACCGCCATTTGGTTTGACTTTCTTATGTCCACTGGGATTAACTTTCTACATTACAATGCAGTTGTTGTGGGTTCCTTCCACACACACTGCATTGGTCACTAAGTGTTCAGTAATGTTGTGTATGCCTTCCTGAAAATGTCAGATTCAAGACTAATTTGAGACTCATGCTCAAATCATGTCTCTGTGTTCTAACGAATTGGTTTATATTTCATTGACTGTTCTACAACCACTCTGTTTAAAAACATGAAATAAAACTCGTGAAACCACTAACTAAGATGCTATTGAATTATAAATAGTGCCGATAATTAATGTCTTTCAATACTCAATGAAGATTGTGGGTCACAGGTGATTCAGGCTAACACCTAGTTCAGTCTATCAGAACAGAACAGCATACACAAATAGGAGTATGCTTTAACTCTAATCGGCGGCTACCCTTCCATGGTATACATTTCTAATTTTAGCCCCAGGTTACGCCTGTAGGGCCATCCCTCTCGTTAAAACATCATCTATTCGAGGCAGACGGGGGAAAACAGGTGCAACTTGAAAGGGCACACAGAGGAGGCAAACCATACGGGAGCGGCACTCTCTCCGTAGTAGCAAAGTTTCTGAGCTACAAGGACAAAACGGAGGTAATGAATAGGGCGAAACAACGAAGGGAACTGGACTTTGAAGGCTCCAAAGTGACGATCTGTCAAGACCTATCCAACCTCACGCTCTCTAGGCGCAGAGACTGTAGGCCCCTTACAAAGTGGTTGCAAGAGAAGGGCATCAGATACAGGTGGGAATACTCGTTCTCACTGCAATTTGAGGTAGAGGCAGTGGACTATCGCATAACCTCAGAGGAAGAGGCAGAGCAAGCCCTATGTTACCTCACGGCGGACACCGAGATGGAAACAAGGGGCCCTGATGGACCGAGCACGAGCAGGGAAAGGACAGGCCCGGCACCTGGCACACAAAGGAAGAGGAGAGGACAAATGGGCAGAAAATACATGAGGCTTAGTGGATCATTGCCGCACAAAACACCAGAAATGCCAGAGCAGCCACAGGAGAACAACTCGGGAGAAAAGATAGCGTAAAGGCTGAAGTGACAATTGTAAAACCGGGTGGAAAGGTACAGGTACGAAAATGGAATGCTGGAAGGAGGTAGATGTTTCCGCTCCAAGGTGGCCCTCTGTGGGAGAGAGGCCATATTAACGACTCTTAATGAACCTACGTTAAAGTTACACACAATTATGAAGTTATTAAGGGATTTTTGTTATTGGTATGGCTCCGGGGAGGAGAATATCAGCCACAATGGAAGTAGCCTTTGTAGCTGCCCTTGATGGCGAGCATTCCTAGCCTGCTTGCAGAGGCGTAGACAGCGTCGGGCCTGATCGGGCACGGCCCACCTAAAATGTGTAAATGCTCACTCAGGAGCACTTTGTAGGCCTTTACAGATGTTAATGTCACTGGGTGGGCTCACCTACATTAGCTTCAGGACCCACTTGTAAGGCGATCCTGGCTACGCCTTTGCCTGCTCGTCAGATGAATCCTCCCCATAGTGTAGGGCATGGCGGGATACACAATGTGATGGTGATGTGTGCAGTGGAGAGAGGCTGAGCAGGGGGGAAGACTCAAGTACAAAATGGCAGACGGGCGTAATGTAGTTGGCTGGATGCAGGGGAGACATACTCATACTGGTCGTCGGCCGTGCCTGCAGTGGCCTCCTCTGATTGTCGGCTGTCGTCCACACTCTGCCATACCTGTGTGTTCACATTCAGACTAGCTGTGGTCGTGCCCTGACTTGTTGCTGGTGGCACTGATTGCACAATTGGGCTGTGTGGTGGCCCCGTGGGCATGTCCGTCTGGATGGCCGGAGTGTCTGTCGATGGCCTGATGGCATGGTGCTTCGTTTTGCTTGGCACGCTACCACTCCCCGAACTGTCTTCGCCCGGCTGCTTGCTGGCAGTGGTTGGTGCAGGTGTTGTGGAGGGGCCAGCCTCCTCTGTGATTTCCTGGGTGTCTTGCATTCCTGTTGGGGCAAATTGACATGTGCGTTACCACATTGATGCTGAGGCGCATGGCAAATGAACATTCATAAGCAAATTACAAAAAATGATGTCTCATGGAACAAAACTTGACTCAAATTATTTCATAGTCAGGACTCGAATGGTAGGAAGGAGTGCAGACTACCAAGCTCCTGCACATTGGCATGACTTTAATGGCCAGAAGCAAAGCCAGAATCTCTACAATAAAAGGGTTACTTTTTCAGATATCTCTTCAGATGAATATGATATGACTTATAGCAAGACTAGAGGCTACAGGAGGCACAATTGGAACAGAGGTTACAATAGAGGCAGGAGAGGTAGATAATACTCTCAACATCAAAATTACCCACAGTCCTCTAATTTTGTACACAGGTATATTCTTCGAATTTTTCACCCCTTTTCCTCATCAAGATCAAGGTCCCCCTCCTATACCCAGCTTTTTCGAAACTCGTAAACGAACTTACAGGAGACAGTAAAATCCTCAGCAGTGTATAACATCTCGAAGAAAATTTTGGATAAACAGGAAATAGCAGTATTAGAAAAAGGCTTTTCCTTTATACCCATGAAAAATCCCACTAAAATGGAAGCCAAAATAGAATTATAAGGTTTCTTTTGGAAAATCTGATTGAGGGATTTTTTGGGATGACAACATTGATAACTCGGACATGGATGGTACCACCCCCTTTAAAGTAAAATCTTCCTTTGCACCTTGCCTACAAATAGTATCGAAAGGGACTTCCATTTTCGAAAAGGTTGTGTTGCGAGAATTCCATTCGATTTATGATGCAAAAGACAAGACTAAACATCTATCGAGCTATAATTTTTCCAAAAAAGAATGGGAGTGCCTTCTTAAATTACGAAATGATCAGTCTATTTTCATTAAACAAGCAGACAAGGCGGGAGGAGTGGTAGTATGGGATGTAGAAAAAATATGACAACAAAATCATGAGACAATTGAACAACTCAGATTTCTGTTTAAGAATAAGGGGAGACCCGACAGACAGTATTGTTAACGAAATCACCCATATCTCACTAAGAGCTCTTGATGAAGGAGTGATAAGTAAAAAAGAATTGCATTTTCCGACTCCAAATGAAACAAGGACTCATCTTTTCTACATATTGTCAAAAATGCACAAGGATTCCCCCAATCCTCCAGGGAGATCTGTTGTGTCATTATGTGGTTCAATTTTAGGACCAATTGGGCAATTTTTGGACTTCTTTTTGAAGCCCATGGCAACCAAATCTGAAACATATTTGGCAGATACCACAGACGTGATCAACCAGATGGAAGGTTTATCCTTCAACACCGATACTAACATGCTAATAACTCTGGATGTTGAATCTTTATATTCCAATGATCCCCAAATGGAGTAACTTAATATCATGAAAGACTTCCTAGACCAGAGAGAAGGGCCACAAAAAATTCCCAGTGAATTCTTGATTGAATTATTAGAAGTGGCATTGACCAGAAATGTCTTCCGTTTCAAGGCGATCCACTATATACTAATTAAGGGAACTGCCATGGGAGTGGTATTTTCCCCCCAACTACGCAACCCTTTATATGTGGAAGTTTGAACAATTGAACATTCTCAACAAATTGAATCCATTTAAATCTGCCCTTAAGTTTTACAAACGTTACATCGATGACATAATTATAGTTTGGGACAATGAAAAAGGCAATTATGACCAATTTCTATTATGAATACATTCTTAACCTGAGATTTACTATGCAAACAGATAACAAACAAAAGGCATTTTTAGATCTGCTTATTAAAATAGAGAATGGACTTATCATAGTTGATCTGTTTCATAAGGAAACAGATAGATACACTATTCTTAAATATGATAGTTTTCATTCCCAAGCGTTGAGAGACAATATACCCTATGGGAAATTTCTGAGGGCCAGGGGCAATTACTCCCACATAATACATGCCAGACTGTTGGACAGAGGATTTCCACATCATTTGCTCTGACAATCTAAAAAAAAGAACTAGAAACCATCAATAATGCATGACTAGTTTGTGCCATGACATTTAATACCCACTATAAGGACATTAAAAAGGCAATATCAAGAAATTGGCATTTGTTACAACTGAATAATCCATCTCTGGAACGCCCTATATATATGCCTTTAAGAAGGGAAGAAATCTGAAAAGTTGGGTCTTACGAGCAGAGGACTTATTGAAAGAAAACCGCCATACAATTATATACCTTTGGGGTTTAAAACCGGTCATTGGCCATTTCCCATGCAGTGCTTGTTGTCAATGTGAACCTACCACGGCTTGCTCCTCGGTATTGATCAATTTAAAATCTTGGAAGCTTAGACATCATACCACTTATAATAGTAAAAATGTTAAATACGCTAGCACATGTCGCTGCATGAAAACATATATAGGCAAAACATCCAGGCCTATTAAATAAAGAATAACAGAACACAAGTCCAAGATTCGTAACAGGACCATGACATCACCTTTGGTAGCTCACTTTTTGGAAAATAACCATACCTGTGAAGAAATTAAGTTGTGGGCGATTGAAAGCATTTGGGGGTTTGATGCTCAGGATACATCTACCAGACTGTCCCAAAGAGAACATTGGTGGATGTACCATACCCAAAGCTATTATATTGGCTTGAACCAACATGAAGAATGGTTACATTGTGTTTAGTATTGTTTATACACTTATACCATTGTGTTATCATTGCCTTCAATTTGGCCCAGATCAACTATACTTGCCATGCAGTCTGGTCCCCACTATTCCATATATTGCTATTATGAGACCATTTTTGGTCACTGATCAGGCATGAATATGATGTGCAGCTTTAGACATGCATTGGTTCTCCTTTTTGGAGGGGGCGATTGTCCTCGTTGTGCTAGGACCTGGCATGATTACACATATATATTAAAACATCTGTTGGATCTTTGAGTGTGAACATGCAGTTCTTAATACCCCTTGGGGCTTTTCCAATTTGAAAGTACGGCTCTTTGGTGGTAAAAGAATGTTGGTTTGATTATGTCTACACATAATCATTTGATTGGTTTCTCTGGTACTTTATGCGCATTTGGAATCCACCTGAGGCTGCAGTTGGGCAATTTTTCATTTAGTCCTCTATCCCCTCCTCTTTGACACGATCCATACTCATTTAGCCTAGTCCTTCTTTGGTGACCTTGACACTTGGCCACCATAGAGTATGCGAGGGGGATAGTGTGTGCTTTGTACGTACTTTATGGCCGCATTATTCTCGTTTTTGTAATTAGAGAGCTCCGTTGATTTCCAGCATTAGCCGCCCTCTGCCACAAATGCGGTTAACACGCCATTAGAAACAAAGTCTTCGGTTCCGGTGGGCACGATCGCCAAAAGCTTTTTTACACATTTGGCTGCGATTAATGGCTAATACATGTGAGTACGTTTATAACATTGAGCTGAGACTATCTGGTTGCTTTCCCGACTCCATTAGTGATGTAGATACTATTGTAGCTTACGCGATACGGAGCAGATGCGTATCCCGAGCTTCTAGCTCATATTTCAGCTTTTCTATTTTCAAACATGTCGCACTGTGAGCAGAAGTAAAGCTTTATTTACTTCTATGTGCCGTCCCCTTTCCTCCATACTTGTGGGACATTCCTTCCTTCGGGAAGGCAGCGGAGCACTTTTGTTAAAAAGCATCAAAAATGAAAATGTTTGTCCTTCTCTTTTTACGCGGGGTACCACACGCGACGTAACCCTGTCCTCCTGAGCTCCACCCTGCGCATCGCCCTTCAGTCCTTTTCTCTGCACAGTCGGGGTTGGACATACTTGCATAACCCGGAACTTTTTCTTGATCCCATTGTCCTTCTCTCCTGCTCCGGTTCTGCGGTCGCTTAGTCCTCCGTCTATGCCGGAGCGTCTGGGATTTGTATCCTATTCTTCATGCGAACATCACTTTGCTAGCGCGGGTCCTCATTCTCTCTGCTTGGAGTGTCTCGGGCCCGACCACTGCTGGAATTCATGCTTCTACTGCAATTCCCTTTCCGTCCGGGCACTCCAGCGCTGTCTTCTTTGGTGGGAGGACGTCTTTCAGCGTGTTCCTCCACCTCATCTTCAGCTTTTCATCGACGAAAAGAAAAGATGCCTGGTAAGTTCCTTACCTTTTAGGGCGCCCTGGCCGGGGGACTCCTTCCCAGGGTCTTCTCGGACCAAGAGGGGCTTGAGCAGCTCTACCACCAGGGTTTCCCCTGAGGTGCCTCGCCGGCCTAATAGGCGTACCAGAGTTTTCTCCGAGGGTTCCCACGTCGGACCTGCCGAGGTTCACCTGTCAGGTGCTAAACTTCAGCCCAGTTCATCTGTGGCTTTGGACACCAGAGTTTGCTCCGAGATTTCCCTTTCTGGAGCTTTTCACACAGACACCGGGGCACGCCCTGAGGCCTCCTTTTCTGGAGCTTTTTGTACCAAGCCACGGCTTGAGGCCCCTCGTGAGGGAGCTACACACACCGGGACTAAACCAGAGGTTCCTCTTTTTGAGGCTAAGGTCTGTACCGACAAAACCGAGAGACCTGCTCTGAAGGTCTTGTCTGTAAGGGTAATTCCTCAGCATTCCCGCACTCAGGGTCACAGTGATACCGGTTCTGTCGAGGGGGCAAAGAGGGTGGTCATAGACCGTAACACCTCTGTTACCAGCTCTGCCGAGTTTCCTCCTCTGGAGGCTAATTTTGGGGCCACCTCCAAGATGTCAAGTAAATATCCGAGACCCCCCAGTACCGGCTCTGCCGAGGATCCTTGTGTCAAGGCTAAGGTATTACTTAAGTCCCCTGACCAGCCTGAGGAGACAGTTACCTCATCTGCACATGTGACGCAGTTCTCTTCGGGCATCGACAAAATGGTGGCCCAACCCTCATGATCCATGGCGCCCATTTTGTATTCTTCCCTTACACCTACGTTCTCGATGGCAGGTGCTGGGAACCTTCATTTTGGGGCTGAGCAGCCTTTATCACCTCTGGTGGAATGTTAAAAATATGTTCCGCCCTTCTTATGACTTGCGTGCTCGGATGCTGCTGCCTCGTACTGTCTCGCTTCCACCTACTTCTGCTCCACTGGTCTATGCGGACCCGATTGGTGGTGGGCCTTCCTGGCAACCTTCCTCATTGCGTTCCTGAGGGTATGCCCCATATGAGAGGCATCTGCCTACCCCAGCGCCTAAATCTTCGTCAGAGGATGTATTTTTGGGGAAATTTCAGGGGCTCATGCACTCTGAGCCTATGAAGAAGTGCTTTAAGGGTCTTTTCAAGGAAATCTACCATGAACCTCCGCCTCCATCTTGCTCTCTGGTGGCTCCAGCAGCTCCTGCAGTGGTACCGTCTCTTCCTATGGTCCGCCTCCAGCTCTTCCTCCCCTACCCCCGCTGTCTCCCATAGAGAAGACACTGGTAGAACGGGATAGCACTTCAAAACCTGCAGCGGTACAGCCGTCTGCTCCCGATTCGCTGGATGACCCTCAAGCAGATCAGGATAGCCATGAGCAGCCCCGCTCTGTCAAAGCATTCCCCTCCTCGACGGTGGTAGCTGCGGCCACGCTTCAATCCAAGCCGGCCTCTGCAACCTCTACGGTTCAGATTCTCTCCAAGGAATACAAGATTTTTGACTCCTTGGGCAAGAAAGTCTTTGCCAATTCAGCACTGCAACTTTGCCAAGCAAATACTGAGTTGATCCTGACTGCAACTAATATGAAGCTGTGGAAGGAATTGGCCGATTTCCAGGAATGTATTCCTGCAGATAGGCTAGACGACTTCAAAGCCGGTTTGTCGGACGCAAGGGTGTACAAGGACACAAGATCTCCTGGAAACTGCGGCACACAATGTGCCTCAGCTCGAGGCCTGATGGTGGGAATTGACACCTCTCGCCAGGCGTGGCTCCATACGACTAAGTTTTCGACGGAGGTACAAGATGAAGTTCTGACCTTCCCTTCGATGGCAAGGAATTGTTTCATTCTTCTACGGATGACGAACTTACAAAGACCAAGGCGAGCACCCAAACCGCCAAATCTTTGGCAAAGGTCCCAGCTAAGGCCCCTTATACACAGAGGTCAGGGTCTCAGTCGCGATCCTTCTCTGGCTTCAGGGGGTTTCAGGCCTGCTGGGCGCACAGAACTGAACCTACGGTTGGCGGCACATGTCGAAAACAACAATGTGGTCGGTTTTTCTCTCGGCCATCAGCCTCCTCTCCAGGGGCAGGTAGTCTCCTGCCGACAAATCTGCAAAATGATATTTTTTGTCGGTCGCACGAGACTCCGGTGTAAGGATGAATCTCGTCTCATTTGGAGGCGTGGCAGACCATCACCGTAGAACGGTGGGTTTTGTCCATCGCTCGGGCAGGTTTTTGCTTACCCATACCCCACCATTCAACCCTCCCTTCCAACAGATCGGGACACCCTCCCTCAGAGCCAAGGCTCAGAAGCTTCTAGACCTCAGGGCGGTGGAACCTGTTCCCCTCAGGGAACAAGGGGAGGGCTTCTACTCTCGTCTGTTCGCGGTGGCCAAACCCAACAAGGCTGGCCTGCGCACCATCCTCGACCTTTCCCAGTTCAACCTTTCTCTTCCCCAAGAGAAATTCAAGATGATCACACCCTGCCAAATAAAGTCCTCTCTTCAGAAGGACGACTGGCCCAGGGTAGTGGACCTTCAGGATGTGTATATGCACATCCTGATATGGAGGCCGCATCGAAAATATCAGTGGTTCTCCCTGGGAGGGGAGCACTTCCAGTTCCACTTCCAGTTCCGTGTGCTCCCTTTTGTTCTCAGCTCGACGCTGCGTGTCTTTACGAAGATGATGTCGGTCATTGCAGGGTGTTCATGTATATCTGTATTAGGACGATTGGCTCCTACGCAGCCCTTGTCCACTGACAGCTTCGAGCAATCTCCAGTCTCTCCTCCAGCTCCTGTTCCATCTTGGGCTTTCGGTGAACTGGCTGAAATGTTCCATGACGGTCTCCCAAGACTTGATTTTCCTGGGTTTCTGTTGGAACAAGATTGACTCCAGTGTGTATTTGACGGTGGACAGGATTGTGGATCTATTTGCCACGTGTCAGCTCTTCATCCAGTCAGAGCACATGATGGCTTGGTGGTTCCAGAGACTGCTGGGCCTCATGGCCACGTGTGTTCTTGATCCTCCTCTTGCATGTCTCAAAATGAGGCGTACGCAGCTGGCTCTTCGGAGCTCTTGTTGTCAGGCTTTGGACTCAGATTTCAAGATGATCCCAGTTCCATCCTGCATGATGACGGACCATCCACCTGTATTACCTGTGAGGAGTGCTTTGGAATCTCCCACAAGTATGTAGGAAAGGGGACGGGAAGTAGGAGTATAACAAAGTTACTCACCGTAGTGAATACCTTACTCCTAGTCCATAGTCCCCTTTCATCTATACGCCCGCCGTCCCCTCTAATAAGTTTCCTCTCTTATTGCTTAAATGGTCGCAGACCTGGCGATAGAAAAGGACTGAAGGGCGATGCACGGGGCAGAGCTCAGGAGGGCGAGGTTACGGCCGCAACGGCCGCATGCAGTACCCTGTGTAAAAAGAGAAGAAGGACAAACATTTTCATTTTTGATGCTTTTTTAAAAAAGTGCTCCGGTCCCGTTCCGAAGGACGGAATGTCCCACAAGTATGGAGGAAAGGGGACTATGTCACTACGGTGAGTAACTTTATTAATTATAGATTTTCGAGCAATGCCACCAAAGGGGACAATACAGTTGTCCTATATTCTGGGGAGGATGCTAACAGCTAAATGCTAACAAGACCTTGGGATATAGTTATGCTTAGTCTGCAGTCTCTTGATATGATCATACCTAGTCCACATTGTTACATTAAACTGGGCTAGTCAGAAAATGTAGTGATTCACCTGCGCTTTGTTTGTAACAGTTGGTGGAAGAGAACAGATGCAACATAACCATGACGGATGATCTCATCCCAATCCCCTGGATGTGTTCAACAACAATATGGGAAAAGGGATCTATTCCTGATTCCTATTCGAAGACAGAGGTTAGTGATCAAAGTGTTGTTCCACTTGATGCGGGTGCCAATGTGACTCCACTGTTTGGAATTAGGGCCCTAACCCAATTCTACACTTATGTCTCTGCAGATAAATTGAAAATGAACGTGCATTTGTTGATTGAAGGACGCATATATTTCCTGTGCCCACACCTGGAAGAAGAAATTAGGGTAATTGTTCCCCTTCCATTTAATTACAGGAACTCTAGTGTTTGTAGGAAGAGTAGCGTATGGTCCATTTTTTAATTGTTGGTTTTCCTTTTTTCTTCTTTTTTAGAACTTGCTCAACACACTAATCATGGGATGGTGTTAAAGAAATGTAAGAAAAAGAAAAATACTCAAGAAAATATTAGCGTACGTCTATAAATGTTTTTCAGTCCTGAGGAAGACAAACATCAGTTTTTGTTTGGAACTAGATGACTTGGTTGTCGAAACTAAACATGAAAGAATATTCATCAATTCACTAGTAGATTAATATTGGTTATACTACTCCAGAATACCTCTTGTTGACTTAAAAACATAAAGAGAATTATTACAATGGAATCAGATAACATAAGGTTATTGTCCTAGAGTTAGGCAAAAGGCCCTTTTGCCTCCCCTAGTTTCTGTAATACACTATACTAGCGGCATATTTTGCACAGTGTATATTTTTTCGGATTATGTTTATAGGTACACGTGTTAAGAAATTTCTGGTTTTCGCATTGTCACTGGTTAATTTGTTATAATTGAAGGTTATTTTGTGATTATCTATTTTAATGCATCTATCATAATAAAGAATGTAATATAATAATACATTTTTTAAAAAATAAAATGAGGACTGACCTATCACACTCCTTCCTACCATCTGAGTCCGGACTATGAAATAATTCTAGTCACGTTTTATTCAATGAGACATACTTTTTTAAAATGTGCTTATGTGTTTTTCCCCGATGTCCATGATGAAGGGGACACCCATCCTTTTTGTATAAATCAACATTCATGTCACTTGTGCTATGTCGTCACTGTGTGTTGGGCCTCCTGGGGGTGCCTGCATCATGTGTCGGCCACAGACTACATGGCATACATGCATCTGGCTGGCCAGGTGTGGGTTGGCTGGCTCTTTTTGGTCGTGCATCCCTGGGATATGTTGGGCTACAGGCTGTGCTGTCCAGTGCTGCGTCAAGACTGTGGTGCATTTAGGTGGGTGCAGTGCCTTTGATTGTGTGTGGGTCAGGTGGCCATGTTGTCACTTATGTACTCCTTAATGTTTATCAACACGGGGCATTGCAGTCAAGGGGCTAGTGGCTCTGACGCAACTATCCACTGTTGTGCATCCATGGGCATGGACATGTCGTAGGGTTGCATGTGGCTATGTTGCCTGTGCATGGGGGTCATGTTAGGGGGATCCTGTACCCACTGAATCATGTAATTGTGGCCTGATGCCTCAAATGAATGGTGCATGCTTGCTGGTGTTCACGTCACTTGCTTGCATGGTAGTGTGGGTGTTTGTGGATGCTTGTAGGGATGTCCATTTGGGGGAGCATATGCCACTGTGATACTCACAAGATTCAGCTTGGCTGCTGGCTCCTAGCTCGGCCGTGCCCACCCCCTCGATCCTAACCATGTGCAGCATGGCACTGACCAAGTCCTCCCACGGTGTCAGTTGCAAGGGTTCCACTGACCCACCTCCAGTGGCCATTGTCTCCCGGCAGTGGATGGAGATGAGGCTCCTGACCCTTGCCTTGAGGTCATTCCACTTCTTTTTCAAGTGCTCCACCTCATATTGGATGTCGCCTACGGCCACCACCTTGTCCCGTATTTCCGCTTACATGTTGTCCTTGCGCTGTTAGCTGATCTTCTTGTGCGATGCCCCATACAGCTCTTCGGAGTGGGCGACCACTTGCTCTGCCAACACGGTGAGCTCCTGCTCTGTGAATTTAGGCTTCTGCTGCCTCATATCGGGCACCCTGCCTTTGCCCTTTCCTTATGACATGTTTGTCTTTAGTTGGGTGTCTGTATGGCACTCCTATCTCAAGATAGTCAATGGATTCTGATTTTCAAAATGGCGACTGCGGTGCTTCCTTGTATAGCGATGATGAATTTCCACTCACGGAATTTCTGCCGGCTGAAATTTCGCTGACCGCTTTGGTGGTAACGGTAATTCTTCCGATTTTCGGCGGAATTTCATTCTTCCACATGTTGCTCAGCGGTAACTCTGCTGGGTGGGATTACTGTTACCGCCATTGGTGTGTGCGTGCCCCCATCAGGTTGCAGATCCACATGGCCGTAGCGATAATTCCGCCACAGCGGAGTTACTGTCTATTTTGAGTCAGACTCGTAATGAGCCCCAAAGTCTTTTATTGTTCACTTACATTGGCATACCAATTTTGTTTAGCATACCTTTGACGAACTATATGGAACATTACTCGCGAAATAAGGAAGTTTGCCTTGAAATGTTTTGTCTCTAGTTTGCACAGAAACGAGGTTATGACCAATTTTGCATTTATATTTTCTTGGAAAAGAACAAAGGAAATGTTTTTCATGAAACACTTACAGTAGTTTCAATTAACCCTCAGTTAAGCCTTTTGCCCGGTAGCTGAACTGCAGTCTCTTATAAATTATGAATTATAGATTGAACGCTGAGTTGAATTAAAGAGAAGCTATATCTTATCAATATGCAAACATAGTGGTTTAAAGGAATTGATGTAGTGACCAACACAAACCTGCTGAGTATACCTATTGTCTGCCTAGTTTAGCTATCACAGCTGATCACCGGAAAGAACACATGCTATACGTGTTTCTCTCTGACACAATCTGTAAACAGCTATAGCTAGAAAATGCTTAGTGCCTCTTGTCAGAAGCTGACAACTCACCCACATTGGATGACTTTCCTGGGAAGTATGGGGTTGTGCTCTTTTCAAAGGAATCTGCTAGGCAGGAGATGGACACGCTTAGAGGAACATTTTACCAAGAGACCCGTTGATGTGTAGCAGACAAGGGGGTGGAGGTAACGCAGAAGACAAGGCCTGCGGAAGTACAGAGTAAAGAGGAGGAAAGCAACCAAAAGAAGAGGCATTTTGACATCTTGGAAAATACTGTTTTTTTATCAAATCCTATTTAGCTGACATGATTTCCTGCAGAAATAATACTCCGGGGATGGCACAACAGAGAGTGAACATTTGTTAAAGTATGTTTGGCTCCTGACGGAAGGCTTGGAAATACATCAATCCCCTGTCGGGATTCTGCTATATGTGGAATGGCATCCCATTACTATTATTGGGTCGTTTTGGAACTGATCCAGTTGAAAGGGCCCTGCCATGGCTAAAGATAAACTTTCAAGAGGGGAGTAACGTGCTTCTTCCTCAATAACCTCTGGGGGTTAAGAGAGGTTTCCTTCTGCAAAAACCAAAATGTTTGACTGCTGCTAAGGACTGGTGTTCAGGAAGCTGCTGCTTCCTTTGTGGCAAACCTACAATTTATTTGACATCCTTCCCTGGCTTGGGAAGAGCAAAAGAGCACACCAATTCTTAAGGAGACTGGTGAAAGGATCCTCAGCGTTTTTTTTTTAAAACCCAAGGCTTTAACCTTGTCAAATGCTGTAGTTCAGCATGATAACTTTTCATCCAAGAAGTATTTGTTACCCCTGAATGAACCGCATTGCACTTCGCACCCCGAGCTGCCCTCTTGAGTCCAAGCTGCCTGCTATATTAAGGCACTCAATGATGGATTCGCCTACAGGGAACTCTTTACACCATGGGCCACTTTCGTGTGGCTACTGTGCCTTTCTGTTTCTCTTATTACTCTCCCAGGCACCCAAACCACTTCCTTCCATTCTCCTCATCCTCCATACCCATTTGTGGTAAAGAATTTTGTATAAAACATCCAATATGCTATTCCTCAATTTTAACAAATGTTTTATGTCCGTTTTTATGTTATGTTTAACTACTTTGTAATCCCTATATTGGAACAAATGCATAGTTGCCAGCATGACCCATTCCAATCTGAAGGTGCTTATCCAGTACTGTTTTTTCCTTTTCATTCTGGGACTTGTTGTTCCACTTTTCCCATTATAAAACTCGGACTACAAGTCCTAGAATGCAACAGAAAAAACCAGGACTGGATAGGCACTTACAGATTGGAATCGGTCATGTTGACAACTATGCAAATGTGCTTTAAAATTCATTCTTTGGACACATGTTTATTAATCATTTTGGGCAGAGAACCACCCTGTACCCAAACCCTACTCAGAGGGTTGGGGCTTGCTCGCTACATTCGCTCGCACAGTGTAATAAAGGGTCACTCAGAAAATCATTTCCAGGGCCACTTTTGGTTCCCAGTCGACCCCTGAAGAGACCTTGACTGAAACTTCTGCTTTTGCTGCAAGGAGAAGCACCAAGAAGCATGCTTAACGCCTTTATGCCTGTTTAAAACTGATGCCAGAGGAAGCTCGGATTAAAGATAGGTGGGACAAAGGACGAAAAAAGAGCGGAAGAAGAGCAGAGTGAACTCCCGGAAGAGTAACGAGACAAGTATGGACGGTACAACACTGCAACAAGTGAAACTGGGTGGGACGACAAGGAAGGCACCGGAATTGAAGAAACTGACAGAGATGGATATGTCCCTATTTTCGACGAAGGAGGACACAGGCCACATTTTGCCGGAGATCAAAGCCCTCACAGGGGACATGCAGGCCTTGCAAACCAACCTAACTAGCAGGGTTTAGTTTAGTTTAGTTTTATTTGCTTATATAGCACGCTGAACCCGGAGGTATCTAGGCGCTTAACTTAGTGGAACGATATTGTAACAGACATGACATTAGATTACAGAAAATGTACAATAATAACATTCGAATATAAGAGCATGCCGTGTTCTAGCATATATACAAATTATACATAAGTGGAAGTATACATACAAAATATACATAGGTGGAAACAGTTATTAAATTTACAAGTAGGCTATTTGGTTGAGGACTTGTCAGAGGAAAATAGACAAAAGCAGACAGGTATATACAATATGGCTAATTTGGGACGTGAAATCATAGGGGGATGAGTGAAAGGAGCCAGGATTTGACTTTGAATCGGAAGGCTGGAAAGCAAGGTTCATTCCTTAGAGCTGGGGGCAGCATGTTCCAAGTTTTGGCTGCTAGGACAGGTAAACTGGAGCCACCTGTGTTTTGCAACTTGAACTTGGGAATACTGAGGTAGTGAGTATAGTTGGTTCTGGTCGGTCTAGTGGTGGTGTTTCTACAGAATTTATCACCAAGGTATTTGGGGGCTGTGTTGGAAAGGCATTTGTGAGTTATCATTAGTGTTCTGAAGGTAATTCTGTCTTGTATGGGAAGCCATTTGATGTTGCGTCTGGCTTGGGAGATGTGGTCTGACCGCGGTATATTTAGTGCTGCACGGAGGGCGTTGTTTTGCATTACTTGGAGTTTGTGAATGTTTTGTTTGCTTGTGCCCAGATATAGGGTGTTGCAGTAGTCCAATTTGGAAAGTATCAGAGCTCTGGCCATTGTGATGCAGCTTGGGGTAGATAAAAATGGTCTGCAAGCATTTATTAGATTGGCGGTGTAAGCCGTAGAGGACGCTGTTGCGTTAGCCTGTCTCGATAGGGAGAGGGTTGAGTCAAGGGAGACTCCAAGCATTTTGGCATCTTTGGACACATCAATGAGATTTCCATCGATGTTAAAGAACTTGTATTGCGGGTTCAGTTTGTTGAGGTGTTGCCTAGAACCAATGAGTAGGAGCTCGGTTTTGTCATCATTTCGACAACGACCATGCTTGGCCATCTAGTCTTGGATTTACCTGTATATTTCATCTAGTCGGGCGGAATCTTTCTCATATGACCCTGAGAGAGTGATGAGAATTTGCGTATCGTCCGCGTAGTTTGTGTAGGGGACTTCCATGTCATCTAGGTGGTCAAACAGCATCTTTGTAAAGATGTTATACATCATGGGGGAGACACACGAGCCTTGTGGGACTCCTCAGGTAATAGGCGAGGGAGCTGCAGAAGCTGTGGCATAGAAGAGCCTCAAGGATCTGTCAAAGAGGAACGATTGGATCCATTGGGCTGCTTTAGGCCAGAATGAGGCTGAGGTAGTTAGATGTGTAGTCAGAATGTTGTCGTCCACCAAATCGAAAGCAGCTGACAGATCAATAGGAGTAGGGAGGGGTTACCCTTATCTTTAGCTTCGTCGATTTGGATTTTGAGATCCAGGAGAGCTGTTTCAGTGCCATGTCTTGGCCTGAACCCTGCTTGACTGAGGCCTAGCAAGTCGTTTGTTTGAAGGTGGTTCTGTATTTGGATGTAGGCTGCTTTATCCCAAAGAATTTAACAGGAACAGTACAGTGTGATTGGTCGGTAGTTTGTAGGGATATTGCGGTCAAGGGTGGGCTTTTTGATGAGGGGCATGACCCAGGCGTCTTTGAGATTATTGGGTTCAGAACAGGAAGCGAAAGAGGAATTGATGAAGGAAGAGATGAAGGGCGCAAACTCTTTGGCTTCTTCTTTAATGGTGGCGGCTGGGAAATTATCCCCCTGACATTTGGAGGGTTTAAGCCCGTTTATAATGGCTTCCACCTCTTTTGTGGTGACTGGTGAAAATTCAAATAGTTTACCGACCTTCGGTGAGGGTAGGTGGTGTTATTTAGTCTTAGGGAGAATTCTCCATAATGGGTAATTTCCCTTACCTACAGAGTCCCTTAGCAGCTTTGCTGGATTTCTAAGATTCATTTTATTCACCTGGTAAGAGTGTGAGCCTTTTTTTCCCACTCTTACATGTGTTTTGCTGTGTGTTTAACATGTTTTGTGTACGTAGACTGGAGCCTCACCTTATCCATAGGCGTAATCTTTTAACTGTGTGTCACACAGCACCTTTAGTGCAGTGACACAGGGTTGTCTTTTTCAGACTTCCCACTTTAAGCTCCATTTTCTGGGACTGACTACTGTCTCCCAGAACATGTAAAGTTGCCATTGGCTTTATTAGTCTTTTTAAATTCACAGACCCAGTACAAACTATCTTACATAGAGTACTGGAAAGGGTTAATAGTTATCCCTTTTTGTCTGTCTCTCATGGAACATTATTTGTTCCCCTTTCTTTAAGATCTGGCTGGTGGCAGTGGTATCTACCATATTTTTCCTACCGCGGTCTATATAAATAGCCTTGGTACTGTTTTAGGCTATGTTATTAGCCTCAAACTTAAATCTGCTGGACCCCATTTACTTTTATTTGGTTCCGGCTGGGTTTATTCGCCATTTCTTTTTGTAAAGGTCTTTCTCGTGTTTTACTCTGTGCGCCAAACCAGGTTTGGTTCCTTTGTTTGCCGTCCTTTGGCGGGCTTCTGCACAGAAGCCCTCTTTAGGCGCCTGAGATGCTAGGTAGACAGGATGTGAGGTAGGGCATTTATGACCCATGCACAGGGTTTCCTTGGAAACCCAAGTCACACTCTTGTTTGATTGGCTAGGTGACTGTCCTGCCAGGACTGCCACCCTGCTGTGTGATTAAGAGCCATGCTCTGTGAATGGGGGAAAACTGCATAAAAAGCAGGTCTCTGGGACTTTGAAGGCAGCGTCGCCACTGGATCAGGAGAACTGAAGAGAAGCTGAAAGAAGAGCACCACTACCACAACTGATCCTCCCCGTGAAGCCCTGCTGTGGGTCCGAATCTCCAAACTTCGATGACAGAGAAGATCTGCAAGGAATCTTCTTCCCTTGAGCTGGTGGGACCAACCAGTATGCCAAACACCAAGCAAAGCCTCCCTCCCCTGGTCGAATTTGCTGTGCACAGCTGCAGTCAACCGGATAGCCAGGAGGACCAGACCCTGTTTGGGTTTTAAGGAGCGCACCTTTTATTCGCTGCTTTGCTCTGCTGCTGGTTTCTTCCCTGGGCAGTGCAGGACCCTCCAGTCTTCCTCCTTCGTGTCAGTCCGACAGTCGCTTCAGGATCCGTGAGCCTGCAGGATCTGCCAGGAACTTCTGCCTCAGCTGCAGCATTCTTCTTCTTCTAAGGTACTGTTCAAACCCAGTTGTTTGTTCCGTCGGACCGCAGTGAAAGTGTTTTAAATCTTTCGCCAATCCGAGGGCTTGTCCTTCTCTACTCTTTTAAGTAACTTTTCTTCCAACCAACTTAGTTTCGAACTCTTGGCAAAGACTTAACCGCGAACTACTCTGAACTGTGTGATCCTCTGCAAAGACTCTGAACCATTAACATTGGCCCAGGCCTATTGATTTGTATCCTCGTTGTAGCAAGCCTTTTCTAGATTGACCTGCCTACTTACTTGTTGGTGCTGCTTAATTTTGTATAACCTTGTCTTTCCCTCCCTTTATGTATTGCTGGAGTGCCATTTTGCTCCCACTTCATTTTGAGCTTAACGTGTCCAGAATTGATTGGGTGTTGTGTAATATATTAAGATTGTGATTTTTCTGTTGCTTACTTCGTCAACTGTTTTACAAATGAATGTGTAAATAAATGTAAATAAATGTATATTCTTTTACTCAGAAACCTTGAGTCAGTGTTTGTTTGAACCATAGCAATTGCTGTCCTTTGTGTAACTTCTGATACTGCTCACTTTACTCTTGAGATAAGTCTGGCTGCTCAGCCATCGCTACCACTTTACTGTGTAGTACGGGCTTGTACCAAAGGTGAATTTCTACTTACATTTGTAGTCTTAATTGTGTGTGGTGTTCCCAAAGGGTACTGCATATGATTCTGCCTGACATTTAGAATTGACTTTGACTTTAGAGGCACAGATGAATCTTTTGGTTTCTATTTTAGCTTGTAGCAGTGCAATTTTATCTAACAGAGCCTTTTGGATGTTAGCGCACCACGGGACGTCTTTGTTGCAAGCTGTCTAAGGTGGACTGGGAGATTCTAGTTCTTTTAAGATGGTGAAAAGTTCTTTGGAACTGGATTTGGCATTTAGTATTCTATTATTGAAGATGTCACTTTTAGTTTTTAAAATGGCCTCTTTGTAGGAGTTAGCAGCAATATTGAACAGTTCCTTGTTCTGGGATGAGGGGTTCTTTCTCCAATTGGCTTCCGAGTGTCTTTTGGACTTCTGCAAGGCTTTCAGATCAGATATGAACCATTTGTTTAGATGACTGTGCTGTTTGGCTTTTCTAGTTTTAAAAGGATCTATTTGGTCTAGTGCTAGTAGCAGATTTTGGTTGTATGAGTCTAATAGGACAGCAGGGTCCAAATTAGGGGACGTCAGGGGATTGGTGATGGGTTGGATCAGCGGGAGTATGTTCTCTAGAGTAACCAACCGGCTGTTTCTGGTAGTGGCAGGTGGTGTTTGGGGAGCGATTGGAGGTGATTGACTGAAGTTCTGGAACTCAAAATGAATGATGTGATGGTCCGACCATGCACACAGTGAGTTTGAGAGTATTTTAGTATTGCAGTTTAAATCGGCAACCCAGTCCAGGGTTCTGCCTTTGCTGTGTGTGGATTCTGTTATGTGCTGAGTAAAACCTAGTTCTAGAAGGGAGTGTTCTAAGGCTTTTGCTTTGGGGTCTTGTGGGTCATGAAAGCCCAGGTTTAGATCGCCTAGTAGTAGAATTTGAGAGTTAGGTTTGGTATGCTGAGTGAGTAGATTTGTGATGTCATCATCAAAGGAGGACAAAGGGCCCGGTGGTCTATAGATCAGGTGTATGAGTAGAGTGCGTTGGGGCGACAGTGGAAGTTTGACGGAGAGGAGTTTTCCAGAGGAGATAGGTTGACAGACAAATTCTCTCATACCAAGCTGGGTTTTGGTAATGAAAGCAACCCCCCACCCCCTTTAATGGTTGTTCTGTCAGCTCTAAGGATAGTGTAGTTTTCAGGTACAGCAAGCATGGGAGAGGGACCTGCTGCTGGGTGCAGCCATGTTTCGGTGAATGCTTAGAAGTCAAGGTTGTTGGATGAGATGAGGTTGGCTATGTCGATTGTGTGAGCAATGAGAGATCTGGTATTTATGAGCGCTCCTTTAAGTTGGGTGCTTTCTGGCTGGAGGGGCAATGCTATATGGATGGGCTTATGTAGTGGAGGTGAGGGCCTAGTGCTGTTGTTATTGGGTTTGTGGTGCACAACTTTGCAGGAGGTGGTTTCGGTGCTAAATCCTGGCATTTCTGCACGCTTGGGATGAGGTTCAATAGCCAAGTGTGGAGTTTCTGCGCTCAAGGGTGCACAGTGAGTTAGGACTGGGTTTGGTGGTATAGTGTAATAGCCACTGAGCAGGAGATAGGGGGAGATTGTTGCCACCTGAGTCTGTATTCAATGGCTTGGGAGAGAGGGCAGGCTTAGCTGTCTCTGATGATGGGATTGCTATGGTGTTGATGGGATCGAATTGTAAGCTAACCATTATGAGAATGGTCAACCCTAAATGAGCCATGGAGGATTTTAGATCGGGGCTACATGTGCTGGGTAGCTGGTGAACCGCAGCTATGAGAGGGTGAACTATGGCTGAGACTGCAGGCTCCAGTGACCTGGAACTGGCACGGTAATGGCCTGGCTAAGGGTAGAAGGGCTTTAGGTAGTTGTACTGGATCTGTGCTGGTTGCATGCTGTAAGTATTCTTTCGAAGGGATTGTGTCCTCCGACGTATTCCTTATCTTTGATAATACGTTTCCAGCTTGCTGGCCTCGGAATTTTTTCTGTAGAGGGCGCTGCG
This sequence comes from Ambystoma mexicanum, assembly GCF_040938575.1. Lineage (NCBI taxonomy): Eukaryota > Metazoa > Chordata > Amphibia > Caudata > Ambystomatidae > Ambystoma > Ambystoma mexicanum. The sequence continues at coordinate 316,398,172 of NC_090929.1, forward strand.
CGTCGACGTCCGCCGAGTCGATGTCCCTCGACGGCCACCGTATCGGCGCCGACATCATCATGCCCATAAATAGACACGCGCTGCGTCCGTTGCTCAGTTCTGTTTTTCTGCGCTTCGTGGGGCCTCGGAACGTCGTTGCTCAGTTCAGTCAGGTTTATCTAAATCTATTTGGACGAATATTCCTTATCGTTCTCCATGGCTTCTTCATCAGAACTGACGACGCCGCAATCCGGCTTCAAGAAATGTCGAGACTGCGGTAAAAAAATGTCAATAACGGATCCACACAGGGTCTGTTTATGGTGCGTGGGGTCCGAGCACCATTGTTCGGAGTGTGAGGACTGCATGTCCATGACGGCGAAAGCCCTGAAGGAGCGAAAAGGGAAGCTCGAGAGAGGTAAGTCAGCCAAATCCTCCTCAAAGGTTTCGTCGGCTGAGTCGAGGCAAAATATTCCACCCGAGATCGCCATGAGCCATCGGGTAAGAAGGCACCGTCTTCAACGCCGTCGTCGAAGGTTCCTTCGACGCACGGGTCGGCGCCATCGACGCCGTTGTCGAAGGGTTCCTCGACGCATCGGTCGATCGACTCGACACCGACGTCGACGCCGATGAAAGAGAGGACCAAGGCTCCACAGCCAATGGTGTTTTCAAGGGCCTCCGGCACAACGCCGAGACCGTCGTCGATGCTCTCGAGTAGGATCCCGATCCTCTCGAGTTCTTCGAGACCCCTTCCAGTTTTTCGACGCCATTTTCGGCGCCTTCGAAGCCGGTTACATCGGCGTCGACGACTTCAACATTTTCTCATCCAATAACGACGAGTTTGGCTCCTTCGGCCCTAGAGATGGGATTTACTCCATTTCAGAGATCAGAATACCCTGGTCTTTCTTCAATTTATGAAGAAAGGGAAGACTCTGACCAAGAAACTTTTGGTTTACAGAGATCCACACTGCCTGCTGCAGAGGATTTCACCTCTGAAGAAAGAAGGCTGAAGGAACTACAGGAGTCACTTCATGAGGCAAGTGGACTTGACACTTCCCCAGAAGTGGAATTTGTAAAGCCAGACCCAGGGGAACATGCCGAAACACCATATAGAACCCTGATGGCAAGAATAATTGAGTTTATGGGTTGGTCTGCGCCTTCACCTGTTTTCCAACAGGATGATCTAACGGATATATTGGACAAAGGCCCAAAGGAGGACCCGGTGGTCCCCTTCAATGCAGCCCTACAAAGAAAAATTGCATCCAATTGGGAAACTCCCGAAGTTATTCCAGCAGTCAATGAAAGACTGTCGACAAAGTATAGGGTAGCGGCTGCTGACCCTGAATACCTGTCAAAACACTCGACCCTACTGTCCCACAGGATAGGGATGACAAGAGGTACGACTCTATGGCAAAGAAAGTCTTTTATGCCTGTAGTATGGCATTGAAGTCCATCAACGCCACCTGTACACTCGCCAGGTTCAGTCACACTTTATGGGAGTGTGCTTCATCAGCGGCTGACTGCATACCCGATGGAGAGGAGAAGGACGCCTTCCTTAACATCATTCAAGATGGCAAAGATGCCATGTGCGAATCACTTCAAACAGGCATTGATTCCGCTGACAGTATCAGCAGGGCCATGGCGGCAAGTACAACAATCCGCAGGCATGCGTGATTGCGAAAGTCGGGCTTTGCCCCTGATGTACAGGCCAGACTTTTGAATATGCCCTTTGACGGCTCTTCATTATTCCGGAAAAAGGCCGCACATACATTCACAAAATTTTACAATCTGGATACCTCCACTGCTCAAGAGACCAGATTTGGCAAGGCCGTATTACATTCGGTCCATCCCTAAAGGGATACATAACACTATCACTCCCTCCTCAAATTACATACCACTGCTATGCGAGTCTATCAAAGATAAGGAATACGTTGGAGGACACAATCCCTTCGAAGAACAAGTTACTTCTTACCTGGTAACGTTCTTTCGTCGGGATGTTCCTCCGACGTATTCCTTATCGCCCCTCCCATCCATCCCTGCAGTGATAACTTCCCTTGTGGTTGCAGCTTTTGCCCCTTCAAGGTTACTAACCGATTCAGGCATGTCTTTTCTTATACTACAAAACGGAACTGAGCAACGGACGCAGCGCGTGTCTATTTATGGGCATGGTGACGTCGGCGCCGATACGGTGGCCGTCGAGGGACATCGACTCAGCGGACGTCGACGCGCAGCGCCCTCTACAGAAAAAATTTCCGAGGCCAGCAAGCTGGAAAAGTATTATCAAAGATAAGGAATACGTCGGAGGAACATCCCATCGAAAGAACGTTACCAGGTAAGAAGTAACTTGCTCATTAGTGGGATGGATACCTAGTTAGGTCTGTGGGGGTAAGCCAGAGGATAGTGGGCACCGGGGTTGAGGTAGCTAATTGATATGCACAAAGTGGGAGGACCAGAGTCCTAGTCCACTTTGTAGACTGGTATTATTTTGACAAACATAGCAAGAGGCCATAAGGTGTTGGTGCAGACTATACACCTTTGCTATTCTGACATGTGTAGCGGAGGCAAGTGTTACCTATTAAAAATTATGCATGAACAATTCGACCTTAGTTGGAATTAGATTCTAGGTTCAGGCATGGCAAGGAGAGGCAAAGACTTGTATGATGCATTACGAAATGATACAATGCAAGGTGCAAATTATACATGAGCAGTAGGACATCAGTGAGAATTGTAGCAGTCATGGGATCTAAGCATGGTTTGTGGGTAGCAGTCGGATAGGAGTACAGTACAGTGTGCAACAGAACGGCGGCCAGCTGTGCAGCAGGGCGCCGAGCGTCAGCAATGAATGGGCCGGACTGGGTGATGTAATTACTACTTTACAAAATCGGGGGCAATAACAGTGATAACAGTAGAGGTCAAAGTTGAAGGCCTGGAGAACAACCAACTGAACGCAGACATGGTCGAAATGAGGCTTGACGCCAGACTAACTGAGTTGGAACTTCGAGAAGAATAAGTAATGCTGAAAATAGACGATTTAGAAAATAGAGAGGGACGTAATAACATAAGAATACTAGGCCTGAAGCAAACGGCGAGAGAAACCCAGAGGCAAGTGGAAGAGAAAGTATAGGCTCTGGTATTTATTTATTTATTTCTACCGCACCGGAGCCCGCAGGCATTGGGGCGCCACATAAACACACAGAACCTCTAAACATACAGGCCACAGGACACCACGGGTCATAGGAATTCCAGGTGGGGTCTTGAATTAGCTCAGGGATATTATCTAAACAGGTGTGTCTTGAGTTTTATTGGGAAAATACTGTATGAGGGCTCTAGTCTTATTTGTATTGGAAGCTTATTCCATAAGGTAGCAACCTTGATTCGGAAAGCTTTGTCAAGTCTGTTAGTTTTCCTAAAGCTGGGGATTGCGAGTTGGTCCTGGGCTTTGGATCTGAGGGCGCGACCCGGTACATAGGCAGCCAACTTTCTACATCATCTATTCGAGGTAGACGGGGGGAAAACAGGTGCAACTTGAAAGGGCGCACAGAGGAGGCAACCCATACGGGAGCGGCCCTCGCTCCGTAATAGCAAAGTTTCTGAGCTACAAGGACAAAACGGAGGTATTGAATAGGGCGAAACAACAAAGGGAACAGGAATTTGAAGGCTCCATAGTGACGATCTATCAAAACCTATCCAACCTCACGCTCTCTAGGCGCAGAGACTGTAGGCCCCTCACAAAGTGGTTGCAAGAGAAGGGCATCAGATACAGGTGCGGATACCCATTCTTGCTGCAATTTGAGGTAGAGTCAGTGTCGCATAACCTCAGCGCAAGAGACAGAGCAAGCCCTATGTCACCTCACGGCGGACACCGAGATGGAAACAAGGGGCCCTGATGGACCGAGCGCGAGCAGGGTAAGGGCAGGCCCTGCACCCGGCACACAAAGGAAGGGGAGCAGACAAACGGGCAGAAAAAACATGAGGCTTAGTGGACCATCACTGCACAAAACACCAAAAATGCCAGAGCAGCCGCAGGAGAAGAACTTGGGAGAAAAGACAGCGTGAAGGCTGGAGTGACAGTTGTAAAACCGGGTGGAAAGGTACATGTACGAAAATGGAATGCTAGAAGGAGGTAAATGTCTCTGCTCCAAGGTGGCCCTCTGTGGGAGAGAGGGCATCTCAACGACTCTTAATGAACCTACGTTAAAGTTACAAACAGTTATGAAGTTATTAAGGGATTTTTGCTATTGGTATGGCTTCAGAGAGGAGAATATCAGCCACAATGGAAGTGGCCCCCAAGACAAGGTAGAAGAGCAAAGGGTAGAGTTACAAATGGAATTAATGAGGAATAGGTGGGCAAGGAGGGGCACTCGTAAAGGGGAAAGTGGAAGCCAACAAGGGTCTGGTTGTGGGTATGCTAAATGTAAAAGGGCTAAATTCCCTGACAAAGAATTTCATACATCCTCCCTAGACATGCTTTTCCTGCATGAAACACACTTAATTCAAGGGGAGGTGCAGGCACTAAGAGGGGCAGGGATAGGACAAGTCCACTGGGCATCAGGGAATTCCAAAAGGGGTGGGGTCGGACATTTCATTACACAAACAATGTAAATTACGAGAGTTTGTGGCCACTAACTTGATGTAAGGGAGGGGAGGTTACTAATACTACAAGGAATGTTGGATGGGGCGAGAGTACTATTGGCAGAGCTATATGCGTCCAACCAGGGGCAGGCACAATTTATACTACTTATTTATACTTATTTATACTCAGTGGGATATAGGAGTTGAAGGCTGACTTGTATATCATAGGGGGGGACTTTAACTCCTGGGCAAATGAAATCAGGGACAGAAGGGCGGTGGGTCAGGTGGGGCCGAAGGGAGTGGAGGATAAAATGGGGCACATTGAGGGGGCAATAGAGACACGTGGCCCGGTAAATGTGTTGATTCGGCAGCACCTGCAGGAGGAAGGATACACCTTTTACTCAGCCCCACACAAAACATACACCAGGATTCTAACCAGGGACCAGGGGACAAGGGTGGTGGGCTGCGAGATCAGTCCGGTAGGGTGACCCGACCATGACATGGTGCATATGACCTTAGATATAACAGGGTTGTACAGGCCGGATAGCACCTGGCGCTGTAATGTAACACTATAGAAGGACCCCCTGTTTGCAGATCAACTGGCCAAAGAAATCCCTGAATATTTTGAGTTAATCGACAGCGGGGAAATGCACACAGAAGTGCTCTGGGATGCTGGGAAAGCGACCTGGAGAGGGCTACTGATCAGAGAGGGGTTGAGGCAGAAAAGGGAAAGGAACCTGAGAGAAGACAGGTTGAGGAAAGAGATAGTGGAGGGGGAGGAAAGGATGTATGCTACAGAGGGAAATACCGACGAGATGAGGGAGGAGGTGCTCACCAAAAGAGCAGAGCTGAAAGTGCTGGGGATGGGAGAGACCATGTGGGAACTGAGGTATCTCAAATAGAAATACTATGAAAAAGGTGACAAGGCAGACGTTTTTTGGCCACAAGACTCAGAGCACAGAGGGCAGAAAGATGGGTATCCAACCTTGGAGACCCTGAAGGGGACACACGGGTTACACCCAAAGCTATAGCAGAAGGATTTGCTCTGTAATATGAAAAACTCATGGGCCCAGAGGTAGAACACTTAAAGAGCCCAATAACATCGGAAGAAGTGCAAGACGCGATATTGCGCCTCCCGAATGGAAAGGCGCCAGGAGAGGACAGATGTACTATTGCGTTTTATAAAAGATACGGAGGGATCCTGTCACAACACATAGTGAAGTTATATAACCATATCCTGGAAACGGGGGAAGCCCCGGCCACGTTCTGCAAGGCATTAATATCAGTAATACCTACGGAAGTTAGGGACCCAGCCCAATATTCATCAGCTTTAGCTGGGGAGGATAGCTCAGGGGCAACGTGCTTGCCTTGGAAGCAAGACGACACAGAGCAACACAGGTTTGATCCCCAGGTCTGCGCTTAGAAACTTCTGGGTATTAAGCGCGTTATAAATAACCAATCATATCATATCATACCTCCCCATCTCGCTCTTGAACGTAGATGAGAAAATATTCACACGGATCTTAGCGACGCGCTTTGAAGAGAAACTTCCCTGAATAGCCCACCCAGATCAAATGGAGTTTATAGCGGGTAGATAAGTCCCAGATGCAATTAGGAAGACCCTGAATCTTATGGAGCACGTTGGGGGGGGACCCAGGGGATTAGGCATTACTGAGCTTAGACGCGGAAAATGCCTTCGACAGGGTTGAATTGGGAGGTTTATTTTCAGTGCTGCGGAAGATTGGGTTGGGGGATAGAATGTGCAGAGCGATCAGGGCAATTTACTTGGGACCCACGGCAAGGGCGGTTGTAAATGAGACAGGGTCCAGGGAGTTCAGCCTTAGTAGGGGAACTAGGCAGGGATGCCCACTGTCTCCCCTCCTCTTTGCCCTGATGAAGGAGCCACTGGGGGAGAGGATACGTAGGGATGACCAGATAAGAGGCATTAGGGTAGGGGAAGTTAGCCATAAATGAAGCATGTACGCGGACGACATATTGCTATATCTCTCATGGGTAAGCGGGACAGTTTCGAGGGTGCTTCGGATATTGGAAACATACGGAAGCGTATCAGGGTTTAAGGTAAATGTGAATAAGTCAGTACTCCTCCCCCTGAGAGGAGTGACCGAGGAGCAAAGTAGACAGTGGGAAGAATTAGGGATACCGGTGAAGGAGGGTAGCATAAAGTACCTAGGGGTGAGAATACCCAGGGAACTAGATTATATATATGAGAGGAACTTCCCCCCACTACTGCATCGGCTCTTTCGTGAACTGGACACCTCGTTGAAACTCACTATCTCATGGCTAGGGCGACAGAACGCGCTGAAGTTGGTGCTCCTCCCCAGGGTGTTATATTTATATCAGGATTACCAATAGGGCTGCCAGACCTACACTTTGTGGAGTTAAAAAGGAGGATAGTGCAGTTTCTGTGGCTGTTGAAGAAACAAAGAGTACCTATAGAGTTCTAATACAAACCAAGGAAAAGGGAGGAGTGGGTCTGCCGGATATGCACACTTACGGTAGGGCAGCTCAATTCAGAGTCCTGATCCCTCGCGCAGGGATAAACAAAAGCAATGGGTGGTCATCGAAAACCATCTATTTAGGCCAGTGACGCTGGGAGAGTGGCTATCGGCGCCGCAGGAAGCGACTCTGAGAAAAAGTACGGACACATAAGAGACTGGGCCCGCTTCTGAGTCTGTGGAGGGTCAAAAGGGAAATGGCAGGAGTCACAACGTGGCCCTCACCCTTAAGTCACATATGGGCACCACCAATAAGAGATCACATCCCAGACCATGAGAGGTTCCAAGATTGGTTTGAGGCAGGGGTGGAGAGAGTAGGGCAAGTCCTAAAGAAGGATGTGTTCATAGACCTCAGAGAACTGGAAGAAATTCTGGGTGGAGGGAACATCTCTATGTTCAAATACCTGCAGCTTAAAGGAGTGTTGATGTCAGAGGGGTGGAAGGAAGAACTGCAGAGGGAACTGACAGGTACAGAGAGAATTCTAAGCACAGAGATGGGGATGAGAGGACTAATATCTAAACGGTATCAAGCTCTACTAGAGGCATAGGGAAGAGAGATTGAAGTATTTAAGAAGAGATGGGAAAGGAACATGGGAATGGAAATGGATATAGACCAATGGCGAAGGTTATGTGAGAATGCGCACCACACCTCAGTGGACTGTCAATACAGGCTACACAGGCTCAAATTACTGTATAGGTGGCAATGGGACCCAGTGAGGTTATCAAAAATGTATCCCAGAGCCGACCCCCAATGTTGGAGGAGATACGGGCAAAAGGCAGATTACTGGCACATGTGGTGGGCATGTACAGAAATATTGGAAGGAAATCCTGGGATGGATAAGGAGCCTAGATGGTATAGGCAGGCATCTGGACCCCCTGCTCGTATTATTCGGGGTGGAAGTAGTGGAGGGGGACTAGGTCAAACTCCCGCATATGCCACACTATTTGCTGCTAGCAGCCAGGGCTTGTCTAGCAGGGCGATGGAAGAAAGAGGAACTCCCGGGTAAAAAACAATGGACCTTGAAAGCCCTGGATACGTATAGAAGGGAACATCTGACCAGACAACTACACAAACAGACCCCATCAAGGGAATTGGAATGGGCAGCCTTCCTTGAAAAGTATGACCTAGAGAGACCACACCTGGATGTCGGAAATGGGAATCTAGAGCTTATGGAGGACACCGCGGGAGAGTATGACCTGATGCAGGCAATAAAACCATAGAGGGAAATGGAGGGGAGATGTGACTAGAGCTGGAGATAAGGGGAAGAGGAAAGGTATGTAACTGGAAAACCCCAACACAGACCCTGAAGAAAGGTTGTGAAAGCCACCGACAAATGAGACATAATGGGCCTCATTACGCCGTGCCAGTAAAAGTGGCAGGCTGCCGCCGGACTAGTGGGAATTTAACAGCTCTGGATTTGCCGGAATCACTGGGGCATTACACCCCGGTGGTCCGGTAATTCTGGAGTCGGCATTCCGTTAGTCCCCATTCCCGTGGAGTCCGATTCCATGGGAATGGGGGCAGTGGAAACACTAGCGCCATGCGGTAATGGTACCGGTGTTTACATGTTCGTGTGCGGCCGGTGGCGTTACGCCCGCCCGGTCAGACCTGGCGGGTGTAACACCACACGTCCAAATAACTTGGAGTTAGCCAGTCTGGAAAACTGTGCCGGTATGGTTTTACCGGCACCATTAAATCCGGACCGTCTAACTCGTAATGAGGCTCAATGGGCCTCATTAGGAGTTTGGAGGTAGACATGCCGTTTTTAGCACCATGGCTACCTCCAAACCGGGTACTGGGCCCGAGTCCCAAAAATAGGGAATTATCGGGCCATGCGGACTTTAGCGGTCCCGGTAATTCCCATTTTCAGGACCTGGACCCAGTACATCCCCATTCCCATTTGAGACCCCATAGGGCTCAATGGGAATCGGGAGGATGCTAACAACGGGCCCGTTAACGACGGGCCCGTTGTTAGCATCCTGGTCCGCTAGCGGGACCCGCTATAGACCTCCTAATGTGGCAGCCCGGAATGAACGGTGCCGGTCCCTTACCGGCACTGTTCATTCCGCGGCCGCCAGCCTCATAATGAGGCCCAATGACTCGAACTTAAAGGAGGGGCAAATGATGGAAAGAGCCAGGCAATGCAGGCTCCAATGGGACAGTATCTGTGGCCACCCCAGGGCCAAGCCAGAAAGGGGGGGGGGGACTTGCAGGTAGATGTAAGGGGGGGAAGTTGGGGTAAAACCTACAAAGTTGTTGTTGAGGCGGGACTAAAGTAATTAATTAAAACATTGTTTTGTATGGTGAATCTCGAAACATGTGATGGAGAACATGTATTGTTCTATTGCTATTTGTGCCAATTTACTAATAAAGCATATTTGATTTAAAAAAAAAACTGATGCCCAATTCCATGGTATTCTAGGTACCTTGACCCCATGGCTTTTTACATTAGATCTTAGAGACTGGTTAGGTGCTGCTTTTCTTACCTAACGCAAGGACATGTTCACCAAAGTGGTTTTGTGTTTTCAATGTTTTATTCATGCTTGTCTGTTTATTTTCCTGTTTATTTTAATCACCAAGAGTGCACACACTATCTATGTCTAGCTTGCATTATTTGAGTACATGCCTTACAGGGGTGAGCTTTCAGTGTTTTTATTTGCTCTCTGTGTTTAGGTAAAGTACATTGGACATTTCTTTCATTTGGTACTTACTGTTATTTGTGAGCTTTTGCTGCTGACTCACATCCCAGAGTACAGCCTTCCCTCGGTATACGGTCCTAAATTTAAAAATAACGTTTACAAAAAAAACCCATAAAAAATAAAACCGATTTAGAAAGACTGCTCTGTGACCGCACAGAGCAGTCTTTCTTAATCGAACTGTCAGCCCCTGCAGGGGCTGATAGGCACGCCACGACCCGGAAGCGGGCTCGACGAAGAACGGGTATGTTTATTTGTGTGTGTTTGTGTGTGTGTTGGGTATTCGTGTTTGTGTCCGTTATGGTGGGGGGAGACTTGGGAGGGGAAGGAGGCGGCGGGGGCTGAAGGAGAGGAGTTTGGGTGGCGAACCCACAGTCCCCGATTTCGAGGAAATGCTACAATTGAGGTTGGGGGGTTGGGAGACGGAGACATTTCCTTTTTTCGATTTTTGTAGGCTGCCTAAAACCAGCCAAAAACAAGCAGTCTTTTTGTTAGGTGACGCGGTTACAGCTCACTTTCTAATTGTTTTACCTTTAGTACTGAGACACCAACTGTCTGAATTGCGGTACAGGTTCGGACACAGCGCATAAAAGCGTTTGCCCTCCTCTACCCCCTGTATTTCTCCTGCCCAGTATTGGATTTCATCATAATTTGTCAATGCATTATTTGTATATGCCTGATTAAGAAATGTATATTGCATTATTTGGCTTTATTGCTTGAAATCACCTTGATAGCTTACTAGTCATCTAATCTTCTCAATTGACTATAAAGTAAGTTTGCCAAGTTGTGCTGTGGATGAACACTCAATCGGTTTAACAAATTGTTGTGGTTAGTCACTTCAGCATAGATGTTTGTCATTAAATCTCCTTCTAGGATGCTTATGCCAAGATCTAAAAAATTACATTTGGGGCACCGAAATTCCATGTAAACTGTCTCTTGTAATTGATGGTATTAAAATACAGAATGTGTTCCGCAATTCCGAGCTCAGCCACAACGACCCCCATGGACTTTAAACCGTCCTTCTTTTGGTGTAGGCCTTTTCCCTGGAGACAGATGTTGCTCCTTGGTCCCCTCCATTTCTCGGGTGCTACCTGGCCCACCACTCTGCTGGGGCCGAAGGAGTTTGCACCCAGAGGGCTTCTGTGCACTTTTGCATCACTGTAAAAGGACCTGCAGTTAGCATACTCCCGACCTTGGCGGAAGATGAAGATCATGTGGCACTAACACAACCAAACTAAGAGTTCATTCTGCAGCAGCTCCTTGTTACTGAGAGCTAGTGAGTGTAGGTGGAACACTGGCTGTCAGCACAGAACATCAATGGAGAAAGGTTATCTCTGCATTGCATTCCACCCTACTGCCATCATGTGTCCGGTGCTGTAATTGGCATCATGTCCGCAAGCATGAATCCTGCATGCATCACTCATGATGTGCCCACCTTATCCACACTGCCAGATCAATACGCGTAGTTCCAACAGTGCCAGTAATCTGCAGGATTTTCAATGCCTTATGCACTGCTTCCTCAATCTCTCAGCAGGACATCCTCAGCATGCACTGGCTGTTACGCTCACCTGGCTCCCACAGGGGCGTCGGTTGGACCCGGACTGCTGCGGCCTCCACCCACGTGATGCATAGTGCAGCGATGACTGACCAGATCTGCCCTCCAATTCTTGTCTGCTTGACCCGTAGAAATATTCTCCTACAAGTGGAGAGATGGATTTAGCCACTTGTGGATTCAAGTGATAGCACCCCCACTGTCCTCCCCTCTAATCACCACTGAAGTGCCCTCTCAGCAATCTCACCTTATATTCTTGAAGGATGAGCCCTCCATCCTGCGAAGTACGCAGGGGCGCGTTGATGATCAGTTACTTCACTGACCTGAAGATATTGGAAGAGTTGTAGATGAATCCTGACTCCAAAAGGTCCTAGCAAAGAGCTGTAAGTATATAGTCGTAAGAGTTCAAAATGTCTGGAATTCACTCCTGTCCAATTCCTCTTTTATCTTGCAGCTTTGACCCAATAAGAAGATTGACAGCTGAAAGCGCTCCGGTAAAAGTCTGTGTTACCCAACACTGTCCGGTAAATAATGCCAAGGGTTAAACTTGCTGCTTTCTCCTTTTCTCACAGGTGCGGCATAAGAAGATGTGGCGTGCTGATGAATAATACCTCCGGCGGTAAAATCAGGTAAGCATATGGTGGCTGAAGAGATGCTGCGTGGAATGGTGAGTATGGCGCGGCGCTGCTGCTGGCGATGCGACGCGTTTAAAACAAAGTCTTTCCTCAGGATTGAAGATGCGATGAATCCGGGATCAGGTAAGAAATCGGGTAATACTCTTGTTCTAACCTTTGCTTCTTGCCTTCTTTCTAGGTGCTCCAGGTTCGAGGCGGGCGTGGCAGAAGGCTGGATGCTGCTGCTGGCACGGTGAACGTTACACTGCTGGATGCAGAATAACGCGAAGCGTGTGCTGCTCTTCGGGCGTGGTTTAAATAGCCTCCAAAGTAGTCCCAGGTAGGTATTCCTCCCTGACCACACCCAAGTAACAAAATAGTCCCTAAGGTAAAGTAGTCCCTTCCATGCCTCACATGGGCTTGGATCTTCTTGCAGCATGGTCTGCATCAGGTAAGTGTGCAGGGGGGGCGTGGCCAGCGCTGATGGCGTAAAGACGTGTCTGTGCGGAGCTCCCGTCTCGATCCTGGCCTAGATCCTTAATTTGACCAATATTTTTGACCTGAACAGGAGCCAAACTCATACTCCGGTGGGGGAAGCGGTTCCGGCCCTGCTCGGCGCAAGAACGAGGAGAAACGGAGCCGGCGTCCCTGAAAACGCAGCATCTGAACTGGAACCCCCGGGAGAAACAAGATGGCGGACGGCGCCGAGGCCTGAAGGAAGAACAGACTAAGTCGGCAGCGAGGCAGCGGGGAGACGGTCCATCGGGCGCTGCCTCCTTTGTCGCGGGCTGGGTCGAAGACGTCCCTGTGAGCAGAGCGGAAAGACCCCAGTGAGGCAACCAAGCGCAGGACCGGCCACCCTTGGATCTCCCTCCCCCCCAGGAGACGTCCCACTGTTGGGGGCCCCCGGGCGCACAGGAGAACCTCCGCATTACCCAGGGGCGCGAACGGAGCTACATCTGAGGCTCCGGGACCGCTGCAGAGGAGACACAGGGTGTGAGCAGACCGCGGCCATTTCGAGGGAGACCCGTCGGTGATCTGCAGGCCGCGGGTGCGGTGGTGCCCCGTGAGCTGGGGCGGCAGCGGCGTGAGCGGACCCCTGCAGCTGTCGTTGCGGCGAACTGCACGGGGCCCTCCTCCCTCCCTGAATGGGCAACCGAGCGGTTGAAGAGGGAACAGTCCACGCTTGGATGAGCCGGTAGGCTTACAGACCCTAACCCAACACTGGGGAGCCGGAACTCGCCTGTGCCGTCGACAGCAGGGCCCAGCAGGGTTACGGGACAGTGGCCCGGTGTGCTGGGAGATCGCAGAGCACTCCATTGCCCTACTGGGAGAATATCCTGCGCAGGAGCACATACTTAACTGCACCCCCCTGTGTTCTCCGGTGCCACCACTGGGTATCACTGAGCATCACTGCATAACGCTGACCTGTGAGGCTCACTTTGTTACACACTGTCCAGGGGCTCATATCTGCCGTCATAACACTAGGAGGGACTAATGTCTACTTCACGAAACAAAAACAGGGGGGCAACAATTATGGACTCGTTCTCAGGGGCTAAACCCAAACAGCCCAGCCAATATGAGATCCCCACACAGACGGGACCCCCTGCAACTGTTGATGACCCCAGCAACGCCCAAGTGCTGCAGGCTATTGCTACACTCCAAACGTGTATGGAGACCAGGATAGATGAACTTAAGGTGGACATGCAGCTCATCCGCCAAGATGCCCGCAACCTAGCGGAAAGAATAAGCACGGTGGAAATAAATCTGCAGGATACCACAGACACTACCAAGGACTTAAAGCACAAAGTTATCGTGCTTGAGAAACAAGTGGATCATCTCGAGGCGAGATCAGAGGAAGCAGAGGGAAGGGCCCGCCGCAGTAACATCCGAGTCCTTGGCGTGCCGGAGGGGATGGAAGGCACTGACCCCACGGAATTTATTGAGTCCCTATTAATGCAAGAGGTCGGAGCTGGCAAGCTTACACAGGGATTCTCCGTCGAGAGAGCCCACCGCTCCCTACAGAAACGACCCCCACCGGGATCACACCCACGCCCGATGATAGCCAAGATCTTAAACTTTCGCGATAGAGAGACGATCCTCAAATTCTCGAGGGACGGAGGCGAGATTAGACGCAATGGCTCCAAGATCGTTATCTACCTCGATTACACCCCGCAAGTGCAGCGCGCCAGGAACTCATTCATACCTGTCAAAGCTCAACTGCGGAAACTTGATCTTAAATACATGCTCCTGTACCCCTCGCGCCTTAAGATACTATACAAAGGCAAAGCTGTCTTCATGGAGACTCCGGCAGCAGCCACTATGTGGATGGAGCACAATAATTTGGCTGAGGGAGAGGATCACGCCTCGACGCCCAATGGCTGAACACAAACAGATCTCTTTGCTGTAATGATCAATTAGTTCTTTCAAGGACGGGAGCTATATGGACTACCCACAGACATTGTCACAACCCACCCCACCCCAAGCATGGCTGGCCTATGGCCAACACCACATCCGCACCTCACGACCCGGATCGGCCAATGGGTAGCGGAAGCCCCCGAGCGTTGTCCTCCCAGAACGGCTGCTGGGGGCAACATACAGTTATCTTTCATGTTCAATCCACCTGTTCGAGTGGAAGTTAAATTTGTTCATAAGTCTCCGTTTAATACATCAACACAACAATCATGGTCAGCAGGAAGATTACAATGCGCATTGTTGACGGCCGACCCAGGGGGCAATTGCTCAGCACACGAAGCTGGCTTGAAGACGGTTGAGACTGCCATGAGTTCAGCGCTCCAACTCCTCTGCCACCATCATGTCTACACGCCTTAAGATCGCCACTTGGAACGTGAGGGGCTTGGGTACCTACTTACGCCGCAACAGAGTTAAATCCTATCTACACAGGAAGAGGATAGGGCTGGCCCTTTACAAGAAACCCACTTAACCAAGGAATCCACCGCGACGCTCCAATCATACTGGGGTGGACAGGGGTTCGGATCCACGTATTCTAAATTCGCTAGAGGGGTGTTCACTTGGATCAGCCCCCACATCCCCTTCCGGCTTACAAAAGCTGAACTGGACCCGGAAGGAAGGTACGTGATACTCTGAGGCCACATCGAACAAACAGAGATATGTATTGTCAATTCATACCTCCCCAACAACAATATCCCTGCGCACCTCGCTATGTTGTACACAAAGATTGCACTTTATAGAGATGCATTCTTTATCTGGGGAGGCGACTTTAATTGCGTCAGTGACTCTGTGCTTGACAGATCTGCTCCTCCCGTGGGGGGCCCGTCGACTGCTACCACCGCTATGAATGTCATGCTAAACCGCCTAGACCTGGTAGACATCTGGCGGGAGCAACACCCAGGGGATCGAGGCTATTCCTTCTACTCCTCGCCACATAATCTTCACACCAGAATTGACTACCTCTTTACCGGCAGAGAAAGCTTTCCCCAGATTGATTCTTCCAATTACTTGGGCCGCACCATCTCTGATCACTCTCCCCCGGTAATTGAATGGAACATCACTGGACCCAGACCTCCTATACCTACATGGAGGATGCCCACCGAGGCACTTAAAGATTCAGAGTTCAGGGAAGATCTCAGAGAATCCCTAGAGAACTACATTCGTGAGAATAAAGACAGTGTTGACCACCTAAGCACAGTCTGGGATGCTCTCAAAGTGGTTGTAAGGGGAGAGGTCATAGCAAAGGCTGGAGGAATGAGGAAACACCTAAGAACTGAACTTGAATTAATAGAAACTGAAATAGAACAGCTAGAATCCAATACCCTGGACCCCCAACCGCAGGAAGACAGGCTTGCCAGTACTAGGGCCACCTGCAAGGAAGCTTGGGACAGACTGGCCAAATTTGATTACATCACCAGAACCAATAAAGCACACGCCCACGCTGATAAACCCGGTAGACTGCTCGCCTGGCTGTGTAGGAAAGAACACCCCAAATATTCGACTACAGCCTTAAGAGATGCTGATGGCACGCTACATCGGACCCAACATGGAATTAATGACACTTTCGGGCAGTTCTATGCCCAACTATACTCCCATAATGACATGGTGCCCCCTGAGGAAATTTCAAACACCTTGGACGAAATTGGCCTGCCCCTACTCCCACTGTCACATAAGGAGGCTTTGGATGCTGATATCACCATAGATGATATAACCGATGCTATCAAGTCTCTGGCCACTTGGAAGGCCCCGGGCAGTGATGGGCTACCCGCCGAATTTTACAAAACCTACGAGCCGGAATTGACTCCGCTGCTGCACGAGGTGTTCCTAGAAGCCTATGAGTCGGGTATCCTGCCTGGGAGTATGCGTGAGACTTTGGTGGTTCCGCTCCTCAAGCCTGGTAAACCTGCAGATGACTGTGACTCCTATCGC
The DNA here is from genome assembly GCF_040938575.1 of Ambystoma mexicanum. Lineage (NCBI taxonomy): Eukaryota > Metazoa > Chordata > Amphibia > Caudata > Ambystomatidae > Ambystoma > Ambystoma mexicanum. The sequence continues at coordinate 316,414,500 of NC_090929.1, forward strand.
CCTCTTGCGATGCTCAATTATGATGTTAAAATCCTTACAACCATTCTGGGTAAGCGGCTGTCCAAGGTGATCGGAGAAGTGGTGCACCCCGACCAGAGCGGCTTTGTGCCGGGTCGCAACACCACTGCCAATCTTCGTAGGCTACAACATGTATTGTCACATTCCACTCATGTAGGGGAATCTTATGCTTTGCTTTCTTTGGACGCCATCAAAGCGTTCGATTCTATTTTCTGGGAATGGCTGATTGCGGTGCTTCGGGAGTTTGGCTTTGGAGAACGATTCGTTAGATGGATCACAGTCCTCTATACTAAACCACGAGCACGAGTAAAATCTGGCCGGCTCATTTCCACGGCATGGGATATACAAAGGGGCACAAGGCAGGGCTGCCCGCTCTCCCCTATGCTATATATACTTGGGCTTGAACCCATCGCCATTTTTTTTAGGAAACAATTCTTCGATGCGGGTATAAGGCTTGATGGGGTGGACCACGTAATTTCCCTGTATGCAGATGATGTCCTCCTTTATGTGAGGGACCCGCAGCTGAATGTCCCAACCATGTTGAAGGTCCTCGGCAACTTTGCCAAGGTATCAGGCATACACTTTAGCAGACATAAGTCTTGTCTGTTTCCGTTGGGTGCCCTCCAAAATACACACGTTGATGACCTCCCCTTGCTGGGTATAGGTTGGTGCCCCATCACGTTCCGCTATCTGGGCATTAATATCTATCACACGCCCGAACTTATGCACGTCAATAACACGGCAGCGGCGCTACCTCCTTTGCGCAAGTCGATTGGGTTTTGGGCTCGCCTCCCCCTATCCATGATGGGTAGGGCTTCCATCATTAAGATGATTGTTCTCCCTAGATTTCTTTATGGTTTCCAAAACATTTTTTATTATATTAGGACTCCCTTCTTTCGTCTTTTGGGGAAGATACTTAAAGATTTCCTGTGGGGAATTAGTAGGCACAAATTTGCATTATCCATGCTGACCCTCCCTTATGAGCAGGGAGGCATTCGGCTCCCTGATCTGGAACGATACTACCTGGCTGCCCAACTAAGCTTCGTGGCTAAATGGCTAGCTGAAGATGACACCCCCGAAACAATGCTTTTACAACGCTCAATTGCTCCGATCCGGCTAAACGAACTCATTTGGGCCCCTCAATGTCTTGTGGATGGGATTCCATACTTAGCTGCCCTGGGTCGTCAGATATGGCAAAGGGTTCAAATTCTTCTTCACTTGAAACATAGATATATTCCGGACATACCGCTCCTTGCCGACCTGTGTCAGAACTCTGTAGACCTTGCCTCCATTAGATACTGGGAAAGGCTGGGAGTGTACACTTGGGGGGATCTATATAACGAGGGCTCCTTCCGGGATTTCTCCTCCTTGCAATCTGACGATGGTGTTCCGGCTGGCCAATTCCTTTGGTACTTAAAGATCCGTAAATTTGCTCGGACTAAATGGGACTCGTGGCCAGAAGAACCTGAAACTGACCCCTTCATAACACACCTATATAGCTTGGGAGATGGATGGAGGCCTGTGTCCCGTATATACAGTCACCTAATCGATAGGCCCAATCCCCGCAGTCGGGATCTCAAACTCAAATGGGAAGGAGACTTGGGACATGAATTGTCTGAAGCTGAATGGGGTAGAGCACTAGCGTTTCCCAACGTGGTATCTAGAAATTCTAGATTTAAATTGATTCAGCTTAATATGTTATACCGCTCGTACCTGACACCACTTAGAATAGCCAAAATATATGAGCTACCTCAACATAACTGCCCTTGGTGCGGTAGAGATGAAGCAAACCTTTTACATATGTTCTGGGGATGCGTCCAGGTCCGACAACTCTGGGCGAGAGTGGAACTCCTCTGTAGCGAGGCAGGCATGACCAGATATGAGTGGACCCTGAAAGAGTGCCTTCTTGGAACATATCCCAGGCTGGCCAAGTTCAAACACTCAGTTAAGCTCATGGACCTGGTATGCATTCTGGTCAAAAGGACCATTGCTATGGCTTGGAAGCGACCTGGAGGCCCACGATATCAGGTATGGCGCAACGAACTGGAGCGCTGGATAGGGGCAGAAACCTCAGCTTGGGAGGATGGTGTTACCACATCCCCCGAAGACACGAGCTTAGCACTTGCTGCCTGGAAAACTCTCACCTGGGCCTTACTTAACCCCCCCAATGACGATAATCCCCCTGGAGAAACTTGCCCCTATTGAAACATGCTATTTGTCACAGAATACTTGCGCAGTCCCTAACCTGAACTTATTTGTTGCCTGACCTCCCCACGTTGCTTACATTATTGACCATACGGAGACTTGTTAATGTTGTTTATGTTTTGCTGTTTCTGCTTAATCGCTAATTTCTAATTGGCTTATTTTGATTATTCCTGACTTATACCACTGTGATCGCTCGATGCTACAATGTAACTGTTTATTATATAAATGCCAATAAAGAAATTTGAAAATAAATAAAAAATAAAATAAAATCAGGTAAGTGTGCACTTATGAGCCTGGCGCGTATGGCTCCAGGACTGATGTCCCATATGAGCCTGGTGCCATTGACGCCAGGACTGAACCCAGACAGCCCCTAGCAGGGGTTGCTGCGTTTTCTCAAGGCAACATGATGCCTGCTCCCAGGGCTGATGGACGTGGTCTGGATGCCCAGGGGTATGCATCATGACAGCACTCCCCCTCAAGGCCCCTCCTAAAGTCGTTCTTCCCCTTGGTCCTGGTTTGTCTGGGAAGTCCCGATGGAATCTCTTCACTAATCGAGGTGCATGAACGTGGTCACTAGGCTCCCATGACCTTTCCTGTGGCCCGTAACCTTTCCAATCGATTAAGTAAAAAAGTTTTGATTTAACCACCTTGGAGTCCAGGATGTTTTTCACCTCAAATTCAGGTTCTCCATCTATCAAGATAGGATCTGGTGGTTTGGTTAATCTTGTTCCTGGTTGAACTGGTTTTAAAAGTGAAACATGAAAGACAGGATGAATTTGCATATTGGAGGGTAATTCCAGTTTGACGGCCACCGGGTTGATAATGGCCTTAATGGTGTAAGGTCCTAAATATCTAGGATTAAAAGTCCGAGTTCCTTTCAGAGGTATGTGTTTTTTAGGTAGCCAAACCTGATCTCCAATTTGGTACTATGGAGTTTCACTTCTATGTAGATCAGCATTTTTCTTGTATTTCTCTTTTGCTTGCTTCAAATGTTCTGTTGCTTCCTTGAAGGCTTTTGTAATAGTAGAATGCAAATGACTAACTGCAGGCATTTCTAAGTGCTGAGGCGAATCGAGTTCTGAGGTTAGAGGGTGGTGTCCATATATGGTATAAAAGGGGCTTTGTCCGGTTCCTGAATGTACAGAGTTATTGTATGCATATTCGGAAATCCACAAAATATCTTTCCAATTACTTTCGGTCTGGTGAAGCATGCAACTTAGGTACTGTTCAAGGGTCTGGTTGGTCCTCTCCGTCTGACCATCGGTCTGGGGATGGTGACTGGTTGATAACCTTACGTCAATTTGCGCCAATTGGCAACATTTCTTCCAAAAATGTGAAATGAATTGACTACCTCGGTCAGAGACCAATACGGAAGGAAACCCATGTATTCGAACGATGTTTTCAAGGAACTCCTTGGCCAGAATTGAAGCAGAAGGTAATCCCTTCAAAGGAATAAAGTGGGCCATCTTGGAAAAAAGATCCACGATAACTAGAATGGTGTTAAATCCATTACATGGAGGTAGATCAGTAATAAAGTCTAAAGACAAGGTGTGCCATGGTGTAGGTGGAATATCCAAAGGTTGTAAAAGGCCAGCTGGCTTTTTCTTCTGACTTTTGTTTTGGGTGCAAATGCCGCAAGACATCACAAATGACTTTATATCTTTTCGCCAGGTGGGCCACCAGAATTGTCTCTTAATTTTAGCTTCGGTTTTTGCGATACCTGGGTGACCTTCCATCAGGGTATCATGATAATTGGAGATGACAAGTTCCTGTAATTCCTTGTGTGGTAGAAATAGTCGTCCTTGATAGTAGGGTAGATCATTGATGACTGAGTAATCCGGGCCTTTCTTTACCCAGTCCTGCAAGGCTGCTGGATCGAAGAGTTGTTGGATTTTTAAATGAATTTCTTCTAGTGTCTGTAAAGTAGTTATGCCAAGAATTCTTTGTTCAGAAATTATAGGCACCGGCTCCGGGTTCGCATATGCTTCTTCCATTCCTATTCGGGATAAGGCATCTGCCTTGCCATTTTTACAGCCTGGTCGATAAGTGATCACAAAATTGAATTCGGCAAAGAACAATGCCCATCAAAGTTAGCGCGATGATTGGGCTTTGGCTGTTTTTAGATACTGCAAGTTCCGTTGATCAGTGATTACAGTAATGGTATGCCTGGCACCGAGAAGATAGTGTCGCCAAGCCTTAAAGGCGGATTTGATGGCTAATAACTCTTATTCGGTAACCGCATAGTCTAACTCGGGTGCCGAGAACTTTCTGGACCAAAATGCCACTGGGTGAAGTTGACCAGTTTCAGGATCCTTCTGGGACAGGACAGCTCCCATGGCTAAACTGGATGCACCAGTTTCCACTATGTACGGAAGCTCTGGGCGTGGATGTCTTAAGACAGAGGCAGACGTGAATTTCGCTTTCAGCTCTTGGAAGGCCTTTTCAGCCTCTTCGGTCCACAAGAAGCGTTTGTTCTTTCGCAAAAGTGCTGTGATGGGATGTACAACATGTGAGAAGTCCGGACTGAATTTGCGGTAGAAATTGGCAAATCCGAGCATGCTTTGTACCCCTTTAACTGAACTAGGTGATGGCCACTTGAGAATTGCGTCCACCTTTCGTGAGTCCATTTGGACTCCTTTTGGAGTCAGAATAAAACCAAGGAATTCAACTTCCGTAACATGAAAAACACATTTTTCCAATTTTGCATATAACTTGTGCTGGCGTAGTTTCTCAAGGACTGCACGTACGTGCTTAACATGGTCGGATTCTGAGGAGGAGTACACTAGAATATTATCTATGTATACGACAACACAGACGTCAATGAGTTCACGAAGGACATCGTTCATAAAATACTGGAAGGCTGCTGGTGCATTGCAAACCCGAAGGGCATCACCTGATACTCGAATAATCCGTACTTGGTGCGAAAGGCTGTCTTCCATTCGTCGCCTTTCTTTACACGTACCAGATGATATGCCCCTCAGAGATCTAACTTAATGTAGATACAAGCATCCTTCACTTGGTCTAGTAGTTCAGGGATCTGAGGCAACGGCTATCAGTTCTTAACAGTTATCTGGTTCAATGCGCGGTAGTCTATGCACGTTCTGAGGTCACCTTCCTTTTTGGGTACGAAGAACAAAGCTGAAGATGCAGGGGACTTGGATGGGCGAATAAAGCCATTGGCAAGGTACTGGTCTAAGTATTGTGGTAGGTGAAGGTTCTCAGGTTCCGTAAGAGCATAGATCCTGCTACAAGGGGGTTGTGCACTGGGTATAAGATCGATTTGACAATCGTACGATCTGTGAGGAGGTAAGGTGTTTGCCTGTTCATTTTGGAAGACATCCTGGAATTCTTGGTATTCTGGAGGTAGTTGCATGACTGCTGTGGTTACTGTAGCCAGGCCTGCGTTCTGATTTGTCTTTGGGTAACAGGTTTGTGCACAATCCGGGAAGGTTATTCTCTTTTCTTGCCAATCAATACAAGGATTATGTGTTTCCAACCAAGGTATCCCCAGTATTATTTGGAACTTTGGGGCTTTGATTAGATCAAACACAATAGTCTCTCGATGCCCATCCTGACCCAATAGTGTCATCTCTGCGGTGGAGTGAGTTACAGGTCCAGAGGCAATTTCAGTTCCGTCGACTGTGGTGATGACATCTGAGGTGGTTTTTCGGCAGAGAGGTAGATTCATCCTAGAAGCCAATTCATAGTCCACATAGTTTCCTATGGCCCCGCAATCAATGTATGCCCTTACTGTGTGCATACGTGATGGCTGCCCTGGATCTACGAGGGCCATTGGTATGATGAAATGCGAGGTCTGAGTATCCTTCTTCAAGCTCGGCAAGCGGACCTCTATGTTTGTCGGGCGTGGTCGTTTCCCGAGTCTGACTCCATATGGCTTTTATCAGCAGCTCCTACCACCTTCTTGGGTGGTTTTACAGGGCAATCCCGTAGAAAATGCCCAGAAGTTCCACAATATAGACACAATTACATTTGCCGTCTCCTTTCTCTTTCCTTCTGGGTTAGGGGTCCTTTAACCCCTCCGATTTGCATGGGTTCCTTTGGGGTTAGCGTGGGTTTTGACCAACACCCGATTCTCAAACTTGGCTCGATCAGCCTTTCTGTTCTGAAGTCTGTGATCTAACTGGACCACTAAGTCTATATATTCAGCGCAGTCTTGAGGTGGGTTCACGACTTGAGCCAAGACATCCTTGAGTTCTCCTCGAAGCCCTCGATGAAATAACGTGATTCGTTTTTCTTCAGGCCATCCGGTTTCCACCACCAATCTATTGAAGTTTGCGATATAGGTTAGCAGATCCTGGTTACCCTGTTGTAAGGACAAGAGTTCGTTATCCAGGGCTTGTCCCTGTGAATGTCTGGCGAATAGTCTTTCCATGCTCATTTGAAAACCCTGAAAATCCCGGAGAAGAGGGTCATCCTGGTTGACTAGCGGAATGGACCAATCCGCTGCGCTGCCACTAAGATATGATAATACAAAGGCTACTTTAGCTTGGTCGTTTGGAAAGGCTCCCGGTCTGCTTAAAAAGTGCAAGCAGCATTGGTTCATGAACACAGCAAACCTCTTGGGGCCCCCAGCAAAGCGTTCGGGTGGAGCTAACGGAATATTTCCTGGTAAAATCACTTGCACAGGATTGCTTGATGAAACTGGGGCTGGATTCCCCCCAAACCCAGGTAGGGGTATTTCAACTGTTTTGCAGCAGTTGTCTGGCGAGATCATTTGTGCGCTCCTTCGATACAATTAGTTCTCTTCTGAGGGCATTAGTCTCTTGGTGAGCGGCGTGCACTTCCGCCCTAAGTTCCCCCAATAGTTGGGCCAGTTGGTCGGTTTCTGAAGTTTCTATAATGCCCGGATGGGGATTTGTAGATAGGCTTTGTGTTCTGTTACGCTCACCTGGCTCCCACAGGGGCGTCGGTCGGACCCAGACTGCTGCGGCCTCCACCCACGTGATGCGTAGTGCAGCGATGACTGACTGGATCTGCCCTCCAATTCTTGTCTGCTTGACCCGTAGAAATATTCTCCTACAAGTGGAGAGATGGATTTAGCCACTTGTGGATTCAAGTGATAGCACCCCCACTGTCCTCCCCTCTAATCACCACCGAAGTGCCCTCTGAGCAATCTCACCTCATATTCTTGAAGCATGAGCCCTCCATCCTGCGAAGTACGCAGGGGCATGTTGATGACCAGTTACTTCACTGGCCTGAAGATATTGGAAGAGTTGTAGACGAATCCTGACTCCAAAAGGTCCTGGCAAAGAGCCGTAAGTATATAGTTCGTAAGAGTTCAAAATGTCTGGAATTCACTCCTGTCCAATTCCTCTTTTATCTTGCAGCTTTGGCCCAATAAGAAGATTGACAGCTGAAAGCGCTCCGGTAAAAGTCTGTGTTACCCAACACTGTCTGGTAAATAATGCCAAGGGTTAAACTTGTTGCTTTCTCCTTTCCTCACAGGTGCGGCATAAGAAGATGTGGCGTGCTGATGAATAATACCTCTGGCGGTAAAATCAGGTAAGCATATGGCGGCTAAAGAGATTGTCTCTGTCTGTTCTCTCTGCTCACCTTGTTGTTTCTTGTCCCCCTTAGGTGCCGGAATTCGGCGATGTAAGGATGGAGACAGCGCCGGATCGAAGAGATGCTGCATGGAACGGTGAGTATGACGCGGCGCTGCTGCTGGCGATGCGACGCGTTTTAAACAAAGTCTTTCCTCAGGATTGAAGATGCGATGAATCTGGGATCAGGTAAGAAATCAGATAATACTCTTGTTCTAACCTTTCCTTCTTTTTAGGTGCTCCAGGTTCGAGGCGGGCGTGGCAGAAGGCTGGATGCTGCTGCTGGCACGGTGAACGTTACGCTGCTGGATGCAGAATAACGCGAAGCGTGTGCTGCTCTTCGGGCGTGGTTTAAATAGCCTCCAAAGTAGTCCCAGGTAGGTATTCCTCCCCGACCACACCCAAGTAACAAAATAGTCCCTGAGGTAAAGTAGTCCCTTCCATGCCTCACATGGGCTTGGATCTTCTTGCAGCATGGTCTGCATCAGGTAAGTGTGCACTTATGAGCCTGGCGCCTATGGCGCCAGGACTGATGTCCCATATGAGCCTGGCACCATTGGCGCCAGGACTGAACTCAGACAGCCCCTAGCAGGGGTTGCTGGGTTTTCTCAAGGCAACATGATGCCTGCTCCCGGGGCTGATGGACGTGGTCTGGATGCCCGGGGGTATGCATCATGACACTGGCCCGTGGCCACCTTGTGAGCCCCGGTGCTCCAAAAGTTAAATTCCTCCAACTGATTCGGAGGTTGCCATCATTTGAAACGGATTGACCAGCTGATTGATAGTGGTAACTGTTTGACATTAGTCCTTCTATTATCAGTGTCTGGCAGATTGCCCTTTAGAACGTGGATGTACATTATGTACCTCTAACCGAAGCAATACTAAATGGCACCTCGGGATCCAGATTATGTTCTGAAGCAATAACATACTGGTACACCAATTCCCAGATCTAGGGCATCCCAAATGTTGTGTGTAATAAATCCAGGGTCTTGCTCTCACTTCGGTGTTTGGCACATGAAATATCATGACAGTATTGTAGTGCCTGTGTTTGTTGTGCTCCAGAAGATAAATAATACTTGGTCGATTGATGTAGTACACCTTTTTCGAATGGACCAAACGGCACTCATGGCACCCCATTTTTGCAACACTTGGGTTGGTTCATTATTGGTTTTGGCGAATTTCTGTTGCGCAATGCCACAAATTTGCCAAAACCATTGTTACAAAGAGAGAGGGAAATGGAGCTCTGAACTAAGGATATCTGGTTGGCATAGCAAGCAACAAAGCCACAGAATGTAATGGCCAACTACTAAAGTCTCTTTTTACCAAACTCATCCGCTGCACTACCAAATGAGGAATTTGCCTTTTTTGGGCTACATTGGGCTATTTCACATACACATGGGCTATTGTTGGGCTACTTCCGACATCAATCCTTTTTTTCTCTGTTCTTCGAGTGATCCAACCCTGGACAGATAGTCAGCAAGCGGCCTACCTGTCCACACAAACACACAAAGCATGTTTGTTTTTAGGCAGTGTGTCATGTGGCAGGAGAGTTGTCGCCCAGTCCCACCTCCAACACGCGCATTTAAGGCGCAGCAAGGGAACACGCCATAGCAGCCTCAAGTGATGGACTGACGTGTTTGCTCCCTTTGCTTGAAAATGTTAATAGTGGAAAATGCTCACCCATAGAGGCTAGTCGCGAAACGGATAACGAGTTCCACTACGGATTAGAAGATTGTAGGTTCGATTCCTGCCAGTCTCGGAAAGGAGCACATATATTTATTTTTAGTTAACTCCAGTTGGAATTGCATACTCTGTCAGGCCGATTCATGTAATTCCTCTCAAAAGTGTCGCACGCGGCTGGCGCACAGCGTGCCCGTGCGAATGTCTGCGCCAGCCGCGTGCGATAAAATCAATTTCCGCGCACAGCGTATTCATGGATTCTCACCTCCAAAAGCAGACGTGGCACAGAGGGGCGCAGCGACCCTGCAGCAGCGCCAGTTACGCCCCCAAGATTGCCCTCGCGCAAGGAAAAGCCATCAAGATCACAAAACCATCGCAAAGGGCTGCGCCAACCCTGTACCAGTTTACAGGACTGGCAAACAGCAAACGCAAAGCGGGGAACGCGTATTACGGGTGTCGGGAACACGCGTGCGCGAGAAGTTTCACACGCGATCTGGCCTGGGGGAGCGTGTGCGTGTATTTCAGGGGTGCGCGAGAAGTTCCACACGCGAATGGCCTGGGCGCGTGTATTTCAGGGGTGCGCGAGAAGTTCCTCACGCGAATGGCATGGGCGCGTGTATTTCAGGGGTGCGCGAGAAGTTCTACACGCGAATGGCCTGGGTGCGTGTATTACAGGGGTGCGCGATAAGTTCCACAAGCGATTGGCCTGGGTGCGTGTATCTCAGAGGTGTGCGAGAAGTTCCACACGCGATTGGCCTGTGCGCGTGTATTTCAGGGGTGGGCGAGAAGTTCTACACGCGAATGGCCTGGGTGCGTGTATTCTCAGGGGTGCGCAAGAAGTTCCACACGCGATTGGCCTGGGCGCGTGTATTGCAGGGGTGCGCGAGAAGTTCCACCCGCGAAGGGCCTGGGCGCGTGTATTTCAGGGGTGCGTGAGAAGTTCTACACGCGAATGGCCTGGGTGCATGTATTACAAGGGTGCGCGAGAAGTTCCACACGCGATTGGCCTGGGTGCGTGTATCTCAGGGGTGCGCGAGAAGTTCCACACGCGATTGGCCTGGGCGCGTGTATCTCAGCGGTGCGCGGGAAGTTCCACACACGATTGGCCTGGGCGCGTGTATTTCAGAGGTGCGCGAGAAGTTCCACACGCGATTGGCCTGGGTGCGTGTATCTCAGGGGTGCGCGAGAAGTTCCACACGCGATTGGCCTGGGCGCGTGTACCTCAGGGGTGCGCGGGAAGTTCCACATGCGATTGGCCTGTGCGCGTGTATTTCAGGGGTGCGCGAGAAGTTCCACACGCGATTGGCCTGGGCGCGTGTATCTCAGGGGTGCGCGAGAAGTTCCACACGCGATTGGCCTGGGCACGTGTATCTCAGGGGTGTGCGGGAAGTTCCACACACGATTGCCCTGGGCGCGTGTATCTCACGGGTGCGCGGGAAGTTCCACACGCGATTGCCCTGGGCGCGTGTATTTCAGGGATGCGCGTGAACTTTCACACGCGATTGCCCTGGGCGCGTGTATTTCAGAGGTGCGCGAGAAGTTCCACACGCGATAGGCCTGGGCGCGTGTATTTCATGGGTGCGCGAGAAGTTCCACACGCGATTGGCCTGGGCGCGTGTATCTCAGGGGTGCGCGGGAAGTTCCACACGCGATTGCCCTGGGCGCGTGTATTTCAGGGGTGCGCGGGAAGTTCCACACGCGATTGCCCTGGGCGCGTGTATTTCAGGGGTGCGCGGGAAGTTTCACACGCGATTGCCCTGGGGGCGTGTATTTCAGGGGTGCGCGGGAAGTTCCACATGCGATTGGCCTGGCGCGTGTATTTCAGGGGTGCACGAGAAGTTCCACACGCGATTGGCCTGGGCACGTGTATTTCAGGGGTGCGCGAGAAGTTCCACACGCGAATGGCCTGGGCGCGTGTATTTCAGGAGTGCGCGAGAAGTTCCACACGCGAATGGCCTGGGTGCGTGTATTACAGGAGTGCGCGAGAAGTTCCACACGCGATTGCCCTGGGCGCGTGTATTTCAGAGGTGCGCGAGAAGTTCCACACGCGATCGGCCTGTGCGCTTGTATTTCAGGGGTGCGCGAGAAGTTCCACACGCGATCTGGCCTGGGGGAGCGTGTGCATGTATATCAGAGGTGAGCGAGAAGTTTCACACGCGATTGGCCTGTGTACGCGATTCCATTGGACCAAAAGCTCTGACAGCGCAGGCGCGTCTGTGGCGTGACACGCGCGGGCGTGTCCCTGTACCCGGGGGAATGTTACAAGACCAAAAACTGCATGTCCGAGTGTCAGCCCGCGTAATTGGAGGATAGTGCCTCAGTGCGTATACGTGGAAGTGACGTTGGACGTGTGGTGCGGTTTAAAAGGTGCGTGTAGTATGTCATTTCCTTGTACGTGCTTCCCGTGGAGAGCGAGTGGGTGAAATCTGTACTTCTTGTCGGTTCACACGCGATTTACTTCATAGCGTTTCTAGTTCGTACTCCCTGTTACCTCTGTCAGTATTTTTCTGAATTTCTCTTCAACCTGTTTCCTCAAACAGCGTTGACTTCTCCTCTTGTCCTGTCTCCTCAGACAGTGTACAATTCTTGTTTTGGCGGGGGTGTTGCCAACACGCACACGCGCGTATTTTTCACGCTCTTTTCCCAGGCAGACGGTGAGTCGCGCACGTATTTACCAACTGTGCTAGCCCCGTGTGTAGCGTACCCCTTCAGAGGTCATTGTAGGCTGCGTGTGACACGCATACGTTCATTTTTGTGTTTCTGGGTGCCACAGCGTAGTGCAGGTTCCTTTTCCCACGCACGTGGTCTACGAGGAGTCGCGTGCACATCATTTTCTGTTTTAGGGGTGCCTGTGCGTTGCGTGACCCGTCATCTTTCCCCAGGGGTTCCATACAGCCTTGCTAGAGCACTTGGGTACGAATTCCATCTAGTACCCTACCCCTTTGACCCCCAATTGCCCAGGACAATTGTCCACTGCAACTCCCATACGCACAACTCCATCAGTGCCATGGCTGGGAGGCGAGCAAGTGGTAAGGGTGGCAAAGGTGGCCGAGCCTCAAGAGGTGGGCGTGGTGGGCGCGGTAGGGGACGTGGCCAGGATTTGCAGACTCCCCCTAACCCCCCACGTGTGGAGGACCTGTCAGGGACACACATCCCCCCCCCATGGTTGAGGGAAACGTGGCTGACACATCCCTGCTCAGCCCTTGTTGGACCGGCCCGTTGTGGCACCTGACCTAGCACAGGGTGACTCCCAGGCTGACTTCCAGGTCGCCAAATCTAGGCCACGGGTGGCGGCGCAAGCCAGTGTCACCAGGCCACGTGGTACAGGGGCAGCCATGTCATCTGCTGCCCCGAGTAGGCGGGGTGGGGAGGCTGCAGGGGCAGCTGCAGCTCCGTCCACCCCAGCTCTGACTCTCCCAGCAAGGACAGTGTTGGTCCCGGTACATCAGACTGAGGTTCCCCCTGCCATCATCACACTTCAGCTAATGCCTGCAGAAAGTCATGTGGTCAGTGTGCCATCGCACACTACTACTACACAGTCCACCGGTGCTCCTGCCTCTAGTGTCCAGAGCGGCGTAGGGCACTCCGGATCCCCACCACCCACAAAAAGAAAGAGGAAGAGTGCTCGTCCAGTACAGGCTGATGACCCCGACACGGCTACACGGTCCGGCACGCCAAGGAAGCCTAGCTTCAATGATGCCGAACTGGATGCTCTTGTGCAGTATGTGTCCGAACATGACGCCGAAATGTTGGTCACTTCAGGGTGTAGGATTACACCTGCTCGACGTCAGGCACACTGGCAGTCCATCGCAGACAGCATAAGTGCCCTTGGGTTTATGAGGCGCACAGCTGTTGAGTGCTACAAGCGCTGGAACGACCTTAAGCGTAGGGCAAAGAAAAAGCTGGCCTCAAGTCATGCCGCAACTCTGGTGACTGGAAGTGGGTCTCCACAAGAGGACATAGAACTCACTCTACATGAGCATGTTGCTGGGACCTATGTCACAGAGGAGCAGATCCAAGGTGTGGGAGAACTGCCAGATTACGAGGCATTGTCAGGTGAGTGCACATGCATGTGTGTGTGATCCATGGGTATGTTGTTTGTGGGAGGGGTTCTGGTTGAGTGCCAGATCAGGGTGTGTGTGCCTGAGTGCTTTGGCCCACCCATGTGCTTCATCCAATGCATTCGGCGCCCCGGGATTTGGGTATTACAGTATCCCTTCTGGCCACAGTAGGCGTTTTGCACTACATCGCGCCAGTTGCCCTTGAAGTGGCGTCTTGCTACAACATTGTTCCGTATTTAGCTGTGTTCATTCAGGCTGATTGTAGGAATTCACCTGGTTCTACTGCGCATCACTCTGCCCTATTGTCACATATATGACATGCCTATGGTACATGCCATCTGTGTGATGGCATGTGTCATGTATGTGTATTGGACATGCCAATCACAGGCCAATGTGTGATGGCACTGCTAGCCAGCATGCACCTGATGTGTTGCTCTCCCATCTTGGTGTCATCAGTGTCTGACATTTTCCTCCCCTTCCAACTCATGGACAGTGCATGCATGGGAGGGTTATAGTCATGTGGGACATGTGTAAATCAAGTACTGGTACTGTAGCTTGTCTGGCCTAATAGCGTGCCATGGTGCTAATGCCTGTTTCCTTTTTTTGTCTTTCATGTTTTTGCAGAGGATGACGCACCTGATGCTGTTGAGGGAGAGGAGATGGTGCAGGCCCAGGAGGGATCTGAAGCACGACCAGGCACCAGTGGGGGACGTGGTTTGGTGGTGGGGGAGAACCCTCTCTTGCTGCAGGCCATACTGTCCAGGGGTGTCCCTGGCTGCACCTCCCCAGAACTCTTTTCAGGTGTTGATTCGGATGAGGCCTATGTGGATTCGCAGGTATGTCTTCATGGAAGGGATACTGTTCTGTCCGACCCACCTGCACCAGGGGTAGAGCCCACTATGGGGATGTCAGTGTTGGTAGGTGCGCCTGTGGTGGTTATGGATGCAGGGCCACACTCCGCAACATCTGATCTTGTTCCTGGGCCAGCAGTTCAGAGGGGAAATGCAGTCCTGCAGCCTCAGGCAGTGCCGACACAGCAAGGCGCAGTTCGCCTTGCCCCAGACAGGTGTGGTGCCCGCCAACGCAGTGGCCGTCCGCCACCAGGCAATACCGCATGGGAGCAATCCATTTACGGTATGGCCAACCAACAGGCAGCATCATCAGAAATGATTGCTCAAGCCATGGAGAGGGTGGCCACTTCCATTGTCCCCCCAGAAAGGCAGATGGAGCTACTACAGCAGGCAACAGACTCCATTTGCCAATCAGTCAGGGAGGACATGTTGGCGTCCAACAGGGACAGACAGGCGGCCCTGGACAATCTGAGGGAATCAATTTCTATAGATGCCCAGGGACAGAGGGAAGCCCTGAGGGGAGAGGTCCGGCACCTCAGGCAGACTCTTGTGGACCTTGAGGCTTCCACTGTCACCAGGACTGAACAGCTGCTGGAGCGCGTCACCCGTACGCTCTCAGCAGAGATGCAGGCAACTCGGGCGGAGGTCCGGGTAACACGTCGGGTGTTGCATGGGGATCTCCGCACCATATCCCTCCAGAATGAGGCCTTCCAGACCCGCATGCTTGCTGCCATGGAGGACCAAACTAGGGCTTTGCGTGGGCTGCCTCCCATAGCACCACCCCCTCCTGTGGCAGCAGCAGCAGAGGTTGAGGAGAGCAAATCCAGCAGTGAATCTCCCACTATTTAGTAGCCGTGCAGGCCATGAGCCCATGGAGGTGTTTTTTTTCGCAACATTCACGCAAGTGGCTGTTGGTGGGCACCCTGTCCTCGGACCTCCTGGGTGGCCTCCTCCACCCCCCCGGCCCACACATGGCCATTTTTGATTTTTGATTTTTGATTTTTTGTTGCAGTGTGTTGCCTTGTGTGGCTCCCGTGGGCATCCACTGTATTCCGGCTGGGCACATGCAGGCTTGTCCTGAGTTTGAGTTAGATGCTTGGGTTCGTGAGACACACACCCCTCCTACTTCCCGTTTCCATGGGCTTGCAAAGGGTGTGCCCAAGTGACAGTGAATTACACAGTGACGTTGGACTCCCATGAGCTGTGTGGGCAGTGTGTAGTCAATACTGTGTATACATTCCTAGTGCATATTGTTGTTGTATTGTGCACTGCATGGTGTATTGATGTGTGCTTGTGCATCCATGTCTCCCTCCTAATTTGCAGGTTCATTCCTCATGTCTTCACAAGGCCGTCCACTTTGGAGATGGAGCTCATGTTGTGAGCAGTGGACTTCCAGATGTGCGTGGCAACAACACTGTACTGTTGGAGGTGGTGGATGTGCTGGCATTCTCATGTTGTAAGACTACGTATCCTTTGCCTTAGTATTGTCATGTTTATGCTATGTTGATTGTATTGTGGTAAGTATTTGGGCATGTGTGTTGTTGTTTCTACATTTATGTGGGCATATTGTGTGTGGCCAGTTTCCATTAGGGACACTGTACTTTGTGACACGTGTCATGTTTGAGGGATGACTTTGTTTGCTCTCACATGGCATGTCATGTCATGGTGTGTTGGGTGGCGGTGCTGGGGAGGGGTTGGGTGACATGGCACTGTTGTCAGGTTGTGTCTTGCAAGGGGGTAATGATTTTAGCAGCATAGAAGTGTGTCTTTTGAACACAGCATTGGTGGTGTTTGTGTAGGTAGGGAAGCACACAATGGAACACTTCCAGATGTACAATCTCAGGCTGGTATGGTTGTGACAGTTGACTGTCCATTGACACATCATAATTGTCAGTTACAATCATCATTGATTGTCAGCTCGTATGTGCCAGGGCTTTGTGCACTCCACAGGGGTGTGATTTTATGTGAAGTAATTAGCCACGAGCTGCGTACGGGCTGCCTCACCCCGTGCCCTTTCCCCTCCCATGCGCAGTGGGCATGCATGTGGTTGGGGATGTGGGGGCGCCACCATGTCCACGGCCAGGCCCCGGCGTGTTGCAACGTTGTGCAGGACACATGCTGCCACTATGATCCTGCACACTACTGGGGGAGCGTATAACAGCTGCCCGCCAGAACGGTCAAGGGAGCGGAAGCGTGACTTGAGCACTCCGAATGTGCGCTCCACGATGCCCCGGGTTGCAATGTTTGCTGTGTTGTATCTTACCTGGGGTGGCGTGGTGGGGTTCCGAATTGGCGTCATCATGTGGGTGCTGAGAGGGTAGGCACTGTCCCCTGGGGAGGTGGTGATGGGTATCATCAGTGGGGTTGTGACTTTACTCAGTATCAAATTTTGGAGACCGAAGGAATCAAGAAATTTAATTGAACCTGATCCATTATTTAAATATCAAATTTTAATCGAGAATTAATCATAGCACTCAATAATTTTACATCGCAGGAAAGGAATTAAGAACACATAATTTCACATAGTTTCACATATAGTCCATCTCATTCGTACACAGGCATCCAATAACCATTCATACATCCATCACAATAATACATGTAAGGTAAAACTTTATCCTAAAAAAGTCATAACAATTGATTTACTTATTATCTTCATAAAAAAGAGAGAGAAAGAGATATATAATAAAGATGACCACTTGAACTATCTGTTGTTGTGGCTTTTCATATATATTTATTATATATCTCTTTCTCTCTCTTTTTTATGAAGCCAATAAGTAAATCAATTGTTATGACTTTTTTAGGATAAAGTTTTACCTTACATGTATTATTGTGATGGATGTATGAATGGTTATTGGATGCCTGTGTACGAATGAGATGGACTATATGTGAAACTATGTAAAATTATGTGTTCTTAATTCCTTTCCTGCGATGTAAAATTATTGAGTGCTATGATTAATTCTCGATTAAAATTTGATATTTAAATAATGGATCAGGTTCACTTAAATTTCTTGATTCCTTCTGTCTCCAAAATTGTATCCTCTGGTTTTCTTCCGTAATTAGTAATGTACTAATACCCTGACCCAGAGTGTGGGGTTTCCTGTGTCCTTCAGATAAATATATTACTCAGTATCTGACATGCATGCATGCGCAGTGGCATTTATACTCACCGAGCAGCCATGTATCGCCATGCCGCCCAGCTTCTATGTCCCGGTTTAGGGTAGACATTCTGTAGATGAAACTGTCGTGGGTGGAGCCTGGATAGTTGGCGTATACTGAGGTGATGATTCCCTTGGCATCACATACTACCTGGGCGTTGATGGAATGCCAGTGCTTGCGGTTTCTATAGATGTGCTCAGTTGCCCTGGGGGGACGTAGAGCCACATGGGTGCAATCAATGGCAGCTAGCACTTTGGGGAATTGTGCCACCCTGTAGAAATCCTGGGCAACAGCCTGCCTTTCTGCAGGTGTTCTGGGCAGGTATATGTGCCTGCGGACTGATGGCCGTGCAGTGATGATGGCCAAGACCTGGTGTAGGCAGCGTGACTGCGTGGCCTGTGACCCCCCCCCCCCCACTATGGCACTTGTCCGCTGAAATGATCCAGTGGCCAGGAAGTGCAGTACATTGAGGACCTTCTCTAGGGGGCTGAGTGCTTGGGAGCACAGGGTGGTTGATGTGAGGGCATCCTCCCACTCACTGACCAGGTCGAGTATTATGTGAGGTGGAAACCTGTACCTCCCATACACATGGTCATCAGGCATCCCAAAAAGGCTGGTTCTGGGTGTAAAAATTCTGGCCCGGACTATCCTCCTCCTCCTCCTGCGGTATCCCACGGCCACTGCTGCTAGGAACGGTATGTTCATCCTGGCGTCTGAGCTTGTTTGTTGTTTGCGTGCACTTTTATGCTGTGCGGGTGGACGTACGCCTACTTCCTGCTGGCGTACGTGTTTCCGGATTGGCCACGTTCGTTTGCATGAATACGTGTTGTAGGCGAGCGTGTAAAACTTCCCGCGCAGCCCTGGAATACCCGCACCCAGCCCAATCGCGTGTGGAACTTCTCGCGCACCTCTGGACTACACGCGCCCAGGCCAATCGCGTGTGGAACTTCTCGTGCACCTCTGAAATACACGCACACGCTCCCCCAGTCCCAATTGCGCGTGGAACTTCTCGCGCACCTCTGAAATACACGCGCCCAGGCCAATCGCGTGTGGAACTTCTCGCGCACCTCTGAAATACACGCACACGCTCCCCCAGGCCCAATCGCGTGTGGAACTTCTCGCGCACCTCTGAAATACACGCACACGCTCCCCCAGGCCCGATCGCGTGTGGGACTTCTCGCACACCTCTGAGATACACGCACACGCTCCCCCAGGCCCGATCGCGTGTGGAACTTCTCACGCGTGTAGGACTTTGGCGCTCATTTTTTTCCTGCGCAGGGACGCTAACGCCTGCTTTCGTGTGGCGGACATGTATGGGCCTGTGCACGTCTATGGCCGTGCGCTGTTTTTCCCTATTCGATTCCATGAATACGTGTTGTAGGCGAGCGTGTGGGCGTTCTGCGCACTTGCCTCCTGTACTTCCCCCGTGACGCCCACATTTTCACGAGTTGTTCCCCATTCTGCGTGTAACGTCCCGTGTTACGCCTACTTTTGTTACGTGCGCCGCGCTATGTGCGAATTCGCTGTGGCCTTATCGCACGGCGTTCGGTGACCTGTGCGCCAGCGTGCGCCAGTGTGCGCCGCGCACTTTTTCAGCTCACATCCCACATTTTGCGCGTGCACGGACTTCCATGAATAGATGGGCGATGTTTTCTGTGCGATAATCGCACTTGCACTGCGATAATCGCACTTGCACTGCAATTTTCGCTATTTCACTGCGAATCGCACGTTTTCGCACCGGTGCGCCCTTTTTTCGGCGCACGTTGATTCCATGAATCGGCCTTTTTGTCTTTTCCCTAGATTTGGCGGAGGTACTGAATGAATATAAATAAACATCATCTGCAATAACGGTTTTAAAGATGCCCTTCTTTCCTCTGGCCTTTAACTTCTTGCAGCAATGTTTTCAGTTCAAAGCAGCCTGTTTTCAAAACGTAGTCCCACCATTGCTCTTTTTGATGGAGATGGGTGCAGACGAAATCTGGGATATGAAAGGCTCAGACGTTGGTATGCGCCTCATACCCATGTGACATATAGTCAGGTCTTCTTGCAAGTCCAGCATTCATACTGAGGGTATCAGGAGCCTGAAACACGGACAGGCGTCATGGGGCCCCGATGTAGACAAGGTGGGGAAATCCAGGCGTTGCTCAAAATGTAAATACAGCAGATAAGGATGGCCTCGTGACAAAGCTGAGAGTTCGAACCCTGGGTAGTGGTGCTCGAGTTGCAGCAAAGACCTGCCCACCCTTCTGAAAAGGCAGAGTGTGAGAGTGTGAACAGCGCGTGACTGGTATGTAATGTGAGAAGGTGCCTCCGTCGAAGTTGCCTTGCTAGTCTAGCAGGGAAGGCGCTGGTCTTGCGAGCACCAAGGGCAAGGTTCAAACCCTGACAGGTGTGGACAGCCACCTTCCGCTAAAATGTCCAAGAGAGTCGTGCAATTCATCTTGGGGGCGTGTTAGTGCCGGGGCACGCCTCATCCCTTTGCTGGCCGTCTTGCCATCTGAAACCTACCGGTTTCTTGCAGCATTGGGGGTGTGCGAATATCTGCATCCTATTGGCATGGTTGAAAACAGTGCCTGTGCGGTTCCTGAAGTGTCTGCGGAAGCAAGCACCTGACCAATTGACCTCATCACCTCAACTCCAATATGGACGCAAATCCTGCTTTGAAATCGCTGCCAATTTTCCAGGGCCTTTCTAGATATTTATGGAAGATGAATGGCTTTAGAGACAGCACCAAAATGAAGAGTAGCACTATTTTCAAAACGGCTATGCAATGTGGGGCTGGGCCATGCACAGGACCACTTTTGTGGAAGGAGATAGCCCCATGTGCAAGTGGAGGGGCACCAGGACAGAGATAGCAATGTGTGCTCTCTCTCTTTCTCTCTTTAAGCGCAGCTTCAACTATCCGACATTAAAACTTTAAGCAGCAACTGGTGCACTCTAAAACCGTGGAGGGAAACTTTGTCATCAAATGTATTAAGGGGCACCTGGCAATTCCCTGACCCATCCAGGTGGAATTTATGCATATATATATACGACGTTATGGGTAAGTTGCACTAATAGAAACCTATGAAATTCAATGAAAAAACGTTGTTAAAGGGACGTTATGGTTACAAGTAAAACCGAAAACTCCCAGAAATTCGCCAGTTATGGTAAGCTAAGCAACCATCACCATGCACTGCTAAGACTAACACCCAGGACATGAAAGATGACATTATGTTAATTTCCTACAAATTGCTAATATCATACTGACCCCAATATAGCAGTATTTCAGTCCAATTTACAAAGTTTAACTTTCAAACTCTGCCATTCCCCACCTTCTAGCATCATTTTGAACACATCTATACACTTTTGCAACTTTTTCAGCTGTTTTTGTGTTCATCGACGTCCACGAATGTCTGACGCCATCGCAGACTTTCCAGACAGTATTACGTGACCACGCGCTCGCTTATGGCACGATGCTATGTCCGCGAACTCGTCTGCATTTTGCGAACGGGTCTGTGTTTCACGAACAGATCGGAACTGCATTTCCTGCGCTTCTTGACTTTGCAGCTCAAAATGTACCATTGCACAGCTCCTACACCTATTCTTACTCATTAGCCATTAACAATCTAGCACACAGCACATACTTTTAAGAACATTAGCAAAACGACTATCTTAAAAATGGCATCAGCTTTTGCCATCCATCCTCCCCAAGAGCCACCACCACCAGCTGGAGGACCTACACAACAAAAAAAGCACAGTACTTCAAAAGACAATGAAGGGGACCAAGAAGATGAGGTAGAGGAAGTGCCTACCTCTAGCACCCAGAGAGAATCATGGGTGTGGCAGTACTTTACCACTGTTGGGAATGTACCAAAGGCTAAAGCTATCAAAGTGAAATGCACTGAGTGCAATGTCGTACTCAGTCGCAGACTACCTGGACAGTACTCCTACGGGACCACCTCTATGCGCCGCCACACTAAATACAACCACTGCAATGCTCTCAGAAAGGTTGCTCCTTTCTTAGAAAGTAGTAGGCTGTCTTCCTCCACCTCATGTTCCTCAACTAATACTATAACCACACAGCCTACTTCTGTGGAACACAAAATCCCACCAGCTACCTTGCAAGTGATGGAAGAGGCTGTTGATCCATATCTTTCGAAGACATCAGTACTCTGTATATACTACAACACACCACTCTGCAGGGTGGAGCAATTTCAAAATGCTTTTGAAGCTGTAATCAAGGAGCATGAGAAACACGCCCCCTACCGTAGATGTAACACACGTGCAACGTCTTCCCCTGTCCACCTGCCCCTCCAAATTTGTGGTTGGTGCCTCTTCCCTCATTTCCCTCATGTCCATCCCCACCTTACTTTCTGACCTCTCCTGCAAAAAAAGCCAAAATAAATCAAAAAACCCCAAAAAAAGGTTACTTTAGGAACCACCTTTCACAGTTAAAAAATAGAACTAAAAAGAATCTTATATACTCCATCTACTTTACATTTCTCAGTAAAGAAGTTAGACTCAATAAGATTCTCCAACATTTCCATTAGCATTTTGTGTTATGCTAATGGGAATAATCGACAATTGTATACTAGTAAAAAATATAGAAGGACAGAAACAATTTTCTGTCCCAAATATTTTTCTCTGGCATACAATATGCTCCATAATCGATGGACCTTTATAACTATCCGCAGTCTCCTTTACAGGCCATGGATCATTAAAAGACCCGGATGGCATGTGCACACCATTGCACAGGGAAGCCCTTCTACCCTTTTTAAAAAAATATATATATGTTTATTTTAAACAAGGCAGGTTATAACCATACAATTTTCAATCAGACATGACATGCATTGTAGGAACAACACGTTTTATTGCCCTCTCCTCCCTCTGGTTGTTAAGTCCCCTAAGGCCCCTCCTACTCCAGCTCCTGCGGGACGTCCCCATTGTTTAAAATCCTACGAGCCAGTTGGGGCTTGGAAAGTCTTGGTTGAAAGACTAGGACCGGGCCCCAAACATTTTGGAAGCGATGGAGGAGACCCGCCCTGGCTGCTATTACCTTTTCTTTGATTAGTACATCCCAGACTTTCACCCACCAAAAAGGCATAAGAGGGCCCTCAACAGTTTTCCATGTGCGGGCTACCACGATTCTGCCCGCCAGTAGGCATTGAGAGAACAGTTTGGCCTTGGGTCCAGATCTTGGGTAGATCCTAGAGATTGGGACTCCCAAAAGAATGGATTCGGGGTCTAGGGGCAGCCTCGTCTGGGTGATTTCTGCAATGGTCGCCAGACACTGTTTCCAGAAGGTTTGGGCTTTAGGGCAGGACCACCACATATGAAAAAAGGACCCTATTTGGCCACATTGCCTCCAGCATTTCGGGTCGAGGATGTGATTCATGTGGTGGAGTCTAAGAGAGGGGTAGTACCAGCGTAGAAGGATCTTATATGCACATTCTCTGTTTGTGATACATGCTGATGATGAGTGGGCCCTGGTCCAGATGTCCACCCACGACTGGTCCTCTATGGGGTGGCCCAGATCCGCCTCCCATTGGGCCATATATCGGGTTTTGGAGGTTAGGAAATCCTTCTGGAGGCGTTTGTATAGGGTGGAGGTTTTTCCTCGGACCGGGAGCTCCTTAAGAGTTAATTCAATAGCTGTAGGGGGACGGGTGGCTGCTTGGTGAGTCTGTGGGTGGGAGCACCAGTGACTCAGCTGGATGTATGTGAATCTGTCCTTTTCCTGAAGCTGGAAAATTTCTTTACATTGTTCAAAGGTGTAGGGTTGTCCGCCTTCAAAGAGTTGTCCTAGGGTCTCCAGTCCTCCTGTGATCCAATTTTTGAAGTCATGGGTGGACAAACAGGGCGAAAAGGTTGGGTTCAAAAACACCGGGGAGGAGGGTCTAAGTCCCACCGGATTCCCTTTTGCTTTATGGTTTTGTTCCAGACAGAAATAGTGTGTTTGGTAGCCGCCAGCTGCTCCTGCCACCATTGCCGCGCTGGAGGTGGGACGTGTGCAACGAAGCGCAATGGAAGAGGTAGTTGCGGCTGTTCGAGGTCCACCCACCTGGGGCGATTAGTAAGCGTTTGCCATGCCTGGATGCAAGCTAGTTGGGCCGCCATCTGGTATTTCTGTAGGTCCGGGACCCCAAAGCCGCCGAGTTTTGCATTGCCTAGCATCGTAGCTTTGGGGATTCTAGCTTTCTTCCCCTTCCAAATGAACTGAAGCATTTTCCTCTGTATGTTTCAGAGGGCTGGTGCTGGAATCGGCACTGGGAGTGATGAGCAAGCGTACAGGAATCTCGGTAGTAAGTTCATTTTACAGGCCGTGATCCGGCCCATTAATGATATTTCTTGTGTCGCCCAGCGTTTTAAGTCAGTTTCCAGTTCCTTAAATAGTGGGGGAAAGTTTGGACTGAAAACGTCTTTTGGATTAGCTGGGATCTGAACCCCTAAGTAGTTAATTGCTTTTGTTTTCCATTGGATTGGGCATAGTGTGGTCAAGGTTTCCCGCTCCTCAGGGGTTAATCCCTCTCCCAGTGCCGCTGATTTCTTGAAATTAATGGAGAATCTCGTGACCCTTCCATAGCTCTCAATTTCTGCTAGGGCCTGCGTCAGGGAGGCACGAGGCTCTGTGATGGTCAGTAGGACATCGTCCGCGTATAGAGCTAGTTTGTGGTGTGCGGTGCCCGTCTGAAGGCCTTTGATGAAGGGGTTCAGCCTGATCCGTTGACTGAATGGTTCCATGATCAGCGCAAATAGAAGCGGTGACAGTGGGCATCCTTGTCTGGTTCCACAAGTTAAGGTGATAGGGATGGAGAGGGTGCCATTGATTCTGAGAAGGGTTTTGGGTGATTTGTAATTGGCCAGTGTCATTGTACTGAATTCCGGGCCTAACCCAAATGCTTTGAGGGTGAGCCTCATAAAGGTCCATTCTACTTTATCAAATGCTTTGATTGCATCCAGGGCCGGGAGCACGAGTTCTTGGGAGTCTCGGGAGGCAAGCTCCACTAGGTCTAGGGCTCTGTGAATATTATCAGCTGTGGACCGTTGTTTAAGAAATCCACTTTGGTCTGCGTGAATTATTTCCAGATATAAGATAAGCGTCTTGCTAGAATTTTAGATTAGATGTTGGCATCTATATTAAGCAGGGAAATTGGTCTATATGAGGTGGGGTTTCTCAGATCACTTCCGGGCTTAGGCAGCAAAACCGTAATTGATTCTTGCATGGAGGGAGTTGTGACGCCTGAGGTTCTGAATGAATTTAACACTTGTACCAGTGGCACTAGTAGTTGGGGCTTAAAGATCTTATAGAATCTAGTTAAATAGCCATCTTGGCCAGGGGCTCGAGATTTGAGAGCTTTTGTCCTCATCCACTTCCTCGCTGGTAATTGGTGATTCCAAGGAGTCTCGAGCTGCGTTCTTTAGTCGGGGGAGCTCTGCCTTCCGCAGGTATTCCTTCTGTTCCTCTATGTCCCGTACTGGGGCGGTCATCATCTGAGTCAGGTGGGCTATTGCCAGCCGTTGTCTGTCTTGGTTAGTGTATAGGATTTTCCGTGTTGGTCCCACAAGCCAATGATCGTGTTGTTCCTTTTTGCTTTGGCAAGTCTGGCCACCAGTAATTTGTTTGCCTTGTTATTCCTAGCTTAGTAAGACTGCTTAGCCTTTGCCATTTGATGAGCAGTGTGTTTGGCGTAGTGGGCCTCGATCTTCTTTTGTGCCATGCGGATAGCTTGTTGTGTTTTTGGGGACCAACCTTTCTCCTTGTGGGTCTTCTCTGCTTTATGAAGTTCCTCTTCAAGGCTCAGGCGAGTTTGTCGCCTTTTCCTGTGGAAGGCTACCCCTTGGGTGATCAGGTCCCCGCGTACCGCTGCCTTCATTGCGTCCCAGTTGTTGGCGGGAGAGGTGTCTTTGCTGGGGTTTTCCTTGAAGAAGTTTTTGATCGTGGTTGCGATAGTGTCCTAAGCGGCATCTCGTTGATTATCGGGTCATATAATGTCCATCTGCGTTGCTGGGGGGGGAGGCTCATGCACTCATATTTCTAGAGTCACTGGGGCGTGGTCGGACAGAATTCTCGAGCCTATAGTGACATCGTTGGTGAATGTGAGAATTTGCGGGGATACTAGGAGGAGGTCTATTCTGGAGAATGTTCTGTGAACAAAGGAATAAAAGGAGAAGTCTTTTTCGGATGGGGTGGAGTACCCTCCATGAGTCCACCACCTCTAGGGTCCTGAATAGCTGCAGGAGGGCCAGTGCTGTGGTGCAGTCTCCGGAGGAGGGCGGATGCGATTTGTCTTTCGTGGGGTCCGGGACCCCATTAAAATCTCCACCTATTACTATCTGGCCCTCCAAGAAGGGAGAGTATTGAGCTTAACGAATCATAGAAGGGCGCTTGACCCGTATTAGGTGCGTATACTGAAGCAATGGAGTATAATTGTCCAATCAATAGGCACTTGACGGCTATGAAACGACCCTCTGGGCAACATATAGAGTCCAATATCTGGGGGTTTAGCTCTTTCCTGAAGAGGATTGCCGTGCCACCCCTCTTGGAGTTCCCTGATGTGAGGAGTTGTTTTGGAAAGTGTTGGGAGCGTAGGCGTCCAAAGTCTGCCGGTAGAAGGTGTGTTTTCTGAAGAATAACCACTGCTGCTTTGTCATCTTGGAGTTTTTGCAGGATTGACTGGCGTTTAGCTGGTGAGTTCAGTCCTTTAACATTAAAGGAGACAAACCTCAACGCCTGATGTTCCGGGACAGGATCCGGCGCTGCTGGTGGACTCTGGGGGTGTGGGGGGAGATATAGGAGGATCAGTCAGCATGTTGTAGGATGTGTAGCCGCTCATTAACCTGCCTTTGAGATTTTTGCTCATACCTCCAACGAGAGGGCCAAGATTTAACTGGGGGAGGGGGCCTTTGTGGGCCCGAGTCCCCCCCCTGGCGGATGGGGCCACGGAACAGTTTGTAGCCAACATGACTAGAACCATAAGTAGTCTTAGTGGGTTGTTCCAAGGACTCATAGGTGGATTGTACCTTCTACCCTTTTTAATGTTATATTAGCAACATTCCCTCAATGCCTGCTTTCAAACAGTCACACATCCATCCACCAATCACTTCCAAAAACGGTACATATAACCCTATGAACATATTAAGCTTCCACACACCAGCTGCCACTTAACAATCTTCTACAAATCTTTTGCATCTGCATTTCCCTTAGTTATACAAAGAAAATGTGCACAGTGCTCCTATAAATGCACATATGCATTGTGCAGTGAGAGAAGTGCGTAAATAGAAGGGGTAGTACGGATGGGCAAGTGGTCATGAGAACCCATGAGGGAAATGCCAAGGGATGCCAAGGTGGGACGTCACTGGCTAACTACTGGAGCAGAGGAGTCCCAAGGGTGGGATGCATCTTAACCGTAACATCCCTTTAACAAAGCTTTTTCTGTCAACGTAATAGGTTTTTATAAGTGAAAATGTTTCATGGTGTTACATCAGTGTATATAAGTTATTAATAATTCCTCTTTTCATATATATGAAAGAAATATAAACCTCCTTTAAGAAACATATTGTTTGCAACACATACTTATGTCAGTTGTTATCAGCAGCGCATGCTGGGGATGCAAATCATCGATCAATTGCCTACAGGATATGGCTCAACCGAGACCCCAGCACAACCAAACCTCCCCTATTATTCACTGCACCTACCCTGCATCCTAGCTCAGTGTCCACTTTACCATAATAATGTTACCAATGCCAGTCTCCAAATCCATGGGGTATGGGCTTCGGCCATGCCACATTCCCCAATAAGCAAATCAGAGTACATATTTGCATTTGCCGAGGGCCAGGTCCACTACCCAGACACCAAATGTATATCACTAGTTTTTCTACTTACATTCTTAGACTTTAGAAAAATAAAACACAAGACATATTTCCCAAAAAATGCTATCAGGTCCTTGCTAATGCTCATTGAGAAAGTTTGTTGTAATATAGTCCACCACTTCAGGCTGTAG
The DNA here is from genome assembly GCF_040938575.1 of Ambystoma mexicanum. Lineage (NCBI taxonomy): Eukaryota > Metazoa > Chordata > Amphibia > Caudata > Ambystomatidae > Ambystoma > Ambystoma mexicanum. The sequence continues at coordinate 316,442,018 of NC_090929.1, forward strand.
CCGCTAGCTGAATATTTTAGTTCCAAGTGTTAATATCCCACAAAGATATCGCCATACAAAGATATTGACATATTTTTGCATCAATATTAAGCCATGGAACCTGCGGGGGACACCCCCGCAACCCTCATATTTTTTAAAAGGGAGCAGGAGACACCCCCGCAACCCCCGGTCCCATTTATGCCATAAATTATCGCCACCAATAATATTGCCTATGGCCTTACCCTACAACAATATATATGGCAATATTATTGGTGGGGATAATATTACCTAATACCACTATTTTTTCCCATTCAAACCTACTGCTTCAGCCATGCCCCAATAAGCAAATTACAGTACATATTTCTCTTTCCTGACAAGCAGGCCCATTGCCCAGACACCAGTGTTATATCACTGTGTTGTGTACTTACATTTTCACACTTTCACAAAAAAAAAACACAGGACATATTTGCAAAACCATGCCTTGAAGTTCTTGCTGATCCTCCTCCTGCATATTTGCTGCAATCCCATCCAGCACTTCAACCTGTACCCGCGAGCAGAATTTTTGTTCCCATTCAAACCTATACTAATTTTGAAAAACCGTACCATATAGCCGGTCACTAGTGACCATGCCCACTTTAACTCCATTGCTGGTCCCTCGTGGTCATGGCCAATGGCCAGAGTCCCCGGACTGAAGCCAGATATCACACTTTTTTTACCTACTTTTTGGCCGTTTAAAAAAAAAATGCTGGACGAATTTACACTAAATTTACATAAGCACACTTTCGGGACCAAGCCGCCGCTCCTGCCGCAAATTTGGTGAAAATCAGTCCAATGGTTTAGGCTGTAGGTGTGAGCACAATTTTTTTCTATTGTGTCTATGGGAAAACCCACAACTTTTGGGACCTCCCTTATAACTTTGCCCCCCCTGAATGAAACCGCAAGAGACTTCGCAGAATCAATCTGACGGGACCATATAATTGTTTTGTAGAGTTCAATGAGTATTAGTCTAGAGGGGGCAAAGTTATAAGCCACCCAAAAAGTGCCCTTCCTATGGGTTGAGCAACTTAGCCATAACTACACGGCCGCTACTACAGCCCGTGTAAAAAAAAAAAAGGATCAGGGCGAACCCAGATAAAGTGTGACCCACTATTTTATTCCATTTACCATATGGATAGAAGTAAATGTGATAGTGCAGAAATAAAATGCAATGCAATACAATACATTCGAAGTATAGCACAGAAAAACATAATATGTATATAAAAAAATCTGCAACAAATGACTGTTATGAATGTAGAACAACCCCTTTGCATTATTGTGGGGCCGTGTACAAGTGTGAAGGCTGCATCAATCAGCTGGTTTTACAATGTGTTGCTTAAACACTGTGGAATCGTGGGGTTGTCTACAAAACGGTTGTATTGGTATGTCGGCCTTCATTAGGACGGGTGGTTTTAATGGTGTCTCATTCAATGGGGATCCTGTGACCAGAATTGTGCACTGGATACTGAATAATTTGGGAGGTCTTTGTTTGGTATCTGAAGTAGGTGACTGTTGCTGCACGAGTCACACAAACTGCTCGCAGTTTGCGTGGTATTCTTGTTCCCCAAAGTAAAGACCTATGAACGGGGCTGCTAATGTCTAGGTGACGGCTCCCTGTATTAGATCAAAGATCCGTCCGCCTGCACCGCATTCAACTCCCTCAGTCCCGACTGATTTATTTATATTGTTTTTTCTATACATGTAATGTGGAATAAAAGAGTGGGTCACGCTTTATCCGGATTCGCCTTGATCCTTTTTTCATATATATACATACATAAAGGGAGACTTTGTCAGCCACCTGCAGCACTCTCTACCCCACCCACCCTACCCACTCTTTCTACACCCACCCTACCCCCACTCTCTCTACCCCTACCCACCCACGCTACCTTCCCTTTCTCAAACCCCACCCACACTACCCCCACACTACCCCAACTCTCTCTGTCCCCACCCACACTACCGCCACTCTCTCTCCACACACACCCACCCACCCTACTCCCACTCTCTCTACCCCTACCAACCCATGCTACCTTCCCACTCTCAAGCCCCACACTACCCCCACCCTGCCCCCCTCTCTCTATACCCACCCACCCTACCCCCACTATCTACCAACACCAACCCCACCCCCACTCTACCCCCACCCAACCCGCCCCCACTCTCTACCCCACCCCCACTCTCTACTCCCACCCCACCCCCACTCTATCTGCCCCCACCCACCATCCCTCCTTACCCCCACTATATCTACCCCCACCCACACTCCCTACCCCCACCCACCCTTCCTACCCCCACCCTATCTACCCCCACCCACCCTCCCTATCCCCACTCTATCTGCCCCCACCACCCTCCCTACCCCCACTCTATCTACCCCACCCACCCTCCCTACCCCCACTCTATCTACCCCACCCACCCTCCCTACCCCCACTCTATCTACCCCACCCACCCTCCCTACCCCCACTCTATCTACCCCCACCCACTCTATCTACCCCCACTCTATCTAGCCCCACACACCCACCCTACCCCACTGTCTCTACCCACACCTACACCCACTCACCAAACCTACCACCACTCTCTCTTCCCCTCACCCACCCTACCCCTACTCTTTCTATACCCCTACTCTTTCTTTCATAACACTCTCTCTTTCACCACCAACCAAACCTACCCCCACTCTCTCTACACCCACACTACACCCACACACCCTACCACCACTCTCTCTACCCCTACCCACTGTTAGAGAGAATTCTCATGAATGTGCTAATTTCCCTTACCTTTTGAGATCCCCAGCAACTTTTCTGGATTTCTAGGATTTGATTTTTTTACCTGGGAAGAGTGTGAGCCTTTTTTCCCACTCTTCCATGTATTTTGATGTGTGTTTTACTTTTGTGTTCTTCAGTTATGGAGTTTTAAGACAACTCCATAGGCATCATCTTTTTCTGTGCGTCACACAGCACCTTCAGTGCAGTGACACAAGGATGTCTTTCAGACTTCCCAAGGTTTAAATTCCTTCTCTGGGACTGACTACTGTCTCCCAGAGCATGTAAAGTTAAACTGACTTTACTAGTCTCTTTAAATTTACAGATCCGGCACACACTATCTTCCTATAGAGTGCTGGAGGGGTTGCCTAGCATCCCCTGAGTCAAAACACTCATGTAACAGTCAAATGTTAACCTTTCCTACTTTAAATTGCTGGTGGCAGTGGTTTAGATCAAACTACCATGATTTTTCCCGACCACACAACGGTAGCTAAAAATCGGGTCAGCCATGTTTTTCAATATGGCGCCCAAGACCTATCTGTAAAAACAGACTTTTGTGAACTTTTTTTGCCATTTCTTTTAGGAAAGGTCCTTGTGTTTGTGTCTGCGTGCCAAATGAGGTTTGGTCCCTTTGTTTGTTGGCCTTTGGTGGGCTTCAGTCCTGAAGCCCTCCTCTGGCGCCTGAGTGTCTGGGGTGGACAGGATGTGAGGGAGGTGCCCGAAACTCCATGTGTTTAGTCTCCTAGGATAACTGAATGCACTCTGGCGTGATTGGCCAGCTGGGTGTCCAGCAAGGACAGCTACCCTGCTGTGTGAGTGACAGCCAGGCTGGAATGAATGGGGAAAACTGTTTAAAAGCAGGTCTCTGGGACTTGGAAAGCAGAGTCGACCACTGGAACGAAAGCACTGAAGACGAGCTGAAGGAAGAGGACTGCTGCAACTCCTGGAACACCGGTGAAGCCCTGCTGCAGATCCGATTGCCTGAAACTACATCGACAGAGAAGCCCTTCAAGGTTAACTTCTTCCCTTGAGTTTGGTCGGAACAACCAACTCCCAAGCCACCTGGACACCGTGCCCATCCTGGTCGAATTTTCTTCAGAGGGCTGTTGAAAACCGGATAGCCAGGGGGAAGGAAACCATCTTGTGGACTTTAAGGCACTCACACCTTAAACCGACGTTTTGCCAAGCTTGTGGCCTCATCCCTGGGCAGTGCAGGAGCCTCCTGACGTCTTCCTTCTTGTCCCCACGACTGAAGTTCAGGAACAGCGAGATCTGCTCGAACTGCCAGGAACAAAGTTTGTGAAACTTTCCTGACTTCAAAAGCTTGTCCTTCCCTAAACATTTGTCTAACTTTTCGCCTGACCAAATTCTTCTAAGATACGTGGCAAAGACTTAACCGTTTACTACCAGAACAGTGCTATCCTATACAAAGACTCTGAACCATTGACTTTATCTCAGGCATATGAACTGAATTGCTGGTTGTAGTTTACTGAAACCCTTTGCCCTGCCTATGAAAGTATTTGTGCTGTTGATTCTTATAACCTTGTCTTTTTACCCCTTTTTAAAGTATCTGAAGTGCCATTTTGCTCCCACTTCAGGGGAGCTGAACTTGTTACTTCAGTTACTTCAGTAACTTATTGGTTGGGTATTTGTAGTATATTAGTAGATGATGTTGAGCTGCTCTGACTAGTGTAATGTTTTCAAACTGACTGTGTAAATAAATGTATCTTCTTTTACCAAGAAACCTTGAATAAGTGTTTATTTGAATGACTGTATTTGTTGGTCCTATGTGTAACTTGTTCTACTGCTCACTCAACTCTTGAGATAAGTCTGGCTGCTCAGCCACTGCTACCACATAACTGTGTAGTACAGGCTTGTACCAAAGATGAAATTGTACTGACAATTGTAGTCATAATTGCATGTAGTGTTCCCCAAGGGTACTGCATGTGATTCTGCCTAACACTGATGTACAGTGGTGAGGATAAAGTATACTTGTTACATTTAAAGTACTGCTCTTACCTTTGTTCAGATAACCCTTGTTAGGGAGAATTCTCATTCTATGGCTAATTTCCCTTACCTCTAGAGTCCCCCAGCAGCTTTGCTGGATTTTATGGGTTTGTTTCTTTTTCCTGGTAAGAGTCAGACTCTTTTACCCACTCTTAGGCATTTCTGCTATGTATGATCTAGGCTATTTTTGTGTTTAATGTCTATGGGTTTTTCTCACCACCATAGAAACCATCTTTACTCACATGTGTTACACAGCACCCTCAGTGCAGTGACACAGGGGTGTCGTAGCGACCACCAAACATAGACTCCATACCCTGGGACTGACTACTGTCTCCCAGGGCATGTAAAGTCCCAATTGACTTTACTAGTCAATTTTTATGAACTAAACCAGTACATACCATCTTACTATGGAGGTACTGGAAAGGGTTAATAGTTTTTCCCTTATGTTCATTATCGAGAGGGTACCGTACAGTCCCTCTCTCAAAGGTTTCTGGCTGGTGGCAGTGGTTACAACCGTAAATATTCGACCGCAAATATTTCCCTATGGGATTTTCCCATTGTTCGAGGCTACCACTTTTTCTGACAGCCACTAACATACCGCCGGTGCATTTTAATATTAACTTGACTCCGGTAGGTTTTATTTGCCAGAACTTTAATATAACTTCTTTCTCGTGTCTTTCACTAAACTCCTAACCCAGGTCGAGGATCCTTTGTTCGTCCTTTTGGCAGTCTTCTACCAAGAAGCCCTCCTTTCGGCGCCACTGAGTCTGGGGTGGGTCCATTGTGTGGGAGGGGGAGTAGGACCCCTGGACGGGGTTGCCTTCACAACCCATGTCACACTCTATCCTGATAGGCTGGAGGGTCTCCCGCCAAGATGACCACTCCACTGAGTGAGTGACAGCTAGGCTGTATGAATGGGGATCTTTTTGCATAAAAGCAGGGTCCTGAGGACTGGAAGAGCAAGACTTCGCCACTGGAACTAAGAAGCCGGAGAGAAGCCAAAGACACCTGCAACGACTGAACCACCGGTGAAGCCCTGCTGCAACGTCTCACCACTTTTCTCCACACGACGAGAGAAGATCTTCATCTGAAAGAGCCTTCTTCCCTTGAGCTGGTGGGGCCAACCAGTTTGCCAATCGCCTTCCCGGACCTGCTTTGGTCGAATCTCCCGTACCCTGTACTCGGAGGCCGGATAGCCAGGCATCAGTCCACCCGGACCGTGATTTAAAGGAGCGTACCTTTTATTCGTTGGGCAGCACCGTGGCTGGTTTCATCCCTGGGTAGTGCAGTAACTCGAACCTTCCTCCACGTCGAGAGCCTCTCTTCCTCTGCTGGATCACCCAAACTGCAGGAACTACCAGGAACAACCGCCACCGCAGGAGCCACTTCTTCATTTAAAGGTACATTGTTCTGCCAGGTCGCCCTTTCTTCGCGTTAGCACTAAAGGTGTTTTAAATCCTTTACCTACCTGTTGGGTTGGCCTCCCCGCTCTCTTAACATTGTCTTTTCAACTTCTGCATCCACCTTTTCAAATACGTTAACCAAAGACTTGACTGCAGCTACGAGAACATTTTGCTCCTGGGCCCTTGCCCTGTACCACTGACTCTGGCACAGGCCTACTGACTCTGGCTACATTTGTTAGATCTGCCTTCTTTAGATTGATTCTCATCTAGAACTGTGTGGTGCACCTATTTCTTACAACTACCCTTTCCTTCCTATTTTTAAACCTTGTGAAATGCCATTTTGCTCAGTTTTCATTTAAGTATTGCCTATACGGATGCACTGTCTTGCTTAAACTGGTTCACAAACTTATGGGAAGTATTGCTAGGGTGTGTAAGAAGGTATTTCTGAATAACTTGTGTTTTCCCTCCCTTGTGAGTAATTGCTAGAGCATTCCTTGTGTGTGGTTTTCACTGGGCCGTTTTGCTCAGTTTTCACTCTGGTTCACTTGGTCTACAATTTAACTTGGGAGTGTGTATATTTTTCCTTTGACTTAATTTAACTTGCTTGATGACTGTGATAAATGTGTTTTACTAGAAGTGTATAAAATAAATATATATCTACTTTTTAATACAAAGCTTTGGTCAGTGTTTCCCTGTGCCATAGTACTGTAGGCCTATTGTGTAAACCCTGAATACTGCTCATCTCCCTTTTGAGATAAGTCTACTGCTCAGCCACGGCTACCAACTAAATCTTTGTGGTACAGACTGATACCAAAGGGGATTTATTGCTCTCACCTGTAGTCTTAATCTTCTGTAGTGCTCCCTAAGGGAACTGCACAGTATTCTGCCTAACAACCCTCACAAGGTTAAGCAACACTAGAGAAGCAATTGTTTTATGATGACTGATATGGAAAGCTAAAGACAGGAGACCATAGTCACTGTAACAGTTGATCAATTGAGAGATATGTGTAAAGATAGGAATCTCACTGTAAAAGGCAAAAAGGTTGAATTGATAGAAAAGTTGTTGGAATACCAAAGTCTGAGGAGTGGGTTTGAAACCCCCACCCATGCAGCAAATGTGGAAAATGTTGATGAGGATGATAATGTTTCTGAGGGTAGCCCAAATGTTATGCATGAGTTAGATGAGAGGGCGCTAGAGACCCAACCAAGATGGCCGCTCCCTTGTGAGCTCCCGCGCGGCCTTTTAAAATCCTTATTAATCCTGTTTATTCCGGCAGTATAACCCCCTAAAACAACTATCATCACTTCAGCCAGTGTACAGGGAAGAAAACCAGCTATGCGGAAGCCGAACCCAGAGACCCTGACCGTCTAGATCCCGCTTCGCGACGTCCCCGGATGGCTGGGGCGCCCTAAAGGCCGCGAGAGAGAGCTTCGGCGGCCGCAGCGCGGCCCATGCAAGGCTGCGCTGAAAAGCGGGAAAAAGGAGTAGCCCGCTGCCGAAGACGCCGGCGCTACAGATCCCGCACCGCCCCGGCAGCTGAGAAGCTGCATCCCGGCAGAACCTTGCGGCTCCACAGCTCCCCGCCGACGAGCTACACAGTTTCATCCTGACGAAGCGGCGGCCAAATCGAAAGGAGCAGAACGCAGGCGAGGCCTCACCAGGAACGGCGCACGGTGGGGGGGAGGTGGCGCGGCTGTGCACAACGACCCACTCGGCACTATCTAGCAAGAGGTCCCACTCCGGCAGCACAGTGACGCACCGCAGGGACCATAGAACTCCAAACTGAACCAACTATCCTGAGACCCGATAATCCACCGTCCCTGACACCAACCAGGACGCATATGGCGGGCTGAGTGTCCGGCACAGGCCGTCCCTGTGGTCGAGCAAAACCTCTTGCAAAACACTGTATAAGGGCACAGGAAACCCCCGCCTCGGCCGCCACACAAACTCTACGACCAGGCAACCAACGGCGCTGTCCATCCGTACCCGCAATGGGGAAAACCGACAAACAACAGCGCAAACTGAACTTTGACGCTGGAACCTCGGCAAAAACCCCAAGACACAGCAACAAATCAGAGTCCCCGCCACACATACTACACCAAGACAACGACGATACCCAGTCCCTCGACATCAGAGCATTGCTCCTGGACTGACATCCGGAATCAGTAACCTAGATAGTAAGCTGGACGGCCTTTCGTCCAAGGTTGATCAAGTCCAACACCGGCTGGACACCCACAATGAACGGTTGGATGAGACAGAGCAACGTATATCTACTTTGGACGATGGGGTATCGTCTTTGAATACCAAAGTGCTGTCTCTCGAGGCCCAAATGAAAATAATCAACGCCAAAAACAAAGACCTCGAAGGGCGCTCCAGAAGGAACAACATCCGGAGAGTGGGAGTAAGAGAGAAACAACTACAAGGCAAAATGGAAGACCACGTTGAAGAAATGTGCAAATCGCTCTTTGGTCCGGAAACTCTCTCGCCCCTGTTCGTCGTTGAAAGAGCCCACAGAATACCGACACTAAGACCCGCTCCCGGAGCCCCTTCTCACCCAATAATTGCAAAATTACTCAATTATAAGGACAGATATTCGATACTTCAAATGGCCAGAGAGAAAGGCGAGCTACAGCACAATGGTGATACCGTCCACTTTTATCCGGACTTCTCCCCAGCCGTCCAGGCACAAAGAAGGTCTTTCACAAACATTAAACAGAGATTACGCACAAACCAGATACCATACTCAATGCTGTTCCCAGCCCGATTGAGAATACAACACCAGTTTTTCCAAACACCTGAAGAGGCAAATATGTACCTAGACCGGGCGGGCTGTCGACCACCAGAGAATAACCAGGCACGAGCTCAAAGAGAAAGGGCCCAGAGGAACCCTCCATGAACGGACTGAAGCAAAAGAACACCACACACAGCAACAATCAGCGCTGCCGCAACGCAAAATAGACGGTTAAACAACCTTAAGGCCGCGCGACTTGGGAAGATCTAAGCGCCCCTAGCACAACAATGTTCAAGTTTTCAAATTACGAGTTAAAAGAAGGGGGATCCACGACGAGCCAGTTGGGGGTTGTTCGCGAGAAATGGGAGAGAGAATCACACAAGTTGGGGGTTAACAAGTCGTACAGCACCCAGGACACCCCACATGCTCCACTCAAGAGAAGTCCACACCACAAACAAAACCAGCCCAACAGGGCCCACCACCCCCGCCCGTTATGAGCTAAATGCCACGATCCGCACGTGCAAAGAATTGAAAACACAGCGCCTTCACCGTAGCCACATGGAACATTAAAGGTGGGAATCAACCAGCGAAAGTGAGGAAAATGACTCAATACCTACGCCGGCACAAAATCGACATAGCGTTTATCTAAGAAACACACCTACACCCAACGTCCGAACACCCCTGGGCCAAAGACTGGGGATGTCACCGCTACTTTGCCTCTTTCTCGTCCTATGCCAGAGGAGTGGCCATAATAATCAATAAGGCAATCAGTTTCAAACTAATCGCTCCAAAAAAGGACACAGAAGGCAGGTCGCTCATGGTACAAGGAACGATTGACGGAGAAGAAATCACCTTAGTGAATTCATATGGCCCGAACACCGACGGTCCCAATAACTTTGACTGGGTAATGACCCAACTGAGCACGATCAGTCGGTCCACGATCATATGGGGTGGCGACCTCAACACAACCCTGAACCCAGCCAAAGATAAATCGCATAACCAAACAGTGACCCCATGCAAGGCGTCCCTACAAATTACTGAAAACTGCAAAGCCTACGACCTCATTGACATCTGGAGACACCAGAACCCGAACACCAGCGACTTCACCTTCCACTCCTGGGTACACGGAACCAGTTTGACTATACTATATCCTCGTGTCCTGCCACAGCCGCCTACAATGGAACGACTGCCATATCCTACCGAGAACCCTGTCAGACCACTCCATGGTGTCTCTAACCTGCAACACCGCACAAACAACCAAACCTCGACCTCATTGGGATTCAAACCATGAGCGCTGCAAGACACAGTCTTTGCGGAAGAACTCCGAAGTGAACTAGAACATTTCCTCGACTCCAACACAGGTACAGTGCCCTCAGCCGGGACTCTGTGGGAGACTCTAAAATGTTTCACCAGAGGGGTCTGGATGACGAAGGAATGCGGAATATTAAAACTTTTGCAAAGGGAGTTGAACACCAGCGAAGCAAAACTCAAAGACCTTGAAGGCGCTCTCCGGATAAACAAAACTCCACAATCACTAGTAGCAATCAAGAAAGAATTAGAAGTGTTCCGCGATGCAGCTGAAAGGGAAATAAAATTTCTGGGCAGACACCGCAAAATTCGGCAGTACGGTGAAGGGCAGCAACCCGGAGCTCTCCTCGCGAGGCTCATAGCTGCCGACAGAAAACCCACAGCGATTGAGTCAGTAAGGGACCCAACAGGCAACACCGTCCACTCGACGATCGACATTGTTGAAAATATTTGCAGATTCTACCAGGAACTGTACGACTCCAACTACTCCGCCGACCAAACAGAGCTGACACGATACCTAGATGAAATAGAACTTTGCTGGGTCGACCCAGAGCTCAGAGAACCATTAAACGCCCCCATTACAATTGAGGAGATCCTCGAAGTCATCAAAGAATTACCCAACTCTAAAGCATCAGATCCAGATGGCCTGTCTGGCGAATTCTATAAACACTTTGCAGACCTCCTTGCTCCGCTACTCCTCCAGGTCTATGACGAGGCCCTGACCAATGACCAGCTACCACCAACATTATACAGGGCCAACATAATCCTCTTGCACAAGCTCTGCAAAGATCCAATGGATTGCGGCTCATACAGGCCAATCTCGCTAATAAATTTGGATAACAAAATCTTTGCAAAAATCCTAACCAGGCCGTAGCAGTACTATTAGACGCCGAGAAGGCTTTCGACTCAGTCGAATGGCCCTTTTTGTTCACTGTCCTGGAAAGGTTGGGGCTGGGCAAGCGTTTCTTGCAAATGATTTCCCTACTCTACAAAAAACCAATCTCCAACATCACGCTAGGCGGCCACTATTCTGCTGATATCCACTTGAGAAGAGGAACAAGACAAGGATGTCCACTCTCAGCACTTTTGTTCGCTTTAGTAATGGAGCCCCTAGCTTCCGACATGCGTATGCAACACCTTCACAGAGGCCTCTCTTTCGGCCCACACAAAATGATCATCTCGCTTTACGCAGATGACATAGCCCTGTTTCTACAGAACGCAGATGAAAACCTAAACCCAGCAATGAGAGCGGTAATACAGTTTGGCCGCTTCTCTGGGCTGAAATCAATAACAGCAAATCAGTCATCTTCCCGCTCACCGCCGCCACCACTGAATTTACTGACGACTTTGGCTTCCAGTGGCAACATACACACGTAAGGTACCTCGGCATCTACATGTCCCGTTTGAGAGAGGAGATCATTCATGATAACTACGAAACCACTATAAACATCCTTCAAGCCAAGATCGAGAGATGGAAGTCCCTACCACTCAACCTCTGGGGCAGGGTATCAATTGTAAAGATGATCATCTTACTAAAACTGTTGTACCTCTTCTCAAACATCCCTCTACTCCTCACACAGAAACTTATTCAACGCATAAAGCGTATGGTCCTAGATCTCGTCTGGGCCGGCAAGGTAGCAAGAGTCGCCTACTCCACACTAACCCTACCAGTACGGCATGGTGGATTGGCCCATCCGGACCTAGTATAAACAAAAGAGGGACTCCAAAACGTACAGGCACTCAAATGGAGCAAACAGACATCTATAAACACAAGGGTGTGCCTGAACATACAAAGTCAAAAAATATCATTTGTGGAGCTAACAGTATTATTCTCCTGGTAGCCTAAACAATAGATTAAATCACATTCAATATTTAAATTTACTGGTCTCTCACCAGTCAAAGTAACCTTTATGAGAAAAAAAAGGGGAAAAAGGACATTGGCATAAAAAAATTATAAACTTGCTTTAATTGTCAGTTTGTAACTAGACAGTGTGTCAATTTAATAAAAACATACAACATGAAAAACATACAAAAGCAATGCAATTTGCAAAGAGAAAAAAACAGGACTATTTAGTCCATACAATCAATGTGAGCAGAATTTATGAAAAGGTTCACAGAAGTAGGGGTACAACCCCACTAGGAAATACACATAGGAACCCAATATATGGGAACTGACAAAAAATGATTTGGTGTTAGCAAAACAGTGAATATATTTTAAATCATAGAAGTTTTCCGAGATAGCTAATAAAACTTAAACTATCCCTAGCTGACCCTTACTTGTTTAAAGGCTCAGATTAAACAATTTCGTGAAAATGGCACAGTACATGCGCCAACCAGAGCCTGATTATGGCTACAACAAAAAAAATGATATATCACACAGAATATTGTTTGCTAAACCTAATTTTGGCTAACCATGTAAACAATGTCGCATAGTGCTGTGTGTTAAGCCAGATTTTGGCTGACATTTTTTTTTTTTTCGACATATACACACTAACCCTACCGGTACGGCATGGTGGATTGGCCCTTCCGGACCTAGAACGTTACTATTGGGCGGCCCAGGCCCAATACCTCAACCAATGGTACGCAACGCAGTTCATACGACCACATGTTCAGATAGAGGGAGCATTGGCAACACCGCACCTCCTTCGAGCCATAATCTTTGGGCAGTTCCCAGTCACTCAGTCCGGAATGAATCCTGTCGGCACCACATATTCAATCTGGAAGAAAATCGCTAAGGTAAACAATATCTCTGCCAGGTACTCTCCTCTCCTGCCAGTAAGGCACATTCCTGGTATCCCCATTACAACCGAAAAAGTCTTCCTGCTCTGGACAGAAAAGCTACAGGTGCACTCCATGGACGACCTCTTCCCGGCAGGGATTTTCATGACGACACAACAAGCCCGAGAAAGAGGAGGCGACAACGCCCTCAACACGTTCATAAATTACAGACTACGACACTCGCTTCAGGCAATAATCCCGAGTTTCCCTCAGCAACCACCAATCTGGCCACTACTCCACTACACAATCCAAGCCCAGGGAGAAGGGCACCTGGTAACTAACATCCACAAAGGCCTCTTCGATGAAGCATTCTCACCCGGAGCAAAAAACAAAAAAAGATGGGAAAAGACACTAGACAGCACGATTTCAGACGAAGAGTGGACCTAGATCCTAAAACTCACCCATAGAGTAGCGATCAATGCGAGATTCAAACTGATTCACTTTAACTTTCTCCACCAAACATACCACACACCGGCGAATCTGCACTCCCAAAGGGACTCCATCTCAGCAGAGTGCAACCGATGTGGGACACCCACGGCTGACTTCCTTCACTTGGCGTGGTCCTGTCCTCCAGTAGCCACCTTCTGGAAAGCAGTACTCGAAAAAATCTCAGCAATAATCGAAACAGAGCTTGTCCCCGAGCCAAAATCAGCACTACTAGGCCTGACTCAATCGCTATCGAGCTCAGTTAGAAGGCTGACAGATCTACTGCTGGTCCTGACACGAAGGAGAATCGCCTACACGTGGGGTAGAGGACCCCCTCCAAACGTACACCACTGGCTGAAAGACGTAACTTTTTGTCAATATGTGGAAACAGACTTTATCAAGACTATGCCTTTACACGCCCGCCCTCCGGACATATGGGGGCCGTACATCACATACCTTCTTTCAATGACTGACGCTGCTGACTCTCAACAATCGGAACCACTGCAGGACTCAAATACCAGCCCGACACACAACGCCGGTGCCCCAGCAATGGCGCCACCTAGTTGATAGCCTCTAGCACAATGCCTCTTTTCAACATGATGGGCGAGGGGGGAGGAGGGGAGGAGTAGGTGGGAAGGGTGCAGTTTTCACAGTACGACCGACGTTCTGTCTCATGGTTTGTTTGTTTTGTTGGAAAAAACCAATAAAGAAAGATTTTTAAAAAAATTGATGAGTTAGATGAGGCAGAAGAGTCTCACAATAAAGGCCCTGTTTTATTTCTACCTGCTCATAGGCCTCAAACTTTGACCAGAGGGATCCCATCAGATCACACACTAAGTCCTGAATTTGTCTCTTTGGAAAGAATGAGACTTGAGTTAGAATTTAAAAGAATCCAAGCCCAAACTGAAAGCAAACATCAAGAACTTAAACTCAGAGAAATGGAGTTGAATCATGCACTTGAAATGAAGAAGTGGTCTCTTGAAACTGGTTCTCTCCCAGAGTTTTCTAGGTCTTCCAGTCCTAAGAGGCCTCGCATGCCCAAAGATGCAGTAAGTATGTATGATGGTAAGCTTGATATTTTGGATTGGTTGGCTGCTTTTGAATAGAACCATGGGATTCAAGATATTACAGGGAATCAGCTGATTCCTTGGCTTTTTTCTGGGCTACCTCCTGTTGCAACTGATGTGGTACTGGAGTTGGGGGATATAGACGGAAAGGAGTATGAAAGTGTGAAAATAGCTTTGATAGCTAGGTTTGGGAAGACCCCTTCCAAGTATCTTAAGAGGTTGAGAAACCTCAAAAAGCATGATGGTACCCCTCGGGCTACCTGGATGACTGAATGTTTGAAAAACTTAGATGGATGGGTTAAGGGTTACAGAGTTAACACTTATGAAGGTGTTAGGGAAAATTCTCATTTCATGGCTAATTTCCCTTACCTAGGGAGTCCCTCAGCAGCTTTGCTGGATCTCTGGAGTTATTTCTTTCCACTTGGTAAGAGTGTGAGCTTTTCCCCCACTCTTACCCATGTTTTGCTATGTGTCTCTTACCTGTTTTTATGAATGTGGACTCTGGAGTACACCACTTCAGTGGCCCCCTTCTTTTGTGTGTTACACAGCACCTTCAGTGCAGTGACACAGGGATGTCGTTCAGACTTCCCACCGACTGCATTTCTGAGGATGACTACTGTCCCCCAGAAAAGAGTAAAGTTGCCATTTACTTTACTTAGTCAATTTAACCACAGATCCAGTACACCCCATCTTACATGGAGTACTGGAAGGGTTAACTCTTAGCCCTTTTTATCTGTACCTCCTAGAGCATTGTTTCGCATTTTTAACATTTAGACTTGGCTGGTGGCAGTGGTATCTACCCTAAACTTTTCTACCGCGGTTATCTTATAATAACGTGGTAATATTGTAGGCTATTGTATTAGCCCCGAACTTAAACCCGCTTGACCAAATACTTTTTCTTTTGGCTCTGGCGCGGTTCATTCGCCATTTCTTTTTGTTAAACTCCTTCTTGTGTTTTACTTTGCGCGGCAAACCAGGTTTGTCTTCTTTGTTCACTGTCTTTTGGCGGGCTTCTGCCAAGAAGCCATCCTCTAGGTGCCTGGGTGTCTAGGCAGGTCTCTTGGGCTGGAAGTCAGAGAGTCGGCACTGGAACTACAAGGAACGGAATAGAAGCGGAGGAGAGGTCAACTGCTGCAACTATCCCGTACCGGTCAAGCCCTGCTGCAGTCCTGAGCTATCTAACCTTCAACGACTAAGAGAAGATCCAGTCCGGAGTCTTCTTCCATTGAGCCTGGTGCGGATAACCAGCTCGTCTTCTTCAGTCAGAGGAATCCTTTCGTGGTCGAAATCGCTGCACACTGCTGTAGTGGTCCGGATAGCCACCTGAAGAGCCTCTCCTGTTTTCGAGAAACGCACCTTTTATTCATCGTTGCTGCTGCCGGCCTCATCCCTGTGTGGTGCAGACCCCCTCATCATCCTTCTTCTTACCGAAGCTCTAGGAATCGTGGGTCTGCAGGAAACTACCAGGAACAACTGCCGTGGCACCAGCTTCATCCTTTGAGAAAGGTACTGTGTCCTGCTTGAGAAATTTGGGTGAATCCCTCTTTCTCTTCCTTAAGGCTTGTCCTTACTTTTCCCTCCTTCTTATAACTTTTGCTTCCGAACATTGACAATATCAAAGTACTCTTGGCTACGTTAAATCGTGAACTGTCCCACTGTGATCCTCGACAACAGGCACCCGGTGTCACTTGACCCTGGCTCCGGCCCTTTGACTCTTGAATTCCTGTCTATGAATGTTCTTCGATTCTGTTCTGCCTAACTATAATATTGCCTATGATTTTTGCCTCCAACTCCCTCTGGGTATCTCAGGTGCTAAGTGTGTTTTTGCCCCGGTAGCATGTCGTGGATACGTGTTTATTTAGTAGACCGAACTGTCAAAAAGTGATCTCAATCGCATTCGCGGTAACGTGTCTTGTTTCATAACATCGGTCCATTCAAACACTGGGTACTTACCTTGAGTCATACCGTACAAAGTTGTGTTTATAACAAATGGTTAAAAAATAAATGTGCTTATATTTTTCTACCTGAAACCTTGAGTCAGTGTTTGCTTGAGTCACAGTAATTGTGGTCCCTTTGTGTAATCTCTGCTACTGCTCATATACTCTTGAGATAAGCCTTGCTGCTACGCTACTGCTACCACTTTAATAATAGTAGTAAAGGATTGTACCAAAGGTAAAACTTGTATTGCCACCTGTAGTCTTAATTGTGTTTAGTGGTCCATAAGGGCACTGCACAGGATTCTGCCTAACAGAAGGTATGAGAAATCTGTTTATGTTGGAATCTATTTATGATGCCTGTTCTCCTGGGCTGAGAGCACTTGGCTGACTCTAAGGAAATTGATCCAAAGAAGTTAGCAAGGGCTGCTGACTTGTGGGTTGCCAACAGAGCTACTCACAAGGATTCTGGGGTAACTCAGAAGAAGGATGAGGGAAAGCAGCACTAGAAAGGTACCAAAGAAAATTCCAATACCTCCACTCAAAAAGAGGGCCCCAAACATAACAAGGGTAAGCCACAAGGGAAACCGAATCAGGCTAGTGTACTTCCTGGTGCCAAACCAGAGGGAGGTCAGAACAGCCCCCCATTCATAAAGACATTTGGAAAATGTTATGCTTGTGGGTCAGCTGACCATGTGAAAGGGGATCCCAGATGTAAGGGTAAACCTTCAGGGATCCACACTGTCTCCCTAGCCTTCTCCCCAGAGGATGAAGTACCAATGGCAAGTGGAATCTTTCACTTACTGGCTTAGGAACCCATGAAAGTCTCAGCCAGTGTTTCTTTAGTATCCCTGGGTCTGTGGGAACAACAGAACTTAGAGGTTTACAATTCCATTCCAGACAATACTAAAGAGTATTACAAAAACAGTGTTCTATTATAGAGGACAATATAACTCCCAGTCCACAGGACTTACTGACTGCAATTTTAAAAAGAAGGAGGAAATGGGAAACCTAAAACCTCCATGAAGTAACCAGCCAGCACTCCTGTGCTACCAACAAAGATATCCCCAAGAGGACTGGCCAAAGTCACACCTGTGACTCCTCCACCAGCTGAGGCTGAGTGTGTGGAACAACCTTGTCTGGTTGAATCAGCTGCTGAGGAATCAGAGCTGGAAGATGACCTTGCTCCTGTTGGAGATCTGGATCTTGCAGACCATCCTTAGCTGCAGTCTTTACTGGCATAAGGTGGAACCTGTAGGGGAGACTTCAGCAGAGGTCAAAGAGAGTGTCCTACTCGTGAAGGTCTTCGCCAACAGGTAGCTTCCTAGCTGGATGGGCAAGAGCATAGGTTGTGCTGGGAAGCATAGGTTGTGCTGGGAATATGGCCTCTTCTACGGTGACCCGACTGAGTCTATCCCAGGGGACTACAGAAGACTTGTAGTGCCTCTTGAAAGCAGACTCCAGTTCCTACAGTTAGCCAATAAGATACTTTTAGCTGGTCACTTAAGTTTTAAGAAGACCAAGGAAAGGCTCTCTTTATATTTCTACTGGCCTAAATTGGGGTCTGATGTAGAAAAGTTCTGTAGGAGCTATCACACTTGCCAAACCTCTGGTAAGAGTGGAGCCAAGAATGTGGCACCCTTCGTGCCTCTCCCAGTGGTGGGAGTCCCTTTTGAGAGGGTAGGAATCGACATTGTTGGTCCCTTAGACCCTCTAACATCTTCAGGCAACAGGTTTATCCTGGTTGTAGTAGACCATGCTACTAGGTATCCTGAAGCCATACCTATGAGAACTGTTACAGCTCAGGGTGTGGCTAAGGCCCTACTTGGTATTTCTACCAGGGTAGGTTTTCCTAAGGAAGTTATCTCTGACAGGGGATCCAATTTTATGTCCCACTATATGCAGGCCATGTGGAAAAACTGTGGAGTAACTTACAAGTTCTCAACTGCCTACGATCACCGACAAATGGGTTGGTAGAGCGGTTCAACCGTACAATGAAGAGCATGATAGGTGCTTTAGAGGAACCCCTTAGGAGAAAGTGGGATCTTCTACTGTCATGCCTTCTATTTGCTTATAGAGAAGTCCCTCAGGAGAGAGTTGGATTTAGTCCCTTTGAACTTCTCTATGGCCATCCAGTTAGAGGTGCCTTGGCCATGATTAAGGAGGGGTTGTAGAGTGTTCCTTCACCCAAGCCAGTGAGATTCACTGACTATGTGATAGGTCTCTGTAGGAGAATGTCACACATGATGGCAGAAGCATCAGATAACATGAAAGCAGGTCAGTGTCATGGTGCCTACCTCCAAGGAGCCAGGTCCGACCCAGCAACCCCAGAGGCAGGCATTATTTCCCCCAGGGGAGTGCCAGCGGGCCCAAGCTGGGGCCCTTTGGACGCAGTCCTGGCGCCTTAGGCGCCAGGCTCATGTTGGACCCCTGTCCTGGCGCCTTAGGCGCCAGGCTCATAAAGCTAGACATGTGTTCAAGTGTTTTAATGTGCACTTACCTGATGCAGACCATGCTGCCACATCCAGGCCCTCTTGAGGCCTGAATGGAACTAATTTACCTGTGGGATTACTTTCCACCCGGGTGTGGTCGGGGAAGGATACATACCTGATCGGAGGAAGGATACACACTTGGAACTTCTTCCAAAGCTATTTAAACCACCCCCGATCAGCAACTCACGCTTCGCGTTGTTCTGCTCCTCGCAGCTGGACGCTCACCATGTCAGCTCCTGCATCTGGACCTCAGCCACGCCTGTCAGTATCCTGGGTCACCTGCAAAGGGAGACAAAAGACCTTACCTGCTAAATCAGCACCACAGAGACATCACACCGACGATCCTGAAAAGGAAGACATCATTTTAAAAGCATTTCGCTACGATCGCTGC
The DNA here is from genome assembly GCF_040938575.1 of Ambystoma mexicanum. Classification (NCBI taxonomy): domain Eukaryota; kingdom Metazoa; phylum Chordata; class Amphibia; order Caudata; family Ambystomatidae; genus Ambystoma; species Ambystoma mexicanum. Next base: position 316,461,318 of record NC_090929.1, read on the forward strand.
AGCGCTGCATTTCACTCACCTTTCCTGGACGCCACCATCTTCAGCAGCGATCATCCGGATCCACAGCCACTTCCCAAAACCTAGAGAGAAAGACAAGAACAAGGTGAGAGAAGGAAGGGAATAGGAAAAGCTCAGTTTCCTTCTAAGTCTTACCTGTTGGGTCATTCCCATTTCATTTTGGGTCTTGCCGCTTCCAGGCATCCGGACCCCGGCCCCTATGGGGAAAAAAGACAAAGACATTGAATGAGCGAATGCAAAGACATTACCCGAGCGCTCATCCAGAACTTACCTGTCATTTACTGGAACTGCACGTATCACTTCGGGTCGGCGCCATATCTCCTGCATTCCTAACCCCGGCCCCTAAGGGGAAAAAGACAATGAACATTATTATTAAGCTTGGACTTTTGAACTTGCAACAGAACTTTTACAGAGCCTTACCTGAATAGTCAAGCTTACCTGAACTCCCATAATCCTCAATCCAGTGAAGTAACTGGGTTTCAACGTGCCCCTGCATCAGAAGCAGGATGGAGAGCTCATCCTTCCTGACCCTAAGGTGAGACTTCACGGGGAATCGTGGAAGGGTATCGTGGAGGGTTGGAAGAGAGTGGGAGGCTTGAGCATAACTCAGTCATAGGTAATACTCCCTTTTCACGCACAGGGGAATATTCCTGCGAGCCGGAGAAGCCAGAGTAGAGGGGCCCTTCCTGTCCATCTTCAGAGTCCTGCGCTTCACCATTGAAGAAGCATCAGCACTCGAAGCCAGACCTGCGCCTCCGTGGGAATCAGGTGAGCGTTACAGAACGCGAACCCTACCCACAATTTCCCGCCCGGGCGCTATGGAGACTTCCGAGACTGACCAGCTGGCCCAGCTTTTGGGGGAATTACGGGCGGAGGTGCACTCAGCCCGCCAGGAGACTAACGCTCTCAAAAGAGAACTGATCTTATCCAAGGAAAGAACAGATAACCTAGCCAAAAGGTTATTACAGGCCCAGGCAGGACACACTCCTTTACCTAATTCCGGAGACATTTCCACATCAATGGGTTTGAGTAACCTGGTACAAATTAATCTACCTGGACACATGCCTTTGGCCCCGCCTGAACGTTTTGCGGGGGATCCCAAGAAATATGCCGTCTTTATGAACCAATGTCGTTTACACTTTCTGTGCAGACCCGGAGCCTTCCCTAACGATCAGACCAAGGTAGCCTTTGTACGATCTTACCTCAGTGGCAGTGCTGCCGATTGGTCTATTCCATTGGTAAATCAGGATGATCCCATTCTCCAGGATTTTCAGGGCTTCCAGGCCAGCATGGAAAGATTGTTCGCTCGACACTCTCAAGGACAGGCCCTTGATAACGAACTGCTATCCTTACGACAAGGTAATCAGGATCTTCTGTCCTACATTGCCACCTTTAACAGACTGGTTGTGGAAACTGGATGGCCAGAAAACAAAAGGATCACATTGTTTCATCGAGGCCTGCGCGGAGAGCTAAAGGATGTTCTAGCTCAGATAGTAAACCCACCCCAGGTCTGCGCAGACTACATAGACTTGGTGGTTCAACTTGATCACAGACTTCAAAATAGAAAAGCAGATCGGTTCAAGTATGAAAACCGAGTACCGATCAAAACCCACGCTAACACCAAGAGTACCGACGTATCTGAACCTATGCAAATCGGTGGCGTTAAAGGACCATTAACGCAGAAAGAACGAGAGAGAAGGCGGCAAATGCAACTTTGTCTGTATTGCGGGACTTCCGGTCACTTTATTCGAAATTGTCCAGTTAAACCACTTAAGAAGGTGTTTGGAGCTACTGATAACGAATTATTGACACCTGATTCGGGAAACGACCTAGCCCGACAAGCGTAGGGGTCCGCTTGCCGAGCTTGAAAACTAACTCTTTGACCTCGCATTTTGTCATGCCAATGGTGCTCGTGAACCCAAAACAGCCTCAGCAGTTGCATGCTATAAAAGCATACATCGACAGTGGAGCTATTGGAAATTACATAGACCGTGAATTGGCTTCCAGGATCAAGCTTCCTCTCCGCCCGAAAGTAACCCAAGATGTCATTACTACAGTAGATGGAACCGAAATAGCCTCAGGGCCAGTAACGCATTCCACTGTTGAAGTGACTCTGGTGGGTCAGGATGGACATCGGGAAGCAATCGTGTTTGATGTGATCAAGGCCCCACAATTTCAAGTAATTCTTGGAATTCCTTGGTTAGAAACACATAATCCCAGAATTGACTGGCGAGCAAAGAAGATAAGTTTTCCTGATTGTGAACCAACTTGTTATTCAAGAAATCCAGCTATGGGTCTAGCCTCAGCAACTTCCACCCCTGTACAGCTACCATCAGAATACCAAGAATTCCAAGACGTTTTTCAGAAAGAACAGGCTAACACGTTACCTCACCAACGGTCTTATGATTGCCAAATCGATCTGGTACCCAAAGCTCAACTACCTTGTAGTAGGATTTATGCTCTTACGGAACCTGAGAACCTGCATTTACGTCAGTATTTAGATCAGTACCTAGCCAATGGTTTTATTCGCCCGTCCAAGTCTCCTGTCTCTTCAGCTCTGTTCTTCGTGCCGAAAAAAGAAGGCGACCTTAGAACGTGTATAGACTATCGCGCCCTAAATCAAATAACGATTAAGAATCGTTATCCTCTGCCCTTGATCCCTGAGCTTATCGACCAGGTGAAAGACGCTTGTGTGTACACCAAGTTAGATCTCCGAGGAGCTTATCACCTGGTGCGCATAAAAGAAGGCGACGAATGGAAGACTGCATTGCCGACCAAATTTGGGCTCTTAGAGTATCAGGTGATGCCCTTCGGGTTGTGCAATGCACCTGCCGCCTTTCAGTACTTTATGAATGATGTTCTTCGGGAACTTATCGATGTCTGTGTCATTGTTTACATTGACGACATCCTGGTGTACCCTTCTTCAGAATCTGATCACAGAAAACATGTTAGGGCAGTTCTTGAGAAATTGCGCCAGCACAGACTATTTGCAAAACTCGAAAAATGCGTTTTTCATACCACAGAAGTTGAGTTTCTCGGATTCATCCTGACACCTGAAGGAGTCCGAATGGACTCGCGAAAGGTGGACGCCATCCACAAATGGCCATCTCCTAGCTCGGTTAAGGGAGTTCAGAGCATGCTCGGCTTTGCCAATTTCTATCGAAGATCCATCCCGGAATTTTCCCGAACAGTCCAACCCATCACCGCTCTCCTAAAGAAAAACAAACGCTTCGAATGGACTCTTGAAGCCTAACAAGCCTTCCAGGACCTGAAAACCAAATTCACCTCTGCACCTGTACTGAAACACCCGCACCCAGATCTCCCGTACATAGTGGAAACCGATGCATCCAGTTCGGCCATGGGAGCTGTCCTGTCGCAAAGAGACCCAAAAACTAACCAACTACACCCAGTGGCCTTTTGGTCCAGAAAATGTTCTCCTCCTGAACTCAACTACGCAATTACCGATAAAGAGTTACTGGCCATCAAATCTGCTTTCAAGGCTTGGCGTCACTATCTTCTCGGGGCAAGACACACCATTACCGTAATTACGGACCACAGAAACTTACAGTATTTAAAGACGGCCAAAGCTCAATCTTCACGACAACTCGGATGGGCTCTATTCTTTGCGGAATTTGATTTTGTAATTACCTATCGCCCTGGCTGCAACAATGGAAAAGCAGACGCCTTATCCCGGATTGGCATGGAAGAACCTAATTCGAGCTTAGAACCTATGCCCATCATACCTGAGCAAAGAATCTTAGGCTTAACGTCATTGCACACTATTGAGGACATCCAAACGCAAGTAAAACAACTTCTAGACTCTTCAACCTTACTGGAATGGAGTCAGAAGGGTCCTCATTACACCGTTAAGGATGACTTACCCTACTTCCAGGAGCAGTTGTTTCTGCCAAGTAAAGAATTGCAAGAACTTGTTATTGCCCATCATCATGAATCTTTAATGGAAGGACATCCTGGTATCGCTAAAACGGAGGAAAAAATTAAACGTCACTTCTGGTGGCCTTCTTGGAGAAAAGACATAAAGTCTTTTGTTCTGTCTTGTGGAATTTGCGGCCAAAACAAGGCTCAAAAGAAAAGGCCAGCCGGCCTACTTCAACCCTTGGATATTCCACCGGCACCATGGCACACCCTGTCAATGGATTTTATAACCGACCTGCCTCCTTGTGCTGGTTACAACACAATCCTTGAAATTGTGGACCTATTCACTAAAATGGCCCACTTTATCCCTTTAAAGGGTTTGCCTTCTGCTTCCACCTTGGCCAAGGAATTCCTGGAGAATGTAGTTCGCATACATGGTTTCCCTTCCATATTAGTCTCGGATCGTGGAAGGCAATTTATCTCCCATTTTTGGAAGAAGTGCTGCCAACTAGCACAAATAGATGTGCGGTTATCCACCAGCCACCACCCCCAGACCGACGGACAAACCGAGAGAACCAATCAGACTCTCGAGCAATATCTTCGGTGCATGTTACACTAATCCGAGTTAAATTGGAAAGACATCCTTTGGATCACAGAATATGCATATAACAATTCAGTGCATTCTGGAACCGGACAAACCCCCTTTTATACTTTGTATGGTCACCATCCTCGGACCTCTGACCTAGATCCACCTCTGACCCTGGAAATGCCCGCAGTAAATCATCTGCATTCCACAATAACCAGAGCCTTCAAAGAAGCTGCAACACATTTACAGCAAGCCAAAAAAAAGTATAAAGAAAACGCAGATTTGCACCGAAGTAAAACTCCTCCTTACCAAGTAGGAGACCAGGTATGGCTAGCAACTAAACACTTATCCCTCAAGGGCCCGCGAACCTTCAATCCCAGATTCATAGGACCTTATCCCATCAAGGCTATAATCAACCCAGTGGTCTTTAAACTGGATCTACCGTCCAACATGCGTATACATCCAGTTTTTCATGCATCACTTTTGAAGCCCGTACAAACAGGAACCCGATTGTCCAAACCTCCAGATCCAGTTCAAATTGAAGGGGAATTAGAATTTGAAGTTAAAGACATTTTAGACTCCAAGGTGGTAAAGTCGAAACTCTTCTATCTTGTTGACTGGAAGGGATATGGACCTCAGGAGAGATCGTGGGAGCCTAGTAACCATGTCCACGCACCTCGGTTAGTACAAAGGTTTCACCGGAGATTTCCGAACAAACCAAAACCCCCGGAGGGAAGAACCTTAGGAGGGGCCTTGAGGGGGGGTACTGTCATGATGCCTACCTCCAAGGAGCCAGGTCCGACCCAGCAACCCCAGAGGCAGGCATTATTTCCCCCAGGGGAGTGCGAGCAGGCCCAAGCTGGGGCCCTTTGGACACAGTCCTGGCGCCTTAGGCGCCAGGCTCATGTTGGACCCCTGTCCTGGCGCCTTAGGCGCCAGGCTCATGTTGGACCCCTGTCCTGGCGCCTTAGGCGCCAGGCTCATAAAGCTAGACATGTGTTCAAGTGTTTTAATGTGCACTTACCTGATGCAGACCATGCTGCCACATCCAGGCCCTCTTGAGGCCTGAATGGAACTAATTTACCTGTGGGATTACTTTCCACCCGGGTGTGGTCGGGGAAGGATACATACCTGATCGGAGGAAGGATACACACTTGGAACTTCTTCCAAAGCTATTTAAACCACACCCGATCAGCAACTCACGCTTCGCGTTGTTCTGCTCCTCGCAGCTGGACGCTCACCGTGTCAGCTCCTGCATCATGACCTCAGCCACGCCTGTCAGTATCCTGGGTCACCTGCAAAGGGAGACAAAAGACCTTACCTGCTAAATCAGCACCACAGAGACATCACACCGACGATCCTGAAAAGGAAGACATCATTTTAAAAGCATTTCGCTACGATCGCTGCAGCGCTGCATTTCACTCACCTTTCCTGGACGCCACCATCTTCAGCAGCGATCATCCGGATCCACAGCCACTTCCCAGAACCTAGAGAGAAAGACAAGAACAAGGTGAGAGAAGGAAGGGAATAGGAAAAGCTCAATTTCCTTCTAAGTCTTACCTGTTGGGTCATTCCCATTTAATTTTGGGTCTTGCCGCATCCAGGCATCCGGACCCCGGCCCCTATGGGGAAAAAAGACAAAGACATTGAATGAGCGAATGCAAAGACATTACCCGAGCGCTCATCCAGAACTTACCTGTCATTTACTGGAACTGCACGTATCACTTCGGGTCGGCGCCATATCTCCGGCATTCCGAACCCCGGCCCCTAAGGGGAAAAAGACAATGAACATTATTATTAAGCTTGGACTTTTGAACTTGCAACAGAACTTTTATAGAGCCTTACCTGAATAGTCAAGCTTACCTGAACTCCCATAATCCTCAATCCAGTGAAGTAACTGGGTTTCAACGCGCCCCTGCATCAGAAGCAGGATGGAGAGCTCATCCTTCCTGACCCTAAGGTGAGACTTCACGGGGAATCGTGGAAGGGTATCGTGGAGGGTTGGAAGAGAGTGGGAGGCTTGAGCATAACTCAGTCAGTAGGTAATACTCCCTTTTCACGCACAGGGGAATATTCCTGTGAGCCGGAGAAGCCAGAGTAGAGGGGCCCTTCCTGTCCATCTTCAGAGTCCTGCGCTTCACCATTGAAGAAGCATCAGCACTCGAAGCCAGACCTGCGCCTCCGTGGGAATCAGGTGAGCGTTACAGTCAGGCTCTGGTAAAGCATTGGATGACCAGAAGGCCAACATGGTTGAGTTTACTCAAGACCAGCTAGTTCTAGTTATGGTAACTACAAGTCAGAGGGCGTTACAGAACAAATGGATAGGACCCTTCAAGGTTGTGGGCAAACTTGGAGAGGTCAACTATCTGGTGGACTTAGGCAATCCTAAGGAGACCCCCAGAGTCTTTCAAACCAACTGTCCAAAAGTTTATGTCTCAAGACCAGAAGTAGGAGCTTTGCTTCTAGCTTCAGCTCAAGAGGCGGAGGAGAGTTAACCTCTACCTGATCTCCTCAGAGGCCAGCCTTTAGATGCGAAAATAGGAGTTAATCTCTCTTCTAATTTGACACCTGAACAACAGGAGGAGTGCAAGTTTCTGTTAAATCAGTTTGCCTCCCTGTTTCCACTATCACCAGGCTTGACCCCTTGGGGCCAGCATGATATTCACACTGGAGCCTGTTTACCTGTTAAAAGCAGAGGTCACAGGATGTCAGATCATGTAAGATCCCACATAAAAGAGGAGGTCAACAATATGCTTGATCTCAGGTTAATAGAGCCATCTACAAGTCCATGGTCTAGTCCAATTGTACTAGTGCGAAAGGCATGATCCAAGGACTTGAGATTCTGGGCCTCATTAAGAGTTTGAAGGTAGGGTAGCAATGCCATTTTTATCGGCATGGCTACCCCCAAACCCGGGACCGGGTCCCAAAAATAGGGAATTACCGGGCCATGCCGAATTTAGCAGGCCCGGTAATTCCCATTCTCGGGACCCAGACCTGGTACATCCCCATTCCCATTTGAGCCCCCATAGGGCTCAATGGGAATGGGGAGGATGCTAACAACGGGCCTGTTAATGACCATCTGGTCTGACCAGGCGTGAAGAGCGGGACCCGCTACAGACCTCGAAATGTGGCAGCCTGTAATGAACGGTGCCAGTCCCTTACCGGCACTGTTCATTCCACGGCTGCCAGCCTCGTATTGAAGCCCTCTGTTTGGACTATAGAGCTCTCAATGCAGTCAGCAAGACTGATGCCCACCTTTTACCAAGGACAGATGAACTGGTAGATAAACTTGGTTTAGCCAAGTACCTCAGTACATTTTATCGCACTTCAGGCTATTGGCAAATATCACTGACAGACTATGCCAAGGAGAAAACTGCATTCTCAACCCCAGCAGGCCTCTACCAATTTAAGGTAATGCCTTTTGAACTAAAGAATGCACCTGCTACATTCCAAAGGATGGTTAACCAGGTTCTGATTGGGATGGAGGACTTCTGCATGGCATACTTGGATGGCATTGCAGTGTTCAGCCCTACTTGGAAAGAACATGTTAACCACTTAGGATATGTTCTGCAAGCTCTTGAGCAGGCCCATCTGACCATAAATTGGGCAGAGTAAAGTTGTCTACCTTGGACATGAGGTAGGAGGAGGTGAAATTAGGCCATTGCCTAGCAAAGTACAAGCTGTACAAACCTGGGCCACCCCTACTACTCAAACCCAAGTGAGAGCCTTCCTAGGCCTCACCGGGTACAATAGGAACTTCATAGAGAACTATGGGACCATCGCTTCTCCCTTGAATGTGGTCTCCCCTCCCAAATTCCCTAAAAAGGTCAGGTGGAATGAGGAGTGCACTCAAGTATTTGAAGGCCTAAAGAAAGCCCTTTGTCAAGCTCCAGTCCTAAGTAGGGGTGTACCGAACTTCGGCTTCAAGTAAGTATTCGGCCGAATTCCGGCTGAAAAAAAGCTATTCGGCCCCGGCTATTCTTGCTATTCGGCTCTTGCAGAATACTTTGACATTCTCATTTGAATACAATGCAACATAAACTCAGAAAGGCAAATATAGACTTCAGTTTGCATAACTGAATAGAATTAGACAAGACAAATTGCTATCCCACAGCTGAAAAACATCTTGTATTATAATCTGCTCTTTAGGGCATGTTTTGTTACAGATTCTTAGACAAAAAGGTGCTCATCTTTTATAGCTAGCCTGCAACAATACAGGAACATCTTTTCTTTTGGTGAATGTTTATATGCAATGTGCACTTGTTTCAGTTGGAAAAAACAAACTGAAAGAAATGTTCATAGATACTTTCAGTTCCTGTCATGTCACTTCCCATTGGGTACATCATAGTCGCTTCTTTTCTTTTTTTAAGGACTTGAGTCCTGAGTTTTATATGATCTGATATTTTATCAGGAATAATAAGTTGCCTATGTTTGTGTATTGGTGAGAAAGAGTGGCTAGGAAAAGGGAGCACCTTGTTTTTGGGTGGTGTCACGATCCAGGCCAATCCCAAGGCTCAAGGAAGGACCTGGACCGATAAACTGGCTGCCTGGCGCAGGCACAGGCTGTTTACCTCTGTAGCCCCATCCAAGATGGCCCCCAGGGATGGACTAGTCAACATTATCCAACATGGCCTCTAGAGGGCCATTGTACCGTTTCCAAGGTGGTCTAGTGTGCTGGCTGGTCCCAGGGCTATATAAACCCGGCCCTGGGCCACACCCAGTGCTTAGTGTTTTCTCCAGCTACCAGCGTGACGCTTGCCTGCTTCGAGTTCCTTCGTTCTGCACTACGTGTCAAGATACCGGAAAATCCTGCTCTGCACTAAGGGTCAAGATCGGCTCTACACATCACAAGGCCAGCTTCACACTACGCAGAAACCTGGGGAAGCTACAAGACGTGAGACAAGATCCTTTGAAAATACGTACCTGAACGCGTGCTGATCGCGGACCTCTTCCGGCACTGAATATTAGTTATCCATTGGATTCTGCAGCGCCTCCGCTTACCGCGCACAGCGTACCTGAAAAGACACAAGATACAAGGGTAAGCAGAGTCTTGGCAGAATTCTCCACCCGCCCACCACCTGCGCACCACTTACCTGGGTAGCTGGGTCTGAAGACATCGCTGTGAGTAACCACACCAACCTTCTTGGCATACCGCACCTGGGGAAGAAAGCAAAAGAGTGTTAAGAACTTGAACATTGAACTGTTAACTTGAACATTGCACTATTCTTATGGAGAGTGCCTATATTTACATAAGGGAAAAGCAACGTGGTTAAGGGGTGTCGCAGCAGGTCTGGGCATTCCAATAATTCCAGTGAAGTAACTGGCTATCCACCTTACCTCAGTGAAGGAACTGGGGAGCAAACAAGGACAAGTTAAGGACTGGGAGTTAATCAATCAAACTGAACCATAATACAAGTCCAGTGAGGAAACTGGGTAGCATCAACAAACCAGTGACACTGCAACTGGGAAGACATTTGGTGCAAGATGCCAGGGGGCACAACTTAGAAAAGCTCCAAGCCTTCCAGACCACTCCGGCTTCTCTGACCACTGGGTTATTAAGCCTGCAGTGAGTAGAGGGGAGGGAGTGTTTTGGGTAACTTCTGGAGGCGTTCACAGACCGGACTTGCACTCGCCATCAAACCGGACCAGGCACTTCTGCAAGGCCCAGAGGTAAGCGTTACAGAATGCTAAGCCCACGTCATTGCCTTGCCCGAGTGCCATGGCTTCAGAGGTCGACCAATTGGCCCTCCTGTTTGGCAAGTTAAGAGCCGAGGTGCATGCAGCATGCTCGGAAACTAGTGCAGTAAGAAAAGAGTTAGTGTTGAACCGTGAGAGAACCGAAGAGCTGGCAAGGCGTCTCACCAGTACTCAAGCAGGACACACCTCATTGCCAGGCTCTGCAGAGGGAGCAGCAGCAGCCTCCCAGATACAGGTAACCACCGTTTGGCTCCACCGGAGAGATTCTTGGGTGTCCCACTGAAATATGGAGTATTCATGACTCAGTGTCGGCTCCACTTTTTGTGCCGACCGGGAGCGTTTCCGACAGATCAATTAAGGTGGCCTTCATTCTGTCTTACTTAGGAGGACATGCCGCTAGTTGGTCGGTCCATTGGTGGACAGAGATGATCCTGTTTTACACAATTCTGCACAATTTCAGCAAGAGATGGACAAGCTCTTTTCCTGCCGTACTCGGGGACATGCACTGGATGCTGAGCAGTTAGGCCTTCGACAAGGGTCTCGGGATCTTCTAGCATACATCACAACGTTTAATCGCTTGGTGGCTGAAACTAATTGGCCCGAGGACAAGAGGACCACCTTGGTTTATAGTCAAAATCTCGAAAATTAAAATCTCGAAAAAAAAGCACGAATTAAAAATCTCGAAAAAAAAAATATCGAATTTTTTTTTCAATGCGTTTTTTTTCAAAATGGGGGGGTTCCCCCCCAAGCCTCCTTTTTTTCATTTTTTTTTATTTTACCCCTTTTTTTACTTACCTGACCCCAAAAACACATATAAATAAATAAATAAAAAATTCAATATTTTTTTTTCGAGATTTTTAATTCGTGCTTTTTGTAATTCGAGATTTTATTTTCGGTATTTTGACTGACCACCGACCACCTTATTCTATCGGGGCTTACAAAATGAGTTGAAGGATGTTCTTGCTCAGGTTGTGAACCCGCCTGATCGCTGTGCTGAACACATAGACTTTGTGGTCCAGCTTGATCATCGATTACAGGAAAGAAAGTCGGACCGGGCCCATTTTGAAAATCGACCCTTGTATGTTCATCCCCGAGATACGCCAAGAACGACTGACAATGCACCGGAACCAATGCAGTTGGGGAGCATTCGAGGGCCTCTGACCAAGGAGGAAAGAGAACAACGTAGGAAACAGCAGTTATGTCTGTATTGTGGCAAAGCAGGACATTTCTTAAAAGACTGCCCAAACAAGACAATTCGGAAGCCTTTAGGGGCGATAGAAGCTGCGACTGAACAGCAAGAGCCATCGGAAAACTACTTGGCTCGGCAAGAGTGGAGACCGGCTTGTCGGGACAAGGAGAGACATCAGCGGTCTTGCATCTAACAAAATCAGTCATCCTACTGTGCCCCGAACAGCCACAACGGATGCATGCCTTGGAAGCGTATATCAACTGCGGAGCAGTAGGCAACTACATGGACATCACCATGGCCCAACAGATAGGGGTGCCTAGCTAAAGAAGGGAAAAGGCTGATACCATATTGTCCGTCGTGGGAACTCAGTTGACTTCCGGGCCAGTGACCCTATGTACTGAAATGGTTGTGATGCTATGCCATGACGGTCATCGGGAAAACATCGTCTTCGACCTTATCAATGCCCCTCAGTTCCAGTTAATCATGGGAATGCCCTGGTTAGCATGTCATAACCCTGTCATAGATTGGCGCGAGCATACGGTAAGGTTTTCTGCTGAATGTGCTCAAACTTGTTATCCGGCTTCAGTCAACACTCAGGAGAAACCCGAGTTAGTCATACCGACATCAGGAGCTGTCCTAGGAATCGTAGGGCAACTGCCTCCATACTACATCGATTTTCAGGATGTGTTCTGCAAGGAACAGGCCAATGTATTACCACCCCACAGGCCCTACGATTGTCAGATAGATTTGATCCCAGGAGCACAATTACCCTGTAGCCGTATCTATGCCCTTACGGAAAAGGAAAACCAGCACCTTCGCGAATATCTGGACCAGTACCTCGCCAATGGGTTCATTCGGCCTTCCACATCTCCAGTCTCCTCAGCTCTCTTCTTTGTTCCCAAGAAGGAGGGAGACCTTAGGACATGTATCGACTACAGAGGGCTCAATAAAATCACTGTAAAAAATCGGTACCCTTTACCCCTGATCCCTGTACTTCTAGACCAAGTAAAAGGGGCAAAAATCTATACAAAACTGGACCTCAGGGGGGCCTATCACTTGGTTCGCGTGAAGGCTAGAGATGAATGGAAAACAGCCTTCCACACCAAATTTGGGTTATTTGAGTACACTGTCATGCCCTTGTTACGCTCACCTGGTTCCCACAGGGGCGTCGATCGGGCCCGGACAGCTGCGGTCTCCACCAACGTGATGCGTAGTGAAGAGATGACAGTCTGGACTGGACCGCCTAATCTTGTCTGCTGGACTCGTAGAAGTATTATCCTGCAAGTGGAGAAAGAATTTAGCCACCTGTGGACTTTAGTGATGGCACCCCCAACTGTTCTCGTTCTCCCCACTAATCACCTCCGATATCCCCTCTTGGTAACCTCACCTTATGTTTTTAAATGATGAGCTCTACATCCTGCATGGCATGCAGGGGCGTGTAGATACCAGTTACTTCACTGGTTTGAAGGTACTGGAGGAGTTCCGGAGAAATATTGACTCCAATGTCTATAAAGTTCAAAGACTGTAGCCCCAGGACTGATTTCTATGATGAGCCTGGCGCCCCAGGCGCCAGGACTGAATCCAAACAGCCCCCAGCCGGGGCTGTTGGGTTTTTAATGAGTATCTGGATGCCTGCTCCCGGGGCTGATGGACTCGATCCGGATGCCCGGGGGTAGGCATCATGACAGCACTCCGCCCCAAGGCCCCTCCTAAAGTTGTTCTTCCCCTTGGCCCTGGCTTGTCTGGGAAGTCCCGATGGAATTTTTTCACCAATCAAGGAGCATGAACGTGGTCACTAGGTTCCCATGACCTTTCTTGTGGTCCGTAACCCTTCCAGTCGATTAAATAAAAAAGTCTTGATTTAACCATTTTAGAGTCCAGGATGTTTTTACCTCGAATTCAGGTTCTCCATCTATTAGGATGGGGTCAGGTGGTTTGGTTAATCTTGTACCGGGTTGAACTGGTTTTAGAAGTGAAACATGAAAGACAGGATGAATCCGCATATTACAGGGTAATTCTAATTTGACGGCCACCGGGTTGATAATGGCCTTAATGGTGTAAGGTCCCAAATATCTAGGATTAAAAGTCCGAGTTCCTTTCAGAGGTATATGTCTTGTATCCAGCCAAACTTGGTGTCCGATTCCATATGGTGGGGTCTCACTTCTATGTTGATCAGCATTTTTCTTGTATTTCTCTTTTGCTTGTTTCAAATGTTTTGTTGCCTCTTTAAAAGCTTGTGTAATAGTAGAATGCAGATGAGTTACTGCCGGCATTTCTAAATGCTGGGGCGAATCGAGTTCTGAGGTTCGAGGATGATGTCCATATATGGTATAAAAGGGGCTTTGTCCAGTTCCGGAATGTACAGAGTTATTGTATGCGTATTCAGAAATCCATAAAATGTCCTTCCAATTACTTTCAGTTTGGTGGAGCATACAACGTAGGTATTGTTCAAGAGTCTGGTTGGTTCTCTCCGTCTGACCATCGGTTTGGGGATGGTGACTGGTTGATAACCTTACGTCGATTTGTGCCAATTGACAACACTTCTGCCAAAATTGCGAAATTAACTGACTACCTCGGTCAGAGATCAATATGGAAGGAAATCTATGTATTCGAACAATATTTTCGAGAAATTCCTTGGCCAAGATTGAAGCAGAAGGTAATCATTTTAAAGGAATAAAGTGGGCCATCTTGGAAAAAAGATCCACAATAACTAGAATGGTGTTGAATCCATTACATAGCGGTAGATCTGTAATAAAGTCTAAAGACAAAGTGTCATGGTGTGGGTGGAATATCTAAAGGTTTTAAAAGACCAGCTGGTTTCTTCTTTTGACTTTTGTTCTGGGCTCAGATGCCACAAGACAGTACAAATGACTTTACATCTTTTCGCCAGGTGGGCCACCAGAATTGTCTTTTAATTTTAGCCTCAGTTTTTGCAATACCTGGGTGCCCTTCCATCAGAGCTTCATGGTAATTGGAGATGACTTGTTCTTGTAGTTCCTTGTGTGGTAGCAGTAGACGCCCTTGATAGTAAGGTAGGTCATTGACAACTGAATAATCTGGGCCCTTTTTAACCCAGTCCTGCAGTGGGCTGCTGAATCGAAAAGTTGTTGGATCTTTAAATGAATATCTTCTAAGGTCTGTAGAGTAGTTATCCCAAGAATTCTTTGTTCAGGAATTATAGGCACTGTTTCCGGGTTCGAATATGCTTCTCCCATCCCAATTCGGGATAAAGCGTCTGCCTTACCATTCTTACAACCTGGTCGATAAGTGATCACGAAATCGAATTCGGCAAGGAATAAGGCCCATCGAAGTTGATGCGATGATTGGGCCTTGGCTGGTGATTACAGTAATGGTATGCCTGGCACCGAGAAGATAATGCCGCCAAGCCATGAAGGCGGATTTGATGGCTAACAACTCTTTATCGGTAACCGCATAGTTTAATTCAGGGGCCGAGAATTTTCTGGACCAAAATGCTATTGGATGAAGTTGACCGGTTTCCGGATCCTTCTGGGACAGGACAGCCCCCATGGCTAAACTGGATGCATCGGTTTCAACTATGTATGGGAGCTCGGGACATGGATGCTTTAAGACAGGTGCCGACGTGAATTTCAATTTCAGTTCTTGGAAGGCTTTTTCAACCTCTTCGGTCCACAAGAAGCGTTTGTTCTTTCGCAAAGGTGCTGTGATGGGGTGTACAACATATGAGAAGTCAGAAATAAATCTGCGGTAGAAATTAGCAAATCCAAGCATGCTTTGCACCCCTTTAACTGAACTGGGTGATGGCCACTTGAGAATTGCGTCCACCTTTCGAGAGTCCATTCGGACTCCTTTTGGAGTCAGGATAAATCCAAGGAATTCAACTTCTGTAGCATGAAAAACACATTTTTCCAATTTTGCATATAACTTGTGCTGGCGTAGTTTCTCAAGGACTGCACGAACATGCTTAACATGGTCTGATTCTGAGGAGGAGTACACTAGAATATCGTCTATGTATACGACAACACAGACATTAATGAGTTCACAAAGGACATCGTTCATAAAATACTGGAAGGCTGCTGGTGCATTGCACAACCCGAAGGGCATCACCTGATATTCGAATAATCCGTACTTGGTGCGAAAAGCGGTCTTCCATTCGTCGCCCTTCTTTCCACGTACCAGATGATATGCCCCTCGGAGATCTAATTTAGTGTCTATACAGGCATTCTTTACTTGATCTAGTAGGTCGGGGATCAGAGGCAATGGATATCGGTTCTTCACCGTGATCTGGTTTAATGCACGGTAGTCTATGCACGTTCTGAGGTCACCTTCCTTTTCAGGCATGAAGAATAAAGCTGAAGATTCGGGGGAATTAGATGGACGAATGAAGCCATTAGCAAGGTATTGTTCCAAGTATTGTCGTAGGTGACGGTTTTCGGGTTCCGTAG
Source organism: Ambystoma mexicanum (assembly GCF_040938575.1). Lineage (NCBI taxonomy): Eukaryota > Metazoa > Chordata > Amphibia > Caudata > Ambystomatidae > Ambystoma > Ambystoma mexicanum. The sequence continues at coordinate 316,477,108 of NC_090929.1, forward strand.
GGGCGTAGATCCTACTGCATGGAGGTTGTGCACCGGGTCTGGGGTCGATTTGACAATCATATGATCTATGAGGTGGTAAGGTGTTTGCCTGTTCTTTTTGGAAAACATCCTGGAATTCTTGATATTCCTGAGGTAACTGCATGACTGGATTAGCGACTGTGGCCAGGCTTTTGTTCAAGGTTTTTTCCAGGTAACAGGTGTGTGCACACTCCAGGAAGGTTACTCTCTTCTCTCGCCAATCAATACAAGGATTATGTGTTTCCAACCAAGGTATCCCCAGTATTATTTGGAACTGCGGGGCTTTGATTAAGTCAAACACAATAGTCTCACAATGCCCATCTTGACCCAACAGTGTCATCTCTGTGGTGGAATGAGTTACAGGCCCAGAGGCAATTTCAGTTCCATCAACTGTGGTGATAACATCCGAAGTGGTCTTTTTGCAGAGAGGTAGATTCATCCTAGAAGCCAATTCGTGGTCCACATAGTTTCCTACGGCCCGCTATCAATGTATGCCCTAACTGCGTGCATACGTGATGGCTGCCTTGGATCAATAAGGACCATTGGTATGATTAGGTGCGAGGTCTGAGTGTCCTTCTTTAAGCTCGGCAAGCGGACCTCTACGCTTGTTGGGGGTGGTCGTTTCCCGAATCAGGCTCTGTTTGATTTCTATCATCTGTCGTCTCCTTTCTCTTTCTTTTTGAGTTAAGGGTCCCTTAACCGCCCCGATCTGCATTGGTTCTGATGCATCTGTTCCTTTGAGAGTAACATTGGGTTTAACCGATACCCGATTCTCGCACTTAACTCGATCAGCTTTTCTATTCTGAAGTCGGTGGTCTAGCTGGACCACTAAGTCTATATATTCTGCGCAATCCTGCGGTGGGTTCACAACTTGGGCCAAAACATCTTTGAGTTCACCCCGAAGTCCACAATGAAATAATGTAATTCGCTTTACCTCTGGCCATCCGGTTTCCACCACCAACCTATTGAAGGTTGCGATATAAGTTAGCAGGTCCTGGTTTCCTTGTCATAGGGATAGAAGTTCGTTATCCAGGGCCTGTCCCTGTGAATGTCTGGCGAATAGTCTTTCCATGCTCAATTGAAAACCCTGAAAATCCCGAAGAAGAGGGTCATTCTGGTTGACTAATGGAATTGACCAATCCGGTGCGCTGCCACTAAGGTATGACAGTACAAAGGCTACTTTGGCTTGGTCGTTTGGAAAAGCTCCTGGTCTGCATAAAAGGTGCAAGCGGCAGTGGTTCACGAACACGGCAAACCTTTTCGGGTCCCCAGCAAAGCGTTCGGGTGGAGCTAAAGGAATGCGCCCGGGTAGCACCACTTTGCACAGGGCTGCTCGATGAAATGGGGGTTGAATTCCCCCCAAGTCCAGGTAGTGGTGTTTGCCCGGCTTGGTTTTGCAGCAGTTGTCTGGCAAGATCATCAGTGCGCTACTTTGACACAATCAGTTCTCTCCTGAGGGCATTAGTTTCTTGGCGCGCGGAGTGCACTTCTGCCCTAAGTTCTCCTAACAATTGGGCTAGTTGGTCGGTTTCTGAGGTCTCCATTACGCCCGGGTGGGGATTTGTAGATAGGCTTCGTGTTCTGTTACACTCACCTGGTTCCCACAGGGGCGTCGATCGGACCCGGACAGCTGCGGTCTCCACCAACATGATGTGTAGTGAAGAGATGACAATCTGGACTGGCCCGCCTAATCTTGTCTGCTGGAATAATAGAAGTATTCTCCTGCAAGTGGAGAAAGGGATTTAGCCACCCATGGACTTTAGTGATGCCCCCCCCAACTGTTCTCGTTCTCCCCACTAATCACCTCCGATATCCCCTCTTGGTAACCTCACCTTATGTTTTTAAATGATGAGCTCTCCATCCTGAATGGCATGCAGGGGCGCGTAGATACCAGTTACTTCACTGGTTTGAAGGTACTGGAGGAGTTCCGGAGGAATATTGACTCCAGTGTCTATAAAGTTCAAAGAGTTCAATATGTCCGATGTTCACTCTTGTTCCATTCCCTCGTTAGGTTGCAGCTGGGTCCAAAAGAATATTGCCTGGAGGCAGCTGATGGCGTTCAGGTAAGAGTCTGTATTACCAAACACTGTCCGGTAAAAGTTGCATGAGTTTAACTTGCTGTTTTCTCTCCCTTTATAGGTGCGGCATATAAAGATGCAGCGAATTAAAGGATAATACCTCCGGTGGTAAAGCAGGTAAGCCTATGGTGGCAAAGAGATTGTCTTTGTCGGTTATCTCGGCTCACCTTGTTATTCCTTTTGTTTTCCCCCCAGGTGCTGGGTTTCGACGAAGAAAATGATGGTGAGTATAACGTGGCGCTGCTGCTGGCGAAGCGACGCGTGCTGAAATAATGTCCTTTCCAGGCTCGGAGATGTGCTGGGTCCGGAATCAGGTAAGGAATCTGTGATCTAACGTCTTCTCCTTTCTTTTCCTTTTGTCTAGGAGCTCCGGATTGGAGGCGGGCGTGGCAGAAGACTGGATGCTGACTTGCAGACACAGTGAGCGTTACGCTGCTGAGAAAGAACCGCATCTTTCAGTGGACCGCTGAAGCCGAGAAGGCTTTTCAAGAATAAAAAACACGATTTACCACAGCACCAATACTCAGTCACCCAAATCCGAACCTTCCATTCCTGGTAGAAACGGACGCTTCCAATGTAGCGATGGGAGCGGTATTGTCCCAGAGAGATCCAGGCAACAATCACCTACACCCGGTAGCCTTTTGGTCCAGAAAGTTCAATCCCGCAGAACTAAATTACGCTGTAACCGACAAGGAACTCCTTGCTATAAAAGCAGCTTTCAAGGAATGGCAGCACCACCTTCTAGGAGCACGACATCCAGTTGCAGTGCTTACTGACCATCGCAATCTGCAATTCTTACGAACAGCCAGGGCACAAACACCACGACACTTGCGATGGGCTCAGTTTTTCTCGGGATACGACTTCACAGTCAGTTATCGTCCCGGGGTAAAAAATGGGAAAGCAGACGCATTATCACGGATTGGCTTGAATACTGAGAAAGAAGATGCTTGTGCATCCCCTCCTTCTCCGCCTATCGTACCTGAAGAGAAACTGATTGGTTTGGTTAGTAGTCACCAGACCACACTGGATAATCTACACGAAGAAATCAAAGAAGTTATGACCCCCACGGAAGTACAAACATGGATCTCGCAGGGTCCACAACGTTTTGCACTCAACGATCTGCCACATTATCATAAGCGCCTGTACTTACCACACCAAGAGATGCGGGACCTAATCATGAACACTTATCACAATACCCTTACAGCAGTACATCCTGGCATAGCTAAAACTATGGCAAAAATTCAACAACATTTCTGGTGGCCTACTTGGCGGAAAGACATTGTACAATATGTGAAGTCCTGCGACGTCTGTGCCAGAAACAAAGCGTACAGAGCCAAGCCTCAATCCTTTGTCGATTCCCTCGACCCCGTGGCACACTATTTCTTTGGACTTCATCACAGATCTACCCCCCTGCGGTGGTTATAATACCATACTGGTTGTGGTGAACCTCCTAACCAAGATGGCGCACTTCACCGCTCTGAAAGGCATACCCAATGCAGGACAATTAGCTGAAATCTTCCTAACCAATATCGTCAGACTACACGGATTCCCTTCAGTGGTAATTTCGGACCGAGGAAGTCAGTTTGTATCCAGATTTTGGAGAGCTTGCCGTGCCAAGGCCCAGATCGAGGTCTGTCTGTCCACTAGTCACCACCCACAAACCGATGGACAGACCGAGAGAACAAATCAATCACTCGAACAATACCTCCGGTGTATGCTCACCCAAACCGACCAGAACTGGAAGGAATTACTATGGGCAGCTGAATATGCATACAACAACACAGTGCAAAGCTCCACCGGAATTTCACCTTTTTTCTTCCTATATGGACAGGACCCACGAACCTCAACCCTGGATCCGCCAACAGCCTTGGACATGCCAGCCGTGTGCACCCTGCACACTAGTATTAAAGAAACGTTAAAGAAGGCTATGCAAACTCTCCAGGAGACCAAAGCAAACCAAAAGTACTTTGCAGACAAAAGAAGAACACCAGAGCCCCAGTACCAGGCTGGGGACAAGGTCTGGTTGTCTAGAAAACATATACAGCTGAAAGGACCAAGGAAATTCCACCCCAGATACATCGGTCCATACCCGATAAAGACAATTATTAACCCTGTGGCCATGGAACTAGATTTACCACCAGCACTCCGTATACATCCAGTGTTTCATGTTTCGCTGCTAAAATCAGTACATCCAGGCACTCGAGACACCTTCAAAAGACCTCCACCTATCATAGTGCAGGGAAAGCCTGAATATGAAGTCAAAAACATCCTGGACTCCAAAATAGTCTGAAAGAAACTTTATTACATGGTGGATTGGAAGGGCTATGGAGTTTTAGATCGAAACTGGGAACCAGTGGAAAACCTGCACGCACCTCGCCTAGTGATCCATTACAATAGAGAACATCCGGAACGACCAGGCCCAGGAGTAGCTCTCCTTGGAGGGGCTTTGGGGGGGAGTGCTGTCACGATCCAGGCCAATCCTAAGGCTCAAGGAAGGACCTGGACCGATAAACTGGCTGCCTGGCGCAGGCGCAGGCTGTTTACCTCTGTAGCCCCATCCAAGATGGCCCCCGGGGTTGGACTAGTCAACATTATCCAACATGGCCTCTAGAGGGCCATTGTACAGTTTCCATGGTGGTCTAGTGTGCTGGGTGGGCCCAGGGCTATATAAACCCCGCCTTGGGCCACACCCAGTGCTTAGCGTTTTCTCCGGCTGCCAGCGTGACGCTTGCCTGCTTCGAGTTCCTTCCTTCTGCACTACGTGTCAAGATACCGGAAAATCCTGCTCTGCACTACGGGTCAAGATCGGCTCTACACATCACAAGACCAGCTTCACACTACGCAGAAACCTAGGGAAGCTACACGACGTGAGAAAAGATCCTTTTCAATACGTACCTGAATCTGATCACGGACCTCTTCCGGCACTGAATCTTCGTTATCCATTGGATTCTGCAGCGCCTCCGCTTACCGCGCACCGCGTACCTGAAAAGACACAAGATACAAGGGTAAGCAGAGTCTTGTCAGCATTCTCCACCCGCCCACCACCTGCGCATCACTTACCTGGGTAGCTGGGTCTGAAGACATCGCTGTGAGTAACCACACCAACCTTCTTGGAATACCGCACCTGGGGAAGAAAGCAAAAGAGTGTTAAGAACTTGAACATTGAACTGTTAACTTGAACATTGCACTATTCTTACGGAGAGTGCCTATATTTACATAAGGGAAAAGCAAGGTGGTTAAGGGGTGTCGCAGCAGGTCTGGGCATTCCAATAACTCTGGTGAAGTAACTGGCTATCCACCTTACCTTAGTGAAGGAACTGGGGAGCAAACAAGGACAAGTAAAGGACTGGGAGTTAATCAATCAAACTGAACCATAATACAAGTCCAGTGAGGAAACTGGGTAGCATCAACAAACCAGTGACACTGCAACTGGGAAGACATTTGGTGCAAGACGCCAGGGGGCACAACTTAGAAAAACACCAAGCCTTCCAGACCACTCCTGCTTCTCTGACCACTGGGTTATTAAGCCTGCAGTGAGCAGAGGGGAGGGAGTGTTTTGGGTAACTTCTGGAGGCGTTCACAGGCCGGACCTGCACTCGCCATCAAACCGGACCAGGCACTTCTGCAAGGCCCAGAGGTAAGCGTTACAGGTGGGGTGAATAGTTGTGAGATCGAGTTCACTCATTTCAGATTTCCTCTTGACTTGTGTCCTGCATGATCCGACATGAACCATTTTATACATTTCTATGTGAGCTGCAAAGATGTTTTGAAACTTGACCGCATCGACTTTGCAACTGGATAGAGAATGCAATGCATCTGATTCAGAAAGGCAATCCTTTTGCATTTGTGAAGCCTCCTTCTATAACTGGCACTGAAAATGCAACATTCTTCTGTACATTTGGTCCCTTCATTTTGGTTAAATCTGCTTTATTTCTGGCTTTTATACTTTAAATAAAGATGTTACATTAATTACAATGAAGAGAAATAAAAGTATAGAATGCATTTAAAATGGTGCTTTTTTATAAGTGTGTTTTTTGAAGTTTGGAACATGATTTATTAGATAAAGCAACTATTCGGCTTCGGCCGAATAGCTGACAAACTATTCGGGATTCGGCAGAATACTAAATATGCTATTCGGTATAGCCCTAGTCCTAAGGGCTCCTGACTACAACCAAACCTTCATTGTGCAGACAGATGCTTCAAATACAGGTATAGGTGCAGTTGTGAGTCAGCTGGATGTGAAAGGTAGTGAGCACCCCATTTGCTTCATCAGCAGGAAGCTGAAGGAACCTGAGACAAGGTTGGCCACCATTGAAAGAGAATGGGCCTCATTACGAGATACCCACTAAAAACTGAGCCATTACCGGCATGGAGGTAATAGCGCATCTGTGCACCCTTGACACCGCTAATAGCGGCTGATTACGAGTGCGCAAGCACGCGCGAACCCCCATGCCGGTTGTCACTCACCAGTTGGTAATCCTTGTGATGCAGCAGAACCTTGACCCAGGACTTCATTGTAGAGCCCGTAGTCAGACCTAACCAGGGCCTCCTCTCAATTGAGGGCAAGAAAACTCTTTTTAGCAATATGTCCCCAGACTGTTTAAGGATACAATCAAGGAGACTGATCACTCAAAAGAGCGGGAACACACACCGCTATAGTCACCAGCTGTAAAGAAATAAACAGGGATTAATATTAAGACAGGATTTACACAGTTCTCAATATAAGACTAGTAATACCTGCACTGACTACAGCTGATTTTCCTTCTAGGTAATCCAACCCTAAGGACAAGAAGAAATTGGGTTCAGTGAGACTCAACTAATATAACAGGGCTAACCCTGAGAGATAACTGAGCTGTTAGCCTCACTGTGTTGTTTGGAGCTTAATCATAAGGTAAGTAGGAAGTCCACAACGGCTGGTACAAAACAACAAAGAGGAAAATTAGTAGGGGAACTATACCCGACGGCACGCGGATCACTCTAGTGTCGGGATGGTGCACGTCCCTGCAGAGCGTTCTTGTGCACGGAGGAGTTTAGATTAACAGGAAGTGTGAGAAGACAGTTTACGGGTAAGCAGCCACAACACGATTGAAAAGACATCAAGATTACCCAGATAAAGGAAAAAGATAGTTGCGGTGTGCTTGTTCGTGCTTGAAGAGGGGAGGAGTTCCAATTCCAAACTAAATAACAATCTGGGTTCGGTACACGGGCAGGAGACTTGAAGCAAAATCAGCATCCAGGAGGATGGTCCGAAGGCAGACTTGAAGGTTCGGTACGCGGGCGGGAGCTACCGGAACAAGGCGAAGGCAGAGAGAAAAATCCGTAAAACAGGCTAAGGTTTCGGTACACAGGTAGGAATATCCAAGGTAAGTCGAAGATGAAGACGGAACTTCATGAGCAACAAATCACCGGAGTGACTTCAATAGGAAGCATACTTCCATGTTACGTGAAACGTAATATGCAGTCCAATGCGAGGCTCCCTGATTCCCATTGGAGGAAAGAACGGAACCAAGGATGATGGGAATCGAAGTCCGTCCATGTCTCGGACCATTAAAGTAACCTCCAGCTTCTATGAAACGTTGCCGAAAAGCGTAATATTAGGTGACATAGAATCGTGGCACGCCTGGCAGAACGTTGTCGGCCAACATGCTGGGTAAGTTTAGTATTACCTTGAGCCGCCGGCCGTCTCCTTGGCGTAACACCGGTAATGGCTACACTGCCATGCCACTAAAGGCCCTCCAACCCCCCGATAGCGCCATCACGGGACCCGACGATACCGCCTCTGCCAAGGAGCAACCCCTTAATATCGACCCAGTAATAACAACATGCTAATACCGGGCTCGTAATACCGGACCCGGAAGTAACGTCATTGCGTTGGAACGGGAAATGCACCGGCGGCCATCTTTAAAAACACAATCCATTGCAATTCTCACAATCCAGCAGTGCTACAGAGGAGAGACCAGGGCCAAAGCATACATCATGTCCAAGGCTACCTGTAAAACCACCCCCCGCCTGCACACGAAGCGCGTCTCCGATGTGGAGCTAAATATGCTGGCAGACACCCTTACTGCCCATGCCGATGAAGTTTTCACTAATAACCTCAAAAGGGAGGTGCTGCTGAGGAAGAAAGAGATCTGGGAGGAGGTAGCACGCAAGGTGTCAGCGGTTGGCACCACCCCCTGCACAGTCAAAGACTGTAAAGAAAGATGGGACGACCTCCGTCTCAGGGTCCGGAACGTCCTGTCCAGCAATCGCAAGGAGGCAATGGCCACAGGCGGGGGTGCCCACTCACCAGTGAAACTCAAGCGCTGGGAGGAAACCTGCAGCACAACCATCCAAATGGCGTTGATAGAGGGCTTTGGGGAAATGGAGACGGGTGTTGCAACATCTGGAGATGGAGGTGAGTGACCCTGCAAACCCCAGTAGGCCAAACCATGATATAGCACAACTGATGTGAAAGTGAGCCAAGGCAATGCATAGCCCATCATACACACAGTTACAGATCCATGTCCAGATGGAGGCCCAAACCCTGCCACAATGAAATGCATGCTGTGTGCCAATCCCATTACCAACAGACACCCAACACACAGGGACCATTTGCATGTCATACATCACATAAACCCCAATACAATGGCATACCACCTGGTACGCATCAGTGCCGAATGGAGATGCCACAGCTAATGCCAAAATGCCCCCCCCTTGAAACTACTCTGTGTGACACACCTATAAGATTGCAATGCATGAGAAATGAAATACTGTACAGCACCATCTCATGCATCTTGCATGTAACACCATCACTGATGCCCTGCATCTCTTCTTCCCCCACAGGCACTGATGGAGAAGGTGGAAGTCAGGACCCTGCCACAAGGCCATCTACGTCCAAGGCCAGACCGCCGGGCAATGGCCAATCCACCTCAGGGGCAGCACCGCGGTCCACAGTCCAACCAAGGGCATGTGCACAGGCCATGCAGGCTCATGAGGACACCACAGCAGCCGACGAGACTGCGACCACAGTACTGCCAACAACAGCTGAAGGGGAGGCTGATGGCACCCAGTCCGCTGTCACAAGTTCAGTGGGTGAGGCAGCAGCCACAGCCCCACTCAGTGACGTTGGTGTGGGAGTGGAGGTGTACGTGGACCTTGATGGAACAATTCATGTGGAATGTCCACACACCGCAAGCCCCCCGTCCACCCCCCAACACGCCTCTCAGGGCACACTCTCCAGCCCCATGCTGGATTCTTCAGTTTTACTGCACAGTCCAGAACTCACAACCACCCCAGAGGCCAGCCCTGCAATGGCCCACCCAGCCGCAGCACCCTCTACCTCCACAGCCCACACTGACATGGCGGCACAGCTGTCAAGGGTGGAGTCCCGGCAGGACTCTATGATCGAGCTTGTGCGGCAATATGTGGCTGATGGCGAGGAGACACGGCGACAGATCTGTGAGGCCAATGCTGGGACCATTGCAGCCATTAATTCCAGCACAATCATGATCCGTGACAGTTTGGGGGCCGTCACGCAGGTCCTTAGCAGCATGCTCCAACACATGCAGCGCCAAGAACCTGCACTAGCCGTGCAAATACCATCTGCATCCACCCCATCGTCCACACCTGCAGCCTCCACCCCTTCCAGCCCTGTGCGGATGCCAAGGCGGTGTGCAAGGCAGACCGAAATGCTGCCCCCGGACACGAAAAAAGCCCGCAAATAGTGTGGGATGACAATGGGTGAGGGGGGAGGTGGTGTTGGTGGTGTAGAGGGGATTAAGGGGGTGTTTATTGGGGGCTATGGGGTGTTTGGGGGGTATGGGGTGTTTGGGGGGGTATGGGGTGTTTGGGGGGGTATGGGGTGTTTGGGTGTTTTGGGGGAGGGGGAGGGCGTGTGAGTGGTGGAGGGAGGAAGCACTATTTTGTAATTGTCATTAATACACCTGTTGTGTGCAAAATCATTTAATGCATAGACATTGTTCATTTCGTCTGTGTCCATTCTATTCATGACAGCACACAGTGCCCTACTCCCAGCACACCCTGTGTCCATGTCCACACGGTCCCAGTGCTCAGTGTAGCACTGACACATTATCATCAACGTCCCTGTGGTTCAGAAGTAATCGTCAATCAGTGATTGGCGTACGGCACGGCCATCTTGTGCATCACGTACTGGCAGGGGTGCTGCTTCTCCTCCATCATCATCCTCATCATCCTTACCTGGTGCATGCATGTCAATGTCAGGTGGCAATGGTACATTTCTCCGGATGCACATGTTGTGCAGCATGACACAGACCATAGTGAGCTTTGTCACCTTCTCAGGGCCATAAAGGAGTGCTCCACCAGACCTGCTTAGGCAGCGGAACCGTGCCTTCAACAGGCCAAAGGTCTGCTCAATCACGACACAGGTACAGGTATGAACCCGATTGTACTCCTCTTCATGCCTGTTCCGCGGGTTCCGCACAGGGGTAAGTAGCTACGGCTGAAGGGATAGCCTCCATCACCTGCATGGGAGCACAAAGAGGTTTGTGTGAGTCAATCTGAGCTGACACCCTTAGGATTCACGGCCATGGCCGCAGCTATTTGGTGTTGACATGCACATGTCCCTGTATGTATGCACACAGATTGATTTGATGCATTGTGTACTGCAATATGGCCTGCTTGTGCGTCTTGCATGTTGTCATTGATGTACGGCATTGGTCTTATCTATGGCATTGATGTGTCATGTTCGGGTTGGGATGTTCAGGTCAACAGTGTTTAGCTCTGAGTGCATGGCCCACTCACCGCCCAATCCCACCCAGGAGGAGTATGCACCCACTCCAATCCCACCCAGGTGGAGTATGCATCCCCCCCACCTCACAACCCCGATGCACTGCCATGGGCCATTCAGGCAACTCACCAAGGAGCCAGGCACGTCGTCCAGCATGTCGCTCCATGTAGCAGGGTAGCGTGGAATTACGCAGAACCATGGCATCATGTGTAGATCCGGGATATCAGGCGCAGCAATGTGTGATGATCTTCCTGGAGTCACATACCATCTGCACATTGATGGAGTGGTATTGCTTGCGATTGCCGTACACCACCTCATTGGCATGAGGGGCCACCAATTCTACATGGGTGCAGTCGAGGGCATTGACGCAATTGGGCATGCCTGTCTGTGCATGGAAGCCTACTTTGGTGTCAGCGAGCTCCTGGCCAGTCCGTGGTAGGTAAATGTGGATGCTTGCATGCTTCAGGAGTGCATCACGCACTTGGGTCAGCATGCGGGACAAGAGTGGTTGTGATATGCCATGCATCTGGCCCACTGTGTGCTGGTAGGTGCCTGTGGCCAGGAAGTGGAGCACAGACACCACCTTTAGTAGAGGGGGGGTGGCAGTGCATATTTCTATGATGCTGACGATGTTGTTGTGTATCATGTCCACTATGGTGGTGATGGTGGCCCGGTCCAACCGGTACAGCGTGTGGATCTGCTCAGGGGTTAGATTGAATGGACTGGGTCTGATGCGAGCGCTGGTGGAACTTGCTGGGCCTGTCTCACCCTCCTTCTCCTCCTGCGTCTCCTCTTTGCAGCCTGTTGTTGTAGCTGTAGTTGTTGTTGCTGTTGTTGTAGCAGTACAGGCATGTCCTCCAGCCCCATGATTGCAACAGCTAGTGGGCTCATTTTGGTGTAGGAAGGGGTGTGGGTGTGTGGGTGTACTCCTTTTGTACTGAGGCAGGCTCTGTTGACTCCACCTTTGGTGATTGTGTGCACCTGTGGCAGTTGCCTGCACTGCAGGTTGCTATTTGTGGGTGATCCGCGATGCCTGTATTGGCGCCCTCGCGCAGGCCCTAATTACTGCCATCGGAAGCCGGTAAGTGCATGTCCGTGTAACTTGTGATGTCCTCCTCTTAGCGGCATCCCGGTATTGGCGCCGTGAACGCACGCATGCCGGTAAGAAGGGGCACGGTATGGGCTGTGGCAGTATTGGCGGGTTGTCGGCTCGAAATGGCCCAGACCCGTTAACGATGCTGGTATTGCCATTCCGCCTTCCTTTTTTTATTACCTCCATACTCGTAATGAGGCCCAATGTTTTGCTATTGTGTGGTCACTGAAGAAGTTTAGACCATACTTGTATGGATCTACTTTTGTAATTCAGACTGACCACCAACCCTTGCGATGGTTGATGCAAATGAAAGGGGAGAAGCCTAAACCACTGAGATGGTCAATCAGCCTGCAAGGGTTTGATTTTACCATTGAACACAGGTCTGGGTGTCACCACCAAAATGCTGATGGTCTCTCCAGGATGTTTGACCGACTGGAGTAAGGAGATTCATCCAGGAGTCGATTAAATCCTCCTGTCCCTTAGTCTGGCGTGGGCGGGGGGCGAGTGTTAGGGAGAATTTTCAAGAATGTGCTAATTTCCCTTACCTTTTGAGACCCCCAGCCACTTTGCTGGATTTGTAGGATTTGATTTTTTTTTTACCTGGGAAGAGTGTGAGCCTTTCTTCCCACTCTTCCATGTATTTTGATGTGTGTTTTACATTTGTGTGCTTTGGTTATGGAGTTTTACGACAACTCCATATGCATCATCTTTTTCTGTGTGTCACACAGCACCTTCAGTGCAGTGGCACAGGGATGTCTTTCAGACTTCCCAAGGTTTAAATACCTTCTCTGGGACTGACTACTGTCTCCCAGAGCATGTAAAGTTAAATTGACTTCACTAGTCTCTTTAAATTTACAGACCCAGCACACACTATCTTTCTATAGAGTGCTGTAGGGGTTGCCTAGCATCCCCTGAGTCAAAACACTCATGTAACAGTCAAATGTTACCCTTTCCTACTTTAAATGGCTGGTGGCAGTGGTTTAGGTCAAACGACCATGATTTTTCCCGACCACGAACGATAGCTAATAAACCAGGTCAGCCATGTTTTTCAATATGGCGCCCAAGACCTATCTGTAAAAAAACAGACTCCGGTCAACTTTTTTCACCATTTCTTTTAGGAAAGGTCCTTCTTGTGTTTGTCTCTGCATGCCAAACCAGATTTGGTCCCTTTGTTCGTTGGCCTTTGGCGGGCTTCAGTGTTGAAGCCCTCCTCTGGTGCCTGAGTGTCTGGGGTGGACAGGATGTGAGCGAGGTGCCCAAAACTCCCTGTGCTTGGTCTCCTAGGAGACCTGAATGCACTCTGGCCTGATTGGCCGGCTGGCTGTCCGGCAAGGACAGCCACCCTGCTGTGTGAGTGACAGCCAGGCTGGAATGAATGGGGGAAAACTGTTCAAAAGCAGGTCTCTGGGACTTGGAAAGCAGAGTCGACCACTGGAACGAAGAAACCCAAGACGAGCTGAAAGAAGAGGACTGCTGCAACTCCTGGACGACTGGTGAAGCCCTGCTGCAGGTCCGAATTGCCTGAAACTCCATCGACAGAGAAGCCGTTCAAGGTTAACTTCTTCCCTTGAGTTTGGTGGGAACAACCAACTTGCAAGCCACCTGGACACCGTCCCCATCCTGGTCAAATTTTCTTCAGAGTGCTGTTGAAAACCGGATAGCCAGGGGGAAGGAAACCAGCTCGTGGACTTTAAGGCACTCACACCTTAAACCGCCGTTTCAAAGGGATTGTGTCCTCCGACGTATTCCTTATCTTAGCTATCTCTTTCCAGCTTTGCTGGCCTCGGAACATTTTTTCTCTAGAGGGCGCTGCGCGTCGACGTCCGCCGAGTCAATGTCCCTCGACAGCCGCCGTATCGGCGTCAACGTCATCCTGCCTATAAAGGCCGCGCGCAGCGTCCGTTGCTCAGTTCCGTTTTTCCGCGCTTACTCAGTGCCTCGGAATATCGTTGCTCAGTATTCGTAGAGAATTAATCCAATTTCCTCGAGATATTAGATCCATACTCGATGGCTTCCTCGTCGGAACCGACGACCCCTCGGTCTGGCTTTAAAAAATGCCGAGACTGTGGGAAAAAGATGTCGCTGACTGACCCTCACAGAGTTTGTCTGTGGTGTTTGGGAGCTGAACACCATTGTTCGGAGTGCGAGGACTGTATGTCCATGACAGCTAAGGCCCTGAAGGAGCGTAGGGGGAAGCTGGAAAAAGGTAAGACTTCAAAAGCTTCTTCTTCCTCGACGAAGTCGAGCCGTTCGTCTCCTCGTCACCATTCGCGCTCGAGGTCTCAAAGCGGGTCCCATCACTCCTCGAGATCGAAGCACTCGAAGAGGAGACGTCGAAGATCCCCTTCTTCGTCCTCCTCTTCCTCTGTTTCTCCTAAGAGAATCCCTTGCCCCACAAAACATAGTTCCCGGGCTGAATGGGAGGAATTCCGCAAAAATATGATGAGCGTCTTCGAGAAAGTGGCCTCGACCCCCTCGAAGACTGCCGAGAGCGATGCTCTGGTCGAAAGACCCAAAGGTCTAAAACGCTGTGAGTCGCAGTACCCGGCGAAGGAAGCTTCTCGAGCGCGTCACGAACCCTCGAGTAAAGCTATGACCTCGAACCCTTCTTCGAAGGTTCCGTCGACGCCATCGACGAAGGTTCCGTCGACACCGAGGTCGGTGTCTTCGACGCCGTTGTCGAAGGGACCTTCGACACACGGGTCTGTCGACTCGACGCCATCTTCGACACCGGCGTCGACGCCAAGGAAAGTCACGGTTGCGGCACACCCAGTGGCTATCCCCAGGTCTTCGATGATGATGGCGTCGAGATTGTCGACATCCTCAAGCAGAATCCCAATTCTATCGAGGACCTCGAGGCCTCCGCCTTTGTTTTCGACGCCACGTTCGAAGCCTTCGACGTCGGCGTCTACGACATCAACGTTTTCGAGGCCGATTACAACAAGTTTGGCACCCTCTGCCTTGGAGATGGGTTTCACACCCTTTGTGAGTTCAGACCAATTGAGAACTATGTCCTCAATTATGGAAGAGGGAGAACTATCTGACCAAGAAGAGACATTTGAGTTGCAGGGATCTGCAACCCCAGTTCAAGTGGAGTTATCCTCAGAGGAACGCAGATGAAAGGAACTCCATGATTCCTTACATGAGGCAAGTGGGTTAGACACTTCCCCTGAGGTGGAGTTCGCTAGGCCAGACCCGGGGGAGCATGCTGAAACCCCCTATAGAGCCTTAATGGCCAGGATCACAGAATTTATGGGGTGGTCAACACCTTCACAGGCTTTCCAACAAGATGACCTCATGGATATTCTTGATAAAGGTCCACAGGAGGATCCTGTAGTGCCTTTTCATAAAGCTCTTCAAAGGAAAATCATGATGAACTGGGAAACCCCAGATGTCGTCCCGGCAGTAAATAAAAATCTGTCTACTAAATACAGGGTATCTTCTGCAGACCCAGAGTTTTTGTCCAAACACCCATCCCCAGAAAGTCTGGTGGTACAGGCAGCATCTTCTACTGACATCAAGACTGCTTACCCTACCGTCCCACAGGACAGGGACGATAAAAAATATGATGCTATGGCAAAGAAAGTTTTTTCGGCATGTAGCATGGCGTTAAAATCTATTAATGCTACTTGCATCCTTGCTAGATTCAGCCATACACTGTGGGAGTGTGCTTCTACAGCGGCTGACTGCATCCCGGAGGGAGAAGAAAGGGAGGCATTCCTAAATATCATACAGGACGGTAAAGACGCTATGTGCGAATCCCTCCAGACGGGCATTGATTCGGCTGACAGTATCAGCAGAGCAATGGCGGCAAGTACAACAACCAGGAGATTCGCTTGGTTGAGAAAGTCTGGTTTTGCCTCAGATGTGCAAGCCAGGCTCTTGAACATGCCATTCGATGGCTCTTCTTTGTTTGGGAAAAAGGCGTATGACAGTTTAGAAAAACTGCAAACATCAAAGGCAGCAGCAAAATCCCTAGGCGCTGCAATCCGTCAGACACCTTTTCGTTCCACAGGATCCTCTGCGAGAGGCAAGTCCTTTCGCCTTCTACTCCGCATTCGGAAGAGGTAGAGGACGACCGGCTCAAAGGGGACAAAGAAGAACTACCCGAGGTGGACAGGGTAGATATTCAAAAGCCGCAGCAACAGCAGGTGCCTCTTTACCATCGGCATCTACATCAGCCGCCCCAAAACCACTCTGAGGACTTCCCTCACAAGACACCTGTAGGAGGCAGGTTAACTCAACATCTGGCGGAATGGCAGGCTATTACGTCAGATGCTTGGGCATTGGAGACAGTTGCACAAGGTTACTGCCTGCCTCTCCTATGCATACCTCAGAGTCATCCACCGGGGATCAGCTCTCAAAAAGCTCCAGATCCGCTCCTCTTGCAGGAAATTTTAGACCTGCTAGAGAAAGGTGCCATAGAACCGGTACCTGTAGCGGAGAGGAACAAGGGCTGTACTCCCCTTACTTTCTCATTCCAAAGAAAGACGGAGGACTGAGACCCATCTTCGACTTGCGAGAATTGAACAAATTCCTCAGGAAAGACAAATTCAAGATGGTAACTCTTTCTCAGATCCTTCTGGCCCTTCAGTTCCAGGACTGGTTGGTATCTCTGGACCTTCAGGACTCTTATTTCCATGTGCCTATCCATCTCAAACACAGGAAATACCTGAGGTTCGCAATTGGCAACTCTCATTATCAATTTCGAGTGCTGCCATTTGGGCTGACCTCTGCCCCGAGGGTCTTCACCAAGTTAATGTCGGTAGTGGCTGCAAGTCTAAGGAGGGAAGGGATTCACGTCTACCCCTACCTGGATGATTGGTTGATCAGGGCTGTATCTTCGGAACAAGCTCAGATCCAGCTAAATCACGTTTGCCACTCCCTTCACAGACTGGGCTTCTCCCTCAATTTAAAGAAGTCACAAATGATACCATCGCAGAGACTCCAGTTCATCGAGAGAGCGATCCTGGACACTTCCCTGGGAAAAGCCTCGCCACCAGAGGTGAGGGCTCAAGATATTCTACAGATGGTTACCAAGTTCCAAAATGCCCAACGTCTCCCAGCCTTTGACTTTTTGAGGTTGCTAGGCCTCATGGCATCCTGCATTTTCCTAGTGCCAGAGGCTCGCCTGAGAATGAGATCCCTCCAGTGGGCACTGACAACTCAGTGGTCACAATTCTCAGGGAGAATGACAGATCTTCTTCAGGTTCCCGACAGGGTGGCTCGAGACCTTCAGTGGTGGGCCTGTCAGGAGAACATTCTGAAAGGAGAACAGTTTTGGCAACCTTGGCCGGAGATAACAGTAGTTACGGATGCCTCACTCACGGGGTGGGGAGCCCACGCCAACGACTTGACCATCAGCGGTCGTTGGTCTCCATCGGAGTACAGACTACATATCAACCTGTTAGAGCTGAGGGCCATCAGACTTGCGCTGAAGGCGTTCCTGCCATCTGTACAAGGAAAGAATGTCCTGATAATGACGGACAACACAGTGGCCATGCATTACCTCAACAAAAGAGGAGGCGTAGGATCACTACCTCTGTGCAGAGAGGCGATGCAGCTCTGGTTTTGGGCAATCCAAGAAGGAATCTCTCTATCGGCAGTTCACCTAGCCGGAGAGAAGAACTTGACAGCGGACGCTCTGAGCAGGCAGAGCACAGTCTCCCACAAGTGGGAACTAGCTCAGGAAGTCCTTCAAGAGATCTTCGCCCTTTGGGGAACCCCTCAGGTGGATCTGTTCGCCACCAGTGTCAAGAGGAAGTGCGATCTGTTCTGTTAAAGGGAATTTTCCCCGATAGGAGCTCTGGGAGACGCGTTCATAGTGGACTGGGAGTTTCCGCTTCTGTATGCGTTCCCACTGGTCCCTGTCATTCCTCAAATGATCAGGAGGTTGAGAAGATTCCGGAAAACCATGATCCTAATTGCCCCGGATTGGGCCAGGAGAACGTGGTACCCGGACCTTCTAGACTTGTCCATCTGCCCTCCAATTCGGCTTCCACTCAGAGAGAATCTGCTCTCACAGAAGGGAGGTCAGGTTCTCCATCCAGACATCAAAACCCTCAACCTTCACGCTTGGCTTCTGAAAGGCTGAGGTACAAGGATTGGGACCTCCCTGATGATGTTATGGAGGTGTTGCTTTCGGCAAGGAGGCCAGCAACAAAATCTTTATACCGCTGCCATTGGAACAGATTTTGCAGCTGGTGTAGAGAAAAGAATATCGACCCCTTTTCATGTGGTACACCAATGGTTTTGTCCTTCCTACTCTATTTAGCAAATTCAGGCCTTCAAGTTGGCACCATCAAGGGCTATCTCGCAGCGCTATCCATCTTTAAGCGCACTGCGGAAGAACCATCCTATTTCAAGTTACCCTTGGTAATACAGTTTCTAAAGGGGTTAACTAACGTTTATCCCCCAAGACCATTCCAGGTTCCCCTATGGGATTTAAACTTAGTCCTAACTTTCCTGATGGGCACACCTTTCGAACCACTCCACTCTTGTTCGTTAAGATTTCTTACCCTTAAGACTGTTTTATTAATAGCACTTACATCTGCTAGATGGGTGAGCGAGTTACAAGCTCTTTCTTGTAAACCCCCTCATACAATCTTTCACAAAGACAAAGTTGTTCTGCAAGTGAAGCCTAATTTCCTCCCAAAGGTGGTTTCTGAATTTCATATCACTCAGAAGATTACCCTTCCATCTTTCTATCCTCCTCCTCATCCGGGGAAAGAGGAAGAGAGGTTACACAGGCTAGACCCAAGAAGGGCTTTAAGTTTTTACATCAGTAGACTGGCTAGGATAAGACAAGCAGACCAGCTGTTTGTAGGCTACGCAGGTCACAAGCTGGGGTTACCGATAACTAAGCAGACCATTTCCAGATGGATCATTCTAGCCATTTTGGAATGTTATAAACTGGCAGGAAAAGAAACCCCTCAAAATCATAGGGCTCATTCGACCAGAGGTATCGCAGCTTCATCGGCCCTCTAAAGAGGAGTGCCGGTTAGAGACATATGTGCGGCTGCCACATGGTCGTCCGTCCATACCTTTACACGGTTTTACAACTTGGATTCCTCCTCCAGTCAAGAGACTAGGTTTGGAAGGGCAGTATTGCACTCTATTCATCAATAAAAGGAAGCATGAAGTTCGTACTCCCACCTCCAATAACAGAATACTGCTATGGGAGCCTATCTAAGATAAGGAATACGTCGGAGGACACAATCCCTTCGAAGAACAAGTTACTTCTTACCTTGTAACGTTCTTTCGATGGGATGTTCCTCCGACGTATTCCTTATCGACCCTCCCATCCATCCCCGCAGTACTACTTCCCTTGTTGTTGCAGCTTACGCTCCTTCAGGGTGATTAGTCTAGTCCAGAAATAATTATTGTGGGCTACAAAACGGAACTGAGCAACGGACGCTGCGCGCGGCCTTTATAAGCAGGATGACGTCGACGTCGATACGGCGGCTGTCGAGGGACATCGACTCGGCGGACGTCGACGCGCAATGCCCTCTAGAGAAAAATTTTTCCAAGGCCAGCAAAGTTGGAAAGAGATATCTAAGATAAGGAATACGTCGGAGGAACATCCCATCGAAAGAACGTTACAAGGTAAGAAGTAACTTGTTCTTTTCCAAACTTGTGGCCTCATCCCTGGGCAGTGCAGGAACCTCCCAACATCCTCCTTCTTGTCCCCACGACTGAAGCTCAAGAACAGGGAGATCTGTTCGAACTGCCAGGAAAAACTGCCTCAGCTACAGCTCTTCTTCACTTTAAAGGTACTGTGCAAACACAGTCCGGAAATCTTTTCGTCCATGGTGAAAGTTTGTGAAACTTTCTTGAATTCGAAGACTTGTTCTTTCCTAAACATTCATCTAACTTTTCGCCTGACCAAATTCTTCTAAGATCCGTGGAAAAGACTTAACCGTTTACTAACAGAACAGTGCTATCCTATACAAAGACTCTGAACCATTGACTTTGGCCCAGGTCTATGAACTGAATTGATGGTTGTTGTTTACTGAAACCCTTTGCCCTGCCTATGAACGTATTTGTGCTGTTGATTATTATCAACTTGTTTTTTTTACCTCTTTTTAAAGTATCTGAAGTGCCATTTTGCTCCCTCTTCAGGGGAGCTGAACTTGTTCAGTAACTTATTGGTTGTGCATTTGTAGTATATTAGTAGATGATATTGAGCTGCTCTGACTAGTGTAATGTTTTCAAACTGACTGTGTAAATAAATGGCAAAACTTGGGGAATAACTGGCGTGGTGCGCTCAACTTGTCATGGAGTTTGAATTGAAAATTCAAGTATTATTTACTGCAATTTAGGTTTATGTGCGCATTTTAAGTACACTTCATATCCTTGTGTAAACAAATGTATGTTCTCTTACCAAGAACCTTGAGTAAGTGTTTATTTGAATTACTGTATTTGTTGGTCCTATGTGTAACTTGTTCTACTGCTCACTCAACTCTTGAGATAAGTCTGGCTGCTCAGCCAATGCTACCACATAACTGTGTAGTACAGGCTTGTACCAAAGGTGAAACTGTACTGACACGTGTAGTCTTAATTGCATGTAGTGTTCCCCAAGGGTGCTGCATCTGATTCTGCCTAACACCCACCCTAGCCCCACTCTCTCTACCCCCAACCACCCATGCTAACCACACTCATTCGAATGGATGGTGTGCTCTCACGTATTCCTCATCTTAGATATATCCTTACCTTCAGCTTTGCTGCTTTGGAAATTTGTTCTCTCTCCACCAGAGGGCGCTCCACTCAAGGCGGCAGCATCGATGTCCCTCGGCAGCATCCTTTGAGTACCGACGTCATCCGCTGTATAAATGCCTCGCGCACGCCCGTTGGCTTCAGTCCAGTTTTTCCGTTAGCTACGGTTTGGATTGAGATAAAACGGCGCTTCTGTCAAACGATTATGTCTTCTTCATCAAACCCTTCCACGCCGAAAACTGGTTTTAAGAAATGCCAGAAATGTGGGAGAAAGATGTTGCTGACCGACCCTCATTGAAATTGCCTCTGGTGCCTCGGTTCCGACCATCGGATTGATGACTGCGGTTCTTGTCAGTCAATGACCCATAAGGCCTTAAAAGAAAGAAGAGGTAGACTGGCGGTGGGGGAGGAATCCTCGAAGTTTTCTTCGAGTGGGAGAAAAGCCTCGGCTGAGTCTTCGACAAAACGTCATAAAAAATCTAGGTCGAGGAGTAGATCCACGAAGTCCTCTTCTTCTTCATCTAAAAAGCGAAGAAAAGACGACACCGGTCTCCCTCTTCCTCTTCCTCAACGTCATCTGAGGAAGTTATAACATGTCCGACAAAACATGACTCCCCTAAAAAGTGGGAAGCTTTCAGAGCATCTATGATGAACATTTTTGAGAATGCGGCCCAGACCCCCTCAAAAATGTCTGATGAAGACCATATCCCTACGCATAAAAAAAAGTGACAGGGGAAGGTCCAAGAGGAGGAAATCAGACAAAAAATTGTCGAGGGTGACTTCCAGGGAATCTTCCCAAACACCTCAAAAGAAAAGCCTTCGGTGCATAAATCGGAGGTAGAACTTAAGAAAAAGATGTTAGATTTTCATACGTCATCAAAGTCCTCGTCTAAAACATGTCCGAAGCCTTCATCGACGGCTGTTAAACACAAGGGGTTGATGACCCAACCGAAAAAGGTTACATCGAGTACACAATCGACGATATCGAAGACTCCTTCGACGGCGTTGATGGTCTCGACAACTCCTTTGATGACATTGATGATTCCTTTGAAGTCACCGAAGACTACCATGACAACATCAAGGGTAGTAGCTACAACATCGACGCCATTGACGCTTCTGTCTACGTCGACACCCATTACAATGGTAAAATCAACACCAATATTAAAACCCATACCTGAAAAGGTGTTTCACCCAGAAAGTAGGCATGATTTTTTTCAGACCATGTCATCTATATATGAAGGAATGTTGTCAGGAGAAAGTGAAGAAGATGAAGGAGAGGTTTTATCTGCAGGTGTTAAATTTGGTATAAGACAAGTCCCTGAGGAATTAGTTGATCCTCAATCTAAGATGCAAGATCTCTATGAGTGCTTGCAATCGGCAAGTGGACTGGATACTTCTCCAGAATACGAATTTGAAAAGCCTGACCCAGCAGAACATGCTGATTTAGGTTATAGAAAATGAATGAACAGGGTTACGGAATTTATGGGATGGGGTAGAAACTCACCTGTCTATCAGGATGATGACATGACTGATATCCTGTCAGGAGGACCTCAGCCAGAACCCATACTTCCTTTTCATATAGCTTTACAAAGGAGGGTTAATACTGCTTGGAAAAAACCTGAAACTATGCCAGCAGTAAATAAAAAATATGTTGCAAAGTATAGACCTTATAATTCTGACCCAGAACACTTAAGTAAGCACCCATCTCCAGAAAGTCTGGTAGTTCAAGCAGCTACATCAACTAGGAATGCTGCATACCCTACAATTCCCCCTGATAGAGATGATAAAAAGATTGATACATGGTCTAAAAAGATTTTTACATCAGGGAGCATGGCTCTAAAATCCACAAATGTATCTTGCACTCTGGCGAGATTTACATATACCCTGTGGGACTGCATGTCAGTGGCAGCTCAACACATCTCAGAAGGTGAGGAACGTGATGGGTTCCTATCCATATTAAAGGATGGAAAGGAGGCTTCAGTGGAATGCCTTCAAGCAGGTTTGGACACAGCTGACAGTATCAGTAGGTCCATGCCATTTAGCGTAGTGCTACGCAGATTTGCATGGCTAAGAAAGTCAGGTTTTGCACCGGATGTACAATCCAGACTTCTTAATATGCCATTTGACGGCTCCAGGTTGTTTGGCAGCAAAGCGGATGAAAGTTTGGAAAAGCTGCAGACCTCCAAGGCAGCGGAAAAATCACTCAGTGCCGCTATAAGACAACCTCAACAACGCCCCTACACAGGCTCATCTTCCTGGAGGGGTTGTCCCTTTCGTTTTTACTCCTCATTTGGGAAAGGAAGGGGACAGGCCAGTCAAAGTGGACAAAAAGATTTCCTCGGGGTGAGGAAGAGGTGCTAGATCTGCCCCAGCAGTGGCATCTGCCCCTTCAGCTGCTACTGCAGCTGCCACAAAACCACTCTGAGGTTTTGATCCAGAAGACCCCAGTGGGAGGCAGAATCTCACGCATCTGCAGGAATGGTGGGGCATTACCTCAGATGCCTGGGCTCTGGAAACAGTATCCCAAGGTTACTGCCTTCCTTTTCAAAAGAAACCTCAGAATCACCCACCAGGATACAACTCTGCCAAAAATCCAGATCCGCTCCTGTTGCAGGAAGTTTAACCCTGCTACAGAAAGGTGCAATAGAACATGTACCTGTAGCGGAGAGGAACAAGGTTTGTATTCCCCATATTTCCTCATACCAAAGACAAACGGAGGATTGAGACCCATCTTGGACTTGAGAGACTTGAACAAGTTCCTCAGGAAGGACAAGTTCAAGATGGTTAATCTTTCTCCGATCCTTCAGGCTCTCCAACTCCAAGACGGGTTGGTATCATTGGACCTTCAGGATGCTTACTTTCATGTGCCAATACATCTCAAGCACAGAAAGTACCTAAGGTTCGCGATTGGCAATTCCCACTATCAGTTTCGAGTTCTGCCATTCGGGTTGACCTCAGCCCCGAGAGTTTTCACCAAGTTGATGGCGGTAGTGGCAGCGAGTCTCAGAAGAGGGGGGATTCACGTCTACCCCTATTTGGACGATTGGATGATCAGGGCACGTTCTCCAGAACAAGCCCAGGATCATCTATCCAAGACTTGTCACTTCCTTGACAAACTAGGGTTTTCTCTGAATTTAAAAAAGTCAAACATGATACCATCACAGAAGCTCCAGTTTATCGGAGCAGCCTTGGATACTTGTTCGGACAAAGCCTCGCCTCCCGAAGAGAGAGCTCACCACATTCTGCAGATGGTAATAAAATTCCAGAATGCCTAGTATCTACCGGCCTTCGATTTTCTCAGGTTGCTCAGTCTCATGGCAGCCTGTATTTTTCTGGTGCCAGAAGCCAGATTGAGGATGAGATCCCTTCAATGGGCCCTCAGGACTCAATGGGCCCAATTTTCAGGGGAAATGTCAGATCTTTTACAAGTTCCAACCAGGGTAGTACAGGATCTACAATGGTGGGCTTGTAAGGAACATATCTTCAGGGGAGAATCTTTTTGGCAACCATGGCCTGAGATAACAGTAGTAACGGATGCCTCACTCACGGGTTGGGGCGCTCACTCCAAGGAGTTGACAATAAGCAGTCGTTGGTCTCCATCGGAATCCAAACTACACATCAACCTATTAGAGCGGAGGGCAATCAAACTAGCGCTGAAGGCCTTCCTGCCCTCTGTACAGGGAAATAATGTCCTGATAATGACGGAAAACACAGTGGCCATGTACTACCTCAACAAGAGAGGAGGAGTAGGTCACTACCATTGTGCAGAGAAGCAATGCAGCTCTGGTTCTGGGCAATACAAGAAGGGATCTCTCTGTCTGCCATTCACCTAGCAGGAGAGCAAAACAGAGCGGCAGACGCTCTGAGCAGGCAGAGCACAGTCTCCCACGAGTGGGAACTAGCTCAGGAAGTCCTTCAAGAGATCTTCGCCCTTTGGGGAACCCCACAAGTGGATCTGTTTGCGACCATTTTCAACACGAAGTGCGAACTGTACTGCTCAAGGGAATTTCCCCGAGAGGAGCTCTAGGAGACGCATTCCTAGTGGAGTGGAAGTTTCCTCTTCTGTATGCGTTCGCTCCAGTCCCTGTGATCCCTCAAGTAATCACGAGGTTGAGAAAGTTCAGGAAAACCATGATCCTAATTGCCCCGGATTGGGCCAGGAGAACGTGGTACCCGGACCTTCTCGACATGTCCATCTGCCCTCCAATACATCTTCCAAAAAGAGATCTTCTCTCGCAAGAGGGAGGTCACGTTCTCCATCCAGAGGTCAACATACTCAACCTTCATGCATGGCTTCTGAGAGGTTGAGATACAAGGATTGGGACCTTCCGGATGACGTTATGGAGATTTTGCTTTCAGCCAGAAGGCCAGCAACTGGTGTACCAGTGTTGGAACAAGTTCAGTAATTGGTGCAGGGATAAAAATGTGGACCCTTTTCAATGTAATATTCCTACAGTATTATCTTTTCTGTTACATTTGGCTAATCTGGGGCTCCAGGTTAGTACGATAAAAGGATACTAAGCAGCGCTATCTATTTTCAAGCGTTCGTCAGAGGAGGAATCTTAATTTAAGATTCCTTTAATAACCCAATTTTTTTTTTCATAACAACATTTTATTGAGTTTTACAAAAGAGCATTACAATAAACATAACAGCAACCGTAGATCAGCAATCAGTAGGTGTGGACCAGGGTGGGAGGGACCAGTTTGATGGAGTGGGCATTGCTGTCCATTGTCTGTCCTTAGCCGCCAAGTGAATTGCGGGGTGATGAGAAGCTACGATGTGAGGCTGTGTTTCAGTAAAGCGGGCTGCTTTGGAGCCATCTGGTCAGTGGAGGATGCTTGGTGAGGGCCGGGAATTCGGCAGCATAGTCCATAAATGGGTCCCATATGTTTAGGACTCTATTCAGAGAGCCTGTTTGGATCGCAGTGATTTTTTGGGCCACCGCTATGTCCCAGCATTTCGCCCACCAAAGTGCCAAAGATGGGCCTTCTTTATTTTTCCAAACCCGGGCCATTGCTATTTTTGCTACTAGGAGTAGATGTGTGCATAGCCTGGAAATTTTGCCCGAGATTGGGAATGCTCCCGTGTTGCCTAGAATAATGATTCCGGGGTCCCATGGGATGGAGAGGCCCGAGATTTCCTTAATGTGTTTGATTACTTCTCTCCTGTATACTTCCGCCTTCGGACATGTCCATACCATGTGAAATAGTGAGCCGATAGATGGGCATCCTCGCCAGCAGGTTCCGGGAAGAATTGGGTTGGCCTAATTGATTTGAGCTGGAGTTGTGTAGTACCTGTAGCAGAGTGTGTAGCCCCCTTCTCTGTTCGTGATGCATTGTGAACTTTGATGCAGCCTGGCCCAAATTTTTCCCCATTCCTCTACTTCAATTTCTTTTCCCAGGTCTTTTTCCCATTCAAGCATATATCTTTCCTTTTTAGATCGGTCTGTCCTGTCGAGGAGACGGTACAGGGTCGAGATCCTGCCTTCGCTTGTGGGGGTCGCTAAGGATAATCCCAACGCTGTTAAGTCTCTGGAGCATTTCTCCCTGGTCACTCTGTGGGATATCCAGTGATGTATTTGTGGAATCTTTCACGTTCGTCAATCCCGAATTTTGCTTTGCACCTTTCGAATGAGATGGGTGCATCTGCTTCCAGGAAATCGCTGGTCTTTCGTAGGCCACCTTCAATCCATGGTTGGAAGCCGTGCAGTGACAAGCCTGGTGAGAATTCGGGGTTATTCCATATGGGAGTTAGGGGGCCTAGTGATCCGCGGATACCCCACTTTCGGGCTGCTTCTTTCCTGCAGCGGACCGTTGTCAGCGTTGCCAGCAGGGGTCCGCTGTTTGTTTATGGCTTTATGGGTTGAAGATGTGGGAGGTCTGAGGGTGCCGCTGGACTCCAATATTCTTCGAGTTGTGCCCATTTCGGGATATCCGACTCTTGGGCCCATGTGAAAGCGTGAGACAATTGCGCTGCTAGTGTGTATCTAGCTAGGTCTGGCACTCCCAGTCCTCCTTGTGGTATCCCCCTCATCATTATCCGTTTGGCTATACAAGGTTCACCCCCCCCCAAACGAATGTTTGGATTTGCTTTTGTAAGGCTGCCTGGGCTGGACAGACAGATATTGACTGGGAGTGCCGTGCATTGGTACAACCATCTGGGGATCAGATTAATTTTAATAGCCGTGATTCTGCCGAACCAGGATATTTCCTGGGGCTTCCACCTTTTAAGATCCTTCTGGAGATCTTTCATTATTTGTGGGAAGTTGCTTGAGTACAAGGGCAGTGGGTCATTAGGGATGTGAACCCCGAGGTAATCGATTGGGTCAGTCGACCACAGTATTGGCATTAAAGGGCTGAGTGCGTTTTTTTCTTGTCTAGAAAGGTTAACCGCCAGGGCTGCGGATTTGGACAGATTTACTGTGAATCCTGACAGGGCCCCAAATTCTGAAATCTACGTCCACAGGCACCCAGGGACGTTGATAGGTTTGTCACTGTTATTAGGACATCGTCCGCATAAAGTGCTATTTTATATTCGTGACCTCCCACGGATAACCCACTTATACTGGCCTTTTGCCTGATTCGTGCAGCGAAAGGCTCCATAAATAGTGCAAAAGTTAGGGGTGAGAGTGGGCACCCCTGCCTAGTACCTCTGGATATGTGAATTTTGCTGGATCTAGTGCCATTGACCCGTAGCTGTGTGGTAGGAGATTGGTAATTGGCCATTACCCATGTGATAAAATTAGGGCCAAATCCCAAATGCTTCAGGACTGCCTGGATATACCCCCAATCAACCAGATCAAAGGCTTTGTGTGCGTCTAAAGATATGGCTGCCATTCCTACCTTTAGTTTATGGGCGCTTTCAATGATGTTAACTGTCCTTCTGATGTTGTCGTGGGTCCCTCTTCCAGGGTTAAAACCTGTTTGGTCTTGATCAATTAAGATTGGTAGAATCGGTCCCAATCTGTTGGCAAGACCTTTTGCAAAGATCTTCCCGTCGTTGTTCAGTAGTGATATAGGCCGGTAGGAAGCGGCTAGTTCGGGGTCTTTTCCAGGCTTGTGTAGCAGGACTGTGAGTGATTCTGCCATTGATCCCGTTATTGACTTTGAGGTGAGAAAGGAGTTGACAGGGCCATCATTTGAGGAGCTAGTAATCTGGCGTATTTTTTATAAAAGTTTGCGGATAAACCATCGGGGCCCAGGGCAGCGGTTTTGAGAGATTTAATAGCTTCAATGATTCCTTCGGTGGAGATAGGTAGTTCCAGAGATTCCAGCTGAGGTGTGTCTCGGGGGGGCATGGTACTCAGATATTCTGGTAGATTGTCTAGTGTTGTGGCGTTCCCGGACATGATTGATTTATGGTGATTCAACAGTTCCTCAGTCTTTTCGGTCTCTGAGTAAAGCATTTTTCCATCTTCCCTTCTGAGTTTCAAGATATTGTTTCGGCTGTGGATTTTATTCAATTTTTGCGCAAACACCTTGTTTGCCTTATTCCCTTTGCTGTAATAGAATTGTTTTGTAAATAAGAAGGCCTTTGCCGTGCGGTCGGCGCACTGCATTTCCAGCGCTGTTTTAGCTTTCCTAAGGGCTCTTTCCATTTTTCTGGAGGGGTGTGATTTGAGTTCATCCTCTAATTTCCTTACATTTTCCTCCAGCTTAGCTGCCATGATATTCGAGACTCTTCTTTGTTCCGCTCCAGCACTTGAAGTAGTTCTAGATTGTTTCTTCGGTTTCCGATCTGATGCATTCATCTAGTAGCAGTGAGTCGTTAAGTTTCCAATGTCTTTGAACAGGTTGTTTTTGACTTGAAATGGCAAGTTTAGCAGATATTGGGGCGTGATCCAATAACATGCGGGTGTGGATTTCTGCGTTGTTAAGACATGGGAACAAGACTCCAGATATTAATATGGGATCTATTCTTGAGAAGCCTTTATGCACACAGGAGTAGTGAGTGTAATCTCTCAAGGTGTCATTGAATAGCCTCCATGCGTCTACAGTTTCGGATTCTCTGAGTAGTTTGGCTATTGACAATGCATGGGCAAAGTCTGTGTTCGTGGGGGGCAGAGATTTATCCATTTGTGGATTTGGCATACAATTGAAGTCTCCGCTCATAATCAAGTGGCCTTCGCGAAAGGCGGGGATGGTTGGGATTAGGTTTGTAATGAAGTTGGCTTGGGATGTGTTGGGGCCATAAATTGAAACGATGGTGATAGGGAGATCTTCGAACAGGCCCTTTAGGAGGAGGAAGCGGCCTTCCGGATCTCTTTTTCTGGTGATTTTTGACAGCGGGACTCTGTCACTTAGTAGAATCGCTACTCCTCTCTTCTTCTTTCCGGAGGAGGCGAAGCATGCTCTGTTTCTATACCTATTGAACCTCACGCGGCTCTTGTCTTCCTGCAGTAGGTGGGTTTCTTGGAGAAGAACGATATCTCCCGATAGTTGTCCCAGTCTGGGCTCAACTGATTTGCGCTTTCTTGGCGAGTTCAGACCCTGGACATTCCATGTGAGCATTACTATCTCGCTTGTATCAGCCGTTGATATTTACTTTTACCTTAGCTGTGTCTTGGTCCGTGTCCTTTCCCTGTGGCCGAGAGTCTGCTAGAAGAGGTTGCTTGCTGCGTTATGCTGTAGTGTTGCGTGTGGGGCCAGTCCCCATGAGATTCGGTGTGCCTATTTCGGGTTGGTCGCTCTGGTAACTTAACTCCCCCCAACACCCCCATAACTTGAACTAGTAGTAGAACCATTGTTCTGCTGCCACTGGGGAACTGGTGGCACCAAAGCGCCTAACGCTGGCCAACTGGGCCGCTGATCTGAAGTGCGTTGGAGCTCAACCCTGCTTCCGCATTATTGGCGTGATTGGCGTGATTGTGAGTGGATGTATCCAAGGCTCACCACACTGTAGGGGACTCGTATCATTGTGGGTTGTGAGATGTGCTTCATTTTAAGAGTGGTTGTCCGCTAAGGGCATCGTCCTGAGATTAAGGTACCCAGATTCGAGTGAGTTATTGCCGATTGATCATCCTGGAATATTGTCTTTCTTGGTGGGACCTCGAGGTCTGTGCCGCCTGCTGGTTTTTGACCATACTCCTGTTGAGGGCTTTCCCCGGGTGGGGCGGATTGATTCTTCTGCTTCCGACTCCATGTCTGATTTTCCGAGGCCCATGAATTTCTTTGCTTCTTTTGGTGTGTGAAGTTGTTTCAGAGCTCCCCCCACTTGAATTTGACTGAGGTCGGGAATCCCCACTGATACGGTATCTTCTTTTCTCGTAGCCATTCCGTTAGGGGTCGCATGATTTTTCGTTTTTGGAGAGTAGAGGCAGCCAGGTTATGGTTGAGTGAAATTGTGGAGCCCTGGAAGGTGATCTCGTGCAATTGCCTTGCTTCGCGCATAATTTCCTCCTTCAATTGGAAAAAGTGGATTCTGACTTAGACGTCCGGGGGGAATGTAGATTCCCGTCTTGGGGAGGTTCTGTGCACCCGGTCCAGCTCCAGGGGCGCATTATCTGGAAGTGTGATTATGAATCTGAGTAGGTTTCAGACGTAGCTCCTTAACTCTGCTTCTGGAATGGAGGATGGGATCCCTCGTATGCGAATGTTATTCTTCGGAGAGCGGTTCTCTGCATCCTCCTGTTTTGCCTCTAGGAGGTTGCATCTTGCCTCTAAGGCATTGATCCTGTCCCTCTCCAGTTCGTCTTCAAATCTCTGGTCACAAACCTCGGTTTCAAGCTCGGCTGGCTGTTCGGCGTTTCACTTCTCCCACCCGCCCATCCAGAGAGTTGATTTTCTTTGTGACGTCCTCGGTGCTTTTTTGAATTTCTTTGGTCAAAGCTGACAGTATGTCTTGCAAATCGGCTTTAGTGACCATTTGGGATGGGCAGTGGGCAGATGCCGGTACCGTGGACGTGGAGTTTTTGGATGGCTCTTCTAGTGGATCCCCCTTTCTAGATCTCTCAGTGGTGGTATTCGCCAGTAGGGAGACAATATCTGCCTGCTTAGACGTTTTGCCGCTTTTTGACATTTTGGTGTTGCTGGGTATCTTGTGGCAGGCCTTACTGTGTGGTATATTTGCTGTTTAGCACAGGGGGAGAGTTCAGAAGTCTTCTATAGATTCCTGGCCCGCCAGGCGAGGTCAAGGGAGCTTGAATATTGAAGGAGGAAGTGGTTAACTGCGTTTGCCCGTAGCAGATTGTGGTAGGGCTCAGAGGGTCGATTGGCGGGTCCCGATGATAAGGGGGAGGAGTGGCGGAATCTCAGGTCGAGGAGGCCTCAGGGGGCAGCTGGGGCCCAGTGGAGTGGGGACGTAGTGTTCAGCAGGAGTGTGAATTCAGGAGCCCGCTTGGAGCACAGCCTCTGAGAAAGATGAACTCGGGCAGGTATTCCCAGGCCCTCCCCACTCCTCACCTCAGGGATGCCGGTCTGATTTGTTTTCCAGGAAGGAGGGGTACGGGAAGTCCGTGATATCCCACATGCTTTCAGGAGTTCAGTCCTGGAGATTCGAGGTCCAGGGATGCTACGGATAGAGGACCGGAAGGCTGGTGGCGATTGCTGTGCCGTGCAACCTGCTGGGCTGTGGTGCAGAAATGGGCGGGATCCGGCGGCGTCCTCCAATGGTGCGGGCGGCACTTTGCGGTGGGCCTCAGTGCCAGAGGGTGGAGCCCAGCTTGGCAGATGAGACGCCGCCTCCGGAGCAACTGCCGGGGGCGAGAAGCTGATGGTTCCGGGCAGGGCCCACGAGGCGCAATACTCCCCGTTCGCAGCTCCTCCCTGGGGGGGTCCAGCTCCGGTCCGGAAGATCCAGGGGACGCTGTATCCGGATCAGCCCCCGTGCAGATCGGGGGAGGAGAGGCGCGTCGGAGAATGAGGCGAGAACGGGGATTGCGGAGTTTAGGTCAGGGCCCCTCGCCTTACCGCAACGGGATACGTCGGAGGTAGCACAGTTCTCCGCTTTCACGTCGCCTCTGCTTCTGTGGGTTTTTCGGGCCAATCAAAACGTTCAGGCTTGGTGGAGTGCTCAGGATTCAGGGCGGAATGCTGGTGCGCCAGTGTGGGACGGAGGGCTGAGAGAGTTAGGCGGCTTCGTTTGTTTTAGTGCGCCTGCCCCTCCCCCTCATGGAGGTGCGCCTCTGTGTTTGCGCCGCGACCGCCATCCTGCCGTCGAGCGGGGTCCTGCAGAGTAAAACACTCCAA
Organism: Ambystoma mexicanum; assembly: GCF_040938575.1. Classification (NCBI taxonomy): domain Eukaryota; kingdom Metazoa; phylum Chordata; class Amphibia; order Caudata; family Ambystomatidae; genus Ambystoma; species Ambystoma mexicanum. The sequence goes on from NC_090929.1 coordinate 316,508,948, forward strand.
AACTCTTCAATTCGGCGCTGGAACGGGGACCCGCTCGATCAGTGGCCGCAGCGCGAGTTCATGCATGAGGCGTTCTCTTTTCATCACATATCGGGGTCTGGAAGCGGCGGTGAGGATAAAGGCGCGATGGGCCAAGCGGGAGCTCCTAAGAGGCCATGCCACTCGCGGCAGCTCCAGGCCACGCCCCCTAATAACCCAATTTTTAAAAGGTCTAAATAATGTGTTTCCTCCAATATCTTTCAAGTTCCTGTGTGGGATTTAAACTTGGTACTAAAGTTCCTCACATGTGCTCTATTTGAGCCTTTACATTCTTGTCTATTAAGGCTTCTTACTTTGAAAACAATACTTCTAATTGCATTGACATCAGCCTGCAGAGTAAGTGAGTTGCAGGCACTTTCTAGTGGTCCTCCTCACACCATCTTTTATAAAGATAAAGTTGTCCTTAGGGTCAAACCTTCTTTCTTGCCAAAGATCGTCTCAGACTTTCACCTGTCACAAAAAATAATACGACCTACTTTCTACCCTCCTCCTCACACAAGTAAGGAAGAGGAACGACTACATAGATTAGATCCTAGAAGGGCTCTTAGCTTTTATATTTCAAGATTGGCTAAAATACGTTAGTGTGACCAACTGTTTGTAGGATACACTGGCCGTAAATTAGGACTAGCTGTAACCAAGCAAACCATATCAAGATGGATAATCTTAGCCATAACTGCGTGTTATAGGTTGGCTGGGAAAGATCCCCCGATGGGTTGAGAATTCATTCAAGTAGGGGCATGGCAACAGCACTTCAAAGGGGTGTCCCTGTACAAGATATTTGTGCCGCAGCCACATGGTCATCCATGCATACTTTCATAAAACATTATGCTCTGGACTCAACTACCTCTCAAGGAGGTCTATTTGCTAAATCAGTACTTCATTCTGTACATGACTAAAGAATGTCTGTACTCCCACCTCCAATACAAAACTGCTTTGGGAGTCTATCTAAGATGAGAAATATGTGGGAGGACACAATCCATTCGAAGAATAAGTTACTTACCAACTGTAACGTTCTTTCGATTGGATGTTCCTCCCACGTATTCCTCATCAACCCTCCCAGACTACCCCGCAGTACAGTTTATGTGCTTTACACTCTAAATTCTTTTAAGGTTTGGGTCAAAAGAGGCACACCTTTAACTACAATCCATGGGCTTTAATACACAAAAAAACAGGACTGAAGCCAATGGGGGCGCTCGAGGCATTTATACAGCGGATGACGTCGGTACTCGACGGATGCCGCAGAGGGACATCGACTTTGCCGCCGCGAGTGGAGCGCCCTCTGGTGGAGAGAGAAAACATTTCCAAAGCAGCAAAGCTGAAGGTAAGGATATATCTAAGATGAGGAATACGTGGGAGGAACATCCAATCGAAAGAATGTTACAGTTGATAAGTAACTTGTTCTTCTACCCACCCACCCTACCCCCACTCTCTCTGCCCACCCAACCCCCACTTTCTTACATCACCCACCCACCCTCGCTCCACCCTTTACCTCCAACCATAAACCTACTCTTTACCCCAAAACATACCCCTACTCTCTCTACCCACACCCTTTCTACATCCACCAATGCTGTCCCCACTCTCTCTACACCCACACACCCTACCCCCACTATCTTTCCCCTAACCACCCCACCCCCACTCTATCTTCCCCCACCCACCTTACCCCCACTCTTTCTTCCCCCAACCCTCCTACCCCCACTCTCTATCCCCACACACCCACCCTACCCCACTCTCTCTTCACCCACCCACCCTACCCCCACTCTTTCTTCCCCCAACCCGCCTACCCCCACTCTCTTTTTCCCCACCCACCCTACCCCCACTCTCTCTACACCCACCCCACTCTCTCTAAACCCACCTACCCACACTCTCTCTACACCAACCCACCCTACCCCCACTCTCTCTACACCCGAACACCCACCCTACCCCCACTCTCTCTACCCCCACCCACCCTACCCCCACTCTCTCTACTACCAACCAACCACCAAACCCCCACTCTCTCTACACCAAAACACCCACCCACCCTACCCCCACTCTCTCTACACCCACCCACCCACCCTACCCTCACTCTCTCTACAACCACTCACCAACCCTACCCCCACCCTCTGTACACCCACCTACCCACCCATCCTACCGCCACTCTCTACACCCATTCACCCACCCTACCCCCACTCTCTCTACACCCACACTCCCACCCTACCCCAACTCTCTCTACAAACACCCACCCACCCTACCCCCACTCTCTCTACACCCACCCTACCCCCACTCTCTACACCCACCCACTCACCCTACCCCCACTCTCACTACACTCACCCACCCACCCTACCCCCACTCTCTCTACAACCACCCACCCACCCTACCCCCACTCTCTCTACAACCACTCACCCTACCACCACTCACTCTACAACCACCCACCCACCCACCCTACCCCCACTCTCTCTACCTACACCCACACACCCTATGCCCACTCACCCACCCTACCCCCACTCTATCTTCCCACACTGACCCACCCTACCCCCACTCTATCTTCGACCACCCACCCTACCCCCACTCTATCTTCCAAAGACCCCCCCTCTATCTTCCACCACCCACCTACCCTGCCCCCACTCTCTCTACACACACACACACCATACCCCGACTCTCTCTACACACACCCACTCTACCCCTACTCTCTTACACCACCCACCCTAGCCCCACCCTTTACCTCCAACCATAACCCCACTCAATCTACCCTCACCCATCCACCCTATTCCCACTCTCTATCCCCACACACCCACTCTACCTCACTGTCTCTGAAACCCACCCACCCTACCCCCACTCTCTCTACCTACACCCACACACCCTATGCCCACTCACCCACCCTACCCCCACTCTATCTTCCCCCACCCTCCCTACCCCCACTCTATCTTCGACCACCCACCCACCCTACCCCCACTCTATCTTCCACCACCGACCCACCCATCCACCCCCACCTCTCTCTACAAACCCCCACTCTCTCTACACACACACACCCACCATACCCCGACTCTCTCTACACACACCCACCCTACCCCTACTCTCTCTACACCCACCCATTCACCCTACCCCCACTCTCTCTACATAAACCCACTCACTCACCCTACCCCCACTCTCTTACACCACCCACCCTAGCCCCACCCTTTACCTCCAACCATAACCCCACTCAATCTACCCTCACCCATCCACCCTATTCCCACTCTCTATCCCCACACACCCACTCTACCTCACTGTCTCTGAAACCCACCCACCCTACCCCCACTCTCTCTACCTACACCCACACACCCTATGCCCACTCACCCACCCTACCCCCACTCTATCTTCCAACACTCACCCACCCTACCCCCACTCTATCTTCGACCACCCACCTACCCTACCCCCACTCTGTCTTCCCCCACTCATAACCCCACTGTATCTACCACCACCCATCCACCCTACCCCCACTCTCTATTCCCACACACCCACTTTACCCCACTGTCTCTACCCCACCCACCCTACCCCCACTCTCTCTACCTACACTCACCCACCCTATGTCCACTCACCCAACCTACCACCAGTCTCTCTCCCCCCACCCACCCACCCTACCCCCACTCTATCTTCCCCCACCCAACCTACCACCACCCTCTCTTTCCCCACCCACCCTGCCCCCACTCTATCTTCCCCCACCCATCCACCCTATCCCACTCTATCTTCCACCACCCACCCACTCTACCCCCACTCTATCTTCCACCACCCACCTACCCTACCCCCACTCTCTCTTCCCCCACTCATAACCCCACTGTAGCTACCCCCACCCATCCACCCTACCCCCACTCTCTATCCCCACACACCCATTTTACCCCACTGTCTCTACCCCACCCACCCTACCCCCACTCTCTTTACCTACACCCACCCACCCTATGCCCACTCACCTAACCTACCACCACTCTCTCTTCCCCCACCCACCCACCCTACCACCACTCTATCTTCCCCCACCCACCCTACCCCCCACTCTATCTTCTCCCACCCTATCCTACCCCCACCCACCCTACCCCACTCTCTCTTCACCCACCAAATCTACCCTCACTCTCTACACCCACCCACCCTACCCCATCCTCTCGACACCCAACCACCCACCCTACCCACACTCTTTCTACAACCACCCACCCTACCCCCACTCTCTCTGCCCACCCACCCAACCCCCAATCTCTTACCACACCCACCATACCCCACCCTTTACCTCCAACCATAACCCCACTCTTTACCCCCAACCATACCCCCACTTTCTACAGCCACCCTCCCTACCCCACTCTCTCTACTACCACCCACCCTACCCCCACTTTGACTACGCCAACCAATCCTACCCCTACAGTTTTTACCCCTACCCCAACCCTTTCTATTCTCACCAACCCACCCCCCCACTCTCTCTACCCTCACACACCCACCTTACCCAACTCTCTTCACCACCACCCACCCTACCATCTCTCACTACCGCCTTTAACCCAGCCTACCAACTCTCTACCCCACTGTTAGGCAGAATCACCTGCAGTACCCTTTGGGAACACTACAGGTAATTAGGGCTACAAGTGTGGGCACAATTTCACCTTTGGTACAAGCCTGTACTACACAGTAAAGTGGTAGTGATGGCTGAGCAGCCAGACCTATCTCGAGTTTAAGTGAGCCGTAGAACAAGTTACACAAAAGACCAAACAATACAGTGATTCAAATATACACTTACTCAAGGTTTCTTGGTAAAAGATTATACATTTATTTACTCAGTCAGTTAGAAAACATTACACTAGCATGAGCAGCTCAATATCACACACTAATACACCACAAAAATGCAACTGGTAAGTAAATGAACAAGTTTAGCTCCAAATTAAGTGGGAGCAAAATGGCACTTCAGATACTTATTAAAGGAGTAAAAAGACAAGGTTATAAGATTAGACAGCCCAAATACATTCATAGGCAGGGCAAAGGGTTTCCGTTAGATGCAACCAGCAATTCTTCTCAATAGGCCTGGCCCAAAGTCAATGGTGCCGAGTCTTTTGTATAGGAAAGCACAGTTCTGGTAAATAACGATTAAGACTTTGCCACGGAGATTAGAAGAATTTTGTTAGACGAAAAGTTTGACGAATGTTAAGGGAAGGACAAGCCTTTGTAGTTGAGGGAAGTTTCACGCACTTTCTCGATGGCCGAAAAGATTTCCAGACCGCGTTTGCACAGTACCTTGTCAATGAAGAAAGCTGTAGCTAAGGCAGCTGTCCCTGGCAGTTCGAGCAGGTCTCGCTGTTCCTGAGCTTCAGTCGTGGGGACAAGAAGAAGGACGTCGGGAGGTTCCTGCACTGCCCAGGGATGAGACCAAAAGCTGTAGCAAGACATCGGTTTAAGGTGTGAGGGCCTTAAAGTCCACAAGCTGTTTCCTTCCCTCTGGCTATCTGGTTTTCAACAGCACTCTGATGTAAATTCGACCAGATGGGGACGGTGTCCAGGTGGCTAGGGAGTTGGTTGTTCCCACCAAACTCAAGGGAAGAAGCTAACCTTGAAGGGCTTTTCTGTCGATGGAGTTTCAGGCAATTCAGACCTGCAGCAGGGCTTCACCAGTCGTCCAGGAGTTGCAGCAGTCCTCTTTCTTCAGCTCGTCTTCGGTTCTTTCGTTCCAGTTGTCGACTCTGCTTTCCAAGTCCCGGAGACCTGCTTTTAAACAGTTTTCCCCCATTCATTCCATCCTGGGTGTCACTCACACAGCTGGGTGGCTGTCCTTGCCGGACAGCCAGCCGGCCAATCACGCCAGAGTGCATTCAGGTCTACTAGGAGACTAAACACAGGGACTTTCGGGCACCTCCCTCACATCCTGTACACCCCAGACACTCAAGCGCCAGAGGAGGGCTTCAGCACTGAAGCCCGCCAAAGGCCAGCGAACAAAGGGACCAAACCTGGTTTGGCATGCAAAGACAAACACAAGAAGGACCTTTCCTAAAAGAAATGGCAAAAAAAGATGACCAGAGTCTGTTTTTACAGATAGGTCTTAGGCGCCATATTGAAAAACATGGCTGACCCGATTATTAGCTACCATTGTTCGCGGTCAGGAAAAATCATGGTAGTTTGATCTAAACCACTGCCACCAGCCATTTACAGTAGTCAAGGGTAACATTTGACTGTTACATGAGTGTTTTGACTCAGGGGAAGCTAGGCAACCCCTCCGGCACTCTATAGGAAGATAGTGTGTGCTCGGTCAGTAAATTTAAAGAGACTAGTTAAGTCAATTTAACTTTACATGCTCTTGGAGACAGTAGTCAGTCCCAAAGAAGGTATTTGATGAAAGACATCCCCGTGTCACTGCACTGAAAGTGGCAGAGGGAGGAGCAGTCTGTGCAGTCGCTACCTCTACGAGCTCCAGGTTCCTGCTACCTTGCTTTGGAAGTCTGCCTTCCAGTTCTACTGATTTGCTGTGGGAGGATCCTTCAAAACTCCCCCCAGGCCGTGCAGCGGCCGCGGAGCTAGTCGCAGAGGTAGGAGTATTCTGTGCAGTCCGTGCCAGGACTTGCCAGACATGCGCCCCACCTCTGCGACCAAAACACCAGACAAACAGCAAGAAGAAGGAGAGGGGGAGAAAAGAACCCTACAAAGCTCAAAACCACATCTGAGCAGAATGGACTCCCAGCCAAGCCAAACCGGCCAAAGAAGCTGCCTACAGTCGGCCCTGTCAAAACTTTTCAAACATCCTCCGTCACTGCGGGAAAGTGAGAGGGCCACACCGGCTAGCCCCACCCAAGCGTATCCGGTGCCCGCTGCAGCGCCGGTCAAAGACAACCATCGACACACGCTAAATCTCACTGAAAACACAGCAGCCACCCACGTGTTACTTCACCACGTGGAAATCTAGTTGGAGAGCAGCGGCATCATGGAAATCTTTCCCCCCAAGTTTGATTGCCAGCTGGCCAGGCGCCTTCTACTTGGGGGGCGGGAGGGCCCACGGAGGCGGAGATGTTTGCTGCCGCTGCGTCGGCTACCATCGAGGAAAACACTGAGCCGTGTAACAGCACGGGCACGGGTGATCAGACCCAAGACGCCACCCCAGCCCTGCCAATGGATACAATCAAGGAAAAGACCACCGAAATTCTGGTGACTCCTCAGCAAAATGCAAAGAGCCCGGACGAAACCACAGATAATACGGAGCCTCCCCCGCCTACCTGCTCTTCGCCTCGCAGCTGCCAGGACCGCAAGGGCAGTTTTCCAGGCGGAGAGCTCCGGACCGCCGAGATTCACTGCGCGGCACCCGGAAGAGGCGAAGCACCAGCCGACGAGGAGGACCACGGAAACGGATGCGTCAGCCAGGCGGACTCGCAAATTGCGTGAGCTCCCCTGCTGGACGACGATGGCATAACAAACCCAGTCGCTTTACTCATCCCCCACCCCAAGAATGCCACGAAAGACCTACAGAGCCCTCGGGAGGAACAACAGAGCTCACGGGATGAATAACCGAGCTCTCATGACAAAGAGCTAAACCCAGCAACTGCCAACTCTAATAAGAATTCACAAATTGATGAGCAGAGCTCAAGTGCGGGCGACCCGAAGAACCAAGGCCCAAGTAAAAGAATCCCAATTCCAAGGAGGAGCAGGATCACAAAGAAAGCACAAACAAACACACAAAAACAGACTTTTGCCAAATTGGCCCAACTGAATTCCCTGAAAGATTTCTTCATAAAACAGGGAAAGAGAAACCGTGATCAGTTGGATGAGCTCTCAAATGCTGAGATTTTAGAGGCAATAAAGGAGCCCCCACCAGCCATAAAAATCAGGAAAACAAGCAATTTCACTGATCTCCCAACTGAATTGGTCACAGCACCAAAGGAACAGGCAGTGCAAGCTGCTAAGAATCATGAGAACAAGGACATAAATGAGAATCCCCGTACAGTGCAAAAAGATCTGGCCAGCGCAACCAGAAAGAGTAACGCTCACCCCCAGAACTTGTCTCCTAGCAGCATATCGGGAGCAAATAGATCAATTAATCACAAAGATCTCAGAGGGAAAACCACCCGCTAACAGAGAAAGCTAAGGAACAACCAAAGGCAAATGACAGGCCCCCTCGCCTAGCCTCTGAAGGTCCCCACATCCACTATTCCGAAATGAATCACCAAAAAAGGAAGCCTCTCGGCAGTACCCATCAGCAGGGTGAGGAGAGAGAAAGCAGTCATCCACTAGAACTATCGGGCAGGACTGATTGAAACTCCCTAATCCTATCATCTCCCCCCCGCAGAGCCAACCTACCCTCCCCACCGAGCATAGCTCAGAGACGTCAGAGCCTGAGTAATCAATGGCCGCCCAGGCAAAAAGATACCCCAAGGAAAAAAACTGATATGACAAGCATCATGTCAGCGATAACAATCGCGCTGGCCCCATTCTGCAAGCTATACGAGTCCATAAATGACAACCAAAAAGACCAAACAACTCTTATATCGATGATGCATACAAAATTAATATACTTAGAAGGATATATCCAGGCGATGGAAAAAAAGCAAGTCATTTCCGAGATTGCTACCATCAAATCTCCACCTGCAAATAACGTGTCAGAAGGACTACGAAATAATACAGAACAAGACCATAAAAAAGGAAATTTCACAATGATATCCCAAAGCACCCAAACCGACCTGAAAGCATCGCAATCCGCGACAAAAAAGAGCTTACAATGGAAAAACGTGTGCATCTTTATCTCCCAAAGTGGCGCTAAATCCCCTAAAAGTGAACACTTGCCGGAGGTCTTCTTCTTCAAGGAAAGCTCACTGAGAAAAGGCGGCACCGAGGTCAAGAACAAAACAGGTGAAACCAACAAGGAACAAATGGGGGCCCCTAGAGGCGGAAAGAGCACGAAGGAAAACATCCACAAAGCCCACAGATCGCCCCTAACAATTAAACAATCATTCCTAAAATTACACGACTCAACGGGTCGGCAAAGGCAGCAGGAAGAAATGACCAGCATAAGAAAGCCGCCAGACAACACAAACAAACGGAAGCCTTCGAAGGAAAAGGAGACACCAAGAATAGACACAATGAAGCCAAAAACAGGTGCACGCTCGCCGAACCAAAGCGTGAAATCCCCTAGAACAGCAGAGGACTTCCTTGCAGACATGTCTGCAATGAACATTTCACAGCACCTGAATGATACAGTACTAGAGGAGGAGGGAAAAACACAAAGGACACCCTCGACGGCCAAGATCCCACAAAAAACTCAGATGACAATGGAGCAACCAGCAAAATTACACATTGGAGAGAGGCCAAGACGCCCGCAGGAAGCAGTCTTGCGCAGTAAAAGGAGGTTGGAAGAGCTGGAGAGCAGCAGAATCCACAGAGCTCCATCGAAAGCACCTTTAATGAATCGTCATTGGCGTTAAAGAAACATAACCTCAAAGTATAAAAATGTAGAAAAGGAACCAGGTGTTGGAGAACCATCCAGACACAGCAATCCTGGATTTCCGGGCAGAGACCGAACAGGAAAGAATCAAAGGACAGAATACTTTGAAAACCGTGGCAGACAAACCCGACCAACAAGATCAGTACATGGCTCTCTGACTTTGACCCTGAAGCTAGAACAAACATCAAGGAACAAGGACGAAATGGTGCTAAATAGAAGAACAGTGAGGCACATCTTCAGTAAAACCTCGACACTGAAATATCTGAAAACAGAAGATTACGTAAGGATCGAACCATACCATAGAGACAACTGCGAAAGCCTATATACATATAAGAGCCTCCCCCATCCTGTCTTCAAAAAAGCTCTAGTTGATCTAACCTCACAAGGCTTCCATCTTTCAATATTGCCTAAACCTACACCAGACTCTGCTGCCTCTGACTACAAGCTAAAGCAATCGCCAAAAAGAACTCACCACAAGTCCACAACAGAAGACCTTTACTATGCCAAAAGAACGCCAAGAGACAAAATTAAACCAACAGACCCAAGGCAATTGGACTACAGTAGATCTCCCTACACAACAGAGTCAGGTCTGAAAAGGGACAGAATGCCAAGAAGAGAGTCGGGGAGGGACAACCACATCTCGGAAAGCCAACAAACCCAACAACATGGAACTCAAAGCACAACAAGGGCCTCGGCGGCTGCAGGGAGCCGCAAGAGGGCAGACAGGGCAGTAGACAAGTCTCCAAATCCGGAAGGAAGAAAACCACTTCTTCACCGCTGAACCAACTATGGGTGTGGCTGCCAAAAAAGCTATCATTCCAGAGCAACAAATAGCAATTTTCTACCGACGGAACTGCGGCACAACCGTCGGGGGAGCTAGAAAAACCAGTCCTCTCAACATCAGCACTAACCTTCAGATCCTGGAACGCGCGTGGGTACAGACACCTGATGCAAAGAGGTGAAGTTAACCTAAACAACTACGACATCCTGGCTCTCCAAGAAACCTGGCTATCAGAAACCCCCCACCTCGACCGGTTCACCATAATGGACTCACCTGCAAAATAAAACGAACTGGGCCGCCCATCCGCAGGAACTCTTCTTGCGGTTCAATCAGGAAGAGTAATCACCATCAAACACACCCTGTCAGCCTCACAGACTCACCTTGCAGCACTCACGAGCTGGACCATGCCAGATTAAAAAAAAAAAACAAACAGATAAGAAACTACTGATTGCAATCATTGTAGTTTACTGGAATCCCCAAATCATAACGGATGAAGAGCTGCTACACTCCATCGAAACAATAGTCGTCAGGCTGTATAATGAAGTGACCCACATCATAATATGTGGAGACTTAAACACCAGATGTCCTGCAACACTGGGAGAGACGAAACACAACATCACCCCAGCAGAAAAAAGAGGTATACGATGGCTGGAGCTGATGGAGTTGAGAGGATGCTCAAATTTTGAGCAAGCGTTCCCGAAGGCCGACATGGGAGAGTGACAACTCAAGCGCCACTATCGACTACATCTTTGCGAGTGACCACATGCTAAACTTGGCAACCTCGTTTGAAGTTATAAAAACAATCACAAGCAACCACAATTTGCTCAAAACAACTTGGACTATGTCCACCCGGGAAACAAAGTGGACAGAAACAAACATGGAGTGCAATCAACAAGGTTCCCGATAAAAACTAACGGAGCACAAAATAAAAGAGTTAACATCTAGATACCACAACTGCTTGGGTTCCAAAACAACGCCAGAGGACACAGAACCGGACTATCAGCCTTTACTGAGCCCATATAAAGCGAGGACAACCAAAAATCCTCCCTCGAAAGACCACTCTGCGCACCAGTACGACAAACAACTGGTGGCGAAAAGAGCTGTAATAAGATGCCTAAAAAGAAAAGCAAGAAAGGAAAATACAGAGGAATCGCAATCGGAACTGCGCAAAGAAACAACTATTTATAAAGCCTAGCTAAGAAACCAACGACTGTCCCTATACCAAAAAGACTCTGAAGCAATGTTTGGAAGAATGGGGGGCAAGAACGCCAGAGCTTTCTGGACACTGATTAAATCTTCAGGAGCACACACGGAGCCAAGCCAGACCAACAGCGTGAGGGAAACCTGCTGGACTGCCCACTTCAACGAAGTCATCGGAGGCCCCCCAGAAATGAAAGAAACTAACACAACCAAGACATGCGAAGAGTGGGTAGACGTAGTGGATAGAGAGTCCATCCAAATTGCTATCCGCAAACTAAAAAACTCAAGGGCCCCAGGACCAGACGGGGTGACAAACGTCGACCTGAAAAACTTCCACGAAGAATGGTCCACCTTCATCAGCATGGTCTTCAAAACATGCTCCACTAGTAGACTGCTGCCGAGATCATAGACCACTGCCGTGGTCGTTCCAATCTTCAAAAAGGGAGACGGGACAAACCCTCAAAATTACCAGCCAATTGCACTTTTAGATACGATTGGGTAAGTGTTTGCGTCACTCATGTTACGTGAATTTCAAGTCTGGTTCAAAACGGTGACTCTCAACGACCCGTTCCAAGCAGGATTCTGAAAAAATTCTGGGACCATTGTCAACATTATGCTCCTAAGCATCCTCAAAAGCAAAACCCAGGAGGGATCATCAAGGCTGTACCTTGCATTCATTGACCTCTCCCAAGCATTCGACATGGTGGACAGACCATTACTGTGGGAAAAACTCCTAGCTGCCAATTGTCCCAAAAAGATATTGGGTCCAATAAAGGCTCTTTACTCGAGTAAATCGATGCGAGAAAAGCTGAACAAAAAAGGCTTACTATCAGATGCAATAACAACGTCCAGAGGGGTAAAGCAGGGCTGCCCACTCTCACCGACATTGTTCACAGCTTTCTAGGAGATTATAGGGACTCAACAACAACAGTGAAAACTTTTCCACCGAAAATAGGAGAAGTGGTGGTCGAAAGAGTACTGTATGCGTATGACATCACCTTGGCGGATCAAACGCAAATCGGCTTGCAGAGGCAAGTAACTAATCTAGCATGGTACATCAAAACGAACAAACTGCAAATCAACATCAAGAAAACAAAGATAATGATCCTAGGGAAAAACCAAAAAAATAACAAACCGTCGAAGAGCTTCTCATGGCAACTTGATAGCAACACAATCGAAATAGTGACGGAATTCAAATTACTGGCCATCGCGTTGGATAACTCTCGCTCAGAAACATGCATGCAACGCTTCATCTGGACGAAAGCAAGATCCTCAGCAACTCAAGCACGCATGTTAGATAACAAATTCGTCCGCTTCTCCTTGATCCCTCTGTTAAACTACTACAAAGCAAAAGTGGTCCCCACTCTGCTATACGGAGCCAAAGCCATGCCAGCGCTTCCAGAGGAGATCTGGGAAAAAATCGAAGGCTTCTTCTGGAGATCCGTCACTCCCCAACTCTACATCAATGCCAGCCATCAGAAGAGACCTTAGCGGAAAACAGCAGTATGACACTGTACCAAAATATCCTGCTTCCGGAAGCATCGCCCTTACATAACCTGCTACACAAAGAAATCAAGTCAGGCAGATCCAAAATGCTAGCCGTCTGGGTGACAAAGAAAAAGGTCAAACTGGAGTCCATTGTATGCTCAGAGGAGGAGCTGTTACAGAATCCACTGAGAATAAAAAGAAAACTAGAGGAACTAGACTGGATCAACAATCAAGAAAGGGCGGACGCAAACAAGCTCTTAAAACATCTGCCAACTTTTGTAAGAAAAGCTAACGATCCAGCTGAAATATATAATAAATTCCCTAGCAAACTGCTCCGCCACCTCTTCCTTAGAGCGAGACTGAACCTACTCCCGACTAGTGAAATTCGCCACATCGGAGGGCTGTCAAACTCAAATGCTTGCAGATTATGCAAACAGAAGGATGAAGCAGAATCCATTCACCATCTAGCAACCTCATGCCTGGCTCTACTAACAACTAGAGAAAGCTATCTAAAACTGGTCCTGGAGCCTTACGGGGACCGTGAAGAATCGACCTGGTTGCCATGCATGATCAGCGGCCAAAGGACTGCATGGGCAATTGCCACCACCAAAATTTTATAAATCGCGCTAGGAAAAATTGAAATTGAAATAGAAAACGAAAAAGAAAAAAAATAGGAATAAGAAAAGAGAAAAAGAAAGTGAGAAACAAATCCAATCTAAAGCAACAAAGTAAACAACAAAGGAAATAGCCGCCTTTGCAAAAACAATTAATTTTGTTAAATACAAATAAAAAAAATAAAAAGTAAAATACACACAAAATACATGGAAGAGTGGGGAAAAAGGCTCACACTCTTCCCAGGTAGAAAAATAAAATCCTAGAAATCCAGCAAAGTTGCTGGGGGTCTCAAAAGGGGGTCTCAAAAGGTAAGTGAAATTAGCACATTTGGAGAATTCTCCCTAACACTCGTCCCCCCACCCCCAGACTGAGGGACAGAAGGATTTAGTCCACTCCTGGATGAATCTCCTTACTCCAGCCGAGGACCATCTCAGTAGTTTGGGGTTTTCCCCTTTCATTTGCATCAACCATCTCAAGGGTTGGTGGTCAGTTTGAATCACAAAAGTAGATTCATACAAGTATGGTTTAAACTTCTTCAATTACCACACAATAGCAAAGCAGTCACGCTCAATGGTATCCCACCTTGTTTCTGGTTCCTTCAGCTTCCTGCTGGCTGATGAAGCAAATGAGGTGCTCCCTACCTTTCTAATCCAGTTGACTAAGGACTGAACCTATACCTGTATCTGTCTGAAGGTTTAGTTATAGTCAGGAGCTCTTAGGAATGGAGCCTGACAAAGGGCTTTCTTTAGGCCTTCAAATGCTTGAGTGCACTCCTCATTCCACCTGACCTTTTTAGGGAATTTATGAGAGGAGACCACATTCAAGGAAAGAAGCTATGGTCCCGTAGTTTTCTATGAATTTCTGTTATGCTCACCTGGTCTCTGCGGAGGTGTTGGGGCACAGTTGCAGCCCTCCCACTGCTTAGGTCACCCCCTTCATGTTTCTCCCCCTGCGAACAAGCTGCGGGTGGCGACAATTGGTCGCACTGCTCCTGCGTGGATATGAGAAAACGTGAGTGTGCTGATTGGTGTTAGGGAGAATTCTCTGTTAAGGCTAATTACCCAAACCTTGTGAGTCCCCCAGCAGCTTTGCTGGATTTTTGGGGTTTATGTTTTTCTCCTGCTAAGAGTGAGACTCTTTTTCTCCCACTCTTAGGCCAGATTTGGGAATGTCCTTTGACTATGTAATGTGTTTTATGGGCTATGGGGTCTTTTACTCCATAGGGCTTCATGTGTTTTTGGTATGTGTGTTACACAGCACCCTCTGTGCAGTAACACAGGGGTGTCATATTGACCCCCAAACATAGACTCCATACCCTGGGACTGACTACTGTCTCCCAGGGCATTTAAAGTCCCCATTGGCTCTAATAGGCTCAAATTGTGAACGGAACCAGTACAAACCATCATATTGTGGAAGTACTGGTAAGGGTAATTCGATTGCCCCTGGGTCTGTTTGCCAAGGGGGCACTGTCCAGTCCTTGTCAAGTTTCTGGCTGGTGGCAGTGGATACCACGCGAGATATTCCAAACGGAATATTTCATATGGAATTTTCCCATTCATTTTAAACGCACCACTTTTTGGTGCAATGTTAAAGATACCGCTGGGTTATTTATTTAATATGTATTCCCCGGTTGGGTCTTTTTGCCAGGACTCGGTTTTAAACTGGCGTTTGTGTTCGCCTCTGAAACTCTAACCCAAGTCGAGCCCTTTGTTCCACTTTTTTGGCGAGCTTCTCCACAGAAGCCCTCCAAATGGTGCCACTCTGTCTAGGGTCAACAGGATGTGTGGGAGGGGGATTAGGCACCCTGGACTGGGTTGCCTTGGCAACTCAAGTTGCACTCTTGTGTGATTGGCCCAGTGGTGAGCCGCCCGGCTCACCACTTAGCATGTTTGAGTGACAGCTAGGCTGATGAATGGGGGTTTTGCTACATAAAAGCAGGGCTTTGGGGACTGGAACTTCAGAAGTCGCCACAGGACCTAAAGAATCCAAAGAGGGGAGAAGCTGAGCCATCTACAATGACGACACCACCGGTGTTGCCCTGCTGTACGAACTCACCACTTCCCCGACGACAGAGGAGATCTTCTTCCAGGAGAGTCTTCTTCCCTTTGAGCTGGTGGGACCAACCAGTTCACCTTTTTCGCCTTCCTCGATCGTCTCGTGGTCGAATCGCCTGTGCCAAGCACCCCGGCATCCGGATAGCCACGCTTCACCACTACCGCGAATAAAAGGGTCGTACATTTTAACCGGGAAACTCCGCGGCTGGTTTCTTCCCTGGCAGTGCAACGACCTCCAGCTTTCCTCCACGTCGAGATCATCTCTTCCCCTGGATGAAGCCCCGACTTGCACCCGCTGCCAGGAACAACTGCCCCCGCTGGAGCTTTCTCACCATTTCAGGTACTGTGTCCCGCCTGGTCTCCCTTGCAACAGATTGTCCAAGGTGTCCCGTAAATCCTTGACTCTCTATCCTGGGTTGACCTTGAACCTGCTAACTTTACCTTTCTGAACTGATCCAACCTCTTTTGACTTTTCTGCAAAGACTTTGAGTGCATTTCCACTGTGTGATCTTGGGCACATTCCGCCTTGCTCTCTCCAAGAGTGGGCCTGGCCTATGAACTTTTGGCTATACAGTGGACCCTGCTTTTCTTGACTTGCTGTGGTTTCTTAAAAGTGTTGGTACTGTGTTATTTTCCTATTCTACCTTTTCTCTCCCTTTTTAAACAAATGATTGGAGTGCCATCTACGGTTACGCGCTCACCTCTGTTTCGCTAAATAAGTGGTGTCTTAACCTAGACTTGTCGAATAATTAACTAGGGAGGTGTATATACTTATAGTGACTGTGTTTGAACTTGCTTGACATATTAGTGGCAGTGTATTTTTCGAAGTGTGTTTTTAAATAAATAATTATATACTTTTATACCAAACCTCGGGTCAGTGTTTGCTTGTGCTACTGTATTTTTAGCCCTATTATGTATACTCTATATACTGCCTAACTCTTCTTGAGAGAAGTCTGACTGCTCAGCCACAGCTACCGGGTAAATCTGGGTGGTGCAGACTGCTACCAATTGGGTTTACTGCTTACTCCTGTAGTCTTAAACTTTTTGCAGTGGTCCCTAAGGGAACTGCACAGGTTTCTGCCTAACACTGGTGGCAGAAGTGGGATTTGTATTGAGTATACATTTTAGTGTGCTTTTTGATACCTTAGTGCAACTAACCACAAAGCTTAGCACTAAAAGGTTTATTTTCTAACCTGTCAACTATGGAAAGTTATAGTCAAGAGTCCCTTGCTACAAAAACTGCCGATTGTATAAGAGTTCTCTGTAAGCATAAGAATCTCCTGACTAAAGGCAAGAAAATGGAGCTAATAGAAAGATTGTTAGCAAACCAAAGTCTGGGTGATGGTTCAGAGGAATCCACTCTCCCAGAAAATGTAGATAACAGTGATGGCATTGATATTGATCAAAGTATTGATAATCTTGAGGCAGAGTCAGAAGAGGAGGGTGACGCTATTGTAATTTTCCCCCCTGGGCCTCTGTCTGCTCTACCAGCTGTACCTACTGGACCTTTGCCAGGTCCCACATTTAGTCCTCAATGTATTGAACTAGAGAAAATGAAGCTTGAATTGCAGTTTAAGAGACTTAATGCTCAAGCAGAACAAAGGCACCAAGAACTGAATCAAGAACTAAGGCTCAGAGAAATGGAGCTCAAGCATAAGATTAGCTCCATTTCTCTTATGCTTGAGATGAAGAAATTGTCTGTTGAAAATGCTTCTCTCTCCGGATCCTCTAGGAGTACCAGTCCCAAAAGACTCCGGATGCCTAAAGAGATTGTGGGTATGTATGAGCCTAAGTTGGATGTGTTGGATTGGTTGGCTATGTTTGAGTATAATCATGGGCTCCAGGACATCTCAGGGAATGAGTTACTTCCCTGGTTGTTCTCTAGGCTCCCCCCTGTTGCATCTGATCTGGTAATGGAATTGGGGGAGGTGGATAAGAAGGATTATGAATGTGTGAAGCTAGCTTTAATAG
This sequence comes from Ambystoma mexicanum, assembly GCF_040938575.1. Taxonomy (NCBI): domain Eukaryota; kingdom Metazoa; phylum Chordata; class Amphibia; order Caudata; family Ambystomatidae; genus Ambystoma; species Ambystoma mexicanum. The sequence continues at coordinate 316,526,496 of NC_090929.1, forward strand.
CTAGATTTGAGAAGACCCCTTCCCAGTACCTTAGGAGGTTTAGGACCCTTAAAAAGCATGATGGTACCACTTGGGCTACCTGGGTGAGTGAAAGTTTGAAGAACTTAGAGGGATGGATTAAGGGTTACAGGGTGAACACTTATGAGGGAATGAAGAATCTTATGATGTTGGAGTCAATTTATGATGCCTGCTCTCCCGAGCTCAGACAGCACTTGGCTGATTCAAAGGAATTAGATTCCAGAAAACTAGCTAAGGCTTCTGACTTGTGGGTTGCCAACAGGTTACTCACAAGGACTCTGGGGCAACTCAGAAAAAGGATGAGGGGAAACAGCCAAAAAAGGACTCAAAAGAGAATTCTAATTCCAATCCCAAAGAGGGCCCCAAACAAAACAATAAGGGTAAACCACAAGGGAAACCAAATCAGGCTAGTGTACCTTCTGGCGCCAAACCAGAAGGAGGTCATAACAAGCCACCATTCCAAAAAGCATTTGGTAAATGCTATGTTTGTGGCTCAACTGACCATGTGAAAGGGGGTCCCAGATGTATAGGTAAACCTTCAGGGGTCCACACTCTCTCCTTAGCCTTCGCTCCAGAGGAGGAAGTACAGATGGTCAGTGGAAACTTTCTACTACTGGCTGATGATCCCATTGGAGTCTCAGCCAGTGTTTCTTTAGTGTCCCTGGGGTTGTGGGAACAACATAATTTAGATGTGTATAATCCTATCCCAGATAATACTAAAGAGTATTATAAGGACAGTGTCCAGGTGAATGGTCAGGAGACTCCTGCCATTAGGGACACTGCGGCCAGCATAACTGTGGTGGATGAATCATTTTTCAAGGCAGAGGATGTTGCTAAGGCACCCAAATGCCTCACCAAGTTAGCTGGAGGGCCTGTGCAGATGCTTCCCCAATTACCAGTTCTCATCCAGTGCAATGATATGACTGTAAAGATACCTGTCAGTGTACAATGTGAGGTACCAGGAAGGGTTCTGTTGGGATATTACCTGAAAACCCTTGGAGTAGTGTCACACACCCCTAGTAAAAGGTTACAGGAGCTAACCAGACCTGCAAGAGAGAAAACCATGAGAGGTTCTTCTCTGGAGATGATGAAGAAAGATATCACTCCTTCTCCACTGGAGCAACTTACTGCAGTCTCAAAATCAACAGAAGCAAAGGGGCAACCCAAGACTTCTATGAAGAAGCCAACAGCAAGCACTCCAGTGCTTCCAACAAGGACTTCCCCAAGGTTGTCCAAAGTTACACCTGTAACTCCACCTCCAGCTGAGGCTGAGAGAGAGGTGCAACCCTGTTTGGTTGAACTAGACTCTGAAGAAGAGCTAATAGAAGGCCAAGAACTTATTGGAGATCTGGATCCTGTTGACCATCCTGAGCTGCAGTCTTTACTGGCAGAAGGTGGACCCAACAGGGCAGACTTCAGTAAGGGACAAAGAGAATGTCCAACTCTGGAAGGTCTTCGCCACCAGGCAGCTTCACAGGCAAATGGGCAAGAGCCTGGGAAGTATAAGTTGCACTGGGAAGATTGCCTCTTCTACAGTGAACCCGCTGAGTCTGCACCTGGAGACTACAAGCGGCTTGTAGTACCTCAAGAAAACAGACAACCGTTCTTGCAACTAGCCCATGAGATTCCTTTGGCTGGTCACTTGAGTTTCAAGAAGACCAAGGAAAGGCTCTCACTCTACTTTTATTGGCCAAAAATGGGGGCTGAGGTAGATAAGTTTTGCAAGAGCTGCCACACCTGCCAAACATCTGGAAAGGTTGGTTCCAAGAATGTGGCACCTTTAGTGCCTCTCCCAGTAGTGGGAGTCCCATTTGAGAGGGTAGGGATTGACATTGTTGGTCCCCTTGATCCCCCAACCTCCTCAGGCGACAGGTTTATCCTTGTTGTAGTAGACCATGCTACTAGATACCCTGAGGCAATTCCTATGAGGACTGTTACAGCTCCGGCTGTGGCTAAGGCCCTCCTTGGTATTTTTACCAGGGTTGGGTTTCCTAAGGAAGTAATCTCTGACAGGGGGTCAAATCTTATGTCCCACTACATGAAAGCCATGTGGAAAACCTGTGGAGTTACTTACAAGTTCTCAACCGCACACCACCCTCAGACAAATGGGTTGGTAGAAAGGTTCAACAGAACCATGAAGAGCATGATAGGTGCTTTAGAAGAACCCCTTAAAAGAAAGTGGGAGATTCTACTGCCACGCCTTCTCTTTGCTTATAGAGAAGTCCCTCAGGAGGGAGTCGGTTATTCTCCCATTGAACTTCTTTATGGCCATCCAGTCAGAGGTCCATTGGCCCTGATTAAAGAGGGGTTGGAGATTGCTCCTTCCCCCAAGCCAGTCAAAGTGACTGACTATGTGATAGGTCTCTGGAGGGGAATGTCACACATGATGGCAGAAGCTAGTGATAACCTGAAAGCTGGACAAGCTTTGGTCAAGCATTGGCATGATCAAAAAGCTAACATGGTTGAGTTCACTCAAGACCAGCTAGTTCTAGTTATGATCCCAACAAGGCAGAGGGCCTTGCAAGATAAATGGATGGGACCCTTCAAGGTTGTGGTAAACTTGGAGAGGTGAACTATCTGGTGGACTTGGGCAATCCCAAGGAGGCTCCCAGAGTCTTCCACACCAACAGACTAAAGGCGTATGTCTCCAGGCCTGAAGTAGGAGATTTGCTTCTAGCTTCATCAGAAGAGGAAGAAGAGAGTGAAGCACTCCCTGATCTCCTCAGAGGCTTACCCTTAGATGAAAAGATTGAAGGAGTGAATCTCTCTTCAAATCTGACACCTGTGCAACAAGAGGAGTGCAAGTCTATGTTAAATCAGTTTGCCTCCCTGTTCTCACTTTCACCAGGCTTGACCCCTTGGGGCCAGCATGATATACTCACTGGTGACTGTCTGCCAGTCAAAAGCAGAGGATACAGAATGTCAGAGAATGTAAGATCCCACATCAAAGGGGAGGTCAGCAAGATGCTTGACCTCGGGGTAATAGAGCACTCTACTAGTCCATGGTCTAGCCCAGTTGTGTTAGTACCAAAGGCAGGATCCAAAGAGTTGAGATTCTGTGTGGATTATAGAGCTCTTAATGAAGTCACCAAGACTGATGCCCACCCTTTGCCTAGAACAGATGAGTTGGTGGACAGACTTGGTGCAGCCAAGTTCCTCAGCACATTTGATCTAACATCAGGCTATTGGCAAATAGCCCTGACAGACCATGCCAAGGAGAAAACTGCATTTTCTACCCCAGTTGGCTTATACCAATTTAAGGTTATGCCTTTTGGACTGAAAAATGCACCTGCTACATTCCAAAGGATGGTAAATCAGGTTCTAGCTGGGATGGAGGACTTCTGCATGGCATACTTGGATGACATTGCAGTGTTCAGCCACTCCTGGGAAGAGCATGTTAACCACCTAGGACATGTTTTGCAGGCTCTTGAGACGGCCAACCTGACCATAAAGGCAAGCAAATGCCAGATTGGACAGAGTAAGGTGGTCTACCCTGGGCATGAGGTAGGAGGTGGAGAAATAAGGCCTTTGCTCAGTATTATTGAAGCTGTGCAAAAATGGACAACACCTACTACTCAAACCCAGGTGAGAGCCTTCTTAGGCCTCAGTGGGTATTACAGGAATTTCATTGAGAACTATGGGAACCATAGCTTCTCCACTGAATGTGATCTCCTCTCCAAAATTCCCTAAGAAGGTCAGATGGAATGAGGAGTGCAATCAGGCCTTTGAAACCTGAAGAAAGCTCTTTGCCAAGCACCAGTACTGAGAGCCCCTGACTACCACCAAACTTTCATTGTACAGACAGATGCTTCAAATGTAGGTATGGGTGCAGTCCTTAGCCAACTGGATCAACTGGATGGGGAAGGTAGGGAGCACTCCATTTGCTTCATCAGTAGAAAGCTGAAGGATCCTGAGCCAAGGTGGGCAACAATTGAAAGAGAATGTTTTGCCATTGTGTGGGCTCTGAAGAAGTTTAGGCCATACCTGTATGGTTCTATTTTTGTCATTCAGACTGACCACCAACCCTTGAGATGGTTGATACAAATGAAGGGGGAAAACCCAAAACTATAGAGATGGTCAATCTGCCTTCAAGGGTTTGATTTCACCATTGAGCACATGTCAGGGTGTCACCACCAAAATGCTGATGGTCTCTCTAGGATGTATGTCATTGACTAGAGGTATGAGATTCATCCAGGAGTGGATTAAATCCTCCTGTCCCTTAGTCTGGGGGGTGGGGGGGTGAGTGTTAGGGAGAATTCTCTGTTAAGGCTAATTTCCCAAACCTAGTGAGTCCCCCAGCAGCTTTGCTGGATTTTTGGGGTTTATTTTTTTCTCCTGCTAAGAGTGAGACTCTTTTTCTCCCACTCTTAGGCCAGATTTGAGAATGTCCTTTGACTGTGTAATGTGTTTTATGGGATATGGGGTCTTTTACTCCATAGGGCTTCATGTGTTTTTGGTATGTGTGTTACACAGCACCCTCAGTGCAGTAACACAGGGGTGTCATAATGACCCCCAAACATATACTCCATACTCTGGGACTGACTACTGTCTCCCAGGGCATGTAAAGTCACCATTGGTTTTACTAGTCTCAAATTGTGAACAGAACCAGTACAAACCATCATATTGTGGAAGTACTGGTAGGGGTAATTCGATTGCCCCTGGGTCTGTTTGCCAAGGTGGCACTGTCCAGTCCCCCCTTGTCGAGTTTCTGGCTGGTGGCAGTGGATACCACACAAACTATTCCACCGGCATATTTCCTATAGGATTTTCCCAATCATTTTAAACGCACCACTATTTGGTGCAATGTTAAAGATACCGCCGGGTTATTTATTTAATATTTATTCCCCGGTTGGGTCTTTTTGCCAGGACTCGGTTTTAAAATGGCGCTTGTGTTCGCCTCTGAAACTCTAACCCAAGTGGAGCCCTTTGTTCCACTTTTTTGGCGGGCTTCTCCACAGAAGCCCTCCAAATGCTGACACTCTGTCTGGGGTCAACAGGATGTGTGGGAGGGGGATTAGGCACCCTGGACTGAGTTGCCTTGGCAACTCAAGTCGCACTCTTGTGTGATTGGCCCAACTTAGCATGTTTGAGTGACAGCGAGGCTGATGAATGGGGTTTTGCTGCATAAAAGCAGGGCTTTGGGGACTGGAACTTCAGAAGTCAGCACAGGACCTAAAGAATCCGAAGAGGGGAGAAGCTGAGCCATCTACAACGACGACACCACCGGTGGAGCCCTGCTGTACGAACTCACCACTTCCCCGACGACAGAGGAGATCTTCTTCCAGGAGAGTCTTCTTCCCTTTAAGCTGGTGGGACCAACCAGTTCACCTTTTTCGCCTTCCTGGATCGTCTCGTGGTCGAATCGCCCGTGCCAAGCACCCCGGCGGTCGGATAGCCACGCTTCACCACTACCGCAAATAAAAGGGTCGTACCTTTTAACCGGGAAACTCCGCGGCTGGTTTCTTCCCTGGCAGTGCAACGACCTCCAGCATTCCTCCACGTCGAGATCATCTCTTCCCCTGGACGAAGCCCCGACTTGCACCCGCTGCCAGGAACAACTGCACCCGCTGGAGCTTTCTCACCATTTCAGGTACTGTGTCCGGCCTGGTCTCCCTTACAACAGATTGTCCAAGGTGTCCCGTAAATCCTTGACTCTCTATCCTGGGTTGACCTCAGACCTGCTAACTTTACCTTTCTGAACGGATCCAACCTCTTTTGACTTTTCTGCAAAGACTTTGAGTGCATTTCCACTGTGTGATCTTGGGCACATTCCGCCTTGCTCTCTCCAAGAGTGGGCCTGACCTATGAACTTTTGACTATACAGTGGACCCTGCCTTTCTTAACTAGCTGTGGTTTCTTAAAAGTGTTGGTACTGTTTTATTTTCCTATTCTACCTTTTCTCTCCCTTTTTAAACAAATTATTGGAGTGCCATCTACGGTTACGCTCTCACCTCTGTTTTGCTAAATACGTGGTGTCTTAGCCTAGAGTTGTCGAATAATTAACTAGGGAGGTGTATACACTTATAGTGACTGTGTTTGAACTTGCTTGACATATTAGTGCCAGTGTATTTTTAGAAGTGTGTTTTTAAATAAATAATTATATACTTTTATACCAAAGCTCTGGTCAGTGTTTGCTTGTGCTACTGTTTTTTTTAGCCCTATTGTGTATAATCTATATACTGCCTAACTCTTCTTGAGAGAAGTCTGACTGCTCAGCCACAGCTACCAGGTAAATCTGGGTGGTGCAGACTGCTACTAATTGGGTTTACTGCTTACTCCTGTAGTCTTAAACTTTTTGCAGTGGTCCCATAGTGAACTGCACAGGTTTCTGCCTAACAATTGGTGACTGTTGTACCTCCCAAACCCTTCAACCCAAGGTGCGATTTCTGTGGGCACGTACCGGCCCTTAAGGCTCACCTGGTAAGTATGGAGGATGAGCTCTCAGTCCTGCTACTTCTGGCAGGGGCGCTTGTGGATGGGATCTAGTTGCTTCACTGATCCCTGATAAGTATAGTCCAGTCCAGCTGCGACTGTGCTCCTCCTGGTTGGTGGTAAGTGTCTCTTAATGTCTCTTGTCTTTTCCTCTCTCTATTTTCTGTCCTGGTATTGTTGCTCTCAATGTTATAAAATTCCTGAATAACGTTTTCCCTTCTGCTTTCTTCTTGATAGGTGTATTTGCGGCCCAACAGCAGCTATGGAGACGCAGAATGTGGCCGGGATGAAGATGGATGAAACCGCAATGTGCGACAACTGGTAAGTGATGGTTTACGGGAAAGCATGAGGTTTGATGGTAGCGCAACCTTAAACTTAATGTGTGTTAAGTGTCTAACCTTGCCTTTAGTTTTATTTGCAGGTGCTGCGGTCGCGAGTGGAGCGATTCGTGCTGCGGTATCAGGATGAAGATTCCAGCATCCCTGAAGAATGGAAGATGAGCCGCAGTGCCAGATGATGATGCCTGCGCTCCGTTAGATGTTTGAAGGTGAGCCGCGATGCCCAAATGACGATGCCTGTGCTCCGGAAGATGTTTGAAGGTGAGCCGGTGCCAAGAAGAAGATGTGCAGAGATTACCACAAAGACACGCACAGGTGAGAGCAGGATCCCCCAGGTGGTTAAGTATGGAGACAGATGACTGGAGTTCTAAAGGTAAGTGGAATTCCAGGCGCCGATGAGCGTCACGCTGCGTGTAAATGCAGAATAATGCAAAGCCTCTGCCTCAGGGATCAGAGCAGCTTATATAGCTGTGCTTGGTGGCACACCCACTAGGCTTGGCTTGCCTGCCACACCCTTCCACTCCTAGTGAGTTAGCACGTGTCAGGCAACCCAATAGCAAGTAGCCTCATCCAAGTGTGCATGTGGGGCTGCTTTAAAGAGGAAAGTTCCAATGTTAAACACACGTTGCACACAAAATGAAGTGCTATGTCCATAATAAAGGTATTTTTGACCGAAATGAATGTCTTGTTTATTGTTCCATATGAGGATGGCATGGTCTGTCGGTGCTATTTGCCAATAGTGAGATTAAATGTAGTGAAGTACTTGGCTGAAACAAGTTTGTCCACCAGTTCATCTGTTCTTGGTAAAGGGCGGGCATTAGTCTTGGTGACTGCATTAAGAGCTCTATAGACAACTAAAAGCCAAACGGCAAGAACAATCAGTGAAAACCTGGATAGACGGACAAGGAGTTAAGAGAACACAAACGAAGGACATAAAAGAGGTGTTCCGAGAGTTCTATCAGAACCTGTACACGTCACAGAGTCCGAGCGAAGAGGCACAGGCGGCATTTCTGTCAGAGTTAACACTCCCAACAGTAACTCCAGCAGAAAGAGCGGCCCTCGATCAACCAATCACAACCTTCCTAAGAACAAAGCTCCAGGGCCGGATGGCTTTATCGCCACATTCTACAAAAAATATGCGAAAATATTAACTCCCTCTCTAACAACGCTATTCAACACCTTCAAGACAACGGGCAATATAGCCGCATCTATGAATAACGCCAAGATACTAGTCTTTCATAAGAAAGGGAAAGATCCAGAAAACCTCGGCTCATATTGCCCAATCGCCCTAATCAACGTCAATGCCAAACTCTATACAAAAGTCCTTGCCAATAGGCTAGCACCCCTGCTTCCCAAACTAATCCACCAAGAACAATCAGGCTTCAACCCCAACAGAAAAACCCATCACAACATAAGACGAATAGTTCACCTCATAGAAAAGACCGGAATCATGGAAATCCCCTCGGCAATAATAGCATTAGATGCCGAAAAAGCATTTGACCCGGTAGAATGGTCAATGCTATTTGCTATACTATGGGAAATGGGCATGGGGGAGGACTTTATCGATATGATTCGTACCAATTACAATTCACCGAGGGCCAGGATTGCAGTCAACGGCGAACTCTCGGACCCCGTCAAAATTGGCAGGGGAACAAAACAGGGATGCCCCCTATCATCCCTACTCTACGCAATCTTTCTTGAACCCCTTCTAGCGAAGATCAGAGCGGCCCCAGACATCAAGGGCATAGAAATGGGAGGGCACACGCATAAGACGGCGCCATACGCAGACGATATGTTGCTGACCGTATCAGACCCAAGCAACACGCTTCCCCTCCTTATCCAGTAGATAGACGATTATGGAGTGATATCGGGGCTCAAAAAAAATAAGCAGAAATCGTCGGTAATGGCCCTGGCGGAAGAGACAGAGGGAATATACAAGACAACGAAAGACCTAAACCTACAAAAGGCCGAACAAGGAGTGAAATACTTGGGAGTAACCCAGACTCCACAGATAAAAGACCTCTATAACGGAAACTACCTCAAACTCATAGAAGATGTAAAAAGCGGCTTATTCAGATGGAACCCACTGTCAGTATCATGGTGGGGCAGAATAACGGTCATTAAGATGACGATATTACCCAGGCTCCTGTATTACTTCCAAGCTCTCCCCATCCGAATCCCAGTAACATTCTTCAAGACCCTTTCCAAAATCATTACAAAATACATTTAGCAAAACAAAACACAGAGATTGTCGCAACAGGTGCTCACGGCACATAAATCAGATGGAGGAATGGCGCTCCCCCACTTAAAAAAAGTACTACGAAGCAGCACAACTGTGGGTCCTACACGAATGGATCACGGACAAGTCAGAAAAATGGTGGGAGGCACAGGACAGAGCCGTCGCAAGATCAAACCTGCGCCACCTCCTATGGAGGAGACCCGAGCACAGACATCTCAACATCAAACTTAGCGAAGTCATGAGCACCGCCATGGAAATTTGGGACAAAGCAACTAAGAAGGAAACCCTAACGAAGGACCCCGCCTCTTTTATACCACTCTTCGACAATCCAGACTTACCCCCTGGACTGGTAAAAAGGATCCTTCAGGAAATGGCGCGAGGCAGACTGGACAAAAGTGGGAGATATGATAGAAGGACAACAGATCAGAACCTTCTCAGACTGCCAGGAACTGCTGGGCCTCACTGAAAGGGATAGATATCAGTATGAGCAGCTTCACCACTGGCTCACAACACCAAGAATGACAAAGTCATGGACAAGGGACCTCACCCCATTTGAGACTTATATGATGACCCAAACGGGGTCATCTACATTCTTGATATGTTTACAGCTCAAGTAGAACACATCCAAGGGTTGCAGAGACATTGCATAGACGCTCAAACCGGAGGGGATGGAGGGGGTGGGGAAGGGAGGGGATTGTGGGACAATGTTGTGTCCCGATGTTCATGTTTGAAGAAATGGCAATAAAAATTATCTAAAAAAAAAAGAGCTCTATAGACCACACAGAATCTCAACTCCTTGGATCCTGCCTTTGGTACTAGAACAACTAGACTAGACCATGGACTGGTAGAGGGCTCTATTACCCCGAGATCAAGCATCTAGTTGGACCTCCTCCTTTATGTGGGATCTTACATGATCGGACATCCTGTAACCTCTGTTTTTAACAGGTGAACAGTCACCAGTGAGAATATCATGCTGGCCCCAAGGGGTCAAGCCTGGTGAAAGTGAAAACAGGGAGGCAAACTGATTTAACAGAAACTTGCACTCCTCCTGTGGTTCGGATGTCAAATTAGAAGAGAGATTAACTCCTTCTATTTTCTCATCTAAAGGCTGGCCTCTGAGTAGGTCAGGTAGAGGATCACTCTCCTCCTCTTCTTGAGCTGAAGCTAGAAGAAAACCTCCCACTTCTGTTCTTGAGACATAAGCTTTTAAACGGTTGGTGTGAAAGACTCTGGGAGCCTCCTTAGGATTGCCTAAATCCACCAGATAGTGGACCTTTCCAAGTTTACCCACAACTTTGAAGGGTCCTATCCATTTGTCCTGTAAGGCCCTCTGCATTGTAGGTACCATAACTAGAACTAGCTGGTCTTGAGTAAACTCAGCCATGTTGGCCTTCTGGGCATGCCAATGCTTTACCAGAGCCTGACCTGCTTTCAAGTTGTCTAATGCTTCTACCATCATGTGTGACATTCTCCTCCGGAGACCTATCACATAGTCAGTGACTCTCACTGGCTTGGGGGAAGGAGCACTCTCCAACCCCTCCTTAATTAGGGCCAAGGGGCCTCTAACTGGATGGCCATAAAGAAGTTCAAAGGGACTACCTCCAACTCCCTCCTGAAAGACTTCTCTATAAGCAAAGAGAAGGCATGGCAGTAGAAGGTCCCACTTTCTTCTTAGGGGTTCCTCTAAAGCACCTATCATGCTCTTCATTGTACGGTTAAACCTCTCTGCAAATCCATTTGTCTGAGGATAGTAGGCAGTTGAGAACTTGTAAGTTACTCCACAGTTTTTCCACATGACCTGCATGTAGTGGGACATAAAATTGGACCCCCTGTCAGAGATAATTTCCTTAGGAAAACCTACCCTGGTAAAAAATACCAAGTAGGGCCTTAGCAACAGCCTGAGCTGTAACAGTTCTCATAGGTATAGCTTCAGGATACCTAGTAGCATGGTCTACTACAACTAGGATAAACCTGTTTCCTGAAGATGTGGGAGGGTCTAAGGGACCAACAATGTCGGAACTCCCACCACTGGTAGAGGCTCCAAGGGTGTCACAGTATTGGCTCCACTCCTGCCAGAGGTTTGGCAAGTGTGACAGATCCTACAGAACTTATCTACATCAGACCCCAACTTAGGCCAGTAGAAATATAATGAGAGCCTTTGCTTGGTCTTCTTAAAACTTAAGTGACCAGCCAAAGGTATCTCATGGGCTAACTGTAGGAACTGGAGTCTGCTTTCAAGAGGCACTACAAGTCTTCTGTAGTCCCCTGGGATAGACTCAGTCGCTTCACTGTAGAAGAGGCCATCTTCCCAGTACAACCTGTGCTTCCCTGACTCTTGCCCATCCAGCTGGGAAGCTGCCTGTTGGCGAAGACCTTCAAGAGTAGGGCACTCTCTTTAACCTCTGCTGAAGTCTGCCCTACAGGGTCCACCTTCTGCCACTAAAGACTGCAGCTCAGGATGGTCTGCAGGATCCAGAACTCCAACAGGAGCAAGGTATTCTTCCAGCTCTGATTCCTCAGCAGCTGATTCAACCACACAAGGTTGTTACACAAAATCAGCCCAGCCTCAGCTGGTGGAGGAGTCACAGGTGTGACTTTCTACAGTCCTCTCAGGGATGTCCTTGTTGGTAGCACAGGAGTGCTGGCTGGTTTCTTCCTGGAGGGTTTAGGTTGCCCCCTTTCCTCTTTCTTCTTAGAAATGTCAGTCAGTAAGTCCTGTGGACTGGGAGTTATATTTTCCTCTATAATCTCCTCTGTAGATCCCCTTAAGGTACTCTCTCTGGCCTTCCTAGTCTGTTCCTGTTTCCTTTTGCTGGGAGGCCTGGGGGTGCTTGATACAACTCTGCAAGTCTTTAAGTCATTCCCCAACAGGACTCTCCCAGGTACTTAACACGGCCCACTTACAGGTATCTTGACAGTCATGTCATTGTACTGGATGAGAGCTGGTAACTGTGGAAGCATTTGGACAGGGCCTCCAGTAAGCTTAGTTAGGAATTTGGGTGCCTTAGCAACATCCCCTTCCTTGAAAAATGATTAATCAACTACAGTTATGCTGGTCCCAGTGTCTCTGATGGCAGGGGTCTCCTGTCCATTCACAAAAACACCTGAAGGTGTACCCTTACATCTGGGATCCCCTTTCACATGGTCAGTTGACCCACAAGCATAACATTTACCAAATGTCTTTATGAATGGGGGTTTGTTCTGAACTCCTCCTGGTTTGTCACCAGAAGGTACACTAGCCTGATTCGGTTTCCCTTGTGACTTACCCTTGTTATGTTTGGGGCCCTCTTTTGGATTTGAGGTATTATAATTCTCTTTGGTATCTTTCTTGTGCTGCTTCCCCTCATCCTTCTTCTGAGTTACCCCATCCTTGTGAGTAGCCCTGTTGGCAACCCACAAGTCAGCAGCCCTTGCTAACTTCTTTGGATCAATTTCCTTAGAGTCAGCCAAGTGCTGTCTCAGCTCAGGAGAGCAGGTATCATAAATAGATTCCAACATAACCAGATTTCTCATACCTTCATAAGTGTTCACTCTGTAAACCTTAACCCATCCATGTAAGTTTTTCAAACATTCAGTCACCCAAGTAGCCCAAGGGGTACCATCATGCTTTTTGAGGGTTCTAAACCTCTTAAGATACTGAGAAGCGGTCTTCCCAAATCTGGCTATCAAAGCTAGCTTCACAGTTGCATACTCCTTTCTGTCTATATCGCCCAACTCCATTACCACATCAGTTGCAACAGGGGGTAGCCTAGAAAAAAGCCAAGGAATCAACTGATTCCCTGTAACATCTTGAATCCCATGGTTATATTCAAAAGCAGCCAACCATTCCAAAATATCAAGCTTAACCTCATACATACTTACTGCATCATTGGGCATGCAAGGCCTCGAGGACTCTGGGAGAGAACCAGTTTCAAGAGACAACTATTTCATTTCAAGTGCATGATTCAATTCCATTTCTCTGAGTCTAAGCTCCTGCTGCTTGTTTTCAGATTGAGCTTGGATTATTTTAAATTCTAACTCCAGTCTCATCTTTTCAAGTGAGACAAATTCAGGACATAGGTTTGGACCTGATGGGGTCCCTGTGGTCAAAGGTTGAGGCCTATGAGCAGGTAGAGGTAAGACAGGGGCTACATTCTGAAACTCTTCTGCCTCATCTAATTCATCCACAGTATTAGAGCTGGGCTTTGACATATTATCATCCTCATCAATATTTTCCACATTTGCTGCAGGTGTGGGGGTTTCAGACCCACTCCTCAGACTTTGGTATTCTAACAACTTTTCTATCAATTCAACCTTCTTGCCTTTTACAGTGAGATTCCTAGCTTTACACATATCTCTCAATTGATCAACAGTTAAAGTCACTAGGGTCTCCTGTCTGTAGTTTTCCATATAAGTCATGATAAAACAATTGCTTTACTAGTGTTGCTTAGCCTTGGGAGGGTTATTTGAACAAAGGTAAAAGAAGCAATCTAAATGTAACAAGTATACTTTATCCTCACCACTGTAGACCATTGTTAGGCAGAATCACCTGCAGTACCCTTTGGGAACACTACAGGTAATTAGGACTACAAACCTGTACTACACAGTAAAGTGGTAGCGATGGCTGAGCAGCCAGACCTATCTCAAGAGTTTAAGTGAGCAGTAGAACAAGTTACACAAAGGACCAACCAATACAATGATTCAAATATACACTTACTCAGGGTTTCCTGGTAAAGGAATATACATTTATTTACTCAGTCAGTTAGAAAACATTATAGTAGCATGAGCAGCTCAATATCACACACTAATACACCACAAAAATACAACCTGCAAGTAAATGAACAAGTTTATCTCCAAATGAAGTGGGAGCAAAATGGCGCTTCAGATACTTATTAAAGGAGTAAAAAGACAAGGTTATAAGATTAGACAGCCCAAATAGATTCATAGGCATGGCAAAGGGTTTCAGTTAGATACAACCAGCAATTCTTCTCAATAGGCCTGGGCCAAAGTCAATGGTTCAGAGTCTTTTGTATAGGATAGCACAGTTCCGGTAAATTACGGTTAAGGCTTTGCCACGGAGATTAGAAGAATTTGGCTATGAGAAAAGTTTGACGAATGTTAAGGGAAGGACAAGCCTTCGTAGTTGAGGAAAGTTTCACACACTTTCTTGATGGCTGAAAAGATTTCTAGACCGCGTTTGCACAGTACCTTGTCAATGAAGAAAGCTGTAGCTAAGGCAGTTGTCCCTGGCAATTCGAGCAGGTTTCGCTGTTCCTGAGCTTCTGTCGTGGAGACAAGAAGGAGGACGTCGGGAGGTTCCTGCACTGCCTAGGGATGAGACCAAAAGCTGTAGCAAGATGTCGGTTTAAGGTGTGAGTGCCTTAAAGTCCACAAGCTGGCTTCCTTCCCTCCGGCTACCTGGTTTTCAACAGCACTCTGATGAAAATTCGACCAGATGGGGACGGTGCCCCGGTGGCTAGGGAGTTGGTTGTTCCCACCAAACTCAAGGGAAGAAGTTAACCTTGAAGGGCTTCTCTGTCGATGGAGTTTCAGGCAATTCGGACCTGCAGCAGGGCTTCACCAGTCATCCAGGAGTTGCAGCAGTCCTCTTCCTTCAGCTCGTCGTTGGTTCTTTCGTTCCAGTAGTCGACTCTGCTTTCCAAGTCCCAGAGACCTGGTTTTAAACAGTTTTCCCCCATTCATTCCATCCTGGCTGTCACTCACACAGCTGGGTGGCTGTCCTTGCCGGACAGCCAGCCGGCCAATCACGCCAGAGTGCATTCATGTCTACTAGGAGACTAAGCACAGGGAGTTTCGGGCACCTGCCTCACATCCTGTCCACCCCAGACACTCAGGCGCCAGAGGAGGGCCTCAGCACTGAAGTCCGCCAAAGGCCAACGAACAAAGGGACCAAACCTGGTTTGGCATGCAGAGACAAACACAAGAAGGACCTTTCCTAAAAGAAATGGCGAAAAAAGATGACCAGAGTTTTTACAGATAGGTCTTGGGCGCCATATTGAAAAACATGGCTGACCCGATTTTTAGCTACCGTTGTTTGCGGTCGGGAAAAATCATGGTAGTTTCATCTAAACCACTGCCACCAGCCATTTAAAGTAGGAAAGGGTAACATTGAATGTTACATGAGTGTTTTGACTCAGGGGAAGCTAGGCAACCCCTCCAGCACTCTATAGGAAGATAGTGTGTGCTGGGTCTGTAAATTTAAAGAGACTAGTCAAGTCAATTTAACTTTACATGCTCTGGGAGACATTAGTCAGTCCCAGAGAAGGTATTTAAACCTTGGAAGTCTGAAAGACATCCCTGTGTCACTGCACTGAAGGTGCTATGTGACACACAGAAAAAGATGATGCCACTGGAGTTGTTTTAGAACTCCATAACCAAAGAACACAAAAGTAAAATACACACAAAATGCATGGGAAAGTGGGGGAGTGGGAAAAAAGGCTCACACTCTTCCCAGGTAGAAAAATCAAATCCTAGAATTCCAGCAAAGTTGCTGGGGGTCTCAAAAGGTAAGGGAAATGAGCACATTTGGAAAATTCTCCCTAACACCCACCCACCCTGCCAACTCTTTCTACCCACACCCATGCTAACAACTCTCTCTACCCCCACCCCTACCCTCACCCTCTCTACCCCATCCCCACTTTCCTTACTCAACACTACCACCTCTAGTTACCCCACCAACCATTCTACACACTTTATTCCCCCACCCAACCTCATACTACCTCCTCTATTCCACACCCACCCATCGTACCCACTCTCCCTATGCCCTCTCATCCTTCGTCTCACACACTTGCCACCCTGTATTGCTCATATTTCCTTTTGCTCATCGTCGATGGCACCCTCTGTCAATGGCTTTCTCCTTTTCTCTCTTCCCCTTCTCATTCTATTGCACACCTGCACCCCTCATTGCATCGCCTTTCAAACTTTGCTCTCTCCTCCTTGCACCCCGATGCCTATAAACGCAAAATACAAAGAACAGCAGCAAATGCCAAGAGAATCACCTAAAATAACAAAATAGGGCACATCTTCTGCATCATGAAAAAACAATGGTGGTGAAAAAGGTCCACAGTCACTATCAGGTCACAACAATTTCAGTACCCCAGTGAGCAAAAACTATATACCGGTCTGCTGAGGGCTAGACTCCCGCAGAAATCAGTCACCATGGCAACTGCCCCATTGGCGTTTTAGCACAATAAATTGCCTGCACATAGGTCGAAAGACTGGGGCTAAAGGAAGATCCTGACGTCTCCTGTAGGCCACGGAGGACAGCAGTTGGCAACCATGTTACAAAGTACTTAAAAAGGAGCTGGGCGTCCAGTCATCAGATGGGTCCAAGATGGATTACAGAGAGCTGATTCACAAGGGGAGTTCGCAAACAGTATCGCGTCTGAGTTTGAAGACAGAAGGAGGAAAATACACCTCTTAAAAAGGTTGTAAATCACAACATCAGGGGTTCATTTTTTTGAAGGGCGTAATATAAGAAACACGCGTAAAAGGCTTTTACGCATGTTTCTTATATCACGCTCTATTTCCTTCATTTGTATGGTGAAGAGGAGGAGCAGAATGCAACTCTTGTTTCCGCCGCTCCCTTCCCCTCCACCATAGAAATACTTACAGTTTTGCGCCGGCATGGATGTTAATGCCATCACATATGGTATGGACCCTTCTGCAGTCCACCTGCATTATGTGCCAGCAAAAAGAAGGTTGACACCATAGGGATCCGTTGTGGCTAGGCACCAATGGAGTGAGGAAGCAACACCGCGGAGCACTGGCCGAGTACCCACGATACGATCCTGCGACGGTGACAAGAAGGGCCCAAAAACACCCAAATAAGGCACCCCGCGAAAGCAGAAGCGCTTCTCAGCAAGGTGCCACCAAAAAAACTGAAAATCGGATCGGCGAAAGCAGCCAGCGCTCCCTCGAAACGGACCCCCCCAGCAACATCCATAATGGTGGGCGCTCGTCGAGGGCGCCGCAACTGAGGAGGAGGGACCCAAAACTCCACCCGCACGAGCCGAAAGCTGAAACAGCCCAGAGATGCCCCAACGGAGACACCCAACAGTAGGTAGCCGGCTGAAAGTGTGCGAACACCAACGAGCGCAAGCACCAGCAGGGACACCGAACCTGCAGGTCTAGAAGCCAGTGTGGACGGGAAGCGGGAGCGAAACCGCAATGGGAGCAGGTGAAGAACAGAAGCACCCCGACCAGGACAAGTAGCGGAAAGGGGGAGACAGCGAGCCCGGGATACCAGGAGCCGGATGAGCAAAACCCCCGGAGAGGTGAAGTGGAATGCGAGGGAGTGCTGAGGAGGAGTGCGCAGAAGAGGAGGGGAACACCGCATAACGGGAGCGCGCTGGAGAGCGCAAGGTGAGGCCTCAACCCTGGGCACAGTAACAATTAGTGATAAGGAGCATACACACCCACACCATTAACAGCAACCAAAAAGCCCTGCAGGGTCAGTGCACGGCCTGACAGGGCAGCACAGCAACCACCACTCCCAGCCTACGCGCAACCGACAACAACGGTCCACGAGTAAGCACGCTCACCAGCTGGGGCACCAAAGCGCAGCACACAGAAACTCTACCCCAAAGGACCTGGGCTGAAACACAGAGGAGCACGACCCAAAGAAAAGATCCAAACCCGCATGAGAACAAAACAGAGTGCCACACGACACATACGGCCCCCAGGCGTGCACGAAACACAAAGCCGCGCTCAGAAACAACAGCCCAACCTAGCAACTGAGCTGCCTTGGGAGGACAACAGGAGCCACAGTCAACAGGGGCAAAATCCAACCCCCAAGCCTTGAACAAAGCGACCGCATGCTAAACCGCGGTGCAGAGGACACAAGCCCATAGTCAGAGTCTATTGACCCACAAGCTAACTAGGGGGCACAGGAATAGCACTGCCCTCTAACCCAGACAAACTCTGCACCAAGACAGTGGAGCAACTGAAAAAAGCAAAGAAGAGTCCCCAGTAGACAGCAGACAACAGAGCAACAGCACGGAGGCCGCACCTGGACACAATGGGCCTCATTCCGAGTATGGAGGTAGTCATGGCGCTATTTGCGCCATGATTACCTTCCTTACTGGGTCCGGGTCCGACCTGGTTCAATGGGTACTTACCTGTCCATTCCGACCCCGGAGGGACCGGTAGGTCCCCATTGAAAAAGGCAATCCCAATTCCCATTTGAGCCCCCACAGGGCTCAATGGGAATGGGGAGGGAGCTAATAACGGTACCGCAATTTGCGGTACCGTTATTTGCTCCCTGGTCCCTTTGCGGCTCCCACTAGGGGCACCTGGTAAAACCAAGCGCCCATTGCGGGACCCGCTAAGGGACCTCGGAATAGGGCGCAAAGACATCCTCAAGAAATAAGGGGAAGGCCACCATCATGGACTTGTTTGCTTCCACCAAACCACACCAGACACCACAAAAAGCTGACCCCATAAATGAACCCCAGAAAGCACTGGAAGAAACCAACAAGGACAGTCAAGTATTAGAGGCCATAACAGCATTAAAAACCTTCATTGACACAAAAATAGAAGAAGTAAAGACGGATATGCAGTTAATGAGACAAGACGCAAGAAACCTGACAAAGAGAGTAACTAACGCAGAAAAAACACTTCAAGAAGAGACAGAAAATACTGCGGACCTCAGAATCAGAGTATTAGAACTGGAAAAGAAGGTGGCCACATTGGAAGGAAGGTCCGAAGACACCGAAGGGCGTGCAAGACGAAGCAATATAAGGATACTGGCAGTGCCCGAGGGAACCGAAGGCTCAAACCCGACGGGCTATGTCGAGACCCTAATACAACAAGAAATTGGAGCGAGCCAACTAACACAGGGCTTCGCGGTTGAGAGATCGCTACAGAAAAAAATACCACCGGGCTCTCACCCACGACCAATAATCGCAAATATTCTCAATTTCCAAGATAGAGAGACCATCCTCAAATATTTCAGGGAAGAAGGTACAATAGAAAGAGATAACACCAAAATCACTATATATCCTGATTATACTCTGGCAGTATAGAAGGCGGAGAACTCTTTTATTCTGATCAAGGCAAGGCTCAGACAACACAACCTGAAATACATGCTACTGTACCCATCAGGGTTGAAGGTGATTCACAAAGGGAGAGCAATATTCCTGGAAACTCCGGCGGCGGCCAACATGTGGCCGGAGCATAACAACCTGGTGGACAACAAAGAAAAAGACACACGGGCATGAGGAACAGCACAAACGAACGACAAGAGCACTGAAGCACTGAGATCACGCCAAATGGCCATAAAACGAGCTTGACTTCCCCAACCAAGCGCAAAGCCCCAACCCACGAACCTAACAGTGCTGGCATGTTACCGGCACAAAACCATTCATGCCCAAAACCCTAAATGGGAACAGAAAGCGCGAGAGCACCTGAGCGCTACACATCTAATGCAGCTGCTGGGTGCACCAGTTCCGTTTATGTTACTTGTTATTGTTGTCACAGGCCCTCATTCCAAGGTTGGTGCTAAGGGAAAAACGATGCCGGTAAAGGAATACCGGCATCGATTACCGCTACGGCATATTTTGACCAACCACACCGCAATTAACGGCATTGTAAAGTACAATGTTGTTAATAGCGGTCTGGTTGCGCGCACGCGACCCGCCATGCCGGCATTAGCGGCATGCCGTAAACCGGAGTAGATCACAAGTGAGCCGGACCTGCTAATAACGGCCTCATGAAGGCGTAAAAAGTGCTTACTGGCATGCCGTAAATACCGGCATCGCAGACATGCCGTAAAAAGCCCTGAACAGTGTTCCAAACTGCCACAAGTGCACACAATCAGCACAGGTGGAGGCAATGGAGTCAGGCCCAGTACAAAAGGAGCACACCCACACACCACACCCCCTCCCACACCAAGATGATTCCAATAGTAGTAGCATTATTGGAGCTGGAGTACTTGCTTACATTGCCACAACATCAACAACAACAATAGCCGCCACCACAGAGGAGACGCAGGATAAGAAGGAGGGTGAGACAGGCCCAACATGCCCCACCAGTGCAGCCACTGTTACCACGCCGGCAGCCCCCAATCCCTCGCATCAGAACCAGTCAATTCAATCTAACCCCTGAGCAGATCCACACCCTGTACCGCCTGGACCGGGACACCATCACCACAATAGTGGACCTGATACACGACGACATAGTGAGCCTCATAGAAATACGCACTGCCATCCCTCCTCTACTGAAGGTAGTGTCTGTGCTCCATTTCCTCGCCACAGGCACCTACCAGCACACAGTGGAGCACCTGCATGGCATATCACAACCCTTATTTTCCCGGATTCTGAACCAAGTGCTGGATGCCCTCCTCAAGCACACAGGGGACTACATATCCCTCCCACATACTCCCCAGGAGATATTTGATACAAAAGTTGCCTTCCATGCACTGGCAGGCATGCCAAATTGTGTAGGTGCCCTCGATTGCACCCATGTGGAGTTGGTGGTCCCGCATGCCATGGGGGTGGTGTACCGCAACAGCAAGCAATACCACTCCATCAATGTGCAGATGGTATGCAACGCCAGCAAGATCATCACACACTGTTGTGCCCGATATCCCGGATCAACTCATGACTCTATGGTCCTGCGGAACTCTATGCTACCACGCCTCATGGAGCGACATGCTGGACGACGTGCCTGGCTGCTTGGTGAGTTGCCTGACTGGGCCATGGCAGTGCATAGGGGTTGTGAGGTGAGGGGATGCATACTCCACCTGGGTGGGAATGGGGGGGTGCATACTCCACCTGGGTGGGAATGGGGGGGGTGCATACTCCACCTGGGTGGGAATGGGGGGGGATGCATACTCCACCTGGTGGGAATGGGGGGGATCCATACTCTACCATGCTGCCAATGTTGGTGTGACTGCACGATGTGCACATCACTGAACACTGTGCCCCAAAGCATCACAAACGGAACATGACAGCCAAAACCCATAGGAATGACGTAAGGTCTACACCTATCACTACATGAATAACAGGAAACCACCCCACATCCCACAACACATGCACCACTCATCAGCGGCCCCACCCTCTGTAACGCCATCCTGCACCATGCAGTGCATATGCACTATGTTGCTGTCTCCAGCATATCACCACACAGGACAATCATCCCTGGGAGTGCATTGAACTGAACCAACTAGGGAATCCACAGTGTGTCACCGAGTTGGCACACCCACAGGAGTGCTGCATGTCACCATGGGAATGTGCAGCGCTGAATGCCCAATATTGCACAGACTACTGGCAACGCTCCCCCCAAGTAAATCTCACAGAACACAACACATCACTGATTTGGCTCCAACACTGCTGTATGCATACACGAGGCACGTGCAACAAGATGTCAGTGCACACCATGTATCATCTTGAAGATGCAACCCACACCATTAGTCCATGGCACAGGACACATTGAGGGATTGAAAATGGGGTCAATGCATCCAGGGACATGTGCACGTGGGCAACGATTACCTGCAGGCATGTGTGACTAGTACAGCTGTCCATCATGATTCGGCAAACATTACCTTCATTCCCCTCACATGCAGGTGATGGTGGCTTTCCCTTGAAGCTGTGGCTCCTCACCCCTGTCCGAAACCCACAGAACAGGCACGAGGAGGACTACAATCGTGCCCATTCCCGTACACGTGTGGTCATCGAGCAGACCTTTAGCCTGTTGAAGGCACGATTTTGCTGCCTCAGCCCGTCTGGTGGGGCACTCTTCTACAGGCATGAGAAGTTGGCCAAGATCACCATGGCATGTGTAATGCTGCACAATATGTGCATTCGCCGGAACGTGCCCCTGCCCCCTGACATGGAACTGCTACCACCTGATGATGATGAAGCTGATGAGGAAGATGTGGCTGGACATCATCACGGTGGCGATGCTCAGGAGGGACGTGCTGTGCGCCAGTCAGTGATTGCACAATATTTCTGACACACATGTCAGCGGAGGGTGACATAATGTTTGGATATAGGGCACTGGTTGTGGGGGTACATGTACACTATGCACTGTGAATGATTAAATGACACATGCGCAATGATGAATGTCCACTCAGGTCTTCTTTTGCACACAACCGGTGTATTGAATGGAACAATATAAACGTAAGTGACAAAACCCTCTACCACCCTCACCCCCCTCCCCCACAACTCCCCCACACACCCTCACCCCTCCCCCTCCCCCCACAACTCCCCCACACACCCTCCCCCCTCCCACTCCCCCACACACCCTCACCCCCCTCCCACTGCCCCCACAACTCCCCCACGCACCCTCCCCCCTCCCCCCACAACTCCCCCACACAAGTCCTATTGAGTCCACAAAGCCTACATGAGGCTGCCATTACAGTCACTCGGCACTCCCAGAGCCAGGGGGTGGCATGTCCCGTCGCCGCAGTGCACGGACCGACCGACGGAGTGGGCAGGTTTGGGTTGAACTGCTGGTGGATGGTGTGGCCTCCTGCTCAGGTTGTGGGGCGGGATGACCTGTCTCCAAGGCATCATTGATGCGCCCTAGCACCTGTGGGAGGGCCGAGACCTCCTCGCAGAGGAGGTTGGTGTTGTCCGTAAAGGACAGGCCCAGTGCTGACAACTGCGCGCCACTCCTCTCTGGCCTAACGGTTGTCCTGTATGAATTCCCTGATGAGTGAAGTGAGCAGGTCAGCCTGCTGTGGTCCTGCGGCTGGACCTGTGGCTGTGCTGGGAATCTGGCTGGCATGCCCAGCCTGCTCATCCTCCCCAACACTGAATGCTGGACTGATATGTCCCTGGGTTTGTTCATGGCCAAACTGGTCTGGGGTGTTGGTGTGCACGGTACCGCTCGCAGATACCTGGGGGGGGATGCAATTTGGGTTGGGGTGTGGACCACATCCATTGTGATATCCTCAATGGTGCCCCAGATGTCATCCGGGCTGTCTTCCACTGTGAGGGGTGCTGTGGCTGCCACCTCCCCAGCCACACTAGACTCCTCCGAATGGGGTGTCTGACAGGTGTCTCCAGGCAGAACAGTGGGTGGGGGGTGGTGGTGGTGTGCCCTCCACGGGCCTTGGTGGTGCAGGTGCTATGTGTCCCTAGGGTGGCTTCCTTGCTGGGACACAGCGCCCCCTGGCTTGTCCCCTGGAGATTGACGGACGGTTGCTGTCTTCCTGGGACCTCTTACTGGGTGTGGCCTGTGAAGAGGTGGTGTCCTGCTCTTCGCTGTCATGCTCACTGCCTGTGGGGGTGGAAGAGATGGACGGCATGAGTGATGTTTGGATAGGCATCATGCATACATTGAGACAATTGCTCATTCACACAATTGTGGGTAATAGGCATTTGTGTTGGGAAGGGTGGTAAATGCAGCCATATGTCGGCGTCACTCATGTTGGCAAGGAACAGTGCTGTCTGACATGCATACTATTTTGGTCATGCACGCTGTGTGCGTCGTGGAATATCCTGCTTTGTGTGGTATGTGTCATGTACCATATTGCCTTGCACCAGGCATCAGCATGTGTCTATGATGCTTCGGCCTACTTTACGGGGAGTGTGTGTATGTGGCCGACCATGGCGTGACTCTTTGGACTGACATTGGCATTGACTTTCATCAGATTTGGCCTAGCAGTGTTTACTTTGGACACTCACCTCCATTGTCAGATGTCGTGGCGCCACACTCCATCTCACCCACGCCTTCAATCGATTCAGGCCCTATCATGCTTGCACATGTGTCCTCCCACAGGGTTAGCTTTACGGGTGAACTAGGTCCTCCTCCAGTTTCCATGGCCTGGGTGCGATTTACCCATAGTATGTTGCGCACCCTTAGGCGCAGATCCTCCCACCGCTTTCGGCAGTCTTTCACCATGCGGGGTGTGTTGCCCACTGCACTAACCTTCTGGGCAACAAGTACCCAGATCTCTTTTTTGCGCAGCACTGCCTCTCGCCTCATGTTGCTGCTGAATACTCTGGCTACATGCTCATGCAGAGTGTCCACGAGCATCTGGAGCTCGTCCTGGCTGAATCGTTCCTTTTGGACGTGGGGAGATCCCTTCTTCAGAGCTTTAGGCATTCTTGGGTAGTAGGATGTAGTTTTTAGACTATCACCAATGTCCCAGGGGTCCTGTGTGCTGAGGATGGCAATGGATTGTGTTTTTAAAGATGGCCACTGTGCTCCTTCCCGTTCCTGTGCGATGACGCTATTTCCGCTTCCGCTTATTTCGTTGACCGTAAATAGCAGTGTCCGCTAATTACGGTCATCGCTATTTACAGTCACCGCTAATGCCGCTTTGGACTATGTCGGTAGTGTTATCTACGATGCGCTTGATGCCGGTAAGGGCTTTTTGGGCCCCTTTTGCGGCCTGGCGCAAAGCTCGTGCCCGCAAAGTCATAATAGTCCTCTATTAGCGGACTGATGCCAGCACGGACACGCTATTTGCGCCTTGCCGGTAAGGGACGATACTTACCTCCAAGCTCGGAATGAGGGCCACACTCTCTGCTTGCTGCAAACAATAGGTGGGAAAGGGGCCAACAGAGCCCATGCTAATGGAAACAAGGAGGTACCCGACCGGGGTCTGAAGGAAGCACCCTTGAATAACAGGCTGAACTCAGCAGGGAATGAAAGAAGCGGGGAGAAAGGACAAACCAAGACAGCACCATGGCCACACAGCTCAGAATAATGACCTGGAATGTGAGGGGTATGAGATCTTACATGAGACGAAACCGAATCAAATTCTACTTACAACGGTAAAAGATCTCAATCCCCCTACTGCAGGAAACACACCTAACGGTAGAAGACACAATCAGACTGAAAGAGCGATGGGGCGGCCAAGGGCAAGGAGCGTCCTACTCAAAGTACACAAGAGGAGTATTCACGTGGGTGAGCCCAGACACCCCATTCCAACTGCTGGGATACGAAGGCAACAAGGAAGGCAGATACCTGGCGGTCTGGGGAATGGTTGAACAAACTAAGGTATGCATAGTGAATTCTTATTTCCCTAACCATGGCATACCTGCACACCTCCAAAAAATATGCGCTAAAATGACACACCACAGGGAAGGCCTTTTCATATGGGGTGGAAACTTCAACTGCGTCAAAAACCCAGCCATGGACAGATCGGATTCGACACAGCAGAGGGCCAACACATCCACACAGGCATTAAACACAATGGCAGAACAATTGGACCTAGTAGACGCATGGAGGGTACTAGACCACACAGTCCGAGGTTACTCCCTCTACTGTTAGCCCCACAACTTACACACCAGGATAGACTACCTGTTTATTGACAGAAACCAAATTACACAGGTAGAGTGCGCGCAATACTTAGGTAGAACAATATCAGACCACTCCCCCCTCACCATACAGTGGACAACTATGGGACCCAGACCCCCTATAACACTCTGGCGAATGCCAGCCATGGCACTCACAGACCCAGCATTTAAGGAAGAGTTTGGGGGCAAACTAAAGGAGTTTATGCAAATAAACAAGGACAGCATAAGCAAAATGGCCACGCTATGGGAAACGTTGAAAGTAGTGACAAGGGGAGAGGTGATAGCGGGGGGTTCGGAGACAGCTAAAGCTCGAACTAGAGGCCAAAGAAGAGGAAATAAAGCAACTAGAGTCGAATGCCCAACCCAACGAGGCAGTTGAGCCAAAGCTGAAAGAGATCAGAACGCAATGCCAAGAAGCCTGGGAAAGGCTCTCCAAATTTGATTATGCCACGCGCACAGTCAGAGCACACAAAGAGGCAGACAAACCAAGCCGCCTATTAGCCTGGTTGTGCAAGCGAGAACACCCGAAACACCTACCTCAGAAAATAAAAGACGACAGCGGCACAACACACATGACACAACAAACAGTATACAATGCATTTGCCACATTCTACTCCAAACTGTATGCCCACGACAACAAAGTACTGATAGCCGACACCAGACAAACACTAGAAGAAATAGGCCTACCCAAACTAAGCAGCGAACAGAGAGAGTACCTAGACGAAAGCATTACTGTAGACGACGTAACGGAGGCCATTAGATCCTTAGCCACATGTAAGACCCCGGGCAGCGATGGTCTGCCGCCAGAGTTTTACAAAGCATACGAGCCAACCCTGGCGCCTGTGCTCCACAAGGTCTTCATGGAGGCGTTTGAGGCAGGCACCCTGCCGGAAACCATGAGAGAAACACTGATTGTCCCGATACTTAAGCCAAACAAACCTCCCGAAGCCTGCGACTCATACCACCCACTGGCGCTGCTGAATCATGACAGTAAAATATTGACCTCCATACTGGCCAAACGACTAGCAAGAGTTGTGGGATCACTAATACACGAAGATCAAAATGGATTCATGCCAGGCCGCAATACCACGGCCAATTTACACAGGCTACAGCACATAATAGCATAGACAGCGGGAAGTGAGGAAAGACTGGCAGTATTGTCGTTAGACACAATCAAAGCGTTTGACTCTTTATATTGGGAGTGGATAGTGGAGGTGCTGAGGGACTTCGGTTTCGGAGAGGGATTTGTGAGATGGGTCAAAGTGATTTATAACAACCCCCTGGCTAGAGTGAAGACCGGGAACACGATGTCCAGGGTGTGGGAGATACAGAGAGGTACCAGACAAGGCTGTCCACTATCCCCCATGTTATATATACTAGGGCTGGAACCGATAGCCATCTACTTAAGAAAACAGTACTTTGACGCGGGTATAAAGATTGGCAGCACACACAACATAATATCCCTATACGCCGATGATGCGCTACTATACCTAAGGGAGCCACACATAAACGCCCCGACGGTATTAGAGATACTAGACAACTATGCGCGCTACACCGGGATACAGTTCAGCAAGCATAAATCATGCGCATACCCATTGGCAAAACTGAGAGGGGTAAACCCCAAGGACTTACCTGAGGTGGGAGTTGGATGGCAGGCGGAGGGATTCAGATACTTAGAAATATTACTTGGCAGCGCAGCTCAGCCATGTAGCAAGATGGCTATCAGATGAAACAACACCTGAGACTGGACTCCTGCAGCACCTTATAGCCCGATGTATATCAAAGAAATTCTGTGGAACCCTCCAACGAGCACAACACACCCGCCGATGATTGTTACAGTGGGCAGACAGTTATGGAACAGAACTAAGGCAATAACTCCAATGCAGCAGCCCTTCGCACCGGATGTCCCAGTGCTGGCCGACGTCTGTAAAGTGCCCACAGACATACCAGCAATGAGGAAATGGGAACAGGTTGGACTGTACGCATGGGGGGACATGTTCGAGAATGGGGTCTTTAGAGAGTTTGAAGATCTGCACGAGCAGGAGGGGCTGGCTAAAGGAAAATGTCTGTGGTATCAACGGGTCAAGCACACAGCAAAGAAAAAATGGGACGTCTGGCCAGAAGAACCAACACAAAATCCCATACTCACGGAGATGCATAACTTGAGTGACGGCTGGAGACCAGTGTCCAGACTATAACACCAACTAGCAGATAGGCCCAACCCACACAGCAGCGACCTAAAGGAAAAATGGGAGAAGGATCTAGGCAACACAATGTCAGAGAAAGAGTGGAAAGGGCACTGGCGCATACGATGGTGTCCAGAAACACTAGATCCAGACTAATCCAACTGAGCATCGTATACAGGACATATATGACACCCCTCAGAGTTGCAAGCTTCAACAAACAAGCCTCGCCAAATTGCCCCTGGTGTGGAAATGGACAGGCGGACTTAATGCACTTGTTATGGAGCTGCCCCAAAACACAAAGATTCTGGGCCAAGATCACGCAAGCATGCAGAAGAGCGGGAGCGCGCAGATACGACTGGACTATTGGGCACATACCCACGACTAAGCAAGCATAAACAAGAAGTGAAATGTATGGACCTGGCATGTGTCCTGGCAAAAAGGACAATCGCCATGGCATGGAAAACTCCCGTAGGCCCTCAATACACACTATGGAGCAGAGAAATGGAAAGATGGACAATAGCAGAGACCAATGCTTGGACTCAAGAAAACAAAGGTCAGGACAGCAATACAAGCCCCACCCTGGAAGCATGGAAGGCCCTAGTCAGAGACTTGTCCCTCATAGGAGACCACAAACCCCCCTGAAAAAGCACGAAACCATCAAACAGACTGAAAACAGCACAAAGTGAACATTGGTGGATATCCTGGCCGAGGAACCTCCATGCCCACCACAACAGGAACCTCCATGCCCACCACAACAGTGCTAACACCACCACACCACCTGAGCAGAAACCGCTAAGAACCCACATCGGCAGCTGCAGGCAGAAGTTGTTGTTTATTGTTTATTGTTAAATGTTGTTTGAGACTCAATACAACAGTCGCTAGAACATAACTTTTATATGACTGCTTTACAATCTAAAATGTATGTTCAATAACAAATGCCAATAAAAACATGTTAAAAAAAAATAGGGATCCATTGTAGACACTTCCTGCCATGTATGCTTGGAGCTTATTTTATTGGAGCCGGTAATTTGATGGCGGGGAGCAATTACATCAGCACTGCAACTTAAACGTCTCCCCACTGCCACATTTTCGTCATTTGCATGGCAGGCAGCATTTAAAATGGTCCCCTGCTTTTTGCTGGTTCAAAAAGCTGGTGTGCTCCATAGGTACTGCCAGCATTTGTGCCCACATGAAAATGCATGCGGGCGCAAAGGCCTGAGTCAGGAATTGAGGCCTTTGTGCCCGTGCATTTTATGGCGGAAAGGAATGGAGCGGCAGAAACTTCCGGCCCACCTCTCTTCCATACAAATTGATGACTATGAGCCGTAACGTTAATGGAATGCGTAAAGGCCGTAGGTACGTTTTTTACGCCTTGCATTAAAGTTACAGCTCATCCAAAATTAGCTGCCTTTTGTTTCGCTAAGTGAGTAATTGGGGTACCTTTTTCCTGAGAGCTTATCTATGAATCGCTGATAAAATGTTCCAATCAGGGAAAGGACAGCACTTTTTACAATTTATTTAGGGACATGTCAATCTTATTCTTAAATATCTTTGTTTTCAGATTGTTCCATTAAACAACTTTAAAGCAGTCAAATGCTTTCCCAAATTAGCGCACAACATTTTTAAATAACAAACCAGGTACTCTAAAGACACAAAAGAGACATTTTCTGTCTAGAGACCCACCCATCGTAACAACAATGCAAGCAACTTGAGTGGGTCGTCCCATCTCAACATCAGGCTTCCTTCAAGAATAATTAATTACCTATTAGATCGAATCCAACTGACAATGTCCATGGTATGGTAATGTTTATTTGTAATTCGCCTATACACAAGGCAAGTGTTTCAAAGCGCTCAAGGAGGGAGGGAACAAGGGGGAAAAACAGCCATTCAGAGCCCTTGAATTTCTGAACAATACAAGTCTGCACAGGCAGAATAAGTGCATATAATACAGTTAACAGTGTAGATAACAGCAAATAGGTCTGACGACGATTTTGCAGTTTTTCCAAGTGCATTGAGGCGCAACCATGGAAGGAGGGGAGATATGGAATGGTAGATAGACGATCTTCAGGCATGGTATGTTCAGATCATGCAAGTGCACAGGCAGTACAG
The DNA here is from genome assembly GCF_040938575.1 of Ambystoma mexicanum. Lineage (NCBI taxonomy): Eukaryota > Metazoa > Chordata > Amphibia > Caudata > Ambystomatidae > Ambystoma > Ambystoma mexicanum. Next base: position 316,556,071 of record NC_090929.1, read on the forward strand.
GAGAGGGGTGTGGGTTGGGGGGGGACAAGAAGAGGGGGTGGGAAATTCCAAGTGGGCTCAGTTAGTCAGAAACTGGGTAAGTGCTGCAATGCCATTCTCATGGCTCATTGACCAGGTGCAGTAGCAACGAGGAAGTGCAGGCCTGGAGGCAAGTGCGAGGGGACTGGCGAGGGTGCCAGGGACATGTGAGACTCTGAGGTACACCCGGCAGCCAGTCGACAAGCTGTGTGGCAAGGAGGGAGAAAGGGATAGATTGGAGAGAGGGGATTAGCAGGGTAGAGGGAGAGAGAAGGAAGAGGAGAAGAGGAATGTCTTATGGAGTTTCTGGAACTTAAAGAGATCCGGCTCAAGACGGAAGGTGACAGGGAGGATATTCCAGAGGGAGGCCCCTGCTGAGGATAAAGATCTCCTTCCAAATCTTTGCTTGGAGAACCGGCGCACTCGCAGAAGGTTGGAGGTAGATGAGCTGAGGGCTCAGAAGGGAGTGTATTTACATAGGCATTGTTGCAGATAGGTAGGTCCCAGAACCCAGAAAGCCTTGTGGACAATGCAGAGGGTTTTGAACTTGATCCTTGCAGCAACTGGGAGCCAGTGAAGGGATTTCAGCACCAGAGAGATGCGGTCCCTGGGCTTGAGGCCAAGGATAAGTCTTGCAGTTCTGTTCTGGATGAGTTGCAGAGGCAGGGAGGTTGAGTAAGAGGCTGGTGCAGTAGTCCAGCCTTGAGAGAACCAGGGCTCTGGAGACAGTGAGCCGCTTGGGGTAGGTGAGAAAAGGAAGAGTAAGCCCTCAGGAGAGAGGGCGAATTGATTGTGTTTCGCTGTGGCGAGTGGAGACTGCAGAGAAGCCCCGAGATAGCCACTTGTTACGAGGTGCGTGTGCCTGTGCTTTTAAAGATCTGTGGCCAGCTGCGGTCAGCTGACCATAAAAGGCTGCCTCTAATGCCCTTATGGCGTAAGCCCTCAGGAGAAAGGGCGAAATTATTCTGTTTGGCTGTTTGGCGAGTGGCCGGAGTCAGTCCCCCCGCTCGTTACCCTCCCGCTCGTAGCAAGTGACTATGAGGCGCCTTTCAGAAGCGCCTGACGTTCCAGTTACAGTGCAGACATTGTTCAAAACGCAAACTCAAATGAAAAAGATGAAACCTCTCTAGGAATTGCAGGATGCATCGTACCTACCAGCCTCCCAGCAATGCTGTACTCTTCAAGACCAAGTAAGTCTGTCGCCCCAATAGGGGCGACAGATGTAGCCGTAGATGTAGACATAGATGTAGACGTAGATGAACGCGTAGACTCCATGCCCCGTGCGTCCTCACTAACATGCTGCAACAACAGTGAAAATGAAAGTGATTGTGTGCCTTTGACGAACTCTAAGCCCTCTAAGGTCCCTAACCCCAATATACTTCCCGAATGTACTCTTCCCAATCAAAGTGGAATGCCCGAACTGGAAGTAAGTATGACCACAGCCAAAATTTTGGAAGGTGCTGCAATACCAATAGACATGGACTTGGCCTGCCCCGGGGTCGGAGAGTGTCATAACAATTGCAAAGTTAAACTAGCCAATGCTATCTCTTTTGGAACTCTGCCCTTCTATCCCCCACTTGGACGGACCAACAGAGAAGTCGCGCATCGGCAACAAAACACTGTTGGGACGTAGCGAGAAGCTTGATCTACCTCCAACTGTAGACTTGGCTCCAGACTTAGTCTCACCTAAGCTCGGCCGCTCAATATACCTCAACGCTTCGGCTAATTTTCAGCAGAGAGCCACAGATTTCTACAGCGACACGGTTTTCCACAATGTCAGACTGTCTGTTGATATTCAGGCAAATCAATCTGCCCTGTCCCCTCCAATCCTATTTCCATCTGAACATCCTAAACTCACAAGCGCAATGCTCCCTGCACACATCACGGAAAACCGCCGCAATTCATTGGACATTGCCGATAAGCTGCTATCTGACTTAGCCCACATCAACAAGGCTCGGCAAAATCACCGAGCAGAAACCGCAGCCCATGTAAATCCTCTCTGTACCCCTCAAATGAAACACCCAACGCTCCGGCTGTAGGTCTTGACCTTGCGGTTAAACCTACAATCAGAGACACTGCTGGTGCCAAACGCAGGAGGAACCGCGCTAGCAGCTCTTCCACTATGCAATATTCCCAGAGGAAAAAGCTGAAATTCGGCTCTAGAGCTGCTCAGTGCTCACCAAAAAATGGCCTTGTGCCCCTAGCACCTGAGCCCGGACTCCAAACCTCGGAGGCCGCTGACCATCCGATCTCAGACTCCTCTGTATCGGACATTTCATCCACTTATACCTCAATAATGGAGCGTCCCTACCTGAAAATCAGGATAAGCAGACGTCATTGTCTGCACAAACAGGCAAGCAACAATCTGAACGCTACGACCTCTAGAGACTCAACCTTGGCCAGAGATCTTCAGGCGACCATTATGGCATCAATGGGCATATCCATTGCTCCTTTCATTAAACTTTACAGACATATTCATGAAAATATCAAAGATCTTACAACACTGACAGCACTTCTCAACACTAAACTAACCAATGTTGAGAGGAAGGGTACCCTCTGCAAAGAAGATTTAACCACCTTAAGCAGCTAAATGGAGACCATGATAAATACTATTTCTGGCCAAACCAAAAATAATAACGAGGACAAAAAACTTCTTGCCGAAGTAGCTAAAGAAGCTTTGAAACTCTTTAGGACAAAGTCTGAGCACCACATGCATAACACTGACATTGAGGCAGCTCACCTTGTCACAGATTCACGAGACAAAGAACTGGTGTATATCTCAACCACAGTTAACACCAAGCCAGTTCCAGCTGACCGCGGTCTGACGGCAATGCCCTCTGTAACTCGTGACCTAACAGTTACGAAAGAGCTCTCTGTGATCCCTCAACCAGAGTCAAATACGACTGCGGTCCTTATGGCGGATGTTCATGACAGGACAGGACTGAACAAGCCTCCGTTCAGCTCGACAGTACTTGAGAGGCACTCGACCAAAACGACGAAGACCGTTTCACCCTTGGGTTCCAACGTGTCCACAGTTGCCTCGAGATCTAAAGACCTTCAATTAAAAAAAAAAAAAACTACATTTAGTGCCAATTTCCCGGCTGACCATCTTTACACAGGTCTCCCTATAAACGCTGACCCAGCTGTGTCAAACAGTCCTGTTAAGGACTCAGCATTGCAGGATATGGATATGGATATGGATATATCCTCTTTTGGCGAAGCGTTGGCAAATAGTCGCCACTCTAGCAACCCCACCCTCACAAACCCTCAAATGGCCTCAACTTCGAGCATTGCCTCCCTGATCCCTGGCAAAAGCGCAAAAGACGGCAATGGCGTAACAGGACAGGCTGACATTAGCTCCTCCACGAACTTGGGGTTTTTTGACATCTTTAAAGGAGCTCAACATCCAGCGACTCCAACCACCACCTTTGCTTTTGGAAAAACCCAAGCGACTAAAAGAAAATCCAAAAATCAACCAGCTACCAAAATGCGGCGTGGGAATGGTTCCAGATAATTTCTGCGCAACATAAAAACTGTAAACCTAACTGTCCATAATAACACTGGGTGTAAGGAACGTAATCTTCAGAAACCGAAAGTGGTGTGTTTAGCCATAAGCTCAAATGTCGATTCTACTCCTATTGACAGGTCTCAGAACGACAAATCCGACCTGATTAATTTATCGACATATGAGGACGAAGAAGAGGTCCCTCAAATAGAGCAGGCACGTCCGACTTAGAGCTTAGCCTCTGACTTGACAGAAATTGCGCATTCAAAATTATGCAGTAATACTCCAGTCAAGCCCATAGTTGTCGAGCTACCAAGAGCCCCTTCATCACCGAATCCCCATAGAACCTGTACGTTAGTAAAATCAGCCATCTTGGCCCCAAACAAGATCACAAATATGGGTAGCCCCTTTTTGACAATGGAGGAAAAGCGAGCCAAAATCATGGCTATGAAGGCCCCTGCAACCAATTGCGAATCTCAACCATCTAAGGTAACTCATGTCTCCCACAAAACCAACGAGTTGTCAAACTACCATCCAAGGCTCCCAATGCAAGACTTAACTCACCTTCGCGTTCATACATTTGATGCAACCCAGACTACTACAAAACGCGACACGACAAACTCCAAAATCATAAAAAAGGTCTTTCTATATCAAAAACTGATTCTGGAAAGAGTAGACTCATCTGATGACCTGATTTAGATTCGTCATTGCATAACTAGGCTTTTCCATCTTGTGCCTAGTCTGAGAACGATTCTTCTGGACAATCTGAAAATTGTGGAATTCCATTCAGAAAAAAGAAACAATATGGTGACTCTGCATCTTGCATCATGAATAATATGGGACATACTCTTGGAAGCAGGCCCTGCGCTGATGTCCTTGGGATTTGAACTATACACTAAGCCCCAAGCTGCTTCATCACCTGAGCCCTCAACTAATGGTGCGTGCTTCAAAGTCCCCCAAAATCCTGTGAGGACATTCATAACGGACACAAAAGAAAGAGCCCAAGCAGGCCGAGAGTCTCTTGTATTGCCTGAAACCGACTCCACACTTAAAATCGTGGAGGCAGCATACTTCACAGTGGACGAGCAAATAAAAATAACCATTGAGGGCTCAAGTAGAAAGTCTGACACAGCTGCCCAGGAGGACTGAACAAGATGTACACCTGACAGCGGAAAATGGGCATGGCTCTCTTCTACTCTTAACAGCAAACAGAGCAAGTAACGCCAAGAACCGTTAGATAGTCTGTCTATGACATTCGGATCATGGAACACGCATGGCTTTATCCACCTGTTCCATACACCACGGATGCGTGACCTAGACTTGATATGTCTACAAGAAACATGGCTAAGTGAATGCCCTATCTCACCTCTGTTTGAGATAGCTCTAAATCCTGCACTCAAGCCGCCAAAAGGAAGACCAATGGCTGGGCTTTTAATAGCTGTACAAAAAGAACTTGGCCTCAGAATTGTCGAGACGAAGAACGTCTCACGTTACATTCAGACCGGCAAAGTGATGATACCCGGACCTCGCGAGCATGAGTTCCTACACATTATCAATCTATATTGGAACCAGACGGCCACAGGAATTGTACCATTCATCGATCACGTGACCACCATTGTAGACATGATATTAGAAAACTCATGTGTCGCACAAATAATCATATGTGGAGATCTAAACATCAACTGTCTGAATCTGGATACTAACACCACACCAAAGTCTCATAGAAAAAAAGGCCAACGAACTAGCTGCCCATACATGGTGTTCAGAAATGGACTCCCATAAACTGGCACTTCTGAACGGGAATCTGTTTGGTGACATTCCAGCTAACCCTACATGGAGCCGAGACCAGCAGTTCTCAACACTGGACTATTTCTTTGTTTCTGAATCCTTCCTAACAAAGGCTAGTCGCTTAGAGGTTACCAAGATGGACCACAGCAACCATGATATGTTGAAGATGACTTTTAACATCCAAAACACCACAACGCAAACACTATGGCCTCATGCCATTTCCTTTCGTTCAGGCAGGGTAAGACTCAACCTCAGAACGACCGATGTTAACTCGATTGTATCCACCAGGATGTTAACACCTGACACGATAGAATATCAGCATCTTCTGTCTCAATTTTCGGAACATAAACAGGGCCTCAAACAGCGTAACATAAGTTGGATATCCAAGTGCTGCAGCATAAATGTTTGTTGCGTAGTGAGATAAGAAGGTTATCTCGCGAAGACCCAGGTCACTACCGTGCAAAAAAAAACTTTCAATGCAGAAATATAAGAACTGGAGTAAGGCTCACAACGTGGTTCTCTTACAGAACAATTCGAAGGAGATGCTGTCAAAACTCAAGAACAAAAACTCCTCCGAATTCTGGTGCCTTATAAACAACCTTGCTGCTTCTCAGGATGCGCTACAAGCCTCACCCATTTATGAAGAAACCTGGGTGAAACATTACATGGAAATGTTTAGCACTAGTAAAGTTGAAATCAATGAAAACCCTGAAAATCTGGTGCCTTGGGAGCTGAAGTTTGACAAAGCCGACATCCTGAGTTCAATTAATAAATCTAGTGCTTCAAGAGCCCCGGGACCAGATGGCCTTACGAACCATACCATAAAACTAAATCCTGGTGCATGGGCAGACTTCTGCATCACACTGTTCGAAAGAATAACAACTAAACGTACTACACCAAAATCGTGTAAAAGTGCCATCATTGTGCCCATTTTTAAAAAAGGCAACAGGTCTGATCCAAAAGACTACTGACCCATTGCCCTTCTCGACGTACTGGGAAAAATGTACGCAAGCCAATTACAACAAAGGCTGCTATCCTTGTCAACTCCAAACAACCATATTGACTGTCGGCAAGCTGGCTTCGTGAAAGGTGTCGGATGTGGCCTTAACACTCTTCTGCTGAATCTATTAAAAATGGAAACCATCAGAACTAACTCTGAAATTTACGTGGCAGCAATTGATTTTTCCCATGCTTTCGACAGTGTAGACCGTCAAACCTTGTGGGACAAACTGGAAGCCTGGAAGGGTCCATCTAGCCTTCTTGCTGCAATAAAGGAACTGCACACCAACACGACCATCCAAATCAGACTGGATCGAGGAGGCACGCTATCACCATCAATCAGAACTTATAAAGACGTGAAACAGGGCTGCCCATTGGCAGCAATTATCTTCAATCTCTTTATTTCAGACATTGCAGACACATTTAACGCGGTGGCAGCTTTTCCTGCTAAAATTCATGGATCGCATATTGGCTGGCTCATTTATGCAGACTACCTGATCCTTTTAGATGCCACCCCTATTGGACTTCAATGCAAGTTGGATGCCCTAGAAACATACGTCAGAAAGAACGGGCTTTGGATCAATAAGAAAAATGCGAAATATTGATCCTCCGTAATCTGTCAACTCACAAAGGACCTGGCATCTTGAAAAAACAACTCTTAGAACATCGCCCTACATCAGGTACTTGGGCTCCTTGATAGGTTCTAACATAAATGATGGTCCCTGGTTCGAAGCAACAAAAAAGAAATGTCAACAGCTAGCCTGCCAAGCTGCCATCATAAATAAAACATTTGGAAAATTCACTATAAAGCCTATGCCGGACTTCTATCACCAAAAGGCTGTTCTAGCACTCATCTATGGTGCAGAAAACATGTTTGGCTGCCCACATGACTTGTGGAATACACTGGAGAACAACTTTTGGTCTACAGCCCTGCATCTTCCAAAGGATTGCCCTACTTGCTACATAAGATATGAACTGGGCTTGATATCAATACACGCTAGATTGTGTTGGAACCTACTAACCCTTTATAGGAAGACCCTAATAAGAAATCCGGCACCACAATTCAAAATCTTACATAAGCCAAATACCGATCCAGACTATACGGTTCTCTCCAAATGGAGTAAACTATGTCTTGAAGTACTGGACGCAAACAATATAAAGATCACAACCTTGTTCGACAAAGCGAAGCTAAAGTTATGGAGAGCAGACTGGCATCTAACCTGCTAAGACAGAGCAAGCTTTCGTCTTATGAAGCATGCTCCCTTGGAAGCAAGAGCTTACGAAAAACTACAGCCTTACTTGCTCCAATCGCCAGATCAAAACTCTAGATTGTTATTCCTACAATTTAGACTCAATCTTTATCTTACTAAAGATCGTACTAGAACCTGGAATACGAATGAAAATTTCAACTTAACTTGTCGCTTTTGTGAAAAACCTACAGAGACTCTTAAACATCTAACTCTGTTTTGTCTGAAGTTTCGATCGTTACGAACAAGACTGTTTGGACCTCTCTTCCGGGCGCGTGGAACTTACTCTGCCGACGACTGGTGGAAATCCATGTTTGATGGTTCAGAACGTAAACTCATGTTTGGGCTAGTGACGTTCTTGAAAGACTTGAAAACATGTCTTGCTGAAATTAATCCCACACCTTAAGTGGTAATTATTTCCACTGTAGGGATCCTGTGTCACCTCCAACAGGCCACTATGACATAGTTGTGGACTTTTTGGAGAGAGTGTGTGGGTTCTACTGATGTGTTGTAATTTTGTTTTGTACTTTTTAAAGATTTTTCGAAAACAATTAAAAAAATTAAAATAAAATAAAAGGAAGAGTACTTCTGAGGAGGTGCAGCTGGTAGTTGGATTTTTTAGAGATGTACGAGATGTGAGTTGAGAAGGAGAGAGTGGAGTCGAAGATGACCCCAAGGTTTTTTGCCTCGCTGGGAGGCTGGCAGAGTGAGAGTGGGAAAGCGGGAGCAGGAGTCCCTAGGTTGGCAGAGTGAGAGTGGGAAAGCGGGAGCAGGAGTCCCTATGCGAACAATCTCAGTCTTACTGGCGTCGAGGCAGAGGTCGTTTGCAGCACACCATGGATGAATTGCAGACAATCAGATATGAGCGAAGTAGAGGAGGTGGCCGAGGGTAGCCTGAAGGAGAGTTGCGTGTCATTCGCATAGCACTGGAAGTTTGAGATGAAAGTGGCAATCACAGGTGCCAGGGCATCCATGTTCAATCAGCTCTGGGAGGGGTTAGATGGTGGTGGTGTGGGGGCATTGATCCTGTTGGATCTGTCTGAGGCCTTCGATATCACCGACCACCATCTCCTCTTGAGACAGCTGAGACCATTCGGTATTGGGGTACTGTCCTTACTTGAGTCATTCCTTCTTGCCCAACAGATCACTAGCTTTTGCAATGGGACCTTTCACATCCACCATGTGGTGTATCCCAAAGTCACTTCTTTTTAATATTTCCACTTTCAGCCTTTTGCCAAACTAATCAGAGTCAGCAGTTTTTGTCTCTTAAACTGTGCTAATGATGTGCAGATTTTCATCATGTTGAATGGCGATCGAGAACTTATTTTAGCCAGGTTACAAGAATGTTTGACTACAATTGGTTATTTGATAACAGCCTGAAAATCAACCTTGTTAAAACAGATATATAACCTATACATTCAGAACGGGCTACTTGGTACTCCCTTTTCTGGCTTTCACAATTTGGATACAAATCTTACTGTGTGCAATCTGGGAATAATGATGGGCATTGAGCTGACATTGGCACTGCAGAAAACTGCGTTAGTGCACTCCTGTTTCCTGCATCTGAGACGACATGGGCATGTATTCTTATTGATCATTTTTCCTCACGTTCTTTTTTTTTTTTTTTTAACATGTTCTTGACACAGAACGTGTTGTGCCTTTCATACTGCATTTTGGAAAACAGCATTTACTTGAGTTTATCAGCCAAGAATAGTCAGGCTTCAAAGAGTTGAAAGCATGGTAGCCAGGGTAATCCTAGGTTTACCTAGTATTGCTAATATAACTCCAACGCTGGTCAAATAACTCCAGCACCTCCTCTGTCCAAACCAACTATACTATCTACCAATATCTCTACCTACCACCCTGTTTGATCACTAGGGCCAGTACACCTTTTTCGAATGGTCCAAACGGCACTCATGGCAACCCATTTGTGCAGCATTTGGGTTGGTTCATTATTGGTTTTGGCGAATTTCTGTTGCGCAAGCCACAAAATTGCCCAAACCATTGTTACAATACAAAGAGAGAGGGAAATGGTGCTCTGAACTAAGGATATCTGGTTGGCATAGCAAGCAACAAAGCCACGGAATGAAATGGCCAACTACTAAAGTCTCTTTTTAGCAAACTCATCGCTGCACTACCAAATTAGGAATTTGCCTTTTTTTGGGCTACATTGGGCTATTTCACGTACACATGGCCGATTGTTGGGCTACTTTCGACATCAATCCTTTTTTTCTCTGTTCTTCGCGTGATCCAGCCCTGGACAGATAGTCAGCAAGCGGCCTGCCTGTCCACACAAACACACAAAGCATGTTTGTTTTCAGGCAGTGTGTCATGTGGCAAGAGAGTTGACGCCCAGTCGCACCCCCCCGCGCATTTAAGGCGCAGATGGGGAACACACCATAGCAGCCTCAAGTGATGGACCGACGTGTTTGCTCCCTTTGCTTGAAAATGTTAATAGTGTAAAATGCTCACCCATAGAGGCTAGTCGCGAAACGGATAACGAGTTCGACTACGGATTAGAAGATTGTATGTTCGATTCCTGCCATTCTCGGAAAGGAGCACATATATTTATTTTTAGTTAACTCCAATTGGAATTGTGTACTCTGTCTTTTCCCTAGCCTTGGCCGAGGTACCGAAAGAATATAAATAAACGTCATCTGCAAAAACAGTTTTTAAAGCTGCCCTTCTTTCCTCTGGCCTTTAACTTCTTGCAGCAATGTTTTCAGTTCAAAGCAGCCTGTTTTCAAAACGTAGTCCCACCATTGCTCTTTTTGACGGAGATGGGTGCAGACGAAATCTGGGATATGAAAGGCTCAGACGTTGGTATGCGCCTCATACCCATGTGACATGTAGTCAGGTCTTCTTGCAAGTCCAGCATTCATACTGAGGGTATCAGGAGCCTGAAACACGGACAGGCGTCATGGGGCCCCGATGTAGACAAGGTGGGGAAATCCAGGCGTTGCTCAAAATGTAAATACAGCAAATAAGGATGGCCTCGTGACAAAGCTGAGAGTTCATCCTGGAATTGCATTGTAAGTGCAGTACTGTTGGGACTGTTTGGCTGGGAGCTGGGGCACGGCCGGCGCTAGTATTCCCTTCCTAAATCTACTCGGTAGGTGTTTTTGGGTCAAGCCCTTCCTGAGCATTGACCGCTGTTAAAGACAGGCTGTAGCTGCGCACTAATGGCATAAGCTGTAATCGGATATTGTCACACGGTAAGCGTCTGTAGATGTAGTAGGGTGGAGGAACTGCTATGGCACCGTCTGTCCCCTTGTAAAAGCAAAAAGGCGATTGCGCACTGTCCTGTGGCAGCCGGTGTGGGTAAGAGCCCTAGCAGCTACCCGCCTTAATTTGCTACCTGCGCAAGTAGTAATGGTAAGCCCAGTACTGTAGTATATCATATATTTGTTGTGTATCCGACTGCAGTATCTGTGCTTAATAGCCCTGTGTGCTTGTTCGGAATTGGTATACGGCCCATCCCAACTATTGTTGTGGTGGTATTAACAGTCAAGCAAAACGGTGAACGGACTTCGTAGTGGGCGAAAAATCCATGAAACACCTTTACATTTGAGTGCTGGCTTGACCATGGTGGTAGCGGAAGAACGTGGCAATGTTGTATGTTTGAATTGTAATGATGAGAGCAGTGAAGTTGGCAGATAAATCTGCATTGAAACGCAACCCGCTCTACCCGAGCAGCAGTCTAATATTATGGGTATGGCGGTAACAGAGTTGACACTGCACATGATCGTGAATGCTCTAGTACAGGTACACACAGAGGAACGCTTCATCCCAAAAACATTCAAATTGAACGAAATGAATAAATCTGATGTGAACGTCGGATATGGTCTACACTACGAAGATATTGAAGTTAAGGAACGTGCTGACACACTTAGGACAATGGGAATTGAGTCATTTCAAAGTAACATCTCTGATGGTTCCATGATTGCTCCAGTAATAGAGGCTGAGTTAGGGAAACGTATGAGGTTCTCCCTTGGCCCATCTACCCCGGTCAAGCAAAGTGGGTTTGGTATAGAAAATGTGCATATGTTTAGCAAGCTTTCAGAACAGAGTACCCCCACGGGGGTGGGAGGAGGGCAGTTGGGTGCCTATAAGGTAGATTACTCAATGGAGGACTGTTGTAATCAGAAATCTAGTTCTCCAACCACGGCGTGATCTAGATTGAAGCCGCCGGTAGCCCTAACCCTCTCTGATCAGGACATGGGAACATCATTGCATAATTGTGGGGTTAGGGCCCCTGAATTAGGTTCCCCGGTTGAACAGCATCAGTTGGATCCATCATCAATAGGCGCTGATTTTCCTGTGTTGCCACAGATCCTAAACTTGCTCGATTAATGCCACGAGCAGACCCATTGGGAAATCGCTGTCATGAAGGGTTCTCTTATGGATATTTTGTGCAAAAGGAATCGCATGGAAGGGCTGCTTTTTGCATGTGATGCGGTTGCTGCATTGACAGTTGATAAACATAAGATCAGGGAGGCTACTGTGCATATGGCCACACAAACGCCAGCTGACCCAAGGATGGTCGGGTTTGGCATAAAAACATTTGCTGAAATAGTCGCCTCATACGTACCACAAGGGAAGATCAAACCGGCATTGACGTTGATGGATTTGGCCCAGGTGGTAACACCAAGGCAACAAGGAAATTTAGGAGAGTGAACCTTTGCAAGATGAGAATTGCCTCCGAGCAGGGACCCCATAGATAGTCCATCGGCACTCACAGATTTAATTGACTTGGAGGATGATGTGCAGATTAAATATGGGCAGGGTGTGCCCTTCCACTTGAATGTGGATACTAAACTCAGTCCTAGTGTTGACAAGGAAGCAAAATAAAACTGGCAGCTAGGGCGCAGAAATGATGGGTTCATCAAAACAAGACTTAGAGTGCTTCTGGAAAAAAGTCTAAGAATGAATTTTTAAAGAAAAATGACAATCATGATGCCTTTATTAAGGAAATATGTAATATATCTAATGAGGATGGGATTATAGATTTACAGCAGCTAAATGAAGAATCTAAAGTCCTCTTGAATATTGCTCACGGGGCTCCTAACCCATTAGAGAAGGTACCTAAGGATAAAAAAATGGTAAAAATACAAGTGAACTAGAGCTTCAGCTGCAGCCCAGGGTCAAATCCAGGGATAATTTGGGGTTAGAGGACTCATATGTCCCAAATAATCAAAAGCAATCCATGCTTTCAAAATTCTATCCCGCACTCCAGAATAAAAAAGCGACCAATAGATTTAAAGGTGGTGCAGGGATGAAGGCCCAGAGTCTGCCAAATTATGGTAATTGCAAGTCAGAGGGGCGATGTGTGCCGGTGGTGACAGCACTGCTCAATGATATGGGGGTGGCTTTAGAATCCCAACGATCTGATTCAAAGTCCCCTTCTATGGGTATTACTTTACCTTCGAGGGCAAAGGACATCGCTGGTGCCCCAGGGGGTGGCAAGGGTGCAGTATGATCTAAGTCTGCAGGATCTGGCAAATCCTTTGGGAATAAGCATGGTCCCAGAAGGAGGGCTTCTTGTATCAAATGCGGGAGGCCAAAAGGAAGACGATCATGGTGGTGCCTTTTGTGGACGATGTTTGTGAGGAGGGTCTGCCCTCATGAAAAACCCTTGCATGGCTCCAGCCAAGCGGGATAGGCTAGAGAAGAAATATAGGGTGCTAGAATCCACCCCCAAGTGCCTGAGGTCGCAGCCATCGCCAGATTCAGTGGTATCAGAGACCACAAGGAAGTGGTCGGCCAACCCGTCACTCGTCGTCTTCTGTCCCTCCAGACAGCAAGGGGAAAAGGATGGAATTCATGGGGAATAAGGTGATTTACACTGCAGCGTCCACTATCAAGGCAGCCAACGCCCTGGCGATCGTCGCCAGTTACGACAGAGAGTAGTGGTACAAGCTGGGGCCGATTCTGGAGTTCCTCCCCGATGATAAGAAGATAGAGGCGATTGCTCTCATTCAGGAAGGGGAAGTGACGTCGGATCACGCCATCATAGTGGCATTGGGCACAGGGTCTGGCAGATGGGGAAAAGTGTCTGCCTTTGTCGCCAATGTTGGATGAAAGCCATGAATTTCTGTCAGGAGGTCCAAACTAAGGTGCTGGACATGCCCTTCGACGGAGAGAATCTGTTTGTCAAGGTCGTCGATGAAACCCTCAGGACATCAAAACGGATATGGAGACGGCCCGTTCCCTGGACACTCTTTAGCAGCACTGCTCGTCTTTTTTCGCTCCTCCAGGGGAAAGTCAAGCAGGTCTTCAAAAGGTTTCTCCACATTGTACCGACATCCTTCCAGATACTGAATGCAGGAAGCCTACAGAGGCTGTTCCCAGGTCTACGGTAGCGGAGGACAGCGTCGCCATCATCCACAGGACGCCAGCGCCGAAACAAGCCTGAACAGACCAGGACGTCGGGCGACCTATCGTGAACTCCGGTGAAAGACTGACGGGGTTCATCAGCGAGTGGAGAAAGATCACCACCGACAGATGGGTGCTGGACGCTCTCGTGCAGGGACACACCATGGAGCTCCAACGCAGGTGTCCACAGATCCCTCTGGTTACCCGTCAGGAGCAGCACAACCCTCATTTCCTGGAAGAGGTACGAGCCATGCTGCGAAAAAGGCAGCTAGAGCTAGTTCCCCAACGGCTCCAAGGCTCCAGAGTCTATTCCAGATACTTTCTGGTCAGGAAGAAGACAGGGAGTTGGAGGCCCATCCTAGACCTACGACGTCTGAACAAATACCTAAAGTCCAAAAAGTTCAGGATGGTCACTTAGCAACATGTGCTCGGCCAACTGGAAAAAGGAGACTTCTTGATGTTGTTGGACTTGGAGGACGCCTACTTCCACGTCCCCATTCACATGAAACATCAGAAGTTTCTACGTTTCGTAATGCAGGGGTGGCACTACCAATTCAAGGCTCTACCTTTCGACTTGAAGTCGGCCCCCAGGGTGTTCACAAAATGCCTGGCCCATCTACGTCTGCAGGGCATACAGGTGTACCCGTACCTGGATGACTGGCTGATTCTCACCCACTCGCAGGAGCTGTCCGACAGACACACAGAGACGACCGTTCGGCTACTGACGGATCTGGGATTCTTCATCAACTATCCAATATCGTGTCTTGCCTGACTTTGCCCTCGGGGGAGAGGATAGCAGCTATTCTAGGAAAGGTGCAACGACTGTCGTGGACGGCCACGGTGCTGGCCATCAAGTCGTTACTGGGCATGATGTCATCTTGCATCTATCTTGTCCGGCTCTGCAGGTTGCAAATGCGACCCCTCTTTCAGTGACGAGTTCCGTCAGGCAATATGATGGTGGGGTGGCCACTCCAACATCGCCCAAGGTACATGATTTCAAAACCCCCAGACCAGGAGACGGTCACCACGGACGCCCCCCTGGAAGGCTTGGGAACGCACACCGGATGTCTGCACGCCAGATGTCTGTGGCTGCCGGAGGAGAAGGATCTTCATATCAACATCATGGAGCTACGGGCAGTGTTCTGGGCCCTCAAGTCATTCCTACCATCTCTGAAGTGCAAGGTGGGGAGGATCTTCACGGACAACACCACCACCATGTTTTACATTAGGAATCAGAGGGGCACTTGATACCTGGCGCTCTCCAAGGAAGCTCAGCTCTTGTGGCACTGGGCCGTCAGACAGGGAATGTTCCTTGTCCCTCTGCACCTGGCGGGAGTCAAGAACACCATTGCAGACTGCCTCAGCAGGGAGTTGTGCACTTGCCACAAGTGGGAGGTTCATTAGGATCAGATGGACCACTTATTCATCAAATGGGGCAGGCCCCAGATCAATCTATTTGTGATGGCGGTGAACTCCAAGTGCCAGAAGTTTGCCAGCAGATGCCATCAAATGATCCTGGTTGATGCGTTCTCCTTCCCGTGGGAAGGGCTGTTCCTGTAGGCATTCCCTCCGTTCCCTCTAGTGCTACGAGTCATCAACACACTCAGACAGTGTTGATGCAAAATGATACTCATTGCACCGGCATAGCCAAGGCAGATTTAGTATCCGCACCTTCTGAGCCTGTCATCGTCGCCTCCGGTCAAGCTGCCAGAGATTCTGGATCTTCTCACCAGAGGAGAAGGTGCAATCCTTCACCACGACCCAGGGTCTCTGAACCTGAGAGTTTGGCTCCTGCAGCCCTAGAGTTTTGTGGGTATGAGTTGCCTGCGAACTTCAGGGAGGTCCTTGCCAAGGCCAGGGCTTCGTCGACGTTGAAGTGCTACGGTCACAAGTGGAAGCGTTCCGCTACTTGGTGCCGGTCTCAGAAGATTACCCCTCTGAGGGTCACAGCTCCACAGATACGTCCATACTTGCTATCCTTGGCCCAGGACGGACTGGTGCATGCTTCCATCAAGGTACATCTGACGGCTATCTCTCGCTACACCAGGCCTCCAGGAAGATCTTCACTTTGGTCCCACCGACTCATCAAGGAATTTATCAAAAGACTGTTTGGATCTTTCGCACTGGTGAAGGCTCCTGCCCCGGCGTGGGAACGCAACGTGGTTCTGACTAGGCTCATGGGGGCCCCCTTCGAGCCTATGCACCAGGCCCCTCAGAAGTTCATATCGTGGAAAACGGCTTTCCTTGTGGCCATTACCTCTGCCAGAAGGGTAGGTGAGATCTAGGCCCTATCCTTCATGCAACCATACCTGACTTTCCACGAATCGATGGTGGTGCTATGTACGCACTCCTCTTTCATGCCAAAGGTTCCGTTGGAATGTGTTAGGGAGAATTCTCCTTCTAGGGCTAATTTCCCTCATCTAGTGAGTCCCCCAGCAGCTTTGCTGGATTTCTGGAGTTTATTTTTTCCACCTGGTAAGAGTGTACATCCTTTTTCCACTCTTACATGTGTTTTGGCCTATGTGTTTTTACTCATTGTGTGATCTTGAGCACTGGAGCACACCACTCCAGGTGCCCCTGTTCTTGAATGGGTTACACAGCACCTTTAGTGTAGTAACCCAGGGTTGTCTTTAAGACTTCCCTCTGACTCCATTTCGCAGGGGCTGACTACTGTCCCCTAGGGAAAGGTAAAGTTGCCATTTACTTTACATAGTCATTTTTACCGCAGACCCAGTACACCCCATCTTACATGGAGTACTGGAAAGGGCTAATCTGAACCCCTTTTCTGTCTGTACCTCCCTGAGCATTGTTTCGCTCTTTTAACATTTAGACTTGGCTGGTGGCAGTGGTATCTACCCTAACTTTTCTACCGCGATTATATCAGATAAACGTGGTACTGTTCTTGGCTATTATATTAGCCTTGAACATAAACCCGCTTGACCAAATCGTCTTTCTTTTGGCTCCGGTTGGGTTTATTCGCCATTTCTTTTTGTTAAAGTCCATCTTGTGTTTTACTTTGCGCGGCAAACTAGGTTCACTGTCTTTGTTCACTGTCTTTTGGCAGGCTTCTGCAGAGAAGCCCTCCTCTTGGCGCCTGTGTGTCTAGGTAGACTGAATGTGGGGAAGGGGTGTAGTCACCCCCTGCACAGGGTAACCTAGGAAACCCAAGTTGCACTTTGCCATGATTGGATGAGGTGGTTGTCCCGGCTGGACAACCCCCCTGCTGCGTGATTGACAGCCAGGCTGTGTGAATGGGGGTTTTGCACATAAAAGGCAGGTCTCTTGGGCTAGAAGTCAGAGTCACCTCTGGAACGACAAGGGACCGAAGAGAAGCGGAGAGAACGACGGCTGCTGCAACTACCCCGTCCCGGTGAAGCCCTGCTGCAGTCCTGAGCTATCTACCCTTCAACGACTAAAAGGAGATCCAGTCTGGAGTCTTCTTCCCTTGAGCCTGGTGGGGATAACCAGCTCATCTTCTTCAGCCAGAGATCTCCGCCGTGGTCGAAATCGCTGCACACTGCTGTAGTGGTCCGGATAGCCACCTGCTGAGCCTCTCCTGTTTTTAAGGAGCACACCTTTTTCGTTGTCGCTACTGCCGGCTTCATCCCTGTGTGGTGCAGACCCCCACGCTGAATCGTGAACTGTCTAACGGTGTGATCTTCGGCACAGGTCTCCGGTGTCACTTAAACCTGGCTCCGACCCTTTGACTTTTGAACTCCTGTTTCTGAGTGTTTCTCAATACTGTCTGCCTAACCTAAATATTGCCTGTGATTTTTGCCTCCAACTTCCTCTGGGTATCTCAGGTGCTAAGTGTGCTTTTGCCCTGGTAGCATTTCATATCACGGATACGCGTTTATTGAGTAGACCGAACTGTCAAAAAGTGATTGCAAGTGTATCCACGGTATCATGTTTTGTTCATAACACCGGTTCATTCAAACACAGGGTACTTACCTTGAGACGTACTGTACAAAGTGAATTGGTTAGTTGTAGTATATTTAACGTGTGGTTTTGTTTAAAGTTTAATAGAGGTGTTGTGTTTATAACTGATGGTTTAAAAATAAATGTACTTATATTTTGTACCTGAAACCTTGAGTCAGTGTTTGCTTGAGCCACAGTAATTGTGGTCCCTTTGTGTAATCTCTGCTACTGCTCATATACTCTTGATATAATCCTGGCTGCTCTGCTACTGCTACCACTATAATTTAGTAGTACACACTTGTACCAAAGGTAAACTTGTATTGCCACCTGTAGTCTTAATTATGTGTAGTGGTCCGTAAGGGCACTGCACAGGATTCTGCCTAACACTGGTGTACAGCGGTGAGGATTTGGAAGTAGAGTGATTACACTTAGAGTACTGCTATTGCTTGGGTTCAACTAACCACAAGGCTAACACCACTAAATCTATTTAACTGAGAAATCATGTCAAGTATGGAAAACTACACTGAAGAGAGTCTTTTACTCTATACTGCTGAGGTTCTTAGAACCATGTGTAGGGATACGGATCTCTCTGGCAAAGGAAAGAAATCTGAACTGGTTGCAAAGTTAATGGGAAAAAGTCTGGAGAGTGGGTCAGAAGGGCCTACCACTCCAGCCAATGTGTATTTTGATGTTTCTGATTCTGAGAGTATTAATTTAGAAGAAGTAGATGAGTCCTTGCTAGGAAACCCTACAACTCCTTTGCCTGCTCAGAATGCACAACCTCTGTCCACAGGGACCCCCACAGGTCCTACACTTACTCCTGAATTTATTGCACTTGAGAAAATGAGACTTGAATTAGAAGTGAAACGTATTGATGCACAAACTGCCATGAAACATCAAGGGTTAAGGCTCAGAGAAACGGAGCTGAATCATGAACTAGAAATGAAGAAACTGTCTCTAGAAAATGCTTCTCTCCCAGAGTCTTCTAGGTGTTCCAGCCCTAAGAGACCCCGTATGCCAAAGGAAATGATTGGTATGTATGAGACTAAACTTGATGTTTTGGATTGGTTAGCACTGTTTGAGTACAATCATGGGATTCAAGGTATCTCAGGGAATGTGTTGATTCCTTGGCTTTTCTCTAGGCTTCCCCCTGTTGCAAGTGATGCTGTAATAGAGTTGGGGGAGGAGGATAAGCAAGATTATGAGTGTGTGAAACTAGCATTAATAGCTAGGTTTGGGAAGACCCCTTCCCAGTATCTTAAGAGGTTTAAAACCCTAAAAAAGCATGATGGTACCCCTTGGGCTACCTGGGTGTGTGACTGTTTGAAAAACCTATATGGTTGGGTTAAGGGTTACAAAGTGAACACTTATGAAGGTTTGAGGAATCTTGTAATGTTGGAGTCTATTTTTGATGCCTGCTCTCCTGAGCTTCGACAGCACTTGGCTGATTCAAGGGAGATAGATCCTAAGCAGTTAGCTAAGGCAGCAGACTTGTGGGTTGCCAACAGGGCTACTCACAAGGATTCTGGGGCAACTCAGAAGAAGGACGAGGGAAAGCAGTCCAAGAAAGACAACAAGGATAATTCCATACATTTCCATCCAAAAGAGGGCCCCAAACATAACCAGGGTAAGCCACATGGTAAACCGAATCAGGCTAGTGTCCCATCTGGTTCCACACCAGATGGAGGTCAGAGCAAGCCCCCATTCCAGAGAGCATTTTGGAAATGCTATGTTTGTGGATTGCCTGGCCATGTGAAAGGAGATCCCAAGTGTAAGGGTAAACCTTCAGGGATCAACACTGTCTCCTTAGCCTTCTCCCAGGTGGATGAAGTACCTATGACAAGTGGAAACTTTCAGCTACTAGCTGATGAGCCCATGAGCGTCTCAGCTAGTGTTTCTTTAGTGTCCTTGGGTCTTTAGGAACAACATAACTTAGATGTCTACAACTCAATCCCAGATAATACTAAAGAGTATTACAAAGATAGTGTTCTTGTGAATGGTCAGGAGACCCCTGCCATCAGAGACACTGGAGCCACCATAACTGTGGTTGATGAATGTTTTTTCAAGGTGGAGGATGTTGCTAAGGCACACAAACACCTAAACAAGTTAGCTGGAGGCCCTGTGCAAATGGTTCCCCAGTTACCAGCTCTCATCCAGTGTAATGACATGACTGTCAGGATACCTGTAAGTGTGCAAAATAACGTACCTGGGAGGGTCCTGCTGGGTAATGACCTTAAAACTCTTGGAGTTGTGTCTAGTACCCTCAGGTCCCCCAGCAGAAGGAAGCAGGAGCTCACAAGGTCTGCAAGGGAGAGAACCTTAAGAGGCTCTCCTGGGGACATGATAGAGGAAGCTATCACCCCAAATCCACAGGACTTACTTACTGCCATTGCAGGGCAAGAAAAGACAAAAGGGAAACCTAAGTCTGCCAGCAAGAAACCAGCAAGCACTCCTGTGCCCAGGAGGACATCTCCGAGACTGTCCATAGTCACACCTGTGACTCCCACACCAGCTGAGGCTGAGTGTGAGGTTCAACCCTGTATGGTCAAACTAGATACTGAGCAATCAGATCTAGAAGAGGATCTTACCTTGGTAGGAGATCTTGACCCTGTTGACCATCCTGAGCTGCAGTCTTTACTGGCAGAAGGTGGACCCAACAGGGAGGATTTCAGCAAGGGACAAGAGAGTGTCCTACCTTGGAAGGTCTTCGCTAACAGGCCACTTCTCAGCTCAATGGGACTGAGCCTGGGAAGTATAGGTTGCACTGGGAAGATGGCCTTGTCTACAGTGAACCAACTGAGTCAACCCCTGGAGACTACAAAAGACTGGTAGTACCTCTAGTGAACCGACTCCAGTTTCTACAGTTAGCCCATGAGGTACCTTTGGCTGGTCACTTAAGTTTTAAGAAGACCAAGGAAAGGCTATCTCTGCACTTCTACTGGCCTAAAATGGGTACAGAAGTAAGAAGTAGACAAATTCTGCAGAAGCTGCCACACTTGCCAAACATCTGGCAAGAGTGGGCCCAAGAATGTGGCACCCTTAGTGCCTCTCCCAGTGGTGGGAGTCCCTTTTGAGAGGGTGGGGATTGACATTGTTGGTCCTCTTGACCCTCCCACATCTTCAGGCAATAGGTTTATGCTTGTTGTAGTGGACCATGCCACTAGATTTCCTGAAGCCATACGTATGAGGAATGTTACGGCACCGGCTGTGGCTAAGGCCCTACTTGGTATTTTTACCAGAGTAGGTTTTCCTAAGGAGGTGATATCTGACAGAGGATCAAATGTTATGTCCCACTACATGAAAACCATGTGGAAAACCTGTGGAGTTACCTCCAAGTTCTCAACTGCCTACCACCCCCAAACCAATGGGCTTGTAGAGAGGTTTAACAGACCTATGAAGAGCATGATAGGTGCTTTAGAAGAACCCCTTAGAAGAA
Organism: Ambystoma mexicanum; assembly: GCF_040938575.1. Lineage (NCBI taxonomy): Eukaryota > Metazoa > Chordata > Amphibia > Caudata > Ambystomatidae > Ambystoma > Ambystoma mexicanum. The sequence continues at coordinate 316,577,357 of NC_090929.1, forward strand.
AGTGAGACCTTCTACTGCCACGCCTTCTCTTTGCTTATGGGGAAATCCCTCAGGAGGGAGTAGGATTTAGTCCCTTCGAACTTCTCTATGGCCATCCAGTCAGAGGTCCATTGGCCCTGATTAAGGAGGGGTTGGAGAGTGCTCCTTCCCCCAAGCCAGTCAGAGTGACTGACTATGTGATAGATCTCCGGAGGAGAATGTCACACATGATGGCAGAGGCAAGTGATAGCTTGAGGGCTGGTCAAGCTCTAGTCAAGCATTGGCATGACCAGCAGGCTAACATGGTTGAGTTTACTCAAGACCAGCTTGTTCTTGTTATGGTCCCCACAAGGCAGAGGGCCTTGCAGGACAAATGGATAGTACCCATCAAGGTTGTGGGCAAACGTGGAGAGGTGAACTATCTGGTGGACTTAGGCAACCCTAAGGAGGCTCCCAGAGCCTTTCACACCAACCGTTTAAAGGCTTATGTCCCTAGACCTGACATAGGAGCTCTGCTTCTAGCTTCAGCTCAGGAGGAGGAGGAGAGTGAACCTCTGCCTGACCTCCTCAGAGGCTTACCTTTAGATGAGCAAGTGGAAGGAGTTAATCCCTCTTCCAGTCTCACATCTGACCAGCAGGATGAGTGCAAGTTACTGTTAAATCAGTTTGCCTTCCTGTTTTCACTTTCACCAGGCTTGACCCCTAGGGGCCAGCATGACATAAACACTGGTGACTGTTTACCTGTCAAAAGCAGGGGGTACAGAATGACAGACAATATCAGATCCCACATAAGGAATGAGGTCAACAAGATGCTTGAAGTCGGGGTTATAGAGACCTCTACTAGCCCATGGTCTAGCCCAGTTGTGCTTGTACCAAAGGCACGATCCAAGGAGTTGAGATTCTGCGTGGACTATAGAGCTCTAAATGCAGTCACCACGACTGATACCCATCCTTTACCTAGGACAGATGAGCTGGTGGATAAACTTGGTGCAGCTAAGTACCTAAGCACATTTGACCTAACGTCAGGCTATTGGCAAATAGCCCTGACAGACCATGCCAAGGAGAAAACTGCATTCTCCACTCCAGCTGGCCTCTACCAATTCAAGGTGATGCCTTTTGGATTTAAGAATGCACCTGCTACATTTCAGAGGATGGTCAATCAAGTTCTGAATGGGATGGAGGACTTCTGCATGGCATACTTGGATGACATTGCAGTGTTCAGCCCTACATGGAAAGAACATATTGAACACCTAGGTTATGTATTGCAGGCTCTGGAACAGGCCCATCTGACCATAAAGGCAAGCAAATGTCAAATTGGGCAGAGTAAAGTTGTCTACCTTGGACATGAGGTAGGAGGAGGTGAAAGTAGGCCATTGCCTAGCAAAGTACAAGCTGTACAAAAATGGGCCACCCCTACTACTCAAACCCAAGTGAGAGCCTTCTTAGGTCTCACTGGGTATTACAGGAACTTCATAGAGAACTATGGGACCATAGCTTCTCCCCTGAATGTCATCTCCTCTCCCAAATTCCCTAAAAAGGTCAGGTGGAATGAGGAGTGCAATCAAGCCTTTGAAGGTCTAAAGAAAGCCCTTTGTCAAGCTCCAGTCCTAAGAGCTCCTGACTACCACCAACCCTTCATTGTACAAACTGATGCTTCACATGTAGGTATAGGAGTAGTCCTTAGTCAACTGGATGAGAAAGGTAGTGAACACCACATTTGTTTCATCAGCAGGAAGTTACCGGATCCTGAAACAAGGTGGGCAACAATAGAAAGAGAATGCTTTGCTATTGTGTGGTTACTGAAGAGGTTTAGACCATACTTGTATGGATCTACCTTCATCATTCAGACTGACCACCAACCCTTGAGATGGCTGATGCAAATGAAAGGGGAAAACCCAAAATTACTCCGATGGTCATCAATCTGCCTTCAAGGGTTTGATTTTTCCATTGAGCACAGAGCAGGAAGTCACCACCAAAACGCTGATGGTCTCTCTAGGATGTTTGTAACCGACTAGAGGTATGAGATCCATCCAGTAGTGGATTAAATTCTCCTGTCCCTTAGTCTGGGGGGGGGCGAGTGTTAGGGAGAATTCTCCTTCTAGGGCTAATTTCCCTCACCTAGTGAGTCCCCCAGCAGCTTTGCTGGATTTCTGGAGTTTATTTTTTCCACCTGGTAAGAGTGTACATCCTTTTTCCACTCTTACATGTGTTTTGGCCTATGTGTTTTTACTCATTGTGTGATCTTGGGCACTGGAGCACACCACTCCAGGTGCCACTGTTCTTGTACGGGTTACACAGCACCTTTAGTAACCCAGGGTTGTCTTTAAGATTTCCCTCTGACTCCATTTCGCTGGGGCTGACTACTGTCCCCCAGAAAAAGGTAAAGTTGCCATTTACTTTACATAGTCATGTTTACCACAGACCCAGTACACCCCATCTTACATTGAGTACTGGAAAGGGCTAATCTGTACCCCTTTTCTGTCTGTACCTCCCTGAGCATTGTTTCGCTCTTTTAACATTTAGACTTGGCTGGTGGCAGTGGTATCTACCCTAACTTTTATACCGCGATTATATTAGATAAACGTGGTACTGTTCTTGGCTATTATATTAGCCTTGAACATAAACCCGCTTGACCAAATCGTCTTTCTTTTGGCTCCGGTTGGGTTCATTCGCCATTTCTTTTTGTTAAAGTCCTTCTTGTGTTTTACTTTGCGTGGCAAACTAGGTTTGCCTTCTTTGTTCACCGTCTTTTGGCGGGCTTCTGCAGAGAAGCCCTCCTCTTGGCGCCTGGGTGTCTAGGTAGACTGAATGTGGGGAAGGGGTGTAGTCACCCCCTGCACAGTGTATCCTAGGAAACCCAAGTCGCACTTTGCCATGATTGGTTGAGGTGGTTGTCCCGGCTGGACAACCCCCCTGCTGCGTGATTGACAGCCAGGCTGTGTGAATGGGGGTTTTGCGCATAAAAGGCAGGTCTCTTGGGCTAGAAGTCAGAGTCGCCTCTGGAACTACAAGGAACCGAAGAGAAGCGGAGAGAACGACGGCTGCTGCAACTACCCCGTCCCGGTGAAGCCCTTCTGCAGTCCTGAGCTATCTACCCTTCGACGACTAAGAGGAGATCCAGCCCGGAGTCTTCTTCCCTTGAGCCTGGTGGGGATAACCAGCTCATCTCCTTCAGCCAGAGATCTCTGCCGTGGTCGAAATCGCTGCACACTGCTGTAGTGGTCCGGATATCCACCTGCTGAGCCTCTCCTGTTTTTAAGGAGCACACCTTTTTCGTTGTCGCTACTGCCGGCTTCATCCCTGTGTGGTGCAGACTCCCTTCAGACGTCCTCCTTCACAACGAAGCTCCAGGAATCGTGGGTCTGCGGGAAGCCAACAGGAACAACTGCCAATGCACCAGCTGCATCGTGGAAATAAGGTACTGTGTTCTACTCCTGGAAACTGGGTGAATCCCTTTTCTTCATCTTCAAGGCTTGTCCTTGTCTTCCCTCCTTCTTATAACTTTTGCTTCCGAACATTGACAATATCCAAGTACTTTTGGGCTACGCTGAATCGTGAACTGTCTAACGGTGTGATCTTCGGCACAGGTCTCCGGTGTCACTTAAACCTGGCTCCGACCTTTTGACTTTTGAACTCCTCTTTCGGAGTGTTTCTCGATACTGTCTGCCTAACCTAAATATTGCCTGTGATTTTTGCCTCCAACTTCCTCTGGGTATCTCAGGTGCTAAGTGTGCTTTTGCCCCGGTAGCATTTCATGTCACAGATACGCGTTTATTGAGTAGACCGATCTGTCAAAAAGTGATCGCAACCATATCCGTGGTATCGTGTTTTGTTCATAACACCGGTTCATTCAAACACAGGGTACTTGCCTTGAGACGTACTGTACAAAGTGAATTGGTTAGTTCTAGTATATTTAACGTGTGGTTTTGTTTAATGTTTAATAGAGGTGTTGTGTTTATAACTGATGGTTTAAAAATAAATGTACTTATATTTTTTACCTGAAACCTTGAGTCAGTGTTTGCTTGAGTCACAGTAATTGTGGTCCCTTTGTGTAATCTCTGCTACTGCTCATATACTCTTGATATAAGCCTGGCTGCTCTGCTACTGCTACCACTATAACTTAGTAGTACAGGCTTGTACCAAAGGTAAACTTGAATTGCCACCTGTAGTCTTAATTGTGTGTAGTGGTCCCTAAGGGCACTGCACAGGATTCTGCCTAACAGAATGACACCTGAACGAACCTTTGGTGTTACCTGTTTTTTTTCCTGAAACCTTCGTCACCGGTGGAAAAGAGTTGTGACACGCACGAAGAGTTTTTGGAAGACATCACAACTGTTTGTGAACTTTGGTCCTGTGAACCATGGCAAGGCCTTGTCCAAGGCATCCATTTCAAGGTGGCTCTATGGCTGCATCACACACTGTCATCTGTTGGCGAACCAAACGCTGTCAGGCGGTCCGAGAGCCCACTCCACCAGAGCGATCGCTGCGACGGCAGTATTCCTGTCTGGTGAGCCCCTGCTGGTCACCTGCAGAGCTGCATCATGGAGGTCCACACACACATTCACAAAGTTTTACTGCGTCGACTGAGTTTCCAGGGAGGAGTCCACAGAGTCGGCCAGGCAGTGCTACGCAACCTGTTCGCTTGAGGTGAGTCTGTTCCAGGGGTAAGTGTTGATTACTACTGTTGAGCCTTGCCACCTCCCGTGTACTGCTTTGTATTCGTTATTCATAAGCATGTGCATCCATGCCAGACTCCATGCTGGAGAAGGTTTAAGTTACTAACGTGTAACGATTGTTCTCCAGCATGGGTTTGGGATGCATTCACATGCGAACCCTCCCTCCGTCCCTTTTGTGGCTCTTCTTTGTCATACTGCCACTTAACATACTTACCAAATCTAAAGATGGCTGCCAGAGGAGGGGCTTTGGGAGAAGTCTGTCATTGGATGGGGGCAGCATGACCCAGAGGACCCTGATTGGTTTAGAAGAGAAATGCAGTTTTCAAGTGAAAGTGAAACTGTTTTTTTCTTTACCGAGGATTCCCAGTCTGACAACGGAGAATATTCATGAGCATGTGGATCCATGCCAGACCCATGCTGGATAACAATAGTTATAGGTAAGTAACTTAAACCTTCTACAAAAAATGTTTACATATTTTTATCGTAGTGACTCACAGAGATGCGACCAGGTTTTATTTATTGACCAGTTTATTTTACACATTTGTAAAAGCGAAAACGTACATTGCAAGATAACCTAGAGGAAGTATAGGGAAGTGTAAATTAAATACCTGAGAAAGGTAGGTGTCGTGTTTTCAGCTATTTCGAGGAGATTAGAAGATTATAAGTGTCTCTGATGTTGGGTGAGGGTGATTTGACAGTGGCACCTCTTAACATGGAATCTTTGCTTTGGTCTCTATCATTCACCACATGCTACGTACTGGGTGCGGTCCACTTTGCTAGATTGTGTTTTGTCACCCCTTTTCCCAAACATGCAGGGCAGTGCTTCCTTTGCCAGGTACTGCTTGGTGTATTTTGTATCCACGAGATAACGTCATGGAAGAGAAGAAAAAAAAACACTCGCTCAAACATTGTTCTATAAATCCACGAACCAACATGCATGCCCACCGCTATCACTGTTAGCTTGAAAATGTTATGTTTTAATCGTCTGGGTTTAGAAGCCGGGTTTCGCTTGCAGGAACGTGGGGATGTGGCATAGAGGGCATGGAAATTATCGTCCAGTGTTAGGTACCTAGGTGTTTCTGCACCGACATTCTGGATCCATTGAAAACGCAACCACATGGAAAAACAAACTGAGCTATGTAAACAACGTATTCACTTTCATTTGCTGAAGATTTTGCAAGAAAGACTGTATTCTTACGTAAGTGTACTGCTTGTTCTTTGTTTGTTTAATGCTAAACACTAACAAAACACCTTCTTCAAATTGCATATGTCATTTATAATTTCAGATCTTAAAGCAGCAAGCAACATCATATTTTCTAATGGAGAATTAGATCCGTGGGCAAATGGCGGAGTAAGTGTATTTCCGTTGTTCATACCTCACATAGTTGAAGGTTTGTTTTGAAGTATGATGGTTGCATTACATCCAACATTTAAATTAAAGATCCTTTGATATTTGATCTACTCCACAGATTCCTAGCATCCTATTGAAGATTCAAATTATGTCAGATAACTCACTAATTGGGTCATAAATCGAATGGCCATGTATGCGAGCTTGTATACCCTTTCCGCAGTTAATCCCAACTTTGTTTAAACACTTTTAAATAACTTTCACAGACATGTACAGCAGCCGTTCATCCCACTGAGTTACATTATGTAGGCTTAATTGTACCGATAATGGGAGGGGATGAATTGTAGTATCTTCTGGAAAAGCGTGTGACTAAGTCTTTGACTCTGAAATTGAGAAACACATTTTCAATGATATGATTCTTCGAATCAGTCACTTAATTTGAAACCTGTTGTTTGTCTCTAATGCAATATTTGCTTTAGCGGGTCTGCCTGTGGCCATTCCCAACATATGCATGGATGCCTGCCTGAGAAAGGTTTGTTAAAGGAATGTGCTTCCCTGTGAAATCCTTCTCCTGCACCAGCCCTGAGAAGTTGCAGGGCCAACATGGACCTTTCCAGACTTCAGCTTAACGTGCCCTCCCTTAAATAGTAACGCAAATGTAGAGCATGATTGTTTCTATTGAGTTTTACAAATATAAAAATGCCTTATTAGGATATGGGCCTTTGGCCCACCACCTGAAATAGGTACATATCATCTAAGTTGCTGGAGGGTCTATGCTGTCATGCCTCCACTCAGAGGCGTGCTCTTTTCTAATACATATCAGATTATTGGTCGTTCACCTGACACTCATTTTTGCAACTGTACAGCACTCAGACTCGAAGAAATCCTCTCAGAATCCAGAACAAACTGGCCCGGAGGGGGAGTAGCTCTGATCTTCCCGGAATGGATCCCTGCTTCTGTCATTCCTACGCAGGCCTACTCCTCCTTTGAATACCTGCTCTGCAGGCTCTCTACCGCTTCTGGGCTCTCTCTCTCACTGTGGCCACCATCTACAGGCCACCTGGCCAGGTCGCCCTCTTCCTCTCTGAGTGGGCTGATCTCTCCTCCTCCCTCCTTGCCTCTACCTCTCGACTACTTCTCCTCGGAGACCTCCACATCCACTTGGATACTGATTGCCCCTCCTCTGGGCTCTTTCACAACCTCTGTGACTCTCTCTCTCTCTCTGTGCCCCTCAGGTTAAGCCGACCTCAGCACTGCCTCCCACCTTCTCTGTCATCCGGCCCATGAAGCATGTGTCAGTGGAGGCTTTCGCTGCTACTTTCTCTCCTCTGCCTACAACTTTATCTGACTCGCACTCTGACACGGCCCTTTTCAACCTTCATCTCTCAATCTCTAACACGCTTGATGTCCTTGCCCCTATCATGAGGATCATTTTGAAGCCTGCGTCTCGGCTGCCTCTAGCAACTCGGCCGAACTCTTCAAAATCTGCAAGAAGCTGGCCAATCCTGCTGCAGTCTCCACCTCTCCTGTTCCCTCCAAGACCCTTTGCATGACTCTGGCATCTCATTTCACCAGTAAAACTCAGGACATCCTTTCCACTCTCTCCTCTTCCTCTACCTCCTCTTCCGCTCCCTCTACCATTCCAGGCCCCTCTCTGGCCGTAGCTCCTCTTCCTTTCTCCTCCTTCTCCCTGTTCACTCCTGATGATGTTTCTAGACAAGGCTTATCTATGAAAGTCTCGTCAAAGCAGGTGCTCCCCTGCCCCTCCAGGACCATTAAGGACCACATCGACACCCTTGCTCCAGCCGTGGCCCATTTCTACAATCACTCTGTTGCCACTGGAACCCTCCCCTGCCCCCTTCAGCACTCCCTTGTGGATCCCCTGCTTAAGAAGCTCTTTGCCAATCCTTCCTCTCCGGCAAACTATCGCCCCCCGGTCGCTATCACTCCTTTCCTGGGCAAACTCCTGGAAAAGCTGGCCATCTTCCAGTTTAATCTACATACTGAATCTGTTGGTTGTCTCCATGACCACCAGTCTGGCTTCAGAGCAGCCAGAAGCACAGAAACTGCTCTCCTGAATACCCATGAAGAATTGCTCTCCAATCTTGACTATAACCTGCCTTCTGCCCTCATTCTTCTTGATCTTTCCTCTGCTTTTGACACTGGATCTTTCCTTTGCTTTCGACACCGTCAACCACGCCATCCTGTTCAATAGCCTCTGTGATAACCTGGGTATTTCAGGTCAGGTCCTAGCCTGGTTGACCCCCTTTCTCAGAAATCGACCCTCCCAGGTCCAACTTGGGTCTATCCTCTCTTCTATCTCTCTGTCTACTTGTGGCATTCCCCATGGGTCTAACCTCTCTCCCAGGCTCTTTACCCACTACCTGGCACCTCTGGCCCACTGCATCGCTACCTTCTGTTATAACTTTCAGTGTTATGCGGATGACACCCAGCTCTCCTTCAGGCTCCCCTCATCCTCTTCTGCTCCTTCTCTCATACTTGACTGTCTGCCTGCAATTCAGGAATGGTGTGCCTCCAACGATCTCTGCCTTAATGCCAGTAAGACTGAGATCCTCCTCATTGAGACACCTGCTCCCTCCTTCCCTATCTCACGCTAGCCGCCCACCCTGGGACCGCTTCCTGTGAGGCCAAGAACCTTGGTGTCATCTTTGACTCCCCCATCTCCTTCTCTCCTCACATCTCTGACGTCTCAAAGAAGTCACACTTTCAGCTGCTCCTCCTTAGAAGTATTCTTCCTTTTCTCACTTTCCCCCAGAACCTCACTGTCTCCAGAGCCCTGGTCCTCTCTAGGCTGGACTACTGCAACAGCCTCTTTCTAAATCTGACTGCCTCTACTCTTCGCCCTTTACAACTAATCCAGAACAGGACTGCAAGACTTTTGCTTGACCTCAAGCCCAAGGATTGTATCTCTCTAGCCCTGAACTCTTTCCACTGCCTCCCTGTGGCTGCAAGGATCAAGTTCAAGACCCTCTGCATCGTCCACAAGGCTTTCTGGGGCCGGGAACCACACTACATCCAACTTTCTCTTCATAAGCATCTTCCTTCTTGGGCCTTCTGCTCATCTACCGCCAACTCTGTGAGGGTCAGACGCTTCTCCAGGCAGAGAGTGGGGGTAGATCTCTGTCCTCAGCTGGGGCCTCCCTCTGGAACAGCCTCCCTGCCTCTCTCAAGCTTGAGCAGGACCACCTTAGGTTCCGGAAGCAACTCAAGACCTTTCTTTTCACTTCCGCTTTCTCCTCCTTTTCCCTTGCTGATGTTGCTCTCTGCTGCGCATACTGGATACCTGGCCACTCACTGAACCTACAGGACCAGGCTCCTGCATGACCGGTTGCCCTTATACTGCCTCAGGGCTTCCCAACCACTTACGGACTGTACCTTCAAACCTACAGTCCCCTGACTCTTTGCACTTATGAGCCACCTCATGGCAGCACTTCCAAGTTCCTTTGCACTCTCCCCTCCCTCCTGCCCCCGGCACTTCTCCCTCTCCCCTGCACTTGCACAATCTGATTCATACAAGGCCTAGTAAGATCGTTCCCCTAAAAACCTATCACCTTGGGGGATTGGCCTCTGGGAGCCTCTACCACCTATAGTGGACCCTATATGTTTTATTCTACTGGTCCTCGCATGTCAGGTGTTGGCCTGTCCCATCCCCAAGATCCCCAACATTTTTGCAGAGTATTTGGCTTGCCATTGGCTTGTGCCCTTTGACATCAACCCCTGGAATACTAAACTGTGATTGGTTATAGCTGCTCTCCCCAGGTCTGGGATCGGAATCGGTTCTCAGCTCGCTGTGCACCTCTTCAAGGTGATGTGAACTGTTATGTGTCTGTATTGTAACTTATGTACACTACCTTGCCTTATGAGAATATTCTCCTTACGGTAGCAACACTTGTTGCGATCTGCACCTGGTTTGCTGAGACCGGCTCCTCTTTCTCAATGTGGGTGACTGTCCATTGTCTCGCTTGGCTGCACCACGTGTTTAGAGATCACATATTTGAGCTCTGCAGCTCATCATTCTGATGATTTATTTTGTTTCTCTGCAGCTGGTCACTGTTGTCTGTGGATTGGAATGTGTCTTTATATTTCTGACCTTGGCTGTCTCACACGTCTTGCTCTCTGTGCAGCCCTTAGTCAGCTCTGCTCGTCTCATGTTCAGTGGCTTGAGGCCTGTTGTCATTTTCCTAAACCTTATAATGCGGTTTCTACATTATCCATGTTATACTACCTTCCCTATGGTTTAGCTATACGTGGTTCAATCAGGTTCCATATATACTTCTGTATGTCCACAGGACTATTGGCTTCAAGCATCAGCAAGCTTGCTCAGGATCTCTTGTGCTGTGCAGTGTCATTTGGCTAATGACAAAATAATAAAAGCAACAACACATCTCTGTGTATCTGTCCTCTAGCTATAGAACTGTGCGCTCATGTTCTTCATGTATACGGGTGTGTAGACTGCACACACATGCACTTAATGTCTAACGCTGCTATGTCGTGGTGTCACTAATGACGTCAGTACCATGGCTTTTTGGTGCTTAGTCGAGGATGTCCATATAGGTGTCTCTGTCCATGATCACTGTCTCTTCTCCCACATACTGGAAGACTTGCACTGTATTTGGTCTGTTTGGCTGACTGAGGGTATATCTTTCAGTGTACTTGTCGATCGTTGATGCACTCGGGATTCGTCCAACATAAGATGAATGGCAGCTAGCATTTCTAGCTCTTCGTCCTGACCAGAACTCAGGGGCGCGAGGGGGTGGTCTCGGGACTCCCTCTTCAGACTTATCATATCATATGTAGGGCTCCTTTATGAATAAGAGGAACTGCATGTTGGTACTGCCGGTCACATGCCGTGATCAGGCTTTATCAATTGACTCCAGGTCTTAGGTCTGGAGAGAGAGAGAGAGATATTTCATCTCTTCCAGAGCTATTAAAGATGCATACAAAAAGAGGCACATTGGTGCCAATTGCATGCCCCATGGCGCTTAACAAGTGCTTCATGTTATGTTATGTTAAGTTGACTTGGCATGGTCTCCAGGCACTCACGTGGTTCTGTAAGAAAGTGGGTTGGGTAATTAGTCAGGGAAGAGGGAGTAGGATAGAGGTTGTGCTTTTCTGTTGGTGCTTGTAGAATCAGGAAGAACTGGCGTCTTGTGCGAATCTCATTTCTAGGTGTGTTTGGATTGTGCACACTGGGGTTGTTGTGTCCGGAAGGGCAACGTACAGTGATTTGGATGTTTGTTTGCGAGAGTTAGTTTTATGCTGTATGTGCGGGGTGTGTGTTTTTGTGAGATTTTACTGATCTGTTAGATTGTAAGAGGTAAGTGTGGGGTATGCTGGAGAGGAGTCAGGAGCGGGGAGGGTTGGGTTGGTAGTTGGTGAGTTGTGTTAGTTTTATTGTTGGTTCAGAAATGTGTACTCTCATTGGATTGTCTTAAGTTCCCGTTGATATCGTTGGCGGTGGCCGTTTTATGCTAATCATTGCGAGTTGAATAGCCAGAATTTCAGTTGTTTTCTCAAGGTGAGGTAGTCTTCTGTTATTCTTATCTCCTTTGGGATTGCGTTCCATAGATTGGCAATTAGACGTGAGAATACGGTTCCTCCGAATTCGCATTTTTAAATTTGTTTTTGTTTCAATTTGGAGGTCGGCGCTTGATCTTAGGTTTCTTCCTGGTTGGTAGCGGCTGGAGGAATTCAGCTTCTTGTCCGTACAGTGATTTGTGGGCGAAGCAGAGAACTTTGAATTTAATGCATTGTTTTACTGGGAGCCAGTGTAGACTTCTCAGGGCTGGTGTGATGTGATCTCTTCTGTTTAGTCTCTGGAGTATCCTTGCTGCAGTGTGTTGGATGCGTTGGAGTTTTTTAGTGAGCTGTTCTGGCATTCCAAGGTAGAGGCTGTTTGCATAGTTGATTCTTGATAATACTAGGAGATGAGTGCAAGGGTTCTGTATGGGTAAGAGAAGTGGGGGAGATAGGGGAGGGTCCCTCTAAGTAGTCTCAGTAGGTACAGGAATGTGTGTGTTATAGCATTGACTTGTGGTTCCAGTGAGAGTCTGAAATTGTCTGGGTTTTCCCAGATTGTTTACCACGGCCGATGCTTCCGGTTGGGTTCCCATGCAGGCGCGCAGTCCAGTTGTGTGCTTGTTGCATTGCCTTCTGGGGTGATATCATTATTTCTGTTTTGGTTGGGTTTAGCTCCAGGTTGTTGGTTGTCATCCAGCTGTATGTGTTGGTGAGGCAGTTGTTGAGTGTGTTATTTGGGTCTGGCGCTGTGGTTATCTTGACAGTGAGTTGGGTATCATCTGCGTAGTTATAGGCAGTAAGTCAGTGATTTTGAATGATTTTCATTAAGGGGGACATGTAGATGTTGAAGATTAGTGGAGAGAGGCTAGAGCCTTGTGGCACACCACAGGAGATGTTTTTGGTGTTAGAGGTAAATTGCGGTAGGTAAGTTTGGTTGGTGAGGACAGATCCTAGCCATTGTGGAGCAGAGTCTTTTACATCGCATTTCTCCAGTCTCTCAATTAGTGGTGTCTGTCTGATTGTGTTGAACGTGGCCGATATGTTCAGTATTATGAGGGCAGATTGTGCTCGGTTGTCTGCATTTATTTTAGATCGTGCAGATACTGTTCCTCTCAATGGTCTGAAGCCGACTTGCGAGTGGTGGAGTATTCCATTTGCTTCTACGTGGTTGAGTAGGATTCTGTATACGTGGTTCTCCTGTAGTTTCGCCGGGTAGGGTAGATTAGATGTATATCTGTAGTTAGTGGGGTCTTCCACGCTTCCTGTTTCATTTTTTAGGAGTGGCTTGATGTGAGCTGATTTGAAAGATTTCAGTACTATTCCTTTGTTTCGGGATAGGTTCATTAGTAGCCGGAAGTAAGATGCTGCAGTGCTGTGGTTTATGATTTTTTGGTAGATGCTGGGGGGCATGGGTCGCTTGGTGATCCGGCGAGGTTGGTGTCCTTTATTAGTGTAGAGAAAACATCTTCCTATATGGGTTCAAATCAGTCGAGTGTTGCTGCAGTTGGTGAATCTCCAGTTGTTGGTGGTTCTGTGGTTGCATTTCTGTTTATAGTTGTATGGCTTGCTTCAATGGTCTGTTGGATTGTTTCTATTTTTGTTCTTAGGTGGTTGGTGATGTTGTCACATAGTGCTTGTGATGGTATGACGCCTTTGTTGAAGGATGTAGGCTTTTTGGTTGCAAAGTTCGGGTTGTTGTAGGATGGCGGTCTGTAGAACAGAATGAACACTATGTTGGCTTGGTCGTGGAGTTTGATATTGACGAGGAGCGATTTGCAGTCTCCTATGTCTGTTAAGGGCAATGGCATGGCGCAGATGTGGTCTTTGTGTACTATTGTGATTCTGCCTACTCTTTGGTGTTCTCTGTTGGCGTGTAATCGTTTGAAATTGTCTGGTATGGCTTTGTGGGCGATCTTCTTACAGCCGTCTGATAGCCATGTTTCTGTGAAGAAAACTGCATGTTTGCCGGCCTTACTTAGGCAGTCATATATTTCTCTTTTGTGTTTTGCCATGGATCTTATGTTGAGTAAGCTGCAGTGCAGTGTGTCTGTTTTCCCTTGTGGGTTGGTGTGTATCCTTTCATGGATTCCCAGCCAGGGTGGTGTTTGTCAGGTTTAAATTTTTTGGCATTCTCTCTTGGTGTTTTTGTTTTCCTTTCTTGTTTCTTTGTTTTTCTTGTATCGAGGCACATTGGTAATAATAATAATAATTTAGCATTTATAAAGTGCTACAAACCCTCAGGTATCTGAGCGCTGCTTATTATTACCCACTTGTGTGGTGCTCATTTATCGACCCCGGAAGGGTGAAAGGCTGAGTTTGGCCCTGCCGGGATTCAAACCTGCGTCAGCAGGGTCTGCACAGATGTCAAAGCGAGCACTCTACTCGCTGGTATGTGTTTATTGTTTTTGGGTTGGGTTAGTGATGCATTCCAGAGGTGTGTGCCCTCCTGGATGTTTAAAATATTTTAAAAAAGAAATTTGGAATAAGAGATGGGACCTTCTGCTGTGGTGTTGGCCTCACTGTGGTTGTTGGTGATGGCTTCCGTTTCGGGTTTGGGTTGAGAGGTTTGTAGTGTGTTTCTAGAGGCAATGCTCTCAGTTCGGTTGTTTCCTGGACTCCAGTTGTGTTTCCATGCTTTCCCAGTTTCCTTTTAAGTTGATGAGGTCTGATATGCAGTGCTGTCTAGATCTCTACTTCACAGTGGTGAAGGCCTCTCTATAGTAGTTGGGTTTGGTGGTAGAATTAGGTTCACAATGGTGAAAGCCTCCTTTTGGTGGGCCAGAACTGCTTCACAGTGGCAAAGGCCTCACTGTGGTGGTTGGATTTGGTGCTAGTATCGGGATCTCAGTGGTGGAAGCCTCCTGGTGGTTGCCCAGTACTGTTTCACAGTAGCAAAGGCCTCTCTGTCGTGGTTGTAATATTTGCCAGGATTGGGTTCACACTAGCAGAAGCCTCCCTGCGGCCGCCCAGTATTGATTCACAGTGGCGAAGGCTTCTCAGAGGAGGTTGCATTTGTGATTGGTTGTATCGGGTTCACCACGATGAAAGCCTCCCTGCGGTCACCCAATACTGCTTTACAGTGAAGAAGGCCTCTCTGTGGTGGTTGAATTTTGTGCTAATATTGGGTACACAGAGTTGAACACGCTCTGTAGTGGTCCAATAATAGGGTTGCAGGGTTGTAAGGTGTAGGCAGACTTCTGTCAGAGCTGCCTTGTGGGGAGACCTACACTTCAGTTGTTATTGAGCGTAACAAAGACAGGTCAAATCAAGTCTGATGTTGTGGTTGTTGTGGGTGGGGAGTGAGCTGTGGGGAGAATGCAGTATTATCACAACTCTGATTGTAAACTTACCTCTATGGTAAGGGATCCTTACCCGTGGTGTGTCGCTGCGGGCGGTTACTTCTGTGCTTTTGCAGGGATTGGGACATGGAAGTAATAAAACCTCTGAGTGCAATAAGCTTTAGGCAGTGGCAGGAGTCAACAGTAGTTAGACCACTGAGCGAAGCAAAATTTAAACAGTGGCACCGGTCAACACTGTAACAAAACCTCTGGGCGCCGCAAGATTTAAACAGTGGTAGTAATCAACAGTAGCTAAACCTCTGAGCCCAGCAAGATTTAAACAGTGGCATGAATCAACAGTAGCTAAACCTCTGAGCGCAGCAAGATTTAAACAGTGGCAGGAATCAACAATAGCTAAACCTCTGAGTGCAGCAGGATATAAGCAGTGGCTGGAATCAACACACTACCATAGCCTTTGGTGCAACAAGATTTAAACAGTGGTAGGAATCAACAGTAGCTTAGCCTCTGAGCACAGCAACATGTAAACAATGCCAGGAATCAACAGTAACTAAACCTCTGAGCACAGCAAGATTTAAACAATGGCTGGAATAAACACATTAGTAGATCCTCTCAATGGTAGGGGTCAGTACAGTAACCAAACCTGTGGGTAAAGCAAGATTTAGACAGAGGCAGGAGTCAATAGTAGCTAGACCTCTGATTGCAGTGAGATTGAAACAGTGTTAGGGGTCAGAACAGTAGCAAAACCTCTGAACACAGCAAGATTTAAACTGTGGCTGAAATCAACGTAGTAGCAGAACCTCTGGGCACAGCAAAATGTAAACAGTGGTAGGGGTCAGCAAAGTAACAAAACCTGTGGGCGCAGCAAGATTCAAACAGTGGTAGGAATCAATGGTAGCTAAACCTCTGAGCGCAGCAAGATTTAGACAGTGGTTGTAATCAACAGCAGCTAAACCTCTGAGCACAGCGAGGCTAAACCTCTGAACACAGCAAGATTTAAACAGTGGTAGGAATCAACAGTAGCTATACCTATGAGCGCAGCAAGATTTAAACAGTGGCAGGGGTCAACACAGTAACAAAATCTGTGGTTGCAGCAAGATTTAAACAGTGGTAGGAATCAAAGGTAGCTAAACCTCTGAGCGCATTAAGATTTAGACAGTGGCATGAATCAACAGTAGCTAGACCTCTGAGCGCAGCAAGATTTAAGCAGTGGCAGGGGCCACACAGTAACAAGACCTTTGGGCGCAACAAGATTTAAATACTAGTAGGAATCAACGGTAGCTAAACCTCTGAGTGCAGCAAGATTTAAACAGTGGTTGTAATCAACACAGTAGCAGAACCCCTGAGCGCAGCAAGATTTAAACAGTGACAGGGGTCAACACAGTAGCTAATAATCTGTGCACTTCAAGATTTAAACAATGGCTGGAATCAACACAGTAGCAGAACCTTTGGGCGCAGCAATATTTAAACAGTGGCTGGAATGAGCACAGTAGCAGAACCTCTGGGTGCAGGAAGATTTAAACAGTGGTAGGAATCAACAGTAATTCATCTCTGGGCGCAGCAAGATTTAAAAAGTGGCTGGAATCAACACTGTAGCAGAACCCCTGAGCTCAGCAAGATTTAAGCAGTGGTACGGGTCAGCACAGTAGAAGAACCCCCAAATGCAGCAAGATTCAAATACTGGCAGGAATCAACAGCAACTGAAACCTCTGAGAGCAGCAAGATTGAAAGCAGTCAAACTGTGTAACTTCTAAAAGCAGCAAGATTCAAACAGTGGCAGGAATCAACAGCAACTGAACCTCTGAGCACAGCAAGGTTCAGCAAAAATGCAGAATCAGATCACAGTGCAATCCAATGCCAAGGTTAACTAAGGAGCGCCGCAAGATTCAAAGCAAAGCCAAACAATGGCTGAATCAGATGGTAGTAATGTAATAGTGGCAGGGTTTCAGGGGCCCAGTGATGACTGACCTCCCAACTCTTACGACCTTACCTGGTTGTAGCAGTAGAGTGCTTCGTCAGGCGCCCAGTACGAACTGGGCAATCAGGGGATGGGAGCTGTCCAGGCGAGCTGCCCTTTGCCTTGTGACCCTTAGCTGGCTGCCCAGGCAAGGCTGCCTTGGAAGGGACGCTGCAGTGAGAGTGTTCCAGTCAGCTGGGTAAGCAAAAGGCCAATCCCAGGCCGAAAGGGAGCGCGGCAGTGGAGCGAGGAGGGGGTAGATGGATGCAGGGGACAGAGAGAGGGGAAACAAACGGATGTGTGCAAAAGCTGAACAGAGAAAACGAAGGGTGCACAAGTTAAATGCAGCGCTTACCAGTGGGGAAGTATTCCTTCGCTAAGGTGGTGTTCAAATGGGCTGAGATGCCCCATGAGCACTGAGAAAACCTCAGAGTGTACACAAGCTGTTCTGGTTACGTGGGTAGGCAAAAGGCCAATCCCAGGCCGAAAGGCAATAGGCTGAGGGGGCAGAGTCAGGGTAGAGAGAAAGATGGATGCAGGTTTACAGAGAAAGGGGAAACAAATGGATGCGTGCAAAAGCTGAGCAGAGGAAGTGGAGGGTGCACAAGTTAAATTCAGTGCTTACCAGAGTGAAGTGTTACCTTGCTCTACTGGCATTCAAATGGGCTGAGATGCCCCATGAGTACGGAGAAAAACTCTGACTCCACCCAAGCAGTTCCGATCACGTGGGTAGGCAAAATGTCAATCCAAGGCCAAAAGGCAGTGAGGTGAGTGGGCAGATGCGGGGTAGAGAGAAAGATGGCTACAGGGGACAAAGAGAGGGGAAACAAATGGATGCGTGTAAAAACTGAGCAGAGGAAACAAAGGGCGCACAAGTTAAGTGCAGTGCTTATCAGTGGGAAAGTATTCCCTCACTCAGGAGGCGTTTAAATGGGCTGAGATGCCCTATGAGCTGGGCAAAAAGCTCAGAGTGCACACAAGCTGTTCCAGTCACGTGGTTAGGCAAAAGGCCAATCCCAAGCCGAAAGGTGGCAGGCGAGTGTGGAGAGGCGTGGTGGAGAGAAAGATGGATGCAGGGGACAGAGAGGGGAAACAAATGGATGCGTGCAAAAGCTGAGCAGAGGAAACAAAGGGTGCACAAGTTAAATGCAGCGCTTACCAGTGGGGAAGTATTCCGTCGCTCAGGCGGCGTTCAAATGGGCTGAGATGCCCCGCGAGCACAGAGAAAAGCTCTCAGTGCACGCAAGCTGTTCCGGTCATGTGGGTAGGGAAAAGGCCAATCGCAGGCCAAAAGGAGGGTTGGGGTGTGGGGTAAGGCAGGGTAGAGAGAAAGATGGATGCCGGGACAGAGAGAGGGGAAACTAATGGATGCGTGCAAAAGCTGAGCAGAGGAAATGAAGGATGCAATGTAGCGCTTACCAGTGGGGAACTATTCCATCGCTCAGGCGGCATTCAAAATCATGGAGAAAGCTTTGTTATATTGGAAGTCACTTTGGAGGAGTGAATACATCTGTTTAAGTTAGGAGCTAATTTGTTAAATGATCCTTCAAAGAGCATATTTTGTATCCATGCTGCTTGATACACTGATGTGTTTTCCACCTACGTGCCGCCTTACCTTTTGTTTCTTATTTTTGGTTTTCTCACATTTTGTTGCACTAGCGCCACCTAAATGTCAAATCATTGTTAACAGGAAATAGTGAAGTAGGGGTTCTGACAACAGTGTATCCGGTTGGCATGGTAATGAGATCTGCTCACGGATGAATCTGCTGTATCACAGAATGTTCCTATGGTGCTGTCTGTCTTCTTCTTGCTGATAGATTTTTGAATACCGAGGCTTGAGCCGCATTACTCCATCTTCTCGGGTTGAGTATGTAGTCGTGGGCTAGGATTCTTCTTCGTCTGTGTGGATTTGTCACAGTAGGGTTGGTTTCACACGGTCTTTGCAGTGATGAGCCACGGGTTTGAAGTGGTGGCAGTGAGTCTTTTGATCAGAGGGTTTGGGTTCTGATCCAGTCCTTGGCAGAAGTTCTTATTCAGCTTTGCTAGATGTTCGTCCAACATCTCGATGCCCAGTTCTCTGTGAAGGTCAGCTATCCTTGTGAAGATTGGAGCTCCAGACGATATCCTTGTTCTGGACAATTTGAAGACTCTTCCGGTGTCGCTCATGGCAGGTCATCCATGATGGGGAGGCATATGTCAGGGTAGGTCTGATGATCGCCTTGTAGACATTGATCTTTGTCCAGAGGGGCATGGACTTGGTCTTCAGGAGTAGGTACAGTGCTACCATCTTTCCTGTTGCCTTCTGCTGAATATTCTCGAAATGGCTTCCCCAGTTGAGTTTGCTGTCCAGGATGACACCGAAGTAGCGGCTGCTGGTCTCCCACTTGATGGTCTCCCCATTGAGGCTGATTTGCGGGTGCTCCTTGCAGGTTCTTTGCCACTTCCTTTTCGCTGAAGGACTGGGAGATGACTGCAACATTGTCTGCATACAATGCCAGGTCAATCTTGTGGAGATCTGTCGGGATGTTGTTGGTGAAGATGTTGAACAGGAAGGGTTAGAGGTTCGATCCCTGTGGCATGCCTGCCCAAATCGGATGTGATAAGGACATCTCAGACCGCAGGTAGCTTGCTATCGTCTTCACCAGGTAGTCGGGAAATCCCTGGCCGATCATCTTGTACAGCAGTCCCTTGTGCCAGAACCGATCGAATGCTTTAGTGACATCCAAGAAGATGATTCCAGTGGACTTGTTGATGTTGAATCCGTGGCTGATGGTGTCCACCACTCTCAGCAGCTGGTGGGTCGTTGCATGCTCCTTTCGAAATCCAAACAAAAACATTAAAGTCCACCGTACTAAAAGACAAAGTTCAATTATTTAGAAACTTAGAATATTATGTGTATCTTTTATGATATCACAGTATCTATAATTTGGGCCATCTTGAATTCTGAAAGCAATCAAAGTGATTATATATCAGAAAAATAGCAAAATTATATTTGACATTGTGAAAACGGAAACGTTGCTTTACATAGGAAAATATGTTTTGGGAAAAACACAAAGACACATGTTGGAACAGTTTTGCTAATTCACAGTAGAAATAGTAAAGAGATTATTAAAACACAAAAGACAAAAAATAATTTTTTTGTGAAGGAGAGAAATCGTTAGGAATTAAATCAACAATTTCTAAACTAGAAGTAATAGATAAAGAACTCTGATAGTAAATAATAGAGAAGCATAAAGAAAGTATTTCTTTCTCAATGTGCCAAATTGCCTAATTTTCGAATTGGCTTGTTCATCACAGAGCAGATCTGGTCCTGTTCCACTGTTTTTTATGGGACTCTCCCCATTCTTTTATGTATGAACCTTTCAAAAATCAAATCCAAACTGTTCATTTGCTAGTAGATTTCTTTCTGAGGTGAAGTCGCTGAGTCGGGTGAGGAGGACCTTCTCCAAGAGCTTCGATGATCCAGTTAGCAGGCCGATGGGGCGGTAGTTTGCAGGATCCCTCAGTGGTTTGCCAGCCTTTGGGAATACGATGACCCTTGCTTCCTCCCACGATCTCAGGAAGGGCTGAAGCCTCATGCATGCATTGAAGATCTCTGTGAGGTGTTCCATTGAGGTCGGTGGGAGGTTCATGATTGCCAGGTTGGTTATTCCGTCGCTCCCTGGTACCTTGCCGTTCACCAGCTTCTCTGCAAGTCCTGCTACCTCAGAGCTTGTGCACCGCTTGATATCTTCTGCTCCCACCCCAGTTCGGTTTTCTGTGAGATGCTTCTCAAGTTATTCCTCCACTCCGTCTGGGAGGCTGTTTACCTTGTTTGGGGTGAACAAAGCCTCCAGTGTCTCGGCGAGTACCTCTGCCTTGCCCTTGTTGCTGCATGCAAGGTGGGTTTGTCCCTGGATTGGTGGGCTTGGCTCCTTCTTCCCAGACAGGCGACAAGTCATTCTCCATACTGAGTTGTCCCCCTCCTTCTGCTTGGCTGCTGTGGCCTCCCATTTCTCTCCACAGTGCTGTCTGATTTGCTCCAGCAAAAGCCTTGTGAGTGTGTTGTACTTCTGCAGGAGATCAGGCATGCAGAAATCGGCCACTGGCGTCGGGCCCGGTTCTTGTCAGCGATTGACTGCTGGATGCCTCTCGCTAGGTCGTAGATGGAACCTCCTATCTGTGTCTTGGGGGCAACTTACACCAATGAGTGAACGTTTTACAGTAAATGTGCCAATCAGGTGTCCCATTTAAAATCACGTTCTCTTATCCTAACTAGGCAGCGTAGTGATCCTTCCTCTGCCGGCTGGTCACCCTGCCCCTCTCCTCTGCCATCTCCTTCCAAGCACAGCTTTCAGAAAACTTGGAGAGGGTGTACCGAAAGCATGTTTTATGTGTTGATGTGAATATGCTCAGTTATTACTTATCCAATGGCCGAAAGGTAAGCAACGCTGTTTAAATGCTCCTGAAAACAAGGTAAGAGAATCTATGTTATTTCTATGTTTAATTATTGCCATCCGGTTTAAATTCTCCAGAATATTGTAGGAGGATGCAATTGTGGTTATTACAATATTTGATTTTTTTGTGTGCTTCTCTGGGTCATATAAAATCTTACTTTTCTAGTTTGATCTGTGTGGTGATCAGGGTCACAAAATAAGACCACTCAGGAGGGATCGTTGTAGGTTCCTTTATAAAATAATGGCAGCATGAAGTTCCTCTCACCAGCCACTCTTCACCCTCGTGTCAAGCTCACACTAGCCTCGTGGACAGGCGCATGCGCTTGTCTTGCCGGGAGTGGGTCTTTTTCCATTTGATGCTCGACTCGCAGGCTCATTCCGCCGTCGTTTCCTCACTCTCTTTCGTGCCAATGGTGGCACTGCATGATGACATGGCTTGCCCACGACTCTAGCACGGCTCTTTCATGTCACTACATTATCCCCATTTGTCAACAAAGCTGTTTTTAGTCCATGACTGTTCTGTGGGTCGTCCCTGCTTGAGTGGGGGTTCATCCTCTTGTTCCTGCTTTTCTCGGGTGTTGCTCCTCTCTTCCCTTGGTCCTTGCTCCTCCCGGGTCCCTCCTTCAATTTATTCTATTCCCTTCGGGTCCTCATTATCTTCTTTTCGACTGTAGAGTGTAATTCTGTCCCTGTTCCATTTCTTCCCAACCGCGTCTGAATGTACTGTTCATGTAGCTCCTTAGCCTGTAGTGGGGCACTGTACTTGGACACTGTCCATTTGTCTTTGTGTGGCATTCTGACCTTTACCCAATCTCCTCAACTGATGTCCTGTCTCTTGACTGCTTTCCTCGAATCATGCACTCCCTTTCTTCTTCTTTTGGTTCCCTTCACTCTCATTTCTGCCTCTCTCAATTTATTCGTTATACTTCTTTATCCATTGCGGCGACAGCCTCGTATTTGCCAGCGTCTTTCTCATCACGCAGAACAGCGATACTTTTGCTCACTTCTTCTTGACAGTCCAGTCCTCCTCTGTATGCTGCTTGCATTATGCCCTTCACATAGCGGTTCATTCTTTCCACCTGTCCCTTTCCTTGGGGTGATATTGCGTGGATTGTTTGTGCCTCACGTCATTCTTCAGCAGGTACTCTTTCATTTCTTTGGAGACTAACTCATTTCATTTAATTTCTGTCTGTGGCTATGGTCTATGGGTATCCTTCCCTCCTGAATACTTCCTCGAAGTAGGTTATGGCTGACTTGGTTGTCATTTCCGCTATGAAGTGAACTTTTGACCATTTGGCCGCGTAGTCCATCATGACCGCTGCATACCTGTGCTCGGCTGGGAGATGCTCCATGGGTTTTATGAAGTCTACACTGAGTTAATCCCACACTTTCTGGGCCATTCTACTGTCCCCAAAGGTGCTACTGTACCACCAATCACTTGTCGCTTTCTTTGCAGAGGTGCAGTTCTTCAGGGGCCTCTCTATTTCCGTGTCCATTTGAGGTGACTAATATTGTTCCCTTATCCTTCTTTTGGTGAGTGTCAGTCCGGTATGGCCTTCATGACCCATCCATATTTACTTGCTCCTGAGGCTGGTGGTTGGTATCAACATGTTTCCTCTCATCAGGACTCCTCTGTGCTCATGCAGCTTTGTTTGTATCTTCCAGTAACTTTGCAACTCTAGCGTTCTTTCCCTTGGCCACCCTTTCTGATTGTACTCCACTAGCCATCACTTTTCCTTTTCCTCATTCTCAGCGCTATTCTGCTGATGTTATGGCTTGATTTCCATGATCTTCATTTTCTCATTTTCCGTGACAACCACACATTCTTCTTTCAGATATGTCCCTTCTTCTTCCTTTACTAGGAGTAGTCTTGCTAGGTAGTCCGCTTGCTTGTTCTGCCATGGGGAAATGTGCTCTATTTGAAAGTTATACTCCTGAATTTTCGACGCTAGCCTTGGCATCTGACTTCCTGTTCTCCTCGGTTTCAATATGTTCACTAGCGGCTTGTGTTCTGTCCACAAGCTGAATCTTCTTCCCCACAGTTATGTCTTGAAGTAATTTACCACCCATATGCAGGCTTGCCTCTCATTCACTATCATGAAGTAATGTTGCTCCGTGCTCGTCAGTGCTTTGGAAGCAAATGCAACTGTGTACGTCTCCCTTTGGGCTTGCTGCATTAGGGCTTCTCCTATCCCATACACACTTGAATCGATGGCTATGATGGTTCTGTTTCTCACATCAAAGCGCCTAAGATTCAGAGCCTCTCTCATGTCCTTCTTTATGTCATTGAACGACGATCTGTATCACTCTGTCCATTCGTACTTCTGCCCCTTGATTAGCAGCTTCCTCAACTCTTCCGTTTTGTTGAAGAAATCTTTCACAGATTTTGCACAGTATTTTGCCATCCCTGTGGAGAACTTCAATTATTCTTTTGTCTGGGGTTCTTGGGCTTGCTCAATCATTTGCACCAGCCTTTCTTTCAGTTCCATGCCTGCTGTAGAAACAGTGTACTCCAGAAAGTCCAATTTCTCCTTGTGTAGCTCACACTTCTATCTCTTCAAACTGAATCCTTTCTTCCTAGGCCATTCTAGTGCTTTCTCCTATGCTGCGTCATGTTCTGCTTTTGTGTCTCCGTAGATTAATTTGTCATCTTGAAAGAGCTTGACATTCTCTATGCCCTGCAACGTTTTGGTCATGATTCTTTGAAACACTGATGCTGCTCAGCATATTCCAAAAAGGCATGCGTTTGTACTGATACATGCCGTACAGGGTTATGAACGCTGTCAGGTGTCTCGACTTTGTGTATAGTTTGACCAGATGATATGCACTGGTGATGTCTAGCTTTGAATATATGGCAGCTCCCTGTAAGGACTGCATCATGTCTGATATTTTGGGCAACAGGAAGTTGTCGCTCACCATTTCCTCATTCAGTG
This sequence comes from Ambystoma mexicanum, assembly GCF_040938575.1. Taxonomy (NCBI): domain Eukaryota; kingdom Metazoa; phylum Chordata; class Amphibia; order Caudata; family Ambystomatidae; genus Ambystoma; species Ambystoma mexicanum. The sequence goes on from NC_090929.1 coordinate 316,601,523, forward strand.
CTCTTAAGTCTATGCACATCCAGAGCTTGTCAGATCTGTTCCTCCTGGTTATCACTACTGGGCTAAGCCATTCTGTGGCTTCAACTGCTTTAATGACGTCTTCTTCTAGCAGTATCTTCAACATTTCTTGCAGTTCTTCACTCAGCGTGACTGGCACTGCTCTCACCTTTTGCTTGACTGTGGTGGCTCCCTCTCTTACTTTGATTTGGTGCATGTACGCTTTTAGTGTTCCTATTGTGCCATCAAATATCTCCACATAGCTTTTTAGTATGCCTTGTTCCTCTACGTTGGTCCGGGCCGGGGTTCGTGCTCTTCCTCTGAGTCCTCACTGCCGCTTGTTTCCCTTTCTACTTGCTTCATCGTCTTGTTTCTGCACATTATCTCAAAGTGGCCTAGCATCTGACATTTTGCACACTTTTTCCCTTGCGCAAGATACTCTCTGTCATGCATCTGCCCATACCACACTTGTAGCACTCTCTGAGGTTTTTGGGTTTTTCTGCTTTGTGGTACTCTCTCCTTTACGTGTTATCTGCCATTCTCAATCTGTGGTTTTTCCACTTTCCTTCATTGATTTGCATGACCTCCTTCTCAGCCTTTTGCTTTTGCTCCTTCTGTTTGTGTTGCCTACTCTTGTCCACAATATGTGCTACGTTCAGGATCTTTTCTAACGTTGGCGTCTTGCATTCAACATTTTTCAAGTATTTTGGAGCTTCTGTACCCCACCACCAATGAATCTCTTAATATTGTGTCTAGGCTGTTTCCAAAGTCGCAATCTGTCACTAGTACTCTTACGTCCCATCCCCTTTCCTCCATACTGTATGGGTGTCCCTTCCAATGGACGGGAGACGGAACGTTTTTCACCAGAAAAAATCTTCTTCCCCTTTAAATTTAGAGGTGCACGGGGGTGCGGCCCAGGGAGACTTCCCCGACTCCGCCCTCCGGCGCCAGACCTCAGTCCCCTTTTCTGCGCCGACGGGAACGGGACGAATTCACCAGCGCTCCTGGGTTTGGCTTCGGCCATGTAATTCCACGTGCGGATACTTATTCTCTTTGTCTTTTTTTGTCTTTTTATCATTCAGGTACTCAGTCCTCAGGCACCACGCTTCTCCCCGGCGCATGTCGACTTCCACAGGGTTCAGCAGGTGTCCATCCTGCAACAGGCTCTTCCCAACTTCAGATCCCCACGCCCTCTGCCTATGTTGCCTTGGCCCAGACCACGGTTGGCAAGCTTGTTCAGCGTGTGGCTCGCTGTCGTCGAAAGCGCTGAAGAACAGACTAGCCAGGTGGAGGGAGCTCTTCCAGAAGTCGCCTCCACAGGACCTCAGGAACTTCGTGAAACAGCGAGCCAGGCCCAAGGAGAGGCCGTTATTTTCTATCGCACACCGCAAAGAAGACTCCTTGCCAAGGACTCTCCCACGTGGGAGGGACCGTTCAGGTCCTTGTACCAGCACAAGCAACAAGGCTGCTTCAGCTACCGGCCCTCGGGCCGAGGGATCCTCGGATCCTCCCGGTGGCAGTGTTGAGGGACCGTAAGGTTCTTATACCGGACCGTCATCTGAGGGTCTCCGCCCTGGTACCAGCAATATCTCTGAGGGGCTACGCCCTAGCACCGGCAATACATCCGAGGGGGTGCCTAAACGCAGCTCTACCGACTCCCAGGTTGTCACACCTACTGTCACACCTACTGGGCCTAAGCCCGAGGAGCAGAGTATGCCTTCTGATCCACATACACGAGTCCTGGAGGAGGCTGGGCCCAGCGAGCCCAGCAACACGTCGCAGGCGCGTGGCAGGCAGCTCAACAAGATGGCCCCTGCGCCAGACAGAGGCACCTGTCCGACGCCATTCCAGGTACGTGGCTGACAGCCTATCCTTCTTATGCGTAGGGCAACGTCCCACTGCATCCATACGGGCAGGGTATGCAGCGGCTCCAGCTGCCCCCAGCTACCCTGTCAGTACCCCCCTACCGCCTCAGACCAGTGGAGAGGGGTTCTTCGAGAGGTTCCTCAGGCTCATGAAGTCACCTCGGATGGGGCTTATCCTCAAGGACGCCATCAGGGAAGTCCTCCCGGCTATGCTAGCAGCACCAAAAGCGCCTCCACCGACGGTCCGGGGCAGCCGCTGGTCCCGGCTCCCCAGCCGACTCCTCAGGCGGTTTCATACCAACCTCCACCGCCTCCTCAGCCCCCGGCTGCGGTCCCCGTATCCCAGCCTCCGGCACCAACTACACCTCCACCTCCGCAGGATCCTCCTGTTCCGCAGGACACAGATGATGAGGAGGATCCAGACACGCTATCCTCAGCCAGGTCCTTCCACAAACGTCTTGCTGGGCTGGCGGAATACCTGGGCCGCCCCCAGCCTGAGGTTGAGCAGCCGGCAGAGGGGGTTCTGGCTGAAGTCCTCACGAGACGCCCCTCTGCCAAAACAGGGATTCTTCTGCAAACCGATGTAGTCTCCCTGGCCAAGAAGGTTTGGGTTAAGCCCCACTCGGCCCAGCCGGTCAATCGACACCTGGACGCCAAGTACAGGCAGATGGAGGGGGATACACTCTTGCTCTCGGCCTATCCTCAGCCCCATTCCTCTGTGATCGCTGCATCATCACTATACTCCAAGCCTCAGTCATCCTCAGCCTCCTCCTCTGCGGCTCTACCAGGCAAGCAGGAGAAGATCTTGGAGGCGTACGGAAAGAAACTCTATTCCAACGCGTCCCTGCACCTTTGTCAAGCCAATGCCGATGCCATGCTGGCTGCCACTAACCAGAGGTTATGGCGGGAAATTGCGGACTACCTCCCGGAACTCCCTACGGAGAGCCAATCACCTTTTAAGGGGGGCTGGCTGAGGCCAAGCTCGTGGCGCATGACCTTGTGGAATCTACCGTGGCCCATATCCACACCTCTGGCCGTGCCTTCTGTATCGCCACTGACATGTGAAGGACGGCCTGGCTATGGGCCATTAAATTCAACCCGGACATCCAGGAACGCATATTAGATCTACCAATCGAGGGGGGGACCTCTTCCACTCCACCATGGACGAAGAGCTGGACAAAAAGAAAAACAGCTCATAAACGGCCAAGTCTTTATCCATCTTGACAAAGACCACGCCCAAGTCGTACACCCAGTCTCAGCAGCGCTCCGACAGGGGGCGTACGTATGTAGGGTTCCGCGGCTTCCAGGAACGTAGATCCAGGCAGGCAGACCGCTTGCCGTCTCAGAACCGGCACAAGCAACTAAAAAGGGGGGGGGGTAAGGGCTTTTTCCAGTCCTCCTCCTCCGCAACAGCCTCCCAGGGAAAGAAGGCATGACACGCCTCTTTGGATCCACGTGTCTCAGTTGGGGGGCAGGATTGCTCTCCATGCACATTGCTGGCGCCAGAATTTCATGGACCCCTGGATCCTCTGTGTAGTATCCACGGGGTACGGCCTACCCATCCCAGCCTCTCCTTCCCTCTACTTCACTCCCTCAAGTTGGGACAGCAACTCTCTGGCGGAGATCCGGTCGCTCATAGAGAGCTAGGCAGTGGAGGAAGAACCAGGCGGGCCTGAGAGTTGTGCTGGACCTTTCCACCCTCAGCCTCTCCTTACCACAACAAAATTTCAAGATGGTTACACCAGCTTTTATAGCGTAGACATTGTGCAAGGGAGATTGGATGTGCTCTCTGGATCTAAAGGACGCGTACCTACACGTCCCGATTTGGCAGCCCCATAGTTCTTTCCTACGGTTCAGGATCCTGGGCTACCACTTTCAATACAAGGTCCTTCATTTTGGCCTCAAATCGACCCCAGGGTCTTTACCAGGCTCATGAACTCGGTAGCTGCCCTCCTCAGAGCGCCGGCCCTCCACATCTACCCATACCTGGATGACTGGCTCGTCAGGGCTACATCTCCCGAAGCGGTTCACCACTCTTCCCATGCCCTTATGAACACACTGCATGATCTGGGCTTCTCTCTCAATCTCAAGAAGTTGCAGCTGCACCCCACGCAGACTCTGACATTGGGCCTCATCTGGGACACGTGCTGCGAGAAGGTATTTCCATCGGAGGACAAGATCTCGGCCATCAGGAGGGCCACCTCCCACCCCACAAGCCACCATCAGCACAGACTCCTAGCTCGAGGGCTGGGGAGCCACCCTGGAGGATCTCTCGGTCCACGGCACCTGGACTCGACAGGAGCAGGAATACCACATCAATTGGTTAGAGCTGAAATCCATCTGGCTAGCGCTCAGAGCATTCCTACCAATTCTCAGGGGCAAGGTTGTCCTCATCCAGACAGACAACTCGACCAGCATGTACTACGTCAACAAGCAGGAGGCACCAGATCCCCTGCTCTGTGCAGACTGGCAATCAGCATGTGGGAGTGGGCCCTGGCAAACGACATCTACCTCACGGCAGTCCATTTCCTGGGGGAATCCTACCTGGAGGCGGACAGACTCAGCAGGTTGGGAGCGGACAATTACGAGTGGCAGCTAAACAACCTTGTTATTCAGGAGATCCACTGAAACATATCTTGCTGACACCACTGACGCCATTAAGCACCTAGAGGGTTTTCCTTTCAACCCTGAGATTGACGTACTTATGACTTTAGATGTTGAGTCACTATATTCCAATATACCACAAATGGAATCTTTAAAAGTAATGAAGGATTTTTTGGACTTGCGGTCAGGTATTCAATTAGTTCCAACTGAAATACTAATAGATTTGCTCGAGGTAGCTCTCTCACGCAACTATTTTCGTTTTAAGTCCTCTTACTATTTACAAGTGAAAGGAACAGCGATGGGGGCAGCTTTTGCCCCCAATTACGCCACACTCTTCATGTGGAACTTTGAAAGTAGGGTTATTTTGTCAGACACTAATCCCTTTAGAGATGCCATCAAATTGTATAAACGTTACATTGATGATATAATTATAATCTGGGACAAAACAAAGGCAGACCATCTTCTATTCCTCCCATGGCTTAATGCTATGGATATGAATCTCAAATTTACTATGTCAGCAAATAGCACTTCCTTGCCATTCTTGGACTTGCTAATCAAGAATTCAGAGGGTCACATTATTGTTGATTTGTATCGCAAAGAAACTGACCGGAACACTATTTTAAGATTCGATAGTTTCCACCCTGAATCGTTGCGTAAGAGCATTCCTTATAGTCAGTTTCTTAGGGCTAGACGCAATTGTACGAAAGTTGAAGACTATAAGACCCAGGCAAACATTATCGAAGACAGATTGCAGCAGCGAGGTTACCCTAAACATATACTTCGACAATCTCGAAAAAGAGCTAGATATCAACATCGTGATATTCTCCTCGAGAAACACTCTCGGAAAGATATCACTAAAGAGCGGCTAGTGTGCGCCATGACTTTCAACACTTTTCACCATAAGATTAAACAAAGTATTATGAAGCATTGGCATCTGCTCCAACTTAATAATCCAGAACTGGCAAAACCTATTTTTGCATTCAAGAAAGGTAAGAACCTTAAAAATTGGCTTATTAAAGCTGACAGGTCTAGCATTGGACCTAAATTGAACACGGTGACAGGATTGTGGGGCGCTAAGCCCATCCAAGGTCACTTTCCATGTGGTTTCTGTAACCAATGTGCTTCTTCTATCACTGGAACTTCTGTAGTGATTAGCGGAAAGAATTGGAATCTTAATCATCACACTACGTGTAACACTAAAAATGTTATTTACGTAATATTTTGCCCCTGTGCTCAAACGTATATTGGCAGAACATCTAGGCCTATTAAAACCAGAATTGGCGAACACAAATCTAAAATTCGAAATAAAATCGTGTCTGCCCCACTAGTTTCTCATTTTCTTGAAAATAATCATGACCCGAATAGCTTGAAATGGTGCGTGTTGGAAAAAGTCTATGGTACTGACGCCAACAATACAGCAGCCCGCTTGGCGCAAAGAGAACAATGGTGGATGTACAACACCAGTAGTTATGAAACAGGACTTAATCGCCAAGAAGAATGGCTCCATTGTACACCATAAAAATAAAATTATAGGCTTTTCTTCGAGCATTCCATTTTACATAAACCAATTCGTGTTCTTCGGTTCTCTCTATACTGAGTGGCAGCAAGATTTTTCTTTAAACATTTATTTGTTTGGCTCGCCGCTGCACTGTACGTTTTTTTATGCTTTTTTACATCCCGGCTCACGAGTAGTCATTTTTTAGCATTTACGGGACCAGGGTCTTCCATAGGTAGCCCCTTTGATACTCTCTTGCCCTTTTTCGTGCATGCGACACTTGCGGGTAAGCAATTGTTCTCTTTACCTTTACAAGGTGAATTTTGTCCTTCTTTAGTATCGACGGGACATGGGGCCCATATATGTAGTCCCATTTCTATCTTCACTCTCGTTTGTATTTACAAACTTATATACGTAGTCCTACTTTTATTTCCATTCCCGCGTGTATTTATAAACTTAGCCGCGGTTTCAACGTCTGCTTGCGTGCCTTTGCTTCAGCTATCGCAGGAGACGATCGGGGAGGCTGTGCGAGGTGAGGCCTTCATCATTAATAGATGGGTTTGAAATGCGTCCACATGAGGTTGGGAGTTGCGTCTACAGTATCTTTTAGCCTCTCTCTCTGATGGGCTTCCACAGTTAAAAATGGTGTGAATGGCTAATATGGATTTGGCCATGCAAGTGGCTGTTGTTTTATCCAAGCAGCCATCCTTCTTTTCCATTAACATCCCAAACCTTAGAGGTTCGGAGCTGCCTACTGGATAGAATCTCTCTATTTTTGATGTTTTCGGTTTCAAATGCAAATGCACTTATACGATGTGCATCTAATTATTTGTAAGTCTAGTTCCGCACACTACCAAAATGTAAAAAATGTGTCTTTATGTTTTTTCATTTAGGGTTTTCAACCCAAGGTTTGCACCCTTTTGGACTTTTCTCGTGGCACGACATAACATCGTCCAAGACGCTTATGTTTGGAATGTCGTTTATTCTATCTACATTTTAGTCCACTGGCGAGATGACCAGATTGTGAAAAATTGAATACTTAAAGGTTAGTGACAGAAGGAAATTTAGTGTTCTACTCCCTGTGGAGACAGGGGACATTGTGTGTCAGCATTGGAAGTTTGAGATAATCTTGTGATATCTCATAAGCTTCATATCTTTGTTTCTTCAGATGTAAATTCAATTTCATCTTCAGTCCTGCTTGGGTGGCGGATTCGAAACAATTATACAATTTTCGGCACCATACGTGGACTTATTTAGGTGAATATATATCCCTAGGTCTTTTTAATGGCTAGAGGTGGCAGGTATTAGGAGGCTCTTTCATTTCATGTTTTATTCTAACATATGTATTTGTGTTTTTTTCTTATATGTTTGTTTCAACGTGATTCACCAAGGGTTAAGGCTTCTAACAGACTTCAAGATCTACAATCAAGTCTTTTGAATTGTTTAAAGCTTTACCTGTGAAAACTACTGTGTCATTGTTAAAAGTTTAGCACCAATATTTACAGCATATCGTGCGCCCTGAAGAAGGCGACTACTGGCTCACTTAATTGAGCCAGATAGGTTGATTTCGCCGAAACTGTAATGACATTTGAATATCATGTATGTACAGTAGGCACTTAGCACTTTTTTTTGTACTTAGCACTTTATTCCATTGGCAGAAATTTCCTTTCCAATAGCATCTTTATCATTCAAATGAAATTTAAAAAATATGAGACAACGATGCTTTATCTGGATTAGGCACTCATTACCCTTTTGCACCTAGCACTTTATTCCATTGGCAGTAATTTCCTGTTTTATAGCATCCTTACCATTCGAATGAAATTCAAAAATATGAAGATAGTGATGCTTTACTTTGATTAATACTGGGTCATGAATTGTGGTAATTAAATTGCGATTGAATGGTTTAATGTATTAGACTGGACAAGTATTTTATACTAACATTAATTCATCTATTTTATTGTCGTGATACTGTTTATGTATTATGTAATTTTATAATGTTTTTTGATGATTATTAAAATATGAAAATATGAATCTGTTATGATTGGGCCACTATTCCTTTCCACCTCTATTCCTATAAATTGGGTACTTAAATTAATATAGTACTCCTCCATGTGAACTTCCCCCTTCGGGGTTTTTGTTGTCTCATTCAGGAGATCTTCAACAGGTGGGGTCATCCCCAGGTGGATCTCTCTGCCACCTAGCACAACAAAAAGTGCCCTCAGTTTGCCTCTTGGCAGGGACAGGGCCCCAGGGCCCTGGCCGACGCATTTTGGCTTCAGTGGAACGGCATGAAGGCTTATGCCTTCCCACCCACACCGCTGATTCACAGAGTGATTTGAAAGATCAAGGCGTCTCGCCAACTCGGAACATCATTCTAATAGCTCCATGGTGGCCGGCAAGGCCATGGTTTTCAGAGCTGCTCACCCTCTCGGAGATGCCTCCGATTCACCTCCCGACGGGCCCAGCACATCTTCTGGCGCAGCATGGGGGCAACGTCATCCACCCTGCGCCACAGAAACTGGCCCTCACTGCGTGGTACCTGAGCAGATAGCGCTGCAGCACCTCAGCCTCTCTCATGCTAATCTGGAAATCATTCAGGGCGCAAGGAGCAAGGCTTCCAGGGCCCAATATAAAAGTAAATGGACCAGATTCTGCCACTGGGCAGACTCCAAGGAAATCGACCCCCTGGCATGTACGTTGGATGACATGCTCTCCTTCTCGGCGCACCTCGCCCACTTCGGTGTACAGGTGGATACCTGCCGCACCTACCTTGCAGCCATCGGGGCTTACAGGAACTCGGAGGAGGGGATGTTTTCCTCCTCCAATCCTATCGTCAAGAAACATTTGATGGGGCTAGCAAGGCTCTGCCCGTCCGTCAAGAGACCGCACCCCGTGAGGGACCTCAACATAGTCTTAGGCGCCCTGGTGCACAAACCGTTTGAGCCAATGGCGTCCGCGGACATCAGGCTGGTCACCATCAAGACGGCCTTACTAGTCGGCCTCACCTCGGCTCGTAGAGTCAGCGAAATCCAGGTGCTGGACGCCTCAGAATCATATCCTACCTTTCACAGGGACAAAGTAGTCTGCCCAAGGTGCCATTTGCTTTCCACTTGAACTAGGAAATATTCCTTCCTAGGTTCTTTGCCGATCCTAAGGGTGAAGCACAGAGAGTGCCTCACTGCCTGGATGTCAGGCATGCCCTGAAATTATACTTGGACATGACCAAGGGCTTCCGCAAATCGGACACCCTGTTCGTCACTTTCGGAGGCTCAAGACCAGGCTTTGATGCCTCCAATGCCTCCATATACTGCTGGATGGTCTTGGTACTGAGTAGACCCCCCCCACCGGACCGGGAGGATCTGGGTGCTGAGAGGATCTTGTAGCCATCAGGGAGGAGAGTGTCAAAGCTTATGACAGAGCTGGACGTGAACCATGTCTCAGTAATACCGAACCATGTCTCAGTAAGACCAAGGACATCAAGGTCTAGTTCTTCAAGGAGGTGGCAGATGTCAGAGGAGTGTTTGACGGCAGAGCGAGAGTTGAGAGTGGCAATATGAAGAAGGTTGCCAGCCTTAAAGACTTTCCGGGGAGGGGTACAGATCAGAGGTATGCCCTGCGGAGGAGAAAGAGCCCTAGGAGGGGCAGAGGAGGAGGAGGAGGAGAGAGAGGGCAAGGTCGCCAAGGGGGCAGAGGAGGGGACAGCAGGAGATGAGAGGAAATTGATGAGGCGAGGGAAGCGCCTATCAAAGAGGAGAAGATTGGCCTGAGGGCCTTGGACCATGACTGTGCCATTTAGGTAGACATTAATGATGACTTTAGAGGAGTCGAAGGAAGCCATGAGAACTTCCCAGCGAGTGCCATCATTAATGGGAGAGGAGGAGGAGATAGAGAGAGCACAGAGACCATATGAGGAGTCCATAGATCTGGCGAAGGAACGACAAAGAGGATGTCGGTAAGGGTCTAATAATGCAGACCAATCACTAGATGGCAGACTAAGCATAGACTAGGCAAATGTATGACTCTAACATGCATAAAAGCTCATGAAAGACTATCGTTGGTAAGTTTGTCATGCACAATCTGACTTACACCTTCATTCTGATGGCGGTGTATGCGAAAGAAGAATGGGGAAACACGTTTTCTCTGTCTGTGAGCTGTCCCTGTGACCACAGACCAGGCACATATAATGTTACTGATAGCGTAATATACATGATTGTGCAGTATTCCTTGGAAGATCTTGCGCCAAGGATGGCACTGCACCCCGAGGGAGAACCATTTGTGATGCAATGTTGGGCCTCACAGATGGTTTCCTGGGGGCTACAGGAAGATGTCTGTGGATCCATAAAATCTTTCTGGTAAGCGCGGACAAGAAAACTGGTGCCTGTATTCTCTCTATTTTGCAATTTTGCTACAGATCAGGCAGAAAACGAGGATTCTCTACATTGGTGCAGACACGCCCAGAAAGAAGTCTTTCCAATGGTTTCTGCATGCATGCAGAGAATCTTTGACCCACATCTGTAGTATGCTGCTGCAGAATTCTTCTTAATGTAAAATCAAGCTGTTTATTTTGCAACAAGTAATTTTGAGGACCTCATTTTAACACTTTTCAGTCAATGCTGGTTGTCGGAAGCGGTGTCCTGCAGGTTTCGGTTCCATGTTAGCCTGAGGTGCGGCTTGACGGCCTGATGTGTCGGTACGCTCCTACGCTCCTCCGCCTTGGGTCCTTTCCTCTGATCGAGCGCCCAAGCTCGAGCGAAGTGTAGTTCTCGTACAGAGTTTCTCGTCGGAATTTGATAACAATAATTCTCTGCTGAACCTGTGTTACTGCCTTGAAGGCCAAATCACGAATCTGGAGAGGCTGATGGATCAAAGTCTTGTCCCAGTGACGGTAGACATTGTCTCCAGTATTCCATTGTCTGAAGGAACTATCTCAAGTACTCCACCCATTGTTATTACTGACAGACTCTCCTGTTCTTCTCGATTTACGGGTCTATTGGACAGCTTAGCCTAATCGAAAACACAAGATAATCTATCCCTAGATGCTAACAATAATTGTGTGAAATGTAATATTGAATCTAAATTGAAAGATGTGGAGACTCATAATACCACAACTAGTTTTGCTCTAAAGATTTTGCTAAGATTGTGCTATACCATTGTTTCCCAGGTTAGAAACAATGCAGATGCGCTTAAGGAAATGGCTAAAATAGACTCAATCCCTGAGTTGGTGGTAAAAACTCGGGTTGAGAGTGTGAGAGTGTGGATGGATGTCATCTATCCAAGAGAGAGAGGAGAAGGTGGCAAAATTCGGTAAAGAAATTAGAAATAGACGAGGCTATTGCAGTGTCTGAAAATGTTTGTAAAGTGGTGCCAGATTAACGAAATCCACTTTTAAAAGAGGTAGAAAGGGAGCAGCAAAGAAGGCAAAAAACCGTGCTCTGAAGGGTGGCAACCTTACCACCTGGCTTATGCTAAATGGCTTATGGCCAAAATCTAAGGCCCCTTATGTACAGGGTAGCCTGGCTACAGGGGGGTCAGTTATTGTACCTGATGATAGTACTTTTGATCCTATTGATTCCTCCTTTGATAGCATGAATGATAGCGATGATGAATCTGTTGAAATTGCTGTGCCAAAAAAGAAATCTAAGGTTAGGTTCTCCGAAGTGGTTAAAGAACTACCTTCGAAACAATTTACAAACAATGTAAAATCATCAATAGATTATGTTCCAGTACGCCCTAGGTCGGTGTATCTTCCGAAAAAATAGTTTTCTATCTCAGGCGGTACAAAGAAAACCAGAAAGCTGATTAATTGAGAAAAACTGCTTGAGATTCTAAATGCCCAGCTCCCTCTGAGAATACTAAAAAGTGGGGATTTTAAGATCATTGAACCATGTCAGGGGTTGTTTAGTCGAGTTCATTGTTATTCGGAAGCTGTGGTATGTCTTGTCAGGGAACATAAGAATGAGTTAAAAGAGTGCGGCTATTTGCTTGATGCCAATGAAGAAGGATCTGACTGCCTGTCTAATAAGGTTAGTCCTGATTATTCCAGCAATCCTACTCAGGATAAGGGCCAAGTGATGGATAATGATGCAATAAAATCACATTGGGAATGGCTTTTTTCATTTCTACCGCTGGGCCAAAATAAATATTGAGATGTCACCATTATACTATCCTGCAATACGAGAGGACACTGTCATCTATATGCTGAATTGGGTTCACATGATCTTTTTTGTAATGCCCAAATTGTCCTCTTACAAGGAACATGGCTTTTGCAGGGGGTTGTATTTGATGTCTTTCGGCATTCCATAATCTAGCAAGCAAATGTGATAAGGGCAGCCCCTTTGGGGGCTTGATAACTTTGGCATCCAACGGTATTCATTCCTCTAAATGTGAATTGGCCTCCCCTAATCCCTATGTACTGATTGTAGAGATGTATCTGAATAATGGGATCCGTATTATGCTGGTAAATGTATATGATTCTCCGGGCAATGCACTTACGGCTGTTATTCAACAGAGTATTTATGAGTGCTTGCTCGATAAGTGTATTGCTGATGGTGTGACCAACATAATATTGGGAGGTGATCTCAATTCCAATATCCTGCTACATCATTTGGGAGATATGTCAAAAGCTGAGATGTGGTTCACATTCATTTAGGAGATGGATTTATTGGTGGTGAATGGAAGTGTTCATGATAAAACTGATACTTGTAGTACTTGGACTAATGGTTGTTATATATCTATGCTTGATTTTATTTGTATGAGTAACAAGTTATTTGATAGCTTTACTGGCTTCCAGATTTTGGAAAATGAATTTAGTGATCACTCCTTGCTACAATGTATGGCTAGGTGGGACAACAGATCTGTAAACATTGATGCAACAAAGGAGTTCACTATCTCTAGCCAAGGTAATAGGATTCACTGGTTGGATATTAATTTAGCAAAGGATAAAAAATGGTGCCATGATATAAATATTGAGCAATTGCTCACTTGTTCTGCGGATAACATAATTGGCTGGCTATCTAAGCACTTACATGATATCATGTCTATTGGAGGCAAGCTAAAACCCTACAAGAATAGTCTCAATAGAACTAGAGTATATGATAGGGTTATACAAGATATGAAAAGGGGAATGCGCAGAAAGCTGCGTGTTTGTGACTCTAGTGGCCACAGTCTGGAGATGGTGTATAATGAGAAGAGAAGGGTTAGAAATGCATACCGCAATGAGATAAGAAGGTATATGGTGTCCAAGAATAACATCAATTGGCAGTACATGGTACGTCTCCTCCTGGATGGAAATACTAGGAAATTCTGAGCTAGCTTCAGATCTCTTGGTAAAGTTGGGAACTCTGAGCTAACGATCCCTATTGATAGCCGTACCTGGGTCATGTATCTTGCCAATAAATTTAAAGGTGATATGACTATCTTGGTCAAGAGACCTATCCCCACTTTACTAAGGGAAGATATTCTTAGGTTAATCAAGAATCTTAAATCCTCTGGCTCCCCAGGGCCTGATGGTCTCTGTAATGTCATTGTAAAGGAAAATCCAGAGGTTTGGTCCAGCATTTTGGGGATCATATTTCAGAAAATCATTGATACTGGTGTCATGCCTAATTCTTGGAAGATGTTGCATATTATTCCTGTCTTTAAGAGCAGCCGTCGGAATCTACCTGAGAACTATAGGCTCCTTGCCCTTACCGACGTGTCTAGTGAGATTTTCTGTACCTTAGTCCTTCATGAAATTACTAAATGGATTGACAGTAATAACATTTTAGATAAGGCCCAAACTGGCTTTCGCAAAGGGTGCTCTACCAAAGATAATGGGCCTCATTACGACCGTGGCGGTCCGGAAATAATGGTGGCGGTAAACCCGCCGCCACCGTTGTTTCCGGACCGCCTGATCCCGACCCCTGCAGGCGGGAGGTGATGTTCCCGCCAGGTCTGACCTGGCGGGTTTAACACCGCCCGCCTGCAGGCGGATGAGGAAACACCGGCAGCATTACAAGATGCTGCCGGTGTTTCCATGATCCCGATTCCCATTGAGTCCCATAGGACTCAATGGGAATGGGGATTTACACCATTCCGCCTCCGTGATTCCCGGAAAACCGGGGTTGTGATGCCCCGGTAATTCCGGGAATCACGGAGGCGGAATGGTAATATGAGTCCGGCGTTAACCAGGCGGTTTTACCGCCTCGGTTAACGCCGGACTCGTAATGAGGCCCAATATCTTTATAGTCACAGTCTCATTGAACAGGCCAAGGGTAAGAATAGGCTGCCTTTATACCTATTATTTGTAGACTTTTCATCAGCTTTCAACTCGGTTGAATGTAAGAGGCTGTGGTCGAAACTTGAGTTACTTGGTATGCCACCCTAACTTTTATATGTCTGTAAAATGATTTATGACGAAAGCAAGGCCAGGATTCGTATAGATAATGGGGGTGCACTGTCCGAACCTGTTAATATCGCTAAAGGAGTAAGACAGGGATGTACACTGGCACCTACATTATATAATCTATTTAATGCTGATTTTGGGGTAATATTTAAAGCAAAAATGAATGCCTTCCCAAGAATTGGTTCTCATAAAATTGGTTGGATCTGCCATTCAGATGACATTATCATTTTCGACAATACCTATAGTGGCATCTGAAATAGCACTAGTGCCATCTGTGAAAATGCTAATGGCCTTACAATTAACCTTAACAAAACTCTGTTTATGGCAGTGGGTCATAATAGCTGTAAAAAGTCTGGAATACCATGTTCGCTGGGTGTGATAAGGAAAGTAAATCCCTATAAATATGTGGGCCACAAGGTGTGTGGTGATAGAGAAAAAATGAACACGCTGGTACAACATAATGAAAGATCAAAAGTTATGGCCACACTTACAGCAGTTATGTCCTTTTAAAATAAAACGGCTGGCTATAGCTTGCTCGGAATTACCAATATCTCTAAGCAGAAGCTAGTGGCCATGTTTTTGTATGCCCTGGAGACATCTTTTTCGGATTGGTCTGATTGGGCTGACATTACTTAAGGCATCATATGGCGTAGATTGCTTGGTCTTGCCAACTATACCCCTGTACTGGCGGTTCGGTTGGAAATGGGGCTTATTTCCTTGTCCACCCAAATTGACCACAATCGAGCCAAGCTATATGTGAAAATTAAATTTGCTCGTCCGAGTACCCTGTTCTATATTCTTAGGGAAGGTCTGGAGGATGGAAAGATGGATGCTCTTAATAAAAACGAAGAGAAAAATCTGCAACTTTTTGAAAAGATTTTTTGGACACCTTGTTGGGATCATGGTGAAGGGGTGGTGTTAAAATCTTTGAAAAATGTCATAGAGAAGTGGGAGTGGGTGGCAAGTCATGACAAGGTTTCCTCCGTGAGTTCTTTACATACCTTTGCTAAGATGCCTTTCATCTATAAAGAACCTCAAAGATATCTTAAACGTATGCCCTCCCAGACTAATCGCAGAATCTTTCTAGATATCAGACTTAACCATCTTAATGTTCTGGGAGTTCGGGGAAGGTGGATGGGCCTACCTACTGAAAAAAGGACATGCAGATTATGTGCGGACAATACCATGGTGGAAACAGCAAGACATGTACTCACTTGTTGTCACAAGATGAGATCTACCTATGACAAATACTTTGCCAAACTTGATCGGGAACAAACTTATATTGAAAGTGAAAACATTTGGTGGCGTTGTCTTTCTGGGAGGAGCAACTATCTGATTATTGCCATCACTCAGATCTGGAAGGTGGCAAATGAACGTTTACGTAAATTTGAAGATGAAGTCAAATTGCTAATGGACCTTGAGAATGTAAATGAATAGGGTCGTGCTTAGGCAATGTGGGTGTAGCTGTGATTCTGGATACTTGTTTCTAGGGTTCCAGATGTTTTTTTTCTTTTGTATATTATGCCAAGTTTGTGTTTACTTCTGTTTTCTTTTTTCTCTTTATTGGTGAATTTAATGTATATGTCGGCTGTGTAATTTTCGAATCGCTATCTTATTTTATATTTGTGAAAAGTTCTATGAACTATAACACAATTTAAAAACAATAAAAAATGTAAAAAATTAAAATAGGTGCAAAAAGACACAGATAGTATGAAGCAGGCATAACCAACTTTGCCTCCTGTTTTTTATGACTGGTGCCGTTTTGGATTGATTTCCTGGCTAGAGCAGTGGGACAGAGCATACAATGTTCTCCATGTTTCCCCCTCACCATGAAGGAAAACTGGCAGTGTCTCTAAGTTTGATGCGGGCGGAGATACTTCAGTCTCCATGGATTCCACCTGCTTTTTACACTGGTTAAAACAGGCGGAATCCATAGGGATGGATTAATTGCAATGAGGGCACATACTAATTGAGGTGGGGAAAAAAGCATGTGAATGCAGGACAACCTGGATTCCCCTGCCTTCGTTCCCCCAACCAGAAAAGGATTACATTAATTTGGGAAGTACTACATTGTGTGGGATTTACATCCGAGTTAAAATGAGGGTGTGGGATTTTTAGGTAATTCATCAACGATGAGTCCTCATATTGAATGGTGGTTGAGGTGTTGATGTAGAGCTCTTGGCTTTCATTCATTTGATCGCCATTTTCTTGTCACAGCAAAACAAATTCTGGAAGCCATACTAGTGTCATTTTAATTTAGTTTGTAAAACTCTTTTAAAACGTATTGCAATAATTTAAGATTTAGGTAACTCACATTCGTTCTTTGTGTTCCAGAAATGGTTATAGTTCCTTCTTTTTTCTTTGTACCCCTTAGGTACGTAGTAATTTGAGTTCATCATTGATTGCAATAAACATACAAAATGCTGCACATCAAATGGATATTCGGTAAGTAGTGAAGTTAATGAGAGGATTTTCTGGTTCCACATGAGACATGCGGAAATCAGAAATTGCTGTGCTAACAAAGCAATAATACCATAGATACTTATTTGTTGTGCCTGCTCATCAGGACTAAATGTCGCACTTTGAAACACTTGTGTATAGGCGCGTTATAAATGCCATATCATATCATGTACTGTTAAAGCAATGTGTCTTTCCTGTATTGTATACAGCACACAGGAGCAACATAAGACAATATTAAGTTCATAAAAAGGGTATTGATTGCATGTAATACACTTCCAGGAATAGTGGTTGCTGGAGAAAGGACCCCAACAGACACTGGCCATCAATATTATGGAGAAAGCAATGGTGAAGGGCAGAGAGTTCAATTTTACTCAGGAAAACGCGCATTCAGCATTGTCTGTGGGAGATGGGGGAAGGGGTGTAGACTGGACCAGCCTGCTTGTTCTTAGTTGCAATCAAAAGCTATGTTTCTAAATGTTGTATGAAGGTCTTACACAAGCAAGAGCAAACTTGCTCAAGTCAGGAAATGCACACTTGTTCTCTGACCCTCTTCTACTATACTGTACTCCTTGTCTTTTAATGGAAGGGAGAGGAGTAACGATTATAGCAACTAGTAGAAAGAACAATTGCAAAGTGCTGTCACTTGCTAAACATCTGCACACTCATCTTTCGAATGTATTGTGTCCTCCCACATATTCCTCATCTTAGATATATCCTTACCTTCAGCTCTGCTGCTTCGGAAACATTTTTCTCTCTCTCCACCAGAGGGCGCTCCTCTCGAGGCTGCAGCGTCGATATCCCTCTGCGGCATCCGCCGAGCACCGACGTCATCCACTGTATAAATGCCTTGAGCGCGCCCGTTGACCTCAGTTCCGTTTCTCCGTTAGCTTCGCTTCGGATCGAGTAACATTGCTTCAGTTCGTAGAAATGTCGTCTTCATCTAATCCTTCCAGGCCGAAGACTAGATTCACAAAATGCCAGAAATGTGGGAGAAAAATGTTGCTGACTGATCCACATCGGAATTGGCTCTGGTGCCTCGCTTCCGACCACCGTTTAGACGAGTGCGGTTCCTGTCAGTCGTTGACCCATAAGGCCTTAAAGGAACAGAGAGGTAAACTGGTGGTGGGGGACGAATCCTCAAAGTTTTCTTCGAGAGGGAGAAAAGACTCGGCTGAGTCTTCATCAAAGCGTCACAAAAAATCTAGGTCGAGGAGTAGATCCAGGAAATCCTCTTCTTCTTCCTCAAAAAAGGCAAAGAAAAGACGACACCTGTCTCCCTCTTCCTCTTCCTCGACGTCATCTGAGGAAATCATTACATGTCCATC
The DNA here is from genome assembly GCF_040938575.1 of Ambystoma mexicanum. NCBI lineage: Eukaryota > Metazoa > Chordata > Amphibia > Caudata > Ambystomatidae > Ambystoma > Ambystoma mexicanum. The sequence goes on from NC_090929.1 coordinate 316,619,652, forward strand.
AAAACATGATTCCCCAAAAAAGTGGGAAGAGTTCGAAAAATCTATGCTAAAGATTTTTGAGAATGCGATCCAGACCCCCTCAATAAAGTCTACCGAAGGCCATGCCCCTGCTCATACAAAAAGTGACAGGGGAAGATCTAAGATGAGAAAATCCAACAAAAAATCATTGAGGGTGTCGTCCAGGGAATCTGCCCCGACGCCTCATAAAAAACACCTACCGGTGCAAAAATCAGAGGTAGAACTCAAAAGAATGGTGTCAGATACTACACGCCATCAAAATCGTAGTCTAAAACGTCCTCGAAGATTCTATCGAAGGCGGTCGAGAACAAGGTGTCGACAACCCATCCCAAAAAGGTTACGTCGATTGCACACTCGACGGTGTTGAAGGCTCTTTCGACGGTGCCGACAGAGTCCACAATTCCTTCGACAGGGTCGACAATTCCTTCGAAGGTGTCGAAGATTACCTCGACGATATTGAAGGTGATGACTACAACGTTGACGCCATCGACGCTTTTGTCGACGTCTTTGTTTATTCCAATTACAAAATCGACGCCTTCTATGCCACCTGAGAAGATATATATATATATATATATTTTTTTTTTTTTGTTTTCATTTTTATTGAAGGGGCCCCTAGGGGACCCTCGCGTATGGAAACAAGATACACACAAACTGATACGACAGACACAAGGTTGTATTCCCAAAAGCTAGGGTTTATTGCAAAGCAAATAGTCTCAGTTGGCCAACTGGGTCCCTCGCCCCGCGACGTGTGTTTCCAGACCCCAGGGGATGCAAGAGAGTGAGAATCGTACAACAGTTACATATATACAAAGCAAGCATCTTACAATCAGTGGTGACACATTATTTCCTTTGAATTGGGTTCTATGATTGACAATTGTGATGAGTATGACACCTTCAGACATTTATTTAGCAACAGTTTGCAATTTCGTGAGCCTGCAGACACAATTCTTTGTTATAAGAACACACTGCTTCTGTTCTCTGCAAGCAAGCTGCGTGCAGGGGAGAGGAACATTCCAGGCATCGCTATCTCCTAGTTTCTATTCGTGTACTGGGGGTCAACTCGCTCTCCAGGGCTCTACAGGGCTCAGGGAAGGGGGGCCGTAAACGAGAGCATAATTCAAGCCATTAAATGTTCGTTTCTAACATTTCTGCTGTATTAGCGAGACTAGCTGGCACCTGTCTACTGATTAAATGCCTCGCTGCTTACTTCCAAGGACTTGTGAGGGAGGAGACCGGGTATTTCTGTCTGGGTCGCTGTGTTATGTTTCAAAAACTCACTCGCGGCCTTGCACTATGCATGAACAATAATGTACTAGTGGAGCAGAATAAGTTTTCAGCAAAGCAGTTTTAACAGAAAGCAAGAGGCAAACGTTAGAAAACAAAATGGTGATTTCAATCACTTCAAAATGGCCGCACTTAGTCAAGTTTATGGCTATGTATTTCTAATACTAAACACATGAGGCGGTGTCTACTTTTCTGGACTGACGTTATAACAACCAAAAAATAAAAGCAGTGCACCGCAACATGGTGCATAACAAACTTCAAACCCCCCTCCTCCCACACCCAATTCCATGTTCAACATCCACGGTATGTTAGTCCACTGTTGTTTTCTCTGTTTCATCATCCGTTGAAGTGTCTTTGTCCAATGTTTCAGGGGCCGTGCTCGACAGAGATGCCACCAGATGCTGCCACTCTGTTAGAGTTCCTGTTTCCTCTTCCCCCACTCTGCAAGCCACTTCCCTCCAAACCACAGTTTCCACGTCCGCCCACTTTAGGAGGTCCCTCCACCAGGTTTCTATGTTGGGTCTTTCCCGGGCCTTCCATCCCATGGCAATCCTCTGCTTAGCCAAAATGTAAGCTAGGTCTTTAAGCTTGCTCACATGTTTAAGTTTACTTGGTCTAGGGAAGCCCCCCCACCCTGCATGCCCACAGGGAGTCTACCACTAATCTAATCTCTTTATCCGCCAGGCGGCCTGCTATCTCCTCCAGGTATTTTATGATTTCAGGGCAGGCCCAGAACATGTGTATGATTCCCGCATTTTCCGCCCCGCATTTAGGGCAGTATTGCTTGGTCCCCCTGGCAAACTTGGCAATTTTCTTGGGGGTCATATAGGCGCTGTGGGTGGTGTACAGCTGAATCTGCTGCAACCGGGCATTCCTCGAAACTTTCTTATGATATCTTTGCCTCCTATCATCCCAGAGTTTCTCCAGCATGGGGTCTGGCATGGATTCACATGCTCATGAATATTCCCTGTCGTCAGGCTGGGAATCCTTGGTACAGAAAAATCAGTATCAGTTTTGTTTCTGATCTGTCTTTCGTAGTAGTAACCAATCACTGATCTCTGCGTCATACTGAGCACAGCCAATGACTGCCATCTCCCTAAGCCCCGTCTCTGGCAGCCATCTTCAGATTTTTACTGCACGTTCATGTGTTGGGATCCTTGTGCTATTGCTCTCGAGCTGTAGTGCGTTTTCGCGCTTTTTCATAGGAAAATTCTCTTTTTTTTCGGTCAAAAGAGCCTCAAGCTCCACCGTTTCTTTATCCGATCAACGGGGACCCGTGTCGGATTCCTCTACGCCCCTCAAGGGTGAAGATTTCGTCAAGCCACGCTTTTGGAGGACTCCAGAAGTTTCTCAGGCCCATCTCGGACATGGCCCAGGAGAAGGGAAGCTTGACGCCCGGAAAGCTGTTCAGGGGCTGCCCTGGATGCCAGCTTCAGAATGTCTTTAAGGAGGACGAACACTCCCTTTGCCTCTACTGCCTGCATGAGGACAAGACGCACGTGGAGAAGGACTGTGCGTTTTGCGGCAATATGTCGGAGCGGACCATGAAGGACCGCCATCTGCGTCTCGCCAAATGGCCGGAAGGGAAGAGCCCGTCAGGCGAGAAAAAGAAGAAGTCCGAGCGGTCTTCTAAGACCTTTGAGGGCGCCCCGGCGACGGGGGCCCAACAGAAGGCCAAACACCGCAAGTCCGCTGGCACCGGGAGCGCCGAACGGTCGGGCTCTACGGTTGCCATGCAGGGCGCCTCCTCCCCGGCGCCATCAACCACGAGCCAACGCTCTGGCTCGGGTAAGAGGAAGGCCGAGCACCCGGCGAAGCTCCTGGAGAGACCCCGGTCGAGCTCGAAGGCCCCATCGGAGGGGGAGCGAGGCGGTGACCCTCCCCCCCAAGGAGAAGGCGGTGAGCGCACCTAAGGTGGTGAAAGCCTTGATCCACCCTGCCAAGGCCTCTATCTAGACAGTCGCGGCGGCCCTGGCTCAGCCTGGCGAGGCTACACCATTGGAGGCGACTTCGGGGCTCAGAATCTCCCTGCCACTGCGGAGGGAGTCCTCATTCAAGCCCATCGACAGGACCCCCGTGAAACCTCCGACGGAGAAGAAAAAGGGGGGGGCAGGAGGTCGTCGTGGATTCGGCCTCAACCTCTGAAGAGGAGCTGATCGAAGTCTTAAGCCACGGCATTGGCGTGGAAGAAGACCAGCCCGTCGGGAGGGACCCTGACGTACGAAACGACGAGAACATCGAGGGTGCCGACGAGGCTCCTGACCGCCCGTCGGAATCCCCTCAACCAGTGCCACAAGACAACTCGGCGGCCATTTTGTTGGCTATACAGTCATTAAGCTCAGAGATACGGACGAGATTGCCGTTACCACCAACGGAGGAACCGCTCCCGACGGGGGACCCGGACCCAGGCCCTTCTGGGAGCCCTCCTCCTAAGAGAAGAAGGATTCAACCTCCACCTCCTTTTCAACCATCGCGCCCTGCTCAGCCCTCCTCCCCGTCCACGACCCGTGGGGCTGATACGGGGACGGACACGGCCGCGACGGGTACAGACGACGAGGTTTATGACGAGGATCTTCCGTCGTCACCTCCTCCCCGGGCTTCCCCGCCCGTCGAGATTGGATCGTTTCATGCCATGATCGCCAGGGCATCCGAGCTTTTCCAGCTCTGCCCGGAAGAGAAGAAGAAGGAAGGTTTCCTTTATCAACGGCGCGAGACCAAGAGGAAGACAGTCCTCGCTGTACCTCTACTGGACGATATCTGGGATGAGGGTCTCGCCCTCCTCAAGAACCCATCCACAATGCCTGCGAGAAGGGATCGGTACGAGAAGAAGTACCGGGTCCCGGACGCGGCCCCCCCCGGACTCGGTCGTCTCCGCGGCGGCCAGGAAGAAAGAGGGGGGGCTTCGGCCTCTATGTCAACCTCCCCCCCGGACGGCGAGGGAAAGAAATTGGACACGATGGGACGCAGAGTCATCTCATCGGCAGCGACAACGATTAAGGCTGCCAACGCCTTAGCTATCGTAGCCCGCTACGACAGGGAGTTGTGGTACAAGATCGCCCCCCTGCTGGACTTCCTACCGGACGACAAGAGGGCAGAGGCCCTAGAGATCTTGCAGGAAGGAGAAGTGGCGTCGGACCACGCCATTACGATAGCGACGGACATCGCTGACACTGGATTTCGCCAGTTGGGCAACGGCGTGTGCCTTAGACGGCGTGGATGGCTCAAGGCAACGGACTTCCGGCAGGACGTGCAGACCAGAGTTTTGGACATGCCATTCGACGGGAGCAACCTGTTTGGGAAAACAGTGGACGATTCCCTACAAGCCATCAAGACGGACACGGAGACCGCCCAGGCTCTTGGTGTTCTCCAGCAACGACGGCCGCCCTTTCGGACCGCCGGAGGCAAGCAGGGTGCCTCCAAAGGTTCCGGCGGCAGATATTCCACCTACCGTCAAGCGGCCCGTTCGTCGTCACAGGAAGCCTACAGGGGACGAGGCAAGTCTGGCGGACCCCGCCGTCGTCGCCAGGGAGGACAAGGCGGCAAAGCCTCGTCGAAGCAGGACTGAACAGGCAGAGGGGTCGGGCCCCCTCCGAAGCATCCCGGTGGGAGGCCGGCTGGCGAACTTCGTCAGCGTGTGGGAGTCCATCTCCACCGACCGTAGGGTGCTGGATGCCCTGGCCCAGGGTCATGCGCTCGAGTTTCTAAAGAAGTGCCCGTGCGTCCCCCCCATGGCCAGGAAGGAACATCACGTCCCTCAACTTCTCTTGGAGGTAAAGGCGATGCTCAAGAAAGGCGCCATCGAGCTCGTCCCAAAGAGGCTTCGGGGCTCCGGAGTTTACTCAAGATACTTCCTCGTGAAGAAGAAGACAGGAGGATGGCGTCCCATCCTGGACCTACGACGACTGAACAAATTCATCAAGGCACCGAAGTTCCGGATGGTCACCCTCCAGCACGTCCTGGGTCAGCTGGAGGAGGGCGATTTCCTGTCGTCGTTCGATTTGGAGGATGCTTACTTCCATATCCCCATCCTAAAGGGACATCGAAAGTTTCTCAGATTCGTGGTCCAAGGGCATCACTACCAGTTCAGAGCCCTTTCCTTCGGATTGAGGTTGGCACCCAGGGTGTTCACCAAGTGCCTCGCACCGGTGGCGGCACGGCTGCACCTAGGGGGGATCCACGTCTACCCCTACCTGGACGACTGGCTCATCCGAGCAAAGACAAAGGAGCTCGCCGCGGAGCACACGGTGAGGAACGTCCAACTACTCACGGACCTGGGATTCTCCATAAACTATGCCAAGTCCCACCTGGTGCCCGCACAAGACGCACTGTTTCTGGGAGCGAAACTCGACACAGTGGCGCTTCTGGCCTCTCCATCGGAGGAAAGGACGAGGGCCATCTTGGGCAAGGTGCAGCGGATGCTGGTTGCGGACGCGGCCAGGGTGAGGTCCATCAAATCCCTCCTCGGAATGATGTCTTCTTGCATTTATCTCATCCGCCTGTGCAGGCTTCGGATGCGCCCGTTACAGGAGTTCCTGGACGCTCGCTGGATCCAGATGACGGGCAGCTTCGAGGACAGGATCACACTCGATGAGAGCTTCCGACGAGCGATCCAGTGGTGGGGCACCCGCGCGCATCTGACGGCGGGCATGGACTTCCAGACCCCGGCCACCAGAAGACAGTGACCACGGATGCCTCCCTGGAAGGGTGGGGAGCGCACACCGAAAATCTGCACACGAGGGGACTTTGGCTGCCGACGGAGAAGTCCCTCCATATCAACGTTCTGGAGCTCCGTGCAGTGTTTTGGGCCCTCAGAACCTTTCTTCCGTCCCTCAAGGGCAAGGTGGTGAGGATCTTCACCGACAACACCACAACCATGTTCTACATCAGGAAGCAGGGCGGTACCGGATCCCCAGCCCTGTCCAAGGAGGTGCAGGATCTGTGGCATTGGGCCATTGCCCAAGGGATATTTCTGGTGCCGTTTCATCTGGCAGGAATAAAAAACACCATCGCCGACTCGCTCAGCAGAGAGCTGCGCTCGTGCCACGAGTGGGAACTATGACAGGATCTAGTGGACCGCCTCTTCCGTCGGTGGGGCACACCCCAGATCGATCTGTTCGCGACGGCGACGAACTCCAAGTTGCGGAGGTTCGCCAGCAGGTTTCCCCAGCCGAGGAGCATGGGCGATGCTTTCTCGTTCCCCTGGGAGGGCCTGTTCCTATACGCATTCCCTTCATTGCCGTTGCTGATCCAGCTCATCAACCAGCTCAAGAGGTCACGGTGCAGGATGATCCTCGTCGCACCTGCGTGGCCGAGGCAGATATGGTTCCCGGACCTTCTGGACTTGTCAGCGTCCCCGTCAATCAAGCTGCCAGTGGACGCGGATCTTCTCTCCAGGGAAGGAGGCGCCATCCTCCATCACGACCCGAAGTCGCTGAACTTGCAGGCCTGGCTCCTGCAGCGTTAGAGTTTGGAGGTTACGACATACCGGCCGACTGCAGAGAGGTTCTTGCAAAGGCCAGGGCGTCCTCAACTCTTAAATGCTACAGACACAAATGGAAGAAGTTCTCTGTCTGGTGCCACGCACAGAAGATTAACCCTCTACGGATTACAGCTCCTCAAGTACTGCCGTACCTGCTGACGCTGGCCAAGGCTGGACTGGCGCACGCTTCCATCAAGATTCATCTTGCTGCGATCTCCCGATACACCAGAACCATGGGACGGACGTCTTTGTGGTCTCATCGTCTGGTGAAAGAATTCATGAAGGGACTGTTCAGATCGTTCCCGCCGGTGAAGGCTCTGGCCCCGGCGTGGGAGCTCAACGTGGTGCTGACCAAGCTCATGGGACCTCCGTTCGAGCCTCTGCACTCAGCTCCGTTGAAGTTCTTGTCGTGGAAAACAGCGTTTCTTGTGGCCATCACCTCCGCACGACGGGTGGGAGAGATCCAGGCCCTTTCCTGCAAGCCCCCGTACTTGACTTTTCACGACACAAGGGTAGTGCTCAGGACGTACCCCTCCTTCATGCCCAAGGTGCCGTCGGACTTCCACCTCAACGAACCCTTGGTGTTGCCTGTTTTCTTCCCGTCACCTTCGTCGCCGGCTGAAAGGACTTTGCACTCGCTGGATGTGGCTACAGCGCTGAAGTTCTACGTGGACCGCACGAAGAGTTTTCGGAAGACGTCACAACTTTTTGTGAACTTTGGACCTGTCAATCAGGGGAAGGCTCTCTCAAAGGCTTCCATTTCCAGATGGCTCTCCGGCTGTATCATGTACTGTCATCGGTTGGCAAACCGACCGCTGCCTGGCCGTCCGAGAGCCCATTCCACCAGAGCGATCGCAGCTACCACGGCGTTCCTATCTGGTGTGCCCCTGCTGGACATCTGCAGGGCTGCTACGTGGAGGTCGACGCACACCTTCACGAAATTCTACTGCGTCGACCGGGATTCCAGGGAGGAGTCCAGGGTCGGCCAAGCAGTGCTGCGCAACCTGTTCGCCTAAGGTGAGCCTGGTGAGAAGGTAAGAGATGCTTAATGTTGAGTTGTGGTATTGCTTAATGTTTAACCTGTTGCCACCTCCCGTGGTTGTGCATGTGTGCACTGCTATGTATTCTTTTATTCATGAGCATGTGAATCCATGCCAGACCCCATGCTGGAGAAGGAACAAGTTACTTACCTGTAACTGTTGTTCTCCAGCATGGGTCTGGCATGGATTCACATGCGAACCCTCCCGCCTACCCCTCTGCGGCTCTTCACTTGGTCATACTGCCACTTCACGTGCTACCAAATCTGAAGATGGCTGCCAGAGGCGGGTCGTAGGGAGATGGCAGTCATTGGCTGTGGTCAGTATGACGCAGAGATCAGTGATTGGTTACTACTACGAAAGACACATCAGAAACGAAACTGATACTGATTTTTCTTTACCGAGGATTCCCAGCCTGACGACGGGGAATATTCATGAGCATGTGAATCCATGCCAGACCCATGCTGGAGAACAACAGTTACAGGTAAGTAACTTGTTCCTTATCATCTATCGTCTCCCCGCTTTCCTCTTCCCATCCATGCCTTACTCTGACTACCTCTGTACCCACCCTGGACATCAATATCTCATAAATTCTGGAGACTTTGTGACCCCCTTCTGACACCGCTTGGAAAGTTTCTATTGCTGTGTCTGGTTGTTGGGTAATTTCTGATTCTGACCACATCTTCAGTATCAGTTTCATCAGCCTAGCGTGTGTGATATACTGTCCACCATGTAGGCCCGTATCTGCCACCAGTGAGCTGAACTCCAACTTCTACCCTTCATGCCAGACATCTCCCACTGTTGTCACACCCACCGGTTCCCAGTATTCCCGAATGGTCCGCCTTAACTGTTCGTCTAAGCCACCAGGGGGATATGCGGGGAGCATGGGCGTGGATTCCCCATTACAGCACAAGCTCTGTGCCAGATTTTTCTACCTAGGACCAGCAGCGCCAATCTGTTTTCTTCCGGGGGATCTGTCACCCACATCCATTCGTTTAGGAAGTAAGGTGAGCTGTCCACACGTAAGAGCCGTAGCTCAGGGTTAGTGTCCTCTGATAACCATCTCGGTATGTACTGCAGCTGGCCCGCCAGATAATACACCTCGAATTTGGGCAGCTTTATGCCTGCCTGATCGTATGGGTTCTGCAGTTTCCAGAGGGCTATCCTGTTCCTGGTGTTGTGCCAGATGAACCCTCTGCAAATGCTATGCAGGTTAGAAAAAAATTGTTCGGGTATTAGATATGGGTCATTTGCAAAGTTGTGTAGTAACCTAGGTAGTACTATCATTTTGAGCAAGGCCGTCCTCCCCATCATGTTCAGGGGCAATCTCGTCCAAAATGTCATATTACGTTGAATTCCTTTCACTGCTTTCACAGTGTTATTTTCATGTTCAATTTCGGGTGTGTGGTATATGTCAATGCCCAGGTATTGAAAGGTGTCCACTGCCCAATTGATCTGTAACACAGGTAGTTCGCAGGTAGATCGCGTTTCAGCACTCCTATGTATCTGCCCAGGGGGAATGCACTAGATTTCCATGGGTTTATTGCTATACCCGACAACTGTGCGAATCTTTCTAGTACCTCCAATATGTATTGCAGATTTTCCTCCGGGTATCGGAAATACAGCAGCACATCATCTGCGTATAGCGATATCAGATGCTGCTCGCCATGCGTCCTGATTCCCACCTCCTCGTAGTAATGCCTGAGGTATGCAGCTATTGGTTCTATCGCCAGGATGAATAGCATCGGGGACCAAGGACAACCCTGTCTAGTGCCTCTGCTTAAGGTCCATCGCTCAGAAACCACCGGGCCCTTCCGGGCCCTGGCCGTTGGTTCATTATACAATAGTTTCACCCATTTTAAGTACACAGGTCCTAGTCCAAATGTATCTAGGACAGCCAGCAGCCATGGCCACTTGACTGAGTCGAAAGCCTTGACTGCGTCTAGCAAGACTAATGCCAGTTCCTTGGTGCTCTCCTTGGTCTGATCTCTGATGTGGTGCAATCTTCTGAGATTATTGGAGATGCACTGTTGGGGGACATATCCTGTTTGATCCTTAGGGAGTAGATCATTGGCCTCAGCCTGTTTACCAGCACCGCTGTGAGGATCTTACTATCCTGATTCAACATCGATAGCGGTCTATAAGATCCACAATCTGTGTTTAGTTTACCTGATCGCCTCCCGTAAGGTCTCTGACAGCCTGCCCTTTTCAAACGCCTCATTAAGCATAGCTAGCAAGTGTGGGAGCAGGTCTGACATGCATGTTTTATCAAACTCCCCAGGGAGCCCGTCCGCCCCGGGGGCTTGCTAGTGGGTAGGGTGCGAATTACCTGTTCTATTTCATCCATTTCAAGTGGTCCCTCCAGTCCATCCCTTTCTGCGTCCCCTAATCTGGGCAAGATTATCTCCTCTAATACTTCACTCATGTCTAGTCCTCCACTTACTCTACTGTCTGTGTATAGTTTATGGTAATATCTTTGAAAGCACTTGTTTACCCCCTCTTGGATGTCTGCGAGTGTGCTGTCTTCGCGGCTCATCTCTCGTATCACTTGTCTCTGGGTTTCATTTTTACAGAGCCAGGCCAGCAATCTGCCTGGTTTATCCCCTTGAGCATGCTGCCTTTCTACGTATTTCCTGTAGTTCAGGTTGCACAATCTCTCCCAGTGGACCTTGCACTTCTCTGCTACACATTGCACCGTCTCTGTGCTCTGTGGGGCCTCCCGTCCTGCGTGCATTATCTTTTCGATCTCCCTTTCTGTAGTCTGTAGGTCAGCCACTATCCCCCCTTGTAAACTGGCCACTTTCCAGATCGCCTCCCCTCTCACTAACACCTTGAATACTTCCCATAACGTTCCAGCTGACTCCACGCTTCCCACATTTATCTCAAAATATTCCTGGATGGTTCCCCTTAAGTCCTCTCTGAAAATGGTATCCTTGAGCGTCTCCGCTCGGAGTTTCCATGAGGGGATCCTCGGCCTGGGCGGCAAGATCCGCCATGTCATGACTAAAGGTGCATGGTCCGATAGGACCACTGCCTTATACTCTGCCTCTCTGATCTCATCTACTAGGAAATCCGCCACAAATATGTAGTCCAACCTGGTATGCAGGTCGTGGCGAGCTGAATAGTGTGAGTACTCTCGGCGTTGCGGGTGCAGTTCCCCCCATATCTCGGTCAACTGGAAATCTTGTTTGAAGGACCCCAGGGCCTTCGCCGCTGGATTCGGTCTGGTCTTCTTATCATCAGACCTGTCCTTCGTGAGGTCTAATGTGCAATTGAAGTCCCCACCGATTACGACTGTTTCGCCCATATATGGGCTGACGGTGCCATATGTATTTCTGAAATATTGCACAGTGTCATTGTTCGGGGCGTAAATGGTAATCAAGTTGACGATTTTATTGCTTAGCACCCCCTTGATTAGCACTATTCTGCCATCCGTTCCGACTTCTTGGTGTAGTAGCTTTAAGGGAATGTGGGGTGCTATCCATATGAGGACCCCCCTTGCATACCCTGAGTATGTGGCCCCAATGTTAGTCCCCATCCATTTACTCTTCATCAGCTCCAATTTCTCTTTAGTCAAGTGGGTTTCCTGTAACATAGCTATGTCTATCTTCTGCCGCCTCAGGTACATCATGATTTTATTACGCTTGATATATGTGTTTAATTCCCTCACATTCCAGGTCACAATCCTCAAGTCCCCCATTCTAACCATATCCCACTCCGCCCTCCCTCCTCCCTTCTCTTCTCCTGTGCAGTTTCAGCAGTGTTCGTGAACATACTGGGGAGTTTCCTTGTATTACCATCAAAACTCCCTCCCACCCTCCCTTCCCCACACCAAGCCACACCCTACTCCCACCCCCTTAACTTCCCATATCCCTCCCTCTCTACCCTTACTCAACCATAACCAGCCTTTAATACCCCGCCTCCCTCCCCGTCCTCCCCCCAACATTTGCCCAGATCCATCCCTGGATCTCAGGCTCTCTGCATCTCGAACCCCACCTTGCTGCTGCCGGTGTAAGGTCGCTGCAGGTGGATACTAAACTACAGTATCCCTCCTTAACTCCCTAATGGGGGGTGAAATTGCGTTCTACGGTGTTGCTCCCATGTGCAATACCTAGTGCACTTGTTTCGATACTTAGCGGAGCCCCGCACATGCCGGGCACCTGTCAAAAGATACATCAATCAGCCCTTACCCACTACTCCTAGCCCTGAAGGGGGAGAGACAGCAGTTCACTTATCCTTTGCCATGGACTCCCGATCACCTGCTCCTTCAGGGCAGTTCTTCCCTTTCATCCATCTCTCTGCATCCTCCGGAGTCTCAAAGAAGACCGCTCTGCCGTTATGTTGAACCCTAAGTCTTGCAGGGTAAAGTAATGCATACTTCAAGCCAGAGTCTTCCGCCCTTCCGCAAGAATTCCAGGATCTTCTCTCTGTCTCGGTGGCACAGTATTTTAGCTATGATCGGGCGGGATGGAGCTCCCGCCGGTGGTCTTCTGGTCTGGGCCCAGTGGGCTCTCTCCACTGCTAATCCTTGGGACAGCTTGCCTGCACCTATTTCCTGCTGTAGCATGGCCTCAATGTATTCAGTGGGATCGGGGGTCTCCGCCCCTTCCGGCAGCCCCACTATGCGAATGTTGTTCCTCCGAGCCTGTCCTTCTGCCTCCTCAGCTCTGTTTTTCAGGTTTTCCACTTTCTGTTGCAGGATATTAATCTCTCTGCTGTTTTCTTTGTTGGTTTCTGTGCCAGCATTCATGTCCTTCTCCAGTAGACCAGTACGTTCTTCTATGGCCCTGACATCTTGCCTCAGGAGATTTACATCGATGCTAACCGCGTCTATCTTGGCCTCTGGGGCTGTCTGCATGTCGTCTAGTTTAGATTCCCAAGCAATTTTCAGCACAGTGATGTCTTCAAGGATTTGTTGATCACCTCCAGGTGGTCCTTGCTTCTCGGGCATAGGGTGCACCAGTGGGCCCACTCCTTCCTTGATTTGGCTGGGCTTAGTGAAAATGTCCAGCGAGGACTGTTTCCCTTTGGGTTTGGTCGTTTTGGACGCCATCAGGCTGCAGTAACTTGCGCGGCTTTCGCTGTTTGCGCGGTCTTTGGTCCTGCCGTCTGCGCTCTTGTGTCCACTGCGTGCGGCAAAGAGACCCCCGACTTCAGCTTGTGTCCCCAGCAACACCTCAACGGATCAAGAGCCGCTTCCCTTGTGGTGGGTCTCCAATGACACTCCTATATATGCCCACAGTTCGATGTTTTGCAGTTTCCTGCCTACCTTGTGCAGCACCACCCAGAGCCGGCGAGGGGGAACCGTGTCCGTGCTCCCACAAAGGCTCCTTGGTCTGGCCCACCGCAAGCCGCAGGCCCCATACTGTCTTGGGGCCATTCCCACCACCAGCGTCACTGCTAGTCGATTCTGTGTGTTCAATGCATTTGAAGCCGTCTGCACTTAGCCACCCCGGGCCCCTCTCCCCCGCTGCAGGGGTGTTAGTCTCGCAGGCAAAGGCTTTGGTGTAGCAGCCTGTGTCCAGGGCTCGCGCTGCGTGAAGTAATGGAGCCCTTCCACCTCCTTTTTTCAATGTTAGCCGCGGCAGCTGCTGTGTAGACTGCTCATTCCGAGCCAGCTTCCATCTGGGTGCCCACCCATGTGGAGTGTTGATGTTGGCACCTGTATGATGTGCTCCAGCGTGACCCAGTACTGGGCACTGTCTCTCGTGGGTATACTCTGGTGTGGTGCCTTGTTTATCCTAGTTAGACACGTTGGTATTATGCCATCCACTGCCTCTAATGCTTATTGGGGGTGACCCCCTGGGGCGCACCTGGTCTCCTATGACCTGTCGCACCTCACAGTATCGCCGGTGTCCCAGGTCACATGGAGAATCTGCCTTGATCTGCTGGCAGCTTCTGTGCTTCCCTTGAGTCTCTCCTTGTGTCGTTCGTGTGCTTGACATACGTTTCCTTCCAGCAGCTGCCAGTATTCGCGAGTGCGGTCTTTGCCGCTCACTACTCCTCGCAGGCCCCGGGCTACAATGTTGCACGCTGATGCTATCCACTGGGCGCAGCGCCCTTTCAAAGCCTTTTCCTAGTGCACCAACACAAAGTAGCACATACAGCCTCTGGGCCCCGGCCGCGGCAGCTGTGTGTTCAATCTGCCCATACCGCGGCGGCACCTGTGTGTGCGCCGCGTATAGCTGCAGCCTGCTTTTGTATATATTGTTCTTGGGGCCGTGGGGGCCGTCAGATCGCCATATTACAGCGCATGCCTAACACAGCAGTCTTCCTCTGGTGCGGTGTGAAGATGTCGAGGTAGGCTTGCCCTGCTCGACGGAGACACGGCGGGTTATCGGTGTCACTTATCCCTTCGAGCTCAATCTCTCCGCTCCATAGTCCCTTTGTTGTTTGTTAGAGCGCCAATTTGGATCCGAGCGGCTCGGGTCGCCGCGATCACAACTGGGCTCAGATCTTCCTACACAACCCGTTTCGTGGACTCCAGGTGTCTTGCAGTCCCACTCCACAAGTTCATGTGCATGCACACATGTTTTCATCTCCTACGGGCGTCATTGTAAGCACTTTTAATGCGGATCATGGCAGGATCGGCAGGAGCTCCTCCGAGAACGCGTCTCTTCACATGGCCCTGTAGCCACTTCCCCCCCCTCTCCCCTGAGAAGATATTTCATCCAGAAAATAGACATGATTTCTTTAGAACCATGTCCTTCATTTATGAGGGAGATTCATCTGCAGAAGAAGATGTTTCACCTGCTGGTGTGAAATTTGGTACAAAACAAGTCCCGGAAGAGTTGATTAACCCTCAATCTAAGATGGCAGATTTATATGAGTGCTTGTAGTCAGCAAGTATTCTGGATACATCTCCAGAATATGAATTTTAAAAGCCTGATCCGGCTGAGCATGCTGATGCTGGATATAGAAAGTTGATGAACAGGGTAACTGAATTTATGGGGTGGAGTAGAAATTCACCTGTTTATCAGAAGGATGATATGACTGACATCCTTTCAGGGAGACCTCAGCAAGACCCCATACTTCCTTTTCATGTAGCTTTACAAAAAGAAGGGTGAACACTGCATGGGGAAAACCCTGAATCTATTCCGGCAGTAAATAAAAAATATGTTTCCAAATATAGGCCCTGTTCTTCAGATCCTGAATATTTGAGTAAACACCCATCACCTGAAAGTCTTGTAGTTCAGGCAGCTACTAATACTAGAAATGCTGCATATCCTACAATTCCCCCAGATAGGGATGATAAGAATATTGATGCATGGTCTCGAAAGATTTTTAAGTCAGGGAGCATGGCTTTAAAATCTACAAATGTAACTTGCACCCTTGCAAGATTTACATGTACCGTGTGGGACTGTATGACAGCGGCAGCTGAACACATCCCAGAAGGCGAGGAACGTGAAGGGTTCCTATCCATAGTAAGGGATGGAAAGGAGGCTTCAGGGGAATGATTTCAATCAGGTTTGGACACAGCTGACAGTATCAGGATGTCCATGGCGTCTAGTGCGGTGCTATGCAGGTTTGCATGGCTGAGGAAGTCAGGTTTTGCACCGGATGTGCAATCAAGGCTTCTCAATATGCCATTTGACGGCTCAAGGTTGTTTGGCAGCAAGGCAGATGAAAGTTTGGAGAAGCTGCAGACCTCCAAAGCGGCAGCAAAATCACTCAGTGCTGCTATATGACAACTTCAACAACGCCCCTACACAGGCTCATCTTCCTGAAGGGGTCATCCCTTTCAATTTTATTCCTCATTTGGAAAAGGAAGGGGACAGGCCAGTTAAAGAGGACAAAGGAAATTTCCTTGGGGGCGAGGAAAGGGTATTCGATCTGTCCAAGCAAAGGCAACTGTCCCTTCAGCCGCTGATGCAGCTGCCGCAAAACCACTCTGAGGTTTTGACCCACAAGACTCCGGTGGGAGGCAGGATCTCACAGCATCTGGAAGAATGGCGGGGCATTACTTGAGATGCTTGGGCACTGGAACAGTATCCCAAGGTTACTGCCTTCCTTTTCAAAAGAAACCTCAGAATCACCCGCCAGGATACAACTCTGCCAAACATCCAGACCCGCTCCTGTTGCAGGAAGTCTTTACCCTGCTACAGAAAGGTGCAAAAGAACATGTACCTGTAGCGGAGAGGAACAAGGGTTGGTATTCCCCATATTTCCTCATACCAAAGAAGGACGGAGGATTGAGACCCATCTTGGACTTGAGAAACTTGAACAAGTTCCTCAGGAAGGACAACTTCAAGATGGTTACGCTTTCTCAGATCATTCAGGCTCTCCAACTCTAAGACTGGTTGGTATCATTGGACCTTCAGAATGCTTACTTTCATGTGCCAATACATCTCATGACCTCTGCCCCGAGAGTTTTCACCAAGTTGATGGTGGTGGTGGCAGCGAGTCTCAGGAGATGGGGGATTCATGTCTACCCCTACCTGGACGATTGGATGACCAGGGCACGTTCTCCAGAACAAGTCCGGGAACATCTGTCCAAGACCTGCTACTTCCTTCACAAACTAGTCTTTGCTCTGGACTTAAAAAAGTCAAACATGATACCATCACAGAAAGTCCAGTTTATCGGAGCAGTCCTGGATAGTTGTTCGGGCTAAGCCTCGCCTCCCGAAGAGAGAGCTCACCACATTCTGCAGATGGTAACAAAATTCCAGAATGCCCAGTATCTACCGGCCTTTGATTTTCTCAGTTTGCTCTGTCATATGTCATCCTGCATTTTTCTGGTTCCAGAAGCCAGCTTGTGGATGATAGCCCTTCAATGTGCCCTCAGGACTCAATGGTCCCAATTCCCAGGGGAAATGTCAAATCTTTTGCAAGTTCCAACCAGAGTAGCACAGGATCTTCAATGGTGGGCTTGCAGGGAACATATCCTCAGGGGAGAATCTTTTTGGCAACCATGGCCGGAGATAACGGTAGTGACGGACGCCTCACTCAGAGGGTGGGGAGCTCACGCCAATGTGTTGACAATCAGCGGTCGTTGGTCTCCATCGGAGTCCAAACTACACATCAACCTATTGGAGATGAGGGCAATCAGACTAGCGCTGAAGACCTTCCTGCCCTCTGTACAGGGAAAGAATGTCCTGATAATGACGAACAACACGGTGGCCATGTACTACCTCAACAAGAGAGGAGGAGTAGGGTCACTACCACTTTGCAGGGAAGCAATGCAGCTCTGGTTCTGTGCAATACAAGAAGGGATCTCTCTGTCGGCAGTTCATCTAGACAGAGAGCAAAACACAGCGGCAGACACTCTGAGCAGGCAGAGCACAGTCTCCCACAAGTGGGAACTAGCTCAGGATGTCCTTCAAGACATCTTCGCCCTTTGGGGAACCCCACAAGTGGATCTGTTCGCGACCAGTGTCATCAGGAAGTGCAAACTGTACTGCTCAAGGGAATTTCCTCCAAGAGGAGCTTTAGGGCACACGTTTGTAGTGGACTGGGAATTTCCACTCCTGTATGCGTTTCCTCCAGTCCCTGTGATCCCTCAAGTAATCAGGAGGTTGAGAAGGTTCAGGAAAACCATGATCCTAATTGCCCCGGATTGGGCCAGGAGAACATTGTACCCGGACCTTCTGGACATGTCCATCTGCCCTCCAATACGTCTTCCAAAAAGAGAGGATCTTCTCTCACAAGAGGAAGGTCACATTCTCCATCCAGAGGTCAAGACACTTAACCTTCACGCATGGCTCCTGAAAGGCTGAGAAACAAGGATTGGGACCTTCCGGATGACATCATGGAGATCTTGCTTTCGGCCAGAAGGCCAGCAACTAAATCTCTGTACCGGTGTCGTTGGAACAAGTTCAGTAACTGGTGCAGAGACAGCAGACAGTAAAGTGCCCTTCACTGGCGACGGGCTTAACGCTCAAAGGGAGGTCCTGCTTTACTTTTAAGGACCAGCTTCCTGGTAGGGGCGGAGCATGTGTCCTTAAGGTGGCAGTAGCTTCTAAAGTTTCAGGCAGCTCCTTGGGACACAAATCGTACAGATTGCAACTCGCGGCGAAAACAGCAGACAGTAAAGCGCCCTTCACTGGCGACAGCCTTAACCTCCTTACACTATTGTTTTATAAGGACAAGGTGGTGCTTAAGGTAAAACCCACCTTTTTACCCAATATTGTCTCTGAGTTTAATCTCACACAAATGTCAACTTTACCATAATTTTTCCCTTCTCCACACCGTGGGAAGGAAGAGGAGAAGCTTCACAGGCTTGACCCTAAACATGCACTAAGCGTCTATATCACTAGAATCGCAAAGATAAGCCAGGATGACCAATTGTTTGTCGGCAATTCAGGCCACAAATTGGGTATGGTTATCACCAAACAGACATTATCCAGATGGATTATATTGGCAATGTCAGAATGCTACAGACTGGCAGAAATAGATCCCCTAGAAGGCCTATGGGCTCATTCGACCAGAGGGATGGCAACTTCCTCTGCATTACAGAGGGGAGTACCAATAAAAGAAATGTGTGCGGCTGCCACATGGTCGTCTGTACATACTTTCACCAGACATTATAGTTTAGACTCTTCCTCAGGTCAGGAAACTGTATTTGGTAAAGCAGTGTTGCATTCCGTGGACACACACCCATGAAAACTATTAAATATTAAATTGTCACGAAAAATGTTGACTCCTCCTCCAGTAAGAATAGAAACTGCTTTTGGAGTGTATCAAAAGATAAGGAATACGTGAGAGGACACAAGCCATTCGAAGAACAAGTTACTTACCCCTGCAGTAGAATTTCCCTTGTGATTACAGTCTGCGCTCTCTCAGGAGGAGTAACCGTCAGGTATGGGATGAATCCTTCATTCGTAAAAATGGAATGAAGCCAACGGGTGCTACACGTGCTATATATACCTTTGGTGACATCGACATTGAGACGAAGGCCTGCGAAGGACATCGAGTCAACAGGCATCGCCATACAGCACCCTCTGCTGGAAAAAGTTTCAGAAGCAGCTAAGCTGGATATTGGAAGTATCAAAAGATAAGGAATACGTGGGAGGAACATTCAGTCGAAAGAACGTTAGCAGGGGTAAGTAACTTGTTCTTCTCCTCTGTTTAGAATGTCATGTTTTAAATATATTACTGATAGTGTGCACTCATCAAGTTGATTGATTATCTACTGTCGTTTCATTGTAAAGATCTAATTTTAAAAACTGAATACGTTTTTTTGATTATGTAATTTCTGTTTTCTGTTTCCTAGTGGATATAATGCAGCTGATCCAGATTCTGTCAAAGAAGCTCGTCAACTAGAAGCAGAAATCATTCAACAATGGGTGAAGGCTGCTAAGATAGAAACAGCCTGGGAGAAATTAAGTGGAATGTTTGCAGGGAACCCACACAACAAAAACTCAGATAAACCTTGGCATTAGAAGATTGGTGCCAAATAGGCATCTACACTCAGAATTACAGAATTAACCAACAACTGCATCGTGAGAGTAGGACATACCCACAACTAGTATTTACACATTCATAAAAAATAAGCAAACTGTTTATGTCAGCATGTCGTCCTTTCTAGATGAGGAAATCTTATGGAAAATGTTCACAATATTTTGAACCAGGTGGTAAACACTTCTTAAATAAGACATGTTTGCCTGGCAATGGAACGTTACAATTTGTATTGACAGTGTCCTTCTTGCCAACAGTGAGAGCTACAAAAAAAATAATATCAAATAAAGTGTATTTTTCACATTTTACATGTAGAATTGCATACAATCATATAAAAACATACAATCTTATTTTTCGTCCATGGACTAGACCTTACATATACCCTCATTCTTATTGACTGACTGATGTGCTGTCCATTTGTTTTAATATAGTCTTACACTATAGTTTTTATATTTCTATTTAACATGTTTACTTATGACAATTGACGTATAACTGTGGGAAAGGAGTATAAGTAATCATATTAAAAATGTACAGAATTTCACTTATGTTATTGTTTTCCATCTTGTCATCTTACAATTCTCAACTTCTTTAATAGGTCTATGTATATGGATTAAAAACTGATTCCATAGTCAAGAAACTAGAGTGGGGGCATCAGCATGAGTGTGGTGTTAACTGTAAATACATGTAGAATTGTAAATACCTTCATTTCTTTTAAATATTACGTAATTTGGACTCTAGATGCAATGGGAATTATACCACCTTACGTACAAGGTAAATAACCCATATTTACCCAGTCTTGTTCTTTTTGTGTAGCTCATGCAGTAAACATTCAAGGCAATCCCACTCATAGTTGAGCGATATTTTCAAAACAAGTGGCATTTAAAATACCACATGTGCTCCCGATTGCCTTAATGCTCATACTGCACATGCTGAATCAGTGGCTCCCTTTCATCTGTGCCATGTTCAAGATTGCAGTTCTTAAGCATTTGATCGTCTATGAATTCCCTTAGCATCAGTTCACCATCCAAGAAAACGTTTTATATAGCAGTAAACTTAGTTGGTTAAAGCCCAAACTTTCAACAATACTACTATACACACTCTGCCTATCTGCTGGCATTCATTTGGTATTTTGTTTGCAGAAACCTTTGAAAGATGACTTGTTTCAGATGTATTTCTTCTTTCAGGCAACACTGGTGTATTTTTTCAATGCTTTATCGTTTTCTTTTTAGGTGTCTGTTTGCAGCCATTTAGCAGCAATGGTTGCATTTAATTTCTTTATGTATTTCCTAATGAGATTTGCAGAGATTCATCTCTGGGTACATAGGAAGTTCCTTTCAAGGCATATCTTTGCTAGAGGAATGTGGATGCTTGTCTAATACAAAAAAGAGGAGACCGGGGCAAACAAGGCCATGGTAGATGTACTCAGAACTTAGACAAACACTCATATAAAATAACAGATACCACAGATATGTCACCGCAGGTTTCTCTTTATCATATGCACTCAAATCACGTATTTATCAAAACAGTCTTTATGCCATTAAATCTGTATGTTAAAATATATAGATATATATTTTGTTTTTATTTTTATTTTTTTAATCTGTTTATTTGGAGCAGTTTCTTGTAACCTGTATGCAATGCCAGACAATATGTAAGTAAGCAAAAGTACATGTCACAACTATTACAACAAAGCAGATATTACAATACATTTCACCTCGAAAACAGTTGCAACCATACAACCCCAAAAACTAACACAAAAAGAAGAGGGAACAACTCATCCTAAAAGAGGCAAAACAGGCTTGTATAACCTTTGAATCGTAGGGGAGGTCAGTGCTTGGCTGATACATTCCGACTGATTCATGTGGGTAGTCTGAGTTCTTATGATCTGGGGCGAGGGAGGTTCTCAAGTCAACTGTGATTGCGCTTCCATGCTTTGTGCAATAATCCAAGTGTAAAACATTACAGCTCAGCCTTCATGGTGGTTTATCGTCTGATGAATGGAACATTGCCAGGATGAGGACGTTCCAGGCTTCAAAGTTAACAGCTAGTCCACCATCGGCCCCGCCCAGAGTTCCATGCCAGGCCGTTGTCTCAGCCAAACACCATTGTTTGAAGTAACTGTGTCACATTTTGCATTGAGGGCACTGTTCATTTTCTTTGACATGGCTATGCGCCTTTTTGCCAGGACGCATACAAGATCCATGAACTTGTTCACATGTCTATATTTGCTAGGTCTGGGGTATGCGCCAAGTAAACACTCGAGTGGACCCCAAATATATCGAGCAATCCCTGCCCTTGTGCAAGCCTGTTCAATCTGGGACCAAAAGCTATTCACCCGAGTGCACTTGCAGAACATGTGCATTAGATCAGCCCCTTCCCTGTGACACCATGGGCAGGTTGGTGCTACCTTCAAATTACATTTAGCCACTGTGCTCGGGGTCATGTACGTGCAGTGAAGCACATTGAGTTGTATCAAACGCAATTGTGCGTTCCGTGACACGTTATTAACAAATAATAGAGCGTAGTTCCACTGGGCTTCAGTGATTTCCTGACCAACATCAATTTCCCATTTCTCCTTCAATGCACATTTCTATTGCTGGTCATGTCCAGCAGGCATCCATACAATCTAGACACAGGTCTCCAGTCATCCTCCATTGCATCCATCAAATTCAAGAGCGCTGTTTCTTCAGGTTCAGCAGGCCACTCTTTCCATTTGCTCTTAGCCACACTTGTCACTCTCATGCATCCTAAGAATTGACCCCTGGGAAGACCTTCCTTCTGCTTCATGCTATCCAAACCCCTGAAAGACCCATTCTCATACATGTCTCCTCAAGGGGATAGGCCCAGTTCCTCCCATCAGCCGCAATGGGGACATTCGGTGAGTAAGGGTGTTTTAAATGCAATATGTTCAGCATCCTTGTCCAAACCTGTCTGCCCAGCCCAACTAGCTGTGTCTGTGAACCCAGACAACACTCTGGGACCCACAGAACCTCCTTAAACCATGCAGGGCGCACCAGCATCTGAAGTAACCTAGATTCAGACGTGAAATCATCAGACAACCACGCTGCTAGGCAGCTAAATTGAGCTGCTAGGTAATAAAGCTCTAGTCGTGGAAGCTGTACTCCCCCATCTCGGTAAGGCAGGCTCAGAGCAGTAAGTTCTATCCTGTGCCCTCCCGGTCCCCATAGGAAGTCTCTAAGTGTGGTGTCAAGAGCACGAAACAACGCTGCCTCAATGTAGTAGTGCACATTTGTGAAAGCGTATAGCAGCCTTGGGAGAACAATCATTTTGATTATGGCTATCCGGCCCATGGGGGATAGTGACAGTTTAGCCCAGAATTTCATAGATCCTTTAACTCCATCTACCGCCCTGAGCGTGTTGCTTATGTGCATATCCCTGGGTTTGTGTATTATCTGAATGCCCAGGTACCTGAAGGAGTGTGTCTCCCACTGCAACTCCAAGTCCGGCAGATCTGCAATATCCTGTCCTGAAGCCCTGCCAAGGGAAAAATACAGGATTTCTGCCTGCTGAATGATATTCGGGAGAATTTGTCTAGTACCTCAAGAATTATGGGTAGGTTATGTGCAGGCTCACACAAGTAGAGTAGGACATTGTCTGCATATGAAGATATAAGATGCCTAGATCCCCAATCTCTATACCAGCTTCCTGATACTCCTGTCTCATGTACACTGCTAAGGGCTCCAGGGCCAGTATATACAGCATTTGTGACACCCTCGACATGTCCCTCTGTGTATGTCCTATCCCTGTGATATCTGCCTACCAGATTTCACCCTAGCTACCGGGCTTGTGCACAGCAGCCCAACCCAGCGGATGAAGCCCTCTCCAAACCCAAAACCCTGCAGTGCTGCGTACATCCACTACCAGAAAACAGAGTCGAAGGCCCTGATAGCATCAAGGGATGCCACAACATACTGCGCCTCACATGGGTCGGTCCGATCAATTACGTGTTGTAACCGGCGTAAATTCAGTGTGGTGTTGCGACTAGGCACTAATCCCGTTTGGTCTGCATGTATTAGAGAGTTAATCACTTTATGTAAAGGGCTGACAAGCATTGCGGTTTGTATTTTCACATAATGATTTGACATGGCTAAGGGGCGATATGAAACGCACCTCTCGGTTGGTTTCCCAGGCTTAGGGATAGGGATGAACAGCTTTTCCCTCATGCTAGCCGGGAGCAAACCCTTTTCATAGGCCTCCTCAAATACCTTCAGCAGAGCAGGAGTAAGCGTTGAACTAAACTCTGATGGGAGTCCATCGCTCCCCAGTGACTTGCCTTTAGATAGGGAGATAATCGCTTCACCCAGTTCCTCCACAGTGAAAGGCTGTTCCAGGGTATTCACCCGTTCTGCTGTTAGCCTCGGGAGTCTAATTGGAAGAACCTGTGTGTCATGTCTATATAGTTTGGCATACAACTGGTGTCATTTATTGCTGTTTGGGACCGGCACGGATCGCCACACTTATTAAGTAGTAAAGTGGTTGTGCTTTTGGGTTGCTCTCGTTTGCACAGCCATGCTAGCATCCTCCCCGATTTGTCACCTTCGGCGTGTGAGCTTACCACCTGCACTGTATAGTCGAATTTGCATAACTTTTTCGCAAGCTTGTGTGCACAGCAGTCACTTGGTACGATCAGTCTCTGTCGTCTGCAGCCGAGGTTGGGCAGCCTCCAGTATATGAATCTTATCTTCTAAGTATTCCTGCAGCTTTTTCTGGATACCCCCACGCTGGCTATTATGTCCCCTCTAATTACCACATTCAGGGTTTCCCAAACAGTGCCCCAGCTGTCAACACTTCCGACTTTTAATCGCAGGAAGTGCACCATGGTCTCCGGCGGTTTTTCCCTGAAAGGGTCTTCTCGCAAAGCGTCTGTCGGCATCGGCTACGTTGGAATAAGGGCACTTTGGTGCGCTCCAAAAAATTATTTTTGTTTCAATATTATTGCAAATCTACAGAGAAATGGGCCAGCTATTTTGCAAAAACAGAAGGACTTATGTTATTATTCATAATGCTGGGATTAAATAATCACTAGCAATCGAAAAATGCAATGCATATATGTGTCTAACTATTTTATTGAATGAAAACATTATAGGTACTATTAGATCAACAATAAGAGATTTCCATTTAATTTCCATTAAAAAAATTCTATATTTTTCAGAAATCTTTTACATAATGTGCACTAATGAATTAGGAATGTCACTGGTTTATAACCTGTTTCTGCAACCTTGAGACAATTCTCCACACATAATTAATGTAACTTTACAATCGGGTCCGTCAATATGAATGACAAGCTAAAAATCAGGACGTTAATGAGCGTTGTATGCCGTGACGTCATTGCGCATATGCCGCACCAACAACGGGCCACGTAATGACATCCTCACGCAATAGCGTGATGAAGTATGTAAATATATAGACGGCCATTTTTTGTGATCCGCATCGACGAAAATGATCGGATCTCCCATGCGGTTCGGCCAAAGGCAAAAAGAAAAAAGAAAAAAGGAACAGATCTAAATACATATCCAAGGTAAGAATTCGAATCCCACTATACCTTATACTGAAGACAGCAATAGGGCGAGCAAACATAATAGGATTCACACTCTACTTGTCTTCTTTCACTAGATGGCAAATTAATGTGAAGACAACGCCATAGGCATGAGAGATTTGCCAAAAGAACTGCTAAATTCAAATAACAATACACTTGGGCACAATACAACAGACTAGCACCAAATGAAATTAATAATCTAAGTAAGTATGAAATGGCCATATCGATCGAATATAGTCAATTCGAAATGGACCCAATGTTAGAATATGTATCTTATTCAAATATTCTTGTTCCCTTATTTTGCAGGACAAGTAACTTATGTCACAAATAATTAAATACAGACCATAATACCCTCCTGATGAACCATCTGAAGAGATGGAGAAACACATGTAGAGGGAGTCAAAAAGAGGGGGCATCAAGATTTCACTGGCCCTCATTACGACCCTGGCGGAAAGGGGTTTACGCCAGCGTAAACTTCGCCGACCCTCTCCGCCTGAGTACGAGTTCCCTTAGCGCCATGGTGAGTTTAACGCCTGCTTTTTGCAGGCGTTAAAATCCATGGCGCTAAGGGACCTTGATGTTAATTACGCCGCCGTAATTTACGGTGGCGTAATTAACGCCTTCCCCACTCCCATTATGCCCTATGGGGCAAGAATGGGAATGGGGAAGGGCAAAATGGGGATTGGGGACTTACCGCCCCGCCAAGGTCGGGATGGGGCGGTAAGTCCGCCAACCACCATGGCGGAATTGCACCCTTACCGCCATGGACCATGGTGCTAATTGCACCATGGTCCTCCGCCAAGGTCGTAATGAGGGCCACTGTGTATATTGGCACACTAAAAAAAAAATTCAAATCTGTATTGCCAAAAATTGGGCTTGAGGATTGAATGAAATTGTGAACAATTGTGAAAAATACACTGTATGAATGAGTGACTCAAGGGCAAGATGCTGCAAACAAAAAACACAAAATTGTGAATTTTCTTTATTAGGAAACTCGCCAAAGTTGTTTCATAGTTGTTTCAGACTGGACCTAATTGACATGTTGGAATAATGGGCCTAGGTCATCAATTTTCACAGGTAATCACTAGCAGGGAGTGGTTGGATATTGTGCGTCCCATATATTCGGCGCCAGTGAATTCTGCTAATTGTTTGATACTGATAAAAGCGTAATCTATTCTGTTGTACAGCCTTTGCAGGGGTGAATAAAACCTTTATGTTCGGGTGCAGTTCCTTCCATACATCTGTCAGAGCTAGTTGTGACAGAGCCACGTGAAGGGCCCCAGTGGCAGGAGAAGTTCCCCCACCCCCATCGGGGGGATGACCTATCTAGTAATGGGTCGTGGACACAGTTAAAATCAACACCCCACAGAAACAAGACGTCCTGCCTCAGACCCAGCCAACCACTCAGTGAGCGCATGTGAGCTGGAATACCTCCTCTCCTTGTCTGCCTCATTTCCAAGAGCTGGAAGGAGACTGCTGCATCTATCCATGCAAATAAGCCTCTAGCGAACTTAAGTATGTAGCACCATAAGCAAACCCTCCCCAGTGAGTCACAATCAAATCCTGATCTTCAGGCAATAAGTGTGTTTTCCTGAAATAGGGCAATGGATATCTTTTTCCTACATAAGTAGGAATTCACTCTGTTTCTGTGCATGTACAAGCTCAAGTTCCTCACATTCCAGGTCAGTATCCTAACTGACGCCATCCGCAGGTCTCAGCAGCACCCCAACAGCATCTTCCATCTGCGCCCACGCAGGCTCTCCCATGCCAGCCTCTCGACTCGCGTCCCTCATCATCAAACTCCCACACGCATCCCGTATTCACGATGATAGCATACAGTAAGTTGTGTTTCAAAACCAAGCCACCCCCTTCGTTCCAATAACATTTTGTGCCAAGCCTCTTGAAACAAACCAAACATAACCCAAATAGTCGACCCATTAACGCAGGGTCAAAACAAGGCTCAACAGCATCACACTGTTCAGGCTCACCTGTACCTCTAAGGCCATTGGGTACCAGGTTAAGGAACCAGCAGAAGACCCATGCCAAGTGTCAACTATTTCAGGGATCTCAGAGTTACGCACAGTGTGTAACAACTCCCCACACCCTCTATTGTGCATCCCATTGCATGTGGTGATCGAATCAGCATTGATGAGGTGACTTCTGTAACGTCCAGGTTTTAATGTCTAATGGATTGCTGTTCCAGCAATATAATAATTTTCTGTAGTTCCGTCCTTGCATCCACTCTGCTGGGCCATCCACCCTGGGGCGTGCGCCTGCCATGGTGGGTTCCGCTAGCCAGCAGTGTTCCCAGTCGTCTAGTCAAGGCTGCCCTGCCCATATAATTCAAGGGACTGTCCTGTTCTCGTTCCGGCCGCCACCGTCCTCCTCGGCGGCCAAGGCATTATGGTCCAACCACATGTTAGCTACTTCCGGGCTGTCAAAGAATAGCGATTTCCCCTTGTGCATTACTTCTAGTCTGGCCGGGTAGATGAGCATATATTTGAGCCCCAGTTTCCGAAGCCTCGCCTTGGTGGGCACAAACATGTTCCTTCTCTTTTGCACCATGGGTGTATAGTCTGGGTATATGGCGATCGTGGAACTGCCCCTCTGAATCTCCCCACCCTACCTGGGGAACTGCAAAATCACCTCCCTGTCACTGAAGTTTAGTATCTTAGATATGACAGGTCTGGGATACGATCCCAGTGGGGGCCTCTTCTGAAGGGATTGGTGGGCCCTTTCCATAGCGAAACCCTGTGATAGTTTCCCCGGTCCCACTTCCTGCAGTAGTAAGTTCTCAATATAGGCAGTCAGGTTCATGCCATCCATTCCCTCCAGTTGTCCCAGCACTCGATTGTTGTTTCTTCAAGATCTGCCCTCCGCATCCTTTTTTCCAGCGTGGCATTTCTTGCCTCCAGCACCTTCATCCTTAACTCTAGGTCCTCAGTGGTGGTAACTGTTTCTTTCAGAAGCGATTCTGTGGTTGGTTGGGATCCTTTCTGGCAGCGAGCGTACATCTTGCCACAGGAGTTGCACATCCACCTTTACCTTCTCTATTTTGTTTTCCTGAGAGGATTTTGAAGCAGCAATGGCAGGTAGGATTTTGCCCTCTGGGGGTTCTGATTGTTGTGTCTGGGCTTTTCCCCTGACTGGCGAAGGATTCCACTATCGTGCCCGTGCACTTCTGTTTAGTGGATGGCATGGTGAAAGTTGTGCCTTAATTATGACCTACAGGCTGCATAATTTCCAAATAGGGTAGGTAGATCTCTCATAGGGGTTGTGGTGATAGAAGGATTTCTTTTTTCCCCCTACATGCAGTGATCAAGAGCAATGGTGGTGTGGGCTCTGCACTAACACTTACTCAGTGGTATGGGGAAAAGGCGCCCCGATCTGGCCTAGTCCTCCAGTGTCGCAGTTGTGCTAGTTCTCCATAGCCTTTCGTGTTAGTGTACCCCAGCGGGGGTGAGTTATCAAGCAATGCTGGGCACCAACCACGGGCAACCCACACAGGCGTCCCCTAGAAGCTTGATATCACAGTCCCGGCCCAAGTATCCTGCAAAAGTCAGTGTGATCATCTGTACTGACTGCAAAATGTTTGTCTTCCAGCAACTAGCACCTCCGTTGCTATCTCTCAGCTTTTGATAGGCTGCTGGGGGGAATGCATCTCCCACGCATCCCTGAGGCAGTATGGCATATTATGAGATTATTTTAAGAAGCACCAAGTAAGGCACTCCATGTAGTGTCCAGGGCATTTGAAAGAGAGAGGGGGGCCTAGAAACACCATTCATCAATCACATTGCAGGCCATTTCCTAGAGCCATTGGGACTCCCAAGGTTCCACTATGTCAGAATTGTTTGCCAAAAACGTATCTTTTCCACTATGGGACGGCAGTGAAGCAGGGGATGTACTTTCAAATCTTATGTGCCGCCCTGCCCCAGCATAGAGTACTAATGTACCGACTGCAGCAAGCCAATTGGGTCGTTCCCCAGGCACAGCGGGCTGCCGTCAATAGACCAGAGAGGAAAGTGCTCAGGGGCATGCATGCGACTGCACAGTCGGCGCTTTCCCACTTTGCGGCTTTGGTGGTTATCCCTCAATCTCACTCCAGCTCCCATGTATTCAGGCGAGGATTCCCCCCGCATGACTGGCCGTTCAGATCTAACTCCCCGGTCCACTCTTAACACATCTGACCACACCTCTGGTTGTACAATCTGCCATAGAGTCAGGCGGGGACACCGGCTCCAAGCGCTGGGTGGCTAGTGTCGGCGCGGGCGCCATCTTGGAACCCTGCACCTCTCCCAATCGTTTTATCAGCTCCCCAGGCTCGGTTTTTCCTCAGCTCCTGCCGCGGCCATCAGCCCCCTGGATATGCATTTGAGAGTTGTGGTAGTCGCCGATTAGCACTGCATTCAGGATCTTTTACAGGATCTTAGTGGGAGCTCAGGCAGGTAACGTATTCACTGCATGAGCTCAGGCCACGCCATATATATATATATATATATATATATATATATATATATATAGCGCCACGGTAGTGGCCATGTAGTTATGGTTAAGTTGCTGTTTCCATAGGAAGAGCACTTTTTGGGCGGCTTATAACTCTGCTCCCCCTGGACGAATCCTCACCAAACTTTGCAAAACAAGTATATGAAGTATATGGGCCACTCTGAATTCTTTTGTAAA
The DNA here is from genome assembly GCF_040938575.1 of Ambystoma mexicanum. Lineage (NCBI taxonomy): Eukaryota > Metazoa > Chordata > Amphibia > Caudata > Ambystomatidae > Ambystoma > Ambystoma mexicanum. The sequence continues at coordinate 316,649,101 of NC_090929.1, forward strand.
GTTTGGTGAGAAATCGTCCAGGGGGGAGGGGAGTTATAGGGGGGGCTCCCAAAACGTCTTTTTTTCCCATAGACTGAATGGGGCAAAAACTTTGCGCACGGCTACAGGCCAAACCACTGGACGGATTGTCATCAATTTTGCGGCAGGGGCTTGTTCCCCAAAGCATGCTTTTGTAAATTTTGTGAGAAATCTTATTGTAGTTTCCTTTAAAATGATAAGAAAAAAAGTACTCTAAGAATTAGTGATATCTATGTCCGCTCCGTGGTCCCACTTCCCTGTTCGCTCAGTGGATAATATTTCTATTGGCTAATCCATGGCATGCTGTACGTCAAGATGTTGCGCTTTCACCGATTGGGTCTGCCGCAGCATCAAGTGCGTAGCATTCTTTTGATATGGCTGCCATGGTCAATTCGTTTTTGAGTTGTACGCCAAAATCTCTGCAAACAAACCCTTATGGGACCTTGTGTCGAAAGGTAAGCATTACTTATAAGTGGCAGCAGAAAGTGAAACAGTACTTTATTCTTGTTACCACTATCGTACCGTGCACTGCAACTTGGTAGACAATGTACTACAATTCTTTACTGCGTCTATGTAAGAAGGCAACACCACAATTACTTCGATTAGACTGGCGTCCTATATTTTGGAATGTGAGGCAGCCACCCGCACGGTTTCGTAAACAGAGCGCGTCTGCACGTGGTCAGGAGTAACGGTTCTCATGAGTGACTGCTGATATGTAGTAGCAAAAAGAGAATTTATTTGCGTTCGGAGTGAAGGTCAGTTCATCGCATTTCATTTTTTCAGTAGGTGCTCAGTATGGTCGTGCACGTACCAACCCTCATAAGGGTCAATTGTTTTTCGACCTTGATGTACAGGGAACAGAGACAGAAAGAATGTAGGGAGTCACAGTTTGTGAAACATTCCCTTTGATAACTTATGCTTCAAAGAGGTTTATGAGGCACATGAAATATCATTTCCCGTTCCTCGCAAAGAACTACTGTGTGACTGCGGAGATCGAAATGGAGCCCGTGCATATCATGTAAGCTTATTCTAGAGGCCTGTACACCAACCTGCCATTATTTACTTAGTCTGGAAAAAAATAAATATATTACTAGTAATGCTTTTGGAAGCTTGTGTACCGTTGAAATTTCATATTGCACATTACCGCCCTTTTGGAAGTTTGTGTGCCTTTCAAATTTCATATCGCACATTAGCGCCGTATGTACGTCACTACAATTTCCACTATTAGCTACGACATTTATGTGACAATCATATTTTTTTAACTACTATGCAAATTGTACATTGTTGCCTTTTCTAAGGAGTCAATACATTTCCCCATTAAAAATAATTGTTTATAGAAATGTAATGTGTTACCCTTTACATTTCCGCAAAGGCTTTGTATTGATAGATTTTTTTTGTCTTTTTACCCTCAGCCACTTCCTTCCGTACTGGGAATGTCATGGACTTGAGCGTCCGACTGACGGTTTCTTTAATCGTCAAGTGCAGCTTTTCGTCACTGGTTGTATGTGCATAATAATTGAATGGGATGACCGCATCGGACCTCTATGTCCGTACGCGGTTGTAGCAGTAAGAAGCAACATACCTTCCTTTCTGGTGTCATAGTTTGCAGCCATTCACGTCGCCTTGTAAATCACTGTGACAGGAATACGCCTTCTGTGTCAACAATGCATAATTTCAGTGTGGTTAAACAACAACGTCACCATTGCCAGTAGCATTATAAGTAACATACCATACTTTCTGATGGACTACATCACAGCGATTGACGCCGTCTTCACAATGAATGTGAGAGGAAACCGACTACTGTGTCACCACTAATTTCAGTTTGGTTAAACAACAACGTCACCATTGCCAGTAACATTGCAAGTAACATACCATACCATGGAAAAATGAGATCAGGTGTAGTGAAAGTGTTTTCTGTACAGAAACGTTTCAAAAGCAATGCTTCCTTTTACCTTGCCAGTACACCTTTCTCCACCCATTTCACCTTGTGACACTTACACAAAAATGTGTGCACAGGTCAGTGGTAATGGTGTTGCTTGCAATATGTCTGCCATTAGTGCATTTTTGCCAAACCAAATCCCTGTATTTTTCACACATTTATGGAAAGGTCATTGCGCACGAAAAAACACCTTTTGTGTTTTGCATGTGGTACTGTTTTCATATTTCCCAAGTGTCTTCATGTACATAAGAAAGCAACGGTACGCCTTTCGTCTCTGACGGGTAAGATGTAGGTATGCTTACTGACCACAATGTCCGGGAGGTAAAAACTGCCATTTACTGGTTTGGACAAAACATTGCTTTGCAGTCGCCATGTCCACCAGGCACTGGCTTTCTGTTACAGGTGTTACTGATAACCACACATTCTCCAGCATGGGGTCTGGCATGGATTCACATGCTCATGAATATTCCCCGTCGTCAGGCTGGGAATCCTCGGTAAAGAAAAAAACCAGTATCAGTTTCGTTTCTGATGTGTCTTTCGTAGCAATAACCAATCACTGGTCTCTGCGTCATACTGACCACAGCCAATGACTGCCCTCTACCTAAGCACCGCCTCTGGCAGCCATCTTCAGATTTTTACCGCACGTTCATGTGTTGGGATCCTCGTGCTATTGCTCTCGAGCGTTAGTGCTATTTTTTTTCACGTTTTTTCTCAAAAACTTCGTTTTTTCGGTCAAAAGAGCCTCAAGCTCCACCGACTCTCCATCCGATCAACGGGGACCCGTGTCGGATTCGTCTGCGCCCCTCAAGGGTGAAGATTTCATCGAGCTACGCTTTTGGAGGACTCCAGAAGTTTCTCAGGCCCGGTCATGGCTCAGGAGAAGGGAAGCTCGACGCCCGGAAAGCTGTTCAGGGTCTGCCCTGGATGCCAGCTGCAGAACGTCTTCAAGGAGGACGAACACTCTTTTGTCTTTACTGCCTACATGAGGACAAGACGCACGTGGAGAAGGACTGTGCGTTTTGCGGCAACATGTCGGAGCGGACCATGAAGGACCGCCATCAACGTCTCGCCAACTGGCTAGAAGGGAAGAGCCCGTCCGGCGAGAAGAAGAGGAAGAAATCCGAGCGGTCTTCTAAGACCTTTGAGGACGCCCCGGCGACGGGGGTCCAACATAAGGCCAAGCACCGCGAGTCCGCTGGCACCGGGAGCGCCGAATGGTCGGGCTCTACGGGCGCCAGGCAGGGCGCACCCTCCCCGGTACCATCAACCACGAGCCAACGCTCTGGGTCGGGTAAGAGGAAGGCCGAGCACCCGGCGAAGCTCCTGGAGAGGCCCCGGTCGAGCTCGAAGGCGGAGGGGGAGCGAGGCAGTGTCCCCCCCCTCAAGGATAAGGCGGTGAGCGCACCTAAGGTGGTGAAGGCCTTAATCCACCCGGCCAAGCCCTCTATCGAAACTGTCGCGGCGGCCCTGGCTCAGCCTGTGGAGGCTACACCAGTGGTGGCGACTTCGGGGCTCAGAGTCTCCCTGCCACCTCAGAGGGAGTCCTCTTTTGTGCCCATCGATAGGACCCCCGTGAAATCCCCCGTGGGGAAGAAAAAGGGGGGGCAGGGCGTCGTCGTAGATTCGGCTTCAACCTCGGAGGAGGAGCTGGTCGAGGTCTTAAGCCACGGCCTCGGCGTGGAAGAAGACCGGCCCGTCGGGATGGATCCCGACGCAGGTGACGACGACATCGTCGAGGGTACCGACGGGGCCCCTGATCGCCCGTCGGATTCCCCTCTGCCAGCGCCGCAAGACAACTTGGCGGCCATTTTGTTGGCTATACAGTCCTTATGCTCAGAGATAAGGACGAGACTACAGTTGCCGACGGAGGAACCTCTCCCGTCGGGGGACCCAGAACCGGGACCTTCTGGTGTTCCCCCTACCAAGAAAAGAAGGATCCACCCTCCACCTCCTTTTCAGCCGTCGCGCCCCGTCCAGCCCTCCTCCCCGTCCACCCGAGGGGATGATACGGGGACTGACACGGCAGCGACGGGTACGGACGACGAGGTATACGACGAGGATCTGCCGTCGTCACCTCCCACCAGGGCTTCTCCGCCCGACGAGATTGGATCGTTCCACTCCATGATCGCCAGGGCATCCGAGCTTTTCCAACTCTGCCCTGAGGAGAAGAAAAAGGAAGGATTCCTTTATCAACGGCGCGAGGCCAAGAGGAAGACGGTCCTCGCAGTGCCTCTATTGGACGACATTTGGGATGAGGGCCTCACCCTCCTCAAGAACCCTTAAACGTCGCCAGCTAGAAGAGACCGGTACGAGAAGAAGTACCGGGTCCCGGACACGGCCCCCCTGTGCCTCCGGGCGCAGCCTACCCCGGACTCCGTCGTCTCCGTGGCAGCCAGGAAGAAAGCGGGGGGGTGCGGCCTCCACATCGACTTCCCCACCGGACGGCGAGGGAAAGAAATTGGACGCTATGGGACGCAGAGTCATCTCGTCTGCAGCGACGACGATTAAAGAGGCCAAAGCCTTGGCTATCGTGGCCCGCTACGACAGGGAGCTCTGGTACAAACTGGCTCCCCTGCTGGACTTCCTGCCGGACGACAAGAGGGCAGAGGCCCTGGAGATCCTGCAGGAAGGTGAGGTGGCTTCGGACCACGCCATTACCGTTGCGACGGACATCGCCGCCAGTTGGGCAATGGCGTTTGCCTTAGGCGGCGTGGATGGCTCAAGGCTACGGACTTCCGTCAAGACGTTCAGACCAGAGTCCTGGACATGCCCTTCGATGGGAACAACCTGTTTGGGAAAACAGTGGACGATTCCCTTTAGGCCATTAAAGCGGACACTGAGACGGCCCGGGCCCTTGGAGTTCTGCAACAACGACGGACGCCCTTTCGGAGCAGCGGAGGCAAGGGCGCCTCCAAAGGTTCCGGCGGCGGTTTCTCCACCTACCGTCAAGCGGCCCGCTCGTCGTCTCAGGAGGCCTACAGAGGACGAGGCAAGTCTAGCGGACCCCGCCGTCGTCGCCAAGGAGGTCAAGGCGGCAAAGCCTCGTCGAAGCAGGATTGAACCGGCCGTGGGGTCGGGCCCCCACCGAAGCACCCCGGTGGGAGGCCGGCTGGCGAGCTTCGTCAGCGTGTGGGAGTCCATCTCCACCGACCGTTGGGTGCTGGACGCCTTGGCCCGGGGCCACGCGCTCGAGTTTCAAAGAAGGTGTCCGCGCGTCCCCCCCGTGGCCAAGAAAGAACTTCACGTCCCTCAACTTCTCCTGGAGGTAAAGGCGATGCTCAGGAAGGGCGCCATCGAACTCGTCCCAAAGAGGCTTCGGGGCTCCGGAGTTTACTCGAGATACTTCCTCGTGAAGAAGAAGACGGGGGGATGGCGCCCCATCCTGGACCTGCGACGTCTGAACAAGTTCATCAAGGCGCAGAAGTTCCGGATGGTCACCCTCCAGCACGTCCTGGGTCAGCTGGAGGAAGGAGACTTCCTGTCGTCGTTGGATTTGGAGGATGCCTACTTCCATATTCCCATCCTAAAGGGGCACCGAAAATTCCTCAGGTTTGTGGTCCAAGGGCGTCATTACAAGTTCAAAGCACTCCCCTTCGGACTACGGTCGGCACCCATGGTATTCACCAAGTGCCTCGCACCGGTGGCGGCGCAGCTGCGCCGCGAGGGGGTCCACGTCTACCCCTACCTGGACGACTGGCTCATCCGAGCCAGGACGAGGGAGCTCGCCGTGGTTCACACGGCAAGGACCGTCCAACTTCTCACGGACCTGGGATTCTCCGTGAACTACGCCAAATCCCATCTGGTACCCGCGCAAGACGCTCTGTTTCTGGGAGCGAGGCTCAACACAGTGTCCCTTTTGGCCTCCCCGTCGGAGGAGAGGACCAGGACCATCCTGGGCGAGGTGCAGTGGATGTTGGTGGCCGACGCGGCCAAGGTGAGGTCCATCAAGTCCCTCCTCGGAATGATGTCTTCCTGCATCTACCTCATTCCCATGTGCAGGCTCCGGATGCGCCCGTTGCAGGAGTTCCTGGACGCGCGCTGGATCCAAACGACGGGCAGCTTCGAGGAAAGGATCACACTCGACGAGAGTTTCCGACGAGCGATCCGGTGGTGGGGCACCCGCGCGCATCTGACGGGGGGCATGGACTTCCAGACCCCAGCCCACCAGGAGACAGTGACCACGGATGCCTCCCTGGAAGGGTGGGGAGCGCACACCGAAAATCTGCACGCAAGAGGCCTTTGGCTCCCTACGGAGAAATCCCTACATATCAACGTCCTGGAGCTCCGTGCAGTGTTTTGGGCCCTCAGGTCCTTCCTTCCGTCCCTCAAGGGCAAGGTGGTGAGGATCTTCACCGACAACACCACCACCATGTTTTACATCAGGAAACAGGGCGGAACCAGGTCCCCAGCACTGTCCAAGGAGGCGCAGGACCTGTGGCATTGGGCCGTCGCCCAAAGGATATTTCTGGTGCCGTTTCATCTGGCAGGGATAAAAAACACCATCGCCGACTCACTCAGCAGGGAGCTGCGCTCGTGCCACGAGTGGGAGCTACGGCAGGATCTAGTGGATCGCCTCTTCCAACGGTGGGGCACACCCCAGATCGACCTGTTCGCAACGGCGACGAACTCCAAGTGCCGGAGGTTCGCCAGCAGGTTTCCCCAGGCGAGGAGCATGGGCGATGCTTTCTCGTTCCCCTGGGAGGGCCTGTTCCTCTACGCGTTCCCTCTTTTGCCACTGTTAATCCGGCTCGTCAACCAGCTCAAGAGGTCACGGTGCAGGATGATCCTCGTCGCACCTGCGTGGCCGAGGCAGATATGGTTCCCGGACCTTCTGGACTTGTCAGCGTCCCCGCCGATCAAGCTGCCGGTGGACGCGGATCTACTCTCCAGGGAAGGAGGCGCCATCCTCCACCACGACCCGAAATCGCTGAACTTGCAGGCCTGGCTCCTGCAGCGCTAGAGTTTGGAGGATACGACATACCGGCCGACTGCAGAGAGGTTCTTGCAAAGGCCAGGGTGTCCTCGACTCTTAAATGCTACGGACACAAATGGAAGAGATTCTCTGTCTGGTGCCACGCACAGAAGATTAACCCTCTACGGATTACGGCTCCCCAAGTACTGCCGTACCTGCTGACGCTGGCCAAAGCTGGACTGGCACACGCGTCCATCAAGATTCATCTTGCTGCGATCTCCCGATACACCAGAACCACGGGGCGGACGTCCTTGTGGTCTCATCGTCTGGTGAAAGAGTTCATGAAGGGACTGTTCAGATCGTTCCCGCCGGTGAAGGCTCCGGCCCCGGCGTGGGAGCTCAACATGGTGCTGACCAAGCTCATGGGACCTCCGTTCGAGCCTCTGCACTCGGCTCCGTTGAAATTTCTGTCGTGGAAAACAGCGTTTCTTGTGGCCATCACCTCCGCACGACGAGTGGGAGAGATCCAGGCCCTTTCCTGCAAGGCCCCGTACTTGACTTTTCACGACACGAGGGTAGTGCTCAGGACGCACCCCTCCTTCATGCCCAAGGTACCGTCGGACTTCCATCTCAACTAACCCTTGGTGTTGCCTGTGTTCTTCCCGTCGCCTTCGTCGCCGGCTGAGAGGACTTTGCACTCGCTGGATGTGGCTAGAGCGCTGAAGTTCTACGTGGACCGCACAAAGTGTTTTCGGAAGACGTCACAACTCTTTGTGAACTTTGGACTTGTCAATCAGGGGAAGGCTCTCTCGAAGGCTTCCATTTCCAGATGGCTATCCGGCTGTATCATGTACTGTCACCGGTTGGCAAACCGACCGCTGCCTGGCCGTCCGAGAGCCCATTCCACCAGAGCGATCGCAGCTACCACGGCGTTCCTATCTGGTGTGCCCCTGCTGGACATATACAGGGCTGCTACGTGGAGGTCGACGCACACCTTCACGAAATTCTACTGCGTCGACCGGGATTTCAGGGAGGAGTCCAGGGTCGGCCAAGCAGTGCTGCGCAACCTGTTCGCCTGAGGTGAGCCTGGTGAGGAGGTAAGATGCTTAATGTTGAGTTTGATGTAATGCTTAATGTTGAGCCTTTGCCACCTCCCGTGGTTGTGCATGTGTGTACTGCTATGTATTCTTTATTCATGAGCATGTGAATCCATGCCAGACCCCATGCTGGAGAAGGAACAAGTTACTTACCTGTAACTGTTGTTCTCCAGCATGGGTCTGGCATGGATTCACATGCGAACCCTCCCGCCTACCCCTCTGCGGCTCTTCACTTGGTCATACTGCCACTTCACGTGCTTCCAAATCTGAAGATGGCTGCCAGAGGCGGTGCTTAGGTAGAGGGCAGTCATTGGCTGTGGTCAGTATGACGCAGAGACCAGTGATTGGTTATTGCTACGAAAGACAGTTCAGAAACGAAATTGATACTGGTTTTTTTCTTTACCGAGGATTCCCAGCCTGACGACGGGGAATATTCATGAGCATGTGAATCCATGCCAGACCCATGCTGGAGAACAACAGTTACAGGTAAGTAACTTGTTGCTTTTAGAACAAATACAAATCTTCTTCGCCCACTACGGTCACACGTTTCCCTTTTTTACTTTCTGGCAGCTGTAATGGAAAGCGAAAAAAGACTTTGTATGCAACGGCCGCCTTCCCTTTCAATGGTCGCCATCTTGGAAAAGGATTTCTTTTCTTCAAACGGGAACGCCGGAGGCGTTCCGGTTGAAGATAAAAAATCCTTTTTTTTGGTGCAATGGGTTAGTGCCGTAATATCTGCATTGGCAATGGCATTCAGCCCCCATTGTTTTAGGGTGCAATGGTGTTCACTGAATAAAATACCTCGTATGCACTCTTGCTTCTATTGCCGTGTATACTTGCTCTGTTCAGTTGTGACCGGGAATTGTTTCAGTTACAAGTTCGTACAACAATATACAATGTCCTTCCGCACTATCAACGACTCACCCGTACCATTGTGAAGTGTGTATGAGTTCTGCACCATGTGGCCACGCTGTGCAACTGCATATGCTACGGTGCAATTCGTAGAAAGATGGGCAGTGAAGTCAAATGTTGCTTTACAGTATGCTTATGTGTTACTATTGGAACCCTTCTAAATGCTCAATAAAAATGTTGGTCACCTACTATTATTAATCACTTACTGTACTGACAACCTATGCAAATCATTCAAAAAACTTTTCTCAAAGGGACATTACGGTTACGTTGTCCTACTAAAAACGTCCAAAATTCACTACAAAAAACTTTGTTAAATGGACGTTATGGTTAAGTTGCCCTATTAAAAACCTATGCCATTCTGTACAAAAATTTGTACAAAAGGACGTTATGATTACGTTTAAAATCTAAACACCCCTGAAATTCGGGAATTATGGTAGGCTAATCACCCATTTTTCCCATCGGCACTATCCACAGCTACCACTACCACCCCAAACATAAAAGATGCCAAAACACATGTCATTGATGCCATCACTGACGCCATCACATCTTTAGCCCCTTTCTTTTATGTCAGCTAAGCAACCATAACTCGCACCACCACCGTGCACTGCTATGACTAACACCCACGATATCAAAGATGACATGACAAATGTCATTGATGACATCACTGATGACATCACATGTGAAAATAATGCCACTTTAAAATGCCTACCTGCAAGGGGTTGTGTGTCTTACGTTGGTAGCAAGATGTGAGGGGTGTTTATGTAATGGTAAACATGCATTAACTAGCTAACAATGCAACACTGCATATACACTTGTGGTAGTAGAAACAATACATATGAGGACCCACAATTCATACAAATTAGCGGCACACACAGGGAAGCTAAGTGAAGGAAGAAATAAACAGTCTCATCACAAAATGTTAATGGCATTAAAGTTTATCTTCCTGTATGCAAATTAAGTCTGTGTTGGATGCCTCCTATTGCCCCATGCATGTGTACCATGATCTGCGAGCAAACCCTAAGCCATGTACTTTAATAACATATGAGAAGGTTAACGTTTTCATGTACAGCACCTTGTGAATTTATATATTGTGATTGTTAGTGCAGAACCACCTGGCCTACATTTTTCAATGACGCAATGTAAGTACGCACGACATGTGATGTCATCAATGACATCTGTCATGTCATCTTTGATATCGTGGGTGTTAGTCTTAGCAGTGCGCAGTGGTGGTGGTGCGAGTTATGGTTGCTTAGCTGACATAAAAGAAAGGGGCTAAAGATGTGATGGCGTCAGTGATGGCATCAATGACATGTGTTTTGGCATCTTTTATGTTTGGGGTAGTAGTGGTAGCTGTGGAGAGTGCTGATGGGGAAAAATGGGTGATTAGCCTACCATAACTCCCGAATTTCAGTGGTTTTTAGATTTTAGATGTAATCATAACGTCCTTTTGTACAAAGTTTTTGTACAGAATGGCATAGGTTTTTAATAGGGCAACTTAACCATAACGTCCCTTTAACAAAGTTTTTTGTAGTGATTTATATATTTTCACTGACAAAAAAGGTTGTTTTAAGGGACGTTATGGTTAAGATGCGGTACTAAAAACCTATCACCTTTACTGAAAAAACTATAATAAAGGAACGTTACAGTTAAGGTGGCCTATCAAATTCAGTGTAAAAACGTTGTTAAAGGGACATTATGGTTCAATTGCCCTAAGAAAAACTTTATAGTCACTTTGCACTAACAACAACCTATCCATATTATGCTTACAAGTACAACCGAAAACCCCCAGAAATACGCAAGTTATGGTAAACTAGACAACCATAACTTGCGGCACCACTGCACTGCTTACACTAACACCCATGACATCAAAGATGACATCACAAATGCCCAAGTACGGTGAGGGCCGGTCCCCAATAAAGCAGAAACAGTTCCTCTTCCCTTTCTACTATCTTATTTCCAGCATGCCCTCTTTGGGTACTGTTAAATAGTCAAACAGGCATCCACCAATCACATTGAAGAGCTCTCCATGTAACAGTATTAGTTCTGTACAACAGTCCTCTGCGTACACACCACACCCAGAAATGTTATTGCGCGATCCCTTAGCCTGCACAGTCCCATTTCCATGCCCGCCATCCTCAAAAGCCACGGAGGTGGCCTTTGTGCTGTGTGCGGGCATGGGGGAATTAATTACAACCAGGGTAGGGGATTTCATCTTTAGTGGGGTTTTTTGTTCTGTTTAGGTGCTTCTAGAGAAACACCTTTTTTGGTTTTTATAGGATTTTGTGTTTTCTTCTCCTCACATTGTTATAGTAAACTCTTCAACGCATCCTGTAGATGGGCAAACAAAACAGCATGACCAATGGGCGACAATGAAATTCCATTTGCATGGAAATACTCTGCATTTATACAACTAATGATGTCATTGTTGCAGAAGAACATCCCAGCAGCGGACAAAAAATTACACATGCTTCTGTTGATGAGACACCTTCCAACCTATGGTTGTGAACAACATACATTAGCATTGTCCCATACTCTTCGTGGTGCTAGGGATGAGAAAAGCATGTGGGCAGTGAGAAAAAGCCTCTTCACTGCATTCAGCAACCTCTTCAGTTGATGGAACAAATGTGAACAAGCCACATAACCCCAATGCATGCTGCCATAGTGCACAACGACAACATGAACAGTAGATCAAGCATGACGACGAAACTGCGAACATGGACAGCGCACCACAATGCGTCCACTCCTCCTAAATCAAAATCGCCATCAAAGTGTCTTTCCAGGGCATACATGTGCAGATCGATCACAAAGGCATCACCCAAAACCAACACAATGCGTTTGTCCATTTCATCCCACCTCACTATGCAGAGTAATGAAAACCACTATTACCGCCCCTTCCTGTGAACCACACCCTCAGTGCCTGATTGGATAATCCCCACAGTCCCATTGGCCAGCATGGTGAGAAGCACAGAATGTGGCACGTGCGCTTCCCCAAGTACCGCGAGGGCCGCGTCCCACTAAAGCAGGAGCAGTCCTTCTTCCCTTTCCACTATTTTTTGTCCAGCACTACCTCATTAGGTACTGTTAAATAGTCACACACGCATCCACCAATGACATCCAAGTCGTCAGCATCTAACACTGTCAGTTCTGTACAACACTTCATATGTACTGTTGCACATTCAGACTGCAAGTGTCGTGTCATTCGAAAGCACATCCAGTAGAAAGTTCAGTAAAGCTATCCAAGATTCCTGTATTCACATTCATGCACATGGGCACCCATCACCACAAAGTAGAGGTATGAATATTCTTTCTGCAGTATGTTTACAACTGTGTTCTAAGTGCCTCTGAGCACGGTATCAGCCACTGAACGTCCATTACGTACTTAACAAACATACGTGCTTTCTCCCATCACCTACCATCAAGTGGCACGGCAGTGGTTTATGCTCTCAACGTTTTCATTTACCCATATCATCCATTGTAATATCCAAACAGAAACTCTGTTTTTCCTACCGACAGTGCTACAACTTTTTTTCCGCACTAACCCATCTTCTACATAAATCGTACAAATATTGCAACAAAACCAGCACTGAATGTATCTTAGCAACATAAACCAAGTTTATAAACCAGCTGTGGTTCTCTCTAGGCTGGACAATTGCAAGAGCCTCTTTGTAAATCTGCCTGCTTCTACTCTTCGACCTCTGCAACTCATCCAGAACAGGACTGCACGACTTCTCCTTGGACTCAATCCCAGGATATCGAATCTCTCTGGGACTAAAATGTCTGCACTGGCTCCCAGCGGCTGCAAGGATTAAGGTCAAAACCCTCTGCATTATCCACAAGGCCTTCTAGGCCCTGGGGCCTCAATACTTTCAACTCTCACTTACTAAATATCTCCCTGCTCAAGCTCTTCGCTCATCCGCCTCCAACTCCCTCTGCGTCAGTGGCTTCTCCAAGCAACCAGTTGGTGGTAGATGTCTTTCTTCTGCTTGGGCCTCCCTCTGGAACAGCCTCCCTGCCTCCCTGAAACTTGAGAAGAATCATCTACGGGTCCGGAAGCACCTCAAAATCTTTCTCTTTGCTTCTGATTTACTTCTCCTCTCCCCTGCTGACTTCCTGGCTGAAACTGATTCTGCACTGGTTACCTGGCCACCCTCTGATCTCGGGTGCAGACCACCTCCCCCGCCAGTCGAACCCCTGCACTGCCTTTCGGGCAACCCCCGCACTTGGGGACTGTTCTCTGTATCCCTACCAGTCCCACCACCACCTGATCTGTGCACTTATCCTTGCACTTGGCACCAACAGGCCGTATTTTGACTTATTGTTATTTATTCTTCTTCCAATTTACTGCACTTTCCCCTCCTCCTACCCATGCACTTGTGCGATCTGAGTGACACCTGGCCTAGTAGGATCGTTGTTTCAGTCCCCCCTCCCTTTCCTCATTGCGCCTTGAAACACTTGTGTGTAGGTACGTTATAAATTCCATATCACATCATATCATATCATACACATATTGCATGCATAACAGGATGCCTGCCACTTACCTTGAACACTTAACAGAGTTATGTTCCACAGTAACCCATTTCCTACAAAATTCCCAAGAATATTGCACAAAAGCAGCACTGAATGATTCTTAGCAACTTAAAACAAGTACATACAGTGCATGCATACAAACAGGATGCCTGCCCCTTACCTTGCACACTTCAGCCATAGCCTTCTACATCTGTCTATACAAATAGACCTTCTGCCGCAGTTTTTGCGTACACACCACAACCAGAAACCTTCTAGAGCAATAGTGTTGCCTCCACAGTGCCATTTCCATGCCTGCCATCCTGAAAAGGCCTGGATGTTGCACGTGTAATCCTGAAACTACTGCGGAATCCGCAGAGTTAACGTACTAGGAACGGGAGGAGAGGAAGACATTTGAAACAGGGTAAGGGATTGGGTCTTCAGTCGTGCCTCTGAAAAGAAATGCTTTTTTTGTTTTTTTACGTGCTTGCAAACAACCTTTTTTGTTTTTTCTCTTTATATGAGTTGCTGTTTTCTTTTTCTCCTTACATTTTTACAGGATTCTCTTCAATGCTTCTTGCACAGTGTAAAAGAAAACAGCATTGCCAATGGCGGTCAAATAAATGCCATTTGCATGGAGCCAATGCACATTTCGCTCATTAATGATGTCATAATCGATGGAGAACATCCCAGCAGTGCACATAAAGTGACACATGCTTCTGTTTGTAGAACACTGTCCGACCTCTGGCTGGGGACAAATTACACTGGCATGGTCCCATACTCCTTTTGGATGTATGGATGATAAAACCACCTTGGCAGTGGGGAAAATCTGCATCACTGCTGTCATCAACTTCTTTAGGTGATGGAGAAAACGTCGACACAACATAAACCCCAAATGTAGAGCTCCATAATGCACCAAGACACCCGCAACAGTACCGACAGAGGCCACTCATCTGCAAAGGTGAACCATACCGCCGAAACTGCACTCATAGACAGTGCCCCAGAAAGCCTGCACCCCTTCAAATGCAAAATTATCAGCAATGCCTCTTTGCACGGCAAACCTGTGCAGATCTTGCACAAACGTATCACCCATGATGAGCACTCTGCGTCTCTCCATCCCTGCCAACCTTACTACACAAAGTATTGGGAAGAAATAGTACCGCCCCTTCCTGTGAAGCACACCCTCGACACCTCATTGTATAAGGCCCACAGTTCCATTTCCATGCCCACCATGCTGAGAAGGCAGAATATGGCACTTGCGCTTTCTGAGCTACAGCGAGACCCGCGCCCCAGTAAAGCAGGGACAGTCCTTCCACTATTGTATTTGCAGCATTCCCTCATTCGGTACTATTAAATAGTCACACAGGCATGCAGCAAGCACATCCAATACCTCTGCATTGAACACTGTCATTTCTGTACAGCACTCGATATGTACCGTTACACACTCAGAGTCCACGTCTCGTGTCATTTGAAAGCTCCTCCAGTTAAAAGTTCTCCAAAAGTATCCACGCTTTCACCATCCAGATTGACCCAGAGTGGCACCCATCACCAATAAGTACAGGTAGCAATATTTATTTTCCTCCCAGCACTCTAGTAAGTGCAAAGAACCAATATTTCAAAGTGCAGTACAGTAGTCAGTATGTACATTACCTAAGCACATAAAATTCGCAGTTCAACCCTATCCACTTCTCCACATACAGTATTTCATGACAGCACTCAGTGGACACACTGCAGGAGTGTTCACTCTATAAGCTCCAGCCATGGACTAAACACTGTAGGATGTGCTAACAATCACCACACCCATTGAACCAACAATGTATGCAAAGCGCACAAACCAGACACATGATGCAACAATGTCAAGCCTACTTGCAAGCAGGCCACAGAGTTGTTGGTGGAAGGGCTCCAGCTATGCATCCAAGACGCTAGGGCCTCACCACACACAACGCACCATAGTACACCCCGGGTTTAAATGGGCATGTCATGTGCAACACACTACCCATCTGCAATTGACCCTGCCAACTTTCAACCTGGCCACATATTTGCATGCATGGCTGCATGATGTTGCATTGGGAGTGGTGAACGGTATGTGGGTGGCTGTGTACATTGTGCACATTTCAAATATGTGATGCTGAGGACTTCCTTTCATGGTGCAATATCGTAATGCACTTCGTAACGCAAGGGTGTTATAAGTGGCAAACCATAGCAAACGCGAATTGTCACATGTGGCTCCCTAATGTGCAACACGTGCAATGACGTACACCATATGGTAATGTACGCATATCACCTCACTTTGGGTGTTCTACCAAGTCTAAAATGTCCTCCACGACCATTCTTTAAAGGTCACCACCATCGTAAAGATGAGTTAAACCTGCCTGGCTGCATTATGTTGTGGTGGCTCTCGTCAAGGCCCAGGCTCTTGGCTGCATGGCCTATGGCCTTTGACCATGCACCCAATGGTCTAGGCCTTGCTGACACCCACCACAACATCATAGATCCATGAATGTGAACATGTGGGCACGTACCAAAATCCACAAACGTAACATAGGAACGGTGTTATGAAGGGCAAACCATAGGAAACGCAAATGGTCACATGTGGCTCCCTACTGCGCAACACGTGCAATGACCTACACCATATGTTAATGAAAGCATATTTGCTCACTTTTGCTGTTCTACCACATCAGAAATGTCCTCCAAACCATTCTTTATAGGTCACCACCCTCGGAGAGATGCAGAGTTAAAACTGCATGGCTGCATTATGTTGTGGTGGCTGTGCTGAGGCTTAGGCTCTTCGGTGCATGACCTATGGCCTATGGCCTTTTCGCCATTCACCCAGCAGTGCCGGCCTTGCCCACACCAAGCACAAAATAACAGAGCCATGCAGGCGAACATGTGGCCAGGTACCACAATCCACAAACATAACATAGGCAGCAAAACCTCTACCCAACCCCCACATCATAATACAGCGATGCATTTAAACATGTAGCGGTTTGCTGAATCCACAAACATACCACAGTGTCGGGTACCCATACCCACTTGTATTCACATAGCATTGTATTAATGCCAACCCAAGTAGAAAATGTTCACAACAGTGGCCCTGCTCCCAGCACTCTGTTAAGTGCACAAAACCAATACTTCAATGGGCTGTACCCAAGCCGATAAAATATGCAGTGCAGCCCTATCCACTTCTATGCACACACTATTTGAATATTGCACCCAGTTGACACACTGCAGTGTCCAAGCGCATAGAAGATGCACTTCAACCCTACCCTCTTCTATAGTGACAGTATTCGAACACTGGGCCCAGTGCACAGACTGCAGGACTGCTCACTCCATTAGCTGCAGCCATGTACTAAACACTGCAGGAAGTGCTAACAATCACCACACCCATGGAATCAACAATGTATGCAATGCTCACTCACCACACACAGAAGGCAACAATGTCAAACCTACTTGCAACCACAGCACATAGTTGTTGGTGCAAGGCCTCCACCCATGCAGCGAATGGGCTACGGGCTTACCACACACAACACACCGTAGTACATGCTATGCTACAATGTTCATGTCATGTGCAATACACTCCCCTTCTGCAATTGAGCTGCCACCAGTCACCACGGTAAGAGGTCGCTGCACAAGTTGCCGTGCCGTAACGAAGGCTGCCTGCATTCACCACACATGGTAGTCGCCCGTAGAGCGACCCGCGATTTGGCACCGTACGCACGGATACTGCAGGCAGACACCGTCTTCCTCCATCTAATGACATATCTCAGATGAACCACTTCTCACTCCTCCACACATTCCTTCCCTTCTTCCCACCACCACATGGCGTAAAGTATGTTTGCCAGGCCCTTTCAGCGCTGCACTGTCCTCTGATACACCATGGCAGCGTTTCCCAAAAATGTTTATGCACAGCACGCTTCCCTCCAGCCAACCACCGACCGTGTCCAATGTTCGCTGACATCACGGCATACTGCATGCCAATGAGAGCTTTGTCTGATGAGAGAGCAGGGAAATGTGTCTGCGGAGCAGAGCCAGATATACATTTTTTGAGACATACATTTCAGTTCTTTGCAACAAAAGTACTGCTCGATGTCCACCAAACACACAAAGGCACGCTTTCGGAACCAAGTCCCGTTCCTGCTGCACATTTGGTTAAAATCCATCTAGCCGTTTGGGCTGTAGCCGTGCGCAAAGTTTTTGCCCATTCAGTCCATGGAAAAAAAAAAAGAATTTGGGACCCCCCCTATAACTTTGCCTCCCCTACACGAAACCACACCAAACTTGCTAAAAAGAATTCAGAGCGGGCCATATACTTATTTGAAAAACTTTGGTGAGGATTCCTCCAGGGGGGAGTGAAGTTATAAGCCACCGAAAAAGTGGTCTTCCTGTGGATTTGGCAATTTAACCATGTGGCATGCATGGGTGCATGTAGTTGTAGTGGGTCTGTTGAAGGATTAGACTATTGGGTGCATGGCCGAAGGCCGTAGGTCGGAGCCCATGCTCTGAAGAGCCTAGGGCTTCAGCACACCCACTGCAACTATGCATGAGTTACTCTGTATCCGGTAGAGAGGGGGTGCATGCATAGTGTGGTGAGTGCAGATTGGTTGGAGTAGGGCTAATGTAGCAAACAGTATTTGGGTAGATTGGCAGTGATACCATACTTTGTGAATGGAAGTGGGTATGTCCGTAGTATGTGAATGAAAGTGCACAGGGGTGCAGGAGACAGTGCTTTGGTTCTATATTGGCGACCTGTCTGCGGCGACCTCTTTCCGTGGTGAGTGGTGGCAGGTTAATTTCAAAAGGGGAGTGAATTGCATATGGCATAGGGTGGGAGCATGGATGCCTGTGCTATGCAGATGGAAAGCACTGGTTGGGCACATGGTGGCATGCATGGGTGCATGCAGTTGAGGGTGGGTTTGGTCAGGGATTACACTATTGGGTGCATGGCCGAAGGCCATAGGCCAGAGGCTATGCTCTCAAGAGCCTAGGACTTCAGCTCACCCACCCCAGCAATTCGTGTATGACTCTGTATCCGGTAGAGGGGGGTGCTTGCATAGTGTGGTGTGTGCAGATTGGTTGGAGCAGGGGAGTTGCTAGGTCTGGAAAAGACCCGGGGCTACGCTGATGTCGGAACTGTTGGGACTGGGGGCTAGCTAGTCTTTAGGCTGTAGCTCCTGAGATTCTATCCGGGGCTACAACCAAAAGATCAGGGGCTATAGCCCCCTTAGCCCCCCCCCTAGCAACGCCCCTGGGTTGGAGGATGGGCAATGTTGCAAACAGTATGTGGGTAGGTTTACAGTGACATATTACTTTGTGAATGGAAGTGGGTACGTACGTACTATGTGAATGAAAGTGCACAGGGGTGCAGGAGACAGGGTTGTGTTTCTACATTGGGGTAAGTGTAGCAATATTTCCTGTATAGCTCTATGGCGGTGGGCAGGTTGGGTAGGAGTGCTCGTGGCAGTGCTGTGTATGTGGATTGTCATAGTTGGTGACATGGTGAAATGGATGGTGCCATCATATAGCAGTGAGAGTGTTGAAGGTCAAGACTGTTGGGTGCATGGCCGAAGTAGTTTAGGAAACAAACGGCAGTAATGCATTTTAGATTCTGCAGCAGTTAGATGGTGGTGACCTGTAAAGAATGGGTGTGGAGCACATTTCAGACACAATAGAGCAGGAGAAGTGAGGTGCCATGCGTGCATGTTTGGTTTTGCAGGTGAGGACACTGTTACAAAATGGTAAAGCGTTTGATGTGTACTTGGCTATGGTGGTGTGAAAAGTCATGCAGTGTGGGCACTGGGTGCTGGGTTTGCATACTGTCAGTTTGGAAGAGGATATGGTAGAAGTGCACCTTAAATGTGCTTGGTTACTACGCTGTGTGCTGATTTGGTGAAGTAGGGCCAATGTTGTGAAAAGGTTGTGGGTAGGTTGGTAGTGACACAATACTTTGTGAAGGGGTGTCGGTAGGGGTGGTGGAGGCTCTGCTATGTTTGTGGATTCTGCTGATAGCAACCTGTTTTTGTGAATGGGTGCAATGCAGAGGTTCAGTATGTGATTGGTGGATGCGTGTGCAGGTTGGGTAGGAGTGCTGGTGGTAGGGGTGTGTATGTGGATTGACATAGTTAGTGAGATCGTCATATGCATGGTGGCATTACGTTGCAGTGCCTGTGTTCAAGGCCTAGCCTATTGGGTGCATGGCCGAAGGTCATAGGCCATAGGCCATGCATTGAAGAGCCTAGGACTTGAGGAAACCCACGCCACTAATGCAATGTTGAGTGTGCATCTGATAGAGGGTGGTGACTTGTAAAGAATGGTTATGGAGTATGTTCCAGATGCCATAGAGCAGTGGAAGTGAGCTGGCAGGTGTGTATGTTTGGTTCCGCAGGTGAGGTCGCTGGTAGAACACGGTAAAGTTTAGGATGTGTGATTGGAGATGGTGCAATGAGAAGTCATGAAGTGTGGACACTAGGTGCAGTGTGTGCATACTGGCAGAATGGGAGAGGGTATGGTTGAAGTGCAGCTTCTATGGGTTCTTTAATATGATGTGTGCAGATTTATTGAAATAGGGTCAAAGTTGTGAAAATGTTGTGGTTTGGTTGGTAGTGACACAATACTTTGTGAATGACAGTGGGTAGGGGTGATGGAGGCTGTGGTATGCTTGTGGATGCTGCTAATTGCGACCTGTTTTCATGAATGGGTGCTTTATGGTTGAGGGGAGTTGGGTTGAAGTGCTGCTATGTATGTTACATTTGTGCACAATGTTAGCTGCCCACATGGTCGCATGCATGGATTCATAGTTTTGTTCTGACTGTTGTGTGCATAGCGAAAGGTGTGCTGGGTGCTTCTAGGGAGAATTCTCAAGAATGTGCTAATTTCCCTTACCTTTTGAGACCCCCAGCAACTTTGCTGGAGTTCTAGGATTTTATTTTTTACCTGGGAAAAGTGTGAGCCTTTTTTCCACTCTTCCATGTATTTTGATGTGTGTTTTAATTTTGTGTTATTTGGTTAGGGAGTTTTAAAACAACTCCACAAGACTCATCTTTTTCTGTGTCACACAGCACCCTCAGTGCAGTGACACAGGCGTGTCTTTCAGACTCCCCAAGGTTTAAATACCTTCTCTGGGACTGAATACTGTCTCCCAGAGCATGTAAAGCTAAATTGACTTTACTAGTCTCTTTAAATTTACAGACCCAGCACACACTCTTCCTATAGAGTGCTGGAGGGGTTGACCAGCATCCCCTGAGTCAAAACACTCATGTAACAGTCAAATGTTACCCTTTCCTTCTTCAAATGACTGGTGGCAGTGGTTTAGATCAAACTACCATGATTTTTCCCGACCGCAAACAACGGTAACTAAAAATCGGGTCAGCCATGTTTTTCAATATGGCGCCCAAGACCTATCTGTAAAAATAGACTCTGGTAAACTGTTTTCACCATTTCTTTTTTGAAAGGTCCTTCTTGTGTTTAACTCTGCACGCAAATCGGGTTTGGTCCCTTTGTTAGTTGGCCTTTGGTGGGCTTCAGTGCTGAAGCCCTCCTCTGGCGCCTGAGTGTCTGGGGTGGACAGGATGTGAGGGAGGTGCCCGAAACTCCCTGTGCTTAGTCTCCTAGGAGACCTGAATGCACTCTGGCGTGATTGGCCGGCTGGCTGGCCGGCAAGGACAGCCACCCTGCGTGTGAGTGACAGCCAGGCTGGAATGAATGGGGGAAAACTGTTTAAAAGCAGGTCTCTGGAACTTGGAAAGCAGAGTCGACCACTGGAATGAAAGAACCGAAGACGAGCTGAAGGAACACGACTGCTGCAACTCCTGGACGACCGATGAAGCCCTGCTCCAGGTCCGAATTGCCTGAAACTCCATCTACAGGGAAGCCCTTGAAGATTAACCTCTTCCCTTGAGTTTGGTGGGAACAACCAACTTGCAAGCTACCTGACACCGTCCCCATCCTGGTCGAATTTTCTTCAGATTGCTGTTGAAAACCGGATAGCCAGGGGGAAGCAAACCAGCTTGTGGACTTTAAGGCACTCACACCTTAAACCAACGTTTTGCCAAGCTTGTGGCCTCTTCCCTGGGCAGTGCAGGAACCTCCTGACATCCTCCTTCTTGTCCCCACGACTGAAGCTCAGGAACAGCGAGATCTGCTCAAACTGCCAGGAACAACTGCCTCAGCTAGAGCTCTTCTTCACTTTAAAGGTACTGTGCAAATGCGGTCCGGAAATCTTTTCGGGAACGGTGAAAGTTTGTGAAACTTTTCCCGACTTCGAAGGCTTGTCCTTCCCTAAACCAACATCTAACTTTGTCTCTGACCAAATTCTTCTAAGATCCATGGCAAAGACTTAACCGTTTACTACCAGAACTGTGCTATCCTATACAAGACTCTGAACCATTGACTTTGGCCCAGGCCTATTGAATTGAATCGCTGGTTGTAGTGAACTGAAACCCTTTGCCCTGCCTATGAAAGTATTTGTGCTGTTGATTCTTATAACCTTGTCTTTTTACCCCTTTTTAATGTAACTGAAGTGCCATTTTGCTCCCACTTCACGGGTGCTGAACTTGTTTAGAAACTGATTGGTTGTGTATTGTAGTATATTAGATTGTGATATTGAGCTGTTCTTACTAGTGTAATGTTTTCCAAATGACTGTGTAAATGTATATTCTTTTACCAAGAAACCTTGAGTAAGTGTTTGTTGGAATCACTGTATTTGTTGGTCCTTTGTGTAACTTGTTCTACTGCTCACTTTACTCTTGAGCTAAGTCTGGCTGCTCAGCCACTGCTACCACATTACTGTGTAGTACAGGCGTGTACCAAAGAAGAAATTGTACTGACACCGACACGTGTAGTCTTAATTGTGTGTAGTGTTCTCAAAGGGTACTGCATATGATCTGCCTAACTGGTGCGCCGCAGGATCATTGTGGATGCTGAAATAGGGCATCCTTTAGGAAACGTTTCTGGTGGAGGGGCTTTGGAAGCAAAGGGAACGTGGTCTCAAGAGTGTTTAACAGGAAATATGGAGTTGTGTAGAGAAATGATAGTGTGCAATGCCGAGGTTCAATAAGTGATTGGTGCAGGCGTTTTTGAAAATGTCATAGTCGCCAATAGGCGCCAGTAAGGGAGTGCTGGAAAATTCAAGTGCAAAGGGAAGATGTATTGTCTGCTTTACTGGAGCGTGGCCCTAGCTGTAGCTGGGAAAGTGCACGCGCCAGATCATGGCCTTCTGAGCAAGGAGCCTTCGCAAATAGAACTGTGGGGATTCTCCAATGAGGATTCGAAGGTGTGGTTCACCGGAAGGGGCGATGACATATTTACCCAAAGTTCGATGCAGTGAGGTTGCCAGAGATGGACAGACGGCGAGTGCTTATAGTCGGTGATACCTTTGTGCACGATCTGCACAGGTATGCCGTGGAAAGAGGTTTTGATACTGACTTTCAGTTAGTGCAGCCTTTTTTGGGGCACCGTTTATGAGTGGTGTTTCGGGTGCATGGATCTCCTTTGCAAATGTGTGGCCTCTGTTGGTACTTTAGAGGTGGTGGTCGTGCATTTTGGAGGACTACATTTGGGGCACATGTCGTGCTCACGTTTGCTCGCTTACTTAAAGAAGTATTGACAGCTGTGATGCAGATATTTCGTACTGCAAAGGTGATTTTCTCATTGATGACACCAAGAGGACAATGGGAGCATGCCGGTGTAATTTGTCCACAGCCAGAGGTTGGGAGACATTGCATAAACAGAAACATGTGCGACTTTATGTGCAGTGCTGGGATATTCTGCACCAACAATGAAAGCATTAATAACCAGCAAGATTTCCAGTGGTTCCAAGGAAATGGCATTTTTTTTCATCTATTGGCAATGCTGTTGTGTTTGACACTCTGCACGAAGCTTTGCAGCAAATCCTGTAGCAATGTAAGATAACCGTTCATCTTCAGTCGAGAAGAATGTCAGGAGGAGAAGCAAACAGACAATGAGCAAAAGAGAGAAAAACGAGAAAAAAAATGTATGAATGCACGTACATAACAAAAACACGACAAAAAGAAAATAATATATAAGTGTTTTTAGAGACAATCCTAAAGACACAATCCCCACCCCTGTTTTACATTTCCCCACCACCACCCAACACCCCCTCCCCCTCCAGTTTCTAGCACAGTAATGCTGCGAATTCCAAGGGACTTTGAGGATTAGACGTGGCCGATCCTGCTATTTTTAGGATGGCACCTATAGCAATGGCACTGTGGAGGCTAAGCCATTGGGCAATGCGGTTGCTGGTTGTGGTGTGTACAAACACTGTGACAGAAGGTCTGTTTGTACAGATACATATAGGAGGCTATGGTGAAAGTGTGCAAGGTAAGGGGCATGCATCCTATTTGTATGCACGTACTGAACACACTTGCTTAATGTTGCTAATATACATTCCATGCTGCTTGTGTGGGACCCCTTTTCCGACATTTGTAGTACATGCATTACAATAGGAAGACCATATTGTGAAGTGTACAAGGTACGTGGCAGGCATCTTATTGTTATGAATGCAGTGTGTGCATCATATGATATGATGTGCTATGGTATTTCGTGCCATTTGTATTGCACCAACATACAAGTGTGCGAAGGCGCGCCGAGGAAAGGGAGGTGGAACGGAGGCTACACAGACATTGATTCCTCTAGGCCAGCTGACATTGAGAGTGCTCAAGTGAATGGGAAGGGGGAGGGCAAAGTGCAGTACATGGGAACAATACAAAATAGAAATACATGCAACTATGGCTGGTGCTCGCAAGTGCAAGGATAAGTGTAGACATAAAGTGGTGGCTGGACTGTTAGGGTTCTAGAAAACAGTCCCCAAGTGCGGGGGTTGGCAGAAAACTAGTGCAGGGGTGGAACTGTAGGGGGGGAGGTGGCCTTGGGCACAGATTATAGGGTGGGTAGTAAACCAGTGCAGAAAACCTTTTAGCCAGGAAGTGAGCAGGGGAGAGGAGTGGAAAAAGAAGAAGCACATGGAAAGGTTTTTATGTGCTTTCAGAGCCTACAATGCTTCTCCTCAAGTTCCAGGGAGACGCAGAGCGTGTTGCACAAGGAGGCCTCAGGAGAAGAAACACATCTACCACCATCTGGTTGTGTTTAGAAGCAACTGACCCCGAGGGAGTAGGAGGCGGATGAGGGAAGAAAGTAAGCATAGTGATGTGATGAGATGGTTATCTTTAAAGCGTCCGAGACCAGCCACGTGAACAGGGTTCCATCCAGTCTACCCATTCCATCCGCTCTATCCATTCCATCCGCTCTATCCATTCCATCCGCTCTGTCCATTCCATCCGCTCTGTCCATTCCATCCGCTCTGTCCATTCCATCCACACTCTGCCCATTCCGTCCACTCTGTCCATTTCGTCCACTCTATCTATTCTATCCATTTCATCCATTATGTCTACTCTATCCATTTCATCCATTCTATCTACTCTATCCATTTCATCCATTCCATCTAATTCCATCTGTTCCATCCACTCTATCCATTCCTTCCACTCTATCCATTCCTTGCCATTCCTTGCACTCTATCCATTCCTTGCACTCTATCCATTCCTTGCACTCTATCCATTCAGTCCACTTTATCCATTCAGTCCACTTTATCCAGTCAGTCCACTCCATCTGCTCTGTCCATTCCATCCACTCTAGCCATCTCATCCATTCCATCCACTCCGTCCATTCAATCTACTACATCCACTTCATTTATTTCATCCATTTCATCCACCTCATCCATTCCATCCACTCCACTCCTTCCATCCGCTCCGCCCACTCCATCCACTGTCAATTCTCTGTACATGTCTTCCAAGCATTCCGCCTGTATGCACGCCATCCATTCCATCGACTTGCCCCATATGCATCCATCCACACCATCCATGTTATCTATCCTTCTATCCGTCCATCCATTCCATCCAGCATCCATTCCTACGATCCCATCCATCCATCCATCCATCCATCCATCCATCCATCCATCCATCCATCCATCCATCCATCCATCCATCCATCCATCCATCCATCCATCCATCCCCTATCTACTCCTTCCATCTGTTCTATTGACTTTGTCTATTCTCTCTAGTTCATGCGTCCACGCCATTCGATCCATCCACTTGCCCTACATGCATCCATCTATTCCATCCATGTCATCTATCCCTTATCCGTCCATCTTCTTATCTATTGGGTCCATCCATTCCATCCAGCATCCATTCCATCAATCCCCTCCATCAATCCATCCACCCATCAACTCCGTCCATCAGTTCTATTGATTTCGTCTATTTTCACTAGTTCATCCATTTTATCCTCTCTATATTCATACCTTCTATTCACTCCACATGCATTCATTCCATTCCACATGCATCCGTGCCATGCTTTCAATCTCTTCATTTCACATGCGTCTGTCTGTTCCATTCATTCCATCCTTTCCGTTTGTTTGCTCCGTCCGACACTCCATACATGCATCCACAACATTCATTCCATTCCGTCCGTCCATTTCGCCGGTCTGTTCCTCTATCGTTCTAACCATCTATTGCGTTGATCCATTCCCTTCATTCATTCCATCCTTCCTATCCTGTGGATAGGATCAGAGGTCATTGATCACATGGTAGAGAGTCTCATTGTGAATTTGGTCTTTGGGCTGTAGGGAGTTCAGATATATATTTAAGGTTGACGATTGTGTGGGGGCGTGGGTTGGGCAGCCATGGAATACGCTGTGATCCCTGTGGCTCTGAGATCCGGCAACCAGATCCAACTGAATATGCATGCTATCTCATCCGATTATAGCTATGAAACACATGAAGAGGCGTGGGAAGGCAGCGTGCAGAACATGAGCGAGCTGACTGCACGCTCGAAGTCGAGCAACAGCCAGAAAGATACATTGTGTCTCAGGACCAACCGTGAGAGGAGCATCAAAATGGCGGCAGCAGCTGCGAACAAAGATATCCCGAGGGGCGCGTCTCTACAACGGAATAACTGATCCCAGCAGATGGATACAGTTGCATACAAGAGAAGCAATACAAGTACTGATACATCGCTCGTTGCTGGCGGCTGCTAACAGCATGTGTCCTCTCTTGACTTAGCCAAGGACACTGGCGCACCGCAGGAGTGCATCAGATATGTGCGCCCAATAACATTTGGGCACAAAGTACAAACAGTGAAACGGAGAAGCGGCGCCTACTAAAAGCAGGGTTGAGCGCAGAGAGTAACCGCCGACCCTGCAGAACGTAGGTCTGCTGCTGTAGACACGCTTCTGGCAGAGCCTGGGGAGCAGGCAGAGAGCTCCTGGGACTGGCGTTGCGAGCTGAGAATACTGCGGCGAAATCCCTGGCCGATCAACTGATGTCACAAACCACATGAGGCAGTGAGAGGCTGGGTGATACATGCACAAGGACACAACAAAGAGCTGTGTGAAGCACAGAGAGCTGGCGGCCCCTCTGTTGCATCGCATCCCGGGTCTACAATCTAGTACAGCCCAGCACCGAATACCAGCACACCACAACTGCACATAACTGACCCTGCGGATCAGGGGCAATCCGGGAAGTAAAGTGCCATTGAATCCCATGACATGGCAGAGTGGGAATAATGGAATAAACTGATGGCTACGAGTGGGTGCGTGAGACATATTACAGTAAAAACATACCCAACAGCTACATGTGACCAGGCTGGTCAACGAAGTAAGGAGGAGGAGAAGAAATAAAATGGTGTGCTAGTGAACGTGCGCTTCCGGGCTGATTGACCCATGCCCTAGACGGAGCTTGTAATTTGTCGTGTGACATGGGGCTTGTGAAACGGATGCAAGATGGCGTCATGGCAGGACTGATGGGGTTTCTTGATGATTTGTAAAAATACAGCAGGAGAAGCGGCTCCACGAGGATTGAGACACTGGCAGCAAACTGCGAAACAGGGGAGGAACAGGTCAGGCCTGAATGGTTGCTAGAGGACCACGACACAACAAACAAGTATTGATCAGGCCAAGCACAAGCGCCCAGGAGAAGCTCCCTTTGAAGTGGATGTATGGCGCTGGACTTCCTACGGGCCTGAAACTTTGTGGCAGTGATGGAAAGGCGAATTGAACAACCCTTAGGAACAAGTGGATGGCGCACGGATAATTGCACGCAGAAAATAAACGTGGGAGGATACAACCCACTTGAAACACAATTTTGCGCATCATAGCACAACGCAACTTGCTGAGGTGGAAACCCCAACGCCTGAAGGACCTGGGAGTGTCACAGCAACCCCGTATAGTTGGAACCAGACACGCAGGAAGATTGCGCGATGTCAGTGAAAGGACTGAGAGCTAAGTCTAAACAACCCACAATGGAGGTCTTTGCAAAAGCGCAGCGGACCCCTACAACAGCGGCGCAAAGCATACTGGCGACCCCCGCAGAAGGTGCCTCAGAAGGTTAAAAGCATCAGATCCTGGCAGCCATAACGGAATTGGGCACCAAATGGGGCTCAGCAATGGCAGACCTGCGGACAGCCCTAGAGAACAAAATTGATGCAGTGGGAATTGAAGTCACCCTGTTACGACAAGATGTTAGGGCGCTAGCAGAAAGAACGAGCGGTCTAGAAAGCGCAGTGAAGATCAACACAGATGTCAGCGCAAACAACGCAAAAGAGTTCCATGTGTTAAAACAGCAGGTTGCCAACCTCGAGAATCAAGTAGAAGAAGCGGAAGGAAGGGCGAGAAGAAATAACATACGGGTGGTCGGCCTGCTGGAGGGAGAAGAGGGCCAAGACCCCACAGACTATGTGAAGAACATGATCCTCCAGGAATAGGAGCGGACAAGCTCTCACAAGGGTTCACTACTGAGCGAGCGTATCGTGCCCTGACGAGGAAACCGCGACCTGGGGCCCCGCCAAGGCCGATAATTGCGAGGATCTTGAACTATAAAGACAGGGAGAAGATCCTGGAGTATTTTTGTAAGGGCGGAACTATGGAGAGAGCATCCACCAACATCACGGCATACCCGGATTACACGATGCTGGTTACAACAGACGGTTACCGGTGTTACAAATACCATGGGCGGTTAGTACTTTCCAGTACCTTGGGATAGACGTGTACCACACGGTTGAAGAGGAACATAGACACAATACCGAGGTAGCTATTGTGAAAATCGAGAAGAGTATGAATTTCCTGGGTGATGTTGCCCCTAGCAATGATGGAACGAGGTGCAATGCTGAAGATGGTGGTCCTACCTAGGCTCCTGCACTATTTTGGGAATATTCCATACATGATACCCAAGAGGTTTATTGCTAAACTGAACAGCATGTGTAGGGATTTCCTGTGGCATGGGACCCGGAATAGAGTGGCGCTATGGAAGCTGCAGAACTTCTATGAAAAAGGGGGGATAAAACTGCCTAATTATGAGGTTTATTATGTAGAGAGCCAGCTGCAATATATTGCCAAATGGCTCTCAGATGACGAGACCCCCAAATCTAGGTTGTTTGGGCATGATTGCGCCCCATTTTATTTAAGAGAGATGATCTGGCTACCGAAGACAGAAATGAGAGAGCGCCCTAGGATGATAATGCTTGGGTGGAAGATGTGGCGCCGGGAATGCCGGATAATGGAGAACCCATTCCCATGCTCCCCGCAGGTACCACTGGTTGCATTGGCAGGGGAAGATAAGCAGCTGAGGATGATAATCAGGAACCACTGGGAATCGGTGGGGCTTGTAACGTTAGGAGATATCTGGCGAGAGGGGACCATTATAGATTTCGAAGTGCTGGGGGAGGAAGCGGGGTTACACACGGGCCAGTCTATCACATATCACAGAATGGTGCAGAGAATCAGGAAAACATGGCCCAAAACAGTATTGGAAGAAGAACCAGATGCTATTATAGATGCAATATATGATATGTCGGAGGGGGGCATGAGATCTCTAGACTGTATGAGATGGTGATGTCTAAGGTCGAGAAGGACTTAACACAATTGAGACTAGACTGGGAAGCGGAAGTAGGAGCCCCGATAGAGGATGGAATTTGGGAACGTGCCCTGGGGTACCATAAGAAGGTGTCAAGGAATGCGAGACTAAAACAGATACAACTGTATATTACGCACAGAGCATATATGACACCTCGGAGGATATCCAGGTTGAAAATGCTGGATTACAGGCATGTCCCAAATGTGACGAAGAAAAGGCTGACATGGTACACATGTTTTGGTCATGCCCAGTAATTGAGCATTTTTGGGGGGAAGTGGCACAGAAACTAGCGGAAAAGGGGGTCACGATCATCATAGATACAGCCTGGGCCTGCTTGCTGGGGGGGGTTCCCCAGATCGCAGAAACTTAAGCATGTTGGCAAACTGAAAGATCTAGCATATGTGCTTGCTAAAAGAAGGATTGCCATGGGATGGAAGACATGTCACAGGCCACGGGTGGAGGTGTGGTGGAAAGAGTTGCAGAAATGGGCGGAGGCAGAAACCATGGTATGGCAGGATGCAAGCAATGTAGGGGGAGAGGAGGAGGCGGGAACCCTGATGGCATGGAAATCATTAATAGCTGAATTGTTTGGAACATTACAAGATCTGACAGAATCCACGGAAAGTGAGACCCTGCCATGCGCGGCAGATATAGAGTGTGTGGAATAAATAGGCTCATAAAGGGGGGTGAGATGGGGGGAGCAGTGACTGAAATTAAGTAATGAATAATTGAACTGTTGATATATGCACTGCGTGTTTGGTTTGTATTGTTGTGTGGTTTGAATAAAATCAATAAAAAAAAATTTCAAAAAAAGGTTGACGATTGTGTTATGGAAAGAGCCATGTTTTTAGTAATTTGTGGAACGTCATGTAGTTTTGGGTGTGTCGGCTGTGAGGTGGAAGCGAGGTCCACAGAGTTGGGCGAATGCTGAGAAAGAGGATCCTCTCATCCTGACAGTTGGTGGTTGGGATCACTAAAAGGAGGACAGAGCTTGATCTTAGGGTGCGGGATGGGAGGTAAGGTTTTAGCTTATCTTGCAGGTATAGCGGCCCGGTCTTGTGCACTGCACGATGGGAGATGCACAGGGTCTTGAAAGTGTCCAACTGGGAGCCAGTGCAGGGTTCTGAGAGCTGGAGAGGTGTGGTCTCGTGGACCCAGGGTTAGTAGTATTTTAGCAGTAGCACTCTTTGGAGTTTGTTAAGGTGGTATGCAGGGACACCAAGGTAAAGGGAGTTTGCATAGTCCAGTCTCGACATTACAATGGACATAACAGCAGCAAGTCTGTACGGGAAGGAGAGGTAGGGAAAGATGCGCCTGAGAATTTCTAGATGGTAGTGACAAGATTTATATACGTTGTTGATCTGTCGGGAGAGGATTAGGTCAGAGTCCATAGTGCATCCAAGGTTTTTTACTGAGACGGAGGGGGTGGGTGGTAGGCCCATGGAAGGGTGTTAGTCTAGAAATCTAATTTGAGACCGCAAACACATTTTGGTGGCTGTGGGCCAACCGTCTCATGCACGATACGACAGAATATAGGTTTTCGAGTTTTCCAATGAACGACCATTTTGATGTAACAAGAATCGCCATTTTGTTTTCTAACCATTGCTCATTGCTTTCTGTTCCTATTGCTTCGCAGTATATTTGTCATGATCACTGCTTCCAAGGAGCTAGGACCAGCCCAACGTCCTTGGAAGCAGGCCCCTAACCTTCATCCTAGGCACCAGCCGGTCCCCACTGGGACCTTTTGGACCTTGTCCTGGCGCCGGTGGCAACAGGCTCATCAAAGTCACTGGTCCCGGCACTGGAAGCGCCGGGCTCATCATTTTTATGAAGATGCTTGGGTGGACTTACCTGCAGCAGACCATGCTGCTTACTTACCAGCCACATAGGAATCCTCTGTGAGCCGGGACTACTTTCTTACCTGGGTGGGCCAAGCTCCACTCCCTGGATACAACACTGGAACTCTTCTGGAACAGGAACTCTTTTCTTACCTAGGCGAAGCCGTGGAGGAAGACGCCTCATCACTCCAAGGCTATTTAAACCACACCCGATTGATGAAACGTGCTTCGCGTTATTCTGCATCTGCAGCAGAACGCTCACCGTGTCTGTTCCAGTTTTCTTCTTTCCGATCCTGAACCTGCAAGAACAAACGCTTACCATTCCTGTATCCAGCCTTCAGTAGCACCTGCAAAGACAAGAAACAACAGGTTAGCACGGCAACCTTCACGCGCAACGCTTTCCTCACCTGATCCATCGGCAACTACCATCTCTTCACGCTGCTCCTCCGCCTGTGAAGACAAAAGCATAGTTATTCCTGTGTGGAATTACTTACCGGCACTCCGCGAATTCCGGTTTTCTTCAACGCTGCAATCCTGCACCTGAAAGACAAAAGAAGAGACATCAGACAGGTATTTTACTTACGGGCCATCGTGCCCGCCACAATAGGGCGCCTGCAAATACTCCGGTGTTTCCAGCGTCTCTTCAACACCCGAACTCACAACTGCAAGGGAAAAGAGACAGTTAGAGAGCTTTTGAAAAGCAGGCAACCGGCATTTACTTACGCATTTCCAAGAGCTTCATTCCAAGACTCTGGCTCGAACTTCGGCTTTCTTCACACCATCTTCTACCTCAAGAGCCCTGCAAGACAAATAGAAAAAGCATTATACAGAGCCCTGTTCCACATTAACGTGCCCACGCACCTAAAGAAAAGGTGTCCGGAAACTCACCGTTCGTGCAGTTAACGACGGTAGCAATTCTCTGATGTCAAGAGGCCTACGTTTCACCCAGTGAAGGAACTGGCAACGGCACCCTGCACTAGACGCAGATGGAGAGTCCAGCATTCACCTATCTAAGGTGAGCACGTTGACCTTGGGGCTCCACGGAAAAGCAAGGAAGGGAAAGGGAGAGAGATACCCGACAACCCCAGATCATTAACCCCATATTCTTTCACCTGCAGATATCTCACTCTTCGAGTTAGACACACAGTGCAAAGAGGCTCAGCCCCGGAAGCCAATCAAGTCCTGCACTTCACTTTTCGAGTCACAGACACCATCCTGCCAAGACCGGCACCTCCGTGGGAATCAGGTGAGCGTTACAATATTTTCCGCTTACACTGCTCGACTGTGGAACATTGTTGTCTGAATATGAAAAGGACGAGGCCACAGGGCCGAGAGGATAACAAGTGTTTCGCTGAAACACAAACGGAGGAATGCCCGGCTCCCTCCTTAATGTAGCCTTGAAGCAGAGCCGCAGGGCATTTAATCATTTCACAGCTGCCAGCCAGTCTCGTTATATGGTAGAATATGTTAGAATAATACCGCTAAGGCTTGAATTATGCTTTTCTAACGGCCCCCCTTTGCTGAACCCGCTAAGAGCATGTCAGCTCCCATGACACGAATAGCACCTGATAGATAGCAAGGTCTGGAATGCAACTCCCTCTGTATGTAGTTCGCTTTCAAGAACAGATGCGCCATGTTCTATTCAAGAACCGAAAGATGCCTACGCACTCACGAATTGCAAATTGTTACTAGAATAGATGTTTGAAGGCGTCATAGTGGTCGGAGATGTCCATCATCACACCAAGTTCAAAGAAACCCAATGAAGAGGGGTGTTATACATGTCATAGCTGATTGTTTGATATGCATTTTGTATATATGTAACTGATGTTCGTAATTCACTCTCTTGTGTCCATCGAGGTCTAGAGATACGCGTCGCGGGGCGTGAGACCGTGTTGGCCAACTGAGACTTTTGCTTTGCAATAAAACCTTAGCTTTGGGAATACAACCTCGTGTCTGGCGTCTCTATCGTGTGTGGGCCCCTTTCAAGAGGCCATGGGAGTGGATGTGGGAGAAGCTCAGTGTTGCCGCACACCATGATTTCGATTTTAGTCGGGTTTAAGAGGAGGTGGTTTGTGGTCATCCAACGGTCGATATCTAGGAGGCAGGCTGCGAGGTCTGGCTGAGAGTTGGCGTCTGAGTTGTGGAGTTTATGGAGGATTCCAGGGAGGGTAGACATGTAGAGGTTGAATAGGAGAGCTGATAGATTGGTGCCTTGCGGTACTCCAGTATTAACTGGGCGAGCAGCCAAGACAAAAGGGGAGAGGAGGGTTATTTGTTTCCTGTTGTTGAGGAAGGAGGCAATCCATTTGATCGCGGTTCCACAGATTCCCAGGGAGTGGAGGCGATCAAGGAGGATTGAATGGTTAATTGTGTCGAAGGCCGCAGACAGGTTGAGGAGAATTAGTGCAGCGCGCCCTGCAGTGTCAGCAGTGATCTTAAGATCGTCCCAGATTGAGGCCAGAGTAGTTTTGGTTCCTTGACGCGGTCTGAAACCTGATTGGGCGGGGTCAAGGAGGTTGTTGGATTTGACAAAGGCGTTTAGTCGGGACTATGCAATTCGGTCGATGAGTTTTGCAAGGAATCTGGTGTTCGAGATGGGACGGTAACTTTTGGGGTCGAGGGATGGTTATTTAAGAAGAGGCTTGACGTGCAATTTTGAAGGCATCGGGAAAGATTCCAGAGGTGAGGGCGTCATTTAGGATGGTTCTTGCATGCTCTCCTGCGCAAGTGGATGAGAATATTTGTTTGAGGACTGAGGCGGGGCAGGGGTATAGTGTAATGCTCATCTGGTATCCACGGGGACGTCACTCAGCCTGTTCTGACCTCTTACGACCTCGAACTGTTCCCTGGAGGCTACTCGACTGGAGACTGGGCCTGAAACACAGGATTGGTAGAGTTTAACTCCCTATTGTCTCTGTGTGCTTGAATCCCTTCTTCCCCGGGGTCCAAACCTTCCCTTTGATCCACAGCTCACCTTGTTTTCTTGGATAGTGTGCTCTCCGTCCTGCTTTCAGCATAGGGGCACGTTGATTGATGCAGGCTTGTTGCTGCCTAGTTACTTCACTGGCAAGAGTCTGACAGTTAAGTATAATGAGTCTTTTGAACAGTTCTCTAACTTTGTTCCTTTCCTTACTTAGATGATGGCCGGCGTCCGGGGATGGCGGCGTGCTGCTGAGATGAGTAGCGCTGAAGGTGAGTGAGAGCGCGATGCACGATGCACCACTTTCGTATTTGCATTGAACTGAGTTCTTTTTCTGTGTCTTTTAGGTACCGGAACGTTTTCAGCGTGGATGCCGGTTATGAAGAACAAATGCAGTGAGTAAGCGGGGTATGTGGCGCCTCTAGATGTTTACATGCTAACCTGGAGTGGCTTTTCCCTCTTACAGATGGATGAGAAGTTCCGGAGCCAGAGTTCCCCCAGAGCGGCTGGGATTCAGGTAAGCGTTTGAAGCTCGTACAATCTTTAAAAATAAGCGAAGATTTGCAGAATGCTTACTAATGCCTTTTTTCTGTTCTTTTCCCTTTTCCTTACGAAGCGGCGTGCCAGGATGGGAATGACACTGCCGAAGATGCCCGCAGAACAGAAGGAGCGATGAATGATGGGCAGAAGCTCTGCAAGGTAAGGCTGTTTCTAGCGGTGTTCTTGTTCTTACAGGAGTTGAGCGCAGAAGAAAGATGCAGGCCTACTGGAGACCGCTCCGAACACGGTGAGTGTCACGCTGCAGGTGCAGAAAACGCAAAGCATGTTTCTCAGCATAGGCGTGGCTTAAATAGTCTCTGGGTATCCCAGGTGTCTCTGGACTGAACCACACCCAAAAGACTAGACTGCACATGCAGTTCTGGGAACCGAAATATGTGGGGGCATCCATCCATCTTGTTCCCATCAATGCACTACAAGTCCAATCCCCAATGTTATCCTATGGGAGTGAGTGAGTCTGGTGCCACAAACGCCAAGTCTGACACCAAGTGGGTCTTTGGAGGGATGGAGAGGCCCTTGAGGGCCATGTAGGTGATCGTGACCTGGCTCCAGCCTGACATCTTGGAGGGCTGGGGACATGAGGGGCAGGAATCATGACATATATGGGGGAACCAGAGGGTTTTCGAGCTGATATAAGGTCAAGAAATTCTTCTCTGGAGATTGGTTTGAAGGAGTCAAAGGTGAGTATGGAGGGGGTTGCGGCGGCGATTGGGGGCGTGGTTGTTGGATTGGACGGTATTTGGGGCGGGGAGAGGAGGGACAGTTTGTTGTTAAGGGAGGTCGTTCTGTCGAGAGCAGTGGTGTAGAAGTGGAGAGAGAGAGTCACAGAGTGATTGTGATGGGGTAGATTAGGCAGAGGTACAAGCGGGATTGACGAATTCAGATATGATTCTGTGGAGTGCTTTTCTGCGGTTTCCACAGTTGAGAATACGATTGTTGTAGTGGGCTTTTTTGGATTTTCGGATTTCTGCTTTGTAGTGCGATGGTGCAAGGCAAAGGTGAATCTACTGAGACTGTTTTTTTCTGCTCGCCATTTGCGTTCCAGGGATGTATTTAGTTTTTTGGCATTCCTAAATTCAGGGGTAAACCATTTGGGAAATGGTCCAAGGCGTGAGGCAGAGGGGCATGAGGAGGTTACGGGGATTAGTGAGTCGATGAGCCATGAGTTGAAAAAGTCGCTGGTTAAAGATCGATCAGCGGAAGGGTGTTGTGGGGGGTTTGAGAAGCAGGGCTTCGACTAGGTCAGGGGAGATCTTTATTTTTTTTCATCATTTGTGGTGAAGGGGGGGCGGGTTGGGTGGTGGGAGCGGGGGCAGGGGAGAGGATGGATAAAGGGATGACAAAATGGTCAGACCAGATGAGTGGTAAGGGGGGGGCTAGATGTATCAGGTCATGGGAGTTGAATATATGTAAATGATTAGGAAGCTGTGGGAGAAGGTCGGCGGTAGTGAGAGTTTAACAAGGAGGGATTCGCATGATGGAATGCATGACTGAGAATGTACGAGTGAGACGGAGACGTGAGACTTGAAGAGGACTGCCACGCCGCCTCCTCTTGAGGGTCTGTTGAGTGGGATGAGGGAGTAGTCAGGGGGGAATGCCTCATGTGCAATATGGGCAAAGTCGTCCGAGAACCAGGTTTCAGTGATAAAGACTAGGTCGGTCAGGTTTGTCAGAGGGGAGGAGGTGAAAGATGCTGTGTCTGTTTTTCACTACAGAGCTGGCGTTAAAGAGGATGCACTTCACTTCGGAGTGGGTTGTGGTCATGGAGGTAGTTGGGTGATGAGTGAGAGGTGCGTGGGGGTGGTTGGAGGGGAGGGGAAGGGATGGGTAGGGGGGTGCGGGGAGGTCTGTGGTGGCTGGGAAGAGTAGACGGGCGAAGGAGAATGTGAGGGGTGTGGGTAGAGATTAGGGCGCACGGGCGAGTGGGCAAATGGACGTTGGTTGAGGGAACAATGGGGGGAGAGTCTTGGGTGAGTCTCAAAGGATTGGGGGGTCGGGTGTGCAAGGTGGGAAGTCAAGAGAGAGGGGGGTGTAAGCCGGGCTAGGGCAAGGGTGAGTGTAGCGGGAATGGGGAGGGAGTGATTGGGAGGCTGGGTAGAAATGGTGAGGAGTAGGCAGACATGGAGGCGGACCAGGATTGTTTTCCACATTTCAAGGGTTTCTGTGCAGTGGTGGTGTGTGAGAGGGTGGGGGGGTAAGAGGGCAAAGGAGATGCAGCTACTGTTCTTGCGAGGGCGAGATGAGCTGCTTTTAGAGAGGGAAAGGGATATGGTGGGGGGGTTGTTGGCAGGTGTCGAGGAGATGATAAGGGGGAGGGGCGGAAAGGGTGGAGGGGTTGTGGGTGGCGGGCTGCGCATTTGAGATTGGATAGGGGATGTGGCACTGAGGTATGGGGGAGAAGGAGGGGTGGGTGGTTGCAGTTGGGTGGGAGGTAAAAGTTGAGGGAGGTGAGGGTTTGGGGCACCAGCGTGCTGCTCTGGTCTGGGAGTTGGATTGGGGGTGGGGTGACCTGGCAAGGGGTATTAGGAAGTTTTCAATAGCGGTCAGAACGGTGGAGGGGGATGTTGAGTTTGTGTGGAAAAGGGGGGGCTGGATGGGTTTCAGGGGCAGGAGGTGGTTGGCTCGCCAGAGTGTGGCTCTGATTTTTGAGTTTGATGTGGGTTGGGGTGTCATGTCGTGTTGAATTGGGGAGTTCTCTGAAGCGAACAGAGGGAGGGTTGGGAGCGAAGAGTTTGGTGGGACACAGTCTTACTAGGTAGAATTCTACAGAGTACATTTTCAGTGTGCTAGCTGGATTTGGGAAGTACTAATAGCGTGGAATGCAACACAATGGGCCTCTTTACGAGTTTGGAGGTAGCCATGCCGCTTCTAGCGGCATGGCTACCTCCAAACTCGGGTCCGGGTCCCGCAAAAGGGGATTTACCGGGCCATTCCGACCTTGGAGGGCCCGGTAATTCCCTTTTGCTGCACCCGGTACATCCCCATTCCCATTTGAGCCCTCATAGGGCTCAGTGGGAATGGGGAGGATGCTAACAATGGGCCAGTTAATGACAGGCATGTTGTTAGCATCCTGGACTAATAGTGGGTCCCGCTCTGCACGTCTGGTCTGACCAGGCGTGCAGAGCGGAACCTGCTGCAGACCTTGTAATTTGGTGGCTCGGAATGAACGGTGCCGGTCCCTTACCGGCACCGTTCATTCCGTGGTCGCCTACGCTGTAATGAGGCACATTATCTCTTGGGCACAATGTCTAGATGTGACATGTGCCTTAAGAGGCAGAGTACAACACAGTAAACTTTCAGTGCACTATCTGGCTGTGGCAATATCAAGATGCAAAGTATAACACAGTAAACATTCAGCGCACTATCTAGAAGTGATACAGTCTTAAGAGCGGGGTACAACACGGTAAAATGTCAGTGTACTATTTAGGAGTGACACAGTCTTAAGAGGCAGGGTACAACACAGTCGTTTTTCAGCACAGTATATAGATGTGGCAATCTTAAGAGGCAGAGTACAACACACTAATCTTTGAGCGCACTATCTGGAGGTGGCAATCTTAAGAAGCAAAGTACAACAAAGTAAACTTTCAGTGTACTATTTAGGAGTGACACAGTCTTAAGAGGCAGAGTACAACACAGTAAGCTTTAAGCGCACTATCTAGGAATGACACAGTCTTAGGAGGCAGAGTACAACATGGCCAACTTTAATTGCACTATTTAGGAGTGACACAGTCTTGAGGGCAGAGTACAACACAGTAAACCTTCAGCGCACTATCTAGGAATGACAGTCTTAGGAGGCAGAGTACAACACGGTAATCACATGCTAAACACAGCTAGATTTTAGAGTCCTATATGGTGGCACTGAGGTCTACACCTAACAAATCAAATGACTACAATACTAACACACAGCTACATTTAACAGTGTTAGGTCGAGGCAGGCAGCGGAAACGGTTTCAATGGTATCGATCAGTTTGATAAGTGGCTCCACTGCAGGTCCTGGTCGCTGTTTTTTTTTAATTATAATTTTTTTATTGGTTTATTTATTATTATTATCATTATTATTTTTATTATTAAACTTTAAAACAGAAAGCATGTGATACATTCTCTTTATCCAACAATAAATAACATAAAATGTTAATCCTAATTTTGAATACAATGTCGCCTCTTGTTTTTTTAAGGTCCTTGTGATTCTGATTCACAGCTCTTCTCATCCAAAAGATCTCTTAGGTCCTTCAAAAAGACTGTTAACGCAAAAGTCAGTTTTCGATCAGTCCCATCGAACATTAGCTGCCACCAATCATCTGCACTTAACGTTTGTTGTTTGCCAAATAATTGACCCAAATGCCTTATTCTTAGGGTTCGTAACTTTGTGCAGAATAGCGTTAGATGTTTTAACGTTTCATTGTGTAGCTCACAGAAGGGACATGTTTGATCTAATTTGGCATATTTTGACCATGTGCTTAGTCGTTCTTTTGTTTTAAATGCGTTAAGTCGAAAATGGATGTACAGAGATCTTTGGTTTTGGTCGGGAAATAGCAAGACACAATCTTGCAAATTACTACAGTCCCTTGCTTCGCTAGGGACATCTTTCATGAGCCTAGACCACCTTCTTAATTCACTCGTCTGAAACCAATCGGATCTCCATATTTTTTTTGTTTGCCAAGTCCGGATTTTCGTGTTGCGTGATTAGGTCAATGTCATGTTCTTTTAAAACTTCTACACATCGGTTGTTCCACAGTGATAACATGGTATTTGTGTTGTCATCGCCAGGATTGTGTAGAATTTGGAATTGCGGCAGTGGCTTTTTTAACGTTGTTTTTCGAAAAAGGGTTAACATTTTCCAGCATACCCGTGCGTTAATTGATATTAAGCTTAGTTCATGGCGTAGACAGCAGTCGAGGTTCCTTTCGGTAGCTGGAGTACTTTAACCCAAAATATGTTCTCCAAGGTAGACCACAGTTCATTGGAGCACCCAAATGCATTTTCCGCTCCAAAAAGTAATGATGGTACTGCTTTTTGTTGGTAAAAATTGATTACTGGTTTTAGCGAAAACTTCCCATATTGTTTGTTCCAGATGAGTGCTTGGCATGCCAACTGCCAACATTTGCTTTTTGCAGTTTCGGCCGATGGCCCATCGTTAATGTTTGCGCTAATCCTCATACCTAATTGTTTGGTGTTGGATATTATATTCAGGTTCTCCTTTTCCAATCACCAAACCAATTTTCCTTTGCTAATGTTTTTCCTCGTCATGAGATTTTGAAGGGCCATTATTTCGCACTGCATCCAATTTACCTTGTAATCCAATTGGAGTCATGTCTAATAGTATAAATATTCGGTGAAAAGCAATACACTCCATCGATCGCATCACCAATATCGGAGAGAAACAAGTTGAAAATAATGGATGCAAGAGTGCATCCTTGTTTCACACCCCTAAAAGTGTTGATTGCGGTTGATAATGCCCCATTTTGATCCAGCCGGATTTTGATATTAGTGTCCGTGTGAAGTTCTTTGATGGCAGCCAATAAACTGGGAGGACATTCCCAATTACTTAACTTCCTCCAAAGCGTTCCTCAATTGGTGCTATCGAAAGCATATGAAAAGTCTATGAATGCCAGATAGACTTTGTCCCTGGTTCTTAAAGCCTCCATTTTGAGCAGGTTTAAAATTAGGAGATTCAGGCAGCAGCCCACACCCTTCATGAATCCTAATTGTCTGATGTCGACATGATTGCTTTCTGTGGTCCATTTTAGCAGCTTTTGTTGTAAAAGAGTTGCATACACTTTTCCCAAGACTTCTAGCAGCGCTATTGGATGATAGTCTTTTGGATTGGCTCTATTGCCTTTTTTGAAAATCGGTACGCCTACCACGCTTTTCCACAATCTTGGGGTGGCACGTTTGATGACAATTCTCTTAAATAGAGTGTCGCAGATGTCTGCCATTTCTCAGGGTTTCGCTTGATTGTGTAATTTGTCAGGCCGTCTGGGCCTGGGGCCCTCGATGCACTTGCTTTGTTGATGATGCTCAAGATGTCATGTTTCCCAAACTCGAGATCCCATCGAGTAAGATTGGGTAGTGTCAAGACATCGTTATCACTTTTTTTTCCAAACAACTCAGTGTAAAAGGAGATCCATGCTGCCTCAGAAACAAAGAAATTTGTTGTTGATGATTTTCCAAAGCTCTGATGAGTTTTTGTTCCTCATTTTTTACATCAATTGACATCATCAATTCTGAATCGGTTTGTAGCATCACTGCTTTATGTGCTATGATCAAGTTCTTATATTTTTGTTTAGCACCTTTTTTTGTAGCTAAGAAGGCTGTGATGTCGGCACGTGACATATTTCTTATTTCGGTGCGCATCAGCCGTTTTCGCTTTAGGATTTCCAGGTCATATTTGTGTTTTGACGAAAAGCTACGATGTTTTAGACCTTGTTTTTTTCTGTAAATTGAAATAAGTGCTGGTATTCGACCTCATCCTCTTTATTGCAGTATCTAAATGCAATTTGGTTCACGGCCTCATCTTTGAGGTTCAGTTTTATTCTATTTGGTTCAACTGACACAGCATGGTTCCATTCAGGGTGTTTATTACCACCAGGAAGAATTATCTTCAGCTTCACCATGTCGTGGTCACTGTGGGCCATCGGTATGAGCTGTAGACTTTTGGCCCATATGTGTAAGGCCTCAGAAACGAAGATATAGTCAAGTGTAGAGTTTTGATTGAGTCTTCTCCACATCGGGGTAGCTGGAATGTCTGACTATATTGCCATTTAGCACAAATAACTTCCTCAGATCCATCTCAAGGCACCACTGTGTTGTTAGTTGGGCCTCCACGTGCGTGCCGATCTTGGTCTTGTTTTGTGTGTTCATACAGTCGATGTTTAGGTCTCCACAGATTATTATGTCAGGCGAGCTAGTTTCTTCTTGTATTGCGTCTGCGACCGCCGTTACTTGGTCTATAAAGGATGTGGTTCCTGCTGCTACATGATTCCAATATAAATTGCTAGCATATAGTAGCCCATCTCTACCCTTAGATTTCTTCGGCGGCATGACAGCTGTTACTTGTATGTAGGGTGATACATTGTTAGATTTCACAATTCTAAAACCAGAAGCTTTCTTCTCTACAGTTAGAAAGCCGGCCATCGGTCATCCCTTACATTTTTTTATGTCTGGATTCATTGCAATTTCGAATCCATTCGAAATTGGACACTGAGTCAACCAGTTTTCCTGTAAACAGGCTAGATCCAACTCATCTAGCCAGTTGGTCTGAAGGAGGTGCGTGAAACCTCTGGTGTTCCACGATCCAGGGGTACATGTGGTGGCATCAACAAATTCCTGGCATTAGATTCCAGGTACTGAAGTTAAGGCTGCTGCCAGCCAAGACCAGTCGTTAGACTTGTCCGCATTTCTTGGCCGATTTGGGCCATCACTCATGTTTGTCTTGTTGATACTGGCACCTTCAATGGCTATTTTAATTTGATCTCCAAGCTGCACCTTTGGAGATTGTTGTTCATCCATCTCACAAGAATAAACCGATCCTGTCGGCGGTACCTCAAGTACAGCATTCCGTTGGCTATTAAAAACCTTTGCCTTATGTTCCTTCTCACTCGTCTGTATTTGTTTTCCTTCAATTGTCTCGTCTCCAAGGAGACACAGATTTGTCTGTGACCTTACAGATGTCGAACCCAAGTGACATGAGCACAGGAGCTGCTTCCAGCAAGATGTCAAATATTATTTTCGACTGTAACTGCAAAACAACCTTGTCATTCCTGTCCTCGTCTATGAATTCCACAGTTTTCACATCCTCAGATTCTATGGCCCTTAGGCTTGGCACGAGATGAAACAACCATAACACATTGGGCCTCATTACGAGGTGGGTGCAAAGGGATACCAGGCACCGTTAAGGACACTGGTGCCGGTAATCCCTTTGCACCCTATTCCGAGGTCCCTTAGCGGGTCCCTTCCTTAACGCCTGGTTTTACCTCGGTGCCGCTTGCACTTTAGAGGTGCCCCTTACCTCGTCTTTGATGTATTTCGTATTGAGGCATCTTTTCTCCTCTTTGCATCCACTTTTCTGAAAACTCTTCTGATTGTGAGGGAAGTTAGGGGGCACAGCCATCAATGTGTGACTTACAACAGAGTTATCCTCAAGAGATGTAGTTCTGTCGATCAGTGGGTTTCTGGGTTTGTTGCCTCTTATCTTCGTGGCCAATGTCTGTTTGTGTCGGGCTAAAAGCTTCAATTTTTCAGTTAGAGTCGTAAAGATTGGGCTAGAGATTTGTGATGTCTCTTTTACTAGCGTGCACGTTCTTATGGGTTTAGGTGTTTTAAGCAAACAGTTTTTTGCCACTAAATCAGTATTTATAATAACTTCATCGTTTGTCATTGAGAGGGCACTAGACAAAGGCCTCTCGACCTCCTCGATTGATGTATCGTTAATGCATACTATCTCGCCGTCAAAATCTGATTTGGGTTGCAGCTTTAAATCAATGTTTTCCTTAGTTTTAGTTGTTTTTTCGTTGCAGCTGTTACTATTGACAGTTACATTAACGATCTTGATATTATGGAGGATTTTCCTCGAGTTGTTGCATCGCCATGTTTTTTTGGCTGTTTGCTTCTTGGACTTTTTCTTCAGACCACAAGTCACTAATGGTTTAGGCGCTTTCTCAGAGATGGCGCTGGTAGGTCCCTTGAATATTGCAAAAAGCCCATTATCTTTGCTACCGTCGGCGGCCACATTATCAGAGATTTCTGTTGCTGGTATCTGACATCCAATCATGATTGAAGTGGAGGCTGTTTGATGGTTTTGTAATGCAAGATTTCCAATTGCCACGCTACTTTTGAGGGCCATGTTGAAAGAGAAGTTCGGCTCATACTCTGCGATGATAGAGCCTGTTCGTCCGATATGCTCACTTGTTGGAGGGATACTTTGGGCAGTTGGCTCTGTGCTAGTTTGAGGAGTGCCCAGTGTTCCTTCACAACAAGACTGTGTTGGCTCATTTTTGTCATTAGACTTTGAGGTTAAGTTCATCTTTCCTTTATCCTCCATACTCACATTGTTTATTGGTACTTTGGATAGGAGCCTGCCTACTTCTCCAGGAACTGTTTAGAAGGGTCGCAGTAGATACAGTCCCAGCCAAGCGGCCAAACTCTTTGTCTTTGTTACATTTGTTAATCTTATTGCAATTGGATTTTTCAGGACTCAGCAACTCACCATTTCACGGCATACAGAGTCATGGGTCACTGTCATTTTTGGAACAGAGCCCTGATACAGACTTCTGTTTTAAAAAAGTCCCAAAGCCTCTTTTGCCACCTCCGCCAATAATTTTGTTTCCATATTGTTGTTTTTCGTTTGTTCTGTCATTGTGTTTAAAGAAGCCTCTATCTTTCTATTCAAATCGTGATGAATTTCTTTGAGGTGATTGTTATCGCTTTAAAGATTGAATATTTTTGTATTCATTAATGCAACTAGTGTTGACAAATCCTTGATGTTGTCATTAAGATGCTCATACAATTTAATGAACGGCGCAATGATTATAGCCATTGAGGACATTACTGTTGATTGCAGTTCTCTAGTGAATTTCTCCCCTCGAGTAATGTCTTCTTCGGCACGTTTAACAGGGAGACTGGTCCTAAGGTGGCTCTTCACTCGCCTTACTTTTAGATAAGCGCGTTCCATAATTGATGAGTCTGTTGTGGAAAACTCTGAAGATGACGATCTCAGCGTTAGGCTATTAGCTC
Source organism: Ambystoma mexicanum (assembly GCF_040938575.1). Classification (NCBI taxonomy): domain Eukaryota; kingdom Metazoa; phylum Chordata; class Amphibia; order Caudata; family Ambystomatidae; genus Ambystoma; species Ambystoma mexicanum. The sequence continues at coordinate 316,693,444 of NC_090929.1, forward strand.
CAGTACCATGATGCTCTTTGGGATGAAGGACATCATGGATGCAGCAGGTGATCGCATTCTATTTGGGCTCGAATTGTTATATCCTCAGGCAGTCGGGGATTTCCCTGAAGAATTTTATGGCGAATATGCTGCTTTGATAAACATTGCCTCTCATTTGCTGGAGGCAAGTGGACAGTGCATGTCCCAGAATTTGGACATGCTACTTACACCGACTCCGGGAAAGTCTCAAGCTTCTTTCCAACACCTAATGGCAAAGGTGGTGAAAACCTTAATGTTGTCAGCCCTTTCCAGACCAAAGGTCTAATTTGAGTTGACGACTTTCTTCATGAAGGTGCGCAAAGAGGAACCCTACTGCTTTTTCATATGGCAGTAGGCCCCAGTGCTTGAGTTGTAGCGTAAGCCTGCTTCAGTCCCAACAGTAGACCGTGATCTGGCGAAGAAACATAGGCCAGCGCCTTCAGACCTTTCCTCTCTTTGCACACCTTCACTGATATCCTGGTGGTTCAGGCTGCCACGCCGAGCCTGAAGATATCCTTCTTCCCCTCAAATTCCCGTGACAGAGAGAGTAAGAGACTACATGCTTGGAAAAAGAAGGTGTTTGGCTTGGGCAGTCTGGGCCTAGGGCATAAATGCCTCCTATGCCCTGGCTAAGATCTCTTTTGATCTCTGGTGCGCAGTCTCTAGTGCCGCTGAGCACTTGCCATGAGTGAGGTAAGGGAGGAATTTGAGGTCGTGGTCAATGATGACAGGATTTTGGCCCTTCCCCTCCAATGCCCACAAGGGCAGGGGGCAAGCTCCCTTGGGCAAGTAATAAATGCAACGCTGCCAAGCAAGGGGGAGTAGGTGAGGTGCTGCAAGAGGAGACTTGTCAGCCTCAACTGTGCCATCAGCATCTGCAGGTGGGAAGCTCCTGTGAAAGAACCTTCCACCAAATATCTCCTATGGGGGGAGGATTTCCCTGGTCTGTGCAGAATGGTACCTTACCATGTTTGATACCTGGGCCCTAACAGGTCATTCACCAGGGTTATTACCTTCCCTTTGCTTCCTCTTTGCTCAAACCCCTCCAGACCATCACCCCTCCGGCTAATGGAAGCCTCTACTGTTGGAAGAGGGCTGTTAGCTTCTGGCGAAGGGCATTATAGAATTGGTGCCCTGCTCAGAACGAGGCAAGGCCTGGAAAAAAGTCTTATTTATCCAGCATGGGGTCTGGCATGGATTCACATGCTCATGAATATTCCCCGTCGTCAGGCTGGGAATCCTCGGTAAAGAAAAAATCAGTATCAGTTTTGTTTCTGATCTGTCTTTCTTAGTAGTAACCAATCACTGATCTCTGGGTCATAGTGCCCCCAGCCAATGACTGCCCTCTCGCTGAGCTCCGCCTCCGGCAGCCATCCTCAGATTTTTACTGCACGCTCAAGTGTTGGGAGTCCTCGTGTTTAGCTCTCAAGTTTTTTCGAGCCTCAAGCTCCACCGTTTCTACTTCTGATAACGGGGACCCGTTTCGGAATTCTTCTACGCCCCTCAAGGGTGAAGTTTTCGTCGAGTTTACACTTCTTGGAGGATTCCGGAAAGATCTGCGGCCTACCTCAACGGACATGGCCCAGGACAAAGGAAGCTTGACGCCCGGATCCAAGCTGTTCAGGAACTGCCCTGGATGCGGATTATATAACGTTTTCAAGGAGGACGAGCATTCGCAATGTCTCTACTGCCTCCATGGGGACAAGACGCACGTGGAGAAGGACTGTGCGTTCTGCAAGAACCTTTCGGAACGGACCAAACCAGATCGTCGTTCCCACCTCGCCTCCTGGCTGGAGAAGGGCACAGCAAGTGAGAAGGCAAAGAAGAAGGTTGAGCGAGCTTCTAAGTCCTTTCAGGGCGCCCTGGCGACGGGGGCCCAACAGAAGGCCAAGCACCGTGAGTCTGCGGGCTCTGGGAGCGGCGAAAGGTCGGGCTCTTCGGTTGCCAAGCAGGGCGCTACTTCCCCGGCATGTTCGACCACAAGCCAGCGCTCTGGTTCGGGGAAGAGGAAGTCCGAGAACCCGGGTAGGCCGCTGGAGCGGACCCGGTCGATCTCGAAGGGGGAGCGAGGCGTTGACCCTCCCCTCAAGGCGAAGGCCCAGGACGCACCTAAGGTGGTGAGGGCCTTGATCCACCCGACTAAGGCCTCTACCGAAGTGGTCTCTGCGACCCTGGCGGAGCTGGTTGAGACTACGCCAATGGAAACAGCCTCTGGGCCCAGAGTATCCCTGCCGCCGCAGAGGGAATCCTCTTTCCAGCCCACCGCTAAGACCCCCTTGAAGCCCCTGGCGGAAAAAGAGGGGGGGGGCGGTGGCCGCTACAGACTCGGAATCAGCCTCTGAGGAGGAACTGGTGGAGACCGAGAGGGGCCTCAACGAAAGGTCCATAGGCCTCAACGAGAGGTTCATAGGCCTCAACGAGAGGTTCATAAACCTCAACGAGAGGTTCGAGAAGGTTCGATCCCAGGGGACGCTCCCTGCTGACGTGATCGAAGATAGCAATCCAATCCTTATGTACCGAGATAAGGAAGAGATTACCACGGACCCCAACGGAGGATCCAGAACCAGGCCTGTCAGGAAACCCTCCGAACAAGCGGAGGAGAGTCCACCCCTCTCCGCCCTTCGTGCCCACAAGGCCGGTGGATCCCTCATCCCCCTCGCCGGGAGAGGATACAGCGATGGATACGGGGACGGACGACGACGGCGGCGATGACACAGCAGAGATCCCGTCGTCACCCACCCCGCGGGCGTCCCCAGCCGACGAGGTTGGCTCTTTCCACGCCATGATAACCAGGGCATCCAAGCTCTTCCAACTCTGCCCTGAAGAACAGAAAAAGGAGGGGTTTCTGTACCAATGACGTGAGGCTAAGAGGAAGACGGTCCTCGCGGTGCCTTTACTCGACGACATTTGGGACGAGAGGCTTGCTGTCCTCAAGAACCCTCCCACGACACCCGCCAAGAGGGACAGGTACGAGAAGAAGTACCAAGTCCCCGATGCCGCCCCCTTGTGCCTCAGGGCCCAGCCCACGCCGGACTCGGTCGTCTCGGCAGCGGCTAAGAAGAAGGCAGCGGGCGCGGCAGCTTCAACTTCCACTTCCCTGCCGGACAGCGAGGGCAAGAAGTTGGACTCTATGGGACGACGGGTCATCGCGGCGACGACGATTAAGGCGGCCAATGCCTTAGCGATCGTGGCCCGCTACGACAGGGAGCTCTGGTTCAAGATGGCTCCCCTGCTAGATTTCCTGCCTGATGACAAAAGGGCAGAGGCCCTAGAAATTCTGCAGGACGGCGAGGTGGCGTCGGATCACGCCATTACGGTGGCAACAGACATTGCCGATACCGGATTTCGCCAACTGGGCAACAGAGTTTGCCTCCGACGACGAGGATGGCTCAAGGCGACAGACTTTCGCCAGGACGTCCAGACCAGAGTGTTAGACATGCCGTTCGACGGCAACAACCTCTTTGGTAAGGCGGTGGATGAGTCTCTACAGGCCATCAAGACCAACTCGGAGACGGCCCGGGCCCTTGGAGTGCTTCAGCAGCAACAGCCTTTTCGGAGCTCTGGAGGCAGACAGGGTGCCTCCAAAGGATCCAGCGGTGGCTCCTCCACCTACCGCCAGGCGGCCCGCTCCTCTTCCCAGGAGGCCTACAGAGGTAGCGGCAAGCAAGGGGGTTCCCGCCGTCGTCGCCAAGGAGGCCAAGGCGGCAAGGCCGCGTCCAAGCAAGACTGACCCGGCCGGGTGGTCAGGCCCCCACCGAAGCACCCCAGTGGGAGGCCGACTGACGAAGTTCATAAGGGTGTGGGAGTCCATCTCCACCGATCGTTGGGTGTTGGACACCCTGGCCAACGGGCACTCACTGGAATTCCTAAAGAAGTGCCCTTGCATTCCTCCTGTGGCCAGGAAGGAGAATCACGTCCCTCAACTGCTGTTGGAGGTAAAGGTGATGCTCAAGAAAGGTGCCATCCACCTCGTCCCCAGGAGGCTCCGGGGCTCCGGAGTGTACTCAAGGTACTTCCTCGTCAGGAAGAAGACAGGCGGTTGGCGCCCCATCCTAGACCTGCGTCGGTTAAACAAATACATCAAGGTGCAGAAATTCAGGATGGTCACCCTCAGCACGTACTGGGACAGCTGGAGGAAGGCGACTTCCTATCATCGCTGGACCTGGAGGATGCCTACTTCCACAGCCCCATTCTAGAAAGGCACAGGAAGTTCCTCAGGTTCGTGGTTCAAGGACGCCACTACCAATTCAGAGCCCTACCGTTCGGATTATAGGCGGCACCCAGGGTTTTCACCAAGTGCCTGGCACCAGTGGCGGCGCGGCTGCGCCTTGAGGGGATCCACGTCTACCCCTACCTGGACGACTGGCTAATCCGGGCAAGGTCAAGGGAACTCGCTGTCGATCATATGGCGAGGACCATCCGGTTGCTCAAGGAGCTCGGGTTCTCCATCAACTACCCCAAATCCCACTTGGTTCTGTCACAAGTAGCACTGTTTTTGGGGGCAAAACTCGATACAGTGGCGCAATTGGCCGCCCCTTCAGAGGAGAGGACCAAAACCATCCTGGGCAAGGTACGGCGACTGTTAGCCACGGACGTGGCCAGGGTGAGGTCCATCAAGTCCCTTCTCGGGATGATGTTCTCATGCATCTACCTTGTACCCCTTTGCAGACTTCGGATGCATCCGCTACAGGAGTTCCTCGACGCCCGCTGGGTTCAGGCGGGGGGCTGCTTCGAGGACAGGATCCCCCTCGACAAGGAGTTCCGTCGGGCGATCCTATGGTGGGGCACCCGGACTCACCTCACGACGGGCACAGACTTTCAAACCCCAGCGTTTCAGGAGACAGTGACTACGGACGCCTCTCTGGAGGGTTGGGGGGCCCACACCGGAGATCTCCACGTAAGAGGCCTTTGGCTCCCGGAGGAGAGGTCTCTTCACATCAACATCTTGGAGCTCCGTGCAGTGTTCTGGGCGCTCAAGTCGTTCCTCCCGTCCCTCAAGGACAAGGTGGTGAGGATCTTCACCGACAACACCACCACGATGTTCTACATACGGAAGCAGGGAGGCACCAGATCCCCAGCCCTATCCAAGGAAGCCCAGGATCTGTGGCACTGGGCCGTCGCCCAGGGGATGTTTCTGGTTCCCTTCCACCTGGCAGGAATAAAAAACACCATCGCTGACTCACTCAGCAGGGAGCTGCGCTCGTGCCACGAGTGGGAACTGCGCCAGGATCAAGTGGATGGCCGAGGCAGATCTGGTTCCCGGACCTTCTGGACTTGTCAACGTCCCCGCCAGTCAGGCTGCCGGCGGACGCGGATCTTCCCTCCAGAGAAGGAGGTGCCATTCTACACCACGACCCACAGTCTCTGAACTTGCAGGCCTGGCTCCTGCAGCGCTAGAGTTTGGAGGGTACGATATCCCGGCTGATTGCAGAGAGGTTCTTGCAAAGGCCAGGGTGTCCTCAACTCTCAAGTGTTACGGTCATAAATGGAAGAGGTTCTCTGTCTGGTCCCGTGCACAGAAGATTAACCCTCTGCGGATTACGGCCCCTGAAGTGCTGCCGTACATACTGTCGCTGGCCAAAGCTGGACTGGCTCACGCCTCCATAAAAATACATCTGGCTGCCATCTCCCGATATACCAGGACTACGGGACGGGCGTCCTTGTGGTCTCATCGCCTGGTAAAGGAATTTATGAAGGGACTATTCCGTTCATTCCCGCCGGTGAAGGCTCCTGCCCCGGCGTGGAAACTTAATGTGGTGCTGACCAGGCTCATGGGAGCCCCATTCGAGCCTATGCACTTGGCGCCCTTGAAGTTCCTGTCATGGAAGACAGCGTTCCTCGTGGCCATCACCTCTGCACGACGAGTGGGAGAGATTCAGGCCCTATATTGCAAGCCTCCATACTTGACTTTTCATGACACAAGGGTAGTGCTTAGGACGCACCCCTCCTTCATGCCCAAGGTGCCGTCGGACTTCCACCTCAACGAGCCCTTGGTGCTACTAGTTTTCTTCCCGTCGCCTTCGACGCCGGCCAAGAGGACTTTGCACTCGCTGGATTTAGCTAGAGCGCTGAAGTTCTACGTGGACCGCACGAAGAGTTTTCGGAAGACGTCACAGCTATTCGTGAACTTTGGGTCTGTGAATCAAGGGAAGGCTCTCTCGAAGACTTCCATTTCCAAATGGCTCTCCGGCTGCATCATGCATTGTTACCGGTTGGCAAACCGACCGCTGCTCGGCCGTCCGAGAGCCCATTCGACCAGAGCGATCGCAGCTACCACGGCGTTCCTGTCTGGTGTACCCCTGCTGGACATCTGCAGGGCTGCTACGTGGAGGTCGACGCACACCTTCACAAGATTCTACTGCGTCGATCGGGACTCCAGGGAGGAGTCCAGGGTCAGCCAAGCAGAGCTGCGCAACCGGTTCGCTTAAGGTGAGCCTGGTGAGGAGGTAAGAGATGCTTAATGTTGAGTTGTTGTATTGCTTAATGTTGAGCCTGTTGCCACCTCCCGTGGTTGTGCATGTGTATACTTCTATGTATTCTTTTATTCATGAGCATGTGAATCCATGCCAGACCCCGTGTTGGAGAAGGAACAAGTTACTTACCTGTAACTGTAATTCTCCAGCATGGGTTTGGCATGGATTCACATGCGAACCTTCCCACCTACCCCTCTGCGGCTCTTCACTTGGTCATACTGCCACTTGGCGTGCTACCAAATCTGAGGATGGCTGCCGGAGGCGGGGCTTAGGGAGAGGGTAGTCATTGGCTGGGGGCAGTATAACCCAGAGATCAGTGATTGGTTACTACTAAGAAAGACAGATCAGAAACGAAACTGATACTGATTTTTTCTTTACCGAGGATTCCCAGCCTGACGACGGGGAATATTCATGAGCGTGTGAATCCATGCCAGACTCATGCTGGAGAACAACAGTTACAGGTAAGTAACTTGTTCCTTTCTGGTGCCAAAGAAATATGGGGGCTGTGGATCTGTGACTCTTGAACCTGTACCTGCGCAAGGACAATTTCAAGAAGGTTACTCTAGCCCAAATCCTTCAAGCCCTTGACCTGCGGACTGGCTGGTTTCACTAGATCTCCTGGATGCCTACTTCCATGTGGCGATTCATCTAAAGCACATGAAGTGCCTGAGATTCCTAGCAGGCCATTGCCACTATCGGTTCAAGGTCCTGATGTTCAGTCTGTCTTCAGCACCCAGTGTCTTCACCTAGCTTGTGCCAGTGATTACGACTCGACTCAGTAGAGGAGGCATTCATTTATTTTTGTTGAAAACTTTATTTTGGGTATTTTCCTTACAACCAAAACAAAAGAAAACAGAAAGAAACTCAACAGTAAGTAAACAAAAGAAGGTTGCAGTGTAAACCCGTTCCCGCCCAACCACTTGACTCTCCTCCCCCCAGTATTTCAGGATTAGGTCCGTGTCCTTGTTTTCCACCATGCGGTCTGATCAATGCTGACATTTCTAGCGGCATGCCCAGTGAGATAGCGTGCTCTTGCAGCAATTTGTCTCGTGTTTGCGGGCGTTGGTGCTCAGTCGGGCTGTGTCAGCAAGTAGTTCACGAATGGGCTCCAGATGACTGGAGGTCGGGTATGGAGCGGCAGTAATTTGATAAAGTCTGTTTCGACATCATGGCAGTATGTCACATCTCGCATCCATTGGTTTCTCGTTGGTGGTAGTCCTTTGCTCAAGGTCATGGCAATCTGTTGTTTAGCCAGCACCAGCAGTAGCCCTATTAGTTTTGTCTTGATTGGTTGTAGGTCACGGGTGTATCCCAGCATGGTCACTGTAAAACACCGTTTGATCTGTTCCCCGGCGATTGTGGATATAGTGGATAGTACTTAATCCCAAAAGCGGTTAACCGGTGGACACTCCCAGGCTAGGTGTAAAAAGTTGGCTGGGTTAAAGCCGCATCGTGCGCATGCTGGGGAGATAGACTCTCGATGTCGGTGAAGTTTGCTCGGTGTGAGGTATGACCAGTGCAGGAAATTAAAGTGTACCAGTTTGAATCGTGAGTTCAGGGCAACCTTTTGCGTTTGCCTTTGTATGTAGGACCATTCTGCTTCGTCAATTGTATGTGTTAAGGCCTTTTCCCATCTAGTTTTGGCAGTTGGTGGTTGTTGTGTTGTGGTGAGTAATTCCTGTATATAGTTGACACTAGTTTGCCTTCACCTTGCGCCTTGATGGTTTCGTGTAACAGCTGCCATGTGGGTGGCCGTGCGGGGAATGTGGAGAACTTCGCCCTAAGTGAGTGTCGGAATCTAAAGTACACAAAGATGTCTAGCGATGTGACGGAGCTGCGTTCTTTGACCTGTTGGAGTGTCATAAAGTTGCCTTCGACAAACCAGTCATCTATCGTGGTGATCTAGTTTGTTGGCCAGCTGGAGGTATACGTTCTCGGTGGTGATCGGCATCCCTGGTATGAACTTCGCCGGGAGGATAGGAGAGTATCTGTGAGTCACGCTGTAACTGTGGGCTATTCTCTTCCAGATCTTGTATGTGATGAGCACTATATTCGTGGTTTTAGGTGGAACTGGCAGCTCCCGAGCGATAACCACTCTCAGGAGATTTAGGGTGACAAGGGCTCGTTCGATTTGGACGTGTGGCCTAATGAATTGGGTTGCGTACCAATGGCCAAGAAACTTGCCTGCGCTGCCCAGTAGTATTGTTCCAGGTCGGGAAGTGCGAGGCCGTCTTTTGCAATAGGTTGGATTAGGGCGGAGTATGCCACCCTCGCCGGCTTACGCGCCCAGATCAGATCGAGAATGAGTGTTCGTAGTTGCCTGAAAACACACTGTGTAAGCAGGAGCGGCACGTTCACGAATAGATACAGGAGCTTGGGGAGTATGACTATCTTAACGATTGAGACACGGCCCTAGAGGGTCAAGTGTAGGTGTCTCCATTGGGCCATCTTCTCTGTGAGTGACGCAGCGACCCTGCCATAGTTGTCTCAGAAAATGTTGTCGTGGTCTCTGGACACCATGATTCCAAGATATCTGACGCTTGCTGTTTCCCAGCGAAATTGGAAGTCATCGACGAAAGCGGTTGTGCTTGGTGTCAGCGGGGATATTATCGATTTGCTGTTAATGATTCTCAATGTCGAGAAGGCACCGAATTTGAGGACCTCTCTCATCACAGGGTTTAGATTGGTCGTTGGGTCGCTGATTAGTAAGGCTACGTCGTCTGCGTAGAGGGATAGAATCAGTTTGTGTGGCCCTATGGAGATTCCTTTGTCCATGAATTTGCTCCTGAGATTGGCCACGAGAGGGTCCATGGCCAAGGCAAACAGTAAGGCCGACAGGGGACACCCTTGTCTGGTGCCTCTTCAGCTCTATGGGGTCAGACTTTGTGGCCCTGAGTGTGATATAGGTTTGGGGGTTCTTATATAGGAGTGAGACTAGCTTTAGGAAGGGGGCTCCCAGGCCCATTATTCAAAGGACGGTAAAGTGGAAGGGCCACTCGACGGAGTCGAATGCCTTTTCAGCATCGAGTATAACTGCTATGGCTTGCTTAGATGGGTCAAGTGCTTCGAGTACGCCAAAGAGACGTCGGATTCCATAGGTTGTGCTTCGTCCTGGTATAAAGCCAGCCTGGTCAGCTAGTACTAATGCAGGCATCAGGGGAAGGAGCCTGTTGGTCAGGATTTTGGCCAGAATTTTGTTGGCCAGATTTATCTGCGAAATTGGCCTGTATGAGGCACAGTCTTCTGGGGGCTTGCCTGGTTTATGCAATAAGATGAAATTGGCTTCTCTCATTGTGTGGGGCAGGTGTCCTTCCGTTACAGCCTCATTGAAGACTGAAATTGCTGTTTTCCTTGGTGCAGACAGGCCTGTAGATTAGCACTGTGAAGAGTACCTTGTTGTGATTTGGGTTTTCAAGAGGACACCTGAGCAGAGCTCATTCTTCACATTCCCCACTGTTATGCAGTTTTTGCAGTGATTATGCAACCAGTTCCCTTTGTGCCAGTTTGTTGTTCCAGCAGATTCAAATTTAGTATTGACATTTCTTATGGGGCTCTGTTTGAGCGCTTGCATTTTTTTTCTTTATGGTTGCTCACTCTTAAGGTGATTTTCCTGGTTGCCATCACTTGCGCTATATGGATAAGTGAACTCAATGCCTTGTATGTTAAACCTGCCTATTTTATTTTCCAAAGAGAAGGTGATGTTGAGAGCGAGGCCATCCTTTATTCTAAAGGAAGTCTTGGATTTCCATCTCTCTCAAAATATCCATCTTCCTGTCTTTATTCCTCTGGCTCATCCTTTCAAGGCAGAGGAACTATACCATCGGCTGGATGTCCAGAGAGAAGACCAGCTTTTTGTGGGCTATGCTGGTGCCCATACTGGCAGGGCTGCGACCAAACTGACCCTGTCAAGGTGGATCATCCTCTGCATCTCAGAATGCTCGATCTGGCTAGGAAGGATGTGCCTGAAGGTTTGGCTTCCACCTCTTCCTGGTAGAGGGGAGCCCCTGCTCTGTGCATTTGGCAGAAGGCGTATGTGGGCCCCCGCTGGACCCATTCACCAAAACATTACTGCTTGGATTCCAGGACACTTGTTTTGGCAGAGCAGTCCTCCAGGGTGTTCTGGTATAGGTGGTGCCCTTGCTATCCTCTATCCTCGAGACCTAAATACTGCTTTAGGAGTCTCTCATAGATGGGAAACCTGTGGGAGGAGTGAATTGTGAGGGGTCAGAAATGTGAGGCGGACAACTTTGTGACGATTACTCAAAAAGTGCAATTTTATTGTAATATGAGGTTGGATGAACATCTCACTATCCCTACTCTGACGAGGATTTCCCTGCATAAAATAAACTAAAAGAAACACTTTAACAACGGCTATCTGTCCCTCACACTCAAACATACAACAAATCAACCAGGAAATACATGGCAATTCCAAACAAACAACAATGATTGAATTTGTAATGTCACCACAATCTCTCTTTGTAACCTGGGCAAATTCCCCTTCCCCCAGGTTCAAACGTGAGTGTTTCTTCTGCTGCGTTTCAGTAGCACGGGATTCAAAAATGCTTTTTGAGTCACTTTAATTCACACACAAGTGTTTCTCGCTCTCCGGAAGCCTGCCTTGCATACGCTAGCGGGGAAGGAGCGCTCTGGTGTTCACAAACAAGCTTTGAACTCACCAGATAAGATGTGCTCTTCTCTTCCTCTCGCTGCTTGCAGGACTTCTCTTCTTGTGGCTTCATACGACTCAGCAAGCATCTTCTTTCAGTCTGCCGTTGCCTGGGCCACCTGCAAATGGAGCCCTTGTTGCTCCAAGGTTGCTCTGGTGCACGACAGCCACCAGAGACCATCAGGCCCTCAGGTGCACGCAAGCCACCTGAGACAGCCATCGGAAAGGGAAAGCTTCCCTTGCCTTTGCTTCCCGCTGAGCAGCCTCTGCAGATTATGCCTGTAAAGCAGGAGAACAAGTGAGATACTGGGTCACACAGCCGCTCTCTATAGAACCCAGTCTGGGTATATGTTTAATCAAAACTATTAAAAGTTCGGTTTGAAGGTGAAAGGGGATACCTTTTAGTTGAAAAAATGATAAAAACATTAAGCTCCAGTAGTTTTTCAAAACAATTTTATCCAAAATCATCTCAAGAGTGAGAAGTCACTAATGTTTTCTTAGTGAGGAAGGATTTGCCACAAACATTTTTATCAATCAGACCAAACTGCCAAATCATTTCGGAAATAAGTTTCCTTCGTCAGGGCCAGTCTAAAGATAATACATACATGGTCACAAATAGTGTCATGAAATATTGAAATAAAGTCAAAAACATACCATTCAGTTGTGGTTTTCAAAAGTAGGAGAGTGGCGGAGGGAACAAGGGAAAAGAATAAATCAATAAATTGATAATGAAACCATGTTTGTAGATATTAAAAATGAAACCAAATCAGGAAAAAATGTACCGGAAATAGGTTAGTTGCATGCAGAGTTTGTGGCACGATATGCTCATAAAGGTCATGTAGAAATCACAAGAAATCACAAGTTGTCTTTCCTTAGTGACAGAAATCATCGCTGAACAACAGCCTGCAAAGAATTGCCTGTAACCAGAGAAAGGTCATGTGGTATAGAAGTATAAAGCCTTCTGACATCAATAGTAAACATAAGGTCATCATGTTGAAGAGTTGTGGAATTAAGTTTTTGCAGGAAATGTGTGGCTGCAGGAAGAAATCAATGTAGATGCCGAACGGTTGGTTAATACTCTCCATACCTGCAACTATCGGTCTTCCTGGTGGTTTAATGATGTCTTTATGGATCTTTGGTAATGTATAGAAGTTCGGAATCCTGGGGTGGCTGTTGGACAGAAACTTCTGTGTGTGTTCATTGATCCATTCTAGCTCAAAAGCTTTATCCAATAGACTCTTTAGGTTCTGTTTTATTGTGATAGTTGGGTCATGGTCCAGGGTGGCATATATTGTTCTGTCTTCGAGTTGTCTAGTACATTCCATATCATAATCAATCGTGTTCTGAATGACTAACGCGCCCCCTTTGTCGGCAGGGCGGATAGTTATATTTTTATCCATGTACAGATCCTTGATAAGTCTCATTTCTCCAGCATTGGATCTTTCATAGATTCAGATGCTTGAATATTCCCCGTCGTCAGACTGGGAATCCTCGGTGATAAATTTAATAATAAAAATGTTTTTTTTTAAAAAAAATATATATACATTGCTACCTAGCAGTGCATGTACATAGCCCATTATGGCCTATGAGCCATTTCATTGTGTAGTCTCTCCACCTCACTTTGGTCCTTTATGGCCCCAGCCAATGAGGTGGCAGGGCGCAAGCTCCGCCCCCGGCAGCCATCTTCAGATTTTTCACCGCAGTCTAACAGACACAGGGAATCCTCAAGCTCTCTGAGCTTTTTCAAATTCTTTCTACTTTTGTGTGGAATATATTTGGAAAAATATATTCCATCTTGTTCCCCTTCTTAGGGGCTTTGTTTTCAATTACCCGTGGAGACAAAACTTGTTGTTTTCCTCTCAAAATCGTCGACTGAACTTCTCTTCAGAAATGGAGGCACCTCAGGCTGTCAGGAAGCCTTCCCTGTTCAGGGACTGCACGAGGTGTAAGAAGAAATTGGTTTACTACAAAGACCCCCATGAGCATTGCATTTATTGTCTGTACCCGCATGACATTAAAAAATGCGAGATTTGTAGAACTTTTTCCACCAAGACCCTTCATGACAGGCATAGAAGACTCCTTTCATACCTGGAATCCAGGGATCAATCTTCGGACGAAGAGTCTGTCAGAACAGCTCCTGTCCAATTCAGCACTCCATCTGAGAGACAAACTTCAAAGAGAAGGGCCTCTTCAGTGGAAAGGAGTTCCTCTCCCAAGTCCAAAAAGAGGAAGCTGGAATTGATACCCTTTCTGCCTCCAGTTGACTTACCAAGCCAGAAAAAGTCAGCAAAATCTGCCTCCAGAGGTAAGGAGGAGTTTGCAAAAAACGGGGGGGGGGGGCAGTCGTCGGCGGGTAAACCGTCCACGAATGAAGGGAAAGGTAAAGGCCCGTCATCGGCCATACCGTCGACAAACCATCATCGACGACGCTTAAGACATCCTCGACAATTAGATCATCGTCATCGGACATGTCGACCACGAAGCAATCGTCGACGAGCAAGAAACACCACTCGTCCACGAAGCATTCATCCATGACGCAGTCGTCCACGGAACATACTCCACATTCGTCAACGAAGCCCTCGTCGACGGGAAAATGTCAGTCGTCGACGAAGCCCTCGTCGACGGGAAAATCTCAGCCGTCGACGGCGAAGCACTCGTCGACGGGAAAATCTCAGTCGTCGACGGGAAAATCTCAGTCGGCAGCGAAGCCCTCGTCGACGGGAAAATCTCAGTCGTCGACGAAGATAGCATCGTCCATAACACCTTCAGAGGCACCACAAATTTCAGCAGTTACGGAGGAATTACTGCCGTCCACATTTGAAACTCCTGTCATTGAAAGCAATATCATTGAGAAGAATACTGAGACTGAACCACTGGTACAGCAATTTTCACCTTTGGGGCACATGGCAGAACTTCCGGATGTAATTCTTCAGGAAGAATTCTCTGATGCGGAAGTGGTGGAAGAGTCCATCGGTCCCTTACCGAAACAATACAGCCCTCCTTGGCACCCGTCCACGGGAGTATCCGAATATCCTCATGACCCGATACTCATGTTATCCGTGCAGAGGATTGTAGAAGAATTTTACAAACGGCAAAGGGAGAAGCAAATCCCGATTAATCTCTTAGAAGCAGGAATTATTCCTAGAGAGTCATCTCCGATTCCAGGCACATCTGGTTGCTCTCCTCACAGGAGTAGACCGCAAAAACGGATGAGATCACCTGCTCGAACACCGAGGAGCAGCACCCACAGTGCTTCACCTACAAGAGTCCCGTCACCACAGTCATCGCACAGACCGCGATCTCCGGACGTGGATCCTACGATGGTACCGTCCACCATCTCGGTATCATACTGGCAGGAGGATCCTTTTGGAGAATTCTCGGAACCAGAAGAAGGAGAAATAACACAGGAGCCAGACGCACCCAGTGAGTGGGATGACTACGTAGTCGAGAAGCCCAGGAGGAGAGACTCGCCGGGCAAGGCCTCACCGCCGGATGATCTCGTCTCTTTCCACACCATTATAGGTAAAGCCGCAGAATTGTTTAAAATTCAGGTTTCTTCGGAGGAAAGGCAATCAGTGCTCTATGAGCACAGGGACAAACGAAGGAGGACAGTGACCACAATTCCTCTCCTCGATACCATCTGGGATTCCGGATCCAAGATCCTATCCACGCCCTTATCGACTCCGGCGTTGGTGTCCAGGCCAGAAAAGAAATATAAAGCTCCGGATTCAGCACCGCTTTGTTTGAGGGGTCATACGAAACCAGACTCGGTTGTTACAGTGGCGGCCAGAAAGAAACTCGCCAACCCCTCCTCACCGTTGTCGGCACCACCGGATAAGGACGGACGAAAACTGGAAGCCATGGGCAGGAAAGTATCATCTTCTGCATCCCTTACAATCAGAGCGGGCAATGCGCTGGCCATGACCGCAAGGTTCGATCGCGAGCTTTGCCTCCGCATGTCTAACTTGGCGAAGCAATTACCACCAGAACTCCAGGAGGAGGCAAAATCGATAATCGCGGATGGTGAAGCAACATCGGATCACATGATCGACGCAGCGGTTGATGTGGCCGAATCAGGCTTCAGGCAGATGGCGCACGGCACAGTGCTCAGAAGGCAGGCCTGGATGAAGGCTACTAACTTTAGACCTGAAGTCCAGGCGCAGATATTAGACATGCCGTTTGATGGCCAAGATCTCTTTGGAAAAAAGATAGACGACCATTTGAAGGCAATCAAGACAGACACGGACACAGCCAGAGCCATCAGTTCTTTAAAGGACAAAAGTAAGGACCATCGGTCTTTTCGTCCCTTTAGAGGTTCATCTTCCAAGTTCAGAGGATACGGTCGTTCCTCCTATGGTCAAAAAGCACAAGGCGGCACGTACCAAGACATCCAATATCAGTCATCCAACAGATACGCCCATAGAGGCAGACGTGGCTCCGCCCAAGGGAAGTCACAAGGCAAGCAAAACTGACGACCAATTTTCTCCCCCCCTTCACCACACCCCGGTGTGGGGGGAAGGGTGAGCCAGTTATTCCAGCGCTGGCAGTCAATTACATCGGACAGATGGGTGTTGCAGGTGATCCGAAAGGGTCACACCTTAGAATTTCTGGACCAACCTCCTTCTCTGCCTCCAACATCTCGCAGAGTGCATATGCTAAGACAGGTCATGTCCGAAGTGCAAAAACTGCTCCAGAAGGCAGCAGTAGAACCAGTACCTTATTCTCAGAGGGGAAAAGGTTTCTACTCCCGATTCTTCCTCATCAAACAGAAAAACGGTCAATGGAGACCCATCTTGGACCTGAGGGCACTCAACAAATTCATCAAGCGCATAACATTCAAGATGGTAGCTTTACAAGGGGTGCTACCTTGGTTAAACAAGCACGACTTCTTGGCCACTTTAGACTTGGAGGATGCATACTTCCATATTCCGATCCATCCAGCGCACAGACAGTTCCTCGGGTTCACAGTGGGAGAGCTCCACTTTCAGTTTCAAGTGCTCCCGTTCGGGCTAAAATCGGCTCCGAGAGTTTTCACAAAATGCTTGGCACCGGTAGCGGCAAGTCTCAGGAGGGCAGGAACGGACGTTTTTCCATACCTGGACGATTGGCTGATGAAGGCAAGTTCCGCTGCAAAGGCTCGCTCGGCAGTGTCGACGACTGTCAACCTCCTAAAAGAGTTAGGTTTCTCCATAAACCAGACGAAGTCCTGCCTCGTTCCCAGCAAGGTAGCTCTCTTCCTGGGAGCCGAACTCGACACCAGCATTCCCAGAGTGAGGCCATCCACAGAAAGAATAGCAGCGATTCTACGCTCAACTTCGAACTTTCTACAGAAAGAGACAACATCCGTACGCTCTTACAAATCCCTATTAGGCATGATGTCATCATGCATATTCCTCATACCGAACTGCAGGCTTCGCATGAGACCGGTTCAGGAAGCTCTGGACCACCAATGGAAACAAGCTTTCGGATGCTGGGAAGACATTGTCCAGATTCCATCGACGTTGCACAAGGCCCTTCGATGGTGGAATGTTCCGAGGAATCTTCTGCAGGGAATGCCGTTTCAAGCACCGACATCGACCCTCCTGCTGCGGACGGACGCTTCCTTATCAGGCTGGGGCGCTCATCTGGCGGACCTCCAAACCAAGGGATCTTGGTCGGCACAAGAGTCCCAGCTCCACATCAACGTGTTAGAGCTCAGGGCCGTAAGGTTAGCGCTGAAAGCTTTCCTACCGGTTATAGCTGGTCAAGTTCTTACAGTCCAGACAGACAACACGACCTCCATGCACTATACAAACAAGCAAGGAGGCACGAGGTCTCAGATCCTGTCGCAAGAAGCCCAACAGCTATGGGCATGGGCCTTGCGCTACGGGATAAAGATCAGGGCAGAGCATCTTCCAGGAGTGGACAATGTCCTAGCGGACAGACTAAGCAGAGAGTACACAGCGTCACACGAGTGGGAGCTGGACAAAAAAGAAACCCAACGGATCTTTGTCTTATGGGGCCATCCGCAGATCGACCTTTTTGCCACCAGGAACAACAAAAAATGCAAGAGATTTGCTTCAAGATACCTGGAGCACCAATCACTGGGAGACGCGTTCTCAGTGGATTGGTCGGGGAAGTTCCTCTACGCCTTCCCACCCATTCCCCTCATGTCAAGGGTACTTCGCAGGGTAAAAGAACAGGATTGTTCTTTGATTCTTATTGCACCGGATTGGGCACGGCAAGTCTGTTACCCGACGCTGAGGCACCTATCCTGCCGACCCCCGATTCGTCTCAAGTCACATCAATATCTACTGACACAACAGAACCGCAAGGTCCTCCACCACGACCCGAGGAGCCTGTCTCTCAAAGCATGGTTCCTGAGCAGCGCAAACTGATGCACCTAAAGTTACCATCAGAATGCTGGGATATCATCAGGGCCGCTAGAGCCCCGTCCACGCAACTTACCTACACCAGGAAATGGACCAGGTTTTCCAAATGGTGCGAGATCTCTGCGATCGATCCCCTCGCGGCCTCGGTTGATCAGATTCTGCCCTACTTGTTGCTAAGCTAAGTCAACAAGCTAAGTCAGGGCTCTCACTGTCCTCTATCAAGGTCCATCTGTCAGCCATAGCGGCCTACACAGTAACCGCGGAGACGCAAGCCTTACTTTCCTTACCAGCGGTTAAGATCTTCCTGAAAGGACTGATGCGTACTTATCCGCCTACACCTACACCAGTTCCAGACTGGAGTCTCAACACCGTCTTAACAGCCCTCATGCAACCTCCCTTCGAACCCATACACAGATGCGATATGAAATTCTTGTCCTGGAAGACATCTTTCCTGATAGCCATCACTTCAGCCAGAAGGATCAGTGAGTTACAAGCTTTGTCTTCTGAACCCCCGTTTACTTTGTTCCAGAAGGACCGCGTCATCTTAAGGCCTCACCCGAAGTTCCTCCCCAAGGTACTTTCGGAGATGTCGTTCACTGAGCGCATTGTGTTACCAACCTTCTTCCAGAATCACGCTTCTGAAGCGGAAAGAACTTTACATTCTCTAGACGTTGCTAGAGTGTTGAAGTTTTACTTGCAAAGAACCAAGGAGTTCCGCTCCTCAAACCGGCTATTCATTTCTTTCTCTCGCCGTACCAAGGGTCAGCATATATCTAAACAAAGTCTGGCACGCTGGGTATCGTCCTGCATCACCCACTGCCATCAATTGAAAGGCGACCCTTTAACTAGACCGCCGTCTGCGCACTCCACCAGAGGAAGGGCGGCGTCAACAGCATTCCACGCAGGGGTGGCCTTGAAGGACATATGCAGAGCCGCCACGTGGAGCACTCTGCATACCTTCGCGAAACACTACTGCCTGACTGAAGACACCAACAAAGAAGCTGCAGTTGGGCAGGCAGTGCTCCGCCATCTTTTTGTATAAGGTAGGACCAGCCTCGTTTCCCACCTTTCCCGAAGTAGATAACCGTTGTGTTGCTGCATGGTAAAGGTTTGATCAGAAATATGTTTTTCTGTATTTATGCATATATGTATATAATGGTGGCATGTTTTAACTGCTTGGTATTCTATTCAAGCATCTGAATCTATGAAAGATCCAATGCTGGAGAAGTCTTAGTTACTTACCTGTAACTGTATTTCTCCAGCATTGGTATCTTTCATAGATTCACATGCGCCCGCCCGCCTCCCCTGAGAGGCTGCTCCTATGCTCGGCATCCATCATACTGTAATCTATACGGTTCAAAATCTGAAGATGGCTGCCGGGGGCGGAGCTTGGGCCCTGCCACCTCATTGGCTGGGGCCATAAAGGACCAAAGTGAGGTGGAGAGACTACACAATGAAATGGCTCATAGGCCATAATGGGCTATGTACATGCACTGCTAGGTAGCAATGTATATATATTTAAAAAAAAAAAAAAAAAATTATTATTAAATTTATCACCGAGGATTCCCAGTCTGACGACGGGGAATATTCAAGCATGTGAATCTATGAAAGATACCAATGCTGGAGAAATACAGTTACAGGTAAGTAACTAAGACTTCATGGGGTTTCAGATTCCTGTGTGGTGGAGTTTTGTAACTAATTTGTTCTAGGTCACGGGTTACTAGCTTCTGAAATATATCAATAGATGGGACTGTGTGTGGGTGGTACAAACCCACTCTTTGCTCTGAATTCCTGATAATCGGGGCCCCTAGTTGGATTATCTTGAGCTTCTAATTCTTCAAAGAAGACCTTAAGCTTAAGTTTTCTGACAAACTTGTATAGTTCAATTTTTGTATCAAACAGAGTAGTTCCGTAGGTGTGTACGAAGCTCAGGCCTTTCTGTAGAGTGTCCTCCTCTGACTTGCTCAGTGTCCGATTAGATATATTGATAACTAAGTTTCCCCTCTTGCTCTGCAGATTATGCCGCCAGAAGGCAA
The DNA here is from genome assembly GCF_040938575.1 of Ambystoma mexicanum. Lineage (NCBI taxonomy): Eukaryota > Metazoa > Chordata > Amphibia > Caudata > Ambystomatidae > Ambystoma > Ambystoma mexicanum. The sequence continues at coordinate 316,713,008 of NC_090929.1, forward strand.
GCTTCCCTCTTGAACGCTTCCTGCTGCGTGACCTCTGCACTTCATGATTTCGAGAGGCACAGACCCTCACAGGACCGGCAGTTGCTCTCTGCCACGCAATGGTCCTAGTGTCTTCTCTTTCCTTCAGCTTCTTCTTGGACTGCCCCCCACACTGCTTCTGCTTCCTGCTGCTATTCTCTCCTTTTTTTACCTACACCTGAGGGTCCTGTTAAGCCTCTCAGTCTTCCTCAGGTGTGGGTCATTTGTATGAATGACTTGACCACTGCTGTAACACTGCACCTCTTCAGACATCTTCCTCGTCCCAGTATTTAGGGGATTATGGGACTTGAAGTCCCTAATGACAAAGTTAGGTTTTCTTATTTCTGTTTTACAATAAGCCATTAAAAGAGTGGGGCTTCAGGGATAGTTAAATAAGGGGGTTTCCCATTCCTCCTGACCTGCTTCCCCCTCATGTGATCCTCCCGCAGATCACCACCCCCAGAGTCCATATCAGAAAGCGTTTGCCCTACCCTGGCTACATGAGAAAGGGTCCCAGTTCTGTGGAAAAAGTGTGCATTAATGTCAAGGGGCTTCAGTACCTCAATATCTACTGGTTCAGATATCATATCCGGCATGAGGTGCATACAGGTATCAAGCAAGGCCAACATGGAGCCATGCATCGCCCCCTGGTGGCAGAAAGGTTTCTGAAGAGCAGCTGTGCTGGGGGATATAATTCATAGATAAGGAATCTGTGGGAGGAACATCGATCAAAATGTTATTTTATGTATTTAATTATTTCATTTTTGGACATTTGTATGGCGCATATACACAGGTGTTTCCAGGTGCCACAAGACAACATTGGGGGTGGGGTGAATTATTAGAATACAACAACAAATGAACAGTTATATTGGCCTTGTGACAATCCTACCGTGCAAGTGCATGAAAATGTGATAAGTGCAAGAGGCTTGGGGGTAGAGTGAGAAGTGCAGAGTAGGGTACTGACACGGGTAGGGATGAGCAAGTGCAGGTCAGGCCAAGGTGGCTAGTGCCAGGGGATAATAGGGGGAGGGGAGGAAGAGTGCAGTGGACAGGGGGACTAAGTTGGGATAGTCCGGGAAAGGGAGTCCGAGGGCAAGAGCTAGCAAGGGATGCTCGGAGGGACTGGTGCAGGGGTGATCTGGTACCTGTGTGACTCTGAAGGGGCCAGGCCCCAGTCACAGCAGCAGGTGGAGAGTTTAGCAAGGGAGGGGGAGAGGGAAGGAAGAGGAAAAAGGGAAGGAAAGAGAAGGATTTTTATGGTGCAGGTAATCAATTGCAAAACATATCAAGGTCATAACAAATAACAGCATATTGGCTAAAATGTCCATTCACCATTCACCACTGCACAATGCGTTCATAAGGCAGAGACAAACGTTCTTGCGAAGGTATATGACCTTCAGCACAAATCAGCGTTATTGCGAGGCTTCTCAGGAGATGCACCAATACAAATAACTATGTGGTAAAGACTTATTTGGTAAAATGATATCAAACATTTGAATAGGGATGGTTTAATGAATAGTTGAGGGTAGTTAGTACAATAGTTGTGTTAGGGAGACCATTCCTGGATAAATGGGGGTCGGCTGCCTTATTAGGCTGCTGCTATTTTCTCTGATGCCCCTATATTCCATACCAAGATCTTGCCACTGTTTTTCTTACTGCTGTCAACAGCTGTGTTATCAACTAGGACATATCTGTGAGCCCATCCGGGCCACAGGCTTTCATGTTAAGCATGGAATTTGTTGCTTGTGTTATTTCCCCTTTCGTGATTGGGCAATCTAATCTATTGCGATCTGCCTGTACAATTTTAGGATGGTGAGCCTGTGACATGTAGGGCTCATTATAAGTTGGCCGGTGCAGTAATAATGTGCTGGCACTAATGTATACCAGCACATTACCACACCAGCCAACTACAAGTTTGCCGATGGGGACCTGATTTACCTCCAGCTAAGTGCTGGAGGTAAGTCAGGCGCATTACTGGCAGAAATCACTGTTAATACCAGCAATTCCCCCCATGGAGTCCAATGGGACCACTCCAAGCAATGCAATAGGGATTTACAACCATTGCTGGCACTTGTAATCCGGCGGCAATACTGCCGGACAGAGTGTCGGTAACGGTAATACAGTTTGGTGGTTTTTCTGCTGAGTACAACTCCTCCTAGAAAGAAGTCAACAGTTCAATTTTTCTGGGTTTGGAATAATGTGTCTGATCCTATCATATTTCAGACTTAGAATATTATTCTTCATTTTAGTCAGCTTTAGTTTGTAGGAGAGGAATTTGTTAGCCGTATTACCCAGAGTGTAGTAGGATTGTTTTGTTCGCAGCATTGCATGAGCAATGTCCGAGACCATGTGTAATTCTAAGTTTGTTCTGGCCAACTTCAGTTCTTTGTATGCCCTCCGAGATCCCGTCCGGCATGTTCGCGCTCCCGTTCTGAGACTTGGGTCTCCAGTTGCTCGGCTATAGCCTTTTTAGTCCTGAGATATGATGTTGGGCATCTCATTATCTCTCCCCTGACCACCGTTTTCATTGCTCCCCAAAGCATCCTTTTCTACATTTCACTGTTATCATTCTCCTGAAAATAATTGTTACATTGAATACAGGGTCTTTTAAAAGGGGATCTCAAACTTTCCATTCCAGTTTGGCCCGGGGAGTGTCTCTTAAGATGCTGAGAGAGGCTGTAACGCTGGAATGGTCCAAAAAGATTCTCAGGCCTAAAGCAGTTTTAGCAGTATAAGTTATCAATGTAGCGGAAAACAGTATTTAATCGATAAGAGAAAAGCCTTTTTGTATGTGTGAAAAATAAGCCACACTTCTATTGGACCCTTTTCACACAGCATTCGCACCAGGGCTTATGTTTTTATAAATAAAGGGGAGTGGCCAGAAGCGATTTATCTATTGTGGGGTTGTGAATTAGATGAAAATTTTGTCCGATCAGGACTTTTTTATTTTAATTTTATTGGTTATTTATAAAGCGCCTATACAGCCAATGGTGTTTCAAGGCACCACAAGACAAAAAAGATGGGGGGGGGCAGGGATGACAATAACAAAAACAGTCATACTAGGCCTTGAGACATTCGGATCGTGCAAGGCAGTAAAATGAAAGTGCTTAGATGGGAAGGGAAGTGCAGGGCGGCGTGGAGAGACACGAGTGCTGGGGGTTGGGAGGCCTGGGCTAGGCGAGTGCTAGAGAAGGCCAGAAGGATGAGTGCCAGAGCAATGCAGAGAGTGCAGAGAAGGGAGATCTACATGTTAAGAGCAAGGATGGGGCTGGCTCGCACTCAGTAAGGGTGCAGGCCCCACCAGGCTAGTACAGGGAGAGGGGGCCCACAAGGGCAAGTGCAGGAATGAGCGAGGGTCAAGTGAGAATGAGGTGAGGCAGTGGACTGGGAGAGGAGGGCCTGGTGCCCTGTAAGACTCAAGAGAACCAGGCAGCCAGTCAATGCGGCAGAGGGGGACATTAGCAGGGGAAGTGGAGAGGGAAGGAAGAAGAGAAAAGGAGGGTCTTGAGAAGCTTACAGAACTTGAGGAGATCCGGCTGAAGCCTCAGAGGGGCAAGGAGGCCATTCCAGAGGGAGGCTCCTGCGGAAGAGAGGGATCTACCCCCCACTGCCTGCTTGCAAAAGCATGTGGTCTGCAGAGAGTTGGAGTTAGAAGACCGAAGGGCTCTAGCAGGGAAGTATTTAGGGAGAGAGAGTTGTATGTAGCGGTTTCCCAGGCCCCAGAAAGCCTTGTGTATGATGCAGAGCATCTTGAAATTGATCCTCGCAACGACCTGGAGCCAGTGAAGAGATTTTAGGGCTGGACAGATGCAGTCCCTGGGCTTGAGGCCAGGGATACATCTCACAGTCCTATTCTGTATTAGTTGAAGGGGGCAAAGGGAGGTTTTAGGCAGCTTGAGGAAGAGGATGTTGCAGTAGTCCACCCTAGAGAGGACCAGAGCTCTGGTGACTTTGAGTTTCTGGGGGAAGGTGAGGAAAGGGAGAATACCTCTGAGCTGCAAGTTGGCCTTCTTGGCAAGGTCTGTGATGTGAGTAGAGAAGGAGAGAGAGGAGTCGAAAATGACACCAATGTTTTTTGCCTCACAAGAGGGTGAAGAGAGGGGACGCATGGAGGGGGACCAAGAGAGTAAGAGGGAAGGAGGGAGCTGGGGTCCCAATGAGAAGGCCCTCGGTTTTACTGGCATTAAGGCAGAGATCGTAATCAGTGCACCATGCCTGAATAGCAGACAGATAGGAATGAGAGAGGAAGACGAGGCAGTGGAGGCAAGCTTGAAGGAGAGCTGCATGTCATCTGCATAACACTGGAAGTGAGGAAAGAAGACAGAGATCAAGTGGGCCAATGGGGCAAGGTAGATGTTTGATTGATATGATTGATATTTTATTTCTATCGCGCTCATACACAAGTGTTTCAGAGCGCGACAAGGCAAGAGAGGGGAACAGGGGAGAGCAAAACAGCGATTTTACTAGGCCCAGTGACATTGAGAATGCGCAAGTGCATGGGAGAGGGGGGAGGGGAAAAGTGCATGGAGAGGTGGAAAGTGCGAAGCAGAGGAGAAACAGATAAATAACAATAAATAAATAATAAAGGCAACAAACAGTGGTAATGCAGCCAGCAATTTGCAAGTGCTAGGTTTAAGGCAGCAGACAGGGTAGGTCTGATAAGTGCAGGAAGAAAATGGGGGTGCTGTATGGGTACAGATACAGACCCCAGTACAAGGGGAGGCCCGGAGGCTGTGCGGGAGGGTGGCAGGATGAGCAGGTACCTGGGCCCAAAGGACGGAGGGTGGCCAGGTGCATGGTGCCAAGAGAGAACAGATCAGCAGGTGAGAGGGGGCGCGAAGGCAGAAGAAAAGAGGAAGGTCTTGAGGTGTTTCTAGAACCGGAGATGGTTCTCCTCAAGTTTTAGAGTGGCAGGGAGGCTGTTCCAGAGGGAGGCCCCAGCTGAAGACAGAGATCTACCCCCAGCTTGTTTCTTAGAAAAACGACTGACCCTGAGGGATTTGGAGGTAGAGGAGCGAAGAGCTCGAGAGGGGAGGAGGGGTAAGCAGAAGGCTTTTTGTGGAGGGGGTGCACAAGGGAGTACTTGAGGGGGAGCAAGGGAGGCAATGTTGTCCTTGGTAGTTCTGGAGGAGCAGGGGAGCACCTGTTTGCAGGAGACTTTCATAGAGAGGACTTAGCTAGAGAATTCATCCGGTGTTGCAGGCGAGAAAGAGGATAGAACGAGGGATGGGGTGAGGGGTGCCAGGTGAGGCCTGAGAGTGGGTGAGAGAGAAGGGAGGGGTGTAGAGGAGTGTTAGGACAGGATGTCCTGAGTTTTGGTTATGAAATGAGAGGCCAATGCAGTGCAGAGGGTCAGGGAAGGTAGAGGAGAAGAGGAGACTGCTGTAGGATTGGCAAGTTCCTTGCAGATTTTAAAGAGTTCAGCCGTGTTGGTAGTGGCCCCAGAGATGCAGGCTTGGATATAGGCCTTCTTCTTTGAGCGAATGGAGAGTCTGTATTGCCTTTGGAGCAGGCGGCAGGCCAGTCTGTCAGAGGAAGTGCTTGAATCCTCCCACTTCCGCTAAGCCATTCTGCACTTGCGTTTCTGAGAGGCTAGGTCAGAATCATACCAGGTGTTGCGCTTGGAGGCAGGCTTCTTGCAGATCCTCATGACGGTGGCAAGGATGTGAAGGGTGTTGGAGTTGGAGAGGTGAAGGTTAGCAAGGGCTGTGTCAGTGGGAGAGACAGTGGCTGGAGTGCGAGGGGGAATGAAAGTGGCGGCAAAGGCAGCAAATGACACTCACTTCATTGGTCGAATTTCGGAGAAGGAGAAAGGCTTAGTCGGGGGACCCAAGAGATCCAGGTGAGAGTAAAGGAGAGCATGGTCAGACCAGGAGAGAGGTGTAGTGAGAGGGTTGGAGATGAGGATGTCTGCTAAAATGAGAGCATGCAAGGTGTGTCCAGCTGAGTGTGTGGCACTGGAAGGAAGAATGGTTAGGGAAAGAGAGTCTCAGAAGCTGCGTAAGAGACCAGAGGCCACACTGGGAGAGTCAATGGGAATATTGAAGTCTTAGAGGGGAAAAAGTTTGGAGGTGGAGGCCAGAAGAGAAGAGAAGAGGTGAGGTCAGACCACTCCAAAAGGAAGAGGGCGACCAGACCAGGTGTCCTATAGATGGTGTCAAGAGTCAGCGAGAGGATTGGAGAGACGCCAAGCCTACATACAGACAAGGCATTCGAAGGAAGAGTCGGTCTGAGGGGGTATGATAGAAGCAGGGACCCATTCAGGGAAAATCAGGGCCACTCCGCCCCCAGCCTGGTTAGGCCTGGACTTAGAGAGGATCTTGAAGCCCTCCGGGAGGAGTGTGTCAAAAGCAGGGACAGAGCTGTCAGTGAACCACGTCTCGTGAGAGTGAGGATGTCAAAGTCTTCAAGGAGGTGACATATGTCAGAGGAGTGTTTTAACGGAAGAGCGAGAGTTGAGGGTAGCTAAATGAAGCTGGTTGCCTCCTTTGAAGGTCTTCACAGGAGGGGTACAGGTATGTGGTAAGCCCATAGGTGATGGTGAAAGGGCCAGAGGGGAGGCAGGAGGAGTGGTAGGAGAAGGGGTGGAGTTGATGAAAGATGGAAGACGCCTATCAAGAAGTAGGAGGTTGGGCTGAGAACCCTGGACCATGACAGTGCCATTCTGGTATACATTGATGATGCCCCTGGAGGCTGTGAAGAGTGCCAACAGTACTTCCCATCGTGTTCCACCATTAATGGGCGAAGAAGAGAAAGGGTTGAGGACTGAGACCATATGGGTAATCCAAAGGTCCAGAGAGGCTAACGACACAGATGATGTCAGTAAAGTCTGTCTGGAAGAAGCATTGCCGTAAGTGTCAGTTATTGGCAGGCCTGGATAGAGACCAGGAGATCCTTCTTGAACTTTTTACTACCAGACCTAGAAAGAGAGATAGGATAGTTGATAGAGTAGCAGTTAGAGTAGATAGGGAGATGGAAAGCACCATGGAAGGAGAGGGCAGAGAGATGGAAAGGGGGAGAGAAAGAGGGATGGAGACACTGCACGGTGCACTCTGAACTCACCAGGCGGCCTAGTAGCAAGATAGGTGCAGACAACTCAGGTGCACGAGAGTGAAGTCCAGACCAGAGAAAAGAGTCCAGTTTTTTTAATTATTATTTTTTTTATTCAATATTGTTTTAGTTGATAGATTTCAACTTTTTCAAATTTCTTCACATTGATTACAATAGAAGTACAGATAATAATTCACTGTGTTCACAAATTGATATTAACAATGTTCAATACAATTAAGGTTACAATTCCTTTGTAAGATTGACATTATAGTGTTTCGTTAAAATAGTAAAACTACAACTTTGTTAATATTAGCAATATTTCTTATTTTTACACTGTTTCAATTCCATAAGCTGATAAAAGTTACTTTTTGTTAAAAGTAGTAAGAATACCTGTTATAAGCAATAATTGCTGGTTAATTAAATAATCGAAAACTTTTCCACAATAAATTATATAAAATATGCAATTCAAGGTTGTAACGTTATGCAGTTTAAAAGCGACATTTGCGATCTCTTCATGTTCTAATTGGATCAATTAAATGAGACAATCAAGAGAGTACGGTTTTTAAAATGCACACTCCAAATATTTAGACAGTATTCTCAGGTAGAATTTGGAATTGAAGTGATTTACATCTGTACAGACATGATTACAAAATCATTTTTATGAGATCATTTTTATTTTTGCAAGGTTAGAGCGTAAAGAAATTGTACAGTGGCTATGTGTATGATCTTTTTTCATCTGACAAAAGGCATTTCCTATAAGTTGCCAGGAAACAGTCGCAGAAAGTGATGTCAAACCTAGCTCATATCGAAGTATGACCATCGGAACACTAGCAGGTAATGACAACACAGACTTCCACAAAGCGCCTTCAAGAACTTCCTATTTTGGACTATTAGCCGGATATTTTTACTGTGAGCCATAAACTGTAATTGGAATAACTTTTTGCTTGTAATAAACTAAGTCCGGTTTTATAGTAAACGTACCATATTTGAGCTCTATGCCTTTGCATTGAGTCGCCAGATATTTTACTCTATTTCTAAGTTCAACTTTATATGGGAGATCTGACGGATGGGTGTTCATATTTACTCCAAGATATTTATAGATGGAAGTCTGCGTTAAAGGAGTGCCGGATAGTTCCCAATTAAATTTAGATCCATGCTTTGAAAGATGATGATGAAAAATCATAGCGTTGGATTTTGCTGTATTTATGGCAAGATTATTAATTTGGGGATATTGTCCGAGTGCAGATAACTTACGCTGCAGTCCAATTGGAGTCCTATCTAAGATGACTAGGTCATCTGCGTAAAGTAGTGATGGTATTTCTTTAGGGCCTATTTTCGGGGCAAAAGCTCGTACTGAGTTTATACTAGTGCCTATATCTCTAATATAAAAGTTAAATAAGAGGGAAGTAAAATACAGCCTTGCTTGAGTCTTATATTAGTTTGGATAGAACTTGAGAGGATTCCATCAGTAGTGAGGTTTTATTTTAATAGAAGTGTCTAAGTTAAACTGTTGAATTATATAAAACAAATGAGGAGGGCACTTGACTTCTAATAATTTTGACCATAAAATATTCCTTGAGACCGAATGAAATGCCTGTCTAAAATCTATGAATGCAATATAAACCGGTTGTTTCTTATTAATCACTTGTTTATTTATTGTGGATAAAATAAGTAGATTCCGGGCAGTGACTATGCCTTTAATAAAACCCGATTGATTGCAATCTAAAAGTTTATTCTCATTAAGCAGGATGTTAGATCTCTTAAAATTAGTCTAGCAAAGACTTTCCCAGGCGTGTCCATGAGCACTATAGGCCTATAGTTATTCGGGTTGGCTCTATTACCTTTCTTGAACATGGGAATTACTATAGATTTCTTCCAAGACAAAGGTAAGGTCCCAGATCGTATGATATTGCAAAATATAAATTCAAGAACGATCTCCCATTCTTCAAGGTGTTTTTTGAGTGTTAAATTGGTAAGGCCATCAGATCCTGGGGACGGGATGAACTAAGTTTTGTAAGTATAAGAATAATATCCAATGTATCAAATTGTATTTTTGTGAGAGTTGATATGCCACATTTTGGTATGAACGCAATTAGAGAGGAATCATTCAAGATTTTTGAGAAATAAAACGCCCAGTCTTGTTCATTAATGATATTTAGTATTAATGATTCTGAGGCATGAAACATGGGATTGTGTAAACCTTTCCAAATTTCTCCCACTGACTTCTTCATGATGGCTGCAAGCATTAATTCTGAGTTTCTTTGTTTTGTTAGTGCTAAAATTTGTCTAATCTTATTCTGATATGCAGTTTTTAATTTGGTTGATATATATGTTTGTGTACAAAACCTGGTTGCTTCCATATATGATTTTGTTGAATGATTAATTGAATATGTTCAGTATAGTCAACTTGAGAATCAACCAGAGCCTGTTGTAGAGAATGGCTAAGTGACGTTATTTCATTTGGACGCCAGCGTATCCGGTTTCTATTGGAATTAAGACCAATTGGATGTTTATAACAAGATACAGGGCCTCATTACGAGTCCGGCGGTAACCGCGGCGGTAAAACCGCCTGGTTACCGCCGGACTCGTCTTACCATTCCACCTCTGTGATTCCCAAAATTACCGGGGCATTACAACCCCGGTTTTCCGGGAATCACGGAGGCGGAATGGTGTTAATCCCCATTCCCATCGAGTCCTATCGGACTCGATGGGAATGGGGATCATGGAAACACCGGCAGCATCTCGTAATGCCGGTGTTTCCTCGTCCGCCTGCAGGCGGGCGGTGTTAAACCCGCCAGGTCAGACCAGGCGGGAACATCACCTCCCGCCTGCATGAGTCGGGATCACCCGGTCCGGAAACAACGTTGGCGGCGGGTTTACCGCCATCGTTATTTCCGGACCGCCTGAGTTATAATGAGGCCCACAGAATTGATGACATGAGTAATCCAGCAGACTTCAAGTGTTGAATGATCACTTTCTAAAGATGGACGTTTCTTAAAGGAGGTGATTTGTTTATTTGCATCTGTTGTAATAAAAACATAATCAAGAGTTGAGGATTGTACGCCTCTTCGCCATGTAGATGCTGGGGGGATGTCATTGATGCACGAGCCATTTAGCATCGTGAATTTGTACATTTTAACTGTGGACATCCACTTCATAACTCTCGATTGTTGATGGTTTATATTAAAATGAAAACAGTTCATGTTAAAATCACTGGCGATTATGATAGTCTTAATTTCCAGATCTAATTGCACTAGGTCTAATGTAGACTCAATTTTACTGAAAAACAGCTTTTCGTCTTGGGCTACCGGATTGCAGTAGATATATATTAGGGCAGTACCGGGCTATAGAGGGTGAGAAGAGTTAGCTGTCGTCACTTTAGTTCATTGGATTCCCGGTAAAGGGGCGAGCCAAGATTGTAGATGTATTTGAAAGTAAATTTTAGCCGCAGAGAGTAGACCGGCAGATGGACAACCTCTGGAGGCTTTGGTTGCGAGAGTACAAGTAAGGAAATGATTGGGTCATATTGGTTCTGAGGTTAACCATGTCTCTTGTAGTAGAACTACATCGTAATTATTGAATCATTCTGTTTTGGGAGATAAGAGATGGCTAAAACCTCTCGTGTTTCACACGGCAAGAGAACATGCATGTGGTTGAGATAACTCAACATTATAGCGTTGCTCTGATTTTGAGAGCTCTTGAGTGACTTTAGAAAGCCATATGCATCTTGAAGTGGGAATAGATGTAGCTTGTTTTGCAGTAGATGTTAAGCTTAGACAGTTTTGGCAAGGATGTGCTGTTGATTGATTTATCTGTTGTGAATACTGCGCCAGTGGCCACATATGGTTTGTTCTGAGGTGATGGGGGCCAAGTTTGCGATTCTAGAAGAATACCATTCATTCTTAGAATTTCTCTATTTTGCCAAACACATTTTTTATAGCTTCTGATTAGAATTCAATTCCGACAGTATCACCATTGGATAAATCAGGATATCGAGTTGAATAGATGTCATTATATGTGATCTGATCTAGTTCCGGAATCGAGTTAAATATCATCAATAAAGTCCCTCTGTTGGGAAAAGGATCAGTGTGTAGTCTGTTAAGCATGGTAGCCATTATTATGTCAGTGTCCAAGATGGTGTTTAATTTGCTAGCTGTCGTGTTTGGATTAGTAGAATGGTTTTGATTGTCAGAGCGCTTGTGAGCTGGTGGCACAGTAATAGGAGTTTCACGAGTATTGTGAACTTGTGTTGCTGATTGTGGACAGCTTTTAGTCAAAGTAACATGTTTCAAAGCAGTTTGCAACGTTTCATTAGTTGCTAGGGACTCAACATTTGATGACATGCCTGAGAAGATTGCTTTTCTTTGGTCTAAGGGCATTAAGCTTGACGCATTGACATCGAGGTTCACACAAAATACTTGTTTTGGTTTGTCTAATTTACTTCGAGAGGAATGCAAGCTTTGCGATACAATTTCTGCAATCGGTGGTGAGTAGACACTTAAGTTCATCAGATCTCCATCCGAAATGCATACAGCTGCTTTAAGAACAGATTTGATATTAGAAACATGTTCATTTGTGACAATGGAATCAGATATCGCTATAGAACAATCCTTTGTTTCACCTTGTGCTGATATCATGTGACTCGAGGGTTGGAGAGTTGTAGCTTGACAGGTAGCAGTGTCTTTGACTGTCACGTCTTGCGCCTTTGATTGACTCGGCGAGCGGGAAGAATTCATATTTTGTAGTGATATACTATCCACACATTTTTTTGTTTTCTGATTAAGATTATTTTGATTAGGTATGGGTCGTTTTTTCGCATTAAGCGGAAGTGAATTTAGTTTTTTGCTTTTTTTATTATTTCTTCTTCTCTTCATTCCCAGTTGGGGTTCTTGAATCATTTCAAATAAAGGAGCATCATTGTTGGAAAGTTCTATAACTTCCAACAAGGCTTAGGGCGAGCTAGTATGATTAGCTCCAGAATTGGGGAGGTGGTAATGACATGTTCAATCAAGGGCAAAGTGGGAATTGAAACACTCTACGTCCCGATCACATGATCGATTAAGGTTGGAGAGACAAAGGTAATGTTGGGTTCAGCATCCAAGTTGTTGTCCAAGGTTGATCTGGGCTTGTTATAAATAAGTTAACCTGCAATCCAGTCTAGTTTAGGTTCCAAGACTCGAAAATGCAAGGTTTGTTCATTTGAGTTTCTGTCCAAGCACTCAAATAATTTTGTCAAGGAGAAAACGCTTGTATTTAAAGCTGTAAAAGCTAATTCAATAGCAAATGATGAAGAAGTAGGAATGACTGTCTTGTAGCAGGCTTAGTAAAAGAAGCTACTAATGACTATTCTGATGCAGATATGGAAAGATTTACTTGGAGCTCAGGGGAGGCTGATCATCTCAAGGAAGTTGTCTGATCAGAAGAGTGACTAGGGGATGAATTAGACATTTGAGTTGAATGATCCTGGGGAACATTATTAGCGGAATGGGCATCTCCAGTTACAATCTGTGAATATAGTGGAGGACCCGCTGTAAGATCCGTTAACTCTGTCTCAGCAGAGACGGAGGGATCTGGTGGAGTCTCGGATGTTCGGGCAAGGTTGAGGTGGTATGGGTAGTGCCTTCAAAATCAATGAGAGGTGCCACTATTATGCAGTTACGCGTAGTGGTATCCGATAATGGGAGTGTTGTAGTCGAGTGACTTTCAGTATCGATTGCCGACAAGAATCTGATTGCCGATGGAAGGCGGTCAGCAGTCAGCACTCTACGGGGGCACTCTCACGAGGGCGTGCAACCGCCTTGTTTTATAGGAATAACGTGATTTCTGGGCAGAGCTGCAGTAAAGAAACAAATTATATTAAATTTACTGTGTATTACGGGCTTAGGTAGTAATATTTAAACTAGATGGTGCACTATAATACCTAAGGTCTGCCAATAGTAAGGAAATAAAAGTCCAAGTGGTTTAGAAGATCGTATTCCAAGATGTAGTATGTCCACAGGAGCAGCTGGAGGAGCAGATCAGGTCAGCAGTCAGCACTCGCCGGGGGCACTCTCACGGCGAGTGATAACTGTGCTTATTTGTATTTGGTTTAAGAAAAAACCTTTACAAAGTCATTATAGTATATCCATTACTACACAAATACATCAAATAGGATAAAATCAGGATTAAAATAGAAGCTAGAAATTAATCTCAGAGGAATACATCATCAAATCTTCAAAAGACTGTCAATACATTTAAGAATAGAAAAAAGAATAAGACAATATCACACACTTGTTTTAAAAAAAGAACATCAATTTATCAAATTCATAGTTTTAATAAAACCTGCCACCACTAGGCCCTCTTTAATAGAGTTAATATTAAGACATCTTTTCCAAATATAGTTGGAATTCAGTGAGCTTAAATTATAGAGCCGATCAGAAATAGTTGGAAGATATTAATCCTACTTCTAGTTAGAGCTTTGCATTCTAAGACCAGAGGTCGTGCAGTCTCAGTAGGCCCCTGGTTACAAAATCTGCAGTTGGTTTCTGGCTCAGATATTCTTCCTCTTCTCAACAAGATCTCTTTAGTTAGCAAAAGATTCCATCTTAGTCTCAGTAAAATCATTCTATAGTAATTATTTGGGAACTGAGACAGAATCATAGATGGGGGCCCTCCACCTTCTATGGTCAAATACCAATTATGCAGGGATGGAAACAAGTTAAATGCAAACCCAGCCATAGTCATACAAAGCTTTCTTTACTCTTTCTGGGTTAGCCAACAAATTAGCCCTAACCATCGCCAAATTATCCAGAATTGCTATTGTTCTTTATGTAGTAGAGTTGTTTTCCTAGGAATTCATAAAAGGAGTGAGGGATAGGGTCAATTAGTTTTTGAAAACGAGGCAAGTATCTGCCACTGCACACGTGCCCACATAGACAGTCCCCAAATCAAATATGATCGCTGCTAGTAGTATACCATTTGGCACTTTCAATATTTTACGCCAAATGTTCGCTTCGAAGAGATCAAGAACTTTACAGATGGCATCATCTACTAATTCCAGACCATAGATTAATTTCTGTACTATCTTACACTCATAAAAAATAAGAGCTGGTTTGATTGAAAAACGCTCATACTGCCTATCAATTTTCAACACCTGTTTAGTCAGGAACTTCCCTTTGTTTAATAGGCTCTCTTTAATGATAGAGCATCCTGGCTGAGCACTTATCTGGAAACCTAAATACACCAGAGAGTCTGTAGCAGAGGAACCCAGTACCCCCATCAAAACCTCCGCCCCCATGTTGCCTATATGCTAGGAACCGGAAATGGCTACACAAGCAATACCAGTAAGGATGCCTGTACCACAAAAAATCTTCGAGACAAGGAATCCATTGAGAAAACCCTACATGCATGCACGAAGAAATAGTGCTTTTCTGGCTCGGGTGCCAGAAGAAGTGTGCATCTGAACGAGAAAGGAGACTGGTGACGTCATGCAAAGTAATAACTGACGCACCTAGAAAAGACACGCAGGATAAAAAGTGAATTAAATTGTGGTGATGCGCCAATGTATACATATAGGAATGTACAGAACCTGGATTTTCCACGATGCACTTTAGCTAGGCTTGAAACCCTATGATTGGAAATAATTTCAGTGTGGCGCAGTTGGAAATAACTGATGGCGAAGGAGAATTTAGAGAACGGCTTGGCTGGCCCAGCACCAAGAAGTCAAGGCCACAGTGAGTTGGGCGCCTGTCAATAGGCTACAACAAATGTGAGAAAAGAACAAACTTCTGTTTGAAGTAGGAATGAAAAAACACTGAAGGCGTCAAGAGTTCATCATTTAATAGTATTATTTGCAGCAAAAGGCTCAAAAGAGTGGTCTCCAGTCACATGATCAAGATCAAATATAGCTTGGGTCAAGCTACACCGAAACCAGGAGACGGAACAATGCCTCACTCCCTTTCTTTCTCAGGTGCAGATAGCTTCTGCAAGCCGAGTTCAACTGTAGGAGTGATGATATATGTTGGGCTAATTGGTGGGGAGGCAAAGACCACGCCAACCCTCCAAGCACCTGGGATGCTAGCCTGTGTGCTGCTAGCATGTGGAATATTCCAGAAGGGTACAAGTGTGCCAAACAATTGTAGAGGGCCACATAGTTAAGAGCCCATAGTTTGTGTAACCAATTAATCAACGTGTATTTATTGACAATGAAGATGACTGTTCACTTGGGATGGGCTTAGTTGGCCACCTGACTTAGACACCCAATCACAACCCCTGGCTATATAGAACGTATACTTAGATGTTCCTCTTAGGTTTTTTTAGTTTGCCACGTAGTATGATGTCAGTGATGACAACTTTTTGCTTTAAGTGTTATGTTTTTTGCAATATGTGTGAAGATCGTGCTGTGCGACGTTGGATGATGTCCGTTGTACTCTGTTTAAGATAATTGATATTAAAACAGAACCAAGATTTAGCCAATTTCCTGAGTCATTTTGATTATTGATGTTTGAGTAAGTTCTGCATCCCCATCCACCTCTAAGTATTGCTACCTCATCTTAATGGACGCTAGGTCTATGGGTTCACGTGGTAGCAGAGGTGATGGTTAAAGTCCCCATTGGCCCAGTAAGCTTTTAAGGGTCTTGGACTATCGGGCGTCCTCTGCGCTTTAGCTGGAGGACCGCGAGGCTCCCTGTGGAGGGCCAGTAGTCAAATACTTGCAAATCACTAAATATAGGTGGCACTGAGCCCTCTTTCACTGAATTCCCCTCCCGGTTTCAACAGGCAGCTGAGTGGACTATAGGCTTCAGTGTACGATTAAGGAGGAGGCGATCCCGAGGGTCAGAGGCTGAAAAACGAATGGTGAGTAGATTGAGAAATGTGGCAAAAGTACATTGCATGGGGAAAGTGATAATGGGTAAAAGTAACAGAGGGTTGGTTGGGTGTTAAGATAATGACAAAGAGTGTCAAATAGATGTATTTGGACGAGGAGCGATCCATAAAATAAGCCCGAAATCCTGCGTTGAGGAACGTCAGAAGAGGTTGTTTCAGAATCCGAAGCGGCTATTTAGGTGATGAGCAAAATAGATTTTGCTAAAGGAAAAAACCTAACTCCCTATCAGGAGTCACTTTAGGGGCAAACAGTGGCCAAGAGGAGCGTTAGCAGAGATATATGTGGGCCAGCCAGTTAATGTGTGTATTGTATGTTATGTTCAAAGAAAAAAGTTAAATGTCGAAGAGCAGCAAATAGCAGAGTGTGTTTAAAGAGGCGAAAGTAGAAATTATTTATTTATTTATGCATTGAGAGTATTGACTGAATAGGTAAATAGAGTAAAGTAAAGCGAGATATAGAGGCTTGGAGCTGCGACAGTTGGTGTACATTCATATTGTATTGTTTTTCAGAAAAGTATTGTCTGTGAAAAAGAACGGTTAGTATCGACAGTCAATTGAGACTTGTCACAATGAAGGATGTTACTCCGCTCATTCACTTGTGCAAACAGTTGCCAAAACACGTACCCAAGCTTAAGCAGTACAGTACAGAATGGGTTAAGGGTACGGCAGATATAATGTTCATGCCATGGCCGCAAGTGGGATCGCTGTCAAAGGCAGTTTTGCAACACATGACCACATACTTGTACGCTGGGTACACAGGAAAGAAATTGGAAAAGAGGTTAGCTAGCTTAGAGCTTTGGAAGATGTATCAGGAGGAAAGGCAAGGTCTGCCTCCTGAAGACTGGATGCTTAACCAGTGTAAAGAGTGGGGTGTTGTGCCTTTGCTCCCCCTACCGTGCCTGAAGTAAACAGGGATAGTGCAAAAGATGAAGCGGTATATCCCCTAAGAGAGCTTAAAGCAGCGGCAGGATATAGTAATCCGATGTATGAACCGCCTGCTTATATGTGATAGCAGTGACGAGAGCCCAGAGAAAGCTCTAGAAAAAGATGTGATCTCTAAAGTCCCATGGGACAAAAAGAGAGAAGTGAGCGACAAATGTGACCCTAGATATAGAAATAGAAATTAAAAGATGGAAAGGAGAGAAAGACAAAACTGACGAGATAGCGCTCATACAGAATGAGTGGATTGGCGGTCGGATATTGCTCAAACTTGACGGGTAGAGCATTGAGGAAGTGCATCAAAGAGAAGATCTGAACGAGCAAGATAAAAAAAGACAGGGAACGAGAGAAACGATTGAAAGAAGATGAGACTAAACGAAAGAGTAGACAAAGACAAGAACAAATGTATCAGGAAGAGCAGTTAAGGAAGGAAGAAAGGGCACAGGAACAAAGAAAATATGATAATAAGCAGGGACGAATCAAAGAACGAGAGAGGCTAGAAAAGAGAAGAAGAGGAAGCGCAGAAACTAAGAAAAAAGAATGTAAAGATGCAGAGATGAAGAGGTGCGTAGGGCAAACGAGAGAAGAGAAGCAAAGAGACAAAAGGAAGAGAGGGTTAGAGAAGAAGCAAAGAACAGAAGAGCATTTAACAAGTTAATGGAAAGAAAGTGAAGACAGAGAGCATGTGACATTGATCGCATTGAAACAGAGTTAATGGAACCAAATCCAGTAGTACCATGGACATAGAGGAGTTTCTCCCGTCAAAAGAATCGATGCCAGGACCCTCTAGGGTAAACCTAGAGGAGGATTTTGAGGTAGGAACTATAGGAGACAGAATTGCAAAAGCATATCACGAGATGAGAACAAAATGTACATTAAAAAACAAAGGGAAAGATGATCAAATTGAGATTTCCCAGTCACGAGGCAAGGAGGGAAGTCGGTTTAGTCTCGAGCTCAAGCTTTGTCTTTGGACAGGCTGGCACTAAACGGGGACGAGAAAGAGGACAGCCATACTAGTTGGGGACAAGATATGTCAGATAAAGAAAGGGAACCCTTCCGTGGGGAGGAGGTAGCTAGTGCACATGGTTCCGAGGGAGGTTTTCAGATAGACAAGGAAGTCAGGTGGTCGGATCTAGACCTACCAGAAGAAAGAACGCCAGCACCTATGGTTTGCATAAAATGATCTACAGGACGATCTCAAAGTGAGAGGGGGGAATCGCCACCATACATGAGCAGATTAAGGTCATTGCCAGGAAGAAGGTGATCAGGAACCATTGTCCCTACTATGGATACCCAGACAATGGGACCTGATTGCGATTTCACAATTCCCTTTATTAGAGAAAGGAGGGGCCAGACCGCAATATATACCGTGGCCTCAGATGGGTAAGGGCAATTTAAGATGTATGTTGCCCAGCTTAATGTCGGGTGCAGGAAAATGGATATATGAGTTAGAGAAAATGGCCCAGAGGAAATACTCAGGCCATAGGGGACATTAAGGGTCTCGTTGCAGCTATCCTTGGGGAAAGGGCTGATGACATTTGGACGAGAGCCGGATACTCGGGTGTCAATGCACAAAACACAGCGCATGATGGCACACCGTTTAATAATTGCAGAGCCGCTGTCTGGAAAGCGCTTAGAGTACAGTATCCTGATACGTCTGATATGGGCGCAATTATGGCACGCAAAATGCAGGACGGCGAAGATCTGCTTGCTTACATTCCAAATTGTCAAGAGCAGTGGTCCCTGGAAACTCGAGAGCCATGGGGGAAATCTATACCAGTATTTTATCATATTCTATGTCAAGGATTGACAGAACAGCTACAGAGATAGCTTAACCCCCCAAGTGCCAAGGATGAGATACCTCGTCCTTGGCACTTAAGGGGTTAATGAAACAGAAAACATTAGAAGGCATTGCATGGTGAAATACCAAAATCACCAAAAAAGGCCTTGGCACTGTGGGGGAAAACCCAGAAATACAGCTGACACTTGCGCACCATTGCGGTTGTTGCAAGAGAAAAATCTGAAGAAAGAGGACACTAGGAAGATCAGGAAGCTAAATTAGTGCAGAAGAAACTGTCCAAATATGCTCTAGAAGGAGCAATGCTGACTAGTGGAGAAGGGTCAGGATCACAACAGACAGTGGGTATGCCGCAGGTGAATAACCAACAGCAGTTGGATCAAGGAGGAGACGGGTTTGTACCAAGAGGCAGAGGAACAGGTTTCAGTGGAAGGGGGGCTTCCAGAATAATCAGGGAGCCTTCCAGAATAACCAAGATGGTTTTCAAAATGTACAAAATGATAACCAAGGCATGCAGGGAGGACAGGTTTGGAGATTCCCTCCTGTATGTTGGACATGTGGAATGACAGGACATATAGCGCAAACATGTGGGAGTCAAGGGTATGTACAGAATGGGGAATTTTCAAGATGGGGGACAGCTTAGCATATAGCCCGCAAAGCAGGGATGGGTTTGCCCAGGATCAGACAGTGTATCAGACGCAAGCGCCGCACACACAACAGGCTTTGCAATCACAGCAAGCGCCATTGAATCCGCCACCAGGGCATTCACAGCACGCACCCATGCAGATACAACAGAGTGCAAATACGGGGCAGTTATTGACCCCTAGAATAGAAGGTGTCACCATTGAGGGTGGGAATCCTTTCACAGGTACATGAATAAGTATGAACCCACAATAGGACAGCTCACAGGGTGACTTGATGTGTTCATTACTGTCTGTGACCCCAAATCCTCAAGAGGAACCAAGGGTTGATGTTACGATAGGAGGCAAATCCTTTTTGTTTTTAGTAGACACTGGGGCAACTCGCTCATGTATACGAGAGGGAACATTTCTACTCTCAGGAAATGCCATGAATGCTCAAGGGTTCTCTGGAGCTACAAGTAGAGTTCCTTTTACAGAGAAATTGCCAGTCTCTATAGGAGAATGTGATATGTCTGTTCCATTATTGTATTTGAGACAGACTCCAGTTAATATACGGGGTCGAGACTTAATGACGAAGTTAAATATAACTATTTCTTTTACTGATGAAGGTATAGTGTGTTCTACTTCTAGATACAGAAAAAGGTAGGAAAGCGGAACAGTCAACGGTTGCTCTCTCAATGAAACTCCATAAGTTTTCACAAACATTTTACTAAAGGTTTCAAGATAAAAATCTCATAAAATTGAGAAAAAATATTCATATTAAATATACCATCAAAAACTCTAAGAATATACACAAATATAATAATGACAGGACACATTTCTAAAAATAGAAGAAACACAAATGTGAAAGTACATCGACATTGTTTCACTGTACACGAACATTCCGCATCAGGCAACTTTAGAAACTATTGGTGAGATTCTACTCAACAGACTTGATGACGATCCGGTACCTAGCTCGTTCATTTTATGGTGTATAGAACTGGCCCTCACACGGAACTATTTTGAATTCCAGGGCACTTTCTTTCAGCAGATTGAAAGTACAGCCATGGGGCAACCATGGCCCCTAGTTTAGCGAACCTATTTCTGGAATTTTTTGAAAAGAAGTTCATTTATATGTCCAATCCATTTGAACAACACGTCCGGTCCTGGGCTAGGTACATTGATGACGTCCTGATGATTTGGACAGGGTTAGCTGAGGCAGCGGAAGAGTTTCTCGTGTGGCTTAACAATTGTAATCGTCATTTACAATTCACTATGAACATCCAAAAACTCTCTATAGATTTCTTGGATTTGACGATTTTCCATGAAGAAGGTCGTTTATTGGTCAAACCGTTCCACAAAGCAACAGAAAAAAACTCCTTTTTACACTATGAAAGTCATCATATTAAACACTTGAGAGACAATTTACCGTACGGCCAATTTTTACCCCTGAAGAGGAACAGTAGCCATGAAGTAGCATTCGAGGCAGAAGCAAAGAACGTAGCGTCTAAACTAAAACAAAGAGGCTATTTTAAACAATTGATAAAGAAATCTGTGAAAAGAGCTTCCACCAACAATCGGGATGCCCTCCTGGAAGACGAGATAAAACAACCCCTTGGGAACCGTTTGGTGTGTGTTAATACATTTACCAACTTAAGTTTCAAAATTAGCCAAATTGTCAAAAACACTGGAGGGTGTTCACGGACTCTAGCTCAGAAGTACCAGCACCTATGTTTGCATATAAAAAATCTACTACCATTGGTAACCGGGTAAGTAGTAGCAAACTAAAAGCAAAAATACCCATCATGACCAGTCTGACATAGTCATGGGGACTAATGCCCATTCTTGGACATTCTCCCTGTGGGAGCTGCACAATATGCAAACTGACTTATAAGGCCAAAGAAGTGAATATAGTTTTACCTAAATTATGGCAACAGAGACAAATGACCAACTGTAACTCAGAATATGTGGTATATATGATCACATGCCCGTGTAACAAACATTACATAGGTAAAACCAATAGAAAAGTCAAAGCAGGATTCTAGAACATAAAAGCTGTCTCAAGAACAGAATATTGACTGCCCCTTTAGTGAAACATTTTATCGAGGCCAAACATGGCTTTGAAGATTTCAAATGGACAGTGCTCCTTATGATACAGGGTAGGAATCATAATATTAAAAGTAAAGTTCTTTTTGAAAAAGAACAAAGGCTTATTTTTTTGACCCAGAGTGACAGGAACGGTCTGAATGAGTCCATTCAATGGCTCCAGGTCTAAATACTAACTGTCCCGAGCTACCCACTAAAGGGGTTCTAACTTGTGCTGTCCGTTTAAGACATTAAGCAAGCTACAGGGATTTTATAAAAACCCCTAAAGCCTAATTGAGGATTGCTACTAGATCGCCGTTCGGATGTGATCCTTATTTAAGAGATAAACTGCAGGGAGATACAGCTGCCCGGGTCTATCTGTGGGCACTAGACTAACATGACAACATGCCGTGAGGTTTGCACACATAGATTATGCTACGTTCATAGTACTATACTGGTAAACACTAATAAGGGACTTGAATCTGGTTTGTGACATACTGAACAGCCCGAGTTAGAGGCACCAAGATGGCGTAATTCCGCTGCGTTTTTCCGGCCCTTTCCGGCGTTTTCATTTTGTAAATAAAACAAGACCGGTACACAGCTGTAAGCAAGGAGAGAGGGTGAATACTTATGCTGAGGAAACAGGATCCTGACTGCATAGCACACGATCGCGACACCGACTGAGGTAAGTGTACAGCTGGTAACATCCTGGCGGCAAAATATACTAGAGAGTAGATGTAAATGCAATAGACAAACGGAATAGGTTTTCGCTCCCCGATGTACCACAATTTGAATATAGAGGCAAATGTGGTGTTAAACATGCACCAAATAGGGAGAAACGTCATGACAACAAGGACTAACATCTTTTTGAGATGTACATTTGATCATGCCTGTTTTAGAATAGGGAAGATGGCTACTCAAATAGCATATGCAACCCTACTAATTTATTTGGGAAACACAGAGTTTGCATCCCCACTGACTCAATGTTCCCTTCTGTTCCCATTGGCCGCATATTTACAGACAGTGTCCGGACACTAATATATGACCCGGATCTACAACATCCAGCCTAAAGTATTCCAGACCAACTGTTAAACCTCCAGCCGGTCCGCCCCAACACTCGTGAAATTGATCCTAGAGTCTTAACCTCCCTGGGTAGAGGTAAGATACCTTTCTCTTTGTTTACTGGCTTGCCTATTGATCTATTACTCCCCACAAAGTTCTAAGATACACTAGGTGGTTTCTGGGACAACCGTTTTCATTGAGTTTTTTAATTACTAAAGTCTTTAACTATATAAAGCTTGTAGGTGTGCTGCGCAGGGCATGAGGTTGAAAGGCCAATCGAATGATTCCCTCATATTTTGAATTTGGTTGTAGGAGTTCGTGGAAGAAATTTTCCTTCCCATGACAAAATTGCCCATCTACTGTGGACTTTTGTCTCCTTCGAGGGATCAACTGCACTAGAGAGTTCAGGTAATTTATTTAACCGTGATTGTCTCCTGACACCTTTATTGTGCCTAAGTGCTGATTCTTTTTTTCATTTTTTGTCGACAGGTTCTCCCCTCACATTGAATGAACCTTCAGTAGAAGAAGATTCTACATAATTTTTGAATAAACTCTAATACTGTTAATGACCACTCCTGATGAAAGTCCCACTACCATCGAGAGGACTGAAACATGTTGAGTTCACAATCTAGGAGCTATACCAGATTGTTCAAAAGTATTTAGAGATCAAAAACCTGACCAAAAGGATGTATTCCTGAGGTTGAATTACTTATTGATGTACTTTCACATTTGTGTTTCTTCTATTTTTACAAATGTGTATGTGTCCTGTCATTATTATATTTGTGTATATTCTAGAGTTTTTGATGGTATATTTAATATCAATATTTTTTCTCAATTTTGAGATTTTTATTTTGAAACCTTTAATAAAATAAATATTTTTGTGAAAACTTATGGAGTTTCATTGAGAGGGAGGAACCGTTGACTGCTCCGCTTTCCTTCCTTTTTCTGTATCTAGAATTCTATATTTCCCAAAACTAAGGTTGGAGTCCACCCCGTTCTGGGAGTGGACATTTGAGGTCTCCCCATTTGTTTTTTTTCGTAGTGTGTGCTACACCAGGAATACATTATTTAAATGTAAGTGAGTTCATCATGGCATTTACAGGGCAAATAGCTTTGTGAGGGAAGCCGCTAGAGCCTGAAGTTTTTCACTATGGGATACACATTTTGTTAACATGTCTACCTGGTTTAGTGGGTAAGGTTATGAGAACAGCTGATGAATTTTGTTCAGGACACAGATACCTATGGATGAAGAGGCGGGACTGTTTTTTTTCCCTTGAAATTACAGGCAGCCATAGTGCAAGGGGAATTTGGCCATGCTATAAGGATGGGATAAGGGCAGACCATGGAGAACAGTGATCGCCATTGGGGAAGGATACAGATTGACTGATGTCACTGACGAGGATATGTTTAGAGACGAGCCATCAGATGCTGAAGTGGTGTTTGAAATGAGCATCCCTTATTTGGTTAGGACAGAAAAGCGAGAGGTCCCACAGAGAATGGTGATAGTGCAGCAGTGTCCCTCATTTTTCCATGAAGACATGGAGAAGATACCAATGTCCTGTCATGGTGCGTGCTCCGAAATCCCTGGAACTGTTGAGCCCACCCCAGTCCCTGTCGCCCAGAAGGACTTGTCAGGCCCCAAGGAAGTGCCCCGGAGCCTCATGGACTCAGTCCTGGCGCCCTTGGCGCCAGGCTCATGAAATGGGCTGAATTTATGGAAGTACTTAATCTGCCTAGTGAGGCTGACCCTTCTGTATATCCAGGGTGTGGCAGAGGGACTACTTTTCCTGAGAGACATGGTGTGGTAAAGGGCCTACTTTACCTAGAACTACTAGCAAGGCTATTTAAGCCACACCCTGCAGGCAGAACACGCTTCGCGTTATTCTGCACTCCTGCAGCATAACGCTCACTGTGTCTGCTCTGTTCTTGAGTTTCTACAGCCACGCCCATCTGAGAGTTCCCTCCATCGGTGCTTGGAAGAAGAAAAGGAGAAGAACAGGTGTTACTGTAGCGACAAAGGCCTTACCTGCAATTCCGTCCATCGGTCTCGTCTCCAGCTGGTCATTCGACCGCCGCCTCTGTTGGGAAAGGACTTCTGCGCAGGCTTCCAATACTCACCTGGGATTCTGCATCCCTCCGGGACTTTGGAGCGGTTCTTCCATCCTTCATCTTGGGGGCCGCGCCGCACCTGCAAAAAGGGAACAGAAAACAGCAGGTTAGTCGCGCACAATACAAAAATGAACTATTATTCAGCCATCCAGCGCCACTCATCCGCGCTAATACTCATCTGGAGGCAACCAGTACAGCATCCTAGGAGAGTCAATTCATCTTCTAACCCTCCGTACGAAACCGCTCCTGCAAGAAAGACAAAACACGTTTAAACCTTGGAACAATAAAACTTTGAGCATCTATACCAAGCTGTCATTGGGATAGAGACTTACCTGATTAATCCAAGCATTCCCGAAACACAGCAACAGACACTCCGGAACAGTGAAGTAACTGTGCCCAGAGAGAGACTGAGCCTACTGCGCCCCTGATGAAGGTCAAGCAGGACGTCGAGCCAACCTCACCAAACTCAAAGGTGAGCAGGAAAGGAGTCGGGCATCAGGAGGTTGCAGGAAGTGGGACCAATCCAACCCACACACTAGCTAACGTCTTGCTTCAACATTGCAGGCTAACACCTCCTGGGGAGATAACAGGGGAGAGGACACCATCATACCATCAAAACTACGCCAGTACGGATACCGGCCATACGACTACGTGCTACGCCCCCTTGGAGACCAGGTGAGCGTGACAGAACGTGAAGCCTTCTACAAATTCTCTACCTGGGCGTCATGGAAACCTCAGACAGACCAACTAGCCCAGCTTTTGGGGGAACTCAGGGCCGAGGTACATTCGGCCCGGCAAGAGACCAATGCTTTAAGGAGGGAATTGATCATGGCTAAAGATCGTACCGATGAGCTTGTTAAACAATTGCTTCAATCCCAGGCGGGGCAAACACTGTTACCCTTATTGGGGTCAACGGTTCCGACCACACCCAGCAATCCAGTTCAAGTGGTCCTTCCAGACGCCGTACCTTTGGCACCTCCCGAACGCTTTGCAGGAGACCCAAAAAGGTATGCGGTTTTCATGAACCAGTGCCGACTACATTTCCTATCTAGGTCAGGGGCCTTTCCAAATGACCAATCAAGGGTAGCCTTTGTATTGTCTTATCTCAGTGGCAGTGCTGCGGACTGGTCGGTACCTTTAGTCAATCGGGACGATCCCATCTTGCGAGACTTCCAGAGGTTCCAAATGACTATGGAGAAGTTGTTTGCCCGCCACTCTCAGGTTCTGGCATTGGATAACAAACTCTTGTCCCTGCGCCAAGGCAATCAAGATCTGTTGACGTACATTGCAACCTTTAATAGACTGATAGTAGAAACTGATTGGCCAGATGACAAAAGAACAACTCTGTTTTACCGGGGCTTAAGAGGGGAGTTGAAGGATGTTTTAGCTCAAGTGGTCAACCCTCCTAAGTGATTGTGCGGAATACATAGATCTGGTGGTTCAGCTGGATCATAGACTACAGAACCGTAAGGCAGATCGAGCTAGAATGGACACTCGGGTTTTTGTATGCCCAAAGGAGAATGCATCCAAGACTTCCGACTTGGCCGAACCCATGCAGATTGGAGGAGTGCGAGGGCAAGACTGAAAGAGATAGAATAAGACAACAACAGTTGTGTTTGTATTGCATTTCGGCCAGCCACTTCCTTCGAGACTGCCCAGTAAAACCACCCAAGAAGGCAGTCTGGGTTGCCGGCAAAGTGGAAACGTAGCCGGAGTCGGAAAACTTCCTCGCCCGACAAGCGTAGAGGACTGCTTGTCGAGCGAAAAGAAGGACTCTCAGACCTCGCACCTCGTCTTGCCAATGATCCTCATAAATCACCAACAGCCGTCTCAAATGCATGCACTCAGAGCATATATCGATAGCGGAGCCATTGGAAATTATATGGATCACGATTTGGCTACAAGGATGAATCTTCCTCTGTGCGAAAAGGCAACTACAGATTTAGTCATCACTGTCGATGGAACTGAGATCGCTTGGGATCCAGTGACGCACTCAACAACAGAAATGACACTTTTGTGCCAAGACGGACATCGGGAAGACATTGTGTTCGATCTAATCAAGGCTCCACAATTTCAAATAATTCTGGAAATGCCATGGCTAAAAACACATAATCCTTGCATCGACTGGCGTGCTAAGAGGCTGACCTTCTCAGTCGAATGTGCTCGTACCTGTTACCCTGTAAAGGAACCTTTGGTTAAGGAAATAGTAACTATCATGAATCTGACTAATCCGCTACCTCCAGAATACCAAGACTATCAGGATGTTTTCCAGAAGGACCAAGCGAATACTCTTCCTCCCCATAGATCGTATGATTGTCAGATCAACCTTATCCCTGGCGCACAGATTCCATGTGGCAGAATCTACGCACTTATGGAACCTGAAAATCTGCATTAAAAAAGTATCTGGACCAATATCTGGCTAACGGCTTTATCCGCCCATCCAAGTCCCCAGCTGCCTCGCCCTTGTTCTTCGTGCCTAAAAAAGGAGACCTTAGGCCTTGCATCGATTACCGCGCATTAAACCAAGTCACCATTAAAAACCGTTACCCCTTGCCACTAATTCCTGAACTTTTGGACCAAGTTAAAGATGCCCGAATCTATACCAAGCTAGATCTTAGAGGGGCATATCATCTGGTACGAATAAAAAAAGGGGGCGAATGGAAGACCGCCTTCCGCACCAAATACGGATTATTCGAATGCCAAGTGATGCCCTTTGGCCTTTGCAACGTCCCAGCGGCGTTCCAGTATTTCATGAATGACGTCCTGCGTGAATTGATTGTTGTGTGTGTCGTGGTATACATAGACGACATTCTGGTATATTCATCGTCTGAACAGGAACATGTGAAACACGTCCGTGCAGTTTTGGACAAACTTCGACAACACAGATTGTTCGCAAAACTGGAAAAATGCTTCTTCCATGTTACGGAGGTCGAATTCCTTAGGTTTGTCCTAACCCCACATGGTGTACGCATGGATTCATGGAAGGTTGAAGCCATTCTCAACTGGCCTTCCCCAACCTCGATTAAAGGAGTTCAGAGTATGCCCGGATTTGCGAACTTCTATCGCCGCTTCATTCCGGGCTTCTCGCAGCTAGTACATCCCATTACCTCTCTACTGCGAAAGAACAAACGTTTTCATTGGTCAGAGGAAGCCAAGAAATCCTTTCAGGACTTAAAGCAAAAATTCATCTCAGCCCCGATCCTGAAACACCCAGGTCCAGACTTACCGTACGTGGTTGAGACCAACGCTTCCAGTTTGGCAATGGGAGCCGTCCTCTCGCAAAAAGATCCTGAAACGGGTCAACTCCATCCAGTAGCCTTCTGGTCACGGAAATTCACGGCACCAGAATTGAATTATGCCATTACGGATAAGGATCTTCTGGCCATCAAGGCGGCCTACAAGGCTTGGCGGCATTACCTTCTGGGAGCAAGACTTACTATTACAGTAATCACTGATCATCGCAATCTGCAGTATTTGAAGGTGGCAAAGGCCCAATCATCCCGCCAACTCCGATGGGCATTATTTTTTGCTAAATTTGATTTTGTGATTACTTACCGACCTGGTTGTCGAAATGGCAAGGCAGACGCTCTATCTCGCATTGGGGTAGAAGAGGAATCCACCATCCGAAACCCAGTGCCCATCATTCCCAGAGAAAAGATTTTAGGATTGACAACGCCTCTAACCTTAGATGACATCCACAAAGAAATCACACATCTCATGGATACAGACACTCTGAGAGACTGGTCTACCAAAAGTGTTCATCATTCTGTCTCAAACCACTTACCATATTTTCAGGGACGTCTCTACCTACCCAGCAAAGAACTTCAGGAGAGGGTCATCTCGAATGACCACGAATCACTGGTTGAAGGTCATCCTGGGATAGCTAAGACTGAAGCCAAGATCAAGCGATACTATTGATGGCCAACATGGTGTAAAGACATCAAGCAATTTGTATTATCCTGTGGAATTTGCGCACAAAACAAGACCTTGAAGAAAAGATCACCAGGTCAACTGCAACCACTGGATATTCCGCCTACGCCTTGGCATACGTTGTCTCTTGATTTTATAACTGACCTTCCTCCTTGTAACGGGTTCAACACAATTTCGGTGGTGGTGGACTTGTTTTCGAAGATGGCTCATTTCATTCCACTGAAGGGCTTACCCTCAGCTTCATTCTTGGCTAAAGAATTCTTAGAGCAGATAGTCTGAATACATGGATTCCCTTCCATCCTAATTTCGGATCGTGGCAGTCAATTTATCTCACGATTTTGGAGAAAGTGTTGTGAATTAGCGCAAATCGATGTAAGACTTTCCACAAGCCACCACCCCCAGACTGATGGTCAGACTGAGAGGACCAACCAGAAACTAGAACAATATCTCAGATGTATGTGAAATCAAACTGAAAGCTTTTGGAAAGACATTTTATGGATAACCGAGTACGCCTATAACAATTCCCTGCACTCCAGCATCGTACAGACTCCCTTCTACACCATTTACGGGTTGCATCCACGAACCTCCAATCTTGACTCGCCTCAACCTTTGGAAATGCCAGCAGTAAGAAGTTTGCACACTACTATAACTCAAGCTTTCAAACAAGCAACGGATCAGCTGAAACAAGCCTAGGCAAGATACAAGAAGTCAGCAGACATCCATAGGAGTGAAGCTCCAAAGTATCAAGTCGGAGATGAAGTCTGGCTGGCATCGAAGCACATACCAATGAAAGGAACGCAAACCTTCAACCCCAGATACATAGGTCCATACACCATTAAGGCCATCATCAATCCGGTAGCTGTGAAGTTGAATTTACCTTCGCACATGAAAATTCATCCCGTATTTCATGTCTCACTTCTGAAACCAGTGCAACCTGGAACCCGAGTACTGAAACCACCAAAACCGATCATGGTCGATGGGGAACCCGAATTTGAAGTCAAGGATATCCTGGACTCGAAAATCGTCAAATCAAAACTGTTTTACCTAATAGACTTGAAAGGATATGGACCACATGAAAGATCATGGGAACCTACTGAACACATTCATGCACCACGGTTGTTGAAAAGGTTTCATCAGAGTCACCCGAACAAACCAGGACCAAGGGGAGATTCCGCCATTAGGGAGGCCTTGAGGGGGAGTGCTGTCATGGTGCGTGCTCCGAAACCCCTGGAACTGTTGAGCCCACCCCAGTCCCTGTCACCCAGAAGGACTTGTCAGGCCCCAAGGAAGTGCCCCAGAGCCTCATGGACTCAGTCCTGGCGCTGTTGGCGCCAGGCCCATGAAATGGGCTGAACTTATGGAACTACTTAATCTGCCTAGTGAGGCTGAGCCTTCTGTATATCCAGGGTGTGGCAGAGGGACTACCTTTCCTGAGAGACAGGGTGTGGTTAAGGGACTACTTTACCTGGAACTACTTGCAAGGCTATTTAAGCCACACCCTGCAGGCAGAACACCCTTTGCGTTATTCTTACCGCCTGCAGCGTAACGCTCACCGTGTCTGCTCTGTTCTTGAGTTTCTACAGCCACGCCCATCTGAGAGTTTCCTCCATCGGTGCCTGGAAGAAGAAAAGGAGAACAGGTGTTATTACAGCGACAAAGGCCTTACCTGCAATTCCGTCCATCGGTCTCGTCTCCTGCTGGTCATTCGACCGCCGTCCCTGTTGGGAAAGGACTTGTGCGCAGGCTTGCAATACTAACCCGGGATTCTGCATCCCTCTGGGACTTCGGAGAGGTTCTTCCATCCTTCATTTTGGGGCCACGCCGCGCCTGAAAAAAGGGAACAGAAAACAGCAGATTAGTCGCGCACAATACAAAAACAAACTATTATTCAGCCATCCAGCGCCACTCATCCGCGCTAATACTCATCTGGAGGCAACCAGTTCAGCATCCTAGGAGAGTCAATTCATCTTCTAACCCTCCATACAAAACCGCGTTTGCAAGAAAGACAAAACACGTTTAAACCTTGGAACAATAACACTTTGAGCATCTATACCAAGCTGTCATTGGGATAGAGACTTACCTGATTAATCCAAGCATTCCCGAAACACAGCAACAGTGAAGTAACAGTGCCCAGAGAAAGACTGAGCCTACTGCGCCCCTGCTGAAGGTCAAGCAGGACAGAGAGCCAACCTCACCCAACTCAAAGGTGAGCAGGAGATGAGTCGGGCATCAGGAGGTTGCAGGAAGTGGGACCAATCCAGCCCACTCACTAGCTAACGTCTTGCTTCAACATTGCAGGCTAATGCCTCCTGGGGAGATAACAAGGAAAAGACCATCATACCATCAAAAATACGCCAGTACGGATACCGGCCATACGACTATGTGCTACGCCCCCGTGGAGACCAGGTGAGCGTGACATTTCCCTATGGACTACGGGCCCCTATGACGTGGGCCTGTTAAAGGGGGTGGGGGAAGTCAAGATTAAGCTGCATCCAGGAGCAATTTTACCTTGAGCAAGACAGTATCCCATGTCTCGAGAGGCAGACAAAGGGATTTTTAAGACTATGGGCCTCATTACGAGGTGGGCGCAAAGGGATACCAGCCACCGTTAAGGACATCGGTACAGGTAATCCCTTTGCGCCCTATTCTGAGGTCCCTTTGCGGGTCCCTTCCTTAACGCCTGGTTTTACCAGGCGTTATGGACAGGGCCCGTTAAGGGACTTCAGAGCTAATAACGGTACCGCAATTTGCGGTACCCTTATTAGCGCCTTTCCATTGAGCCCTATGGGGGCTCAAATGGGAATGGGGAATGGCTTTTTCAATGGGGACTTACCGGTCCCGCCAAGGTCGGACTGGACCGGTAAATCCCCATTGAACGGGACCAGACACGGTCCCGTTATTGGTGGTAGTCATGGCGCTAATAGCGCCATAACTACCACCAACCTTGGAATGAGGACCTATGGGAATCATTCCGAGGCTGGCGCAAAGGGATTACGGGCACCGTTAAGGACACCGGTGCCGGTAATCCCTTTGCGCCCTATTCCGAGGTCCCTTTGCGGGTCCCGGGAGCAAATAACAGTACCGCAAATTGCCCTATGGGGGCTCAAATGGGAATGGGGAATGGTATTTTCAATGGGGACTTACCGGTCCCGCAAAGGTCCGAATAGACTGGTAAGTCCCCATTGAATGAGGGCGGACGTGGTACCGTTATTGAAGGCAGCCATGGCGCTACTAATCTCGGAATGAGCCCTATATCCGCTATGATGGAACAAGGCATTTTAGTGATGTCAAAATCGGGGAATCATGTTGCGCATTCATACCTTCTCATGATGACGAGAATGGCACCTTTGCAGAGGCCATAACGATGCTGACAAACCTGCACGTCAAGATGGTAGTTTCTTATGGATTCCACAATGGATGGCGAACATTTTCAAGTTCCTTGGAGCCCTGTTGGTGATGATCCTGCTTGAATTCTGTGTGATCAGGATAATAATTGCACAATGCAAGAAGACTACAAAGAAAGCAGTAGGAATGAAGATTGTGATTGATGTTGAATCAGGAGTCCAAGGAGCCAACAGATGAAGAAATCAGAGACTACGTGAAGGCCAGCATTCACGCACCTCAGGGAACGAAGTTCCTGTATCCAAGACACCACAAGAAGTATGTGGGAAGGTGGATTTACTGCAGTCCTAGTGGACAATGCAGTCTTATGACCTGGAGTATTGATGAACATGTGAAATCAGCTAGATGCCTGAAAGGAGTCGTGAAGATATGGGTCCCAAAGAAGCATTTCTTCAGACGAGGATGCCTTGGTGTGAAGAATGATGAGACTGGTCGATGAATCGCCCAGAGGAGGGAGTGTAGAGGAGGAGCCAAGTACCCCCATCAAAAGCTCTGCCACCATGTTGCCTATATGCCGTGAACCGGAAATGGCTACACGAGCATTACAAGTAAGGATGCCGGTACCACAAAGGATCTTCGAGACAAGGTATCAAATGAGAAAACCCTACATGCATGCACGAAGAAATAGTGCTTTTCTGGCTGGGATGCCAGAAGAAGTCTGCATCTGAACGAGAAAGGAGACTGGTGACGTCATGCAAAGTAAGAACTGATGCACCTAGAAAAGACACCCAAGATAAGAAGATATAGACACTCTATGGAAACTGAAGATGAAGTATCGAAGTTAAGCAACATTTCAGGATCGAAATGAAGATGCTTGTGCAAAGAAGCACTGAAGAAAATGCCAAGTCATTTTACACCTGTAGAGATGCAGCAATGCAAGTAGGGCAAAGTAATCATAAAGGCTGGCTATGTAGTGAATTAAATTGCGGCAATGTGCCATTGTATACATATAGCAATGTAAAGAACCTGGACAGGATTTCAGTGTGGCACAGTTGGAAATAACTGATGGCGAAGTAGAATTTCGAGAGGCTTGGCTGGACCGGCTCCAAGAAGTCAAGGCCACAATGAGTTCGGCGCCTGTAAAAAAGGCTACAATGAACGTGAGAAAAGAACAAACTTGTTTGAAGTAGGAATTAAAAAATACTGAAGGCATCAAGAGTTCATCATTTAATAGTATTATTTGCAGAAAAAGGCTCAAAAGAGTGGTCTCCAGTCACCTGATCAAGATGATCGAAAATAGCTTGGGTCAAGCCACACCGAAACCAAGAGATAGAACGATGCCACTCTCCCTTTATTTCTCATACACAGACAGCTTCTGCAAGGCCGAGTTCCAAGCCTTAATTGACTTGCAGACTGTAGGAGTGATGATACATTTTGGGATAATTGGTAGGGATGCAAAGACCATGCCAACCCTCCATGCACTTGGGATGCTAGCCTGCGTGCTGCTAGCGTGTGGAATATTCCAGAAGAGTACAAGTGTGCCAACCAATTGTAGAGGGCCATGTAGTAAAGAGCCCTATAGTTTGTGTAACCAATTAATAGTGTATTTAGTGACGATGAAGATGACTGTTCACTTGGGATGGGTTTAGTTGCCCATCTGACTTAGACACCCACTCACAACCCCCGGCTATATAGAACGTATACTTAGATGTTCCTCTAAAAGCCAACCACCGTTACTCATAGGTTTTTGTAGTTTGCCACATAGTATGAGGTCAGTGATGATGGTTTTTTGCTATAAAAGTTATGTTTTTTGCAATATGTGTTGAGATTGTGCTGTGCGACGTCAGACGATGTCTGTTGTACTCCCTGTTTTACATAGTTGATATTATAACAGAACAAAGATTTTGCCAATTTCCTGAGTCATTTTGATTATTGATGTTTGAGTAAGTTCTGCATCCCCATCCACCTCTAAGTATTTCTACCTCATCTTCAGGGACCCTAGGTCTATGGGTTCAAGGCCACCGTTCCAATATTCTTGTTTTCCAAAGACCAGACCCTTCCTTTTGGTTTATTTTCCCAAGAGATGGCTAAAATCTTGGTCTTACTAGGATTCACCACAAGGCCATTATCTTCAGCAAACAAGGAAAACTTGTGAAGGAGATGTTGTAAGCCAGTCCAGGAATGATCAAATAACAATAATTCATCAGCATATGCCAACCATTCCACGCTCATCGAGCCTATCCTAGGTGCGATCAGACCTGCCCCAACCAGGTAATTTACAACGTCAGAGACGTAAAGGTTAAACGGGCATGGTGCCAAGTTACATCCCTGACTCAGACCCGTAAAGGTTTTAATACGTTCTGACAGTGCACCATCCGTGTTCAATCTTACACATATATCAGAGTCCTCATAGAGGCCCATCAAGAGCCTCAACAATCCACCCAGGATACCTAAACTAGCAAGTTTGCTTCACAGTCTGTTCCTAGATATCTTATCAAAGGCCATTGAAAGGTTGATGGATGCCATATAAGTGCGTCCATTCGCCTTATTCCATGCCGAAACTTGAAGGGCCTTCACCATCAACCCATTTAAATTTGTGGAGTGTCCTTTGCAGAATCCCGTCTGAAAGGGGGTAAGTCTACAGTTTGCTGCGCTCATTCTACTCCTACGTCCCGTCCCCTTTCCACCATACTGTATGGCCATCCCTCGCTAGGGACGGGGGACTGAACTTTTTCACCAGAAAAAATCATCTTCCCCTTTAAATTTAGATGCGAGCGGAGGCGCAGCCCTGGGAGAATATGCTCCCCTGACTCCGCCCACCGGTGCCACTCCTCAGTCCGCTTTTCCGCGCTCACGGCAACAGACCGCTTTCACTAGTGCTCCTGAGTTAGGCCTCTGGTCTGGTAATTACACGCGAGAAGTACTTTTGTCTTCTTTTTTCTTGTCTTTAATAAGGTACCTCTGTCCTCTGGAACCACGCTCCTCCGTGGTGCATGTCGACGTCAGCGGGCTTCTGCGGCTGTCCAGCCTGCGAGGGGCTCTTCCCTACGTCTGACCCCAATGCTCTCTGCCTCCGCTGCCTTGACCCCGATCATGGCTGGGAGGGCTGCTCTGCATGCAACGCACTTACACCACGCACTCTGAAGAACAGACTAGCCAGTTGAAGGGACATCTTCGGAAGGTCGCCTCCAGAAAGATTTAAAGGAATTCATCAAGCACAAGTCCAGGCCCAAGTTAGCGGCACTGTTTTCATCCGCACCCTGCAGAGGCGACTCCTTCCATAGGAAACGTACAAGCGGGAGGGGCCTATTAGGTTCTAGTACCAGTGCAGCACCACGGCTGCTTCAGCTACCAGGGGTCGCGCGATCCTACCAGTGTCTCCGCTGAGGGACCACAAGATTGTATTACCGGGTGTCAACCCGAGGGGCTACGCCCTAATACCGGACAGATGTCTGAGGGGACGCCTTTACGCAGCACTACCTGCGTCATGGCCGAGGGCATTCCACCTACCAGGCGCCTCGTCCTGAGGTGCAAGATAGGCCTCAACTTCCACAGCCAAGAGTCCTGCAGGAGGCGGGCCCGTAAAGGGTAGTTGCAGCAGTCGACCTCTCCTCCACTTCTCGTCGGTTCCTTGTAGTTCCAATGGTGACTCTCTGACTTCCAGCCCAATAGACCTGCCTTTTATGTGCAAAACCCCCATTCACACAGCCTGGCTGTCAATCACCCAGCAGGGGGGTTGTCCAGCCCGGACAACCACCGTGCCCAATCATGTCAAAGTGCGACTTGGGTTTCCTAGGATACCCTGTGCAGGGGGTGACTACACCCCTCCCTCACATTCAGCCCACCTAGACACCCAGGCGCCTTGAGGAGGGCTTCTAGGTAGAAGCACGCCAAAAGACAGTGAACAAAGAAGGCAAACCTAGTTTGCCGCGCAAAGTAAAACACAAGAAGGAGTTTAACAAAAAGAAATGGCGAATAAACCACACCAGAGCCAAACGAAAAAGGATTTGATCAAGCGGGTTTAAGTCTGAGGCTAACACAATAGCCTACAATATTACCACAGTGATATAAGATAACCGCGTTAGAAATTTTGGGTAGATACCACTGCCAACAGCCGTGTTTAAATGTTAAAAGAGCGAAACAGGTACAGATAAAAAGAGTTAAGAGTTACCCCTTCCAGCACTCAATGTAAAATGGTGTGTACTGGATCTGTGGTTACATTTGACTAAGTAAAGTTAATGGTAACTTTACCCTTTTCTGGGGTTATGGTAATCGCCTCAGAAATGGAGTCAGGGGTAGTCTGAACGACAACCCTGTGCCACTGCACAGAAGGTGCTGTGTGACACACACAAAGAAGGGGGCTACTGAAGTGGTGTACTCCAGAGCCCACAATCAGAAAAACAGGTCAAAACAAAACACATAGCAAAATACAAGTAAGAGTGGGGGAAAAGCTCACACTCTTACCAAGTGGAAAGAAACAACTGCAGAGATCCAGCAAAGCTGCTGATGAACTCAGTAGGTAAGGGAAATTAGCCATGAAATGAGAATTCTCCCTAACAACCGTTGATTGCATTATGTCCTGTGCTACTATTTGGGCTTCAGCCAGACCGGCCTTGAAGCACGCTTGGCTTTGCACCGAGAGCTCAGGGAGGAAATCGGCGATCTCTTGCCAGAGCATCTGATTGACCGCAGCCAGCACGGCATCTGCATTGGACGGGCACAGATGAAGAGAAGCGTTTGAATAGACTTTCTTTCCATATGCTTCCAGGTTCTTCTGCTCCTTAGCCAGGAGTGTTGAGGTTAAGGTAGCCGAGGAGAATTGTGGCTTTGAATAGAATGAGGCTGCCGCAATCACGGAAGAATGTGGCTGGGGGTGCGTCAACAGCAAAAGGGGGTCCCCTTCCATTTGCCTATACTTGGTGTCGAGGCGCCTATTGGTGGGTTGAGCAGAGTCTGATTTGAGCCACCCTTTCTTGGCAAGAGCCACAACGTCCTTTTGCATGGGAATTCCTGTCCTAGCCGTCGGTTTAGGACAGGAATTGGAGTGAGGACTTCTGCCAGTACCCCCACCTCTGGTTGTTCCACCTCAGGCTGAGGGAGCCCCAAATACTCGGCGAAGCCCACAAGCCGTTCATGAAAGGCCTTGGCCGATGAGGGCGTGTCAGGGTCCTCCTCCTCATCCGTGTTCACCAATGTGTCCTGTTGGTCCAGTGCCGCCGGAGGTGTGCTAGGAGCAGGTGGCTGTGGCGTACTCACAGGCACCGGAAGTTGCTGAGGCAGTGTAGATGCTGCGAGCTGCGGAGGCACGGGAGCCTGTGTTATGGGGATTGCCGCAGGCAGTAGGGGCTGCATAGGACCCGGAAGTGCTGGACCCAGAGGCGGAATGGCCGTGGGTGCCGGAAGTACCGGGGGGGGGGGGACATGTCATGATAACATCCTTCTGCAGAGACCTCATGAGGGTCTGGATTTTTTCGAAGAACTTGTCTTCACAGGCTGGCAGAGCGCTTATTGAAGCAGGTATGGGTGCAGGGCCCTGAGGTTGCTGAGACCTGGACACACTGGCCCTCATTAGGACCCTGGCGGAGGACCATGGTGCTAAGCTGCCAACTCCGCCAAGATGGTTGGCGGACTTACCGCCCCATGCCGACCTTGGCGGGGCGGTAAGTCCCCAATCCCCATTTTACCCTTCCCCATTCCCATTCTTGCCCCATAGGGTATAATGGGAGTGGGGAAGGCGTTAATTACGCCACCGTAAATTACGGTGGCGTAATTAACTACAAGTCCCGTAGCGCCATGGATTTTTCCGCCTGCAAAAAGCAGGCGTAAAAATCATCCATGGCGCTACGGGAACTCGTAGTCTGGCGGAGAGGTACGCCATGCACTACGCCGGCGTAAAACCCTCTCCGCCAGGGTCCTAATGAGGGCCACTGTCTTGCTGTATGCTGGGTGTATCTGCCCAGCGACGTTGAAGGATATGCTGTGGGCCACGTGCCAGGCGATGACCAGTCCCACCTGGAAACTCATTCCCCTACCTGTTCCCAAAAGGGGGATGGCGTCGGGCGTGTGGCCATTTTGTTGGTGGGCTGCATGGCACGTGCCTGGGTCGTGATGCTTGCCGCACTGGGCCCAGCCTCCTCCAGGACTCTTGGCAGTGGAAGTTGAGGCCTATCTTGCACCTCAGGACGAGGCGCCTGGTAGGTGGAATGCCCTCGGCCATGACGCAGGTAGTGCTGCGTAAAGGCGTCCCCTCAGACACTGTCCGACTGTGTGATCCTCGACAACAGGCAACAGGTGTCACTTGACTTTGGCTCCGGCCCCTTGACTCTTGTGTTCCTGTCTATGTGTGTTCTTCGATTCTGTCTGCCTAACCAACATATTGCCTGTGATTTTTGCCCGCAACTCTCTCTGGGTATTTCGGGTGCTAAGTGTGTTTCTACCCCAGTAGCATTTCTTGCCACGGATACGCGTTTATCTAGTAGACCGAACTGTCAAAAAGGTATCGCAATTCTATTCACGGTAACGTGTTCTGTTTCATAACACCAGTCCATTCAAACACAGGGAACTTACCTCGAATAATACTGTACAAAGTGAATTGGTTAGTTGTAGTATATTTTACGTGTGGTTTTTGAATTAATAGAAGTGTCGTGTTAATAACAAATGGTTTAAAATTAAATGTATTTATATTTTTTACCTGAAACCTTGAGTCAGTGTTTGCTTGAGTCACAGTAATTGTGGTCCCTTTGTGTAATCTCTGCTACTGCTCATATACTCTTGAGATAAGCCTGGCTGCTCCGCTACTGCTACCATTTTAACATAGTAGTACAGGCTTGTAACAAAGGTAAAACTTGTATTGCCACCTGTAGTCTTAATTGTGTATAGTGGTCCCTAAGGGCACTGCACAGGATTCTGCCTAACAACGGTGGCTCACGTTGACACCTCTGGGCGTGCCATATGTATTGCTACCGACATGAGAAGGACGGCTTGGCTGCGGGCTCCTAAATTCAACCCCGATGTCCAGGAGAGTATTCAGGACCTTACTTTCGAGAGGGGGTGTTCTGTTCCACTCTACTATAAACGAGCAATTAGATAAGAAGAATAGTTTGCAGACTGCCAAATCCTTATCAATCCTCACTAAGTCCAACCCCAAGAACTACAGCCAGGCGCACCAGCGCTTAGACAAGGGTCGGTCTTTCGGAGGATTCAGGGGCTTCCAGGAGAGACGATTCAGACAACCAGACAGATACCCGAGCCAGCACAGACGTAAACAGCACAAGGACAGCTCACAAGTGCTTTTTTCAGTCCCTCGCCTCAGCCCCATCCTCTGAGGGCAAGAAGGCATGACAGAACCACCCGGATCCACGAGTCTCCAGTGGGGGGCAGGCTTGCCCTTCACACCCAACGCTGGCGGTCAATGTTCACGAACCCATGTATCCTGTCGGTCGTATCCCCTTGGTTCCAGCTTCCTATTCCTCCTTCTCCACTCTCCTCCCCTCCGCTCCCACAGATTGCTACAACAACTCTGCTGGTGGAAATTCGCTTGTTCATAGAGAGTCAGGCAGTTGAAGATGTCCCAGGCCCTCAGCGTGGTCTGGGCTTCTATTCATGGATTTTCGCTGTACACAAGAAGAACCAGGCTGGCCAGAGAGTTGTGTTGGACCTTTCAACCTTGAACCTTTCCCTTCCTCTTCAAAAGTTCAAGATGGTTACCCCAGTGCTTATAGCAGAAATGTTGTGTGTGGGAGACTGGATGTGCTCCTTGGATCTGAAGGATGCTTATCTACACGCCCCGATCTGGGAACCCCATCGGTCCTTCCTGAGGTTCAGGATCATTGGCTTTCATTTCCAATACAAGGTTTTGCCCTTTGGCCTCAATTCGGCCCCAGGGTCTTTAAAAGACTTATGAATGCGGTGGCAGCCCTCCTCAAGGCTCAGTGTCACCACATCTACCCATACCTAGATGGCTGGCTGGTCAGGGGGAGGTCTCCAGATGTGGTCCAGCACACCGCCTCCGCACTCATGAATACAATGCACGAGCTTGGATTTTCCATCAATCAACCTCACAGTTGGAGCCCACGCAGAGTCTAACCTTCCTGGGCCTTATCTGGGATACGAGCTCAGAGAGGATTTCCCCTCAGAGGACAAGATCACGGCCATCAAAAGGGCCTCATGGCATTTTCTCAGCAGAGCAATGACCTCAGCATGGTGGTACCAACACCTCTTGGGCATCATGGCGGCATGTCTCCCAGTGGTGCCGCATACCAGGCTTAGAATGAGGCGGTTGCAACTGCACTTTCCATCCTCCTGGAGTCAGGAGAGCGGTTCACAGGTGGAGCTGGTCAGTATCTCACCTCATCTCCACCAGGATCTAGTTTGGTGGAGCATGCGGATACACAGGCCCTTCTGCCAACCAGCACATCAGGTCATCATCACCACAGACTCGTCCCTAGAGTGCTGGGGAGCAACTGCGGGCATCCAGTGTCCATGGGGTATGGTCCCTTCAGGAGCAGGCAGCCCATATCAACTGGGCTTGAGTTGAAGGCCATCTGGATCGCTCTCAAAACCTTCCTACCGATGATCAGCAGCAAGCCGATCCTCATTCAGACAGACAACTACTCCAGCATGTATTACATCAACAACAAGGGTGGCACTGGGTCTCTGGCCCTCTGCACTCTAGCGGTCAGCATCTGGGAGTAGGCTCTGGTAAACAGCATCATCTGGCAGCAGTCCTCCTCCCGGGGAGTCCAACCTAGAGGTGGACAGGCTCAGTAGGTTTGGGTCGGACAACTACGAATGGCAGTTGACGTGCAGGTCTTTCAGATGATTTTCAAGAAGTGGGGTCATCCCCAGGTACATCTCTTCGCCACTTGAGACAGCAGGAGGTGCCCCCAGTTTGTGTCCTGGCAGGGAAAGGGCCTGGGCCCTCTGGGCGACGCAATGCAGATCCAGTGGGACAACATGAACGCCTATGCCTTCCCTCCCGCTCCCCTGTTCCACAAGGTAATCTGCAAGATCAGGGAGGCTGGGCACCTCCGCATCATCCTGATAGTTCTGTGGTGTCTAGCGACAACATGGTTCTCAGAACTACTCAGCCTGTCAGATCAGATACCCTGGCACACCTTCCGCTGGGCCCAGCGTGCCCACTGTCTCAACAGGGGGGCACGGTTATCCACCCTGCCCCCCAGAAGTTAGCCCTTGCAGCGTGGTTCCTGAACAAGTCACACTGAGGCATCTGCATCTGTTACAGACCAACCTAGACATTATACAAGGGGCTAGGAGAGATGCTACCAGGAGCCAGTACAAAAGCAAATGGACACGGTTTTGTCTCTGGGTGGAATCAAAGGAGGTTGATCCATTCACCTGCACTCTGTATGACCTGCTATCCTTTTCTACGCACCTTGCACCCTCGGGCGTACAATTAGACACGTGCTGCACCTTTCTTGGCTGCAATTGGAGCCTTCAGGAACTCAGAAGAGGAGGTTTTCTCATCTTCTAATCCTGTGGTTAAGAGACACTTGACGGGCCTCACCAGACTTTACCCGCCTATCAGGAAGCCACACCCTGTGTGGGACCTCGACTTGGTATTGGGCACCCTGGCGCATAAACCATTCGAACCTATGGCGTCTGCGGACATCAGGCAAGTCACCATTAAGACAGCCCTCCTGGTGGGCCTTACCTCGTCACGCCGGATCAGTGAGATCCAGGCACTGGTGGCTTCAGAGCCTTATACTACTTTTCTTAAGGACATGGTGGTGCTTAGAACTCACCCCTCAGTTTTACCTAATGTGGTCTCCTCTTTTCACTTAAATGAGGAGATAGTGCTACCAACATTCTTCACGGACCCTAAGGACGACGCTCAGAGGGTATTGCACTAACTGGACGTTAGGCATGCGCTGAGAGGCTACCTGGACAGAACCAGGAGTTTCCGTAAATCAGACGCCCTCTTTGTCATCTTTGGTGGGTCAAAGCCCAGCAGTCAAGCTTCCAAGGCCTCCATTGCAAGGTGGATGGATACAGAAGGCGTATGCGGGTCAGCTCAAACCTCTACTAGAAAATATGCATGCCCATGCAATCAGAGCTAAAGCCAAGGCAGTCGCTTTCCAGGGGCACGTCCCGTGGGAGGTCATCAGCAAGGCGGCTACGTGGACTATGCCCTCGGCCTTCTGCAAGCACTTCTGCTTGGAAGCCGGCTCCAGGTCGGATGCAGCATTTGGTCAGGCAGTGTTAAGGAACTTGTTTTCCTAAGAGAGCAACTCTCCACCCTGGGGCTACATTCAGTTGTTCTTGCCCACACAGTATGGAGGAAAGAGGATGGGATGTAGGAGTAATTAGAATACTGTATGGGCGTCCCTCACTAGGGATGGGAGACGGAACCTTTTTTACCAGAAAAAAATCATCTTCCCTTTTAAATTTAGATGCGTGCGGCGGCGCAGCCTTGGAAGCATGCACTCCCCTGACTCTCCCTGCCGGTGCCACTCGTCAGTCCCCTGTGACGCGTGGACAATATTAACATTGCCTAATGACACCAGTTTTATTAGGGGGAGGATGGTGGGGCGTATGGAGGAAATGGGACTATGGACTAGGAGTACGTTAGTCACTACAGTGAATAACTTATCATTTCTATATGGCCTAGAAGAAGCAAAGACATTTTTTTACAATCTGCATCAATTAATGAAATAGGTCGATCATTTCTTGGGTCAGACCTTGAACCTCTCTTAAAGATGGGAACAACATTAGCAGTACGCCATCACATGGGGAGAAGGCCTGAGTCCATTATACTTCCAAACAGTATGTAGAACTCCCTAGACCGGTTTGCCAGGTCCAGTTTCAAGGTGTCATTCATAAGGCCATTAGGCCCAGGGGCACGCAACTTCTTACACATCTGTTTTAGGTCCCCAATGTCATCACACTCAGTGATGTATTTACTG
Source organism: Ambystoma mexicanum (assembly GCF_040938575.1). Taxonomy (NCBI): domain Eukaryota; kingdom Metazoa; phylum Chordata; class Amphibia; order Caudata; family Ambystomatidae; genus Ambystoma; species Ambystoma mexicanum. The sequence continues at coordinate 316,755,751 of NC_090929.1, forward strand.
ATATCTTGGTCTAGTTCAGTGTCTATAGACCCACCTCCATAAATGTCTCCAAATAAATCCACCCACTGGGTTTCGGTAACTGCATTCAGTTCATTTGCCTGGAACGAAGGGTGCAGGTTATTGACTAAAACCCAAAATGCACGAGAGTCATGTTTAATTAAAGTGTGGAGCATACATTCCACATCAGACTGTAAAAGTGTTGATTTAATTGATTTACAGAAGCTTCTCTATTTTTGTTTTCATTTCTTTAATTCGGGCCAAAATTAATATTCCCCTTACTACCACATTTCAAAGCCCTAATGCCTCTATACAATTTCCTCTACGCTTGTACCATGGCAGAATTATAAACATAAGTCGTTTTCCCCCTAACCTTGCTGAAGAATTTATGATTCTGTTTTACTCGTTCATTCTGTTCCCCCATGAAATCATCAAAATACCCTCAACTTCGAAAGAAGAGGGGTTCCACTAATAACACCATCCAACTCTTCATTCATAATTGCAATATTCTGGTTGGACCACCGAATAGCATTCTCTGAACAGGTAGATTCTACATTCTCCATAAACGTACAGGACTGTGTTTTAGTCTGAAAATGTAATTCGACAATAAGGATTGCAATAAGGATTGCGTGGTCACTCCAGTAATTATGTTGAACTAAGAGACTTGCATAGCAGCTAATTAAGAACGCATCAGCAAAAATATAATCCAAGGTTCAGAATTGTTCCCCTCGTCAGTCCCCTGTGACGAAAAACGTTGCCTAATGACACCAGTTTCATTAGGGGGGAGAATGGTGGGACATATGGAGGAAAGGAGGACTATGGACGAGGAGTGCATTAGTCACTACGGTGAGTAACTTATAATTTCTATATGGCCTAGAAGAAGCAAAGAAACATTTTTGCAATCTGCATCAATTAATGAAATGGGTCGATCATTTTTTGGGTCAGACCTTGAACCTCTCTTAAAGATAGGAACAACATTAGCAGTACGCCATGACATGGGGAGAATGCCTGAGTCCATTATACTTCCAAACAGTATGTACAACACCCTAGAGACCAGTTTGCCAGGTCCAGTTTCAAGGTGTCATTCATAAGGCCATTAGGCCCAGGGGCACGCAACTTCTTACACCTCTTTATTAGGTCCCCAATATCATCACACTCAGTGATGTATTTACTGATATCTTGGTCTAGTTCAGTGTCTATAGACCCACCTCCATAAATGTCTCCAAATAAATCCACCCACTGGGTTTCGGTAACTGCATTCAGTTCATTTGCCTCGAGCGAAGGGTGCCGGTTATTGACTAAAACCCAAAATGCACGAGAGTCATGTTTAATTAAAGAGTGGAGCATACATTCCACATCTGACTGTAAAAGTGTTGATTTTATGGATTTACAGAAGCTTCTCTATTTTTGTTTTCATTTCTTTAATTCGGGCCAAAATTAATATTCCCCTTACTACCACATTTCAAAGCCCTAATGTATCTATGCAATTTCCTCTTCGCTTCTACCATGGCAGAATTAAAAACATGAGTCGTTTTCCTCCTAACCTTGCTGAAGAATTTACGATTCTGTTTTACTCGTTCATTCAGTTCCCCCATGAAATCATCAAAATACCAAGAGTTAAAAATATAATCCAAGGTTCAGAAGTGTTCCCCTCGTCGCCAAGTTGGAGTATTATTTCCCTCCCCTACTGACATGGTGTTAATTAGGCTCTAGAGAGTCCAGTGGCAGACATAAGGCGAGCTCGGCGAGGAGGCTGAGAGACTTGATAGTTTGCCAGATGATATGGGTGCTCAAATAGGCCGCAATGTGTATAGTCCAGCATGCCAAAGCGAGCATCTCTAGCAGCAGGACATCTCTAGCGGGTGGCGAATCAGGCTGCAATGTGTATAGTCCAGCATGCCAATGTGAGCATCTCTAGCAGCAGGATTTATGGGCAGGCCAGAGACACAGAGACAATGGAACACAGGCACAGACGCCAGGTCGCAGGACAAGGACCTACCTTCTCCATACTAGCACAGATACAAAACCAAACTATGGCTGAACTGTGCAAAGGGATGCACTAAATGAGGCCAGGACCAGCCTCCAGCCAGCCACAAACATGGGGCCAATCCGGGACCACAGCTCAGCAACAAAGCCCAGCCAGTATGAGCTCACAGGGCCAAGAACTGCACCAAGTGGCCTATGGAGCAGGCAAGGACCAGCCTCCAGTCAGTCACAAACCGGGGCCCATCCAGGACCACTGCTCAGCAGCGAAGCCGAGCCAGGATGGGCTCATGGGGCCAAGAATTGCACCAAGAGGCCTATGGAGCAGGCAATGCCCCTGATCATTTCTGCACTGCAACAATCACTGCCACATTAGGAAGATCAGGTGGCCCGTGTGCACCTCCCAGTAAACAATTGCAGGCACACAGACCAATAAATACTTTCTTGCCCCCCCTTCAGAACAGAGAGGTGAGGGGCCATTCCCTACCCTTTTCTGGACCCCTCATCACACCAGAAGACCCTTGTTCAGTCCCACTACGAGCGTTGCCGCTGGCGCCTTCAATGAGGCAATCTTCACCCCACGGCCCCTGCCTTAGTAGATATGCAGATCTTCTTGCAAGTTGGTGATATTATCAGGTCGGGACGCACAGCAGGCTGGTTGCCCACATTTCATCCACCCGTGATCCCAGGGTGTACTGGTGGGGATCCCTCAGGGATGCAGCAGGAGGAACACCATGCAGTTGGCGGGCCCGGGTCCCTACTTGAAGTTGCTGTATCTGAAGCGCTCACCCTCAACAGGCCTCCCACACGTCCTCGTTTATCACAGAGACGTGGACGAGGATGGCTCCCCACACACGCCATCCCAGGGTGTACTGGTGAGGGTCCCACCTTCCCACCAGCGGATTACATTTTCAGACACCCACCGCCGTTGAACGGGCAGTCACAGTGGGCTCAGGCTCAATACTTCTCGCCCCCTTCGGCCCTCCGAGCAGGTATATGCAGGGTGCTGACCAGTGAGGGTCTCATCTCCCAAATGCTGTGCTCTGAAACTTTGGCGCCAGCATCCAGGCAAGCTCCGCTCGGCCGGTCTCTCGAGGATTCTCAATGATGCAGGGGTCCCACCGGGTGAAACTTGTTTTTTGTGGGTCCCACAGAGCTTCCGATTTAACAGGAGCTGATCATGTGCATGCATACCCGCAGAAAAAAGATTTTTATGCAGGATAAGCGCACCGATCGCCGGAGCCTTTTCATGCTGCAGCCATTTTGGTCCTTCGTCCTCTGTAAATGAAGCTACCATTGGGAGAAGATAAGATAAGTAATCATGTTGGATTTCGTTGGGCAGGTACAATGAAATCACAGTCATGGAGTGACTAAATAATGTTCCATTTATTAGGCTGGCCACAAAACTCTAGTCCACCATCCCAGCTGGGAGCACATAAACATTGCATAATAAGATCCATAACAGTGTTTGCTTAGAAGGTAACCAGTCATTTTGCCCTTGTTGTATAATAAGCAGTGATGCAATTTATGAGACTGCTGAAAATAAACATCTCAAGCGGTCAAGCGGATTGAGTGGAGGAGGTGCCCATTGATATCCGTTGATCAATAGGTTGTAGCGACTTTCTTTGCAGCCTGTACCTTCTTTCGTTCTCTCAGTCGTCCACTCCCCGTTTTATTTGACCTACTCTGGGCCAAGCATTAGGATGATCTGTAGGAGCATCCATCAGGAAGAAAGACTAATCATGGGTGTCCTCAGCAGTGTCTGTGTTCATCAGACTCCAGCCTCCTGCATTGCTGTGTTAACTCTTCGTTTTCCCTCACACGTAAAGTGGACTGAGCAGGAGGGAGGGGGGGCGTTGCTTCCCAAGGGGTGGAGGCAGGTGTCCCTAGAGGTGATGAGACAGCAGCAGCTGCTGTCCTCTTGGCCACCACAGTGCAACACCCCTGTGAGACAGACTTTTTCCACGTGTCCGCAGTGGGAGGAGAATTTCCCTATTCAGCAAGTAATGGGCACAGACTAGGTCTGATGCTTGGGCATTGCAGGTCTTACAACAGAGACTTTCTGTCCTTTTCATTCAACTCTGGCCCTCATCCTGCAAGCTCTCGAGCTACAGGACTGGTTGGTTTCACTGGAACTTCAGGATGCATACGTTCATGAAATACATGAGGTTTGTGATGCGCCAACATCATTACCAGTTCAAGGTCCTGACGTTCAACCTTTCTTCAGCACCCATCATTTCACCAAGCTGCTGGCAGTGTTGGTGGCTTGCCTCATTGGGGAAGGCATCCATGTATTTCCCTACCTGGATGATTTGCTCCTCCAAGCTCGTTCCCCAGACCAGGCATCAGCATATCTGTTCCAACATGCAATCTGTTGCACAGTTTGGGCTTTCCTGAACTTCAAAAATGCACAGGTTTCGCTATCCCATAGCTTCTGATTTTTCAGGGTGGTCTTGGACACTTGCCTGAGAAGGGCATTCCCGGCCAAGGATCAAGTGGCAAACATCTCTCTGGTGGTCTGTGACCTCCGGTCACAGGGACAAGTTACTGCCTCAGCCTTTCTACTCTTGCTGGGCCTCACTGCCTCATGGTTTCTGGTGGTTTCCAGAAGCCCGGCTTCACATGCCATCACTTCAGTGTCTACTCCATTGCTAATAATCACAATGTTAGGGTCACTTGCCATACCTTACCTTTTACAGGTATCAAGCCATGTTGCTCAAGACCAGACATGGAGGTCCCTGAGAGACAACATACTTACAAGTCTGTTTTGTCAACCCTTGCCGCGGGTGACTGTACTCACCAATGCATCCCTGACCCGTTGGGGGGCTTATCAACTGTTAGATCCAATGATGAGCGGACTGTGTCTCCCTCAGAGTCTCAGGAGCACATCAGTTTGCTGGAGTTGAGGGCGATCAGGCTGACCATGTTGTCCTTCTTTCCTTCTGTGAAATGCAAGACCATGCTGGGCTGTGCAAGGCCATGCTTGACTTGCGCAAGACCATGCTGGATCTGACTGAGAGCACAGTGGCCATACACTACCTCAACAAGTGAGGTGTGGGGTGCTTGCTGCTATGCAGAGAAGCAATGTGAATGTAGTTCTGGGCACTGGAAAGCAATGTCTGTCGGCTGCCCATATTGCTGGAAGAGAGTTAGTCATAGTGGATGCTTTGAGCAGGCAGACTTCAGCCTTCCACGAGTGGGAGCTCTTTCAGGAAGTTCGGCAGATTTTCTCCCACTAGAGAACTCCTCGGATGGATCTCTTTGATTCCATTGTGAACAGGAAGTGCAAGTAGTTCTGCTGCTGGAACTTTCCTTTAAAGGGAGTTCTGCGGTTGACTGGACGTTCAACCTTTGTTATGCGTACCTGCCAATCGCTTTCATTCTGCTGGTTGCCCCTGTTCCGGTCCATGCTGATTCTGATCACTCCGGACTGGGCCGTGAGAGCGTGGTACCCGGAGCTTTTGGACATGTCCATCTGCCCTCCTAAGCGCCATCTGCAGAGAGTGGATCTGCTCTCCCATTCGGAGGGGGCGGGTACTCCACCCAAACCTCAGCAGCCTGAACCTTCATACCTGGCTGTTGAGTACAAGAAGTGGGATTTGTCAGAAAACGTCCTGGATGTACTGCTCTCAGCTTGCGTGCCCATACCAAAGTCTATTTGTGTCTGAAGATGATGTACATGTTTGGCTTTGTGTCGTGAGAGGGATCTGGGCCCTTTATTCTGTCCTTTATCTCCTGTTTTGGATTATTATGGGGTCTTTGGCCCAATCAGGCCTACAGATCGCCACTATTTCGGTTTTTAAAAGGTCCCCTGAGAAGGGCTCGTTCTTCACAATTCCCACAGTTATGCAGTTCTTATGGGGCTTGTGTAACCAATCTGCTTTGTGCCAGTTTGTGGTCCCGGTGTGGGATTTGAATTTTGTTTGGACGTTTCTTATGGGTGCTCTGATTGAGCTTCACCAGTCTTGTTCCATTAGATTGCTCACATTTAAGGTTATTTTCCTGGTCACCATCACTTCCGTTAAATGGTTGAGTGGGATCCAGACCCTAACTATTAAACCTCCTTTTTTGCTTTTCTCCAAGGAGAACATGTCGTTGAGAGTAAGACCCACTCCTTTACCCTGAAGGTGGGCTCAGATTTCCATCCCTCGCTTTTGATACATCTTTCTACATTTTTTCCTATTCCCCATCCTTCCAAGGCAGAGTAACGTTTCATCGGCTGGACCTGGTGCAAGCTCTCAGCTACACTCAGACGAGGGACGTAAGGAAAGATGACCAGCTCTTTGTAGGTTAGGCAGGTCCATTTGTTGGCGGGGCTGTGAATAAACGGACCTTGTCAGGGTGGCTCATTCTCTGCATCTCAGAATGCTACCATCTGGCTGGAAAGGATGTGCCTGAGTGGCTGCCACCTCCGCAATGCAACAAGGGTTTTGTTGCACACGTTTGCAAAGTATTGCTGCTCGGTTTCCCTTTCAGGACAGGTCGTCCTCCACAGTTTTCTGGTCTAGGTGGTGTCCTTTTTGCTCTCCCATCACCCTCCCCTTACCTCTTCTTAATGTTCTTTCTGCTTGATGTTACTCCCATGCATTCCTCACTACCTTCCCTAACTGCCCCACTCTGCAGATTTCTAGTACACCATTGGTTCTGTGGTTCCTCAGTGCCAGAGTGCTGGGCAAAAAGGGTGGACCTGAGGCCAAGGTGGAGGCGCTTTGATACGTAATGTCTCAATTATTAAGTCTGGCAAGGGGCAGGAAGCGTCAGGAAGAGCTGACATGGAACTGCTCTGCGACAACTCCCCCCATGCCCTGCCCTCCCCTAGCCCCCGGGTGGCAGAAAATGTTCTGGAGAGCAGAGGTACTTGCAAATACTATATCACTAGACTAGGAATTCATGGGAGGAACATCAGTCAGAAATAGAGAGGATGTAATTTGTTCTTTACTGTGGCTGCAGCACAAACGGGTCTACTTGGAGAAACAATTTTCACTTACATTAAAACTGCTGCTGCTACAGTAAAGTACTTTGACCAACCTTATAGGGATTCTTATTTAGCCTTACAGAACTTAGATGATCAAAATTGATTTGGGGAACATTTGACAAATCCCACATTGGCTGGCAGACATGGTCCTTTCTCTTTTTAAGGGATGCAATTGGAATTCTTAGTCAGATTTTAACCCACATGGAGACAAATTATCCCAACACTAGCATTCAGTCATATCATTATACAATATTCTGGCATTCAAGGAAAACTGCAGCAATGAGTTTAGGAAATCACTTGGGTAGACATCAAAGAGAAGGATCTAGAAAATAACTATAAGAGAATAAACAGGTTAAATGGTTAGCATCCCACGAGAAATCTGATAGGGCCAGAACCACCATCTCAACTCAAGGGAAGGGGGTAATGCAAGCCTGCTCAATGTAGCAGGGGAAGATGATGAGGCTTATGGCACCAATAATGACAGAACAGCCTCCTCTGAAAGATAACTCTCCAGTCGTAAGCAAAGAGACAGTTGAAATGAGTACTCTTAGGTCAAGGGTAAAGGTGGAATAAGAATCTCTTATAATCTCAGAAATATAACAGCCTAGGGGACCACAAAGGTTTAGATAGCAGGACTATACTTTATCTCACATACACAAAGACAAGACACAGGGTTAAGTATGCCAGGGAGATCACAAATCTTTAAGGATGGAGGAAAAGAAGGAAGAGAATAAGCCAGCAGTAGCTATACAACTAAATTATGGACAAGCTCTATACCCACAGGATAATTCCAGTAGCTAAAAAAACAGTTACTAGATTGATATTAGTTTAGATTCTGTATCAGAGATTTACATATTTGTGGAAAAATAACATTTAAATAATATTCCAATATATAAGCAAATAAATGGTATTCTCCTCTAGCTGTGCCCATCCTAGAATTCATTGGACAAACAGACAGGATCCAAGGCATTATGATTTCAAATCAAACTGTCAACCTATGCTGAAGGTATTTTGGTGTACATGAAGGATACTGAGACTGCTATGCCTCCATTTTTGGGCGTGATTGAAGAATACTCTCAAGTCTCGGGTTAAAACTAAATATTTATAAGACCAAGATTATGGCAGTGATTTTGAAGGATCGGGAGTGATGAGGAACCCGTAGAATATGAAATACCCCTGTATCACAGTGAAAACTTCCTTGAGCAAAACAATCCTATAACTACAAACTCACCATTTAAAAGATTTGAGATCTCCTTGCTTCTTGGTCTCAGTACAAGCTATCATTGAGCCTCATTACGAGGTTGGCGGTAACCCGCCGTTGCCACAGACTTCGAAACACTTAATCCGCCACCTGACTTCCCGTTGTCACCGGGACATTACAGTCCCGGTGGAGCGGGAAGTCAGGCGGGGTATTCGGTAAGTCCCCAGTCCCGTGGATAGGACTCCACAGGAATGGGGACTCGGAAGCACCGTCACTATTGCTAACAGTGCCAGTGCTTCCATGATAACTCTGCTTACCAGGGCCGCTGTGCCCAGCAGGGTCAGACCTGCCGGGCATGGCGTCCCCGGCAGGCAGACTTGTAGTGTGGCAGTCTGGAAACAAGGGTGCCGGTAAGCTTACCGGTACCCTTGTTTCCAGACCGCCACAATCGTAATGAGGCCCATTGTGTCTGGACATTATTAAGAGGATGGTGCTCCCAGTGGCCCTGTACCTTCTGACCCTGCTTCCTATATCTTGGTCAGTGTTTTATATTTTTAGAAATTCAGACCAAACTCTTACAAAATTTCGATTGCAAGGCAAAAGGGTCGAAATTGCAATAAATATATTTAAGGAACTAAGGAACACAAGCAGTGCTGAATTCCCAGACTTTGTATGATTTTGTGGAGCTATATTCCTCCTCCAAGCACTTTCATGTCTCCAACAACCACCGCCTCCCAGATGGTGCAATTGTTTGTCATGTAAGATACAATGGTCGTGGCGTTTCACTTACAGGAATGACCTCTGATGCCATCATTGCCAGGTTTTGCTACCTATACAGTCCTTTAACTTTAAGGGCATCCTTCACCAATCTCAATCTGTGTCTTGACATAGACAAATTGTTTCCATGGTATAGCAAAAAAAGTAGCAAGATAGGGTAGACCAAAGTTTTGGACGAGCTGCTACAAAAAGGTGACCCGTTTTCTCATGAAGTTACAACATGGCGTTTCATTCCTGTCTTTTGCAGAAATCCAGTCTGAGTTTGACCTTGAGGAGGGAGACTTTCTCCATTATGGCTAGATGATTTAATCGGCAAGGAATAATAAATTCTCTTACAAAATGTATTCTACTGACCTCTCATACACTGACACCCATTTAAATGTGATACATTACATTTGTTGATTCAATGCGATTGCAATGAAAGGAGCTATTTTTTTTTGCCTTTATCAAATCAATGATTTTGCAAATGTTCTTTTAATGACTTTTTCTGCTTTTTTTCTTTCTTCTTTCTTGTTTGTAACTTGTTACTTTCTTTAATTTCTTTAGGCCTTGTCCTTTTGCGATTTGCCTGTCTCACAGACTGTACTCGCAGTGAGTTTAATCAGTCACTTGTTTAGAGCATTCATCCAAGGCTGCCTTTAAAATTTTTGCGGCTGCTAGGGACCATGATGTCTTTGAACCTTTCAGAAGACGACTCCACCACACTTCCTCTTTGAACAGAAGGCTTGAATTGGTTAAGGGTCCGAGAAACGCTCTTCTCCATTTGATGGTCTTTGGCCAGCTTAAAAGGAGATGTTTCACCGATTCCCTTTCTGATTCGATTTTGCATAAGCAGCAATGATTTGTTGTCGATAGGCCCCTGACGGCCCTAATTTCATTGGTTGGGAGTAAATTTAGCCTTGCTCTTAGGAAGATGAGACACGGCTCTGTCCGGGAACCTTCTACGATTTTGGTCGTGAAGTGCAGTTTTTTAGCGTGGAGAGGTAGATGGGACAATAGTTTGTTTTTCTCGACTCGGGCTTGAGTTTCGATCCAATCTTCCTGGTCCATTTTGCATCTAACTTGTGTTGGGTTCTGGATCAGGACCTCGTCCGAGCATGCAATATTAGCCAAACTTACTCTCTGTTTGGCGATCCATGTTGTTAAAGCCTTGCAACTGCCGGACTCCATTTCCATTTTTATCTGGTTGTACAATGGAGGGGATTCAGACATTAACACTTTTCTGAAAAGAGCCATTTCTCCGGCATCTTTTACTGCTTTCAAAGAGAGTAGACCCAGTTCTCTTCGGATGGCCACGATGGAGGTCGAGTTTGGGAATTGGAGGTCCTTCCGCCAAAAGTATCCCTCCAATGTATGGCAAATTGTTGATGGGATCGTGGGCATTGCTTCACCTCCATATACCAGGCTCGGCGCAACTTTTCCTTTGTAGAATTTTTACACTGGTAACAGTGAGAAACGTCCATATTTCCTGTCTTTTACACGGACCTGCGTGGTTAGTTTCTGTTTCTTTTCCCACAGGTGTTTTTGAATCGTTACTTCGGTTTTATAGCCGTCTACCATCACGCCCAGGTATTTAAAGTCTTTAACTACCTCGATGGTTGAGTTCTCGATGTGGCAGCTTGGATTCTTCTTCTTTTTCGATGGTTTTTCCAGGATCAAGATTTTCGTTTTCTCTTTGTTTATCTCCAGGGTGTTCTTTGATAAATATGTGGCCAGATTATCCAGTTGTCTTTGGAGGCCAATTGCCGTCTGGTCGAGAAGGATAATGTTGTCAACGTATAAAAGACGGGCCAATGCTGTTTGGCCGATTTTGGGCGGGAAAGATCTTATTTGGCTGACGCTCTCTTTGTAATCACCCAGAAATGAAATAAACAGGGCTGGGGCGAGAGGGCAGCCCTGTTTTACTCCTCGGTATGTTGCTTTTTCCTCGGATAGTAGGCCTTTTTGGTTTAGCTTGACTCTCATGGTGGTCCCGTTGTGAAGGGCTTTGATTGGCTCAAGTATTGCTTTTGGACAGTTCCACTGGACCAGTTTCGACCAAAGCATCTCTCTGTCAATTTGGTCCAATGCCTGGGTGAGGTCTATGGACGCCAGGAACACCTTTCCTGACCTTTCCACAAGTTTGCTTTTTATGATACTGAGGATCATGATGTTCACTGTTGTTCCGGAGTTCTTCATAAATCCCGCTTGAAAGGGGTCGTTACACGGGGCAGTTTTTGCCCATGTTTGAAAGCTCCTTTGGAGGAACGAGCCATATATCTTCCCGATCGTGTCTAGGAGCGCAATAGGGTGGTAGTTGCCAGGGGCCGCCCTGTCTCCTTTCTTGTAAATTGGAGCGACCACAGAGGTGGTCCACGAACTTGGGATCGATCTTGAAAGGCAGCAGTTTCAGAAGACTTGGCTGATGAAAGTAGCCCATTCTGCCAGATGATTTTTCAGATCGATGTTAGTGATTCGATCGGGGCTTGGTGCTCTTGAGGATTTTAGTCTCTTTATGGCTGTCTCAATGTTGTCTATGTCTGAGAAGTCTTCCCAGTTGGTAACTTCGGGAGCCTCTTCAATGACGGTGGCCTTTGCATGGGGAGCTGAAAAATGGTGTGAAAATGGGATTTCCAGCTATCCTCCGCAACACTGTTCGATGCAATGAGAGTCAGGGCATTCCCACTCTTTCTTATCAGTTGCCAGAAAGCTCCAGAGTTTTTATCTGCCAACTTTCTCAGCATTTCCTCGGCATCATGCTGATAGAGGGAGCATCGGTGGAATCTCAGCCAGGACTTATAACTCTTTTGTTCGTCCAGGTAGGCTTTCTTAGCACAGTTTGAATTTGAGCTTCCCGCCTTCCTCTTCAGTTTCCTCAGGTTTCACCGTTTCTGCACCAACTCCTTGTCGTACTCGTGTAGAGGTTGTAGATTTCCCCTTGCTTTTTTCTGTAAGTTTGAGTACTACGGGAGTAGGAAAGGTTGGTAGTCCGTGGAAGATGTAAAGCATCCCTCTTTCCTGGAGAGCTGCGTGGCATAGTTTTCTGAAAGTTCTGTGATCCTTTCCGCCGTTAGTGTGAGGCGGTTTCCTTGTCTCCGTTTCTTCAGGCATGTGAAGACTGGAGCGGCTCTCAGTGGGCCACCCAATTTTCAAGATGTTGTGGTCACTGGCCTCCGTCCGTATGACCTCAAAAGATGTGATCCGGTTGAGCATTCCTTCTGATGTAAAAATGTAATCAATAGTCCTGTTTTGTGCGCCTCTTTCCCCAGTTGGAATATGGCAGACTGGGGGAAGAGCCTCCTCGATGGTATGGAGGTTGATTGCCATAACTGTCTGCGGGATTCTGTCTGGAGTTTGGGGCACGATGGATTGGTGTTTAGAGCACGCCTCGGACATTTGGCGTTTAGGTCTCCACTTATTATTATTAGTGGATCGTCCTGAACTGCAATAATTCCATCGATCTCTGATTCAATGGTTTTTAGAAATTTCTTATCCGAGGTGGTCTGCGGATTCCAAAACATTGTTATTATCGCAAGCCAGGAGGTCTCCGTGGTTTGGGGCGAAACAGACAGTCTCTCCCACTTCACTAGTACTGCTAGGTGACACTGGGTAAAAGCAAGGCGTTTCTTAATAGACAGCCCAGATCCTAAACGGACCACCACTAAGAGATTGGACGAGGGACGACTCAATCGCCCTTTGATTGGTGGTGAGACCACTACAGAGAATCCGTCAATTGCTGGGGTCTTGAGTAGCCACGTTTCTTGGTAGTGTTATGATGTCATAGTCTCCTAGGTTGACTTCCCAAGGTCTTATTAGGTGGCTGTGTCCTCTGGTGTTCCAGGACATCATTTTGAGGTCTACACAAAGTTGAGTCTTCGTCCTGTAAAAGCCAGTTGGTTCTGTGGAAACTGGGCTTTTCCTCAAAGGCATGTTAGTCGGTGTTAGTTGCTATTTCTTCGTTGAGTCGTTGGGGCTTTCAGCAACCATGCTATAAGTTGTTTAATTGGGGCGAATGTTGATGAGATCTTCCGGGAGGGTGGAGATTTCAGGTATCCCAGAGCTTTGTGCTCCTTTTCGCCGGGTTTTGGATTGCCGTTCCAGATTCTCCATACGGCTCTGGACTGGGAGCTCTACTTCCTCTTGGCCAGCTCAGAGAGTTTTGAGTGTCTTTCCTATTGGAGTGTTTGGTCTCAGGTTGGAAGTTTGGAAAACCAGATGTTTGGTGGCTCGTTGGTTTTTGGACTTGGGATGGATTCCACTGAGAGGCTGCTATTTTGGACCTTTGCTGGGGCTACTGGCCCGAAGGGCGACTGACCAGAAGACTAGTTGTTTGCTCCTCTGTTGGTCTTGTCATCTCTGTAATGTGGTAGCCTCGCTTGAGGAGGTCACCTTCTGCTTCTTTAGTCCTCCGCCCTAGAGCGTTCACTCTGACATGAAGAAAGGCCTTTGCCTTTTGGCCTTTGTGGTAGGGCTCGACTAAAATTAGGTTGTCCGTCGTCAGGTCTTTAAAGTCTCTGGCGTGTTTCAGGACTTTCAGGACCGTTCCCATGTTCAGGGTTATTGCCTCAGAGTTTTGCGGGATCTGTTCTAACTTGAAGATGATGGACGGTGGTTTGTGTGTTTTTGAAAAGGTTTCCTTTAACCTGTAGGGGCTGGTCTGCTTTTTTGTTTGAATTTCTCTCCGGTGGCCGTCAGGACTACTTCTTTTTCTGGGCTCTACCTTTTCCCGGATATGTGAGTCTGTGGTTTTGTAGGGTGTTTTTGGAGATGCCGGGTGATTTCTCAAAGATTCAGGCCCTCTCGGATATCTGGACTTGTTTACTTGGTTTTCTTCAATGCGGTTGCCGCTAAATCTCCTATGTTTTTTGGAGACAGGAGAGACTGTGCAATTGCGTTTGGTGGACGTGGTTTGTCTCCCATATTTCCAGTTTTGAGGGTCAGAGCCACTCGAAGGTGATGTGTGGAGGGTTATGTTCATGAAATTTTCATCTCCCATAAAGTCCTCTGCAGTGATCTGTGATTGTCATAGAGAGGCCTAAGGAGGATTCCTGGCGGACTGCAACAGGCGCCTAGGGGTCCCGCTTTCCTTAGAGGCTTTTTCTTTTGGCCTAACCGTAGACCCCAGTAGTGGAGTGCCACCTTTTCCTGCTGTTAGGTCGATTTGTTCTACTGATTTAGCGGTTCGTAGTAAGGTTTTTGGTTTCTCGGCTGACTTGACGGTAGGTGGTGACCCCCCCTGTGTCGCACCCTGATCAGGGTTTATCATGGTTTGGGGTTGACCCACTGTTGGCCCCTTTAGATGGAAGAGGGTTTGGAAGCACCCTTTTGGCACCCTGCAAATGTAAATAGGTGGATTCAGTCGATCTTTCCTTTGTCTTGCTGCTTTTTTTGTTGCTTTTTTGGTAGGTCTGGAGGGTTTCTAGAAGGCTTCACTTTTATCTGCCACTTGCATTTGGGGAGCCAGCCGAGTTTCTTTAGGGTTGCTGAAGTCAGTTTGGGAGGCAAAGTCTGATGAGTCTTTGATGATAATGGTTTGTGGTGTGAGAGGCTCTATAGTAGGACCAGTTCTAGGGGGGGCAGTCAGACATTTGTTAAACAGTTCGCTGTCCAGTTTTTCTTTGGCTGTAATGTACCCCTCCAGATAGATCAATTTGGTGTGGGTCATTGCGATTAGCGTTGTTTGATCCTTTAGTGTATCACTTATAGCCTCGTACAGTTTTCCGAACGGGGCGAGCGCAATTGTCATTGCAGACATTAAAGTTGTTAGGTCGAGCTTTTTTGTCAGAGTGTCCGTCTGGATGTCGTCCAGTAGCTCTCCCGTTCTGCTTTTTCTTCGGGGTGTGGCTTGGAGATGAGCCTGGGGTGTTGGCACTTGTGCTGCATTTTTTGTTGGCCTCTGGTCCTAGGCCATTAAAGATGCAGATGGACCTAGGACGGGGACGATTATTGATGATATCAAATGCAGGGCAGTGGGCTCTGCCTGGATCGCAGAGACTAATGGTTCCGCCGTCGTGGGTTGTTTTTGGTGGTCTCTCGAAGGCAGTGTTTTGGTGGGAGACAGTTGCCCCAAGGGCTCTGGGTCTGTTGGGATTGCTGCTGGAAGAGGTTGCTGGTCAGTAGGAAGTGATTTGGCTTGCGTTTTCCCCAGTCTCGGAGGAACTTCAAGAGAATTAGTAGGAGTAACGCCATCGGTCGAAATAGGAATGGAAGTAGGGGGACTTGGATCGTTGTTTTCTACCAACAAGAGTGGTTCAATGGGAGATCTCTTTTCTGTTGCTAACCCCTTGTTTGGAATGAAAGGGGTTTTACTTGCTTTTGGACCTACTGGGGGATCTATTGTGACTTCCAGCATTTCAGCGTCCGTTAGTTCTTTTAGGACATCATATTTTCTTTTTGCCTTAGCTCACAAAGTATTCTTTCAGGGAGTTACATATTATTGATTTCGTCAAAACCTTCAAAGGGGGGGGGTTCTTTTTTTTTTGGGAAGTCAGGTGCATTGTTTTTTTATTTTTTGGTACTGATTTATGAGAAACACTCATCCCGTTTCTTCTTTTGTTTTTCTTCTTTGGTGGTGTAGAGGAAAACGAAGTGGTAGGCGAAACGTCTCCACAGATTTCTTCCATAATTGAGGCTTCCAGGTCGATGTTTACAGGGAGGGAGGCCAGCCTCCCTCTTCCTTCTGCCGGGAGCCGGGGTCCACCTCCAGAGGGCTCCTGGGCCCATCCCCCATGCAGAAGCGGAGCCTTGCTCTCTGCCGTGTGGAACAAGGCCTCCACTAACCTCTCTTCCGATGACGTGCCCTGGGAGGGGGAAGGACCCCACCCACTCTCTACATTTGGCAGAGCGAGAGGCGAAGGCTCATCCACAACTCTAGCCCCACAGGGGGGACCAGGCCGACCCGGGGCTCGAGACCCTCATTCGGCCACCTGGCACGCAGTGTTAGAGGTAGGTTTGGGGGTATTCAAAGAGTGGTGTTGAGCTTCTTTTTGCAAAGCAAATGCGTCGGCACTACTCAAACCGGCAGGCATGTCCCTCGCAGTCCGCCCTTCGGCGGGCGGCACTGGGGGCATGCCGTGAGTATGAGGCTTCGGCGCTTGCACACACATTCGCGGGTCTTCCGTTGCAGTTTTGTATTCCAGAGGGTTTTGGACTTGTGTGAAATCCTCCATTAGTGGCCCATATTCTTCACATTGGGATGGTTTCTGGTAGAGTTCGAGTGAACCCTCCACTCGAACGTCAGTTGTTTGGGCGAATTGGAGCGTATGGAGGTTTTCCTGCGTAGCTGAGTCTTTAGACGCCTCGATGTCGGAGAGAACCGTGGTCTTGAAGAAGGGCGGGTCAGAAGGCCCCGATTAGGGTCGGGTCTGTGTTGGCCTTGTCTGGAGCTTCGCATCCAGCGCCTCTCTTCGCCGTCACCACCCTGAGGCGAAAAAAGAGGTTCTTCGAGACTTCCAGCCTCCATAGAGAGGGAGTCTGCCAGTCCTGTCCACGGACTGCCACAGACTGCACTAACTCAGCAGCTAACTCCGCGGCCGCTCAGCAGATATTGAGGGTTTTTATGGGTCCTCCCACAAAACGACTGGAACAGTAAAGAGACTCAGGTCTCAGTGTCGTAGAGTAGCCTGCCACAGACTGCACTAACTCAGCAGCTAACTCCGCGGCCGCTCCGTGGATATTGAGGGTTTTTATGGGTCCTCCCACAAAAAGACTGGAACAGTAGAGAGACTCAGGTCTAAGTGCCGTAGAGTAGAGTAGCCTGCCACAGACTGCACTAACTCAGCAGCTAACTCCGCGGCTGCGCTGCGGATATTGAGGGTTTTTATGGGTCCTCCCACAAAAAGACTGGAACAGTAAAGAGACTCAGGTCTCAGTGTCGTAGAGTAGAGTAGCCTGCCACAGATTCCACTAACTCAGCAGCTAACTCCGGGCCGCTCCGCGGATATTGAGGGTTTTTATGGGTCCTCCCACAAAAAGACGAACAGTAGAGGACTCAGGTCTCAGTGTCGTAGAGTAGAGTAGCCTGCCACAGACTGCACTAACTCAGCAGCTAACTCCGAAAGGAGCTATTAGAACCTTTCAGGTCAAGTGGGAAGCTGATTGGGGTTTTTTTTCGTCTGGAGGGTTGAAAATTGATCTGAGTGAAAATACATAGGGGTTTGTCAGTGGCATAACGTGATTAAAAGGTGTAAAAGCCTTGAGTAAGGCTTTAACGCTGTTCAATCGCAACACGCCACATTTTCAATAATTTATATGGTGGCGAGTAGAGGTGGAACACAACTTGCGTTTCCGCTACCTCCTTCCTCTCTGCCATGCAAGTGCTCCAACATCTGTGCCGGCATAGATTTTCATGTCAGTGCAAATGCTGGAGATCCCTAATGGGTCTGCCTGCTTTATGCAACAGCAGAAAGCAGGCAGACCCCACAGGGATCCATTGTATACGCTCCCTGCCCTGTGAGCAGGAAGTTAAATCAGTGCATTTGCAGCTTTCTCTGCTCTGTGTGCCTATCCAGATTCAGGAGTGCAAGCAGCACTTTGATTCCTAGGATCCTCTAATGGCATGATGGAGCATATTTAATGGTGGGACTCTCCTCTCTTTACCTCCTCTATTTCACTTGTCATCCCCCTCTCAGTACTGTTTTCCCTCTCATCTCCCACCCCTTCCTTTTTTAGCATACCTTTCTTTTTATCTTATTTTTCCTTAATATCGCATGCAATGTGTTGTCGCTAGTCCAATGAGTATCTTACTTACATATGTTTACATTGGCCCTTTAGGCATTTGGAGACCTCTGCTATTCTACACAAAGTGTGTGAACTTGACCCTCTCGAGTGCCATTCTGGGTCAAGGATGAATTTATCTCTTGACCTCCAGCCTGGGTGAAATAACCAACTCATCAACACACAGGAATCGAATGTAGACCGGTATCTGGTGCATGGTCATGAACTATTCAATCCATTTCTGTTTATTGTCTGTGACTTGTGCATAGATACGGTATCAGTTATTGGATGAGGATCTATTAGAAGAATGCTTAAACTAATTAGAAACATTGCATCATTTCATCTATAGCCAATGAGCCAATTTTAAGACTGTTTAGTGAATTCTTAATGAACTCTGCTTGTTTGATTTCTCGTACACCACATACTGTTTGGGAATTATGAAGTATTGCTACATGCATTGCATTCTTCTGCGCTTATGAGTTATATTTCAATAAAAATTGATTTGCAAAATTAAGGATTGCTGGATTAAATTATGATTTAATAATAGAGCACAGTACTTCGTTATAGGGCTGCTGTACTTTTATGGGGGGGTGCTACATCACTTCTAAAAAGGACATCTGTAAACTTCATCTACAAACGCATCTGTCTGCACAGTAATGACAATAATCTCCTGAACTTCATCTACAAACGCATCTGTCTGCACAGTAATGACAATAATCTCCTGGCCTGTTTGAAATGTAATTAAATAGTGATACTTATAAGGTGGTCTGTTGTGCATTTAATGAGACTGACCTGGTGTTTCTCAGAAGGTATCCAACACTTTTATTGGCACCATATGCCACTTCTCAATAGGAGACCTACATGCTTTTTGAGGCAGCACTGACACTTCTGAGCAATGCGTGTTGTACTCTTATTGGGACAACACGATAACAAATCAGCAGGGCTGTTATTCTTTTTAGTTATGTCCTGCGAAAGGTTTAAAACATGTTTCTCAACCACCACCATGTCCCTCTTGGCATTAGTCCAGTTTCTAGTGGGGTTCATCAGACTATATTGAATTGAGACCCGCCATGTCCTAAGCTGTTGATGCAATATCTGTTGGTCATCAAGCCGTTTGATGGAAACTGGAACTGAAGTTGCAAGCCGAAGGGGCAAGGTGTAACAAGGTTTTGCCATTGCAATGGCAGAATCAGAATGTCCTTACAAAACATTCAAATGTTGTGGAGGGAGGGTCTGTAATGGAAAAGCTGCATCAACCAAGAAGTGGGAGGTTGTGGCGCTCTGACTATGCTCTGACCTTAGCTCCTAAACTAAGGCTCCTCCTCTCCACATAAACTGACCAGTTAGGGTTAGGATCTCAGGATCAGAATGGTCACATGGGAAATATGTCCGAATGCAAGACCAAGTATCTGTTTTCACAGAAACACAGAAATATGATCTTTCCAAGGTGTACACTCTACTTAATTAGTATCAATGGGTTTATAAACACTGACCAACACACACTGTACTCTCAGCTGTGAGACTGCTCTTCAAGGTGGGGGGTTGACAAACACTACATAATAGTTTTCAAAGATGTTAGAGTTGCACCCAATAACCCAATAAATGTGTTCTCATGAGCACGAACACGAGGGGGGGGGGGGGGGGGGGGGGGGGGGGTGTGTGTGTGTGTGTGTGTGTGTGTGTGTGTGTGTGTGTGTGTGTGTGTGTGTGTGTGTGTGTGTGTGTGTGTGTGTGTGTGTGTGTGTGTGTGTGTGTGTGTGTGTGTGTGTGTGTGTGTGTGTGTGTGTGTGTGTGTGTGTGTGTGTGTGTGTGTGTGTGTGTGTGTGTGTGTGTGTGTGTGTGTGTGTGTGTGTGTGTGTGTGTGTGTGTGTGTGTGTGTGTGTGTGTGTGTGTGTGTGTGTGTGTGTATCCCCTACAAGATGATATGAGGTATGGGGTGGTATGAGGAGGATCCCTTGGTCTTTCCCACTACAATGGGGCCTGAGGGAAGAGACAACACATGACAAAAGCAGTCACGACTGGCTCTTTAAAGAATCAGACTCAGGGATTTATACAGACATCAGTGGGCTTGGTACTATGGAACTTGTGGTACTTGGGCCATGTGGCTGTACCGCTACAGCTTACCAAGGTCTGCTTATGACAAGATTGCCACTCCCACATACGAGTAGCCAAAGACCATGGAGCAGATGCAGGTCCCGCTGGCTCCAATCGTGCGACTTGGCATCCAAAACCAACTGTGTAAGCATGAGCCCGAAAAATCCTAGATCCAGACCTGCCTTTTAAAGTCTTGGTCCGCAGGGGGTAACAAGGCTGAGAAACCTAGCTCAAATACATTTGGGTATTGGGCCACTCAAGCGAATTAACCAATCCCTAATCAAGAAAAATGACTGCACTTGAGCTGCATATCCTTAACCCCGAAACAACCCACAGGCAGGAAAGAGATTCCTATAAAGCCAGCACAGGAACAGTCGGGTGTGGTATTTTGCAATACACAAGCAGTGAGACTTGAAGCTGAGCATTTTCAGGTACAGGAAGAGTTAGAGATGCAGCAGATGGGGTTGAGGTGCAGGAGGGCTTGGAGGTGCAGAAGGGGATGGTGGTGGAAAAGGAGTTGTTTGTGCAGAAGTAGGTGACGAAGAGGGAATTAGAAGACTGCCAGTAGAAGGGAAGGTGGAAGGGGAAAGGATAGGCAATTGGAGAGGAGGAAAAGGAATAGAAGAAGCAAGAGGGTGGCAGTGTGAAATCCTGTCAGGAGTCCGGGAAAGTCCCAGACAGAGTGTATGACAACATGGCTATTTGTTGTCGGGAAGAAGTGGGAGGAGGAACAAGCATTTGGCAGAACAGCGAGGTCAAATGATAATCAGCTTGCGGCTCAGCTATGGGATCTAGAAATAACAGGCCCATATGCACAAGTGAGCATCTGCCTAGGGATGAGGGGAGGGAGATTTTGCTTTGAGGTCATACGTTCAGGACCCAAGAAAGGGAGGTAAACCAGAACCCAAGCAGGCACTTAGTGTGAACATCCAAAAGAACTGTCTTAAATGTTGGTGATAACATCAATGTTGTGGGATCACTGAGCCGACTTTGAATGCCTGGGTCTTAGCCTCAGACAATTTAGATCATTGGAGGCAGTACAGAGTTTTGTGGAATTTTACTGAACCTTTGCAGCCACTCACAGCAGCATCTTCATCCTTTAACTCCATAGATGCTACAGCTCTTTCGCAACTTGCCTCGCTTACTTCGGTTATCAAGGATTGGTCATGGTTGATACCCTTAGTAAATAGCGTAAATACATCAAAGACCACTAACCCACCCACGTAGTAGCCAAATTCTTGTCTGTGCATCATGGAATTCATGCGGCTTTAGAAACCTACACACATAGCTTAACAACTCACATACTGCCAATCAATTATCCATTATCATGGTGCAAGAAACCCTGAAACTAACTAAGTTAGAAATTAACGGATTTACCTCCTACTCAGTTATGGCAACTAGTAGATGCCAAGGTAGACCCTCTGGGGACTTGCTATCTCTCTTAACAACAAATTAAAGATATCTTCAAAAGTAAGAGATAAAAGGGAAGACATTCTTGCTATTAAATTTTACTTTCTTGAGGCGTGTCACATCCATTATTTAATCATATCCCTGTACTGCAATCCCATAAAAAAAATCTTTGGATCTTTTCCTTGAGAAGCTCAATTTGATCCTTGAGAATGCTTACTTGGACAATCCGTCGTTCAACATCATCATTGGTGGTAATTTCCATGCTTGCTGCTCACAGCACCCACCCTTGAGGATATGCAAAGTCCTTTCTTCCCATCTAAGGACAGCAATTAAGCAAGGCGTAAGATGGAAAACTTTCTTTGACAACTGGGATATCCAATATTTGGAATTTGAGACCAAAGCACACTCCTTGACGTGGCATAGTGGAAACAAAACATCTTGCATTGATTACCTAGCAGTTTCTCACCATCTTCTCCCTTTTTGTACCTCTGTGCTGACAATGGACCCCCACTTAGGGGACCATTTGATCATCAAAACCCACATTCATGTTAAGGGATCCTTCCTCCCCATAGTACCTTCTTTGGCCTTATTGGAGGTTGATCATCCTCTATTATCCATCAGATGGGGTACTTATTTATGCAGACAATTGATTGACATGATCTCTCAAGGGACGGCAAAATCTAAGTATCAATCAATTCTATTGCAGTGCACATACCTGATAGAAGCTACCTATACTCAAGTGATATCAACAATGCTGGGAAAATTAGAGAAAAAAACGTCCATGAGTTGCCCCAGAAACCCGTTTAATCCCGAGATTCAGGCTCTTAAATATTTTAAGAATAAATAAGTATTAATCTTTAAGAGAATTTAAAAATCTATAACGACTATTGAATATTCTAAGAGAAAGAAAGCTATTGTTAATTCTCATAACAACAAATGTTATAATATTAAATATCATATGCGAATTGACACTAATCAAAGGATTATAACCAACCTATGCTCCAATAATAGACGCTCTTCATGGGCTACTTTAAGATCTATTGAGCCCAAACAGGTTAATACTCTCATAATCCCTATAGCTTCTGAGAAATGGTCTGCTTATTTGGCAGGTAAATACCAGCTCCCTTCTAATTTTAAAGCTATGCCTCCACCTCAAAAGACGGATTTAAAATTTGAGGCATGCCCGTGGTCAATTGGTGATATATTATGGGCAATCTCACGGATGAAATATTCAAAGGCCCGTGGGCCTGATGGAATGCCAGCCTGTGTGATTAAACATGACCCAGACTTTTGGGCTCTTATCCTCAAAGTTAAGTTTGATAACATCTATACTTCTAATACTATACCCTACTCTTGGCATGCCTCAATCATCATACCACTATTTAAAAAAGGCAATGCAGAAGATCCTGGTAACTATCGGATGATTGCTTTATTGGATGTTTCGGAAAAGATATTTTCCATATTGTTACTACATGAATTAGAATCTTACAAAAAATCTAAGAACATCCTTTGTTGCTTCCAGGTAGGCTTCCGCCGGCAGATAGTGACAACACTTAACGCTACCATATTAGCTCATCTTTTGGAAAAAACAAAGAATCGCGATTCTGGCCCCATTTACATGGCATCAATCAGTCTTACAGCAGCCTTTGACTGCGTCATCCGGAATACTTTCTGGAGGAAGATGACTGAACGAGGCTTTTTCACCCCATACCATCTCATTATTAGCGATGCTTCGTGAAAAGGCATCTTTTAAAGTAAGAATCACCCAGCAGGGAACCCTAACTGAATCCATTAAGACATATATAGGACTAAAACAAGGCTTCAATCCAGCAGCCACACTTTTTAATCTTTTTCTAGCAGGCATGAATTCTATATGGTCTACGAATAACATCTTCTCGTCAAAATTAGGCAAACTCTCTATCCATTGGTTAGCTTTTGCCGATGACATCTTGCTGTTTGATATTACACCATTTGGTCTTCAGGCAAAGTTAGAACTTTTTGCCTCCTTCGCTAAACTGTTAAACCTCCAGCCTAACATTGCGCAGTCTAATATCATTGTCTTCAAAAACCAGAAAAGGAAAAGCATAAAATATAAAGGGTGGCTGGAGGGACTACTTATTGAACAAGTTCCTTTCCTAAAATATCTTGGCTATAATTTGTCCAACACATCTTCAGCCAGTATGTGGAAAAAAGCCCTTCTAGCGAAAGCGATGCACGATCGCTCACAGATGAAAATAATCTACGCATAATATTGTGAATTTCCGATGTCTCCACTTCTTGAATACTACACGTTGAAAGTGGAAGCCATTATTCTTTACAGCTTGGACATGTGCCTCACAGACCTAGAGAATATTTTAAATCAAATCCAGGGCATGCTCTGGAAAAAAACCCTTAGGCTACCTATGGCGCTCCCAAAAGCGATACTACGGCATGAACTGGGGCTAGTATCCTTGGCAGCGAGACAAATGGAGACTATTAAACAACTTTCACAAAATGCTCAAAACCCCGAGCAACTCCCTCAATGAGAATCTTGCCACCTTGATAGGGGAGAAGTACCCTCTCTCTATTATGAAATATCACTCCAAGATGATCACACTGTTAGTATCAATTTAAAATCTAATGATTTGCAGGAGGGACCGCTATATTTAAAGAAAGTTTTTTTAATATGACTGGTTATTAACTATCGTGTCTTTGTACAAATACAAACTCTACAGTGAAATTGCCTGTTTTCCCACCAATCGTGTCCCCCGCCATAAATACCTCACACTGTTTCCCAGTCGCAAAGCATGTGATTTATTTCTTTGATTCAAGCTGAATCAGCTGCCAACTAACGACAAAACGCAATACTGGTCTAGTGGATCAAGGGCTACCAATATTGGGATGTGCAGATTCTGTAGACATGAATTGCAAAAATAAACTTAAAAACATTTAACTATAAACTGCAGCTTCTTTGAGACATACAGAAGTAGGATTTTGGGCTCGACAAACATTGGCACCGCAGTTTTTGGACGAGAACTACTCTGGTCTTGATGTATGTGGGGCTTATGCATAAAATTTGTCCTATCGTTAACCCGGCTACTGGCTTTCATTATCAGTGAGATTGAATTTAAAACTGATGCAGTCTCCTGCCCATAGATTGGGTGAGAGCAAACTGCGTTGCTTATCTGATGCAATGAAGTCCCCAGCAGCTATAGGGGGATTCATTACTTTAAACATCTAATTGTGTAAAAAGCTGAACTTTGAATTTTCTGTGATGTGTTGTAAAGTTCAAGGATGAGAATGAGCTTAATAATCGGGCTCAAATCAAAAAATCAACAGCATTCTATAACTGTTGAGGATATGTGATGCGTGATGCATATGTGTTTAATTATTTTTATTCTGTGTAATAACCTGAGAACAAAAGTGAATTCGGTTGTTAGGTTTTTATATTTTTAGTGTTAACATTTGAAATTTGACTTTTATCTTTTTGTAGCTGCGGTGAAAATGAGTTTTATTCATTTAATAATATATTCATATAAATTGCAACTGCGCTTTAAAAATGACAGCTCGGGATTTTGTTTACTTCAAAGTTTGTTTTGTCTTTTTCTTTTGTACTGCCTTAATTAAGTTGTGGTGATGTCTTGGTTTTTTAGCTTAATGAAATATGTTTATAAATAACAGTGTGTTTTGAAAAATAGTATTGTATAAATGTAAAAGTGTAATGAATTGAGGAAATGTTGTAAACGTTTGTAAAACAAACTAAAAACAAAGATAAATAAAAAAATAAAAAATAAGCAAAGGGATTTATTAGTTTGCTTGCAACTTAAGCTGACAGCATTCCAGTCAATAACCCATTTACAAACAACTAGCCCACCCCACCCTCCAGGTCCAGAACTAATATATTCTCCTGGTTACCTGACCCCAAAAGTTTCCTGCCTCCCCTCCCACTTAAAACAATACCACCCATTATCCCAAATCATATCCCATCATTAATGTTCATGCCGAGAGACACCACAGGATATTGCACTTCCAGTCTTGTCTTCAGATGAGGGGCATATGGCCTTGACCCCATGACGACTGCACATACAGATGGAAAGCTAGTTTTTCCGTCTGCTTGAGCCAGTATGATCCATTGGCTTCAGTTCAATGTCCTTGCGCCAGGGCACTTAGGCAGGCCTAAAGTGTGTAGTCTGGGATTTAGGTGCACATGCACAGTCCATTTCATAATGTCGAGCATTGACTGGAGCCAAATAAATCAAAGGAGTGCCTTTAGTACATCTGCTAGAAGTTACAAGCGATATAATAAACACTAGGGTGATGAAACTGGATGTTCTCATGTGGGCAGGGGTAAATATTTTTTACCTGAAATGGAAAACTCTTGTTCCCACCCCTCTTTCCATATTGTGTCCCTGATCAGTATGTAATGTATTTGTTTTATTGACTCAGGCACTCAGGTCTGTGTTTTACTTCCACTCCCCCCTTTGTGCTTCTAGTGCAACTAAAACAGCAGCAGTCTTATTCAATGCTTTACAATTTATAAGATTTGGAGGAACCCCAGCCATCAACTTTCGGCCTTTACTTCTCCTCTAGCCTTATAATCTAAACACTGTGACGATTCACTAGGTGTAGTCACTTCTGCCCAGGGGGAGCCCCTTTTCATGAGGCTAGGGAGGTTAGGCCACTACCCAATATTCCCCGTAGGGTTGGTTTAATGCGGCAGCACCTCATGGGGCAGGACTCCCCTCCCTGGAATAAGGACCAACAGCTGGGTAAAGGTCGGCACAATACCCCAAACCTAACCTCTCAAGCCCGTTACCACCTTTCCACCAAACTAAGCTACCCTTGATAGCACTTGTATTTGTTATTGTAACACTATACCAGTTATTTCTTCTGAGATGAAGAAGATTGCTAACAATGCAGATTGTATGATTATCTCCAGTACTGGCACGAAAGATCCCCAAAAGCATGAAGATTACCTGCAAGGCCAGTACTGAGATGAGGTGGCCCCCAGGAGCCATGAAGAATGGCACAGGAGGAGATACAGGAACGGTATAATGTTCCATGGGGGAGTCGTCCTGAGAAATACATAAAAAACGACAAAGGACTTTGAGAAAGAGAGCCGCACACTAGCACGAATGACAGTCCAGCCCAGAGGATGCAGTGGTAAAGACGAGAGCCGTACACTCCCAAAGGTAAGAGGCCGATGACGGGAGTCCATTGCTGGGTTTTCTGGAACAGTTCAAGGACGTGACTGGAGCCTGGAAGAGGGTGGCGTAACCTCTGGGAGGTGCACCGAGGTGTCCAGTAACAGTGCCCGCACCGTCGGTGGGGAGACCAGGAAGAAGGTACGTAGAGCGACAGCAGCACAATCCAGAGATACCTGCACAGCCTTGCACAAGTCCAGGAGCCAACAAATGTAACAGGCAAGTCACTGGGCTCGGTAGGGGCTTGGAGGCGTGGATCAGAGATAAACCACACAGGTATAACGATAAAAAGCGTCTTTCTCATGACAGTACTTGGGAAGAGAGTCAACCAAGTGGGCCTAGTGAGAAGGGAAGAGAACCAAGGGTCTGGGACCCGAACCGAGGTGAAGCCTATATTGATACGAGTCATCTTCGTGGCAGTACTTGGCAGGGGAGTAAACCAAGCAGGCCTAATAAAAAGAATAGAAACCAGGGTCTAGGACCCAAACCAAAGTTACTGATATCAGCATACAAGTCATCCTCCACGTGGCAGTGAATATTGTAAGGAAGAACCCTCCAAACAGCAGTAAAGAAAAGACCACTGATGGTCTAAGGAGAGCCCGGAACTGTTGTGAAAGTTACCTAAGAAGAAGGGAGCCATTCCCCCTGACCTTAACTGGAACCTTTGTTGAAACTAAAACCCAGGGGAAGGGAGTCATTTTCCCTGGGCACATTTGGAACTTTGTTGAAACTAATATCTAGCGGAAGGGAATCATTCCTCCTGGACACAATTGGAACTTTGTTGCTACTAACATTCAGGGGAAGAGAGTCATTCCTCCTGGCACTTTCCCCCAACCATAACTTATACCCTTAGCCCACCCCCACCTGTTTTTTAATAAAAACGTACAAAATCCCTAACAAATTTGACCCCAAAAATGTGGTACTTTCTTCTTAGTTATTTCCGTATTTGATTTTCTTTTTATTTTTCTACATATACTGTAAACCAAGACCAGGGGAAGAGTCATTCCCCCCTGGTATCGATTGGAGTCCTGGAAAGACATTCTTTTAAGACACCAGGAGAATGGAGTCTTTCTCCTGGTGAGAGAATGATAGTTTTGATTAAGACTCTTTAGGGGGCGTGGCCTGTGCTCAAGCAGTGAGGACGTGATTTCTCTGTGCTCCTACTGCGATCCTTCTTAATGATCCAACATGTGGTATAACAGGCAATGCCTGGGGAACCTGGGACGCGAGTAACATGCTTCGACTACAGGTATCCAAGATGGCGGCTTGACTGACTTGCTGAAGTGACCTGGATGAGGGCCAGTGATCCTACTTTTTCAACGATCCCCCAGGCGCTCCGACTGAGGGGTTCTACGGCAGAGCTGCTCCCCCAGACATGATCTGCTTTCAATATCCATGGCATTACCGGCCGCACAGTGCCCCACGGGAACTTCCAACTGTCTGCTGGCTGCGCTACTCGGGGACTGGCAGGCGGAGATTTGCCCGAAATTAGAAACACTGAGGAGGCTTTTGTGTGTGCTCCGGGCACCATCATAGCGTTTGCAAGGATGGCAAAACACCCTCTGATGGGAGTGCAGGACCTGCTGGGCCTTGGGGACTGTGATGTACCCTGGCTGAGTGATTATGATGCCGGTCAGCGGGTGAGATTGGGGAAGAGCTGTTGATGGACCAAAGCCTTGATCCTGGGAAGCTGCCTCGAGCCTGGGCGGCTCCTTTAGCGTTATGGCATTTGGAATTGCTGGGGTGTAATAACTTTATAATAATAAAGCACTTGAAACCAAATATGTCTCTCGGCAGTTGTAAATAACACCTACCTCTGTGATGGTCAATAGTCTCGTAATCGATGAAGTAGAGAATTACCTAAAAACCCCTCTTAAACCCAGCCAAAAGGCTAGGTAGAAGTGGAATCTCCAGGGAAAGCCCCCATAGGGGGAAAAACCCTGTGATGCGCTGCTGGGGTGCGTGGGTTCCTGCAAGCAGCTGGTGAAGGCTCACACTAGTTTTAATGTGGTCCGGATTCTTGTCAGGAAGGATTCTAATTAAAACAGAGTAGAAGTGCAGGTAAGTAAGAATGTAGTTTCCCAAGTCTAGTGAAATAGTAGAGGGTATAGAAAGGAGCTTACCCTGACAAGCTATTCCCTACTAGGTCTTTATATCTCAGTCTGATGGTTAGTGTTGGCAAGGCGCCTAATAGAACATATAAGAAGTAAGAATATGTCCAATTGTATTTGACACGTGCAAAATGAGAAATGCAGTAAGAGATTGGGATCTTACCCACAAACAGTTGCCCCAGAGATGAATAGCAAAGAGCAGATTACAGGTCTTGAACTCGAAGGAATAGAATGCTGTAAAGGATGTCTAAGGCTGGTTCCTAATGTAGATTGTAAATAACAACAAGATTAGGCGTGAGGAAATCCCTGTGAGAATCACAAACTCTGGGCCTCATTACGAATCAGGCGTTAAGGGGTTAACGGTGCCGTAAACGGCGCCGACCCTTAACGCCTGATTCCGAAGTCCCTTAGCGCCATGGTGAGTTTAACGCCTGCTTTTTGCAAGCGTTAAAATCCATGGCGCTAAGGGACCTTGGTGCTAATTACGCCACCGTAATTTACGGTGGCGTAATTAGCGCCTTCCCCACTCCCATTATGCCCTATGGGGCAAAAATGGGAATGGGGAAGGGTAAAATGGGAAATGGGGATTTACCGCCCCACTCACCTTGGAATGGGGCGGTAAATCCGCCATCCACCATGGTGTAAACATAGTTTACACCATGGTGGTAAGGGTACGACCCAGGCGGTAACTTACCGCCTGGGTCGTAATGAGGCCCAGAGCTAAACAGACGTAAGCTACAAACCAACGGCAGCAGGAGCGGTTGTTGAAACTAGGAGATGGCTTCCTGTTGATTCACAGAGCATAGAAAAGGATCGAGAATTCTAATGTTCAGAACGAGAAATGGAAAGAGAAATGAATGACGGAAGTGAAGTGAGCAACTCTAGATAGCAATTGTAGAATAGAAAAAGTAACAAACTTACGGTGCGCAGCGCGACTCTGAATAGAGAAGCAACACGTACTACCGAAGTTCCAGAAGCCGGATATACAATTCCAGAAGTCGGGGGTGGGGCTAATCGCTCGGTCTGAGGAGCGAGAAACACTAGTGTGCTGCTTACAGTTTCGGGCTTCTCCATGTTACGAGTCCCGATTCTGGGCAAAACCACGGGCATTGGCACACAGGAAAGCGAAGCAGCTAGACCCCAATGGACAGCCGTAACACGGGGGCAACCTCAGATGGCATCGTTTTATGATAGCCTGACGCGAGTCTGGCTGCATGTTCGACTGCTTCAGCATATAAAATGGCCCTCAATACAGTGAATGGACTTGGCTTGGGCGTGTGCACTGTGATATAGATATAAACTCTGACCGCTGGGCAGTAAATTGCTACCTGCTTGTGCTCATAGCTTGCACACTGCCTGCTGTTAACACTTGCAATTGGGTTCCCCCACTCCCTCTGGTTAATGGGGTCGGCACACAAACTTGTCCTTGATGCATTGAATTAAAAGGGGGATTTGCTGCGCCTCAGGGGCAAGCCTGCATATCACTGGCTCCCTGATTTCTGTGGAAGACCTATTGAGGTGTTGTTTCTGAGATACACATGGGAGGGAGCTACATTTAACTGGTGACACTTTCCAGGACTTGAGTGGGACGCTGTGGAGTCCCTGTGAAACCGGAGTCCTGCTCCATCTGAATCTGGCAGTCAGTCCGCGAGTACCACAGTGCTGCATCTACTGCCGTGCTGTGCCTTGACTGGCATCGGCTGCTGAGTGCTGCTTGGGTGGAGCCTGCAGGACTGAATTGTCATATACGACTTGTAACTTCATAGTTTGTGGTACCGTGGGCCATCATCGGAGTGGGCACCCTATTATGTTGCCCGCCAAGACCAAACATAAGGACACGATCATGGAATCCTTTGGGAATCAAAGGAAGCCCTGAGACTTAAACCTGTCTGCAGACTCACTGCAACTGGAAGTCCAGGCGCCGCAGCCCAACCCCCAAGAAGATATAAGTGCTGGCTGCCATCGCAGCACTGAGTTCCTCTTTGGAAAATAAAATCAAAGAAGTGAAGGTGGACGTGCAGCTCCTAAGGCAGGATGTACGTTCGCTTACAGAGAGAGTGACGATGACGGAGTCACTCCTAAAAGACACGGTTGCCGCCACAAGCGATATAGCCATGCGAGGGAGAACACTAAAGGCAAGGAACGTGTTGTTGAAACGGAGAGCTGAGGACGCTAAGGGGTGGTCTCGCAGGAACAATGTGTGAGTGCTGGGACTGCCAGAAAGGTCCGAAGGCCGGGACCCAATCACCTACATTGAAAACCTGCTGTTGCAGGAGATGGACCCTGGGAAACTATCACAGAGTTTTGCCGTCAAGCGAGCTCATCGATCTCTTCAGAAGAGACCTCCACCCGGATCGCACCCCCAATCAATTATAGCTAGGATTCTGAACTTTAGAGATCGAGAAGGTATTCTCCAGTTCTCCAGAGATGGCGGGAAGATACAGGGAGGCAGCTCCATGATCACCTTTTATCCCGATTACACCCCCATGGTACAGCAGCAACGGAACACTTTTGTGGCCATAAAGGCAAGGCTCTGTCGGTTGGAGCTCAAATACATGCTCATCTACCCGGCGAGATTACAGGTCCTATACAACGGCAAGGCACTTTTTTTTTTAAAGCCCAGAAGCAGTGAATATGTGAATGGACCACGATTACCTGGAGGTAATGGGAGACACTGAAGGTTCATGGAATATGAACCTGGCCCTCTTGGATCACAATTGTTTGCAGTCGGCCTGGTCCGGGCTGGATTAAAATTCACACAGGCAAATAGCAAGTGGTGCAGACAGGTTGCACTTTGGGATTTGGGAAACGCCCTGGAACATCTGCACTGAGGTTAACTGGACATACTGGAACACAGCATATCAACCTGGAGTTGCACTGGGATGCACTTGCCATGGCTGCTTTGTTTACTGCAACTGACATGGTGCACAATCAGTGGGAATGGGTTTGGTTGCGCGCTGGGTGACAGTCAGACTACCCCAGTCCGAATGGGAAGTTGGTATCGGCCGGTTGCTGATCCACCAACCTAGTACCCAGGAGCTATGGCGGGCTCTAATGATATGGATTTGCCCAAACTGAACTTCTCTGGTGGGCAGTGTTCTTACCCTGCATTTGGGGGTCTGTTTCTCTTGTTTTGTTGTGAGTACCTACTTAGTGTTATGGGGCTTGCATTTTGCTATTATAGTCTAAAGGTAGACACAAGGAGGATGCAAACCTGTGTCACTCACAATCAGAATTGCAAAATAAATATTGGTTTCAAATGTGTGAGTGGAACTTATGGGTCAAATGCGTGGGCTAATGTACTGTTGTGACCTTAAGGAGGGTCAACAGGTTAAAAGGATACTCAGGATGCCAAGAGAGATTCTTCACGTAGGTTTAATAAGATGATGAGTCAGTTACAGGATACAGGGAAGCCCACTGGCTCCCACCACCCAGGCTACTTCGTTCTAAAATGCCCTGGTTGGAATCTCATTCCACAGCATTCCATTCAGTTCCACGTCACACATTCCATTCATGACCTCACACTTCCAAGCACTCATCATACATGCAGGAGAGGAGACCAGCAGTTAACTAAGCAACCTAATAGGAAACACAGATACCACCCCTAACACTAACTATCCTACTGGCAGAAGAACCCCACCAACACAACTACAAAACCCAAACAACATAACAGCACAGGACACCTTCCACTCACCGCTGCCACCGGTGAGCCTCGAACCTGCCACGTTCGAGCACTGCTATCCCCACCTTGGGCAACCAAACCTACACAACATAAAACCCTCAAAAATAAAAACACTGAACACCTACCCACCTCTGCCACAAGTGGATCATGGAGCTCCCACCCCCAAGCACAAACAGTCCCTATATGGACAGGCACCAGGTCCTTCTGCACCAACACGAGAAGACCAACTAACTTTAAAAAACAATCAGCTGGGGGAATGGCATGGAACAACAGGAATCAGACAAACCACACACATTCACCACTACACGCACAGAGAAGTTCCAAACATGAAGGAACCTGAGACACCAATCCCAGTCTGACGGCCGTTCAAACTGGGCCAACAACAATATTGGGCCTCAACCCAAAACACACAACTACACTCAGAGAAAACCTCTGGTAGCTTGATGAAAAGAAGCAGAATCAGCCCTAAAATCACAGAACAGTGTCAAGATAGTTGACGCTCACTGTGAACCAGATGACTTCAAAAGAAACATAAAACCTGCCTTGGCATGACACAGCCAAGCACTGCAACCCAAGTCCACTACCAAATCTCTTTACAGGACAGGGACACTTATTGAAACTACTTGGGAAACCCACTCCCAACTAACCGTCCCAAGACAACTCACCACTAGAATACACAACACAACTCTTGGGAGTCAGATTACACCAACTGACCCCTATGCAAGTAGGCTACAAAGTCCCACCACAGACACTGACAACAAGAAAAGAAGGCATCCCAACATTCTTATGCCGCGAACAGCGTGCGGACAGGGCCCTGCCCCACACCTGTTCCATCAATGGACTATTATTAGCCCATGCTAAACACCTCTCTTGGACATGCACACAAAATGCCAATACACCATAAATGGGTTACATAGCACCCATACTCATACCTGTAAAAACTAACAACATCATCAATGAGCAACCACACTCACCCATACTCGACATGCAGCTTACTGATCACTGGGAAGTAACACTTGCACATGCATGGATGTGTCTCCATACACACCCATCAAACGAGACACCACAGTGTCACATCACAACAATTCAACACCGCACACACACACCTCAATGTGTGACCCTACTCACAAACTACAGAGTGAAACAAAACCCATACTTTAAACATACCACTCTTCGTCACCACACTCACACAACCCATACTTTAAACATATCAGTCTTCGTCACAGCACTCACACTCAATCTCCTCGCCCTTCAAAACATTTAGTTTTTTCCCCAACAGGATTCCTCTAACATCGGCAAATCTATCCTTTTACATTAGCAGCCTAAAAGTCCATGTTGCCTTTCTAAGTGCAACTTAAACGCCCTGAAAATTCTCAAGGATTAGCACAACCAACGCATTCAAGCATCAAGCAAACCTAATCATTCCATACAAGGCACTGGCAAACTTCAATATACTTTAAAAGTCCATGTTGTAACAATAAAACCTGCAAGGCCTCAAAACGTTAAACTTTATTCTGTCACTTCACACCACCACAAGGTATCCAATAACCTCTCAAACCGATACACACTCCCTGAAGTGCAGAACATTAAAAAAACGATGCATGTTCCTAATAACACAATGTATGTTTACATGACACTTTGCATTCCTGATTGGGAGAGGGAAAGATTGATAAACACAAACAAATATCCAAAAACACTCTAGTTTCTATAACAGCATAGAGTTCTTGATAATACCATGCCGTACTTGACTCCACTGCAAGCATGTTATTAAAAAACCCAAACACGGCAAGATGACGATCTCCCGGTCAGCATGACAAACTGTTCCCTTTGCATTTATTTTCCCTACTGGCGATCAATATTATTCCCATCACCGGACTTACTTGGTGTCTATTATAGCAAAATACAAAGCTGCTTCACATCACCTCCAAGATGAAGCTTTCCTTGTTCCTTTATTTAATGAAAGGAATTCCATAGCTACATGATGGATTAGCCACGGCAGTCCCCGCTCCTCATACAAGTGTGATTTTCCTTTCAGTTATCTGTGTTGTCACTTTTTCCCATCTGTCAGAAAATCCTATCTTGCTGACTGAGCATTGAGAGCAGGAATGTGGTGTGCCTGTGTTTGTAGGGTCCAGGGGTGCAGTTTCTGTAACTTAATGTGAGCCAGGCTCACTGAAATAACAGAACACGGTGAACCCGTGTTAAGAGCGACTCATAAAGGGAAGCAAACAGCATGAACCCAACGGACTCGGCAGTGGACACTGTATTTCATAAACTCCCAGGATTGTAATAAGCACTAACAGGGTAATTCATGGAAATTCGCACAGCGTGCCCGTGCGAATGTCTGCGCCAGCCGCGTGCGATAAAATCAATTTCCGCGCACAGCGTATTCATGGATTCTCGCCTCCAAAAGCAGACGTGGCGCAGAGTGGCGCAGCGACCCTGCAGCAGCGCCAGTTACGCCCCCAAGAACGCCCTTGCGCAAGGAAAAGCCATCAAGATCGCAAAACCTTCGCAAAGGGCTGCGCCAACCCTGTACCAGTTTACCGGACTGGCAAACAGCAAACGCAAAGCGGGGAACGTGTATTACGGGTTTCGAGAAGTTTCACACGCGATCTGGCCTGGGGGAGCGTGTGCGTGTATTTCAGAGGTGCGCGAGAAGTTTCACACGCGAACGGGCTGGGTGCGTGTATTTCAGGGGTGCGCGAGAAGTACCACACGCGATTGGCCTGGGCGCGTGTATTTCAGAGGTGCGCGAGAAGTTCCACACGCGATCTGGCCTGGGGGAGCGTGTGCGTGTATTTCAGAGGTGCGCGAGAAGTTTCACACGCGAACGGGCTGGGTGCGTGTATTTCAGGGGTGCGCGAGAAGTACCACACGCGATTGGCCTGGGCGCGTGTATTTCAGAGGTGCGCGAGAAGTTTCACACGCGATCGGGCCTGGGGGAGCGTGTGCGTGTATTTCAGGGGTGCGCGAGAAGTTCCACACGCGATTGGCCTGGGCGCGTGTAGTTCAGAAGTGCGCGAGAAGTTTCACACGCGATCGGGCCTGGGGGAGCGTGTGCGTGTATTTCAGGGGTGCGCGAGAAGTTCCACACGCGATCGGCCTGGGCGCGTATAGTTCAGAGGTGCGCGAGAAGTTCCACACGCGATCGGGCCTGGGGGAGCGTGTGCGTGTATTTCAGGGGTGCGCGAGAAGTTCCACACGCGATTGGCCTGGGCACGTGTATTTCAGAGGTGCGCGATAAGTTTCACACGCGATCGGGCCTGGGGGAGCGTGTGCGTGTATTTCAGGGGTGCGCGAGAAGTTCCACACACGATCTGGCTTGGGGGAGCGTGTGCGTGTATTTCAGGGGTGCGTGAGAAGTTCCACACGCGATTGGCATGGGTGCGTGTATTCCAGAGGTGCGCGAGAAGTTCCACACGCGATTGGCCTGGGCGCATGTATTTCAGAGGTGCGCGAGAAGTTTCACACGCGATCGGGCCTGGGGGAGCGTGTGCGTGTATTTCAGGGGTGCGCGAGAAGTTCCACACGCGATTGGCCTGGGCGCGTGTATTCCAGAGGGGCGCGTGTATTCCAGAGGTGCGCGAGAAGTTCCACACGCGATTGGCCGGGGCGCGTGTATTTCAGAGGTGCGCGAGAATCTCCACACGCGATCTGGCCTGGGGGAGCGTGTGCATGTATTTCAGAGGTGCGCGAGAAGTTCCACACGCGATTGGCCTGGGCGCGTGTATTCCAGAGGTGCGCGAGAAGTTCCACACGCGATTGGCCTGGGCGCGTGTATTTCAGAGGTGCGTGAGAAGTTTCACACACGATCGGGCCTGGGGGAGCGTGTGCGTGTATTTCAGGGGTGCGCGAGAAGTTTCACACGCGATTGGCCTGGGCGCGTGTATTTCAGAGGTGCGGGAGAAGTTTCACACGCGATCGGGCCTGGGGGAGCGTGTGCGTGTATTTCAGGGGTGCGCGAGAAGTTCCACATGCGATTGGCCTGGGCGCGTGTATTTCAGAGGTGCGCGAGAAGTTCCACATGCGATCGGGCCTGGGGGAGCGTGTGCGTGTATCTCAGGGGTGCGCGAGAAGTTCCACACGCGATTGGCCTGGGCGCGTGTAGTTCAGAGGTGCGCGCGAAGTTTCACACGCGATCGGGCCTGGGGGAGCGTGTGCGTGTATTTCAGGGGTGCGCGAGAAGTTCCACATGCGATCGGGCCTGGGGGAGCGTGTGCGTGTATTTCAGAGGTGCGCGAGAAGTTCCACACGCGATTGGCCTGGGCGCGTGTATTCCAGAGGTGCGCGAGAAATTTCACACGCGATTTCAGCAGGGTACGTGTATTTCAGGGGTGTGCGAGAATTTTCACACGCAATTTCAGCAGGGTACGTGTATTTCAGGAGTGCGCGAGAATTTTCAAACGCGATTTCGGCAGAGTACGTGCCGGGGAGTCCTACATGTGATTTGGCAGTGTGGGTCCTCCCAGGTGTTCCCTGTACACCCTCCACGACCCCTGCAGGCAGCCCACACCACAGGGGACTACCCTGCATCCCTGGTCATGTCCTGCAGGCAGCCCACCCAACATGGGCATGCCCCCCAGCAAAGGCACATGTCTCCTTGCACTACTGATCACCAACTCATGTCCCCTTGCACCCCCACCCCCAGCATTGCGGGGCACCTGCCAGCAGGGCCCCACTCATGTCCCACTCATGTCCCCCTGCACCCCCACCCTCCAGCATTGCGGGGCACCTGCCAGCAGGCCCCCACTCATGCCCCACTCATGTCCCCCTGCACCCCCACCAACCAGCATTGCGGGGCACCTGCCTGCAGGCCCCCACTCATGTCCCACTCATGTCCCCCTGTACCCCCACCCCCCAGCATTGCGGGGCACCTGCCAGCAGGCCCCCACTCATGTCCCACTCATGTTCCCCTGCACCCCCACCCCCCAGCATTGCGGGGCACCTGCCAGCAGGCCCCCACACATGTCCCCCAGCCAACATGTCATCACAATCTAGATCCCTGCCCCTTATGGTCAGCCTCCAAATGCCAAACACCCACCCGAGTATTGCATCCACCCACTTAGAAATGGCAATGACATGATAGAACCCCAATTGCAAGTTTGGAAATGAACACATGGCCCTCACATACACCCAATGGGTGTCAGTGAATCTCAAAACCCATATCATGATATGCATGATACCAATGAGATGATACTACACATTGAAGTTTGATGAAAAAAATGTATTAAAAACAGCATAAATGGAATTAAAAATAAACAAATGACAATGGGAATCAAAAACCAAAAGCAGCATGTCCGTAAAATAATGAAAAACGACAAATCATAATCCAAAGGAAAGGTGTCCAAAGTCACAGTTCAAGAAAGTAAATCCAAGGTAAAAACAAAACCGAAAACCATTGCTCCATGGGTAAATCCAAAAAAAAAAAAAAATCCAACAGTCAACTATATACAGATAAACAAACCAGGGTCCATGATCCCAAATGAAGAAATGAAACCTACATAAAAATACTACCTAATAAAAAAAAACTGTATACAAAAATGTGGCCCATTGTCCAAAAGGTCCAAAATAAATAGAAAAGCAAAGGAAACCTAACACTAACTACATAACTATTTACAAGGGCAGCGGGCTAGTCCGACGGATCACTGGTTGTTGTCATGGGCCAGGGCATCATCGAACTCCTGTTCAATGGCTTGGAGGCGGGCATGTTCCCTGGCCCCGAGGTCCCGCAGGGATAATGCAGTGTCCAGCTCCAACTCCCTGCGAAGACCCTCGAGGCACTCAGCCCGCCTCAGCGCCCTCCGCATGGAGTTCTCCGCCCTGACCATTGTGAGCCGTTCCTCCTCTGCCCGCTGCCGCTCCGCACCTATCTGCTGGCCCAACCGTTCCCACACGGAAGCCACTCCCATTCCAGGGTTCTCCTGCCCTCCGGCCGATGCCTGCCCCCCTGATGTTGATGGCCCCGAGCCATGATGCCTCCCACGTCGAGCCTGCAGCTGCCTCCGACGCAACTGCCTGTGCCAGCACGACGGCATCCAGGCTGATGGAATCCACCGACGCCGTTGTGCCCGTGCCTTGCCCGATGATGCCGTCACATCCTCCATCTGCTGGCGTCTAGTTGCTGGTGTGTCCACCCCTGCTGGACCTCCGACTCCCGACTGTGGCACGGATGGGATCCCCACCGAGGTGGCTGCATTGGTCGGGGCAGGTCCACAGGGGGCCCTGGTGGCATCTGGGCCGGAAGACGCATGGAGTACGACTGGCGCATAGCCTCCACAGAGGAGGAGAGGGTCGCCAGAGTGCCTGACACACGTACGAGACCCCCGACCATGACCGCTCCCAACTGGGCCACGTTGCCACGGTGCTCTTCGTGATGACATGCGTGCTCCCCCCGGGAAGCACGCACCTCATCACGCACCAATCAGGACCTTCTCCATACGGCCAGGGGTCCCCTCGTCCGCAGGTGGAGGGGAGTCAGATGACATGGACATCCCCCCTACCTGCGGACGGGCCAGGGATGTGGCATCCCTGCTGGTGCATGGTGGTGCAGTCACAGTGTCAGGGACAGTGACATGCACAGGCACCTCCACGGCGACCTGTGCTGCCTCCTGCCCCTGCCCCTGGACTGCACCACTTGCACCAGCATGGATGCCCTCACCAGGCCCCATGTGCGGCTCAGTAGCGGCCTCCTCCTGCTCTGTGGAAACCACCAACCTGGATGGCTCCACACCGTCTTCCGCCGTTGCAAGCCCCGGTGGGGGCTCACCCACCCCTTCCGCTGCAGCCGTGGGGGCATCCCCGCCGCTTAGCTCCACAGCGCCGTCTCCGCCCTCTTCTTCACTTTGCGCTTTGTAGAGGGAGACATAGAACACAAGCATCAGGGTACTGCACAATGGTCCCCTAGACAGGAAGCAACAGCAGATGAGTGGCACTGTCAAAGATCACTTCCATCATGTCCCTCCACAACACATGGGTCAGTGCAGGCAAAACACATGCAGTAACAGGCATGGCGCATGCTATGGACATAAGCAAACATGTCCAAGGGACTCTTGAAGCATACAATGTTGTTTTTGGACTCACATGCATCATGGGTCATGCCTATCACATGCACACACTTCAATATACTTTTATCCATCTGGACTCGTACACCCCAGACACAGTGGATGCAAGGATAACTAGGCTGCATCAGTGATTCTGAACATTGTCACAGACATGTGTCATGCATCCATGGCATTCACAAGTCACAGACACGCAGGTCAGAAACACAGACATGGACACCACACATGTACATGGCATCAGCACACATCCCTCACCCCCACCCATGTCCAGGAACAGAGACTGGCATGCTCTCGTGTCCATTCCGCATAGGGCTCCCCATGTTGCATTTAAACACATACACCAACCGTGTGCTTCACACATTACTGGTCTCACATGCATGACCATGATGTCCCTGCACACACACACACGTGTACATGGCCTATGTCACACATACAGGCAGGTATCAGACAACCAGCACACTGCAACATGCCCTGTCTCACACAGCAATGCTTGGCCACTTACCGCTCGACTCCAGACGGGTCTGCCTCTCAAGGATCTGGGCATGGAGCGCTGGGCGTACGCGTTCCAGGACCCTCAGCTGGATGGTACTCATGCTGCCCCGGCCCCCCTCTATGAGGCGCCGGGCCTTTATGAGGGTCCTGGACCTGAAGTCCTCCCAGCGCTTCTTGACTTGCTTGATGTTGCGGGTTGCCACCCCCTCCGCGTTGATGGCAACCACAAAGTCGTCCCAGATCCTGTCCCGTCCTTCCTTGTCGGCGTGTGGTTATCCGAAGAGGGCATCATAATGCCCCAGGACAAGCTCCACCAGGACACCAACTTCCTTCTGACTGAAGCTGGTGGCCCTCTGCCCCTCTGGCTGGGGGTCGCCAGTGGTCTCGGATGGTGTCTGCCCTGACATGGCGACCCCCGAGGCAGGCGCGGGTGGGCAACTGGGTCCTGGGGCTGGGCTGTGGAGCGATGGTATCCCAGTCGGGAGTGTTCTGTTCCAGCAGGGGTGGACACAGCAACTGGACCCCTGCAGATGGCTGATGTGCAGGCAGCAAATGGCAGGGCACGGTGGCAGCAGGCAGGCAGGCAGCAGCAGATGGCTCGTGGGAGGCTGCTCAGGGCTCTCGGGGGCAGTAATTCGGCCTTTTGGGAAGGAGCGTGGTCTTCCGTGTGCTTACGCGTGGCCAGCTTGATACGATTTGGCACGTGAAAATTCTGCACATCAGCATACGCGATTCCATTGGACCAAAGGCCCTTAGCGCGTATGCGCGTCTGTGACGTATCGCGCACGGGCGGTGCTTTTCGTGGGGTGCGGTGCGTGTGTTTTGCAGGCGTTGGGGTTCACATGCTATTACTTCACAGCGGGTGGGTGTTGGCTATGCGTTCTTCTACATGCAAGGCAGACGGTGAGTGGTACCCTGCTCCCCCAGGCCCGATCGCGTGTAAAACCACCCGCGAGCCCCTGAAATACACGTACCCCGCTCCCCCAGGCCCGATTGCGTGTAAAAACACCCACGAGCCCCTGAAAAACACGTACCCCGCTCCCCCAGGCCCGATCGCGTGTAAAACCACCCGCGAGCCCCTGAAATACACGTACCCCGCTCCCCCAGGCCCGATCGCGTGTAAAACCACCCGCGAGCCCCTGAAATACACGTACCCCTCTCCCCCAGGCCCGATCGCGTGTAAAACCACCCGCGAGCCCCTGAAATACACGTACCCCGCACCCCCAGGCCCGATCGCGTGTAAAACCACCCGCGAGCCCCTGAAATACACGTACCCCACTCCCCCAGGCCCGATCGCGTGTAAAACCACCCGCGAGCCCCTGAAATACACGTACCCCGCTCCCCCAGGCCCGATCGCGTGTAAAACCACCTGTGAGCCCCTGAAATAGACATACCCCGCTCCAGCTGGCCCGATCGCGTGTAAAACCACCCGCGAGCCCCTGAAATACACGTACCCCGCTCCCCCAGGCCCGATCGCGTGTAAAAATACCCGCGAGCCCCTGAAATACACGCGCCCAGGTCAATCGCGTGTGAAACTTCTCGCGCACCTCTGAAATACACGCGCCCAAGCCAATCGTGTGTGGAACTTCTTGCGCACCCCTGAAATACACGCGCCCAGGCCAATCGCGTGTGGAACTTCTCACGCACCCCTGAAATACACGCACACGCTCCCCCAGGCCCGATCGCGTGTGAAACTTCGCGCGCTCCTCTGAAATACACGCACACTCTCCCCCAGGCCCGATCGCATGTGGAACTTCTCGCGCACCCCTGAAATACACGCACCCAGGCCAATCGCGTGTGGAACTTCTCGCGCACCCCAGAAATACACGCGCCCAGGCCAATCGCGTGTGGAACTTCTCGTGCACCCCTGAAATACACGCGC
This sequence comes from Ambystoma mexicanum, assembly GCF_040938575.1. Classification (NCBI taxonomy): domain Eukaryota; kingdom Metazoa; phylum Chordata; class Amphibia; order Caudata; family Ambystomatidae; genus Ambystoma; species Ambystoma mexicanum. The sequence goes on from NC_090929.1 coordinate 316,797,293, forward strand.
ACAGGCCAATCGCGTGTGGAACTTCTCGCGCACCTCTGAAATACACGCACATGCTCCCCCAGGCCCGATCGCGTGTGGAACATCTCGCGCACCCCTGAAATACACACACACGCTCCCCCAGGCCCGATCGTGTGTGGAACTTCTCGCGCGTGTGGAACTTTGGCGCACATTTTTTGCCTGCGCAGGGACGCTACCGCCTGCTTTCGTGTGGCGGACATGTATGGGCCTGTGCGCGTCTTTGGCCGTGCGCTGTTTTTCCCTATTCCATTCCATGAATACGTGTTGTAGGCGAGCGTGTGGGCGTTCCGCGCACTTGCCTCCTTTACTTCCCCCGTGACGCCCACATTTTAACGAGTTGTTCCCCATTCTGCGTGTAACGCCCCGTGTTACACCTACTTTTGTTATGTGCGCCGCGCTATGTGCGAATTCGCTGTGGCCTTATCGCACGGCGTTCGATGACCTGTGCGCCAGCGTGCGCCAGCGTGCGCCGCGCACTTTTTCAGCACACATCCCACATTTTGCGCGTGCACGGACTTCCACGAATCGCACGTTTTCGCACGCTTGCGCCGAAATTTTCGGCGCACATTAATTCCATGTATCGGCCTGTGTGCAAAACATATGAAAGTATCGATAACAAATATAGATGTACGTGTATGTGAACTGAGTGTATCATTATCGCGTTAATAATGCACTTATTTCACATACACGTACATATTCGTGATAAATCCGGCTGACTGGGCATGCGCGCGCATGACTTGTATATATTGTATATATAGTTTGTTATATGCAGTTTTTCGCCTTAATGCCTTAACAGCAAAGTATCTCTAAGTCTGCTATTCTGGCCACAGCACAAAAAAAAAAAAACGTTGCCCATACCTACATACGAGTACCACAACAAACGCTAGTAGCACCAACGGCTGCCAAATTATGAACGCCTGGTAAATGACTTTTCAAAAGACAGAAACGTTACGCAATGATTTTTGATTTCGAAATAAGCTTTAATACAATCTATTATTTTAAAAAGTCACAGCTCAAGATGTAAAAAAAAAATCCCATGTTAATAATACCGTTATCGAAATGTAATCGAAGAGTTACTCTGCAATTCCATCTGCCACTGGTTGTAGTAACAGATCCCCTCGTTTAGGACTAAGGATGAATGACTTTGATAACCTCATAAATCCCTCCTTTCTGTACCGCCCATTCCCCCTCTCCTGCTGTCTCAATGAAGAGCGCCATGCCCCTCCCTTCACTTTACAGAAATCCTGTTTAGCATGCAGCCCTCGCCCTGCATAAATTATGTTCACGACGCAGTTGCTTAAAAAATATGTGCAAGTAAAAAAAAACTGCAGTGAAGTTTATAAACGAAGGAGACGGTGGATGTCTGTATTTTAAGTATATTGTTACATATTTCTCAAATAGGAAAAACGAACAAGAAAGCCTTGTGGAGGTAAAACACATGATGTTTATATATTAATGAGGCGTTTTACGGCTCTTTTTGCCTCTTTGTGTGGGAAGCCGAAGCATCCAACTAAAGCACCGGGAGCGTTTCAATATTAAGAACCATTTTACATTTTTTAAGAGGAAAAATATTGCACAAAAAGAAGCTTCTTCACCCTTTCGCACCACGTCAAAATGGGCTAAGAAAGGAAGGTTTTTACACTACAGGAGAGGAGGGGGTCATGGAAAAATGGGAGGTTTTACTTTCTTGTGGCTTTAATATGCAATGGGAGTTAATTAGCATAATTTATATATTTATGAATAAAAGCAGAATATAAGGGAAAGGTGGTAATGTCTGAAGGGTAGTTAAGCAGTGGGGGCAGGGCCGCCGAAATAGCAGAGGCATCTTTGTACAGAGGAAAACAAGGGAGGGGGCGCTCAGCCATCTGTCCACATTGGCCTCTCAGCCCTTGGTGATGTTTCCCCATGCCCCGTGGGCTCTTTCACACATGCGCGCGTGGTCACATACATCCGCTCACTCCCCTCCCTGCCCATGTTCTGTAACTTTGTGTGTTCTTGGACATACCACGCACATGCCAATTCCTTCTCAGTAAGAAAAATGAGATTTCCATATTTTGACGACTTGGGCTACCATGTATTGCCGTTGTGTTTCTGTGCGTCGTACGGAAATGCCACATGCAGAAGCCCCGTACCTCACCTCTCTAGTAATATTGGTAGCCAATACGTCCCGTCTTTGTCCTCTACTGAGGGTGTCATTTCGGAAACCTGTGGTCTGCATCAGTAGCACCCCTTTTCGAGAGCCTAGCCTATAAGGGGACACCCGCCACAGGATTGCTCTTTTGCAGGCCTTATGTCAGGGGGTCTGTTTATCTGCGTTTGCACTCCTTAAGAGCTTTGAAACACTTGCGTGTGCGTATGCACTATATAAATACACAATACCATACCAATTCCATGTACAAGGCATTGTCAAAATGAATGGAAGAGGAAGTCTCTTGCCTGGCCCTCCTACAACGCGCCCATTAGTATCGACGGTCGCCATCCAGCTAACAAATGGAGCCTTGTCTCATAGCTGCATTAAGGGTGTTATTACACGGTGCATTTTGGGAGTTGTAGTTGAGGTGCCGCGTACCTTACCAACCTTGTGGCAGCATGATTACCGTTATGCACTTTTATATTCCCTTGAAGTCACCCTACTGCATTGGCGCTCCTCCTCTCGGCATACAAAGACCCGCCTGGTGACTCCCGCTGCGCAGCAAGCTGGAGGGCCCTAATTGTTCCTTCATTGTTCCGTTCCCCACCTCGTGCCAACACTCCCGCTACCCAGCACCTCTCCACCTTCAAAGTGGATCTTGGCTCTCCGCTTGCACTCGACAAATGCCAATTAACCCCATATTAATGATAATTATGTGTTATTTATATAGCGCCTTAATCGAAAGCGCTTTACAGAGCACATATTTAAATATAATATCACCTAACCGAAATTGGTACTCATTTATCAACCTCGGAAGGGTGAAAGGCTGAGTTGGTCTTGCCAGGATTCGAACCTGCGACCTACAGATCACGCTGAGATCGCAGCAGCGAGCGCTCAACACGCTGAGCTATTTTACCAGCTTATTATTAACAATGGAAGGACATAGGCAGGGCCTGGAGAGGGAGGACGAGACTAGGAAGAGGAGGAGAGGGTGGACAACACTGGGACGAGGAGCCTAGGCAGGGCGTGGAGTGGGAGGACAGCAATGGAAGAATTTAGGCAGGGCGTGGAGAGGGAGGACAACAATGGAAGGACAAAGGCAGGGCATGGAGAGGGAGGACGAGACTAGGAAGAGGAGGAGAGGGTGCGCAACACTGTGACGAGGAGCCTAGGCAGGGCGTGGAGTGGGAGGACAGCAATGGAAGGATTTAGGCAGGGCGTGGAGAGGAAGGACAACAATGGAAGGACAAAGGCAGGGCATGGAGAGGGAGGACGAGACTAGGAAGAGGAGGAGAGGGTGGACAACACTGGGACGAGGAGCCTAGGCAGGGCGTGGAGTGGGAGGACAGCAATGGAAGAATTTAGGCAGGGCGTGGAGAGGGAGGACAACAATGGAAGGACAAAGGCAGGGCATGGAGAGGGAGGACGAGACTAGGAAGAGGAGGAGAGGGTGCGCAACACTGTGACGAGGAGCCTAGGCAGGGCGTGGAGTGGGAGGACAGCAATGGAAGGATTTAGGCAGGGCGTGGAGAGGAAGGACAACAATGGAAGGACAAAGGCAGGGCATGGAGAGGGAGGACGAGACTAGGAAGAGGAGGAGAGGGTGGACAACACTGGGACGAGGAGCCTAGGCAGGGCGTGGAGTGGGATGACAGCAATGGAAGGACATAGGCAGGGCGTGGAGAGGGAGAACAACAATGGAAGGACAAAGGCAGGGCGTGGAGAGGGAGGGCAACAATAGAAGCACATGGGCAGGGCGTTGAAAGGGAGGACAACAATGGGGAGAGGAGCATAGCCAGGACATGGAGAGGGAGACCACCCTGATAAGAGGAGCATAGGCAGGGCATGGAAAGGGGGAACAACCCGGATGAGAGGAGTAGGGCGTGGAAACGGAGGACAATACTGGCAAATGGAGTATAAGCTGGGCATGGAAAGGAAAGGCAACACTGGGAAGAGTAGGATAGGCAAGGTGTGGAGAGATGACGTCCACAATCGTAGAAGCATTTCCAGGGCATGGAGAGGGAGGACAACAATGGGAAGCGGGCATATATAGGGCACAGAGAGCAAGGACAGCCCCTTTTGCCCCCCAGGAAGCTCTTTTTACTGTGACCATAAGATGGCCAGAGAGAACGCTGCCATTAGTGGACCTCTCAGCATGTCCACATTGGCCTCTCAGCCCTTGTGGATGTTTTTCCATGCCCCCCTGGGCTCTTTCACACATGCGTGCATGCTCGCATCCATCCGCTCACCCCCTCCCCGCCCCTACTGCAGTACATGCCCAGGTTTCTTCCCTCATGTTCTGTATTCCGAGAAAGCTTTGATGTTTAACTTGCCGAGGTCGATAAATGAGCACCATACTCTGTTGGTAATGAGCAGCGCTCAGAAGCCTGTAGCGCTATGTAACTGCAAAAATGAATACTAAATAAAGTGTGCAGTGCGTGCGCATGCTCAGTCATGACTTATAGTTAAATAGTGGGGGCAGGGCTGCCGAAATAGCAGAGGCATCTTTGTACAGAGGAAAGCAGTAGGGGCAGGGGAGGGGGCGCTTAGGGCAGTGTCTACACACCTCAGCCATTTTACACTGGCCCAGGGCGTGGGCGAGGGGGTGCCCCCGCCTTAGATCTTGTTTGATGTGGTCAAGGCTCAGTGCTGCCCGGATAAGCCATCTCCCACAGCAGTAACATGAGGCAGGCAGGGCAAAGCATGCTGATGTCAGGGAGAAGGGAGAGGGCGCCTGGCGTTCCACAAGACCCTCATTCATGGGGGATCTGGGCTGGGCTGGGGGCCGCATCAGGATCGGAAGTCAGAGAGGCAGGGCTCTTTTGTTGGAGGGGCGATTTTCTCACACCCCAGTCTATATTTACACAATCTGCTTTCCTCATTTTGCCATTAACATGCCTGCATCCATTAAGAAATTACTGGCAAATAAAACGCCTCTTTGAAGAAAGACATTGGTGTTTGGGCTGCCGTAAGAGGGCACTCTGCACCCCACCCACGTGTGACAGCATACTGCCGGGAACTCACAGGGTCTCAGTCCCCGACTCTTTAATCAATGCCCCCATCTCTCTATAGGCTGCTACTTACTAAAGCGCCTTGAACATTGCCCACTCGGCACACACACGCTGGCTGGGCATTCGGAAACCTCCACCGAGCTCCATGACGATCTTGCATCAGGAGAGGTTTCAATCCACTTGGGTATGTCATCAAACTGAAAAAAGAGGAATTGTTTCCATAACCTCTTACTCCACTTACCCCACTTTCCTGGTACAAGGGCAAATGCCTGCTGTCGGTAGGATTTTCTGACGGGTAGGAAAAAATTACAGGTCAGGCTGTCAGATTTTCCTACCCCGTCACTTTTTCCTACCCCTGGGTGGGTTGCCCAATGCCTGCTCTCGTAAGGATTTTCTGACGGGTAGGAAAAAATGACAGGTCAGGCTGTCAGATTTTCCTACCCCTGGGAGGGTTGCCCAATGCCTGCTGTCGGTAGGATTTTCTGACGGTTAGGAAAAAATGACAGGCCAGGCTGTCAGATTTTCCTACCCCGTCACTTTTTCCTACCCCTGGGTGGGTTTCCCAATGCCTGCTCTCGGTAGGAATTTCTGACGGGTAGGAAAAATGACAGATCAGGCTGTCAGATTTTCCTACCCCTGTGTGGGTTGCCCAATGCCTGCTCTCGGTAGGATTTTCTGACGGGTAGCAAAAAATTACAGGTCAGGCTGTCAGATTTTCCTACCCCGTCACTTTTTCCTACCCCTGGGTGGCTTTCCCAATGCCTGCTCTCGGTAGAATTTTCTGACGGGTAGGAAAAAATGACAGATCAGGCTGTCAGATTTGCCTACCCCATCACTTTTTCCTACCACTGTGTAGGTTGCCTAATGCCTGCTCTCGGTAGGATTTTCTGACGGTAGCAAAAAATGACAGGTCTTGCTGTCAGATTTTCCTACCGGATCACTTTTTCCTACCCTTGGGTGGGTTGCCCAATGCCTGCTGTCGGTATGATTTTCTGACGGGTAGCAAAAAATGACAGGTCAGGCTGTCAGATTTTCCTACCCGTCACTTTTTCCTCTACCCCTGGGTGGCTTGCCCAATGCCTGCTGTCGGTATGATTTTCTGACGGGTAGGAATAAATGACAGGTCAGGCTGTCAGATTTTCCTACCCGTCACTTTTTCCTCTACCCCTGGGTGGCTTGCCCAATGCCTGCTGTCGGTAGGATTTTCTAACGGGTAGCAAAAAATGACATTACAATACCTGTCAGATTTTCCTACCGATAGGATTTTCAGACAGATAGCAAAAAGTGATGTTACACCGGCACCCGCATGGCACCTGACACAGTTCCTCAAACCTTTTCGTGTTGCACGGAGACCCGTGCCTAAAGATCTCGGAGTCTTTCCAACTCTTCCGGATCCCGAGACCAATCAGGATCCACCAACGTCATCACGCCACCAAAAGCGTGACGAGGTGCTTTGCTTTAATATCCTTGTCATCAAAACTATAATATGGCAGTTGCATTAGAACGAACACCAAACGTTCCAACATATCGCCAGAACCCTCCACTGGTATGCTGACGTCACCAGTCTCACTGGAGCGCCGGGTAGCAAAGAGCTCCGTATTTCAACCGTCAGAAGCCCTCAGCCTGCTGAAACCCTAAGGGCATCCTTGACACATCCGCTCTCTGGGACTCCCAGCAGGCACCACCTGTAGTCCCTCTTCAACACATCTATAGGAAAACACTTTTCCAAATGTAGGCTCCTGGGCATGGGAGCCTCTAGCACTCTTACGTTCCCTTGGCACCTAGAAGAACAGTCTTTGGCACTCCATCCCTTTGTGCCCATCACCATGCAGGCTCTGGCGCTTTTACAAACTCTGGGAACTACTGTCTCTACTGCCTCTGGCTCCCTTATATCTCCAGGCCTGCTGTACTGTCTCTTTGTTCCCCCTGGATGGTGGGACCTACATGGGGGGCAGTGGACTCCCTCCTTCTCAATCTCTCTATCTCTTATTCCTGTGCTGCACCCCCCGCAGCAGTCACCTTTCTTCTCCTCTCTCTCTCTCTCTCTCTCTCTGGCCCAAACACACAGGTATCTTCTTCTCCAGCTTCCCTTCCGGGGTTCACCATCCCATCCTCGTCGCCAAAATATGTTGTGACCTTAAGTAGGGTCAACATGTTAAAAGGATACTCCGAATGCCAGGAGAGGTTCTTCACGTAGGTTTAATAAGATGATGAAAGTCAGTTCCAGGTTACACGATATGGGAAGCTCACTGGCTCCGACCACCCAGACTACTTCATTCTAAACTGCCCTGGATGGAATCCCATTCCACAGCATTCCACTCAGTCACACCTCGCACATTCCATTCATGACCTCACACTTTCAAGGACTCATCATACATGCAGGAGAGGAGACCAGCAGTTAACTAAGCAATCCAATAGGAAACACAGATACCACTCCTAACATGTACCGAATGTATCTACTGTGTTACCAGGTATAAACAGCCACACGGTTACCGATTTCAATTATAGTAGAGTTACGATGCAAATTAAACTACAGACTTGGAATGTAAGGGGCCTGGGATCCTACATGCGTAGGAACAGGTTTAAATCCCATCTGTCTGTAACTGAGGAAAATATCTATTGCATTACTCCAAGAAACTCACCTGCTGGCTGATGACCAGGAGGCTGTCATTGGCTGATGGGGACAGGTTATGGTGCTACATTCTCTAGGTTTGCTAGGGGGGTGCTCATATGGATCTCTGGAAACTTGCCATTCCAACTACTAGACTTAGACAGAGACAGCGAGGGACGATATTTGACCCTGAGGGGCTCACAGGGAGATTTGTATTGTAAATTCTTTCTTCCCGAACCATGTGATACCTGCCGATATCCGAGTAATGTGTAACCGCATAGCCTCGAAGCAGGATGTTTTCTTTATATGGGGTGGCGACTTAAATTGTGTTCGAGACATAGAGCAAGATAGATCCTTTCTTCCTCAAGGTGGTCCTTCCCTCGACACCAACGTGTTGAACACTGTGTTAACTGATTTAGACCTGGTGGACGTCTGGATAGAGCTGCATCCAGGCATCAGGGGATACTCATTTTACTTGTCCCCCTATAGACTGCACACCAGGATCGACTATATATTTGTTGGAACAGCACAACTGGCTGATTATGTGGGTGCAGAATACATGGGCTGCACGCTTTCAGACTATTCTCCCATGGTGGTCTTGTGGGAGAACGGGTGTCCGCAAACTCCTATACCAATGTGGAGAATGCCGTGCAGGATCTCCTTTTCCGGGAACAACTGCATAAAACCCTGGTTGCCTTCTTCAAGGACAAGATTGGCAGGGTAAATAGCTGGGGTGTGGTTTGGGAAACCATGAAAGTGGTAATTAGGGGAGAAGTCATTGCTGGCGCGGGGGGCATACACAGGTAATTACGAGAGGAATTGGAGGCAGTGGAAAATTAAATAAGCACCCTGGAAATCCTGTACCCTGGCCTACAGTTGGTGGAAATAGAGACTTGGTCGGAGCTAGAGCTCATTGCCTACAGGCATGGGCAAGGCTCTCTAGGTTTGACTATGTTACTCGCAGGGCCCAGTCACACACTTAGGGGGATAAATCAGGGAGATTGCTAGCCTGGATGTGTAGATGTGAGCAACCCAGGACTTTGACCACGTTATTATATGACGAATGCGGGCTCCTTGGCGGGCCCAAGAGGTAATTAATGACACTGTTGCTTATTATACCCAGCTATATAGTCATGATACTTGAGTACCCTCTGAGGACATTACCTAGGTACTTTCATTGATCAGACTCCCGAAGCTCACTACTGATCAGAGGGTCTTCCTGGATCAACTCATATCTATGGAAGAACTTGGTGAGGCAATAGCCTCCCTTTGCACGGGCAAAACACTGGGGAGTGATGGCCTCCCAGTGGAATACTATAAAACATACTGCTCCACCTTGGCTCGATGTTATGGAAGGTCTTTGAGGAGGCATCCAATAAGGGAGTACTCCCAGCTAGTATGCAGGCAATGCTCGTGATACCAATCCCTTAACCAGGAAAACCTACAGATAGGTGTGATTCTTACCGTCCCTTGGCCATGCTGAACTATGAAGTGAAAATACTCACTATACTGGCCGTACAACTCCGCAAATGTATTCCATCCCTAATACATGGTGACCAAACAGGGTTTGTACCGGGCCGTAACACTGCCCTGAATCTCTGACAATTGCAACACGTTATTGACCAAACCAGCCCTTGCGCTGAACACTATGTGGTGGCATTACTGGACGCCATCAAGGCTTTCAACTCAGTATATTGGGAGTGGATGATTACTGCGTTACAGTGTTTCGGGTTTGGTGAACATTTTATTAATTGGGTGACATCACTGTACACTTCCCCAATGGCCAGAGTGAAATCCGATAGGCAGATATCAGGGGCATGGCACATACAAAGGGGTACATGTCAGGGATCTCCACTTTCTCCTATGCTCTACATTCTGGTGTTGGAACATCTGGTGACATACCTAAAACAGGAATACATTGAGGCAGGCATCAAAATCGGGAGAGCAAGGTACCTTATTTTGCTATATGCGGACGCTGTATTCCTCTACTTGTGTGAAACGTAGCCCAACTTAGCAATAATATTAGAGGTAATGGACGACTTTGCGAGATTGTCAGGGATTTCCTTCAGTAAGCAGAAATCCTGCCTTTTTCCTCTGGCAGGACTAAGTGGAAGGAGTGAGGCACTATTACCTGGCCTGGGACTGAAATGGGAGAAACAATCCTTTACGTACTTGGGAATCCGAATTGCACACACGCCTAGAGACATGCACACGTGCAATACACTCAGGGTGGTGAGTGGTGTTAAAAAATCTATGGCCTTCTGGTCACGGTTGCTGCTGTCTCTCATGGGTAGAGTTGACATTATTAAGATGATTGTCCTCCCCATGTTTTTATATAGCTTTGCAAATGTTCACTTTTATATTGAAGCTGCATTTTTTCACTCCCTCAACATTATGCTGCGTGAATTTCTGTGGGGTCTGAGACGACATAGGCTGCCACTCAATGTTCTATCCTTACCCTGCAGGAATGGTGTAGTTCAACTGCAGAGGCTGCAATTTTATTATTTGGCTGCCCAACTAAGCTTTGTTGCAAAGTGGCTGTCGGATGAATTTACGTCAGAATCTGAGTTACTCCAAACAATGATAATACCTGCCTGGCTTAAGGAGATTTTGTGGCTCCCGGAATGTGGCAATAGCCTTCAGCCCCTACGCCTACTTGTGAGATTGGATAGGCAGATTTGGTCTAGAGTGCTTAAGCTACTTCGATTGCGACACCCCTACTTACCTAATGTCGCATTGCGACAGTTGTAAGTTTTAATGCAAATGAGCTATGTGACGCTAGAGGTTGGGAGGAATTGGTATAACCACCTGGAGCGATATGTATGAAGATGGGGTGTTCATGGAATTACAAAAAAGAAAAAATAAGGTGTCTACACCTTATTAAAACTGGCGCTTCGCAGTTGGCCCCCAATCCGAGGGGCTAGACATTTCAAACGAGGATTTAAAAACAGATTTTCTTCAGTATTAAATCGATTTAAGCAAATAATAAGTCCATATATTTACAAAAGGAAATGTTTATTCACATTCCTTTTGTGTTTTCTCAAAGTAGTGCTTATTTTCAATGTACAAAGTTGAGCGATCATCTCAGGCTGCGTTATTATGGGGAACCTTCAAGAATACCTTGCCTCTCTTCCTCTGAGAATCAACTGAGACTCAACTTCGCTACTCTTCCTTACCTCATCAACTGAACATTGCACTCTGGAATGCTCAGCCTGTATGCAACAAAACTTCCTTTATCACTGACTACTTTCACTCCAGCTCTCCTCCCCTAGATTTCCTTGCTATCAATGAAACCTGGATGTCGCCATCTGACACTCTGGCAGCTATACACAACTCCAAACTATCCTTTATTCACCCTACTTGACTGACTGGCAGAGGTGGAGGCGTCCGACACCTACTCTCTTCCCGCCTCACAAATCTCCAATGCCATATCCTCTACTATCTTTTTTGTATTCACTATCTCTGCTATTGCTCTGCCTCACTTAGTTCACATCCAGTGGTGAACTGGTCTATTTGGAAGATTTCCTGGTAGGCCTCTGCACTCTGCGCTATGGGCCTCTTTTGTGTTTTATTTCCAAATGTTCAAATAGGAAAAGGGTTGTGCTTGCTGAAAATGTGTAATATGGGGCCACTTTGAAAATTATTTCCAGGGCCTCTTTTGGTTCCCAGTCCACCCCTGTTCCCATCATCTCCATCTATCGCCCTCCTGGTACCACTGGACCCTTCTTTGATGATCTTGGGCAACTCCTTGATTCTCTTTCCACTAAACATCACCGTATTCTCTTAGGTGACTTTAACCTTCCCTCTCCAACCACTTCTCAGACATCTAAACTTCAGTCTTCTCTTAATGACCCCGCTCTCCACACTATCCATAACTGGCCTACCCACACAGGGGGTAACTCATTGGATCTCTTATTCATCTCCACTTCTCTATAAGCCACTAATCCCACCATCACACCATCCATATGTGATCCGCTGATTGTTTCCACCACCATCTCCTTTCGACCCTCTGACCTTTCTTCACCACTTGTTTCACCTATTACTGAAAGGAAATGTATACCTTCTGCCATTCCCCCCTTTCTCTCTGTTCTACAGTTCCCACTCTCCTCATTCACACCCTAGGGCTCTTCCACCAACACTGCCTTCTCCAGCTTTCAATCCCTACTATATGACTGATTCTCCTTTCACTTCCCACTGCTTAGTTTCACCCCTAAGTGTTACGCTCACCTGGTATCCACAGGGACGCCACCCAGCCGGGTTACTCGCTGGTATGCTTCTCAGCTTTGCCCTGATGTGGTCTGCGTGGAAGGTTCTGCCTGAAAATACAGGAGGTCTGTGTTCAAGACTGACCGATTGGGGCAAGTATCCTCCCTCCACCCCCGTATGATTTCAGTCCCTCTGGCGCCCTCTCCTCACCTTGTGGTAGAATTAGGTATGCTCTCTGTCCTGCCTTCTTGGCAGGGGCGCGTTGTCTTTCATGGGCGAGTGCGGTCCAGTTACTTCACTGATGCCGGCCCGTTTGATATTGTTCAGGTAGGTCTTATTGCTGTTCTTTAGTTTTGTTGCTATACTGCATGCCTTTCTTTGTTTAAAATGTCTCTTTTTTCTCCCTTGGGTATGCAGAGTTTCAGTGTGGCGAACTGGCTTGGTTGAGCCCCGCTGGTAAATGTTGGCACATTAAGAGCGCTATGATGCGGTAAGTAAGCGCTATGCGCAGCGCTGCAAAATCTTGCCTTTGCTAACCTGTGTTTTCCTTCCTTGTAGGGTCCGGTGTTCTTCAGCGCGAGTGGAATGACCGGAGTGGTGCCAGCCGAGAGGCGACCAGCCAGGTAAGCCTTTTGAGCAGTTCGTAATTTGTAAATGTCTCTACTGCTTCCTTTAATGTTGCCTCTATCTTCCTCTTTCAGGTCGTTCTGTCCGGGAGGCGTGCAGATTCGAGGAAGCTGTTCTCAGTAGCTGCGAGTGTTTAAAGATGAAGACTTCAGGTGAGATGCTGCTGCTAATGATGTTCCTTTTGTCTCCTTGCAGGTTCTGCTTCTCCGAGGTTCTAGGGAATAGCTGGACATGGTGAGTGTCAAAGTAACGCGAAGCGTGTTGTCTTGCTCGGGTGTGGTTTAAATAGCCCCAATAAAATAGTCCAGGAAAAGTAGTCCCTAGGCTACCACACCCAAAACACTAGACCGCATAGCTTGGTTCTTAGGAACCCTGCGGATGCCTCCATGTTGGCTGACAATATTAAAGTAGTTCCCAAGCATATTGTTTATTCATGGTGTATGAGCCTGGCTCCATAGGCGCCAGGACTGGCCCCATGAGGGCTTTTGAAGAAGATGCCAGGCTCTAGAAGCCCGAGTCCTGACTCCACATGGCCAATGGGTTTGCCAGAGGGGGTTTTGGGCGAGGGTCATGACACTAAGTCTCAGCTTCTTCAGCCATGTGTCACCACATTCGTACACTCTCTCGGCACAAATATGCGTCGGCTGCTGAGCAAATAGAGGCGTACCCACTCGCATGAGGACCTGCAACTCTACCTCTCTGCCCTGAAACTCTCTTAAGTCCACTCTTGATAGACCAAAAAGGGAATTCTACCTAACCCTAATTGACTCTTACTCCAACCATCCTCGCCGGCTACAGTGCACCCTCACTCCTCCTAAGTCTATGACTATCAACTCCACTCTCACAGCTAATGACCAAGGTGAATACTTCGCTGCAAACATTTCCAAAGTCAGAGACTCTGTCTTGACCTTCCCCACACTCCCTCATCTTACATTTTACACTCTGCCTACTCTACCATCATCTTCTGCCTCTATTTCCCACTTTAGTCACACTAGTACTGACAAAGCGTTATCTCTACCTATGAAGGATCACCCCTCGTGTGCCCAATCTGACCGTCTTGCTCCTCAGCTAGTCAAGCCTATTGCCCCTTTCGTCGCCTCTCGCCTCACTGAACTCTTCAACCCGTCCTTCAACTCTGCTAGCTTTCCATCTGTTTTCAAATCAGCCACGGGTATCCCTCTCCTAAAAAAGCAAGGGTCTGACCCGAACGAACCTACCGGCTAACATTCGCCCTGTGTCTCTCCTTCCGACCTACTCTAAAGTGCTCAAAAGGGTTGTGTTCAACCATCTTACCAATTTCTTAGACACCCACAACCTTCAAGATCCCCTACAAGCAGGTTTCTGCTCCTGTCACTCCATGGGAACTGCACTCATGAATGTGTCCAATTTCATTGCCTCTGCTAAGCACTCCAACCTATCCTCTATCCTAATTCTCCTTGACCTGTATGCTGCCTTTCAAACTGTTGATCACTCTGATCTCCTTAATACTCTTTGTTCTTGGGATTCGCAATAAAGCCCTTGCCTGCATTGAATCCTACCTTGAACCTCGCCAATTCTCTGTCTCCTGGAGCAACAACACCTCTCAACTCACTCCTCTAACTGTTGGTGTTCCACAAGGCTCCATCTTGGGTCCGCTCCTCTTTACACTCTACACCTCTGCTCTTGGGTCGCTAATCTCCTCCTTTGGGTTCTCGTACCAACTCTTCACGGATGACACCCACATCTTCTTCTCTTTTCCTGAACTCTCCTCTGATCTCTCTATCAAATTTTTCAACTGTCTCTCTGCCATTAAATATTGGATGGCTTTGTACACTTTGATGTTAAACTCTACCAAAACAGAGGTGTTATTCTTCCCCACCAAAAGCTCTCTCTCATCTCTTCCTCTGCCTATCCAGTTCCAACTTGACACTCTCCCCTACTGCTTCAGCTAGAAACCTCTGCCTCATATATGACCCTCACACCTTCTCTACTTTCATCTCCAAAACTGAAACAGCAGCTTGCCTCAACCTCTTAAATATTAGGAAAATCAGGCACCTCCTTCCTTTCAACACCGCCAAGCATCTCTTAACCACTCATGGCTTCTCTAAACTGGACTACTGTGCTAGGACCCTCTCTGGTCTTCCCAATTATGCTTTCTGTCCTCTAGTCAAGATCATTAACTTCGCTACCAGGACTCTCTTTGAACTCCCTCACTTCAAACCTTCTTCCTCGTACCCTCAGACTGGATAGCTGACAATGCAAAACAGGGACAGATTTAAATTTCTTCTCCTGGTTCACAAATCTATCCATGGTAAGGCACCACTGTATCTAACCTCCTTTATCCAACTCTACAAGCCTTCTCGTAATCTCTGGTCTGCCTCCTCGACTACCCTTGCTGCTACTCGCCATCCCTGTGCATACTTCTCTCTTCTTGCTCCACTTGCATGGAATTCTCTTCCCCGGATATCCGAGAAATCCACACAGATTTATCCAAAACCAAACTTAAAGCCTACTTCCACACCTCCGAGTTACCCTCTTAACTTATCTAATATTTTCCTAACCTGCCTTTGTCCCTCACTTCCTCTGCCTCCACTATAGCACTTCACCCATCATGGCCACATTCGGAGCACAGCTAGCCCTACTGCCTACCTGCACTTAAAAATGTCCAATGTTGGTTGTCCTTAAACTATGTATGTCCACTTATGTATTATCCCAGCCACTGTTCCATTTACTCTCCTCCACAACCTGGTCAGAATGTCCCTCAAACTCTCCCCATTGTAAGACACTCACAGCTTCCTGTCAAATCTGATTTCTTATCTATTGTATGTTCTTTTGTGATCAAAAGAGCATTGTATCTCATGCATATAGATAAATAAATGTCCCTACTGCCTTCACAGCGTTAGGAGACACTGCAAATCTGGGAAACTGTCCAGATGCAGAGCTGATTTGCTAGTCCACGTGCCTACAAGGCAGGGCACTGATATTCCCTCTAGACTACATTTTACATATGGATCGTCCTCATCTATCAGTAATGAGGGATCCACTGGTACCTCACTCTCCTGATATAGTCAGAAAGGATTGTGGCCAATGTGGGGAATGAGAGGGGGTCCCGGAGCATAGGCAGGGGTATTTGCATTCGGAAAGGGATTTGAGGCTCTCTAATTGATTGATGTCAAGGAAAGAATGGTGTTGTCTGCAGGAGACATTGGGTGGTGTTCTGTGCTTGACATCCCTGGACATATGTTCATTGTGGTCTATATGTGCACTTGTTCTTCCAATGCCCAATCTGTTGACAGTAATTGCATAGTAATGGGTTTGTCTGTACTCCCACGGTCCCTGCTGTCCCCACTATCTTTGCTGACAAGCATGATTATACCATTGTATTACTATGAGCAGCTCTTTTATGAACTATTGTAGTTCTGCCCCAGTATTTGGAAATTCTGTAGCCAGACTCAACAAGTCGCCTGCTAACCATGAACATGTTTCGAGGTGGGGATGTTTTGTCGACCGCCTTGTTTGGGATTTAAATTTTTATTCCAACATTGCAAAACACAAACATCACTAATGAGCCCAAAAATACAATATATTACAGCGCATATAAAAACTAATTTTGCAAAAGAATGAAATAGACAAGAGAGGAAGACAAAAGGGTAAAAGAGAAGAGAAAGAAGAACAAAAAAGAAAGGACAGAGGGCCAGAAAGCAATTGGTTAGCCAACGGAACCATCAATGCAAGTTTAATGGAACATTGAACATAAATTATAAGTAATAATGAACACAGCAAGCATATTTTCTAGCCACAGAGACATCCCATTGTGTATAGAAAATGAAATTCAACCATAGACTTCCAGGAACCTACTCCAAATGTACCAACATTTCTCAATATCCTCCGTATTCTTGTAAATTGCCTTCTCATAAATTGAAACAGTCAAAAGTTAATCCACCCATTCATCAATGTTAAAGGAGTTGTTCAACTTCCATGATCTCAGTATCATCCTCTTAGCGATCATACTGGCACAGAGTATCCAAGTCATCTGTCCAAAAGAGATATTATCAATTACTGACACGTCCCCTAGAATCAATAAGGTAGCTGAGAGGGGAATCACACAGCTCAAAACCAGACCCAACCTCTCACAGACGTACTCCCAGAATTGCTTCATTTTAGGACAAAACCACAGCAGATGACTGAGGGAACCTCTAGCACCCTTACACTTCCAACAGAGTTCATTATCCATGAGTTTTCTATTAAACAGCCTGACAGGAGTCCAGTAGGACCTAAAGAGCCGCTTTGTTTGCGATGCTCTGTGACCCCAGTCCCGCCTTACCAATCGGGTATTCTCACTGCCTTGTTACATGCTTGCATCTGTATAAGGGGTGCATGGAGGACCCTAGAATCTCTCGTGTTTGGTGTGCCTCCCCTCATCAATGACGAAGTATAACAAAGAGTTACATTGGGCAACAGGGGCCCCTCTTGGTGGGTTGCTAGAGTTAGGCTCTGCCAGTACATATAGTTTAGCATGTTCGGGCTTCACAGCAACAGGGAACTGAACAATTTCTGGCGATTGTGCTCCCTGCCCCGCCTGCCATTGCTGCTGTGCGCACAGTAGTAAAAAAGTCTATAATGTCTTCTGGGGTCTTGTTCTCCTGATTATTCTGTTCTGTGTTTGTCTTCCTTTCTACAATCTGGGTGCACAAGTGTGTCGATTTTTCCAACAACCCCCTGGCTCTTAGATATTTTATCTTCCTCTCAGCCTGTCGCTAACCTCTCTTACAGACATTGCACCAAGCTGTCACTTCCTCTATCCAGGTTGTGAATGCCCCCATTAATGAGGGTTTATTTTGCCCTTCTGTTCTTCTGATGCTCATCTTAGCACTCCCAATGTGTCCAAGTTAAACATTCCTCCTATGAGTGCGCTTATTCAGTCATGTCAGAGTGCCAAGGGCCTCATTACGACCCAGGCGGTAAGTTACCGCCTGGGCCGTGACTTTACCACCATGGCGTAAACTACGTTTACGCCATGGTGGTTGGCGGATTTACCGCCCCATTCCAACCTTGGCGGGGCGGTAAATCCCCATTTTCCCATTTACCCTTCCCCATTCCCATTTTGCCCCATAGGGCATAATGGGAGTGGGGAAGGCGTTAATTACGCCACCGTAAATTACGGTGGCGTAATTAACTCCATGGTCCCTTAGCGCCATGGATTTTAACACCTGCTAAAAGCAGGTGTTAAGTCCGCCATGGCGCTAAGGGACCTCGTACTCAGGCGGTAAGGGTCGGCGCTGTTTACGCCGCAGTAAAACCCTTACCGCCTGAGTTGTAATGAGGCCCCAAGAGTCTAAGAAGTCACAAGTAGTATTGTTAAATTTAGTAAACATGAAATGTGAAGGTGCTTCCTCCTGTGCCAGCTGCTCTCTGCCCATTGTCTGTCCCTAACGTTTTATTATCACATGCCCTGTGCTCACTCACCCAAGTACACTCACTCTTTGACTCCACTCTTTTGCGATCTGGAAGTACATTTACCAGAGACTGCACAGTGGTCCTGAAAGGGCTATGGGGCACTCAACCTGCAAACATCCGTCTCTCCTATGTAAATAGCGAGCATTATTATCCCACCAGATCCCGTTTTTCCTTTTTCCCTTTTTATCATTTCCCTATCACAAACAGATATATAGATAACAGGTCGTTTTCTTTCGAGCACCTGCGTTTAATAGGTTCTGAATGCATTCAGACTCATCCAGATACATATATCTGTAACTTGTAGAGTTATTACCAATCCAAGAATGTTGCCAGATCTATTTGAGGGTATACAAATTGAACATCGCAAAACCACCACAGTACAAGTCAAATTAAATATTAGACTACTACACCCAACGCGCAATGTCCAATCCATGTTTGCATATACTCTAAAAATGGTTCTTCTTTTGCTTAGCCATTTTAATAAAGCCCTTGGCAACCCTGAGCGGCTGCGCGTGCACAGCGCATACATACCTGATCATCCTCCTTCCAATAAACCCCTTGAAGTTTTAACAAGTACTCCTTACCTTCTCAGCTTGTGCATGTGGGGTCTTTGAGAGAAGGCCGCCAACTGGTCGGATGCAGTACCAAATTGCTCAAAGGTTCGTAGCTGCAGTGCCAAACTTTGAACGTCAAAAGGAACATTTTGGTAATAGTTGAGCAGAAGGATTTGTTTGTTTGCAAGACAAATAGACAACATCCCAGCTGTTAACCTGTTACCAACCAACTAACCAGCTCTGCCCTCCAGGTCGTCAATTATGTATTCTCTCTGAAGTTGGGGAAACACTTAGCAGGGCTTCCAGCACGCTATTCCCACCTCGTGCCTAAAAAAATACCACCCATCGTCCCACATCGTAGCCCGTCATTATTGTTCATGCTGAGAGATAGCACGTGATATTGAACTTTTGGGTTAAAATGGTCGCTCTGTCCCACTACCCAGCTCGTCCTACTCAGCAGATGAGAAGTTCATTGTTCCGGCATGCTTGAGCCAGTGTGATCCGTTCGCTTCAGTTAAACGGCCTTGCTCCATTACACTCAGGCAGGCCGAAAGTGTGTAGTTTGCAGTTTCTGCTCTCATGTACAGTCCAGTATATAAGGTCCAGCATTGTCTGTAGCCAAAAAGGGGAAGGGGTGCCCTAACCAAAGTCTGTTAGGAGTTATATGTTTTATTGACACAGTTTTGTGTTTTGCATCCCTATTAGGCACCCTCCCAGCTTACCTCACTTCAGGGAGACACTGTGGTACCTGCTCAAAAATAATCTAGAGTTGCAATAACAGTGCATGCAACATCTTGGTGATGCTCTAGATCTAATGGCCTCCCAAGGAAGACCACTGATTTACCATGACATGAACCTCTGGGGTAAAGTTATATAATGAAAATGATAATGATGTGTTATTTATATAGCGCCTAATACAAAGCACTTTACAGAGCACATATTTACATACAAAATATAAGAGACTGAGAGACACTGGGAAGAAACCCGAGACACTGTCTGAGAATCCTTTTGAATTAAGAAGACATTTGCGCCAGTCTGACCATTTTTAAGTTGCCCAACCTCGTACATAGTTCTGAATTGACCTTATAAAACCGCACCCACTTGGCTTTGTGACAGGAGTGAGTCTGTACTTTAAAATGTGAGGCTGACAGTCAAATGTTGTTTGTTGTTCACAAAATTGAAACATGTTGGCCCAAATTTGATTTTTCTTAAAATTCTTTACAAAACAACTGAAATTGTTTGGAAAACCGAATTAAAAAAAAATATTAAACAAATACAAAAAGTCGGGGGAAAAGTGAATTTAGGCAAAAAAAGCGATTTTCGTCTAAAAGTAGCAGATTAGGAAAATAATCCACTTTGTTGGCGAATCGAAATTGAAGGTGTATTTCACAAATTTAATTTTGTTGGTGGTACGTTTGCCCCCTCTACATGTGACACTGCTTTTGAGACTGAGGCTCGCTGCAAAAAGGAAGACTGCTTGAGATGCAAAATTCACTCCTTAACGAATTAACGAAAATGTTGCATGCAGTGAGACTAATGCAGTAAGTGAGACTGTATTCCAGGGTTTGAGACTCAAACACATCAGTGAAACTGTGCTTTAAGATGTCTATTCAAATATAAATATTCACATAGTTCTCCCAGTAGTGAGACTCACACACAATGAGTTATGCAATCCCAGGTGTAAAACACAGACAATGGAGGAGAATATGCTCTGAGGTGTGAATCTTAGCAAGACTGCACTAAAGTATGAATTTCACACATATAGTGAGGGACACTATGCTCAATGTTGTGAGACATATACTTAAAAAGAATTGTTCAGTACCGGATATTCTCCCGAAATAGCGAGACTGATTATCATAATCGGGGATGATGTGCTCCTATGTGTGAGACTCATGTCAAAAGAATTAGATTGCCCTGTGAGGTGTGAGGCACACACCTAATGAATGAGATTACTAAAAGAGCCGATGCTCACATCTAGTGAATGTTCATCACAACCATTGTGTGGTATGCTTCTGTGTGTGAGACTCAATTTGATGGAACTGTTGGCGAGAATTGATGCACCTACTCAAGGAGTGAGATTGTGCTGTCGTATTTCACACACTCACCCAATCATCAGAACAACCTATTGAGCTTTTCTGTATAGGAGAAAGGGAATTGGAGTGAAACGACAAGACACTTTTTCTGTGGCTAGAAACGTGTAATTCTGCTGCTGGGTGGCTAACACATTGATGCTGTTTCTACCTGTCACTAACCTATAAACAAAGCCATTTCACCTTGCAGGATGACCAGAGACGTCTTTATGGGAGGGCAAAAGGGGCACTTGCCTAGGACCCCCACCTTGGAGGGGGGCCCCCACAAGGCTGCCTGATCTGAAGAAGTAAGATTCCATTGTTCACCTGTCTTAAATAGCACACATCAGGATATTTTATGGGGTGTTGGTGAGGGTCTAAACCCATTGATGTTGTGTTTTGACAAGTACATTCTGCCTTGATCAATTAATCATGTATTGCTTTCTGTGTTCACTGTGCTATGCATAGTCTGTGTGTTCCTTAGCACAACTCTGTAGCATGCTTTCCTTTTTGTGGGAATTATGTTGATCATGTGCAATAGGCAACAGTGAAATGCATATTGATAAATTTAGTGCAACAATGGTTCAGAAGTTAGCTCAGTGGGTGAAGCACCGATTGCAGAGATATTTGTTCCTATGCAAAATTAGAATATCACATTCCAGCAAGGCTGGCTGCGCCTTTCCTATGTCTGATGTTTGTAAACCTGCCTGCATATGTACTTGGTTTTGCAAAACAACCTCTGCTATTATCAGCAGTGTACCTGCATCAGATAGGGGTTACTATAAAAACAAACATATCATCTGTATGGTCTAGAGTTGGTTTGTTCAGATGGGGTGTTGTAAAACCTAGGCAATCGCCACCAATGATGGCATAAACTGTTAGTCCAAGAGGTGAATAAGTATCTAAATTCAAGACTATGGAACAGAAGCGTTCATGCTTGTTTCCTGGATTTGCCAGCAGACAATACAGTGATCATGGCGAAATCATCTAATGTATCTTACATTACTGTGCTGTCTTCTGTGAGGTTTCCCTTCTTCCATGCTGCTGGTATCGTTTAGCCCATTACTTGATCTTTCTTCTTATGTAGGCCCTTTAGGTGGAAGGGTTGGTAGACAGAAGATAGCAGACCAAATGTTGCAGGCCTCACAGAAGTATATTTTAAGGTCTGCTTGTTTGACACAAAAAAACGGCTTGCTTTTTGGTAAAAGTCAAAGGTTTTTAGGCACGTTTATAAATTAAAATGTTACAATCCATTGTTTTGGAAGTATTTAAAGCTTTAAAATACAAAAGACAAACCTAGATTAAATGTGTTAAATCACATCGATTGGTATGCTGTTACTTATATACTTTCCTTGATGATGGAGATGATGAAGCTAGAACCATTCCCATTTTGCATAACACCCTTCTATAATATTTTGTTTAAAAATGGTCATGTTTGGTAATGTGCTTTGTGTACTTTCCAAGTCTGTTTTTATAAAATAAGATTGTTTTTGTTTATGGTAAGAACTAAAATAAAGCGTTCAAATGCAGATATTGCAGAGTTGGCACGAATCCCAGATTCACATCTTCACCCCTTAACCAAAGTGTGATGCTGGGCATCTCATTTGATCTTGTATTGCCTAAACTCTCAATACTGCCAGTCCCTAAACCTTTCAAAATTGTCAGCCCTTAAGAGTGATTTCCTTCTCATGGTATGATCTTCATAAAAGCCTTATTCATAGTTTCACATAGTGAGCATATTTATATCGCACACCACAGGCATTTGTTCCTTTGCTATCGAATGGCAACACTATTTGAAAACCATATCCCACTTCTAATCTCAGTGTGACTGGATGAGGACACCTTCCTGGTAGCTTCTAATCTGCACCCACTATCCATGCTATGGTACGTGTAGCTTTCTCCTTCCTTCCAATTGGTCTTCTCTGTCCATGCATGAGCATTTTTGCATTCTGTGAGGCAGCTAGTGTGAGTTCTCTGTCTATTATGGGTTACATGTACCTTTTACATACGATTCTCCATTAATACTACAGGCTGCATACCTTCCTGGGTGTTATTGATAACAAATTGTCATGTATGTACTAGAACAGTAACCTCTTCGTAGACTGCTAATGATGGTCTTCAAATGCTACTTGTTTATCATTCTGTTTAGAGCAAGAATGAAGAGGGTAAGGGGGCTTATAGGGAGTAAACGTGCTTATTATGCTGCAAGACAGCATATCAACCTATGGGTTGTGAGCGCGACGGGTGGGGGGGCGCGACCAGTACTCTTGATCCCTTCATTCCTTTGGTTTGGTGGAAGGGGCCCCCAAAGATGTCCGTGCCCAGGGCCCCAAAAGTGCTTAAAATGGCCCTGATGATGTGTACCTCTGAGAGCTCTGCTAGCTTCAGCCTGAAATAGTGATAGGTGGCATTCTGACGATCAATCAGTCCACGCACAGTAACTGGTAAATAGGCTGTATGTAAACAGTAAACAACTGACACATTCTATGTCACAATACTAAGAGGAATTTTATACGCAGGGCACTTGCTTTGCCCTTGAAGGTATCACACCCACTTGGCCTCCAAATTCATGCTACTTACCCAGTACTCAAGAACACTCAACAAGTGAGGCGACCTGCCTTCTCTCATCCTTTACTTTTAAAGGCTGCTTTCAAATGGACAGTTTTATCTTTTTACTACAGGTACCCCAATACTCCTGTTCCACCACATATATATTTGTATACATATTCAGTGGAACAACTTTAGCTAAGGGACAGTTAAGGTGAATAAACTCAGTTCAACAAAACCCTTGAAATTCATTGAAAAAACGTTAGTTGAGGCAACATTAAGATGAAACTATCTGATGCAATGAAACCATTGAAATTTGGTGAAAAAACTTTAGTTGAAGTGGCGTTAAGGATTTAACGCCACAAAAACCCTGAAATTTAGCAGGTGCTGGTACGCCACTTTAACTATGATGCTGCCATTGCTTGGCCCCTAAGCACACTGATGACATCAAAAATGACATCACTGATGATATTGCATATAACTTCACTTATGGCATCATGAGTGACATCACCGGTACAGCAGATTACGTGTGCGAGAAAGAGATCCAACATTTGAAAAGTGTGTTTCTGCATTTACGGGTGGATTCAACATGGTTAGAGATTGCATTAAAAAATACTGTGCATTTACAACCATGGTATTGGACTGTTACAAGTAAGACTGAGTTGGTACACATATACCTTACACATTAATTTTCAGGGCTTTCAAACTAGCATGGAAAGACTATTTGCCCGGCACTCCCAAGGACAGGCCCTGGATAACAAACTTTTGTCCCTACGACAGGGTAACCAGGACCTTCTATCCTACATCGCAACCTTTAATAGGTTAATAGTGGAAACTGGATGGCCTGAGGTAAAATGAATCATGTTATTTCATCGAGGGCTTCGAGGAGAACTCAAGGATGTCTTGGCTCAAGCCGTGAACCCACCGCAAGAGGCGCTGAATATATAGACTTAGTGGTCCAGCTAGATCACAGACTTCAGAACAGAAAGGCAGATCGAGCCAAGTTTGAGAATCGGGTGTTGGTCAAAACCCACGCTAACCCCAAAGGAGCAGATGCTTCAGAACCCATGCAAATCGGAGGGGTTAAAGGACCCTTGTTATGTTATGTTATGTTTATTATTTATAATGCGCGAGAGTACCCAAGGGTATCAGGGCGCAGCATTTACAAGAATTTTCGAAGCTTAGTTGCAGTCATCATAAAATATACATACAATGAGGTAAACCAATGTTATATACAAAGCAGCAGTGAGTCAGATAGGAATTATATACATGTAAACAGGTAAGCACACGTGGTTACAGTGTGTGCGGTAGCACAGCATTTAGTAACCGTAGTGGGCCTCCGATTGCAGCCATGAGACTACCTTGGAGCGGGAGTTCTGGTAGGGTAAGTCTATTCTAAGGTTCGGAGGCAAGGAGTTCCATAGTTTGGCTGCTTTCACCGGGAAGCTGTTTCCTCCTATGGTGGCGCGTTTGTAGTTGGGGATGGATAGGCAGTCTTTATATGCTGTTCTAACGGGTCTTAGAGAGGTCTGTCTGTAGAATCTATTGATAAGGTATGTTGGGGCGGCATTGTTAAGAGATTTGTGGGTGAGTGATGCCGTTTTTAAGAGAATTTTATCTTTAGTGGAGAGCCAGTTGTTCTGTTGGCTGATTCCTGTGATATGTTCTCTTCTAGAGATGCCCAAGGCTGCTCTGAGAGCGTTGTTCTGGAGGGTTTGTATCTTGCTGGTGGTGGCCTTGGACGATCCCAGGTAAAGGGCGTTGCAGTAGTCGAGGCGGGACAGTATGAGGGCTCTAGCGAGTGTAAGGCAACTAGTGTCTGACAGAAATGGTTTGGCTGCTCGGATTAATTTGCATGTGTATGCCGTGGAGGATGCTAGGGAGCTCACTTGTCTTTTGAAGGAAAAGTTGGAATCTAAGTAGAATCCCAGTGTTTTGACCTCCTGTCCGACTGTGATGTTGTTCCCGTCAATCATAAAAGAATTGTAGGCCGGGCCCAGTTTTCTTAGGCTGAACGATGTACCTAGGATGATGATGAGCTCTGTTTTATCATCATTCAGGCATAGTTCATGAGTGGCCATCCATGCCTTTCCATAATCTCCAGAAAGCGGAAGGAGGATCTGGGTATCATCTGCATAGTTAGTGTAGGTGATAACGAGATGATCCAAATCATCGAAAAGGGGCTTGGTAAATATGTTATACAATGTTATACAATGTGGGGGAGACACAGGAGCCCTGTGGTACCCCACAGGTGATCGGTACAGGGGGCCTCATTACGACCCTGGCGGAATTCCAAAAACGAAGGCGGAAATGAAATACCGCCATCGAATACCGCTCGTTGCGATCATGACCCGTCACCATAAAGTACGATGCCATTAGCGACACCGTAGTGAACGCCAATGCTAACTGCACCAAGCACGCGCACGCGGGCCTTGCAAAACCGTAATTTCCGCCATGGCGCAACGGTACGCGAATTCTGACCCTAGCGGACATGTACACAACGCCATCAAGCATGGCGGAAAGTACCTTTCCGCCATGGTGAGGATTACGGCATCGCGAACCAACCGTACATGGCCCTACTGAGTGCCTGTACTCCACTCCCTGCCCACATTGCACAACTCCTCGTAGGCAAACGCGGCCAGTACAGTACCACACAACTCCACTCAGAAGCCGGAACCCAATGCAGATCATCTCACAATACATCGCGCCACAAATCGGAATATGCAACATCACTAGTAAAGAATAAGGCCACACGGTCAATATCTGAACATAATTTTAAAGCACATCCAAATCACCAAGCCCATACAGCTATTCGCAAACTAACTCCCAAATTACTTCCATCACTGTGGGCTGCATCCGCAATGAATGACCAGCTTCTACTCGTGTGACGCCCTGTTCCTTCATGGCACACAGGGCCTACATTTACGAACAAAAATGCAACACGGAAGCGCCTAGAACCGCAGGGCAGTCCCATGAAGTAGGCACTAGTCCAGCTGAAAGGTACATATGTTGCTCCTAGCCACTAGTACTGCGTAAGGGCATGTGGCCCATTGGCGATCGTCCCATAAGATCGTAATGGTGCTCCACTGATTAACTCGAAGCTGCAGGTGTCGAGTGTAAAAGCCATCTGCAGGAGTGGCGTACAGATGGCAGCGGCAAAAGGGGAGGAGATACCTGTCACCCAAAAGAAAAAAATAATAGCATGGGCATCCGAACTTCATATGAATTACTCAGTTCATTCAACACACTAAATATACAACCATATGCATGCTAGCACACTCAAAAGGATTAATGTCACCAAAAAATCACTTGCGAATCATAACGACATAAATCGAGCTCAATACACTATTACTAACGAGTGTATGTGTGCATGCGTCTGTCAAAACAGAATCCATTAGATGTGATTAGTAACGTGCACAGACACAAGTGTTTGAAGGCGCGTCGAGACAGGGAGGGTTCAACAAGGGCAGACAGATGATGGACCCACTATGGCAGCTTTGCATCACATAGCGCAGGGGAAGGGGATAGATATCAAAAAGCCATGCACATGACAAACTCTCAATTAAATCATCTGTCCATGCATCCATTCATCATTCCCTCATCCCGGAATAGAAACGCCTGAATATTTACTCACATCACATTTGAAATTTCCATTGAGTCTGTGCGTAATGCAGTCTGCAAAATCCACTGTGCTCCTGCCCGGTTCACTAGTGTAGTGAAGTAACATGTATTTGGGGACGTCCTGCCTCATCGTCCACTACGCTATTGCGCATCCCATTCAATTCACATCAATCATTGCATTCTCGTCATGGGCCCTGTCCCAAGGACATTCAACAATAGAACGTTACATTTCCAGTCAGACCTGTGGGCGTCTCCTCGCCGCTAGTTGAAAAGCAAAAGCGCTGTCCTTCGAATTCCTCATTTGCAACATCACGTCGAAAAGGCATCTGTGAACGCTTGGATTCACAAATACATCTATGTAGTGCGGCTGTGTGTGAAAATGGCAACTGGCTTCAATCACTAATGGGACTCCCCGCCCGTCGGTGAACGTCGGTACAGTGCTGCATGAGGGTCCACCGTTGATCGAGTACTACATTCCACTGACCCTTCACAAGTTTGTCCGCGACTGCAGAAATAGTATGTGAAACAATGGGACCATAGCAGAATCAACATATTAACCAATATTTCACTGCCATCGGGATCATATACATGATTGTAATTGCAAGATGCCATGCGTCAAATAGCAGCGTTGTGTGCGGGACGTGCTCGCCCAAAAGTAATTGCAGCTGGCACAGGTGAAATGAATCACCACAGGTGGAGGCTACACAGCCTGAAAACACATAAATTGCACACCCAAACCCCTCCCACAACCACACCCACTCCCAAATGCTACCGACAGGACTAGCGATGTTGGGCCTGGGGGACCTGATAGCACTGCAAGTACTCCAACTCCAAGAAGAAGACGAACAACAACGACTGCAACAACCGGCCGCACAGAGGAGACGCAGGAGGAGGAGGAGGAGGGCAAGGCAGGGGCAGCAAGGCCCACCAGCACAGCCACTACCACCACGCAGGCAGCCCGCAATCCCACGCCTCCATGCCAATCCGTTCAACCTCACTGCTGAGCAGATCCACACCCTCTACCGTTTGGACCGGGACACCATAACCGCCATTGTCGACATGACACACGCTGACCTTGTCAGCATGATAGATAGCCCAACCGCCATCCCACCCCTACTGAAGGTGGTGTCTGTACTCCACTTCCTGGCCACAGGCACCTACCAGCACACAGTCGGACAGTTGCATGGCATTTCACAGCCACTATTGTCACGGACACTATTCCAAGTGCTTGATGCCCTCCTGAAGCACGCAGACGACTACATCTGTTTACCACGCTCGGAGCAGGAGCTCACAAACGCAAAAGTGGGATTCCATGCACTTGGCGGCATACCGGGTTGCATTGGTGCCATCGACTGCACCCATGTGGAATTGGTTGTCCCACATGCCATGGAGGTCCAGTACCGCAACCGGAAACAATATCATTCTATCAATGTACAAATGGTATGTGACTCCAACAGGATCTTTACACATTGTTGTGCCCGATTTCCAGGATCAACCCATGACTCTATGGTCTTGAGGAACTCTACAGTACCACGCTACATGGAGCGACACGCAGGGCACCGATCCTGGCTACTCGGTGAGTCTCATTTAATGCATGTGAATGTGGGGTAGGTGATGCGTCAATGACGTGGCAGGAAGGGGGGGGATGCGTACGTAGCAATGTTATTCCACAAACATCCTTCTTTGTCCACATACAGGTGATGCCGGGTATCCACTGAAGAGATGGCTCCTTACACCAATCCGGAACCCACAGAACCAGCATGAGGAGGACTACAACCATGCCCACTCACGTACCCGTGTAGTCATAGAACAGGCATTCGGCCTACTGAAGGATCGTTTCCGCTGCCTCAGCAGGTCTGGCGGGGCACTCCTGTACCGCCATGAGAAGGTTGCAAAGATGGTCATGGCATGTGTAATGCTACACAACATGTGCGTACGTAGAAATGTGGCCATGCCCCCTGACGCAGAACTGCAAGCACCTGAAGATGGTCATGATGAGGGTGGGGATGTGGCAGCACCTCAAGGAGTCCGCGAGGCACAGGAGGCCCGTGAGATTCGTCAGAATATCATAGATGCATGCTTCTAGTAGTCACGCCTGGTGGCTGTTACATGGACACGGGACTTGTAGCACTGTGTGTGTCGGGAACATGCACAATGTGGCCTGTACGCCAAGAAAGGCCTCGTACACAAAGATCAATGTCCACACATCTCATTGGATTAATGTGTATATATGTATTGCAAATGTGAAATGGTATTACACACCCAATCGACCCGCCACCCAGAAGAACCCTACACACCCCCTCCACCCTCCTACCTCCCCCCAGAACACCAGTGTCCAGAGATGCTCATTGTCATTGGTCAGACGCTATTGCAAGCCCCCTCTCCGGGTATCAGGGGCACCCCTGCCTGTGGAGCGCAGGTTCCTCCCAGATCTGCGTTGGGGGCTGCCCTGGACGGAACTTGCAACGGATGATGTCTCTGCCTGCTCACGTCCATGCATGTCCCTAAGGGTTTGTGAGAGCTCAGTGAGCACACGGCGCACAGCGGCAAGTTCACCACATATATCTTTGGACGTCGCATGCAGTTCCCCCCTCAGGCTCTCGGTGCTTCTCTCCATTTGTCCCCTCAGGCTCTCGGTGCTTCCCTCAATTTGGGCCCTTAGTGTCTCTGTACTTCGCTCCATTTCTGCCCTAAGTGTCTCAGTAGATGTTTCAATGGCTGCCTTAGAACCCCCACATTCATCAGCATGCTCCTTGAGGAGCGTGGCCAGTTGCTGCTGTTGCACTATCATCTGCTCGAGGGACTGTTGCCTCTGCTGGGCCATGCCCATTTCCGGTGGTGTCACAGAGGGGCTGATCACCTCATGTTGCCTTGCCACAGGCCTTGTGGGGGTTGGCCAGTCGTCGTCTTGTGGGTGCCCCTGCGTGGTTTCCTCATGGTGTACGGGATGAAACATACAGGGGGATTGGGACAGGTCATGGATGGATCCTACATCTACAGCACCGTTTTCTGTGTCGGAGCATGCTGGCATGAAAGCAGTGTCACCTATGGTGCTGCTGCCACCAGAAGCAGTGCCTTCTGTGGCATCCATTGGGGGGACCTGTGGTGCTGCTGTTGTGGACATGCTGGCTGCTGGGGTGCCTGTTGATGTCCCCTCCAGTGTGCTGCCACTCGATTCGTGCTGCTGACGTGTCTTGATCCGTGCAGCTGAGGTGGAGGGTCTTTGGCCGTTGGTCTTGGCCCTCTTTGCAGGTGTGCTGGTAGGGGTGTCCTGAAGCTCGTCGTTTGATTCGGACCCTGTGGTGGAGTAAAGGAGGGCAAGCGTTATTTATGGGTCTGTTGTAATTGGAATGGCAATGTATCACATGCATTGGGGTGGTACCTGAGGGTGATTTGGGTCAGGGCCTTGGGGGAGGTCTCATTTTCGTGTGGATTGAGGGTGCAGTTATTTTGCAGCCTGCAGTTAGGGTGTGCATGCTGCACATGCAGAGGGTGTTTTTAGGATTTTTACTTATTTATGTATTTAATCTGACTTTTACAGGGCGCTATCATGGCAATGTATGTGGACGTTCTCCTGGACATGTGTTTCTATTGCACTATGGGGACACATGGTGCTTCACATGATTGGACTTTGTGGATTTAGCATTGTTTAATTTGGCCCACCTACCTGATTCTTCGGATGTCTGCACTCCTTTCTCCATCCCTCCGACTCCCTCTATGCTCTCCATTCCAATGGTGGAGGCACAGATTTCTTCCCAGGGGGTCAACTTGATGGGTGAATCAGATCCTCCCCCGGTAGCTGTGGCAATGTTGCGGTTGGCTGAAAGTATGCTCCGGACGCGTATCCGCAAGTCGTCCCATCACTTCCTGCATTGCTGTGGGTTGCGGGGTGCGGTCCCCACCGCACTTACCCGCTGTGCCACCAGGGCCCATATGTCCTTCTTGTTCGCAAGTGCCGTCCTGGTCATTTGCGTCGAGAAGACGACGGCAGCGTTCTCCTGGAGGGTCTCTGTGAGCACGGTGAGTTCCTCATGGGAGAAGTGGACCTGCCGCTTGCGATCGCACGCTTTTTTAGCAACTTTTCCCATTTTTCTTTTTTATTATGGGGTGGCTAACGGGTTGGGATGTGTCTCAGGGTCGGTTTTTAATGGTTGTGTTGGGATTCTGATTTTATAGGTGTACGGCGTCCTGTTTCCCGTTCCGGCCCCATGTTTTTACTTCCGTTTCCGTATATTTACGGTGACCGTAATTTGCGCTGACCGCTCATTACGGTGACCGCTAAGATGGGTGGCGGAATTGCACCTAGGGCGCCGTACGACGGCGGTATGGGCCGTTTTGGGGTCATTTCCGCTATCGCGGACTTTGCACTTCCGCCATGGCGTGGTGCTCGTGCCCGATGGGTCGGGATTGGCCGCACTTTGCTCCATCGTGCAATGGCGGAAACGCTATTTACGCTATGGCGGTCATGTCAGTTACTTTCCGCCAGGGTCGTAATGAGGCCCAGGGTCTGCTGCAGCAGTGGGAGAGAAAACCCTCATGGTTCTGCCATTAAGGAATGATGTGATCCAGGTGATGGCCTCAGTAGAGATGTGCGCTGAAGAGTGGAGGTGTGTACATAGGACAGACTGATCGACCAAATCGAAAGCTGCAGATAAGTCAAGGAGGAGGAGAAGGGCAGCTTGTCCATTGTCTCTGAGCGTGTCGATCTGGGCTTTTATGTCAATGAGTGCGGTTTCAGTCCCGTGTTGAGGACGGAACCCTGATTGTCTGGATCCTAAGAGGTGGTGATCTTCCAGGTGCTTCTGTATTTGTACATAGGCGACCTTGTCCAAAATTTTTAGTAGGAAGGGAACGGTCGTCATGGGTCGGTAATTTGTGGGTATGGCTGGGTCAAGTGTGGGTTTCTTCAGTAGTTGACGTACCCAAGATTGTTTTAAATTGGTGGGGATGGAGCCAGTGGCGTTGATCAGTTTCGTTATGAAAGGGGAGAGGTCACAGGCAGCGTCTTTGATGAGCTGTGCTGGGCACAGGTCTCCCTGGCAATTGGATGGTTTCAAGGACAGGATGATTTTTTCAACTTCAAGTGTGTTGACTTTGGAGAACTTGAAGCAGGTGATATCTGTAGGCGTAAGCTTGTCCGGAATTTTCGGAGGGAGAGTGACATTGAGGGAGGCTTTTTTGCTGGAGATTTTACTTTGGAGGGTTGTGATCTTATTCGCATGGGCACTTTGAATTTCTGAACACCAGTTTTTATCTTTAGTACAGGTGTCAGGGGGTACTATGGGAGTTTCTACTTCTTTGAGGATAGAGAAGAGTTCTTTCATGTTGGATTTTGCTTGGGATATGCGAGAGTCAAAGGAGGTTCGTTTAGCCATATAAATTTCTTTTTTGTAGAGTGCGGCTAGTTTGGAAAGTTTGAGTTTGTTTGCGACTGAGGGGGATTTTTTCCGAGTGGCCTCGCAGTTTCTTTTCTGCTGCCCAAGGTTTTTAAGGAATGGTGTGTACCATTTGTTGAGGTGTGTTTTTGGTTTGCTTGGTCTGAGTTCAATGGGGGCGATAAGGTAGCGAGGTGGACATAATCTTGTTGTATTCTTCGACTAAGGTGTCGGAGTCAAGGTTGTCAGAGAGTATGTTGCGTGTGGGGAGTAGGTTTGGGATGAGTCTTTCTACTGTCATATTCTTCTTGTTTCTAGTGAGAGTAGGTGGGGCCACCTAGGTTAAAGGTAGAGCAGTGTGGTTGGGAGACGATGCGTTGCACCTAGTTTTGAGTGACAGCTGAATTACATTTATACATCTAAATGCAAAGTAGGCAAAGGTGGCTAAGGTGCGTACGGCAACTAAGTGTGAGAATCACAAATTAGCTAGTGTCATACTAGTCTGCAATGACTAAGTGGGGCAGAGAACCACCTATATTCGAATATCAGGTAGGTAGCTGAAAACATACTGGTTTGCAAATATCAGGTAGGCAGCTGAAAACACACTAGATTGCGAAGGCTAAATTCAAAAATCAGGTAAGCAGGTGAGAACACGCTAGTTTGCAATGGCTAAGAGGGGCGGAGAACCACCTAGATTCGAATATCAAGTAAGCAGCAGAAAGCACACTGGTTTGTAATGGCTAGATACAATGTCGAAAGCAACTGAAAATACAGTAGTTTGCAATGGCTAAATACACTTACAGTATTCACCTTGATTCGAGAATAGATATGAGGTTTGAGAATCAAGTAAATGGGCTAAAATGCGGTGTAGCAATAGGCAGGAAGGTTGTAGCAATATGGTAACGCATGGGTAAAATTAAATCTCAGTGTAGGCTAGAGAGTGCTATGCAAGGCAGCTGCAGGGTCCTCCTAGATGTGATGTACAGCATGAGCAGTATGGAACACAGTGGGCAGCCTTAACCCAGAAGGAAAGAGAAAGGAGACGGCAAATGCAATTGTGTCTATATTGTGGAACTTCTGGGCATTTTCTACGGGATTGCCCTGTAAAACCACTCAAGAAGGTGGTAGGAGCTGCGGCTAAAAGCCATATGGAGTCAGACTCGGGAAACGACCACGCCCGACAAGCGTAGAGGTCCGCTTGACGAGCTTGAAGAAGGATACTCAGACCTCGCATTTCATCATACCAATGGTCCTCGTAGATCCAGGGCAGCCATCGTGTATGCACGCAGTAAGGGCATACATTGATAGCGGGGCTATAGGAAACTATGTGGACTATGAATTGGCTTCCAGGATGAATCTATCTCTCTGCCAAAAAACCACCTCCGATGTCATCACCACAGTCGATGGACCTGAAATTGCCTCTGGGCCTGTAACTCATTCCACCCCAGAGATGACACTATTGGGTCAGGATGGGCATCGAGAGACTATTGTGTTTGAACTAATCAAAGCCCCACAGTTCCAAATAATACTGGGGATACCTTGGTTGGAAACACATAATCCTTGTATTGATTGGCGAGAGAAGAGAATAACCTTCCTGGATTGTCCACAATCCTGTTACCCAAAGAAAAATCAGAACGCAGGCCTGGCCACAGTAACCACAGCAGTCATGCAACTACCTCCAGAATACCAAGAATTCCAGGATGTCTTCCAAAAGGAACAGGCAAACACCTTACCTCCTCACAGATCGTACGATTGTCAAATCGATCTCATACCCGGTGCACAACCCCCTTGTAGCAGGATCTATGCCCTTACGGAACCTGAGAACCTTCACCTATGACAATACTTAGACCAGTACCTTGCCAATGGCTTTATTCGCCCATCCAAGTCCCCTGCATCTTCAGCTTTGTTCTTCGTGCCCAAAAAGGAAGGTGACCTCAGAACGTGCATAGACTACCGCGCATTGAACCAGATAACTGTTAAGAACCGATACCCATTGCCTCTGATCCCTGAACTACTAGACCAGGTGAAGGACGCTTGTATATACACTAAATTAGATCTCCGGGGGGCATACCATCTGGTACGTGTAAAAGAGGGCGATGAATGGAAGACTGCTTTCCACACTAAGTATGGGTTATTCGAATACCAGGTGATGCCTTTCGGGTTGTGCAATGCACCAGCAGCCTTCCAATACTTCATGAACAATGTCCTTCGTGAACTCATTGACATTTGTGTTGTCGTGTATATCGATGACATTCTAGTATACTCCTCTTCAGAATCTGACCATATGAAGCACGTCCGAGCAGTCCTTGAGAAATTGCGCCAGCACAAACTATAAGCAAAACTAGAAAAATGCGTTTTTCATGCCACAGAAGTTGAATTCCTTGGGTTTATCCTGACCCCAAAGGGAGTCCGAATGGATTCACGAAAGGTGGACACAATCCTTAAGTGGCCATCACCAAGTTCAGTTAAAGGAGTACAAACCATGCTCGGCTTTGCCAATTTCTACCGCAGATTCATCCCAGATTTTTCACATGTCGTACATCCCATCACAGCACTCGTGTGAAAAAATAAACGCTTTATGTGGACTGAAGAAGCTGAAAATGCCTTCCAAGAGCTGAAAGCAAAATTCACGTCTGCACCTGTGTTAAAGCACCCGCGCCCTGAACTTCCATACATAGTGGAAACTGATGCATCCAGTCTAGCCATGGGAGCTGTCCTGTCTCAAAAGGACCCTGAAACTGGCCAGCTTCACCCCATAGCATTTTGGTCCAGAAAGTTCTCGGCACCCGAGTTAAACTATGCGGTTACCGACAAGGAGTTATAGCCATTAAATCCGCCTTCAAGGTTTGGTGGCACTATCTTCTCGGTGCCAGACATACCATTACGGAACTTACAGTATTTAAAAACAGCCAAGGCCCAATCGTCACGTCAACTCCGATGGGCATTATTCTTTGCTGAGTTTGATTTCGTGATAACCTATTGACCAGGTTGTAAGAATGGTAAAGCAGACGCCTTATCCCGAATAGCGATGGGAGAGGCAGAAGTGAACCCAGAACCAGTACCTATAATTTCCGAACAAAGGATTCTTGGCATGACTGCTCTACAGACACTAGAGGACATTCAGGTAAAGATCCAGCAACTCTTTGATCCTACAGCCCTGCAGGACTGGGTAAAGAAAGGCCCGGACTACTCTGTCACCAATGATCTGCCTTATTACCAAGGGCGGCTATTTCTGCCACACAAGGAACTACAAGAGCTAGTCATTTCCCATTATCATGATACCCTAATGGAGGGGCACCCATGTATCGCAAAAACTGAAGCTAAAATTAAAAGACAATTCTGGTGGCCCACCTGGCGAAAGGATATAAAATCATTTGTGATGTCTTGTGGCATTTGCGCCAAAACAAAGGTCAAAAGAAAAAACCAGCTGGACTCTTACAACCTTTAGACATTCCGCCTACACCATGGCACACCTTATCGTTAGACTTTATTACCGATCTACCTCCTTGTAATGGGTTTAACACCATTCTAGTTATTGTGGATCTTTTTTCCAAGATGGCCCACTTTATTCCTTTAAAAGGACTACCTTCAGCCTCAATCCTGGCCAAAGAATTCCTCGAAAACATTGTTCGCATACATGGATTTCCGTCCGTGTTGGTCTCTAACCGGGGCAGTCAATTCATTTCACATTTTTGGAAAAAATGTGTCAATTGGCGCAAATCGACGTGAGATTATCGACCAGTCACCACCCCCAGACCGATGGTCAAACGGAGAGGACCAACCAGACTCTTGAACAATACCTGCGTTGTATGTTACATCAGACTGAGAGTAATTGGAAGAACATTCTTTGGATCGCCGAATATGCATACAATAATTCAGTACATTCTGGAACTGGACAAAGCCCCTTTTATACCCTATATGGGCATCACCCTCGAACCTCAGACCTTGACTCACCCCAACACTTAGAAATGCCTGCAGTGGACCATCTACACGCTACGATTACAAAAGCCTTTAAGGAGGCAACTGCACATTTAAAACAGACGAAGGAGAAATATAAGAAAGATGCTGATCGGCATAGAAGTGATACTCCACAGTACCAGATAGGGGACCAAGTATGGTTGGCCACAAAACACATACCCCTCAAGGGAACGTGGACCTTTAACCCTAGATATTTGGGACCTTACTCTATTAAGGCCATTATTAACCCGGTGGCCGTCAAGTTGGACCTGCTAATATGCGAATTCACCCCGTCTTTCATGTGTCACTTTTGAAGCCAGTGCAACCAGGGACAAGACTAACCAAGCCACCAGGCCCCATCCTTGTAGACGGGGAACCCAAATTCGAAGTTAAGAACATCCTGGACTCCAAGATGGTGAAGTCAAAACTTTTTTATTTAATCGACTGGAAAGGTTACGGACCACAGGAAAGGTCTTGGGAACGTAGTGACCACGTGCACGCACCTCGATTGGTGAAAAGATTCCACCGAAATTTCCCAGACAAACCAAAACCATGGGGAAGAACGACTTTAGGAGGGGCCTTGGGGGGGAGTGCTGGCATGATGCCTACCCCCGGGGAACCAGACCAGGTCCAGCAACCCCGGAAGCAGGCATCAAGTTATGTTGAGCAAGACCAAAAACCCCTGCTAGGGGCTGTTTGGCTGCGGTCCTGGCGCCAGACTCAAATGGAGAGTCAGTCCTGGCGCCATAGGCGCCTTGCTCATAGAGTAGAACTTACCTGATGCAGACCATGCTGCAGAGCTCTAAGCCAAATGAAGCTTGGAAGGGACTATTTTACCTAGGGACTATTTTTTACTCGGGCGGGGCTGGGGAGGAATACTTACCTGGCACTACTTTGGAGGCTATTTAAACCACGCCCCAAGAGCAACACACGCTTCGCGTTATTCTTCATCCAGCAGCGTAACGCTCACCGTGTCTGCAAGCCTGCATCCAGTCTTCTGCCAAGCCCGCCTCGAGTCTGCAGCTCCTAGAAAAAGGGAGGAACAGAAGGAGAAGAGGTTGGAATAAGAGCAAAACCTTCGATCCTTACCTGAATTCCGGATCCACTGCGCCTTCGAGCTAGAAGAAAGAAGCATTTCAAGCATGCCGCCTCGCCTGCTGCAGCGCCGCACTGAACTCACCGGCCTTCGCAGCATCCTCACGATCCACTGCATCCTTCTGCACATTCCCGCCGCACTCTGGCACCTAAGGGGAACACAAGAACAGCAATGGTGAGCCAAGGGAATAAACAGAGGCAATAGTAACTATCCCCATAGACTTACTGATTACCGCCGGGGGTACTATTCCTCTTCACGGGTCGGCGCAGTCTCCATTGCATCCTCGCCGTACCCCGGCCCCTAAGGGGAACAAAAGGACAACAAGGTGAGACGAAGGGACAAACAAGGGGAACTCTTCTCACCACAATAGACTTACCTAATTTTACCGCCGAGGCATTATTCCCCGAACTTCATATTTTCTCTCAACACCTGAATAAGGGAGCAAGCCACAGGTTACATTCTGGCCTTTTTTATTGAACTTTGTAGGATAAGCCAAATCCTTACCTGAACTTCGTTATCTACCACGAGGAACTCTTCGCTGGGGTCAAGCTGCCAACTGCAAGGAATCGGACAAGAGCTAAAGTCAGACATGTGAACTCTTACGAACTACATACTTTTCGGAGTCAATATTGTTCTGGAACTCACCAATTCCTTCGAGCCAGTGAAGCAACTGGTTATCAACGCCCCCCTGCGCTCAATGCAGGATGGAGAGCTCATCTTTTCAAACCATCAGAATAATATTCCTAGGGGCCAAGCAAACGAAGCTAGGTGGGCCAATCTAGTCCGTCATCTCGCCCCTACACGTCACATTGGTGGAGACCACAGCTGTCCAGTTCAGATCGACGCCTCTGTTGGAGCCAGGTGAGCGTAAACTCCCAAAACTAATAATATTGCTCTACCTCTTTTATATCTCTCACATCCACCTTTCAAACAAATCAAACATTACCCAATCCTAAAAGCAACTTTGTAAACTTCTGCACAAATCCCTACTTAAAGCACCACACCGTACAGAACACTGAATCGAGAAGAACCTTTTTTACAATGTATGCTCTTCATTGTTACATCTACAAATCAAGAAATCATGTGAAATATGTTGTGCCCACCGCCTCTTTCCCAAAACTGACTGTCCTGTATACCCCTCACATCCCCCTTCAAACAAATCAAACATTAAACAAACTTAAAACCAACTTTTACAACTTCTATATAAATCCCGACTTTCGAGAACCACTCTGAAGAGAACACTGAATTGAGAAATGTTCCTTCACATCATGTGAAAACCTCGCCCAATCAAAACAAAACACAACCACGGCTCGGACATGAACTTGTCTCAGTGGGGCACTTTATATTTACATAACAAAGTTAAATAAAACAGTTCTCAATCTCAATAGACAAAAGTGTGAGGTTAAATCGCCTTAATAAATCCCCATACACATTTTAATTTAATTTGGAAAGCAGTTAAGAAAAAAAAAATATATATATATATTTAAATCCTATATTTACTTCAAATATTCACCTTCCACTCACTAGCAACCATACTGATTACCACATCTCAATGTATTATAGTTAACCCGTATTTACTCTTTCATTTCCCAATTTGTACCGCTTCTCAATCTCGGCAAAATGCTTGAAAAAGAATCGATGCTATGCCCAAGCCCTAAACCTTCACCAATAATCCAAGCCTGCCCACTTACTCCCTCCCCTCAAAGCTCCTTAACACCCTTCCTATCATTTTAGGGCACTTTTCAATGTCGATTCGGAACTCGAATCGCGATTTGCGTAATGACTGCAAAACTGAAAAAGCTTGCCAACAGCAATGCATCATGGGAGATATAACTAGCTTTTGGACTACAGGGGCCCACCGCTCTGTGCCAAATTAAAAAAAAAACACTGGACAGATTTTCACCAAAACAAGAAAGGATTTCCTTCGTTCGCTTCGTGCCCGACTTGTTACTTATTTGATTAAAATCCGTTCAACGGGTTAGGCTCTGCGTGTGAGCAAAAATTTGACATTTGCACATGGGGAATATGAAAGGAAATCTCTAAAACACTGTTTTTTTACCTTTCATGTCAAGCTCGGGCCCTAATATAGGAATGTCAAGGGCTGTGCTGATCCGTGCCCCGCCTCAAAAGTTATTAACCATAGAATCTTCGCTCTTCCTATGAATCTATGGATTATAGGTTTCACCTTAACTATAGGGTGCTATCGCCGTTATATTACACATTATATAACCGGAATAGTTGCATGTGCTGCTGTGTGCAAGAATCAAATCCAAAGCGGCCCATCTCAGAACAGCAGACTACAATTAAACACTGTCTCCGAAATGATACAGACGACTTCAGACGACTTCCGGAGAATTTGGAGTAAACATTGAATTCTCCTCCATTAGTTTACCAGATAAACAAACGATGTGCTAAAACAAATGGTAGCATTGACAGCTGGGACAGTATCTGGTCGCCGCTATGGATCACACCAACCTCATCAAATCAATGCCAGAGTGTCCTGTTATATGTGCCATCATGTTATACTTTTAGCTCACAGGATGCAGCGTGCGTTGAATGAGCACAAGTCCTCCCTGAATTCAACACTTCAAGGAATTACATTTTAAAGAGTACTTGAGAAAGTAGTTTAACATACAAAGTCTTCCAGTTTTCTGCATACGAAATTAAGCTATTCAACATCTTCATGCACTTTTCAATAGAATTAAAAAACTAAAACCATTGCAGAGTATCAAAGACATGCTATATGTAGCAGGCGCATGTGTAGTAGCTGTGCATTTCGAATGAACATGTATCATAGGAGTAGATGCCACAGGAGCACAAGTCTTTGGAGCACGTGTTGTAGGAGTGTGTTATTAGAGTGTGTATCATGCCGCTATACATATGAAAGCTCACATTAAAGATAACTTTATCGTGTGTTTTCAGTACATATGAAAGGCATATTAAACCTTTCCATTTCATACTTTTATGCAATTTACAGCTCCTGGAAACCTACATTGAAGCAAGTCCCGACTTTCCTGTCAGTTTTTAAAAAAATCTAATTGCGTAATGTACAAACTACGAAAATCATACACCCCTTGGTACAGTTCATATGAAAAATGTTATTTTATTTCATCCCCATAAAAGTAACATCAAAACCAGCCCTTACTGATGTTAGTTTTCAGATGTAAACTGCATAATGTACAAACTGTGAAACTCATACTCCTCTTAGTACAGTTTGTGTGAAATGTGTACATTTATTCCATCACCTTAAAACTGAAATTGAAGTCAGCTGTGACTTGCCTTTCATGTGAGTTTTTGGGAGAAGTAAATTGTGTAATCTACGAACTGTAAAACTCATACGCTCTTTGTACAGTTCATATGGCTTGCCTTTGATGTGAGTTAAGAGTGTGTGATAAGTGTCCGCCTTCAGAGTGTGTGTCATAAGATTGTGTGTGCTTGGAACATGTGTTGTAAGAGCACGTGTCATATGCTCACATGTTATGTGTAGTAGGCGTGTGTGTAGTAAGTGTGCATGTCAAAGGAACATTATAGGAGCATGTGTTGTCGGGGTGTGTGTGTCATTAGAGTGTGTGACGTAAGAGTGTGAGGCAAATGTGTTTGGTAGGAGCATGTGTGGTAGGAGTGGGTGTTGTAGGAGCATATGGCACGTTTCATAGGTGCATGTGAGAGCGCTTGTACATCTACATGTTATGTGTAGTATGCACATGTGAATTAGGTGTACATGTCATAAGAGCATGTGTCATAGGAGTGTGTGTTGTAGGTGCACATGCTGTAGGTGCATGTGTCTTAGGTGCATGTGTCCTAGATGCATGTGAAAGCACCTGTCATACATCTACATCATCATCGCTCTAGTTCAGTTAAAAATAAATCATAAAAGCAGAATACATTTGACAATCAATCCAGATATCTTGCAACAATACTTAAAAAAACATCAATGGAAGGACATCATTATAAAAAGTACAATTAAAACACATGAAAATGATACCTTAAACGAAGAGCAATAATCACAGTATGAATTTCATAGGTACATTTTCATACGTTAGAGCATTTGAACAACCAGTGCATATAAAGATTCAAACTTCAAAAAAGCACAGTTTATATAAAACTTACTCGCATCAGTTTATATAATTATTTACAACATGGTACAAAAAACATATGTCAATTCATTAAAAAAAAAGAAATTTAAATAATTCACAAACATTTTAAATATAAAATTGGAACCATTATACCATGTATCTTTGGCAAAGTCTCCAAGCTTTAGCAAGGTAACTCAAAACTGGGTAGACCTGAGAGACATAATTGGTAGTTTTACAAAAGTCTATCGCCCCAACCCAAGTATCGTGTCAATGCTATTTGTCTTAAACAATTGTAAAAGCCATTTTAGAAGCAAGTATGAAATGAAAAAGTCTTCCTTGGTGAAACTACACATTGGCAGTTAACGTTTGCTCAGGCATCCAGTTCCTTGTGAATTGGTGATTGGTATGGAGTCGGCTGCATCAAAGGGGGAGAATACTCTCATCATTCTGTTGTTCAAGAAGGATTTAATCCAGGTTGTGGCCTCCAAGGAGAAGTTAGCTGCCGATGAAAGGTGTTCACAGAGTATGTTGTGATCAACCAGCTCAAAGGCGGCAGAGAGGTCTAGTAGCAAAAGTAATGCGCATTGTCCATTATCTTTTATCAAGTCTAAAAGGGCTGTTTCGGTTCCATGAAAGGGTCTGAATCCTGATTGTCTAAGCCCTAGTAGATTGTTAATCTCTAGGTAGGCATGTATTTGGAGGTAGGCTGCCTTGTCGATGATTTTAAGGAGGAATGGGACAGTGGTTATTGGCCTATAGTTAGTTGGTATGGTAAGATTGAGCAAAGCTTTTTTAAGCAAAGGTAGAACCCATGCATCTTTTAGGTTGGTAAGAACCTGACATGATTTAAATAAGGCATTTATTAGTCTGGAGATAAAAGGCGTAACATCTCTCACTGCATCTTTTATAATTTGCGTAGGGCAAATGTCTCCTTGGCAGCGTAAAGGTTTCAGAGAATTAATTATTTGTGTTACCAGAGGCGAGGATCTACTACAAGGCCAAGTTCAAAGGCAATGTGAATGGCAGACGGCATGAGTGATGAGAGATAGTGGGCTAATTGGGTTGGGAGACAAGAACAGGCTCACCCACCAACACCTGGGGTACCAGTTTACGTATTGCTAGAGCATTGAATATTCCAGAAGGGTACAAGCATGCCAACCAATTGTAGAAGGCTGTATAACGAAGAGCCTTATAGTTTGAGAGCCAATTAAATGTTTTGTTTCTAGTAGCTATCAAGGATGACTTGCACTATGACTTGCACTTGGGGAGGGCATGAGTGCCCACCTGACTATAGAGGCCCAATCACAATCCTATCCCATATATAAAGTATACTTAGACATCCTCTTAGAGCCTATCGCAATCCCACATAGGTTTTCTTAAATTTGCCACGTAGTATGATGTCATGAATGACACATTTTTATTATTATAACTGTGATTTTTTTAGGAGCTTTGTTGAGATTATGCTGTGAAACCTCAGTTGATGTCTGTTGTACTCCCTGATTTAGACAATTAATATTAAAATAGAAGTTATTTGCCAACTTCCTGAGTGGGTCCTGTTATTTAATTTGAGAAGTTATTCTCTGTCCCATCCGTAGTACAAGGAAAAATATAGAGTAAGTCTGATTACCCCCCCTTTCCAATGCCCGAAGATTCGAGTGAACAAATGTTTACAAACTAAACAAATACAGTTTTCTGTTGTACATCAGAACCCAATACAAGACGAAGAATCAAAAAACACGATTTATTGTATATTGTATATGACTAAAAAAGAGGAGGCACAATGTGCCACACCAAACAGAGACAATCATGTTACAACAAGTTTTTAAAAAAACCTTTTTACAAATAGGATACGTTCCACATAATGAACCTAATCAAAAGGGTATGGGCAAAACAAAATATATACATTCGTGACCACTTTGTTTGCATTAGCAGTCCCACACACAGTTAGTATGGGTATTGCAGATAAATGTCGACATGTTTCGGCCTTATACTGTTTTAGACACTATCTCTAGTGTCTTTCCTTCTTTTTTTTGGGCCATCATCAGGACAAGATTTCTTCCAAAAAGGTTGGTCAATGACTCTATACCCCACTTTAGTTATCAACGTGATGCATCTCGATTACACACAGCAAGACAGCCACTTGCTAGAGGGCTGGCTGCAGAGAACTTCACTTCGAAAAAGGAACTACAGCACAGGGTAATGTTTCAACCTGGGAAACTCACATTTCAAATTTTCGAGATCAGGCGCCAAACAGTTTGCGAGTAGTAGAGTCTGAAATACCCTTGTGAGTGCGTGGTGGCGTCAATGTCCGTGAGGCTTTTATCTGCCTGATCTCGAAAATACAATTACTTGTGACACCCTTACAACCATTTTTCTTTTTTGGGAGAGCCTGGCTTACATATCTGTGAACTCTGTTTCCTCTGTTGTCCTGGAGTCATCCCAGGTTTTCCGACACCCGCTGATTCCTATGTGGCTCACTAAGATAATCAATACCATTTGAAATGTGAGCATTGGAAAGGGGGGTAATCAGAATTACTTTCCTTATTTAGATTTAGTTCCCTTTAAGTTCTGATCCCCCCGAAATCAAAAAGGTGGGAATTTACCTGACTCAGGTTAGACCATCCGTAGTACGACATGTTACCTTGAGTAAAAGAGCCCCCCGGGTTCATGTGGTAGTATGTCAGATGGTTGAACACTCCAGCGCTTCGGACGATCGAGTGCCCTACGCCATCTAGCCAAAAGATTGCAAGGGTTCCTGTGGAAAGTGGCCGATATAGAAAACTTGCAAGAAAATCGATACAGGTGGGACGGGCCCCTCTTTCACGAAATCCATCCTTGTTTCCACAGGCGCTGCGCTGACAGAAGACGAAAGTGGTCGATTGGAGAGGGGATTCGATACCAAAGGTCTTGAGCTGAAAGAGCGAATGCTGAGTAGATTGAGGGGAATGGCAAATTGAGGGAATGGGATTTTGGTAGATAAGAAAAGTAACAGGGTGGATTTTAGAGTGTAAACAAAGAGCATTTAAGTGATAAAAGCCTGAAAAAAACCTGACTCAAGGGAGTCAGTAGAAGCCACTACACACTCCAGTCTGAGTAAATTAGGCAGCGCAGTGGACAGGTCCCTGTTGGATAATGGCTTACACCTTGTGATCAAGGCATATTTAGGGACGGAGATAAAGCATGGAGCGCTGAGGATTCATGTGAAAAGTCGACTAGTTTGTCTGTTTGTTATTTGTTTGTCTTAAAAAAAAAGGTGTCAAAGGGCGACAATGTTGTATAGGGAAATAAGAAATGTTGAGAAAATAAATATAGTATCTATCT
Source organism: Ambystoma mexicanum (assembly GCF_040938575.1). NCBI lineage: Eukaryota > Metazoa > Chordata > Amphibia > Caudata > Ambystomatidae > Ambystoma > Ambystoma mexicanum. Next base: position 316,841,949 of record NC_090929.1, read on the forward strand.
AGGGAAGTTGTTGGTACCGATTTAAAGGTAGATTGAGAATATTGGAAAAGAAGGTTTTGAGCTGCAATTTGTTGGAGCGTCTTTTTCTAAAACACGTTCTCTTGTAAAACACTGGTAAGTATTGACAGTCAATTGAGACTTGTCACAATGGAAGATGTTACTCCTTTGATGCACCTGTGTAAAACCCTGCCAAAACACATGCTAAAGCTCAAACAGTATAGTGCGGAATGGGTTAAAGACACGGCAGATAAGATGCTCATGCCATGGCCACAAGGGGGACCCTTTCCAAAAGCAGTATTCCAACACATGACGACATACTTGCACGCTGCATACACCGGAAATAAATTAGAAAAGAGGTTAGCCATTTTAGAGATTTGGAAAATGTACCAGGAAGAGAGAGAGGATCTGCCACCTGAGGATTGGATGCTCAACCAGTGTCAAGGTGTCAAGCCTTCTGCTCCCCTTGCCTCACCTGAAGTAAAAAGCGTTGATACAGAAAGAGCGGTATTGTACCCATTGAAGGAACTAAAAGCGGCAACGGGGTATAGTAATCCATTATACGAACTGCCTGCTTATAGCAGAAATGACAGCCTAGGGCAGACTAAGAGAAAAGAGGAGATCTTTAAGGTCTTACAAAACAGGGAAGAGAAAGGTGAACAGCCAAATATATCGATAGACATGGAACGGGAAATGAAGAGATGGAAAGGACAAAAGGATAAAGCTGATGAGGTAACGCTTGGAACAAATGGATGGGAGGACAGATACTGCTTAATTTAGATGGGGAAAAACATTGAGGAAGTTAGGCGAAGGGAATATAGAGAAGAACAAAATAAGAAAGACAGGGAACAAGAAAAGAGATTAAAAGAAGATCAGCAGAAGAGGAAGAGTTGACAGTAGCGAGAACAGCTGTATCAGGAGGAGCAACGAAAGAAATAAGGAAGGGCAGAGGAACAAAGGAAGTATGACAACATGCAGAGGGCAATGGAAGAACAGGATAGGCAGTATCGAAAGAGAGAGGAAGTGTCATGATCTCTGCTTCCAAAAGATCAGGACTTGCCCAACTCCCTTGGAAGCAGACCCATAACCCCGGTTCCGAGCGCCAGCCAGTCCCAATTGGGACCTTTTGGACCCTGTCCTGGCGCCAGTGGCACCAGGCTCATAAAGATGCCCAGTCCCAGCGCTGGAAGCGCCGGGCTCATAATGCTTGGGTGGACTTCCCTGCAGCAGACCATGCTGCTTACTTACCTGCCAGTTGAGCCCCTGATCCTCTTCTGTTTGGGACTACTTTTCCTGTTGAGTGGGGCAGGAGCCACTCCCCAGGTTCAGAACACTGGAACTCTTCTGGAAAGCAGGAACTCTTTTCTTACCTAGGCGAGGCTGTGGAAGGAGACACCTAAGCACTACAGGAGGCTATTTAAACCACACCCGATGGATGAATCTTGCTTTGCGTTATTCTGCATTCTCTGCAGCAGAACGCTCATCGTGTCTTCAGCTTCTGATCCTGGGCCTAAGGGAACAAAGGCTTATCATCCTGGAATCCAGTCTTCAGCAGCACCTGTAAAGACAAAGAAAGAACAGGTTAGCACTACGGTCTTCAGTGGCAGCGCATCTCTTACCTGGTCCATCGGCTGTCACCAACGCCTTGCGCTGCATTCCGGCATCTGAAAGACGAAGGCTTACCTACTCTTCGCATGCTCCGGAGGTCTTCGCACTGTATTCCGGCATCTGAAAGACAAAGGCTTACCTACTCTTCGCATGCTCCGGAGGTCTTCGCACTGCATTCCGGCATCTGAAAGACAAAAGCTTACCAGCTCTTCACACGCTCCGGAGGTCTTCGGCGCTGCATCCCGCATCTGAAAGACAAAAGAAGGTGCGTTTAAAGACATTGGGCAACTTTATTACTCACGTGCCATTACTCCTTCCCACGCCGAATCCAGTGGGTATTCCAGCACCCTTCAGCTTCTCTAAAGCTCCGAATTTGTACCTGCAAGATTAAAGGGACAGTTAGTGCGCATCGTGAAGCAGGCTACAAGCGCTTACTTACGTGCTTCCAGGCGCTTCTATTCCTCACGCGGGTTCGATCCTCAATTCTCTTCAGCCCGCCATCCGCCATCGCCGGAACCCTGCAAAACAAGAGATATCATTACAAAAGACTTTTAAGACATTTGAAGTGCCCAGAACTTACCGTTCGTGCAGTTAACGACGGACAGCAGTCCTCTGAGGTCAAGAGGCCTGCACCCTTATCCAGTGAAGAAACTGGTTACGGCACCCTGCCCCGAGGCAGATGGAGAGCTCGGCGTTCACTTACCTAAGGTCAGGGCGTTAACCTTTGGGGTTCTACAGGAGAAGAGAAAGGGAAGAGGAGAGAGGCACCCAATAACCCCAGTTCATTAATCCCATATTTTCTATCTGCAGACATCTTACTCTTCGAGTCAGACATACAGTGCACAGAGGTCCAGCCCAAAGAGCCAACCGTGTGTTACACATCACCTTTGAAGATACGGCATTCACCCAGTCAAGACCGGCGCCTCTGCGGGAATCAGGTGAGCGTTACAGGAAGAAGAAGTGCAGAAATTAAGAAATAAAAGGATACAAAGACAAGAGGAAGAGAGAAGATCGGGGGAAGGAGAGAAGAAATGAGAAAGGAAGAAGAGAGGATTAGATGGGAAGCAAGAAAGTGAAGAGCGTTAGACGAAGAAATAGAACAAAAGAGGAGACGCAGAGAACACGAGATTGAGAGTATCCAGAATGAATTAATGGAAGCGAGTCCAGTGATATGATGTAGCGAGATAGAAGAGTTCCTCCCATAACAGGGAGCAACGTCAGGGCCATCTAAAGTTACATTAGATGAGAACTTCGATATAGGGAGCATCGGAGATAGAATTGATAAAGCTTATCAATATTTGAGCAATGTCAAGGTGGCATCTGAAAACGTACATATTGCAGGAACAGGATGTACTTACATTGTTAAAAACATTTATAGAGAAATGTTTTGAAATAAATATTGGATCTGCTTCTGAACGGGTAGTTTGGGATTGTTTTAAGGCAGCAATTAGGGGTGAGATGATAGACATTATAGCCCGCACTAGGAAAAAGGGAATGGTATAGTTGAAACAATTCGAGAGTAAATTAGATAAGTGCCAGAAGAAATATCAATTGACAAGAAACAGTGCAGACAAAGCAGAGATGGATAGGGTGCATGATTCTCTGTAAAGCGAGATGGACATACAGAGTGAGAAAGGTGTCTTTTTTATGAAACAGAAATACTGGGAACATGGAGATAAAAGTGGGAGGGTACTTGCTAACAAATTAAAATATTTGGTTGATAATTCCTATGTGCAGAAGGTAGTGACTGCAGAGGGAACATCTAAAGTCAAAAAGAAAGAGATAAGTGAATGTTTCAGGACGTTCTATGCATCTCTGTATGCAGAGGATTAGTTCCCGACACCTGAGGATTTGGGAGAGTTTTTGGGAATATCAATTTGCCGACGCTGTCTGTTGATCAATCGGTCGCTATTGATCAGCCCAATGGGGAGGAGGAGATACTGAGAGCGATAGACCAACTTAATACAGGTAAACCCCTGGGCCTGGACGGGTTACCGGTTGAGTTCTACAGGGCATTAGGCCCTGAATTTATTCCATTTCTATGTAACCTATATAATTATTTCATGTCTGAAGGGACTATATGTCCAACGATGCGAGAGGCATGTATCACGGCAATCCCCAAACCAGGTAGAGCCCGCAAACGATGTGAAAACTAAAGACCAATATCGTTATTAAATGTGGATTTAAAAATATTTACTAAGATATTTACTAATCGCTTGGACAGGTGCATTGGTGTATTGATTGGGCAGTCTCAAGTTGGTTTCATGCAGGGGAGGTATGGCTATGATCACATCAGGACACTTATAGATATAAAGGGACTTCCAAAGGATGAAGTGAAGAACATGTTACTAATCTTCATGGATGCAAAAAAGCCTTTGATCAGGTTAATTGGGTTTTCTTGGACTATACTTTTGGAGAGTAATTAAATCCCTGAATTCGTCCATTAGTGCAAAAGTATGGGTCAATGGAGTACTTTCTGCCTCCCTTGCTTCATCCAGGGGAACTAGACAGTGCTGCCCACTCTCGTCTTACCTTTTTAACTTGGCATTAGAACCTCTAATAGCCTATATTAGACAGGAAGAAGGGCTTCGACGGCTTAGAGTCGGGGACAGTGAGGTCAAACTGCTATGTTACACGGACGACATGACCATGATATTATCTAATCCAAAAGAAGGGGGGGGGACTAAAGTGTATGTTTGAGGAAGTGGGGTGTTTGTCTGGCCATGAGATAAATTGGGAAAAGACGGTAGTCTTCCCAATAGATGTGTCACAACCTAGGAGTGATCTGAATTCATGGAACTGCCAATGGAATGTAGGTGAAATGAAGTATTTGGGAGTACATATAGTTCGCGATTTAAAGAAAATGGTGGAATTTAATGTTACGAAAATTATTGAGGTTCTCCAGAACAATGGGGGTCATTATGACCCTGGCGTTAAGGGTTTAACGGCGCTGTAAAAGGTGTCAGCGCCGCCTAAACCCTTAACGCCTGATTACGAGGTCCCTTTGCGGGACCCGACCTTAACGGCTGGTTTTACCAGCCGTTAAAGTAGGGTGCTGCAAATGGACCTCGACGCTAATTACGGTACCGCAATTTGCGGTACCGTACTTAGCGCCTTCCCCAGTCCCATTGAGCCCTATGGGGCGAAAAAATGGGAATGGGGAAGGGCCATGGTGAAATGGGGAAATACCGCCCCGCCAACCTTGGAATGGGGCGGTATTTCCCCATTCCACCATGGCGGACTCGTTACAACACCGGCACCAATAATTAGCGCCGGGGTTGTAATGAGGGCCAATGTATCAAAATGGGACCAATTAGTATTGGGATTATGGGCAAGGATTAACGCTATTAAAATGGTTCTCTTACCTAACGTTCTCTATATTATTCAATGAATACCATTAGGATTCACAAAGAGGGTTATTGGCCGTATTGATAAAGTCTTTCAGAAGCTTCTCTGGGGTGAAGCAAATAGGCCCAGGATCCCACGGTACGTCCTGTTGGATCTGTGTGGGAAGGGGGCTTTGGGTATCCCAATCTGGAAAGTTAGTGTAGGGGGTTTATACTGAAGAAATCAACACTGTATTTTGATGAGAGGGACAATAATGTACCTATTTGGAAGGCTATAGGAAAGGAAAAATTCTCGCTGTTCATACAATGGGAAAGACACCAAAATCAATTGCTAGATTACCTACTATAGGAATTACAGAGGAGACTCTAAGAACTTTCATGGCCGCCAGAGGAGAAAATGTTTGGATCCATTATGATGCATCATTATGGCATAATATGGGATTACAGATTGATAATAAGATTTTGTGCTGGCGAAGCTAGATTAAAAGGGGTAATTTGAGGGTCCGTGATGTTTGGAAAGATGGTCAGGTGGTCCCTTTTGAGCAGCTTCGAGGGACTTTTGGATTAGGAGGAAGAGAGCGAAAGCGTTATATGGACCTAAAATGCCTTCTTGCTGAAAGGCAGGGGATGTTGGATGACCCCATGAAAGAGAGACCAACGGCCTGTAATGTTATTCAATCATCCCCATGTATGGTATCAACATACCTGAAACTGAGGCCGATGGACAGATCTAATTTGAGTGCTTGGGAGAGACTGTGTCAGGCTTGGGTAAGGGAATTGGGCAAAGAAATATCGGTAAAGGAGTGGGATACCTTGATGAAAGTTGGTACGCAGTCAAAGATGGATTTGGGCCTACGATACGTGCAGCAAATAATTGTGTGCCTTTTGTACTTGGCCCCAATGAGGATGTTTAGTTTAGGCTTGTTGGATGATGATAGTGCTGGGGCTGTGGTTGTAACAGGGCTGCCTTATTGCACATGTTGTGGGCGTGTCCAAGAGTGATTGACTTCTGGAATGATGTTTTGGATAGACTGGATTTAATATTGGGGGATACACTACCGAGAACGCCTTGTTCGGCGATTCTCTTGTCAAATATGGAGAGAGGTGTGGTAGGTAGGGAGCATGCTGAATGGATTAATAGAGTGCTCGTGGTGGCGGCAAGGCAAATCCTAAGGGTATGGAAGTCGAGGAAGAAGCCGGAAGTGGAAGGATGGCTGTTAGCTTTGCGAACACTATCTGGTTATGAGAAAGTCATGTTAAAAAAACAGAAGCGTGAGGAGTGTTATTCTGAAATTTGGGGATCAATTGAGGAGTTGTATGGTTAGTGTAGGTATTATCAAGTGGATTGTTTGTGTCTGTCTGTGATGTCTTGTCTGGTCGTGTTACTTGTAGAGGATAGCTATAACAACATGGGGGATTTGTATAGTTGGTTTAGACAGATGTTATAACTACTGTTTAAATTAATATTGAATTGTTTGGTACTGTATACATGATATATTTTCAAAATGTTAACCTCTGATATAAAAAATACTAATTTTGTTTGTGGTTTACTATGTATTTAAAAGATAAATAAAGTGTTTAAAAAAGAAAGATTTGAGAGCAAGAGGCGAATCAGGAAGCCGAGGAAAAAAAGATCGATCTATAATCTCTCAATCACAAGGCGAAGAGGGAAGCCCACTTGGTCCTGAGCATAGAGCTTTGTCTCTAAGCAGGTTAACATTAGACAAAGGCGAAAGAGAAGAGAGCCATACTAGTTGGGGACTAGATATGTCAGATGAAGAGAGCCAATCCTTCAGTGGGGAGGGAAGGAGTATGTGTGCTCCCGAAGGAGGCTTACAGGCAGACAAGAAGTAAGATGGTTGGATTTAGAACAACCTAATGATAGGATGCCAGATCCTATAGCATGTCCAGAGCACCCTAAGGGACGATCTCATAGCGAGAAGGGGGAATCGCCACCATATGTAAGTAGGCTAAGGTCCCTGCCAGGAAGAAGGCGATCGGGAACCATTGTCCCTACTATGGATAGGCAGACAATGGGAGCGGATTGTGGTATAGGGTTTACGCAGTTTCACCTATTGGAGAAGGGAGGGGCGAGACTACAGTATATTCGGTTGCCACAGATGGACAAGGAGAATTTAAGGTGGAAACTCACCAGTTTAATGGTGGGTGCTGGAAAATGGATTTATGAGTTAAAGAAAATGACCAGAGGAAATACTCTGGCAATAGGGAACATTAAGTGTCTCCTAGCAGCTATTCTTGGAGAGAGAGAAGATGATGTGTTCCCTGGCTGCTGCAAACACCATTGATACCACTGCAAGGACAGTCACAGCATGCCCCCATGCAGCTACAGCAGAATGCAAACACAGGACAGTTACTGACACCTAGAATAGGGGGTGTCACTGTAGTAGGAGGAAATCCTTTCACAGTTATGGGGGTATGCATGTACCCATATTAGGACAGCTCACATGGAGATGTGTTTAGTACTATCTGTGACACCAGCCCCCAAGAAGAACCAAGGGTGATGTGACAATAGGAGGCACATCTTTTTAATTTTTAGTTGACATTGGGCTACTCGTTCATGTATACCAGAGGGAAAATATCCAATGTCAGGAAATGCCATGAATGCTCAAGGATTCTCTGCAGCTACAAGTCGAGTTCCTTTTACTGATGAATTACCAGTCTCTACAGGAGAATGTGATATGTCTGTTCCGCTGTCGTATTAGCGGCAGACACCAGTTAATATTCTGGGAAGAGACTTAATGACGAAACTGAAAATGACAATTTCTTTTACTGATGAAGGTATAGGGCAAGTTTATATTGGCATTTACAGGGCAAACGGCTCTGCAAGGTGTGCAGATAGAACCCAAAGTTTTTCTTTATGGGGTGAGCATTCTGTTAACATGGCTACCTGGCTTAGTGGGAAAGACTGTGAGAATACCCAGTGAGTTTTTGTTCAGACCACATATACCTATGGGTGAAGAAGGGGAGCAGACAATCCCCATAGAATTGGATGCAGTCATAGTACGAGGGGACATGGCGATGCTCGAAGGCACAGATGATGAGGGTAGACCATGGAGAACAATAATTGCCATTGGAGAAGAGTGCAGATTAACTGATGTAGCTGATGATGACATGTTTAGAGATGATCCAACAGATGATGAAGTAATATTTGAAATTAGCATGACGTATCGGATCAGGATAGAGGAAAGGGAGATCCCACAGAGCATGACAATAATGCGACAGCGTCCAGAATGTTTTGACGAAAACTTGGAAAAGTTGCCAAGTATTTTATGGACCTCAGGCCCATATGATGTAGGCCTATTAAAGGGTGGGAGAGGTTAAGATAAAGTTGAAACCAGGAGCAATTTTACCTCGAGTAAGACAATACACAATGTCTCGAGAGGCAGATGTGGGGATTTTCAAGACTGTTTCAGCATTGATGGATCAAGGTATTCTGGTGCCATCAGAGCCATTGTGTAATACTGCAGTGTATCCTATTAAGAAATCAAAGGCAGGGTCGTGGAGATTCATACAAGACATGAGACCAATTAACCAGATTGTAGAGGCCTAGTTTCCTTACGTTCTAAATCCGGCGATGATACTATGTAGTATCCCGGTTGAAGGGCGATATTTCACTGTGATTGACTTGAAAAATGTGTTTTTCTCAATCCGTTGAACAAAGATTCGCAAGACATGACTTTGTTTTCGTTTCGTCAGATTTGACTGAAACACTCAAGGCTGCCTCAAGGGTACTGTGAGTCTCCATCGATGGGCAATATTAACTTGAAAAGTACTGTAGTACAGTACGTAGATGACATTTTGATTTGTAGCATGACAGATAATGAGTGTAGACAATATTTGATTCAGTTAATCACTATCCTTGCAGACAAGTGATACAAGGTAGACAAGGAGAAGTTACAGTAATGCCAAGAAGAGGTGTTGCACATAGGCAAGTTAATCTCACACGATGGAAAGAAGGTGACACCAGAGAGGGCTAAAGCAATTATGAAAACTGCAAAACCGCATACGGTAAAGTAGATGCAGCGATTCTTGGGACTATGTAATTATGTGAGAGCATGGGTATTTGACTACAGCTCATGCACAAGATCCCTTTTGCAGGCTTTAAAGAAAGCATAGACGAATAAAGAGAAAATAGAATGGTCTGAGGAAGGAGAGGAGGGATTTGAAGAACTAAAGAACGGCTCCAGCTTTAGGGATTCCCAGATATGCTGACAAATTCTGTTTTTTAAAAAATGTTTTTATTTTTTTTATTTAAGTACTTGGTTTAACAATCAAACCTTTTTACCATTAAGAAACACCATCAATCACAAGACAAACTATGTCACAAAAGTAGTGCTAAAGAGAAAAGAAAACAAAACAGTTTATCTCTTACCAGGTCAGGAGGAATTCCCATTACATTTGACTTTAGTTCAGGGCCCAGGCCATGACATGGCTACTTGCCGACTCCCCCCAACTCCAAAACACCATTCCTTATGCCCGGCATTCACTCACTATCCCTTGGTGTCCAAATCAGTCCCTTCGACCCTCCAAGATTTCAATTACAGTTTTTAGAAAAGCTAGCAGTGCCAGTGTCAAAGATAATTTTTCACCCGAAGTCAACAAATTCCACCAAGCAACAGTCTCCAATGGTCTAACCTCCAAAACATTTTTTCCCAGTATGCGGGTGCGATGGTCCCTTAAGGCTTGGCAATGTAGAACTAGGTGAAAAAGAGTTTCTTTATTATGGCCGCACAGCCTACATGAGAACTATTGGTCTGCTCGCGGCTTCCTGACCTCCGTAATTTCCTTTTTTGGAAGTAAATTCATTCGGAAGCGCATGAACTGGCAACAGAGCTTGGCACTTGGAAATGTAATCAAGTAGGCCGGAAGACTACCCCTCGCCCTTAATTCTGGTATAGCCTCACCATAGGATTTACATTTGTTCTTCGCCTTAAGGAGGTCCATCAATTTGCGCTTCACTAGTATAGTTTTTTTTTAGAAAATCATCTTGGCTGGTGTTTACACTCGACAGATGAGAAGTGCAGACCGTGCTCCATTGATCTATTAGGGAGTCCGTTTTTCCAGCTAGGGCTTTTTTCAGCACGACAAAGCCTCCTTCTCCTTCTGCCTTAAAGCACTTGCTGAGAAAATCCAGGAACTGCCAGACCACGACCACATGAAGTGAGTTAAGCCCGAGCTCTACTCTTATAGCCTGTAGGTTTAGGTAGAGAAAGAACGTGCCTCCAAAATAATCCTTTGAGGCGTGGCCAAAGATTGTAAGATAATGCCAACAACGCCTCCGATCCGTAGATCAAAATTGGCGTTACCTTTGTACGATAAAAGTCAATCACAGGTGCCATTATCGAATCAAGATCGATCTAGCCTGTGCCGCCAAATTCTTCATCTTACTGTACAGGCTTTTCTCTTGGAACATGTCCATTCTGCTGTTACTGAGGCTCATACCAAGATATGTCAAGGATGCGACCACTAAGATGTTTTCACCTCTCAAAAACCAGGCGTTATGGTTGTTTTTCCTTCCCAACCTACCACCCAGGGTCAGAATTCAGAATGTATTCACGTTGATCTTTAGACCATTGGCTTCAATGTATAATTCTAACGTGTTACGTTGCCGCTGCAAACCAACCTGTGTCTGGTCCATCATGATCAGGTCCTCCACATAGACCAGTTTATTCAAAGGTTCATCTGCCAAAGTTGGTGGAAAGCATCTCTATCTGAGAAAGCCGTATTCATATCAGAAATGAACAAGTTGAAAATGTGCATGTGCCAACCTGCACCCCTGCTTGAGTCAAATTTTTGTGAAAATGGGTTTGGACAGGTTTCCTAAGTTATCCTGTCTAACTGAAATAGATGTGCCAGTGTGTAATGCCTTTATCGATGCTAATATATTGATATGGCATTCCCAACGCACCAACTTTGACCACAGGGTGCCTCTGTCCATTGAATCAAAAACTTGGGCAACTTGGGCAAGATCAATCGATGCCAAATAAATGTTACTCATTTTCTTGGCCTTTGTCCTCATCTTTATCAAATTGTTTAGGAACAGGTTTAGTCCCGTGCCAATGCCCATCACAAACACTGCTTGTCAGATGTCTCGATGATTCGATGACCCACTGCTGTCTGTCAGGTTTTTTAGAATGACTGCTGTGAAGGGTTTTCCGATAACATCCAAAAGGGCGATATGCCTGTAATTTCCCGGGTCAGACCTATCTTTTTAAAGATCGGCACAATGATAGAATGTGTCCAGGAAGTAGGTATTCTCTTAGTTTTCTTGATTTGATGGAATAATTCTACAATGAAGGAGGCCCACTCCTCCGGGTGACTCCTTAACATTTTGTTGGAGATACCATGTGGTCCTGCCGCCCTAGATGTACTAGCCAATTATGTCAAGGTCAGAATTTCTTCTTTGGCTATATTGAGGGCCCATTTTTCCTGGGGTTCCATAGTTTGCAACTGATTAACAATTCCAGAAAATGCATAAAGGGATTTGGAGTGGGTATCCCAAACTTCAACTGATACTGCATTTGATAGTGAAGACGACTGGCGATTATTCATGGCGTTGAAAAGTTTCCATTCCTCAGCAGTGTTCTTCGATGCAATGAGCTTCAGCATTTTGTCTGCATCTCTATGTAACAGCAAGTGTTTACAGGAGATGAGCCAATTTGGTTTGCTTCAGTTTTTTAATTGATTCTTTTGTTTTGGGCGATCTGCTTTTCCCCAACTGCCTTACTTGTTTATTTAGGAATGATTTCCTGATGGGCACTTCCACATCAAAACAATGTTGCCTCTTAAATGCCACCTTCACCCCCTAGATTTTCTTTCTGAGGATGCGGATAGGACAGTTGTATATTCCACTGGCTGGCTTAGAGAGTCAGAGTGGCCACTAACTGAATCTCCCTTCAAAGCTGTTGTCATGTTTGTTATATTCTGTGGAAGAATTTTAAGTACAGAAAGGCCTGCATTTATGGCGACGCTCTGACACATTTGTGTGAGCTTGACCCTGGTCCATTGCCCAGAAGAGATCCTTAAGATATTATGGTCGCTGAAGTTTGTCTCCAATCTACATGGACATCAATCTTTCGTAAACAAAATCTGTGGCAAAAAAAGAATCCAAGAACTTCACATCCAGTCCCTGCTTCTATGTCAGTAGCGGTGGGATGTCACCAAACAAGTGACCATTTACCATCCTTAAGTTACAAGCTGCCAGCTCCTGGCGCCGCCTCAGTCCCCTTACTACTGCTGGTGAAGCAGACAGCGGGAGCTCATCAATTAAGTCTCTGGATGCTTCAAAACACTGGAAATTCCAATCACCACATAGAATGAAGTCTGAGTATTATTATATGGGCTAGAGTCAATGCAAACTGAATAGCCATTTAAATTTAATCAATGGGAAGCCACATTTTGGCAATCGGTGCTCCATCTGCCACAATGCACAGCCAGTGCATGGATGAGATATGAGCTTGGGTTACTTTCTCTCCAAGCCTATTACAGCTGGCGCCTATGTGCCTTATTTAGAAAATGCTTGTTGTCGACAAATGATGAGGTCTTATTAAAAAAACTCTCACACCATTAGTTTTCGGCCAACCATAGCTTTGTAAGTAAGTGGTTAGAAAAAATATACCACATTCTAGCTAAAGCTGACATAACAATTGATCTGTTGTTGACCAATCCTGTTAAAGCGAAATCTAAGATACATCAATTTGATTGGATCAACACCTGTGAGCAGTGTTTGACCTTCCGCGATGGTGACACAATTAGTTTTCCTCCGAAAAGGGCTGGCATTCTACCACTGTATTTGATACGTTGCCCTGCTCCGAAATATCATAGTGGCATTTTACGACTACGCCTCAATTTGTGGATCACAAACGACATAAAAACAAGACGACGTCTTGTGAGCACAGATCAAAATTTATGTTGTTTTTGCAGAATTGACACTATCCCCGAAACGCTTACTCACTTAATTACGGAATGTACTATGCTTAGGTCTAAACGCGAAATTGTCTTCACAAGACATTGTGAATATTCGGGGAACCTTTCACAAACCGAATGCTGGGCGGAAGTGTTGGTCTGTAACAATTTGGCAATACAGATTGCAGCGGTTAATTTCTTGTTTAGCCTAAATTTGGAAGAAGAAGAAACTGAAAAAGGGGAAAGTTAAAAAAAAATAAAAGAAATTGATTAGAGTGACATTGTCCACTAATGATTGTTTTCTTTTTTCATTCCTCTAATGCTCTATCTTATTTGGTATTGCTGAAAATAGGAGTGTTCATTGCGTGTCTTTTTGTTCATTTAACTAATTCTGGTAGACCTGCTATGTGCTGCTCAATCAATTAAGAAATGCTAGTTTTGTTATGATAGCCTGATAATAACGAAGGAGATAATTGTAATGAATTTGTGTTGTAATACATTTTTACCATATGTATGTGATTGTCTTGTAAATGTTTTTGTATTATGATCTGTTTTATATGAAATTTTGAAAGGTTGATTCAATTCAGCCAAATCAAATAAAAACACATTTTTTAAAAAGAATGAAGTCTGAGTTATGCCATTTTCCTTGAGCGTCATCTATCAAGCCCAGGACTTGGTTCTCAAATGAAAAAGCCATCGGCGATGGGTAGTTCCAGTAAAGATTCAAAATCATAACTATTCTAGATGACCCCTCCTGCGCATCATCCAGTTGTAAGGTCAAGGCTTGAATTAGAGGCGTCGGATGAATAGTCTCCAAAACCTTTAGACCCCCCCATGTGCTTGATTGTGGTAAGGAGGCCTGCCATTGGCCTACCTTTCGGACCTTTAATTGCAGGATTCAAATGCACAGTAAAGCCTTCCAAAACTGGCGGATCTCACAACTAGGTCTCCTGGAGAAAAACCAAATCGTATTGGGCACAGTCCATGTCTCCCCTCCCAAACAATTGACGAAATTCCCTAGTGTTCCAACATCCAATCACCAAAGGTGGGGTATCAAGGGCCACTAATTTCTTTCTGCGTTATGACCTAGAAGGTTTGGGTACCAAGCCAGCTCCAGTCATCCCCCAAGTTACCTCAGTGTCAGGAAACCGTCTCATCATGTGCCTGACATACCATCCGTCCTGACACAGGCTGCCTCCTCTAAGGGGTCCGGTACAAAAAGGTAACGTAGGCATGGAATGAGCTCTCTAGGCAACTTCCCCACGCGTGGGCTGTCTTTCGGTGCGCGTTGGGGGTTGGCATGGAGCCGTTGGCATCCCGTTCATTTACGCACTACGTTACGGAGGACCCGCTCGTCTCAAATCAGCTGATTCTATTTAAGCACTGTTTATTTGACCCGCCCTTGCCTTTCGTTTCAACAACCTTACTGATACTCACGGCCACCCCGACCCGGAACTCTACTGGACTTCCTGTTGGTTCCTTTGGCTTCGTTCTCAACGCATCACAGACTTTCGTTTGCTACTTACGTTTAGTGCTTGGACTAGAGACTTCCAATGTGAGCACATCCTTGGACTTGGTTAGGCGTCCTTTTGCCATCAGTCTAGGGTTGGATTCCATTGTTCCTTATTCCCGGATCAGGCGTCCGTGTGCCGTCGGTTCAGGCAAGACCCTTGGATTTCACCTGCTCTACTTCCTGTTGGTTCCTATCCACCATGCAGACTGATGCCATCTGGCCTGGTAAGGAAATACTTATTTAATTGTTCATTTATGGAGTATAAAACATGAACATTGCATACTGATAAGTTTCCTTTGCCACCAGTCTCAGCGGTTCTACACTTGAAGACCATTGACTGCTTGAACTACTGTTGGCACCACTGGTGTTTTACACACAGGTTAGCATTGGGATTAAGTCATTGTATCTGTGTTGCAGTTGTGTTTTCTGGTGCTTAACCAATTCTTTCTTTTTGCAGCCAGCGGTCCGGTGGCATCCAAAACCATCTTTTGGCCAATCAGCTGCTCAGTGTGTCCTATTGAACCACCTGAGTGGTATATTGGCAGAAAGAACTCCTGAGCTACATGACAGGTTCAACTGGATGTCTTTCTTGGCTCTGTTGTAACACTCGGATACTAGGCTCTTTTTCACTCCTACTACCTCGCTGTGGGTGATGACCATCCACCATGATTTTAATCTCAAGGTTTTTCCTAGGAGTTGGCCACGGACTGTTATCACTTTGAGCTTTAATTGATCTATTGATCGTTTTTCCAAATTTTCTCGAATGGCTCTGGGTCACAGCTTATTTCAGGGGAGGTCTGTACCTTTTCACAGGTGTTGCTTGAGCCAATTCGTTTTGATTGTATAATGTAAGAACCCAAAGCCATGAGCTTTGATGCTTCCTCCAAAAGCAGATTTTTTACTTTGACAGATGACAAATAAAGAACCACCATGTCCAGGCACTCAATTAGAAACAAATCACCAGTCTCTATTAGCTTAAGCGCTGGGATACAGTGGAGAACTCTCAGAACATTTGACCGATTCAGAATAAGGTCATCATTAATTCTTAGGACTCTTTGCAAAAGGAACCTGCACGTCTCCGTTCCTTTTGCTATTCCTCTGTGCTCTCTATTTACTCCCTGTTTCCTTTTGTTGTAGTACATCTGAGCGGAAGGGTCTTTCTTGATACCCTTTCCTGGTAGTTGTTT
Organism: Ambystoma mexicanum; assembly: GCF_040938575.1. NCBI lineage: Eukaryota > Metazoa > Chordata > Amphibia > Caudata > Ambystomatidae > Ambystoma > Ambystoma mexicanum. Next base: position 316,857,527 of record NC_090929.1, read on the forward strand.
GTTGGTCAGCGGCATCATTCTTTCCTCTAAGGTTTTTAGGTTGATATCGGGTCAAAAGATCTTGGTGGTCGTATATTAACACAGTGGCTTGAGTCTCTAGATTCTGGATCATGAGAGTCCCCCCTATTTACTTCGGGAGACCCTTTCTGTAAGCACCCTTTTTTTTTGTTAGGTGCCTCTTCGAGGTCTGACAGGTTTTCCCCATCATCATCACTACCCAGGGGCTCACCTCCCAATGCTTGTGCAGAGAAGTAGTCATCAAAGGCTTTCTGTCTGGGGTGGCAAATCTATCACTGCCCTGTTTACTTCGTCAAGGTATTCCACATCAGAATCTGAGTATGTTGAAAGATTAATTAAATCCATGCTGTCTTCCTTGTCAGGCTGTAGTTCCATTAGACCAGTATCCTGAGGAGGAATTTGGGGGAGTTGCCCTGGTAATACTAGCACAGGAATACAGTCTTTTAGGGGAGGGGCTCCCCAGGAAGTCTCAGCATTGGAGACCGGGAAGGCCAGGTTCCTAAATTGGAATTTGTTCCTAGTTGAAGGGCCCTGCTACACAGAAGACAACTTTAATTTTACGGCCTTTCTTTCCATTTGCGGTGAAAGACCCATAGCTGATATAGCTGCCTGCCCCTCTGTTAGTTTTGAGAAGATCTGAAACTTTTTCCTTCCTTGGTCCTTAGACACAATTTGCGCCTTTTGGGGGCAATGGGCCTGAATCAGCCCCGTACCTTCGGTCAAGTTGATTTGATCTGCCCTAATTTGTACCCCAGCAAGTCTCGTACCATCATCGGGAGGAGCTTCATCCGTAATTCTTTTTATTTTCACACACTGATGGGCCAGTTATGTCAGTAGTGCTGTCACGGAGAACTACATTGGGGTACAAACCTTTGGCATATTATAGTGGCGTAATAGACCCAGTAATGAGAGGGCATTTTCCGTGCGAACAATCATTGGCAGCCGCCGTGTTTGCAATTGAGAAGTCTGCAAGCATCGTAATGGGCTGTTCCATGACACTTTTTGTAGAGCATGCTTTATTTGCCATTTTGCAGAAACCTAAGGGTACATTGACATCTCAGAGGGCTTCTGTGTATGAAGTTATAATATCTAATACATCAATTAAAATTGTCAGATGTAAAATAGTGAACTGTGTCGCATTTGTAGCTGAGCCAGTGACAGAGGGCGAGCATGTGCATGATTGCGCGAATTATGATCAGCTCTGTGTGGCATATCGAGGCCATCTTGGTGGTGGTACAAACACAGAGGGAAGGGAAAACAGCCAAACTGTTCCTGCTATTCCATTTAGAAAACAATAATGGAGATCCCACAGGTACTCCACTCCTTGGTTCCATGAAGAAGGCTGTGACCCACTGAGGCCGAAACGTCCTGGGACTCCCTTACCCTTGTAGTGTGGCGGGGTCCCCCCCAGATCCAGTAGAGATTCATTTCAGGGACGTCGATCAACTATATATTTTTTGGTCACTCTTTAGCCTGGCTTAGTTAGACCTATCCAAGGACTTTTACCTTCGAGGATAACTGTCTACAATTAGAAAAATGAAATGTAGTAGCAGCAACAGAATGTCGTTATACTTCTGTTAGCATGCACATGTATGACTTTGTCCTATCTTTTGCTACATGTCTTTTCTTCTTTTTTCTACATTTTTCTCTATTTAGTTTTATATTTGTTTATATTTTGTATATGTGACTTTGGTGAAAAAATGTACACCTGTATATTTTGTACTTATAATTTCTTTACAAAAAATATGTAAAAGAACAAGGACAGTCACTTAATAAAAGCTGTTCTTTTACAGACTAATGGTCTAGCACAAGTGGATTATTATGGTTCTCTTATGTACTGCTATCCTTGGTAAATACACAAATGGTGATATCCAAGGATAACACATTGTCGTTAAACCTAGGCTGCAATCAATAAGCGGCAGTCGGCTTAGACTTTTCCAGTCAGGACACCCCAACTCTTTGTACACAATTGTTAATGGCCCACAGTCCTGAGTCTTGGTAGGGCTCTCCCTCCCGTATTTTCTGCGCGAATTATGAGGCATACTATGATGACATCCCGCATGTTAAAGAAAATGCGCTGCCAGGAGGGGAGATCCTCTTTATTAATGGTTCTTCAAAAATTGATCAAACAAGTGGGAAAAGGCCTTCAGGTGCTGTTGTAGTAAGGTATAGAGCAAATGGTGAATTTGAGGTTGTAGCAAGTGCAAGACTATGGGCCTCATTACACGGACGGCGGTAAGGGTTTAAGGGTCACCGTTAATGGCAACGGTGACCGTTAACCCTTACCGCCGTACTACGAGGTCCCTTTGCGGGTTGGAGGATTTAACGCCTGCTTCTTGCAGGCGTTAAAATCCAACCCGCTAAGGGACCTCGGAGCTAATTACGGCACCGCAAAATTGCGGTGCCGTAATTAGCGCCTTCCCCATTTCCATAGAGCCCTATGGGGCAGAAATGGGAATGGGGAAGGGCAATGGCGGAAAGGGGATTTACCGCCCCTCCAACCTTGGAATGGGGCGGTAAATCCCCTTTCCGCCAAGGCGGTGCCGGTATTTTACCGGCATGAGCCATGGCGCTAATAGCGCCATGGCTCACCGCCTACCGTGTAATGAGGCCCTATGTCTCACTTTTCAGCACAAGCAGCAGAATTGGTAGCGCTTATTGCAGCGCTTGAAAATCACGAAGGACAGGAAGTGACGATATACAGTGACTCCGCCTATGTGACATCGACTGTACACACAGGGCTAGCACGTTGGAAAAAGAGGGGCTACCTCCGAGCGGACGGCACTCCAGTATAGAACGCATCATTATTGGATAGGATTATTAAAGCACTACAAGTCCCAGTAGCCAAAGTGATAGTTAAATGCACAGCACATACTAAGCAAACTGATTTCATTTCTTGCGGGAACAAAGCCGCAGATGCAGAAGCCAAAAGGGTTGCGTATTCACCAGACATTTCAAGATTTGATGCTCCAGATGTAAAGGAAAAAGTGGTTAAAATGATGGTGGTACAGGAAGGGTTTAACCATTTATCAAGAGCTTAGTTAATGGAAATCCAAGGCAGTGCACCACAGGAAGAGCAAGAACTATGGACATGGAGGGGGTGTTCTTTATCCCCCACAGAAGCATTATGACGACAGGACAGTACCAGAAAGACGGTGATACCAGCAGCATTATTGAGGGTAGCGCTTGAACAGCTGCACTACCTCGCGCATGTAACTAGGGGGAGTCTCGCTGCAGCTATTGCAGAAGACTGGTTTGTACCGAACCTGTTAGAACACGTTGCATTTTATGTAGCAAATTGCATCTTATGTCAAAAGACTGCTGGGAATACACTGTGAACAATCAGAGGAGTGATTGCTCGACTGAATGGTCCTTTTCAGCATTTACATATTGACTATGTTGACATGCTGCAAGTATGTAGTGGATACAGGTATTTAATAGTGGTTTGTCCCTTCTCCAGGTGGATCGAAGCAGGTCCTTGTACACACCCTGACACCACTTGCACAGTGACGTTTTTAGTACGTGAAGTCTTTCCAAGATGGGGAGTGTTTGAAGTGCTGAGATCTGAAAATGGGCCACATTTTGTTAATGAAGTATTTGAACAAATAACACTTCTTTTGAATATAAAGCACATGTTTTCTTCTGATTATCACCCGCAAGCGAACGGAATATGTTAGAGTCTCAACGGGCTTCTGAAGGAGAGAGTCCCCAAATTGAAATTGACACTGAAAAAGGGATGGCTGTACTGCCTGCCCTTAGCACTATATGCCCATAGGAATCAGCCTGGTTCGGACCATCACCTCACGCCCCACGAACTAGTAACAGGGAGGTGAATGAGAATGCCTTTGACTCCTCCATCGAGGAGCAGACGTGATGCCCAGAGTTCTGCAAAACTGTTATGAAATGAGATAAATGAGTAGTTAACATGTGTAACCGCTAGTATCTGTGTCATTTCAGATCAACGCAAGCATAAGGGGGGTCGGTCTCCGCACACAGATGAAGACCATTTAGCAACCAGATGTACTGAACTTTTATCGGCACCAAAGCTTTTCATTGGCGAGTTAGTACTAATTTGGAATTTCACTAGGAAGTGGTGTGAGCCCAGATACATAGGGCCATTTGTTGTAGAAAACATTACTCCCTCTGCAGTAAAAGTTCAGGGCAGGAGAGCGTGGATCCATCTTGGCGATGTGAAAGCTTGCAGTGGAGAAGCTGACACACCCCCACCGATCATTTCAGAAGCAAGACTTTGAAAATGAACTTTAGAAAGATTGTTGACACATTGTAAAGTATGTTTAAATGACAACATCTAATATGAAACTGGAGGCGTGAGCAATACGCTGACTCTTGTTACACAACGCAGTTATTTGGTTGACCCCATGGTTTTGTCAAATGTTGATGCCCATAGAATTTTACTTGTTGTTTTCGTATTCATACTTCAAGCTTATCCTGCTATTGTTGGGCGTAGTGTCAACATACCTCCTTTTTTGCATGATCCTAAGAATGGGCCTGCGATAAGGACTTCTGCTTGTGGCGATAATTGAGCAAATTCGTCAGCTACCTGAATTGTGTGATTAAAAGGTTTTTTTCCTTCCTTAAAGGTAGCATGCAGGCATAATGAGGAATCTTGAAGGTGATATCATTTTAGAAAATGGACATGGCCTAGAGATTCCAGAGTGGCAAAAGTGGTAGGGTTTCATAAACTGATTTTTCATATATGTGTTTACAATCATGCTTTGTGCCTTCCAGTTTCTTCAGATTTATTAGTTTATTGATCCAAAAAAGGCAGAAATTCCTTTGATTCTCACTACTCCAGGAACTACTGTTGATGTGCCAATTATTAAAGAACTTTTGTGTTATCCCCCAGAGCAAGGTTGCTTTACCATTATTTCCATGGGCAGCAACCGTGTTGTTAGGAAGAGGTAAAAGGAGTACAGAGGAAGATAATGAGGGGATAAATAATTATTTGGATAGCACAGCACATTTGGGTCATAACATGTGGTACCAGCACATGAAACAAGTTGGAGAAAGAACATCCAAGGAGGGTTGTTACGTATGTGCTCTCATACCTTATGCCATGAGTGCTGCCCGAACTTGCCAGAGTATGATGCCAGATGCCTTGTTCACCTTGCTGCATGTATGATCAGAGGACAGTTCCAAGGAAATTGAGCCACTTTGCGATGGAGATCGAAATGGTCATTTCCGTTTCAAGAATATTATCTAAAGACTACACAGATGGAGATGGAGCCTGTGTGGAAAAGCAAGATGCTCACATATCCTAGTGCAGGGCAGGATGAAGTAGACCTACAAGAAAGGAGGAAGATGGACTGCCCTGACAAAGTAGAGACACCTTGGGCACCTGAATGTTGGGAACGGTCTCAGATGGTAGTCTATGGACGAGTGAAGACCAAGAAGGGATGGGAAGAAGGGCTGATATCCTGTGCAGCTCACTTGTTGAAGTCAGACTATGTACGAGAAGTACAAAAAGTGAATGATGAATGTTTCAAGTCATGGGCTGAACACGCCAAGTTTTTGACGTGGGTAGAAGACAAATCAGGTCCACTGATTGTGATGCCATTGACAAATGTGACACTGTTTCCGAAGAGAGGGAAAGAGGCATGTGGGAACTAATATAGGTTACAAAGCTATAGTTGATGTCTCCAAAATGGGAGCAGGGTCAGCTGTCTTGATGGATTGATACTGGGCCTGTGGAACTAGAGCTTACATGAAGCTGCCTAAGGATTGGGGAGGAACCTGTTCCTTGGTGATTATTCATGTTACAGCATTAGTGATTCCTCAAAGTGACCTGAACATTGGTGAATTGTGTTCACCCATCTAAGGAAGAGCACTCGGAGAGAACTACTTTTCAGCTAAATCAATAGAAACCTTTGATGCTATTCTATACGAGGACAGCAAAACTGCTTCGATCTTTAAATGCAAAGTGGTTGCAAATCACTCGCTGGGAGCTCCTGCAGATGATCAATACTACTATAAAGGAATTCAATGCTATCAGAGAAGAATTGAGAGCCATAAAATGACTCTCCAGAAAAGATTTGTCCTTGATATGATCACTGCGATGGAAGGAGGAGTTTGTGCCAAAATCGGCCATCATGTTGCACGTTAATACCTTCTCACGATGATGAGAACGGGACCTTGGCGGAGGCCATAACGTTGCTGACAAACCTGCACAATAAGATGGAAGGTGAAGTGGAAGACATTGCAGATGACAGTTGGTTTGCATCCATCTTCTCATGGCTTCCACACTGGATGGCAAGTATCTTCAAGTTTCTTGGAGCAATCTTGATGATGATCATGTTTGGATTCTGTATGATAAAGCTGATAATCACACAGTGCAAGAAGACAGCGAAGAAGGCAGTAGGAATGAGATCATGATCAATGTCGAATCAGGGTTCAGGCCCAAGGAGTTGACAGATGAAGAAATCAGAGACTACATAAAGGCAGGTATTGTAGCACCAAAGGGAACGAAGTTCCTGCATCCGAGAAACTGCAAGAAGTATGTAGGACAATAGATTTATTGTAATCCGAATGGCCAGTGCAGCTACATGACCTGGAGTATTGATGAACATGTAAAATCAGCAGGATCCCTGAAAGGAGTAGTAAAGATCTGGATGCCAAAGAAGCACTTCTTCAAGAGAGGATGTCTAGATGTGGAGACCAGTGAAAGTGTGGTTGATGAATCAACCAGAGGGGGAGTGTAGAGGAGGAGCCAAATGCCTCTACAGGAAGTCCCGCCCCTTACTGCCTGTGTGCTGGAAACCAGAGGTCGTGCCAAGTTTAATACCAGTAGCTGTGACTATTCCGAGGAAGGTCTCTGAAACAAGGTTTCCATTAAGAAGACCTTATATGATGTACCCCCGAAGAGATGATCATCTAATGGTAGCCGTTACTGACGGAATATGAGAATAAGTAGTAAAGAGCTGGTGATGTCACAAAAGATGAGTGTCACGCACTGAAGAGGATGATGAGAGAAGAGAATGTATAGACGATAAAGAATCTAAAGTCAGAATGAAGAATCGAGTAAGCTTTCATGTACGAAACGAAGATTGCACGTACAAAGAGCACTGCAGAAAACACAAGCTATTTTGCAATTGTACAGACGCTGTAACGCAAGTAGACTAAGGATCCAGAAGGCTGGCTATAAGTAGTACATAGAGTGCAGGCGGTGCCGCCAACATGTATATAGGGTTCTGGACATTCAATGACATAATGTAGTAAGCAAGTCTTCATGGGAGAAGACGAATTAAGGCTATGGGGGTCATTCCGAGTCGGGCGGTAAGGGCTACTGGGCACCAGTAAGGAGACCGGTGCCGGTAATCCCCTACCGCCGGATTCCGAGGTCCCCTAACGGGACTCGTAAGGTACGTTTGGTCAGACCACACGTCCCTTATGGGTCCCGTTAGGGGACTAGGCTGCTAATTACGGGCCTGCTACAAGCAGGCCCGTAAATAGCACCTTCCCATTCCCATTGAGCCCTATTGGGGCTCAAATGGGAATGGGGAATGGCATGTTCAATGGGGATTTACCAGTCCCGCCAGGGTCGGACTACACCGGTAAGTCCCCATTGAACAACACCGGTGCCGGACCCGTTATTGGTGGCAGTCATGGCGCAAATAGCGCCATGACTACCGCCAATCTCGGAATGAGGCCCTATGTGTTTTGCAGCAAAGAATAGGCTCAAACTCGAAGCAAGGCCAAAGAGGTTGCCTGGCTTGATGTCAAGGACTGGAAGCAGCCTAGAACTGGTTATCAGCTGCTGAGAACAGTTCACGTGAGATGCCGAGGCATCCCTTGTTAAGTTGCAAAGAGAGAATACTATGAGTGCTAAGTTTTTTCATTAAACACTATTAAATGCTAGAATATGAGCAAAGTCACAGTCTCTGATCACGTGAGCTGAGGATGAAAATAGACAAAGAGCATGGTGCACCAGATTGGAGATAGCGAGTGCCTATACTCGCTTTTATTCCCAGAGGCGAGGAGCTACTACAAGGCCAAGTTCAAAGACAATGTGAATGGCAGACGGCATGAGTGATGAGAGATATTGGGCTAATTGGGTTGGGAGACAGGGTCAGGCTCACCCACCAACACCTGGGGTACCAGCTTGCGTGCTTCTAGAGCATCGGATTTTCCAGAAGGGTACAAGCGTGCCAAGCAATTGTAGAAGGCTGTATAACGAAGAGCCTTATAGTTTGAGAGCCAATGAAATGTTGTGTTTCTAGTAGCTATCAAGGATGACTTGCACTATGACTTGCACTTGCGGAGAGAATGAGTACCCACCTGACTATAGAGGCCCAATCAGAATCCTATCCCATATAGAAAGTATACTTAGACATCGACTTCGAGCCTATCACAATCTCACGTAGGTTTTCTTATATTTGCCATGTAACATGACGTCATGAATGACAAATTTATATTATATAACTGTGATTTTTATTTATAGTAATTTTTATTGATTTCAAATACAACCACAACAAAACAAAAAAAAATCCCCCCCCAACTTGCCTGCCCCCCTACCCCCCACCCTCCCGAAGAGTAGGCTCTTGACAAACTAAGTTCATGACGTGAAGATGTCCAAGATCCTGATTTTGTGTGGGCACCACTGCACCACATAGTCCAATTGAAGGTATTCTAGCACCATCTCCCATTCTTTCACAAAGGATCCCCACCGTGCCTCACAAGTTTTGAGATAGTTTTTCCATCGTTATCAGTGACCAAACCTTCTGTAGACACCCAAATGTTAGAGGGGGATCCCGTTGCTTCAACATTGGGCTATCGCCACCCATGCCGCTATTAACAAACTAATAAATCTTCTCCACTGTGCGCTAGTGAGCTTCTTTGCAGCCGAGTCCCTACGCCGCACATCCACACCATCTCCCCATCTGTTGGGCTTTTGGGACTATCCCCTGCCTTTGTGTTTTTACCTCCGCCCAAAAGCCCTGAATCCCTTGCAAACCCACCAAATATGCCTTCATGTTCCCCCAACGCCACAGTCCCTCCAACAGAATTTGGTTGTATTTGGAAACATTGTGTTCAACCTCTTTCGGAATCAGGTGCCACTGGAGCATCACCTTTACCCACATTGCTGTCATGATGCCCGCTCCCGGGGAGCCGGTTCAAGCCCTGCGTCCCCGAAAGCGGACATCTAGTCCCCAAGGAAGGACCCAGCAACCCCATAGAGGGGCCCTTTGGAAAGCGTCCTGGCGCCTATGGCGCCAGGCTCATAAAAAACATCAGTCCTGGCGCCATAGGCGCCAGGCTCATTATGGGAGTGCTTGGGTGCACTTACCTGATGCAGACCATGCTGCATGATCCCGGCCTCCTTGAGGCCTGAAAGGAACTACTTTACCTGTGGGACTATTTTACCATCCGGGCGTGGTCGGGGAAGGATACATACCTGATTGGAGGAAGGATACATACCTGGAACTTCTTCCAAGGCTATTTAAACCCCACCCGAACAGCCACACGTGCTTCGTGTTGTTCTGCATCTAGCAGCTGGACGCTCACCGTGTCTGCTCCTACATCCTGACTTCTGCCACGTCTGCCAGCATCCTGAATCACCTGCAAAGGAAGAGAAGAAGAGAACAGAAGAAGGAAAAGTCCTTACCTGCTAAAACCGCATCCCGGAGACATCTCGCCGACAATCCTGAAAAGGAAGACTTTTATTTAAAAGCTCATCGCGTCGATCGCTGCAGCGCCGCATTCCACTCAACTTTACAGGGCGCCTCCATGTTCAGCAGCGATCATCCGGATTCGCAGTCACGCCCCAGCGCCTAGGGAGAAAAAGACCAGAACAAAAGGTGAGAGAGAGAAGGGAATAAGGAAAGCTAAATCTCCATGTTAAGACTTACCTGCTGATTCATTCCCTCTCCATTTCGGGTCCGCGCCGCATCCTGGCATTTCCGGACCCCGGCCCCTAAGGGGAAAAAGAGACATCAGCGTTAATGAGCGAATGAAAAGACATTACCAAAAAACTCTCATTAAAGACTTACCTGATTTCTACAAGGATTTCACCTCTCATCTCGGGTCGGTGCCTCTTCCCCGGCATTCCGTACCCCGGCCCCTATGGGGAAAAAGACACTAGCACTAGTACATTAATGCATGGACACAAGGGGAACCTCTTATCAAAAACCTGGAAGCCAAGCAAGTTTATGTCTCACCAATCCGAAAATCCAGTGAAGTAACTGGATACCAACGCGCCACTGCATCAGAAGCAGGATGGAGAGCTCGTCCTTCCAGACCCTAAGGTGAGACGCTACGAGGAATCACAGAAGGGTTTCGAGGAGGGTGAGAGGGGTAAGTGGGAGGCCGATTGCATTACCCCGCAGACAGTTAATCCCCTATTTTCGCCTACAGAAGGATACTTCTGCGAGCCAGACAAGCCAGATTTGGGGGCCCGGTCCAGTCCGTCTTCCGAACCCTGCGCATCACCTTAGAAGAGGTCACAGCAGCGCGAACCAGGCCAGCGCCTCCGTAGGAGTCAGGTGAGCGTTACAATTTCCCTCATTTGGGCTGAGCGAGTCAATCTTGGGATATCTCCCCAGGGTTCCTCCCACTGTTGTTTACTAATAGGCACCCCCAACGTGCACTCCCACTTAACCATGCAGCTCCACCTTACTGATTCCCTTTGGACGTTAATGAACGACAACACCAATTTCTTGGTACACGGATTGGAGATAGCAAACTTTTCGAATGGGGTGAGGGACCTTAATGCTGCCTGCTTAATATGCAGGATGGTAAGCCAATGCCTCAGTTGTTCGTACTTATATCTATCAGACTCCTTCAGGTGTAAGCTACGTTTACATGTCTCAAAATACCTAACATCATGCTTCTCAAACATTTCCCTGATTTTCGCACACCCCGCCTTTTCCCAGCTCCCATACACCCCTCTTTCCTGTCCCGGAGGAAATTCGGGGTTCCCAAACATTGGAGTAAACGGCCCCGGGATCCGTGTAAGGGTACCAGTCCATGCTAGATCATCCCATACTTCCAACGGGGTCCTCATAACTTCATTGATGCGTAAATTGGGGTACCTAGACTGTCTCCCCATCCACAGCGATTCCCTCATTGGAGCTCTCGCCACCGCCCTGTCCTGTTCAGCCCACACATTCTGATACTCCCCCTGCAACCATTCTTTCAGGGTCCACAATTGCGCTGCTTGGTAATATCTTAGAAAGCACAGCAATGCCATACCTCCTTCTTGGGTTGGTGCTGATAATACTGCGCTCGCTACCCTTGGGGCCTTTCCCCTCCAGACAAATGATGAAATTGCCTTAGATAGGGCCCTGAAAAAGGACCTAGGGACCCTGATCCGAAGAGTCTGAAACAGATACAATAGTTTAGGAAGTATAGCCATCTTCGCCGCCGAGATTCTACCCCACCAAGAGATCACCAATGGGCTCCACCTCTCCAGTTCCCTATTGATTTCCCCCATGAGAGCCGGGTAATTCCCCCCATATAACTGGTCTACCCTGGTCGTAAGGGTTATGCCCAGGTATCTGATCCCATCCCGTGCTACCTTTAGCCCGAGGGAGTCTGCCCTTCTCTTAATTTCCTCTCAGTACCCCGCCAACCAATGAATTTCTGACTTATTTCTATTCATCTTCAACCCTGAAATCGCCCCAAAGTCCTCTATTTCCCGTATGACCTCTGGAAGAGTACTAATAGGATCTGAGATGGCTACCAAAAGAATCATCCGCATACGCCACCACCTTATGCCGCCTTCCTCCCATTTCGATCCCCTGTATCACGGGTGACTCCCTTATCCTAATTAGCAGAGGTTCCAGGAAAATAGCGAATAGCAGGGGTGAGAGAGGACACCCCTGTTTGGTGCCCCTAGTCAGCTGCACTATACCCGTGACCTCACCATTTATGGCTATTCTTACTGAGGGAGAGTTATAGTTTGCCCTGATCATGCTTAAATATTTCTCCCCAAAGCCCATCCGCACTAAAGTTCTAAATAAGAAGGACCATTCCACCCGGTCAAATGCCTTTTCGTCATCCACTGCAAGTAGTAATGCGGGGGACTGCGTGACTCCTATTTTCTCCACCAGATGAGTTATACGCCTTAAATTATCATGGGTTTGCCTCTCAGGGACAACCTGGCGGCGAGGATTTTTGTATAGATTTTGGGCTATTGGATGGTACGACCCGGAAAGTGCCTGATCCTTCCCTGCCTTGTGGAAAACCAGAACCTTAACCTCGTTCATAGATGGGGTTACATTTCCTTCCACCCTAAAAGAATTATATAGTTTTGTCAGGAAGGGGATCAGTTCCTTTGCATACATTTTATAAAAGGCGGCGGTGAACCCGTCTGTCATGGCGCCTTGTTCACCCTGAGTCCCTTGATTGCTCACCGCACTTCTTCTTCACTGACTTCTTCCTCCAGCTTTCCCCTGTCTTCATTCGTAATCTGTGGGAGAGTAAGGGTGTCAAGAAATGCATCTTGGTCTGTCCCGCTAGGGTTCTCTGTGGTGTACAGATCCTGATAGAAATCCCTGAAGACCTCCCCCGTATCACTTGAACAGGTAAATTTGGCTCCCTGTGCATTACGAATCTCCTTAATCGTAAATTTCTATTGTTTCGCCCGCAATTGCCTTGCTAGAAGCTTGTCAGCCTTATTAGACTTCATGTAGAACCAATGTCTGAGGCGTAACAAAGTTGACTCAGCCCGTTTCGTGCGGAGAGCATCCAACTGACCTTGCACGTGTCTCATTTCCCTTTTCAGAGTCTGCGTAGGATTCCCCAGGAGTTCCCCCTGTATTTACGTGAGCTGCCTTTCCAATTCCCTTTCCCGCCCCTGCCTCTGCTTATCCTTTGAGACCTTCATAGCTATCAGATGACTCCTTAGAACCGTCTTAAAGGCTTCTCACACTGTTCCAAACATAACTTCTCCCGTGTCATTATGGTTGAAGTACTCCAGAATCCTTTCCCTGATGGCGTCTCTTATGATGGGGTCCTGGATCACATCGTACGGAAGCCTCCACCTCCAAAGACCCCTACTGCAGGCCGGAGTCTTCACTTCCAGCCACAGCGGGGCGTGATCCGAATGAGAAATTGGGCCAATTTCTATTCCCTGAACTTCCCCCAGTAACCTCACTGAGACCCAGAAGTAGTCAATTCTTGACATAGAATTGTAAACGTGGGAGAAGTGGGTATACCCTCTCTGCTGGTCTTTGAGTTCCCGCCTTCCCGCCACACATCCCTAAGTGCCAAATGGTCTATCATGCGCGTAAAGATTTGGTCGGAGCACCCTGGCCCGTGTGCCCTCCCAAACGTCTGTCTGTTGCCAGATGCCAGGCCAGGTTCAGGTCCCCTGCCAGGACGATCTCCCCTTTAGCAAACACCTCCAATTTCCCCAGGGTCTCTCGCAGGAAGCCATCTTGCCCCGAGTTCGGAGCATATACTGACGCCAAGGTAAGCTTAAGCCCATCCAATACAATGTTCACAAATGCGTATCTGCCCGATTTATCCACTAGAGAATTCTGTACTTGTATGTTCTTGCCTTCGTGGACTGCAATCACTACCCCTGCTTTCTTGTCTACCGCATTGAATTGCTCAATTACCTATAGCCCCTTAAACGCGTCTTTGCCCTGTCCCTCTGTCTAATGTAAGTTTCCTGCAGCAAAAGAACATCCCCTTTTTCCCCCCTTAGCATACCCTCAATTTTCTTCCTTTTCACTGGGAAATTTAGTCCCTTAACATTAAATGAGAGGATTCTCAGCTTGACCATTGACCCCGATAACCCACAGTAGCTTCCCCCTCCTAGTTATAAATCCCGAGCCTACCCTCCTACGCCCCTCCACCCCCCTCCCCACACCTCTCCCCCCAGCAGTAAACCCCCCCAACAACAGAACAACAAACCTGAGGAGGCCCAGGTACCTAAGGCTGCTAGGGCGCCCGGCCCCTCGCTCCTGGCCCTCAGATAACTAGGGTATAACTTCCCAGGGAGTCCTAAACCCTGCATTACCTTTGTGGGTGTGGAATTCCAGAGGCGGCACCCCAGTCGGGCCACATTCCTGAATGGACCGGATTGCAACAAGTCCTCCCCGCCCCGGCCAGTGACCGACCCTCCCCATTCGGCCTTAGCATCAAGCTCGCTCAAAACCATCCATGGGTGCATCCAGCCCTTCACCATTTCCTGCCCCCAGACTGCTTCCTCTTCCTCTGGACCGTTTTCCACTCCCATGGTTTCCTAATGTCCTCCTCCCTTAAGCGGCTAGCACCAGACTCCTGGACCTCTTCTTGCAGGCCCAACACTTGCAGGCCCTCATCACAAGTCGTCACCCTTCTTTGTCTCCCCTCCCACGTGAAGAGGAGTCCAAAGGGAAAAGTCCACCAGTATCTTATTTCCCTGGAAACGAGTTCTTTAACCACCGGGCCCATTGCCCTTCTCTTCTGCAGCGTGACCAGTGCCAGGTCCTGAAAAAGTTGGATTTCCCTGCCGTTCATCCTGATGTGATCCAGACCCCTCGCTTTTCTCAGGATCTCCTCTTTCTGCGGGTACGATGACATTGCCACTAACACATCTCTCGTCCTCTCCCCTGGCTCTCCTGTTCTCCTGGGGCCCACCCGATGCACTCTGTCAATTTTAATATGTTCCGCCTCCTCAGTAGCTATGATGTCCCTGAAGACTTCCTGTACTGCCGCTTTAAGGTCCGTATCCTCCACCGATTCTGCCATGTTTTTCATACGAATGTTCGCCCTGCGCGACCTATTTTTGAGGTCCTCGCACTGGAGCTCTAAATTGTGGGTGAGCCACACCAAGTGCTCCTGCATCTCGGCCTGTTGCAGTGCTTCCTCCTCCGCATTCTGGGTGATCTTCTCAAGGGTGTCGGTACGTTCTTCCAGTTTCGTGACATCCGTTCGCAAGTCCTGCACCACTTCTTTCATGTCATGTCGCAGCGTTGTAAATTGCTCCTGCACAGTGGTCATAAACTTATCTTGCAGCTCCCCGAACCATGAGTGCATGTCCTCCTTTGTGGCCTGTGTCTCTTGTGAAGGGGACTGCACACGATCCTCCTGTGGCTCTGCGGGTGGCTTCCCTCTTGTATACGCCGAGGTATCTGTTGCCCACATTTGAGTCAAACTAGCTTCATGCCTGGACGACTGGGCTGGGTGGCCACCGTTCTCCCCTTCCCCTTCGCCTTGGACATCTTGTCTGGCAGCTCTTCTTTCCAACTGCCCTCTGTGGGGGTTGCCGGTACGACCCCACAGTTCCCTCTAGTTGTGAACCAGTCCCGCTGCGACAGCTCTGGGTCTCCGCAGTATGGGCCTGCAATATCTGCGTACACCGCCCACCAGTAGTCAATACAGAGGGCCCCCACTTCTTCTCTTTGATGTGCCTTTCCTGTTGGCAATGGCTCGAAAGCCTACCATGGCCTCCTTATGTGCTCCTCAGCCTCTGTCCTTGCCCTCCGAAATCAGGCCCAACCCGGATCTGCCTGCCGTTAGGATCTCCCACCTCCTGATGGAACATTGCGACACCCCACTGCCTGCTGTATCTCCCCACAGGGGCTTGGGGAGTCCTCCCTCTGCTCCCCAGGAGCCGCTGATACCAGGCCTCCCACTGCTCGCGTGCCCACGCCTTCTTAATGGAGAGGAGGGGGGGAGGGGCCGGCCTCCTCACCTGCAGCCTCAAATTCTCCTGGCCACAATCCCAGGCCTCACGGGTCTGACCTCCAGCCCCTCTGCTATGTCCGGATTTTCCTGCTTGCCTGCCAGAATTCTGTTTCCCCTCCTCACGCCGCTCAGCTGGTTACGGGTCCCGCTCATGTGAAGGGCCACCTTTCCCTACCTGCTCGTTCTCAGCCTGGCTGCCGCTCCTCCGGAGCCTCTCCTTCAGCAGGCAGGGCTCCTCCTCTGCCTCACTGTCCAGCCTTCCTCGCACTTCCGCGCTTCAGCTGTCCTCGCTCTGTCAGCGATGACCACGTCCCCGCTGGGCACACGGCGCCGCAACTCCCCTTCGCGGGTGACGATCCTCCACCACCACCTGGAAGCGGCTCAGTTCCTCACTGGGCAGTCCCTTCAGGCCTGTCTGAGGAGGACAACATGGCGGGTCCCCGGCGGTGGCACACGCCAAAACTTTGCTTGCCCATACTGGAGCCTCAGGTAAGAACGCGCTCTCCTCCTCCCTTCTGGCCTCTGTGGAGCCCCGATCCAGGAGTGCACTTCCCGGTCCAAATTACTGCATCTATTGTGTGCTTAAGTCACGGGAGAGACCTCTACTCATGTCTCCTCGCCGCGGCCGCCATCTTGGAATCATCATATAACTGTGATTTTGAATGAGCTTTGTTGAGATTATGCTGTGAGACGTCCGTTGATGTCCGTTGTACTGCCTGTTTTAGACAATTGATATTAAAACAGAAGTTATTTGCCAACTTCCTGAGTCGGTCTTGACATTTAGTTTAAGAAGTTATTCTCTGTTCCATCCATAGTATGACATGTTACCTTCAGTAAAAGAGCCCCCCGGGTTCATGTGTATTAGGTGCACATGTCGTAGGAGCATGTGTCATAGGAGTGTATGTCCTAGGTGAACATTATATCGCTGTTATATGCTTGTCAAGGTGGAAAGCCCTGCACAGTATGAGTATTGTTCCGTGCTGTGATGTGTCTGGCCCATTGGAAACAACTGCTTTGGAGAAGAGCGTTTTTGTTTGCATGAACAGTATGTTAGGCAGAATCACCTGCAGTACCCTTTGGGAACACTACAGACAATTAAGACTACAAGTGTAAGCACAATTTCACCTTTGGTACAAGCCTGTACTACACAGTAAAGTGGTAGGGATGGCTGAGCAGCCAGACTTATCTCAAGAGTTTAAGTGAGCAGTAGAACAAGTTACACAAAGAACCAACCAGTGATTCAAATATACACTTACTCAAGGTTTCTTGCTAAAAGGATATACATTTATTTACTCAGTCAGTTAGAAAACATTACACTAGCATAAGCTAAATACAACCGGTAAGTAAATGAACAAGTTTAGCTCTAATGAAGTGGGAAAAAAATGGCACAGATACTTATTAAAGGAGTAAAAAGACAAGGTTATAAGAATAGACAGCCCAAAGACATTCATAGGCTTGGCAAAGGGTTTCAGTTATCTACAACCAGCAATTCTTCTCATAGGCCTGGGCCAAAGTCAATGGTTCAGAGTGTTTGTATAGGATAGCACAGTTCTGGTAGTAACGGTTAAGTCTTTGCCAAGGAATTTAGAAGAATTTGGCTAGGCGAAAAGTTTGACGAATGTTTAGGGAAGGATAAGCCTTCGAAGTTGAGGAAAGTTTCACGCACTTCCTCGATGGCCGAAAAGATTTCCGGACAGCGTTTGCACAGTACCTTGTTAATGAAGAAAGCTGTAGCTGAGGCAATTGTTCCGGGCAGTTCGAGCAGATCTCGCTGTTCCTGAGCTTCATTCATGGGGACAAGAAGGAGGACGTCTGGAGGTTGCTGCACTGCCCAGGGATGAGGCCAAAAGCTGTAGCAAGACGTTGGTTTATGGTGTGAGTGCCTTAAAGTCCACAAGCTGTTTCCTTCCCTCTGGCTATCCAGTTTTCTGCAGCACTCTGATGAAAATTCGACCAGATGGGGACGGTGTCCAGGTGGCTTGCGAGTTGGTTGTTCCCACCAAACTCAAGTGAAGAAGTTAACCTTGAAGGGCTTCTCTGTCGATGGAGTTTCAGGCAATTCAGACCTGCAGCAGGGCTTTACCGGTCGTCCAGGAGTTGCAGCAGTCCTCTTCCTTCAGCTCTTCTTCATTTCTTTCGTTCCAGTGGTCGACTCTTCTTTCCAAGTCCCAGAGACTTGCTTTTAAACAGTTTTCCCCCATTCATTGCTGCCTGGCTGTCACACACACAGCAGGGTGGCTGTCCTTGCCGGACAGCCAGATGACCAATCATGCCAGAGTGCATTCAGGTCTCCTAGGAGACTAAGCACAGGGAGTTTCGGGCACCTTCCTCAAATCCTGTCCACCCCTGACACTCAGGCGCCAGAGGAAGGCTTCAGCACTGAAGCCCGCCAAAGGCCAGCGAACAAAGGGACCAAACCTGGTTTGGCGCGCAGAGACACACACAAGAAGGACTTTTCCTAAAAGAAATGGCGAAAGAAAGATGACCAGATGCTCTGGGAGACAGTAGTCAGTCCCAGAGAAGGTATTTAAACCTTGGGAACTCTGAAAGACATCCCTGTGTCACTGCACTGAGGGTGCTGTGTGACACACAGAAAAAGATGATGCCACTGGTGTTTGTTTAAAAAACCCATAACCAAAGAACACAAAAGTAACACACACACAAAATACATGGACGAGTGTGAAAAAAGGCTTACACTCTTCCCAGGTAAAAAAAAATAAAATCCTAGAAATCCAGCAAAGTTGCTGGGGGTCTCAAAAGGTAAGGGAAATTAGCACATTTTGAGAATTCTCCCTAACACAGTATGCCTTCAACTATTGCAGAAGTGAGCAAACAAATAGAATAGCACATTTTCAGAGGAAGTACTAAACCTTTTAGTGGATTAAAAGATCCCTCGATGTCAAATGTTTGGCACCAACTTAATTGAATCACTACCAAGTGATGTTTTTGGAGTACAGAGAACAGAGAAGTGATATACTATAACGTAGGAAAGTGGCGGATACCGGTGCAGAGTTTTTGACTCTATAGGAAGTTGCAATTGCCTCCAGTGCTGGTTATATTGGTTGGCATTACTGCTAAGTGCACAGTGTTTACTGTTAACTGAAAGTGTAACGATACAGTGCGTTTTTCGTGACATGGCATCAGTTCATCTTTGTTTTGATCACACGTGCTTTAGTAGTGTGTGTATGCACTTTTATGCACATACATACACTTGCCTGCATCTATTTTATTAAAATGTCATATAGTTTTAAAAAACTTAACACAACCAATTCAAAATAATTAAACAAACTCATTAAAACCAGAAATAGTGAGTAATATTACAAATGATATTGTCATGATGCCTACCCCCGGAGCACCAGGCCAGGCCCAGCACCCCCGGGAGCAGGCATCACGCCCCCGGGTAAAAGCCCAGCGGCCCTTTATAGGGGCTCTTTGGACTCTGTCCTGGCGCCGTTGGCGCCAGGCTCATGTTGGACATCAGTCCTGGCGCCATGGGCGCCAGGCTCACAAGGGGAAGAGTTTGGTGCACTTACCTGAAGCAGACCATGCTGCACACTCACCTGATGCAGACCATGCTGCATGAAGAACCAAGCCAAATGAGGCTTAGGAGGGACTATTTTTCTGAAGGAACGATTTTGTTACTTGGGTGGGGCTGTGGAAGAATACTCACCTGGAACTTCTTCCAAGGCTATTTAAGCCACGCCCGGACAGCCACACGTGCTTCGCGTTGTTCTGCATCCCAGCAGCTGAACGCTCACCGTGTCTGCTCCTGCACCTGGACTCCAGCCACGCCCGCCTCGAACCTGGAACACCTGTAAGGGAATAAGAGAAGAGAAAGGTGAAAACCAAGAACTATTTTAACCTTCTTACCTGCATCCGGAATCTTCACGCCAGCATTCCAGAAGGAAGACTTCCATTTAAAAGCACCGAGTTGCTCGCTTCACTCAGCTGTTCCCGAGACGCCGCCCAGCTCCATCGCGGCTCTCAGTGCCGGTCGCCACATCTCTGCACAGCACCTAAGGGAGAGAAGAAGAGACAAAAGGTGAGCAAGGGAACACAAGAGGAAAGCCGAATTTTCAGCCATATTACTTACCGGCTATTCTTGGTGAACCATTCCACATCTCGGGTCGGCTCCACATCTCTGGCAGGTACCGCACCCCGGCCTCTATGGGGAAAGGACAAAAGACATTACTGGGGAATTATAAAGACATTTAGAGGGGTCGCCCTTATCACTAACTCACCTGATTATACCCCGGCAATTTAACCCCTCAACGCATCGGCTTTGTTCTGCTCCTTAAATAAAGGACAGAAAAAGACAACATAAAAGGAGGCTCACACTTGAACTTTTGCATTTTCATACTTACGGCGTATCGCTCAGTAAAGTCAAGTGGATTTGCCAGCGCCATTCTGAAAACCAGTGAAGTAACTGGAGGAACGCGCGCCCCTGCACCAGAAGCAGGATGGAGAGTTCATCCATTCCAAACCATAAGGTGAGCTTAAACGAGGGGATTTGGAGGAAGTCAGAGAAGAACGAAGGGGGAATGGGGGGAGCAAGTACATTATTCAGCAGACAGTTAATCCCCTTTCTCATCTGCAGAAGGATATTCCTACGGGCCAGACAAGCAAATTTGGGGGTCCTGTTCAATTGGTGGTCCGAATTCTGCGCATCACGCTTGAAGAGGCCACAGCAACCAGACCAGACCAGCGCCTCCGTGGGAGCCAGGTGAGCGTTACAGATATTATACGATCTTGATAATCGTGATATATTATCAAAAAGGTAATCTTAACAATATCAAACTCATATGATTCGGCTCAATTAGTTCTTACCAAAGTAATTCCATTTTTAAATAAGAATGATCTTTGACAGATTTTCCAGAAATTATTATTCTAAGTATAAAAGGATTACTATCACTTTATAACAATGATAATATGATAGACATGAGTTACACATTATTGAGTGAGTAGTTATAATCAAAGGATAGCACTGTACCTTTCAAACCATGTCATTAAATTGTTACCTTTTGTATGAAAACCCAGGCTAGTTACTAACTTACTTGAGTGCACCAAGTAGTAGCGATGGCGGGCAGGATATGTCAAAAAGAAGTCGGGTTAGATGCAGTCAAATGCCCAAAAGTCTACATTATCGTCTTTTAGAGCCTGGTGAAGAACTAAATAAGCATTTTAAGTACTGTAACTATGACTTTGCAGCAATCCAGAGAAGGATAGTAATGTAGGTTAGACGGAATAGTTTTCTGAATCCTTTTCATTTTTATAACACATAAAACCAACTATGAGGTCAACAAAGAAGAAGATAGGCTGCCTTGATAATGTCATGAAATTGAACCTCTGTGGGTGAGACTACTGAGATAAGCATTGGGACTGTATTCTCCATTTATGCACCCGGAAGAGAGGTCTGCCTTTTACCCCTTCAATGGGTAGTGTACTGACCTTCCTTTATTTAGGTATATGGTGTTGCTCTGCCTATTCTGAATCCATAGCTATGCATGCGGCATTAGAATGCAGGAGTGCTGGGAGTTCCCACTTAAAACTATATTCAGAAGTCAAAAGAACACACAGAACCAAGAGACAGGTTTCATTGCCCCTGGCTTGTGATACTGAAGGTGCAGGACCTTCTCTGTCTTACCAAACCTCAGGTCTCCTTGGGAACCAGAGCTGGCATTTCCCAGTTGGCTATTCAGGGCCAAAGGTGACTCCCTTACAAGATCTTTGGCAGCACAAACCCTATGCAGCCCCTGCTGTCGGCTGTGTCTTCGTTCTTCCTCTGACAGAAAGCTGCTCGTTATTCTAATTTGCATGGGTTCTGGTATCTTACTGGGATGTTCAGGATCAGTGACATTGAATCTTGGAATGGCTAAAGGGAGGTTACAATGTCTATTTTATCTCCTTCTAGACATTATTCTTTGATTCTTTAATCCAGCTTCATCACCAACGTTACCAGAGCCTAAAAGAATTTCCGTATTTGGCACATGGGCAAGCTTATCCTTTAACTCTTCAGACAAGCCTATCATGAATAAAGGAAGCTTGTCACCTCTGGACATCCTGTTTCTAAAACCAATTGATTGAATCAAGCAGCTCTCTTATGGCAATCAAGAGTTCATTGTAGCCATTTAGTAGAGGGCTTTGGGAAGTGACAAACGGAGTAACCCAAAACAGAGCACTCCCTGTCATATTGAAAATGAAATAGCTCACCATGGTTCAGCTAGTGGCATAAGGTAATGGTTTAATAGTGATGGAAAAAGTACAATCGTTGAGAAACTGTTTTGATATTGTATGGGATCTGTCAAATCTCCACACCCATACCCAAGGATGCCAAAGAA
Organism: Ambystoma mexicanum; assembly: GCF_040938575.1. Taxonomy (NCBI): domain Eukaryota; kingdom Metazoa; phylum Chordata; class Amphibia; order Caudata; family Ambystomatidae; genus Ambystoma; species Ambystoma mexicanum. The sequence continues at coordinate 316,879,519 of NC_090929.1, forward strand.
GGTTAGTTTGATAGGGTTTCCCTGGATGCTATAGATTGTCGTAAGGGAGAGTTTTCTTTTTTTTTTTTTCTTTTTTTTTAAACTTTTCTTTATTGGCAAGAAGTAACAGGCAGTACAGAGCATGTTAAGACAGTGACACACATTTCATATAGTAGCATGTATAATAAAGGGATAAGTACTACAGAGGGTCAGAGCCAATCTCAGCATAGGTACAATACGATAGAGGGGTGTATCAATTGGCGGGATCCGCCCCCGGATTAGGAGAAGGAGGGGATGACCGTAGTTCCAAGTCCACCCTACTGTTCAGATAACTACAGAATTCCGTCCATATGTGTTTAGGGCGAGCATTGCTAGGTAGCAGGTTGATGTAGTCTTCCTCGCTGGATTGTGTCCAGGTGAGGGCCTTCAGCCACATCTCGAGGGAGGGGGGGGACCTGCGCTTCCAGCATTGGAGGATGCATGTAAGGGAGAGTTTTCTACCTTGAGAATCTGTAGGTCTGTTGGCAGTGAATGTACTATAGTCACCAGTTTCTGGATCAATTCAATCTTGCTTTCTAGTGATGGGCATTTCAATTGGTCAGCAGCCAGTCCTATTTGCTTAATAGGGCATTGTAAGAAGGATGTGGGGTAAGGCTGATCCCTCCTAGAATCTACACTGTCTGGGATCAAAGTGGCATAAGCTTGAAGGAGTTGGTCATCATAATAAAAGCAGCAGACTGTACGTGTGGGGGGTGGAAGCAGCTGGCTAAAACAATTGCAGTTGCAAGTATCAGGGGAGCCTCCAACGTGCGAAAAAATGAGTTGTCACATCCACTGCTTCTTCAACAACAACAAAACACCTTCCATCTAGACAGTCTCTCAAACTACTGACTAATCACTATGTTGTGGCCTTAAAGGACGACAGGATGCTGTAAGGGGTTCCAACTGTCTTTATTGTAAGACAAACGGGTGGACCTTAAACTGCCTTAACTCGGGGCAAACATCTACTCACAGTTCGGTTCAGTTCAACTTCATGGCTTCCTAGTTAACTCACTGTGGGAAGGGTGTGCACAATGATGGCACACTGCAAGCTTCTAGGGCCCCCATGTAGCCTCCTGTGGCTGTGGACTTATGCCCTAGAAGCTGTGACCGGAGGCTGCTCAAAACTTCCTGTTATTGCCTCCTTATCAGGAGCAGCGCTGTGGCATGACCTGCTTGGTCTGCCGCTGCATCAACACTGGCGGGAACGTTTTCCCGCGGAGTGTGGGCTCGCGAGATCATGTTATGCCGAGATCTCGCGAGAACACGCTCCCGCGATCACGTGATGTCCCCACACACTAGTCTCCAAGTCATCAGAAAATTAATTGGCCCTCATTCCGAGCTAGGAGGTAAGTACAGGTACTTTCCGGCATGGCGGAAAGTACGACACTGGCCTGGTGTCAGACCGCAAATTGCGGCCCATTCCGACCTCGCTGACACGCGCTTTTCGACATGCCGGAAAAGTACCTAGCGGCATGTCGCTAAATGACCCGCAAAACCCCCTACCGGCATGCTGCGACACGTACATAACAACACCGCCTTGGAAGCAGCAGCGTCTGTAAATAACAGTGACCGTAATTTACGGATCCCATAAATTACGGTCACCGCAAAACAACGAAACCAGAAATTTCGTCATCGCACAGGAACGGGAAGGAGCGCGGCGGCCATCTTTAAAAACACAATCCATTGCCATCCTCATCAGGCAGCACCATTGGGAGCAATCCAGAGTCAGGGAAAGGACCACACACCCAGGAACAATGCCAAAAGCCCCAAAGAAGTCTGCGGACCGGCTCCGCAAGAAGAGATTCAGCCCTGAAGAGCGGCAGGCCATGGTGGACTACCTGGCAAAGCACGCTGATGTTGTGTTCAGCCCCGACATGGGGAGAGAGTCAATAATCCGTAAAAAAAACATCTGGGCACAAATCGCCCAGAGGGTGAGCGCAGTAGGCACCACCCCTGCACCTCAAGGACTGCCGCAAGCGGTGGGATTGCGGGTGCGGGGCCTCCTCTCCGAGTCAGGCAATGCAGACCGGAGGGGGCCCAATTTCCCCAGTGAGACTTGAGCCATGGGAGGAGACATGTGCGGCATTGATCGGGACTGAATCGATTGAGGGCGTCGGCAAGATGGAGTGTGGAGCAACGTCGTCTGCCGGAGGAGGTGAGTGTCCAAAGTCAACACTGCCAATGGCAATTGCATGATGTATACTCCCCCAAGGGCCATCAAAGGCACCTTGTCATGTTGCCTTCCCCCCCATCCAACTAATGCAGAGCCAACTGCCACGCAATCAAGGGCCAAGTGCAAGTACATAACGCACATCAACCCTAGTGCACTAACTTGTACATCCCATCGTGCACACTGTGCAGCAGGTTCGGCAGTGTGCCAGCCAGACTGCACATTACCAGGCCAGGATGAGTCACTCCGAAACCTGCGTACATATCATACTCATGCACAGGTACCACTGCTGTTGCTACACCCAAAAGGCCACAAACCCCAAATGACTGAAATGTGAATGCAGCCATGTATGCTATTAGGACATCATACAATCACTCATGTTGGCCCTCTCTTCTACCCCCACAGGCACTGATCATGACAGCGGTGAGCCACAGACAAGCGGTCCAACCACCTCCATGGGCAGTGGCAGGGTCCGGCGCATTCCAGCACCGAAAAAAACACCCACCCCGGCTCCTGAAAGTTCAGTGGAGGCTGCACCACCCCAATCCCTCCCAGCATCGGTGCCTGCCACAATGGCCACCCCAACATCGGCAGAGTCCAGCATTGCTGGGGAGGTTGCAGCTACAGGCCCCGAGGAGAATGTGGACAGCCCTTCATCCATCTGTGGGGCGTCCGAGGAGGAGTTCCATCCCACAGTCCACACCCCGGAGCCCAGCAATGTCCCCCTGGCATCATGCAGTGACTCTGGGGATCCAGAAACACCTGGCCGTAGTGCTCCTACAGACACACAGGGATACGATGATCGTGGGCCAAGTTCACCAGCTGAGTCCATGCCAGAGCACGTAGGGCCAAGTCACTTCAGTGATGAATTCCCATCATTTGGCACACGTCGTGCAACTCAGCTCACTGACCTAATCACTGAGTTCATGGAGGACAACCGCCAGGCCAGGGTGGAATGGCAAAATGATCTCCGGGAAATGCGTCAGACATTCTCTGACAGCACTAACAGGTTGTGTGATGTCCTAGGACGCATAGCTAATGCCCTTGAGGCTGCACATTCAAATCCACAGCATGAGTAGGAGGACACGGCCACATCCAGTCGTGACACACCGGCAAGTCCACCATGACCCATTCGGCATTCTATGCGGTGCCGGGACATGCCTCCCCTGGCCCCCGGGAGCATGGAATAATCATCATTGCTGCCACATGTGGCCTTAATGTACTTCATTGGAGTACTGTTGTGGAGTTGGGGGGAGGGGGAGGGGGATGAGGGTCTGTTGTGGAGTGGGGGGAAGGGGGAGGGGGGTGAGGGTTTGTTGTGAAGTTGGGAGGGGGAAGGGGGGTGAGGGTTTGTTGTGAAGTTGGGGTGGAGGGGTTAGGGGGGTGAGGGTTTGTTGTGGAGTTGGGGGGGAGGGGGGAGGGGGAAGGGCGGTGAGGGTTTGTTGTGGAGTTGGGGTGGAGGGGGAGGGGGGTGCAGGATTTGTTGTTCACGTTTGAACCTTCTTATTCAATACACCGGTTGTTCATCCAAAAAATAACAGAGTGGACATTGATCATTGTGCATGTGTCATTTAATGTCTCACAGTGCATGGTGTACATGTACCCCACACCCAGTGCCCGATGTCCTGTCATCCTCACACCCTCAGCTGACTTGTGTGTCAGAAATATTCTCCGATCAATGATTGCCGCACGGCACGTCCCTCCTTTGCATCTGCACTGTGATGCTGTCCTGCCACTTCTTCCTCCTCCCCCTCATCATCATCTGGTGGCAGCAGTTCCATGTCAGGGGGCAGTGGCACGTTCCGATGGATGCACATATTGTGCAGCATTACACATGCCATGGTGATCTTGGACACCTTCTCGTGGCTGTAGATAAGTGCCCCACCCGACCGGCTCAGGCAACGAAATCGTGCCTTCAACAGGCCAAAGGTCTGCTCTATCACCACTCGTGTACGGGTATGGGATCGATTGTAGTCCTCCTCATGCCTGTTCTGTGGGTTGCGGACAGGGGTCATGAGCCACGGCTTCAAAGGGTAGCCACCATCACCTGCATGAGAGGGGAATGAAGGTAAGTGTTTGTACATTCATGGTGGAGAACTGTACTAGTCTTACATGGCAGCAGGGGATTTCTGGCCATACACACATGTCCCTGGATGCATTGACCCCATTATTGGCCCGGCTATGTGTCCTGTGCAATGGAATGATGGAGGGGGTAGCTTCTTCAAGATGGGTTATGGTGTGCACTCACATCTTGTTGCACGTGCACCGTATATGCATGCATGCAGCAGTGTTGGACTGAAATCATTGATGTGTTGTGTACTGTGAGATTCGGTGGCGGGGGTGTTGGCTGTAGTCAGTAGCATACTCGTCATTCTGCACTGATCAGTACCATGGTGACCTGCAGCACTCCGATGGGTATGCGGAACCAGTGACATGCTGTGGTATCCCTGTTAGGCTCACTTCTATGCACTCCCAGGGATGACTGTCCTGTGTGGTGAGATGCAGGAGGCTGCGACATAGTGCATATGCAGTGCATGGAGCAGGATGCCCTTACGGTGTGTGAAGTCTGCCGATGAGTGGTGCATGTGTTGTGGTATTTGGCCAGGTTACCTGTTAGTCATGTAGTGTTAGTTTCGGCATTCAATCATCACTGTGTGGTTAGATAGTCATGTGCCGTATCACTTGCCTTGGGGCACAGTGTTCTGTGAGGTGCACATCGTGCACTGGCGTCAACATTCCCACCCAGGTGTAGTATGCATCCCCCCCCTTTCCCACCCAGGTGGAGTATGCAACCACCCTACTCACAGCCCCAATGCACTGCCATGGGCCATTCAGGAAACTCACCAAGCAGCCAGGCACGTCGTCCAGCATGTCGCTCCATATAGCGTGGTAGCGTGGAGTTCCGCAGGACCAAGGAGTCATGAGTTGATCCGGGGTATCGGGCACAGCAATTTGTGATGGCTTTACTGGCATTACATACCATCTGGACGTTAATGGAGTGGTATTGCTTGCGGTTGCGATACGCCACCTCCATGGCATGCGGGACCACCAATTCCACGTGGGTGCAGTCGAGGGCACCTATGCAATTTGGCATGCCTGCCAGTGCATGGAAGGCAACTTTTGTATCCAATATCTCCTGGGGAGTCTGGGGTAGGGATATGTAGTGCCTTGTGTGCTTGAGGACGGCATCCAGCACTTGGTTAAGTATCCGGGAAAATATGGGCTGTGAAATGCCATGCATGTGCCCCACTGTATGCTGGTAGGTGCCTGTGGCAAGGAAGTGGAGCACAGACATTACCTTCAGTAGAGGGGGGTGGCGGCGCGGATTTCTATGAGGCTCACTATGTCGTCATGTATCAGGTCCACTATGGTGGTGATGGTGTCCCAGTCAAGCTGGTACAGGGTGTGGATATGCTCTGGTGTGTGGTTGAGGGTGGTGGCTTTGATGCGAGGGATTGGGGGCTGCCGGCGTGGTAATGGTGGCTGCATCGGTAGGGCATGCTGAGCCTGTCTCACCCTCCTTCTCCTCCTGTGTATCCTCTGTGGTGGGGGGTGTGGTTGTTGTTGCTGTTGTTGTTGTAGTTGCTGCCTTGCAAGCAGGGCCTCCAGCTCCAGTAATGCTGCTACAATTGGTATCATCTTGGTGTGGGAGGGGGTGTGGTATGTGGGTGTGCTCTTTTTGTGCTGTGCCAGACTGCATTGCCTCCACCTGTGCTGATTGAGTGCACCTGTGGCTCTGGAAACCACTGCTCATGGTTCTTTACTCCTTCTCTGAGATGCCTGTATGTACTCCATGCCGTTAAGGTACTTTACGGCCTTAAGGAGGCCATTATTTACGTGTGCTCCTTACTTGTAATCTGCTCCGGTTTACGCCATGCCGCTAATTTCAGCATGGTGGGGCGCGCGCGACCCAAGACCGATAATTACGGCATCGTAGTTTACGGTGCTGTAAATAGTGGTCTGACAGATCGGAATGGTCCGTAGCGGTAAACGATGCCGGTAAATCATTACCAGCATGGTTTTTCCCTTTCCTCCAACCTCGGAATCACCACCATTGAGAAGATAGTTTCCAAACAACTTCATCATCAGATAAACCAACAGAGCCTGCTCTGTGATTACCAATCTAGGTTCAGACCACAATTTAGCACTGGAAAAGCCACCATCCAGGTCATAGATGCTACTTTTGAAATCATGGACAAAGAAGGCTCATAGTTCCTGCTCCTCCTCTACCTGTCTGCCACATTTAAAACAGTTAGCCACATCACACTGACCAGCCTACTTGCAAACAGAATGGACTTCACTCACACAGTTCTAACTGGTTCACATCTTACCTCTTGAACGTCAACCAAGCTGTGCAGATGGGCAACTTCAGGTCAGAGTGCTGCTGTCACCTGCAGAATCCAACAAGGATAAATACACTCCTCAGTGATCTTTAATCTATGAATGGAGCTTTGGGCCCCTTCTCAATGACCCCAACATTTCACTTCACCAGTACACATACAATAACACATTCTACCTATAAGTCAGTGGTACAGAGGGCATCTCATGCCTCAGGGCATGCTTCCCCTTCATCCACGACTGAATGATGAGGTCATACCTGATGCTCAATCCCACAAAGATGGAATTTGTTCTACTCAGTCACCCATCTGAGCAAGATACCATTAAAGAGTGGCTAAACGACATGCACCTTGACAGCTCTACACTTCATCTGGCCCTGACTATCAAATCACTAAGGTATACCACGGATAGCACTATCTCATTCTGACAATATATCATCAAAAAGTCTAAAACCAACTGGTACCAACTACCCCTCGTCCGGAAGATAAACACGTCCTTCGATTTGAGAACCAGGGTCTGGTAATCTTTAACTTTGATGGGGGAAAAGTTAGGAAATGTGGAGGCTGATGAAATTTTGCTATGCCCATGTGTGTTTGTTTCAGAAAGTGCAGTAGCACACAGCAGCATGTCTCCATCATTCCATAGGCCTGGCTTCATCTGAGGCCTCTTTTTCAAGTTCGTAGCTACTGGAAACCAGCTTCTCAACAGTTTGCAGAGCTCACTCTTATGCTAGACCACCTCAAGGAAGAGCTCAAATGATGGATAAGTGAATTCAATATTATATAGCAGTGTGTTCACTGCTTTATATCATCACCAGTATCATCGACGACAGGTGCCAGTCCATCAGGCTAGTGAGTCTCCATGGTGAAGGTGCCACCTGAAGGCAGAGCTCAAATAGAAGCTAAAGGTGGCCCGTCCCAACAACAGTCTTTCAACTTTTTCAGTAATGATAGATGGCAATTCACTGGGCTGTAGATCATCCATGGGGGAGTGGCCACCTCAGTGAAGAGCTCCAATGTATGATAAAGGGGGCCACTCTACAGAAGATGTTTTCCTCAGCAGTCCTTCATTGGTAACAAGGACAACAGATGCCAATCCATGGGGCTGGGGAGCCTCCATGGGGGAAGATTATCCACGAAGTAGCCAATATAGACCTCATCTAGAAGCAGTTGACAGCATTGCTTTGAACCGTGATGGCCTTCTTAAAGTTATCATCGGAGAAAATGTGTCTGAAATCTGACCATAGTAAAGCTTTACCATACTTCAACAGACAGGGAGGGGCCAAGTCTGCCTTACAATCAAACAATCAATGATGGCTTTTCAGTTGGGTCAGGAAGTGGGCAACGTGCAGGCAGACCTCATGCATCACATGTTTTGTCTATCACCGGATTTCTCACTGTAGCCACAAATATTCAAACTGATAAGTCAGATGTTGAGGCTCCAACAGTGGACATGTTTGCATCTATGATGAATGCTCTGCTTCCTTGTTTCTGTATGTGCTTTGCTGGCCTTCTAGATTGGGGAGTAAATGCTGCAGCATTAGATTGGCACAGGGGTCACATTTATTATTTGCATCTATTTCCATTGCCTCTAAGTGTTTTAAGGAAAATCAGGGACAATGAGGCAAAGGCATCCACGGTAGTCCCATGATTGCATTGGAGGTGTTGGTTTCCTTTCCCAGTAGTGAGGTCTGTGTCTCCACTGTGGGTCCTCTTCTTGGCCCCCCTCCCAGTGAGTGATTACCATCAACCTTTGGTCTTAAGATGGATTTGGGTAATTTGGAAGATGAAACTCTGGGAGGCCAAAACAGGGTCTTTCTAAGGAGATACTTTTTGCAAATACGAAGTCTAAGAGACCTTTTATGCTCAGGTCCTATGAAAAATAAAAGTTGTGCTGCATTTGAAAAGGGTATATGAGCAAAGAGATACAGCTCGTAGCATGTGGAATCCGATCTTTATTTGAGGTTATGCAGGACCTTTACTTGTAGAGCCTTTCTGTGGCTTCCCTAGGTTCCAAATCAGCAGCCATTAAAAACGTATATATTAGATTTTGCTCCGGGTTACTGAAGGTCAGGCTTTTTGTGAAACATCTGCATAAGAGTTTTTCTTTTTGGAGGCCTCCTTTGAACACACTGGTTTGGTTGTAGGCGCTCTTCAGAATCCTCCACTGCAGCCAATTGCATCGACTGATTTAAAATCTTTGTCCATGAAGGCAACCTTTTTGGTTGATATTTTCTCTGCTAGGTAATTGGGGAAGTAGGAGCTTTGCACGAATCTGTTCCTTGCGATTACTGCTTGATCCTTCATTTTGACCCTTAATTGAAATCCTAATTTTTTTAATTTATTTTTTAAATATTTGAGTTAATTGATTTAACAATTTTTACAAAAAACAATACATTCAACATCACTTTGTCCTCTTCATCCAGTGCCAAGATGGAAAACGAAAGCATTTGACATCACTGTGTCCTCTTCATCCAGAACAAAGAAAAAAGGAAGCCACAAAGAAAAACTGTGTGGAAAGAAAACAATAGGAGAGGAACCAAAGAGGGGAAAGTAGGAAAGTTGAGTGAGTAGATGAGTAAGTCGTGACAGTGACCCTCTCACAGTCTCTTAGACATCTAGATTTCAGGCAAATTTAAGATGATAAACGTCATCATGAAGGTTACAGCAATAATTGTTCTAGTTTTTTCTCCACAAATGAGTGTCCTCCAGCAATCCTCTATGTTCATTGTTGTGTGTTCATTCAGTAGTGGGGACAAATATAACTCTCTCAAAGATTCCCATCTTTCACAAGACATCAACAGATCGACTCAGTCTCTTCAGATGATGCACAGAACCGACAAGTTTTAACAGTAGACCTTCCTTAAATGTGATTAGTTTAATTGGTTTTTAACAAATTCAATCTCATTCTAAGAAAAATGTCTCCGGAGGCCCTGTCTGGAAATTTCTTTAAGTAGCCTCTTTGATGGTTCAGTTTTGTTGGATTTATTTCAGATGATCATTGATTCCATGAAGATTTTTTTCTGTCTTATTTCTTATCTCTAGTGTTAGAGAAGGAGAAACAGTGACTTTCTGTGCATGCTGACTGGCCTTTCTTTATGCATTTAAAATGTGCATCTGAGTTTCTATTTTCAGATAGAACAGTCTTTTGTGACTATTAGAAGGATTTTCCTTTGGCAATGTTTCATGGGCCTAGGTACATTCACCTCACTTGGGTCACAGGGTATCCTTTGCCTACCCGAGGATCTGTGAGGGGAAGTGTGGCTTAGCGGCCCATGCCTAACTCTCAGGATGTGAGGAGGGTGGTCAAAAAGTACATTAAACACCTTAAGAGACACAAAATAAAATATTGTCCACACAATATATTTTTTGAAAAATATAAATAATATATAGAGAAGGCAACTGGAAAAATCATTAGTTAAAGGTAACAACTGTATAAAGCACATGTGTAAAACGTGGAGAAATAGTTGATGTCTCTAAAGGCAAAGTCTTCATCAGAGGGTGGGGAAAACTTGTAAGAGGTAAATTAAACGTTTATTCATTTTTAGAAAGGATGGAAAGTTCAGTTCAAGGGAAGCCGAGGGGAGAAATCAGGCAGTACATTTTTGTACAGTGAAAAGTTCTATTTGTTGCAGTCCGAGTGTTCCAGTTGGATCTGAAGGATAGCAGACCCTTGAATCTGATGAAGAGATCCCCCAAATGAGGGTCAAGATGAAGAAAACTCCCACCAACTACACTGGAGGGAAGGAATATGAATTTGAGGATCCTGAATCATGTGCATGCTTGGTGTGTGGTACCAAGGACAGTCTTGAGACACGGTTCTCCAGAGAACCCCAAATACTTCAGCGATGTTGCACTGCTGAAGATGGGACTAGCAGACTCCAAGAAAGGCAACTTATTCAAGATTCACAACCAACTCAGCCAAAGGTCCAAGCCTGAAGTGTTGGAAGAGCATCTTTCTACCAACAGGTAGGTTTCAAGGTTGACAGAAGCAGTAAAACATCCTCAGCTGATACCACATGAAAGTCAAATTGGGAGTTATCAGGGGCGTTGTCAAATGCTTGAGAAGAAGGAACATACATTTTCTGTGATTGAAGATCATTTTGAATATTTGGTATTTATTTTGGAAATGAAAAAGACATTGGTATGATCCCACTGTTTGTTGCTTAATCACCCCATGTATGCCTTGCAAATTCTACATTAAGAACGTAGTCGCATTGAACGGCGTACATTGAAAGAGCTCCACAGGTGACAGGTCGGTAACTAGTGCATCAAAAAGTAGCACAATGAAAGTGAATCTAGACACCAAAATGTCCCAGTTAAACACCCCTCCCACCTCTCCTCCAACCTCCCTGTCTGTGCATCTCTGCCCTAAATAGAGAGGCAGTAACAGTACAAACGAAAGTTATAAAAAACAATTTAGCAACTCTCCCCGTCCCTCAAAAATAACAAGTGTGTATGTCCTGGGTTCAGGATTCTGAAATTTCGCTCTGCAGGTACAATCAGAGAAAGAATCAGATCCTTTGCCCGTGGGGATGTGTCATCTGGCGTCAAGGCTCAATGTGCAGACCAGCTAAGACCACTAGAGCCATGCAGGTCCTGAAAAACAAACATGAGATCTAAGGTTCAGGAATGAGGGATTAGAGATTAAAAGCAAAGTCTGCATGAAGGTAATACATTAAATTGTAAAAGGTAGCAACACGCATCCTGCAAATTTGAACTCGGCAAGGATTCTCCTATTGTTTATGAAAGGGCACTGGGAACAGGTCTTGGTTAAGGAACGCTTAGCCCTCTGCATATCACCAATCCAGAAAAATCATTGGAAGGGGTAGAAGTCAAACCCTTCAAGAAATGTCTTCATAACCATTTCTCTGAACTCTTTGCAAGTATCTGCAGACTCACATTATTGCATTCCGATCTGTCTTTCAAGTTAGTATTTGCTGAATCCTTCTGCTGTTGCATTTAAGGAAACTGAGTAGCATTGCCTTCTGATCCAGCACAGTGGCCCTCTCCCTTATTTTATCACTACATGCAATATATAAAATATTCTTATTTAGTTAACTAGTTATCAGTAAAACTAAGGATAATCATTAACTATTTTGAGCAAACGTTAATTTTTTATGTTGTTTGTTGATCTTGCATACGGTCAATTTTATAGATCATCCAAATCCAAAGTAATAGAAGAGGTTTGGTGGTGTTTGATCGTCTGATAATTGATTCCGGCAAACTGTACCGATTTTCAGAGGATCAAACCGCAAACCAAATGCGCTCACACCAACCCACACACCCACACCCCTACTCCACTCCCCTACTTACCTGTTTCATCCCTGCAGCGTCAGATCCGTCCCTCAAATGCGTGTCAGATCCGATGGTCCCTTTTTCCTTTTTTTTTCGGTCCCCCGCCTCCCATGTTGAGGAAGCGGGGGATACCCCTGCAACCCCTCAAGACTAATACATACCGATCATATGGGACACCCCCGCTCCACATGTTCCGTATGTATTAGCCTAATTATTTATTTTTAATCGATCGAATGGTACTGTCCAAATTCGGTCAAATGTACCATTCGACCAATTAAAAACAAACAATTATGCTAATACCGTAGAAGGTGGGGTTGAAAGTGTCTACTTGCTGGCAAGGTTGATCTGTGGGACCTTAGGTGGTTGGAAATGGAGTCTGGGTAGCTTTCAACAGCAGTGGAGGGAGGAGGCCAGAAAGATGCTGAGGGCTGTATAGACAGATGAGATCACAGGGCTCAATCTGCAGGCCAGCATGGGAGGATTCATACAGCAAAGGCGATCAGAGAGCTGGAAGAATATGTAAGTCAGCTTATTCTGGGAATTTATGTGCTAGAATGCTACAACACAAGGGCAGTCTCTTAAGTGATATAGTAAAGTAAAGATGTGAACTGAGGACACAAAGGGGTGATTGAGGTTAGGGAGAGGGGGGTGACATTGGCTCCAAGGGATGGCTTATTGTGGAAACACTGAAGATTAACAGATGGGTAGGTTATGAACAGGAAAAACGGCAGTTGGGTGCTGAAGGAAGGAGTGTGGGTAGCAGTTGTGAGGTGGCTGATGGCCCCTCACCTATATCAAGAACATAAGCTAATTGTGCATCACTACATGTGCAGTGTTGGCTGATGCAACTACTACTCCACTACAAAGAGGGAGGGCAACATCACTTGTGTCCCCACATCTATGCACAGTCATGTGTGACCCAAAGACGCAATGCTGGTCTCCTGGTTTGTTGTATGGGCTACTCACTCCGTAAAAGCTTGACACTTTTGTGGCTTGGATTAGAGGCAGTGCAGGCCTCCTTCATTAAACACAAAGGCTTGCATTTCAGGGTCCCAGGAACCTTCAACAACAGTACAATCAGCTGCACAGAGAAATCCTTTCCTTTCCTTAGCCCATTTTTTGAACACTACTTCATGTTCCTTAATGACACAGTGTCAACCACCTTAGCTCACAATTTATATCATTCTTAAAAGCCCATTTTATAGTTTTGTGAAACTGCTTCCTTTCCTCCACTGGCCTTCCTCGCCAGGAGCCTTGGAGGATCTACCTGAAGCTGCATAATCTGCTGAGGCTACTTGAAGCAACAGTGGCTACTACTTCCCACAATTTGATACCCTTCGGCAGCTCGTTTCGACAAGGTTATGTGTGCATCCTCAGGAAGTGACTCCCACTGCTTGCACCATGTTAGGCAGAATCCTGGGCAGTGCCCTTAGGGACCACTACACAAGATGAAGACTACAGGTAGTAGTACAATTTCACCTTTTGTACAAGCCTGTACTACACAGTTAGAGTGGTAGCAGTAGCGGAACAGCCAGACTTATCTCAAGAGCAAATGAGCAGTAGTAGAGATTACACAAAGGACTACAATTACTGTGACTAAGCCAACAATAACTCAAGGTTTCTGGTTAAAAAGTAAAAGTATATTTATTTTAAACCATCTGTTTGTAAAACACTTCACCTCTATTAAATTAAAACCACACTTCAAAATACACTACACACAACCAATTCCTCTTGTGCAGATAAATTCAGGGTAAGTACCTTTGGATTTGACAGACCGGTGTTGTGAAACAAAGACGTTACCGGGGGTTATTACGCGATCAATTTTTGACAGTTCGGTCTTACGAAAGAGAAGCGTACCCGCGAACAGAAATGTTACCGTAGTCAAACACACTTAGCACATGAATTAACACAAGAGAGTTGGGGATAAAATCATAGACAATACTTTTGTCAAGGCAGATAGAATCAAGGGACACTTTCAAAGGGATTGTGTCCTCCGACCTATTCCTTATCTTTGATAATTCGTCTCCAGCTTGCTGGCCTCGGAAGTTTTTTCTCTGTAGAGGGTGCTGCGCATCGACGTCCGCTGAGTTGATGTCCCTCGACAGCCACTGTATCGGCGCCGACGTCACCATGCCCATAAATAGCCACGCGCGGTGTCCGTTGCTCAGTTTCGTTTTTCCACGCTTCGTGGGGCCTCGGAATATCGTTGCTCAGTTCAGTCTTCTACATTTATTCGAATATACCAACTCGTTGTCGATGGCATCTTCATCGGAACCGACAACGCCGCAATCCAGCTTCAAAAAATGTCGAGACTGCGGTAAAAAAATGTCGATAACGGATCCACACAGGATCTGCTTGTGGTGCTTGGGAGCCGAGCACCATTGTTCGGAGTGTGAGGACTCCATATCCATGACGGTGAAAGCCTTGAAGGAGCGCAAGGGGAAGCTCGAGAGAGGTAAGTCAGTCAAAACCTCCTCGAAAGTTTCTTCGGCTGAGTCGAGGCATTCGTCTCCTCGCCGTCGAAAACATTCCCATTCTAGATCTCGAAGTAGCTCCCACCATTCGTCGAGATCAAGACATGCAAAGAAGAGACGTCGAAGATCCTCTTCCTCGTCATCTTCTGTTTCCCCAGAAAGGGTCTCCTGCCCCACAAAACACAGCTCTCAGGCTGAGTGGGAGGAATTCAGGAATAAAATGCTAAGCGTCTTCGAGAAAGCGGCCTCGACCCCCTCGAAGACAGCTGAGGGTGATAACCCGGGTGAAAAACCCAAAAAATCGAAACGCCGCGAGTCGCTGCACCCGGCGAAAGATTCCACCAGAGAACGCCATGGGCCATCGGGTAAGAAGGCACTGTCTTCGATGCCATCGTCGAAGATCCCTTCGACGCATGGATCGGCGCCATCGATGCTGTTGTCGAAGGGTTCTTTGACGCATCGGTCGATCGACTCGACGCCATCGTCGACGCGGACATCGACGCTGATGAAAGAGAAAACCACGGCTACTTCACAGCCAACGGTGATACCAAGAGCCTCCGGCACGACACAGAGTCCGTCGTCGACATCCTCGAGTAGGATCCCGATCCTCTCGAGTTCTTCGAGGCCTCTTCCAGTTTTCTCGACGCCGTTCTCTGTGCCTTCGAAGCCTGTCACATCGGCGTCGACGACATCAACGTTTTCTCACCCAATAATGACGAGTTTGGCTCCTTCTGCCTTAGCAATGATTATCTTCAATCTATGAAGAAGGGGAGGATTCTGACCAGGAAACCTTCGGGTTGCAGAGGACCACACTACCTGTTTCAGAGGATTTCACCTCTGAGGAAAGAAGGTTGATAGACCTACAGGAGTCGTTACATGAGGCAAGTGGGCTGGATACTTCCCCAGAAGTGGAATTTGTTAAACCAGACCCTGGGGAACATGCCGAAACACCCTATAGAACCCTGATGGCAAGGATTATTGAATTTATGGGTTGGTCTGCGCCTTCGCCTATTTTTCAACAGGATGACCTGACAGACATATTAGACAAAGGTCCACAGGAGGATCCTGTGGTCCCCTTCCATGCAACCTTACAAAGAAAGATTTCATCTAATTGGGAAACTCCTGAAGTTATCCCTGCAGTCAATAAAAGATTGTCAGCCAAATATAGGGTAGCTGCGGCTGACCCTGAATACTTGTCAAAACACCCGACTCCAGAGAGCCTGGTGGTCCAAGCGGCAACTTCATCAAGCAGCAGGTCCGCTTACCCTACTGTCCCACAGGATAGAGATGACAAGAGGTACGATTCTATGGCAAAAAAAGTATTTTCTGCTTGTAGTATGGCATTGAAATCCATCAACGCCACCTGTACGCTATCCAGGTCCAGTCACACACTGGGAGTGTGCTTCATCAGCGGCTGACTGCATACCCGAAGGAGAGGAAAGGGAAGCCTTTCTTAACATTATTAAAGATGGCAAAGATGCCATGTACGAGCCACTTCAAACTGGTATCGATTCCGCTGACAGTATCAGCAGGGCCATGGCGGCAAGTACGACAATCCGCAGGCATGCGTGGTTGCGAAAGTCTTGCTTTGCTCCAGATGTACAGGCCAGACTTTTGAATATGCCCTTTGACGGCTCTTCTTTAGTCGGTAAAAAGGCTGATGACAGTCTGGAAAAGTTGCAGACATCTAAAGCAGCGGCAAAATCGTTAGGAGATGCAATCCGCCAAACTCCTTTTCGCCCCTCAGGAACCTCTGGAAGAGGAAAGTCCTTTCGCTATTATTCTGCATTCGGGAAAGGCAGAGGACAGCCGGCTCAAAGAGGCCAAAGGAGATCCACCCGAGGTGGATGGGTCAAAAGTACTAAAGCTGCAGCAGCAGCAGGTGCCTCTTTACCCTCGGCATCTGCATCAGCTGCCCCCAAACCACTCTGAGGTCTTTCCACACAAAACACCTTTAGGGGGCAGGTTAACTCGCCATCTGACGGAATGGCAGGCTATAACGTCAGATGCTTGGGCATTGGAGACAGTTGCCCAGGGTTACTTCCTACCCTTTCTACACATCCCTCAGAGTCATCCACCGGGGCACAGCTCTCTAAAAGTTCCAGATCCGCTCCTCTTGCAGGAAATTATAGACCTGCTAGAGAAAGGTGCCATAGAACCGGTACCTGTAGCGGACAGGAACAAGGGCTGGTACTCCCCCTACTTTCTCATACCAAAGAAGGACGGAGGACTGAGACCCATCCTGGACTTACGAGAATTGAACAAGTTCCTCAGGAAGGACAAGTTCAAGATGGTAACTCTCTCTCAGATCCTTCAGGCCCTCCATCTCCAGGACTGGCTGGTATCTCTGGACCTTCAGGATGCTTATTTCCATGTGCCAGTCCATCTCAAACACAGGAAATACCTGAGGTTCGCAATTGGCGACTCTCATTATCAATTTCGAGTTCTGCCATTTGGGCTGACCTCCGCCTCAAAGGTCTTCACCAAGCTAATGTCGGTAGTGGCTGCGAGTCTAAGGAGGGGAGGTATCCACGTCTACCCATACCTGGACGATTGGATGATCAGGGCTGTATCTTCGGAACAAGCTCAGATCCAGCTAGAATATGTCTGCCACTTCCTTCACAAACTGGGCTTCTCCCTCAATTTAAGGAAGTCACAGATGATACCATCACAGAGACTCCAATTCATTGGAGTGGTCCTGGACACTTCCCTGGGAAAAGCCTCGCCACCAGAGGTGAGGGCTCAAGATATTCTGCAGATGGTCAACAAGTTCCAAAATGCCCAACGTCTCCCAGCCTTCGACTTTTTGAGGTTGCTAGGCCTCATGGCATCCTGCATCTTCCTTGTGCCAGAGGCTCGCCTGAGAATGAGATCTCTTCAGTGGGCACTGAGAACTCAGTGGTCGCAATTCTCAGGGAGAATGACAGATCTCCTCCAGATTCCAGACAAGGTAGCCCACGACCTTCAATGGTGGGCCTATCCAGAGAACATCTTGAAAGGAGAACTGTTTTGGCAACCATGGCCGGAGATAACAGTAGTCACAGACGCCTCACTCACAGGGTGGGGAGCCCATGCCAACGACTTGACCATCTGCGGTCGTTGGTCTCCATCGGAGTCCAGACTACACATCAACCTATTGGAGCTGAGAGCGATCAGACTAGCGCTGAAAGCTTTGCTGCCATCAGTACATGGGAGAAATGTCCTGATAATGACAGACAACACAGTGGCCATGCACTACCTCAACAATAGAGGAGGCTTAGGGTCACTGCCACAGTGCAGAGAGGCAATGCAGCTCTGGTTTTGGCTAATTCAGGAAGGAATCTCTCCATGCCGACAGTCCACCTAGCCGGAGAGAAGAACTTGACAGCGGGCTCTCTGAGCAGGCAGAGCACAGTCTCCCACGAGTGGGAGCTAGGTCAGGAAGTCCTTCAAGAGATCTTCACCCTATGGGAAACCCCTCAGGTGGATCTGTTCGCCTCAAGCACCAACAGGAAATGCAATCTGTTCTGTTCAAGGGAATTTCCCCCGCGAGGAGCTCTAGGAGACGCGTTCGTAGTGGACTGGGAGTTCCCACTCCTTTACGCGTTTCCACCAGTCCCTGTTATTCCTCAAATGATCAGGGGGTTGAGAAGATTCCGGAAAACCATGATCCTAATTGCCCCGGACTGGGCCAGGAGAACGTGGTACCCGGTCCTTCTAGATATGTCCATCTGCCCTCCAATCCGTCCTCCACTCAAAGAGAATCTTCTCTCGCAGAAGGGAGGTCAGGTTCTCCATCCAGACATCAGAACCCTCAACCTTCATGCTTGCTTCTGAAAGGGTGAGGTACAAGGATTGGGACCTCCCTGATGACGTCATGGAGGTGTTGCTTTCGGCCAGAAGGCCCGCAACAAAGTCTTTATACCGCTGCCGTTGGAACAAATTTTGCAGCTGGTGTAGAGAAGGGAATATCGACCCTTTTTCATGTGTTACACCAACTGTGTTATCGTTTCTACTCTACTTGGCAAACTCAGGCCTTCAAGTTGGCACTGTAAAAGGCTATCTCGCAGCGCTTTCAATCTTCAAGCGCACTGCGGAGGAACCATCGTATTTTAAACTACCTCTAGTAATACAATTTCTCAAGGAAATAACTAATGTTTATCCTCCAAGACCATTCCAAGTTCCCTTAAGGGACTTAAATTTAGTCTTAAACTTCCTAATGGGTACTCCATTCGAACCACTCCACTCTTGTTCGCTGAGATTTCTCACGCTTAGAACTGTCCTATTGGTAGCACTAACATCTGCTAGGAGGGTGAGCGAGCTACAAGCTCTCTCTTGTAAACCCCCCCCCATACAATTTTCCATAAGGACAAAGTTGTCCTTCAGGTGAAGCCTAATATCCTCCCAAAGGTGGTTTCTGAATTTCATATTACTCAGAAAATTACCTTACCTTCGTTCTACCCTCCTCCCCATCGGGGAAAGAGGAAGAAAGGCTACATATGCTGGACCCAAGGCGAGCTCTGAACTTTTACATCAGCAGACTGGCTAGGATTAGGCAAGCAGACCAACTGTTTGTAGGATACTCAGGTCATAAGTTGGGACTACTCATAACAAAACAGACCATTTCCAGGTGGATTATTTTGGCCATTCTGGAATGTTACAAACTGGCAGGGAAAGAGCCACCCCAAAACCTTAGGGCTCATTCAACCAGGGGTATCGCAGCCTCTTCGGCCCTCCAAAGAGGGGTACCGGTCCGAGACATATGTGCGGCTGCCACATGGTCGTCCGCACATACGTTCACAAAATTTTACAACCTGGATTCCTCCGCTAGTCAAGAGACCAGATTTGGAAAAGCCGTATTACATGTGGTTCATTCCTAAAGGGGATACATGACATTATTACTCCCACCTCCAATTGCATGCCACTGCTATAAGAGTCTATCAAAGATAAGGAATACGTCGGAGGACACAATCCCTTCGAAGAACAAGTTACTTCTTACCTTGTAACGTTCTTTCGATGGGATGTTCCTCCGACGTATTCCTTATCGCCCCTCCCATCCATCCCCGCAGTAATACTTCCCTTATGGTTGCAGCTTACGCTCCTTCAAGGACAATAACCAATTCAGGCATGACTTATCTTATGCTACAAAACAGAACTGAGCAACGGACGTCGCGCGTGGCCATTTATGGGCATGGTGACGTCGGCGCCGATACGGTGGCTGTCGAGGGACATCGACTCGGCGGACGTCGACGCGCAGCGCCCTCTACAGAGAAAACATTTCCGAGGCCAGCAAGCTGGAGACGAATTATGAAAGATAAGGAATACGTCGGAGGAACATGCCATCGAAAGAACGTTACAAGGCAAGAAGTAACTTGTTCTAAAATGTAGATAATAGTCAATAGGCCTGCGCCAGTGTCAATGGGACAGGGGTCCTGTAGTCGAGGATCACAAGGTTAGAACAGTTCACGATTCGAGGTTGCCAGGAGTACTTAGATATTGTCAAAAGGGAAGCAAAAGTTATAAGAGGGAAGGAAGATCAGGACAAGCCTTTGGTGAGGAGAAAAAGGTTCACCCTAGTTCCTCGAGGTCGGAGACAGTACCTTATTCATATGAAGAAGAGCTGGTGCCACGGCAGTTGTTCCTGGTAGTTCCTGCAGACTCACGGTTCCTGAAGCTACAGTCGTGGGGACAAGAAGGAGGACGTCTGGAGCGATCTGCACTACCCAGGGATGAAGCCAGCAGCAGCAAAAGCAACGGTCAATAAAAGATGCACTCCTTTAAAACAGGAGAGGCTCTTCAGATGGCTATCCAGACCACTACAGCTGGGTGCAACGATTACGATCAAGAAGAGGATCCTCTGCCTGTGGAAGGTGAGCTGGTTGATCCCACCAGGCTCAAGGGAAGAAGACTCCGGACTGGATCTTCTCTTGTTGTTGAAGAGTAGATAGCTCAGGACTACAGCAGGGCTTCACCGGGACTCGGGAGTTGCAGCAGCCGTCTTCTTCTCCGCTTCTCTTTGGTTCTTTGCAGTTCCAGTGACTTCCAGCTCAGGAGTCTTGCCTTTTATGCCAAAATCCCCCATTCACACAGCCTTGCTGTCAATCACTCACCACCTCAGCCAATCAAGGCAAAGTGCGACTTGGGTTTTCAAGGATAACCTGGGCAGGGGGTGACTACACCCCTCCCTCACATTCAGCCCACCTAGACACCCAGACGCCAAAGGAGGGCTTCTGGACAGAAGCCCGCCAAAGGTCGGCGAACAAAGGAGGCAAACCTGGTTTGCCACGCAAAGTAAAACACAAGAAGGATTTTAACAAAAAGAAATGGCAATAAAACCCAACCAGAGCCGAAATAAAAAGTATTTGGTCAAGCGGG
Organism: Ambystoma mexicanum; assembly: GCF_040938575.1. Taxonomy (NCBI): domain Eukaryota; kingdom Metazoa; phylum Chordata; class Amphibia; order Caudata; family Ambystomatidae; genus Ambystoma; species Ambystoma mexicanum. Next base: position 316,900,173 of record NC_090929.1, read on the forward strand.
TTTAAGTTCGAGGCTAATATAATAGCCTAAAAGTGTACCACGTTTATATAGTATAATCGCGGTAGAAAGGTTAGGGTAGATACCACTGCCACCAGCCAAGTCTTAGGGCCTCATTACACGGTAGGCGGTAGGGATTTACCGGCACCGGTAAAATACTGGTACCGGTAAATCCCTGCCGCCTTACTACGAGTTCCCTTAGCGGGTTGGAGTTTTAACGCCTGCTTTTTGCAGGCGTTAAATACCAACCCGCTAAGGGACCTCGGAGCTAATTACGGCACCGCAAAATTGCGGTGCCGTAATTAGCGCCTTCCCCATTCCCATAGAGCCCTATGGGGCAGAAATGGGAATGGGGAAGGGCAATGGCGGAAGGGGGATTTACCGCCCCTCCAACCTTGGGATGGGGCGGTAAATCCCCTTTCCGCCAAGGCGGTGCCGGTATTTTACCGGCATGAGCCATGGCGCTAATAGCGCCTACCGTGTAACGAGGCCCTTAGTGTTAAGAGAGCAAAATAAAGCTCAGAGAGGTACAGACAAAAAGGAATACGAATGAACCCTTTCCAGTACCCCATGTAAGATGGGGTGTACTGGGTCTGTAGTTTAAATGACTACATAAAGTTAATGGCAACTTTACATGTTTCTGGGGGACAGTAGTCAGCCCCAGGAAAATGGAGTCAGTGGGATGTCTCAAAGACAACCCTGTGTCACTGCACTGAAGGTGCTGTGTAACACACACAAAAAACGATGCTCATTGAGTAGGTGAGGCTCCAGAGCCATAGATCGCACAATTGGTAAAAACACACACAGCAAAACACATGAAAGAGTGGGAAAAAGGCTCACACTATTACCAGGTGAAAAAAAATAAACCCTAGAAATCCAGCAAAGCTGCAGTTGTTCGTTTCGTTCAACCGCAGTGAAAGTGTTTGAAATCTTTTTCCAATCCGAGGGCTTGTCCTTCTCTTCTCTTTGAACTAACTTTTCTGCCAACCAACCTCGTCCGGAACCCGTGGCACGAACTTTACCGCAAACTACCCTGAACCACGTGATCTTGAGCAAAAGACTTTTACCTATTGACTTTGGCCATAAGCCTTTCCTACCTGATTCTATCACTGTAGTTCCTCTTGCTCAATTGCCCTGAGTACTATCCTGTTGGTGTGGTTCAATTGCTATTAACATTGTCTTTCCCTCCCTTTTAACTTTCTGGAGTGCCATTTTGCTCACACTTCATTTCGTGAGCTTAACTTGTCTGGAACCTATTGGGTGTGGTGTGGTGTATTAAGAGTGTGATTTTTACACTGCTTTACTTTAGTGAAATGTTATATAACTGATGAGTAAATAAATGTATATTCTTTTACTTGGAAACCTTGAGTCAGTGTTTGTTTGAATCATAGTAATTGCTGTCCTTTGTGTAACTAATTTATACTGCTCACTTGCTCTTGAGATAAGTTTGGCTGCTCAGCCATCGCTGCCACTTTTACTGTGTAGTACAGGCTTGTACCAAAGGTGAATTTGTACTGTCACTTGTAGTCTTAATTGTGTGTGGTGTTCCCAAAGGGTACTGCATATAATTCTGCCTAACAATGTATAACATAGCCTGCCCATGAAGTGTTTAATGGAAGCACGCCATGCTGTGCTAACTGGATGTAATCATAAACTGCAACAATGCACCATGAGTTTTCCCCCATGAATTGCTAGCTGGTCTTAATAGGATCCGTTTCTACCATGCTTAATGAGCATATTGGAATGTAGCATTTCTGCAATAACTGCCCAAATGGCATCTGGCTGTGATATGTAGTTGAGCATAATGGGTACTGATGATAATGTGTTAATTCTACTAAATGTATTCTGGCTATGGCCTGCTAACTCGATGTAATGGGATGTGTCATAATGTGCTAAGTGATGGAAACAGCACTTCTGTATCCAGCCTTGTGAAAACATTGGGAGTGTACCTAGAGTCAGAACTTTCCATGCAAAAACATGTCAAGGTCCTTGCCTCATCAGGAGCTTACTCCATTAAACTCATCAATCTCAGTAGAAAATGTCTCCCTTCAGATTTACGCTTACCAGGGCTATCATCATCAGCAAACTAGATTACAGCAGCACTATCCTGTCGGGAACCTCGACAAAAAACCTGAACAAAATGCAACTGATCCAAAACAATGCCCTTTGGCCAGTCTGGGGTATGAAAAGAATGGATCACAAATCCCTTGCAAGCGTGAAGCTCACTGGCTGCCTATTAAAGCCTGTATGGAGTTTAAAATCCTGTCTATCCCGCTCTGATGCATTCACAAGAATGCATCTACCTACCTACCTCAAACAGCGTATCGCTAAAAGTGGCAAAACGCACTGCCTACGCTCCTCCACCACACTAACTCTTGCAACACAAGATTCCCCAGGAAAAGAGCACGTGGATCAAGCTTCTCTCTCATAGCACCTATCCTTTGGAACGCCCTACCACCGTCTATTCAAGATGAACCTTCATACGTAATCTTCATAAAGAAACTTAAAACCGTATTGTTCAACAAATATCGATAAGGCTTGACCAAACATCTCATGACTGTATTTCCCATTGTAATAGATAGTAGCGCTGTGATACTTCCGGCTCTGGGCGCTATCAACAAATGAAATGAGTAAATAAACACATAAAACAAGCATTAGCTGTGTTCTGTCTATTGCCACTTGCCGTATATGCATTATAAAACACAAATTGCCACCAGACTTTCAGATAAAACAGTCTGACCAATATTACTAGCCTAATGAGCTGTAAAATTCAACATTTGGCCGTAAATATTCCAAAACATTGTGGGTCAAAACCCAGAATCCCACTACAAAGTGGTCTCAATTCCATAAAGTTCTCATACATTCTACTGACCGACTGCGCATTGCACTATTCCATTTAGCACTCAAAAATACAATTTATTTTTAGGTCAAGCCCTCATCTGTGCATGAAAGGTTTGTTTTAAATCCCCGCGAACAGGTACGATAATGACACTTTTATCTTTAATATTTAACATCTAAAAATTATTAAAACATTGCAAATTTGGTTCTTGAACTTGATCCTCTGACCTTCAAACTTCTATCATTCATAGGTCTGCATTGTCATCTCTCACATCGCTCCACTGTTTCGCAGATTTTTCTTTTTTCGCTATATATATACAATTATGCGTGTAAACTTGTTCTACTTTTATCAAGATGGTACATTAGCCCCTTCACATGGTTTCTATTAATCACCTCGGATGACCTACTCAAAACTGTTGTCAAAATGGATGCCCTCCTCTCTTAAAATCTACCCATGTCCAGCTACCACCATCAAAACACACAATCACTGTGGCACCGCCCTCATCAATTGCTCCTTCGATCAGGGGGAAGTCACTGATGATCTCAAGAACTCCACCATAGTGCCTCTACTGGAAAAACCCTCAGCAGGCCCAATGATGCTAGTATATTTCTGCCCAACCTCAAACAACCCTTCCTTGGAAAAGCTCATGGAAAGAATGGCAGCCATACAGCACCTGGCCTACCTTGAAAGAGAAAAACTCTTCCACAAATTGCAAACTGGGTTTAGTCCACACATCAACCGTTAATCAGCTTTGCAAAACCTCATGGAGGCACACCTGACTATGATGTATGAATACTCTTCTAAGGGCCTCTTCCTGTTTGATCTGTCGGCAGCTTTGAAGACAGTCGACCATAGATAGCACTGTGCTTCTCAGGCTTCAGCACATTAAGTGTCCAGGGCTTGGCCCTAAAATGGATCGCATCTTTGTAATGAGTCTTTTGCATGAAACTAGCCTCTTTTTGTTCAAAACCTTACACTACTACTACCAGTGACCCGCAGAGCTCTGTCTTGCACCCCTACTCTTCAAGTGTTACATGAAGCTACTCTTAAACATGTGGAATCATTTGATACAGCATTCCAACTGTACATGGACAATACACAGCTTGCCATTCAGATGAATAAATCGTATTGTTCTTTGCATCACAAAGAGCTCACTCTCCATCCAAGACGGGACTATCAACAGCAACCCCTGCCACAAGAAGGGCAGGAAAACCGAGATCTTGTTCATTGGCATTACCATCTCCTGCCCACTCCCCTTTTTGTGTTCCCTTAAGTAGGCTGTACCCCTTTTATGAATCAAAAAACCTAGGTATCTTTCTTGGCTGTGAACTCTCTTTCAGCAGGCAGATTTGCAAACTCTCCAAACTGGCAACTTGCCCATGCGCATGCTTAATCACATTATGCCATTTATTTGTTTTGTTATAACCTTTTGTATTGTTTTTTGTTTGACAGAATATCGACAGCACTTCAACAACAATTCCACGCTGAATGAACGCTGATTCACACCTATAACCACAGCAGTCATCCCAGACATTTTCCTTTCTGTTCCCCGAACCAACCCCCTCATGCCCTACCTTTCTTTTCTGTGTGTACTTCCTCCCTACCCTTCTTTTAGGATCTGCTATGTTGACCCTGCCATTTAAGACCCCCTTACCGGCCCTTCAATGTGTCTCCAGTCAACTCTCCAGGTCCCACCTCCCCCAAATCCTTTGAAGTTTTTCTGGGCATCCCCTATTCCTGAACACAATCTCTTCTAACGGCCTGCAACGGTCCATCTCCTCCTTCCACTTGGCTACTGTTGGCACCTCTGCTACCCTCCATTTGGTCGCCAGATCTCTCTTCGCCACCACCATTCCCGTATGGACAAGACTTTTGTTTTCCCCCGAACTCACTTCCTCCCCAAGGATCTACAGTAATGTAAGTTTGTGACTAGAATGCAGTTATGACTATGCAAATCCGGTCTAGCAGCTGGCATAGCCATCCGCACTGAAACCCCTGACGTGCCTCAACACCTCTGCGATTAGTATACAGCGACAACCTATGTAGAAATTCAATCTAGATGGGCACACATCGAGTCTCCTACACCAGCACTCTATCATAAACCACCAACAGCACTCACCCACATGCCTGACCTCTGGGCTACTTAATATGGCCCAGCCAGCCCTGCTAAGTCTTAACCTGTCAGAAAGCACACACGCATCTTAATGTTAACTCTTAGAATCTCCCATACATGGACTTTGGTTCCTGATGGCGTTCCAACCACAAAGTGCATTGAGGCCATGCAAATGGGGAAATGGTGCTATATAAATGACTACAATTACAATTACAATGTGGTATCTCGCTTCCAACACCTGAGTCAATATCCTCAAGTTTCTGGCCCAATACATCCTGATAGTGGTACATCCCCACATCATATGAAAGAGGAATCCTGCCTGCCTCCTGCATTTGAGACACGTATTGTCTTCTGCCCTGCCCATCCTATGCAAGTCGATACGTGCCTTGAGTTGCACTAGACAAGATTGATCTTGTGGAGATGTTGACCTGCCTAACTGCCATCAGCACATCCGCCCATTCCTCCTCCCTGAGCACGCCTTGGTCCTGTTCCCACTTGGTACTAACTTGGACCAACTTCGAGGATGTAGAATTATTAATCGTCTGGTATAGTATTGTAATCGCTTTCCATTCCAACTTTTCAGTGAGGAGTTAAACCTCCAGGAGCGTGTGTTCCGGGATGTCCCATTCCCTCCAAAATTGACTCTGTATGGCATGATGTAGCTGCCTGTAAGATCCCTTTGCCTCACCCCAAAATTGCTAGACAGGCCCTAGAATTTCACGGGCCCCTCCTCTGTCAAGACAGTTCCCATTTTGGTGATCCCCTCTCGGTCCACCTTCTTTGCCTACCTAGTTAATACACTTCTGAAACCATAGGGTTCTCCCACAATGGTGAGAATTCGGTGAGGACACGTTGTACCCCATTGTGTTGGTAATCTCTCCTCTGATCTCTATAATCCTTCTCCCTGCTGATGGCATTTCCCTCCCACCTCGGTTCCTGTACAGTATTTACATTGGGGATTTGATGTCCATTAATGTTACATTTAGGTGAGCCGAGTCCGACCCCGCCACCCCCAAGACGCAATCTTTCGCTACCACAAGCTGTCAGGCCCTGTAAAATGTACATACACCCAGCCCCCCTTCCCACACCAAGTTGGTCAATTTTGTCAAGGCTATCCTTGGGTTACCCTTCCCCCAAATGATTTCACAGAGTATTTAATTGATCCTGTCAAACACTGATTTGGGAACCTTCACCGGCATGTTCTGTAGAATGTATAGTAGCCTGGGGAGTCTGATCTTTTTAAATAGGTTCGCCCTTCCTATGAGGATCGCGGGCAAAGTCACTCAGTGCTTTGCGTCCTGCTGTAACCTTTGCACTATCTGTTATGAGTTAATCCCAGGAATCCCTGCTCTTCCTTACGTACTCTGAAACCCCAAATATGTGAAGGATCCATGGTGATCAAGAGAGAGCAACTCTATGGTACCGCTGGTACCTCGTCCAGCACAGGTACGAACACTGATTTGCTCCAATTAATCCTAAGACCACTCTACTCCTGTGGTCACTGGATCTCCTAGATATAGTAGCAGGATAACCGCCTATAGAAATATGCGGTCTTTCCAGTAACCAGACCAGGCAAATCCCTTATATTGCTGGTCTGATATAATTATTTCTGCCAATGCCTCAATCGCTAGGAGAAATAGCTGTGTGGACAGAGTTCCTTTCTGCAGTGGGAAACTAGCTGAAGTGAAGCCATTCACCCTGACGCGAGCCATGGATTTCATATAGAGTAGTTTTACACATTCTTTATATTTCCCCCTGAAACTGGTCTTGTTCATTACTGCCCACAGGAATTCCCATTTGAATGAATCAAATGCCTCTTCCGAATCCAGTGCTTTAATGGCATGCAGGCCCTCTTCAATATCCCCACTCTTGCTAGAGCGTTATGTAGCCTTTGAATGTTCTTTCGCGTGGCTCTCCCGGGTACGAGCTGCACTGATCCGAATGAATCAGCTGTCCTATCACCTTGATTAATCTGTTTGCCAGGATTTTCATCAGAATCAGTGTTTCCCCATTTAACGACGATATCGGCCTGTATGAGAAGCATCATTCCCTTGGCTTCCCTTTCTTGTCTAGAACCACTATAGTGGCAAGCCTTAAGTCATCCCTTTGTCCTGGCTTTCTATAAACATTTCCCACATCCGCTTCAACACGTCCCCCACAGGCTTTTCCAACTGTCAACTGGAAACCCATTCGGCCCTGGAGTCTTCCCTGCATGCAATTGTCTCAGGGTCTCCTGCACTACTTCTATTAAGATCTCTCTGTCCATTTCTTCCCTTTCCTGGTCTCTAAGTCACAGTAGCTGTATTTGCTCCAGATATTTCATCGTCTCCCTCATATCCGGCCCTGAACCTCGTTGAATACAACTCCTGATAATATCAGGTGAATTCCTCAGCTATTCGACTCCCCCTAAAATGTCCCCCTTCCTCACTCGCCTCCACCACTCTAATCGACCTTGAGTCTCCCTCTCGGTTTTCTAGCCAGGCCAGCATTTTCCCCACCTGACTCGTATACTGGACTCCCATTGCGGTTGTTTCGCATTGTCTGTCGCCACACGTTCGTAGCGAGCCGTCGCTTACATTAGGTCCCTCTTTGCCAGGACATGTCTCTTCCTTCTCTTTGTTTTCTACTTCCAGTTCTGCCAATTTTGCATGCCTCTCTGCCCTTTGATGATTGAACACTGATATGGTCTTACCCATGAGACAATAGAACAGGAAGGGAGGGATGAAGGTCAAATGAAGTCAAACAAAATGATCAATTTGTATAATTTTTAATAATTTAAATGAAGCCGCATAATGCTGTCTTTGACATATATAAGTAAAAAAACACAATGAAATACATATACTAATATATCACAAAACTAGAGGAAAAGAATTGTTCACAGAAATGTAGAGATGTGTAAAGGACAGCGAGCAAAAATGAAAATAAAGACTCTAGCAACAGCTTCCCTTCCTGTTCAATCGGGTTCAATAGCAGATGCCCCTCTTGAATCACGATCTAATTTGATGTAACGGAATCCACATCAAAAAAGGAGACCATATCACATTACTATCAACCATGGTATCACATTGGAAGATATAATGGGAAGAAAAAGGTGAACTAACAGAAATACGACTAACTTCCAGTCACTCTACTAGGCGAGACAATCGAAATTCTGATGACTGTCTTCAATCAATTATTGTCTTGAGCTCTAATTAAAGGGGTGAAGCAATTCCCTTTGTTCCTAGTTTCAACTATAACCCCAATGTGGGCTAGTTTTCGTCAGGACTGGTTTCCTGTTTCTACAACAAAATTAAAAAAACATGTATAAAAAAACACTGGCAAAATAACAGCAGTGTCAACATAAATTACAAACTCACCATAACGTGTACTTACTTCAGCTAAGTGAAGCATGTGTATGGTATGCTGTTGGCATCGAAGCCGGATCACCAGCAAAAACCTGTACAAAAAATATACACCAGAGAAACACCTGGGCGGTTTAGAAATCCGGCATTTTGTTAATGCTTAGCCTAGCTGTGTGTCTCAAAGAAAGGTTAAAACATTACTCATGGGCTGGGAGGGCACAATGGTCCCATTTACAGATGCAACAACTCAATGTAGCCGAGGCTGCATGACAAGGAGGAGACAAAGAAAAACACGAGCGCATCAGAGATGATGATTGCGCTCAATAGTTGACTAAAGTTATAAGTGCACTCCTCAGTGTTGCAGAGTGATTAGGTAGTGCATTTAGCCTCTAAAGGTACAGCCACATAGCAGGCATGCATGTATAATACTTCAAGGGACATGTTGGTACCTTAAATGGATGCCCGAAAATCTAGTACCTTGTCCCACTGACGTGTGGTGTGCATCGTCATCTGTCTGTCCCCACTAGCGCTGAGTTCTGAATGTAAAGAAGGCACTGGCTGCCGAGGTCACGTGGTATCGCGACCACAGTTGTGGCACTATGGCAACCACGTTATAGGTGCATGTGGTAGACACCGCCGGACCGTCGCTATGGCGACGGCCCAACGGTGTCTCAGAGCTCTATGGCGGCAAAGACCAGAGAGAAAAAATACTGCCCAAGTATCGCTGACCCGGCATGCAGGGATGGCAGTGGTCAAAGAAGACATCTAATGCCGTAATGTAGCCTTGCTCCGGTTTGCGGGAATAAGGGTGTTTTTGGGGGGTTGTAGTGGATACCATGATTGAAAAAATAGGCAGTATGAAAGATTTCCATCCAACGCGCAAGGGGGGCGGTGCCCTGGGAATACCCATACAGTGTGGGCCACACAATTGACTATGTGTGCCAGCACTGATATGCCCAAGCGGGAGCATGGAGACCCGCGCATCTGAAAGCTGGGGGACAATCCAAGCTCCAGAGAGTCACAAAAGGGGCGGGGGCAATGACAGTTATATCTCCCTCAGTGTGATGCAGTGGGGGAGGCCAAAAATGGAAAAGTACAATGGTGAGCACCCATATGCAAGAACACGCCAGAGTGCTAACACTGGACCTGCTGTATAAGTGGACTTATGCTAATACACAAACCCCATAACTAAGGACAGACCAAATCTACCCAGGCATGAGCATACGATGCCCAATTATAAGCCAAGCGGCTGCCATTCTTCTTGTTGGTGAAGACCAGAGCAAAATGTGTCAAGTTTGTACAACCAGAATTGCTCTTTTCTGGATACTTTGTACTCTATTTCACTGGTGTTGGTTCCCTGGATTTTATCGACCTCCCACCATTTGATGTCGTTCTCACTATAGCCCATCGACACAAAATGTTCCACAAGCAGAGCGGTCATCATTTTGGTCCTGATTTTGGACCCGTGTTCAATCATCCTCACTTTCACTTGTCTTGTGGTTTTCCCTACATATGTTTTATTGCAGAATAACATGCACTACATTGCTACTTTTGCATGTGCTGTAAAAGTCAGGATGCCATTCTCTGTTATTCACTTCAAAGTTTAGTGTTTTCAATGTAAATTTACAGATTACACAACTACCACAAGGGTAGTGTCCCTTGACAGGTGGCAATCCCATTTGTGCTCTCAAAATGGTCAGACATTTGGAAAGGCAGCTATCTGCTGACACTAAATGCTGTTTGAGATTTTTGCTTTTTTTAAGGCAAATAAGGGGGGTTCCAATTCAGGAGAATTAAGTTTGAGGATATGCCAATTCTTGTGAATCCATTTTTTCAAGGCATTGCTCTGAGGACTGAAAGTTGTAACACAGATGTTTCTATTTTGTTGGCAGTTTTATCCAAAAGGTTAGTTCTGTCCAAAAATCTTGCTCTCTTTCTTCATTTTTTAATTGCATGCCTGGGATAGCTCCTGTCCAAGAACCTATTGAAAACAATATCTGCTTCTTTTTAAAATTCCTGCACAAGGGTGCAGTTTCATCTCACACAGAGGAACTGCCCAAAAGGTATATTGGCCCTCATTAGGACTCCGGCGCAAAACCATGGTGCTATTAGCACCATGGTCGATGCTGGAGTCCACCATGGCAGAATAGGGAATTACCACCTCATTCCAAGGTTGACGGGGCGGTAATTCCCCATGCCACCATGGCCCTTCCCCATTCTTGCCCCATAGGGCATAATGGGAATGGGGAAGGCGGTAAGTACGGTACCGTACTTACCTCGAGAGTCCCTTTGCGGGCCTTTACTTTAACGGCTGGTCTAGACCAGCCGTTAAGTTCGGGTCCCACAAAGGGACCTCGTAGTAAGGCGTTAAGGGTTTAACGGCGCCGACACCTTTTACGGCGCCATTAACCCTTTAACGCCAGGGTCCTAATGAGGGCCATAGTCCCTTAAGGACTTAGGGTGGTAACTTTGATGATGTAAGATGGTATTTCGATCTGTTGGCTTTCTGCAGAGAATAGTGCCCAAAGTACTGTCTATCACTTTGATAGCAAGGACTAAAAAGGGAATACATTTGTTGTCTTTGCACATGGTGAATCTGAGGTTGCGATTGAGACTGTTAAACCAGTCAATAAATGTATCAATGTTAGCCTCTCTGCTATCCCACATGATCAGAATATCATCTATATTTCTCTTATATCGATGTAATGCTGCAAATTAAGGATTATTGGGCGTTAAGATCAATAATTCTTCAAATTTGACCATGTACAGATAAGCCAAATTCGGAGCAAATGAGGCTCCCATCACTGTGCCTTTGGTTTTGATAAAAAATGTACTTTTGAAAATGAAGAAGGTATGGTTAAGAGCTACTTCTAACAGTTCCAAGATAAAATCAGTCGGAACCGGGTGAGGCTCTGGTCTTTCATTCAAATAATCTTTAGAAACTCGTAATGCTTCCCCCTGTGGTATGTTAGAATATAATGATTCCACATCCAGGGTGACCAGGAGATTGTGATTAGATTCAAAGGGAAAGCCTTCAATCATGTTAATAACATTAGTGGTATCGGCCAGAAATGAGGCGGTGGCAGCTGCCAGTGGTTTAAGGAAGTAATCAATAAACTTCCCTACTGTTTCAAGCACAGTGCCACACAAAGACACAATGGGTCTGCCTGGTGGTTTGGCAAGGTCTTTGTGTACCTTGGGCAGGATGTAAAAAAGGGGTGTCCTAGGATTACTGGTGTTTAGAAATACAAATTCCTTATTGGTGAGGAACCCTGCCTCTTTGTCTGATATGGAAATCTCTGCGTTCCGAGCTTGGATGGTCAGAGTCGGATCGCATTGGAGGAGCCTAAAGGTATCTGGAGAATGGAGGATTCTGTAAGCCTCATGGTCATAATAATTACTATCCATAATGACCACTCCCCCTACTTTGTGTGCGCTTTTGGTTACAACGCTGTTGTCATTTTGTAAGCTTTGAAAAATCTTTTTGCGTCTATGTCCAAAGTTGAAATCCAAAGGGGATGCTTTGTCCCTGAAGATGGCATCAAAACCCTTTAAGATGACCTTTTGAAATATGATCACTTCCTTCGAGATCATGTTGTTGGTGGGAGTAAATGTCGACTTCGGCCGGAATGGGGTGTTTGCCGTTTCGGGATCAGAATTCTTTTGGCCTTCAAAGAAGTCCTGCAAATGGATCTTCCGAGACAATTGTCTTAATTCAGTTTTGCAGCTCATCTTCGAGTTGCTGGACATGGGTACGAAAGAAAGCCCCAATTGTAAGACTGCTTCGTCTTCTTCACCACCTTATAAGCATCCCAAAGTGTACTCCTGCTCCCCATTGTTCCTTCGTTCATTGCAAAAAACTCCTTGGTTCCTTCCTCAGTATGTCAACCTTTCCAAGATACTATGCATTGAACCTCCAAGATCCCTGCCCCTTTAATTCCCTCTCTGCTATTTTCACTAGAACCTGAGCATGATCCGATATTCCCCAAGGTAGGTAGTCTGCCTCCATTGCCCGTCCCAGCCCTGTGCAGGGGAGAAAGACATAGTCAATGCGAGATAATGACAAGTGTGCCCCAGAATAAAACGCAAATCCCCTCTCTTTGGTGCAGTTCTCTACATTCATCTCTCATACCCAATGTCTCGGGCAAACATGGCCAAGGTGGTTCAATTGGGGCACTATGGTAGTCCCCCTGTGTTGTCCTATCCAGTTGTCTACACATTACGTCGTTAAGGTTGCCCCCCAGTGTTGTCAAATCTGCCCCATAAATTGTCAACTGCGATTGAATCTCTGCAAGGAGCTCCTGTTCAGCGGATGCAGAGCATATGCATTCATTACTGCCACAGATTCTCCCCATAAATCCCAGGTGATCAAAATATATCTCCCTTGTGGATCCCTTTTTGCTATATTGACATTCAGGAGAACCATTTTCCTTATCATGATGTCCACCCCTCTCGATCCCCTGTAAATGTAAAACCCTGCATGTTCCACTATTCTATAATGCCCCTTACCCAGGAATCCAAGAGAGGTGCCCATCGGGTGTGTTTCTTGTAGCAGGACTATGTCAGCTTTCTGCCTATTTAAGTATTTGTTGACCACCCCTCAATTTATTTTGTTGTTCAAACGATTGACATTCCAAGTGAGGCAACTCATCTCCCTCCTCCTAGTATCCTCACCCATCGCTCATTATAAACATATCTTTGTTGCATATATCTCATTCTGACCTGTTTGTGTGGCTCAGGGAGCCCTCCCCTGTGGTAATTCCAGCTGCTTTAACAAATTCAACTTTAACATCCAATATCCCCTGTGAACTCCCCCCTCCCTATACTTCCCCCCAACTTGAAGCATCGTCCCTCATAAACAAAGGACCACCCATACCACCCCAGGGTGTGGATCGAGCTGTGATTAGGGCTGTGCACTCAATTGCCCTGCTTCGACTCAGCAGGGCCGTAACCGTTCATGTTTCCCTCATTGTCCACTTCAGATTGCCAAAGTTCATTTGTTTCTTCCTTTCTTTCTTCATCTCTGTGACCTCCATTCCATCCCATCTGTAGGCGGTCTACTCTCACCTCTGCGTCGATTGCCCTCTGTGTCCTCCACATCTCTGTTCTCATTCCAAGGCTCTCCCCGCTTACTCCCTTTGTTAGAGCCTGCAGATTCTGTACAATCCCATGCCTCAGCCGGGTTTGTAAAAAACGGAACTCCTTGGGGACCTAATACCCTCAATGTTGCTGGGTAACTTGTAGCATATCTGATCTCCTTTGCCCTCAGCTTTCTTGTCATTGCCTCAAATGATTGACATGCTTTTTGTACTGCCCTGGTGAAATCCAGAAATATGGCCATCCCCTGACACGTTAACTTCCATTGTGCCCTTTTTCCTGGCCTCCTGCAATATCATGTCTCGGTCTCGATAGTTCAATAGCTTTGCTATTACTTGTCTCGGCAGACTTCCCGTTGGTAGTGCTCTGCTCGGCACCCTGTGTGCCCTTTCTATAGAGAAGAAACTTGACAGCCCCCTTGGCCCCACCCACAGCTTTATCCACTTTTCCAGGAACAGTTCCATTGAGGGCCCTTATATCTTCTTGGGAAGGCTGCTGATCATTATGTTACTTCTTCTCGCCCTCCCTTCCGCATCCTCCATCCTATCCTCCAGCTGGCGTGTTCTCTTAAGCAGTTGTTGCACCTCGGCTTGTAGGGGGGGGGCACATATTTGACTTCAGAGATTCTCCTCTCGTCCCCCCACTATTGCTGACACTTTGTGTCGAAGCAGGCCCACGTCCAACTGCAACGTGTCAATTTTTTTCTCGACCGTGGCTCTAGCCTTGTGTATTGCTCTTAATATATCTTGTGTGGAGTGACTGGCCTCCGCTTCCCCTTCCTTCTGCCCCTCAATTGTGCTTGCCTCCAAGTCATGTAAGGTATTGGGTCTGCTCATTGTATGTGCATCATTTTTGGGCTGGGAGGTTCCTTTTTTGCTCATTTCTTTGTCCTTTTTCATTGTAGTATTGTTGATCGCCTTCCTTTCTCTCTTGATGCACCCTCCCCACATGGGCTTCTGCATGTTCCTACTTGTGGGTGGATGCTCCTCACCAACCCCATTACTCAACCCCACTATCTTCCGGCAGGGAGCTTCCAGGCCTCCTGGGCCCTGAACTATTTTGCCCAGCACGTTTTACTTTGTCGCCTTCTTTCCGATTATCTTTCTGATTTTTATTCACGCTGCAGAAGCCTTCCCTGTAGCTGATCGCCGCAGGGCTTTGGGCTGGCTCCCAAGGTGTTGGTAACTGTGCCTCTCCTCTTTCCCTGGTCAGGCATTCTACCCCTGCTCCGGGCTCTGTGGGGCTCCGTCTGGACTCGGCCCGTTACTCGGGTGTAGGGGAGGTCAGGGGAGGCCCATGCTATCCCCGCCCCTTGTCCCCTCTGCCTCTGCACTTCTCTGCCCCCTTTACACCTCACCTGCCTCCGTTGCCTTCTTCTGCGCTCGCCACGGTTCATCTGCTGCTGCTCTCAGTCCATACCTGACCACATTCCAAAATGAAAACCCCAGAGATCTATGTCACCAGAATGCGCCGCCCATGCATTCGCAAGGTCACGCCTGTTAGAATCATGAGGCTTAGGAAGCCACACCGAGTATTCACATACATCTTCTTTATTTCAAGTACAGGCAGGAAGTGACAATCCCTTCTCCCTCCCCCTTGTCCTTACATCACGACCCACGTGGTGTGGCCCACGTGACTCTGTCTGACTGTCTCTTAAAGAGACACCAACCCTTCAACAACACCCCCGGACAAATGTCCTTGCTTCACTCTCAGCATTCTTCAACTAAAAGTGTGGGGCTCTTTACGATCCTTTGAGGCTGGCTACATGTGCCTTCACCTGAGCCTTCATCTAGTCGCTCCCCTCTCTTCGATTCTGGTCGGGGTGAGAAGCGTGGGGGTGTCCATAGGCTATTTCTGACGTCAACGGGCTCTGGATCTGGATACAGAGGTGGAAGTTTCTCACTTTCACTTGTCACAGCATGTTTGAATAGCGAGCTGTTTCGAGTTATTTCTTTCTCCTCATTTGCAATAGTCACCATGGTTCCCTTTACTGCAGTAACTCGGAGTGGGTTGGGGCAAACCGAGAGTCGGTTTTCCTGACCCTTGTTTGTTGTACTAGCACTTCATCCCCAAAGTGAAATTCTTTTGGTCTTGCCCCTCTTCTTTCGTCTGTCTCTATGTAGCTCTCTCCTTCCGCTCTGCATATCTTCTTAAGATGTCAGGATCTGCTTCTGGCCGACTTGCTGGATATCTTATGTTTCTTGTGCGAACTTGGTACTTCACCATGAGTTCTGCTGGCGTCTTGTTTGTGGCCTCGTGCGGCGTATTGCAGTAGTCACGAAGCATGCAGCATAGTGCTTGATGTGGGTCAGCGTTCTCGATTCGAGCTCCCTGTAATATCTTCTTAATAGAGGCCATGAACCTTTCGGCCATCACGTTACCCTGGGGCCAGCGAGGTGTAATTTTCTGATGCCTGAACCCCAGATATTTGGCAAATGTTGCAAATTCATGCCCGCTGAATGGCAGACCATTGTCTGATTTAATGACTTCCGGTATTCCCCATTCACTCACCACCTCATCAAAGACGGCAGCTACTTGGGAAAATGTCGTAGACGTGGACCGTTTTACAATCGGGAACCTGGAGTGTTCATCGATGAATAACAGTAGGTATTCACCCAATTCGAGTGGTCCATAAAAGTCTACTGCAACCTTTTCCCACGGGTGTTCCGGGTTCTGTGTTGGTTGCAAAGGTATCAGAGCTTTGGCTTTGGCCGTGCATTGGCCCGCTACACCGTTTTTTACCCACCGGTCCACCATGGCATCCAGGAAAGGGAACCATATGTGGCAACTTAGCTGCCGTTTGGTGTTGTCTGCCCCACGGTGTCCTTCGTGAGCTGTCTTGATGACTTCTGAACGTAGGGTGGCAGGGACCACTAGTCTGCATCCTCCATCGAGTATGGAGTTATCTATCACGGCTAATTCCGCATGCACTTTTGCTAATCTCTCTAGTTCGTCTGTGCATGCGCCTGGATGTGTCAATAGCGCCCGCTGATAGACTTTCCACCTGTTGTTTTCGGTGAGACTGATCGCCAGGGCCATGGAGGGGTCTGCAGCTGAGGCAGAGGCGATACATTCCAGTGAGATCGCTGGGGGGAAGCGTGTTCGTGGTGATGTAGCTGATATACTCGACATCTCCGGTTCGTGGTATTGGCTTGCCTGTGGCGTGTCTGGACAAATAGTCAGCTGGGTTGTTCTCACCCCCCCGGACGATGGATGATCTGTGAGTGGTATTCCTGGAGTCTAATGCCCCATCGTTTTATCCTAGGGAGCATCTTTGTTCTGGGGTTCCCAAATAGTGATAGTAGGGCCTGGTGATCAGTGATGAGGGTGAACTTCTTGCCTATCACAAAGTTATGGAAGTATTCACATGCCCATACTGCTGCCAAACTTCGGCTTGAGAGTATGTGGACTCAGGGGGTGCCAGCGTTCTGCTGGCGTATGCCACTACATGTCTCGGGTGGGCGTCAACTCCATTGGTCTGTGCCAGTATGGCCCCTAGACCTACTGGACTAGCATCCACTACGATTTCGGTATGCCACTCCGGGTCAAAGTAGGCAAGTTTCCTGGCCTTGGCTAGGGACTGTTTGATGGTGTCAAAAGCATCCTGACAAGCCGCTGACCACATGAAGAGGACGCCTTTCTGTAGCAACCTCCTGAGGGGTTCCGTGATGGTGGCGTGGTGTGGGATGTACCTGGCATAATATCCTGCCATGCCAAGAAATTAGCTGACTTCCGGGACTTGCCTGGGATCCTGCAGGTTGAAGATTGTGGAGACCTTGTCGGGATCAGGGGTCATGCCGTCTGCAGAGAAGATTTGCCCAAAGAATTTCAATTTGGACTTGCTGGATCAGCATTTGTCGACGTTGAGGGTGAGACCTGCCTCTTGGACAGTGCTGCAGGTGGCATGGAGGGCCGCATCATGCCCCTCTTGCGATCGTCCATACACAAGAATGCCGTCACTGTGGTTAAGTGCTCCTCTTATCGGTCGCATGACTTGCCTGATGGCTTCATGAAAGATTTCCGCAGCGGACAATATGCCAAAATTCAGACGTTTATAGCGAAAGAGACCATTGTGGGCGGCGAAGGTGGTGATGCCTCTCGATTCCAGGTGGAGTACCATCTGGTGGTACCCTTGGTTTACATCAAGTTTGGAGAAGAGGATCGTTTTATTTAGTTGGACTATCATGTCCTCCATCCTTGGGCCTGGATGTCGCTCTCTCTGGATGGCGGTGTTGGCCATTCGCATGTCTACACAGAGTCTGAGTCGTCCTCCCTTCGGCACGATCACTAATGGCCAGACCCATGGGGTCGGGCCTTATGCCGGTTCAATGATTCCGTCATCCAGTAATTGTCTGAGTTCAGCTGAAACCGCTGCTCGCAGATGAAATCTGACTCTTCTTGGGTGTTGGGGAACGAGTCGGACCGCTGGGTCAATGTGTAGTTTCACTGGCATGCCCTTCATCTTTCCTAGGCCCTTGCATAGGATTGGAAATTCGTTCATTATGGTCTCTTTCGTTATGGCACCGACTTGCGAAGGCCAGTTCTGCATGCTGTATATGTGATCTCTTGCGTCGGATGCTGGTGCCGTTGAGCGGATGGTGTCACCTTCTTGTACATGTATGTCTATGAGTCCCACGCAGGAGGCGGTCCGATAGCTCAGGAGGCATCTCCCCCTGGTCAGACTTCTGATAACATGAATGATAGTCATCATGGAGTGATCACCATGGATGAGCCGATGTCCAAACGAGCCAATGGCTTGCAGGGGAACATCTGCACCCCACTGGAATATCTTGGAGACTGATGGCATCACGGCTGGTTTTTCAGGGATCTGGTAAAACTCCTTCTCATCCATTATATTTACAGTGGCTCCTGAGTCGACCAGGAAGCAGAAGTGTTTACCACCTATCTCCACAGGTATCCTGGGTGCTTCCCGGGGTTCTCTTTCATCCATGATGAGATTGACGTATTCATCTTGAGAGTATTGGTCGTATTGGTCAATTTCGTAGTCGAATCCTTGCTGCTCTATGCCATAGGAGTTCTGGTGTGACGGTGGTCCGTCGTATTGGTCTCTAATGCGTGAGACCTGGTCATGTGCCTCGTTGTCATGTGTCTCAACATCTGGGTAAACGTCTTCTACCACCCTGACGTATCTTCTTGGGTTTTGCTGGTATGAACGCATTTGATATGACTGCGATTGTGGGTTCCTGTTGAAAGTCCTGTGTTGTGGGGTCGCAGGCATTCATGGTGTAGGAAAAGGTCTGCCTTCCCTGCAGACTGACTGAAAGTGGCCTTCTCTGCCGTAGTTCCCGCATCTTTGGGAGAGTGCGGGGCAGGTCCCTGCATGGGGAAAGTCCATCCCGCAGCGGTAGCACTGTCGTTGAGTTCTTGGAGTTGCCATGTAGCTGCTGCTGGAGAGTCTATCTGTTGTTCTTGTGTTGCTTGGTTGGTCTGGCCATCTCACTGACCTATTCAATGGTGAGGGGCTTCTTGAGGAGCTGCTTTTTGAGGGTTTGAGACACGCATCCCTCAATGACTCGTATGCGGATGGCCTCATCGAGTGAGAAAATGTGGAACTGACAGTGTGCACCTTTTATTCCTAGGCGGGTGATGAAATTAATCCACTGTTTCGTTTTGAGGTTAAACATGTACCTTTCGTAGTCCCTATTGGGCTCGATCACTAGCCTCTTGTCAGCAGCTGGGATGGTTTTTATAAGTATTTTGACTTAATTTCCTGCTAGACTGAGGAACATGCTGCGTAATCTTGGTGAGTTCTCTTCGCCTGCAGCTGCAATCAAGGTGTTAAAGTCTTCCAGCCATTTGACCCAGCTCAGACCTTTGTCGGCTTTTAGCGTCATGGAGAAAGGGGGTGGCATGCGCCATGCGGTGGCAGTAGTATTCCCAGTGGGGGCCGGAGGAGGTGGAGCTTGTTGTACTGATGGGGAGCTCATGGTGGTGGTGGTAACTCCAGTGCCGAGGACGGCTGTTGTCAACCCTGCAGGCTGTGGTTTGATGGTCCTGCAGGTGTGTGTGTATCCTGCAGCACAATTACAGGTTTATTTGTGACCCTTTCTAGCTCGTGTCCTGTGAGGTGGTCAGGGTCGGCCAGGGGCACCTTTGGGCTTTAATGCACTCTTTCTGTGTAATATATTTCAATATTTTTCATCTTTTCCTTTTTTTTCTTCTCTTGTGGGGGCTTTAGTTGTACTGTCCCCTTGATTGCTGGTGTTGTGTAGTAGTGAGGGATAGAGGGCGCCACCCACCTGACTGTTCTTTTTTTTCTTTTCGCTGCGTCTGCGGGCATCCATTGTGACCGCGGGCGGGTTGCCGCGCGGTCAGTATGGTGCGCTCCACGTGTGCGCACTTCCAACAAAGGAGGAGGAGGCTGGCAGCATGTAGAAATAGCTGGCGGATTGCCGCACGGTATGCCCCAGGGAAAGAGGAGGTTGACAGCAAGTTGCTGCAGGGCCCGCCGGCACGCGTGGACTCTTTGCGGCCGCAGAGGAAGGAGGAGGAGGTGGGGCCCGGGATCAAGCACTCGTCGGAGCCGGCCGGGATCAGCTGGCAGGACGCATTGGAGCCAGATCACTTGTGCAGGTGGGAGGAGGAGGAGGAACTCGGCGGTCTGGGAACAGACTCGTCGCCAATTGTTGGACCGGTGAGGCCTAACACAATAAGGAAGACACACCGAGTATTCACCTTTATTTCAAGTACAGGCAAGCAGTGACAAACCCTTCTCCCTCCCCCTTCGTCCTTACATCATGACCCACGTGGTGTGGCCCACGTGACTCTGCCTGTCTCTTAAAGAGACACCAACCCTTCAACAACGCCCACGCGCCCAACCCACATATGAAAGTGTCATGTTATCTTGCACTATTAACAGTCAGAGATAATTGCAGCGAGTTGTAATTGCTGTCTGCATCTTACAGTACAGTGTGTGGGACATCAATCTTAACCGCCAACGAAGCAATTTATATTAAAACTTAGTTCACTTGATAACTTTCCTCTGTATACAAGTGAGTTAACAGATGTAGCTCTGCCGAAAGTTCAAAGGCATTTGGAAAACGGCAGAAAATGCTAATGCGGCTAAACCTTGGATAAATATGAAGGTGACGACGAGAAATCCCGAAATGGAGAAGGCACCCCCATAACCCGGGCGGTGTCCTCCTCCTAAAGACTCCCCTTCCCTCCTCCACAGGATGGAGGGGAGGTGCCCGCCGAAGCGCGGCAAAACGGGGGGAAAACCCGCGAAACGGCGCAGCGCGCCAAAAAGGAAAAAAGCCCGCGAGGGGGGCAACAATGGAAAGGGGAGGGGCTACCCCCTTTATAGTGAGCGGGCTTCCCACTGCAGGCAGCATCCAGCCTTGGCAGTGGGACGCCCGTCTGCCAACACAGGACTTCGTTTTCCACCCACCCACACTACAAACAGAACATGCAAGGAGGCCTGATCGTCGACGTCGCAGGGCAACAGGCGGTATGGTGGTGTTTGGGCAACCAAACACAAGAGACAGACTCCGGATGAGCCAGGAGAAAGCTGGAAGGGTCTTTGCTCTTCTCAGACCAGCGCCCCTTGGGAGCCTAAATGGCAGGGGCGTCTCGGGGGAACAACAAGGGCTCAGCTTCCCCCAAGGAAACGGCACTCTCCCCGCCCCCGAACACCTGCATGGGCAGGCGAGGCTCAGGCGCAAAGGGTTGGGAGAGTAGGGCCTATGATGGACTGTTGGAAGGAAAGGGGGAAGCAGGTTTTTGTACACTGAGCAGTCGCCGCATCTTCACAATTATTTCCACTAATGTGTGCAGTGGTGGTTATGATATTGTGAAAATAAATCTGCGGCCTTTTTATGCCAAACAAAGCAAGACTCATGTTACACTTTTCTGGGGGGAAAAAGAAGAATAAGTTATTGCTATGTAATGGGTCCAAAATGGACGGATGCACGGGTTATTGCATTGCTACATGAAATGAAAACCAATGAGATTATATTCTAGTGGTGTTTATTTAATAACATATAGAATTTGCATGGGGATGGTTTTAGGATGTATGATTGATGATGGGGCTGGTCCCTTCATTTTGTATACAGCAGGCAGGCACAGGAAGGAGAGTGCATATGAATGAATGTGATGCAGCTTTCAACCTATTGTTCCCCTGCTTTCCTTGTGCCTTACCAGGGGAGGAGCGCGGCTGTTTCTATTGGCACGCATCAGCAATGTAAGGATTATCCTTGTGCTGGAAAGTACAAATTGTGTGTTACTTGTGTGCGTTTGATTGGCAAAATCTTGTGGTGCCAGAAATCCAGATACTTCACGCTCTTCCCAGGACACCCAGAAACGAGTGTAAAAACCCAGTCTCTGGGCTAAACCCAGAGGTTAGGCAGGTATGTCTCAGTCCTTCATCAGGTCCGGAGGTCCCCGGCGGCCATTTTACTTAGACACCCCTTCATCCCTTGCCACCAGTGCTGGTCATTGGGCCGGCTCTCGGGAAATCCGAGATCCGGCACCAGATGTGTAGCTGGATCTCGGGAACCGGCCACAGTCAGCCACCCAAGCCCATGAACCGTGCTGGAATACTTAACATTTAAAAAAAAATAATAATAAAGTGCCCGCGACAGCAGAATTGCCTTTTACACCCAGCTTTGGCACTGGTGTGTAATGCACAATGCTCGCTACATGTACAACTGAAAGGAATCAGTTGTACATGTAGCAAACGTTGTGCATTACACACCACCGCCAAAGCCGGCGATAAAAGGCAATGCAGCCGTTGCGGGCGCTTTTTTCTTTTTTTTTAAGTATTCATTTGATCGGATGTTCACTACCAGCCCTGCCCCCTCTAGACCACACACCCTCTTCGCCCCCAAACTCCTCTCCCACCCCGGCCCTTGTGGGATCCCCCACCACATTTTTTCCATTTCCACCACTGCTTGCCACCTTCTTACGCTGCGTTTTTCTCCTAAACCTGGACTTGCCGCACCCTCTCTTCTGCCCTATTTTAGCCTCCGGGGAATCTAGACTCAGACCACCGCTTTGCCAGATCCCTTGCTTCCTGCCTAAGATCGTGTGTGCCGTGGCCCGCCTCGTTAGAGCAGAGCAGGCAGACGAAACGTCTACTCCATTGTTCTGCGCAACAGCACCCCCAAATGTTGCCATTAGTGGTCGAAGTGTACGAAAAGAAGTAGTGGAACTATGTTCCCTGCTGGCCTGGACCCGCTGCCCACAATCCCCACTGCCACGCCCTCTCCCACACACAATACAAACCCCCAACCACTAGGACCTGCTGTTTAAGGGAACGTTCAGTGCAGTGCACTGAAAGTGCAAGCTACAACGTCTTCCTACACTTTTATTTTAAAAAGAAACCATTCGGAACGCTTTCTTTTTAAAATAAAAGTATAGGATCTGTAAAATGTAATTTAAAAAAGTAGAGGAACACTGCTCCCGACCGCTCCCGCTCACTTCGACCACTGGTTGCCATTCTTGAGAATGTACCACAAAGTAGAAGTTTGAAGGACTATGGCATTAGTAAGACTAGATTACTGTAACAGCGTTTAGCCTTGGCCTCCCAAAGCACCTCATCCTCTGATAAAAAAATAATCTAATTTTATCTTGAATATGAAAGTGTGTAACCACATCAAACCTCCCCAGGATGCCCTTTGCTGGCTTGCCCTGAATAAAAGAATCAACTTTAAGTCCCTATGCAGCATCAACAAGGCACTTCATGGCAAAGCCCAGGAATACTTCTCCGATCTTAAATGGTATCCAGCTAGAACACTAAGATCGTCCACGACCCAAAAACTGTCATCTACACTGTTCCAGAAGAAACATCTTGGAAACACTCGATTAGCGCAGTAGTTGTCTGAACTTTCGCCCACCCGATTTACAGCAAAAGTTAGCCTCCTAACCTTCATGGAAAATAAGTTAAAAAATCCCTTTTTAAACAGCTTAGTCGGTGATGCCAGGGACTTCTTCATCCCACTGGGTAGCAGAGCTTGCTTCCACTGGTAGTTCAGGACGGCTGACTTTATTCTTAGCCCTGCTTTTGCGGATGTTTCCTGGCTCCCGCTTTTGTGCCTCGGCTGCTTAGTCTTGCATGCCATGCAGTGATAAAGCTCTCGCCAAGTAGGCCTGCTTTCCTAATCTTTCTCTGCACTTCATGCACTTCATGCACTTCATGCACTTCATGTTCATGTACACTGCCCCCGCCCCATCTCCCTGTGCATTTAGTTTGATCTGAATGTACCAAGACCTGTGTATGATAAGCTCATATTATCTCCTCTTTCTCTTGCACCCTTTTGGGACACCACTTGTTTTGCAGTTGGTGCTGTATAAATGAACAATAAATAAAATAAAGCTATTTAAATGGCATGCATTTGTTGTTGTCTTTATTGATATATTACGATGCCATCCAGCTTTCAATGAATGTCATTATTTGTATACTGCTTCTGATAGTAGAAACTTCAATAAAAAGATCAAACGGAAATGAATGTATAAAAGGTTCTGACAAATGTTACTTGCACAATAATGCATTAAAAAGCATCACAAGTCCATAAAAGATAACCTCCCTATGTGCGATGGGTTCTATATGGAACTGTGTGAATATCTCTCTAATTTCGATTTTGCATAGTTGGCAGGTATGGATGCAATGTGGGTCAATGTAGGAGGTGAAGGAGCAATTACCTTAGTTAGGTAGAATAGAGGTATAGAGGGACCCCAAAGAGTACACTTCAGCTTGTTAAACAGAGAAATGTAGGAACAGTTTTAATATGATAATAAAACGTGAAGAATACACTATGGTTTCCAGATGAATACATAGAAAGTGGAATCTCCTCTTTATTGAGCTACACACACTCAAAGTTCATATGGCATCCCAAATCTACATGGACTGTGGCTTTTGGGTTGTGGACAGATGGTTGATTTTGTGGTCTCATATCTCCCCTACGGGTGACTACGGGGCGTTTCTAGACATGGACATGGGTGACATCATTATGGTTATGTTTGGCTGATAAAAGAGTACTTTGTTGCGATTCATGAGAATTGATTGCCCAATGATTCGGGATCACTAATGAAGCTGTTCTAGTTCCTAATCGAATAAATACTGGGTCCTAAGCAAGAAACGAGTCAAGAAAAGAGGGGCCTTTACTTGGGGTTTCAAGTATCTTCTGCCATCATGGCCCTCGTAAAAGAGCCCCCAAGCTGTGGCCCTGCATGCGGGCAACATATGGAATGGTTTGACACAAAGTAATGACTACCAAAACTCTGCTGTATCTGTGGCATGGTATGACATCAAGGAATGACTATCAAAACTCTACTGTACAGAGGTTTAATAAAATCTAGCATAACTACCAGCAAGACATCTACAGTCATTAATTCATGCATCCCTTCTGGACTCGAGTCGCATTGTTTGGGGTTTCAAAATGCCAGTTGTTTTCAATTTAAATACACCACATTAAAGAGTAAATGAAAAGCATATTGGTAGTTTTAATATGGACACACATAGCCATGCACTTTTGCTAATACAATCAGAAAATTGGTTAAATCCATTTTTGATTCTATATTTTACAAAACAGCTGTTTTCAAACCATAGCCAGCATGAGCCTTTAGGATTGAAGCAAGAAAGAGAGAAATGTGTTTATTTGTTCTTCCCTTGGAAATACAATGCGTTCAAATATGCCTGTGGTTGCAGCATGCATGGCCATAGAAAAGAGACTTATGCTTTGCTTGTGGGGGTGATCTGTACTGATTAACTCGATTTAAATTCAGGAGCAGAATCATCCTCCAAATGTTGAGAGAAGACTGAGAGCACAATTTAAAGGTGAGTCATAAGTGATTAGCCAGACCCTTTTGGAGCACCTCAAACATCATCTTGATATTTTCATGAACTATTCTCATCTCATTTACTAATACCCCAATTGTGTACAGGAGGGTCCTTTTCCATCCCATCAAGCTTCTGGCACCTGTGAATCATGACACTGGGACTGGAACAAAGGAACAGACACTCGGATGCGATTCACAGTCATCCTTATTTCAGGTTACAAGACACACTGGAAGCACACAGGGCATTATTCTGCCTTCCTCCTTATATAGTCTTTTCAGGATGATGCAATACCCTTGTGCAAATTATCCCTGTCAGAGCATTTCTCTGAAAGGTCCTTTCAGCCAGAAAACACCCTCTGTCAAGCTTATAAGGGAATAGGGGTCTCAATCCCCTCTTCCGAACCACAGAAGCCAAATAGATTGACCCCTCCCACCGTGTTTGGCACGGGCGCCTGAAGACTGATATCACAGGAAGCCACGTGGCAGCCAATGGGGGGAAGATGGAGTTAGGGAAAAGGGGATGGAGTGACAAAGGAAAGGAGGGGAACATACACAAGCAAATACATACAATGCAGCGATATTCCTGAACCTGAACCTCTATTTCCTGAACGCCTAACCTGACCTCCTATACCTGTAATGAACTTGTTACATACAAATCATAAGAGTTCCACTTTGCACCTCATAGAATATAAGCGGATAACCTAGAACATAGACTTTGAACATAACATATGGATTGAACATAACGTAGTACTTGGACAGTCATTTCTTGAACACACATAGATTTGCTTACAAGCTAAATGGAACAAACAAAAGGGTGTCCCTTTTTATGAAGACACGAGACACATGGCCCGTCGGGCACAATGAAGCCACAAACAATGATTTAGGAAAAAAGACACACACGAACATGCCCTTGTACGGTGTGGACCCATGCGTGTTCTTTACATAGTCTCTATATCCTTCCCAGTGCCCAGTTTTATCCGTTCAGAGTTTTATAGCATGTTTCTCCACATGGCGTGTATAATGCATGGCATGTATCTTAGGGCGTGTTACCTCACACACCTACTACAGCGTTGAAGTAGTCAATTAATAAAAAAGTAAGCATATAGCAACTCCAGAATATGAAAACACTTAACTGATGGTCCGGATGCCTCACAAGGACATCCGGATCCTGAAGAGCGATGCCCGAAGCTTATGGGAACCCACTTCACCGCCGCGGCCCGTGGTTATTCAGCTGTTCGTCACCGTCGCGGCCCGGGGAAACTCCAAGAGTCCTTCAGCGTTTGAGAATTTCTGCATGCCTGCTCCTAAGCTGCCGTCGCCCGTGCCGAAAATCATTAATTACCTGCACCGAGGCACGGGCGGCGGCAAGTTTTAACCGTTGCTCCTAATGAGCAGCTGTTGTAGCGCGCGATAGGAGAACTACACCTCTCCCCACGCCTTATGGGAAATGTAGTTTATCGCCTCTTGCAAAGCAAGAAGCGCCGACCTGAAGCTTTCCTCAGATTCCTGACACCCTCCCTATCTTTTTAATTGGGTTGTCTGTCGCTCACAAAGCCCATATTAGCTCATTCTTGGCAGGCACCGACTGACTGACACATAGACTGATAAGCTTATTTTAGACCCAGCCGGACACAATTACACAGCCTTCAACTCCTGTCAAAAAACAATTCTTATCTGCTTCTCGAGTTCCTGCCAAATTTAGTTGGCAGCTCATACTGTGAAAAACCCCATGAGCTCATTTGTTTGCTGCCAAGTAATGCAGCTGATCTGTACTAATTGATAACTTTTCTTGCCTGTATCTGATTTACCATCAATCATGTCTACTTTCCCTGCCAACATTTCTAAATATATCCTCCAGACGTGCTTATCTTTCATTGAGAAATGCTGGCAAAGAATGTTCTCTATCTGCATTAGTCAGGACTTTGCACACCTGCTCTCAAGACGCCATTTTGTATATTGGCATCCATTTTTAAAAAATATCTCAGTTTGTTCGGCCTTGCTACCAAACGGTGAGTCAATATTTACTTTTAAGCACATCTCATTTTCTGTCTGGTTTTCAGACTTTTTTAACATATTCATGATATGTGAGTAATACTGGAGACACTCTCCACTTCCTGAGTCATTCTAACCAAAAATATGTGCCACCACACATGCACTTTTTTACTTAAAAATAAAAGCGCTATAATTCAGATTTTTGCAATACTGGAACCATTTATCTGCCTATCATGTTATCTATACTCGGTTTAAGGGGGGGGGTCTGGTATCCTTATACACTCGCCCTCTGGTCAGTATTAGACAACTGTTCAATACACGACCACTATACCCAATCTCCAACCACCCCCATATACAGTGTACCTATACATCCCAATCTCAGTCACCCCCCTCAATGTGGTGCCTCATCTCAACATGGGAGGTTTTATAAAAAAACATTTCTAAAGAAACAAAAGTGTCTTCAACCGTAGTATTCTCCTAGTCTAAGACATATATATATATATATATATATATATATATATATATATATTTTAAATTAAATTGAGTTACATACATGTTAACTTATAAACATTGATTTAACTGTTGTATGCTTAATATTATGTTACATCTTATAGTTTGTGTACAGCAAGATAGTCGATAGTTAAAAATACAGAATAATCATTCATTTGTTATTTCACCAAGTGGATAATCAGTTTTTAAAAACAATAATTCACAGAAATCCATCAGAAATGATCATAAAACCAATTCAAACTAATGATAAATGTTGAATAAAAGTAGATATTACAAATACTTTCTGAATGATAAAAACCTGTAAAATTCTAAGATCTATAGAACATAAATAAATATTCAATAAAATCAGCTATTGGTGGCTCTAAAATGCAGTACTGATTTAAAAAGATCGAGTCATTCTAATCAATAAGATTCAGTGATAGTAAGAACTGTACAGTCGCAATATTCAATGATACATTTTTTGCATTAAAAATGCAGTTCCACATATCCTCTCTAGTCAATAAAAAATAATCTTTTAAATACTTGTAAAAGGGCGTTTTACGCTTATCTCTTAACGCCACATATTCAGTTATAAGATGACGGATAGTTTCATCATGCTCAGTCATGTTGCAAAATCGACAGGTAACATCAATTGTGACTTGTTCGATATTCTTACATTTTTTACCTTTGTTGGCCATAGGTCCATTATAAAGCATAGGAGTGCATTTGGATATATCCGACTTGAGAATTTTAATAGATAGGGCGCTGTTTGATTGAGTGCTTTATTGAGGAATGCTACTGCTTTAAAGTTTACATACTTCTGACAGAAATCCCAAGTTAGTATCTGTAACGCTCACCTGATTCTCGCAGAGGCGCCGGTCTTGACTGGGCGACTACCGTATCTTCAAAGGTGATGTGTAGCACCCGGTTGGCTCTTTGGGCTGGACCTCTGTGCACTGTATGCCTGACTTCAAGAGTAAGATGTCTGCAGACAGAAAATATGGGATTAATGAACTGGGGTTATTGGGGTGTCCCTATCTCGTCCCTTTTTTGCTCTCCTGTAGACCCCCAAAGGTTAACGCTCTCACCTTAGGTAAGTGAATGCCGAGCTCTCCATCTGCCTCGGGGCAGGGTGCTGTAACCAGTTTCTTCACTGGATCGGTAGCGCAGGCCTCTTGACTTCAGAGGACTGCTGTCCGTCGTTTACTGCACGAACGGTAAGTTTCGAGTAATTCTATTGTCTTTAAAGTCTTTAGCAATGATGTCTCTTGTTTTGCAGGTTCCGGCGATGGCGGATGATGGGCTGAAGTGAGTTGAAGATGGAGTCCGTATGATGAATAGAAGCGCTTGGAAGCACGTAAGTAAGCGCTTGTTGCCTGCTTCACGATGCGCTCTAACTGTCTTTTATTTTGCAGGTACGTGTTCGGAGCGGCTGCAGGGTGCCGGAATACCCACTGGGGTTGATGTGGAAAGGAGTAATGGCACGTGAGTATCAAAGTTCCCCAATGTCTTTAAACGCACCTTGTTTTGTCTTTCAGATGCAGGATGCAGCGCCGAAGGCCTCCGGAGCGTGCGAAGAGTCGGTAAGCTTTTGTTGTTTTAGATGCCGGAATGCAGTGTGAAGACCTCCGGAGCGCACGAAGAGTAGGTAAGCCTTTGTCTTTCAGATGCCGGAATGCTAACCTGTTCTTTCTTGTCTTTATAGGTGTTGCTGAAGACTGGATTCAGGATGGTAAGCCTTTTTCCTTAGGCCCAGGATCCGATGCAGAAGACACGATGAGCGTTCTGCTGCAGAGGATGCAGAATAACGCAAAGCAAGATTCATCCACCGGGTGTGGTTTAAATAGCCTCCTGTAGTGCTTAGGTGTCTCCTTCTACAGCCACGCCTAGGTAAGAAAAGAGTTCCTGCTTTCCAGAAGAGTTCCAGTGTTCTGAATCTAGGGAGTGGCTCCTGCCCCACCCAACAGGAAAAGTAGTTCCAAACAGAAGAGGATCAGAGGCTCAGCTGGCAGGCAAGTAAGCAGCATGGTCTGCTGCAGGTAAGTCCACCCAAGCATCATGAGCCCGGCGCTTCCAGCGCTGGGACTGGGCACATTTATGAGCCTGGTGCCACTGGCGCCAGGACTGGGTCCAAAAGGTCCCAATTGGGACTGGTTGGCCCTCGGAACCTGGGTTATGGATCTGCTTCCAAGGGAGTTGGGAAAACCCTGACCTTTTGGAAGCAGAGATCATGACAGTATCCAGTCATGAAGCCAGAGTTTCTTCTTTGCCTAATCAGGAGTGTCTAATAATAATTTGAGCGACATATCGGCTTCTGCAAGAATAAGTTGGCATCTGGTTTTCCAATGATGAATGGCAGACAGATGTTTTGATGTTATGGCTGATTTCAAGGCAGGGAAGAGGTTAAATTGATTTTCATCAGAGATAATACATTTCCTATAGGCTGCTAAAAGATGCTATTGCAGATAATGATGTTAGGCCTAGCTCAAATCTGATAATAGGCATTGGGAAAATAAGAGGGAGCGATAGTACAGGTTTCCAGAAGTCTCCTTCAAGAACCTCCCATTTAGGACTATTCAAGGAATATTTGGTCTGAGCGTCATATGTTATAATGGGAGTTACCTTTTGTTTCTAATAAACAATTGCTGGTTTAAGAGAAAATTGGCTGTATTTTTGCTGAATGGCTTTGCATTGGATCACTAGATACTTTATTCTGGTTTTAAGTTCTGATTTGTATGGGAGGTATGAAGGATGGTTGTTCAAATTTACACCCAGATATTTGTATTGAGCGGTTTGAGATAACGAAGTGTTACACAGAGTCCAGTTAAATTTAAATCATTTTTTTTGCAAGTGATGATGGAAGATTATAATGTTCAATTTGGAGGTGTTTATTACTTATTTATTATTCACGGCATATAGGCCCAGGGCTGTTAGCTTGCGTTGGAGACCTTTGGGAGTCCTGTCTAAAATAGCCAAATCATCCACGTATCGGAGCCATTAAATTTCTTTTGATCCTATTTTTGGGGGGAAAGCACGAACTCCCTCGAGGCTATTACCGATATCTTTGATGTAAAAGTTAAAAAGTAGTAAGTCAAATTTTTAGGGAAGTACCTAGGTAGAACTGCTGTATTAAATATAGAAGGTGCAGACGGCAATTGGCTTGTTGTAGTTTTTCCCACAAGATACTTTGTGACACAGAGTCGAAGACCTGTTCAAAATCTATTAATGCAATAAAAACTGGCTGCTTTCTCTCAATCGCTTGTTTTTTGATCGTAGATAAAATGAGTAAATTTAAAACGGTGCCGACGCCTTTAATAAAACCTGACTGATTACAATCTAAAATTCGGTTAGCATTTATCGAAATCGTAAAATACCGTAACATTAACCTTGCAAAAACTTTCCCCGGAGCATCCAGAAGGGCTATTGGTCGATAATTCTCAGATTTAGATCTGTCTCCCTTTTTAAAAATTGGAATTAAAATAGCTTTTTTCCAAGATGTGGGTAGTTTGACTGTTTGATTAATTTCTTTGAATATGATTTCGAGTATTCTTGCCCATTGTTCAGAATTTTTCTTTAATATTATAGGATAGTTCCGGGACTTTTTTTTTATTGTTCCTATGGTTCGGCCATGTGTTTTTAAGCATAAATCGGTAGATCGTAGAAAACTTTCCTATGGACCTTACCCGACTTTTCGTCCATTAACGCACTCGAAATCAGCCGCCATTTTCTGATAATCCTATCATTTCCCCCCATCGCCCTGGCTCACCTGCTTTTGCGGCACTAAATCAAATCCCCCGCTCCTGAAACAGACTTGATCAAAACATTCATATTCCCCGCCTCTATCCGTGACGTGACTGAGCTGCGTAGGCAAACGCGCCCAGGCGTCTTCTACGCGACTCCACACAGAACCAGGAAATCAACACAGATGAGCTCACACAACACAGCGCGCCACAATTGGGAATATGAAACTGTACTTTTAAATTAAACCGCAAGATTGTAAATTTGGTAAAGTACATTTATTTGACATCAAATGTTTTGAGAATATTCAGCGATTTGCATTTTTATTTGCTCACGTTCCAAAAAGTTTGTTTTGAGGCACGCGATGTTCCTTTGCTGTACACAGGGTCTTAGATCATCTCACAATACAGCGCCACAATTCGGAATATGAAACTGTGGTTTAAAAGCAAACGGCAAGATTGTACATTTGGCAAAGTACATTTATTTGACATCAAATGTTTTGAGAATATTCAGCGATTTGCATTTTTATTTGCTCTCGATCCAAAATAGTTCGTCTTGAGGCAAGCGATGTTCGTGTGCAGTACACAGGGTGTTGGTTTACGATAAAATAAGCTCTTCGGTCGCACTGATAATCGCATGGCTGTTCCAACAACGAGGCACTAGGCCACCACAACGGTCTGTATGTTGCATCTAGCCGTTAGTACCGCGTAAGGGCATACTTGTACTTGGCGATCGTCCCATAAAATGGTCAGGGTGGTAACGTTGTTCACGCGGAGAAGCAACTGGCGGTTAAAAAACCCATCCGCCGGTGTCTGGTACTCGTGACACATGCAATAATGGATGATGTACCTGTTTGAAAAACATAAAAAATGAAATTAGTCTCACCATCAGATCTTTATTAAAATTATTCATTTTATATATTAGGTCGGGAAATTATTTCATAGCTAGGACAGTGCAACTGGGTATTATACGTCAAGGGGGGGCTGTAGGATACTGAGACAGTCCCCCAGTGCAGGGGTTGACAGGGAGGCAGTGCAGGTGGAGAGTGGAAGGGCCCAGGACCAAGGTCGCAGACAGTGGACCAGTTGTAGCAGGGGAGAGGGAGAGAGAAAGCAGAAGCAAAGAGGAAGGTTTTGAGGTGCTTCCGTAAAAGGAGATGGTTCTCCTCAAGATAGTGCGCGGTACAAAACAATATGCCACATAGAACGAACAAGTACAACTTAACCCGTCTTTAAAGCTACTGTATAGTAATTAAATTGCGGTATAAACTCATCTAAAGAGTTACTTACATTATATTTGCATTTTCCATTGTGTCTGTGCGTAGGGCAGCCGCGAAATACCACTCCTTCTATGCCGACGTTATTTCTTCTAATGAACGAACATGAAATGGCTTTCGTTTCTGAAATTATATTCATTATCGTTTCTTACGTTATTGCCCCACACCCCCAAAAAGAAGTCTTTCGGGATGGTCCCGGCCTGTCAAGGTCAAATAACAATAGAACCTTATACTGAGTCGTGGGCCATTCCGGCACCCGAGCAAAAAATCAAAGCAGCTGACCTTCACTTTGAACGAGCACAAATTCCTAGTTAGCTACATTCAGTGTAAGGCCATCTCACAGGACTTGAAATTTACACTCCATCTTTGCATTTTGTCTGCGTGCTTTGCAGCCCCATAGAACCATAAATACGGAGACATTCTATATTTTTTGAAAAATGATTTATATTACTATTTGGTTTAATTTAATGCGCAAATGAACAAGGTTGGATAGACACATTGCATGTACACTGAGCAATCACTTTTATTTACACATTACATAGATACACATATTCAATGGGCCTGCGACATGAGGAGACTCGAGAGAACAGACAATCAAATTACAATCATTTAAACCGTGATGTGTATTTCTCAATGAGCTCTTCTTTAGGTGGACATGGAACAGAGGCAATGTTGGGTGGCAATGGAGTTGTCCCCTGCACAGGTTCGTTCACAACTCCATTTATGTGCCTATCTAGGACGTCAACAATAAGTCTCTCAATAAACTCATATTGCATATCCTCAAACACTGGTTTGATCACCCATTGTTTACTTCTTTTAGTGAAGGCCTTATTGTAGCGAAGCGTCCCTAAAGTTCCGGTCGTCCTACTTTGTTGACGGCCAACATTATGGTTATGTGCCAAGACCGCTAGAAGAGTCCGATTTATCATGCCCTCCATGCCAAAATGCAATCGTTTTGGCCTGTACTTTAGGCACATATTGTGGAACACCTCCAAATCTCCTGTGTGGCAGAATTCCGTGAGTCCCCTCAAATCTCTTGTTATAGTTTTATCAAATACAATCTTTTCAATGGCTTTGTGAGTGGGTGATGAAGGAATCAACCACTTCTTCTTCCGTGCCTCCTCTGTGGACAAATGGCCATGTTCACAATTGTGGAAATGTTGGTTTGTGTTCCAACGGTGAACGTTGGTACAGTGTAGCATTACTGACCGCCATTTTTCCAGTAGAATTTCCAACGACCCTCCACATGTTTTTGAGCTCCACCAAAGATGGTTGCTGATTGACTTGGACCACTGTGAAATACCTTGCATTTCTTTTTTTTTACCTGCAGCCGACATTTTTTTATTGATTGTTTTTGCAAGATGCCAAACGTCAAATTGGTGATTTATATTTTTGTACTCTTCTCTCATTGTCTTGGCAATTGAAACGTGTCTGTCTGTGGCTATCAGGTCGATCACCATTCCCCGCGATTGTAGTTCTTGCAATGATGCTACAAAGCCAACTTTCTCCATGGCCACTGAGGATGTACTTTGTGACACCTGCACGACCACCGAACTCACAATTTACTTACTTTCCATGTCCTGAAAGTGGTAGGTGCAGTACTTGGCTGAAAATCCTGGGCTGTCGCACTGTCCATCACCGGCTAGCCTGAACCGTTTGCCCGCGAATGTACTATCAATAGACATTTTTTCCATTCTCCAAGCTTCGCTAATGGCTGGAAATAGATAATCGGTTTGGTATTTGTAGAACTGAGTTTTCGCAATGAAATGGATTCCCACAAACTGAAAGAAAGACTCTAACTTTTTAAAACTTGAACCACTAAAAAGTGCAGCCGCTGCACAAAGTAGATTGCCTGCTGGCAGTTGTCCCAGCATGGGTTGTGCAGACCATGAGAAAGGATGATATTTTGTACAGGTGGCATGTATTTTAAGGTTAGTGCCTCGAATTGCACGAGTCACATTAATCAATGGCTCCCCACATACTTCCCCACCTACCGAATGCCCACATTTCAACCGAATAATAATATCAATCAAACAACTATCGAATACAATGAATTTGGCCTCTTTCCTTATACTGTCACTCTGCATCCCAGCTGGTTCGGCCTGTAACGTTGAGGACATGTCACTCACATGAAAGGTAGAATCTCTGATATCGTCTTCCGGTATGTTCAGTGATATTGATGGCTTCATTGTAGTCCACGTCATTCTCTTCCATTGCAACATCTGTTCCTTCTCCGGCGATGGGTGAATAAGACAATTTCTTCAACTTTCTCGCGGTCTTAGTTTTTGCGGGTGTGGATTCTGTGAATTGATCTCCGACTGCATCCGAACTACCAGGAGGACATTCACTATCAATGGCTGGTGGTGGTATAGCTCCGTTGTCAATCACTTCATATTCTTCCCATTGGCACGATGCATCTCCAGTCTCAAGTCCCTGCCAAAAGGTTTGACAAGCAACATCTCTCGTTCGCTTCACTGTCTGTGTAGATCTAGTTCGTACACCCACTCGCAACTAGAGGACAGATTGGAAAAGGGATGTTCAGTTTAAACACAACTTACAGTATTGAACTATTAACAGTGAAAAACAACATAATATAGTGACCAGGACACTAACCTTCTTTTGCTTTCTTTTCTTTGAAACTTTCTTGCCTCGAACTTCAACATCAGGACGCTGTTGCTCCGACTCGTGTGTGCATGTCTCCACTTCCTCTTGCGCTGCAACGACTATATTTTCATGATAAGCACATCCATCACGCACTGACGCTCCATCGACTCCCTGAAACATAGAACTTTCATTAGTATGTATAATAATATCGAAAACACAAAATGTACTTGGGGACCAATACCCACGTACATCTCAATAGCAAAACACGAATGAACGCTTTGTGTAGAACATTCAAACGACAATTATTCACGCATAGTTGATCTAGTTAGATGGAACTGTCAAGATCCATACCTTGTGCTCCTCATAGACTTCCATTGATGATATTATTGAAGATGATGCTTCAGTAACTCCCTGAAACACAGTAATTGCATTAGTATGGTTTTCTATTTTGATAAAAAGAACAGAAACTTTGTGCAGGCGTCAACGGCTCATCTAAATAGACCTGCACAAATGATCAGTTGTCTAAAATAAATAATGGATATGTAAATATGATTCGATTTGCTCGATCGTTGGAAGTGTCACCACCCAGAGATCTGCATCAACTACTAGGGGTGATGTTCTTGTAGAAGAAGCTCCGTCATCTCCCTGAAACATAGTACTTGCGTTAATAAAGAAGGAAGTATAGCGGATGTAATCACGTCATATGATTTCGCTTGATCGAACTGTCAGTACCCATACCTCGAAATGCATAAGAACATCAAGGGACGATGTAACTGCGGTGCACACTTCTGCAAGCTGTTGCGCCGACCCGTAACTGCATGCTCCCCCTTCTTCTTGGACTAATGCTCCATCGACTTCCTGAAACATAGGACTTTCATTAGTAATGAACACAATATTGAAAAAAGAAGACACATAGGAGGGCGACGACAGAAGGACATATCAATGGCTAAAAACGAAAGAAACATTGTGTGTAACAATCACGCTACAAGAATGCAAGATCTGATGATCTCCATCGATGGAACTGTCCGGAAACGTACCTCGAGCATCTGAGTGACATCAACGGTAGTCGTCAATACGTTGGACTCCTCAGCATCTCCCTGAAAGACAGTACTTGCATTATTTTGGATAACAATAATTATAACTGTATAACTGAAAAGAAAGACTAGAGGACGAGTACAAGGGTGTACCATTAGGTAAAATAATTACACGATAAATTAAAACTATTGATTTACATGCCTAAAACAAGTCAGTGGCAGAATAGCCAAGTAAGATTACCCGATAGGCGCTTGAAGTGGCTGATGACTGCAATAACAAAACGGATGGAGAATCTTCCGCCTTCATATTGAGTGGATACATAAATGGGGAAATTATTGTTAGCTAATGCTACACACTACCGCAAGGCCGAGAGATAAATACGTAAACTTGACCCACCAGTGGAGGGATGTGGACAAATAGAGTGGGAATAGCGGTTGAGAGCAATTTTCGCCTCGCTCGCGGTGTGTTCTTCTTTATTAGCAATGATGTGGAGTACATGTCAGAGGTAAAGTGCCTGCTGCAGATGCGGTATCGATCACCCCTCTTGTCTGCAAAGACTTCTAGGACTCTACTTTCAAGCTCAGACGGTGGATATCCGCAATATCGGACCCATTCTCTTATCTGATCTATTGTCTTAGGGAAAACATGCATTATAGTACCTTCAGATTTATTATGGGTCTTCGAAGGGCAACCGCCAATGGAACAGGCAGGCATTGTGGAAAGTTCTGAAAAGTAAAGATCAACAATTCTCTATGAATACCAATGTAAACTCAGAACATGTGACTAGTTCCTTGCATGTACTGTCTTGAACAAAAAGAAATTGGACGCAAAATGATTATGGTACATGGCCTTACCTTGACGAACAAACAGATGCAGGGATCAGAGTAGTTTCTTGTCGTAGAACAGGGAGCAGTCCACAGGTTGCAAACTGAGGAGTTTCCTCGAAGTGGTCACGGAAGTTCACAGAGACGAAGAGCAGATAACCAGCACCTTCACGGGTTGACTAGCAAAGCGCAAAGAAGTGCTCATTAGAAATATGAAGTGGGTTATAAAGAATTCGAAACAGGGGTGTGTTTGTGAATGAATGACGTGTATATGGCGTGGCATTATGCGGTTTGTAGGGGGGCGTCCAGCGTGAGGGGGGATGCTTGGCAGGAGACACGGGGTCTGGAGGTAGACATGGGAACAACAACCCATGCTCTATAGACCACTTTGAAGTGTACATGGTCTTTGGCACCTCTTGGCCTTTATCGCTCCCTGACAGCTCCACCTGCCAGCACAAGTACCCCGGTGCGAACTGCCTTTGATAGGGCGTGGGGTGGATTGGGGCGGTGGTCGTGCAGACAAGACACAGGAAGACTCGTGAATGGAGACACACTTATGTGGATTGCAGGGGGGCGTCCAGCGTGAGGGGGGATGCTTGGCAGGAGACACGGGGTCTGGAGGTAGACATGGGAACAACAACCCATGCTCTATAGACCACTTTGAAGTGTACATGGTCTTTGGCACCTCTTGGCCTTTATCGCTCCCTGACAGCTCCACTTGCCAGCGCAAGTACCCCGGTGCGAACTGCCATTGATAGGGCGGGGGGGGTGTGGATTGGGGCGGTGGTCGTGCAGACAAGACTCGTTTGCCGCAGGGCCTCACCAAGGAGAGGCCATCTAACTGCATGTAAGAGGCAGGCTGCAGGATCTAGTACATGGAAGGCAGGGGGTGAATTTATAAATACCTCACCCTCCCAGGAGAATATATGGGTGCAGTTCACCCTGGAGACCCTGGATGCCTAGGCAGTTAGTCAACAGCAGGCTGGCCTATGGTGGCAAGGCGGCACGGGCCAGAGGGGTTCATCTCTGTACCCGGTGCCCAAAAGGATGATTTAT
Source organism: Ambystoma mexicanum (assembly GCF_040938575.1). Classification (NCBI taxonomy): domain Eukaryota; kingdom Metazoa; phylum Chordata; class Amphibia; order Caudata; family Ambystomatidae; genus Ambystoma; species Ambystoma mexicanum. The sequence continues at coordinate 316,938,373 of NC_090929.1, forward strand.
TATGATCAACCATATTGATTATTTACCTATAACCATGTTTTGTGTCAATAAAATCCAACGGCCTTCCTTTTATTGCCAACGCTTGAACAAAGTGGTGTGGTAAGTATTTTTGGGGGAGGAGGCAAGGCCGGGAGGCTTGATGCCAACCTGCAAAATAACATATGTATGTCTGCTGCATATGGGTTCAACGGTTATGTGGATTGAAGGTGGGCGGCCTGCGTGAGGGAGGATGCTGGCCGGAGACATGTGGTGTGACAAGACAAGGCACAGGAAGACTATTCAATGGAGACATACTAGATTCATTTAAAAAATCAAAACAACCATTGTTAAAATATATGTTGGGTTTTATTTTAGATCTTAATTTCAATTGAACATAAATAATAAACATTACACATTGTAAAGTTCCGGTTGCAGCACATCCAGGGAAAATCCGCGGTATTGTCCACTGTCGCTGGGGAAAAGTTGTCTAATGGCAAGTACCGCACAGGCAGGTATTACTCTCCGAACGCGGTGTCCGAGCCTCCCGTGAAGCCACCAAGTGAAGCAACGATAGGCCACCAGCCTGTACCACCTGTGAAAATGAAAGATGCAAACTGTATTAAAATGACAAAACTTTCTTATCACTGTCGATTCAGGTAAAAAATGTCATTCTGCTTTGAAAAAAATTCTATCTAGAAAATGCACAATATGGAACCAATTTACATGCATTCGAATGATATGTAGATGTCATTTTATATGTGGGAGACGACCATGACATAGTAGTGGCATCACTGACATCACAACCAGAGTATACTTACTCGTTACTCGGATTACGCGGACGAACAGTGCCGCGAAGTTCGTGCATAAGCACCATCATCATCCTCAACACGGTCCGTGAGAGGCAGGCTTCCCTGAACTCTGGCAGCTCGGTGATGCATTGCGGACTTGGCTCGCCTTCCGAAATGTAGGCCAAGCACCCGGAATTTTCACGGCAGCAGAAGTTCTCCTCCTCAGTTGGCATTAGCTCGCACCGATTGCACGTGCACCAGGTGGAGACGCCGTCCATGCGACATGGTCCAGGCTCTTCATCCGTTGACTGGTCCTCCCAACTGCCGTCCGAATCCCCATCGTTTCCGCGTGCTTGCCTTTCCAGTAGTTCTTCCTCGGTGTACTCGGGCTCGTACATATACGGCATTATTGTAGCCATTGTGCGGTAAAGAAAGTAAAATAATTTACAGAGATGGTACAGGTGTTCACAAGGCCTAGAAGCGGCGAAGGTAGCTGACCAGAGCACAGAAACGAGTCACAGAATACTCAAAGTAACACAGAGAGAGTAATGGAATCGAAAATCTGCTGCTGTGTGTTGTGAAACGGTGTGTTTATACTTATTGAGGAAAGAGGCGTCCTGCCATTTCCATGGCGACACTTCATTAGCTGAGGCGCAGCGATTGTTGACACGAAACGTGCTTTGGCGTTGGGAAATGGGCGGTACGCGTCTGCTGATGTCAGGCTCAGGGGCGGGGGATTTGATTTAGTGGCGCAAAAGCAGGTGAGCCAGGGCGATGGGGGGAAATGATAGGATTATCAGAAAATGGCGGCTGATTTCGAGTGCGTTAATGGTCGAAAAGTCGGGTAAGGTCCATAGGAAAGTTTTCTACGATCTACCGATTTATGCTTAAAAACACATGGCCGAACCATAGGAACAATAAAAAAAAAGTCCCGGAACTATCCTTTAAGTTTGAAAGGCCATCTGGTCCTGGGCCTCTTGCTGAGCTTAGTATGTTAAGTATCATTATAATGTCTAGTTTGTCGAATATGACATTATTCAGACCTAGATTGTTGAAAGTTTGAGGTAGAATTTGCAACTGAGGTGTATTGAGTATATTGGAGAAGTAGGAGATCCAGCTCTGTTCACTGATGGTACTTATCATTAGTGAATTATTGGCAGATACGTTTGGGGTATCGTTTAGCAGCCTGCAGATCTCTCCAATAGATCTCTTTGCAATAGCCTCAAGCATTTTTTCTGAGTCCTGTTGCTTAATAAGGCTCAATATGTGTTTCATCGTGTTTTTGTATTCTGTTCCTAGTCTCATTCTCAGGATTGATTGAGTAAGAGTGGATAATTGCTCTTATTAATTACCGATACGCGGTATATTCAATGGCTCGAGGGGACGAAGTACTTAATAATGCTCGTTGTAAGAAGTATTTTAGCGAGGATATTTGTGGGATGCGCCAAGACAGACGATTCTTGGCTTGATTAATAGAAATTGGTTGATCATAATACTCTGGTGTGAGATGAGTCTGAGAGACCCATCGTACTTCTAAAATTGTGTGGTCACTCTCATCAGTTGGAATTATTTTAAAAGAGCAGATCAGCTTGTTCCTGTCTGATGTTATAAAAACATAGTCTAATAACGAGGAATGCAGACCTCTTTTCCAGGTGTAATGAGGTGGATCATCCTCACGGCAGGATCCATTAGGAATCGAGAAATCACAAGTTTGCATTAGTGTGATCCATTTATTAACTCTTGACTGAGCAAGATGTGTAATTGGTGTTAGACAGTTCATATTTAGGTCACCAGTAATTATAATAGTTCCTATTTGTGTGTCAGATTGTGCTATGTCGGGAGTTAATTAAATTTTTGAGAAGAATGTTTTATCATCTTGCGCCAAAGGGTTTAAATATATATTCACGAGCGCTGCTTTGGCAAATAGCGGATGGTGCAGATTCAGAGTGGAGATCTTAGTTAATTGGATCCCAGGAAGAGGAGAAATCCAAGGATCTAGACGTAATTGCGTGTTTGTTTTGACTGTGGTAAGCAGCCTTTGGCGGCTTTAATAGCTGGGATGCAACGGAGGATATGGTCTGGCCATACTGGATCTATGGTTAGCCAGGTTTCTTGTAATTCTATTATGTCGTAGTGATTTATCTTTTGGCCTTAGGTGAGAGAAGATGACTAAAACCCCAAGTGTTCCAAACTGCTAGTGAGCATTCATGCTGTGAATCTGTCTCAATAGTCTAACTTCGAGACTGGTTAAGTACTATAGAGATCCATGCCCATCTCGAGGTGGGTTGAGGTTTCGATTGAGCCGGGGCTGCCATAGAGTTTGAACAATTAGGGCATGCTTGCGAGACAGGTAGACATGACTGGTGTGGATTGGCCATTAACGGCCAACTCGATTGAGGTTGTGCTTGAGTTGTATACGGTAAAAGGTGTTGTTTATGAACCTCTAGCTGGATTCCGTTCATCTTGAGGGTACCGCGGCTTTGCCAGACAATACTCTCTTTACAATTTTTGATTGAAAATTGACTTTCACCATGTTGTGATTAAATTGGTCAGAATATATAATTGACTGTATATCATTAGATGTGATTTGACTCAATTCAGGAATAGATTGGAATATAGCTAGAAGAGTGGTTCTGTTAGGGAAGGGGTCATGTTGGAGTCTAGCAAGCATTGTAACTCTCAAAGTCTCAGTCTCTTTCATATTCTCACTCTGGTTGAGATTAGCTGTTGATTTCAAAAGTGTATTAGAGGCAGGTTGAGAATGGGACAACATTGACGGAACTGGGAGATGAGATGGAGAGATACATTGTGCCGCAGGCGGGGTGAGAAGCTTAAGTAGAATCTCATGGGTCTCAGATGCATCTTCCGACTGGGGAGGTACAGCAGATTTAGTATGTAAGACTAGACATTGTGAAAGTGTCTTTGGTCTAATGTCATGAAGGTGGATGGTTCTATGTCACGATTGACACAAAAAACTTGTTTGGGTTCTTGCTGGGAATGCAAGGCGTGTAAGCTATGAAAGACAACATCGGCAATAGGTGAAGGATGTGTAGAGTAGTCGGATGAGTTTTGTACAACTGTGTTAGTCGGAATTGTCGATTACTTTCATAGTAACGGGCTTATGTAGGGAATAATGAACATTAGTACCATTACCATTGTTTACAGTTATGTTGACAAAGCATATATCGGTCTCACCTTGTCTTGCAGCCATGTGACTCGACGCAGGAGCAATAGGAGGTGCAACATTCCCAGGAATACTCTTCATGGTTTCAAGTTGAGATGGTTGATCGGAAGGGGATATATGAGCCGCCTTAGAACTTGTCAGATTGTCAATACATTTTCTTGTCCTTTGATACATATTTTTTAGATTAGGTGCTGGTAATTTTTTCTGTTTTTTATCTGTGGGGGAATAAGAGTTACACTTCTTATTTTTCCTATTCCTTTTTTTGCGCCTTGATGATTTTTGTGGAATACTTCAAATAGTGGACTCTCCAGATGCTCAGCTTGGATAATTTCAACAAGGGGCGAGGGTGAATCAGATTGATTGATTGGAGGATCTGATATTGATACACTAGTAATCACTTGTATGTATGGTAGAACAGGCACTGGGGAGCTCTCTGCTACGGTCACATGGCTAGGCAAGGTAGAAGGGTTGACAATGAAGTCTAAATTGGACTGATGACAATAGTCCTTGCTCATTTTGTTTGTATTGTTCACAATGTATTGGGCAATCCAATCTATTTTTGCTTAGCTGTATTGTCTAAAGATTGGAGTTTTTGTCCAAACATTCGTAAAGCTTTGTCAGGGATAGTATGCTCGTATTTACAGATGTTAAAGATGAGTCAAGCGCGACTGACATCGATGATGGGAAGCCAAATGAGGGTCGTGCAACTGGTTTGGTGAAAGAAGCAACCAAGGAAGGTTCAGAAGCAGAGATTGAAATATTTGCAGCAAGATCAGGGGAGACTGAGAGTCGCGTAGAGGGCTTGTCAGTATTTAATTAGTCACTAAGTGGTTGTTGGGGGGGGGAGAAAAGGGTGTGGGGTGTTGTAGAGAGGGGCTGTGAGTATGGGCTTCCCCAGTGACTATTTGTGAGTATAGCACAGGAGTGATTGATGTGTTCAGTGGAATAATTTGATCGTACTCAGAGGGAGACAAGGTGAGAGGATGCTTGTCAGTTATTGAGGTCGGATGATCCTCAAATTCAATCAGAGGAGCTAAGAGGGCGCAATTGTGCATTGTAACATCAGAGAGCAGAAGAGATGATTTTGATAGCTTGTCAGCCTTAACATTGATGGATCCAAGGAACATACTTGCAGGAGGTAGGTTTGATGCGGCTAGTGAGCCGTTGGGGATAGTATTCACTGAAACATTATTTTTATAGGCTAGAAAATCTCTTATATCCGCATTTGGTGGAGGGATAGAGGCAGTCTGCTGTATAGACTTAGGAGAAGTGTATAGACTTTGGAGACTTTTTTTCTGTACTTGAGTTGACCGAGTGGGTTTTTGGAGACGTTGCTTTTGTGTTGGTATGGACCGTGGCATGCCTGTAGTTAAACGGAAAGCCATCTTCCATGAGAGCATTGGAAGATGGGTAACCAGGCATGTAAGGATAGAGGGGGTGTCAAGATAAGTAATTAGGTCTGGGTGAGTGCAAAAAAATTCATGCAGACCATAAGTGGCGTGTAGTCTAGTGGAATAGATAAATGCGACAGCTATGCAGGATAGATTTAGTCACGGTCGCGGGTTAGTACAGCTGTTCAATAGCAGAGAGAGTTAGAAAACAAGTAAATGCTGTCTTATCTGCACATACCTGGCGAAACCTGTCTGACTAAGAGGCTAACAGTGTTAGTAGATGGGAGCTTGTTGTTCAATATAGAGGCTCGAACACAAAGGTTTGTTACAGAAATGCCGGGGTGACAGTGAAAAAATGTTAAACAATTGATACAAGAATCTTTAGGAGCGACCGCTGCACACCCGAACAGCCAAACAGCCACTTTGGATCCACTTCGGGTGTGTGCGTGGGTGTGCGAATTAGTAGGTAAATGTAGGCTTGCTGGGTAGGAAGGGGCGGGGCTAGAAGGCAGCTAGAAACGCTGTGATGAAAAAGAAAGAATATGTGTGAGAGAAACAATCAAGTCCTCACACGAGTCCTCACACGAGTTGCAGCGTTCTCAACTGGAATGAAATCAGTAATTACTGGATGGTGAAGGGAAGCAGGTGCCAGAAGGCAGATAGAGACGTGGATAGTGAATGGAAGCAGTTTTTCACATGTTTCTACGAGGCACGTGCTTCTCCTTGCAGACGGCGACAGTGTTCCCAGGAGGAGCAGAGTCTACAGCCAAACAGCCACTTTAGATCCACTTTGGGTATCTGGATATGCATCTCCTTTTGTCGAAAGACAATTGCATACTGCTCATCCTTTATGAATCTTCATGCACGTATCCACAAAGAATAACTTTGTTTTCTCCTATCTTGCTCCCATCCACATTACCCATTTAAATGTAAAATAACATGCACAACAAGTGATTTCTTTAGCCACTATGAGAATCGGTTGAGATCATTCCTTGAGGGTACCAACCAGCCCATTGTTTCTTGTTTCGTCCATATACAACATTTTCACTGTATACCTTTTCCTTCCTCCCACCCCACGACACTTCCTTGTTTCCCGTCTTTTCCCCATGCATATTTCAACTTTTGTCTTCTTTTTATTTGTCTTCCATTGACACTTCTTCCACCCGATTCATCTCTTTTTCCTTATTCTGCATCCAAGGACCTTCTTTATGATTAGTCCATTTGTTTTATTTGTCCTTTGGGCTGCTTTGCAGCTAGTTCAAAAGGCCCCTTAACTCATAGGCCAGTCTTTTTTATTTTATTGTTCTTTGCATCACAGAGTACTCAAACTCTCAATCTTCTGATTCGCATAGTCAAAGAGCAGTCAAAAGGGGGGGATTCTGGGGAACACAAGGATAGCTAGTCTTTATGGAAAACTGTTTCTCAAAGGTAGTTGTAACTGTGAATCTGGCTGGGTCTCCCAAAAACCTCCTTTCATGATGGGTTATTTCTCTCCCTGCTCGCAGGATCGGTTGCTGTCAATCACCTGGTGTGTAGGTATCTCCCGTCCATCTGTAATATAAAACTGAATGAGTTTCTTTTGAAAAATAAGTACATCTTTATCATCAGTACTGCCTCCTTGAACCCAAACATTTAGAATATTCATGTTCTTCCTTTAATCATTTCTACCTCCTAAAAAACAATTGCTACTGCTTTTTCTCTTTTCTAATATAATAGGATGGCTTCCCCTTTCTCCATTTTCAACATCCTTTAATAACCAAATAAAGGAGATTGTGAAATCAACTTTCTTAGGCCTCAGACTACTGTGCAAGCCCTTCCATTCGCCCCGACTTCGGGCCACTCAATGGTGGTTTGTGCGCTAATCAACTCTCGCCTGGGTTATGTTAATTCCCTATATATAGGCCTGCTTCAAGTTTTATTACATCGCCTTCAAAAATTCCAGAATGCTGCAGTGCGACAAATATATAAACTAGCCAAATATCTATCAGCATCCGTTTCTCGTCATGTTTTACAGTGTCTTCTGGTCACCCAACATTTAATTTTTAAAATGTTCTGCTTAGTTTTCAAGAGTCTCAGTGGACTAGCGCTGCAATATGTTGCAAAATTAATTCAGCCCTACCAACCTTCACACCTACTTAGACCCTCAAAAATGAATCTTCTTTTAATTCCCCTTTTAAATTGAGAATCAAAAAGTGATCAATGCTCTTAAGTGGAAGGACCTTATCTAATGGAACTCACTATCTTATAAAATGTGAACACTCTTTCCATATTTCGCAAAGAACTGAAAACCTTGCTCTTCATGTAGACCAACTCACAAATCCTAATGAATTGCTTAAACACCTATATGTGGTGTTCCACTGCTCAGTTACGTCAATTGCGTTTATACACGTTAGAAGTACATCAAATCAAATTAAGGGCCAAGATAATGACATTGTGCTAACAGAAGAAGGACATAGATAAAACACATTTTTTATTCTATTTTCTTTTTTTAAAACAAACCAGTGTGAAAGAAAAACATTGCAACCAAGCACTTGCAGTATTAAAAGGAAGGAGAGAAAACTGTGGTTTCTTGTAAATATCTTAGAAATAAAATGCTGTTAAATGTGGGTTACTTGCGACATGCTTATTCATAGAAACATTATTTTCGTTTTGCTTGTGTGCGTCTTTGGTAGTGATGTTAAATCTTCTAATTAGTTTGATGAGAAAGATGATAGGGTCACCAATGTTTGTTGCACTTACAGAATGAAACAGACACATGGTTTCAAGGTGGTATGGAGTTAAATTCCCTAATAGATTACCATTATATTCTGTACAACTAGTCCTCTTCCTCGTCACAGTATTACATTCATGAAGGCCTTTGCAACAGTGATTCCAGATCCTCTCTATTTTCTTTCTTTTTTAGATCTGGCTATTGAACAGCCTAATTCACCCATAATCCTCCTGCTTTTCTTCCCCCAGCTGAAGGAGCACTCTCAATCGCACAGCGTAATGACTGAGACAGGGAAGAGTAGGGATAGGCCTAATGAATATTAGTGGTAAGTAATTGTGGCATTACCACAATTGCCCTCTTCCTCATCCCAGTACTTACATTCATGAAGAACACCCAAGACACAGAACCCTACGCCCTAATTAGCCAAAATATTAACAGAGCAATGTATGCAGCACACACAGAGAGAACATTCATTTTGATAAACAAGGTGAATCAGTGAACAACATCTTGAAGGAATGCCTGGACCAAGGCTTCACACAAGAACAGGCGTTCTGTGCAAATTCCTGATCTGCCTGCCGTGGTAGTGATTGGCAAAGGCCAACGTTTTAACATAAGTAGCTATCATACCTATTTCTTGTGTAGCAACCCCTGGCCTCAGCCCATGAAGTAGCCATTGCTTTGGTAGACAGCCTGCCCTTCAGTACCCAGCAACCGCTGCAAACCCACTAAGAAATAATCCAGTGCAATTGTGTCTTTTAGTCATTTTAGTCACTTGATGATAGCCACAGTAGACTGCTTATACCTTTGCCCACTGGCCCAAAGTTAACAAACACACTGCTGGATCCACCGTCTCAGGCCTACCTATCCAGGTAGGTAAGAAGCACCACCTGAAATTCGGAAATGCCAGCGCCGTCCACGCCACATGGGTCAAGTCAAGAGAAAAGGTAGGTCTAATGGTCTTCTGGGACATAAGGAATGATGATGCTACTTTCAGCTGGAAGGTCGAACCACACGTAAGAGTAATAGCTTCAGGTAAGGCTATGAGGTAGGGAGGGCGTCAAGCACTCCTATTCCCAAAACCTTCTAGCAGATATGACATGGATTTGGCAACTGAGGATGCAGTTGCCTCAGAGAGACCTCACGGAAGAACGAATATCAAAGAAAAGTTGAAGAAGTCACACTGGAGAGGAGCCAGCGGCACACAAGGACGGCGGAGAAGGGAAGTTTGGTAGTGTTGTGGCATCTGCAGGATATTTCGGCTGCCGGAAAAAACGACGACGGAAATGTTTGCATGGGAAATGTACGCACTACAAATGTTCGTACATTTCCCATGCGAACATCCAATACAAAACCATACATACATACACCTCCACCCCCTCCCACACCCACAACACACCCCCAAACATACCACCACCACCACCCTACTTACCTTTCCTTCCTTCGCGCTGTGTCCCTGTGGCGCCAGTTCCCTTTCATTCCGTGATCGGGAACCGGCGCCGCAGGGTCCTTTTCTTTTCTTTGGGCAGCTGCAGGGATTTTCCCAGCCACCCCCGCTCACTATACTGTGTAGTATAGTGAGCTGGGTGTTGCGGGGGACACCCTAGCACCCTTCCGCAGCCTTTTTTTAAACATTTATTTTCTAACCAACCTCACCAAAACACCTAAACACACACCATGAAAAGTTAGAACTTTTGGTAGTTAGAACTTTTCGTGGTGTGTGTGTTAGGTCTTTTGGTGAGGTTGCTCATTTTTATTCGGACATTTCGTCCTATTCCGTGTTGTGGCTGGTTCGAAGGAAGTACAGGTCTGGAGAGATTGAACCAGAACTCTTGCCTGATGTCCTCAGATGAAGATTCTCCCGTTGATGCAGTCCAGGGAGTCTTCAGAGTGCTGGCAGAGAAGGGGTACTACTTCTGGGTCTAGGGATACAGTTACGGCCAGGAGCTTCAGGGAGATGAGACCTTCGAGCCGGAGCTATGGCCTACTTGTCCTCGCTGGATCAGAGAAAATGAGCACCACAGAGTTCTCCTTCTGGCCAATTGGAGAGGCAGAGCTTATCCGTCTGACTCTTCAGAGCATCAAAGGATGCTGGTGCAGAGTTTTGCTGCTTCCTCAAGCAGCAGACCTTCGAGGATTGCAGGTTCAGAGTAACAGTAGTAGACAAGGTGATTGGGGAAGGGTATTTGCTTGGAAGACAGAGGGCCTCATTACATGGACGGCGGTGGACCAAGGTGCTATTAGCACCTTGGTCCATGCCGGTAAAATACTGGCACCGCCTTGGTGGAAAGGGTAATTACTGCCCTATTCCAAGGTTGGTGGGGCGGTAATTCCCCCTTCCCCCATTGCCCTTCCCCATTTTTGCCCCATAGGGCATAATGGGAATGGGGAAAGTGCTAATTACGGCACCGCAAATTGCCGTACCGTAATTAGCTCCCTGGTCCCTTTGCGGGTTGGTTCTTAACGCCTGCAAAAAGCAGACTCATGGGCTGACTGGGTGCCCCCCAGTCTTGTAGCTGTTGGCTGGGTGACCCCAGCCTGGATGCCCCCAGCCTGGATGTCACGTTGGGTGCCCCCGACGTATGCAGGGTGATCCCTGCCACGGAAGTCCACTGCGTGACGGCAGCATGTGTGTCGCTGGGTGCCCCCAGCTAAGAATTCAACTGGTCTGGGTGCCCCCAGAACAGGACATAACATTGGCGACGAGGAAGAAAGGGCCCCCCCTACCCGCAGTGTTCTGTGGCGTGGTGGCCACCATCGTGAGGAGGAGCTGACCCCCCGTGAAGATGCCCCTCCTCCACCACACGTAGATGGAGACGGCATCTGCCGTGGAGGTGAGGAGGTCCCCCCCCCACCCCTACGAAGAAGAAGGGGAATGTCCGCCGGCCCGCTCCGCAGGGAGATGCCCCCATGCGGTGTCGGCTGTGAAAAAATGAAGCAGTGGCACCCGCCGCATGGAGGAGGGGTTTGCTGCCACCCACCCTGCCCCACCAGGAAGAGAGGAGTCGCCGGGCGATCCCCGCTACTGGCAGGACGTGAGCTGCCCGCCCCCTTCTCCCGTGAGGAGGAAGACTACCGGAGGCGGCGTCGGCCAGCTACAAATGGAGGCGGTGTCGGCTGCAGATGTGGGGAGGCGGAGCCCCCCCGTGAGGATGCCCAGCAGCCTCCGCCGCAACAACCATGAGGTGGCGTCAGCTCTGAAGCATGGAGCCTCCGTGTCCATGGGAGAGGCGAGATGCCCCTCCGTCTGCAGGCGACGAGTTGTGCTCCGCTCCGGGCCGGAGCAAAGTAATAAGGAAGAAGAGAGCGGCAACACTGTCCCGAGTGGTGCCACTGCATGAGCCCCCACTGTGATCCCGGGCCCGGTGGTGAAAGGACTGCTCCATGCAGGAGCACGATTAAAATGGAAGTGCTCCGGGGTGGAGGGGGACATTTTTTCTTTGGTGTTTGAGCTTTTTCCGTGTCGGTGCATATATAATACATATGCACCGGTTCATGCTGGACCAGGGCCACTGGCGGTGAGTGCTATTTCTGCTCCAGTGGGAGCTAAATAAGAAAGAAAATAAAGGAATAAGTGTGCGCTCTATGCCGGTGTAACGTCGAAATCTGCTCAGCCGTCGAGAAATGCTTAGGGTGCTACTGCGCATGCGCTGTGTTGGTGCGCATGCACAGTAACGACTGTCAGGAAAGCATTTTTCGACGGGCAATTTCGCCCAGGATAGCTCATTTTCCGACGTTAAACAGCCTGTGAAGAGATCTCTGTCCCTCCCAGGGAGATGCAGAGTGAGAGGGAGGCAAATCCACTCTGCAGAGGCGACGCCGTTTCCTCCCCTCCCTTTTCCCCTTCTGCTGACAGGTAGGAAAAGAAGCAGCTGAGGGTGGGAGAGTGCTTATGCAGAGCATTCGGTCCCGTTCTGGTTTGGCATCGACACCTGTTCTTGCAAAAGAAAAGTAAAGTGGCTGAGAACCGCATAACTTATGAAATAAAGCGTATTCCATGTTGCGAAACAGGTTCAAGGCTGTTTGGCTAAAATGAACTGGGGAGGGGGAGCTGTTAAGCGCATGTTGTGCGTTTCAGGTTACTCAGCACAAAACAAGATAATGCAACTCAACTAGGATTGGTTTGTTGTGGGGTTTTCTTTGCTGTGGAATCTCACCAGGAAAATCAGTGAAAACGGGCAGGCCACACATTCATATGGTACTTAGCTGTTGTTGTTACTGGCTTTACAATTTTGCTCATTGACAAAATGGTGTAGTGAAAGACTGCTTAGTCCATTTCGTATAGTGTTGGTTAGCTGTTCCTTGCTATGCTGTCAGGTTGAGGGTTCTACTTCCCAGGTGAGGGTAAACAAGGTGGTGTTTAACTTTCCTCTCCCCGTTACTGGCTTTACAATTTTGCTCATGGACAAAATGGTGTAGTGAAAGACCGCTTAGTCCATTTCGTATAGTGTTGGTTAGCTGTTACTTGCTATGCTGTCCCTGCCCCTATCTCCTTGTCCCCCCGCCAGTGTCTTCCTGCCCCCGCCAGTGTCGCCTTGTCTCCCCTGCCCCCTGCCAGTGTCGCCTTGTCCCCCCTGCCCCCTGCCAGTGTCGCCTTGTCCCCCTGCCCCCTGCCAGTGTCTCCCTGTCCTGCCTTCCCCCTGCCAGTGTCTCCCTGCCCCCCGCCAGTGTCTCCTTGTCCCAACACCAGTGTCTCCATTGTCCCCCTGTCCCCCGCCAGTGTCTCCTTGTCCCCCTGCCCCCTGCCAGTGTCTCCTTGTCCACCCTGCCCCCCGCCAGTGTCTTCCTGCCCCCGTCAGTGTCTCCTTGTCCCCTGTGCCCCCACCAGTGTCGCCTTCTCCCATGTGCCCCCGCCAGTGTCGCCTTGTCCCCCTGCCCCCGCCAGTGTCGCTTTCTCCCCCCTACCCCCGCCAGTGTCGCCTTGTCCCCCTGCCAGTGTCTCCTTGTCACCCTGCCCTCCGCCAGTTTCGCCTTGTCCCCCCTGCCCCTGCCAGTGTCGCCTTGTCCCCACTGCCCCACCAGTGTCTTCCTGTCCCCCCTGCCCCTGCCAGTGTCACCTTGCCCCCCCTGCCCCCTGCCAGTGTCTTCCTGTCCCCCTGCCCCCCGCCAGTGTTGCCTTGTCCCCCCTGCCCCCTGCCAGTGTTGCCTTGTCCCCCTGCCCCCCGCCAGTGTCTCCTTGTCCCCCAGCCCCCACCAGTGTCTTCCTGCCCCCGCCAATGTCCCCCTCCCCCCGCCAGTGTCTCCTTGTCCCACCTGCCCCCTGCCAGTGTCGCCTTGACCTACTGCCCCCGCCAGTGTCTTCCTTGTCCCCCCTGCCCCCTGCCAGTGTCTTCCTGTCCACCTGCCCCCTGCCAGTGTCTTCCTTGTCCCCCATGACCCCTGCCAGTGTCTTCCTTGTCCCCCCTGACCCCTGCCAGTGTCTCCCTGTCCCCCCTGCCCCCGCCAGTGTCTCCAATCCTATTTATCTTAGCACTTACTCTTAGCATCGGTCCCTGGATCACTGATAACAGCTTGTTCGTCCCCCCTTTTTCCCTTCTTGTCTTCTCCTCCCACTCCCTCCCCTGCACTATCTTGTAGATAGCCACTTGTTTTTTTCCTCTCCTTACCGCTTTCCATTTCCCCCCTTACCTCCCCTCCCCCCTCCTCTTGTCACTCTTGCACTGCAAGAAATGTCGTCGGGCATGGTAATGTTACTGCTAGTTTTATCTCCTCCCCCCCCCCTCACCTCTCCCTTATTGTTCCATGCACTTGTACTATCTGTTATGATTTGATAGTTATTTTTCACATTCTGACCTGTTTCAAGGACCTGTTTGAATGTAATTGTATTCTCCCATGTTCCCACCCTCCTTGAAGCGCTTTGAAACACATTGTGTATAGGCGCTATAGAAATAAACAATCAATCAATATGCTGTCACATTGAGGGGTTCTACTTCCCAGGTGAGGGTAAGCAAGGTGATGTTTAACTTTCCTCTCCCCGTGCACATAATTATAGGCTCTCTTCATGAGCAATGCTACATAACTGGCTGGCAGACTCGCATGAAATAATAAACTGGCCATCGCCGATGGCTTTTAGAAGTGAAACTATGTCATTTACACTTATACTAACATCATAGCCTTTTAAGACCACCAGTGACCTCAAAAGGGCACTACTATGTGATACGAACTTTATGTTAAAGGTACTTATATAGCGCACCGTCACCAATGGAATTGGTCCCCAGGCGCTCTGGCAGATCTGCAAACGAGAAGGTGGGATGGGTTAGTAAGGTGAAGAGGGAGTAGGATAGAGAGAGGAGTGGTGTACTGTTGGCAGCTTCAACTCGGTACACACCTGGTGCTGAGCTTTGGTGCGAGTATCAGAGTCAGTCCGCGTGTGCTGTACGTGCGGCTTATGTGTTGTTGCAGTGTGGTGAAGTGTGTGCGGCTTGTGCGAGAGATGGTTGTGAGTTTTTTTAGAAAGATACGTATGCAGAGAATTTCACCTTATATTGGTTAGTGGGTTATATGAAATTTAACATGCTAACATTCACAGTTCTGTCTAAGTGTAGTACTTGCTAATCTACATATTCCGTCCAAGTGTGGCACTTGCTAATCTTCCCAATAGTTATCTCGATGTAGGGCAGGATGATGTTCTCCATTCTAAGTGTGGCACATGGTAACATTCCCTTTTTCTATCTCTATGTGATGCAGGCTGAGGTTAAGAATTCCATCTAAGTGTGGTATATGTTAACATTGGGAATTATGGTTGTAAGTAATGCAAAACAACATTTACAGTCCAGTCATGCATAGATTTAGGTCGGAAGTCATGCATCTCTCTAAATGTGCATGGTGTAAGCCTCTGGCGGTGTACTTTAGGGAGAGGTAAGGTAGAGTGGAGGGGGCTTTCTGGAGTTGAGTAATTGCTCTACACCCTACCCAAGCCACAATTACAGTTTTAGTTGGTGTCTGTTGACTGCTGGCTTCATTGGCTTCCCCTGCTGACACCTGCAGACATGTCTTGGAGCCGCCATTGTAGGAGCCGCCCTTGGCCTTGGGGCCCTTAGCTGAAGGGGCTGCACGGCCAGGGGGCTGCTCTGCGGTGTCCTTGATGAGGGCGTTGTGCGCCAATCAGGGTGGGGGGGGTGTTGAGGGAGGCGTGTAGATGGAGGTTCAGGAAGCGGGTTGGGAAGGGGAGAGGGACCACGCGCCGAATGCGCTCACCGTGCTTTTAAGCACAGGTGCAAAAACAATTTTGGAGGCCACAAGATGGCGCGGTCAGAGGGCACCTACCTGATCAGCATCTCACATCCAGAATAAAGAATAGATGTTCATGAAAAGATCCTGTATATCAATGGGAAGGCTGTAAACGGCTACCTTTCACTCTGCGATTGAACCCACATTAGCCCTTTATCTCTCCAATATGGCAAACAGTTTGGTGCAACACAGTGCAGCTAAGTGAAAAGAGGCATCAGCCCTCAGTAAACATTGGGCTGCTCTATGTTCACATTTAGGGATTCTGGAGAATGTTAGTGCGGTAGGTGCACTAAGGGATGAAAGAAAGCACTGCTTCAACATGTGCACAGAATCACCATCTGCAACACAATCTGTGGGGATTTCATACTTTCTATGTACAATGGATCTATATATGAGAGTGAGCGAGAAAGAAAAAGATTAGCGAGAGTAGAAAACCGAGTGTAAACATTGGAGCTATCTGGTCTGCGGAGCAAGTGAGTGTGAAGGGGATGTCATTTTGTGTCTTGTTTGGCCTTAGTGTACCTTGTTATGAATGATCATGCAATGTTAGGCAATGTCACCTTATGACAGGGTGCTAATTCAAGACCGCAACTTCCAATTTTTCATGGAGCTTCCCTCCTGAGCATCGACAGCTCACAGATATTTCAACCTCAGGACCACTTAGCTTTTTATGGGGTGATGAAACAATGTGGCCCAATGGAGATGCACCATATGCCAGCAACTGAATTAGCCAACCATACACAACATTGCTACCGTGCACATGGCAACTAAAGCATTACCGTGCTGACAGGTGCATCTGAATGCAGTCGTATGTTAATGCCAATTTGGAAAGTATAAACTCTCCAACCTAACGAATGCGCTAGCATCTCTACAATAGCACCCTCCCACTTGTCTCACACAAATTAAGCACTCATTACAACCCACAACTCTTGCCACCTCAGAATGCCCGCAGACAATGTATTACAGCTTGCTCAACATCAACACCCAGCAAAAACCTAACACATACTACACGCAAATACCGAGCATCGGACCCAACAGCAACCTCTTATGTGCTCGATAATTCACCCAGAACCCAACCTTTTTAATTGCAGTACCCATAGGGCAAAGAGGTTATGCAAATGTAAAATGCCATGCTTTAAGAAGACCCAGTAAAATAACTTGACAAGTGCCCTCCATTAAGGAAAGAAAAGACAAACTAAGCTCCTCCTGTGGTACTGGCGATGTTCCTTGGTTGCATTTCTCATTTATGCTCTTGTTAATTGAAGCATGGATCGGCAATGACAAGGACTATGAGTACCCCAGTGTCAGGGACTCACAGGTGGCAAGCATGAGTGGGAAGCGCCAAGCAGACAATGTCAGGGTTATGCAGCAGTGTGGCCATAAAAAAAGGTCTAAAATACCCAAACACCTTTATTTCAAGGAAAAGGGCTTGGTGTGTGGACTAAGAACTCTCTGGGGCATGAAAAGGACCAGTACATTTCCCAGAAGGCTCGCATGACCTCTAGCCTCTGGGATCCTCTAGGACAACACCCAACCAATCGAAGATACCAGCTTGTGCTGGAGAACACGAGAGAGAGAGAGAGAGGACATGTGTTCGGAGGGCTCCTGCAGGCTGCGAACCGCAGGGCCATTCCCCGCCTGCGAATACTACAGGCCCTGCATTCAGCAACAGATAAGTGCTTTTATCTAACAAGTCTGACTATTGGTTAATTCCGGAGTGTTTATTTGGATAGAACGCAAGCAGCATTCGGGCAAGGCAGCGCTCTCGGGAGGAGCATTGTGTTCGGGGAGTAACTGAATAGAACACAAGCAGTGTTTGGGCAATGTAACTCTCAAAGGCATTGGGAAGTGTATGGAGTACAGTGGTGCTCACAGCTGATAGCAACTTCCGATGCACAGTAGAATGAGTGGCGGAGAACCGGCACCACAAATCGACTGCATTTGCATGCTGTAGACCGCCAGTGGGCAGTTTTGGTAGCTTGTCAAGTGTTCTGTTATACTGTTCTGCAACACAAGCTCACACGTGCTTTTGATTTCTTTGTAGAGGCGCTCTGCTGGATCAAAACGGCTTGAACATTGGAACCGCAGCTCATGGCAGACGTACCCTGCTGCACGACACAAAGCTAAGTGCCATCTTGTTTCTTTAGTTAATGTGTGTTGGTTGTGACTTCCAACAACCAACGCATTGCATGTAACCAGTGGGTATATGATTGCAATGTACTAGTGAACCTGTTTAAGGTGTGCTGGTTGTGAGTTCAAACAATCAGCAAAATGTGAGTGCATGCCAGTAACGTACCAGAGAAACCTAAAATACAATGTGTCCGGTATCAAAGCAGAATTACTAAGGCCAGAGAAGGCCAGACTAGGCAGGGCTTTGGGGGGGATAGTGTGCCAGTGTGCAGGAGTGGGTGGGCGGAGCATCAGCGATCTCAGGAACCCCAGTAGGGGGGCAACAAGCCATACCTTTTCCCTGAATCCCCTTCCCCATCCATTACCTCTTCCTGATCCTCTATCCGGTTTCCATAATCACCCCTACCTATCCAATCCAGCAGATCCTACCCCTCTTTCCGCAGCGGTACATGGAGGCCTGAGATTGTGTACAATCCAGGCACCAAGATCCAACGGGGAGGCAGGTGTATGTGCTACCTTCGCGCAATACCAAGAAACCTGACACCCAGTCACTAAGTAGAGTAACTTGAATTACTCATATGTCTTGTCCCCTTTCCTCCATCCTTGTGGGTGATTCCACCGATCAAGACAACCGGGTGGTGCTGCGACAACCTGCCTCAAGATTAAGAAGAAGCAAAAATGTTCTCCAGAACCGCCTGACCGAATGCTGCATCCCACCTGGAACTGGTATCCAGGGAATAGTGCTTACAGAAAGCAGACAAAGTGGCTCAAGTAGCCGCCTTGCTAATCACTTCCGAGGAAGCGTGTCTCTGAAAGGCGCCCACCATAGCCTTGCCCCCCCTGACCGCGTGGGCATTAACCCCCGCAGAAACAGTATTACCCATGGCCACATATGCCTCAGAAATGGCCTGTACCATCCAACCGGCGATGGAATCTTTGGACGCTTGGGTGCCGGTAGCCGAGCCCCCAAAGGTGGCGAACAACGCTTCAGACTTCTGGAAAGACCTCTCCGGGAGAGATACAACTTCAGCGCTCTCCAAGTCTAAGGAATGCAAAACCCTTTCAGCACCGATGGCGGGTTTGGAAAGAACACTGGCCAGCAGATTTCCTGGTTCAAATGGAACGGAGAGACCACCTTGGCCAAGAAGTTTGGATGAGTGCCCAAGATTACCTTGTCATTGTGGAAGGTGGTGAAGGGCTCGCACGACAGAGCCTGCAGCTTGCCGACTCTGCATGCAGAAGTGAGCGCTACCAACAGTATTGCCTTGAATGTCACCAGCCTGATGTTGACCAAGGCCATTGACTTGAAAGGTTTACACTGTGAAGCCACCAGAACCACGCTGAGGTCCCAGATCGGGTGTGCTCCATGAACCAGAGGAAACCGTCTGGACAACCCCTTGAGGTGAGCTTTAAGCACAGGTGTGGCCGCCAAAGAAATACGCTCTGGGGAGTTCTTGTAGGCCCCAATGGCTACCATATAGGTGTGGCAGGTATCAACCTGGTATCCATAGCGAGCCAGATGTGTAGAAAAGGCCAGTACGTTGTCCAGGGTGCAGGTGAGCGGGGTCCAGCCCCTTGTCGTGAGCCCAGTGGCAGAACCTGGTCCACCTACTCTTGTACTGAGAACACGTGGAGGGCCTCCTGGATGATTTCCCAGTTGCCGTACGAAAACTGGGAGTGGCGCAGTCTCCACTGATCAGGAACCAGGCCAAGCGGGCCAGCTCAACTGCAGCAGGTTGGAGAACCAAGCCCTCGACAGCCAGTGGGGGGTGGGGCGATTAGGAGGAGGCTGCAGTCTACTGAGGCTCAAAATGTGCAGAGGGTCCGCTGGAGCAATGGAGGAGGGGGAAACGGATAGCAACTGCCAGCAGAGTTGGAACGTGTCGCCCAGAGACCCCTGACCCCACCCCGCCCATGAAGCGAAGAGGGGGCACTTGGAATTCAGAGGAGATGCAAATAAGTCCAAACCTGGGAACCTCCATTTCTGGAATAGGGGCAACAAACAGTTGATGTGTAATTCCCATTCGTAGGTGTTTAGCCCCAGGCGGCGGAGATGTTCGGCTTCCGCATTGTTGTCCCCCGGGAGATGGACCGCAGAGATGCATGTCCCCTCCAACTGGGTCCCTCCCAGATTGACATTTCCTCCATGCACAGGAGGGGAGAGGGGGTGACGCCCTGCTTGTTCAAGTAGAACATCGTCGTGGAATTGTCGGTCCTGACCAAAACCGCGTCGCCCCTGATGACCAGTAGAAAAGCCAGGCCTACCACTTTGAGATCCAGCAGATTGATATGCAGGAGGGCCTCCGTTCTGGACCATGCGCCATGAATCAAATGGCCATCTAGGTTAGCCCCCAGCCCGAGAGGGAGGAATCCGTCACTACCAGAGTGGGCTTTGGCTGGGTGAACGGGGCTCCCACTGCCACATTGTACTACTTTCTTTTCTTGAGAACTATCCCACACACTCTTTGTATTAGTTGTAAGGTTTGGCAATAGGTTTCTTAGTATAGGCCCTTTTTATTTTATTAAACTTCATTTATTTAGCTTGACAGCACAGAAGAGGCAGAAGCCCAACAGGGGCAGACATGACAATTGCAGTGCATGCAGTCCGATTTCAACATTGTACATTGCTTTCCGGGTATGAGCAGAGGGGCGCAACAACACAGGAGCAATTTGGGTAATCAAAAGTTCAGGCCATGGTGGAGGTGGGAGAAGATGAAGTAAGAGATGCACCATCAGAGTCTGTAGCTATGGAGGCCATATAAGAGCAGAATCTCAGCCATATGTTCCTGGGCCTGGAATGCATCGGCTGTTCGTTAGCCCAGACCTCTTCCGTGTCAGATGCCCAGGTGACTGCCCTAAGCCATTGCGAGTGTGAGGGTGGATCAGGGCGGAGCCAGCATAGTAAGATGCAGTGGACAGTGAGTAACATACAGAGGCCCGCAAGCTTTTTGGAGTCGCGACTCAAGTCCGGGAAGTCGTGAAAGAGACACAATGCAGGGGATGGAGCGACTGTGCAGTCCAAAATGACAGTCATAGTAGTACATATCTCCTCCCAGTACTGCGCTACTTGAGGACAGGACCAGATCATGTGTATGTATGTGGCGCTGTCGGTCCTGCACCTGGGGCATCTGGGAGAGTGGTCCTTGGACATGCGATGCAACCGAATCGGAGCGAGGTGATAACTGTGCAGGACTTTGAACTGGATTAACTTGAATCGGGAGTTAAAGGACACATTGTGGGTGCGCGCACACATGAGATTCCAGCGTTGGTCGAACATCATCAGCCCCAAGTCCTCTGCCCATTTATGTTTCAGTTTGTCACAGGGGGGGGTCGATCTGGCCTGTAATAGGGTGTATAGTCTGGAGACCTTCCTGCTAAAGGAGTTGAAGCTGCATAGCTCCGCAACTACTGGGTTGTTAGGAGGTAGCGCAGGGAAGTCAGGGTATCTGATTTTAAGAACTCTTCGGAGGGAGGAGTATTGGAGCCACGCGGATGGTTTCCGTCTGAGGATGGGTGGAAGATCCGACCACTCAACAAAACCACCACTCTCAAAGATGTCCCGGATTGCCTCGTAGCCTGTTTCAGCCCACCGGCGTTTGATGGATGATGGAATGGATAGGATGTGCCTGATAGTTTCCAGATTTTAGAGTGGGCTAGGGATGTGCTAACAGGGTCTAATGCCTCTAACATGATCGGCAAGGGGGAGTTATTGCGACCCTAATACATGAAGACCAGAACAGAGCAGACTGCAACATATCATAGCGCAAACAGCAGACGTGCAGGAACCCTATGCAGTGGTCTCCCTAGATGCCATCAAAGCATTCGCCTCCATATATTGTGAGTGGCTCCTAGCTACCCTGCAAAAATTTGGCCTGGGCAGCCACTTCCTCCGTTAGGTCGAGATCCTGTACAAAGCACCGAGAGCAAGGGTAAAAACCGGCAGAACGGTGTCTGCACCTTGGAACATACAGAGGGGCATCAGGCAGGGATGCCCCCTTTCTCCTATGTTGTACATACTTGGGCTAGAACTGCTGGTGATATTTATCAGGAAAACATTTTTGACGCTGGCATAAACATCGGGGGCCGATACCACGTGATCTCGCTATATGCAGATGACGTCTTACTTTATTTAAGGGACCTACAACTTAACCTACCTACAATCCTGGCAGTACTGGGGAATGTTGCAAAAGTATCAGGAATATGATTTAACCCAGAAAAACCTTGCATTTTCCCACTGGCGGGAATGGTAGGAGTTCAAATATCTGCTCTCCCGGAGGTCGGGGTAGGTTGGTAACCAAATACATTCCGATACTTGGTTGTCAATATTTTGCATACCCCCGAGCAAACACATGGGGGCAATACCCTGATAGCAGTACAAAGACTCAAAAAGTCGATGAGGTTCTGGACCAGGCTTCCACTTTCAATGATGGGCCGAGTAGCCATCGCTAAAATGATCGTGTCACCACGCTTCCTGTACTTCTTCCAAAACGTCCATTACTACATACCCGCAGCCTTCTTCCGACTGCTGGGCGTACCATTGAAGGACTTGGTGTGGGGGAGCTCCAGACATAAGCTTGCCCTAAATACGTTAATGCTTCCATGTAAAGCAGGCGGAATCCAACTCCCCGACTTAGAGCGCTATTTCCTAGCTGCCCAACTCGCCTTTGTGGCTAAATGGCTCGCAGATGACCCCACCTCCGAGGCAGACCTCCTACGCCACCTAATTGCTCCGGTGCGACTTAAAGAAATCCTCTGGGTCCGATGGAAGCCGGCTATGAGAGATCCACCGCTCATCCAACTGGGCCGTAAAGTCTTGGACAGAGCTTTGAAGATACAGAAGTTGGTAAATCCATACTGCCCAGAGATACCACTCATTGCAGGCACCTGCCCCAGCAGAAAGGAATTGTCGCCGAAAGGTATGGCCTCTACACCTGGAGGGACATGTATGAGGAGGGCTCCTTTCGTGAGCTGGACTCCCTGATAACGAATGACGGACTTCCCAAAGGCCAGCACCTCTGCTACCGGAAAGTCAGGGAGGCAGCGAAACAAAATTGGAGCAAATGGCCGGAGGAACCAGAACCGGACCCGACTCTGACCTGGGAGATGGCTGGAAATCAACCTCCAGGATATATGCCCAGATCGCAGACAAACCTATCCCCAAGAGTGAAGCTCTGAAGACCACGTGGGAAACAGATTTGGAACAAGAATGGGGAAGAATTCAACAATATCCCAGAGAAGTGTTGAGAAACGCTAGATTCAGACTGGTTCAATTGAATGTCCTTCACAGAACTTACATGACCCCCAGGAGGATTGCGGAATTCAGTAGACCTCCGATCCCGCTATGGGATCAGGTTCCTGCTCACCCTGCCACCCTACCTCACTGCCTCCGGGCCACCCCTTGCACTGGGGTTTGTATCTATACCCATACAACCCTCCCCTTTTTTTTCCCCTCCTGCACTTATCATACCCACCTGATCTGCTGCCTCAAACCTAGCACTTGCCACTTGGCTGCACTACCACTTTGTGCTGATTTTATTATTTATTTTATTATTATTTATCCTGTTTCACCTTCATGCCGTAAAGCCAAAGTATGTGGTGAGAGATTTGTTCCCTTCGATGATGGCTCAAGTCCCTCCCCGCTCCCCCTCATAGAAAACAAAACATGGTCATCCGGACCAGCCCTCGACCAACGGGGCCTCCAGCTGGGCAAACGCAGCCAACTTTTGTGGAGGCAGTTGGGCCTCCGCTGTTAAGCAGTGAAATCTCAGTGTGCGATGGGCGGCAGGCACCTCCTTAGGGAACTGTAACGCTCACCTGATTCCCGTAGGGGCGCCGGTCTTGACTGGGCGTATACCGTATCTTCAAAGGTGATGTGCAACACACGGCTGGCTCTTTGGGCTGGACCTCTGTGCACTGTATGTCTGACTTGAAGGGTGAGATGTCTGCAGATAGAAAATATGGGATTAAGGAACTGGGTTATTGAATGTCTCTCTCTTCTTCCCTTTCTCTTCTCCTGTAGAACCCCAAAGGTTAACGCTCTCACCTTAGGTAAGTGAACGCCGTGCTCTCCATCTGACTCGGGGCAGGGTGCTGTAACCAGTTTCTTCCCTGGATAAGGGGAGCAGGCCTCTTGACTTCAGAGGACTGCTGTCCGTCGTTTACTGCACGAACGGTAAGTTTCGAGTAACTCTAATGTCTTTAAAGTCTTTAGTAATGATGTTTCTTGTTTTGCAGGGTTCCGGCGATGGCGGATGACGGGCTGAAGTGAGTTGAAGATGGAGCCCGTGTGATGAATAGAAGCGCCTGGAAGCACGTAAGTAAGGGCTTGTTGCCTGCTTCACGATGCCCTCTAACTGTCTTTTTATTTTGCAGGTACAAGTTCGGAGCGGCTGCCGGGTGCCGGAATACCCACTGGGTTAGATGTGGAAAGGAGTAATGGCACGTGAGTATTAAAGTTCCCCAATGTCTTTAAACGCACCTTGTTTTGTCTTTCAGATGTGGGATGCAGCGCCGAAGGCCTCCGGAGCGTGCAAAGAGTTGGTAAGCTTTTGTCTTTCAGATGCCGGAATGCAGTGTGAAGACCTCCGGAGCGCACGAAGAGTAGGTAAGCCTTTGTCCTTCAGATGCCGGAATGCACCGCGAGGCGTTGGTGACAGCCGATGGACCAGGTAAGTGAAGAGCTGTCACTGAAGACCGTAATGCTAACCTGTTCTTTCTTGTCTTTATAGGTGTTGCTGAAGACTGGATTCAGGATGGTAAGCCTTTTTCCTTAGGCCCAGGATCAGATGCAGAAGACACAATGAGCGTTCTGCTGCAGAGGATGCAGAATAACGCAAAGCAAGATTCATCCATCGGGTGTGGTTTAAATAGCCTCCTGTAGTGCTTAGGTGTCTCCTTCCACAGCCACGCCTAGTAAGAAAAGAGTTCCTGCTTTCCAGAAGAGTTCCAGTGTTCTGAATCTAGGGAGTGGCTCCTGCCCCACCCAACAGGAAAAGTAGTTCCAAACAGAAGAGGATCAGAGGCTCAACTGGCAGGCAAGTAAGCAGCATGGTCTGCTGCAGGTAAGTCCACCCAAGCATTATGAGCCCGGCGCTTCCAGCGCTGGGACTGGGCATATTTATGAGCCTGGTGCCACTGGCGCCAGGACTGGGTCCAAAAGGTCCCAATTGGGACTGGTTGGCACTCGGAACCTGGGTTATGGATCTGCTTCCAAGGGAGTTGGGAAAACCCTGACCTTTTGGAAGCAGAGATCATGACAGTACCCCCCCTCAAGGCCCCTCCCAAACCGGGCTCCTCCGGGGGTTTTGGCTTGTCAGGAAATGTTCGGTGAAATCTTTTGTTTAGGCGAGGAGCGTGGACATATTCAGCAGGTTCCCAGGATCTCTCTTGGGGGCCGTAGCCTTTCCAGTCAATTAGGTAAAATAGTTTAGATTTGGAGATCTTGGAGTCCAGAATGCTTTTGACTTCAAACTCGAGTTCTCCATCAACTAGGATAGGTTTTGGAGATTTAGTTAGTCGGGTTTGAGGTTGCACGGGTTTTAATAGAGAGACATGGAAGACCGGATGTATCTTCATGTGCGGGGGCAAGTCCAACTTGACCGCTACTGGGTTTACTATGGTAGTGATGGAATAGGGACCAAGGTATCTTGGGTTGAATGTGCGTGGCCCTTTTAGAGGTAGATGTTTGGTGGATAACCAGACTTGATCCCCTACTTGATATTGAGGGGCTTCCTTCCGATGTTGATCTGCTCCTTTCTTGTATTGTTCTTTAGCCCTTTGAAGGTGGAAAACAGCTTCCTTAAAGGCTTGGGTGATTGTAGAATGCAGGTAGTCTACTGCTGGTGTTTCAAGATCTTGGAGGGGATCCAACTCCGAGGTTCGAGGGTGACTGCCGTACAAAAGAAAAAACGGGGTTTTCCCAGCTCCCGAATGGACAGAGTTATTGTAGGCATATTCGGCTATCCAAAGGATGTCTTTCCAAGTTTTTTCAGTTTGTTGCAGCATGCAGCGTAAATACTGTTCCAGAGTTTGATTGGTCCTCTCGGTTTGTCCGTCGGTCTGAGGGTGGTGACTGGTCGATAGTCTCACATCAATTTGAGCCGACCGACAGCAACTTCGCCAAAAATGAGAAATAAATTGACTACCTCGATCCAAAATTAGAACCGAAGGAAAACCGTGCAGTCGGACGATGTTTTCGAGAAATTCTCGGGCCATAGTTGCTGCTGTTGGCAAGCCTTTGAGCGGAATGAAATGCGCCATCTTGGAGAATAAGTCCACGATTACT
The DNA here is from genome assembly GCF_040938575.1 of Ambystoma mexicanum. Taxonomy (NCBI): domain Eukaryota; kingdom Metazoa; phylum Chordata; class Amphibia; order Caudata; family Ambystomatidae; genus Ambystoma; species Ambystoma mexicanum. The sequence continues at coordinate 316,964,066 of NC_090929.1, forward strand.
AGAATCGTATTGTATTCGGAGCATGGAGGTAGATCGGTGATGAAGTCCATAGAAAGCGTATGCCAAGGGTGAGGTGGGATGTCAATAGGGCGTAAGAGGCCTGCTGGTCTTTCCTTTTGACTCTTGTTTTGGCCGCATACTCCACAGGACATTATAAAGTCTCTGATATCTTTTTTCCAAGACGGCCACCAGAAGTAGCGCTTGATCTTTTCTTAGGTCTTGGCCATACCGGGATGTCCTTCCATTAAAGAATCGTGATAACAAGAGATTACTTTTTTCTGTAAATCTGTGCTGGGTAGGTATAATCGTTCTTGGAAATACAATAAGTTGTCCTTTACTGCAAAGTCCTTTCCCTGCAGATGCCAATTCTGTATGTCTGCTGGAGTTACAAGTTGCCTGGCTTTATCCTTAACTTCCTCTATGGATTCTGTGGTGATTACACCCAGAATTCTTTGTTCGGGAATGATTGGTACAGGTTTAGGGTTGATCAAGTGTTCTTCCACTCCCATCCGAGAAAGGGCATCAGCTTTACCGTTCTTTGTACCAGGTTGATAGGTAATTATGAAGTCAAACTCGGCAAAGAATAATGCCCAACAGAGTTGTCTAGAGGATTGGGCTTTTGCGGTTTTCAAATATTGCAGGTTTCGGTGATCCGTAATCACAGTAACGGTGTGTCGGGCCCCCAGCAGATAATGCCGCCAAGCCTTAAAGGCAGACTTGATAGCCAGAAGTTCCTTGTCAGTAATCGTGTAATTGATTTCAGGAGGCGAGAATTTGCGGGACCAAAATGCCACGGGATGCAACTGATTGGTTACCGGGTCCTTTTGTGATAGAACTGCCCCCATGGCAAGGCTTGAAGCATCAGTTTCCACGATGTAGGGGAGTTCGGGGCGAGGGTGTTTTAAGATTGGTGCAGAGATAAATTTAGTCTTCAAATCCTGGAAAGCTTGTTCCGCCTCGGTAGACCATTCAAAACGTTTGTTTTTCTTTAACAAGGCAGTGATGGGCTGGACTATTCGAGAGAATTCGGGGATAAACCTGCGGTAAAAGTTAGCGAAGCCTAACATGCTTTGCACACCTTTTACGGAGGATGGTGATGGCCATTTGAGAACTGCATTGACCTTCTTTGAATCCATACGCACTCCGCCAGGTGATAATATGAATCCCAAGAATTCAACTTCAGTCACGTTGAAAACACATTTTTCCAATTTAGCGAAAAGTTTGTGTTGACGCAATCTTTCGAGGACCATTTTCACGTGTTTCCGATGTTCAGATTCCGATGAAGAATAAACGAGGATGTCGTCAATGTAAACAACAACACACACATCTATGAGCTCTCTGAGGACATCGTTCATAAAATATTGAAAGGCGGCCGGGGCATTGCAAAGTCCGAAGGGCATGACCTGATATTCAAATAGCCCATACTTGGTGCGGAAGGCCGTCTTCCATTCATCGCCCTCTTTTACTCGTACCAAGTGGTAAGCTCCTCTAAGATCCAGCTTTGTATATATGCATGCTTTTCTGACTTGGTCCAGGAGTTCAGGGATCAAAGGTAACGGATATCTATTCTTAACGGTGATCTGGTTCAGGGAGCGATAATCTATACAAGTTCTAAGGTCTCCTTCCTTTTTTGGAACGAAGAACAAAGCTGAAGAAGCAGGGGACTTGGAAGGACGAATAAACCCATTTGCCAGGTATTGATCCAGGTATTGTCGAAGGTGAAGGTTCTCAGGCTCAGTGAGGGCATAAATTCTACTACAAGGAGGAGTAGATCCAGGTATCAGGTCTATCTGGCAGTCATAAGACCTATGAGGAGGTAGAGAGTTAGCCTGATCCTTCCGGAAAACATCTTGGTATTCTAGGTATTCGGGAGGTAACTGGGGAGTCTCTGAAGAAATTGCTGCCAGTGCCACACCAGGTGGAGGGTGACAAGTAGAGACACATTCTGGAAACTGGACCGTTCTTGCTCGCCAATCGATCAGAGGATTGTGTTTCTCTAACCAAGGTATTCCTAGAATAATCTGAAACTGAGGGGCCTTGATCACATCGAACACGATCTTCTCATGGTGTCCATCTTGACTTACTAGCGTCACCTCTTGAGTGGTACGCGTTACTGGCCCGGAGGCTATCTCCGTACCATCCACCGTAGTAATGACGTCCTTTACAGCCTTGGGACAAAGAGTTAGATTCATCCTCAAAACCATTTCGTGATCCACATAATTGCCGATGGCACCGCTGTCGATGTAAGCTTCAATTGCATGTAATCGATCCGGATTATCTGGGCTAATGAGGACCATAGGTATCACGAAATGCGAGGTCACGGAACTGGTTTTCACGCTCGGCAAGAGGACCTCTATTCTTGTCGGGCGAGGTCGTTTCCCTGCTCAGAGTTTGTAACTTTGGTAACTGCAGCTCCTACTGCCTTCTTGGCAGGTTTCACCGGACAGTCTCGAAGAAAGTGCCCTGAGTTTCCACAATAGAGGCATAATTGCAACTGTTTTCTCCTTTCCCGCTCCTTTTGTGTTAGAGGACCTTTCAGACCCCCTATTTGCATGGGTTCCCCGGAGTCTACTCCTTTGGAAGGAGTTGGCGGTTTGGAAAATACTCGAGCATCAAACTTGGAACGATCGGCCTTCCTGTTCTGCAGTCTGTGATCTATTTGAACGACTAAGTCTATATAGTCCGAACAATCTTGTGGGGGATTCACTACTTGGGCTAACACATCTTTGAGCTCTCCACGTAGACCTCTATAAAACAGCGTAATCCTTTTGTCCTTAGGCCATTGATTTTCCACTATCAGTCTGTTGAAAGACGCAATATAAGCCAAAAGGTCTTGATTACCTTGTCGCAACGAAAGAAGCTCATTGTCCAAGGCCTGCCCCTGTGAATGTCTTGCGAACAGTTTTTCCATACTGAGCTGAAAAGCTTGAAAATCATAGAGGACCGGATCATCTTGATTTACTAGAGGGATCGACCAGTCTGCCGCATTGCCACTAAGGTACGAAAGCACGAAAGCTACTTTAGCTTGATCAGTTGGAAAGGCTGCTGGCCGGCATAAGAAATGCAACCGGCACTGATTGATAAATACTGCAAACCTCTTTGGGTCACCAGAAAATCGTTCGGGCGGAGCCAGAGGTACATTCCCAGGTAGGTTGATCTGCACTGGATTCATAGAGGATGTAGAAGGAAGATTTCCCCCAGATGCGGGTAACGGGGTCTGTCCGGCTTGTGACTGTAGCAATTGTCTAGCGAGATCATCTGTTAGCTCCTTGGAAATAATCAGTTCCCTTCTTAGAGCGTTCGTTTCCTGACGGGCTGCATGCACTTCTGCCCTTAGTTCCCCAAGTAACTGGGCTAACTGGTCGGTATCCGAGGTTTCCATAGCGCCTGGACGGGAGTTTTGTGGTAGGCTTTGCGTTCTGTAACGCTCACCTGATTCCCGTAGAGGCGCCGGTCTTGACTGGGCGTATACCGTATCTTCAAAGGTGATGTGCAACACACGGCTGGCTCTTTGGGCTGGACCTCTGTGCACTGTATGTCTGACTTGAAGGGTGAGATGTCTGCAGATAGAAAATATGGGATTAAGGAACTGGGTTATTGAATGTCTCTCTCTTCTTCCCTTTCTCTTCTCCTGTAGAACCCCAAAGGTTACCGCTCTCACCCTAGGTAAGTGAACGCCGTGCTCTCCATCTGCCTCAGGGCAGGGTGCTGTAACCAGTTTCTTCACTGGATAAGGGGAGCAGGCCTCTTGACTTCAGAGGACTGCTGTCCGTCGTTTACTGCACGAACGGTAAGTTTCGAGTAACTCTAATGTCTTTAAAGTCTTTAGTAATGATGTTTCTTGTTTTGCAGGGTTCCGGCGATGGCGGATGACGGGCTGAAGTGAGTTGAAGATGGAGCCCGTGTGATGAATAGAAGCGCCTGGAAGCACGTAAGTAAGAGCTTGTTGCCTGCTTCACGATGCGCTCTAACTGTCTTTTTATTTTGCAGGTACAAGTTCGGAGCGGCTGCCGGGTGCCGGAATACCCACTGGGTTAGATGTGGAAAGGAGTAATGGCACGTGAGTATTAAAGTTCCCCAATGTCTTTAAACGCACCTTGTTTTGTCTTTCAGATGCGGGATGCAGCGCCGAAGGCCTCCGGAGCGTGCGAAGAGTTGGTAAGCTTTTGTCTTTCAGATGCCGGAATGCAGTGTGAAGACCTCCGGAGCGCACGAAGAGTAGGTAAGCCTTTGTCCTTCAGATGCCGGAATGCACCGCGAGGCGTTGGTGACAGCCGATGGACCAGGTAAGTGAAGAGCTGTCACTGAAGTCCGTAATGCTAACCTGTTCTTTCTTGTCTTTATAGGTGTTGCTGAAGACTGGATTCAGGATGGTAAGCCTTTTTCCTTAGGCCCAGGATCAGATGCAGAAGACACGATGAGCGTTCTGCTGCAGAGGATGCAGAATAACGCAAAGCAAGATTCATCCATCGGGTGTGGTTTAAATAGCCTCCTGTAGTGCTTAGGTGTCTCCTTCCACAGCCACGCCTAGTAAGAAAAGAGTTCCTGCTTTCCAGAAGAGTTCCAGTGTTCTGAATCTAGGGAGTGGCTCCTGCCCCACCCAACAGGAAAAGTAGTTCCAAACAGAAGAGGATCAGAGGCTCAACTGGCAGGCAAGTAAGCAGCATGGTCTGCTGCAGGTAAGTCCACCCAAGCATTATGAGCCCGGCGCTTCCAGCGCTGGGACTGGGCATATTTATGAGCCTGGTGCCACTGGCGCCAGGACTGGGTCCAAAAGGTCCCAATTGGGACTGGTTGGCACTCGGAACCTGGGTTATGGATCTGCTTCCAAGGGAGTTGGGAAAACCCTGACCTTTTGGAAGCAGAGATCATGACAGGAACTTCGTCCGTAACAGAGGTTTGTGGCAATGGACCCCGGTCAAGGGTTTTGGATCCTGAAAGCCAGGTGTCCAAGAGTGACCCTGCGCTATCCATGGTTACTAAGCCGCTTTCCCTTGAGTGGGGGGGTCTCTCATCCTGCGACGTCTCTTCTCCACTTGGGACAAGGACTGTTTAGAGTCTTGTGGTTCTTCTTGCTTGGAAGGTGAGTTTCCGTCAGGGGCTCCGTCCCCCTCCCCGTGTGCAGCAGTTTCTCGGCTTTGTGTACATTTCGTATTCGGCGAATGTTGCCATCACAGGTGAAGGTCCGGGAAGTGGACTAGCCCCATCGATAAGAGATTCCTTTTTCCCTCAGCCACTCTGTGACCGGTCTCAAAGCCTCCCTTTTTTCGTTAGTATAACCGCTGCGAGGTCCTGATATAAGGAAATGAAGGCGTCTCTGAAAAGTATGCGGGGGGAGCTTCTTGCTTCTTGCATTATTTCTTCTTTAACTGTAAAGTAATGCAGTCTCATTAGGACGTCCTGCGGGGGTGGGGGGGTTGTGCTCGGTCTCGTTCTATGGACCCTGTCGAGCACCAGGGGGGTGGGGGAGAGTCGTCCGACAACGTTAGAATGAAGTGAAAGAGGTCACAAACGTAACGCTCCAGGTCAGCATCTGCAATGGTGGTTGTGATCCCCCTCAAGCGTATGTTGTTGCGGCGGGAGCAATTCTCAGCGCCGTCCTACTTGAGCTCAAGGGCTTCACACCTGGCCTCCAGTGCGGCTAGTCTGTGCACATCCCTCTCGATCTTGTAGCTGTGCTCAGAGAGGGTGGTTTCCGCCTCTGCCGTTCTCGTCTCCAGTTGCCCTACTCATTTGTACAGGACCGTGATTTTGCGCTTGACCTCTTCCGTGCCCTTCTGGTACTCTTTCGTAAGGGCCGACAGGAGTTCCTGGACATCAGATTTTGTGACCACCTGGGTCGAGCCTCCCGGGGTTGGTTCCATGCGGGCGTCCTCAATATTCACTTCAGTCACTTCTGGCCGGTCCCTCTATTCTGGGCCTTTACGCTGCAGGGGTCAGCAGTAGCACCGCAATGTCTGTCTGTTTGGACAACTTCAAATTCTTGGCCATTATAAGCGAAGTGCTTGCTCCCAGATCCCACGGATCAGGGATCCTCTGTGCTGTTGGAGGCTGATATGACTAGGCGAGGCTGACGGGCCCTTGGTTGGGGGGGGCCCCCGGTGTCTGTGTGTTTCCTTGCCTTGTTGTGTAGCCTTTATCGAGAAGACCTCTGTGAGGTATGCGTAACTGCTGTGGGGGTGAACCACCTCAGATGGGGTGCAGAGTCCGGTTTTATATGACTGGTGCCCCCGGCAGGCTGGGTCTTAGGCTGTGGTTAGATGATGCCTTGTGTGGGTGAGGGATCAGAGATATGGCCGGTACTGTGGAGGCAGGGGCTAGGCCAGAGGACCCGATCAAAGGGCTGGGCCCCAACTGAAGAAGTAGGTGCATCTGAGTGAACAAGTGGTGTTGGCTGCAGGCTGGGAGGCTTACTGTCTGACTGATTAATTTGCAGGCCTGTGATCGGATGCAGGCATGCTCACTGTCGGTTCTTTGAGGGGGAGCTGCTGGTTCCAGTGCCCAGGGACCCCTGCTGCAGGGGATGGGGTGCTCAGCGCCGGGTCACCAGATGTGGGCCGTAGCTGTTGACAGTGAAAGCCTAGAGAAGCCAGGGATCTCCCAGCATTAAGGGCCAATTGATCCAATCTGCTTTTAGATCCTCAGGTTCCGCGGGAGCCTTCTCAGATGATGGGTGCTTTTAAGTGCTGTGTAGCGGTGGAGGGAATGGCGGGTGGACGAGGACCCAGGAGGCAGGCCACCTACTGATATAGGGCGTCCCTGCTGAGCCCCCGGGGAGGCACCTTGCAAGCCGGTGGGGAGGAAGTCCAGAGGAGCGTTGGGGCAAGTGGCAGGTGCCGCCTTACCTCCGCCGGTCAGAGCCCCCCAAAGGGGGGCCGGCGTCAGGAACACTCGCGGAGGCTGCAGCCCGCAGCACATGCTCTGAGGGTGGGTCTCGCTGCCTCCTCCCATCGACGATGTGGGCACCGGAGCAGGAGTGGCGATGGCCGCCTGGCCGAATAATGGTTGCTCCTTTTGCTGGGAGCGGAGAGTCTTTCCAACCCCAAAGGTGTAAAGTTGCAGGGAGTCGTTGTAGCCGGCCTGGGCAAACCGCAGTGACGCGCCCCCAAGGTCTGTCGTTCCAGGGCTCTCCTGGTGTGTAGGTGGGTTGATTCTGTCACTGGCAGCCTGGGTGCCTCACTGCACCGGGGGGGGGCACCCCAGGCAGAGGTGGAGATTGTGGGAGGACACCACCACTCCATCAACTCGAGGTACCACTCGATCCAGGACCTCAGGACGCCCCACATCAGGCCATATGAGCCCCAAGAGAAGGGGTCACCACTCCATCTGTTTTTCTGAATGGAAAACTTTGTATCACCGGAGCTTTTTAGCTGGATGCGTGGCACCAGTCGGGAGCTCTCACTGATCCAGACCGACCGCCATGGCTCCAAGCCACGCCCCCCCATCTCCAGATTTTTACCACACATTCAAGTGTTGGGAGTCCTTGTATTTCGCTCATAGTGCCTTCAGCTTTTTGTGTGCTTTTCGACTCGCAAAACTCTATTTTTGTTCAATTAAGCCCGTGTGCTCCATCATTTCTTCATCCGATTAACGGTGATCTGTTTTTCGGCTCTCCCCTTCGGACTGAAGTTGACGACCAGAATCTTGGGGAAGTGTTTGGCTCGGCTGGCAGCCCATCTGTGACTACAGGGAATTCATGTGTACCCATGCAATCACTTGAGGAATTACTGGACTCCCGTTGGATCCAGGTGTCTGGAAGCTTCAAGGACAGGATCGTGGTCGATGAGTTCCGTGTAGCGAGAAGGTGGGGGGCTTGTGCGCGCCAACATCGCCAGGGGCACAGACTTCAGAGCCTGCCGTACCAGAAGACGGTGACGTCTGATGCTTCCCTGGAAGGCTGGGGAAACCACAACGGACGTCTCCACGCCAGAGGCCTGTGACTACTGGAGAAGACACTACACATCAACATCCTGGAACTACGGGCAGTGTTTTGGGTCCTCAAGTCATTTCTTCTGTCCCTCAAGGGCAAGTGGTGAGGGTCTTCACAGACAATACCACGACAATGATTTACATCCAGAAGCAGGGGGGGAACGAGATCCCCGGCGCTCTCCAGAGAGGTGCAGGAATTGTCACTGTGCCATCACCCAGGTGATGTTTCTCATTCTCCAGCATGGGGCCTGGCATGGATTCACATGCTCATGAATATTCCCCGTCGTCAGGCTGGGAATCCTCGGTAAAGAAAAAATCAGTCTGTTTCTTTTCTGAACTGTCTTTCTACTACTAACCAATCACTGGTCTCTGGGTCATACTGCCCCCAGCCAATGACTACCCTCTACCTAAGCCCCTCCTCTGGCAGCCATCTTCAGATTTTTACTGCACGTTCAAGTGTTGGGAGTCCTTGTGCTTAGCTCTCGAGCTTTTACTGCGTATTTTGTTTTTTTTTCAAAGAGTTTACTCTTATTTGTTTGGTCAATTCGAGCCTCAAGCTCCACCAATTCTTCTTCCTATCAACGGGGACCCGTTTTGGAATTTTTCTACGCCCCTCAAGGGCGGATTTACGTTGAATTACACTTCTTGGAGGATTCCGGAAGACCTTTGAGGCCTACCCCGTTTCGGACACGGCCCAAGACAAGGGAGATTTGACGCCTACTGGATCCAAACTGTTCAGGAACTGGCAGGATGTGGATTACAGAATGTCTTCAAGGAAGATGAGCACTCCTGGTGCCTCTACTGCCTTCACGACGACAAATCGCACATGGAGAAGGACTGTGCGTTCTGTAAGAACATGTCCGTCCGGACAATGAAGGATCTTCGTATTCGACTCACCAACTGGCTGAAGGGGAAGAGCCCAGCAGCAGATGAGAAGAAATCCGAGCGGTCTTCTAAGACCTTTGAGGGCGCTGCGGCGATGGGGGCCCAACAAAAGGCTAAGCACCGCGAGTCCGCGGGCTCCAGGAGCGCCGTTGGTTCGGGCTCCTTGGCAGCCAGGCAGGGCGCGATGTCGCAGACGCCATCATCCACCAGCTAACGCACTGGCTCGGTGAAAAGGAAGTCGGAGAACCCGGATAATCTTCGGTAGAAGCCCCGGTTGATCCCGATGGAGAAAGCCGAGGGGGGGGGGTGTGGGGGGGTGACCCTCCCCCTAAGGTGAAGACCTCAGACACGCCCAAGGTCATGAAGGCCCTGATTCACACGGCGAAGGCCTCGATTGAAGAAGTCGTGGTGGCCCTGGTGAAGCCTGCGGAGGCTACCCCAGTGGAGACGACCTCCGGGCCCAGAGTTTCCCTGCCACCCAGGAGGGAAACATCTTTCCAGCCTATCGAGAAGACCCCCGTGAAACCTCAGGATGAGAAGGAGGGGTGGGACACGGTAGCCCTAACTGACACGGAAACCGCCACCGAGGATGAGCTGGCTGGCGTCAAAAAAATCCTGGACAAGAAGTTCGAGGAGGCCAGAACCTACGGGAGGGATCCCGACGAGGCGGAAGTAGAGAGCAATGGTGGGGCCGACGAGGAACCGCAGACCGTCGAGGAAGCGGAGGAACCCACGCCCCAGCCTTCGCTCCCATCACCACCGATGCCACAAGACAATTCAGGCACAATCTTGATGGCTTTACAGACCCTGTGTACGGAGATAAGGACAGGGTTGCCCTTACCACTAGCGGACGATCCAGCGGCGCCTAGCCATCGGCGAGCCCACCGAACAAGCAGAGTCGTGTCCATCCTCCACCTTCCTTCCTGCCTTCACCCCCATCCCCTCCTCTGAGGGACGAGACGGGGACGGCGACAACAGGGACGGACGACGACGGTGACAACAGGACGGATCTCCCATCAACCCCCCCGCCCGGTCCTCCTCTCCCGACGAAATTGGCTCCTTTCACGCCATGATCGCCAGGGCATCGGAGCTTTTCCAGCTATGCCCCAAAGAGCAGAAGAAGGAAGGGTTCCTCTAGCAATGACAGGAGGCCAAGAGGAAGACTGTCCTCTCGGTCCCCTTACTGGACGACATCTGAGATGAAGGACTGTCCCTTCTGAAGAACCCGTCCACGGCCCCTGCGACGAGGGACCGGTACGAGAAGAAGTACCGGTTCCCGGACTCCGTTCCGATGTGCCTCAGGGCACAGCCATCCCCGGATTCGGTGGTCTCTGCGGCGGAAGAAATCGGCAGGGGCGACGGCATCAACTTCCACTTCCCCGCCGGACGCCATGGGGAAAGAAGCTGGATGCCATGAGACGAGGGTTCATCTCGTCGGCAGCGACGACCATCAAGGCAGCCAATGCCCTCGCGATTGTGGCGCACTACGACAGGGAGCTGTGGTTTAAGATCGCTCCCATCCTGGACTTCCTCCCAGATGACAAGAGGGCAGAAGCCCTTGAAATCCTGCAGGAAGGTGAGGTGGCATCGGACCACGCCATCACGGTGGCCACGGACATCGCCGACACTGGCTTTTCGCCAGATGGGCAACAGCGTTTGCCATCACTGGCGCGGTTGGCTCAGGGCCACTGATTTCCTTCAGGACTTGCAGACCAGGGTACTGGACATGCCCTTCGACGGGAACAACCTGTTCGGCAAGGCAGTGGACGAGTCACTGCAGGCCATGAAGGTGGACTCCGAGACGGCCCTGGGTTCTCTCCATCAGCGACGGCAGTCCTTTCAGACCTCCGGAGGCAAGTGTCGAGGTGCCTCCAAAGGATTCGTCGGCAGTGCCTCGTCGTACCGCCAGGCAGCCCGCTCCTCGTCGCAGGATGCCTATAGAGGCCCCAACAAGACAGGAGGACACTGTCGTCGTCGCCAAGGAGGCAAAGGTGGCAAGGCCTCGGCGAAACAAGACTGAACCGGCTGTGATTTTGGGCCCCCACCCGAGCACTGCTGTGGGAAGCTGGCTGGCAAAATTCATCAGCTTGTGGGAGTCCATCTCCACCGACCTTTGGGTGCTGGCCGCCCTGGCCAGTGGGCACTCCCTGGAGTTCCAAAGAAAGTGTCCCCGTTTCCCACCTGTGGCCAGGAAGGAAAACCATGTGCCACAGCTGCTTCTGGAGGTATGAGTAATGCTGAGAAAGGGCGCGATAGAACTCTTCCCAAAGAGGCTACGGGGCTCCGGAGTATACTCGCGGTACTTCCTTGTCCTAAAGAAGACCGGCGGCTGGCGGGCCATCCTAGACCTGTGCCGCCTCAACAAATACATCAAGTTCCAGAAGTTCCGGATTGTCACCCTTCAGCACGTGCTGGGACAATTGGAGGTAGGCGACTTCCTGTTGTCGCTGGACTTGGAGAATGCTTACTTCCACATCCCCATACGAAAAGGACATTGAAAGTTCCTCACTACCAGTTCAAGGCCCTGCCCTTCGGGTTGAAGTCGGCGCCAAGGGTATTCACTAAGTGCCTGTCACTGGTGGCGGCGTGGCTGCAGGGGATCCATGTATACCCCTATCTGGACGATTGGCTCATCGGAGCAACGTCGAGAGAACTCGATCACACAGGGAAGACCGTCTGCCTGCTCACAGAACTGGGATTCTCGATCAACTTTGCAAAGTCCCACTTGGTACCGTTGCAAGACACCCTGGGAGCCAGACTCGAAACAGTGGCACGGTTGGCTTCACCGACAGAGGAGAGGACGAAAGCCATCATGGGCAAGGTACAATGACTGTTGACCATGGAAGTGGCCAGGGTGAGGTCCATCAAGTCCCTGCTCAGCATGTCCTTGTGCATCTACCTCGTGCGTCTGTGCAGGTTGCGGATGCAGCCACTGCAGGAGTTCCTCGACGCCCGTTGGATGCAAGCGGCGGGCAGCTTCGAAGACAGGATCTCCCTCAATGAGACTTTCCGCCAAGCGATCCGGTGGTGGGGCAACTGTGCGCATCTAGCAGCGGGCATGAACATGAACTTCCGGACCCCGGCACATCAGGAAACTGTGACGACGGACGCCTCCCTATAAGGATGGGGAGCGCACACCAGAGATGCCTTTGGCTCCCGGAGGAGAGGTCCCTACACATCAACATCCTGGATCTCCGAGCCATGTTCTGGGCCCTCAGGTCGTTCCTTCCGTCCCCCAAGGGCAAAGTGGTAAGGGTCTTCACCGACAACACCACCACAATGTTCTACATCAGGAAGCAGGGGGGCACAGATCCCCGGCCCTATCCAAGGATGCACAGGATCTGTGGCACTGGGCCGTTGCCCAAGGGATGTTCCTGGTACCCTTCCATCTGGCAGGAATAAAGAACACCATCGCTGACTCACTCAGCAGGGAGCTGCGCTCGTGCCACGAGTGGGAGCTTCGGCAGGATCAAGTGGATCTCCTATTCCGACAATGGAGCAATCCCCAGATCGATCTATTCGCGACGAACACTTAGTGCTGGAGGTTCGCCAGCAGGTTTTCCCGGCCGGGGAGCATGGGCGATGCCTTCTCATTCCCCTGGGATGGCCTGTTCCTGTATGCGTTCCCACCTTTGCCGTTGCTGCTGCGATTCATCAGTTAACTCAGACGGTCCTGGTGCAGGATGATCCCTGTCGCACCGGCGTGGCCGAGGCAGATTTGGTTCCCAGACCTTCTGGACATGTCAGCGTCCCCCCCAGTCAAACTGCTGACGGACGCGTATCTTCTCGCCAGGGAAGGATGCGCCATTCGACATCAGGACCCAGGATCGCTGAACCTGCAGGCTTGGCTCCTGCAGCACTAGAGTTCGGAGGGTACAATATCCCGGCGAACTGCAAGGAGGTGCTTGCAAAGGCCAGGGTGTCCTCTACTCTTACGTGCTATGGACATAAATGGAAGAGGTTCTCTGTCTGGTGCCATGCACAGAAGATCAACCCTCTGCGGATTACGGCCCCTCAAGTGCTGCCGTTACTTGCTGTCGCTGGCCAAGGCAGGGCTAGCTCATGCCTCCATCAAAATCCATCTAGCGGCGATCTCCCACTACACCAAACTCCGGGGTGGTCGTCGCTGTGGTCTCATCACCTGGTGAAGGAGTTCATGAAAGGACTGTTCCGCTCGTTCCCGCCGGTGAAGGCTCTGGCCCCGGCGTGGGAGCTCAAGGTGGTGCTGACCAGGCTCATGGGTCCGCCATTTCGAGCCTTTGCATTCGGCACCGTTGAAGTTCCTATAGTGGAAGACAGCGTTTCTTGTGGCCATCACCTCCGTACGACAAGTGGGAGAGATCCAGGCCCTCTCCTGTAAACCTCCATATCTGACATTCCACGAGACGAGGGTAGTGCTGAGGACGCACCCCTCCTTCATGCCCAAGGTGCCATCGGACTTCCATCTCAACGAGCCCTTGGTGTTACCTGTTTTCTTCCCGTCGCCTTCGCCGCCGGCTGAGAGGACTTTGCACTCGCTGGATGTGGCTAGAGCGCTGAAGTTCTACGTGGACCGCACGAAGAGTCTTCGGAAGACGTCACAGCTGTTTGTGAACTTTGGCCCTGTGAACCAAGAGAAGGCCCTCTCGAAGGCTTCCATTTCCAGATGGCTCTCCGGCTGTATCATGCACTGTCACCAGTTGGCAAACCGACCGTTGCGCAGCTATCCGAGAGCCCATTCAACCAGAGGGATCGCTGCTACCACGGCATTCCTGTCTGGTGTGCCCCTGCTGGACACAGGGCTGCTACGTGGAGGTCGACGCACACCTTCACGAGATTCTACTGCGTCGACCGAGATTGCGCAACCTGTTCGCTTGAAGGTGAGCCTGGTGAAGAGGTAAGAGATGCTTAATGCTGAGTTGTTGAAATGCTTAATGTTGAGCCTTGCCACCTCCGTGGTTGTGCATGTGTGTACTGCTATGTATTCTTGTATTCATGAGCATGTGAATCCATGGCAGACCCCATGCTGGAGAAGGAACAAGTTACTTACCTGTAACTGTTGTTCTCCAGCCTGGCTCTGGCATGGATTCACATGCGAATCCTCCCTCCAACCCCTCTTCTCTTGGTCCTACTGCCACTTTACGTGCTACCAAATCTGAACATGGCTGCTAGAGGAGGGGCTTAGGTAAGTAACTTGTTCCTTCCTTTTAACCTGGCGGGAGTCAAAAACATTGACTCCCCCCTCAGCAGGGAGCTGGGCTCTTGCCACGAGTGGGAGCTTCTGCAGGGTGAAGTGGACAACTTCTTCCTCAGGTGGGGCAGTCCCCACATCAATCTGTTTGCGACGGCGATGAACACTGAGTGCCGGAGGTTCACCATCAGCTTCCCCCAGCCGGGGAGCATGGGGAAGGCATTCACCTTCCCTTTGGGAAGGCCTGTTCCTGTATGCGTTCCCTTAGTTGCTGCTACTACAAGTCATCAGTCAACTCAAACAGTGTTGGTTCAGGATGATCCTCGTCGCACCAGTGTGGCCGAAGCAAATCTGGTACCCGGACCTTCTCAGCATGTCAGCGTCCCCTCCAGTCAATCTACCAGTGGTCGTGGATCTTCTCGCCAGGGTAGGAGGCGCAATACTGCACCACGACCCATGATCGCTGAACCTGAAGCCCTGGCTTCTGCAGCATTCGAGTTCAGTGGTTAGGAGCTGCCTGCGGACTGCAGGGTGGTCCTCGCCAAGGCCAGTGCGTCGTGGACTCTGAAGTGTTACAGACACAAATGGAAGCGTTTCGCGACTTGGTGCTGATCACAGAAGATTAACCCTCTGAGGGTCACAGCCCACAAGTCCTTCCAACTTGTCGTTGGCTACGTCAGGGCTGGCACACGTCGCCATCCTGGTGCATCTGGCGGCTATCTCCCGCTACACCAGGGCTCCAGGACAGTCTTTGCTTTGGTCGCACCATCTAGTCATGGAGATCATTATGTAACTGTTCCGATCAGACTAGGCTCACGGGGCCCCTTTCTAGCCTATGCATAAAGCTCCGCTCAAGTTCCTGTCTTGGAAGACAGGTTTCCTCGTGGCCATTACCTCTGCCAGGAGAGTAGGTGAGATCCATGCCCTGTCCTGCAAGCAGCCTTATTTCACTTTCCACGAGACGAGGGTGGTGCTGCGGATGTACCCCTCCTTCATGGCCAAGTTTCCATCCAAATTTCATGTCAACGAACCCTTGGTGTTGCTTGTGTTTTTTCTGACGCCTTCGTTGCCGGCTTAAAAGACTTTGCACTCACTGGATGTGGCTCGAGGTCTGAAGTTTTATGTGGCCCACACGCAGTGTTTCCGGAAGGCATCTCGGCTTTTTTTTAACTTTGGTCCTGTGAACCATGGGAAGGCCTTGTTCAAGGCTTCCATCTACCATTGTCACTAATTGGCAAACCAACTGCTGGCTGGCCGTCCGAGAGCCCACTCCACCAGAGCGATCGCTGCGACGACGGCATTCCTGTCTGTTGTGCTCCTGCTAGACATCGGCAGGGCTGCTACGTGGAGGTCTACCCACATCTTCACAAAATTCTACTGCATTGACAGGGATTTCAGAGAGGAGTCCAGAGTCGGCCAAGCAGTACTACGCAACCTGGTTGCTTGAAGGTGAGGAGGTAAGAGTAAATCCTTCTGTTGAGCCTTGCCACATCCTGTGGGCGTGTATGCATGTACTGCTATGTATTCTTTATTCATGTGCATGTGAATGCATGCTAGACCCCATGCTCAGTGGCGTAACACAAAATGTGGGGGCCCCCCTGCGAGCAACAAATCACGGGTTGCGCCACACTCTGGGCCGGCCTAGACTGTCACGCTTGCACAATACGCATGAACGTGCTGCTGAAGGGGTATGCCGCACACTGCACTAGGAAAAAGATATACATATGTGTTTTAATGCAATATACAGCACACTTTCTGAGATAAATTGGCTATAAAGCCAGAGTGTTTGCAATTGTTTTGTAGGGTAACACAATCCAATACATGCAAGTCACCAACAGTGCACAGGAACATTAATGCTTCCAACTGGCTGCACAATGTAGACCAGTGTAAACACATAATAACATTATAGTACAGAATGCCAGGCCACATTTAGACATACCTAGACTGTTTTCAGCAAAATGCCAGTCAAAGCAATAACACTCATCAAGAAGAGAGCACACAATAAAGCAAGTGTCTCCATGGCCTCGAACAACACGGCCAAACTCTTTAAAATCTGCAAGGAACTGGTCAATCCTGTTGTGGTCTATACCTCTTCTGTTCCCTCCCATGCCCTCTGTACAGCTCTGGCCTCTCATTTCTCTGCTAAATCTCAGGACATCCTGTCCTCTATGTCCTCTTCCTCTCTTGGCCCATTTTGGCCATCTCTTCTCTCCTCCTCCTTTTTCCTCTTTCTCTCTGACAACACCTGACGAGGTTTCTAGACAGGTCCGATCTATGAAAGTGTCGTCCAAACAGGTGCTCCGCTGCTCCTCCAGAACCATCAAAGCCCATATTGACACCCTCGCTCCAGCCTTGGCCGATTTCTGTAATCACTCTTTCGCCACTGCAATGTTCCCCTCTCCCTTTGAGCACTCCCTTGTGCACCCACTCCTCAAGAAGCAGTCTGCTGATCCTACCTGCTGGAAAACTATCGCTCAATCTCCACCTTTCCTGAGCAAACTCTTGGAAAAGCTTGCCATCTCCCAGCTTACTCTCCACACTGAATCTGTTGGTTGTCTCCATGACCATCAGTCTGGCTTCAGAGATGCCAGAGGCATGGAAACTGCTCTCCTTAACACCTGTGCTGCTCTCTAACCTTGATTCCAGCATTCCTTCTATTCTCATCCTTCATCTTTCCTCTGCTTTCGACAGGGTCAACATCGCCATCCTGATCAATCGGCTCTGTGAGAACCTGGGCATCACAGATCAGACCCTAGAGTGACTGACCTACTTCCACTTGGACCGCCACTCCGCTCCCAGGTCGATCGTGGTCCCATTCTCTCAGCCACCTCTCTCTACCTGTGGCATTCCCCAGGGCTCTATCCTCTCACGCTGGTTTTTCAACCTCTACTTGGCCACTTTGGCCTCCCTGATCTCTACCTTATCCTCTAACTTTCAGTGTTGTGCGGATGACTCAGCTTTCCTTCAGGCTCCCCTCATCCTCCTCTCCTATCTTGCTCATTCCTGACTGTCTATCCACGATTCAGGATTGGTGCGCCTCCAACAATCTCTGCCTTAATGCCAGTAAGACAGAGATCCTTCTCATTGGGACCCTTGCCACTGTGTTTCCTCTCTCACTATAGCAGACCACCTTGGGCCCTCTTCCTTTGCCTTCCTGCGAGGCAAAAAACCTTGGTGTCATCTTCAACGCCACACTCTCTTTCTCTCCTAACATCTCGGACATCACCAAGAAGTCCCACTACTAGCTGCTCCTCCTCAAAGGGACTCTTCCCTTTCTCACTCTCCACCAGAAGCTCACTGTCTCTAAGCTGGACTACTGCAACAGCCACTTTCTCAATCTGTCTTCCTCTAGTCTCCTTCATCTGCAAATAATCCAGAACAGGACTGCAATACTTAGCCTTGGCCTCAAGCCCTGGGATTGTATTTCTCCAGCCCTGAAATCTCTCCACTGGCTGCAAGGATCAAGTTCAAGAACCTTTGCATTGCCCACAAGGCTTTCTGGGGCCAGTGCCAACACTAAATCCAATGCTCTCTTCCAAAATACCTTCTTTCTCTAACCCTTCACTCAGCTACCTCCAACTCTCTAAGGCTAAGACATTTCTCCAGGCAGAGAGTGGGGGTAGACCTCTCTCCTCTGCTGGTGCCTCCAACTGGAATGGCCTCCCTGCCCCTCTCAAACTTGAGGCGGACAACCTGAAGTTTTGGAAGCAGCTAAAAGCTTTCCTCTTCTCTGCTGCTTTCGCTCTCTCTCCCCCCCTGCTGACCTACCTGACCTACATGTCTGCTGTACTGACTGGCTGCTTGGCTACCCTCAGAGTCTCTCTGAGTCCAGGCTCTTTCTTGATTGGTCACCCTTGCACTGCCTCCGGGCCTACCATGCACTTAGGGGCTGTAACTGTAACCCTGCAGTCCATTGTTCTCCTTGCACAACCAATAGCTGCTCTGCCCTGGCTGCACTTACTGAGAGCATTGCTGCCCTGTTTTCCCCTCCCCTCTCACTTGCACTTCCCTGCTCCCTTTTCCCTTGCACCTCTCGTTCTCACAATGACACAAGGCCTAGTGAGATTGTTTGTCTTGTCCTCCCTCTATCATCCCTCCCTTGTGTACACTTGTGTACAGGCGCATTATAAATGACTTGAATCACATCATATCATTTTATCACAGATGCCCAGAAAAATATACAATGCCGCAGTAAGAAATGGCTAGACTGGCAGCACCCAAATGCCAATCTAGCCAGGTAATTAAAGTTAGCAGGACTACTTTATCAGAAATGTCCAGTTAAAAGAAACTCATACCAAACTGAGGAATGACTAGACTGGCTAAATCAAAATGCCTCTCTAGCCACTAATACCACATATCATGCCTGCTTAGCCTGGACATGCACAACCATTATGATTTATCACACAATCCTGCCCCCCCCACACATCCACTCTCCCTCCCACCCACCACCCCAACCTCCACAATCGGCTCCTTGGCCCAGAATTACCTCTGTGTCCCTCTTCCTTGTCCCAGAGCTTTCGTATGAGGCTCCTTGCCTCATAGGTAAGTACTGGGATGAGGAATAGTGGGACTAGGAGTGATGAAGATTACAGGTAGCTAAATCAGGCATTACCTCCATGTACCTCTACCTCTTCCCAGTACTTTTGTATGAGGCAGAGTGCCTCAAACACACATACTGCCTCGTATATAAGTACTGGGACGAGGAAGAATAGGGCTAGGAGTAAGCAAGGCATTAAACACAAGTAGTAGCGCAACACCATTGAGTTGACTGGGCTTCAGCACTACCCCCCCTGACATTTTGGGCTATATTGACTCAACTTGGCTAACCTTTAGAGCAGTTGCCAGACCGAACAGGACACAGATTTTAAACGGAACCTGGTTTTTGCTGTTAACAAGAACCCAGCAATTACCAACGTAAAGCATTTCACTGTTAGTACCTGCATTCAAATTCCACATTGTTTAGGCGATTGAAATGGTGATGTGGGTTTAGTACTTGCATGCCAGGGGAGTGATTGGAAGGGTAGAGAGGGAACAGGAGACTTATAGGAGAGAGTTAACTGCTTGTAACATTGAATCTGCACTAGAATAGTCTCATTAAAATGCGTAAATAATTTGGATGCGCCCACACAAATAAGTTTCCCCCTCCCCACCGCATGTGAAGTTAGCGCCCCTCCCAACATTTGAAGGGTTAGCCCACCCGAAATGAAGGTTTTCTTGTGCCCCTGTACACAAGCACACACACCATTCACCTTATACACACCCAGTCATCCACACATTTAAGTGTGCACCCTTTCACCATACACTCACACAGGTAGCCACCTATACATTTATGTGTGCACCCTTTCACCATGCAGGCACACCCCCACAGGCACCCATACATTTAAGTGTGCACCCTTTCACCATACACACACAGGCAGCCGGCTATACATTTGAGTGTGCACCCTTTCACCATAGACTCATACACGCACACCTCATGGAGTTGAGGGGGGGCCCTATTACTTAAAAAAGAAATTGGGGCTCATTACGGGTCCAGCGGTAACCGTGCCGGTGCTACCGGCGGGTTGCCGCCAGACCCATAAAAAATTACTGTGGCCTGACTTCCCGGTGCCACCGTGCTATTTCAAGTCCGGCGGCTGGGAAATCAGGTGCCGGTAATTTCGTTAAACCCCAGACTCCACGGGAATGGGGACACAGAAGCACCTGCACCATTGTTAACGGTGCCGGTGCTTCCGTGACAGGTCTGCCTACCGTGGCTGCTGTGCCTGGCAGGGTCAGACCTGTCGGGCACGGAAGCCCCACCAGGCAGACCTGTAATATGCCGGTCCGGAAACAACAGTGCCTGTAAGCTTACCAGCACTGTTGTTTCCGGACCGGCATGGTCAGAATGAGCCCCATTGTTTCTTTTTTAAGTCACTAAAACTTCATTAAGAAATTATTTCAGTTAAGGACCGAACCATAATCAAAATAATTTCTTTATGATGGCTGAGTGGCTTCAAAAACAAACGATTTCTTTTTGAAGGCATAGGGTTCCCCACCCACCCCCCTCACCCCATGACATGGAGGCCTCCAGCCTAGGGTCTTCCATGTCATGGGGTACGGGGCCCTCAGACTCCAAAAAAAAAGTTTCTTTTTGTAGTCACTCTGCCTACATAAAGAAATTATTTCTGTTACAGAAATGTTCTTTATGAATGCAGAGTGAATTTCAAAAGAAACTTTTTTTTTTTAGAAATTTTTTTTTTTTTTTTTTTTTTTACTGGGGCCCCCTCCCAGCCATGTGCTGGTGGGGCCCCCCACACCGCGGGCCCCCCGCACCGCGGGGGCTGCGGGGGCCCCTGTTACGCCAGTGCCCATGCTGGAGAAGGAACAAGTTACTTACCTGTAACTGTTGTTCTCCAGCATGGGTCTGGCATGGAATCACATGTGAACCCTCCTGCCCCTCAGGGGCTCTTCTTGGTCATACTGCCACTTTACGTGCTACCAAATCTGAGGATGGCTGCCAGAGGAGGGGCTTAGGGAGAGGGCAGTCATTGGCTGATGGCAGTATGACCCATAGCTCAGACATACATTGGTTTATAGGAGAAAGACAGTTTATAAACAAATGTGAAACTTTTTTTTTCTTATACCGAGGATTCCCAGCCCGAAGACAGGGAATATTCATGAGCATGTGATTCGGTACCAGTCCCATGTTAGAGAACAACAGTTACAGGTAAGTAACTTGTTCCTTCCCCCACTTTCCCTCTTGCTTTCCACACCCTCTACCTAACTCTCTTTCCGGTTACCCTACCTCCCTGTGCCTATCCAATCCAACAGACCCTAACCCTCTATCCCTGAGGGGTTACAGTGTCCTGTGTACTACTATAGTGCAGGTGCCATAACCCTATGGGGATGCACAAGTTTGTGCTACCCCTGCGTAACAAACAGAGCACCTGTGACACCTGGAGACACGGCTTTGTAATGCTAGTGTGTAAAATGTGAGCCAGAATAACATGGCATCGATGCACAGCCATTTTGAACACTCATCTACCATTGCTGCCTACATTGCCCACAGTGGTGGCAAGGATCAAGTTCAAGACCTTCTGCATTGTCCACAGGTCTTTATGGGGCTTGGGACCGCACTACCTACAACTCTCTCTTCCTAAACATGTTCCTTCTCGAGCTCTCCGCTCATCCAACTCTCTGAGGGTCAGTCGCTTTTCAAAGCAGAAAGTTGGGGGCAGATCTCTTTCTTCGGCTGGGGCCTCCCTCTGGAACAGCCTCCCTGCCTCTCTCAAACTTGAGCAGAACCACCTCTGGTCCCGGAAGCAACTCAAGACCTTCCTCTTTGCTTCTGCTTTCTCTCTTCCTCTCCCCTGCTGATGACCCGTCTGGTCCACGCACTGGTCACCCTCTGAAGTTGGGCCCAGGTCCCTGCCTGTCTAGTTGCACCTTGACCTGCCTTTTGGCTGCCCCAGCACTTGGGGTCTGTATCTGTAACCCTACATCCCCTTCACTCTGAACTTATGAGCCACCCGTTGGCTGCACTTTTGATTACCTGCACTGAGCCACCAGCTGGCTGCAACTTTGGTTACATGCACTTCTCCATCCCCCCTTGCACTTCTCCCCTTCCCCTTCCCTGCACTTGCGTGATCTAAATGACAAGGGGCCTCATTAGGACCCTGGCGGAAAGGGATTTACGCCGGCGTAGAGCATGGCGTACCTTTCCGCCTGACTACGAGTTCCCGTAGCGCCATGGTGATATTTTACGCCTGCTTTTTGCAGGCGGAAAAATCCATGGCGCTACGGGACTTGTTGTTAATTACGCCACCGTAATTTACGGTGGCGTAATTAACGCCTTCCCCACTCCCATTATGCCCTATGGGGCAAGAATGGGAATGGGGAAGGGCAAAATGGGGATTGGGGACTTACCGCCCCGCCAAGGTCGGGATGGGGCGGTAAGTCCGCCAACCACCATGGCGGAATTGGCAGCTTAGCGCCATGGACCATGGTGCAAATTGCACCATGGTTCTCCGCCAGGGTCGTAATGAGGCCCAAGGCCTAGTAAGATCGTTGTTTCGTCCTCCCTCTGTTTCCCCATCCTTGTCTTGTCTGGCCTAGAAATACTTGTGTATAGGCGCGTTATAAATTCCATATCATGTCATATCATATCATACATTAAAATACAAGCCTACCTGAAACAACACAACATCCTCAGCCCCCACCAGTCAGGCTTCAGACCTGTCCATGGCACAGAATCCTCCCTCCTTGACCTGAAAAACCAACTCAACGATATCCAAGACACTGGCAACCTAGCCATCCTCCTTCTTCTCGACCTATCGGCAGCGCTTGACCTGGTCAACCACCAAACACTCTGCCACCACCTCACTTTAGCTGCCAACATTTCACCCAATTCCACCAAATGGATTGCCTAATTTCTTGCAAGCAGACAGTGTCTATGCTGGGAGCACTGCTGCCCATCCAACTCAAGTTCCCTGCGGGGTCCCTCAAGGCTCATGCGTCTCCCCAACATTTTACAACATTTGTACAAAACCATGCTCTGGACATATCTCATACCAACTATGCCGATGATACCCAAATCCTCATTCCCCTCTCAGGGATTTATGACCAAGACTCCAGCTACATCAACAGAATGCATGACACTATCCAAGCATGGTTGGCCACCAGGTTGGCCTGGGGCATAACATTGTCTCAGGCACCAATGAAAAAGTGACCCACAGTTGCAAATGGCAATTCATTCCTTTTGTAACAGACTGGTTGAATTGTACACAAGTGGGAGTTTTTGTATACAATGTGATGCAAATTGTAAATTTAAGAATATGTATTCAGGAACAATCGTCAAAACTACTAGCCGCATAAAATATAAATTATTTATACAATTATGACTTTCCTGGACATTAGTCTGGAAAATCTGAATTCTGAAAGTTCAATTTCGTGGTCTTTAGTCATGTGGGGAGAAGAAGTCGGAAGAGCATGATGGTCACACCTACGCACAAGGGCAGAGTGTGCCTTCACTCCCCTGAATTCTTCAGTAGCAAGGAACATTTCCAAGGACAAGTTCAACGCCCTAATTGACAGCAGACCACTGAGGTGATGATGGATGATCATGTTAATTGTTGGGAAGCTGTGGTTAAGACTAGCTTATCTGCACCTGGACGATCAGCCTGCGAGCTGCTAACGTAGGTTGGGAGGGTACTGACACGGGTTGGAAAGTTACCGATGATAGAGGACGGCATGATCAAGGGTCCTATAGTTGTGTAGCCAATTGGACGTTGTGTATTTAGTGACGTTCATAGTGACATATTTTAGGGAAGGGCTTAGTTGCCCCACCTGATGTTAAGAAGACTAGCACTTTATGTCACTGCCCAAACGAGTATGGATCGTATACCTATATGATTCATTTAGACCCTATCTCATTCACCCGTAGGTATTTAAGTTTTCCCACGTAGGATGACATGAGTGATACACAGGTTAACGTCATCAATGACGAATATTTACTATAAAGGTGTCATTTTTTTAATGAAACGCTGTGAGATAGTGATGATAGACATCTGCTGATGTCCGTTGTCCTCCCTGTTTTAGATAATTGATATTAAAACAGTTATCCTTTTGCCAACTACCTGAGTTGTTTCGATTATTGATGTTTGAATACAATTCTGCATCCCCATCTATCTCAAGGGTATTGCTATCTCATCTTAAAGGGCTGGAAGGTCCAGTTCACTCTGATGACATGTACATTGTAATTTTGAATTTCACATTATTATTATAAATATATGTACCTTGATACACCATTTGCTGTATATGGGCATTATAAATACCCAATACATTATTGATTAATATGTTCATGCTGTCATACGTTACATTTTAGTGGCTATTGTATGCATCCCAATCTCTGAGCCTTACTTTTTCATCTCTTTACACTTACAGAGAAGTCATCCTCATTGGAGCATTCAGCGTTGGCTTGTGTGGGTGACCTGAATTTCGCACTAACCTCCTGAGTGCCATTGTGTCGAAGTTGTCCAAAAATAAAATGTTCTTGCTGACTTTTGCAATTTATTTTCTGTTAATACATATTTCATTGTAAAGAATAAAATAATCAGCGTAAAACTTGATTGCTTCTCTACTACTTTGCTTCTTTGTGTTAACCTTGATCAAATCAGCGTACCTTCAAATGGCCTTCAACTATACAGAATGTGGGCCAATAAAGCAAATGGGGGCTTGTACATCTATGCTTGCTGACAGGAGCATCAGGGTGGGATGGAACATCGCATACTGTTCAGTATGAACTCTTTTGCTGTGCCTTGAAACTTCATCCTGGAGAACTCCTTGGTAGTGCTAAAAGAACGTATAAATCATAAGCTATACAGTATATATAATTTGAATCTGTTTATGACATTCAACATATTTGACTGGGGTGTATGTCTAGGCAAACAGCCTGACGCTCTTGGGCCCCTATTGTTATGTTATTTGGCATTTATACAGCGCTCTATATCATTGGTGTGACCTCCAGGTGCTGATAGGTTGAACGCCCTCTGGGACCCGAGTCCAGGTCAGTTGAGAGAGTAAGTGTCGTAGGGTGCATGGGTGCACCAGATACGTGTGCAGCTGAAGTAATTGCCGGATGGTAGCTGCATCCTAGCATTAGGTGTGGTGTTGATGATATCAGTTGAATGTGCGCAGTCTGGTGGGTGGACACCCAGACTGGGTTCTGGCTGCGTTAGGCCTGTAGGACGCTTATGTGTGCAGCTAGGCCGGTTTGTCATGGGATATAGCTGCGTTTTATTAAAGTGATGAGGTGTTTGTGGGGTAGTGGTCGTATGTGAGCAGCTAGGCCGAATTGATCGAGGGGTATAGGTGCACTCTAATTGTGTGATGGTGTAAAGTAGAGAGTAAGCATACTGATATGATGTTTCATGCAAACGGCGCCTAAGCGCAATGCGCTTCAAAGGCGTTCAATGACAAGGGAGGGAACGAGGGAGAAAGCAAATACACTCCCACAGGGCATGAACAGCACAAGTGTGAAGATTAGCTACTGCACTCGGTCTAGAGACACCTAGACAGTGCAGGTGCTAGGGCGCAGACAGGAGGACAGGAGGGCATGCCTGGGAACTATAAACAAGGACGGAAGGGGTTGGGTACACAGCGGTATCGCAGGGAACCGGGGGTAGAGGCAAACGGCAACAGCCTGCAGGGGGCCAGAGGGTACAGGGAGACATCACAGAACCAGAAGGGCTAGGGGTATACAGCGACATCAAGGGTGACCAGACGGGGCTGGGGGCACACAGCAACAACATGGGACACGAGAGAGGCATGGGGTAGACGGCCATATCTTCGGCGACCAGGCGAGAAGCTGGGGGCATCACACTGGACCAGAGGTTGTTGGAGGGGCAGTGACGAGATGGGAACCAGGGGGTCTGGGCACACAGTGACGACGAGGGAAATAAGGGAGGGGGTACACAGCGACAACTGGCGGATAGTAGGTCAAGAAACTCATATCAGTTAAGACTAGTGATCTGACCAATCATGGAGGAAGCGGGTGGGGGAGGCAGGGAGAGGGATTCCCTGAGGCACGGAGCACAGATTAATACAATTAAATAGAAAAACATGCTCGGAGGAGCTTTTAGATGCTTTCCACTCACCTCGCTTTCACGAAGCTATTATTACCTGTCAGATCCTCACTCCTCTTGACAGGCGCAGAAGCAGCACAAACGCCTCCCTTCCCATTGGGTTTTGGCACCTGGTAAATAGACACCACAGGCCTCCGCAACCCTCTGGGGAAAGAGGGTTAGGGTCCGTTGAGTGGATAGGTAGAGGGAGTTCAGGATGACCGGAAAGAGGTTCAGGAAATAACAGTGGATGGGTAGGGGGAAAATAGGGTAACATACTCCTCGATTCCTGTGCCGATCTTGCAGGTAATCATTTGAAGGTACACCACCCTCTCATACATTCACATCCTGGTACCACACATTCAGCTCAGAGATTATTCCTTGGAAGGCTTTTGTATTGGAGCCTCTAACCAATAATCACCATTTGCTCTGGCGTCACGTTTGGTTTCACATTGCTTGCCCAATATGTCATGAATGATATGCAAATCACAAGTACCCCACATTTACCCATGTGTTGGCAACAAACAATAACATGCAAACAAAGTGCTAAACACTTAGCTCTGGCTTCTGCGTGAGTTTGAGGTCCTTTGGCCTTTCCGAGTTGACGGGCTGTGATACGTCTCACCGGATCCGATTCAACTACAGGCTGTGAATCGTAAAACAAAGTCAATGCACGTGCGTGCGAAAAGTTGTTCCTTTAGAACGTTCCCTGCGGGGTTTAAGTTTGTTTAGTAGTGCGGTTACTTCACCGCCTAGCCCACTCCAACTTGGGGTTAGTATTCATGCTCTGCATGCAACTAGCAATCAAGTTTCCCGTGCTTCGATTCAGCCTAGGAACTTAGATCTTGCAGCGCGTAGCGCGTCTCCCTCCAACAGAATAATACTGCTTGCTCTAGGTTAAACGTGTACTTAGCTTTTCATGTACGCGTGGCCGGGGGTGTAGCAGGCGGGCGGTGCCCCGCGTAGGCGTGCCTCCTGGAGCGTGGGAAGAACACGTCCTCTCATGCCGGTGACCAGGATTGCGATCGGTGCTTCTTGGGCGCGGCTCGTGCATGCGCAGTAGCGCGCGTGTGGTCCTGTTGTTCCCAGCAGGTCTGTGAAGCACACAGCCTGCTGGGAGATGTAGTTTCCGGGCGGTTCTCCATCCTCGGGCCTTCTTCCTGAAAAAAGGATGGAGAACACGCCTGGACAAGCTGCTGGCACCACCCAAAGCCTCCTTACCTCCTCCCAGGCCCCCCACAACACTGCCAATGACTCCAGCCCTGACAGTGCCCTGACATACCCAAAGCAAAGACATTGGGTAATAATTTTATTTTCGCTGTGTTGCAACTAACCAACGATCCACGACTATTCGCAGATAAGCCTGCCACTCCGCCCATGTTACCAAAATTGAACAAGGTTTATAATTTGCTTATGTTTCCAATCTGTTCACATCCCTTATGGTGTACTAGGGGTTGTGTGATGGTTTAGAAACCGATATTCATCCCTGCACCACTGGTGCACTAGAAGTTGATTTGTCATAGTGTGCCTCATATCCCAAACAGAACGGCTCTCCTAATTGACTAATAGTCACCAAAGAGCTATAAACCCAATCGGAGGGGTTGGCTAGCCAACTATGATTCTATGAAGGTCACTTGCCTCGGGCACTAATACAGTTGTGTTCTGCTGGGAGCAGCTAATGATTGTCAGGTAAGGCAGGAGTGCTTCAGTCGGAAAGGGTTTCTAGTACAGAGGCAGTCAGGCACATACGATGTGGCCTTAGGGGATGCAAGGATGGCAGTGAGTGTCTCAAATTGTCCAGATAGCTGCGGTTTTGCGAGATGGGATGTGTAGTGTGCAGTCAGTTGTAGCGTTGGTTTCAGCATGAGTGTAATTGTTTCTGTGAGGGGAGGCGGGACAAGACTTCTCGTCAACGGTGTGATAATTGCACGAGAGGGAAGCCGCGCTTCACCTGGTGTGTGATACTTAGCAACACTTTATGCGCCAGGTTCCCATCCAGTCCCCAGGCGGTGTTTGAGCACGAATCCAGAGAACCCACAACCAGCCCTCTGCAAGAATGTTTTATATGTTACCCATACCCTGCTTCAAGTCCTCCCAGGGCGTTGAGTAGGGTAAGAAAGTAAGGGGGTGGGGGCTCATTTGGGGGCATGTCTTACATGATGTCCATGGTCTAATACCTGATGGGGGTGGCCTACCTACGAACATTTTAAAAATGGTGTGGCTTGCTAACTAAGTGCATATCACAACACAGTCTGCTTGCTACATTCCTTAAAGTATTAGAAATCAATGCTCAATATCATTACTTATTGGACCCTCCCAAAAGGGTAGTTGTTTTAGTAGCAAGTTCATTAGCATCCCATTAAGTAGGTTGGACAAGCCTAACCCTTCAAAGGCACTACTCATCTCCTCTGTCGGGCCCGGAAAGGGAGGCCCAGGCAATTCAAGCACTTTCATCTACCGCACCTAAACAGCTAGTTTTGTTTGCAAAGAGCCTCTCCCTCCATCCAGTGCCTTATGAGTGAGAAAGCAGCCAGAGCTAGCCCTAAGCCTTGAAGGGACAAGCGTAGAGGAGAGCAACAGGGGGACAGCAGGAGCCTTGAAGGGGCAAGCGTACAGGAGAGCAACAGGGGGACAGCAGGAGCCTTGAAGGGGCAAGCATAGAGGAGAGCAACAGGGGGGCAAGCGTAGAGGAGAGCAACAGGGGGACAGCATGAGCCTTGAAGGGGAAAATGTAGAGAGCAACAGGGGGACAGCAGGAGCCTTCAAGGGGCAAGCGTAGAGGAGAAGAACAGGGGGACAGCAGGAGCTTGAAGGGGCAAGCTTAGAGGAGAGCAACAGGGGGATAGCAGGAGCACCCGTGGAGCCTCATAAGGACCTCGACAAGTGCAACCCCCGACAAGGGCAACAGGTGAGGCCCCTCCATTAAAGTGAACACACAGAGGAAGATACCGTAGGACATAGCAAGGGAGGGAGGAGGCTCTGGGCCACAGACCAGTTGGCTATAACCAGAGGACTACCTCACAACCCCCACCACACCACCCATCCAGGAGAACATTGAGGCCAGGAAGGGCCAAGGCACCGCACCTTGTTGGCCCCGGCGAGATCCGATCAAGGGCCCACAAGAGTGACCCCAGACATCCCGGTTCCCCAGAGCACGATAAAGGAGCTAAGGTGGAGCTTCCAGGGGGGGCAGGCACTCCTAACCAGACAAAATGTGGCAACCACAGGAGAAGAAGCCTCTAATAGCAAGAGGGGCACAGCTGATAACCCAGGCGGGGGGCGGGGGGGTCGCTGGCAGACGTTGCCCCATAAAAGCGGGGGAAGTAAAGGACTGGGGGCCCCGCAGACCTGGTCCAGGAGAGAGAGACAACCTGCCAGGTATAGCCCCATGGACCTCCACGAGGAGAGAATCCCCAAGTAGCTCCAGAACAGAGGTCCCACAAAAGGAGGCCCAGGGGAGAAGGAGGGGGACCGACCAGCACCTCATCGCCACAAGATCGGACCTCAAAGACATTACATAGAGGGGTTTCTTCCGCCCCCCATGAGGCTCGAGGGGTCTGAGAGGCCCAGAACCAGAATAAAAGCACCAGGGAGGCTAACTTTTAAGGCAAAATGAAAGCCCGGGGAGGGCAACCACCACAATAGATAACACCACAGGGGAGGGGGGGGGGGCTCTTTGAGTTGAAAATAGGCCCAGACAAGCCTGCAGGTTATACAGCTGGGGAAAGGAAAGGACTCAATACTTTTTTTTTAAACATTTTTTATTGTGTTTGGTTTAAATTTACCTTTACAAAACAATCATCACAATACTAGTAAACATGTGTAAACTAAACAAAAACAGCCTTAATACTCTAAAAGAATTAAAAAAAATGAAAGGACTCCATACCCGCGAATCCACAGCGGATTCGCCGCCAGCTTTTGCTATCACTACCTAAATGATGCAACATAGGGTTAAAAATGATGAGGCACAGCTCCAGTTGCCCGGGAAGGACGGCGCCAAGCCATCATAGGGTTAAGTTGGCACAATTCCTCACAGGCGGCTTTGCAGGGCAGCAGAAAATGCCATTTTACGTGCCGTCAGATTTTGCTTAGACTGCCGTCAGAATTTGCTTTGGATGCCCAAATGATGCAACATAGGGTTAAAAAGGCTGAGGCACAGCTCCAATTGCCCAGGAAGGCGGCTTTGCAGGGTAGCAGAAAATGGCATTTTACGTGCCGTCAGACTTTGCTTAGGCTGCCTTCTGATTTTGCAATCGCACCATAAATGATGTAACATAGGGTACAAAATTGCCACCATAGGGTTAATGCTGCACTGCCCTGCACAACATAGGGTTAAAATAGATAATATGCCCTGTGGAAACATATGGTTAATAGGGTTAATGTAGTGCTGCCCCCGCTGCCCCTGTCCCGTAGACCAGAAAGCATTTTCTGACGGGTTAATGCTATGCTGCACTGCCCTGCACAACATAGGGTTAAAATAGATAATATGCCCTGTGGAAACATAGGGTTAATAGGGTTAATGTAGCACTGCCCCTGCCCCTGCCCCGTAGACCAGAAAGCATTTTCTGGCTGCAGAAAGCATTTTCTGACGGGTTAATGCTATGCTGCACTGCCCTCCACAAAATATGGTTAAAATAGATAATATGCCCTGTGGAAACATAGGGTTAATAGGGTTAATGTAGAGCTGCCCCTGCCCCTGCCTCCGCTGCCCCTGCACCATAGACCAGAAAGCATTTTCTGACGGCAGAAAGCATTTTCTGACGGGTTAATGCACTGCCCTGCACAACATAGGGTTAAAGTAATAATATGCCCTGTGGAAACATAGGGTTAATAGGGTTAATGTAGAGCTGCCCCTGCCCCTGCCTCCGCTGCCCCTGCCCCGTAGACCAGAAAGCATTTTCTGACGGCAGAAAGCATTTTCTGGCGGGTTAATGCACTGCCCTGCACAACATAGGGTTAAAATAATAATATGCCCTGTGGAAACATAGGGTTAATAGGGTTAATGTAGAGCTGCCCCTGCCCCTGCCTCCGCTGCCCCTCCCCCGTAGACCAGAAAGCATTTTCTCACGGCAGAAAGCATTTTCTGGCGGGTTAATGCACTGCCCTGCACAACATAGGATTAAAATAAATAATATGCCCTGTGGAAACATAGGGTTAATAGGGTTAGTGTAGAGCTGCCCCTGCCCCTGCCTCCGCTGCCCCTGCCCCTGCCCCGTAGACCAGAAAGCATTTTCTGACGGGCTAATGCACTGCCCTGCACAACATAGGGTTAAAATAAATAATATGCCCTGTAAATAAATAATATGCCCTGTGGAAACATAGGGTTAATGTAGCACTGTCCCTGCCCCTGCCCCTGGCCCCGCTGTCCCTGCCCCTGCCCCGTAGACCAGAAAGCATTTTCTGACGGGTAAGCAAAATCCGACGTTACAGTACCGTTGGATTTTGCTTTGCCATTGAAATTCACGCATGCGCAGTAGCAGCCTAAGCATTTTTCGACGATGAGCAGAATTCGACGCTGCCCGCATATCCACAGGACTGCCCTGAATTGATTGCCGGGCCCAGTGGTGGTGACTTGTCAAAAGGAAAAGAACAATGGAGAGAGGAAGGGTTGCAACTCTCAGGAGTGCTTGTGCGCCCTTCTTACACTGGTCACCCAGACACCATGCCACCAGTGTCTCCCTGCCAGCTGCCCAAGGTGGGAAGAGAAGTGTAATAAGGGCCTGTCGCCCGTCACCAGCACCCTGGCATTGGTGGCTCCCAAGATATGTGGACTTGGCAGATGTTGGCCCCTGGGCCTCCCCAGGTGCGGCTCTTGGACTGTGGTGTGACTGTCCTGAACTGTAATTGGTGTAAAGCACATACTGGTCTCCTGCAACTCCAAAGTGTGTAAGGTGGACACCATAGACATGTCCATGAAGGCTGGGAGCCTGCAAACCTGGACTTGCTTAAAATGGCCCAGTCATGGGCAATGTAAAGCTGTGAACATCTGCTTTGTGTAGAATGCTTTATGTGGTGCCAGGAGCTCTCATTGGTGCCGTTCAGTGACGTGAGACCTCAATCACCCAGGTTAATAAAGGGTCCCTTGTAAATGTGGCGAAACCTCCAACATGCCACAAACCCTAATATGGGTACATGCTGATTGCGATCTCATGTGTAAGATGTCTGTGTTTCGTGTTTGCACTTCCGGTCCAAAGCATTGATGTTTATGATGTGTTCCCATCTCCAGTGATGTTTGTCATTTTTGTTGTTCCCCAGGAAAAATGAGATGTTCTGTATCAACCCTCCTGGGAGCATGGTATCTCCCAGGAGCTTGTGGCAGTAGCCACGTGACTTTCTTAATAAAAAGGTATGAGCGGCGGCTTCCCGCTCATTCAGTCCGGAGTATGCAGCTCCGGTGTCCCTTGCCACATTATTTAGCAGCACCAGGCTGGTGCTGCGTACGGACAGAGGGACCGGCTCCCCCAGGCCCTCCACTATGACAGTGCCCCTGCTGGGCAACTCCGTCTGCCATGACTGCCTGCCATGCCAGCTGAGCCCCTGCTGGGCAACTCCACCTGGCACTAGCCAGTGCCCCTGCTGGGCAACACCAGCGTCTGCTGCAACGGTCTGCCTGGGTGCCCTCAGTCCACGTGTGAGCCTGTGTCCTCATGGGCTGACTGGGTGCCCCCAGTCTTGTAGCTGTTGGCTGGGTGCCCCCAGCCTGGAAGTCACGTCGGGTGCCCCCGACGTATGCTGGGTGATCCCTGCCACAGAAGTCCGCTGCGTGACGGCAGCGTGAGTCTCTGGGTGCCCCCAGCTAAGGATTGACCTGGTCTGGGTGCCCCTAGACCAGGACATAACAACTATCCCGATATGAATGACATGGATACAAGCCCAAATCATGTAGTATTTGTGGAAAAGCTATACATGCTATGAGCAGAGTAATTCTCAAAGGGACTAATAGTGCAGTGATTGAGCTTATCACTATTAAGTTGCAGGGCTCAATTCCCATAGATGGAATCACTCCTTTAAAAAAAAAAATTATTCCAAATAATTTCATTTAGACCACCACACCAAGCTGCAGCAGGTGTTATTTCACTTTTTGAATAATGTCTTTTAAGGAATTAAAATGTTACATCTAAGATGTGCTACGCACCAGAGTGCTACACCCAATCACATTTTACTTCATCCTGCCTCTCACTCACACGTGCTGCCTAGCATTAATACTTTTGATTTTTGTTTCAAGCTGTTGAAAAATCAACACTGGCTATCCCAGAAGGGGAAGTCGCCATCACTGAAATGGCGCCGTACGCAACCCTTTTCCATCGTGGCCTACAAAACAATTGTTTTCCCCTAACATTTACTCCCACCTGTCCAACAACACCTTGTAGCACATTACTACTCGCATACTGAATTCCTTAAGGCATTAATCAAAGGTGGTAAAAACAGCCAATTCTGTTCCTTTGACGAGGCACATGCTGCTCTGGCATTGTAAGGATCACATATGGAACTAGAGCATAATGTTTGGAATTTTCGATCCTTGTCCACCCTTCCTGAACACTGCCAATTCTGACAGCTTTTACAGCATAGGAGGAGAAATCCACTCGTGCTCATGGGAGACTGCTCCTGAAAATGCTGTGATAAAGACATTTAGATGCCATTGTTTGCTTAGGAGGGGTACACATTGGTCCTGCTAACCACAAGTGCCAAGTAAACTCACCCTAGACCTCAGGTATTTCTACCTGCCCCTCATACAGCCGGTCGCATGCCTGTCTGCACTTCACCAAACCACACACATGTCCCCAGTGAAGCAGGATCAAGAAATATTGGGTGTGCTTGCGGACGCCACACAGAGGAAGGATGGCAGGTCATGGCTGAGGCCCTATGTCTAAGATGGAGGGTACAAAGCAAAATAAAAAAGGGGAGGGAGGTCGAGAGTCACAAAACCTGCCCACTAGTGCTCATGCCAGGGCACCTGAAATCAGGCCTGCAAAGATGCATCATGGCAGAGTTATTTCCAGGTTTACAGAGTTCATCTGGCATTTATGACTATGGATACCTAACCATGAGCCTCATTATTCCAAGCTCGCTGGTTGAGTATATAGTTGTGGTTTCAATGGCTTCTTGAGTTGCGTTACTTTGCCATAGTTGTGTTTTTTCACAGGGTCAGCACTCCGATGGGTCGTGTATAGTAGATTTGCAGACATCGCTGCAAGTTTCTTAAGCTGTGGATTGGCATTCTGATCCAGTTCTCTGTAAAACATGTTGACCTTCTTTAGATGCTCGTCCCTCATTTTGATGCCCAGCTTCCTGTGAAGGTCTGTTGTTCTTGCGAGTAGTGGCTCTCCAGCTGCTATCCTTGCTCTGCGTTTTTTGCATAGATACCTGGTGCAGTTCCAGACAGCTGATTCACAACAGGGCAATGGGGCAGTGGGTGTATGTCAGGGTGGGTCTTATGATTGATTTGATCACACTGACTTTGCTCTGGAAGGGCATGCCCTAGTCCTCAGCAGGTGGTGAAATTCTGCCAGATTGGCTAATGCCTTCTGTTGAATCTTCTTAACGTAGTTTCTCCAGTTGAGCTTTCTATCTAGGATTACTTCCAGGTAGGAGCAGCTGGTCTCTCCTTTGATATCTGCTCTGCTAAGAATGATCTGCGGAAGGGGGATCTCCTTGATCCTCTTTCTAGTAAACAGTGTAGCTGTGGTCTTGCTTCTGGTCAGTCCTATTTTCCAGTCACTGTACCATGATGTCAGTTTGTCCAGAGCTGTTTGCATGTTCCTAGCCACTTTCCTCTTGCTGACTGATATATCATCAACACAGTCTTGTGAAGATCTGTTGGGATGCATTTCATGAAGAGGTTGAACAAGAATGGTCCAAGGTCTGATCATGTGGCACACCTCCTTGGATAGGGCGCATAGTTTAAAGTTCCTCCCTCAAGGCCAAGTGAAAGGAACGCAAAGTTTTTCCATAGACTGAATGGGGAAAAACTGTGCGCACGGCTACAGGGCGAACGACTGGACTGATTGTCACCAAGTTTGCGGCAGGAGAGGGGGCTTGGTTCAGAAAGCGTGCTTTTTTGTGTTTGGTGGAAATCCGACCAGTACTTTTGATGCAAAGAACTGAAGTACATCTTAAAAAATGTGTGTCCCCTGACCCATTTCCCTGTTTGCTCCGCGGACAGCAATTTCATTGTCTTACAATACTCTGTGATGTCGGCGAACATTGGACGCGGCCGGTGGTTGGCTGGAGGGAAGCGTAAACTGTGCAAAGTTTTTGGGAAACGCTGCCATGGTGTATCAGAGGATAGTGTTGTGGTGTGTGTGCCAAGCCCCTAAGGCATTGTGTGCTTGGCTGGGGCTCTTGTACGTAACAGTGTGGCCACTAAAATGACTCATATCTGGCTCCCCTCTGGCGTCCCATTTCCCTGTTTGCTGCACAGTCAAAAATTTGATTGCACTGCAGTGTGTGGTGCCGTGATGTGTGTCATATGTTTTCCATAACGCTGGCATGTTCTATTCGAGGACAATGTGCCTGCAAAAGGGCCTGGAAAACATACTTTACGGCATCAGGTGGTGGGAAGAAGGGATGGAAAATGTGGGGGAGTGAGAAGTGCTTCATCTGATATATCTCATTAGAAGAAGACGGTGGTGTGCCAGCGGTATCCGTGCATACTACACCAATTCACAGTTACCTCAACAGGCAACAACCTTGTGTGGTGATTGCAGGCAGCCTTCGTTATGGCATGACAGCTCCAGCGGTGATCTCTTTTTGTGATGAATGTTGGCAGGCTGAATTGCAGAAGGGGAGTGCATTCCACATGACATGAACATTTAAACATAGCGTGTATTATGGTGTGTTGTGTGTGGTAAATCCGTAGCCCCTTCGATACATGGCTGGAGCCCTTGCACAGAAAAGTATGTCCACTGGTGCAAAAGGTATGTCCACTGGTTGCAAGTAGGGTTGACATTGTTGCTTTGTGTGTGTGGTTTGACTGCATTGCATACATTGTTGGTTGCCTGGGTGTGGTGATTGTTAGAACATCCTACTGTTGTCGGTGTATGGGTGGAGATGCTGCAGTGAGCAGTCCTGCAGTGTGTCCACTGGATGCAGTGTTGGAATAGTGTCCATATAAAAGAGGGTACGGTTAAACTGGTTCTTATATGTGCTTGAGTGGTGTGCATTGTGCAGATTAGTAAGTGTTGTAGTGCACTATGCAGTATTGGTTCTAAGCACATACTAGAGTCTTGGGAGCAGGACCAATGTTGTGAAGATTTTGTTGTTTGGTTGCCATTGATACAATGCTTTGTGAATGGAAGTGGGTAGCGGTGCCAAACACTGTGGTATGTTTGTGGATTATGGTAAGTGGAACATGTGTGCTTGCATCCCTGTATTATGGTGCGGCGGTTGGTCAGAAGTGCTGGTGCCTATGTTGCCTTTCTGAATACTGGCACATGGCTACATCCTCGCCTGAATGGCTCCGTTATGTTGTGGTGGGTATGGGCAAGGGCTAGACTGTTGGGTGCATGACCAAAGGCCGTAGGCCATGCACCCAACAGTCTAGGCCTAGGCCTTCAACACAGCCACCACAACATAATATAGCAATGCAGTTGTAACTCTGCTTGTCTTCGAAGGTGGGGACCTTTACACAATGGTTTTGAAGGACATTGTAGAACAGTAGAAGTGAGCTGCTGTGCGTCCATTAGCATATGGTGTAGGTCATTGCACGTGGTACACATTAGGGAGTCACATGTGACCATTTGCATTTGGTAGGGTTTCCCCTTTATAAGACCCTTCATATGTTGCGCTGGATGCATGGTTTGAGCCCTTGCACCGACAGGTATGTCCACTGGTTGCAAGTAGGTTTGACATTGTTGCTTTGTGTGTGTGGTTTGACTGCATTGCTTACATTGTTGGTTCGATGGGTGTGGTGATTGTTAGAACATCTTACAGTTGTCGGTGCATGGCTGAAGATGCTGCAGTGTTGCAGCATGTCCAGTGGGTGCAGTGTTGGAATACTGTCCATATAGAAGAGGGCACTGTTGAAGTGGATGCTATATGTGCTTGGGTAGTCTGGATTGAGCAGATTAGTAACTGTCGTACTGCACTCTGCACTATTGCTTGTATGCAGTTACTTCTTAGAGTTCTTGCAGTATGGGTGGAGATGCTGCAGTGAGCAGTGTTGCAGCATGTCCATGGGGTGCAGTGTTGGAATAGTGTGCATATAGAAGAGGGTACGGTTGAACTGGTTCTTATATGTGCTTGGGTAGTCTGCATTGTGCAGATTACTAAGTGTTGTCGTGCACTATGCAGTATTGGTTCTATGGCCTTACTGGAGTGTTGGGAGCAGGACCAATGTTGTCAAGATTTTGTTGTTTGGTTGGCAGTAATACAATGCTTTGTGAATGGAAGTGGGTACTGGTGCCAAACAGTGTTGTGTGTTTGTGCATTATGGTAAGTGGAAGATGTTTGCATGCATTGGCGTATTATGGGGCGGCGGTTGGGTAGAAGTGCTGGTGCCTATGTTGCCTTTGTGAATTCTGGAACCTGGCTACATGTTAGCCTGCATGGCTCTGTTATGTTGTGGTGGGTGTGGGCAAGGCCTAGACTGTTGGGTGCATGGCCAAAGGACGTAGGGCGTAGGCCATGCACCAAACAGCCTAGGCCTTCACTACAGCCACCACAACATAATGCAGGCATGCAGTTTGTACCTCTGCATGTATTTCAGGTTGATGACTTTTACACAATGGTTTTGGACAACATTGCAGACTTGGTAGAAGAGCAGAAGTGAGCTGCTATGCGTACATTAGCATATGGTGTAGATTATTGCACCTGGCGCACAATAGGGAGTCACATGTGCCCATTTGCGTTTGCTATGGTTAGGCCCTTATAAGACCCTTCCTTTAGGAAGTGCTTTAAGATATTGCATCATGAAAGGAAGTGCTCAGCATCACAGATGTAAAATATGGCCAATGTACACAGCCACCTACATACCGTTCAGCACACCCAATGCAATGTTATGCAGCCATGCATGCAAATATGTGGCCAGTGTGAAAGCTGGCAGGCTCAATTGCAGATGGGGAGTGCATTGCACATGACATGAGCATTTAAATATATGGTGTACTATGGTGTGTTCTCTGTGGTGAGGGCCTAGCGTCTTAGATGCATGGCTGGAGTGGAAAGAGAAGAAGGACTGTCCCTGCTTGACTGGGGCATGACCCTCACTGTAGCTGGGAAAGCGCACGTACCACATCCTGCCCTTTTAAGCATGGTGGGCATGGAAATGGAACTGTGGGAATTAGCCAATCAGGTGTGGAGGGTGTGCCTCGCAGGAAGGGCCGGTACTATTTTTCCCCATCAGTCTGTGTAGTGATGGTAGCAGGCAGAGATGGAGGGACGCAGAGTCCTATTAGTGGGTGATACCTTTGTGCAAGATCGGTACAGGTATGCCGCACAAAGATGCATGGCTGCTAATTTTGCGTTGGAAGGAGTGGAGGCTTTTTGGGGCACTGTCTCTGAGGGCAGTTTCGGGGGTATGGTTGACCTTTGCAGATGGTGGCCTTTGTTGGTACTGTTGATGTTGTCGTACTGCATTATGGAGCTCTACATTTGGGGTATTTGTCGTGTGGAAGTTTGCTCCATCGCCTAAAGAAGTTGATGGAAGAAGTGATGCAGATTTTTCCAAATGCCAGGCTGGTTTTCTCAAGCATACCCCCAAGAGGAGCATGGCACCATGCCCGTGTAATTTGTCCCCAGGCAGATGTCGGACGGTGTTTCATGAACAGAAGCATATGTCAATTTATGTACTCCACCAACTATGACATCATTAATGAGTGAAATTTGCACTGGTTTGATGCAAAGTCAATTTTTTTGACCAACATTGGCAATGCTGTTTTGATTTGCACTGTGCAAAAAGTGTTGAAGACAATCCTGTAACAATGTAGGGAGGCATACAAAAGAGAAACTCACATAAAGAGCAAAAACAAGAAAGGTTATTTGTAAGCACGTAAAAAACAACAAATAAAACCATATTTTCCGAGGGACCTATAAAGACCCAATCCCCTAAACTGTTTCACACTTCTTACCCCCTCCCCCTTCCTAGCAGGATAACTCAGCGGATTCCGTGGTAGTATTAGGATTACACGTGCCACATCCGTCCTTTTCAGGATGGTAGCCATGGAAATGGGACTGTGGAGGCAAAGGGATTGCTCAAGAAGGTTTCTGGTTGTGGTGTGTACAGAAAAACTGTGGCAGAAGGTGTCTGCTGGAAGTGTGCAAGGTAAGGGGCAGGCAACCTGTTTGAATGCATGCACTGTATGTACTGGTTTGAAGTTGCTAACATACACTTAGTGTTGGTTTTCGGAAATACTTTTTCATACATTTGCAGTAAGTGGGGTGCTGCAGAAACATTTTTTGTGAAGTGTGCAACGAAAGTGGCAGGCATCCTGTTGTTATGAAAGCAATGTGTGTATAATATATGATGTGATATTGTATGATATACCATTTATACTGCACATATACACACGTTTTTGAAGGCACACCGAGGCAAGGGAGGGGGAACAGAGGGGAGACAGAGACAACTAACCTACTAGGCCAGATGGCACTCAGATCTCTCAAATGCATGGGGAGGGGGAGGAGAAAGTGCAGTACATGGGAAGAAAAAACAATGACAATAAGTAAAAATACGGCCCGATGGTGACAAGTGCAGGATAAGTGCAGACATCAGGTGGTGGTGGAATCGTTAGGGATACAGAAAACAGTCCCCAAGTACTGGGTTTCCCGGACAGGCAGTGCAGGGTGGGACTGGCAGGAAGACGTGGCCTGGGCCCCAGATCAGAGGGTGGCCAGGTAACCAGGGCAGAATCAGTTTCAGCCAGGAAGTCAGCAGGGGAGAGGAGGAGAAAAAACAGAGGCAAAGAGAAAGGTTTTGAGGTGCTTCCGGAACTGGCAGTGGTTCTCCTCAAGTTTCAGGGAGCCAGGGAAACTGTTGCAGAGGGGGGCAGCAGCGGAAGAAAGAGATGTATCACCAACTGGTTGCTTGAAGAAGCGAGTGACCCTGAGGGAGTTGGAAGCAGATGAGGGAAGAGCTTGAGCACTGAGATATTTAGGAAGTGAGAGTTGCAGGTATAGAGGCCTCAGGGCCCAGAAGGCCTTGTGTATAATGGAGAGGGTTTTGACCTTATTCCTCACAGCTACTGGGAGCCAATGCAGACATTTCAGTCCCAGAGAGATACAATCTCTGGGCTTGACAACAAGCACAAGGCGCACAGTCTTCTGGATGAATTGCAGAGGGCAGAGAGTAGAAGCAGGCATATTTAGAATGACGCTGTTGCAATAGTCTAGTCTACAGAGATCCACAGTTGCTTTAGGTTGGTAACATACATTCAGTGCTGGTTTTGGAGCCATATTTGTACAATTTATGTAGGAGATGTGTTAGTGGGGAAGAAAATTGATAGTATTGTCAGAAAGAAAGAAGGGAGGTCCTGTTTCGATATTACAATTGGTGATATGGGTAAATGGAAATGTTGCAAGCATATACAATTGATGGTAGTGGATGGGATAAAAAACAGTAACCTTTTTAAGACTGTAACGTGTGCACAGGCACTTATAACGGAGTTGTAAACATAATGCACAACACGTTTTCATACCTCCACTTTGGATGAATGTTGATGCACAAATGTTGCATTCTTTTACAGAACTTTCTACTGGACGTGCTTTCCAATGATATAACACTTGGTGGCTTAATGTACAACAGTACATATTGTTAGGCAGAATCCTGTGCAGTTCCCTTAGGGAGCACTACAGAAGATTAAAACTACAGGTGAGAGAAATAAATCCCCTTTGGTATCAGTCTGTACCACAAAGATTTAGTTGGTAGCCGTGGCTGAGCAGTCAGACTTTGGTTAGCGATTCCAAAAAGGTGGATGCAGAAGGTGAAAGACAATGTTAAGAGAGAGGGGCGGCCAACCCAACATGTAGGTAAAGGATTTAAAACACCTTTAGAGCTACCGCGAAGAAAGGGCGGCCTGGTGGAACAATGTACCTTGAAAATGAAGAAGTGGCTCCTGCGGTGGCGGTTGTTCCTGGTAGTTCCTGCAGTTCGGGGGACCCAGCAGAGGAAGAGATGCTGGAGGAAGGTTCGAGTTACTGCACTACCCAGGGATGAAACCAGCCACGGTGCTGTCCGACGAATAAAAGGTACGCTCCTTTAAATCGTGGTCCTGATGGAATGGTGCCTGGCTATCCGACCTCCGAGTACCGTGTACGGGAGATTCGACCAAGTAAGGTCCGGGAAGGTGATGGGTAAACTGGTTGGCCCCACATGCTCAAGGGAAGAAGGCTCTTGCAGATGAAGATCTTCTCTCATTGTGTGGAGAAAAGTGGTGAGACGCTGCAGCAGGGCTTCACCGGTGGTTCAGTCGTTGCACATGTCTTTGGCTTCTCTCCTCTTCGGCTTCTTAGTTCCAGTGGCGACGTCTTGCTCTTCCAGTCCTCAGGACCCTGCTTTTATGCAAAAAAAGGCCCATTCATACAGCCTAGCTGTCACTCACACAGTGGAGTGGTCACCTTGGCGGGAGACCCTCCAGCCTATCAGGATAAAGTGCGACATGGCTTGCTGAGGCAACTGTGTCCAGGGGTCCTACTCTGCCTCCCACCGCACAATGGACCCACCCCAGACTCTGTGGTGCCGAAAGGAGGGCTTCTTGGCAGAAGCCCGCCAAAAGGACGAACAAAGGATCCCCGACCTGGGTTACGAGTTTAGAGAAAGACACGATAAAGAAGTTATATTAAAGTTCTGGCAAATGAAACCTACCCGAGTCAAGTTAATATTAAAATGCACCGGTGGTATGTTAGAGTCTGTCAGAAAAAGTGGTAGCCTCGAACAATGGAAAAATCCCATAGGGAAATATTCACGGTTGAATATTTATGGTATGATATGATATGATCGTTTATTTATATAGCGCCTATACACAATGTGTTTCAAAGCGCTTCAAGGCAAGGGAAGGAACAAGGGAAAATACAACCACATTCTTACAGGCCATGCACAGTAAGGATGTGAAATTAACTATCGTACTCGGCCTGACGACATTTCAGATAGTGCAAGCGCTAAGAAATAGATAAGGATGGGAGTGGGAAGGAAATGGAAACAGACAGGCGACTACCGTACTAGGCCTGACAACATTTCTGGTAGAGCTGGAGAAAAACAAAAGGTGAGGGAGAGGGGTGCAGAAAGGGTGGGGAGGAACTAAACAAGCGACTATCATACTAGGCCTGATGACATTTCAGATAGTGCTGGAGGGTTAGTGGGGAGGAAAAAACAGTAATAGGAGGGTGGAGGAGACAGACGAGGTTGCTATCATATTAGGTCCAGGGACAATTCTGATAGAGTAAGTGCATAGAAGAAAGTAAGGGGAGGAGATAGGAAAAGGGAGAAGGGAAAGGAGGAGAGAAAAGAGAGTAAGCAGTCAAAAAGAGTGGAGAAGCAAGAGTGGAGAGTGAATACAATTGCAGAAGTGAGTAGTAGCACATAATGTTGCAAGCCAGGATACATGATGAAGATGGGAACAGCATGATTCAGGGCCACCATGAGTACAAGATGCAAAGGAAGTCCAGCATGAGAGTTGAGAAAGAGTGACGCACCGTGAATGAATGAAGTCCATAAAAGTCAAATCCAGCATTGGCCACAAGACAATGATGGTGAAGGAAGGCACCAGGTGGGCGGGGCTTGCTAGGTGGTGAAAAATAGCAGCAGGTAGGAAGGTACCAGGTGGGCGAGGCTTAGGCCATGTGACCTAGATCCACTTGCACCTGCTCCCCATCTGCAAAGGAAAAGAAGCTGGAGGGCTCCTTAAGTAGGGAAACAGAGCGGCAAGCAGGAAGGCACCAGGGGCGTGTAGTAACCACTACCACCAGCCAGAAATTTTTGAGAGAGGGACTGTGCGGTACCCTCTCAAAAATGAACATAAGGGAAAAACTATTAACCCTTTCCAGTACTTCCATAATAAGATGGGTTGTACTGGTTTACTTAATAAAAATTGAGAAGTAAAGTCAATTGGGACTTTACATGCCCTGGGAGACAGTAGTCAGTCCCAGGGTATGGAGTCTATGTTGGGGGGTCGCTACGACACCCCTCTGTCATTGCACGGAGGGTGCTGTGTAACACATGTGAATAAAGATGGTTCCTATGGAGGTGAGAAAATCCCATAGACATTAAACACAAAAATAGCCTAGATCACACATAGCAAAAATGCCTAAGAGTGGGAAAAAAGAGTCTCACTCTTAGCAGAAAAAAGAAACAAACCCTTCAAATCCAGCAAAGCTGCTGGGGGACT
This sequence comes from Ambystoma mexicanum, assembly GCF_040938575.1. NCBI lineage: Eukaryota > Metazoa > Chordata > Amphibia > Caudata > Ambystomatidae > Ambystoma > Ambystoma mexicanum. The sequence continues at coordinate 317,006,962 of NC_090929.1, forward strand.
CTATAGGTAAGGGAAATTAGCCATAAAATGAGAATTCTCCCTAACACTTGCCCCCCCGCCCCCCAGACTATGGGACAGGAGGATCTAATACACTCCTGGATGAGTCTCTTACCTCTAGTCGGTTATAAACATCCTAGAGAGACCATCAGCATTTTGGTGGTGACATCCTGACCTGTGTTCAATGGTAAAATCAAAGGTTTTCCTGTGTAAGCTATATGACCTACACACCCTTTGAGAAACATCTTTCTTTTTAAATCTATAGGGGATCTGGTTGACCAGTCCCTCAGAAGTTGGTACAACTCCTGAACCTGTGTTAGGCTTTTTCAAGGGGTCCTTATAAAGGATTCCCTTAGATCTAGAGGGGCCTCCAGGGTTCCTCACCACCTCTCTTTTGGGAGCAGGTTGGGTCTTAGGACTCTTGGGTGGAGGGGTTGGGGTTAGGCAATGTACCTGCTTCCCCTTCCTCTTAGATATAACCTCACCTACTTTAGGTGTTTCCCTCCTAATACTAGGATGTGAATTGGAGTCTTCAGTAGAAGGTCCAACAGTCTGAAGGTTTTTGGCCTTAGACTTTTCTTCCCTGGTTTTCAACCAGCACTGAGAATTACAAGTTCTCTTAGGCTTAGAGAAGGGCCCAGTTGGTCTATCCACCTCTTCCTCAGAAGCAGGGGGAGTCAGATACTCTAAAACTGGGGGAACAATGATGGAGCTTGGTTGGGGCTCCCATTTCCCTAACATACTAGCCTGAAATTTGCCTGTGTTAGAGGTCAATTTACTAACACCAGGACTTGTAGTGGGGTTCTCTGTAGATGTTTCCACAGGCATAGAGTGGTCCCTTAAGGTGGCCTCTCTAGTTTGGTTTGGTTCTGCTTCTCCATACTGGGAGGCCTGGGGGTACTGGATACTACTCCTAGAGTTTTTAGATCATTCCCCAACAGGACTCTCCCAGGCACCTCAGTCTGAACACTGACAGGAATCCTCACTGTCCTATTATTACACTGAATGAGGGCTGGTAAAATAGGAACCATCTGGAGAGGACCTCCAGAAACTTTAGTGGGACCTGTGGGTGCCTTAGCAACATCCTCGGGCTTGAAAAAGCTTTCATCCACTACTGTTCTGCTGGCCCCAGTGTCTCTCCTGGCAGGAGTATCCTGGCCATTGACAAGAACAGTGTCCATGTAATATACTGTAGAGTCTTCTGGAAGGAAGTCATACACACCCCTATTCTGTTTGCTAACCAGACCCATGGACTTTAAGGATACAATTGCTTGAAGACTCAAGGGTTCTTCAGCAAAAAATGCAAAGTGGGCACTAGCCATTTGTACTTCCTCCTCAGGAGTGAAGGCTAAGGAGACTGTGCTGCTCCCTGCAGGGTTACCCTTGCACCTGGGATCTCCTTTGATATGGTCAGTTGACCCACAGACATAGTATGCTCTAAATGCTCTCTGGAATGGGGGCTTCGGCTGACCTCTTTCTGTTTGAACACCAGTGGACTCACTAGCCCTATTTGGTTTCCCTTGGGGCTTACCCTGGTTATTTTGTGGTTTGTGGCCCTCTTTGGTATGGGAGGTATTATAATTCTCATGGTTCTCTTTTGGTGGCTGCTTTCCCTCATCCTTTTTCTGAGTGATCCCAGATTCCTTGTGAGTAGCCCTGTTGGCAACCCACAAGTCAGCAGCCTTGCCTAACCTTCTAGGATCCATTTCCTTAGAATCAGCCAAGTGCTGTCTGAGCTCAGGAGAGCAGGCATCATAGATAGACTCCATCATTACACAATTTCTCATTCCCTCATAAGTGTTAACTCTATAACCCTTAATACATCCCTCTAAGTTCTTCAAACACCCATTCACCCAAGTAGCCCAAGGGATACTATCATGCTTTTTGAGGGTCCTAAACCTCTTAAGGTACTGGGAAGGAGTCTTCCCAAATCTAGCTATCAAAGCTAGCTTTACACATTCATAATCCATCCTACCCACCTCCCCCAACTCCATTACCACATCAGATGCAACAGGGGGGAGCCTAGAGAATAACCAGGGGATCAACTGATTCCCTGTGATATCCTGGAGCCCATGATTGTATTCAAACATAGCAAGCCAATCTAATACATCCAACTTAGGTTCATACATACCCACAATCTCTTTAGGCATCCGGGGTCTTTTTGGACTGGAAGATCTAGAGGATTCGGGGAGAGAAGCATTTTCCAAAGACAATTTGTTCATCTCAAGCTCATGGTTGAGCTACATTTCTTTGAGCCTTAGTTCTTGATGTCTCTGTTCAGTTTGGGCACTAATTCCTTTGGATTCTAGTTCAAGTCTCATTTTTCTAGTGAGATAAATTCAGGACTTAATGTGGGACCTGGTAAGGGTCCAGTAGCCATAGGTTGAGGCCTTTGAGCAAGTAGAGGGCCAGAGGGGGTGACATTGTTATCCTCCTCTTCCTCATCTGTTTCAACAATAACATCTTCAACATTATTTTCCTCAAGATTTGCTACATTTGCTGGAGTAGTGGGCACTACAGCACCACTATCCAGACTTTGTTTCTCTAACAGTCTATCAATCATTTCTAATTTCTTGCATTTGACACGAAGACCTTTCTGTCTACACAGATCCCTTAAATAATCAGCAGTATTAGTAAGGAGGGTCTCCTGGCTGTAACTGTCCATATTTTTGACTTTTGTTTAAAATAAACTTTTTGTGATAGTTGGCCTTGTGGTTATTTGAACCAAGGTACTAGCCGAACTCTAAAATGTAAATCCAATACTTTTATCCTCACTGCTGTACACCAGTGTTGGGCAGAATCCTGTGCAGTTCCCTTAGGGAGCACTACAAAAGATTAAGACTACAGGTGAGAGCAATAAATCCCCTTTGGTATCAGTCTGTACCACAAAGATTTAGGTGGTAGCCGTGGCTGAGCAGTCAGACTTTGGTTAACGATTTTGAAAAGGTGGATGCAGAAGGTGAAAGACCATGTTAAGAGAGAGGGGCGGCAAACCCAACAGGTAGGTAAAGGATTTAAAACACCTTTAGAGCTACAGCGAAGAAAGGGCGGCCTGGCGGAACAATGTACCTTGAAAATGAAGAAGTGGCTCCTGCGGTTGTTCCTGGTAGTTCCTGCAGTTCGGGGGATCCAGCAGAGGAAGAGAGGCTCTCGTCGTGGAGGAAGGTTCGAGTTACTGCACTACCCAGGGATGAAACCAGCCGCGGTGCTGCCCGACGAATAAAAGGTACGCTCCTTTAAATCGCGGTCCGGGTGGACTGGTGCCTGGCTATCCGGCCTCCGAGTACAGGGAATGGGAGATTCGACCAAGGCAGGTCTGAGAAGGCGATTGGCAAACTGGTTGGCCCCACCAGCTCAAGGGAAGAAGGCTCTTGCAGATGAAGATCTTCTCTCGTCGTGTGGAGAAAAGTGGTGAGACGCTGCAGCAGGGCTTTACCGATGGTTCAGTCATTGCAGATGTCTTTGCCTTCTCTCCTCTTCGGCTTCTTAGTTCCAGTGGCAACGTCTTGCTCTTCCACTCCTCAGGACCCTGCTTTTATGCAAAAAAAGGCCCATTCATACAGCCTAGCTGTCACTCACACAGTGGAGTGGTCACCTTGGCTGGAGACCCTCCAGCCTATCAGGATAGAGTGCGACATGGGTTGCTGAGGTAACCCTCTCCAGGGTTCCTACTCCCCCTCCCGCACAATGGAGCCACCCCAGACTCAGTGGTGCCGAAAGGAGCGCTTCTTGGCAGAAGCCCGCCAAAAGGACGAACAAGGGATCCCCGACCTGGGTTAGTTTAGAGAAAGACACGAGAAAGAAGTTATATTAAAGTTCTGGCAAATAAAACCTACCGCAGTCAAGTTAATATTAAAATGCACTGGCGGTATGTTAGAAGCTGTCAGAAAAAGTGTTAGCCTCGAACAATGGGAAAATCCCATAGGGAAATATTCACGGTCGAATATTTATGGTAGTAACCACTGCCACCAGCCAAAAACCTTTGAGAGAGTGACTGTACGGTACCCACTTGAAAATGAACATAGGGGAAAAACTATTAACCCTTTCCAGTACTTCCGTAGTAAAATGGGTTGTACTGGTTTAGTTCATAAAAATGGACTAGTAAGATCAATTGGGACTTTACATGCCCTGGGAGACAGTAGTCAGTCCCATGGTATGGAGTCTATGTTGGGGGGTCGCTACGACACCCCTGTGTCACTGCACGGATGGTGCTGTGTAACACATGTGAATAAAGATGGTTCCTATGGGGTTGAGAAAATCCCATAGACATTAAACACAAAAATAGCCTAGATCACACATAGCAAAAATGACTAAGAGTGGGAAAAAAAGAGTCTCACTCTTAGCAGAAAAAAGAAACAAACCCTTCAAATCCAGCAAAGCTGCTGGGGGACTCTGTAGGTAAGGGAAATTAGCCATAAAATGAGAACTCTCCCTAACACATATGAAGTGTTGTACAGAAGTGACAGTGTTAGGTGCTAACTTCTTGGATGCCATTGGTGGATGCGTGTGTGACTATTTAACAGTACCCAATGAGGTAGTGATGGACAATTAATAGTGGAAAGGGAAGAAGCACTGCTCCTGCTTTACTGGGGCGCGGCCCCTGCGGTACTTGAGGAAGCATACATGCCACATTCTGCGCTTCTCACCATGCTGGTCAATGGAAATGGGACTGTGGGGATTGTCCAATCAGGTGTTCAGGGTGTGCGTCACAGGAAAGAGCGGAAACATTTTTTTTCATTACTCTGTGTAGTGAGGGTGGCAGGCAGAGATGGAGACACAAACACAGTTTTCATCGTGTGTGATGCCTTTGTGCTAAATCTGCTCCAGTATGCCATCAAAAGAGGCTTTTATGCTAATTTCGATTTGGAGAGTGTGGAGGCTTTGTGGTGCGGTCACAATGTCTGCAGTTTCGGCGTTGTGCTTGCAGAATGTCGACAAGTGGCTGCTTTCGCGAATGTACATGTTGTGGTCGTGCACTACGGAGCCTTCCATTTGGGTTCCATGGCATGTTCATGCGTGTACAATCAAGTGAAGAAGTTGCTGAAAGCAGTGAGCGCATTTTTCCCACTGCGAAGGTGCTTTTCTCATGTATACCACCACAAATAGTATTGGACCATTCCAATGATTGTTGTTGCCAGCCAGAGGTCGGAAGGGGTCTTATCAACAGAAGCATGTGTGACTTCTTGAGTGCTGCTGGGATGTTCTTCTGTGAGAATGACAACATTGGTTCTCGATATATACACATTTTCAATGCAAATGGCATTTCTTTGTCGACAAGTGGCAATGATATTTTGTTTTCCAGTCTACAGGCTGCACTGAAGACCCTATTGTAAGAATGTAAGCTGAACTACAAAACACAAAAATAGTTATAAAAACCGGAAAAAAAGGTGTTTCTATGGAAGCACCCTTTTTTAAAAAAAGGCTCTTTTCGGAGCCACCAATACTGACAAAGTCCCCTACCCTGGTTGAAATGTATTCCCCCACTCCCGTGCACGCACAGCGTGAAAAGTCTGCGGACATTGCAATAGTTGCAGGGTTGCACATGTCACATACAGCCCTTTTGCAGATGGCGGCCATAGAAAAGGGCCTGTGGAGGCTACGGGATTGCTCAATAAGGTTTCTGGGTGTGGTTTGTACGCACACACTGTGGTACACAGTGTATTTGTCGACAGAAATGCAGAAGGTGTGGTTATGGCTGTGTGTTTCACAAGCCACAGCATACGGTTGTTAGGACAGTTCTCAATACATTCATTGAAAGTGAATGGAAAACGCTGTGCAGTGACTGCTCATTTTGGATTATATCATGTGGATTTATACTGGTATGGAGTACCTACAATGAAGTGACTGATTTTGGTTTGTCTTTGTGAGACTTTGGTGACGCACGATCATGCCGACACTATTGTTCTTCATTGTGGAGGGAAAATTTCGCAACATGTTGCATGAGTTTCAGTGCTCTTTGCGATGAAGGAGGCACTTGCCCAGGTCATGCGTCTGTTTCCGATCTCCTGCATAATTTTTTAGCGCATTACGCAGACACAGATGTGGCTGCGGTATTTTTCATTTGATCCAGAAATGGAGAAAGCGCAGTACATTGTGAAGAAGTCGATTTCTACTTTTTTATGACATGTGCCAACGTCGTACTTCAAAAATGGGAATATGACCTTTCACAGCACGGAGAGTTTTCCCACAAATAGCATTCATCTTACTATTCCTGCCATTCCCATTTCTTCACACCCTATCCAAAATGCCTTGCTGCCCTTCTTGGAAGTACAGGAAGACAATTTTGTAGTAGGTGTTGCTCACTTAAACTCTTCAAAACGCACTGCAACACGTAAAAAAAAGACTCTTTTTACAGCAAGCCCTTTCTACCCGATTCCACTACAGTGTTTTCCACAGTGCTACGCTCCCTTTATTTAGCACACATTCTGTGGAGCGTATACGGTGCATGGCACCCTGCATCTGTTCATTGGCAATTCCATTGTCCAACTCTGAAAGGAGCTTTCTTTATTTAACTTTTTTTCCTTTTCCAGTTGATTTCTATGTATTTTGGTCTTGTAACACACGACACAGAAGGAACGGAAGGCAAGAGCTGGTATGGAAGGGGCAGCACCTACAGAGATAACATAGGGGATGTGCAGAGAGAGAGGGAAATGTTAGGTGGCCCTCACTTAAATAGGCGGCAGTCATTGTCATGCTCATGCACCAACCCTTCCCAAGCACTTCCAAGTAGCTTCTCTCTGTAGAGTAGCGTATTGCAGTACATCAGTGATGTCACCAATGATATTTGTGATGTCATCTTTGATGTCATGGGTGTTAGTCCTTGCAGTGCACACTGGTGGCGCAAGTTATGGTTGCTTAGCTTACCATAACTGGCGAATTATTGGGGGTTTTCGGTTTTACTTGTAACCATAGTATGGATAGGTTGTTGTTTAAGCAAAGTAACTGTAAAGTCCATGTATCAAAAGTTTTTGCACTGAATTTCGTATGTTGTTGTTAGGGCAACTGAAACATAATATCCCTTTACCAACGTTTTTTCACAGAATTTGATAGGTTTTGAGTAGGGCACTGTAACCAGAACCTTCCTTTAGCATAGTTTTGTCAGTAAAGGGGATAGGCTTTTAGTAGCGCAACTTAACCATAACGTCCCTTTAACAATGTTTTTTGTTAGTGAGATATATATATATATATATATAAGTATAATAACGTATTTTTCAGCAGTAATTTCAGAATTCTCGCATCATTTTACCATTCTATTTGCATCCTCTCGGCCTTAATCACGTCCTTGTCTGGGGCCGGGAGTTGCATGTTGGTACTCTTATCTCCTCAATCTCCCGCGCCCCCTCCCCATCCCCCATGTGGCTGCTTTGGTGGCTTCACAAGTAATTGAGGCGCCTGCTTTTGCTGCTTCTGTTTAGCACGGTTCGGCCAGCCACTGTAACTTGCTGATTGCAGGTTTTGTAGTTTGCGCATGTTGCTGGGTTCTTCCTACTATCACATGGGCAAACCTTGTAGGTGTGGTTCTCCCCATAGCACACACAGAGTGGTTCCTGGTTGCAGAAGTCAGAGGTGTTTCCAAGATGTTGTGGCTTAGGCTCGCAGGATTATACTGCCCCCCACCTCTTGTGCACATACTGAAAAAGGAAGAGTCCCACAAAAGAGGGAACTACCCCTGGTGTGTCACCATTAAGGTGCCCCCCACTCCCATTTTTCCCCCGATCAGTCCACAGAGATGTTTACGTTTTGAACAGTGTCCTTCGCCCAGTTGTCTGGGGTGATCACTTCCCATTTGTGGGCATGATATGAAACTCTTCCCCTGCTGAGGAAATATGCTCTCTGTGGAAATCATTGCTTGGTTTTAAGACTTCTTCTTGCATGTCCACCCCCAACTCTTCCTCTGGATCTGTTCTTGCCACCATACTTATCCTGTGCATATATTTGAGAGCTTTGTTCCCAGGTGTGGGCTGGGACTGGAAAGGACTGCTGATAGCTTGGAAAACTTAGAGACGTTAGGAGCCTTTTCTAGCAAAGGCACTGCCTCTTCTTTGGAAGGGCCTGGTTGTAATAGCACCCAGGGACCCTGCTGTTTCATTTAGCTTTGTTGCTATTTCTAAGGCTTGCTTTACCTGTCTGCCAGACAGGTTTTCCCCATCAAGGAGCATGTTGATTAAATTATCCTGACCGTTAGACCAAATTCCTGCTACCCTGAGTCATGTGTATAGTTCAATAAGTAATGTGCTCGCTGCCTGTCTGCCTGCAGTCTCTACTGCATCCAGCCCACCTTAGTAATTGCATTGGAATCTATCTGGCCCTCTAGACGTTTAGCTTGTGCTTGTCCCTTTATGTTCTCTGGCAGCATATTTATGATAGGCTCCCTTCGGTCCCACTTGCATCTGTCATAATGGCCCGACAAAGCAGTGGAAATATCAACGTGTATAGTGTGCGGGTTTAGTTGCCAGTCTATTTGCCATTGCCTGTACTTCCTTGCCTGCCACATCTTTTTCTGACTGGTATCACTATTATGGTGTCCGCTTAAAGGGATGGTCTAGTAAAAATTTTTATTTAAAAAATAGATAGGCCACATAAAAAAAAATATACTAGCATCCTCCGTTTTAAAACTTCCTACGTAAAATTTTGAGCTATTCAAGCTCAAAATTCGAAAAAGCAAGCACAGGGGCGCCGCCATTTTGTGAAATGGAGGCCCTCCTGTGCTGGCTTTTGCTTTTGCGGCACTAATGAAGGAAAAGCCAGCCAGCTGTAGTAAACAAAGTCTACCGCTGGGTGGCTTTCCCTTCATTAGTGCCGGGACTCGGAGGACGCGGACCGGAGACCAGAGCAGGAAAGCTGCAGCTGAATCTCGGTAAGTGCTATTTATTTTTTTTACAAAAAATAAGCACTAGCTGCGGTTTTTTTTCTAAGTTTTCCGGGCTGGAGGAGCCTGGAAAACTTAGAAATAAAACCGCAGCTTTAAAAACGTTGTATTTATGTTTGCGGTCGCTTTTGACCGCAAACATAAATACAACGTTATTGTGCTTGCTTTTTCGAATTTTGAGCTTGAATAGCTCAAAATTTTACATAGGAAGTTTTAAAACGGAGGATGCTAGTATTTTTTTTTTATGTGGCCTATCTATTTTTTAAATACATTTTTTTACTAGACCATCCCTTTAAGGCTGAGCCCGGATGTGTAGAGGATTGTGTTTTGCAGGCTTGCATTTTTTATTTGTACACGTCCATAATTAGAATCCAATGGATGCCTGGTTTCAGTTCATATAGTATTTCAATGAGGACATCTTCACCCTTGTCTTCCTCTTGTGTCTTAATTGAAAATCTAGAGCTTGACCTTCTTGTTACAGATATATTCGTTTTGTTGGGTCCTTCGTGTGTGAGGAGGCTACAGATGGGGAATTCATTATGCACGTTTGCCTCATCTTGCAGATTCTACTCCTCCTCTGGGAAATATGCATCCTTCTCAATGTTGTGGTAATTGTCTTGCTGCACTCGGGCCATTTTATATAGGGCAATATTGGAATCAGCTGACAGCTCCTCTTGTATTCTCTTCTCCATAGCATTTATTTCCTTCTTTAATTGTTGGATATTTTCCAGTGCATGTTTTAATGTTAGGGCCTTTGAGCTATTCCCTTTATTTACTAGTGTCAGTGATATCTCTGCGACATATATCTTCCGACTATTTCAATGGATTGCATTCTCTCACAGATTCCTCATCTTGATCGAGACCTATCCCGCGTCAACTGCTCAGAACATTTTTCAACGAGGTGTAGTGCTGCTCAAAATCATCATCGACAACTCCCTCGTATACGGCCACATCATTCCTCAATCGAACGTGACGTCGGGCATCGTATAAAAGGATGCGCTATGCCCCAGTTCCTTTTTTCTGCACGCTATTCGGAACATGCTCGATTGTAAATTCAATCTGGATCAATATGTCGGCCTACACTGTCCGGGCTCAAATGCTGCAAGGGCTGCAACTCCAAAATGTCCCTCACGTACCCAGGGGTGTTGCTAGGTCTGGAAAAGATCAGGGGCTAAACTAATGTCCGGATTGACGAGATTCAGGACTAGCTATAGTCTTCTGGTTGTAGTTCCTGAGCTTCTATCCGGGGCTACAACCAAAAGGCCCGGGGCTTTAGCCCCCTCAGCTTCCCCCCTAGCAACACCTCTGCACGTACTGATGTCGGACACGACACATAGCAATGTAGTTCTCATCTAGCGGTGAAGGAACTCTCTGCGAAACTGGCGCTCAGCAGACCGCCTGCAAAATTGCTCCCACGTTCATCAGAGCATGAGACCGAGGGGCAGACTCCCGAGAAATATTGAGAGAGATGTTACCATAAGAAATAAAAAAAACACTTGCACTCAAGTAGGGAATCTCACTCTCCTCATTGAAGTCATTGCTCAAGAAAAAATGCAAACGCGATTCAGACTCGTCAGACGAAAGTGATAAGTCATACCCTGCAAAGGGTGCATCTAGGGAGGATTTTAAAACACATATGCTCCAAGTCTTCAAGAAGGCCTTGGCTAGTACGGCTTCCACCTTATCGCTGCAGGCTGATAAGGCTTCAACCATGCCTGGGCCGTCCGGCATGAAGGACGCCAAGGTGGGTCATACGCCCTTGAGCAAAACCCCTAAGGAGAAAGCTCCACCAGCACCAAAACCATTGGCTGCTACCTCGGGGCAAGAAGCCCCTTGGCCACTTTCATAAGATCGGAGTTTCGTGCCGGACTCCCGATCCGTGTACTCCAATTCGATGAGGTTGATCTTCGATGACGAGGGGCGATCCAATACCGTTTGGGTTCGGGCTGATGGGGGGTGCGGACTTGGGCCCGTTGCCAGACTTTATGGCAGACCAATCTGGGTTGCTTCAACTGGTAGAGGGCCTCCATGATGCCAGTGGACTTGACATCTCTGGATGCAGATTTCCAGCAATTGGGACATGTCCATGCACCCGAACGTGCAGTAACACAAGGAGGTCGAGAAGGTCATCGTGGCCTTGAGACTCGGTGCTCCGTCAAATTTGATGTCACAGTACGACCTCACCGACATCGTCTAATGTGGCCTGCAAACAGAACGTGGCTATCGCTGATCCAGTGTTCAACTTGTGGCAGCATCTGTGCTCAACACCAGCAGTCGACTCTGAACTTACGAAAAAGTACGGCAAGAGGCAATCTCCCATTTTTGATGTTGCACCCGAACCCGGGAAGGTTAGTGGTGGAAGCAGTGACAGTTACGTCCAGACCATCAATGTCAAACCGACCCACTAACAGGAGCGAAAAAAGTCGACACTTGGCAAAGATGGGCTTTGCCTTGGGGAGCATGGCCCTTAAGGCTACAAATTCCTTCTGCACCTTCTCAAAATGTTCCCATATCCTGTGGAGCACAATTTCGTCGGCAGTTGATCACCTCCCAGAGGGGGAAGTAAAGGCTGGCTTTCTTGATAAAGTGGCTAATGGCAAGGAGATGGCTTGCCAAACACTCTAAATGAGATTAGATGCTGCTGACTGCATGGGGCATGCTATGGGCACCTCTGCAGTTTTACACAGGTCGGCGTATCTGAGGGGCACAGAGGTCTCCCCAAATGTCCAGACAAAATTGATTGACCTAGCCTTCGATGGCGAGTCTCTTTTTGGCCCCAAAGCAGACAAGTCCCTAGAAACATGTAAGAATTCAAAACTCACTGCAAAGTCCCTGGGATTAGCAGTCCAGCAGCAACCACTGTAGCAGTGCAGCACTTTGCCTTTGGATCCAGAGGACAGGGTTACAGGATGTATTCCACCTTCTCCAGAAGAACACAAGCACCTCAAGCCATTCAGGGAAAATGCAGATTCCCACGGCCGGGAAGAGGGAGAAATGGATCGAGACAGTCGACGGCTGAGGTAGCATCGATTGCAACAGTGCCTCAGAAGCCTCTTTGAGGTCCCTCATCACACTTCGCCAGTTGGAGGGAGTGTCAAAAGATTCTTGGGCAAATGGAAAGAAATTACCTTCTGGAGCTGGGTTCTCCAACTGGTGGAGTGGGGCTACTGTCTCCCGTTCCTGAGGATACTGCCGGACAAACCCCCACCTCCCTTCTGACAGCCGGAACGGGAACTACTGGAAGAGCTGCAAACCCTTCTGTTGAAAGGAGCAGAAGAGGCGGTTCCAGCCGAGGAAGTAGGCTCGGGTTGGTACTCCTGATACTTCCTGGTTCCCAAAAAGGTGGTGGGGGTGGCCTCCATCCCATCCTGGACATCAGAGAATTGAACACATTTCTGAGGAAGAACAAGTTCAGGATGGTGATGTTGAGGGAGATTCTCCAGGCTCTCCAGTTACAAGACTGGCTGGTGTCACTGGACCCTCAGGACTCTTAAATTCACATGCCCATCCACTGGAAGCACATGCGAATACTAAGGTTTGTCACCGGAGACGCACATTACCAATTAAAAGTGATCCAAGTTGGCTTGGCTTCCGCACCCAGGGTTTTTACCAAGCTGATGACAGCAGTGGCGGCTCCCCTCAGGAGAGCAGGTGTCTTTGTAATCCCATACTTGGACAATTGGCTAATCCGAGCACAGTCGCCAGAGCAGGTTAGGAGGCATCTTGAGGATACCTGTTCGCTACTGCACGACTTGCTCCCTGAACTTAAAGAAATCACAAACTTCACCAGCGTAAAAGCTACAATTCATCAGAACAGTCTTGGAAACCCGGGAAGGGAAGACGTTTCCTCCCGAGGAGGGAGTCACCAACATGGCGCTGATGGTCAGTCTTTTCCAGACCTCAAGCAGTCTCCCGGCATCAACTTTCTTGCACCTATTGGGCTTCATGGCACCGTACATTTTCTTGGGGCTGCAGGCGAGACTCGGATGAATCCCTTCAGTGGCTTCTCAGGAGCCCGTTGTCGCAGTACTTCGGTGAGATGTCAGATGTGCTCCAAGTGTTAAGGCCTGTGGCGTACAGCCTGACCTGGTGGAGCGAGAGGACGAACATGTTGGCAGGAGAACGTTTCTGGTGGCCATTGCCACAGGAATGGGTGGACACGGACGCCTTGCGGAAGGGCTGCAGTGCTCATTGCAGCACTCTCCAGATCAGTGCCCGCTGGTCTCAAACAGAGTAAGGTTGCCACATCAATCTGCTGGAGCTGCGGACAGTCAGACTGGCGCTGATAGCCTTTGCACCCACCTTGCATGGGAAACATGTCCTAGTGAAAACAGACAACACAGTGACCGTGCACTACCTCAACAAGCAGGGAGGCATGAGATCACTACCTTCCTGTGCAGGAATGCCATGCAGCTATGGTTCCGGATGTTGGGGATCAACATCCCAGCCTCTGCAGTTCCTCTAGCAGGGGTGGAGAACGGGTTCGCAGATTCTCTGAGCAGTCAGAGCTCAGTCTCCCATGAGTGGGAGCTATGCCTGGAAGTCACCTAGACCATCTTTGCCCAGTGGGGCACCCTGACAGTGGATCTGTTTGCGAAGGTGGACAGCCCGACAGTCAGATTTGTTCGAGGAAATTTCCCCCAGGGGGAATTGGAGGATGCATTTCCGGTGGAGTGGGTCTTCGACCTCCATTATGTGTTCCCGCCGACACCAGTAATCTCTTGGGTTCTCCGGAGGTTGCAGAGATTCAGGGGTCATCTGATCCTGATGGCCTCGGACTGAGCGAGGAGGACAAGGTATGCAGATATGGAACTGGCCGTATGCCCACCTCTCTGGCTTCTAGGAGGCTGGACCACTTGTCGCAGTCGGGAGGCAATGTGCTTCACCCAGCCGCGGACCCTATCAACCTGCATGCTTGGCTCTGGAACCTCAATGAGAAGGTTCTAGACGTGGTGTTGGCTGCATGTAGGCCATCCTCTAGGTCTCTATATATGTGCAGATGGAGAAAGGTTGTGACTTGGAGCAAGGCGAAGAGAGTGGATCCCATGTCGTGTCCTAACTCCTCGATGATGTCGTTTTTGTTGGCCTGGGCCAAATCAGGCCTACAAGTGGGCACGGTAAAGGGGAGTCTGGCAATTCTTCCCTTGTTTAAAAGGACGCCAGAACAAAGTTCATTTTTTACTGTTCCTTCTCCTCCTTCCAAGGACAAAGAGAGGCTCCACAGTTTGGACCCCAAGAGGGCGCTAAGATTGTAACTGCCAGGATGGGCCTTTCAGGAAAAACGACCAGTTCAGTTGTTTATTGCTTTCTCGTAATCAAGGTTGGGGCGTGCAGATACCAAACAGACTATCTCTTGGTGGATAGTACTGTGCATCTCTGAATGCTACCAGACTACGGTTAAGGAGGTGCCAACAGAACTTAGGGCTCACTCTACCAGAGGGGTTGCGGCCTCCAGAGAGGAGTGCCGGTCAGAGACATCTGTCGCACAACAACCTGGTCTTCTCTGCATAGATTTGCCAAGCATTACAGCTTGGACTTGACCCATGGGGCAAATCCAGAGCTTTTTGGTGTAACTTCCAACCCACCTCCAGCATGGCTACTGCTTTGGCAGTCTACCAAGATGAAGAATCTGTGGGAGAATACAATGCATTGAAGGAGAAAATACTTACCATTAGGACCCTGGTGGGGGGAGCCAGCCAATCAGGTGGCTAGGAACGTGTTCTTGAACCGATGATGCAATTCCGCGTTCCATGTCGCCTGACAGGGGATCCCCCGCCGCCATCTCCCCCCCCCCTGTTTGATTTTTTATTTTATTTTTTCCTCTTTTCCCACCCCCACTTACCTGTTTGGTGTGGTGGCATAGGCCGCACCGACAGCTGCTTTGCCATTTCTCCAGCCAACATGGAAAGGGAAGAGGGGCTCTGAAGACCCCTGCTGTCCCTTTCCATGGTGGCCATCTTGGAAAAGGATTTAATTCATTGAATGGCAAGCCTCACGTTCCGTTGAATGAATTAAATCCCAGGGTGCTAATGGCATTAAGCACCCCATTCCAGGGGCTGGAACGGTTGTTAAAGTCCTGCGTCGCTCGTTAAAAGCCCTTGCGTCCTTAAAATCTTTCTGGGCCTAGGGTTGCAGTAAACGTTTTGGCCCTAATAGTCCGGGATGGACTGCCCTTTTTGGGATTGTAACAAGCATTAGTTACATATAGTGTTTACCCTTTTGTAATGGTATTGCAGACTGACAAATAATTCACTGGAGGTTTACCCAGAGCAATTGCCAGTAGTTAAGAATCATTCATAACCTTTCAGCCATCATCCTTCAGTGTTGCATTTGTCACCTCAAGGGAAACTGGTAGACCCAGACCAGTGAGTGTCATGTGCCAGCTGTGCCTAGAGAGCTACGCTACTTGTTACGGACTATGCCCAATGAGGCTGAAACATGACCTACAAGTTCGGGCTGGACGCCCTCTTTTGAGGCGAGACCAATCCTGATATACATATGGTCTATTTGCTTCTGTAATAGCATGGCAGGCTGAAAAACGATGGACTGGAGAGCTGCCCAGCACAACTGCCAGTGGTTAGGATTCACTTATAACCTCCCAAGCCCTCACCCTTCAGTGTGGAATTAGAAAACCTTTTGCGTCTTTTCAGACCAAGGACTTTTTCACACAATATGTCTTACCCATTGAATCTAGATGCAGTTCTAAAAGAGCACTGTGTGAGGTCTCATTGGAGTCCTAAACTTCACTGCATGTGGGGGAAAGGGAAAAGACCCAAACGTGATTTGGGAGCCCGCTTTACCTCGGAATCCCCCCACACTTTGGATGCGTCAGCCTGATTCTAATCCATGTCAGAGGCAGCTTAACATTTTTCTTTTCGGCTTTTAAGCATTTTAGGATTGCACCTTATACAGGCGTGGCATGAATTTTACTCGACGGAGGCAACAATTCCAAACAATTAGCAATCCATGGGAATAGTTAGGTCAGCATTTAAAAGGAATGTTCTCCTTGGGGTTAAACACTATGAAATCAAGAGATAATACATTTCCAATTGCATTCATGTGCATTTTTATATGACCCGATCTTCTACCAATTGCCGGGTGCCCCCGATACCGCAAATGAAAAAACCCTCTTGTGCTCACTGCGAAATCTGCTCCACTGTTGCCTTTATGCTCTACTGTCCACTCTGTGAAGGAATCAATGGTAGCAAAAACAAGCATTGGCAAAGCTAACAGTTTGGGATTTTTTTTTTGTTTAGGTATGTGATAGGCATTAGCTAGGCACTGATAAAATGGTACTACCTGGCCATAAGATTGTATCAGCGGAAAAATGATGTCATTACCTTGACATATGACAGCAGTGCCTTTCTAATGCCTTATACATAAACTCCAACTGATGGCTTTTAAAAGGACTTCTGTGCAAGGCGCAAATCTAAATTAGGTGGTTGAAGGAACACTTGGGATTAGCATGGCCAAGGGAAGTCTATGGGTGGATAAATAACCAAACAACACCTACAAGCTTTGTGTCCCTCCTTACGTCATCTCAGTTCTACATCCACTCCAATGCAATAGTTTTGGCTTACATGTTAAAGGACATTTATACCGCGCACTATCACCACCGGAGTGGTCCCCTAGCGCTCTGGCGGATCTGAAAGGTAAGAGGGTTAGTAGGGTATAGCGGGATAAAGGTAGAGCAAGATTAGTGATGTCCTGTTAGTGTTAACACTGTTCGCTGAGCATGGTTTGGTTTACTGATCGGTAGTCTCCCATGAAATCAGGCTATGTGGTACGGGCAGGTTAAGTGGGAAATGAAGCTATCTGGCACAGTCAGGCTATCTGGAACAGGCAGGCGGTCTGCCACAAGCAGGCTCTCTGGCACACGCAGGCTGTCTGGCACAAGCAGGCTGTCTGGCACAAGCAGGCTGTCTGGCAGTGTCAGGCTAAATGTGAAATGCGGCTTTCTGACACAAGCAGGTTGTCTGGCACAAGCAGGCTATCTGGTAGAGTCAGGCTAAATGCGAAATGTGTATCTGGCACAATCGGGCTATTTTGCACAATCAAGTTAGATGCAAAATGTGGTTAATTGGTACAATTAGGTTATGTGGTGCAATCAGGCTAAATGCAATGGCTATCTGGCACAGTCAGGCTAAATGCGAAACGTGGCTATCTGGCACAATCAGGCTACTAAATACAAAAAGTGGCTATCTGGCACAGTCAGGCTAATCAGGCTATCTGGCACACTCTGGCTAAATGCGAAATGTGGCTATCTGGCACAATCAGGCTACCTGGCATAAACAGGCAAAATGCGAAAAGTGGCTATCTGGCACAATCAGGCTATCTGGCCCAATCAGGATAAATGCAAAATGAATAATGTGGGATCGGATTGGACAAACCAGGTTGAATCAAACTATAATAATTGCCAAAAAGGATCTCCAAAACACAGTGTTAATAAAAGGCTGATGCACAAAATATGCACACAAATGGAATTCACAATATGCCCCTCAGCGGCAAAATGTTAAGCAAGGCCAATAAAGTGAAAACTAGCTATTATTGCCAAAATGAGTCTCCTGCTCATTAATGAGAGGTTCATGCACACGATATGAGCACAAATACAGCTCTGGGCGGCAAAATGTTAATGCAAGGCCAGTCCGAGTGAAAACAGGCAGTTATTGCCAAAATTACCTCCTAGACTCGATGTTACTAAAAGGGTGTTTCACACAATGTGCGCACAGATGGAACTCAGAACACGCTCCTGAGCAGTAAAATGCCTGAAATAGTTCTCACTGTGTTGTGTACCGAACGACCACAAACCATTTTTACTTTTTGGGCGTTCAGTGAACGGTAATGCATGCGCAGTTCAGCCTTCGGGATCTGAACATATTTCAATGTTTATTGTGGTTGCTGTTGCGTGTCGGGCCTCTGCTTCTTCTCCAATTTGGGCATCTTCGCTGTGCTCTGTTCTGCCGACGGCTTCCCCAGGTGGGAGCCCCAAGTCGTCCTGCGGTTCGCGTGGTATCGGGCTGCAGGCCCTCAGGGGAGATTCATTTTCTTCCCTTTTGAGGTAGTGTTTGAATTGTTGACAGTTTCTCGTAACAGCCTTGTTGTGGTCTTGGGCTGTCACCATTGTTCCTTTCACAGCTGTGACTCTCATGGGGCTCGGAGCAAACGGTGGGTCTGTCTTTCTGATCACGGGCTGTAGCACTAGAACCTCATCCCCAATCTGAAAATCTTTCAGTGTTGCCTTGTGTCAGTGTCCTGCTTTGCCCTTTCTTTCACTTCTGTATCTCGTTGTGCTACTCTGAACTCCGTGTTCTCTGTGGCCGATGGGTTTCGTAAGATGCGGGTGTGCACTTCGTACCGGACCATGAGTTCTGCAGGGGTTTTGCTCGTGGCCTCATGAGGTGTATTTCAATAGTCTCTGAGGAGCCGGCACAGCGCTTGGTGTGAGTTAACTGCCTCAATGCGGGCTCTCTGGATTGTCTTCTTTATTGATGCCATGAATCGTTCCGCCATGCCATTTGCTTGCGGGTGTCGAGGTGTAATTTTCATGTGCTTGAACCCTAGGTGTCTTGCCAGCGCTGCAAACTCATATCCGTTAAAAGGTGGTCCGTTGTCGGATTTGATCACCGTGGGAATGCCCCATTCACTGAGTACTTCGTCTAGTACTGCAGCCACCTGGGGGAAAGCTGTTGTGGCTAATTTCTTTACAATGGGGAATCGTGAGTATTCATCAATCAGGAGGAGGAAATAGTCACCTGATTCCATGGGTCCGTAAAAGTCCACGGCCACTCTTTCCCAGGGGTGATCTGGTATTTGTGTGCGTTGTAGAGGAGCGGAGGTTCGGCTGGCGACATGCACTGGCAGGCATGACAGTTCTTTATCCATTCATCCACTGCCGAGTCCAGGAATGGCAACCAGATGTGGCATCGCAGTTGTTTTTTTGTGTTTTCTGCCCCGCGGTGTCCTTCGTGCGCAGTGCGGATGACATCTGCTCTCAGGGCGCCTGGGATGACGATGCGGCAGCCTCTGAGTTGTATGTTGTGGTCTTTGACGGCAAGCTCATTATGTACTCTGGCCAGTCTTTCGATTTCTTCTTTACACACCCCCGGGAGAGCTAATATTGCCCGTCGGTGGTCCCTCCACTTGATGGCGGGTGAGGTCGTGGGATCCACTGCTGAGGCCATAGCGACCATATCCATCGATAGTGCAGGAGGTAGCGAGTTTGATACTACATAGTTGACGTAAGCGACATCACCTCTTCGCGTCAGTGAGGCCCCCACCGGATGTCGTGACAGGTAGTCGGCGGGGTTTAGGTCACCTCCAGGTCGGTGTATGATGTCGTAATCATATTCTTGAAGGTGAATGCCCCATCGCTCTATTCTTGGAGGAATCTTAGTATGTGGATTGCCAAATAGCGAGAGCAGTGCCTGGTGGTCCGTTATTAAGGTGAATTTTTTTCCAATTAGGAAATTGTGAAAATGTTCACAGGCCCAGGTTGCGGCCAGGCTTTACTTCTCCGCCTGCGAGTAGGCCGCCTCTCGTGTGGACAGTGTTCTGCTTGCGTATGCTACAACGGGGCTGGGGTCGACATCTGCGCCACTCGTCTGTGCTAGAATGGCTCCCAGGCCAACTGGACTGGCGTCCACTATCACTTCTGTGTGCCAGGTCGGGTTGAAATAGGCTAGACGGTGGGCTTCCATGAGAGCTTGTTTGATTACGCCGAACGCGAGTTGGCACGCTGGGGACCAGTCAAATGTCGCTTCTTTCTGTAGGAGTTTCCTGAGTGGTTCCGTGAGCGAGGCATAATGCGGTATGTACCTGGCGCAGTATCCGGCCATGCCTAGAAACGAGCTGACGTCGGCCGCTGTTGCAGTTCTTTCAGCTTTGTGATGTAATCTACTTTCTCAGGGTCAGGCGTCATACCCTCGCTCGAGAAGATGTGGCTGAAAAATTTGAGCTTTGACTTGCTGAACCGACATTTTTCGATGTTAAGCATGAGGCCAGCGGTCTGCACTGCCTCGCATGTTGCAAGGAGGGAGGCGTCATGGGCTTCCTTCAGCGAGCCAAAGATGAGGATATCGTCGCTGTAGTTCAGGGCTCCCTGGATTGGTCTGATGATCTGTCGTATCACTTCCTGAAAGATTTCGGCGGCGGATGAGATGCCAAAGTTTAGTCTCTGGTACCTGAACAGCCCGTCATGGGTCGCAAAAGTCGTTATTCCTCTGGAGTCAGGATGCAGCTCCAGTTGGTGATATCCCTGGTTTAGATCGAGTTTGGAGAACATGCAAGCGTTGTTCAGCTGCACTATCATGTCCTCAATGCATGGGCCTGGGTGTCTTTCACGCTGGATGGCGGTGTTAGCCACTCTCATGTCGACGCATAGGCGTAGTCTGCCCCCATCCTTGGGTACAATGACTAGGGGGGAGACCCATGGTGTTGGTCCTGTTGCAGGCTCGATAATGCCATCAGGGAGTAGTTGTTCAAGTTCTCTGGAGACCATTTCCTGGAGGTGGAATTCGACTCTCCTTGGATGTTGCGGTATGGGTCTCACTGTTGGGTCTATGTGTAATTTGATTTGGGGACCTTTGAGTTTTCCTAGGCCAGTGCACAGTTGCGGGAATTTTGGCACAATCTCCCCTTTGGTAATGAGGTTTTGGGATTGCCCATGGAGGATCGTCCCAATCTGCTCCTTTGAGTCCTGCCGGATTGTGGTTGAGGTGATGGTGTCTCCCGCTCCCACGTGGATATCGATCAGCCCGAGGCGTGAAGCGGTGTAGTAACCGAGGAGGCAACGCCCTTTGGTGAGGGATCGAATAACGTGGATGGTGGTGTCTTCTTGTCGTCCATTTAAGAGAAGGTGGCACGTAAAGTGTCTGATGGTCTGTAGAGGTGTGACTACCCCCCACTGGAAGATTCAGGATTGTGATGGTTCGAGCGCTGGTGGATTAGGGATTCTCAAGTATTCCTGCTCACCCATGATGTTCACGGTGGCACCTGAGTCCACCATGAAGTGAAACAGATTGTTGCCCATTTTGATTGGTATTTTCGGAGCTTCTCTGGCCTCTTCACTGTCGAGCACGAGGTTGACATACTCATCCTGGTTATGTGGGTCATAGTACATGGTGTTTGCAGTTGTTGTGGGGTCGTGGTAGTATACATCCTCTATGGATCCTTCCGGTGGGTTGTCGTATTCATCCGTGAGGTATTGTGTTTGTTCTGTATAGTCCTGTGTTTGTGGGTATTCCTGACCTTAGTATTCATCGATGGCTCTCACGTAGCGCCGTTGGTTCGGTTGATAGTACCTTTGTGGTCCATATTGGCGAAATGGTGGGCGGAAGGGCAGCCTGATGGGTGCTTGGGGTCGTATCGTGGGGAATGGTTTCCCTTCTCCACACACTGATTGGAAATGTCCTTCTCTTCTGCAGTTTGTACACCTTTGTGGTAACGCTGGGCAGGACCCTGAGTGGGGAAATGCCATGCCGCAGCAGTAACATTGTCTCTGTTGTCGTGGTACTTGTAGGGCTTGTGGCCTGTATGGGTATGTTCCCTTGTTGCCTTGGCGAGGTGGGGGTGGCTGGTGGCTGCTATGAGTTCAGTGGTATCTTGTTTTGGATTGCTGGTTCCATTCATGCACGCGGCCTGGGCGTCAACTCTCTCAAAAATGCGAGCAAGTTCACTGACTTCGGGGATAGTGTGGGGGCATCTTCAACAGCTGCTTCTTGAGAGCTGGTGATAGGCAGCCTTCGATGATCCTCAGGCGTATTTCTTCATCTAAGGAGAACGCTTAAAATTGGCAGTGGGTGCTTTTTACTCTTTGGCGAGTTATATATTCGTCCGCCGTCTCTTGCAGTTTCTGGGAGCACTGGTTGAAGAGATACCTTTCATAGTCGCGATTGGGTTCGATTACGAGTAGTTTGTTGAGGGCTTTGATTAAGGCTGCAAAGTCATATTGTTCAGCTGCTGGAATGGTTTTAACAATAGTCTTTTTCTCCCCCCACCCCAACCAGGTTGAGGAAGATGTCCCTTATGTGGGGAGAGTCGCCATCTCCTGAGCCCCTCACAAAATGGTGGAAATCTTCCATCCACTCAGTCCACCTCTGACCTTTTGTGGCTTGTGGCGTCGTAGTAAATGGTGGTGGCATCAGTAACTGGATAGATTTGGCCGCACGGGCGGACTGGGGCGATGATGGACTGCTCATTCTGGGAAGATGATGTGCCCGTTACGGTGTGCTGACTGTTGACGGTGGGAATCGGCTGCCAGAAGTTTGGGTGTGAGGAGACACTAATTCTGTGGGGAAACAAAGTGGTGGCGTGACTGGGTGGGTGGCTTGGTGAGCTCTTCTGTGGGGAAACAAAGTGGTGGCGTGACTGGGTGGGTGGCTTGGTGAGCTCTGTGCACCCGTTGGGCGTGAACTCGTGGAGTAATGTGTCCAGGCCACGTGGTCCTATATTGCAGGCCCTGGCTTCTAAGCCGTAAATTCTCCTTGGGAGGCGAATGTTCCCTCAGAGTTGGGGGGCTTGTGCTGGTTTGTGGTCCGTTGTTCCCAGGAGGGGGGGGAACGCGGTGCATGTTGGGGAAGCGGCCACTCACCGTAGCCTGCGCATGTGTCCAGCATTGTGCGGTAGGTCCTCCTGTCAGATGGAGGCTTCAGGCCCTGTGTAGCGTGGAGGGGCTAGTTGCTGTTCCTTTAGGTGGCGTGTTGCAGCAGCTCCAGCAAAACCATGTGGGCAGCGTAGAACGTTGGGCTGCAGGGTGCAGCCGGGTTCTGGAGCAGGAGGGAACAGAGCGCCGTTGCGCTGGAGGACACCGGCCGTGTCGGGAGGAGGTTTGGCAGGCTGCCAAAGGATCAGGCGTATTGGCGCGGTGGGATTACCGGCATTGGGAGGAGGCTTGGTGGACTGCCAGGAGACTGGAGTGTAGGTGCGGCGGGATCACCGGCTGCGTCAGGAGGAGGAGGCCTGGTGGATTGCCAGGGACCAGGAATGCATGGCGGACTGCCAGCAAAGAGGACTCCAGCGTGTGGGGGAAAGATCCTTGTCGTCAGTGTTGCCCGGGATCGGGCGAAAAGGAGGACACACAGCCGGAGGGGTGGATTGTAACCTTTCTTTATTTGCATTCTAACAGTAAATGGCGCGAATCGCGCCTTTCCCCAAACTCCCCCCCCAATTGCACGTCACTGGGCCCACCCCTTTGTGGGCAGGGCCACCTCTGAAAGGTGTAGTGGCCGGTAACAGTTGCCCCCGTTAGCCGATAGCTTGAATGCAGCCTTAGGGGGGATTCTCTTCAAGGCTTCTGCCAAATAAACACGTCTCAATTTATGGCCAGTGCAGAAAGTCCAAAAAGCTGCCGCAAAAATTGGGACAATGACGTGCTTAGCGAACGGTTTCATTTCAGAAGAGTCCAGACAGACGCACATTAACTTTTCACAGTTTCCTGTCCATTGAACTCAATTCTATGGCTGCAGAACACATATTTAAGTTCCTTTGGAGGCGTGGGGTGAAAATCCTGAATAGGCCAAAAGTACCAAACTGCATGTTAGATACGGAATGCAAAAGGCGCCCCGTCCGCCGAGCTAACCGAATTGATTCTGACACATCCATGACATCTTTCTATTTTTGTTTTATAACGCGCCACAATTATTTCCTTTCTGGTCCATCAAAGTATTACTTGGATTTACACATCTCATCCTCTTACAAATATTGCTGCACAACAAGCAGTTGCCAATCTCTTCCTGGACTAGTGTTCTACTTAAAATACATGAGTTTCTTGCAGAGCTAGAGAACAGTTGTCATTTCACAACATTCGAAACGCTTTTAATACACACCCATGAAAGCTACTCAATTTGCTTGGATGAGTGATGAGCTTGGATTGGAACCAGCACTCTGCGGGTTGATCATCGACTGCAGTAACGTTGCCTTAACTCACCGAGCTACCCAACTGCCACATGATTTCATTTTAAAACCCACGGGAATAGAAGGGATTAGTTCTGGAGCCTTCACCGAGTGCTTACAACCACGGAAAGCCGTTTGATGTACATTGCACTGTTATATGGACTTTAAAGTACCTCTTACATGCTTGCGTCTCATAACGGCATTTCCATTAAGGAGAGCTCAGTTGGCTTTGCTCAGTGCATCCGAGATTAGTTAGGAGAGATGATTGCCAAGGCAACACTATTTTTGTCTTCATTCCTTTCCTTTGATTCAATTGGGAATCACGGCCTGTATTACAGAGATATAACACTGATGCACCGCTATTTTGGACAGTATTTGCAGTGAGGAAAAACATGTTCCACTCCAAAATTAATTGCAGCAATACATATTTACACCAGGGCAGCTTTTCTTTGCACTGATGCAACTTCCATGAAAATGTGCCCTAGCACTGGTGCATCGTTTCTGTAATATGAACTCAGGTATTTTATGTCGCTCACCTAAAGGCTTTCTGTGTCCTTCCTCATTGGCAGAATCCTGTGCAGTGCGCTTAGGGACACACAACTAAGACTACAAGTGGTAATACAAGTTCTACCTTTGGCACAAGCCTGTACTACTATGTTAAAGTGGTAGCAGTAGCGGAGCAGCCAGGCCTATCTCAAGAGTATATGAGCAGTAGCAGAGATTACACAAAGGGACCACAATTACTGTGACTCAAGCAAACACTGACTCAAGGTTTCAGGTAAAAAATATGAGTACATTTATTTTTAAACCGTTTGTTATAAACACAACACTTCTATTCATTCAAAACCACACGTAAAATATACCACAACCAACCAATTCGCTTTGTACAGTATAACTTCAAGGTAAGTACCCTATGTTTTAACGGACCGGTGTTGTGAAACAAAAGAGGTTACCGGGAATACATATGCAATCACTTTTTGACAGTAATGACAGTTCGGTCTTACTAAAGAAACGCGTATCCACGGCAAGAAATGTTACCGGGGCAAAAACACACTTAGCACCTGAAATACCCAGAGAGAGTTGGGGGCAAAAATCATAGGCAATACTTTTGTCAAGGCAGACAGAATCAGAGAACACTCATAGACAGAAATGTAAGAGTCAATAGGCCGGAGCCAGTGTCAAGTGGAACCGGGTTCCTGTTGTCGAGGATCACACAGTCGGACAGTTCACGATTCAACGTAGCCAGGAGTACTTAGATATTGTCAATGGAGGAAGCAAAAGTTATAAGGAGGGAAGATAAGGGCAAGCCTTGTAGGAGGAGAAAAGGGGATTCACCCGATTTCCTCAAGCAGAACACAGTACCTTATTCAATGAAGAAGCTGGTGCCACGGCAGTTGTTCCTGGTAGTTTCCTGCAGACCCACGGTTTCTGGAGCTTCGGCAAGAAGGACGACGTCTGGAGAGGTCTGCACCACACAGGGCTGAAGCCGGCAGCAGCGACAGTGAATAAAAGGTGCGCTCCTTAAAAACAGGAGAGGCTCTTCAGATGGCTATCCGGACCACTACAGCAGTGTGCAGCGATTTTGACCACAAAGAGGATAGTCTGGCTGTAGAAGATGAGCTGGTTATCCCCACCAGGCTCAAGGGAAGACGACTCCGGACTGGATCTTCTCTGGTCGTCGAAGGGTAGATAGCTTAGGACTGCAGCAGGGCTTCACCGGGACGGGATAGTTGCAGCAGCCGACTTCTTCTCTGCTTCTCTTCCGTTCCTTGTAGTTTCAGTGGTGACTGACTTCTAGCCCAGGAGTCCTGCCTTTTATGCGAAAATCCCCCATTCACACAGCCTGGCTGTCAATCACGCAGCAGGGCGGTTGTCCAGCCCAGACAACCACCTCAGCCAATCATGGCAAAGTGCAACTTGGGTTTCCTAGGATACCCTGTGCAGGGGGTCACTACACCCCTCCCTCACATTCAGTCCACCTAGACACCCAGGTGCCTAGAGAAGGGCTTCTTGGCAGAAGCCCGCCAAAAGACAGTGAACAAAGAAGGCAAACCTGGTTTGCCGCGCAAAGTTGAACAAAAAGAAATGGTGAATAAACCCGACCGGAGCCAAAAGAAAAAGTATTTGGTCAAGCGGGTTTAAGTTCGAGGCTAATATAATAGCCTAAAACAATACCACGTTTATACAGTATAATCGCGGTAGAAAAGTTAGGGTAGACACCACTGCCACCAGCCAAGTCTAAATGTTAAAAGAGCGAAACAATGCTCTAGGAGGTACAGATAAAAAGGGCTAAGGATTAACCCTTTCCAGTACTCCATGTAAGATGGGGTGTTCTGGATCTGTGGTTAAATGACTAAGTAAAGTTAATGGCAACTTTACCCTTTTCTGGGGGACAGTAGTCAGCCCCAGAAATGGAGTCGGTGGGAAGTCTAAAAGACAACCCTGAGTCACTGCACTGAAGGTGCTGTGTAACACACAAAAGAAGGGGGCTACTGAAGTGGTGTACTCCAGAGCCCACAATCACAAAAACAGATGAAATACACATGGCAAAACATGGGTAAGAGTGGGGGAAAAGCTCACACTCTTACCAAGTGAAAAACAATTACTCCAGAAATCCAGCAAAGCTGCTAAGGAACTCACTAGTTCAGGGAAATTAGATATTGATTGAGAATTCTCCCTAACAGGCATTCCTCCCTATCTGTGCTCCAATGCAATAGTTTCTGCTTATAGTTGTCATCACAAGCAATACTTAATAGCCCAAACTAATACAACTGTTGGCTTTACCAGTGCTAGTTTTTAAGGGCACTTCTGTGCAGGACACACAGCGTGCTTCTAAATCGAGTGGCTGAAGGCAGACCTGGTTAAGACATTTTTATTACACCAGTAGCAGGTTTATAGCGCCATTTAAGTCAATAACTCTCGGAAGATTGATTTGAGAAAACACTGGCATGCACTTTGAGCGCAAAGTTTGATGGTAAGGCTTGATTAAGCTCAGAGTTCCCATGAGGAGGTGTTTTGGGAGGGGCGGGAACTTTACTGTCAGTCTAGTTTTTTAGCTCAGGACATTTTGCTCTTAATTACATTTTTCAATTTAGGTGCAGATCTACAGGTTGGAGATTTGCAGGATGTGGTTCTGGAAGACAGGACTAAGGTCTGCTCACTTGACTCTGGACAGCCTGTGATCCATAGCAGGGACTACATTGTAACAAAGCTTTAAATGTTACAAAATGTCTGACACCGCCAAGCAGCCTTGTCTGTTCAGTTAACAGCAGCTTGGCTTCTGCGACAAGTTCTAGAGCAATGTATTCACCAACAGTATTGCTTTTTTGCATTCTTGTACCCAATATGCTGTTTCTATTAAGTCAAGAAAAGAAAAAATATGAACTGAATGGACTACGCACACGTGATCAACTTGAGCTGCCTGTAGTATTTGCACGTCAAGGCGGATTGCACAGCACATTTGCAGCAGCAGGTGGACTGAATTGGATTTTTAAGGTGCTAAAAATGGCAATTGCTCCAGAGTGCAAGAGATGTCAATAGAAGCTATGCCCGAGGTCAGGTGTGAGTGGTGGAGCCTATGCATAGCTCTGGATTCCGGTACTCTGGCCTTTCAATTATAGATGCAGCGAATGCAAGAAAATGGGGGGGGAAGGCGCGACCCACTTGAGGGTAGTGTGTTGTTGGTTGGTTAAAGGGCACTTGCTTTTTCGTTAATTTAGAAATGCAGGTGACATGTTTCGCATTATGTGGATGAATGTGCAGTTTTTGAAAAAAAGTACTTTGTTTTGCTCGTCATACTACTTAAGGAGGCAGAGTTGTAGGTTTTACAAATGTAGACATTTGTCTCACAAACAAACAAAAAAGGCAGCTGCTCCGAGGTGTGTGCACTGTGCTTTGAAAGCAGAGTTAAGCCCAACATTAGCACTTACCATGAACATTAGGACGCTTGCTTAGGATCACTAAGATGAAGTTCCCTCAGGACCCATTTACCATAAATTGCGGCCTGTGGTGCAGCGCTGCTCTTATAACTGGGGTGCAAATCACAGCTCCAAAGAAAAGCACATCATGAAATTGAAAGGCCAGCAGGCACTCTGCCCGCAAACACATTCGGACCAGAGGACGCCTGATCCAACATCTGTAAACATGGATGGGGTGGAGCACACCACATACAGCTGAATGTCATGCCATTTGTGCTGGCGTAGTATCAGCATAAAGAATCCGTAAACCACTGGTCGTTTTATGAATGAAAGGTTGCGTTGGCCCTGCCAGGATTTGATCTACAGGCTGGGCCCATATTTGGCAAGGGCATAACCCGCTGAGAGATCTCCCCAGCATTCCTAGAAAGCCTGGTTTGAGGGAGAAAGGGTAAACTAAAGCATCTCAGTGCTGCCAAAGGAAGAAGGAGGTCAGGTGACGAAGGAAACCGACTACTAGGGAAAGGTGTGGAGAAGTGATAATACATTGGAGGGCAACCGTATAATTGAGTGAGGGCGCCAATAGAAGTACAAGTACAGGAGCCATAGCAGTGAAAGAAAATATATTCTGCACCAGTGTCACAACAATAGTTGGATCCCTCCGAACTCTGCAAAAAAAAAACAAATCTCACCAAGCAGGGATGAACTACACACAGTGCGCCTAAATGTTTGCAATAACCCTGTAATGCAGCGCATTACCATACCACAACTCTAACCAAAGTGACCAAAGCAGCTACACCAATTGTGTTAGTATCCGGGCTTGGCCATTTCAGAGCCATTTGTTTGTGCTTAGACTTCCCATGCAATTTTCTAGGTCTACCACATTAAGCAGACAAATCGTCCCAAATATGGTCATCTTGAAGACCACAAAACATGTACTCAAGCTTGAATGGGTCTTCCTACACACAAATGATTGCTCTGCATTTATTAAGCACATGGGAAGCAGTTTGCATGTTTAAATAACAGTTTCCAAGCTATGCTAAGCACTTTTCTTCCATAGCAGTTTATTCTCCAACCAGGAGTACAAAGCTTGGAAAAGGTGTTCACGGACTTCATTTAATTTTCAGGTTTTCGTACCCTACACATGCCTTGGCACGGCTTACGAAATAGTTATATACAGTATTTTAGAAGCATTTTGCTTGCTTAACTAATGCTTTCAATGTGACTAGGAAAGCAGTAGCAATGCAGCAGTAGTAGCCTTCGAATAGCCGGTAATTCCAACCAGTGGTCGAAGTGTATGAAAACTATGTTCCCTGCTGGCCTGCAGCCATTCCCCACACCCCCCCATCACCACGCCCCCTCCCACACACAATACAAACCCCCAAACACATGCACCTGCTGTTTAAGGGAACGTTCAGTGTAGTGCACTGCAAGTGCAAGTTTCAACTTCTTCCTACACTTTTTTTTTAAAAAAAACAATTCCGGAACGGTTTCTTTTTTAAATAAAAGTGTAGGAACAGTAAAACTTAATTAAAAAAAGTAGACGAGCACCGCTCCCGCTCACTTCGACCACTGAGTCCAACACCCGCATATCATTTTGTGTGTGTGTGTTGGAGGGGAGTGGTGTGTGGGACACAAAGAGACAATTTTCCTGATTTTACTGTGCAAAACACAATTCTTTTCAATGCAGAGTTATGCCAACAACTGAACTTTTAAAGTTCGTCATAACCTGGGCATTTGTCCATATTTGTACCAACACGCTTGCTCATTCCATTCGCCCCCTTTCGGTACCCCACCAAGGAAAAAGGTGCAAAAAGAAACATTCTTTCTTTGTTGGGATAAAAAGGCAGCAGATTTATTTTTACAACATTCTTTATAACTACCAAACTCAAAACACTGCAAACAAACTTTGTGAAAATAGTTCTGAAGATGCGGGGAACAGCCGCCTGCTCCGTGTCCAAACCTTGCTTCCCCCTTTTCCCAACCAAGTCCACTGTAGGCCAAAGCTTCCCCCAACCCTTCTTGCCTGAGCCCTCCCTGCCCTTGCAAGTGCTCTTGGGCTGAGGGAGTGCAATTTGTCCGGGGAAGCTGAGCCCTCATCGATACCACCAGCGCCCCTGCCTTCGGTCCCATGCCCAGTTCGGCCGCTGATGTAGCTGCCCCTATTCTGAAGGAGTGTGTACCAAACAGCCCGCCTGTTGCTCCCATCCCTTTCAATGCCATATCCATCACATTCCTGAACTGGAACCTGCTCAGGGCCGAACCATCCCTGTGCAAGAATAGCAGAGACACTGCAAGCGCCTGTTGCCTCTCCATAAGGTAATTTGTCAGCCCTGCTACTGGACACACTAGGCTCCCCTGGATGCTATAAAGGGTGACGTCCTCCCCTTACTCTTACGTCCCGTCCCCTTTCCTCCATACCGCATGGGTGTCCCTTCCAAGGGACGGGAGACAGAACCTCTCATCAGAAGAAAACCTTCTTCCTCTTTAAATTTAGAGGCGCGCAGGGGTGCAGCCCTGGGAGCATGCGCTGCCCTGACTCCGCCCTCCTGCACCACACCTCAGTCCCCTTTTCCGCGTCATGTAATTCCACGCGAGGATACTTCTTCTCTTCTGTCTTTTTATCATTCAGGTACTTGGTCCTCAGGCGTCACGCTCCTCCCTGGCGCATGTCGACTTCTACAGGGTTCAGCAGGTGTCCATCCTGCGATGGGCTTTTTCCGGCTAAAGACCCCCATGCCCTCTGCCTACATTGCCTTAGCCCAGACCACGGCTCGCAAGCTTGTACAGCGTGCAAAGCGCTCTCCTCGAGGTCTCTGAAGAACAGACTAGCTTGGTGGAGGGAGCTATTCCAGAGATCGCCTCCAAAGGATGTAAAGGACTTTGTCTATCATCGATCCAAGCCCAAGGTAGGGCCAGTCCTTTCCAGCGCACCCTGCAAGGGAGACTCCTTTCCAAGGACTCAGCCACGCGGGAGGGACCGCTCAGGTCCTGTTACTAGCACAAGTACCAAGGCTGAATCAGCTACCGGCCCGCTGGTCGAGGGGTCAGTGGATCCTCCCGGTGACATTGTTGATGGACCGGAAGGATCTTTAACAGGTCTTCACCCGAGGGGCTAACCGGCAACATGCATTTCTACCGGTAGATTTGCTGAGGGCGAAAAGCCTACCAGGCTTCGGCCATAGGAACAGGGTAGGCCCCATGACCCACACTCAAGAGTCCTTGATGGGGCGGGCCCAGTGAGCCGAGCAACACGACGCAGGCACGTGGAGGTCAGCTCGACAATATGGCCACTCTGCCAGACATTCCAGACATCCGGCTGATGCCGCTCAAAAGCAGGCAGCAGGCAGAGGAACGTGTGTCAAGGTAGGACTGGTGTCATCCAGGTATGTGGCCTACAGGTTACTCTTCCTTCGCTCAAGGCAGGTTCCTGCTGCGTCCGTACAGACAGGGCATGCAATGGCTTTAGCAGCCGCTCGCTACCCTGTCAATATCGCCTACCAACTCTCTGGCCTGCGAAGACAGGTTCTTTGAAAGGTTCTTCAAGCTCATGAAATATCCTTGGATGGGGGTCATCCTCAGGGACGCCATCAGGGACATGCTCCCAGCAATGGCTTCGGCACTGCATGCCCTGGTACCGCTGTTCAGCCTCTACAGCCCACTACGGCCCCCAACCAATTTTGCAGGCGGTGCCGCAACAGCCTCCGCTGCAGCCTTCGGCTCTGGTCTCCAAACCTCAGCCCTCAGCTCCCAGCACCCCTCCTCCGTTGCCAGACCAACCGGACCCTCAGGTGGACACAGATGAGGAGGAGGACCCAGACACACCAGCTTCAGCCAAGGCCTTCCACAAACATCTTTCAGGGCTGGCAGAGTACTTGGGCCTTCCTCAACCCGAGGTAGAGCAACCAGCAGAGGGGTTCCTCGCAGAAGTCCTCACGCTATGTCCCGGGGCCAGAATGGGGATCCCAATGCAGAAGGACATTGTCACCTTTGCCAAGAAGGGTTGACTCAAACCTCACTCTGTCTAGCCGGTGAATAAACACCTGGACGCCAGGTACAGGCAGATGGAGGGGGATACACTCTTGCTATCGGTCCACCCTCAGCCACACTCCTCGGTGATCGCTGCGGCATCACTATATTCCAAGCCTCAGTCGTCCTCAGCCTCCTCCTCTGCGGCGCTGCTAGGCAAGGAGGAGAAGTTCTTGGAGGCGTATGGGAAGAAGCTGTATTCCAACGCGTCCTTGCACCTTCGTCAAGCCAACGCAGATGCCATGCTGGCAGCCGTTAACTAGAGGGCGGGGAATTGCGGATTTCCCCCCAGAGCTTCTGGCACAGAGCCAATCACAATTCAAGGCAGGATTGGAAGAGACCAAGATGGTGGTGCAGGACATCATGGAGTCCACCGGGGCCTACATTGACACCTCTGGCCGTGCCATTTGCATTGCCACGGACATGAGAAGAACGGCCTGGCTCTGTGCTACAAAATTCAACCCGGATGTCCAGGAACACATCTTAGACCTTCCATTCGAAGGGGGTGACCTCTTCGACTCCACAGCGGATGAAGAGCTGGACAAACGGCCAAGTCTTTATCCATCCTGACAAAGACCATGCCCAAAACGTACACCCAGTCACAGCAGCATTCTGACATGGGGTGTACGTACGGGGGGTTCTGCGGCTTCCAAGAGTGGAGGTCCAGGCAGCTTGACCGTTCGCCGACCCAGCATCAGCTCAAACAACAAAAAGGAGGGGGGGGCCAGTAAGGGCTTTTTCCAGTCCCCCTCCTCTGCAACAGCCTCAGAGGGAAAGAAGGCATGACATGCCCCTCCGGGTCCACGTGTCTCCAGTGGGAGGCAGGCTTGCTCTCCATGCACATTTCTGGCGCCAGAATTTCGCAGACCCCTGAATCCCCTCGGTAGTATCCACAGGGTACCGCCTCCCTATCCCAGCCTCTCCTCCATCTTCCCCTCCACTTCCACAGGTTGGGACAGCAACTCTTTTGGCGGAGATCCGATCGCTTGTCGAGAGCCATGCAGTGGAGGAAGTCCAGCCTCCCAGCGAGGCTTGGGCTTTTATGCCAGGATTTTCGCCATTCAGTAAAAGAACCAGGTGGGCCTGAGAGTTGTGCTGGACCTTTCCATCCTCAACCTCTCCCTACCTCTACAAAAATTCAAGATGGTACTTACACGTGCTGATATGGCAACCCCATCGTTCTTTTCTACGATCCAGGATCATGGGCTAGCATTTCCAATACAAGGGGCTTCTTTTCAGCCTCAACTCGACCCCCAGGGTCTTTACCAGGCTGATGAATATAGTGACAGCCCTCCTCAGGGTTCAGGGCCACCACACCGTACCTCGACGACTGGCTCGTCAGGGTGACATCTCCGAAAGTGGCACAACACACTTCCCACTCTTTTATGAACACACTGCACAAGCTGGGTTTTTCACTCAACCTCAAGAAGTCACTGCTGCAACCTACGCAGAGACTGACCTTCTTGGGTCTCATTTGGGACACGTGCTCCGAGAAGGTTTTTCCCTCAGAAGACAAGATAGCGGCCATCAAGAGGGTCACAGTGCACTTCCTCAGCAGAGAAGTGACCTCGGCCTGGTGGGTCAAACACCTACTGGGTCTCATGGCAGCAGTCCTCTTGGCCATCCCTCACATGAAACTCAGGATGAGGAGGATATAGCTGCACTTTGCAGCATCTTGGAACCAGGAACGGGGTGCTCAGTCAGAAAGGATCAACGTTCCTCCGCCGCTTCACCCGGACCTCACAAGGTGGTCCAGGGACTGCAACCTGCGGACAGGCAAGCCTTTCCAGCAACCTACCCCAAAGGTCACCATCACCACGGACTCCTCTCTCGAGGGTTGTGGGGCCACCCTGGACAACCACTGCATCCATGGCACCTGGACTCAGTAGGAGCATGAGTACCGCATCAATTGGCTGGAACTGAGGGCCATCGGTTTTCACTATTGATGCAAACAAAGTAATTTATTTGTAAGCTATGGTTTTCCGACTGGCCTTTTAAAAGGCATAAGCCCAATATGTGGATATTGGTGCCACCAACGATTGCACAAAGGGCTCAGCCTGCCTATGCCTCTTACAGGCAATGACTGGAAATGTGAAAGACAGCCTGGCTGCCCTTTGAAATGCAATTGTCTAACATGCAACTGACTGGGCCATGCGTCTTTTGCTTAAACATATATGGACATAGAAGGCAGCAGTGTAAAATTGGGGAACTTGCGCGTCAATCTGCGTGCAAAACACTGCTCATCGATTCATTGAACCGACTACGTGGGACTTACGTGGAGTTCACGCAGGCTGGGCACGGCTCTGCAAGCGGTTGAGTGCATTGTGCCCACGCAGGGGGTGGGCGTGGCCTGCGTAGGGTCCAGAATAGGGGGCGGAACACGCAAGATGGGGAAGAACAAGCCAGAAAGTGGCCGTTGCGAGGTATGGACCGCAGGCAGTCCATAGCACGCCCTTAAATGTGCATGTCAAAGCATATTCATGGATGTGACCATGCGGCCATTAACATCCGGCGTCCCCCGGGCAGCAGGTGAGTCCTCTGGAGCCCCCTGGTCCCTCTAAAACTCTTGGGCCTGCCACTCGCAGCCCTAGGCCGCATGTGCTACTTCGCAGCCCAGACCAACTCTCGTGGTCCTCCCCGCCCCTCAGCCCGCCTCCCAACCCTCCCGCACCCGTGATTGGCTGCCTGGCTCCAGGCTAGTATATTATGCTTGCTGAACCGGGGGATTTCGCCATTAACATCCGGTGTCCCCCGGTCAGCAGGTGAGTCCTCTGGAGCCCCCTGGCCCCTCTAAAACTCTTGGGCCTCCCACTCGCAGGCCCCGTGTGCTGCTTAGCAGCTCAGACCAACTCTCGTGGTCCTCACAGCCCCTCAGCCCGCCTCCCAACCCTCCCGCACCCGTGATTGGCTGCCTGGCTCCAGGCTTGTATATTATGCTTGCTGAACCGGGGGATTTTACCATTAACATCCGGCATCCCCCGGTCAGCAGGTGAGTCCTCTTGAGCCCCCTGGCCTCTCTAAAACTCTTGGGCCTCCCATTCGCAGGCCCCAGGCCGCGTGTGCTGCTTAGCAGCCCAGACCAACTCTTGTGGTCCTCCCCGCCCCTCAGCCCGCCTCCCAAACCTCCCGCACCCATGAATGGCTGACTCCCGGGACTTAAAGGTTCCTCCCAGGGCAGCCCTCTGCCCGGCAGCCCCTCGGCTAAGGACCCCAAGGCAAAGGGCGGCTCCAACAAAGGCGGCTACGGGAGGTGCCCGCACGCAGGGGAAACCAAGGAAGCCAGCAGCCAATAGACACCAACAAAACCGTGAGTGTGGCATGGGTGGGGGGCAGAGCAATTACTCTGCTCCAGAAAGCGCTCGCCACTCTAGCTTGCCTCTCCATAACGTAAACTGCCATAGTTTTACAACATGCATGCTTAGAGAGATTTGTTAACTTCAGCCTAAATCCATTCTTGGATGGACTATAAATGTTGCATTGCACAACGCACTAACATACACGCTGATGTTAGAATGTGCCACACTCTGCTGAAATCTTAACCTTAGCATGCGTCACATCTAGATGGAATTGTGAATGTTAGCTTGCGTCACACCTAGATAGAAATGTGAATATTCACGCATTACATCTAGATGGAATTGTAGATGTTTGCATGTGCCACACTCAGCTGTAACCTTAACCTTAGCATGCGCCGCATCCAGATGGAATTGTGAATGTTAGCTTGCATCACATCTAGATAGAATGGTGAATGTTAGCATATGCCACACTCCGCTGGAATCTTAACCTTAGCATGCGTCACATCCAGATGGAATTGTGAATGTTAGCTTGCGTCACATCTAGATAGAATGGTGAATGTTAGCATGTGCCACACTCTACAGAAATCTTTACCTTAGCATGCGTCACATCTAGATAGAATTGTGAATGTTAACTTGCGTCACATCTAGATAGAGTTGTGAATGTTTGCTTGCGTCACATCTAGATAGAAATGCGAATGTTAGCATGTACCACACTCAGCTGTAATCTTAACCTTAGCATGCGTCACATCTAGATGGAATTGTGAATGTTAGCTTGCGTCACACCTAGATAGAAATGTGAATATTCACGCATTACATCTAGATG
Source organism: Ambystoma mexicanum (assembly GCF_040938575.1). Taxonomy (NCBI): domain Eukaryota; kingdom Metazoa; phylum Chordata; class Amphibia; order Caudata; family Ambystomatidae; genus Ambystoma; species Ambystoma mexicanum. The sequence goes on from NC_090929.1 coordinate 317,042,776, forward strand.
GAATTGTGAATGTTAGCATGTGCCACACTCAGCTGTAATCTTAACCTTAGCATGCGTCACATCTAGATGGAATTGTGAATGTTAGCTTGTGTCACATCTAGATAGAAATGTGAATGTTAGCTCGTCACATCTAGATAAAATTGTGAATGTTAGCATGTGCCACACTCAGCTGTAACCTTAGCATGCGCCGCATCCAGATGGAATTGTGAATGTTAGCTTGCGTCACATCTAGATAGAAATGTGAATGTTAGCTTGCGTCACATCTAGATGGAATTGTGAATGTTAGCTTGCGTCACATCTAGATAGAATTTTGAATGTTAGCATATGCCACACTCCGCTGGAATCTTAACCTTAGCATGCATCACATCCAGATGGAATTGTGAATGTTAGCTTGCGTCACATCTAGATAGAATGGTGAATGTTAGCATGTGCCACACTCTACAGAAATCTTTACCTTAGCATGCGTCACATCTAGATAGAATTGTGAATGTTAGCTTGCGTCACATCTAGATGGAATTGTGAATGTTAGCTTGCGTCACATCTAGATAGAATTGTGAATGTTAGCATATGCCACACTCAGCTGGAATCTTAACCTTAGCATGCATCACATCCAGATGGAATTATGAATGTTAGCTTGCGTCACATCTAGATAGAATGGTGAATGTTAGCATGTGCCACACTCTACAGAAACCTTTACCTTAGCATGCGTCACATCTAGATAGAATTGTGAATGTTAGCTTGCGTCACATCTAGATAGAATCGTGAATGTTAGCATGTGCCACACTCTACAGAAATCTTTACCTTAGCATGCGTCACATCTAGATAGAATCGTGAATGTTAGCATGTGCCACACTCTACAGAAATCTTTACCTTAGCATGCCTCACATCTAGATAGAATCGTGAATGTTAGCATGTGCCACACTCTACAGAAATCCTTACCTTAGCATGCGTCACATCTAGATAGAATTGTGAATGTTAGCTTGCGTCACATCTAGATAGAGTTGTGAATGTTAGCATGTGCCAAGCTTGATGCAATAGTGAATGTTACCAACTAACCAATCCACTAACAATTTCATCTGTCTGCATACACCTCTCAAACTCTAACCAAACACAACCACAAGCCATGAACGCAGCAAACCGCACAAACTTCACCACACTGCAACAATAAAACAAAGTCCTCATAGAATTGCACAACAGAACACGACTACCAACCGTAAAACACCCCAAGCCCAGCCAACGGAACCACCGGGCTGAGGCTGCCAACAGCACATCACTGCTTTCGTGCACTTTTCCCGCTCATTCCCACTAACTTAACCTCCCCTCCTTTTGTCAGAGCCGCCAGGGGACCACTCCGGTGGTGACAGTGCACGGTACAAATATCCTTTAACATTAACAACCTCTCGCCTGTGAAAAGCCCACGCAGTGCTCTCCAAATCTCAGCCACCTGGAAGCAGGCGTATGAACGTGTGCGGAGGAATTGCAACTCTGGAGGTGAGATTGCAAGTCGGCGTTAGGTGTGCATGCACACAGACAGGGTTCCGATCGTACTTAGGGGTGCACATACACAGAATAGCAGTGTGCAGGGACTGTTTGCGGGGTTTCGCACACAGTTTGACCGGAAAAAGAAATGCTTACCATGCAACTGTATGCATGTCCTCGGGGTGCCAGTTACAGTTACGGAGGAACCTGCATAGGGTCCCCGAGATGCAGGCCCGTTTGCGGGTGACCCCACACACTGTTTGAAGGGTGCATGTATTTGCACCCAGGGGTGCAAACAAAGGTAGCTGGGCTTATGTGGGGGCATGTTGGGGGCGTTCAGGCCATGACTTGCATATACGATTACTTTGCGCAGACAATTCCATCAATACGTGGGGTACGCATTTTTGATTCTGCGCGCAGGCTTGCGCAATGTCGATATCAGTGCGTTGCACTTGCAGGATTAATGCACACTTTTCCATTAATCATGCCCACAGTCTCTTCCTCTCCCCTCAACTTGCTTATTTCATTGAGTGCCATTTAGACTGCAGGTCAACCTCTTAAGTGCAGGTCTCTCCACGAAGAGCTACAAATAATTTCTCCTCAGTCTAAAGAAGTGATCAGAAGATGCAATTAAACGACTTTACTATCGTAATTAAGCTATCAACTTTCTTTTTTGGATATGCCCAATTTTTTCTGCAATAGGGTTGAAGCAATACCGTGGCGTTGCAGCCCAAAGATCCTAAGTACTGTCTGCCAAATCAACCTTTAAAATATCTGGTCTAAGTGCCCAGTACATGAACTAAGATTTATTTACTAATCAAGCAGATGGAAAATGCATTCTGCCCCATGTGTGTCTGTAAACTCTAAATACAATTGAAGGGCTACAAGCCATCACTGTTAGAACAATCCCTCTCTGGAAAATGAGCACCCATTCGTTTCAAAACCTGTACTTTTGCACCTAGCTGGTATTTTAAAAGCCTACACCCTTGAATTGGCCACTTTCTTGGGATGTTACTGTGTATGTAAAATAGGGTGCAGCTTGTGAGAACGTGGTGCACAGCATGTGGTACTGCAACCCCTTAGAGGGACCGCATGGCTTCCTTTAAACTTAAAGCCCATTCTTTGGTTGCCTTCTCGCTCAGCACTGTCTGTCTGCTTTGCAGCCTTAAATTCGGACAACAGTACGGTTGCTTAGAAATGCCTGCTTGTGTTCTAAACTATTAGCTCATATTAAGATTTTCTGTATAAATGAGCTTCAGACCATAATCCATTTTTTTCTGTAATATAGTTGAAGCCTTGCCATGAGGGTGCAGCCCAAAGACATTAAAGGCATGGTCTAGTAAAAATTTGTATTGTCCCTACGGGTCGGCCATGTTTTTTTAAGCCTAAGTGGCTCGATTTTAGAAAACTTTCCTATGGACCTTACCCGAGTTTTCGTCCATTAAACGCACGCGAAAACAAGCACCAGGGAGCCGCCATTTTCTGATAATCCTATCTTTTCCCCGATCGCCCTGGCTGACCTGCTTTTGCGGCACTAAATCAATTCCCCCGCCCCTGAGCCTGACATTATCAAAACATTCATATTCCCCACCTCTCCCCGTGACGTTACTGTGCTGCGTAGGCAAACGCGCCCAGTCGTCTTATGCGCGACTCCACACAGAACCCGGAAACCAACACAGATCAACTCACAACACAGCGCGCCACAATTCGGAATATGAAACTGTACTTTAAAATGAAACAGCAACACGGTACATTTGGTAAAGTACATTTGACATTAAATGTTTAGAGAATATTCAGCAATTGCCATATGAACTCCGGAAGCCATTTATTTTCTTTTATCTGTATCCGCAATAACTGTTCCGTTTCATCTTGAGTCACGCGCTGTACCTTTATGGTACACAGGGTGTTCATTTTCGTAAAAAGAATCACTTTGGAAGCATGGTGAACCGCAAGGCTGTTCCATCAACTAGGCACTAGTCCAGCCTAAAGGTTGTTATGTTGCTTCTAGCCACTAGTACAGCGTAAGGGCATGTGGGCCCTTGGCGATCGTCCCATAATATGGTGATCGTGCTCCAGTTGTTGACACGAAGCTGCAGGTGTCTGCTGAAGAATCCATCCGCCGGTGTCTCAAACAGATGGCAGGGGCAGAATGGGATCAAATACCTGTTATGAAAAAAAAAAAATAATTAGTCTCGCTAGTCGAACTTCATTAATATTACTCATTTTATTTATTACAGCCGATCAGAAACTATTTGCTTGCAAGGATAGTGCAATGGAGTATGTTCGTCTCTAAAATCAATGTGAAAAGTAACGAGATAAATCGAGGCGAACACACAATGATAAACGACAGTTAATCTACATGCGTGAGGAATGATATGATATATGATATGGCATTTGTAACGCGCCTATACTCAAGTGTTTCTAGGCGTGACGAGGCAGGTGGGGAACAAGGGCAGACAGACAACGATCCTACTAGGCCAGGTGTCTTTCTGATCGCGCATGGGGAAGGGCTGTACATGGTTAGTTGAATACAAATTAAATAATAGGGCCAGCTGGTGGCAAGTGCAAGGTAAATGCCGGGAGAAGGGGCTGAAGGATACAGAGACAGTCCCGTTGTGCAGGGAAAAGTGGCTGGGCCAAGGACCGAGATCGGTGAGACCAGTGGACCTGCATGCCCATGTGCCCACTACGAACAGTTTTACTTGTTTTTCCTAGCTCTTCATTCATTCATTTATTCATGCATTCATTCATTAAATCTTCATTCTGGTATAAAAGCGTGTAAAGATTTACTTACATTATATTTGAAATTTCCATTGTCTCTCTTCGTAATGCTGTCTGTAAAACGGACCGTGCTCTTGACAACGATTTTTCGTATACTGACCTAAAATGAAATTCAGTCTAGTTTCTGAATTTTCTGCCTTATCGTCTCTTACGTTATTGCGCACTCCCTTCAAATGTAGTTCTTTCGGCATGGTCCCTGTCTCAAGGTCAAAAAAGAATAGACCCTTATACTTCCAGTGCGACTTGTGGGCCTCATCTGGGCGCTGTCCTTCGCATTCTTTATTTGCAACATCACGTAGCATAGGCATCTGTGAGAACTTGAAGTTTAGAATCCGTCTATGTAGTGCGCCTCAATGTGCACATGCAAACTGGCTTCTCTCATAAATGCCACGGCCCGCTTGGCTGGCGCGTTCTAAGTGCCCCAATTTTGTCCCCGTTGTCTGCGAGCTTTGCAGCCCAAATAGAGACATTTAATTTTTGGCAGAAGGTCAGGGAAAGTATAAAGTACCACAGGAGTTGAGTTAAAAGTGAGATTTATTGTTTGTTTGTTTTATTATTTGCAATACGCAAGCCTCCCCTCTGTTAACAGTGCGCAACATTTACATTTACATGAGATGAGACATGAGAAAAATATATACATACACATATGTGAGGTGAATAGAGAGAATTCAAAGATGACACCCAGCTTGTTCGCCACCCATGATGGTGAAGGTAGAGGTTAGGTTTACAGGTACACTGTACAATAACATTTATTTACAAAAAGACAATCTTATTGCAATTATTTAAACCGGGATTTGTACTTCACAATCAGCTGTGCTTCGGGTGGGCATGGCACAGTCGCAATGTTCGGTGGCAATGGATCACTGCTCTGCACAGAAACGTCCAAAATTCCATATCTGTGCTTCTCTAACACAGCAACAATAAGGCCTTTCACAAAGTCGAACTGCATTTCATCATAGACTGGTTTGATCACCCATTGCTTACTTTGTTTTGAAAACACCTTAGTGTAGCGAGGCATCCTTACTTTACCACTGGTCCTAGATTGTTCACGTCCGACATTGCTGTTATGGGCCAAGACCGCTAGTAGAGTGCAATGTTTCATGCCCCGAAAGCTAAAATGCAAGCGCTTTGGCCTGTACTTTAGGCACATATTGTGGAACACCTCCAAATCTCCTGTGTGACAGAATTCTGTCAGTCCTCTCAAATCTCTTGATAGAGTTTTGTCGAAAACAATCTTCTCAATGGCTTTGTGTGTCGGTGAAGATGGAATCAACCACTTCTTCTGTGCCTCCTCTGGGGACAAAAGGCCATGTTCACATTGGTGGAAATGTTTATTTGCTGTCCAGCGGTGAACGTTGGTACAGTGGTGCATCAGTGACCACCATTTCTCAAGTAGTATTTCCACTGACCCCTCACAAGTTTTTGAGCTCCACCAAAGATGGTTGGTGATAGAATGTGACCACTGCAAAATACTTTCAAAACCTTTTTTTTTCCCCTGCAGCCGATATTTTCTTATTGATTGATTTAGCAAGATGCCATACGTCAAATTGATGTTTAATATGTGGGAACTGCCCTCTCATTGTCTTGGCAATTGAAACGTGTCTATCCGTGGCTATGAGGTCGATGTGCATTCCCCTCGATTGTAGATATTCCACTGATTTTATAAAACCTAGTTTGTCCATGGCCACTGAGGATGTACATTGTGTTACCTGCACGACCACCGAACTCACAATTTTCTTACTATCCATGTCCTGAAAGTGGTAGGTGCAGTACTTGGCAGAAAATCCAGGGCTGTCGCACTGTCCATCGCCGGCTAGCCTGAATAGTTTACCTTCGAATGTACTTGCTAGAGACAATTGTTCCATTTTCCAAGCATAACTAATGGCCGGAAACAGATAATCACGTTGGTATATGTAGTACAGCGCTTTAGAAATGAAATGGAGTCCCACAAACTGAAAGAAAGCCTTTAACTTTCTAAAACTGGAGTCACTAAAAAGTGATGCAGCTGCACACAGTAGATTGCCTGCTGGCAGTTTCCCCAGCATCGTTTGTGCAGACCATGAGAACCTACGATTTAATCTACAGGCGGCATTTATTTTGACATTACTGCCTTTTATTTGACGAGTCACATTAATCAATGGCTTCCCACATACTTTCCCTCTAATGGAATGCACACATTTCAGCATACATATAATTTCCATCAAACAACTGTCGAATACAATGTATTTGCTCTCTTTCATTAGACTGTCATCCTGCGTCAACGTTGTTTCGGCCTGTGACGTTGTGGAGATTTCAACACAGGGAAAGTAATATTGCTGATAACAAGTTCTGATGCGTCTATGGATGCTGCGGCTGGTTCATTCTCTGTCATTTCAACATCTATTACTTCAACATTGATGGGAGAACACAACAATGTCGACAGGTTTTTTGTTGGCAAATTTTTGGCAGGTGTAGATTGTGTAAATTGATCTGCAACCACTTCAGAGCTATCTTCAATACATTCAATAACATCTTCTTGTGGTGGTGCGGTCGCACTGTAGCTATGGTCCAATGCAACTTTGCTGTAGTCTCCAAACACAGCTAATTCATGTTCTGGCCATTGGACATGAGCATCTCGAGCCTGAACACGCCTCGCCTCAATTAATAGTTCCTTCATAGTGTACACGGTCTGGCAAGCCACATCTCTCATTCGCTTCACGGTCTGTGTGTGTGTATAGTTCTGACACCCACGGGTAACTGGAGGAGAGATTGGAAAAGGGATGTTCAGTTTAAACACAAGATGGAGTGTAGTAGAATCGACTGGAAAAAAACATAAAATAGTCCCCAGCACAAACATTTTTTTAAAGTTATGAACTGTTTGTAACTAACTTTTTTTTTTTTTGCAACTTTTTTGACTCGACCTTCAACATCTGCTGTAGCTCCGATTCGTTTCCGCATGTCCTCCCTTCCTCTTGCGCTGCAACGATTATATTTTCTGTATCCGCATAGACAGCACGGAATGAGGCTCCATCGTCTCCCTGAAACATAGTACTTTCATTACTATGTATCAAAATATTGTTAGCATAAAACATACGTGAGGACGAACACACAGGTACATCTCAATAGCCAAACACGATTTAAACATTGTTTGCAACAATCAAACGACAAGTATTCGACCAGTGATGATCTATTTCGATGGAACTGTCAGTATCCATACCTCTGGCTCTGCATGGACTGCCATGAATAGTTGTATTGGAGAGGAGGCATCTGCATCTCCATGAAACACAGTACCTGCATTAGTATGCTTTTCAATATTGGAAACACAACACACACTTGGGGTCGACGGCACAGGTACATATAAAGAGATAACCACAAATGATGCATTGTCCAAAAGAATCAAGGAAAATCCAAATATGATCACATTTCATCGACTTATTTCAACGATTCCTTTACATCTGCATCATCTAAATGAGAGGTTGTGATTGTGGTGGAAGCTCCGTCGTCTCCCTGAAACACAGTACTTGGATTAGTATGGTTTTCAATATTGGAAACATAACACACACTTGGGGTCGAACGCACAGGTACATATAAAGAGATAACCGCAAATGATGCATTGTCCAAAAGAATCAAGGAAAATCTAAATATGATCACATTTCATCGACTTTTTTCAACGATTCCTTTACATCTGCATCATCTAAATGAGATGTTGTGATTGTGGGGGAAGCTTCGCGGTCTCCCTGAAACACAGCACTTGCGTTAATAGGGAAGAAAGTATAGCAAATGGAATCACGTTATATGATCATGCATGATGGAGCTGTCATTATCCATACCTCGTGCTGCTGAAGAACATCTATGGATGTTGCAAATGTAGTGCGTACTTCCGAAAGCTGTTGCGCCGATTCGTATACTTGAATGTCAGGCTCTGCATCAAGTGCAGGGGTTGACGCTCCATCAACTGCCTGAAACATAGTACTTGCATTAGTGAGGATTACAATTGTGAAAACATAACACACCTGGGGTCGACAGCACAGGTACATATCAACGGCTAACCACGAATGAAACATTGTGTAGAACAATCAAACGACAAGAATTCCAGCTCTGATGATGACGCTCGATGGAGCTGTCAGTATCCATACCTCCTGCTGTTGAACATCTAGAAATGTTGTAGATGTGGCGGACGCTTCAGCATCTCCCTGAAAGACAGTACTTGCATTAGTATGGATAACACTAATTAGAACTGAAAACAAACACCAGTGGACGATAACTAAGGTGTATATCAATTGGAAAGCAGTAACCAAACATTCGGTAAAGTAATTACACGATAGAATAAAACTATTACTTGACATGCATAAAACAAGTATGTAGCGGATTAGCCTAGTAAGATTACCTGATACACGCTAGAAGTGGTTGATAACTGCGACCACGTCAAGGATGTAGAATGTTCTTGCTTCAGATTGAAGGGATAGTCAAGAAGTTGTAAAGGTCAATTAATGATTGATAATGAAATGCCAATATTAAAAATAGCCATGTAAGCCGACAGAATACTTGAAAAATGCTCAATGCAGCACAGTTCCCTGTCCCCATATATATATATATATATATACACATTTATTTTTATTTATTTTTATTTATTTAATATTTGTAATGCGCCGGTAGCTCGCGAGCCTCGGGGCGCAGAGATAAGAACACGATAGACAGACAGACAGGAAAACGGACAGTAGAGACGGGACTGAACATACAGAGATTACTCCAGCTGGGATTTGGACATGTGGTAATTTATTTGAAGATGTGGGTTTTTAGCAATTTGCGGAAACGGATGTAATTAGGCTCTATTCTTAGATGGTCCGGGAGATTGTTCCAGAGATTGGGTGCGAGGGACGGAAAGGCTCTGCCTAGGCCGCTTTTAAGTTTATGTGGGGCTATTGCAATTTTGCCGAGTTGGGATGATCTCAGTGTTCAATTTGGGACGTATGGTCTGATCCTCGTTTTTAGGTATGTTGGTGCTTTTCCGTGGATGCATTTATGAACAATAGTTAGGGTCTTAAAGTGCACCCTATCTTCAATTTTTAGCCAGTGAAGCTCCCTTCTGGAGTCGCTGATATGCTCTGTTCTAGATTTAAGCTTAACAGTTCTTACTGCGTTGTTCTGTACAACTTGGTAGCTTTGTAGGCACCGTTTGGAGGCACCCAGGCGTAGGGCATTGCCATAGTCGAGGCGCGACAAGATGGTGGCTCTAGCTATGGTCGCGCAATTGTCCTCTGATAAAAAGGGTCTGATGGCTTTTATTAGACAGAGGTGGTAAGCACAGTTTTTCTTAACGTATTGTGCTTGGGCCTCTGCCCCTAATGATGCTTCAAGCAGCATACCGAGGGTTTTGACCTTGCCTAATACTGGTATAGGTGTGTCTTTAATCTGAAAGGATGCGTAGGATGTAGGTAACTTAGCTCGGGCGTATGATGAGCCAAAAATCATGAGCTCCGTTTTTTTCCCATTAAGACACATCCAATTGGAGTCCATCCATTGCTCCAATTGGATGTGTCTTAATGGGAAATTATAAATCATGTTGAGTTGCTCACTGTCCTTCTGATAATCGCCACTTAGTTCAAATACCAGCTGCGTATCATCAGCATAGTTAGTGAAATAGGTGTTAATATGGTCAAGAACTAGGCATAAGTACCTCAAGTAGATGTTTAACAGCAATGGTGACATGCTTGCCCCTTGGGGGACTCCACAGAGGATTTCTTTTTCCAAAGAGAACTTGTCCCCCCAGTGCACCCTGGATATTCTGTTTTTTAAGAATGACATTATCCAGCTGATGGCTTCATCAGAGCAATTGGTGGACTTTTTCAAAGCATCCTGGAGTAGGTTGTGGTCAAGGAGGTCAAAAGCGGCACTGAGGTCGAGTAAAATAAGAAGGCCTGTCTTACCCTTGTCAATAATGCCGAGCATTTTGGTCTGGAGATCTAACATGGCTGTCTCGGTACTGTGGGCGGGTCGAAAACCAGATTTTTGGGTGGAGGGCGTTTGACTCCTCCACATATGTCTGGAGTTGCATGGTGGCAATTTTGTCCATAATTTTGAGAATGAAATTGCAATTAGTTATGGGTCTAAGGTTGTTCGGGTCCCTTTGGTCCAGATTGGGTTTTTTTTACCAGGGGGGGGTTACTGTAACCTTTTTGATGGCATCGGGCACTTTCTGATCTCTGAAGGAGGCATTTATGATCTTTGTCAAGGTGGGGGCGAATATGTCAATGTTATCCAGTATTATTTTGGGTGGGATGATGTTCTCTGCACAAGTCGTAGGTTTCATTGTTGTCAGTACCTTGATCATATCACTACTGTTGATCTCTGTGAATTTAAAGGTTTCAATACCTGGTGTTGAGATCTCGACTGGCAGGGTCTCTATCATTTGTTTGTTAGACAATGAGTTAATAATTGAATCCCTGGCTTTAGCAATTTTATTGAAGAAGGCGATCTGAGTAGTGTCGCATTCTTCTTGTGAGGGTAGGAAAGGAGGGGTGATAGCTTTTGGTTTTCCTATAGATTTGAGAATATTGAACAATTTGCTGGTGGAGTTGGCTGCTGTAGAGATCTGTTCATTCTAGAAGTTTTTTTTGGCCATGATTATCATGTGTTTGTATTTTGTTTCACTTTCTTTCCAAAGGGCTTTATTGGCTGACAAGGGGTCTTTTAGCCAGGCATTTTCTCTGTTTCGTTTATCTCTTTTTTGTTCTGCTAGTTCTTTGGAGAACCATTGTTGGTTCTTTTGGATAGATCTGGTTGACTTGGTTTGGAGGGGAGCTACTTGGTCTATAAGTTTATCGAGGTGACTAAGTAAATTTACTAGCATGGTTTCACAGGTGTCATTCTCAGCTTGCTTTTTTCCAACCTCAGCCAAGCAGTGTATGAGATGGTTCCTGTCGATGTTTTTGTAGTTTCGATAGGTCGAGAGAATGGGGCTGTTGGGGGTTTTAGGTTTAGGAAGGGGTAGGCTGATGTGAAAGGATATACTGTGGTGGTCAGACCATATGCATGCTTCCGTCTTAAACTCTCGTGTTTCTAGATTGTTAGAGATGACCCAGTCAAGAAGGTGACCGTTGTTCATTGTGGGCTCTTGATTATTGATCTCAAAGTCAATGTTGTTTAGGGATTTTTGTAATTTTCTAGCTTCTTTGTCTTTGGGATCACCGTACCAGCGATTGAAATCTCCCATCACTAGAGTGGCTGTATTGGGTCCTTTAAGCATGTTAAGTTGGTGAGTTATTTCGTCATTAAAATCAGGCATGGACGTGGGAGGCCTGTAAAGTACTATCAAGTTTAGGCTACTGTTGGCCGTGGGAGTGTGTTTAAGGTGTAGTATTTCACAGCCTGTGCAAGCTATGCTGTTTGGGAACATGTGGATGTGGTCTCTAGCAATGACTGCAACCCCTCCCCCCTGTCCTCCTTCTCTATTGGCGTAGAAGATGGAGTAGCCTTCTGGTACTGCGATGTCGCAGATGGGGCCGATGGGGTCCTTAAGCCAGGTTTCAGTGATGCAGAAGATGTCTATTTGTTCGTCGACAATCCTGTCGTGAACACATTGTGAGTGTTTATTGAGAGAGCGTGTGTTTAGTAGGCAAATTTTTAGGTCGAGCTTTGTTGGGGGGTGAGTGGACAGTTTTTCCTTTTTTGCGGGCCTTTTAATGGCGATTTGTTCTCTAGTGTCCTGACTGTTACGGTCAAGGACAGAGTCCACCGCTTTTTTGACCAAGTTAATGCGCGCAAGTTTACTAAGGTCTGATGTGAGCTTGTCAAAAGGGAGTATCCCCAAGGTTGCCTGTGCAGATGAAACTTACGTTTAGTGCAGAAATGAGCAGCGGTTTTCGCCCTGAACGCCGCGGACGGCCTGGACCGGCGTAGACCGGCTTGCCCCTGAAAGCGCCGGCGCTGAAAGCCCCTGACATGTCAAGATGTAGGCGGCAAGGGCACCTGGGAACAGTAGTTCCGAAAAGAAATGCAGCAAAGTGGCAAAGTAAACAAAATACGAATGCTTGCTCGTTGCGCTTATTATCTAAGGAAAACTCTAAACAAACAAAGCAGTTACAAGTCTTTCTGAATTGACAAAGGAATCTAAAATATAATGCAGTCAAAATGACAAAGTATTCTAGGTACGTATGTTATAACGTTGCCTGGTAGGGAAATGGAATGGGGAATGGGCTGTGCTTCTGGCCCACCCACAAAAATGCTGCGATTTCATAACCCAAAACATTGCATTTGTGGGTTATGAAATCGAAAAAGAATATGATGATAAATGTCATTATTCAAAAATCTATACACTCATATCAATATCAAAATTATTACAAGGGATAGAACAACTACAATATCAATTAATCCATTTGGCTACCTACACACTACCGCAAGGCCTAAAGCTAAATCCGGACACTTGACTCACCGGTGGCGGAATGTGGACGAATAGAGTGGGAATAGCGTTTTCACGCAATTTCCGTGTCGTTCGCCGTTTATTCTTCTTTGTTACCCAAGAAGTTGTGTACATGTCCAAGGAAAAGTGCCGGCTGCAGATGCGGTATCGATCACCCCTCTTGTCCTGTAAGACTTGTTGGACTCTACTTTCCAGCTCAACCAGTGGATATCCGCAATGTCTGACCCATTCTCTTATTCGATCGACAGTTTTCGGGAATACATGCATTGTAGTGCCTTCGGATTTAGCATGGGTCTTCGAAGGGCAACCGCTAATCGAACAGGCAGGCATTGTTGATAAATCTGAAAAGTAAATATCGACATTATTATACAATCTTCAAGAATAAAGATTTGATACAAAAGTAAATGAATCATACAATGATCAATGCAAGGTTTGTTTTTGGTGGCAGGAACTATACCAGTTCATTATGTGCGGCTTAGTATTTGCATAAGTTGCAGAAATGTATAATGATGTGACAAAAAACTGAACATGTGACTCATCCCTTGGATGTTCTGTATTGCACGAGAAGGAAACATGCTTACATTATAGACTGGACCCCCGAAGGGTGCAATTCGATGACAATAGACACAGATGAAAATAAATAGATGTATTGATAGCATAGCAATGGAAACTCAAGTCAATAGCAATGAGACCAATGAACCTAGCACTATTGTGTACTCAACTCGTAAATAGATACAAATTTAAAAATCTGCGAAATATGACTAGGATACATGGCCTTACCTTGACCAACAAACAGTTGGATTCAGCAAGCAGAGCAGTATGTTGCAGGAGAATAGGTGGGTGGACACGGGTAGCACACTGATAGCGTAGATCTCAGTGGTTGCCAGGTAACACGTTCAGGAGTTGACTTGCAAAGCACAAAGATGTTCTCATGAGACATATCAAGTGGTTTATAAAGTATTAGAAACAGGGGTGTGTTTGTGAATGAATGACGTATGTATGTCGTGGTCTTAGGGGGGCGGCCTGCTTCAAGGGGAGGCCTGGCTGGAGACACGGGTCTGAGGAGGCCATGTGACCGATGGCCCCTGGGCGTGGGACACCTTTTGAAGTGTACATGTAGTTTGGCACCTTGGCCGTTTGTGCCCGTCACAGCCCCCCATGCCAGCGCGCATCCACCGGCACGAACCGCCTTTGATACAGGGGGGTGGGATGGATGGCCCTGGGGCGTGCATATAAGGCACAGGAAGACTGCTGAATGGAGACACACTTATGTGGATTGCAGGGGGGCGGCCTGCCTCAGGGGAGGCCTGCCTGGAGACACGGGGTCTGAGGAGACCATGTGAACAATGGCTCCTTGGCGTGGGACACCTTTTGAAGTGTACATGTAGTTTGGCACCTTGGCCGTTTGCGCCCGTCACAGCCCCCCATGCCAGTGCGCATCCACCGGCGCGAACCGCCTTTGATACAGGGGGTGGGATGGATGGCCCAGGGGCGTGCAGATAAGGCACAGGAAGACTGCTGAATGTAGACACACTTATGTGGATAGCAGGGGGGCGGCCTGCTTCAAGGGGAGGCATGGCTGGAGACACGGGGTCTGAGGAGGCCATGTGACCGATGGCCCCTTGGCGTGGGACACCTTTTGAAGTGTACATGTAGTTTGGCACCTTGGCCTTTCGCGCCCCTGACAGCCCGCCATGCCAGCGCGCATCCACCGGCGCGAACCGCCTTTATATCAATATACAGTATATCGCCTTTATATCAATGATAGTATATCGTTGCTTATCAATAACAAATGCCACATACCGGAGATTCTTGTGAGCACAGACCCACACTTCAACCGGTGTATTATAGTGGTCAAGACCCTAAGGCCTGTATAATCCAATGGTAATTGTTAGTATAGATATATGTGTGACTTTTATAGAGACATAACCTACTGAAAGACTTTGAACAAGTGTTATTTAGTGCATGCATTATCGAGAATATGTTATGTTAGCTTAGATAGATAGTGACCACCCTGCTTCACAGCGACCAGACCTTCACCCATTCGGAGCACAGATGTCTGATGTCCATCCTTGAATGGAGACACACTCGATTCATTTAAAAAATCGAGACAACCGTTGTTAAAATATATGTGGTGTTTTATTTTGTATCTTATTTTCATGACACAAAAATACAAGACTTTAAAGATTATACAGGTCAGGTTGCAGCACAGCGAGAGAAAATCCCCTGTACTGACCGCTGTCACTCGGGAACGCTTCTCTAATGGCACGAACGGCAAAGGCGGGTATCACTCTTCGAACGCGGTGTCCAAGCCTCCCGTGAAGCCACCATGTAAAGGAACGATAGGCCACCAGCCTGTACCACCTGTGAAAAGGAATGACAGAAACTGTTTTTAAATGACCACGATAAGTTTAATAAACGTTTGTTGTCAATGACAATTCTTGTAACTAATGGCATTTTACACGGACAAATGCTATGTAGACAATGCACACTATTGAACGACATACATGCGTTACAATGATATGTAGATGTAATTTTGGAAATAGTAGAAGAACATGAAATAGGAGTGGCATGACAAGCAGAGTATACTTACTCGTTACTCGGATTACGAGGACGAACAGTTGCTCGAAGTTCGTGCATAAGCACCATCATTATTCTCAACACGGCCCGTGTGAGGCAGGCTGCCCTGAAGTCTGGCAGCTCGGTGATGCATTGCGGTCGTGGCTCGCCTTCCGAAATGTAGGCCAGGCATCCCGAGTTTTCTCGGCAGCAGCAGTTCTCGTCCTCAGTTGGCATTAGCTCGCACCGATTGCATGTGCACCAGGTGGAGACGCCGTCCATTCGACTAGGCCCAGGCTCTTCATCTGTTGATTCGTCCTGCCAACTGCCGTCCGAATCCCCATCGTTTTCGCGTGCTTCCCTTTCCAGTAGTTCCTCCTCGGTATACTCGGGCTCGTACATGTAGGGCATTATTGTAGCCATTGTGTGTTAAACAAACAAAAATAATTTATAGCGGTGGTACTGGTATCTGCTCACACGGGCTACAAGCGGCGAAGGTAGCTGACCAGAGCACTGAAACGAGTCACAGAATACTCAAAGTAACACAGAGAGGAATGGAATCGAAAATCTGCTGCTGTGTGTTGTGAAACGGTCTGTTTATACTTATTGAGGAAAGAGGCGTCCTGCCATTTCCATGGCGACACGTCATTAGCTGAAGCGCAGCGAATGTTGACACGAGACGTGCTTTGGCGTTGGGTAATGGGCGGTACGAGTCTGCTGATGACAGGCTCAGGGGCGGGGGAATTGATTTAGTGCCGCAAAAGCAGGTCAGCCAGGGCGATCGGGGAAAAGATAGGATTATCAGAAAATGGCGGCTCCCTGGTGCTTGTTTTCGCGTGCGTTTAATGGACGAAAACTCGGGTAAGGTCCATAGGAAAGTTTTCTAAACTCGAGCCACTTAGGCTTAAAAAAACATGGCCGACCCGTAGGGACAATAACAAATTTTACTAGACCATGCCTTTAAATCAATGCCAATTCAACCTTTAAGAGATGTTGACTAAATAGCAAGCACATGCATTGAATAGTTGCTTATAAATAAATTAGGCATAACATGCATTCTGCCTCGTGTGCCTGTACATTCTGAATAGAGCTGTCACTGTTAGAACAGGCACTCTTGAACATGGGCATGCCATAGGTTGACAATATGGGCTTTTGTACTTTTGTATCCACCTGACATTTTAAAAGCCTACAGCTCTGAATTGGCCACTTTGGGATTTAACATACTTCCTATGAAACCTTAGGTGCAGCTAGTGAGAATGTGATGCTGAGCGCGTTGTAATGCAACGCTTTAAAAGAACCCAGGGCTTCCTTTAAGAAATATTCAACTCACAGAGCTGGATAGTAAAACGTCCAGAATCCATTCGATATCACAATGGGCATCAACTCAACATCAAAATCAAAAACAAAAGCAAAAACTATATTTTATTTATTTATTCGCATTTGTCGAGCGCACAGCAGGCCGAAGACATCGTGGCGCTTGTTACAGTGTTGCTTATACTTAGTTACATACAGTTCATGTCCGTAGGGTTACATTGGGCAACGTACACTTTTCAGATATGCGTGGAACAATGGGAGAACATGCGGATAGAGTTAATTGAATAGTATTGTTTTGAGTGTTTTACGGAAAGAAAAAAGGGATGTTTCGGCTCTGAGGTCCGGAGACAGAGAGTTCCAAAGTTTGGGTGCGAGGAAGGGGAAGCCTATGCCTCCTGCCTTGGTCCTCCTGATGCGAGGTATAGCTAATTGATTGGTGTATTGTGATCTTCTTGGTCTGGTAGATTGTGATCCATCTATTGTGTCGGATAAGTAAGAGGGAGCTGAGAGGTTGATGCATTTATGGGTGGTTGTGAGAATTTTGAAGGAGATACAGTCTTTAACAGGAAGCCAGTGAGCTGTCTTTCTGCCTTGAGTGATGTGCTCTCTTTTTGGTATGCTAAGGGCTGCTCTGAGAGCGTTGTTTTGGGTAGTTTGGAGCCTAGATAGGTTTTTTTTGGAGGTGCCGGCTAGGAGTGCATTACAATAGTCGAGTTTGGCTCCTATTGTTGCTCTGGCGATGGAGAGGCAGTTCACCTTGGTTAGAAATTGTTTTATTGCGTTAATAAGTTTAGTACTCAGTGCTAAAGCTGAGACTATGGCACTGACTTGTATGTCCATAGATAGCGTAGCGTCTATGTGAACCCCTAGAGTTTTGACTGAGGGTAAGACTGGGATGATACAATTTTCAATGTTGAAATTGATGTATAGTGGGTTGAGGTTGGAGAGGGTCGATTTCTGTCCTAGTATGAGTATTTCGGTCTTGTCCCCATTCATGCATAGGCCATTGGTAGCCATCCATGCTTCTATGGTAGAGTAGATTTGCTGTAAGGTAGTGGCGTCTTGGTGATAATTCCCTGTCAGGGGGAGTAGAACCTGTGTGTCGTCGGCGTATTTTGTGTAGGTGATCCCTAGCCCGTCTAGTTTATCAAAGAGGGGCTTGGTAAAAAGATTATAGCGCATGGGGGCAGTACATGAACCTTGTGGGACACCACAGTGGATGATGGAAGGTGCTGCATGTGCTGTGTTAGAGAACACTTTCATAGCTCTACCTTCTAGTAATGTTACCCAGGATGCTGCGTCATTAGAGAAATGTGCAGCGTGCGTCAGGTGACTGGTAAGTGTAGTGTGGTCTACCAAATCAAAGGCAGCTGAGAGGTCAAGGAGAATGAGGAGAGCAGGCTTTTCTTTATCTAGGATGTTGGTGATTTTGTTTAAGTCTAGAAGGGCGGTTTCAGTTCTGTGTCCCTTGCGAAACCCAGATTGTCTTTTTCCTAAGATAGCGTTCGATTCCAGGTAGAGTTGAATCTGTTTGTGGGCGGCTTTGTCAAGTAGTTTCAGGAGGAATGGGACTGTAGTTATGGGTCGATAGTTGTTAGGGTTGGCAGGGTCTAGCGATGGTGTAAGAGAGGGCGTACCCAAGCCTCTTTAAGGCTGTCTGGGACTATGCCTGTTGTGAATGATGCATTCTTGAATGCTGTAAGAAGAGGGGCGAGTGGTATTGCGCAGTCTTTGATGATTTGAGGGGGGCATATATCACCTTTGCATTGTGATGGTTTGAGGTGCCTGAGGATGTCAATGGCTTCGGAGATTTTGGTGAATGCAAATTTAGGCGCATTTCCTTTTTTAGCATTAGGTTTTGTCTGTAGATGCGTGCTTTGTTTGGGTAAAGTATTGAAGTGGTGGGATATTTTGCTTTGGAGGAGGTTTATTTTTGCAAGCATGGCTGATTGAATGCCTGTACACCATGCCTCATTTTTAACGATCTCGTCAGGGCATGTGGGTGGTAGGGTTAGTTCTTTGAATATATTAAAAAGTTCTTTAGAGTGGGAGTTGGCAGAGGAGATGCGTTCGTTGTAGGCTTTAGATTTGGCAAGGAAGATTGTGTCTTTGTATTTTTTTGCAATGGATTTGAAGTACATTTTTGTGGTGTCGCAGGGGTTAGACTGCCATTTTTTGAGCGCCATGCGTTTGTCTTTGCGCAGAGTCTGGAGTTCCTCTGTGAACCAGGAGTTGGAGTGGAAGGATTTTTTTTCTTTTTTGTTTTCCAGTGGGGCCGCGGTATTAACAGCCATCGGAATGGTGTCTTTGAAAATATCTGCGAGGATGTTGGGGTCTGCGGAGAACGGGGTGCTAGGCATGGCAGGTTGAGGAGTGCACTGATGTTGTCAGCGGTAAGTTTTTTGGCACTTCTGGCTAGGGTTGCCGGTGCTTTGGTGGGCACTTTGGAGCTTAATGAGACAGGGATGTCAAATAGGAGAAGGTTGTGGTCTGTCCATGGGAGGCTGGTATTGGAGGTGATGTCTACGTTACAGTTATGGTCTATGATCCAATCTAGGATGCGTCCTTTTGCATGAGTAGGCGCTATGATCTTCTGGGAGAAACCTAGGTCTTGAAGGTCTTTGGTTAGGGAGGTACCCCCACATCCTCCCCTTCAGTACGGATGGGTCCATCAACACAGTTACAAAAGAAAGTTTGAGTGCGAAACACATTAAGATAGCCTATAGTATGTATGCATCGATAAGCCTCCACACAGGATTGGTGTATCACGTGTTAAAATAGTGTTGGGGAAGGGAGCGAACCCATCCCACCTCCCTGGGTGCTTTAAGGGGAGTCAAGGGGAAGTCAAGCCCCATTGAAAGAACTATAATAGAGCAGGGGGCAGGGGACATTCTAAAGGTCCCCACACAATCCTAATATTGTATGCAATTTATATAAGACAATGCCTTTTTGCAGATATAAAGTAACCATAGTCGAAGCACAGGGCCTGCATGACCATGCAGTATTTAGTGTGTTAGACACAGGTGGAAGCCTGAAGGGGAAATTTGAATAGGCTCAAGCGCTGACGAGAGAGGCCCATGCTGCTAACTTTCACAGAAACCTTTCTTTGTTTTAAAGTTGTTGCCAATATGTGTGTTCTAGAAAGAATGTGCCCTGCAAGGTCACGAGACAGCACTGGGCGCCTTGGTGTGCATGTTATCACACACAAGCCAAAGAAGGCCACCGACCGCCACACAGCCAGCCACGAGTTATAACCCTTGCAACTGCCCTGGTCCCAAGACCCCTGAATTCCAAGAAACCAGTTGACCCCAGACCACCGACCATAAAAGGTCTAAGAGCATGGTCCTCCCACCTTTATTTCATAATTACATGATTTGTAATGCGAGGTACAGGGAGGGATAAGTTAGTTCAAAAGCGAGGCTGGAAGCCTTGGAAGCTGAGAGACGCGATTGGGATGATTGAAGGATGTGTGGGTTAGTGTGACCTCGAGACTCCCCCTGTGCCAGTCTTTGAGCATGCCAGGTGCACTGTATAATGAGAGAGTAGCACTGTCCGGCAAATGTAGATAATTGCTTATTTGGCCTCAGTTCCCTGGAGACAATGAGCCCAGCAGATGCCACGCGAAGCAAGATGGACGGACTGGGTTGGGACCAATGACCTGGGATCCCCTGGTGTGAGCGTTTAGGAGCGTTCCTTTAATTGCTGGCCCTGTTGTGATCCCAGCATAGCCGTGCCTGCGGAGATGTCCAGGCCGCTTTTCTGGCAGGGCCACGGCCACCTACAGCAGCCAGTCCCGAAAAACGCATATTCCTGAGTGGTTTTACAGGAGCCATCTTTGCAGAATTCCTGTCTGCTCTTTGGAGCGGGACGTGGCTCAGAGCAGAGTGCAGGCTGGTGTTATTGGCACTCCGTGACGGGAGAGTGGATGGGTATATGCGAAAGTTTGAAGGGTATGAACACATGGAAAGTGAGATTGTTGGTGTGCCATGGATGTGGTTTGTTTTATTTTAGTATTGTTAACTTTTTAAGGAGAATATTAAGGAAAGGAAAATTGAGTGGTAGGGAGCCTTCCCAAGTGAGGGGAGAAAACAAATTAGCTCAAATCGCTTTGGAGGCATCAGTATCGACATCGGTTCAGAGAGAGGTGACAGGAAATGCCCAAGAGTTCGCAAACGCTAGAATAGCTGTGGTTTGGTCAGAAGGAGGTCAAGGACAGTGGGGCAGGGGTCCACAGTACCCCAGCCCATAGTAGCAACAAGGAGAACAGCAGCAAGGAAGAGATGGGTTTCAAGGAGCAAGGAAAATGGGGCCCAGAAAGGGGGGGATGGGGCCTTCACAGTGTTGGAACTGTGGGAAATTGGGGCATTTTTCAAGAGAGTGTAGGAGGAGACTAGGGATGGGGTATAATTATGACCTACCACCCCAGGGGCCCCCAAAAGGGCAGGTGCCCATAATGACTTCTATACCCTACGATATACACCAGGCCAATACACAGTCACCCCTGCAGAGACCTGGTCCATCTGCACAGCAGCAGCAAGCAGGACAACAATACACACCCAAAGACACATTTCAACAGGGAGGTGGCACAACCCCATTCAATGGAACACTAAATGGTACAGTCGCCCCATTTCGAGGCTCAGCCGTGGTGGGGGAAACCCCTTTTCATTTCCCAGGACAAATACATATCCTGACTAGGACAGCCCACAGCGGACTCTTGTATGTCCGGTTCCGTCAATGACCCTCAACCCTGACGAGGAACCCTCAATGGGGGCAGAGATAGGAAACAAGAAATGTATTTTTATGGTTGATTTGGGTGCAGCAAAATCAAGCATCAGTGAGGGGGACTTCCCATTATCGGGCAAAAAGTTCACACGCAGGGCTTCTCTGGGGCGATTTCTACAGTTGCATACACTAAAGATCTGGATGTAAAGGTGGGAGGGAAGGTGGAGCGCCCTCCCTTATTGTATTCTGAAAGCTCTCTTGTCAACTTGCTGAGCAGCGATCTGATCAGCAAGTTAAACATGATGATTTTATTCACAGATCAAAGCCTTGTTTGTGCCATGCCAGGAATGTGTGCAATAAGAGCAATGGTGGCAATACATGCAATTGCAGGGGAGGTACTGGTCTGGTGGATACACGTAGACCCAGACATGTTTATATATGGAATAACAGTACTTGTGGAGGCAGTGCCAAAGATTGCCAAAGGCTGCTGGAGTGCCGACAGATTTTTATCTTTCCCGGAACTGGTGGCGGGCCCAATCCTGTCCCTAGACCTTCAAGGGTTGTTGGTATCAGCAAAGAGAGTGGTTGCACTAGGGACAGACAGGCATGGGTGTGAGTGACGTGCAGTGCTTTGCATTGACCCCATGGTACCTCTTAAGGAAGTGACAGAAGCAGAATTGTTTGAGAATAATGACAGTGACAAAGAAATAATTCTAGAGATTTGAATCCCCTCTGAGATCATGGTGCAGTACCAAAGGGTGCAATACCCCCTGGTCACTGTTGTGGCTTACCCCCCTTCTTTGAAACAGATTTAGAATATGTTTCTGAGCAGTTATGGACCACCAACCTCGCACTGCCAAAGAGTCTATAACACTCCTACAACTCCTGGCCCGCTAGGGTTACAAAGTTGACAAGGCTAAACTTCAGTACTGCCGGCAAGAAGTGCTGTATCTAGGTTTGTTAATATCAACAAACGGCAAAAGAATTATACCAGACAGAGCGGTGTCTGTGCGCGCAACCTCTAGACCTATAGCAGTGAAAGATGTGCAGAAATTCTTAGGGTTATAAAACTACTGTAGAGCATGGATTTTAGACTATGCAGCATATACCAGGCTGCTCCTGCAGGTCTCAAGGAAGCACAAAAAAGCAATCACAAACTCGAAAGGACAGCAGAACAAATTGCAATGATTTACAGCCCCAGTGCTTGCCACCCCAGAATATACACAGGAATTCTACATATGTTTGCATTCTAACGGCCAACTCATTACTTCACTACGGACCCAGAAGAGAACAATGGTGCCACAAGCCATTGGCCTATTTATTACAGTGGCATGCTAAACTCAGTGATGAAGGGACAGTACGCCTGTATACAAGCACTTGCTGCAGCTGTGTTCACGATTGAGAAGTGTCACAAAGTTCCACAATCGTGATGGAGTGTTCGTCACTTTGTATGTGGAATGGGCAGTGTTCGCTATTTTAGAGAGATCAAAATCTACCCTGAACACAGAGAGCTTCAGCTTATGAAATGATCCTCTCAAGTGAAAACAGTGAACCCTGCCACCTTTTTGACAGAAACGTGTGCGAAAGAGGACTTAGCAATGTAAGACTGTGTCAGGTAAGAAGGGGAGGAAGATGACATTCCCAAGGCAAGAGATAACCCACCGTTGGAGGAGTTTCTCTTTGATGATGTGTCAGCAACAATTGACTAGGAGACGGGCCAGAGACATACGTGCGCCGCAGTGGTACGCCTGGAGGGAGGTGAATATGAGACACTGATTATGAAGAGACTGCTAATGCATTACTCGGCCCAAGCAACAGAGGTCATAGCGCTCATTAAAGCGCTGCGGGCGTCGCAAAGGTGCCATGTGACCATTTATTCTGACTCGGCATACGTCACTACACCAGTGCATGTCCGTCTGTCATGGTGGAAAAGGAGTGGTTTCCGAAGAGCAGATGGTTCCCCAGTTCAACATGCTGCACTGTTAGACATGTTAATCTCTGTGTTGTCCCAACCCTCTATAGTGGCGGTTGTTAAGTGAGCCGCCCATACCAATAACACAGACTACATTTCACTGGGAAACACTGCTGCAGACACATCGGACAACATGACGGCTTATCTCCTGGTACCCACACTTGCTGAGTATGTTGTGACCATGCCTTCAACTAACCAACAAAACACCCCATAGGCTTCAGTGCCTATTACACAGCTTATCAAACTACAAGGCAAGGCAACAAATGAGAAAAACTATTGATAAATGGAGGCTGCAAACAGTCCCCAACTGATTTGTTTTGGAGACAGGAGTGCATTGGTTGAGCAGTTATGCCCCAGGAATTATTATCAATAGCTTTCAACCAACTTCACCACCCCTCCCACAGCACAAAGCAACACATTGCAGCTGACCTACAAGAAGATTGGTTTGTGCCCAATCCTCAGAAGCACCTCACGAACATGATCATACACTGCACAACGTGTCAAAGTTTCAGCACAGACATGATGCTCCGAACTTCGCGTGGCACTTTGCCCCACCCTATTGGGCCATTCTGCGAGCTACACATAGATTATGCGGACATGGAGTGGAAAGGTGCAGTGGGTCTCGGTATTTGATTGTTGTGGTATGCCCTTTTCAGTGGTGGGTTGAGGCAGGACCTTATACGCATCCAGCTGCCAAATGTGCAGCTATATTTCTTGTCCATGAGGTCTTCCCCCAATGCAGTGTGTGCAATGTGTTAAAGTCTGATAACGACATAGATTCTTTCAATGAACTCTTTAAAGAGATCACAGCACTACTTAGCATTAAACACTGGATGTGTTCAATTTATCACCGCAGGCCAACGGCGTTCTGGAGAGGATCAACAGCCTTTGCAAGAGCAAATTATTTACACTTGGCACCACGTTGAAAGAACTGGGTGCATTGTTTACCCTTGGCACTCTTCAGCTTACTCCCACAACCCAGCAAGGACCATCATTTATCACCCCATGAGATGGTTATTGGTCAGCGCATGAATACACCCATATCCCCTGTCAGGAGGGCATTGGATGCCCATAGGGCAGCAGCGATCTTAGGTGAAGAATTTAAAGAGTATGTAATAACCCTAAGACGTGCAATTAAATGCATCTCATGACAGATTGTACTGCCCCGACCAGAGGACACATCAAACACTGAAAACACAACTGTGAAAGGTTCCCAGACCACCCAATCACTGCTGCCTGGAGAATTAATTTATGTAAGGAGTTTGGTAACGCCAGATTTCATGGTCCCTATGAAGTGGTGTTGGGAGTGCTGAAACAGAAATTCTATGAGAGAGGCGACAAAGCCCACACTATGCTGGCCAACCGCTTGCGTAAACGGAGAGCAGATAGAGCAGTATATAAAATGAAGAGTGAGCCAGGCCAACCCCTGACCAGCACTCGGAAATAACAGATTGCTTTTCTAGATTTTATACTAACCTATAGGGTTGCCCCCCTGTACCTGTTATCTAAGGCTGAGAATAGGAGCTTAGTGTTTGCATTATAAAGTTTGGGTGAAAGGCAGGAGCCTTGTGGCACTCCAATGGGGACAGGGGTGGGATCAGCTGCTTCCTTTCCTATGGTGGCTCTAGACGTTCGGTCAGCTAGGAAGGATTTAATCCACCTAGTTGCATCCGTGGAAAAGTTAAAGTCATTAGCTAGGGTAGCACAGAGTTTATCATGATCAACTAAATCGAACGCGGCAGAAAGGGCTAATAGCAGGAGAATACATAGTTTACCCGAGTCCCTAATAGTGTACATTTGGATTTTGAGGTCCAGTAGAGCTGTTTCGGTGCTGTGGTTTGGCCTAAATCCGGATTGTCTTGAGCCAAGAAGTTGGTTATTTTCTAAATGGGTTTGTATTTGATTATAGGCTATTTTATCAATGATTTTGAGTAGAAAGGGGACTGTCGTTATTGGCCGGTAATTTGTAGGTACAGTTGGATCTAGAGAAGGCTTCTTAAGCAGAGGGGTGACCCAAGCTTCTTTGATACTAGCTGGGACCAGATTGCCTTTAAATGAGGCATTAACGAAGTTAGTAATAATGGGTGTGAGTGCGTGGGCGCAGCATTTAACTATGCGAGTTGGGACGGCGTCTCCTTTGCAATTGGAAGCTTTAAGTTTGGCGATGGTGTCACAAACTACTTCTTGGGAGACTGGAATGAAGGCGAATAGTGGGCTGGTATTAGTAACTGGGTTAAGAGAGTGTTTGTCATTGGTAGGTTTGCTTGCTAGCAGATTCTTTTTGGTGGTAATTTTAGTTTGCAACAATTTAATTTTGGTTGCTAGAGCATCTTGTATGGTGGTGCACCATTCTTTGCTCGGTTTAGTAGGGTTGGTAATGGGGGTTGGGTTTTCCAGTTCTCTCAGGATGGAAAATAACTCTTTAGAATCAGAGGCTGCGTTGTTGATCTGTGTATTGTAGGCATTCGCTTTGGTTGAGATAATTGCTGACTTGTAGTTTTTGTAAGACAATAAGAAGGCGTTTTGATTCTAGTGTTGGATTTTTTCTGAAGGCATGTTCCAAAGCGCATTTCTTTCTTCTAAAATCGACTAAGTCATCATTAAACCAAAAACATGACCGTTTATCGGTGCGTTTCGTTTTGGTGGTTAGGGGTGCTACTGCATTGATGGTAGAAGTAAGACAGTTTTTGTAAATGTCCGCTAGGAGACATGAGTTATCACTGGTGATTGATAGTGCGTCTAGGGCTGTGCTCAATATAGGGCTGATGTTGTCTGGTGTGAGCTTAAGAAGATTTCTAGCTTCATAGTTATGAGTAGATTTTTGTTCAGTGGGGAGGGGTTCATCAACAATAATGGTGAACTGAATGTTGAAATGATCTGTCCAGCTGAGTGGAGATATAGAATCAATGACAATGGTGGAGTTATGCGTTAGGATCCAATCTAGGGTTCTGCCCTTGATATGAGTAGGGGTGTCAATATGTTGTGTAAAGCTCATGTCCTTAAGCGCTGAATGAAGGGCTTCTGCTTTATTGTCGCGACTATCATTGAATCCTAGATTTATGTCTCCAAGGATGATACACTTGGTATTCGGTTTGATAAGTGGGGCGAGAAGGAGAGGGATATCTATTTCAGGATGACTATTAGAGTTGGGCGTTCTGTAGATGACAACGAGGTTAATAGTGGGTTTATCGTTGATAGCTAGTTTGGTTAAAAGTAATTCGTAACCATCAACACCTTCAATGGGGCATGATCTCAATTTGAGATTAGTTTTGGCTATAATGGCGACTCCGCCTCCATGGGAGTGAGTCCTGTCCGCTCTGAATATGGTGTATTCAACTGGGATAGCAGAGGGCCTGAAGCTTGGTGCAGCCAGGATTCGGTAATGACAAGGAGATCAAGATGAGAATCAGGTATAAGATCGTGAATTTCTGTTGGTGCGCTCCTAGGGAGCGGCCATTAAGGAGTGCCCCTTTGAGGTTGGTAATGGGTTTTTGTTTAGGGACAGTTGTTTCGGTGGCTGGCTTGGGGCACAAGGTCGGCTGGGGTTGTTTGGGTGTGATTTTAGGCAACGGGAGGCTGAGGGAGCCTGAGGATTGGGTCTGTCTATGTGAGATAGGGTGTGCCGCGGTTCCATGACCATGCCATTGAGTGCGTGATCTTAGCCGGATACATCTGGTCTCTCCCAAAATGGGGTTATTAAGGCTAGTGGTGCCATGGTGTGTGGTGACTGCTGGAAATGGTGGTGTTGTGGGTAAGAAGGACGTGGGACACGTGATTGGAAAGTGCAGAGGACAGGCCAGTTTAGACAAACCATTCTTGTAAGCTACAAAAAGATTCCTAAGACAAGGTACTGTATTTTGAACAATACAGAAGGAAAACAGGATGGTAGTTAGCCAAAGTTGCATGTTGAGTATAAGTTGCAGTAGCAATACCATGACTAGCATGATATAGCTAACTCTAGAACAGCAAACTAGAGTAGTTACTTTGTATAGCTTGTGCTTAGTAAGGGTGGGCTGGAATCAATTTAAAAGTGGCAGACTAGGAAGAGCTCTGCAATGACAAGCTGGACAGTTTTATTAAGGGTATGTTCTGGCAGTTTAGTTTTGCAGTAGCAACAGACTAGGAGCAATATTACAAGTAGGCTAGTGATCAATTTAGCTGAGGGAGGCTTTTCTAAAGTGAGGAGCTAATACAATTTCTTTGCAATCTAAAGGCAGCTTAATTATTGTGGGTTAGAGTGGGATTACAATGGCAAGTCACTAAAATAATTTTTCACACAATCTAAAAACAACTTTACTGCTGTAGGCTAGAATGGGTTTAGCAATGGCAAGTCACTGACACAATTTTTTGCACACAATCTAAATGCAACTGTACTGCTAAGGCTAGGATGGGTTTAGCAATGGCAAGTCACTGACAATTTTTTACACAATCTAAATGCAACTTTACTGCTATAGGCTAGAATGGGTTTAGCAATGGCAAGTCACTGACACAATTTTTTGCACACAATCTAAATGCAACTGTACTGCTAAGGCTAGGATGGGTTTAGCAATGGCAAGTCACTGACAATTTTTTACACACAATCTAAATGCAGCTTTACTACTATAGGCTAGAGGGGGATTACTGAGGAGATATTGTTAAGTGCGTTTTTTTAAAAGCACACCGAAATCCGCTTTACTGCTATGGGATGACGCAACTTCGCAATAGCAGGGAGGTAGGAGCAGCATTGTGATGCGGGAGAAAGATTGCTTGGTGGTTAACAGGCTAAGAACAGCTTCGTACAGATTTGGCTAGTAGGTGCTGCGCAGGAGGCGGAATATTTCTTTTCAGGCAATGGTGATTAATCACGATAGGACGGGCATCCGTGCATGCAGACTACGGGGAGGCGCTTATGGATACTGCAACCGCTGGAGGTGGTTGGAGTGGAAGCAGTGCGTGCGAGTGCAAGCCTAGAAGCTGGGCAGGAAAAGATCATACAACGCATGATATTGTTTATGGTTGGAATTGAGCGCCGGTATACATGTATTACAACAGATTATACAAACGTAGATCAGGCAGTAACACTTGTAGGGCAAGTATGCTTGTGGACACATGGGCAGCGGTAGTGGTCACGCAAAGAGGTGCGGCGACCTATGTGGGATTGCAATGTTACCTTTTGGATGAAGCCAGGGCGCGTGAACCAGTGAACCAGGGGGTCTGACAGACGGCAGACACAGCTAAAACGGGCTGAAAACAGGCGATGGCCTTGTTTCCCTTGGGCCTTGGCGGGAGTGGGCCGGCTTTGCCTGAGGCGTCCAGTAGGGGGGAAAATAGGCAAAGTGAGCAATGAGTGGATGGCACTGACTGCTGGGGGCCTGGTTAGGCCGTGGAGGCTGGATGCACACCCATCTTTGTTCGGTG